>NC_090448.1:1143362149-1145762149 GCF_031143425.1 Pleurodeles waltl
AAAATCAATGATCATTTGTGACCATTCATGTTAGCCTGGCTATTCATACTTCTTGAGAAATATTGTGCATTTGCAATAAAGGGAAATGTGAGAAGTCATTCTTTATTTGAATAAAACAAGACTGTGTCCCTTGCAAGCCTTGCATTTATGATTTCAACCATAAAACGTTTGAAAAGTGTCAGTGGCAGCACAATGATGGTTCTGATTAGTTATTTTTGTGTTTAATTCTGAATGTTGAATTTGTACAATTAAATTTGAGATTTATGTTCCCCTTTAATGTAAAAGTTGCCTCTTATTAACAGGGCACGGCAGACCCTTGCAGTCTCGAGCATCTACAGAGGAGCTGACAGAGCCTGAACTCCCAGGTGAGGAGTGATTGTTTAAATTTTTTACAACATAATTTGCACCCAGGCAACAAAGTATTTATAGTCCAAAACTCACTTCTTTATATGTTCCCGCAACCCCCATCTTTTCTTTTCTAGGAATGTTTCTGATTTCTTGACTAATGGTTTGCCTACTCTTTGCAGTGCATTCCTGTTCACCTTACTCTTATCCTTGGTCACCACTCTATCCACATAAATTTCCACCCTACTTTGGTAGTGGTGCAGTTACCAAGTTCCACTAGCTTTACTTAAAGGCACTGTCTGATTCAAGGTAAACGACTGCCTTGTGAGGTTCAGCTGGCCTCAAAGTCTCAAGTCTTATTTGCGCAAGATGAGCCATAGCCAAACCATGTTTTGTTTAAGGAGTAACCAGATTGGACTTGAGCAGGACTAGTGAGATCAGTGTAATGTATGCTACACTTTCTTGCTTGGTTTGTGGCTCTTGGGGTCAAACCAGACTTCAGGTTTGGGTCAGTGTAGGTACACCTTTTCTGGCTTGGCTGCTTTGTACAAGACGTAGTTTTCAGTTTGATGTTTATAACCACACCTAGTTAGGCTATGTTGCCTCACAAAGATTACCATTTATGGTCTTCTGTTGGCCAGGACTATTCACATTTTATTCTGTTTATAGCTTTGACCTTTTCAAAGAAGTATCAGTCTATAGACAAGAAAAATGTACGTTTGGGGCTTGTGTATTTGTACACTAAAATGTCATGCCCACAGTTTTTACAAACTGTATTGATATTCAGGGAGCTAGACTTGGAATAGTTTTTTTTATTGTCCCTTATTTGTTTCTTTATTTGCTAGAATAAAATTGTAAGACAGCTCGGTGAGTTGATGTGCTTTTGTAGCGTGGATCTTTTCTCCCTTACTCTGACATATTGTGGTTGGCTCAGTAATTCTCCTGTCTTTAGTTTTTGATTTTTCTCCAAAGTGTTGTCTAGCGCCATTGGGTGGTATGTCCTTCCTCTTGTGATCTCAGACATACACTCCGCAAGCCCCTGTGCATGGTCGACATGTTCAGATTCTTTTTTTGCCATTGGGTCTGGAAGCCAGTGGGTGACCTCCAGTAGAATCGATGGACTTATTTAGGATCATCTAGGGAATACTTTGAAAAACCAAGAGTGTGTTGGAACACCAAAGAATACCAAAGACGCTGGGTAAAATACTGGTGTGACTGATTTTACAGATAAAAAATACCACCTGCGAGACAACCACATGGTTGAAGAATGTGCAACCAGGTGCTCAGTGCCATCAGGGGCGATCGAGAACACTCCCTTGACACTTGCAATATCAAGGACATTGCAGAAGGCAAGCCTTCTGAGCCGGCCCGGATGCCTAATCGAGGCAGGGCAAGGAAAAAGGAGGTGAAAGATAGAGAGCAAAGAGGAAGTTCACATCGACACTTAACTTTAAACAAGCTCGAAGTCTGTCGAAAGGAACGTAAACTCGAAGCTGAAATCACAGCTCTTTTGAACAAGAGAAAAAGACTTTGACAGATCATTGAAGGGGTTTCAAACCCCAAAAAGGCCAGCAGAGTCGAAAGGAGTTAAGGAAGAACACACAGACCTTGTGCCACCGACAACTCTGAGCAACACAACGAGGAACACAAGGAGTTCTTCTTTGAAGACGAGAGCAGTGTCAAAGACATCGCTGTGAAAGAATGGGTGCACTTGAAGAGGACTGGCAAGACCCTGATGCCGACTTTCCAGAGGAGGGAGTAGACTCTAATCCTTTGAAACTTCACTACCAGATGACTAGTGGTGTACAACTTACTGATTAAAATAGGTGTCAGACCCCTACACTGGGCAACTTGAGGAGGTACAAGTGGCATCCTGCTTTCTTCTTCAAACTCATGCCAACCGAGCAAAATAGTTTTTACATCCCATGCTTTTAAGCATCCTCGATCATAAGAAGAATGCTTTTCAAGAGGATGGTGGTGTTTGAAGAGTCTGCATCTCCAAGGCAGTGACTCCTCCAGTCGAAAAGTAGTACAAGCACTCCTCTTAGGACCCTGTCACAGACTGTCATGCTGTGATGCATCGCACTGATAATGACTTGCACAAGGACTATGTCTGATCACCTAGTACTATTATTGATTTGTGGATGATTTGAGCCTTCGTGGGCACCTGACAGAGTAGACCACCACAGTTTGAGGTATCTGGGTGCATCATAGCAATAACTAGCATACGCTGAGCATGCCTTAAAGCAAGTTGGTGATGCTTTTACATATGCACTAAAGTAAACTTTTAGAATCTTTTTTAATGAGAAGGTGAGCATACACTTGTGAAATAATCTTTCCAACAAAACCTGACACAGCTGTTAGGAGCAGAAGTGTTGGTAACGACATCTTCTGTGTCGCTGGGTTAAGGTTGGCTTGCACGGGGAGCATGAAGACCCAGAACTACATTCCAACAGCAGTAACAGGTGCAAAATCCGTAAACAGATATAAGTGGCGTGGTGGGGATCTACAGGAGTAATTGTAGTATAAAAGCAATGACAGAGATGCTGAAACAGAGACTGTGGAACTGTAGTTGTTCCAGAAATGGTGCTGACGGAGCTCTTTAGCCTGATGTCATAGTTACATCGAAAGGTTTTTGTTTCCGTTGCTCCAGTTGGTTAAACTGAATACTATGACTGGAAACACGGTGTCCATGTGCTCTGCATCAATTAGACAATCTTATTAAGAAACGAAAGGGGCTGGTTGTTGTGGCCTGCTCATGATATCCAGTATAACGTATGTGGAAACCACCTCATGTCCATCGTGTACCATTTTAGGTCGAGCCTACTGCAGAGTGATCGCTATCTAATTGAGAAAAACCTTTTATGATCTTCCAGTGGGCTTACAGCCTACCCGCTGCTTACCATTGGTTGGCTTTGTCACTCTCATTTGCTTACTTCTTATTCAGTGTCTTGCCTTCCTCTTTTTGTGTATGTCCTTCCCCTGGCGCATAGCCTGTTTACAACACTTTTCATTGGCCTACTTATATCCATCCTCTGCTCCCATTTAAGGAACTACTTATTCTCTTTTTCATTCAGCACTCCATGAGAGTGGATTTGTTTTATAGCTCTCTCCCTCATGTGCTGCTTCACCCCTTAATACTCCCTCCCTTCCCAAATTGAATGTGAAAGTAAAGCAACTGGGATATTTTTCTTGAGGTATGACTGAAAAGCAGACTTTAAGGGTTGTTTAGGGTCTTGCCTGCGTTGCATGCGCTTGCGAGACGCTTTAGGAGTTAGAAAAGGGCTCGGAGCCCCGTCCATGTCACGTCAGTGTCTTTCATTGGTTTGTGGGCTTGCCTGTTAAAATCTGCTTGCTTTCATTGGTGGAAGGCATGCATACGTCATGCCTTTTCCGCTGGCTAGTCCTCCTCGAGTGTAGCGACCAAGTACTGAAAACATGTGAGGCTCGCTGTTTTCCGTCCGGCTTGTGGACTACTTTTTATCTTTTGTTCGCAGCGCGATCTCGCTTGGCAGAAGTCGAGCGCTTTCCATGACATCGACCCTATTACATAGTTAATTGTTCTTTTGCCGGTTACGTAGATAATTGCACTTTTACCGATAGGTTTCACTATGAGTGAACTGTAGCAGCGCAATCGCGCTCTTTTGTTTCCATTTAATGTGGCAAGAAAAGTCCGGTTGGGCGTTTACAACTGCTAATAGCTCTAACTCGGAGAAATGCGAGACCCGTTGCATTGCAAATGCTTGTTTTGCTTTATATCCAGTGTTACACATAAATTAAAAGCCTCAGTTTCTGTCACAAATGTGGTATTATGGTGCTAGGGGAGACTGTCTGCTTCCCTCTCAGCTGGCGTCTAAAGCTGAAGGTGTACTTATGACACTACTCTTGGAGGCCCATAAATCTGCTCAGTTTGTTACTGCAGAGAAGCAAATTGCTCAATCCTGTGGAGAGTAAATTAAGCGTTGGCAAATTATTCCCATTAAGTTCTGACACTTCCTTATTCTTTTTTTATATTCAGTTTTGAGTTTCCGGAGTAAAAAGTATTTGAAAAATAAACCATGCCATTTATGAACATTGAAACCATTGAATTTTGGTGTACAGATTTGAGAACCCATAAGATATGTTTGCATTTCCTCCCGTATTTTGAAATGTTTTTTCTTTTACTCTTTTTAAACAACACCTTTGAGGCAAACATTGGCGGAGACCCCAGCACTCTCATGATAAAGGCGAGACCTGTTTGGCTTTACCAGTGCTTGTTTATGAATATTCCGGCTCCACCAGGCCTTTCCATCCATCCATCCATATGTAGACTATGGTGTGCTTGAGCACTGACTTCATTTAGAGGCACTAATGCCATTCAGGCCCTTCCATACATCTCCTGAGGTCTGAATGTTATCACCGGGGCTGGACCCTATCGCCGTTTCCATGGCTACCGGGAAGTGCAGGATGACACTGCACCTCCATGGAGCCGGTACTGCTGAAAGGTTTTGATAGCTGGATATTGAATCACCGAGTAGTGAGTAGGTCCCGGTGTGCTGCAGGTCCTGGCGTCCTGTGATGTTGGAAAGGTTACTCTGCTTGGCTTCCTTTTTATCTTGGTCAGTGATTCTTGAGCTGGCGTCAGGGGCAGGGCTGCCTGCGGCTGCTTCCACTCGAGAGATATAATAAAGGCAGGTGGCAAGGCCACAGGCATCCAAGTGGGTTGCCGTGGCAACACAATAGACCTTCTGGGCTTGGATGCTGTCATCGGTTTTGGGATGGCGGGAAGCGGGTGCAGATGGCAGATTTTTTTTTTTTCGAGGTACAAATTAAATGCTATGGGATCCAAGAAAATAATTATCTGCAATGTTATAGAAGACCAGGTGGACGGTTGTCCACTCCAAAAGTGATCTGTGGTCAGTTGCGATGTTTTTTTTTAGGGTAATTGGTGTATTGATGATCTGCTAACAAGAAGCAATGGAGTACTTTCCAGAACATGCATTTACTGTCGCAGTGGGTACTTCAGAAGGAGCAGTAGTGTGCTTGTGCTCGGGGAGGGCTGTGGGGGTGATAGAGCGTTCCGTCCTAATAAATTGCCTGTATTTGGACGCTCTTCGGTCGATGAATCTTTTGACCAAGTGGGGCTCTCTTCACCCGAGATTAGTCAATTTAATCAAATCAATAATCAATAACGAACATAAGCAATGCCCTGATCAACATAACACTTCACAATTAATCCAGAAAACATTTCGGCGAACCATGACCTTCCGGCCATGAATAACCACACCAGTTTATTCAAAGTTAATGAATTTATTTCCCTATATTAACAAAGCTAGCACGATATAAATGTGTCTCAACACCAAATGATATATGTAAATGAACATTAATAGCTGTCCATAACAGCGAAAAAGATGCAATCTATGCAGCATTTGAATAACAATGCATTCGATGATAGCAACGCAAACCACTAAAACTATAATCTGTAATGGGCTAATTGCATACATTAGTCAGCATAACAAGGTCTCAAATTGCATCGTGCAACAAATGAATCCTCATCTAACCTCAAATTAGCATCTGCATGTGGGATTTCATGCAAAAAACAATTTAGCAACATTGATTTGGAAAACTCCTAACTAGGGCTCTTATCAAAAATCAGCAGTTGGTTACCTAAAAAGAAACACAATGCAATTGTACATTTTTCCTTTCATATTTACCAAATTCAATCAGCATTCAAGGAAGTCTTCGTCTCACAGGTACCGGTTTCGATCAGCATGGGACGGGGGCAAAGGGGGCAGGGTGGACGGGGCAATTGCCTCACAGCGGCAAGATAAAAGGACAAAACTACTACTTTATGCAAAGGGGCAAATCGAAGTTAAAGTCTCTAGGGCGAGAATTACTTAAAGTCTCTTTCTCTCGATTAGAGAAAGCATCAAAGTCTCATTCAAAATGGCGTCGAACATCAATTGGCATCGTAGAAGATGGCAAAATGACGAGGTCGGCAAGATGGGCCATAATGGCTGCAATGGGCAATAATGTCCTCAATGGGTGCAATGGGTAATGGCTGCTTTCTTCTTGTGCACCAGGTTTAAATAAACAACAGTTCAAATCCAGTAGGGTCTTCCATTGGAGGGTTCATAGGTTGGCTTCAAATTGTCCAATCAAAACAACAATTCACAAGCATCTACCTAGGCATACATTATCCTTGGAGTCGGGAACGTAAGTTGCAACATATTTTACCAATTAACTAACTTTCAGAGCTTCCATTGTCTGCACCTGCAGATTGACCTTGGAGCAAAGAAGAAGATGCCAGGCTGGCACGAAACCTTAAAGATAAGCATGCGAACCGATCTCACTGGAAAAGTACAGCTTCAAGCAAGAATACACGTTTTATTAGCACATTAGAAAAACACGAGCATCTAAACCGTGAGACAAGGCAACTAGGCCGAAGCCTCCACTAAAGTTATGCTAAGTTAAAACATTTCAAACAAGCAAATCATGGCACACGTTTACGGTTATGTCAGATTAGTACAATTCTAATACATCACGTTATATAAAGCACGCTTATAAATGTTGGCACATTTGTCCCCGTACAATCTTTATTAGTTCGGTTAAAGTCACACTTGATTATTGCGGCACTACGTTTATGCGCTAATAAATGTAAAACCTTCGTTTCTGCGTCATCAATCCCTCCTCTGATGACTATTTGTCATCACACAAAACCATTCCCACAAATTTTATTCCATTAAAATTCTGTCAGTTCTCTTTGCCTTTTAGTTCCCCTTTTTCTTGCCTTGTATTCTTCTGCCATTCTTTTCATTATTTTCTCTTCCTTCCTTCTTTTAATTCTTGCCATGATCATTAGTATTCCCCTCTTTATTCCCCAAATCCCAAAGATGCAAATTAGTACTATTAGTATTCCCTGTATTATTTTTAGTAATATTCCATTCCAAATGCCACCAAGCCAATTTCTCACTGAAGCAACTCCCTTTCCAACCTTCTCCCAAACTCCTGGTTCTTTCAATTCCTTCAAGTCTGCACTCTCTTTTGTTAGATTTGCAAGCATTGTTTTAATTTTCACACTGTTGTCTGGTATATACGTGCAACAGTGACGCGCACCAAGCATTTTGCAAACGCCGCCATCCTTTGCTAAAAGAATGTCTAGGGCAAGCCTGTTTTGAAGAGTCATAGCTCTTTCTGCTGCAAGTTCAGCATCCATCAGGATTATAGCACCTGAAAACTTTGTCAACATGTTATCCACTATAGTAGACAACTTTCTTATTTTGATGGAATTCAACACAACTCCCAATGAAGGAATCATGGCTCCAAATATATCTCCTACCACAGCAGCTGCGGTCTCTCTTTTCTGGATACGATGAGATCCAGGCGTCTTTAGAATCACCGATAGGTCATCCAGTTGATAAACCTTTGGGAACACTATACCCAAATAACATCTCCCCCACCATCCCTTTGGAAGGTGATAATAGGCATTATGCCCACAAATGTAATATACACCAGGTATGACAGGGTCAAGTCCGTTCAGCATGAATGTCCATTTGGCCTTAAAGATAAACGTATGTTTACATTCACTCGCTCCCACGAAAATGTTATCATAATAAGATTCACCACGATATATACAAAATTTCCCTACATGCCAAGCGTCTAAAGCTATTTTTCCTTGTGTTTTTATTGCGGCAAAAGCATAATTATCTACTGAAGTCCTCTTACTTAGCTCTTTTTCTAATTTCGCATTCATTTGTGCCCTTCTATCATCTGTGCGATCTAAAAAGCTTATTTCTACTGCAGAGAGCGAGCAGGTAAGGTTTTCCCTATGAGCGTGAGCTGTTTCAAAAGGTTGCATTGACTCGAAAAATTCCCTCATTATTTTAGCATCCCAATCTTTAGCAATCTGGCTTAGTTGCGTTATTATAGGAACATATGCAAAGGTAACATCATAATTTGAGTAAAAATACTGTATGTTAGTTTGACCATAAAATCTAGAAGTTACTAAACTACATGTAATCCCATATGTAAGAGGCATGTGGTGATAAGTCACCCCTTCCGTTACCGATGTCGGTATCTGTGTACACACATAACAATCTTTCGCATCCATAGTCTCAACATATTCTGTTAGCAGGCGATAGAAAACATTATACGAAAGTTCCTTCTTATCATGCAAGTGTCTCTCATCTAATTCTAGTCTTTTCAATGCGGTTAGTTCAGTGACAGTAACAGGAGCAGAAGTAGAAGCATCAATTTTCTCATTCTCACCCTTACCACGCGTTGCAAGCACTATTGCCATTATTATTAGTACACATGCAGTTATCAAGCCTATACACGCATATTTACAATATTTCACTCTACTGTTTTGTGTAGCGTACTTAGTCATGATCTGTATAGAATCAGAGAGCTAGAAGCACTTATAAAAAAAAAACGATTTATCAATTAGTTACAAAGCTGAACGAGCGCAATGTTCACACAGTTTTCTTCAGGAGTCCAGTCACTTATCGGTTAGCAGCATTTGTCTCAATTCGGCATTAACTCAGTCTTTTATCAGTTAGCAACGTTGTCTCAAATCGGGTTTAAGAGCAATCAGGTTATCAAAGTCTTATCAAGTTAGCAAATGTCTCATCCGGTTTAGCAATGTCTCAGCTGGTTGTATCACGTTAGATTATAGCAGGCAATGTAATTTATCAGTTTTTCAGTCAATAGTGTCCATAAAACTTTTCTTTTCTATTGGTATCTCTTCTTCTTCGTTCTCGAGGCTAAGAGATACAAATTTGTCGGTCCAATCGTCATTGACTACATATGCCCATTCTGGACCGGAATATCTCCTGTTTGGTATCCTTTTCCTTTTCAATTTTGCATCTCTCTTTGATTCTGCCTCACTGGTACTTTCCTCTTTGGCCAAGTCTTTTTCTTCACTTGATGTTGGTATCACGACAGACACTTCCTTTCTTTTCTCTTTCACTCTTGGCCCTTCACCGTCGTTCAACGTTTCTCTAGTCCTTACTTTTACTGGTGATATACTTGGTCTTCTCTTTGCACTGTGTCCACTTGATGGACCTGCGATCTCTTCTGAAGAAGTTTGAACAGTTTCGTTCTGTTCTGCCTTGTCCCCTCCTTCTGGGGAGTCAATCAGGTTTTCCTTTTCTTTTTCTGTACCGTCTGCTTCTGGGAAAGCCCTCCTCTGATCAGGCTCTCCTGCTTCTTCACCTCTTTCGAGCCCTTTGTCACCGTTACTTTCTTCAGGCTCTTTGTCACTTTCAGCTGCTTCGTCGCTGTCTGAGGTTTCTCCTTGGTCTTCCCCAAGTGAATCGGTTGTTTCGTCCTCAGAGAATATTTCTCTCTCCTCTATTTCTGCCTGTTCGCTTCTAGTTCTGTTTTGCTCTGTCTCAGCGCTTGGCACTTTATCAGGTACTGGCAGTTTCAGCGCTTCAATTTCCTCATCTGTGGGACACAACACTTTCTTTGTATGACTGTCGTGGATCCAGTTGGGAACTCCCGCACACTTCACAGCGGTAGTGGTCGTCAGGATCACTTGGAAAGGGCCTTTCCAACGGGGTTCCAAACACGACTTCCTCACGTGCTTCTTTATCACGACCCAGTCACCTGCTTTCAGTGTGTGTCCTGGACCTTGGATCGGTGACAAGGTGGTTGCTTCCACCTGGTGAGAGAAAGAGCGAACCACGTCAGCCAGACCTTTGCAGTAGTCTAACACCATATCATCTGTAATATTCAAAAGCGCGTTTGCGGGAACTGCAGGAAGTCTCATGGCCCTGCCCATGAGAATTTCGTGCGGGGACAATCCAGTCTTTCTGTCAGGGGTGTTTCTCATTGACATTAACACCAAAGGCAATGCGTCAGGCCATTTCAAATTTGTCGATGCACATATTTTCGCCATTCTTGATTTCAGTGTACCATTCATTTGTTCCACCAGTCCTGAGGCTTCAGGGCGATAGCTACAATGCAGTTTTTGCTCAATGTTCAGCGCTGCGCAAAGTAACTTTATCACCTCGTTATTGAAGTGACTTCCTCTATCTGATTCTAAAGAGATCGGGAATCCGAAACGTGGTATCAACTCCCTCAACAATAGTTTTGCAACTGTAAGGCTGTCATTTCTACGTGTGGGGTATGCTTCAATCCAGTGACTAAAAATGCACACAATCACCAACACATACTTCAGACCTCCATGCACAGGCATCTCAATAAAGTCCATCTGCATTCTGCTGAACGGGCCACCCGCCCTGCCAATGTGGCTCACGTTCACAACCGTTCCCTTTCCTGGGTTCATCTGTTGACAAATGACACAACGATGGCAAACTGCTTCTGCAACTTGACGGAATCTGGGGTTAAACCAATCAGTTTTGAACAATCTTATCATGGCATCTCTCCCTAGGTGAGCCTGCCCATGATAGAACCGCGCTAGCTGCGATAAGAGACTATTTGGTCAAACAAATTTTCCTTCATTTGAAACCCATAACTCATCTGGTCTCCTTGTACATTGTGACTTAATCCAGGAAACTCTTCCATCCTCCCTGACGCTATTCTGTAATGCTTTTAGTTCATCCATTGTATCCACGACCTTCAAGGCAAATGCTTCAGCTGGTTCGAGCTCTGGCTCTTTTATCAAATTCCATTCATCCCTGAGCAATATACAGTTCAAGGCACAAAATCTTGCGACCTGATCCGCATATGCATTTCCCAGGGAAACATAGTCCTGTCCTTTTGTATGAGCACTACACTTTACCACTGCAATTTCGGCTGGCATCTGAATGGCGTGTAACAATTCCCTTATTCTCTCCCTGTTTTTCACTGGGGACCCTGAAGAGGTCAGGAAACCTCTCTGTGACCATAGTTGCCCAAAGTCGTGCACAATTCCAAACCCGTACTGACTGTCAGTGTAAATGGTAACCTTCATCAATGTAGACAGTTGGCATGCTCTTGTAAGGGCTACAAGCTCTGCTACTTGTGCGGAATAGACTCCTTGAAGCCAGGACGCTTCCAAGACACCTGTTACAGTACATACAGCATATCCTGCTTTCAATATTCCCAATGCATCTCTTAAACATGACCCATCAACAAAAACAATTTGGTCATTTTCATCAAGCTTAGTATCCTTAATGTCAGGTCGGGGTTTTGTGCAAAATTCAGTCACCTGAAGGCAGTCGTGCTCGACGTCTTCAGCGTTCTCAATTTCAGCATTTTCACCGGGAAGCAAGGTTGCTGGATTCAACGTAGTGCACCTTTTCAGCTGCACATTCGGTGAGCCCAGAATTATTGTTTCATACCTTGTGAGTCTTGCTCCAGTCATGTGTTGCGTTCGGGAGCGGGTCAAAAGTATCTCAACTGAGTGAGGGACCATGACTGTTAATGGGTGTCCCATCACTATTCCTTCACTCTGAGTGAGGCTGATACCAACTGCTGCTACGGCGCGCAAACACCCTGGCAGTGCTGCTGCGACCGGATCCAAAGTAGCTGAAAAATACGCTACTGGTCTGTTTATGCCACCATGGGCTTGGGTCAAGACAGACAAAACATGCATCACGTTCATGACAAAACAATGTGAAAGGCTTTGTGTAATCAGGCATACCTAAAGCTGGAGCCCTGCACATGCATTCTTTCAATTCAATAAAAGCATCCATCTCATCTCCTTTCAGCTCAATTTCATCCAAGGCATCCTTCTGGGTCAGTTTCAGTAAAGGCTTTGCTAGAGTTGAGAAGTTGGGAATCCACTGGCGACAGTAGCTCACCATCCCCAAAAACTTCCTCACCTCCCTCCTCGTCTTTGGTGGACTCATTTGAAGTACACTTGTTATTCTTTCCTTCATTATTCTCCGTGACCCTTTCTCTTTTTGATGACCCAAGTATTTCACTTTCTTCTGACAGAACTGCAACTTTGAAGGAGACACCTTGTGTCCATTCCTTCCCAAATGGTTCAGCAGAGCAATGGTGTCGGCTGTGCAGCCACTTTCTGTCTTAGATGCAATCAGTAAGTCATCAATGTACTGTACTAGGGTTGACTCGAATGGCAATTCTAACGCTTCCAAGTCTTTCTTTAGAATCTGATTGAAAATTGACGGTGACTCAGAAAACCCTTGAGGAATTCGACACCAACTGTAAACTCTGTCTAAGAATTTGAAACAAAAGAGAAATTGGCTGTCCTCATGAAGAGGCACCGAAAAGAATGCTTGTGACAAGTCGATGACTGAGAACCACTCGGCATCGCAAGGGACTTGAAACATTATCACAGCTGGATTCGGTACTACAGGGCAGCATTTAATTATGATGTCATTTATTTTCCTCAAGTCCTGCACAATTCGGACCTTTCCACTCGGCTTTATTAGTCCCATGATTGGTGAATTACATGGACTGCTTAACACTTCTTTCAATACTCCCTGTTTTACAAACTCGTCAATGAGTTGGGCGACTTTCATGAGGGTGTCTTGTGCCATGTGGTATTGTGGGGTCTGGGGAAAGGTTACATTGGGTTTTACGGTCACTTTCACTGGTTCCACTCCTTTCACCAATCCCACCTCTTTTCCTGTCATATCCCACACTTCCTTTCCGACTGTTTCCCGTAATTCAGCTGGAATATCTGCTTCAGTTATCATCAGAAAAAGGTTAATCAGAGGATATTCTTCATCGACAGTTTCCATCTCATCCCCTTCTACACTGTCCTCTTCTTCCCCATCACTGCTCGTCTGAATTCTAATTCCATCGTTCGAACACATAATCGAACATCCCAATTTGCACAATAGGTCTCTCCCTAACAGTGCTATCGGGCTTGAGTCACATACCACAAAATTATGTAACCCTTGATAGTTACCAATTCTGACTTGTACTGGATCTGTGATTGGGTTCGTCAGGTGCCTGTTTGCTACTCCCACTACTTGAACTGTTCTCCCTGAGAGTGGCAAATTTGGTACTTCAATGCTCCTAACAGTTGAACGTGTGGCTCCTGTGTCAACCAAGAATGAAAAACGATGACCCATAACTCTTCCCTCCACATATGGACCCTTTTGATCAACTTCCAAGGATGCTGCAAGCACACAATTTCCCTCCTCATCTGAACTTTCACTCTCCCATACATTGTTTATTCCATTCTCACTGTGTAGTGGGAACTGTTGTACTGTGCCATTTGTACTCATCACCTGACCCGAGACCTGTGGAGGAACCATCACTTGCTGCTGACTCACTGGTGCCCAGGGTATTTGAATTTGCTGATTAGGTACCATGGGAAACTGCTGTTGCATTGGCTGCATTTGCGTCATCTGCATACGGGGCATCTGCATCTGCTGCGGCTGCATGGGCTGTAATCCCTGCAGCTGATTTATGGTCTGAAAATTTGGGTTTGGACCTCTCATTTTCGGTCCCCTCATTGTCTGGAATGCATTGACATCATTGTTTTGCTGACCAACACCTGCACCTTCCTGCACCACCATCGGGCACTCGCGTTTCCAATGCCCGACGATTCCGCACACGTGACACGGCATCACCCTTTTCATTGCCTGCACACCATTCGGAATCGCAACAGTGTTCAAATCCGGACCATTACTCCCAAAGCCTCCTCTGCCTCTGGCCTGTGGCTGAAACACCATATTTCCCTGCGGCTGCGGCTGCGGTATCTGCTGTGGGAACCCTTGCAACCCTTGCAACCCTGTCTGAGCTGCTTTAAGTTGCATCACCATCACTTTCTCTTTCAACCTTTTCTGTTTCACTTCAATTTCGTCGCTACAGTATTTCGCATAATTCAACACCTCATCAATAGGTTTCGACTGCCAACAAATCAAATGCGTCTTTATCATCTGACTTATCTCTGGTCTCAGCCCTTCCACGAATCTAAACACAAAATGAAG
This sequence comes from Pleurodeles waltl, assembly GCF_031143425.1. Taxonomy (NCBI): domain Eukaryota; kingdom Metazoa; phylum Chordata; class Amphibia; order Caudata; family Salamandridae; genus Pleurodeles; species Pleurodeles waltl. The sequence continues at coordinate 1,143,376,330 of NC_090448.1, forward strand.
CATGTCCTTCGCCTCTATTGTTTCCGTGCCACTGTAGTTCTTGAACGCCTTCAACAACCTCTCATAGTAACCATGAATCGACTCTTTAGCCTCTTGGGCAGTTCGATCAATCTTCTGCCAATCCACATTTTTCGCGGCAACCTTCGTCTTCAAATGCTCAATCACCTTATAGTACAAGCTCATTACCATAGGTGATGGTGCACCCGTATCCCTGTCTCTCTCTGGTTCACTTGTCGGCCAACCTACAGCCCTTTTGCAGTCTTCCCACAAATCTGCCGGAACCACAATCTCAAAGAGGGTGTTCAGGTCTTCCCAAAGACATTTTGCAAGCTTCACAAACCTATCAGTCTGTTGATACCATTCAATCGGTTTCTCTCTCAGTTTGGGAAAATCATCCGTAAAAGACTGAATGTCGCTTCTGTGCCACGGTACATGTATTAATTTTCCCCCTGCTGTCTCCCTCATTGGTAACATGGTTATTGCATCACTACTCTGTGATCTTTTCTTGTTGTGCTCTGGGACACTGTCTTTCCTCTTTTCCTTTTTCTTTGCCCATCTGCTTTCCCATTTGTCTAAGCACCTCCACACTTGTGCACTCTGCAGCAATTCTCTAAGGTGCGTTTTCATGCCTGCTGACCTCATGTGTTCAAAGTCTGTGGTCCCGAAATCCAATCTATAGCTCCTGCTCAAGTGTTTTGTCTTGTCTATCTCAACCCCGTTTTTGTCAGCTATTTCTTGCAACCTTCTATGTACCTTGTTCACTTCTCTCGTAATCCTGGGACATAGATACCTCAGCTCTTCTTCCGAGTAGGACTCTAACCTATTCAAACCCATAGTCCCTTCCACCAATTCTTCTGCTTCCATGTTCAACCTTACCCTGTTCAGATAGTCTTCTCCCTTCCCACCGGCTGAGCTTTGTGTGGAATTCAGACTGTTGAACCACTGTGTTAGCTGTTGCGCATTCAACCCCATCAGTGTAGCATTCACATCGACTGCCATTGATGGTTGCGGCAACTTTTCAGTGTTCGATGATAGCGGTATCATCAGTGGGGGACTCGACCTCACCACTGTTGACTGAGCACATATGGGACTAAACTCCATCAAGGACCCAGATCCAGTTGGCTGAGCCGCTATCAGAGTTGTTTCTGGAGTGTTTTCTATGCACCTCCTTTCCGTCCCATTCTGCACCACTGATCCTTGACCGCTCATACCTGAGTTAGGCTGAATGTATAAAGGTACCGGTGGACCTACAGTAATGGGTAGGGATATCGCATCTGGGTTCTGTCCATTCCCCAGGTTCTGAGGCATGTTCATTCCCACACTATGGGTCATCATTGCCGGCATGCCCGTCTGACTCCCCGTCATCTGAGCATGTGCGGTTCCCCCCTGCATCTGCTTTTGAGGCATCAAAAACTGGGTTGATTCAGCTTGTGCCAATGTTGGGTTGCGACCATTCTGTACTTCCATTACGGTTGGATCTAGAATCATTCCCGTACTGTTGTCACTGCTGTAGTACCTTGGGACCTGCGGCTGATAATTTTCTGCTGTTTTCAATATAGGCACATCTGGATATATTCTCCTAACCTGCGGTATCTGCGGGGTGAACAGTAAACTCGGGTCCTTAGATCCCGATGGCGTTTCTGAATTCGGAGTTTCATTATTCTGTACCGGTGCCGGAGGGGCAGAACTGGTACTTGGACCTTGTTCACTCTCTACATAAGGTGGTGGACGGGCGTTCAGCAATTGCATGATGAACTCCTCATCCTCTGACTCGTCTTCTCTCCTTAACTTTTCCTCGTCCTCTCTATCTTTGAACACCTCCTGTTTGTCTTACAGGTAGCTTTCTTGCCTGTCGCCTCTTCTTCCTTAGCAATTGCGGGAAACAATTTTATCCCCTGCAATATATCTGACCTCCACACCTTCTGTGCATTATCCCACCTAGCGTCCGCTAGTGTCTTTTCTACCTTTCTTATCCTGGTCTCAAACTTCTTTTGCTGTTGCTGTCTAGCCATTAGTTCCCAAATCGCTAGAGCCTCAAACTGTGCTGGCCTTGGAGGTACCTTCATGTCGTACATCGCAAATCTCAAATTCTCTAGGATCCTTATATTGAATGTCCCATGGATCGGGAACGCTACGCTCCCATGTCTCTCTGTCAGCTTGTGCCATTGCTTTAGCCAAAGGCACGGAGCTACCCCCCTTTCCTCCATTACAATGTAAGCTGGTGTACCTTCGGGTGGCGTCTCCTCTCCTACGCTCGCTTTAATGTAAGACTCCCCCTTCATCGCACTCTTTAATGCTTTCAAAAATTTCATTTTCTCGTCTTTTATTTCACAAAATTTGTAATCAATAAGTGACTTTAATTCCCGGAATACTCTTCGCTTGCCTTTCCCCTTCCAATCGAGCCCCACGGACTGCGTCCAATCCGTGCGCGACCCTTCTCTGCAACCAACCTATCCCAGCGCGGCTCCTAGTGACGTCACACTCACACACTCTGCGGCTGACAAAGCCTCGCGGCTAGTCCTCCTTCACTCAGCTCCTCTCGTAACAACTTCTGGCATGTATCGCGAGCAACCAAATAATAATAAAACAGATCTGTCGGTTTACTACAGGAAGGGTAACACAATCGCTTCAGGACCTTAGGGATTTTTCACTAGCCTCGGCAGTTATTCCATCTTTCTCGGTCCCCACTTTCGCAAGCAAAATCTGACCCGCAGATTCTGCTCTCAACTTGTCAGTGATCTATTCTAGTGCACTTAGAATTTGTCAAAGCTCGAAGTCGAAGTTTTCTTCCACTCCCTTAACACACGTACCGACTCGTTGACCACGCCCGGTCAACCTATTAAACCGACCAGACCACAACATAAAACAAGTGTCTCATACACTTTTCAACATACTCCGGAGTCTCTTGACCTCGCAGGGCCCGTCTCAACAACAACAACCACGTGGACCTTTTTCTGCACAAAGCGCCACATGCACATGAAGTTCGACGACTTCCCTACTCTCACACTCGGAGTCGCACCTCCGCTATTCTCTAAAATCCTCGCAACCTTTTCAAACAATCTGCGGCAATAAGCTGTGCAAGCGCAAAATCCTGACTTCACTCATACCGTCACTAGTACCGCCAACGCCGATTTCACACCTCCATTCTCTCCATTTGCAAGCTCCGAGATCCCGGGAAAGTCGCGGGGGACTTAGGGCATCATCATTCTCTCAATCTGTTTTACCCAAGAAAAATCTAATTCAACACCATATACCTCTCGAGTGGGGTCCCAAAGGGCGTAACCGTCAATTCAACACCATATACCTCTCGAGTGGGGTCCCAAAGGGCGAAACCGTTACCTCTCGAGTGGGGTCCCAAAGGGCGAAACCGTCCTCTGCTACCATCTACTGATAGAGCGTTCCGTCCTAATAAATTGCCTGTATTTGGACGCTCTTGGGTCGATGAATCTTTTGACCAAGTGGGGCTCTCTTCACCCGAGATTAGTCAATTTAATCAAATCAATAATCAATAACGAACATAAGCAATGCCCTGATCAACATAACACTTCACAATTAATCCAGAAAACATTTCGGCGAACCATGACCTTCCGGCCATGAATAACCACACCAGTTTATTCAAAGTTAATGAATTTATTTCCCTATATTAACAAAGCTAGCACGATATAAATGTGTCTCAACACCAAATGATATATGTAAATGAACATTAATAGCTGTCCATAACGGCGAAAAAGATGCAATCTATGCAGCATTTGAATAACAATGCATTCGATGATAGCAACGCAAACCACTAAAACTATAATCTGTAATGGGCTAATTGCATACATTAGTCAGCATAACAAGGTCTCAAATTGCATCGTGCAACAAATGAATCCTCATCTAACCTCAAATTAGCATCTGCATGTGGGATTTCATGCAAAAAACAATTTAGCAACATTGATTTGGAAAACTCCTAACTAGGGCTCTTATCAAAAATCAGCAGTTGGTTACCTAAAAAGAAACACAATGCAATTGTACATTTTTCCTTTCATATTTACCAAATTCAATCAGCATTCAAGGAAGTCTTCGTCTCACAGGTACCGGTTTCGATCAGCATGGGACGGGGGCAAAGGGGGCAGGGTGGACGGGGCAATTGCCTCACAGCGGCAAGATAAAAGGACAAAACTACTACTTTATGCAAAGGGGCAAATCGAAGTTAAAGTCTCTAGGGCGAGAATTACTTAAAGTCTCTTTCTCTCGATTAGAGAAAGCATCAAAGTCTCATTCAAAATGGCGTCGAACATCAATTGGCATCGTAGAAGATGGCAAAATGACGAGGTCGGCCAGATGGGCCATAATGGCTGCAATGGCCAATAATGTCCTCAATGGGTGCAATGGGTAATGGCTGCTTTCTTCTTGTGCACCAGGTTTAAATAAACAACAGTTCAAATCCAGTAGGGTCTTCCATTGGAGGGTTCATAGGTTGGCTTCAAATTGTCCAATCAAAACAACAATTCACAAGCATCTACCTAGGCATACATTATCCTTGGAGTCGGGAACGTAAGTTGCAACATATTTTACCAATTAACTCACTTTCAGAGCTTCCATTGTCTGCACCTGCAGATTGACCTTGGAGCAAAGAAGAAGATGCCAGGCTGGCACGAAACCTTAAAGATAAGCATGTGAACCGATCTCACTGGAAAAGTACAGCTTCAAGCAAGAATACACGTTTTATTAGCACATTAGAAAAACACGAGCATCTAAACCGTGAGACAAGGCAACTAGGCCGAAGCCTCCACTAAAGTTATGCTAAGTTAAAACATTTCAAACAAGCAAATCATGGCACACGTTTACGGTTATGTCAGATTAGTACAATTCTAATACATCACGTTATATAAAGCACGCTTATAAATGTTGGCGAACTACTCTGAGGGCACATTTGTCCCCGTACAATCTTTATTAGTTTGGTTAAAGTCACACTTGATTATTGCGGCACTACGTTTATGCGCTAATAAATGTAAAACCTTCGTTTCTGCGTTATCAGGGGTTAGGGAGGCCACTAGGGGCAGAATTGATAGGGGGCAGGGGTGGTAAAATATAATTTGAGTCACACTAAACAGTTGGCACTGCATCTATAGTTGTACATTTACAGTACACACATTTAGATTTGAATGCTCAGGGAGATAAAGTCGTAGTGTCACTCTTTTAATCCATCAGTGACCACCCCCACTGTCCCCGGGGTAAAAACAGGGCGCCGATCTCTGTCCGCTGAGATGACGACCAAAGAATTGCGCAACTTGCAAGTAGTGAGCTGATCAGGTCTAACTGAGTGCGTGCAGTGCCTGTTACCCTTATGTTGTGCCCCTCATCCCCATCTGGTGCTTAGATGCTCCAGGAACTCAATAATTCATGAACCTCTTCCTTATAAGAACATATAAGAACATAATAGTATGACGTAGTCCTTTTTGTGAAAGTATAGGCAGGTGAGTGCGGACCACACTCTAGTTGGGGAATGCGTCAGTGGGGTGATAGCCATCCAAGCCTCCCCTGCCAGCTTTCTCCTCACCCTCCTGGGCTTCAAGGTCCAGTCATACTGCATTAAGCAGGTATTCCCATACTGCAATCTGAGTTCTAGATCCCTACTGCCACCTACGTACTTTGAGTAGTGGGATCATAATGCCATGTTGAGTCTTCCTCACGTCGGATGTCCTTAGACTGTCCACTTTGGGGTACTGTGACCTCCATGCACTAGACACGCATAGCAAGTGGTTAAGGTAGGGTATTATCAGTGGCTGTGGCTATAAGTAAGGGTGACCCTCCAGTTCACTCCTTACGTTACGTGCATGAAATTGGGCTGCAGGAACTCTTAAAACTAGGAATCTATCGATGCATTTTGAACCCAGACCTCTAGCACTCACCCAGGACATATAGTCGATATACGAGGGCCCATAGTTATAAGATAACCGTGTATGCGGCCCCCTTATTGCCCTCATCTAGGGACTACTCCAAGGAAAATCCACCTATTGGTTAAAGTGCACCTAGTGACACCTTTCTAACTCTGACAACCTCATCCACATCTGTGACAGGGCCTCACCCCCGGGGCGCACCGCTGAAGGTAAGACGCATCAACCTCCTAAGTGCCTTCCTTCCTCTCCAGATTTACTCATCCACCCAAAGTGATCCACATTCCGTCCCAGGCAAGCTTTAGACAGTGCTTAATTTGAGCCAGTGGTTGTAGGTGGGGCCCGTCTGCACTTATTTTTGCAGCCTGCCGGTAACTTGTCCTCATCTGACTTTTCACACGGAGTTAGAAAGAGAAAAACACACAAGGGGAAGGAGGAAGAGAAAAACAGTGTTAAAGGGTGAAAGCACTGATAAGGAATTTGAAAGAATGAGATAAAGAGTGGGGGAGTGCCTCGTGGTGGATTAAAGAGCCGTGGAGTGGAATCAAGAATATGTGGCCTTGTTATTTCGCATCTAGCCACAGGCTTCTTAACAAAACCTTTGGCACTGGCACTTATACTATAAATTAGGCACAGACTTTAGGCACACTCATCCACTTGACCTATCACACATGGCCCCGCCCATGCAGTCATCACTCGGCCCTCCCGCTGCAGTGGGAACTAAAAGTCACAGACTCCCACTTTGCCATTCAAGTATACAAAAACGTGATGAATGGAATGCTTGAATTAATCTCAGCCACTGGTAATATGCCAATCCATTGTTACTTTGCACCCATGCCATCTCAGTTTGAACCCAGCCATACGCAAATCAGTCTTGACCCTGCTCCAGCTAGAACAGTTCAGCTCTTTCTGTCCAGTAGTTTGGAACGCAGCCTAGATCCATTGACAGTGGCTAAGATTCATTCAAGCATTTCTTTCATCACCTTGTTGTAGTAGCGCAAAGTGCGATGCGTATGCCCAAATGTGGGAGGCATGCTCACTGTGCTATTGGACTCAAGCTATACCTCACTGTAGAGACTTAGGGCGTGATTTAGCTATAGGCAGCCGGGGGACGCAGTCACAATGGTGACGGATATCCCGTCCGCCAAAATCTAAATCCCATTGTTTGCTGTGGGATTTCGATAGGCGAAATATCTGTCACAGTTGTGATGGAGTAACCCATCCACCAATATCTAAATCAGGCCCTTAAATATGTTGAAACCAGTTTGGGGTTGCTTATGGTCTGGCTGCTTCGACTGGACTGTTCCTATTGGACCAAGACCAAGACTGGTTTCCATAATGCTGTCCGAAATGGCACAGTGGGTGCAAAAAATGGTCTGTAAGGCAGCCAAGACCGCCTGCCAGTGCCTGAGATCAATTTGAGCATTCCGTGGCTGAGATTAATTCAAGCATTCCTTCCATCACTTTGTTGTTTTTGCAAGAGCCCCCTCCCCCTGTGCCATGTCAGCAGTGCCACCTAGTGGAACCAACTGTTACATGCACAGAAAGTGCACTCAGCCTCCTCACTAATGCCATTCACACTAGTGGCCTGGTCAGTACAGTAATCAATACGTTCACCCCTACATTAGTTTTGTCAGAATCACACATTTTGGTCCAGTATTGAACTTGGGTTATAAGGTGAGCAGCTAAGCCCCTGTAATGATCATCCCAGGACCAGCATTCTATTATTTCCCTGTTTTGTAGCTGCTTACAGTCATGTTGATTATTTTGACTCTTTATAAGGTCATCATGTTTAGTTTCCCAAGTTCTCCTTCAGATTTCCCAATAACTTTCTTTATAAAACAAGCATTGGCTTTTTGAACTATCTAAGCCTACTGTAATATTATGATATGGTCCACAAAAGATCTTTCAAGCAGACAGCTAAGAGGTGTCTGTAGACAAGACCTAAAGAGACCTTTATATGCACTAACCTAGAAATATACCTGCACACCCTACAGCCATTTATTTTGAAATATCATGCAGGGTCAGGGTGCAGTAGAGTTTTGAACATGCAAATTGTTCCCACTGCTATTAATGTACATCTTATTCATAAACAAATGTAAAAATAATTTAAAGACAGTTGTAATTGCATAAAGAGTTCTGATAGGTTATGAATAAATCTGACAGCCAGTGGTCTGACGGAATGTTGAGATTCCAAAGAACACAAAATTCTTCTAGTATTACACATGGAGACAAGGAATGTTGATATGTGAAGGACTATAGCTTCACATTTGTCTATTCTCAATGCTCATAAGACCTCTTCATTTCTTGACATCCCTCTCAGCTGGCAAATTAGAATAATCCATATTGTTGGAGCACCAGTGGAAGTTATGCCAAGGAATAGTGGGTGCACATCAGATTCTACCTGGATTTTATATGCTGGTGCCTATTGTTTGTGTTAGGATTACTGGACCATCTGCTGCAGTAACTATGCAAGCAAAGGATTCTGTGTCTAAAGTTAACATAAACTTACTTTGCAACTGGGGGAGAGATAGGGTCCACAAAAGTTCAAAGACAAACATACCTTCCCAAAAAAACGATCATCTAGACCTCCAGTTTTACATGTGGAGAATGCCCCTCTAGTGCATAAGCCCAGAATCGTTCTGTCAAATCATTACTAATCATCTTGTATTCTTTTGGGCTTGATCACAACCACTCCAGCTCCAGTATACACAACATAGACTTTACGTATTTAAGCCATGGAAACTTCAAGATGCATAGTTGATTTGGTAATTTGCCTAAGGCTGCTTTGTAGGGCCCCTGTTTTTCCATGGACCATAATTTATGCCAATATCACAGAGGACATTTATTTTCCTTTGAGGACACTGGGCTTTACCCAAGGTCCACGTAATGGGAGGCAAAGGGCAACTCTTTAAAAAGCTAATCAAAGATTTCAGAAACTTATTTTTGGCTATAGTTAACTTTTGGATTACAGAATGATCCCCCAGCTTTTCACCTCAAATAAGGCAGCCCCTAGTGCCTTAAAATTGTATATCTCTAATTTCTGGTGAAATAGCACTTGATGTTGTTGCCTTATAGATTTGTAGCACTACTGATGCATAGTGATGTCATTGTAGTTAACATTTATGCAGCTGGGGCATCCAGGACATATTATGTGTTAGTTTGATCCCCCCACGCCCTCCCATCCCAAATATAGTCAAAATCAGTCTCACCTTCTACCTCTAGCTCTGTTGCCCCTACATTTAGTGTGATCTTTCAAGCATTTTAAGGAATCTAAATCATTTTCTTTTTATTGGAATTCAGCTCCATACCTCTTTTATTGCCAAAGCTTGTGAAGCAACCTAGTAATTGTTGCAACTGAGGGGGAGGAGTTAAATATTGTGTGTATCAGCAATAGAAAGACTGGGACCCTAAGCCCTCATACTTTAGGTGAGTCCCTGATGTCTGTATCTAAATAACTCATCACATTTATTATGTATAGGCAAAATAGTTTAAGGGCCACAACATAGCCCTGCTGCACCTCCTTCTCTAATTTTATATGGCTGGTTAATTCACCATTGCTAGCTACTCTCACTTGTGCATAATTCTTAGTATACAATTAAATCAGCATTTCCAGCAAGTTGTACCTGAAAGACTTTAAGGTTTGTGGCTTTAATACTTAAAATAAAAGCTCATGTTAATGTCCTCTAACTGAAGGCAATACCACTTTATATATATCAAATCAAGACATTTCGCTCACATGTTCTTAATATTTAAGTTGTTTGCTATTTTCTAACCCAGGAGTTTAATTTCTCTTAAAACGTCCATAACAATTACTTTTTCCACATAGGATGAGACACATTTTTGATTGATGAACATCTTTGAGAGTGATCCTTATCTAATTAAACTATGTTTTAGGTGGGACTGTGCCGTACAGCCGCAGAAGACTGTATTTGTTTGTGGATTGCATGCAGTTGTAGACATGTCTGCATTTCAATGTGTATCAACCCAGTTTGGGTGTTAGGCAAATTCTCTTGTAAGATAACTGTTTCACAAAAATGTTGTTAAATAATCCCAATTTCGTTTCTTCTGCACTGCAACCATCAAGTATCCAAAACAGTTGTGTTCCTTACTCTTACATGTTTGACTGGGGAAACCCCAGCGTAACTTAACAGTAAGCATGTGGTATATCCCATGGGGACAAACCAATTAAAACCACTTCTTGATGAAACCATTGCACCTTTCCACTTGCCCACTTGACTTTTGATGATATATAGAAGTGATTCTGTATTTAACCATTTAACATAATGCAGTGGCGTTGCAAAACTGAAGGGCGCCCCCTACATAGAACATCGAGTGGCTGTCCCCTCTGGATTCACTCAGTCTAGGTGCTGTGCTGAGAGGGCCCCCTAGAGCTCAGGGCCCCCCCTGCACCAGCTGCGGGAGGGCCTTTGTACCACTGGCCTAATGCTCACTTAGATCTATTCCATTTCATATGATCCCAATTACACGTTGTTATAAGGCACACTCTCATTAGGGAACTTTCCCTTGCAAATATTTATTTTCAAAAGGGTTTGATCTTGCTAGTTGATCGAATGATTTACACATTTGGCCTCAGTGAATTAAAACCATGCTATATCTGAAGCCTTCAAAACGGCACTAAATATACTAATTTAGTCCACACCACTTGTACTGGCCTTGCACTTCAGAGGCTTGTTGAGAACACAAAATGTCGTTATTCCTTTTTCTCTGGTATTAGATGTAAAATGCCCTTAAAGCATAAAATCCACATGCCTCTTAATGGCTGGCAACCTGAAGTAGAGTTTGACTTGCCATAATGTCAGATGTGAACCATTGTCAGCAAAGAGTTTGATATATAAATTGGCAGAACCTCTTCATCACTGCACCAAAGAATCCCCCAAAGAAAGTCAGTTAGTCACATGTACCAACAACCTCATGTCTTAGCTATCTGCTTTATTGCAAAGCCCACCTTCATTGAATTTCACTCTCTCTGAACCCCTTCTGACAAAATATAGATCTACATGAAACACTAGCAATGGCAACAGTGTTCCCATAGCAGCCTAAAAAATATTCTGTATTGAAATTACCCTTTCCTGGTACATGTTCTTTGCTTCCTGGTACATGTAATTTTAATCCTGCAGTTTTGATGCCAAACAAGCCAAGTCTGGGGGGAGCTCTAAAACTGATACAAGAACATCAGTCAGCAGCTTCTGGTCTGTTCATTGTTGAAAGTTATAAATCAAAATGTATTCTTTTCTCTTGTCGAACACATGCAAGAGATCTGGCTTTTGCATATTCAAGTACAGAAGTACGCTCTAGTTCCACCTTTACTTAGAGAAACTCGTTCAAGCTGCAGGTCCGGCATCAACTGTTTCAACACATTTCATTCCTTGCATAAATGTCTGAAGGAAGGGTGTTAAAAAATATTGTTCCCGATAAAACTTAAACTTTTTGGGGGTAATGATGAAGGTGGTGTTTGGGATGCAGCACACACATGAGCCTATTAATGTCTTCCACTCTTCAAGAACTATGTTCACTGGTAAACTCTACCAGTTGAAAACCTTTGTGAAACTGAGGCACACCCTAGTCTGCAATATATGGAGGATGATGGGCTGGTTATTGTGGTGGCAGTAAAGCGCTATGATTTCTACTCACATTCTGCTGACAGTGCTGACACCCTACAGCCAGTCTCTTTATAAAACTGAAAAGTCACCCATTCATGTGTGGAGACTCTAGCTTTTAGGAGGATAAGCTAGAAGGAAGGAACGGTGACCCACCTGGCAGAGTGTTGGGAGGCACTGAAGGGTTTCGGACTTCAGCATGACCGACTGAGAGCAGGGACTGGTTGGTGCCCGGCAGAGCACTAAGGATCTTCTCTGACAGCAAAACTCAAAGGCATTTCATGTGCATCAACATAAAGGGTGAGTGGACAGGTAGCGGTCTTGTCTCAGATGGTCCTCGTGTGGATACTGAAAGGGGCCTGAATGCGCCAACTTGATGGCAAGAGAAATTGTTGGTGTTTGGAAAGCTGGAGCTGGACCGAAGTGAAGCAGCTTTAAGCAAGCCAAATAACCTGGGGCGCTACTGGTGCTACAACTGCACTAATACAAAAGTCCTTCAAAGTGGGTTCCTTCTTATAGAAAATTGGGGGAAACAATGACGGAGTTGAGTTGCAGTGTAGGGGGGAAAACCCCTAACAACTGCTTCTCCAGTTCCTGACCTGATGGATATATGTCGAAGCAGGACATTGAGGTCCTGAAAAATCACAGGGATTGAGGAAGAATTCTTTACTCCTGAAAAGATACCTTAAAACATAGGGAAATGGTGAAAGGCCTATCTGCAGCAATGCCCACTACTCAGTTTCCTGCTAACTGTTGAGAAAACTACTGACCCAACCCTGTCCCTCAAATGAAAACCTTTCTACACTGTGAGTAACTTGTCCATGCTTGCAGTAAGGGCATTCCCTTTAATCTTTAATGCAGTGGAATTGGAAAATACTTGTAGAGAGTAATCTCACAATTGAACTAGTGCACTACGCTAGAATCGCTAAAATGTTAATCAGTTGACCTCCGCATGTATTTTGCGGTCTTAAATTTTTTTTTTTTTTAAATGCAATTGGTCAAGCAAATTAAAACCTATCCTAATATTATGTTTGTTCTTTGTCTTATGCACTTTTCATTGACTATGTTTAGAAGCATCCTAAATGACTATACAAGGTTTGCATAAATACTTTGACTAATGTGCACAAAGGCCCACAAAAATATTTTGGTCTTTATTAATATTCAAGATTCTTAGTTGACCAAGATATTGTACTTCTGTTTGTACTCTTTGCCATTTCCATTTAAGGTCCTTTTGTAAAATATATTCTCTTAGGTTAAATTTCAGTGTTATGCCTCACTTATTGAAAAAATGAGTCTAAAGAACGAAGCCCAAATGTGACATGAAATAAAACAAGTGCTGACTGTGATTCTTAGCATAACGTGCAGTAGCTGCTGGCGCAGCCTGATGTTAAATCACCAACAAAAATGTAACCAAGGCCTGACAGCTCCCTGAGGCAAATGTGAAATATAGGTAACAACAAAAGTTTTAGAGCCTTTTCCCAGCATTAAATATTCCATGTGTTTCTAAAGGTTGTGTTCTTGCAGGTACTGGAATAATGTTGAGCTACAAATTAAAGTTGCTGTTCCCTTGAAGCCAGTGGTTAAGCGCTATCTCTAATAGTGGCCTTCAAGACCAGCCGTAGTAGGGAAGAGAGGTTTATAACGTTCCCATTCATCCATATTTGGGGTAGCAATCAGTACAGCTGTATAGAAAGGTGTTTGCAATTTTCCCCAACCTTATATCCTCTCAGTGCATTATATATATTTTCAACATACTTAGCCATTAATCCGTATGGGACTATCTCTTGGATACTGAGCATATTTATTTTTGCCTCATAGCTCTCAGATTATCATACATTATTTAAAGAATTTGTTTTGCAGCATCAAATAATTCTCGGTATGTCTTTATTTTATGTCTAATTCAGTGTTTAGAATAGTATTGAACTTTCCACTCATATTACTGTCTGAGAATCTAGTTTGCTGTTTGTGAGCAAAAAGCAGCAGTTAGTGACAGAGAATGTACTACCTGGGACCTGAAGAAGGAGGTTTATATATGGTGATATACTTAATTACTAGCAGGAGATCTAAGTAGCACACACTAGATCCAGAGTGGCAGAGTGCTGCACAGAAGGTGATGTTATAAATTAAAAATTACTATGTAGATCCTCCATAAATTACAAATAGTGATTAGCACAAAGATATGAAAGTGACACTAGCTCTCGATAAATAGTGGGTTTTGTGACTAATATGGGTCACACGGTAAACATGAACTACTTGGTTGTGGATGGTAATCAGGTACTATAAAAATTCTTCTGCGGTGCCAGATCCGCAAATGCAAGTCTCCAAGTTACCAGATGAGTTACTTAGGTGCTAAACCGCTACACCTCAGATAAGGTTGTCCCGTTACTTGGTAACTTGACTTGTAAAAATTTCTAAGTCAAGCCCAGTGCTTCTAAGAAAAAAGATTCTATGCTTTTAAATCGCATTTACAGTCTTTTTCTTTTGTTCCCTTTTCAGCTAGAAAAGGACCGGATGGTGTGATCCTACCTAATGACTACTGTGACTTCTGCCTTGGGGACTCCAGTAATAACAGGAAGAGCGGGCAGCCGGAAGAGCTGGTCTCCTGCTCTGACTGCGGGCGCTCTGGTAGGTCCTTCCTCCAGCTCACTACCCCCATGCTTGCTTCTTTCCTGGGTCCGTTCATATGCCTAGTTTCACCCTTTGTCATCATGTGTTATTTGTGTGTTTTTCCTTTTCAAGTTCAGCACAATTTCTTACATGCTGTAAAAAAAAAAAAAAAAAAAAAAAAAAGTCTGATTTCATTTTTCTTCGTTGAGACACTGAGTCATCAATAGCTAGGTACTTTTGACAAAAAGTTATATTAGTAACGGTAAATTGTCCAAATATATAGGCAACAAATCTGATATTTGTGTTTGATAAGTCTCTAAGGGCCAACATGATTAATCAAGAATATTCAGAATTGTAGATCTGAAAATACATATTAACAAGTCTCTAAATTTGATATAGAGGATACTTGAAAGGTAACGTTGCATTACAGGTCTGTAGACACTCAGGCCCTCATTACAACTTTGACAATCTTCATGGGTGCCCAAAGACAGCCAGTGTTGGCGGTCCGAAGACCTGCAGTATTAGGACTCGCCCAAGGATTTCTGCCAATTTAAGGGGAGAAATCCAACACCGTCAGCCTGACTGTCGGTGGTTGAGAGGCAGTTCCACCGCCAGCACCGCTATGTCAAAAGGACTCCACTTGCCGTATTCTGAGATGTAATACGGTGTGGTGCTGGCGGTGGAAACGCCAACACGCATCCTCATCCGGGATGACTAACTCGCCCAGACAGGTAGGTGGACCATCAGAAAAGTGCGGGGTGTTGTGTGCATGTGTGTGGTGTCTGCGTGTGGTAATATGGGTGTGCGTGAGTGCATGTGTGTATGTATGTGTGCGTGGAAGGTGGGTGTGTCTGAATGGAAGCGGAGGGGAGAGGGTGTGTCGGGGTGCGAGTGAGTAGGTGTGTGTACTGGGATGCATACAAGTAGGGGTGTTTGTATGGGTGTGTGCGAGCGAGTGGGGGTGTATGTCTGAGTGTGTTGATGAGTGGGGTGGATGTATGAAGGTCTAAGGATGAGTTGGGGGTTAATGTATGAAGGTGTGCGGATGAGTGGGGGTGCATGTATCAGTTGTGCCGATGAGTGGGAGTGCGTGTATGAAGGTGTGCGGATGAGTGGGGGTGCGTTTATGAAGGTGTGCGTATGAGTGGGGGTGCATGTATGAAGGTGTGCGGATGATTGGGGGTGCATGTACAAAGATGTGCAGATGAGTGGGGGGTGCGTGTATGAAGATGTGCAGATGAGTGGGGTTGCATGTATGAAGGTGTGGGGATGAGCGGGGTTACGTGTATGAAGGTGTGCGGATGAGTGGGGGTTTGTGTATGAAGGTGTGTGGATGAGTGGGGGTGCATGTATGAAGGTGTGCGGATGAGTGGGGGTGCGTGTATGGAGGTGTGTTGATGAGTGGGGGTGCGTGTATGGAGGTGTGTTGATGAGTGGGGATGCATGTATGAAGGTGTGCAGATGAGTGGGGGGTGCGTGTATGAAGGTGTGAGGATGAGTTGGTGTGTGTGTGCTGGCGACAGGAATGAAGATTCCTGTCGCCAGGTGTGTCACCGGCAGGGTTTTTGTGGCGGTGCGACCGCCACGAAAAGCCTAGTGGTGTGTCGACTCTTAATACGGCTGGTAGTGTTACGGCTGCCGCCAGGCCGGAGGTACTCACCTCCGGTCTGACCGACCGCCTTGGCTGTATCGGTGGTGTTGTGGGGGTTTGGCTTCGGTCAAACCGAACACAGTCATAATACGACGGTCTTCACTGCCAGCCACATTATTTAGAAGCCAAAATGTGATCTAATCTATGATTTCAATTTTGAGTGTTTTTTAAATTTTTTTAAATTTTTTTAATTTAATAAACTAGTACCCAAGATAGCAATATATTTTGTTATAACAACTACCTATGTTTTTTCGGCTCCCATTGGTTGAAAATTCTTAATTCATAGGAAATAAATTATTCACTTAAATTGCAAGTTGCCATCAGGGAAATCTTTCTAGCGCATGACTATATATTGTCTTATTCTATGTCTACTACACATGATTTTTGATTACGGTTAACCTCTGCAGATCTTCAAAGAGGACCAGAGAAAGTGTTTGTGAGTCATGGCTTTGGCCAATGTTTACATAAACTGGATATTGCACTCCACATAAACTTGTCGTCCTTTTGAATGTAAGATTTTCCAAACACTGCTAAACGTGCTCGTAAACCCTGCGCTGCAATACTTGGACTTATGAATTCTCGTCATCTGTATATCATGCCCATGTAATGCTATTGATTGCTTCAGGTGACATAACAAGCCAAGTGGATTATTTAAAAAAATCCGAAACACAGATGCTAATCCGTGGTTATAGTACATTTCATTTTATCCTTAATTTTTTTGCTGTTACTGGAAAATGTGCTAAAATGTGTAAATTATAGTGCAGATTTTAAAACCACTGTGATTTGTGCCATAACAATAGACAAATATTTAATGTGCGTCTTACATTTTGTAGCCATGGATGATTTTGGCGGTCTCACCTAGTTCTTTATGTTTTATGTTTGGCCTTAGTTGAATATATTTACATCTCTTCATAACATACGTTTTAGAAATTAGCAGTGAGCCAAATAAAAATACTTCTCCACCAACTTTAGAAATTCCAGTGTAGTACTGGGCCTGAGTAGGTGCCACTATCGCCTAGTATCAGTGCACCTGGAACCAGAGCTGAAATGATGATCTCCTCGCTACACAGTGGGAGGATGGTGCTAGTTAGTGATTCTTGCTTATTTATATGTGCGTTTATTTATTCAGTTTTCCGTTTTATTTGCAAACAAAAAAATAATATATATGTACCTCAAGGATTCTGGATAATATTCTTTCTTTTTCTTGGAACTGTGTTGACATTTTACCAGCACACTTTTGTATATTTTATTTTAAACACCTCTATAAAATACCCTGCATTTTAATGAGAGCTGACTTCCTGTTGCACAATGTGGCTACAGTTAATCTGATTCATTAAATGGAGAGACACGCATTGTCTGAAATCTGACTTCCCTTCATGAAGTGGCTAAATCTTGCCCCACTAAAAGTAAATTTATGCTTAATTTTCCAGAAATGCTGATTGAAAGTGCTGCGTCTGTAGCACTTTTACCAAAGTTGGAATGATTGCAAGTTGAGAGGAAGATGGAATGAAGCTTTCTCATTTCTGTTTGCCCACCCTAACCATGTCTGTGCTCTCCAATATCAGAGATGTTTGACTCAGGAAGCGAGAGAAAAAATGTGTTCAGGAAAAGTGCACAAAATGCAAGTTCAGAGGGCTTCTGAGCATTAATCGCTCAATTGCATCTATAAAGATATATTTCCTCTACCGTTCAGCAACAAACTGATTGCTATATGTGATGCGTGCCGGCTACCAATGCATGATTGGTACTGGACGACCTGTCAATTGTTACAAAATCTACAGTCATTATTGAAAAAAAAAAAACATCTTCATAAGAATGTGAAAGAATAAATTAAATTGAACTTTTAAATTAGAACGCTGTTTTCTTAAAGTGATATGCATCAGTGCGCAATCTCCCCATGAAAGGTATCGTTTCCTTGAGCACGTAAAAGTGAGGAGCACTTACAGCTAATGCTCGTGGGCTTCACAAACATTGTATGTTTGTAGGTGTGACTATTTGTGTTTGCATTTCACTTGTTTGTGGTGGTACTCTTGAAGGAAGCTACTCAACCCAATCATATATCACAGCAGTCAAAAGAATACAACAAAGAATGTAATGGAGTCAGGGTGTTTACCAAGACTGATAAAACTGCTGGGAGTGGCCCTGGAAGAGCTTGCTGCTGGGAAATTGTAACTTTAGTGGACAGTTTTAGAAGCTGTCACGCTTAACTTCTATCTCTGTTGGATGTTTTGCGTATCTTGGAACAAGTGACTTAAAAGAAGTACACTTATGTCACCTAAAAAGACCTTTCCTAAATTTAGTTTATTTTCACTCACAGTGTTAACACAACTCCACTCTAGTCAATTATGTCAGCTCGTCTGGGTGGAGACGCATTCTTAGTTTTGACACAATCACTATAGAATGTGTATTTTTTAACTTCTCTGAGCCCAGCCTGACCATGTAAAATGCTGATGTGCGGAAAAATCTATTTTATCCTCCTTAAACTTTATAAGTTCTTTAACTTAGATACTTTCAAGTGATAGAACATGATGTAAATATTAAATACAACTCCTACTGACTAACATTTCCACTCAGTTTTAATGTGTTTTGTTTCTGTGCTTTTTCTCATTGACAGGTGAAATTTAAAGCTATTAATTATGGGTAGCGGAGGGAGCCCTCCTCCCCCCAAAATATTGCATTATTGCATTTTCAGATCCTTCAAAAGACAAACATTCAATAGACTTCCAGTCAAAAGGCATGTCAAAATTAGACCCACTAAGAAACTGGTCACGTATGTACTTAATTGAAATGGGCATGATTGAATCCCTTAAAGTGAGGAAGTGAACAGTATATTGATAAACAATTAATTGAACCCCATCAGTAAGAACAACCAACTTCACAAATGCTCTGCCAAAATCTTTAATTCTTATTCAAAATGTCAAGAATCGTCATACTTAGTAACTTCACCACAACTTTGGAGATCCTTTCCCATGTTTTTGGAAATCCATTTCCATGTGTAACCTTACTGTTCATTTAGCAACTTTTGCATTCTGCACAATTTCTATGGAGGACAAGTGAAGTTCCTTCATATCTATCGATGTTCTGGGACTGAATTAAGTAGATATAAGTGGCAAAGTTGTCGGAAAAGCTTGTTGTTAGTGGGAAAAATCTTTTCATGTATTGGCTGGCCTTTAGCTTGCCAGACTTGGTAAAACCCCTGGCTGTAACCCAGTGTTTGCACAATTGCAAGAATGTCTGGAATGCACCAGCACTGTTTTGTTCCATGTCATCAAGAATGAAACAAACATGTAGAACACCAGGGAAAAGCTCCTCTCACCACCAGACAAATGCTATTCCACCCACATTAGTATTACATTTTGGCAGTTGATAGTTTTTAATATAGTCAAGCAAGCATTTCTGTGTACACCACTAAGTGCTTATGGCTTTATACGATTTGGTGAATTGATCCAAAGGAGAAAATATAGGATAACGTCCCTGCTGTGTTGTGGCTTTCCATAATATTTATTTAATTTAATTGTCAACTGCACTCAACAGAGATGTGGATCCTAAAACTCAGTGCACAAGTCATTATTTCAGACAAAAAATACATGTTTGGCACGTGTGACTGTAGATACACAGGCTGTGCATTATCCTGTCATCAAGTGTTGGGCTTGGAGTTTTGCAACTTGTTTTCTTCAAGAAGTGTTTTCGAGTCACGGGATCGAGTGGCTCCTCCTTCTTGGTTATACTGCGCATGGGCATTGAGTTATTTGTTAGATTAGGCTTTTTGTCCGCCTTCTGCGTTACTGCTCCTTCCATTTTCACTCGAATTGGTTTGAAATTCTCTTTCCGTCTTTACTTCCCATCAACGGTATTGTAATCGATCATGTTTTCTACATCATAATCTCTATCGAGTCGGGTCAAATCTCAACCGCGATCCTTCGGGGTGGACCTTGCCCGGCCCTATCTCCATGTGTCCGGAAACATATGAAACCCTAATGGAACGGAAGCCGTTAAGATTCTGTCCTCTGTGCCTCCCCAAATTTCCACACATGGATCACCATCAAGTGTGTAATCTCTGCCTTTCCCCAGACTACAACTATGCCACCTGCAATGCGTGTTGATCGTTTTGATCCAATAAAACACTTCAGGACCAAAGAGCTCCCAGTCTGCAAATGACACACTCAACACAAGACAACACCCCGGATATTTTCAGGGATGAGCACGCACGAGAGGAGCTAGAGCAAAACTGGGCATTCTCCAACCAAGCCTTAGACTCAGACCTACAATCCGACATCAAGAACCAGGACATCAGTTTGGCGTAAGTCATGAGTAAAAACACTGCCCCTCCTCTTTCCATAAAGACAGTAAAGAAACTCACAATAGAGGTCCCTGGACCATCACTACCCTCGGACCATGGTCGGTCATGGAAACTTGATTTGGATGCCCAGCCCTCGGGATCAGCTCTGAGATCTGTAAAGACTGTAGCTAGGTTATCTGAATCGACCTCTATTATTTCTGTCTGAACAAAAGCATCCAAGACTTTGGAAACAAAAAGTTTCGGACTGACTACTTCGATGCCTTAAACTTCGGCACCGAAAAGTTTGGCAATGAACAGGAGTACATCATCTGTTAGAATCGAAACGACATAAAATTTCAGTCCCAAAAACAGCTTATCACAATCAAGAGATACAGGGAGATTTACCAAGGTCCAGTGTACAACCTTCCAAAGTCATGAATATGTCAAAAAAGGTCAACTGTTCCTAAGAAAAAGAACAAAAGTACAACAATCCAGGCACAGGTTCAAACCAAAACACATTTAAGTTTAGAAGAGAGAGCCCTCACATATCCAATGGATGTCATGCTTCATTATAGGGCCCGCTCCTCGTCAGACCGGCGCTGCAATGTCTGACGGGCCCCACAAGAGGGCACTTTGCCGGAGTTCTTAATCAGACGTGTGTGCCGTGACCTTGGGGGGAATAAATTTAAAACCCACCTCAAAAGAGAGCAGGAGAGAAAGAGAAGGTTAAAATTGGCTCAAGAGTCTCCGAACAATACATTTTAATTGGCGAGGAAGCCCCTTGTTCAATATTAAAAATGCAAGGGAGTGGAGACGAAAATTAAGTTCCACCACTCACCAAAAAGAAAACAAAGCTAATGTGGGCAATGTCCAATTTAGCTGATCTATACGGTCAACATGTTTCGTGCCCTAGATGTCCCTACAGATCGTATGGCCCTTCATCAGGACCAAAAAGAAAAAGCAATAAACAACTCCTAAACTACAAAATGTCCTCTAATCAGGTTTATGAAAAAGATATTACTTACATAAAGTGCTATACTACCTATAACCAAAGTAGGCGAACCGTCCCATATTAGAAATAGGGTTTCTTGAGACAGAACGGCCTTTTGGACTCACATCACTTGTTTCGACATGGTCCCTTGCCGAGGACCTACCCGGCGGCCGTCCTCCCGAAAACAGCTGAGTCTGACCATTCTTCAGTTTCATAGTTTCCAATTGAGCCTATTTTAGAAACTATGGACGCTAAGCAGCGCAAAATTCACATTGAAAAGAACACAGACAGAATTGTGGCATCTCTCACTTTCCCTGTAAAGAAGAAGCTTTCTTTTCAAGAGAATCTGGACACCTCACCTCCTCCTAAAAAGCATCAAGAAGAAAGCTTCTACATCTGCAACAGCGGCTCCTCTCCCCGCTCTGCCTCCATCTCCCTCATCTCCACCTCCTCTTCCTCCTCTACCTCATTCACCTCATTCTCAAATTGAGAACTTTTACACACCACAGTGCTCTGCTGTATATAGTAGGGAAGATATAGCGGAGGTTCCACAAGACCCTAACCCCTGGGATACTTGTAAAACCGATCATATTATAGATACAGACCCAGATCTATATCCTGCCTAGCCCCTCCCCAGCCAGAGGACGCCACTGACTATCAACAAGTAATAGCTAGGGCTGCTGTCTACCACAATGTGCAATTACACAAGGAGCCAATAAAAGAAGATCTTCTATTTGATACCATCACCACAACACACAGACACAACACACAGAGACCTACACTTCCTCCCTATGTTACCAGGAATGCTTCGTCATGTGAAAGACATTTTTAAAGAGCCTGTGCGTTCCTGTATAATTACACCTTGGGTAGATAAAAATTATAAGGCAGTTCCATCTAACCCAATATACATCCGGTCACAAGTCACTCCAAATTTTATTGTCAATACCGCAGCCAGGAAAAGAGTAAATAGCCAGGCAACTGGAGAGTCTCTTCCTCCAGAGAAGAAAAAAAAAAAAAAATTGATGCAGCAGAAAAAAGGATTGCTGCATCAAGCAGCCATTCATTGGCGCATTTCTGATTCCCAGGTGCTGCTTCCAAGGTATGATAGGGCACACTGGGTCGAAATGGAAGACATTCTTCTACATCTCCCAGAAGAACACCCTAAACGTGCACAGCAAATTGTCTCTGAAGGTCGGACAATTGTAAATAATTCAATTAGATGTGCACTTGATGCAGCAGACAAGGCTGCACAAGGGGTCAGCACTAGTATCCTCCTTAGCAGCAATGCCTGGTTAAGACGTTCTGGATTCAAACCAGAAGTCGAACAAGCTGTCCTCAATATGTCTTTTGATGAAGAGCCCCTATTTGGGTCCCAGGTTGACTTCACCCTCAAAACTAAAAAAAAAAAAAAAAAAAAAGACTAAAAAAAAGACAGTGACACAGCTAAAGCCATGGGTGCATTACAAAAATCGACCAACTCAGAGTTTTTTCGCTGCTCAATGTATAGGGATGGCTACAGAGGGACCACATCCTCTGATCATACCAGCTCACAGCAGCGTCCAGCCTCTTCTTCCTACTCTAGAGGGTTTTTCAGAGGAACATATAGAGGAAATAACTCTAAGGGCAGAGGAAAACCACCAACACTCGTGGTTCACCCTCTGCAGCCAAACATTGACCACCTCCACATTCCCCCTCCTTATTTCACTCCAGTAGGGGGGGCGTCTTCAATTTTACCACTAACAATAGACAGAGATAAAATCGGACCAAAGGGTCCTATCCATTATCCAGCATGGTTATTGTCGAGAACTTACATCAACACCCCAAACATTCTATCTTGCAGACAAAATGTCGACAGAACATCTCACTCTTTTAAAAGAAGAGGTACAATCTCTACTGTTAAAAGAAGCAATTGAAAATGTTCCCATACAATATCAAGGAACATGAGTATACTCCATCTACTTTCTCATTCCCAAAAAAGACAGCACTCAGGCCTATTTTGAATCTCAGACTACTAAATCAATATATTCTCTCGGAACATTTTCACATGGTTACCCTTCATGATGTAATTCCATTACTATAAAAAGGCGACTTCATGACCACTCTAGATCTATAGGGTGCCTACTTTCATATTCCAATTCATCCTGCACACCACAAATAGCTAAGATTTGTAGTGGCAGGACAACATTATCAGTTAAAAGTTCTACCTTTCGTATTCACAGCCACTCCCAGGGCATTCACCAAGTGTCTAGCAGTAGTCGCAGCACATTACAAAAGGCAACACATACACGTATTTTCTTTACTAGGGCGATTGGTTGATCAAAGCCAACACTTTTTAAGTCTGTCAGGCTCACACTCCCACAGTAAACCTTCTTCACAAATTAGGGTTCATGATTAAACACCCTAAAATTATACCTGCAACCTCTCAAGATTCAACCGTATCTAGGGGCTATACTCAATACACAATTGTGGCTTGCTTACCCCAGTCCAAAAGGTGTGCACAATTTTTGGGAAACTTATTTCCTGCATTGCCATCGTCCCTCATGCCAGACTTCATATGCAGCCCCTACAACAATGTCTCTCTCGTCAATGACGGCAAGCTCAGGGTCATCTTCAGGCTCTAGTTTGGTAGATCGCACAGCTTACATCTCTCACCTGTGGTGGAATTCCACCAGTCTACTCAAAGGGTCACAGTTTTGTTCCCCAAATAGTTCTCACCTTGGATGCCTCCCTTACAGGATTGGGGGCTCATCTCAATAACCTCACAGTGCAGGGATCATAGGCCTCCAGTCACCAGAATATACTTGGCAATGTTTTGGAACTTTAAGCAGTCTTTCTAGCTCTGAAAGCTTTTCTGCCTCTTTTAATGCACATATCTGTTTTGACTCACAAAGACAACATGACAGTAATGTATTATCTACCAAAACAGTGGAAGTGGGGTACATGCTTTCTGCAGTTGTCTGTTAGCACAAACATTCTGAAGGTGGGTTCATCATCACCACATTCATCTACTGGCAGAATGTCTCCCAGGGACAGACAACGATTTTGCAGACCTGCAAAGCAGGACGCGGCAACAAGTCCACGAATGGGAGCTCCACCCAGTAGCCCTTCAAAAGAGGGGAACACCTCACATACACCTATTGGCCACAGCGGAAAACTCAAAATGCCAAAACTTCTCATCCTGGTTCCCACACCCCCAATTCCCTGTGGATCAACTGGTCAGGGATATTTGCTTATGCTTTTACACCTGTCCCGCTCATTCCATTCCTTGTGGGCAAACTGAGCAAACTTCTCTCAAAATGATCCTGGTAGCACCCACAGGGGCTCGCCAGCCTTGGTTTACAACTCTACTGGATCTATCCCTAGTACCTCACGAGGGACTCCCCAACAGAATGGACCTTGTCACACAAAATTTACAACAGATAAGACACGATATGTGATATGTGACTGAAGATGGGTTATGTAATACTTTTAAAGTCATTTTTACGTTAAAAAAAAAAAAAAAACTTGAGTGTTCAGTAAAATTGGCTTAATAAATGTGATGGCGGATGGGTAGAGCTGGGCATCCAGAAAAATATCTAGGGTATTCTAGATCTTTTGTTCACATACAGTGCATTCACAAAGTGTATTATTTTTGTTTTGTTTTGCGGATGGTCCTGTCCTTACACAAGACTATGATTTTTAAGATTTAAAAAGATATTGTCTTCTTGCTGGATCATATAGAAAGTGTTCTGCCTACCTCTGCACATTCTGCTGATAATTGAGAAATGTGTAGCCAAGGTACCCTAAGATTCAGCTGTTTCATTTGATAGTTACAATTTGTCTGGAGCAATTGACAGATTTATTATTATCAAGTTTAGAGCGAGTGTTGTGAACCAACTCATTACTAGGCTTACCTTGCAAAGTAAAGGGTGCTGGGTTTTTCAAGTTAAACCAAAATATAATTATTTGGTATGTACTGTAAAAGGAAATCCCATGTAATCGCTGGCTGAAGTCATATTGCTTTTTAAAGATTGGCTTCGGTGCAGTATTTCTGTTGAAATGTTTCCATTCAGGTTTTTAAGCAAATGCGTGTAGTGCATGTGAAAGGATTGCAGGAATCTTTATTTCAATTAATCTCTCCTTTCACCTCCGATGCTTACGTTGATGCTGTGTAGCCCCCAGTGGCGGCCGGCAGTTTTAGGAGGGAGGGAGGGGGCGGGCGAGAAGCACAGTCGCACTCATTCTTTCACACACACACACGCACGCACGCACATCCATTAAAACGCTCATCAACATTTAAACATACGCGCACGCACCAAACATTCGTTTAAAAAGATCACACACTTACCTTCAGCCTCGGAGGTCCCAGAAGGGTTGGGACTGCTGCCTTCCCTCGCTGGAAGACGCTTTCCTTGTCACCCAGGGGAGGGCCTCGAGGCACCTTTGCTGAGCCGAGGAGGTCACTCCCACAGGATCTGTGACCTCTTCAGCCCAGAAAAGTTCAGCTCAGGCAGCCAGGAGCCTGCTCCCGGCTGCCTAACCTGAACACGAAGAGTGTCTGTCAGGCTGACCTTTGTTCAGCCTGACCGGCACTCTCCATGAGGGGCAAAAGGTGGTGGTGGGGGGGGCGTGGCCCCTCTACCCTAAAGGACAGGCCACGCCTGATAGCCCCCCTTTCTATAGCCTTTTCGTTTGCTAGTAATTGTTCTTTACCCGTTGTCTGAAGTAAGAATGTCCCCAAATAGCAGTAGGCTGATAAAGTCTCCGTAGCATCATTTCCCATTTGATAGTCTCAGTAAAGCTATATTTGGAGGTAAATAAGAAATGGGGTCAAAACACAACCCTCTTTCGTTTCATTGTATGCATTGATAAGTTTAGAGTATGTTATGCTAATGTTCAATATTATTTGCACCCAAGTGTCTTTATAAAATCCTCAAAAGTTGCAAGAAGCCCTCTGTAATTTCTTCTAAAGGATATTTTGGTCACCTTTGTCGAATGCAATTTATGGTGTTCCCCTTAGATGCTCTGTCCGTCGCCACTGCAATGTGTGAATGCAACCTGTGGAAACGGTCAGCAGTGTCCTTTGCCATTCTTACATATTCAGTCAAACTGCAGATAATATGAAGATGGAAGAGGAATGATTACCCGATACCCAATGGTATAGATAATAGTTGGAATCCTTATGGAGAATAAAAGCATTGACAGCCTGGAGCGGCCAATAACATACAGTGTTCATTAGGCACACACAAACAATACTTTATTTGAAACTTAAAACGTACCAATGGTTGTGATATTAGAGATCCTCAGCTGGGGAACTACATTAGAGCTAGATTAAGTTTCCTAAACTGTTAAGTACAGCTCTTTTAATAGATAAATCTTGCACAACCCTAAGATCCCACTTCTGCAGTAAATCATTAACTAAAAAAAACCTCCCTCTTATGCCTTTCAAACAGCCTATTCATCCTCCTACCTTTTAAATAGATTTTCTTTCTTTCCTCATATGCCTGTAGATTTTTTATATTTTTCTGTTGTGATGCTTTTCAATTCAACAAACAAAAGGACTAAAGCAAGGTATAGTATGTTACTGTCGATAGTAAAAGTACTTAAACCATCTTTGCACAATGGGAAAGGTAAGCACAATAAAGATCACCTCTAAAATATATATATTGTCAATAAAAGTTACATGTGCAAACATCTAAAGACGAAAGCTCTCGCTATCTGCTACCCTTCAGCACAAGGTATATTTTTCAACTCAAAAAGATTTGTTAAAAAATTGCCTGCAAGTTTGAAAGCTGTCATCTGCTATTTTCCCCCACCCTTCACTTCCACATATTTTAGTAAAAGTGTCTTGGTTTGAGGAAAACTCATTTCAACCGGTCTAATAATACTCATCTTTGGCCCCTTTTGAGTTTAACCCAGAGTTTATTTTTTAAAGTTGTTTTGTGATTCTTTGCCTAGATATTATTTTATTTTTCTTTTTTTATTCCAATGTTTTATGCCCTTTTGGGGGATGGTAAAAGGAGCACTATCTTATGGAACAAACTTAAATGCTGATGGGCTTTCTGGTTGCCTAAGTGCGAGTGATCATTAAATACCCATTTGTTAAAGTTGGAGACATTCAAGGTGTGTAACTTGCTCTAAAGTATCTTAATGGTTTGAAATGTGTCTGGGGAAACAAGTACAATGCTTTTAAAGAGAGGAAAAACAAAAATTAACCCTTTCGCTGCTTTTATAAGGGTGTGTGCTTTGTTTTGGGTATTGTGTTTTTTTTGTACTTACTAAGTTGTCAGTGCAAAGAATTGTTAACAATTTGTGTCTTGCTTAACCCATGTGCTGATATATTCATCATACATGTCAGCTCAATTGAGAGGAGAAGTCAGGAAGGTGGAGGCCAGCATCGCAGAGGACTTGTTTGGTTCGACATCGGAAAGCGACACGTCGACATTTCAAGGCTTCGACGATGATGATGTGGAAGAGCCCCTATCGAGCCCTGGCAGCTGCTCCCCCATTGCAGACAAAATGGACAGCTGCTAGAAAACAAACTTTTGGGGGCCACTGCCTTTGTAATTATTAGCAGTTACATTTTTTTAGATCCTTTTTTTTTGGGGCTGTCTGTGTTTCCCGAAAGCACAAACCTATACTGCTACTTTGAACATTTTTTTGTTTACTTCTGGAAAATCTGAACTGTGGATATTATTTTTTAAAGAAATATTATTTTAAATGGGCAGAGTTGATTTTCGTTTCTCCAGTGTTTTAATATGAATTAAAGAAACCATTGACTGAGAGCCACCTAAAATCGTTTTTTTACATAATATTTATATGTTGCATCTGATATGACGACAAGAAATGGAATCCTGCGTGATATTGTAAAGTTTCTAGAAAAGCAGAGCTGACGTGGTTTGCTCATTTAATGACGGAGGAACGTTCTGGTGGCTTCTGCAGCGTCAAGGTTTCACTGGCTGAAGGAGTAACAAAATGGCTGCTCTTTGCCCAACATGGTTGGGCTGAAGATGTTGATGACCTTGCATGGTAAAAAAACAACTATCTCCTCTCCAACGCAGTCACAAAAATCTTTCTCTTCCTCATGGTCTCCACGTCTTCCGTTCATGGAGTTACCTTGTCTTCATTCTCCTAATTTTCTTCATAAGGATTGTAAAAGAACCATGGTTGCAGAAGTGACTGAACCCTTGCAAACAATACTTCTGCAGAAGAACCTAAAGGGAAAATACCTCACCTGTTTTACTTTTTTGTGTATATTTTTAATATATATATATTTTGTGGGCCACTAGCTGTTTTTCTGTAGTTCAGAAGAGACTCTGTTTTCCGTTTATTTTTACTTAAAAAACAACTCTCAAAATAAACCAAAGCAATACCTGCTGACGTCTGAAAGACACTGGATATATACGCAAGTTGTTTTCTTGTAACAGGAAAGATGAGCGCTGCTGCAGATAAGGTACGTTCATGCAAAGATTTTTTTAAATAGTTGTTTGTTTCTGTTCAGTTGACATGCTCATTCTTGTTTGTGTTGTGTTCCTGACAGTGAGGCAGTAAGGTATTTGTAGGCACATGTTTTAATGCACGTAAACTCCTAGCTGCGTATGTTCAAAGCCACATTTCGAAGAAACAAATGTTTGTGATTTTATATGACCCTTTTCTGTATTTGCTGCCCACTGGTTGCCACGTTTGTGTGTGGGGAATAACATTTTGTGGCATGTGTATAAATGTTGGAGAACAAGTTATAAGGCAGCAAAGTTGGTCATTTCCTAACTGATGAAGCTGAGCACTCAACCAATCAAGAACTAGAATGCACCATCATGCACAGGCTTTAGGAAGCAGGGTCAAGGCCCATGGCACATTTGTGAAGCACTGTCATTCCCAGTAAAAGGTTGAGTTCATCTCAGAGCTGTCATGCCTCAAAGGCGATTGATTATGCTGGAGTGAGAATAATGAACACTTCCTGGTCACATCTTAAAGAGATGTCATTGTCTTTCTGTTTTTAAATACATTAGATTGAACGTTTTCCCATTGTTCTACTAAATCACAAGTATCCTTTTGCAAAAAACAAACAGATCCAACAACATGTAAACACTTTTTGCTTGTAATTCCCATAATTTCAGAAAAATACTGTTCTGGTTCTGAGAGTTTAACCATCTCTTATAAGAGTGAAGAACCTATGGTTTTTGTTCGCCTATTTTTTTTCCCTGACACTACTGTTACTTGACGGTAATTGCTCTGTCCATCTGAGTTTCATAAGGGATATCTCTGGTTTTGCTCATTTAGACATTTGTCTGGGGCGGTATAATCAGTGCAGCCAATTCCGTCCACTCAAGGAGCCCCTCCTCATCCTTGAACGCTTCATTGGCAGCGGGTCTGTTTCACAAAGTAGAAATGATCAGCACACTAAAGGCTTCTCTTGCAGTACACGAGTGCCTTCAGTGGCCTTGAGATTCTCAACACACAAAACCACAAAAAAAAATACAAATGCTGCATTCATTGTATTTTCAATGTGCTAATCAAGCCACCTTTCCATTTTGTTTTAATGTTTTCACTTTGTGCGCTGTAAGCTCGATTATTCCTAGAAGGTTTTCATTCTCTTAACTGCACGAGCCCTTATTCGGGTGAAAGCACCCGTTTGCACATTAGGATTCCAATGTAGGTTCAAAGTGTGCGCTCCCTGCGGGCGTTTGCTCACAAGATTTCCACAAGGTAATAGCTGGTTGTCATCTTGCAAACAAATACTGCTCAGTTTAAGGCCCCCCGGAGGGGCAGGAGGATTGCGTGCAGTTTGCATTTACACACCCTCCCCCACACTTCAGTGGTCCAAACCCCGTAATATGGTAATTGTGCACGCTCTAATTACTGCACTCTCCACTATTGCAATGAATGGATACACAGCTTCTGCATCACATGTGCCCATTGCTGAGTGGCTATATGATGAGTCCCAGTGTTTGCGTGTGTGGTCCTTACAGGAAGGTAGAGTTGTAGAAGATGCGTACTTCAGCACTTTCTTCTAGGGCAGCAAAAATTCTAGGGCCGGTCCTGAGTTGTCGTATTTTACAAGTGTTTGTACTTTTTATTTGTGGGCTTTGCTGGCATGATCTGTGATGAAGGTGCAAAGCAATCCAAGCCAACATCATACCATTACAGGTTGATTTGGCTCAGAACCCTCTCTTGAATGCCAGCGCAGTCCTTGTTCTTCAGTACTTGTGTAAGTCACTTCACCGATCCTTGTGCCTAAACTGAGAAATTTGTTTCTATCATCTGCTTTAAAATCTTTGGATGATATATGTTTTCCTGGGCTACATAAAATATGGAAGGGAGGGGAATCATGACCCACTTAAGAATTCAGCTTCTGTGACCCACACTCAACAACAGTAGTAAAAATGTTGATAAAAAGCATATGACAGGCTGAACATCTGCATGTCTACTATGTATTGTTATTTCTGTTTAAGATCTACACATAGCTATTCTTTATAAGTAGCACCTACAGCCCACATTGCAGTTCCCATTGGTACATTGAAATTCACGAATGAGGAGTCATCAGAGGCAAAGCATTATTATCAGAATGGGTGATAAGTGATAACTTGCATAACAGTATTTTGGTATAGCAGTTGATATTTCGTCCTTTTGTTAAGTCGCTAAAATGTAACTTGCTTGTGCTTTTGTTCAAAAACAAATTTGACCGCTCTTTAAAAACGTTGTGATATAAAAGCCTGGCAAGTTAAAGTGCGGTCTCAGTATTCCAGAAAGGATGCGAAATACAGTTGGCACCAAATATTCCACAATAAATCTATGCTTACTTAATCTGTTAAGTATAGATATCTACTAATCTGTAGAGTGTGCCTCCATCTTAAACACAGTATGATGTTGAATCGGGACATGCTGAAGTCTTTGGGCATTGTGCGATGTACTCTATGAAGAATGTGAAATAAAACAAAATGTTGAAGAAAAATGTAAAGATGACCTGGAATTGATTAAAGTGGATTTCACACATCTCAAAAAACATATATACTATAGTTACCCTCACCAGAACATGATTGTAAGACTTGCAGGTTGATATATGCACATGTGTACTTGGCAAAATGACTGATGTCAATCATTTCTATAGTAAATTACATGTGTTTCAGACACACAGGCTCCCTACAGTAAACTCTCACCTCAGTTCAGCCCTAATGAGTAACATTTGAGGTGTATCAGTTTAAAAAAGAATAGTGATAAAGTTATGCGTTGAATTCTCTGAATGGAGGACTTACTCTCTTTGCTACCACATACAATGATTGTTTTAATGAAGTTTCCACAAACCTGCTATGAACAGGAAGTCTTCTAATTTGATGCAGGTCACTCAGTGACACACGTTTATATGCCACCTCTTCAACCATAGAGGTGAAAGACCCTCTATTAATGTGCAAAAGATATCAAATGCCTGAATCACCACAAAGGCGAAGGAATGCTCAAACTTCACTTGTAAACACCAATAATGTACCTTCAGTCTTAGTATTCAGTGTGTGGCCCTCTGTTAGATAATCAAGCACTGAGAAGCTGGCCATGCTAGGATCTACAATTCACTATCTGATTTGAGTCCACTGTGACGGAAATGTATCTAGGGCTTTGAATTAATACTTTCTTTACACTATTGTGCACAAGTCATCAAGTTATATGGGTAACCTGGGTGAATTGTTTTAAAACTGGCAAATGCTTCTGCTTCTTTTAAACTGGATTAATGTGTGTTAAAATAGCTTTTTCAAGCAAGAAGTAATTTTTGTATTTCTCTTCCAGTCATGGACTCCGGTATTCTTCGAGAAAATATTTTAGGATGGAAAATAGAGTACCCTACCCTCTGTACAATGTTTATGCTTCAGCATATTATTCACGATGCCCTGGATTCTAATGACCACTTGAAATGCCCTGAGTGTGTGCAATATGAAGAAACCATCTTCAACCACCTATTTTGTTTTTATTCACTGTGTGTTTTTTAATCCAGAACAAACTGGAAT
Organism: Pleurodeles waltl; assembly: GCF_031143425.1. Lineage (NCBI taxonomy): Eukaryota > Metazoa > Chordata > Amphibia > Caudata > Salamandridae > Pleurodeles > Pleurodeles waltl. The sequence continues at coordinate 1,143,408,331 of NC_090448.1, forward strand.
CGATCTTTCAATGTAAAAGACTAAAAAAAAAAGAAACTAACTGAGGTGACTAAAGAGAAAAACAAAGATGTGAAATATTTTATTTATTTCAGTATTTAAAATGGAAAAAAATCCTAAGTGCTAAGGTTGCACACTATTTTTGTTTTCTGCATTTTGCTTTGAAACAATACTCAATTTTGTGAAGACAAAGAAAAGTTTTTAAAAAGGCACTTATGTAAAATAAAGACTACTATTTACTAAAGGTTGCTTTTTTATTCAGAAAATAAAAATCAACTCTGCCTTGTATTCATTTACAACAACAAATTAATTAGTCTCTGTAGTAGGTTTTTCCCCATAAATTGGAGCCGGTAAGTAATAACTTTATTTATTAATTGTAAATTTTAACAATGTATATCCTGTTATCAAATCGTTAGAGGTAATTGTTGGGTAATGTGTGAAGAGCAGTTATGTTGTGAAACGTATGAACAGTCACAGTGGAAAAATTAACCATCTTTGGATTTTCTGTAAACTATCACTTCAAGGTAATTTAGGCTGAATGCATTTTTCAATAAAAGATAACCAGAATTTCTTGTGAATCAGCGTGGCTTACTCTGAAATAGCCTTCAGGTCAGTTTGTGTTTTGTGCAATGATTTTTATGCTATTGAATTTTGCAGTGGCAAATATTCAGAAAGTGTTGCCAGCAATAGTTTATGTGCTCATCTTCCCATTTTAACTAATTACTCAAATGTAATGAAGTTCAATTTAGAACTTATCCTTCTTTCTTAGTTTTTCTGGTGTATGCTAAGATGCACTATTTTAGAACATATCAAAGCTGGGGCTGATTTACAGTAGCTCAGAGACTAACTTATTACATACACAAGTTACTACTAAGTCAGGATTAAGACTTGCAGAAATGTGCGATTCATAGAAATGAAAAGCATATGGGCAGCTGCACCAAATCCACACCAAAGACCTTTGACATGGTCAAGTGCATAGTGAAACGGCCTTTGTTTACCTTTACAAATAAAAATTTACATTTTCTGTTTGGAAAAAAATCTTAGGAAATATGACTAAAATAATCCATGTTAGCTTTCTCACATTTTCTGAGTGGTTTAGATGTGTTAGATTGAGGAGTGCTTAGTTGTGGTAGAGGAGATAATAATTTCTGTTAGTTTTGTGCGTTCTGTGGGATGTTCTCCTTTTTTAGTGTAATGCATCTCTTATTTTGCATACCCTTGGTACCTCTGTTAACATTGCATGACCACTTTTCCACTCCAGTTCCCAGGTTGAGTGTGAAAAGTTGTGAGTGCACAGCACATTTGTGAATTACACATGTTTTGAGTGTGAGGAAATTATTCATCTACGGTAGACATATATTTGGGTACAATTCGTCCTTTTGTGAATCAGGTAGCCTTGAAGTGCATAACCCAAAGATCAGTAATAAGCGTGTGCATGTCTTCAAATCTAGTGGTTGATGAATTAATTTTAGAAGCCTTACAAATTCACATTACTATTGTTCATGACTGCGATTTTGTAACTAAAACGCTGAATAACATTTAACTCTAGTTTACTATGAAAATCAAAGTGTTTTTGACAAATAGGATTTCCCGATACTGAATGAGAGTTTGATAATTCATAATAGGAGGCATCTGAGTTGTGGAATGTATTTGATTGGAAAACCTTCATTGATTTAATATTGAGAGTGCAAAATTATATTATTAGAAGCATGAAACATCTGCCAAACTTGGGAGAATTAAAGTACATGCTTCTATGACAGAGCACCGGAGGCTTGAACTTTCACACACAGCACCTTTTTAATTTAGATTAGGTACATACCATTATCAGGATCCCTATTGTCTTTCCTGCAGTAATTATCTGGAGGAAAAAATTAATATGTAAAAGCTTTTATCTGTTTAATGTTTTTAAATATAACTTGATGGAATAGCTAAAACAAATAATAGCCTAGAGTAACAATGCAGTTTGTCATGATCATTTCTCAGCACATTTGATTAAAAAGTGTGTTTCATTATAGAATAGTTAGATTCTCAATGTGTTCTATCTTATGCTCATGTACTTCTGAACACTACTACAATTTAAGAACATTTGTAAATACAATTTAATCGCATTCAGTTATATGATCTTTTGACCTTTTTGGCTTTTGTGTAACGGTTATTTGTATTCTAGTTACCTGCATGTAGTTTCCATGTAAAGAATTCCCTTTTTCAATCCTCTCTACACGTTTTCCTTCTGATACGTGCTCCCCTCCTTCTGTTGCGTTCTCCTGTAACCTGTCCTTTTCAGAGACTTGGTTTATTGTATGTAGTGGCTGCTATTTCATATTGCTTCAATGTGAAGCTTTTCGATAACTTGTTGGCCTGCTTCGGGCTATGTAAAACTACAAAAAAGTAATAGGAAAATTCAGAACCAAAGGATTTGCTGCATGTATAGCTGTAGATCATATGCCGTGCACACTCCTGCCATCCATAGGTTGATCTTGGACATTGCAAGTAGTTCTCTTCAAAGCAGATTCCCCCCTTCAGCACACAGACACCCCCATAAGAAATGCGAGATCACCTTCAGGGGCACTGTTTTATGGGAGCATAAAGTCTTCCCCATTTCCAAGAAAAGAAGGTCAAACACCATTTCCACCACCACAGCTGTTCCTACCAGATTCCTTCCATTCAAACTCTGATCAAGACCTCTCCACAGATCCACTGTCCCTATATTAGGACCTCAGGTCAACTAAGCAACAAGTTGACGCCTAGCACAAATATAGGGACCCTCAGGACCCTCAAGATGACTCATCCCGAGAACCATAAAATGTTAGGGCTTCTCCATAAGATGACACCTCAGAAAAGCATTCAGTATTAGGGCCTAGTAAAAGTGCATATGAAAGAGGGAGTGGGCTTCCTTGTGGCAACATTTTCTAAGACTGACGGTTCTATACAGTTTCTGGCCATTACCGATGCATTCAAAGACCTTCCCAAAATCAAGTAGTGATCGCCCAGGTTAGAGGAAGAGATCAGGCCTGCACTTCATAGAGGGTCCTGTCGCTCCGGACTGTTTTGTTACGAACAAAGCATCAAAGGAGTGCCCTTTTGCAGAGTAAAGCAGGTACTCCACCTCCTGACAACGAGTCCGCAGATCGAAACTACAGTGAAACAGATTGCATTAAGGAAGGGATCTACTCAATGGAACTTGCTAATTCAACACATTACTCATCATGTGTGACTGCCATCACTTGAAGGAGGTGGAACAACTTCTCAAGTAGCTCCTAGTGGTGCTTTTTAAGAAATTGTGCTGTTAGTTGAGGGGGGTAAGTACCCACCTTGAGTAATAATCACAATCTTTGTCAGGGCGAACCACTAACCACTAAATAAACCTGAACTCAACTCCTTAATAGCTATGCCACAAAGTAGATAAGATTAATTTAAAAGAAATGTATAAGCCATACTAAAACCGTAATAAAATCAAAATACAAAACAATAAACCCCCCCTAAACAAATTAGAATAGTAGAGTAGAATTTAATAAACAAACTTAGACAGATACAAAAAATGGAACCAGAGATATGAGTTTTTAAATTCTTATCTAGAATTAGCACCAAAAAGCACAAAGTGTCAATGATCGTGGTTGAGGTAGTGCAGGACCAAGATGCAATTTATCATTGGCTAAGATGGAGCATAGGTTGGGTACACTAACCAGGTTTGCCCAGGTCAAAGACTTTACTCTGACAGTAGTCCTTAAATCCCAATACACCCGTGTCACTGATCTGAAGCCCCCACAGGACCCTTATGAGAGGCACGTAGAGACTCACAGGATGGCATGAAGCGTCGAGTCTAAGTCCAGTTAACACTGATCAGCTGGGCAGTTTCAGGAAAGTCCTCTTAGAGCTTGTTGTGTGCCTGTGGCTTGCACAAGAAGGCAGCCTTATCACCCTTGGAGTTCACATACTTGTCGTGGGTACAAGAGGGAGCAGGTCCAGTCCTCCAGGAATCTGCTTTGGTTGAAGCAGGTTCATTTCTCTTGTGTTCTTCATGTCCAGGAGTACCCTGAAGTGGGTCCCTATATGTGCCACATGTATGCCTGGCATGAGCTAGTGGGTGGGTATGACCTCTTGGGATGCCCTAAGCAATGGGGTAAAGGTTCCAGGAACTAACCCTACCCCTTTGGGCATTTTCACGTTAGCCGAAGTCTTCTGCCTCACAAAACATGGATTTTGAGGACTTGTGTATGCTTTTGAGAACTGTATTATGGTAAACCTAGTGTCCTCCCACACTTAACACTAAAATCCAGTTTGACAGTGCTTGTACTTGAATAAACTCAACGAATGGAGACTGGTAGAACAAAACTGCTCATTCAGCAACCAGATGGTGGATAAACATAAATTATTTTGGCATTCAGATTCTCTTCTTTAAAGCGGACCTAAATGTTCTATGTAACCCCAGCAGGCCTTGTCAAACAGGTTCTCTCACTGTGTTATGTAAAAGAGGCCCCCCGTGGTTGGGGCCATGGTGACTTGGGGGGAGAGGGACAAAAGAAGGACCTTACCCAAGTGTCAGGTAACATTTTAACACATCTTTGAAGTGCACCCCCAAGTTTCATATGAAAACCCAGCAGACCTGTGAGGCAGGATGCACTATTTTCTTTAATTTTAAAGAGGATCCTCCAGCCTCCCCTGCCTTTTCTGTCGGGCTCAGATGAGTCCTCTCTTCCCATTGAGGCCAGCCTATTGGTTGTTCCTAGGAGCAAGTTCACACCTCATTCATGCCTATTTAAATCCTAATTACTAGCTGGCAGACGTTGGAGAAGAAAATGCAGATTTAGCTCCCAGGGACATCAGGCAGGGCAAAGGTAACTTTTTGAAAGTTACTTTTCTCTGATATCTAGAAACAAATCTGACTTCACCATTGAATTGGATTTTTCATATCTTTAAAGAATAGTGTTTAATTTTTTTTTTCAAGCTAGTCCTATTCCCGAAATGCAGTTTTAGTATTTAATATTGCAATCCAATGTTTTTTTATGGAACAGCCAACCATTATAATGTGAAAATAGCTTTAATGGCTTTTTCACTTTAAGGACATGTTTAATATTACACTTTTGGATAGTAAAGCCTACTTAAGGGTGACCTATAAAAATTTAAAAGGAGGGTTTTAGGCCAGTTGAATGGGGTTATTTTGAGAGGTCAAATTTGCAGTTTAAATCTGCACAGTCCAACTGGCAGTCCGGTTCCCATGATCACTAAGGTGGATGGCACAATGGAACTGCAATCCACTTGTGACATTTGATGTTCATCCCCTGGGTATAAATTAGTACCACGTATTATGCACTTACAATTAAGTTAAATATAGCACATTCATCATGTTGAAGGGAAGAGCACAGGCACTTTATCTCTGGTTAGCAGTGGTAATGTGCACAGAATTCAATAGCCTGCAAAAATAGGGGTTCAACAAAATGCAAACAAATCTGGGGTCACCCAGAAGAAAGGACAACATTGATAACATGCATACAAAGAGGACAAACAAAGCTGTAGAAGATGGTAAGGTAATCTACAGCTAAAGTCTCTGAGACACTCTTGAAGCAGCAGATAATGCCTTCAAGTGGTGTAATACCACCATCCTCCTATGATGTCATGCATGACTCAGTGAGTTAAGTTCCATCCAAAAGGTCAGCAACACCTTATTGGACGGTTTGATGAGTAACTATTTAGCCCTCAGTGTGTGAAATTATAGAAAAGTAAATCGAAAATGATATGGATATAGCAAAACACTATGGGTGTCCTGCAACAGCAACAAGAATGGTGTTTCTTCTCAAACCTGTGCAACATCCAAAGCACTATCCACCACACCAAGACCTCAATTCCACATCTAACAGCCCTTTCAAAAAAGAAGCACCAGAGAAGGACAAGCAGTACACTCGAATCTTGCACCTTTGCCAATAAGCAGTGACCCACCTTTCCTTTTCCCCAACCATCCAACATCTCTCCAGGTAAGACTGGGGTTATGCCTTCCTCAGTGGGGGCAGATAATCTCTGATCAGTGTACCTTTCAATCATCGTCCATGACTTCTTTACAGAATTCCACACCACCCCTCAAGATCCCCACCCTGACACTGGAGAATCCACAAGGATCATTCGCAGGCTGCTGTTAAGAATGTAAAAGTACTTCTTCTCGAAGGGGTGATGGAAGTCATCTCAAGGCATTACCAAGAGATTCAGAACCTTCTGTCTCTGCTTCCTTATCCCCAAGAATGATGAAACGCTGCAACTATTCCTCTACCTGCGAGCGCCTAACCAATGTATTGTGTCTAACCATTTCCAAATAAACACACTACAAAATGTAATCCTGCTGCTCAGTGTGGGAGACAATACATGACAACCATTCCTATTTCAAAGCCATTTCATCTTCTTCAGATACGGAAATCCTCAGATTGCTTTTTTTCCCCCCAGGAGTAATAAATGTATGTTTTAGGAGGATAAAGGACATGTGAGAACAATCTTGAGGCGATCAGTATTGTTTTTAGGATAGAAAAAATGAGGCTAGAAACCTTCTGCAGTTAAAAGAAAATAAGACGTCCTCAAGATCGTTCTCATCGATACATTTGTAATGCTCTGAAGGCACTTGTGCAGGGCAATGCTCACATATAATGTAAACCTATGGACAGTATTATTTACATTTTCAATGAGTAACATCCACTGGTCTGCCCAAGTGATTCCAAGTGTTAAATATTCTTGGATATTTCAGATGCTCCTCCACTACCTTGAAGCTACTACATCAGCCTACCACAATATTTGAGGCAGTACGCAGAAAATGCCACCTTAGGATTGTCACTTCAATTATTAAGGTACACGTAAGTGTTAAGAGTTAGAGGAAGTGGTGGGTTAGGCTTGGGGTAAGGGATGGGATTAGGATTGTTGGCTAGGGTAGACTGAGAGTTAGGGTAAGCTTTAGTGTAAGGGAAGAGTAAAAGCTGTGATATGGACAAAGCTTAGCGCTGGCACATGGGTACGCTTTTTAGAGTTGTAATTAGCCTTTGAGGTAAGGTATTGCTTTGAGGAATAAGCACAGGGGCATTGCTTCTGGGTGTTTGGGGGTGTGCCCCCCCCCCCCCCCAAAAAAAAAAATGCATATTTGGTTTGGGGGCCCTGAGCGAGGTTTTTTCTCCTCAAACCTGATTTCACTTCAAGGTTTTCACAAGTTAATTATTTTTGGATCAGGAACTAAATTATATATAGTGACAAGTTTATCGAAAAAAGTATTAAATCTGCACCCATAGAAGTATTCCTGGAATGGATGTGAACTAACCACTTTTTAGAATTCACAGGCTTGGCAGTAGCAGGCTTGTCTCAACTTTTCAGACATACTACTGTCAACCTAACAGCCAAAAGGTGATGTGATGGATATTTACAAAAAGCCTGACCACTGGTAATCCCTCAGGGTAGCATTCTAAACTTATATTGTTCACCCATTGTGCCACTCGACAGACGTCCTGCTTTAGGTTTGGCAGATGGAGTTAAGGCAGACACAGTGGCAGAGATGTTTACATCCGCTGCTCTGCCTTTACTCTGCCTGCCAAATTTAGATATGTCCGCCAGCCTTGCGGACATCTTTATATATTAGTAGGAAACACTGTCTTGGTGGTTCCTGTCAGTGTAGAAAAAATTTGACGGACCATTCTGTCAAACACAACAACGGGCTGTCAAACTTTTCCGAAGTTTATTTTACAAAAACAAACTCCCAAAGCGAGAGTTTATTTTTAAAAAAAAAAGAAAAAAAACTAATTATCTCCCACTCCCGATGTGGGCATACTTTTTCTATTTTTTTTTTTTTACTGTACCTCACTGCCGGGATATACCTGGTGGTGGGGGACAGTATAAAAACAATCCACACCACCGTCCATACTAAATTGAATGGACAGTTGGGTGAATAAACTCTGATGGCAAATATTCCATCGGCCTATCGGAGAAAATCTTACACCAGTAGAGTATAAATTTTGCTCTGGTATGAAACATGCAGTCCTCCCGACTCAGAATCTAATGGCCAGACCTTGAGTCTGTCGCCAATGCAATAGAGTACCTGTCCGCTAAAAGCTAAACCAGCCTACGAGGCTCAAATCGTTACTCGCCTTTATCCTCATGGGAAACCGTCCGTACCATACCTTGGTCATCTCACCCATTCACCCTGTGGGCCACTGATTTTTAGTTGGGAAATTTGAGATTCATCCCAGCTCCTATCCTCCCTCACTATGCTACGCCCCAAGATAAGTCTAGTGCTGTGGGTTGGTTTAAGTTAAGGGTTACGCTTAGGTCTTGAGGGTTAGAGTTGACATTATGGCTGAGCCTAATGTTTGAATAAGTGTTTATTGTTAGGGTAAGGTTACAACTTATGCTCAGAATCTTATTTAATCTATAGGGTAGTGTTGGGCTGAAGAGTTGGGGCCAAGATTGATGTAGTTTCTAATTAGGTTACCTTCGAACCTTGTGAATGAAGCAGTAGATAGATGTAGTGTCTTCAATATTGTTGTAGATCGACAACGTGGCCTTATAGTAACATATAACTGTATTTCATTCTGGTTGAGACTCTTCAGTGAGGTAAAGTTTAGACTCCACTTTAGCGATCCCTCTCTTCTAGACCTCGTCTCGCCTTCCCCGTGCCTCACTACCCGCGACAACTATCACTTTGCATAAGGCCCCATCTCGCTCTGCTTGCAGTGTCCATCCTTATATCTAGTTTCTCTTTACTCTGACTCCCATAGTGCCATGCTGTAACATGACAACCTTGTCACAGCATAGCAAGTTTCTGAAAGTGACTCCAGACAAAGTTCCACACCTCTGAATGACACCATATTTCTTTTTTTACTGGACTTCGGAATATCAATTTGGCATGAAATTTTGAGAAGACCAGCAAAATATGAAACATATCTTGTTTCTTGTGGAATTGACTATCACACAGGACATGCCCCTTGTTTGGAATTTACCAGACACCTAGGCTTTACAAAACAACTCTTTTTCCTATTCTATTTTGCATGTTTTTATTTAGTTTTGTCCTCTGCCCACAGGAAAATTCCTACAGGAGGCATTCCATCATGCCCATGTGTTTTATTTCATGGAAAAGATACATACACCTCTTAGCAGCCGTACTTAGAATCAGCCCTCATCAATATTATTTGAAACACCTTTAATAATTTGCATCCAAATATATGGTAGGGCGACTTTGGAGCGGACCATTGCAACAATCACTATTAAGATGTCTTCTGGTCTTGGTAATTTCGAGCCCCTGCTGAACACTGCAACCAAGTCACCTTTCTAACTACATTTCGACTCCTGCAAGTGATAAACTTTCTGGGAGCAAATTGCTCTCACCGGTGCACCACTTCACTTGCCGATATGTTAGGGGTGATGGAAGAACTTGCTTTGCCAAATCTCTGAACCATTGTAAATTGTTTAGTTACCCATTCATTTTGCACAGTTAAACCCTTGTGCTGAGATACGGGCTGTTTGCAGCATACATAGATTTGGGATTCGATTGATAATTTTTTTTTGCCTAGAACAGTTCTTTGAAAAAAGTTACTTTTATACATTTAATTTTTTGGAATTCACAGTGAATTCCAGGAGTACCCCCAGAAATCTGTTTTAATGGTTATCAATTTGCAAGCATTTCTGGTTGTGTACATGCACACGTGCACATTTGCAAAGGTATAAATGTGCCGCCCAGCAACATTGGCACTTGGACACTTTTGTTTTTTTCTTTTTATTACAAGGACTATAATTTCCATTTTTGAGAAAACAATTTTCCTACACCTCAAACAATTCTAAATGTGTTTCTTCGTCATTTCCACCCCTCTTGGGCAGTTGCTCCTGCAGTGGACACGGTTAAATCGCAGACAAAATGCAGAATAGCAATGTGTGTGCAAAATGTGAATGTCTTCAACTTTGGTTTGTGGGTGTTCACACATTCAGGCAGAAGTTAAGCTTAGATGTGCTTGAGAAAGATGTCCTTATAACATTCCACCATGTAAAAATCCGCCAGTGAAATAGTGCAAGCTCTTAAATTGACTGAATCCGAATTAACTATCTGCCTCGAGACAGGGTTTCTGTTCTGAGCAATGTATTTCCTGTTTCATAAGTCCAAACCACATTCTAATATGTTATATTTTAGGAAATAAGTGCTGGCTCTTTCAAGAATTTTTTAAAAAACTGCAGTATCCTTGAATTATTAGTCGAGATCTGTACATTTGTGCTCACATACTCTAAAATTCTTGACTACCTATTCTAAGAAAGTTTTACACAACGGTATTGTGATTGTTAAAAGGTAACTGTTGAGTCAGCAGGGCCTACAGTTTGTAACTTAGTGGTGCAGTTGACCAGTTTGTAACCTTATGGCGTACTACTGTGACAATCATTTGGGCACACAAGTGATGTGAAACATTAGTAAGAAACAATGGGCCAGATGTAGCAACCGTTTTGCATGGCGCAAACTGCGAAATTTGCAGTTTGCGCCATGCAAAACTGGCATCGCGATGCACATTCCCATTTTGTGAGTCGGTACCGACTCGCAAAATGGGAATGCGACTCACAAATAGTAAGGGGTGTTTGCAATTTCCGAGTCGCAAAATCATATATACCTACATCTGGCCCTAAATCACAGAAACACTTTATTTGAAGAAGGTAAAGGAGAGTTTAATTTATGATCTAGACCCCTGCACATTTCAGAGATGAAATGTCATCTCTGCCTCTATCCTCGGACGTCTATTCACCGACAACAAATATTTGATAAACTGTTGCAGAATTAAGAGCTGCAGGCCTTCTCCCTAATTTGTCTTATTTTATTCCTGAACATGAGCTCTATTTTTGGAAAATGCTGGTAAGTTACTACTTTGAGAGTTTAGATATTGATAAATTAATCGTTGTTGTAAAGTAGGTCCACTCTTCCTTTTTCCCATGTTTTGATTTATCTTTCAGAAAGAATCTCAACAAATGCCACTTGAGAACTTCTAGCCCTGGTTGCAACCCTGTTACTGTGTGCTTTGCAAAGCAGGAATGGACAAGCAAGTAGAAGGGGAAATCATACACTGATACGGTCTCTTTCAAAATAGACGTGGCTGATGCACAGCTTTCCTCTGTTTTGGTTTATGGCTGATTTCGTTTCTCTGGGTGTCCAAAGACTAGCTGTGTGATTTGATTTATGTGCCCAGCTTCAGCGATGCAGAGCTATTAAAAAATCTCCTGCCACATAAGAGCCACAAAATAAAGTATGGCTAAAAAGACAAATCCAGAACCAACTTTGTTTTTCATTTTGGGTGAAAAATCTAATTTGTGGGAATTACACGTAACCTGTGACTTGACGTTGCAATCTTAACCCACATTCTATATTCAAATCAAATTTGACAATTGATCAGTATCTTCAGTTCCATCCAAAGTTTTTTTGGGTTTTGTTAAAGAGCTCTGAACAGAACTGCTTTGCCTATTAAGTTGGTGGAAGGGGAGGTAGAGTTTTTCTACCCAGCAGCGAAAGGGTTAATGCCTGCTTTTCCTCTTTTGTCTTATTTAGATGTGGTTCCTGTTGTGATGTATCTACATGTCCATGTGTTTTTGGCTTGCTTATCTGGAGAAGAAATTTTAAGACAATGCATTTCTGTTTTACTCAGGCCACCCAACATGCTTGCAGTTCACCGCAAATATGACCGAAGCAGTCAAAACCTACGAGTGGCAATGCATCGAGTGCAAATCCTGCAGCCTCTGCGGGACCTCCGAGAATGATGTGAGTATTAATTCATCATACTTTGCACCTCCTGGGTGTGTGCGGGGTACTGACCAGTCTTCTGTTTCTAAACTGGTTGTCTTGAGTGTAAGAAGATTTCTATATTATGGACGCCACCAAGACCTCTTCTGGTAGGATTATGAAGACATGGGTAGACCACGTTTATTTAGCAGAAATTCTGCAGAAAGTCTAACATTCATGCACATTACCTCAGTTTCATTATTGATTTCTGAGTGTGGACCATGGATAGTAACAACTTGTACTCTTGTGTGTCTTAATATGGCCTTATTTCGCTCACAACTGGGAAGTCCTACAATTGACCAAGTTATTTTACTTACGCGTACGGTATAAAAATATAGTTTCTCTGTAAATGTGCCATCGTTCCTGCGTTTCTCCAATGCTCTGTTTGGTTCCTAGAAATGCTTCCTTGACAATGTTAAGAGCAGTAAGCATTGGCTCCCATCTGTTGACTTTGTAATAGCCCTACACCCAGACTACAGGCCAAATATGTACTGGGCTCAGATGCCAGCTGTGCCATAAGTGAAAGATGAACGAAGGAATGTATTTCTTTTTAAAAGTTGCAGACATCAAACGTACGAGTGAGTCTTAAAGCAGTAGAGGACATCCAATGATAACAAATTGAAACCCCCATTTTGCTGTATGGTGAAAATGTGACATTTACTGCTATAAGTAACGCAGTACTTTGTGCCATTGCTCAGGTTTCATATTTATTATTTAAATATATTCATGTGCAGAAAAGAAAGCAGGGAACTGATGGTAGGTCACAGGTTTCGGTGGAGAGCAGCTCCTTTATACGGCGCACCATACAACACCTCTGACACTCCAAATCTGCTCAGAGTTTATAAGCTTGGAATTAGCACAGTGCCATCCACACCTCACTAGAAAGTGACAAGTCCTTTTGCCATTTTTACAATAGAATTAACTAGTGACGTTCACTTGAAGCTGAAAAATTACAAAAGCCTTTTACCACTCCAGGCACAGTATTACAAGTTTGAATTGATTGATAAAATACCACTCAAGCCAAACTAAAATGAATACAACCCACCGCCAACACATGTTTTGTCTAACTAGAGCTTATCGGAGAGGCGTAGATTAGCCCAGACACAAGGGAGTCAAGACAGTACCCTTGCAAGCCGCATAAATTATGCAAAAAAAGCAAACCGGGATCTCAGGGTAGTTCCCACGTTTACGTGGAGAGCATCTCCTTTCTATGGAGCACGCTACTGCACCAGTGACACTCTTGACTCTGCTCACCTCAAATGTCTGTTTTTCTAGCAGAGATTTAAGCATAGGATTAGCACAGTGCCATCCACGCCAAGCTAGAAAGTGACAAAGCCTCTTGCCATTTTTACAGCTTAAAGACTTCCTCCAAAATGAATACCTTGGGACTGGTGAAGCTGTATTGACCATTATAATCTGTAGTGCCTGAACGTTGACGGAAAAGTGACATAAATACATATGCTTTCATTTAAACTAAAATGCTAAAACTTTACAAGTCGTTCTTTTGCAATTTCATTTGTATATCTCTCAATCATAAGATTTGTAGGCAAAAGGTTAAAAATGATAATTTGCAAGATAGCCAAATGTATCATTTTCCAAGTACATTGCAGTTGTGCATATTCAGTGATCTACTCAAACTGTCAGTTTAAAGGCATGAATGTCTTCTTTGTTAGATATTCGTATCTGAATCCTTGGGAAATTACTATGCACGTCCACCCTAATTCAATTGAAGGAGAGGCTGCATATTTATTTTACGAGGGAAGTTAAACTTTCCTACGTCCACCAATGAAAGCTCAGTCGTATCAGGCGGCTCTTAATCCATGTAGAACCATTTGAGAAAACTACAGATTGTAGCCCAGGCAGCTTTAAATTAGTCCAAGAACTGTGAGAAGTTGTGAGGGCAGTGGTGGTGTGGAGCTAACTAACACCTCCAGCGACCTTAATCAATAAAATGCACATTTAATTTAACTTAAATGACAGAAGTGCATTTAAGATGTTTTCAGCCTTGCAAACCTTGCTCATCCGCTGAGGTACGCTGAGAGGTGGGAGGACCAAGCAAAGCTCTATCCTGGCTCAAGGAGATGTCCGACTCTGCTGTGGTCTTTGTCCCATTGTGACTGGTGAGCCAAATAGAGCTGAGCCAAGCAAGGCAGGCACTGCCTGCAGCCCCCACCCCAGCCTGGGTACCCACCAGTAATAGAACATTGGAACGCTGGGGGCTCCATTGAAAACAATGGAGTGCTGCGGGCTTTTACTGGCCGGTAAAAGCCCGCAGCGCCAACATTCCAAAGTTCGCTTTGTTCACAGCAGCAGCTGTGAACAAAGCGCCACGGAGCCCGAGGGGATTTTAATCCCCTCGGGCTTCGTGAGGAATTTGTTTTATTTAATAGAACATTCTGCCCTTAGTGGCAGAATGTTCTAATAGCCTTAGAACCCGCTGTAGCGGGTTCTACCGGCTAGAGCGGGCCTTTAATAGCCGGTAGAGTCCGCTACGGCGGGTTCTAAGGCTATAATAGTCCACACACAGAGCTGCAGTAAAACACGTCTTTATTCTCCTGCGTTTGACGGCGAACCCCCCATTCTAAACCAGCATTCACTTCACTACGTTCTAAAAGCTTACGTCACTAATCTACGGAGTCCATCGGGAGCCATTAGGGTTCTGTCATTCACAACTAACACAACACTGCATTGGCCGTCTCATTGGCTCAAGCGCTGGAGACCGGTGCCTGAATGTAAGATTTAAGAGTGACACAACATGTCTGCCTGAAGCCACGCTGCACTTCACTGGTGTCTTCTTGAAGAGGAGCGGGCTCGCTGGTGCACAACATGCACACTCCTATCCCCAGTTCCCCATTTGACCAGATTGTGTATTCCAAAGCAAATCACTTCACAATGTTTAGTTTTCGTTAGCCATCCACTCTGAGCACACATCGAATTTAAATGAATCCTGTCCAGAACCATTGCAATTCAAAAACCTCACTTGCACATGTTTAAATATGAAATAATCTTGATGCACGTTTGATAATGGTATAGGCCATACATAGAGAGGACATGACAAATTCACTTCTCTGGGGCAACCCGTGGGCATGGGGGTATTCTTACATGTTTCATGTTTAGGAAAAATGTTACTTTCAATAGGTGCAATTAAGTGAACGAAATAGATATATGCACTTGAGGCACTCAAAGAGTTTGATAAACAACTTTTTTATTTTAAAGAGTCTGTATCATATTGGTTTATGACATCATTTACCTGATTTACATACTGAGGGCCTGATTCTAACCGCGGCGGTCGCCGCCTGCCTGGCGGGAACCGCCAGATGGCCGCTCCGCGGTCGAAAGACCGCTGGGGCCTTTCTGACTTTCCCGCTGGGCTGGCGGGCGCTAGCCAATATAGCGCCCGCCGGCCCAGCGGGAAAGCGGCCTGCAACACTGAAGCCGGCTCCAAATGGAGCTGGCGGTGTTGCAGGTGTGCGACGGGTGCAGTTGCACCCGTCGCGCTTTTCACTGTCTGCTAGGCAGACAGTGAAAAGCATACTGGGGCCCTGTTAGGGGGCCCAGGACACCCGTTCCCGCCAGCCTGTTCCTGGCGGTAAAAACCGCCATGAACAGGCTGGCGGGAAGGGGGTCAGAATCCCCATGGCGGCGCTGCTTGCAGCGCCGCCATGGAGGATTCGGCCAGCCGGGGTTAATCCGGCGGGAAACCGCCGGACCCGGTTAAAGCCGCGGTCGGAATGGCCCAGGAAGCACCGCCAGCCTGTTGGCGGTGCTTTCCATCGTTCGCGGCACCGCCAGGGTCGGAATGACCCCCTAAATCTTTAAAAGTCTTGGCTCGTGCTTTGGCTTTAAGTGCCAAACCAGGCCCCTTACTTAGTGTTCTCTTTGAATTGGTTCACCCACTTCTCGTTCATTGGAAAGAACTGTTTATTTTCTTTTAAAAGACGCAGTAGTTACAGCTGTATTATGCTGGGTGTGTACTAATGTATTTTTATAAATACCCTTGTACAAAAATCCCATGTAAAAATTATTTTTATCACTTTTGGTGGGGTTCAGTATACTATCTCTATTCGGTGTCTAGTTGTACCTGCTTGTTTATACTTGACCAGTTGGGGGCGGTTAAGTCTTGAGCCCAACTTTTGAGCCTAATATTTTTTCAAGGCATGTCATTGGAGACAATTTCATTTGGATTATTTTCAATAGACCAATTCAGTTAGGTTCATTTTACAAACACTTTAATGATGCTGGTTGCAAACTTTATTGAATACAGGAAAACGGTTTATGTGCTGCACTCCATGTTCTGTTATTTTGAATTGATTACATTTTGGTGAGCAATTTAGCCTGAATGTTTCCGAAGGTGGAAACCATGTAAAAACTGTAAACTAGCGCACTACTCACCCGTTAGGGTCTCAAGGCGCTGTACTCATACCGCTATAGAACCCCTCCTGGCTTTTCTCTGTGAGGTGCCCACTCCTGGGCACCCCCAGGGTGAAGCCAGGCATCCAAACGCTGTTGGGGCCGTTGTGGAGATTAAGCAAGCTATTGCCCAGAGTTGCAGAGTGGGACTCATTAATTAGATTAGGCACCGAGGCGAGAATTATCTGGTCCAAGGTAATTAAGCCCAAGACCTGCCGAAGCGGGACTTGAACCCTGGTCTTGAGCCAGATCTCTGCTTCAGGGTCTGCCGCTCTAACCATTGTGCCACACTTCTCCATACGCTGGGCTGTTATGCAGCTCCTTTCTAGAAAATAAGGAGCAACACAATCTTGACCGAGATGTGTGGCTTGTCCGACAGCTTAAAGTAAGCAAAAAGGCAGACCCAGATTTGGAGTGTCTGGGGCACAAGGAAAGCTAATGGTTCCACTGCTGCTGCTCTGACATAGCAAGAGTCCATAGACAGGGAAGAGTGGTGTACTGAAGTGGTTTGAGAGACAAGCCATAGAAAATTGGAGAGCTTTCAGGCTGGCTCACCTCGGTGCGGATTGACCATGTTGTGAGCCTGGATTACAAGTATTACCATAGACCGTGTGCATTGTACATTACTCTCTTGTGACCTTGCTTAGTGAAATTGTATTAACCTGCAGAGTTCTATATGGTCTGTTCTGCTCCCTGAGCTGGCCTTAACTTCACATTTGTGTTCTGATTTCAGGAAAAGCTACTGTTTTGTGATGATTGTGACCGTGGATACCATATGTACTGCCTGGACCCGCCAATGTCTGAACCACCAGAAGGTAATTTCATGGGCGGCTTTTCACCCTGTGGGGGACCAGATGTTCTGAAATATTCGGATTTACTTTTCTGCTCTGAGGCTTTTATTTTGTCATTGTGCTGCCCCTTCACTTTTCCAGTCTGAGAATTGAACTGACTGTACAGTATGAATGAGAACCACTCTAAAGATGAAACCTAGCAAGCATATTATATTTTATATATTTTAAGTGAATGGGTATAATTGTAGAATATATTGGAATCAGCCATGTTGACACTTTAAAATAAATGACATCATTTAAACATACATGAGAATTAAGTGGACATTGTTTAGCAGCACTAAATTCTTGATGTATCATACATGGGTGTACCCAGTTGGTTTCCCTTTAATACTCTGAAGAGGTGGGTACTGAAGGTCTCTGCATCCCCAGCCTCCTTTTCACATGCTTTTGGCCATTTGGAAAGATCTCATGGAGTATATTGATAGGTGGAGTAAAGCAGTGCTTGTGCTCATAAGTTGAACTCTTACAACCCTCCATAACCCAATCCTCTGCCCAAGCTTGACAAAGGGTGGAGTCAATTTAAAGGTATTTTGAGCAGCAAATTACTAATATCAACTAGTCCTTCAAGGCCCACTCAACGTGGTAAAGGAATGCCCTCCAGCATTCTATCTGGTCAAGCCGTACTATAATTTATTGGCCCGTTACAATTAGAAATCGTGGTTAAGCACGGCTCTGGAACAGATTGGGCTCTTCCACTCATCCCTCTCCAGCATTTATTTTTCAAATGTCAAATGAGCTGCTTGCTCGTGGGCTCCTTAATCTGTGCCATACATCTTTAAATCCGGCAGCAATGCATTGTTCACAAGTAATCCCTCTGCTGAAGAAACCTATGGACGACCCTCAAAGGACGAGCAACTATTGACCCATTTCTTATCTTCCTTTTCCTATTAAAAACTTGGAAAATTAAGTTAACACCCAGCTCTAAACTTTTGGAGATGCCAGTGATATCTTGGATCTTTCCCAAGCAGGCTTTTGTCTGCTTCACAGTACTGAAGCTGCCCTACTTGGATACTGCTGGACAAACTCTTGTCCTTAGGGCAGGCTTTGATACTCTGTCTCATACAGTCCCTGCCAGAAACTTCCCTCCATTGGCAACTGTGGGAAAGGCTGTCTTCCTTTTGAGTGACCAAGTGTAAACAGTGTTTTTTACCACCTTTCTGTTCCCAACAGAGATCTCTACCATGCTATTTCTACAGGGCTTTTCACTCAGTCCCACATTATTTAATATTTGCTTGTCTTCTTCACTAAACTGATCTAGTCTTTGGCTTCTTATTAATGTACTCTGCAGACAACACCAAAATTGTTGTCTCTTTTGTAAACGCATTGGCAACAGTTTATAAATTTGCATTCATGCTAAGCAGTAGCCCACAGGATGAGTAGGAGTTTTTATAAATAAAATAATGACAAAACAGAGCTCTACTAATTTTTGGTTCTGCCTCTATCACCTGGTCTCCTCATTGGTAGCAACCAGATCTTAGAGCAGCCCCAGCTTCAAAGATGAATGCAAAAAAAAAAAAAAAAAAATGGGCGTAATCATTTCATTTTTGACAAACAAATAAAGTTACCAAACTCTCTTGTTTTGATTACCTACGTGTGCTTAAATAATTTCTTCTTAGATGGATTCCAGTCGTGTAGTGATACAAGCAATAATTAGACTGCTACAAATCCCTCTACTTTGGCCTTCACAGGAACACCTTCACCTCATCCAGAATCTTTCAGTTAAACTCCTTTTTGGCTTCCCCAAATCTGATAAGTATTGGAGTCTTGAAGAGCCCTACATTGGCTGCCTGTGAAACAGTACTCTCACAGAGCTTCCAGCAAGAAAGGGCTTCTAGTTCTATAGCAGTTTATTTCTCAATGAGCCATGAGATCAGCGGATGCTCATCTGCTAAATATTCCTTCCTTGCATTATCCACGTTCATATGGGTGGTAGAGACTTCTCCTGTTTGGCTCTGAAGCTGTGGAACTCCCTTTCCAATTCATCTGTGCCCAGAAGCTAATTGTTTTAAATTTTGTAAAGGATTAAAGCATGGTTCTTTGAATAAGATCCTTTTTTTGATCACCTTAGCACCAAATATCCTCTTTTGGGTAGCAGTTGTGCTTTACAAATATGCATCATCAACAAGAATGTCTCCTCCGCATTTGTAAGTGTCCAAAAGCACCTTCAGATGGATGACCCGCAGCCAGTGCAAACTTCCTAATGTTTGGAGACATTGATAGTTTATCTGGAATCTGTGTTTGTGACACTGTCTAGGTGATTGTGTATATTGTATTTGGCATAGTCAAGTTTAGCTGGAATAGAGGGGCCAACTACTGAAGCATGGGAATCCATAGAGATTCATTCGAAGGTTGCCAAGTTAGTTTGTGGATGTGGCTTTCTATGGGCTAGATACCTGAGTTTTCATTCATTTCATATAGGTAACTATAGATCTAAACTAGCCAGGTCAGTGGCTGGTTAAGGAGAGACTTCATGAGGGTTATTTCTTCTTAAGTATTTGTAGTGCCAAGATAGGTTAGCCTCCTTCATTCCATTTAACATGCCTGAGCCCTCCAACATCAGTGAATGCAGAACTGAAAAGTTTGTGGGGTTTTCACTTTGACAAACCTGGGCTGTTGTGATCTAAGAGTAGACTGAGCAATTGTGGCATCTAAGGAGTAGTCGGAATATATTTAGGATAAGGTACAACAAGATGGAAAGGCTTGGTGAACCTCCATAGGTCCAAGACTGATTCTTAACCTCCATCATTGTTGTGTCATTCAGTTAAAATCTAGTCAAACCCAGTTTGGAAAAAGAGGCACATTTGGTGCACAAGATTATCTCAAGGTGGGAAATTTCCAGATACTGACAAAGTAACTGGACGAACGAGCAGACCCCCACAAACCAAGGGGATGGCGCACTGCATCAACTACAAAATCAAGGGAGCGATGGATGCTTGAAAGCTTAGAGATTTCCCAAGGGGAATATTGATTTTATAGCTGCTATAGGCTAAGCCGATCTTTGAGTGTCTACACGATAAGCGCCAAAAGCAATATAATAACATTTGCACCTGTTTAACAAATCTCACTTTATCAAAAGATTTACCGCAGCACCTATGTCATTCATGTTCAGATGCACATTTTTATACAAACTAATATCTAATGGTGGTGGGTTTGTGATTGTCTTATGCATACATTGCTGAGAATTTTTTTATGCTTTCCACAAAATTATAAGTATGAATTTGTTGTTATGGTGAGAGAACGGACTGATGAAAAAGAAAGAGAGAATATTTGTATGAGTGAGAACCAGATGAGAAATCCTTTGTGTGCTGTCGAGACAATGAAAATAGGAGAAATGAATGCAAATATCATATCCTTTTGCAGGAAGTTGGAGTTGTCATTTGTGCCTCGACGACGAGCCAAACGAGAAAGCCAACACACTACCTGAGACACCGTAAGTCTTCCGCGGGTTTTGATACCGCCTTATGCTACAGACTTTGAACAAATGCCCCCTTCACAACTTGAAGAAAACAGCGCTATGAAGATGTGGGGCAGTAATTGAAGATTTCACTAAGCCTGGAATTAGAGGCATTTTGCTAGAAGATTTTTATTTTAATATCCAAAGTCATATCTCCGACCTTCCATGCATCTGTTCTTCAGCAGTGTTCACTGTTCAGGAGAAGCAACAATTCCTCGCCTAGTTAGTGTTGTGTGTCACAGTGGACTCAGGCCACATTGTTATCTCTCAGTTGTAGGACCTTCCTTCTTATGAGACAATGTAAAGTTATAAATAGGTTATTACTGCAAGGGATAGCAGTATGTACTTTTCTTTGTTTCTTTGTCTCTGGAGTCCCTCGGATGCTTGTTTTCTATGGCAGCGCAGCAGCATGAAAATTGAGGACCAGAAGTTCGACTTTTGGAAGTCTATGGGACCATTGCATGCCATAGAACTGGATTATCTTTACCCTGGAAGCCATCACAAGACTGGTCCATTTACCATGCTCTTTTAGTTATGTTAGTCCAAGAGGACAGAAATGGTAATGAGTGCTCTGGTTTGGTTAAAGAGCCATGGTCATTTTTGCACATGTTTTGTATGTTTCGGTTGCCTGATAAATGTATCACAGTTTTTGGTTTCATTTGCAAGTCTAAACTACAATGACGTGATTTAAATTGTAGAGAAAGGACTAAATGTTATGATAATAAAGGAATATTTCATCTTGTATGTCCTGGTTGTGTTAATTTGCAGACCCACCAAGTACACAGTTTACATTTGTGATGCATCGTTTGTGGCTCTTCCACATAATGTGGTTGTTTAGATTTGTGCGCAGAATGCTCATGAAGAATAGTCATGAACCATAGCTTCTCCCCCATGCAGCAATTAGTGTTCCTAAAAAAAAAAAAAAGTCCCTGAATGTAGTCCCCAGTCTTCCGACTTCCATTTTTCAAGTCTTGCATTTTGTTCTCTTTTGCACTCGTATCCTCTTTTAACCTCCCCTGTGCGTCTGGATTTGTGTGTGCTTCCAGTCATGTGTCTTCATGCGCTCGCTTCCTCTGGTGAGCCCAAATGTTCACTTTTCTCCCATGTGTCTGGGAGTGACATTGATTCTTCTGCATTTCCGGGTATTTACCGTTTCTCCATTTGCCAGATTATGGTCAACCTTTCCCATGGGTTTGCAGATTGTCCCATGTGCTCCCCCTTAACCATTTATTCTCATCTGTCCTGCCACATCTTGGTCAAATCCTCCTTAGCCCGCCTTTCCAGATGCCGCTTCCCATAGGATGTACTTCTTTTCCCTCTCTGGATGAGCCTATCTGAAAGGAAGAAGACGCCGGGTAGGAGTTTTTTAATCTTTATTCCACCTCCACTCTCGTCCAGACAACCACTGCCGTTATCCCACCGCCCCCCAAGGTTCCACATTCCACACAGGGGATTGGAACTAGACAGCACCCCCATTCTATACACGACAACCCATCACAATCCTGGCTTAAGGCTATCCAACCCCATTCCCAAGTGTTTCTGGATTCATCTTGCTCAATAGACAAGATGAGCTCATCGAAATACTTGACTCAGCTCCCACTTTTATTCTGCCTTGAAGATTCTCAGACCGAGCCATGGCCTACTGTGTCCTGTTCTGTAAATAACATGGTACCCTACAGTACTTTGGTCAGTAAAGAGCAAAATCAAATTAAACAGTACCTTTTCAATATTTAGTAACACCTTAAATACAGATAATTAAATACATTTTTCTATATCCAGAAGTACAATGTATAGAGTATAATTTCTTTACCTAAATTTATAATAGTCATTTTACAAAATACAGTGCAGCTAAATGTTGGATATTCATTACCTGACATAGGATGGCAGCTGATAAAGACAACCCTATTATTGTAGAATGTAATTTGCTTCTTCATGGCTGACAAAATTCAGAAGCAGAGCAGACCCCTGGTGATTATATTTGTGTCACAGCACCAAATAGAATCTTTCTTCCAATCAAACGTGCTGATCCAGACCTCCTCCTTGAAATGTCCCGAGCCGAAACATGGCTACACATAATGAACTATTTGTTTCACATAACATGGGATACTAACATTTACAGGGAAGAAACATTAAGGGAAAACTGACATGAAGTTATCAATATTCAAGTGAAGCCCTATCTTATTGAGGTGGTGGTCCCAATGTATCCATCGGCGACAAGGACAGAGAAGAGGAAGGCAGAGAAAGGAATGGCCAGATTATCAGACAAAACAAAAGTAAGAAGACAAGTTTTGGATTTGAAGTCTGAGGAGGGAAAAAGTAAAGTGAAGCCCTGAAGTGACACAGACATCTAACAAGGATTTAGTGGCGGGGAAGTGTTCAGTCAACCACCCAAATATTAAAGTTGCCCAGAAGCATGGCATCAACAAAAACTATGGATTGTTTTCGTAATAAACCACACATAAACCATAGCAGTGGTGTAACAAAGTCCCCCGTGGCCCCTGCGGTGTAGGGGGGCCTCGAGCTCCAGGGGCCCCCCTCAGGACAGTACTCTGGCCCGAGAGCTCCTGAGTGAGTTTGGTATGGGGCCGCTGCATGTACTTTGCAGGGGGACCCCCTCAAGTTTCGTTACACCACTGGACCGCAGGCTTCATGGCGCTAATGAAAAGAAATCTGTGAAATTAGAAGGAAAAAATTAGGGTTAAAAAAAGCCATGCCTCTCGTAACAAAAAGGAAGGAAAAACCAACTCCCAGCTTACTTCACACATCCTAACAGAATATATAGGACTTTACCATTTGCAAAACACAGGTTATATCAAATTCCAGCTCGTCTACAGAATGCCTAGATGTGGTGGCAGCAGCAGTGAGATGATGGGAGGCAGACTGAAAACTGATTGTAATAAGTTTCAGTTCATCTACGTAGGACGTTGATACATCAGAGACCTGGTGGGTGCCTTTTGAAGCCCTGCAACTCTCCCTTCCTTTCTCCCAGATCATTTGCCGTGTAATATTTTGACGTTGGAAGCAAAGAGAGGTATCTATCCCACAAAGTCCAGTTCCACAAAATTCAAAGGTGGTGTAAGGCACCCTTCTTTAAGACCCCTCTCCCGGCTTCCTAACTCCAGCCGAATCTCACCACATCCAGCCCCTTCATTGCCAAAGTAAGTTGCGCCGCCTCTAGGCACTCTTCAGCTATTTCCCAGGTTGTACAAGGCCGTCTTGACCCTTTGACTTCGAAAAGAATCACCGGGTCAAAGGAATTGGCTGGAGTGGTTTCCTTTTCACTTCCAGGTGTGACAACAAGCAGCATGTTACACTTGAGTCTGATCCCCGGACAGGAGGCTGTAGGAACAAAAACTTGATCAACTGTCAGTCCTTTGAACTGACCTTCCCTTAGTGGCCTGATAGTCTGCCTTTTACAGATGGCTGTCACACAGGAGACTAGCTAAGCTCAAGACGTCTGTTCTCATGAAAGCATCAGATCTGTGGCCCATCACAACTTACCTGTACCGCGGAAAGCCCATCCTGGCAGTAGATGCTAGCAATCAGGTTTAAAATGATGCTTATAAGGCAGACTATAACCAACGTTCTAAAAGTCATTCTTGTGATGTATACAAAAAAAATCTCTATTTAAATTTGGCCCTTATTTACAAGAAAGTGGTGCATCAACATTGATGTGCCACTTTACTTGCACCCCCCGTGCCTCCTAACGGCACTATAAGTGCCCGATATTTACAATAGGATGCACCATGGGGGACAATACAGTCAACATTTTGGCGCTATTATGGCACTTTGCTGCACTAGTGCCAAAAATGTTGACGCTAGTCCAGAAAAGCACAGGGAGGCCCATAGGAGATTATGCCTGAGCAGGCGTTAAAAATGACACCACAAATGGCACAGTGAAATTTAGGAAATTTCACTCTGCCATTTTTTTGGGCCTCCCTCTTTGAGAATGCCCCCCTTGCATACATTTTGCCTGGTGCAGGCATAATGTGGCGCAATGGCTTACAAAGTGGTGCAATGCTTGCATTGAGTCACTTTGTAAACATGGCGTGGGGAAATTGCGTCCTTAACGCTACATTAGCGTAAAAAGAAATATGACGCTACTATGGCGCAAGGGGCTTGTAAATATGCCCCTTAGTTTTTAAATGTATTACTAGCCCTTCCACTGCTGTTGTTGTGTGTTAATCTTTTATCTACCAAGCAAGAACCTTATTTCACTCCCCACTATTTGGGCTCGATCTTCCTTTGCACATCTCCACCTGTAGTGGATCCTATTTAGTTTTAATAGGACTCTGGAGTTTAGCTTAGCCTTCTGGCTTGCAGACCTGTGCCCCGTCACCCAGTGACTTTTAACCTACTTAGCTTGCTCTGTTTTAGCACAGTTATTTAATTATTTCTTCCAAGATGGCTACCATGTTTATATTTAGAAAGATGTTTTAGTTTCACGTTATCAGTGCCGCTCTGTAAAGGTGTCACTATCAGCGTCCAAGATAAATGAGAAAAGTAGGTATTCACATCATGTACTTTCCCACTTTTGTGTGACAGTAACATAATGTACCTTTTCAGGGAATTGTTTATATAATTGCCGCCCCAAGCATGCCTTCTTATCTATTGTTTGGGAACATACTTGCATCAGGGATCCTACAAGATCTGTATAAATACATCTCACACAGACAAGATTATCAAAGGGATTCCTACCAGATGCCATCAACGCTATCTATGCTGCACATCGCCTTGATGCAGACCCAGCCTTCGTGTCCCACAGAGTCTGATCTAGAGACCTCATTCCAAGGTAACAACGGTTGAGGGGCTCTTCTCACAGACATGGTGCTGGCAGATTAGGTTTAACACACCTAGCTCTCTTTAGGTTAGAGATTAGGTTCATCATGCTAGGGTATTGGGGTTTATTTCATACCTGCTTACATCTTATGTTGTTGCAAGATGGTGGGGGACTTTGTACTAATGACTCTTGTTTTCACAATGCAATTTACAGTAGATTGCAGTCTTGTTAATAAAACCTATTGAAAACTTCACTGCATCTCTTTCATTGCCTGTGTATGAATGAGACAAGTTGCACATGTGAGAAAAGGGTAATCTCCGTTTAACCACGACTCCCCTGAGATGTCGCGCTCTTGAGTCCATGCGTAAAGGCTGCCACAAATCACCTTTCACTGTCTGGGTTTTTGGTGAGGTACTGCATGTGAGCCGGGAGAGTTGGGACGACAGTTGTGACTTGTTGTAGGATTGGCCTACTCACCTACAAACAAAAGTGCTGTCATCCTTAAACCAGCAGTCTTGTCTAGAGCAAGAGTCCAACTACGACACACCATCTCAAGACAACGCATTCAAGGTTGGTGATTTTACCATCTAGAGAAGTGATCTCTCCAACAAGGTTTCACAACGTAAGAACTTAGATGAAATGGGCTTTGTTCAGGTTTCCAAATAAACCCACATACTTGGTCACAGACTGGATTCCTTATTCTGTGTGATACATGTCCTTATTATCTTTGTTTACAAACAGAAGGCTTTTTTGGTGCATTCTAGCATCCACTTCTCAAATGAGCTCAGCTTCAAGCATACTCTGTAATCCTTTCAAAGCCGATAACATGGAGGCAGAGAAAGCCACTAAAAACAGGGACTTTCATGCATGATCTCCACTCTCTCCATCTGACTCACTGATGAGTACTCTTGTCCACTTGGAAACCAACATTACAAATGTATGTACCAAAAGGCCCCCTGACATATCTCAAAGTCCAACAAAAACGCTAAAGAAAAAGGGTGATTTAATGATGCCACCCTGACTTTGAAATCCAGAGGTAGAGCTCTTAGAGAGGGTGGACCAAACCCAACATGCCTGCTGTGCAGAATACACACATGTAATTACACAGCTGTCTACAGGAAAGGATACAAAACGAATGCCGAAAACTGCTAAATTATTGTTTTCAAAGAACTGATCATTGTTCTAGCAATTCCCAAGTCCAGCCTTGCAGCCATCTCTCTCTGTCCCAAAAATCCTTGAGATAATCTTCTAGACAATCTTCTATAATAAGATAATCACTCTCAGAAAGAAGAGTGAATTACTTCCCTTCCTTCCCTCCAAATCCTTCCATTGATGGACACCCTCCTCCATTCCCAACACTCATCCTGATTCTGGAGTCTTGACATTACCAAGTCACTGGCCTTATTCAATACATCCTTCATTCTCAAATATCTGTAAAGCCAACTTTGTGAATTTTGGTTCATCGTCCTTAGTCCCCACTATCATTCTGGCTTCTCTCGACTCTGTTGACTTTACACAAAACTCAAACATACCTTCATCACTTCCCTCCTCACAACTAATGAATGCAGACCCGGAGTTTATGTCCAATAACTGACCCATTTTCGATCTCACCTGCATTGTTAAAGCATCATAGTCTGCGGTCACTTCTCAGTTGTCATCGTATCTTGCTGAGTTACTTGGCATCCAGATTTCGCCCCTCATGTTGGGGCAAGGAAACAGCCATGTAAATATAAGAGAAAAGTTGCTTGTCTCATTGGACAATGGTCAAGAGTGAACACTGATACGTCTTAATCTTTCAATAGCATTCAACACATTTGACCATTAAACTCTCCTAGGTAGGCTGACCTCTTTTGCCGGAGTGACGTACAGCCATACCTTGGGGACTAGTAGAACGAAAAGTCTCAAGCTAGGTACGTTTACCTCTGAGACTTTTCCCATCACCCAAGGAGACCTCCAAGACTACACACTCTCCCCTTTTCTCTAACATGTTTATCTGGTACCACTTGCATCTATTCTGGATACGTCAGGTTTCACTGGAATGTTGGCGACAGGTCTACTTCAAATTAATTGGGCCAACTGAGGTTTACTATCTAGACAGGAAATTCTGGGTGCATCATAACTTGCTTAGCACAAACCTGAAAATGTTATGTGTGGGCCCAGTATACCCATTGCCTCTCATTCAACTAGGCCTATTCGATTTAGCTCCAAAGCCATTTCAGAAAGTTTGCAATCTGGGTAATACTTTTATCATCAGTCTCTTTCATTCCTCATTTAAATTCAGTAACCCAAGGTGCCTGTATTATCTTCTTGACTTGCTTACTAGCATCTCTCCTTTTCTCCAATTCCCCACAAAAGACTGCGAGTCATGGCAATGCTTTTTTCTTACCTCGTAAAGACATGCAGACTGGTCTCTCCAAAAACGTACTTGAAATACTACAGTGTTAAAAATAATTGCCATTTTCAGCCTGTGTCGCAAAGATCACATCACCCCAGTCCTCAGATCACTACATTGGCTTCTATTATGGAACAGGTGAGACCTCAAAATGTGTATTGTTTGTTCACAAGCCCATTAATGGCTTATGCACAAGGTTACCTGAAAAATCTCTTTCAGCCCCTAAATGAAAATATTTAGAGGTAGGTCATTTCATTTTCATGGCTCCCATCTCACCCATTAAATAATGATGCAAAAATATTTCCTAACGTGCAGATAGCCTAAAGGTGCATCTGTTTTTCTACATTACTGACTTGTCAGACTACAGCCTGGGTCCTGGTTGCATCCACTTATTGTACTCTATCCCCTCACCAGTCAGATGCCCAAGACTAATTTAAATTAGTCACTATCCCAAGGCTTTCCCATCATTACACACTTCTTACCTTCACCCTCAGTGCAATATTGTGATCAATGCTGATAGTTGCTCCCCCAGTACTTCTTTATTCCCCTCTACTCGGTAGTGGTGTCCAGTGCTTAATTTGAGCTAGTGGTTTCCGGTGCTCGGCACCAGCACTCAGTTGTCAGCACCAGCGCTTGTTACAGTCTGCCACTGTAGTGTAGCCATTTTCGGCGCCATGTCGCGTAGGCTCTCATTATCCTAATGAGACTACTGGATTTTGAGCTGCAAAATCATTCACAGTGTGGGGGACTAAGTCTGACCCACGGTGAAGGACCCTTGTTGCCATAAATCTGGGTTTTGCTCCGGCTAACTAGCAGTGCCTCATCTCTCCCAAAGGGAAGAGACAATTGGGCAGCCGAGCGCATGACATCTTAATACTTCCCAGGGAAGTCGTGGTCACTCAGGTCACAACCGGTTCTCTCATACACAGTGCGGTCTCATATATAAATGACAAAGGCAGTTTAGGTTTTAAAGATTGGTTTAATAAAACGACTGCATTTTAGATAGCAAAGCGTGAGCTGCAATAACCAGAATGATACTGCACAGTAGTATGAAAATAGTAACGATGAGAGTGAAGCACAAGAATAAGGCTATCATAGTGCAACTAGATTAGGTTCTCTCTAAGTTATAGTCTGAGCACAGCATGTAAAGCTCTAAGCCTGACTTTCAGGTTCCGGGAGGACATCAACCCTCATACCTGAACAAAGGCCTGTAATCTGCATCAGCATCTGCAACGGGGCAGTCAGCATCTAGTTGTAGGTTCCTGGTCGGAATCTCCCTCTGACGTGTACTAGGACTAGAAAGTGTTTTTATAACTAACACGCAGATGTTCTAAGAAAATGTCCCTACGTAAGGATGTGTATTTTACGAACACTAGAGACTAAACATCTACCACGTTTACTGGCAATGTACCAGACTGTAGCCTTGATTGAAGCACAGAGTGAGCAAGAATGGATTGTTTGAGAACACAGTGCTGAACTAAGCTAAACAGTGTGATGGAATGAAATAAAAACAAGACTGTAAAACTGGTCATTGTAAAATACCAGTGCGAGGTCCTAACATCCAGCTACATAGGTACATAAAAAGCACACAAAAAAAAACCAGGTACACATGCAAGAACAGATGATTTCAATAATTAACCCTCAGATCATTCCTGTTGAGGTCCATCAAAACTGAAATTACCTATTTTCTCGTTTGTTCTGTTTTGGGACAATACATTTTTCGCATGTTTGTGGAGAGTGTGCTTCCCCTGCCTTATGGTGATCTACATGCAAGTCTCCTAAAAGTTACTGTATGGTTTCTGGATCCCTATCTCAGTGAAAATGACAAACATGTATGTCCACTGAGGATCTCCCTGTTTACATGGACAGAGACCCTAGAGCTTAGCTCTGAGGTCAAGGGGGTATACATAGTGCACCCCTATTTAACAGAGAGCGGCTACAGCCCTCTCTACCAAGCTGCGGTAGACTGACAGTGGTGATAGCAATAAATCTATATATCAGGGATACCTTTATCCTTGTACCCTTTGTGGAAGGGGGGCACCTTCCTGATCAAGTCTCTGCAGTGTTCTTTGCCTGAGGTCCTGTTGCCTTTGTCTACCTGGGACGTGTGTTTGAGAGCCAGTAGGTTCCCTAGGGGAGAATGGTGAGGTGAGCCATTGTGTTTAATGTGAGCTGAGCTGTTCTGCTTGACATTCCAGTTCCCCCGTGCCCCTTCCTGTTCCTTGGGGGAACCTTGTGGGCTGTGGCTAGACACTTGCTCTTATGTGTGTTTAGCTGTAGTAACTGCTTGGAGGGACCCTCCTCCTTTTCTGTTCGGAGATGGTAAGTGCTTCCTGGTCTAGAGTTAATTAAAACTCCTCTGTGGGGAATAACCCAGGCTGATACCAAGAGCCTGTCCTGAAGAACAGTAACTCATCCTTGCATGCCTTGTGCATGCAGTGAGCATGACACACATGTGCCTCATGTTTGGAGGGGCACCCAGGATTCAAAAGTAGCAGACCCTCTGATTGGATCAGCCTATCAATCAGAGGAGATAAAAGTCTGGCCTGTGGTCAGTGGTTGTTCTAGACTGATCTTCGGTTCTAACAAGCATCTACAGAAGCCAGCTTTGGGCCCGTGGTGTAAATGGAAGGAAGCTTGCTCAGCATGCCTGAACTTGAGAGTTTTCTTTGTGATGGATGGATTCTGCTGTGAAGGAATTAGCCAGCTTGAAACGGAGCAAGGGCATCCGTCAGCAGCCTGGAAGCAGAGGACCAGCTGTGTTGTAAGGCTTGTCAAGCATCAGCTTGGAAGACAAGTAAATTGCAAACAGCTGCTCAAGGTAAGGAAGCTTGCAGCCCAGCAACAGAGACAGGAGGCGACTGGGATGCTGATTCCAGACCTTGAAGGTGAAATCACTTTGCCCACACCCCTCCCCTGTGCTGCGGGAGCCTGTGTGACAGTACCAATTACCATCTATAGCTGGTGAAGAGTGTCCTGGGGTACAGGCCCCCTACCTTTCTCTTTGTGACACATGGGGGTACCAGGGTGTACCAGCACTCTGGCCAGCCAATAGCCAGTGGCTACTGGTCTAGTGGGACTCCAGTAAACTGTGCCAAGACGTCAGGCATCCGCGACCAGAGCCCCGATGCGACCAGAGCAGGGTCCTTGCTAAGGACGGGAGGGCACTTCTGTTCTTTGGGTGGTGCGTTCTGGGGCTGATCTGGAACATTTGGCTTCACATCATATGCTGAAACTACACCATTGTAATACAAGGATTTGTATCATGGCTCTAGCAAACGAGACCAACTCTGTGCAACATAATCTGTAATATACAATGCTAATTGGGTGTCTACATGCTAACTGTGTTTTTATAGTACTTAGCATCTAGGGGCTATTGTACTGTTTGGGGTCAGAACTCTGGCCCAAAGGGTTGTAGAGATGTCTGTTTTTCACTGTTTATCCTAGTTTTATGTGTAGTATATTTCTCTTTGTGTGTATTAAAGTATGTTTCTTTTTAAAAAGTAAAGCTCTGACTGGACATTGATCTTATTAGCTGGTTGTACATTGTGCACTGTATTCTTAATGTCTAACCCACCTCACCTTCATCCAAGCGGTCCTGAATGAGAGGTCGGTATAGGCGCACAGAGAGCGCCCACCTTTGATGCAAGTCTTACTATAAGGGGACGCTCCCTCTCCAGGATACCAGAGGCCAGTAGCCTCAAGTGTGAGGGTCCTCCGCAGATATTTTCTTGGTTAAGGTAGGCCCTCCCTTCCATATGTGATTATTTTCGCAGTGTTTAAGTAGGAATCACTACAGGGATCCAATGCCCTGATGAATGCCCAGAGACTCTCCATAGCTCCACCATAAGGGCAGAAACATGTCGGCTACCCCATTTTAGACAGGTGACCTTGTGAGTCATTGCTCTCACACTGGTTCCCCATCCTTTTTAACCACACCACACAGGACCCCCATTAAAGTTACCCGGGTACCTGAGTAGGTGTTTTTATTTCCCTAGTATAGCTGGATCCCTATTTCCAGGAATAAGATTAATTTACGCACTCCCTCCTGTTCTTTTAACAGTGAGGTTGAGTCCGCCCAGGTGGCACTGTCCTACCTGGGTGGGGCTAGGTGGTCATATGATGAAGCATGACACTATATAGTGTGTGAGACCACCTAGTCCGTAAAGGAAACTTTCCTTTCCTTGTTTTTTTCCCCTACTCCTCACCTTCACCCCTGACCGAACATAACTACACAGCCCACCCAATTTTCACCTCTAGTTGAGGACTACGAGTGGTCTAGCGTCACAATTAGTACACTACTGACCCCCCCACTTCATATACAACCCCGTACTCCCCTTTTTTGTGATTGTGTTCTTGTGGGAGCCGAGTACGGTTTGGTTTTTTACCCTTGCTCCCATCCGCTCTCCCTTGTGTAATGTAACCCACCTCACCTCCTTGAGTAAGCCTTGGACTGCTCTGTCTCGCTACCCTGAGAGAGTCAAGTGCTGGAGAGGAGTACTTGGCTATCCGGTTTTGGGTCCACTAGTACTGAGGCCCCAGGACACCAGCGGGGAACACTTTTGTTGATGCGATTGGAGCGTAGTAACCCCTGAGTGCCCTGGTGCCCAGGAAACCGGGTCTAACATTCTGCTCCAACAATTTTACCTATCCAACCCTTATTTCAGCTGATCCCATTCTCGGGTCACTGAGGTGGTCTTCAACAGTACTATACTGTACTGCTGGAATCCATTATCTGTACCACTACTAGGTGCCAGATACTGAATATTAGGTAGGTCTGGTCTTCCTGCTTCCAAGGCTGCTAGGCTCCTCAAAATTTGACTATTGCTACGTCCGCCTTACTGGACTCGCACAATACTGTTTTTCCCCATATGTTATCAATTTTGCCACAGGAAGTCTATGTACCCCAGATATAGCTTCCATCTTGAAGTTGTCTGTCTCTGCGCTAAAATGACAGTAAAAACTCTTGATCCTGAGGTTTAAGGCTCTCCATGCCACCTCTCCTCAGTGCCTCCTCCCAACGCTTAGCTGCTACACCCTCCCTCACTGGCGTTCTGTGCCCTACCTTCTGCTTCTTCCATTTCCAGGACTTAACCTTACTCGTCCCCTTCCCAGTAGCGTGCTCACCTTCCTCCTTCCGCTCAGTGTTGGTCCTAATTACGAAGCAGTTGGTCTCACCAAGGAAACTTCCTCGTCCTCCCACCTGTGACATGACCGTCACCTTCAAATGTTCCTATCTTCTGGTGTCGTCATGTCACTCGCCACTCTTCACCTACAAGGTAGTGTTCTCCATTCACCCATTTGTTTGAATGTTTACGTTATTCTTTCTGTGTTCTTTCCTCCCCGTGTCTGGGTGGGCTCCGTCTTCCTGAACCGTGTTTACTGCTGCTTCCCCGCCTCGTGCTACTTCCCCTTGACTCCTCTACCCCATTGTCTCCTGCATCCCCTTGTCTCCACCATCCCCTTGTCTCCTGTTGCTTCCCCTTGTTTTAGGCTGCTTCCCCTTGTCTCCCGCTGGCTCTCCTTGTCTCCTGCTGCTTCCACTTGACGCCTCTATCCCCTTCTCTCCACCATCCTCTTGTCTCCTGCTGGTTCCCCTTGACGCCTCCATCCTCTTGTCACCACTATCCTCTTGTCTCCTACATCCCCTTGTCTCCTGTTGCTTTCCCTTGTCTCCTGCTGCTTCCACTTGACGCCTCCATCCCCTTGTCTCCACCTTCCCCTTGTCTCCACCTTCCCCTTGTCTCCTTCTGCTTCCCCTTCACTCCTCCATCCCCTTCTCTCCTCCATGCCCTTGTCTCCACCACCCCCTGGTCTCCTGCTATGGCCCCTTGTCTCCTGTTGCTTCCCCTTGTCTCCTGTTGCCGTCCCCTGCCGCGGCCCCTTATCTCATGCTGCTTCCCCTAGTCTCACGCTGTGGCTCATTGTGTCCTGCTGCTTCCCCTTGTCTCCTGCTGCGTCCCTTGGTCTCCTGCTGCATCCCCGTGCTTCTTGCTGCGTCCCCTTGTCTCCTGCTGCGTCCCCTTGCCTCCTTTTGTTTCCCTTTGTCTCCTGCTTCGTCCTGTTGTCTCCTGCTGCGTCTCCTGGTCTCCTGCTGCGGCTCCTGGTCTGCTGTAGCCCCATGTCTCCTGCTGTAGCTCAATGTCTCCTGCTGCAGCCCCATGTCTCCTGCTGCGTCCCCTTGTCTCCTGCATCCCCTTTTCTCCTGCACCCCCTTTTCTCCTGTATACACTTGTCTCCTACATCCCCTTGTCTCCTGCTGCGTCCCCCTGTCTCCTTTTGCTTCCTCTTGTCTCCTGCCTCTTCCCCTTGTCGACTGCTGCTTCCCCTTGTCTCCTGCTGCGGCCCCTGGTCTCCTGCTGCGGCTCCTTCTGCGGCCCCTGGTCTCCTGCTGCATCCCCTTATCTCCTGCTGCATCCCCTTATCTCCTGCGTTCCCTTTTTTCCTGCAACCTCTTGTCTCCTGCATCCTCTTGTCTCCTGCTGCTTCTCCTTGAGTCCTCCATCCCCTTGTCTCTTGCATCCCCTTTTTTCCACCTTGTCCCCTGCTGCTCCTCCTTCTGTATCTGTCACAGCGCCCCAGGTACTCAGCAGGAGAGTACAGGACATCAGTTAAAGTAAGAGCAAAACTCAGTCAGGCTAGCTAGCTAAAACGATGAAAAACTATGATAATAGCATGAGCCTCCACCTTCCAAAAACCAGTTCCCTAACCTTCCTTAAAAGCACTGCAATATTTAAGTGAACAGCTCTGATGCACTCTCACGAGAAACCAGAGGGGCATATTTACAAGTCCCTCACGCCATCTTGCATCACCCTAGTGTCATTTTTTTTTACGCTAAGGTAGCACTAAGATGGCCTTTTCCCTGCACCAACTTAACTTAAGTGGCACAATGCTTGCATTGCCCCACTTTGTAACCCCTTGTGCCACATTATGCCTGTGTCAGACGTAATGTATGCAACGGGGACATTCCGATACAGGGAGGCCCGAAAAAATGACGCAGTGAAATTTACAACATTTTACTGTGACATTTTCTCCAGCATTTTTAACACCTGCTCAGAGCAGGCATTAAAATGACGCCCCCATAGTAAACTACGGGCCTCCCTGTGCTTTGCTGCACTTAGCATCAAACTTTCTGATGCTAGTGCAGCAATGCACCACAATTGCATCAAAAATGTTGGCGCTATTGTGGTGACGACTGCCATGGTGGGCCATATTATAAATTCAGAGCAACCATGATGTCATTAGGTGGCAGTAGGGGGACGCACTTCTTGTAAATTTGCCCCCCAGTTTGATAAGCCGTCAGCAGCTGAATAAACACAAATCAGAGGAGGGCTAATAAAAATCACCGACTGTCAAAAAGGTACGCACAGCACTAACACTCACTTGCAGTGCGGAATCTTAAGTTAACAAACCAAGTGAACCCTTGTGCAATACAAGGCCCACCGCACGTAAAAACAACAGTCAAAACACCAGGTTGAAAGTAAAAGTAGCTTGGGAGATGTATGCATAACTATATATCTAAGTGCCCAGTGCCACCCATAAGAAAAGCTCCATTGGTGCAAAATATTCTTCAAACTTCTTTGGGCTAAATCTATCAGCGAGAATCAGGGAAAGCTGGAGTATGTGGACATTCTTGAAAGGCTGAGTTCACCTGTTTCACTTTTAGTGATATGTTTTATCCACCCCGTCACCCTGGCTTCTTATTTGATCGAGTCCTACAGTCGCTGCAAGTAGGGATGAGGGTACCGCTGTAGCACCCCAAAGATAACCACGCTGTAGTTCAGAAGGTGAATGAGCAAAAAAGATGCCTTTAAGGTTTGTATATATCTTGTTGCATTTAAAAACGTTTCAAAGACAGGGTTCAAAGGGCAGGCTATATCTTCTGACAAATTGCTGCTTATTCTCTTAGAAGGGATATTGGTGTTTGCTTTTCTTTGACTGCAAACTGAGAGGTTTTTGTAAAGTGAATCTTGCTGGGCATAGGGAGTGTGAAAGGAAAGGCTATGCGATGGCCTTTCTTTGTAACACACACCGCAATTTAAATACCTGTATTTGAAGTGTCCAATGTTTTGAAACATATAAGCAGCTAGGAAAGCACAAAAGAAGCACATTTTTATTCCTGAAGTGGGATGCGCACAAAAATGTTAATAGAATCGAAGTAAATCAAGACATTTTATTTGGTGATGCAGAAATGATCAGATCTGTTTTCCACACATCATTGTGTGCTATGTGGCTGTAAAATTGTACGTCTGTGTAAATTTAGTGGCCATTTCAATGGGAAATGTGTGCAGTCTGCAATACCACTGTGCTACCACACCATGCTTTAGTGATATATTTGCAACAGTGCTAAAATAAATGCACCACTGGACAGTTACAACACCAAAATCACGCTTCTGCCGGTGCTCAAAGTCCTCCTCTTAAACACGTGGCTGCTGCAATTAAATCTGCAAACACGGAATACTGAGGCAGCGTAATCCTGAAGCCATCTCGGGCCTCTTCGAACCCATTTACAGCCACTCCCTGCCCCTTCAGCTCACTCTTGCAGCTTTCTGCTTTCTGCCTCTTTAATGCTTTTTCGATTTGGTCTTCCTCTGTCTTTCCCATATGTCTTTTGCTCGTAGTAAATGCTTGAAGCAGAAAAATAAGTGCCGGCCCTCAAAAATAAGTGCCGGTGCTCCGCACTGGAAACAACAAGCACAAATTAAGCACTGCCTGCTGAGCGGGTGTGGCTCATTAGTACACTTGTTCTTTGTGTCATGCTTGGATTTCCCAGAACCCCTATGACTTCTGTGATGTAACATTGATGGCAGCCCCCCACCCCACCCTGAATATTGTTCCAGCACCGTTGTCTATAGCTTGCATTAGGTGGGGCGTGGGTGGGTAATAACCAACGTCAGAGTGGTAGATCTAGTTATCTGCACACCCCGGGAAGGGTAGCTGTCAAGTGAGGTTACCATGCAAGAATAGGCAGTTTACTTGGGCCACTGATTTGAATCACATGAAACCCAGGACTGATCAAGCGCTCTGCCTTCTTGAGAGCCCTGGAGCCCCATGCAAGGTCAATATATGCAAAGAAGCCCACTGAAATAGGGGTGACAGGCTGCCCCATGGATCTCTTGTCAAAGGAAGATGATTTACGAAGCGCAAACAGACAGTGTGACCCTCCCCAAAGATACATGATCTCCCCCTGCCCTCACTCACTCCCTCCCTCCACAGCCCAAAGATGGAAATAAAAACACACCTATCTGCAGCTCTCCTCAGCATCCCCCAGGAACACCATCGCACTTTCAAGATATGAAAACAGGGGTGTCCAACAGTGGCCCACGAGGGACATAGCTCCTCAGATTTTTCAGGCAAGGCATGTTTTTTCACTTGTCAGATCCACTTATGGTGTCGAGGATAACCACTGATTATACATGTAAGTGATTACAATCAAACCTGTTATTTTCTAAATAAAGGTAAACTCGGCAGGGTAACTACCAGAGACACACTCGTCGGGCTTAAATGCTGATCATTTACAAATGGATTTAGATGGATAAAGCCACTGTGGACCAAAGCAATCAATCCCTATATTAAAATACATAGGCCCATATTTATACTTTTTGACGCAAAACTGCGCTAACGCAGTTTTGCGTCAAAAAAATTAGCGCCGGCTAACGCCATTCTGAAGCGCCATGCAGGCGCCGTATTTATTGAATGACGTTAGCCGGCGTTAGCCGCCGGTGCCATCTGGTGTGCGTTAAAAAAAACGACGTACACCAGGCAGCGCCGGCGTAGGGGGATATGGGGCTTGTGCGTCAAGAAATGGGGCAAGTCAGGTTGAGGCAATTTTTTCGCCTCAACCCGATTTGCGCCATTTATTTTCACTCCCAACCCCCATAGAAATGACTCCTGTCTTAGCAAAGACAGGAGTCATGCCCCCTTGCCCAATGGCCATGCCCAGGGGACTTATGTCCCCTGGGCATGGTCATTGGGCATAGTGGCATGTAGGGGGGCACAAATCAGGCCCCCCTATGCCACAAAAAAAAATAAAAAAAATGACTTACCTGAACTTACCTTAATGTCCCTGGGATGGGTCCCTCCAGCCTTGGGTGTCCTCCTGGGGTGGGCAAGGGTGACAGGGGGTGTCCCTGGGGGCATGGGAGGGCACCTCTGGGCTCCTTCAGAGCCCACAGGTCCCTTAACGCCTGCCTTTTGCAGGCGCTAAAAAATGGCGCAAAAGCAGTCGTACGTCATTTTTTTTGACCCGCCCACTCCCGGGCGTGAATTTTGCCCGGGAGTATAAATCCGACGCACATGCCTCGGAGTCCATTTTTTAGACGGGAACGCCTACCTTGCATATAATTAACGCAAAGTAGGTGTCCACGCTAAAAAATGATGCTAACTCCATGGACTTTGGCGCTAGACGCGTCTAACGCCAAAGTATAAATATGGAGTTAGTTCCGGCGCAAACGGAGTATAAATATGCCCCATAATATCTAGAGTTCTCCTGTGTTTCCTCTCATATGTACATATATTAAAAAAATACAAAAAAACTGACATCCTGCCACTTCGCCCCCCACTTCCCTATTATGGATAATGAATACCTGGCATCCTGCTATCTCCCGGCCCCCACACTTCTAGCCTCCACCTGCCCCTCTTCAAATGCATACTAAAATGAATTATATCGACATCCGCTACCCTTCCCCACTTACCTTGTCTCCTGACCCTTTCCACACACACATATTAGAATAAATAATACCTGTCATCCCCCACCCTCTCCCACTTACCTCTGAACTTGTCCTGTCTCTTATCATATGCACCCTCACGGG
The DNA here is from genome assembly GCF_031143425.1 of Pleurodeles waltl. NCBI lineage: Eukaryota > Metazoa > Chordata > Amphibia > Caudata > Salamandridae > Pleurodeles > Pleurodeles waltl. Next base: position 1,143,446,787 of record NC_090448.1, read on the forward strand.
TGAGTGGTGCGCTTTACAAATTCCCTGATTGATTGATTTCTTGATTGATACTAATATAAATAATGCCTGCTGTCCTGCCATTCACTTCCACCTCCCTCTGGCCTTCCCTCTCTGAGTGGCTTATTTTCTCTCAGTTCAGTTTTACTTCATTCGATCAGCCAGGATCATAACAGTACATCATATACAGTCGCGGCTCGTGGGGATTCCTGGGGGTGGGAAGGCGCGCGGGAAAGGTGGGGGGATTAATACATTTACATTTTAAAATACATTTTTTTTAAACTTACCTCTTCCTCCGCGAGACACTCTCTCTCCCACATCATCGCTGCACGCAGGCACAGACTCCCAGCCTGCCCTGCCGCCAATCCTGACGCTGCTTATAGCAGCGTCAGGATTGGCTGTGAGTGCCCTGGCTGGGCGCTCCCAGGCAGACTGGAAGCCTGTGCAGGCTCTCTCCAGCCAACATACATGCGCAGTGAGGGGGAGTGCTCTGCACTCCCCCCTGAGTGCACGTCACCCCGTGGCCCTGTCCCTTTGAAAGAAAAGGATAATAAACATAGTTTAATTGAAAGGTTTTGCATCTGCCGCTGCTGGCGGGATGTGCAACGCTCCTCCGCCCTTATGGAGGAGCTGACCCTTATCATATACAGATAAAAACCTTGCTATAGACTTAAAAATTTGCAGATCCATACATAATCATCACATATGCTCAACCCACAGTATTCTCTCTGATCCATTGACGAACAGAGATCTTTGTCTCCTGAAAGACAGCAGAAAGTGATACACCTGCAATTCTATGACCTCCATCACTTCTGAAACAGTGTGTTCTGAGGACCAACACCTCATGCATGTGTTCCTTAATTGTGTACGCACATTTTAAAAACCTCCTTAAGATGTCTGCATTCTAGATGTATGTGGATGCCAGTTATTGAAAACAATCCTGAACTTACATTAGTGGTTATAATTTGCAAATATTTATTTCTGAATTGCAATTGAAATATTTCAGAATAAACGTACCACTTGTAGAATCGAAGAATAATAATTGCTTAGTATGTTACAGGTTTTGAACCACTCAAATGACATTTATTATATCCAATATTTTACAAATGTCCACAGTGTATAATATCTGTCCCGTAACAAAACTCATTCCGAAAAGAGAACAGCATGGATTTCTGGGCGCAGACCCTAGAGGTAATGCTTAGTTCAGAATAGATGTGTGCTCAAGAGAGGTGCTCTGAAGTACAGATCATCACTGTCCATGGTGCCCAGGAGTCAAGTTTAAAGATTTCCTTGAAAGGTAGATTTCGTACACAATCAGGTATTTTTCTACAAACCAAGTATAACTGTGTATCTGGATAACATAAACGTCAGAGTATAGGGACCCAGTCCGTCTATACCATCAGGAAATGGTGACATGGTTCCTAGCTAGCTCACAGGGCCCCATCTGAACCCCTAAACATAGCAGTGTACCAGATGGTATTTACAACCTCAAACATGACTTCTCAGATTCCAATTGTGTAAACAGATCTACCAAAGAAAGATGCGGAAATGTTGATTCAAACATTTATAGCAACAATTGTATTCTTTCATAAAAACATGAGCTGCAATTATTAGGCAAACAAGATAAAGCATGGTAACCAGAATTATCAAAATTGTGAAAAAGATAAACAGTTCAAATATGATAATGTTATTATGTTGGTTTACTCCTTTCTGTTACTACCTACACTATCGAGAGCTTAGTGGGCGTACCCTCTTCCAGATCAATTGGGATAGCCTAACCCTCCATACCAGGGTAAGATGTACCTAGAAATCAGGTAGCCAGTCTGGGGTAGTGCAGGCTATTGTCCTCTGCAGAGTAGAGGTCTGAGTCAGCATCAGAGTCAACAAGACTGCATCTTGGTCACTATGCGCCATGTTCCAATGTAACCCTAGCCGAAGTGCTCCTCAGCTGAATATGTTGCAGAGGCTTTCTTTTTATAATACAAGCACCGTTCACTTCGCACTGGGTCAGAGCTGCAAGGCTGATGTGATGATATGTCTGCAAGTGAAGAGCTGTCTCCACGGACAATCATTATACTTAAGGCATCACCTTTTGTGTGCCTAGCCTTGGACGGAGTGTACAGACTGGATGACAGCAACACTTACCAGAAACAAGCTACTTGTACACTGATTTCTCAGTACATTATCACATGAGTCTGGTGTCATGTAAAGGGCCACCATCAGAAAATAAATGCTAAGTTAAAATGTGCATTCTAACATGGCGGTACTAAGCGGGCCCTATCGTACTTCACCACAGCCCCCTCTTGGCCATGAGAGACTATGCTCAGCTAAAATAAAAGCACATAAACTAGCCTAAAAGGCTATATGTAAATACACTTGAATAATAAAAGCAAACGAAAGCCATAGATAAAAATATGCCAAATATAAAGCAGATAAAATTAATAAAAAACAAGGGTCCGATTGGAAAGTCTAGGAGGCTCCCGCCATACTTCCATGTCCAAAGTCAATAGGATCCAGGAAGGAGCCCGCAACCACAGACGAGAGATCCACTGTGACTAGAGAAGCAAGTCTAAACAACAAAGGCCAATTCTCGTTCAATTCCTGGAGCAAAGACACTCTGAAGTACTTAAGCATGCGTTCACATCATGGCAGGATGTGTGGTAGATTTATCCTATTTGGCCTTGAGGTGCAACACCCATTATTAAGCACAAAAATTTAGACAAAATAGCAATGATTAGGAATAATACAATTGGTAAGCCTCCAAAAACTCTTGAAATCAAAGAGCGCAAAAAGGATTGTTCTCAAAAGCAAGACCCAATCAGTTAAAAAAAAATGTACCACTCCTGCGGTATTTAATGCATTAAATATTCGTTCAACAAGATCACCAAAATGCTGCGGCAAGTTACTGCGCAGTAGCGACTGGACTTCAGCCGACGACCTTACAACTTAGAGATCAAAAGTCTCTCGGACAGATGTTAAAGAAATGCCCTTCTGAAACAATAAGGCTTTCAGTCAGCTCTGCTTATCAAAGTTAACACTAAACATAGGGATGGAAGGCCATATAGTAATTTCTCTAAACATGTATGGGTGGAAATAACACATTGTTACAACAGGTCACGACCCTGGAGACCAGCACCAAGTATGGGACACCTGGTTTCATCCCACAACAACCGTGGTTGTTCAGGACCAAATAACTCCAATTCAAGAGCAATGAGAACACTGGGCGAAGCAAGGAGACTGGTGCACCTTTCAGATAACATGCCAGGTTGCCCATGGACGCATTACATTCGCAATGTAGCGCTACCTCTTTACAAAGTAATGAATGGCTGAACAAAGTTTCACATTTGTTTCCAGTAAGGAAGACTTCTGTTTCCCCACCCACACACTTGTAATCGAAAGGTAAAACCCAGGACTCATGAACAAAACTATCCCCCATACCTTCATATCTGCCCACTGGATAATGTTTCAAACAAGATGTAAACTGAAATGTAGAGTTTGGCAATGAGATAAAGCTATGGATTAACCACAGAGCAGATGGAGTTTCAGCTACTGAAAAGGTAAATTTTTCTAAAAGCTCAATGTTTAACATGGTATAAGTTGCATCGGTTTCCCCATCAATCTCTGCAGGCATGCTAAGTTATATAGCAAAAACAACTTTGTTGCGTTCAGATACTTCCACAGTACATGGTTCGATTTTAAAACTACCAATGTCTGACTCAATTGCACGATCGATCTCAAATGGCTTTGCCCATGTTGAAACAAGGATATATCTTGTATGATATCAAATGCAGATGACACAATATTATTCAAAGAATATAAGTGAGTTGACAGCATAATTATACCATTATCCACAATAGCCAAAGCTTTTTCTAAATTTTCCCTGTTAATCTTTCTTAACCATTCTGCAGCATCTTGATTGGAAATTTCCCAAATCTCATTTTATAGGGTATATATTAAAGCATTTTCGATGTGGTGATATAAGACCTAACAAGAAATCTTGTAAATCCATATAGTTGGAAAAGAGAGATAGGTGTGCCTTAACTGCAGCTAACATGTAATATTGTTATCATTGTTGGCACAATTTCTCTACGTTATATGTTGTAACTACTCCTTAATGTTGTAACTGCAAGAATCGGGGGGCCTGGTCTGCTAGCTTAAAAGTGAAGTTTAAAAAACATGTATGACAACCATTAGTTCCGACTGGTCACACCAACCCCCCCATCTAGACCTCAAATTGAAGAATGATATGTACCATTCTGTATCATGTCATGTAATTGCTCTTCTGTTAAGTTTGATAAATGTTTCCAATTGCCAAACATGCAATGGAGGGAATGCTAGGTGTAATCATTTCTTTAATTTGAGCCCGATCCATGCAAGTTGTTTGTTGCAATTTTTGTTTTAGGAAAATCATTTGTTTCGTTATTAGAACGGCTCGAAACAAAGCATCTGTGTCGGGTACCTTCCAATGACGTGTTCCCCAAATCAATTTCAAATCAATGTTAGCTTTCTAATATTCATAACCCTGTTGGGTTAGTTGCGATATAAATGAATCTGAATAAATCTATTTAGTTTGGGTCAGCATATTTTTCTTCACTGGGGAAGGGGTATGCTTATAATAAGAACTCGGGTCTAAGGGGTTATGTCCTGAAAAATATACAAACTTTCTCAGATATGTTTTTGAACTATCTATTGGTGGTGTTGGGCAATGTTCCCATTGTGTGTAATTAAAAACTGCACATGGAGAACTAGCTCTGTGCAAATAATAATGAGCATAATAACAAAACATTTCACCATAATTAGCAGAATTCAAATACCAATCCTCACATTCAAATACAGTGTTGCTTTCCAATTCGGAGAGCACGCGTCTCACTGTGGTTACATCCCATTCATCGGAGATAGTACCAAGAACAATGATGTCGTCCATAGCTATATTGAAAAGATATGGTATCTGTAAAGTTTCAGTAGGACCAAAAATATCAAACAGGACCTTATCCCACACAATTCCATCAGAAACACGAAATGCAGAAATATTCACAAGGGACAGGTCTCTTTGCATCCTCTGCGAGAAAGAATGAGGCTTCAACACCTCAGCTACCAGCTCTGGAGCGTTGCGTTCTAGAAGATAATGTTCATTCAAAATCAAGAAAAAAACTGTAACAAATCCAATCTAAATGAAGAGGAAAAACTGTGAGATGGCAATCCAAATATAGGACCATGGAGGAATCAGGTAAGTCTTTTTTAGCCAAAGAAGAAAAGCATGTGCTCCATGTGAAGAACTGTGTGAAGAGTCATCAATGTTGATAAAGTAACCAGAGGCAGTTTGTGCGAAAACAGGAACCTCACACGGTAAAGGAGACCTGGTAGTTTCTTCCAAGGGTGATTGGTAACACACAACCTCATTATTTGAAACAGTAATTGAATACTGTAAACTCACATCTGGAGATTGTCCTGTATTGGCAGTAGCAAAAGAAATTTGTGGAAATTCAACATCTGAAGTCCCCATTGGGGAGAAGCAATACTTGTATTATTTAATTCTTGTAGAGGGATCTTATGCAGAGTAATGAGAGGAGGCAGGTAACTACCCAGGAACCCTTGTGTCCTACTGTAGAGGACTGGCCACATGGTATAGCTTTTTTAGGTAGATTGCAACAAAGTGTTTATTTTTAGAACCAGCAAGCAGAGGTAACATCACAGTTCTTGTACCTTGAATACCTAGGACTGATATGGTGCTCAGTATGATAGTCCAAATTCCTTCTTGTTGATCATTTTCTCTTGGACTAGATCCCTAACCTTTGGAATCAAGCCCAAAGATGCTGGTTGCTCCTTGACTTCATCAGTGGTAGAACATTTGGTAATTTCATTTGAGCACTTGTTACAGAAGTCCAGTAATTCCTGTAAGACACAAAACCTTTATTGAAGTCAAAAGGTGTGTCTGCCTCCACTGTGCCAGAACTATTGAGATCTAGAACATACATCTGGATGCCAAAGAGAACCTCGTAGGTCCGGCCTCAAAAGATCTTTTGGGCAGAATATTTAAAGTTTTCTGGACTCCAAACAAGTGATGGATCCAACTACGACCTGAACCTAATATTCAAGCTGTTAAGAACTGCTTTATATCACGGTTCTTCCTTTACACTATAACATTTTCTCTGAGGAAGAAAGAGAGGGGAGTAATGCACAGCAACACCCAGGGTTCCCATGATATCCGTGTGAGCCTTAGATGCAAACGCACGTCTCTGGTCTGAGTGTAGTGCTGCTACAGCATATATGTCCACAATTGAAGGGAAATATTTGATAACTGTTTGAACATCAGCTGATCACTGTGGCCACATCCTTAGGAATATAGAAAATGAATCCATGGCTAGTAGAATGAATTAAAACACCAGATGCATTGAAAGGTCCACAGTGATCTAAATACTCACACTGAAGGAGTTTATTTGAAACTAAAGTTGGTGGTGGGCATGCAGTGGTGGAGTTGTAAATTCCACTCATAAATCTAATAAGGCAACCCCAGTGTTATCCTATGTGATAGATCGGTCTTGTAGTAATAAAAAATGAATTTAAGAGCTTTTCACTACCAGGACATGTAAAACTTAAAATTACATGTCCTACTTTTTAAATACATTGTGCATTGCACCCTGCCCTCTGAGCCTAGGGTCTTCCCTGGGAGTGACTTACATGTATTAATAAAGAAGGTTTGGGCCTGGCAAAAAGTTGATTTTGCCAGGTGAAAAGGGCAGTTTAAAACTGCACGCACAAGCTCTGGAATGGCAGATTTGAGACATGTTTAAAGGGCTACTTAAGTGGGTGGCAGAATCAGTGCTGCAGGCCCACTCATAGCATTTAATTTACACGCCCTTGGTACATGTAGTACCACTTTACTAGGAACTTATAAATAAATTAAGTCAATTGGGTATCAGCCAATATTACCATGCTTAGAGGAGAGAGCACAAGCACTTTAGCACTGGTTAGCAGTGGTAAAGTGCACACAATCCTAAGGCCCGCAAAAACAAAGTCAGTAACAAATGGAGGAGGAAGACAAAAAGTTTGAGGGAAGACTACCCTAAGGCTGACAGGTCTAACATATGTTCTCCCCAGCTGAACTTGGGAGAACTACTCAACCCCTTGGGAGTTCTCATCACTAAGGCGGAAGAACCTGGGTAGACCATCAGCACTTGCGTGGGCTGGCCCAGGACAGTGTTCCACCACAAAGTCCATTCCCTGCAGGGCGCTGGACCACCTCAACAGTTTGGAATTTTTACCCCTCATATGCATGAGCCATCTAAGGGGCCTGCGGTCTGTCTGAACCCGGATGGGAGTCCCAAACAGGTAGGATCTTAGCTACTTCAGTGCCCTGACCACAGCAAAGGCCTCCCTTTCAATCGCACTCCATCTCTGTTCCAGTGGAAGTAACCTCCTGCTAATGAAGGCTACCAGTTGCTCTAGGCCCTCCTCGTTTAACTGTGCTAAGATCGCCCCTATGCCATGCTCTGAAGTGTCTGTCTGCATTGGGAACTCCTTGGAGAAGCCAGAAGCCTTGAGTATGAGTGCTGTACACATGTCCTCCTCATTGATGGTATCAAGAGCTTTCTGGCAGGCCAGATCACCTGTTTAAGCTGCTTCATAGAAGTCAGCTCTGTTAAGGGGGTAACAATGGTGCCATATCCCTTACCAAACTTGCTATAGTATCCTGTGAGGCCCAGGAAGGCCCTCTTATCTGTATTTTAGAGGGTTGCCAGGCCATAATAGTCTCAAACTTGGCCAGGAGGTGCTACACCTTAGCTCCCCACCAACATGTGGCCCAGATAAACTACGGAGCACTTTCCTATCTGGCACTTACTGGCCATTATAGTCAGGCCTGCCTGTTGCAGGGCCTGAAGCACCTCCTGAATATGGTACAGGTGTTCCTCCCAGCTGGTGCTATAGACAGCTATGTCATCGAGGTGGGTGACACAGGATGCCTCCTTCCCTGCTGGGTCTCTGTTGGCCAACCTCTGAAGGATTGCAGGGGCATTCTTCAAACCAAAGGCATCATCCTAAACTGAAAGTGGCCCGCTGGGGTTGAGAATGCTGACCTTTCATTGTCCTCTCAGTCAGAGCAATCTGCTGGTACCCGAATGTCAAATCAAAAATACTGAGTAATTTGACAGTACCCAGCCTGTCTATGAGGTCATCAGCTCAGGGGATGGAGTGTGCATCAGTCTCCATGACAAAATTGAGACCCTAGAGTCCACACAGAACCTAAGCTCTGGAGTGGCACCCGATAGGACAGCCTTGAATACCAGCACCACGGGGCTGGACCAAGGACTGTTGTAGAACTCAATCATCCCTAAAGCCAGCATCTTGGAGACCTTCTCTTTGATGCTGGCCCTCACCCTATGTGACAACCTGTAAATCTTATTGTTAACGGGTGGACTGTCTCCATGCCAATTAAAACTGCTGTTACATTTTGTGGAGAACAGATGAAGCACAAATTGATTCAACTTAATCATGCCTGCCCATCGCTCCTGATGTGATTGAGATACTACTTCTTCTACACTCCCATTCCCCCTGACTGGCACGCCCTCCCTCCTCCTCTGCTTTCATTTTGTTTTCCATAACCCCTGTCCTACCACTGTCAGTTATTGCTGATCCATCACCCTTCCCCCTTGTGTTGCTTTCCCCTCCCGCTTTTCCGTTTAACATATTGCACAGCAGCACAGGCTGCTGGGCAACCTGGCTTTAAAAAACTTTGGCCCATATTTATGCTCAGTTTGGGCTGAATTAGTGTCTTTTTTTTATGCTAATTCAGCGCAAACCTAACTTCATATTTATACTTTGGAGCTAGACACCTCTATGCTAAAAGTCATGCAGTTAACGTTGTTTTCTGGATGTGAACACCTACCTTGCACCACTGAGATGCAAGGTAGGTATTCCCATCCAGAAAAGGACGATATGTCCTTAGAGCCATATTTATCCCCCCATGCTAAAATCCAGCAGAGAGGGATGGGGGACTTAAGTAATGGCACTAAGCTTGCTTAGTGCCATTATTTAAGGCCTGGGTATGGGCAGGTGTAAGTGGACCTGTAAGCATATTTCCATGGTCAGAGTCCATAGACATTTCCCACAGGTGCCCTTCCCTGGCCCCAGGAACACCCACACCAGGATGACCCCTAAGGATGGGGGACCCATCCCAGGTAAGTATATATATTTTTTTTATCCAACACTTCTCGGGAGCCCTGACTTGGTGCCCGGTGCTGGCCCCAGTGGCCATGCCCAGGGGACATTTGTCCCCTGGGCATGGCCATTGGGGTGGTGGGCATGGCTCCTGTCTTTACTAAGACAGGAGCCATGTCCATGGGGGTTGTGCGTCAGAGAATGTCGCTACACTGCTTAGAGGCAATTTTTCTTCCTCTGAACAGTGTGGTGCCATAATTCGGTGCACAAGCCCCGGTTTCCCCTACACCTCCCCAGCCCTGTTAGTATCCTTTCCAAGGACGCTGACAGGGCATTAGCACTGGCTAGTGCCATTCCATAGCTGGCGCTATACTTTTGCAGGCAAAACTGCAATAACAAAGTTTTGCGTGAAAAAGTATAAATCTGCCCCTTTGAGCTTACTTGACTTCAAGCCATGTAGCACAGCATGTCCTTTAAATATTGGCAAAGCCAACAGATCTTGCATAGGCAAGACCAATTGGTTTTAGCAATGCTTGTTAGACAGTACACCTCTTAAAAACACTGCAGAAACATAAAAACTGGTATGTGGCTCCGTGCAGAACCAGCGCAGCCTATCATGATAGGGCCTTAGAATTACCGATCCTGTTGTCAACCCTTAGGGTAGACAGGGTCCTCTCTTGGCCACACTTGTGAATCACATACTGGTGTCATGTGTGTCGTTTGCAGGTTTGCATGTGAGACCCATGTCCTAGGGGCCTTCACACTTTACAGTGGTGATGAGGACTGTGATCCCTTAGCATACACCTGACACACTTCGTCAGCTCAGTTGCTTACAGGAGACGCCCATTCAAACCTGAGTGCCCAATGGCACTGTGAAGTGGTAGCTCCTCCTGCACTTCGGAGGGGAAGAAATTTATAAGGTTTGTGAGACCCTAGCAGGGGTAGATGTATATGGTGACTATGACACAGGCCCTGAACGCATACTTCAACCCACAACTCAGTCCGGACATTGAAATTTTCAAGCTGCATCAGGCACCCTAAAAAGAGGATGAAAGCAATGATGCCTTTCACACCCAGCCGCAACACCTTGCTAATACATGTGTGGATGATGAGCAACCCAAGGAGGTGGCATGCAACGAATTCAAGACTGCAGGCTTTCCACTTTTGAGGCACCTCATCGTCAATCAGCATGGCATCACCATTGGCGCAATCCTGGTACTGGTCTGGTCGCATGAACTCTCGAATAGCCAGGTGAAAGAAATGGAGCTGGCCCTCAAAGGAGTCCCCAAAGTTGCAGGAGCTAGTGAACCCAGATCCATATGGATCGAGGAGGAGAAGGTTGATCCAGGCTACTGACGGTCAGAGTGACCACAGGAAATGACATAGCATGATGTCATCCAGATGCGGGAACTGTGGCAGAGAGAAGCACCAAGGAGATATATGTTCAGCCAAAGGCAAGATCTACTCCTGATCTGGAAAACTAAGGTATACAAAAAGTGAATGGAATGCTTGAATTACTCTGAGCCACTGGTAATTACGAGGGGCACATCCCAGTCCATCATTATTTTGCACACCATGTCACCTCATTCTGGCCCAGCAACATGCAAATCAGTCTTTACTCTGCTCCAATGGGAAGGGTCCAGCCCGACCTGCCAAGCCAGGTCCTCCTTGAACCGGAACACAAGCAGCCCAGGAATGGTTTTCCCTAGTTATGGGCTCATCAGCCGGGTATATCTTGGTTCCAGTAACAGTGTGCACAAGACACACGTCAGGGCATATCATCCCACTTAGGGTGACATACTAAAATATACAAAAAGTGATGGAAGGAATGCTTGAATTAATCTCAGCTACTGGTAATTACTTGTGGCTGCATCCTAGTCCATTGTTATTTTGAACACCATGCAACCTCAGTTTGGACTCGGCTACATGCAAATCAGTCTTGACCCTACTTTAAAGCAATGGATTGGGATGCGGGCTGACTGATTGCCAGAGGGTGAGGTTAATTCAAGCATTCCATCCATCCCCTTGTTGTTTTTGCATTTGCTACCATAAGTGTGCAGTGTACGCCCAGATGTAGGTCTCTGGTTCACTGTGCCACTGGTAACAAGCTATACCTGGATGAAGAACCCTAACTAGGGTGGTCCTAGTCTTAGGTTGCTTGATTTCAGGTACTAGGAGACCTGGCCTGGGTGTTCAGGCTGGACTGTCCCCGTGAGGAGCAGTGACAAGACTGATTTGCATAGCAAATCGAGACGAGCCCCTCCAGCCATGGACCCACTTACGTATGGACTTTAGTAGCTTCCTGGATGGGAGATTCACTGTTGCCATCATAGATGACCACTCCAAATATCCAATAGTCGAAGTGACACATTTAACACCATACAGTGTGATATAAGCAGTGTTCAAAAAGATGTTTGCATTGCTTGGGCTACCGGTAGAAGTCAAAACAGGCAACAGCGCCAAATTTCAAAGCCAGACGTTTGGGGACTACCTCATGAACCTGAAAGTGAAACACAGGAATATCACGCAGCTACGACCCCAGATGATTGGGGAGGTCGAGCAGTTCATGAGGACCCTCAACAAAAAGCTGAGTATTGGGAGTGCCCAAGGGAAAGACCTTGAAGCATGGCTCTGTTCCCAAAAGTGTACCAAAAACCCCCCACAGCACAACAGGGTGTGCCCCGGTGGACCTTCTGAAGATTGCCTTTGCATGACAGCATCCCCGCTAGCTGTGCGGGCAGTCGGATATGCTGGACCAGGAAGCCAGACAAGGGAGATACATAGAGGCCCAGTCAAGACCCAGGAGCCCGGGCACCAAGCCTACGCATAGGAGATGTGGTATTCATTAAGAATTGTCAGCAAGGCAAAAAGTTGAGGATCCCCTTCGAGAAGGTCCCGTGGTGAATCACCTGGATCCGAGGGACCATGCTCACTGCTTCACACCACAGGGAAACTGTGACTTGGAACATATGCTGGTTGAAGAGAGTGAATAGCACAGTGAGTTTGGACATGGCAGGCCTACCCCAGCTCCATCAGGAGGAGGAGAGGGAACATGTGGACGAAATGTCATCCAACTTGGAAATGTCAAACTAGAGCAATGTAGAACATGCCACATCTAAAACATCTCAGCGATCAGTGGGTGGCAAACGGCCTCAAGGTGAGCTCATAGAGAGTCAAGAGGGAACTCAAGGGTGGAGCCTGAGACTGACACTGTTGTACCATTTGAGACCACATCCAGTACCCAGCAGGATCCTCAGGACTATGGCCCTCATTATGACCCTAACGGTGAATTATCAAGTGGCGGTAATACCTCCAACAGGCTGGCTGTAATTACCATCAAATGATCACCATGGCGGTGATAACTCCCGTAGACAGCCAATGTATCACACCAACTGCCAGGACGGAAACAACACTCACTACGGGGGTAGCCGTCAACAGCCAGGCGGAAGACATTGTACTGCCCACCATATTAAGACACATCAATCCGCCACGTTTTCCGGGGTGGTACCAATGGCATTAAAAGCCTGGGGGAAACGCATCACGGAAGAGAGAGGACTCACCATCGGAGACACAGGAAAGAACAACGCGTCCATGGAACTGCAAGTTTTCCGATGCTCTTCTATGTCATGCTCCACCTGGAAACCCGACGCCGACGACACACACGCATAACACACACCCAACACACACACCATACACACAACCAGCTGCACACGAAGAGCAATGGCACACAATGCACGGCACAATAATTCAAGGACAACAAGAATGCAGTAAGGTGAATGTATTGATATCAACAGCTAATAAATAATCCACTTGTACGTGAAACAGATATGTACAAATGTACACAAAGGGCCACTGCCCCGTCCAATGTACTAAGGGCCATCATGGCCACAGGGTGCAGTCCAAGGCCCAACTCGAATCCTGACTTAATCCGGAAAGAACTCTGCAGGGGCATCAGTTTGTAAGTGGGCAGGCACCTAAGAGGGATGGGGGGGGTGGAGGAACTCAGCCAAATACGTGAAAAAGTCCACTGGTTCTGGAGGGGGCTCCATGCCCATTTCTCTCTGCTGGGGAGTGCAAGGCCACAGTCTCTCGAGGGGGTGACTTTCCCACTGGTTCTGGAGGGGGCTCCATGCCCATTTCTCTTTGCTGGGGAGTGCAAGGCCACAGTCTCTCATGTGGGTGACTTTCCCACTGGTTCTGGAGGGGGCACCATGCCCATTTCTCTGTCCTGGGGAGTGCAAAGCCACAGTCTCTCAGGTGGGTGACTTGCCCACTGATTCTGGGGGGGGGGGGTGAGGGGGGCATGCCCATTTCATTCTGCTGGGGAGTGCAAGGCCACAGTCTCTTGATTGGGTGACTTTCCCACTGGACTGGAGGGGGCTCCATGCCCATTTCTCTCTGCTGGGGAGTGCAAGGCTACAGTCTCTTGAGTGGGTGACTTTCCCACTGGACTGGAGGGGGCTACATGCCCATTTCTCTCAGCTGGGGAGTGCAAGGCTACAGTGTCTTGAGTGGGTGACTTTCCCACTGATTCTGGAGGGGGCTCCATGCCCATTTCTCGGTCCTGGGGAGTGCAAGGCCACAGTCCCCTCGTACAGCATCCCCTGGAAGGTGGCCTACATGGCTTCCGCTGGTGGTGATGGCTGCACTGTGGTGGCAGATGGAGGTGCCTCCTGGGCGGCCTCTGTTGGTGGTGATGGCTGCACTGTGGTGGCAGATGGAGGTGCCTCCTGGGCAGTCACTGCTGGTGGTGATGGCTGCATTGTGGTGGCAGATGGAGGGGCCTCCTGGGCAGCCTTTGCTGGTGGTGAGGGATGCACTGGTGGTGGTGGAGGTGTCACCCTGACAGCCTCCGTTGGAGTCGAGGGCTTCTTCCCCTTCATGGGATGAGGTGTGGAATCCTTACCCTTCCTGGCAGGGGTTGAGGGCTTCTTCCCCTTCATGGCAGGTTGTACATGTTCCTTAGCCTTCTGGGCAGGAGTCGAGGGCTTCTTCCCCTTCAAAGCAGGAGGTACAGGCTCCTTCCCCTTCATGGCAGGAGGTGTGGGATCCTTCCCCTTCCTGGCTGGTGGAGTGGGATCCTTCACTGACTTGCCACCACGACTAGGTAGTGTCACCACTGTCCGTGTAGACTGTTTGGCTGAGGTGCTGGGCTGGGTCGTTCTCTCTCTTACAGGCAGGATGGTGGGGGAAGGGGAGGGAAGAGGTCAAGCTGGGCAAGGAAAAGCTTCTTAGGGATGGTGGGGAGGGGGAAGGGAGGACGGATGGGAGTGGAGGTTAAGGGAGTGGTTGTAGGAGATGTATGTCTGCTGGATTTGGGTGCAGGTGCATCGGCAGTATGCTGATGTGATGTGGATGGCTGTTGGGTGTGTGAGTGCTTGCGTTGTGTCCTTTAGGAGGGGGGACAGACATGATGGGAGAGGACACAGGGGAAGCATGCATGGATGTTGTGGAGGTGTTTGCTAGTGAGGTGTATGTGATGCTTGGTGTGGTGATGCTGGATGTTGATGCAGTGCATGCAGGTGTGAGGGTGGACGTGACTGTGAGGGAGGTCGAGGAGGAGGAGGAGGGGGAGACACTGGAGGCAATGGATGTGGTTGTGTCTGCAACTGTCTGGTGTTTGCGTGAATGCTTGTGGGATGAAGTGTGGTGCCTGTGTTTGCCTGTGCCACTCTTGGGTGTTGTCTTGTGTGCATTCTCGTCTGTATGTGTACATGGGATGGGTTGGGGAGAATGGGACTGGGAAGTGGTAGTTGGAGGGAGTATGGTAGGGACCGGGACAATGGCTGCCATCAGAGAGGAGGCCAAGCCTGTATCGATCTCTTTTGGGCCGCCAATCCACAGTGGATGCCCTCCAGGAATGCACTGCATTGCTGCATCTGGTATGCTAGCCATTGGGTGGCATTCACAATGGTTGACTGCCCTACAGATCTGGATCTCAGGAGGTCAATAGCTTTCTCACTCAGGGCAGCAGGGCTCACTGTGGCAGGGCCGGAGGTGCCTGGGGCGAAGGAGATGCCCACCCTCCTGGGTGAGTGGGCATGGGCAACTCGCTGAGGGGCTAATGGGGTGCAGTGCTGATATTGGGGTTGGCGGCTGTACCTGCAGCTGGGGTGTTCACAGAGGTGTCCTCCATTACCAGGAAGCTTCCATCGGAGGAAGAATCTGAGTCTGTGTTTTCACCTCCTGTCGTCGCCGTGGTGCTCCCCTCGCCCTCCGTCCTACTGGTTCCCTCTGCGTTGGTGGACTCTGCCTCCAGGCTCCTGTAAGATGCTGCTCCCTCTGTCGCTGGTGCCACTGTTCCTCCGCCAGATGATGCTAATGCACACATGGACAGGATGACAGAAGAAAAAAGGGGGGGAAGAGAGAAAAAGGAAACACTGGGTCAATTACTGCACCAACACCACAGTTGGCATACACAGCACTGTCACATACAGGGATCAGGCTTGAGCACTATGCATTGAACTGCCAGTGATTTGGCTAGATGCTACGGCAAGATGAGGGCCACACAAAGCCAACTGCACCCCTCCTTGTACCCACAAAGCCCTGACTGAAATGGAATGCTAACAAGCTAGGTTACCTGCATTTGTCACACACCCATTACCCTAGAGCTGACTCACGCTGCAATGTCTGGTCTGGCCTTAGGGGCACACACTAGCTCACATCCACCACCCGGATCCCACCCCACCTGCCAAATTTTTGAATGACGCCCACTGTACTCACTCCCCCTTGTGGCTGCTGTGATACCCACAGCTCTGGGTAGGCCACCGCCAGAATGCAGGCCATCAGGGCGGTCAGGTTCCGATGGGCTCCCCTTCCTTGTTCGGAGGCCAGGCCCAGCTGGGCCTCCGCGGTCTTCCATGCCCAGCATCTCAGGGCCACCTACCGCTTCCGACAGTGGGTGCTCTGCCTGCCATAGACTCCCAGGGTCCTCACGTCCTCCACGATGGCGTGCCATAATCCTTCCGTTTGATGGGCGATGACTTGCAGAGGTAATACAGACAGGAGAACACCATTAACCAAACAATCCAGTCTGTCACACATATGGCCTACCAATCCCGTTTCCATCACCATTAGCACACACATCGCCCAGCGCACACCATGTATACCACCACAAGACATTTCCCCCACCCCCGATGACACAATGCTTGCACATGCATCTCCATGCATCCTTCTCACATGCATCGTGCCCAATGTGTACTCACAGGTTGGTCTGGAGGCCCATACAGCAGTCCGTACTTGGGTAGGACCCCATCCATCAGTCGCTCCAACTCCTCCGAAGTGAAGGCAGGGGCCCTTTCCCCGGTCACACGGGCCATGGTAGCTTCCAGACACAGGTCACAGCATCACACGCAGTGTAGGTGTTCTCCTGTTGAAGGTAAGGAAACAAGGGAGGAATCAGATAGAAAATGGCGGTCACGTCCGCAGCGGTGTACACTATCACCGCCGGCGCAGATCCCCATTGGCCACTGTACTCCATAGAGCCCCATATTATCCAAGGAGGAATTGCACAATGGTGCAAGACCGCCTTCCGCCACGACGCCCAACGTCGGCGGAATTACCTCACTTCCACCTGTCCCTACATATAGGACAACCAGTCGCCATTTCATGGGGAGGACAGCGGTCATATCGACATTAACTGAGTCACAGTCTAGATTAGCACATTCCTCGCCATTCCCACTGTCCTATAACATAAATGCACTATGTACCCTGATGTTGTGGTCCCATTGTTCAAATTGTGACAGCCTACTCACTCTTGTGTCCCTTAGATACCTACCGCTGCAGATGAATAGGAGGTGGAGACCCCCGTGGACTTGGCTACTCTGGAGGACAGGCACATTATCCTCACCTATAGACTGGACAGGGTCACAATAACTTAGCTGTGTGCCCAACTGGAGCCAGACCTGATATCTGCTATCCGTCATCCCACTGGGATCCCACCTCTTGTGCAAGTGCTATCAGTGCTCCATTTCTTGGCAACTGGTTCTTTCCAAGTGACAGTGTGCTTGGCAGCATGAATGTCACAGCCAATGTTCTCAATCTTGCTGGCAAGAGTCTTGTCTGCCCTGGTAAAACACATGTGAAGCTACATTTCTTTCCCCCAAGTGGAAGATTTGGCCACTGTGAAGGTCGGATTCTATGCAATGGGACATATCCCCAATATTTTTGGAATGATTGACAATATACATATTGCATTTGTCCCCCCTGCCAGAATAAACAGGTGTTAAGGAATCACTGAATGCGCAAATGGTGTGCCTGGTGGACCAGTATATCTCCCACCTCAATGCTAAGTATCTTGGGTTGGTGCATGATGCCTTTGTTCTGAGGAATAGTAGCATCCCAAATGTGATGGCCCAACTACAGAGGCACAGGGTGTGGCTAATAGGTGAGCCTTGGTCCCCACCCACTGTATGTTAGTGTATGCCTTCTGGTGTCATCCCCGAATCCTTGTGTGAGGCTAAATGTTATCCCCCAATACTTGCAGGTGACTCTGGCTACCTAAACCCCCAGTGAGGAATGCCAGGACAGGGGCTGAGGAACGGTTTAATGAGGCACATGGGCGAACCAGAAGGATCATCGAGAGGACCTTCGGCCTCCTGAAGGCCAGGTTCAGGTGCCTCCATCTGACAGGTGGATCCCTGTGCTACCCACCCAAGAAGGTCTGCCAGATAGTAGTGGCATGCTGCATGTTGCACATGTACCCTTTCTGCAGGAAGAAGAGACTCGAGATGCCCTTTTGGCAGCAGTAGACCATGAGGACAGTGAGGATGAAGAGGCTGCGGATGAGGACAACAGAACATCAGTTATCCGTCAATACTTCCAATGACACACAGTTGAGAATGTGCAACTGACCATTCCTATGACTATTGGTGTATTCTGTGTGGCTGTAGCATGATGGCATTAACTTCCTTTGCATCTCAACTTACTATCACCTATGGCTTGTCATTTTACAAATGTTGGTGATATAACAACTGTGCACTGATGTGATTACTACAGACAGCTACAGGCCCTTATTTCTAAGCTCTCATAGTATTCAGATCATTTGCACAAGATGTGACTTATTCCATAAATGCTCATTTTCAAAACATAAAATACTAGTAGTCAAGTTGTGTTCAAGGGTGTTTATTGTAGTGCTATGAAATTGGGAGAAAAGTGCAATGGAATGGGGTGATGATGGAGGAGGGTCCAGGGTATTGTTCTAGTCTGTTTGTAGCACAGGCCCAGTGTCCAAGGGGCTATAGGAAGGGGAGCAAAGGCAGTTCAAAGTGGACAAGGTGACAGGGTGGGACACAAGGGAGACAATCAGGAGAGTCTCATTTCCTGGCGGTGGTCTTGGCAAGTGTCTCTGGCTTCTGTCTGGGTCGCAGGGAACGTTTGCGGGATGGGTCACCTTCGGCAGGGGGAGGGGTGCTGGTGGCCTGTGGGTCCTGTGGCAGGGCCTCCTGCCCACCAGCTGCAGCAGAGTTGGAGGGCTGGTCAATGCACTGGCTAGTGGTACGGGCTCACTGCTGTGCTGTTGCCTCCCTTATGATGTTGGTCATGTCTGCCAGCTCCCCTGCTATGGATATCAGGGTGGTGTTAATGGCCTGCAAGTCCTCCCTGATCCCCTGATACTGTCCTTCCTGCACCTGCCTGTTCTCCTGCACGTTGTCAAGGATCTGGCCCATTGTGACCTGGGAATGTTGGTAGGCTCCCAGGATCTCGGAGAGTGCCTCCTAGAGAGTCTGTTCCCTGGTCCTGTTCTCCCCCTGGCACACAGAGGTCCTCCCAGTGTCCTTGTTGGCCTGTGCCTCTGTCCCCTGAACGATGTGCCCACTGCCACTGACCCGAGGTCCCTGATTGTCTTGGGTATGAGGTGTGGCCTGGGGTCCCCGTAGAGGTGGGTACACTGCTGATTGATGTGTCCTGGGGACAGAGGTGTGGATACACTGGGTGGGTGTTGTGGTGTTGGATACTGATGGGGGAGGCTCTGTGGTGGACTGTAAGTGGGCCAGGTTGTTGGTCCAGATCCTTAAGTCCACAGTTACTGTCATCACTGGGGGACTGGTTTGTCGTGGCACCTCCTCTCCGCTGACATTGGCTGGGGCACCTGTGGGGATGTAAGTGATGTATTATACTTCATGTCTGTGACATGTTGTACATCCCTGGCTTCCCTTCCATTGTTGCTGTTGCCCTGCCACCTTTTGCTTGTGTGTGGTTATGTATTGTGTGATTGTTAGTTCCCCTATGTTGTGCACGCTTTGGTGATGGGTGTCCATGCAGGACTGGGAGGGCTGTCCATGCATTTGTATGGCATGCAGGGCTTGTCACTGGGGTTAGTCATATGTGTAGGTGCAGTGTGTGGGATGGAGTGGAGTGATGGGAGTGAGGGTGTGAGATGGCATGCAGGTATGGGGGTGATGAGTAGTAAATGTTGACTTGCCATTGTCCAGTCCTCCGCCTACTCCAGTGAGTCCCTCAGGATGCAGTAATGCCAATACTTCCGCCTCCCATGCTGTGAGCTGTGAGGGAGGAGGTGGGGGGGGTCCACCGCCAGTCCTCTGTATGGCAAGCTGGTGCTTTGCTGCAATGGAACGTACCTTCCCCCCACCTCTTCCTGATGTTGTCCCTTGTTCTTGGGTGCTGTCCCACAGTGTTCACCCTGTCCACGATTCTCTGCCGTAGCTCCATCTTCCTTTCAATGGACATCTGCTGTACCTGTGCTCCAAACAGCTGTGGCTCTACCCTGACAATTTTCTCCACCATGACCCTTAACTCCTCATCAGTGAAATGGGAGTGCCTTTGTGGGTACAAGGGTGTTGTGTGGTATGTGTTGGTGAGAGTGTGTTGAGTAATGTGGTGGGGTGTGTGATGTGGGGTGCGTGAGAGACGTATGGGTGTAAATGGTGTGTGTGTCTAGTTGTCTCAGTGCTGTTCGTGTCAATCTCCTGGCAGCAATTGTTGTCTGTAAAGGGTTGTGGGTGATGTGGGTGTGTGTTTTATAGTGCCGGTGTGGTGTGTGTATGAGTGTCAGGTGTGTGTTTTTAGTATTGGCTAACGTCGTGTTGTTTTGTATGTGGGTGTCCATTCTGAGCGCGGCGGTATGTACCGCCAATGGTTTACCGCCGTTGAATGGCCGCCGTGGTGATTCGTGGGTCATAATGTAGTGGGCATTGTTTTGTTGGCGTAACAGTATGGGTGTTGGGACTGCCACTTTATCACTGACCTTTGGGCTGGCGGATTTCTGTATGTGGCTGTATTCTGTCTGATTGGTGTGTGTGTGTGTCATAATATGGAGAACGGATATTCGCCACTGCGGCGGTATGTTGGCGGTCGTCACCTCGGCGGTAAGCGGGATTTACCGCCAATGTCAAAATGAGGGCATATGTGTGGAGCTTGGAAGAATTCAGCAAGTCCTCCTGAAAAGGTGGACATAGTTGAGCACTAACTTGGGGAGGCATGTAGAATGCCTTCAGCACTGTATGGATAGAATCCATGCAATGCACATCCCAGAGTCAGGGCTCAGCCAAAGGATATAAATGCAAGAATCAGGGACTGTTAGGGGCACGGCCGTGGTTCATAGCCTCTACTGTGCTTTACTTTCTCTCTCGAGGCCCTAAATTGGGCATGGGGACTCAGCGAGTCTTGGGCGTGGCACGCCCTCAATATTCACTTAGGCACCTTCCCCCACATCCCTCACTTACCTAGTGAGCCTGTCCTTTTTCTTTCTTTCTTTTCTTTTTCTTCCTTTCCTCGTATTTTTATGTGCATATTCAGCAGCCATGTTCTTTCTTTTTCCCTGCATGCCTTCTTTTTCCCTGCATGCTTTAGGAACCTTTTTCAACATGGTGTCTTTTCTCTATGTGTTCCTATGTTTCTATCACAATCCAATATGGTGACTTTCTACTTCCTGTTGGTCATTTCCTGTTCTTGGGTATATAAGGTGAGTGATTATTGTTCTCGCGCTGCAACACTTCCTTTGGTGGTGATCTCCGCTCCTGCTACTTTTTTCTCCAGTTATTTTTCCTCGCCTGTTCCAGCTTCTTCCAGTCTTATTTTTCCTGTTTCTGCAGTTCAGTGGGCCAAAGACATAAACGACGAGTAGCCCGTGACATGGACTGCTTGTGGCCCCACTCAAATCCCATGTTGAGTCTGGTGGCTAAGTGGACTAATGCGTCCACTGTAGTGGTCTGTGTTCGCCCTCATGGTCACAGGTTCAAATCCAAGCGGGCCCACTCAGCCTTTCATCCTTCTGAGGACGATAAAATGAGTACCACTGAGTTGGGTGACAATAAACATCTGGTATTCAGCACCTTGATACCCTTAAGTAATACATGTGCTTTACAAATACATGTTATGTTATATGCTGGTGTCCTGCATGTTTGTGTGCGAGGCCCACATCCTAGGAACCTTCAGCCGTTACAAGGACATGCACTTTTTTATCTCAATAGACGTTGATCCAAAGCAAGAGAGAGAAACACAGAAAAGGAGGAGGAAGAAAAAGACGAAAAACTGCAAAAAAAGGGGGAAAGGAAAAAAACCTGCCCACAGATATCTCAAAATATTTTGCACTCAACTCTAGAAGGCTGCGGCCTTTCTTGGAGTCTGTAGACGTGTCATTTTGAGATTCGTTTTTTGATTCGGTGTCACTTTTGTGCTGAATTACACAACTTTCAGATATTATTTGAGCATGGAAATTGTTCTTTAATGTGCTCATCAGTTAACTTTTGAGCAAACACCACCAGGCATTGCAGGGATGGCGTGGGTTTGATTTTTCAGCAGTTGCCTTCAAGCAATTAGCTTTGTTAATGTTGTCTGAGTGACATTACAGCAGCGAGCCTCATTAAAAGGGCCGCCCAAGGGAGAAGCCAAGGATGCAGCTGCCATATTTGCTTTGCTCTATGTCATGTGTCTGCCTGTTGTTTTTCATTTTTTAATTATCGCATGTTTTCTGTTGTGCCTTTGACTAAAGGTTTGCCAGACGGGTTAGTTTAATCATTAAGGTGTTTTGCAATGCGCCGCCATATTACTTCGCAGCACTGAGTTGTTCACCCTTTTTTTGCTAGACTCATTCCCTATCTAGCACCTTTGCTTTTCAACTTCTGAATATGGATCTATGTCTAATATTTATTTCCCTGGGACACTCCTACAAGTCATCGGGCACTCCCACAAATCATCGGACACTCCCACAAGTCATCGGGTACTCCTACAAGTTATTGGGTACTCCTACAAGCCGGTGGATACTCCTACAAGTCATCGGGTACTCCCACAAGTCAATGGGTACTCCTACAAGTTCTCGGGTACTCCCACAAGTCATTGGGTACTCCTACAAGTCATCGGGTATTCCCACAAGTCATCGGACCCTCCCACAAGTCGTCGGGTACTCCCACAATTCATCGGGTACTCCCACAAGTCATCGGGCACTTCCGCAAGTCGTCGGGCACTCCCACAAGTCGTCAGGCACTCCCACAAGTCGTCGGGCACTCCACAAGTCATTGGGTACTCCTTCAAGCCGTCGGGCACTCCCACAAGTCATCAGGTACTCCTACAAGTCCTGGGGCACTCCTACAAGTCCTTGGGTACTTCCACAAGTCATCAGGTACTTCTACAAGCCGTCTGCACTCCCACAAATCCTCAGGCACTCCCACAAGTCCTCGGGCACTCCTACAAGTCATCGGGTACTACCACAAGTCATCGGGTACTCCTACAAGTCATCAGGTACTCCTACAAGTCATCAGGTACTCCCACAAGTCATTGGGTACTCCTAAAAGCCATCGGACACTCCCACAAGTCCTCAGGTACTCCTACAAGTCCTCGGGCACTCCTACAAGTCCTTGGATACTCCTACAAGACCTTGGGCACTCCCACAAGTCATCGGGTACTCCCACAAGTCATTGGGTACTCCTACAAGTCATCGGGTATTCCCACAAGTCATCGGACCCTCCCACAAGTCGTCGGGTACTCCCACAATTCATCGGGTACTCCCACAAGTCATCGGGCACTTCCGCAAGTCGTCGGGCACTCCCACAAGTCGTCGGGCATTCCCACAAGTCCTCAGGCACTCCCACAAGTCATTGGGTACTCCACAAGTCATTGGATACTCCTACAAGCGGCCGGGCACTCCCACAAGTCATCAGGTACTCCTACAAGTCCTCGGGCACTCCTACAAGTCCTTGGGTACTCCCACAAGTCATCGGGTACTCCTACAAGCCGTCTGCACTCCCACAAATCCTCAGGCACTCCCACAAGTCCTCCGGCACTCCCACAAGTCATCGGGTACTACCACAAGTCATCGGGTACTCCTACAAGTCATCAGGTACTCCCACAAGTCATTGGGGACTCCTAAAAGCCGTTGGGTACTCCCACAAGTCGTCAGGTACTCCTACAAGTCCTCGGGCACTCCTACGAGTCCTTGGGTACTCCTACAAGACCTTGGGCACTCCCACAAGTCATCGGGTACTCCTACAAGTCATCGGGTACTTCCACAAGTCATTGGGTACTCACTCGTACAAGGCATTGGATACTCCTACAAGTAATCGGGCACTTCCACAAGTCATTGGGTACTTCTACAAGTCATCGGGTACTCCTACAAGCCACCGGGTACTCCCACAAGTCATCGGGGCCTCCCACAAGTCGTTGGGTACCCACAAGTCATCGGGCACTCCTACAAGTCCTCGGGCACTCCTACAAGTCCTTAGGTACTCCTTCTGAATTCTGTGGTGTATTATATCGCTCAACGTAGCTTGTGCCAGTGAAAATAGGGTTGGGTTGTGAAATATCTGTTCCCCTTATACCTCAGCTAGAAAGTGTTTACTATCCGACAACATATATACGTTTTTTAACTCGTTTACTATCAATCTCGTCTGCTTTATGGACTGAATAAGCCATTTTATGTTCCGTACTCTATTGAAGGGATGCTCAGATTTTATCTTTCTTGCTGCAGGGTGAATTTTATGCGTCATATTCTCGTGAAGCTAAGTCTGAAATTTTTTATATAGATTTTGTCATGAAGGATTACTTTTATCATGAAAAATGTTTGTAAGGCCTTTTCTGTTGACACAATAAAATCAAATTGATTGATTGATTGTTAAGTGTTTCTCTGTATTTGCTGATAGGATTTCACATTTATGGCCTGTGTGACTTTAGGTGAAACTTCTCTCTCCCCGAGAGGCTCATCTGTCAGACTGCTGCCTCTGGGGCTCTAGGACACACAAAGCTAGATGTATTGTTACTTTTGCATCATTTTAGCCTCACAAGCGAAGGCAAAGAAGTAATAGACTGCCAATATGTGGTCTTTTCACTAACTTATGCACAGAGCAACTTTTAGGGGATCCTAGGGGAATACAACATACCTGTCAACCCTCCTGTTTTTTTACTTCTTTTCTCCCATCTGACAAACAAAAAGCCCCCATTGGAGTCGCCTGCTGTTCAAGCCGATATCGTCCTTTGTAATAGTCTTCATCCCCTGTTTACCTTAATGGGATCACTCTGAAGTGACAAGAGGTTCACATGCTTGGGACGATGTTGTTCCAAAACGAAACTCACATCTAACTATTCATTTGTTAATTTCAGCCATAACAGAAGCCACCATTCTGATAAAAGGCATTTAAAACATGCATGGAAGTCCAAATTAAAACAGTTACAAGGCGCAAGAAAACATTTCCCTGCACTGGAACCCTAGTCCTCTGGGAAGCCCTATTATGGCTCATTTGGGAGATGCAACATTGAAAACAGTATGTCTGCGAATCTCCTGAGGCTAGTCTAAAAAACAGAGGCCCATATTTATACTTTTTGCCCCAAAACTGCGCAAAAGCCGGCTGGCTGGCCGGCTGGCGTCATTCCAAAGCACCAGCAGGGCGCTAAATTTATAGAATTCCGCAATCCAGCGCTAAGGGTGGGCTAGCGTCTAGAAAATGACGTTAGCCGGGTAGGGGTGGCGGTACGGGGGAAGGGGGTTTTACCCAATAAAATGGCGCTAGGCTGGTTAGAGGCAAAATAAATGCCATTAAACAGCCCAGCTTCATTTCCTGATGCAAAAGCATCAGTACCACATGTCTCCTGTTTTATAAAAGACAGGAGTCATGCCCACCACCCCAATGGCCAGCACAGGGGACCAGTGTCCCCCTGGACATGGCCATTGCACTCAGAGCCATGCAGGGGGCCCCTAGTGGCACTTAAAAATAAAAATACCTACCTATATTTACCCTACTTACTTGGGACGGGGTCCCCCATCCTCTGGTGTCCCTCTGGTGTGGGTGTTCCTGGAGCTTGGGGTGGGCACCAGTGGGCCCATTTCATGATGTTTGACCATGGAAATGGGTCCACAGGTCCCCTAACGCCTGCTTTGACCATGCGTTAAATGATGGCGCTAAGCAGGCTTAGCGCCATTATTTAGGCCCGCCTCCCACCCATGCACCTTTTTTGAACGGGTGGATAAATAAGGCGCGATGGGCCTTGAGTCATTTTTTGGATGGGAACGCCTACCTTGCATCTCATTGACGCAAAGTGGTTTCATGCATCCAAAAATGACATTAACTCATTTATTTTGACGCTGGACTGGTCTAGCATCAAAATATAAATATGGAGTTAAGTTTGCGCCAAATTTGCGTAGGAAAATTATGCAAATTAAGCGCAAACAGATTATAAATATGCCCTGAATTTATTCTTATCCCTTGACTTCATGACTCAGAAATCAAGACAGGCTGGCTCACTGATTTGCATAGGTAAGACATTACCCCGTCTCAGACTAATGAACGGAGATGTTTAAAGGTGTGGGCAAACTGGGCTGTGGCCCAGGGCCCCAGGCTTTCAGGGGGGCCCTTGATAAAGCCAGCTCTGTTCTGCAGAACCTTGCCCTGATGACCTTTAATTGTTCATAAACAGATTGTTGCAAATAGCATTTTCCTTTAATTTATTTTTAACATGGGTAATGTGTGAGAGCCTACTACAGACATTTTGCAGGGAAATGTGTTTATGTTTCATACAACATCCATAAAAAAAGTCTCTTTCAGATCCAAACAGGATCTCACATATGAGAAATGGGAGGGTGCCACAGAGATTATTTGCAGTGATATTGGTTGGCTGCTTCTGCTGCGTTATAATATTGAAAACACATATCACAATCTCTGAATATTAGACGCAAACACATTAAGAATTTGGACCAGGCCAGACAGGGTATGAAAGAGCTGAAACTGCATTATAAATTCAAAGCTGATCCGAACAGGGACCCCCAAAATACCTTTGGCCAGGGCCCCCAAAATACTTAAAATGTCCCTGCCAATGAAGTAAAATTTCCGGGCATGTGTCTACTCAATTGGCTATGTCTGCATAGACCGAATATTTAGCAACTAAAGCCATACCCAAATTGCTCACTGTAAAGGAATTCAAATCATTTCTCCATCCTAGCAACTTCCACCGTGTTGTAGGCAGCAAGGCTTATATCTGGCACAGCAATGTATGACCATAAACCCAGGGACGTAGATTCACCAAAATACCAGGGGTAGCGGAAGTTACATCATACACCCTTTGACCTTAATGATGTCACAGGAAGTGGTCACATGACCTTATCCCTCATGACATCCCAATAATTGTGTTCACTCTTATCCTAACTTACTAATTGTCACTCTCTTGCTCACTCTTACCCTGACCCACCTATACAGTCACTCTCACTCACTCACCTTCACAGACACGCACTATCCCACATACTAACATACATGCTCACACATACACACTCTCACCCGAACTCTCTTGCTCACATGCACGCATATAAAATATACTGAAAAATATTTTAATTCACATACCTAACAACCAGCATAGGTTCCATTCCAGGTCCTGCTGTTCCACTTTTTTTCTTACATATTTTAGTGAATTATAGATTATTAATCATTATTAATGTAATAAAAAATGAGCAGAAAATGATGCTGGAGCCTGACGCTGGTAATGCGAGCTACCACTGTGTTTTTGGTACTAATCTTGCCACCTCTGAGGCCAAGAGTCGCAAAGGCAGTGCCAAGGGTCGCCAAAGGGCAAGCCAGGGGTTGCAGCCTTGATCCCTGGTGACCCCTAAATTACCTCCATGCATAAACTTACCTAAACTTGCAATACCATTCTCATACATTCCATATCATTAAGACAAAACCTTCCTTATGGAGCTTCCTCCCAACCAGCCTGAGACATGCTAGGACCCTAATGCTCTTCCGACAAAAAGATGAAAACTCTTGAATGAACTTTCTACCTTAAATCTTCTTCTGGTACCACTTCCCTGCTCCCTCATTCCTACCTCTTAATTTTTTCTCCTTCTCAACATCTCCTGAACCTTCCCTGCTTGATCTCACTTCCGCTCTTTCTAACCACTCTATCACCTTTCTTCCAGTCTCATTGCACTTTGATTCTACTGCTGCTGTTGCATTATCCTCCCCTGGTAACAGCCACCCTACATGTTTCTTTACTCAGAGAAACTGATGGCTCCATCTGTGGTTCAACATTGACGAGTTGAGTTGAAGAATATGTTCCAGGTCGAAGGCTGTTAATTAGCTCCTTGAAAGCCACACATTGCATCTCACTCCTTGTTCCCCGCACATCAGCCTAACACCCTTTGGTTGAGTAATGCTCAATCAAAAACAAAAGATTAAAATAAAATAAATCAGAGGACCCAAGGGAGGACCCCTTGAATATCCATGGGATTATCCTTGGATGGTAAGATCAAGTGAAGCAGCAGAAGGTACCATTTCCAACGAGTCTCTATTGATGTTAGTTCCTCGCAAAACTAGAAAATATACTTTTTTGGTTTTATCGCATGTACCACTTGCTAACACAGTTTTGTTCTCTCCCTGTGCCATGGTGAGACTAACCATATGGGACGCAGGGAGGAACCAGGTAAGGTAAAGGCAGGGGTCTGGTCTTCAGTGGACTTATTAGGCATTCAGGAATGTGTGCAGTCCTGAGGGAGTGACACACAGCATTGTTGTAGGCGAAATATGAGGTGGAGAGTTATAACTCTTGAGCACCCAGACTCACTCTTGAATTCAGGAGTAAGCTAGGAGTACCCAACAGTAAGTCAAAGCAAAATCTCTGTGAAAATGACCCTGCTTGTGCTGGTTGCCATGCATGCATCATTTCTCTGTATTTCCTTTCCCAATAGAATAAGCCACAAAATTCTGGTGATGAGTGGACCCAACAATAGTTCACATTCTCCATGTGTTTTTCATTCATTTAAGTGGTCAATAACTACACCAGTGGACAGTATTGCCTGCCACTTGCAGACCTTTTTGGCTTTAACCCATGTGTGGCTTCATTTGCAGTAGTGTGGAAACTGTGGCGGGCCAGGCAAGCCAAGTACCTCAATGCCATGAAGAAGATGAATGTCACCACAATGCAACCTCTCCTCCTTCAGTAGGCAAACAATTTGTGATGTTGCCTAGCTCTAACTTTAGTGCTGACGTGGTGACCAAAAACATGCACACTGGGCACAAGTGAATGCCAACTATGAGGGAGTCATATTATGTCCTTTGTATTAGGAAGAAGAACAATTGGTCGAGAGCTTTGTTCCGTGACTATGGGGCTTGTGAGTAACTTCACTCTGGTGGGCTGGAATGATAAGGAGAAGCCGCAGGTGCTTTCACAATGCCAATCAACAAAGTTGCAGCTGTGACTATGACGATAGCTAGAGTCTGCACGGCGTTGGACTGCCATGGTGAGGTGAGGGCTCAGGTGCTCTATTGATGCTGAATGCTGAAGCTGTGGATGTGAACAACAACTGCATGGTGGTGGACTGGAATGATAAGGTGAGGTGATCAGGTGTTCCAGTGGTACTAAGCAGCAATGCTGCAGATACGTCTGTGGAGGTATCAAGCACCTGCATGATGGTGGACAGGAATGATAAAGGGAGGGTTCTGGTGCTCTCAGGGTGCTTATTGGCAAATATACAAATGCGACTGTGGCAATAGCGAGAATCTGCACAGTGGTGCTACAGTACTCCAGTGGAGCCAGTCAGCAAGGCTGCAGCTTCAACTGTGCAGATAGCAAGCACCTGCACAATACTGGACTGAAACGATGAGTGAAGCGCGCAGTTGTTCTGAAGTGTTGATCAATGAAGCTGAGGATGCAACAAGAGTTAGGATGCACTTTCATGGTGGTGGACTTAGACGATGAGAACTTGTGATGCCAATAGGCGAAGGTGCAGATGCAACTGCAGAAGTGATTGAGGAGATAGCAAGCACGTGCATGGTGGAAGACTGGAATGATGAGTGGAAGGCTCAGGTGGTGTTGTGGTGGCGATCACTGAAGTTCCAGATGCCATTGTAGAAATAGCGAGCACCTGCCTGGTGGTGAACTGGGATGCTCAGGTGTTCTATTGGTGCTGATCATTAAAGCTGTGGATGCAACTGAAGATAATGAGCACCTGATTGGTGGTGAACTGGGCCGCAAAATTGAGCCCTCAGGCGCTGCTCAATAATGCCGATAAACAAAGCTGCAGATGCTACGGTGGAGATACAGAGGGTCTGAATGGTGGTGCACTGGGCAATGAGGTGAGGGCTCAAGTGATCTAGTCTTCTAGAGTGGCAAACAACTGAATGATCTTCCTTCATGAATCAGACATGTCCTTGAAATCAATAGTGAATCTGTGGAGGCCTTATTAACGTACGTTAGGGCAAAGCATGTAGGTGACGCTTTGGCAGAAGTTCCTATGAAGATGAAAACGTCCATTATGAATGTGTTCTGTGTGAGCCACTCACTTGAATTCCAAGAGTTCTGATGCAACGATGACAATTCCCCAATCCCGGTGAGGACTATCATGACCCTAATGAAGAGTACATTGCCCTCTCGTAGGCCCTCAAGGGGAAGGGAGTTTTGGGAAGAGAACAAGGAAAAATACCAGCTTCTGCTTCGTGGCCTGCAGAATCGGGCTGCTGGTGTTGTGTTGGGCGTCAGGACTTCTGATTACTCAAAATAGTGGATTCTTGTTTTTTTAGGATTCTGGGCTGCAAAAGAATTAATTAATTAATACATTGAACGTGCATAAACTATTGTACATTGCATAATGTCAGGTATTGTTAACAGACTGTGCATACATTTCTATAAGGCTGAACAAGTCTCTTCCTGTTTTTTCAATACTTTCAGAGTCTCTGAAGCAATGTCCAAACTCAAAAACAATCAACTTGACTAAAGGGCTTCTTTGTGTTCTGGCGTAATCTCTTGCCAGTAATAGTTTGATAAACTTACTCTATTTCCAATCTCCTAATTCTCAAGGGGAGCACTTGTTACAGGAAATACGTCTTTCCTTAATGTCTGTTTAGCGGTATCTTGGATTCCCACCCAAACGATAACTCATGCTTGTTCTTATTGTCATAAATTATAT
Organism: Pleurodeles waltl; assembly: GCF_031143425.1. NCBI lineage: Eukaryota > Metazoa > Chordata > Amphibia > Caudata > Salamandridae > Pleurodeles > Pleurodeles waltl. Next base: position 1,143,477,277 of record NC_090448.1, read on the forward strand.
ACAAGACAGAGCTCTGTTTTGTTTCATTTAAGCGATTAATCTTTCTTTACCTTGAAATGAAGTTTCTTGCTTGAAAATTTAAGAAGAATTCAAATTGGGTTTCTTCACCTTTCTTATTTTTTCCCTTTTACAGGAGATACAGGATCGTCAGCAGAAGACTGAAGAGGACAGCCGGGACTCCGCAGGAGCTGACCAGAGGGCGAGGACTGCCAGAACTTGACTGGGGACTGTCCGGAAAATGAGATTGCATGGAACTCGACTGGAAGCTGGTCGGAGAACGAGAAACACTGGAACTTGACTGGAGGAAGGTTGGAGGACAAGGAACTCAACTTGACTGGAACCAGGTGAGCAGAATAATAGGTACGAAGACAAGCAAGGCCTCAGACTGTACCCACAATAGAAGACAGGTTGGTGGCACATGGCTCACTCGGAGGTCATAGTGAAAGGTGGTCAAATAACAGATGAGTCTGTGGCCACTGTCTTGGATATCCAGAAATGCCCAACCATCCAATGGTGCTCAGGAGTTTTTAGTCACGTTACATGATCATTGTTGAAGCAATCTCTCTTTAACTGCATTTAAGCATAAGAGTTTTCTCTCTGCAGATGTTCCGCATCTAAATTCATTTTTTCCAAAGCCATACCCTCACACCTCCAGAATGACTTTGCCTGCTAAAATGCTCCACCTGTTGCGCCGACTGGCAGACAGTCAGTGGGTCTGCCCATCATAGGAAGCAACATGAGGACAGAATGAAATGTTTTGTAAAAAATTCATATCTTTACATTGGAACAAATAGGTTACTTCATTGCAAGTAGGAAGGTCATGCATGTGTTTACAGTCTCTTAATGACATGGACCACAAAAAGATCACGTACACTGTACAGCACCTTGCAGGCTGGTACTTATAGGTCCATTTTTATAATGGAAAAGTACAATAATCATAATGTATTTACTTAAAATCACAAATGACATGGGACTGCTTTTGCCAGGATTTGAACAGCTCCTTGATGTTAACTTTAGTGTTGGATGAGCCCTGTATATACCATGGTGTTTTCAGCATTTTAGGAAGGCATTCTAGGAATACTGGATTCTGTTTTTGAAAATGAAAAAATGCAATGACTTCCTCACCATGGAATTTGTCTCTATTGGCATGAATGGTCATTTAAAGGGTTTTGCTTTCCCATTCCGCCATTTTGTATGGTGGTATGTAAAAGCAAAAATTGGCCATGTGTTTGTCCATTATAAATAGGGCAGGTGGACATATGGGCAAACGTTTGATGGCCCTTACTCCATCAGGTCATCGGAGAAGTATTTGGGTGGTGGAGATGGAGTATTCTCAGCCATCTATGCACTGAAGGCCTATTCCACTCTAAATGAGGTGGGTGGAACTTCACTTTTGCAGAGAGGATTTTAGTACCCTCGCTGTAAAACTCTAAATCAGACCCATGGTAGTTTTAATAAGTTACATAGTAAAAATCAGATGACACGTATTATAAAGTGAATGCATCGCAATGCCTGGATTTTATTAGGTAGCTCTTACATTTAATATTTTTTGCTTCTATATGCTGCTCAATCTAAGTGACTGCAAGCACTACCACAGCATATGTTATTATTAAACAGTTTTTTGTATCAGTCTTGATGGAATGAAAACCTGAGTCTGCTCTGGGTTATGAGACAAAAATATTAGATGAAAGGTGCCAATTTTGAGTTTTAACCAACTAGACATTTGTTTAAGCTACTGAATTTTATTACGTAATAATGAGGGTTTGAGACTTGGATGTGCTTGTGATTTAAGCCAACAAATCTACATGCTTTGCAAACATATATTTCTTTGTTTTTCATTTTATGTGATTTCATGGCATGTTCTGGGCATATTTAAAAGTTCATTGTAGTTGTTACCACACTTGCAGTCTGTGTAAAATAAACAAATGTAGTGGAAATATGATTCAATGGATTTCTTGACTAAGTTAAATTCACCATATTCTTTTTCTGACTTAAGATTCTTTATTGGCAGCCAGACAAACATGGGTAAAGGCTGTTCTGTGGGTGGTATGGGATTTTACAAAAACAGAGATTAAAATAATTGCAGAGAAACCACATTAGTATGGCATATTTAGTATCACAGGATGTGTGTTGGCTCCCACACATTTCCTTTTATACATCGCCTGCATTTCTTAGCTCTATGACTGTGAAAATGATGCTCCAAAAATACGTGACTCTTAGACACCTTGTTTAATATTCGCTCATGATACCCATATTATTATCACAAACAGTGTCTGGCCTGTCTAAACTCCTGGAGAACTTTTCGGGGTTCTGTAGAGACCATGGTTTGCAAATAAAAAGTACTAAAACTAAATACATGGTCTTTGAAGACATCAAGCATAAAGTGAAGAAAACCACATTTTTAGATGGTGAGGCTCTTGAAAGAGTTCCGGAATTTGATTATCTGCTAATTCGACTAGATGATTCACAAAAATGATCAGGCCATGTGCTAAGGTGCACTATGTCCCTAAAACAAAATGCAGGGGGGGTGTCAAGGTTTGCTCTAAGAACATCCAACTTTCCCATTACTCCAGGATTAAAGATATATAAAAGTTAAGCCAGAGGGGCAGCTCTGTATGGTGCCAAGCTGTGGGGGCATTGCAAATTGGATACTGTGGAAAAAGTAGGACATTTCTTTTTTTAAATGTTATTAAATATCCTGCAGAGCTCACCAACTCTACCTATTCGTTTAGATCTGAGTCTGCCATCTATTGCAGATATTGCCGCTCTCCGGCCACTGCAGAATTGGATCAGGGTATGATCCACAGAAAACTAGAACCTTATAGGGCATGGCTTGGATGGTTGTGGGAGGGTCCTCATGTTGGGAAAACTGCATGGTGTTGCTATGTAAAGAACAGTCTTTTAAAATTAGGATTGAGCCCTTATTGGTCAGACCCTTTTCATCTTCACAATAATGCTTTACAGAGCCTTATGGATGCATATTGGGCTAGTGCTCAAATGGATCAACTAGCATCTGCGCCTTCTGGTAGTATGACTGACAGTTTTTTGTCAATTAAATGTTTTTATGAAGACGTTTTTCAGCCTTCAGCACATGCACTTTATATTAGATTTAGAATTGGATCTTTACCTATGCATGATTTCACCACCAGATGGAAACAAAATTATGGATCTTCGGGTCTTTGCCACATGGGATGGTTGACCCAAGATAATATCAGCCCAGTTTTATTTTTTTGTACTGTGTATAAGAAACAGAGGGCTTGCTGGATCAGACCCCTCTGTAAATTGTTGAGGTTTAGTGATCACCTCTCTGCTCTTATAATTTGTAGAACTAGTACCCATGGCCCTGTGGTGTGTGCCGTAGCAAAGTTTCTAATAGTGGTATGGCACATCAGGACAAAGAGATTAGGGGCCTTATTACAAGTGTGGCGGTCTATAGACCGCCACACTCGCAGTGGCGGTCTGGACTGCTGTCGATGTGGCGGTCCGACCTCCACATTACAACCCCGGCGGTAGGACCGCCAGCTCTGCCAGGATCTTGGATCCCGGTGGTCTGGAGGATGGTGGCAATCCTAATCCGTCAGGGTAGCACCGCCATGTAAAGGCTGGCGGAGAACAGGTGCAGGGGGCCCCAGGGGAGCCCTCCTGGCCAGCAACGTCACAATGTTCACTGTCTGCTTTGCAGACAGTGAACATTGCAAGGGTGCTGGTGCACCCTGCAGGCAACAGCATTGCCGCTGGCTCAATTACAAACCAGAGACAATGATGTAGCATGTTTCCTGCTAGGCTGGCAGGCGGAAACCTAGCAGGAAACCCATAATGGCTCTGGCGGGGAGGTCGCCGAATAGACAGCGGCCACACTGTCGGGAGTTTCTATGGGGCCCTAAGTGCCAAGGAAGCACCCTAAAAATGTTGGTTCAAAGTTAATTATGGAGCATATGTATTTTATTTCATGTTTTTATTGTATTGTATTTATTTTGATTTGTAAGAAGGTTCCAATTTTATGGCTTTGATGTCTGTGTGTTAATAGTAGTATGGCACTTTTGGACAATTACATCATCTGCCAAGGAATATTTTATCTGTTTAAAGATGAAGTGGGGAGTATGTATGTTATAACATTTTAGCTTTTATGATGGTCTTATTTCTCTTTGTGATTGTAACTTTTACGATTCAAATGAATTGAAATAAAGGATGATGATGATAGTATCACAGGCATACATATCAGGGGGACGTTCTGAGACAAACAATGCACCTACTGACCGTACTAAAGCTTTCACAATTTATGTTGGACAACACTTTATTTACAAATTCTTGCAACTAATACTTTTCGTTTCAAGTCTCCCCAAATAGAGTAAAGGATTGCCCATGATTTCATTAAAAGACTAATAAAATATACATAACAAAATATAACAGTGAGGATTATTGGTTGTGATATTTGATGTAAAATTAGCAGTGTCTGCCAAATGCAATAGTTTTAGGAAGGAACTAATGTGAATATGCAAATGTGATAAAAACATTTGATTTTTCTGTTGTGAAGTGCAGCTTGTTGCGAAACTTTTCGTCCACAATTAGGACCAAAAGGACAAACAATAGCTAACGACGTATATCAAATGGACATTCTCCAAAGCCACCCGTTCCTTGCAAGCCACATGTTTATTCACTGCATGTTCTGAAGCATACAATCCCAGTGTTATGAGTATATCCACTTTGATTCTCACTGAAAGGAATCTCAAAAGTTTCACATTAGTGGACAGACCAATTATTGTCACCATGCTGCAGTGAGGTATGGTGGGAATAAAACCACTGATACTGAGCTTTCATCAGCATTCACTTTGACCTAAACTTGCTCTGCAACATTCATTTCTTCTAAGCTTAGGGGGCGCTCAGGATCATTGAGTGAACCAATAAGATCAAAGATCTCTCACTCATCTATCTGTTCTGCAGGTCCTCGTCCTGTTCATGGACGGTGAGCGGCCTTTCACCTTTGCAGATGAGCGAGTTGGCATTTACCAGTTGATTCCCCCAGTCATGCTGCCCGTCCCTTCAGCTGAAGTTGATATTCACACCAAATTTCAGTAATTCAGTGCATTTCAAGGATAAATTTCATTTTCAGTAATATTTGTTAGTTAAATATTTCTCAAAAAAGAAAAACACTCAACTGAAAGATGCTTAATAATTGAACTATAAGTGATTACAGAATTATAGAACTAAATAAGTATGTTTGATTAATCAAAACATTCAATAAAACCAGCTATGGAGATTAAAATCCAGTATCAATACAGAACAACATTAAATCCAAATATCACTAATGTACGTAGTAGTCCAATATTAACTGAGCAATAATTGGATTCTCATCTCTACCATGCATCATTAAGATGTATAGGCACTTAACTGACTGTATGAACTTAGAAATATTTGATTACATCATTTTCTCCATTGCTAATTGTGGAACTGTTTTAGAAATATTTGAACTTGACTTGCATTAAAAATACATTTTTCAAATTGACATGTAACGCACACATGCCCCTTTGGCATGTGTGCGCCTTACATGTCTTTAAAAAAATTATTGGGGTGCAGCAGAGGGGGTCTTAGGCCCCCAGCACCCTGGGGTTTGCATTTCCCAAAACTGCACATTCCAGTTAGGAATTCACAATTTGGGAAATGCAACAAATTCGCAAATATGGGCCTACAGGCCCATAAGTGCGAATGGGGCCGGTATCGCAATTTGATATTAGGTAATAGCATTTGCGATTTTTAAGAAATCGCTATTACCGAATCGCAAATATGATACATACCGTTTTGCGACTCAGAAATAGCGATTTCTTAAAGATCGCTATTACCGAATCGCAAAAGGGTTTTTTGATACATCTGGCCCTAAAAGTCTACTTACACATTAGGAATCAAGCTACCCCTTAAATTGCACTTTGGCCGTATCTTTGCCCTTGACCATGAGCAGGGCTCTGCAACCTTTTGGCAAGATCTGTGCTATATAGATGTCATTTACATATATACTTGTTGTATGGTATTAGTATACACAGAAAGGGAATCTTACACTACAGATCAGAAAGGCACTCAGGCAAATAAAGTAATATTTAATTGATAGCGGTTTTCTAGAGTATGAATGGTATGCTTTAGCGACCTTTTTTGACATGACTGGCAGTTCTTTGAAACAATAATTAAATTTCTCGTCCATCATGATAAATTGTAAATGTTTACTGATAATTCACTTCAAACAAATCATTGGGGCCCTCCCTCAGAATTTTTCACAATTGTTTTATAAAAATGGCAATGTTTAAATATGTCTAGACCTATTTAAACATTGCAGTTAGGTACTGTTACCTTTTTAAAAATGCAATAACAAGCTTCTGCTTAAAACAAAGGCATGTTATCTATAAAATGCTTCTTTTGGCCAGTGTCTGGCGCCCCCCCTGGGATCACTTGAGGCCCCCCTAGGGTGGCCTGCCCCCCAGTTTGAAGACCTCTGATTTAAAGGCTCTTGATAATATACTTATAAAAGTCATCTGTTGCGAGTCAATTCTGATCTTTGCAAAGGGTGGAAGATTTCAAGTTAATTGTGCAAACTTGTAAAGCATTGTTCCAATTCATTCACAGGACATGTATGCTCCAGAAACCTCTGTATATTTTCTTGTTCTTCCATTATATGATAACCCTCATCAGAAAAGACCTTTTGTAATTTATTTAGAATTAGTTGGATAGAAGACTATTTTGAAACCCAGATGGATGAAAGTTTGTTGGATATAATTATTACAACCTGAGGATTTACTGAAAATAGTGGTGTATGTCATCTTTCTATTAACTGAGACTAGTAGTGTCTTCAATAAAGTAATTAATTTTGTAGATGTGGTTTGTTAAGAGCCTGTTCTCACTCAAAATGTTACATAATAGATTAGTAAATAAAAGACTGTCTTAGATACCATAGAAGGGACAGCAATCGTTAAGTATTATTTTTTTCACAAAATTGAAAATATTTATACTTACATACCAGTATGTAGTAATTGCAAATTACAAATTGTATTAGCTGGTACTGGTTCTTGCTGTAAAAGAACCCATTTGTTAGGCTCATGTATTTAATGAGGCTTTTTCAGTTGAAATTGTCTATGGTACTATTTAAATTATTAATTCTGTCTACTTCATGTGATTGTATATGCACTGTATTATTTTGTATTGTTGTACCTTGAATTGCTCTAGATGTAAATGCACATTACAAGCAAAATCAAAATACACATTATACACATTGTTGGGAATAGAAGTAAATAAACTCATAATTTCAAATGCATGGATGAATATGATAACATTATCAAATCAAAGTTCAATTTAGTTAAGTTTGTCTGAGAAAATCTCATTTATACTGCATATGGGTTGGAAAAGATCTTACAATTGACTGAAGGCAATAATTAAGATAGATCATTCGCTGTTGAAATAACATATAGGTATTGCCCAGAAGTGGCTGGATTCTCATAAAAAAGCTCTTGTTTTGGTTGCAATCCATCCACTGTGTCCTGTATCTTCAAATAATTTCCAATCATTTTTAAGTATTTCTCTGTTGGACTATGATCCAGTATAATGTAGGTATTTTTATCCCTTAATTAGTTATCAGCTTCTTCTATGGAGTGAGGAATGATCCTCAATCAATTACACTCTTCCATTCAGTTGGTCTGAAAATTAACACCCTCATTACGAGTTTGGCGGTCCCACCACGGGACCGCCAAACCCGAGGGGAGGATGCCACCGCCATGGCGTCCCCCCGAGCGTATTACAATGTTCCCACCGGGCTGACCGGCTGGAACATTGCAATACACGTTCCTGCCGGTCAGTCCGGTGGGAACAGTGTTACGAGATACCACTTGGCTCCTTTAAAAGAGCTGAGCGCTATCACACAGCGCAGAGTGGGCCAACCAGCACCCTCAGAATGTGCACTGTCTGCAAAACACACAGTATGCTTTCCTATGGTGCTGGGCAGGGGGGGGGGGCAAGACTTGTTCTTTGCTAGCTTTTCATGGTGGGGAAACGGCCATGAAAGGACTGGAAGAGAATGAGGTTGTAATCTGCCAGGCACCGTCAGCCCATCTGGAACAATACTGGGTGGGGGGGTGGGGGGTTCCGCCCACCAGAGTTGTAATTGGGTGGTCAGACTGCCCAGAGTGCGGGGGGTCCAACTGTCAGCATGAGTTTGGGAGTCCTCGGACAGCCACACTCATAAATAGGCCCTAAATTCTTATTAGCATTCAATCTTATAATGTTTCTCATAGTGTAAATGTGTTTTTTTATGAATCTTATATGGTGATATAAATATATTTTTTAGAACTATCTTCTCAAGTTAATCCAAGAACGTATTAGATACTGGCCTGTTAAAGATACTTTTTGAATAAAAATCCTTTTGGATGACATCTCCTATAAATCTGTTTTTTTGTAAGTCCGAGTAGAATAAATACAATCATCATTTTGCATGCATTTTAAAACATTGCTTTTTGTGCCAAATGTGCAGTAGAAACTGTTAGAGTAAAGTAATCATATTTATGCAAACCTTATTTTTGTTTGCTGATTATTCATAGTATGAAATATTTACTACTAGATTTTCCTGGTTAGTTGTAATCTGGTTTCATGGCCTCCTGTGACACTTTCTGATTTTTGTTTTAATGTGGTGTCCTGTTTTAAAGAAATAACAGCATGCATGCAAGTATTTTCTCTTTCAGTATAAAATGATGTTGGAACATTTTTGTCACTCAATCCAGTTAATTATTTCTTCCTGTATAATGCATTGTAGTTTCTTGAAAAATGATCTGCACTAATAAAACATAAAGGACGGCTTTTATTAATTTTTATAATTATACCCAAATATTTTGATGACCAGTAAAATTGCCTTGGAATTCAACAAGTATGCTTGTACTTTGTACCAAATTGTATTAATAATAATATTTTTAGAACATCCTCCTTTATGGACAACATTCTCTAAGATCAGAGTGATTTGACTCACTTTGTCTGTATGCCACACAGCCCACAACTGATCTTCTCTTTAAAGCCTTACCCAGTGTTCTTCAATTTACCTTATCCATATTTTAAGCTGCAGAGTCATCGGCTTTGCTCTACTGGACAGTGTAAATATGGGAGTTACCACTGTTCTTGCTGCAGGGGAAAGAGACATTGATTTTCAATGCCGTTTTCAGAATTACAAAGTCACGGTTGAACCACCATGGAACACCAGGTGGAAACTAACGGTATAAAAGGAGTCACTCACCTCCAGGAAGCCATACACGTCCGGAGCCACCTAGGAACCACAACTAGACATCATCCCACTGCTCCTGCTCGCAGAAAGACAATGGAATCATCACCAACAAGGATGATAACAACCGTAACTACACACACTCACCTGTTACAGTTGTCAATTGTAATAAATTGTACATACATAGGGAGGTGGGTGCGAGGGCTGCATTCACACGTAACAGAACAGTGACACACACACTCACATACTGAATCAAGGACACCCACCCATACACAGCATGCACACTGCAGCCAGCACACACACACACACCACATGTCTATACCACACAGTTACGCATGGCAACACAGCACAGGCCCAGGCTCACAGATTAACATACAACAAACAAACTTGTTACAACAACTACACAAATATAAAAACATGTCACACATTCACAACCAACACTGGCCAGTGACGCGACACACATACAACACAGTGTAGGTGAGGGGAGGGGCCTGGGTGCTGGCAGAGGGGTAGGGGAGGCCTTGAAGGTGGAAGGCATGATCTTGGGGAGGGTAACAGATCTTTTGGGGTATCACAGGAGGGGGGAAGAGTAGGGAAAAGGTGAAGCTCACAAAGGAAAACTTTCTTAGACACAAGGAGACGGTCATCAGAAGGGGGTTTGGGTGTGGATGATGAGGGAGTGGTTGTTTGACGTTTATGTGTGGATGTCTTTGGGTGTGTGTTTGTGGGTGGTATGCTTGTGGGTGTCTGCTGGGTGGGTGAGTGAGGGCGTTTATGTGTCTTGGGCTGAGGGGGGTGGAGGTGCTGGGAGATACCATGGTGGGTGGGTCTGTTGGGGTGGTGACTGCAGGTATGGTGGCTGTGCTGCATGTAGGCATGTCAGTAGTTCTGGTGTCTGTGGGTGTGGTGACTGGGGTGGATGTTTGAGGGTCTGCTGAGGTGCTGTCTGAGGGTGTGGTGTCTGGATCAGTGAATGTTGGTGTGGTGCCTGCTGGTGTTGTGTATGTGATGCTGGGAGTGGTAGGGGTGTGAGGGCAGGTCATGATTGTTGCTGTGTCTGCAGGTGGATGTTGTTTGTGTGCATGCTGGTGGTGTGTCCTGTGGTGCTTATGATTATGTGTGCTTCCCTTGTCTGTTGAGGTGGATGCATGCAAGTCTGTTTTTGTGCTTTGGCTGGGTCAGGAAAGAGGGGATTCGGACCGGGAAGAGGAAGTTGGAGAGGGGACGGTAGATAAGGGGTCCTCTCCATGTTCCCAATGGCAAATAGACCTGTTGAAGAGGTGCAACAGACAGTTGTAATGCAACATGTGGTATCAAACTTTGACAGGTAAATATGGTTTGAGCCATGTACAGAAAGGCTTTGCTTGATCCCCTGATATGACAGTGACACGACATCTGCTTTCAAATCTGAATAACAGCTAAATGGGATCCAGACAATTCCTTTATCATACACCTTGCTACGGGATGTCAGAGTATCTTGGTATTTGGATGTCTGTTCATAGACTCATATCTTGGCAGCTGTGTAGCTTTATATTTTTCATGTTACCTCCCAGTTAGCAGTAGTCCAGTATTTAGTCAACAGACGGGCTGCACGGTGTAATGTGGAAACTGACTTGTCCATCAAATTAGGAGTAACCATTCTACCTGGCCATATGTATCAGGTTACACCAAGTACAGCACACCGCCTATATGTCTGTTCCCCCCAGGTGAGTATATTTCAATAGGTGATGGGAGGTTAAAGGGGCAATTTAGCAGAGGTCATAGCTGTTGATGTGTGTTGGTGGTATTGTACTGGCAGATGCCCATAGCATTGCTGTCCTTGCCATAGACTGTACAATTGTGAAGGATTCAGGTGGGTTTAGTCGATTGTTTAGTTAACATGCAAGGCAAACCAGAACACTGTACTTGTGGTACACTTTTCTGGTTTTCTTAATGGTGGAACAGTGCCTGCTGGGAGTTGAAGTGCTGTCAGTCCCTGTACTATCCACACCATACACAAACACTGTGCCCCCAGGTGAGTTTAGTTGACATGTGGGATGCCACACAGGGGTATTCAGACAGTTGGACACAGGGGTGGGGAGTGGGTTGGGTGTTAAGATATCAAAAGGTGATCAGTGATCATGCAAAACAAAATTTTTGGGTGATATCATAGGTGTTGTGACTTACCCGACTCCACTCCTCCTGGTATTCCTGTCAAGCCTTCAGGATGCAGGATGATCAAGACCTTCTCCTCCCATAATGTGAACATTGGGGGAGTAGGTGGGGGACCACCACCAGTCTTGCTGACCTCCAGCTGGTGCCTGGCGGCCATGGAATGCACCTTCCCCCTGAGGTCATTTCACGACTTCCTGATGTTCTCCCTTGTTTGTCTATAGCTGCCTACAGAATTCACCCTGTCGACTATTCTTTGCCACATCTCCATTTTCCTGGCAACAGTAGTCTGCTGGACTTGGGCTCCAAATAGGTGTGGCTCTACTCTGATGATTTCATCCACCATGACCCTCAACTTGTCATCAGTGTTTTTGCGGGGACATGGTGGTGCTGGACGACACAGAAAAATAATATAAACGGATGATGAGGTGCAGGAGCTGTGAGTGGGTGATGGTTGGTGCCTGATGTTTAGGGTACTCATTTGTGTGTTGGGTATGTTGTGCAGGTGTGGGATGAGTGGTATTTGAAGTGTGGAAGGGTGCCTAATCTATGGTTTGTAATTTCTATATGCAATCTCTATCTTGCGGTGTGTGGCTTTCTGGTTGCAAAGGATTGTGGGATGTGAAAGGGTATGTTTTACAGTGCAGTTTGTAGGTGTGTCGGGTGTGTGGATGTGTGTCAGGTATGTGGAATTCAAACTATCCAGTGTAATGTTGTGTATTAGTGTGGTGACCGACGAACACTGCCGTTTGCACAGCCATTGGTTTTCATCTATGGAAGAACCGCTACTGTGATTTATGAGTCGTAATAGATTTGGTGACTTGTTTGATGGAGTGGCAGTGCTGGTGGTTGGACTGCCTCTTTCTCGCCTTCCGGAGTCCTGGCGGTGTCGGTATTTTAGCTGTCTTTAGGCAGGCTTGGCTGTGTAACTCGTAATACGGCAGTCTGAATGACCACTAACATGGTAGCCTTTTCGCACCCACCACCGTGGTGGTCTTGCAGTCAGACCACCAAACTCATAATGAGGCCCTAAGTATCTCTGATTTGGTAATGTTTTGACAAGGCTTCTCTCTCTACCAACCTGCAACTTCTCTCAAAGCTTAATAACAGAATTTTCACAAAATTATCTCTTCCTCAGGATCTGTACTCCAAAGATCCCCTAGACACTCCCTTTAATTCTCTAAACCTCTCTCACCAATTTCTCTGGGAATACACCTCATGTTTATAGGTTGGTGATCAATATTTAAATAGTGAAATCTATGAAGAATTGTAAAAATAGACTACATATTAAATGATCAAATACACTACTTCTGACAAATAAGCAGCATTCTGACATTTGCCTGGGAGGACTTAAAACTGTAGATTTTTTTCATGATTTATTCAGTAGTATAGAACATTTTTTTCCTTAACTTCCCATGTTCCCTGGACAGAGATGCTCATTTCTTGCTATTAGGGAATGTGTAATATTCATTTTCACAAAATTCATACGAAATGGAAGATGTGTATGTTGTGCCTGTTTCTCAGGAACAAGTATGTTATGGGCTTGGGAAATACTCTGAAAAGCAGATGAGGAGTTTGAATCTCTGATTTATTTTAATATAAGGGGTATATTTATAATCCCCTTGTGCCACCCTGCACCGCATTAGCGGAATTTGTTTTAACGCAAATGTTGCCCAACAAGGCCAAAATCCTCACTCCACATTTACAAAGTGGTGCAATGCATGCATTGCACCACTTGGTAACACTTTGCGCTACATTATGCCTGCCAAAAGCAGCACTCCCCCATTGGGGGAGGGGGGGTGAAAAAATGGTGCAAGGATATCTAAGAGATTTCCTTGCATCATTTTTATGGTACTTTTAACGCCTAAAAGGGGGCTTCCATTATTTATAATTGGCTCCTCTGTACTCTGCAGGATTAGAGCCAATGGTTTGACGCTACTACTGCAGAGTACATCAATAGCATCATGAAAAATGACACTATTACCCCCTCCCCTGCGCCATGGTGCGCCGTATTTTAAATACGGTGCACACAGTGGCGGTAGGGAGGGCGGTAAAGGGCATATTCAAGAAAAGTGATGCTGCACACAGTGCAGCACCACTTTTCTTAAGTATGCCCCTAAATATCTCAAATATTGTTAATTTGACATGTTGGATAGTAATGACTTTTAAATATTTGCTAAGCAAAGTTCCTTTTGATTCATGATGTATGTTCCTGAAACAGAAGCTTAATTGTCTACTTTAGTGAAGAAATGTGTATTTCAAAGCAATGGCAGCACTTGCAATCTGATCTATTTCCTGAAATGCGGAAATTCTTACAATCCCAGCAGATGGGGATCAGTCCTTATGACACCATAGTATGTCATTCCTGAAAAGACAAGACATCATAGGTGTTCTAACACTTTCCACCTGATCACTTTATACTTTTAATTTAAACTTATGGCTTTTCCTTCCCAGAACTTCAAATATCTATTCATCTTTAGACTGAAGATGTAGGACTTGGTCCAGAAAACGTTAAAGTTATAACCAGGAACAGAGTTTTGCTCTTAGCTCCTTCAGAAAAGTATAAACTCTAAGAATATGCTTTTCCTAAATACACTGCGAACTTTACAGTAAAATTCCAGTCATTCTTGATGTTCTCTCTTGTTAGGGTCCCCATCAGCTCTGGACAGTATTTGTATTATGCCCTCTCTAGAATGATATATGAATATTTTCAAAAAACAAGATTCTCTTTCTGTTTTAGCAAGAGAAAACCGCACTCTGTCGTTGTGCCAAAAATACCTTAACTTTTAATACATTAGTCTCACCAGACCTTGTTCACACCTGTGAACAAGGTCTGGTGAGACCGAAACGCGTCAGGGGATTCCTGTTTGTTTGTTTATGATCTCACTAATGTATTAAAAGTTAAGGTATTTTTGGGACAACGACAGAGTGCGGTTTTCTCTTGCTAAAACAGAAAGAGAATCTTGTTTTTTGAAAATATGGTTGTCCTGCCTCAAACCAGCACCACCGGAGAATTAAGTGCGCCGTAACACGCAGATCAGGACATCTTTTCTTTCAATGATATATGAATATGTGTGAATATAGCCCTGTCTTATGTACTTAAATATGTGCATTATACATCTATTTATGAACAAGACATTTGATTTTGTCTCTGAGGAAGCAGAGAATGGAGCTCCATGGGGCTGCTCATGGGGCAGCTCAGAGGACCTTGCCCTTGCTCAGTCCATATGGGGGTGGAAAAAAGGGAAGATCTCCTCTCGAAATTACTCTTGATAGAAATGAGTCCCCGCCCTGAAGGGCAGTATGGACCCTAAGGTCCAAGGATGGCATTAAGCCAGGTCAATGCCAAAGGATGGTAGATTCTCCATGGACATGCATGTCAGTGCCCCTTATCACCAGGATAACAGAGATAAATTACCATAGCCCAGCTCAGATCATACTTTCCAGGACCACGCAGACAGCTTGTGGTTTCTGGATTGGAACTTTAGGCAAAGCCCAGATTTAGTTGAACACCAGGGGACTCAAAACAAAAGTACCCCACACCTGCATGCATGGCCTTGTTGCTACATCACTACTTACTGTGCTTTTGCAAGAGTAGCTGTAGGCAGTGGCGGTTCACGGGAGGGAAAAGGGGCGGGGTGGTGCAGCGCATGGCGGGGGAACAGAACAAAAAAAATAATTTAAGAAAACAAAATCTTACCTTTTTGCGCCGTGCCTCGCAGCTTCCTTCCGCTTCTCGACTGGACTGCAGGCACAGGCTCCCAGCCTGCCCTGCGTCCAATTTTAGCACTGCTTTCATGCTGCTTGCATGGAACGCCCAGCCAGGGCACTCGGTAACAGAGTGGAAGTCTCTCCTTGCTGTCTCCAACCCAGTGCGCATGTGTGTTTGGCCGGCCCGAGACGGCCGGCCAAACATACATGTGCACTCAGAGGAAGTGCTGTGAACTCCCCTTCTTCCCCGTCACAGCCCCATGGCCCGCTACTTTTACTATAAAACTATAACAAACATAGGGCCATATTTATACTTTTTGACGCAAAACTGCGCTAACGCCAAAAAATGGGGCAAGTCAGGCTGAGGCAAATTTTTCGCCTCAACCCGATTTGCGCCATTTTTTTCGACTCCCAACCCCCATTGAAATGACTCCTGTCTTAGCAAAGACAGGAGTCATGCCCCCTTGCCCAATTGCCATGCCCAGGGGACTTATGTCCCCTGGGCATTGTCATTGGGCATAGTGGCATGTAGGGGGGCACAAATCAGGCCCCCCTATGCCACAAAAAAAATATAAAAAAATACTTACCTGAACTTACCTTAAGTTCCCTGGGATGGGTGCCTCCGTCCTTGGGTGTCCTCCTCCTGGGGTGGGCAAGGGTGGCAGGGGGTGTCCCTGGGGGCATGGGAGGGCACCTCTGGGCTCCTTCCGAGCCCACAGGTCCCTTAACGCCTGCCTTGTCCAGGCGCTAAAAAACTGCGCAAAAGCGGCTGGACGTCATTTTTTTTTACCCGCCCACTCCCGGGCGTGAATTTTGCCCGGGAGTGTAAATACGGCGCACATGCCTCTGAGTCACTTTTTTAGAAGGGAACGCCTACCTTGCATATCATTAACGCAAAGTAGGTGTCCACGCTAAAATATGACGCAAACTCCATGGACTTTGGCGTCTAACGCCAAAGTATAAATATGGAGTTAGTTTTGCGTCAGAATTGCGTAAAAAAAACGACGCAATTCCGGCGCAAACAGAGTATAAATACGCCCCATAGTTTATTATCGTTTTCTAGTAAAAGTTTTGCAGCTGCTGCTGCTGGTGGAGGGGGTGGCGACGCTCCTCCGCCATAGCGGAGGAGCCGCCCCTGGCTGTAGGACAGTTCTCCAGACAGGAGGAAAAACCTGATCTTGTTGTGATGATTCATTTCAGTAGCATTTCCTCATTTATCATTTGTGCATATGAGTTCCACGAAGGTCAAAATGAGAAGTATCAAAAGTTTATCTTCCCTGTGTGAGTGAGCATCTGTCTGTTTACCTGAATTTATGGAGAGTTGTACTGTAAATAAGTTTAAGCTGCTTATGCCCTGCTGTGAATGTGTAAATAAACCTACAAATTGTAACACACAGACAATATGGTGGGCACTTACATTAAAGGGCTACTTCCGATGTGCTCTGTATGTAATACATGCTAATATATCATCTAGTCGGATCTGATGGCAGTTATTTTGATGACCGAAAATACACACTGGTGTGCACAACATTAATATTGTGTCAAAATAACTGACAGAAATACTGGCAAAAAAGGCTTGTGATAACAAGAATATTGCAGCACAAAATACTGTAAGCGCAAGAATATCCTTTTTATGTGCTTATTATTATTTTTTTAAATTGAAAATAATATAAACTTTGATTTTTTATGTTTCATGATTTTGTGTATTTTTAGATACTAATATATTATTGCTAGTCGTCTGTAATTATTTTTAAATACTTGTTTTATTGTTTTGGTAAAAAAAATTAAAACTTGTTTTTTATTTTATTGTTATTTTTTAATTATTAGCAGGTTGTTGGGTTGGTATGGGTGTAGGATGAGAAGATCTATTATTATATGTTAACTTTTAATGGATTTTGTTTATATGCTGTTAAATTTAATTGGTTGTTAGATTAATTAATATTTATGTCAATAATTTGATTGTTAAATGATTTAATTAATATTTTTAAAATTTGTGGTAGTTCCTGTCCATGTATATCTCTGTATGTTCGCATCCAATATTTCCTGACATTGGCCTATTATCTTATTAAAACTTAGTGGACCTTGTGTCTCAGTGCCATTCCATAATGATATTGCTCTATATATGACTTTGGCCTCGGAATGCCATTTATCATGGGCAAATACTGATCCTGTGATACTAAGAACTGGCCTGCCTGCGCAATCAGGGGGCAGAGGTTTAGTTAAATAGTTACTACATTCAGATGATGGGTAAGACCTTTCAAAAATACCTTGATGTAATACCCCTTTTTCCCAATCTGGGTGAGACCTTTTTTGCCCTGCTTTCTTCATTTTTGATATCTCTTCCATTATCTCTTGTTTTCCTGTCAGGACTTGTAGGACTTCTGGGGTGGTGTCAAATCTAGTTGTGTTAACTAGTGCAGTAACAGGACTAACGTGAGTTGGTTTTAGCTGTGCTCTCATTCTGCATAAAAATAGGTGCAGGAGACAATGTGTAATGTTTGGGGATACCTCTTTTGAGAGATGCAATCTATCTACTCCAGCAGCATGGGGGATGAGAGAGCATACATAACAACTGGTGTTGGATGTGGATGTGCCTATACTATGCATGTGTTGGTACCACATATTATCAAACAAAGCAGTATGGAGAGGGTGATGGTCAATATCATTATCAACAGTTCTACGCATGCATGTAATAATTAATAAAGGATCAAAAAAATAAAAATATCCAAGGGCTAAAAACATCAATATCAGTGCACCGAGGAGGAAAAACAAACATAAAATACATAACTGGAAAGAAGAATTGTCCAATATCGGAGCTTTAGAGGGAGGCTTTACTCCGGTTGCTTCTCCTGTTCTCCCCCCTCTTTTTCCTGCTCGGTGTCCAAAGGGATGGATGGCATGGTCGGGGCCAGGCGGATGTCTTGGAGGTGGTACCATGGTTTGTGGCCTTGGACTTTCACTGCTGTAGTCATGCTGTCTGTCACTGGGAAGGGTCCATTGAATTTGCAGTCCTTCCATTTTCTGACAAAATTCCGAATATATACTAAAGTTCCCAAAGTAATGATATTTGTTGATCCTTTACAGGAGATGTGTGGGCACGCTTCTTGGCTGCACGTGTAACCTGTTTAGAGAAGAACTTTGCAACTTTGGTTAGCTCAGACATGTATTCATTCATTCATTTCAGTTTGTACAACTTCAGGTGCGCTCTCAGTCTCCAACTTATGTCTAGTTGATGGCACAAATGTGCTCATTGTTCTACCTGTCACTATTTGATGAGGAGTCAAATGGTGATCTGATCCTGGGGTATTTCTCAAAGCAAAGAAGGCTAAAGGGAGGCAGTATAACCATTTCTTATTCAATGTCACACATAGTTTAATTATTTTGTTCTTGAGGAGGCCATAAAGGCGCTCCACAATTCCATTGCTTTGCAGATGATAAGCTGAGGACAATTTATGTGTTATTCCTAACAAGGTGGTGAGGTGAGAAAATATATTATTGACGAAGTAGGTGCCATTGTCGAATCTGATCCCCTCAGGGACACCCCACCGCGGTAATACCTCACGGATCAAAAAATTAGCAGCAGACTTGGCATCACAGTGAACACAAGGTCCTGCTTCAATCTACCTTGAGAATGGGCAGACTACAACTATAAGATAGCGATAATGATTGCATCTGTCAATCATATCAATGTAATCAATGTGCAGTTCCTTAAAGGGACCTTGTGGGCGAGGTATTGTGGAAGCTATTACCTCAGAGGTGGGACTTGGTGAATACTGCTGGCACACTGTGCAGGTGTGCATGTACATTGTAATCATCTCATGTAAGTTAGGGGCAAACCAATCCTGACGTATTTGGAGGGACATATTGTCTCTAGCAGTATGTGAAGGAAAATGTAGCTGGTTTAGAGCTATCAGTAGCAATGCTTGGGGCATGACAGGCTTCCCTGTTGACATTTGTCTGTATATTAAATCTGTTCCTGTCAGTGTGCATCCTCTGGCTTCCCACAACTGTTTCTCATGCTCTGGGGCCTTTTCTTGTATCTCTCTTATATGCAGATGAGCTGTCTCTGTGTAATGTCTGGATGCATTCAAAGGGTCGGAAGGTGTCAATGTTTTACTAGCTAACAAAACTGTGGTATGTGTGTCACTAAGAGGGCGTGTTGCTGCAACTTTGGCTGCCCAATCAGCCAGAGCATTTCCACAGGACACAAAATCCTGACCATTAATGTGGGCTGCGCATTTCTCTACTTCAACTGCATGTGGCAGTGTTAAAGCTTGTATCAAGTCCTCTAAAAGGGGGCGGTGCATGACAGGGCTTCCATCTGACTTGAGAAATCCCCGTCTGTTCCACCGCATAATGCTGGAATGCACTGTCGTAGTGACATAGGCTGAAAAAGAGTATACTGTGATTGTTTCTCCTTTCTCTTTTTTGAGGGCTGCCACTAAAGCTACTAATTCAGCAGCCTGGGCTGAATATTGAGATGGCAAAGTTATCTGTTCAGCCACCTGCAGTGTGTCTGAAGAGTTGTGCTGCATCGCTCTGACCACTGCAGCACCTGTATGTCTTACCCCTGTGTCCTGATCTATTGTGGAAGACCCATCCACAAAATATACAACACTACCTGGAATGGGGTCTTCTGTTGCTTTGCTACACTCACCTGAAATATATGTGGCACAATCATGGGCATCATCGTCAATGTCTGAAATGGGGTGTGCAAAGAAGGTAGCAGGATTGACTATGTGGCATTTAAACACCTTCAAGGATGGTAATGATAATATTATCTCATAGCCTGATACTCTGTGTGTTGTTAATGTTGTTTTAGCTTTCTGAATTATTGCAAACACAGCATGTTCAGCATACAGTGTCAGAGGGGCACCCATGGCAATGGGGGCACTTTTCTTTACTGCAAAGGCTGCTGTGGCTAGTGCTTGTTCACAAGGGTAATGGCTTTTCATGACAGAATCAAGTAGGCCACTAAAATATGCAATTGGTTTGTGGCCTAAAGGATACTTTTGGGTGAGGACAGCCGTCATCACCTGGCCATTACAGTGGCAAAAAAGAAAAAACTCTTTGCTGTAGTCTGGTGTTCCTAACACTGGTGCATTTGTTACCTCTGTTTTTAGCTTACTGAAGGTTTGTTCCATCTCCGTAGTCCATGTTATCCTGTCTTTCTGTGTTTTCGCCTGTTTGATAGATGCAAGCAGTGGGGATATTAAAGTACTTTAGTCAAAAACCCACTGTCTGACATAATTACATAAGCCTAAGAACTTCTGCATTCCTTTCACAGTCTCAGGCTCTGTCATCTGCCGAATGGATTCCGCTCTCCCGGGCATAATTCGGTGACCTGATACTGACAGTAGTTGCCCCAAGTATTGAACTTCTTCCTGGCAGTACTGTAATTTTTCCCTGTCTACCTTGTAACCTCTTTGAACAAGGGTGCACAACAGGGACACAGTGTCCTTTCTACACTGCGTCTCTGCTGGACTACAGATCAGTAGGTCATCGACATACTGCAACACTGTCCTGTCACATTGAAAATTGGTGAGGTCATTCTTGACCGTCCTTTTAGACACTAGGGGACTCACAGTACCCTTGGGGTAATTGGGAATGAAGGGACTGTGAACCACAATAGGAAAATGCAGTCAAATAGTGACTGTCTTGGTGCAGGGGAATGCTGAAAAATGCATTCTTCAAGTCTATGACTGAAAAGTATTTAGCATCTTGGGGTATGTTGGTTAGGATGATGGAAGGGTCAGGTACTACAGGGAATTCTGGTATCACTATGTCATTAGGGGGAGCAGGTCTTGAATCATGTGCCACAAATTTCCCTTGGCCTTCCTTATAGGGTAAATTGGGGTGTTGCGGGGGGATACACCTGGGTATATGACTCCCTGTTCCACCAATGCCTGTATACCAGGTGCAATGCCCTCCTCTGCTTCTTTGGATAGAGGGTATTGTCCCACTCTTGGTAGTATTGCTCCTTCCTTCAAAGTTATTCTGAATGGTACTGCTGTGCGGACGAGGCCTACATCATAAGGGCCTTTTGTTCACAAGCTGGAGGGTACCTGCGCAAGGTCATTATCTTTGATAGGACACTGGAGACATTTATTGGTATCACAGGCTTTGTCTCCAGTGTGGTGCGTAGAGGTACACTGTTTTGAAAAACAATCTCTGTCTTTCTAAGGTCATCAGCAAACAAATGGTCATCTGATATGTCGCCCACCTACATGTTGGGATCATAAAAGATGACACATACCCACATCGCACCAGTGTGGTCACTTGCCATCAGTGTCCCATAGGTGGGGGACACTTCTAGAGCCTCTATTTCCAGAATGAGGTATTTGTCTAATATTTTAAAATAGGGGCCCTGTCGTCTAAAGAGAAAGCTCTTGGGTAACTCAACTAGCTTCACTGTCAGTTCCGGTGTACACTGCTCTAGTAAAAGCTAAAATGCCTACAGATCTGGCTCTAACTTGGTTACCATCTGGGGGGGGTAACTATTGTCATGATGCGTGTACTAGATACTCCAGGTGTTGAACAGATCATAGTCCCATCCTCTTCAAAGTGAATAGTCATGTTTAATTTTGCCATGAGATCACATCCTAGCAGATTAGCTGGTGCACTTGGGGAGAATAAGAAACATCCATCAACATATCTTCCCCCTATTTCCATCTCCACAGGTTTAGTGAATGGAACCCTCATTACAGCCCTGGAGAACCCCTGTGTGTCCATTGATAAATTTGACAATGGCAGTCCCCTCTCACGGATACAGGACCTAGTGGCCCCAGTGTCAATGAGAAAGGTGTACTCTTTGTCATTTATGGCTACCATCACAGTGGGTTCCTCGTCTGGCCTGTGGGTTACCGATAAGACTGGACACATGAGACTTCTCCTTGGGCACCTTCATTGGGCATATCCTCCCATGTAGTTTTGCTGGAATGGGTTTCCTCCCATGACAGTTACCCCTCCTTGTAAGTTCTGGTGCTGCAAGGTGGGCTGCACTGTCTGCTGTGGCCGATACTGTATTTGGGACACTGATTGCTGTAACTGCTGAGAATGTATCTGTGGTTGAGGCTGCAGTTGTATTTGGGGCTGTGGGAGCTATATCACTTGGGGACTCGTGGCAGGTTGTGTTACAATGCCACCAGGAGGTGCCATTTGTTGTCCATAATTTGCCCTTGTCTGGTTGCTAAGTTCATCTTCCTTTTTAAACCTACAGTCTCTAATTAAATGTCCTGCCATCTTGCAATAGTGGCATGTCTGTCCACGCTGGAATGTGTTTACTCTATTTCCCCCAAACCTTCCTCGCCCTCCTCTTCCATTATTCCTGGTATTGCTTCTCTGGGCATAATGGTAGGGTTGCATTGGGGTGCCTGAAGGAGGCACTCCCAGGGACAGTGCAGCTAACTGGGTGGTGTTTTCTTAGACAGTTTTTGCTGGACCAATTTAGCTGCTGCTTTCTCTATTTTATCTTTCTCACTCTTTTCCTTTTCTTGTCACTTCTTACAAAAATGTATTATGTGTGCTTGTATCTCTATCCATGGTTTGGTCTCTAAGGCCACTATATTATCTAATTCATCCTGCACTTCAGCTGGCAGACTCTTTTTCACTATGTTGTAAAATAGTATTGCATTCTGTCCAGTTACATCCCAACTCTCCCCCACTTCCTGTGTCCATTTTTCCTTCATTCTGCTAAGGAATTGGGCTGGGTCCTCATTTGGCTGCATTGTTTGAGCCATAAGGGATCCAATGTCTGGCCTGTCTGGATACATTTTTCTCAGTTGTTTCCAAACAATTCCCCTTACTCTATTAAAGGGTGCCCCATCACATTTTTGGTTGGTCAATGTCACATCCTTTACTCCTGCCTTTGTGAACAGTAGGTCTGTCTCATCTCCTATAAGGGAATTTAGTAAACTCTTAGGTCCATATTTATACTTTTTGACGTACAACGGCGCCAACGCAGTTGTGTGTCAAAAATTTCACCACCGGCTAACGCCATTCCAACGCACCATGTGGGCGCCTTATTTATGGAATGACGTTAGCCGGTGCTGCGGACTGGTCTGAGTAAAACAAAATGACTCCCAACAGGCTACCCCGGTGTATGGGAAAATGGGGGTTGTGCGTAAAAAAATGGTGCAAATCAGGTCTGAGGCTAAAATCAGGCCTCAAACCGGACTTGCGCCATTTTTTTGACGCACAATCCCCATTGACATGACTCCTGTCTTAGCAAAGACAGGAGTCATGCCCCCTTGCCCAATGGCCATGCCCAGGGGACTTATGTTCCCTGGGCATGGCCATTGGGCATAGTGACATGTAGGGGGGCCCAAATCAGGCCCCCCTATGCCACTTAAAAAAACGAAAAAAAATACGTACCTGAACTTACCTCTACTTCCCTGGGTTGGGTCCCCCCATCCATGGGTGTCCTCCAGGGGTGGGTGAGGGTGGCAGGGGGTGTCCCTGGGGGCAGGGGAGGGCACCTCTGGACTCCTTCCGAGCCCACAGATACCTTAACGCCTGCCCTGACCCAGGCGTTAAAAAACGTCGCGCATCAGGCTGTGCGCCGTTTTTTAAGGCCCACCCCCTCCTGTGCGTCAAATGACACTGGGGGATAAATAAGGCGCACAGGCCTTAAAGTAATTTTTTGGAAGGGAACGCCTACCTTGCATATCATTAACGCAAGGCAGTTTCCCGCTTCCAAAAAATGACGCACATGATGGAATTTAGACGTCCGCGGGGTCGGGCGCCAAAGTATAAATATGGGGCAAGGTTTGCGCCGAATTTGCGTCAAAATGTTTGACGCACATTCGGCGCAAACAGAGTATAAATATGCCCCTTAATGTCCCCTATTGCAAGAGTAATCCCTGCAGTATGTTTTTCCAGAGCTGCTATCCATTTTCCAGCACCCTCAGCAAGTTGTGGCAACTGTTTTTAAGATTTTCTTTGTCCATCTGGGGCCATGGTATATACTGAGGCGCCCCTGGGCCCTTGAATATCAAGGGCAGCTGTGACAGGACTGTAGTCCTATTGCCAGTAGGGTGACGAGAGTCATACTTACGAGCATATTTCTGTCACACTCTTAGACTTTTCTGCATATAGGGATAATCCCAGTAAGGATCCCCTGTGCCCTGAAAAATGCACATTTCTGCATTAGCCATGTCTTGGGGTTCAAAGGAACCCTCTCGCGGCCATGGTGTCATCTGTGATGACAATCCTTCTGTCCAACCTGCTAGGTTGTCAGTAAAAGGGACAACATTATACCAACTATTTTCATACTGAGCTACTATTTCATTGGCCGTCAAATTATTGCCAGGGCATGCAGGGAATGCATGTGCCATGTCTTTCCTCAGTGTCATTTTTCCTGCCATATCAAATGTTCCCTTTCTCTCATATGGGCGTGCATGCGCCACATCAAATACTAATCTCTATAATTCTCTTGGCTTCTTTTGTAAAGTCTGTCCTGTCTTAATGTTTTCTTCTCCCTCACAGGCATATTGTGACTGTTTCTTGTTATGGTCCTCAAGAAGGGACATTCTTTTAACATGTTCAGTGATGTCATCTAATGCCCCCTCTGATCCTTTGTAGGATTTTTCTAAATCCAGATCTTCTTCACCTAAGCTGCTATGTGTGGAGACTGTGTCCTCTAGTCCTTCTTGTTCAATCATTTGTGGCCCAGTGAGGGCCCTTGACTGCCTCAAGGGCCCTTCCTCCTTTTCCCAAGTCGCTCTTTGGTCTACCCGTCCATTTTCCTGCACTGTGACCCCCTTGCCTACACTATTCTCCTCTGCTCCTGGGTGCATAAACCTCCAGCACTCTGTGGGAGGACTTTCTGGTGTATAAGCTAACCTTCTTGTCTCATTTTTAATGTTGGTACTTGGTTTTTGCAAAACACCTTCTTTTTTCTAGCCCAATCCATTCTCTGTGCCTCTCTTGACCCCTCAGTAGGTACACCTTCATTTTTCCTAGTGGGGGACATCTCGCCCTCTAAATGAAGTGTAAATGTGGCATCTACTGTCCCTATGTATTTAGTACTGTCCCGACCTCACATTTCCCGTGGTGTACTGGCCATTTGAGGACATGGAGATGGGTGGACATATTCTTTATGTTCAGAAAAAGATTCTAATGGTGGGCTATACTCGGGGTCTGTATATCCCGCAGCAGGGGGATGTGAAGAGGTGGGTAATGTGTGGGGTACCAGGTTGCATTGTATACATGCCCTGTACCTTTGCACTGCCTAACCTTAATTGCACGTCTTGATAGGGGGGTGGAGGAGCCGAAGGGAGGGTTTGAGGCTTTGTATTTGACTCATTCATATTTGTTTCACAAAAGACCCTCCTTAGGTCTAGTGTGATCTTCCTTTTCTCTAGTTTATTTCCCTTGAATTTACTCTGTAGGTGGGTGCCCATGTGTTGTATTATCAAATGTGCCCTCTTTGGGCCAAGCATGTGCAAGTTTTAATGTTGCTTTGTGCCATTCCTTACAGTATTTTCCTATCCTGTCCTTGTCTCCTGAGAACACTTTAACCATGTGTTCTAAAGGAGACCCCATGTCTGTTTAGTGAACTTAATCCTGTATACTATATGGCTTACACTCTAAATGGACTTCTATTTACTTCCTGGGGTATTTCACATAAACTGTTTCTAGGCTGTGAAGGTGAACATCAGATATATATATATCCCTAATCTCTGAAAGACTTTGTTCATTTATATATATATTAGGTAGGTGCATTTATGTGTGGCCTAAGTAATTTGTTTGCCTGACACAACAAACAATAATGTTATTGTGATATATATATATATATATATATATATATATATATACACATGTTTATAAGTTACTCATATCCTAAATTCCACACTGGGAGGTCCCTAATAAATGCATACAGTATGAGGTCTAATACTAAATATGAGTCTGTTGTTATTGCAGGGAATTACGTAACTGTTGCCCATGGTTCCACTGAAAAACTGCAGTGACTTCAATATATTCACTTTCTTGCCACAGGGTGGCACCAGTGTCACACATGAAAAATTAAACAGAATATTTTAGAGGCCTTCAAGGGGGTGCCTCACTCTTGGAAAGAAAACTGCAACAGGTTTTGTAGGTTTCAAAACAAACTCTTTTATTCTAACTATGCGTAGGTCCTGTTCACATCTATCTGAAAGGTAGTTAAATATATTTGTATGTATAGTAGCTGATAATTCTCCTTCTATTTGTATACCCTCAAGATATTTGTATATGTCCCAGTCTATACTGTTTGATAATTCTTCTTGCCTCTAATCTTGAGGCTCTATAGTTTCATAATGGGGATAATAGTTAGTAGTTTCAGTACTTGTTATGGGGTTCATGAGGCTACTACACTACACTTAACTTGGAGTACAATGTCCTTATATTAGTTCTTTGAATAATTATTTATAATTGTCTAACGGGCATTTCTCTTATATCAATGTAGGTTGTTTTAAGGCCTAGAAGTGATATACTATAAATACCTAGACATTCATAACTTTTGACTTAAAAATAAATGATTCTATGGTATTGATATTACTGGTCTACTAAGGTCAGTTCTGTTGCAGAGGGCGATAACCTGACCATTATAAAAATGAATAATTAATTCAGGAATGTGGAATTAATTAGTTTACTTTGTTGGGACATTTGCTCAATCCAGTCAATTACTTTACTTTTGAGTATCCTGTTATAACTTAACCTTCATGAGAATAGGAGGTCTGATACTTATTCCTAAATGATACACTAAATAACATAAACTTATATATTGACATTATTATGTGGCCACATTTCTATCTATACATGCATATACATACACAGTAATTCTTCATTTCATACTAGGGCAAACAAAATACTACTGGTCACTTCCCTCCGGATTCATAGAGGGGACAACTTTTCACTATTTGCAACTACAAATTGTGACTTCCAGACTTAAGGTCTGGGTTAGGTTGACTTGAGTGTTCTTTAGAACATACACTGATTGCTCAGCCCCAAGTCCAACACTACTCTTGACCACTTTTGACTTACTCAGTCAAGCTCCCTGTATCTTCCGGACTTACCACCGGGATCTCTTAATATTTTATCAACTCATACGCAATTTTGCATGCAAACACCAAAATGATATACATTACAGTGTCAAAATTGTAAATGTCTTTATAAAATAGAAAGGAACAGACCTCGTACTGTGTTCACCTTAACTGCTAAACACCTGAGTCCCATCCATCCCCACGAGATCAGAGATTTTTACTTAAATGTTGGCATCTCCCTTACCTCTTTAAAAAGTGTGCAAATCACCTCGTGGAGACAGGCAGGCCCCCAGTCCAGCAGCTGGTGAGATCAAAGTAGAGCTCCTGGCTTAGCTGGCCAATATGTTAGAGGGAAATCTGTTAATAAAATAAGACAGATCAATTTGACACAATAATATCGTTTTAATTGATTTTCAGCTGGGAGCAACAGGCAGTCTCAACATAGAGGCCATGACTGAAGTTCAAAGTTCTAGTTCACAAGCTGTGGTATTTATACTGTAAAAACCACAAAAAACTATGCCGACAAGTTCAGCATTGACATAAGCAAGAACAAGCAGTACAGATAAGATAATAGGGGAGAGGTACCTCTTGACAAGAGCACATGCATGATTATTGGTCACCTCATGGGTGGGTAAGTAACATTGACGTCATTCTGCATCTCTATCTTTTCTGCACAACAAGTGATTATATATTACATGATGCTCACGGTAGCCCTGCCTTGTGCTAATGCTTATCTGACCCTTACACAGTTCCCCTCACCAAGATATGAATGACTTGTGGTTTTCAGGACCCTTGTGCTAAGGCAGGATACACCCTTTTGTTCCACCCTGTGCGTGCTAAGTGAACATTTTGAAAGCGACAGTTGGTGCAACTTTAAAGAAAAACTCTCATTCTAATGTGGCTTGGGCCTCTTGTGTGTTTCAGCACAGCTAACTCAACAATGCAGCATGTGTATAAGTTTCCTAAGTAATAAGTGTTTGTTTGTCCTAAATATGACCTGCCTTTTCTATTAAACCCACAGTCTGTCTTTTTTTAGCATGTCATGTATTAAGCCTTTCACTACTTACATTAGTTTACAACTATCCCTAGCCTAAAATCTTTGTATTGGCATTTGGGAACTTATGTTTGTATGTATGTGAGGTATGTGATGTGTTCCTATTCTTCCTACATCATTTGAAAAACTTATCTTAGTCCTTCAAGCAAAAATTTGAGGGTCATTTAAAGTTTGGCAGAACTGTGCATCTGCCATGTACGATATCTGTACAATGTCGGGAATCGTCATGTGTCGGTCTCTTCCCATCACCAACACCATGGTCTGCAACCATTACCCATCACCTGATGCAACGGTGCATCACAAGTGGAAGCAATGATGGTGGCCTGTGGCTGCCACAAGTGGTAGGGGCGGTGCTGTGCTTTCAACTCCAGTGTACTGCGCAATTAGGAGGACAATGTGGCAACACAAAACTGTGCCCTAATATGCACATGATACAAAGAAACGTGCAGGTGTAATCTCCCAAGATTTGGCAGCCATTTTAGATCTCGGGGTGGGGTCGGCCTATAAATAGGAGCCACACCAGAAACACACTGCCAGTTTCTCAGAAATCTGTGTGGTGAGAGCCGATCCACAGCGAGAAACAACTATTGTGATTCATGTAGGAAGAGTTTCAAGTTTGAGGATTGGAGAGCTGGCGATCACACTTTGGGAAGCTCTGAAAGTCTGGGAGTATTTAAAAAGAGTTGTCTTCGAGGAGTCTAGAGTGAGAAGTTGACTTGTTCTTGTATGCTACAAGACTAAGGGCCTCATTATGAGTTTGTCAGTTCGTGCACCTCCATGGCTGCGGTGGTCCGACCGCCATTGCCTTGGCACCACCGTATTACGATGCTAGTGGGCCCATACAGCAAAGACCTCTGCGGTCTCACCGGCACTGCCAGGCAAGGCCGACCACAGCAGTGACAAGGCCACTGGACACATTATGATGTTGTACACCGGCAACATGACTGTGGCTGTCTAACCACCATGTCCCAGCAGGTGGAAACAGAGAGTATAAAGGAAGCAACTCACCTGCAGGTAGCCTTACACTTCCTGTGCCTCCATGGAGCCCAGCACACACATCCTGCCGCTGCT
Organism: Pleurodeles waltl; assembly: GCF_031143425.1. NCBI lineage: Eukaryota > Metazoa > Chordata > Amphibia > Caudata > Salamandridae > Pleurodeles > Pleurodeles waltl. The sequence goes on from NC_090448.1 coordinate 1,143,506,525, forward strand.
GTTGCTCATCGAACGAGCCCAAAATCTGTGCCGCTGTGGATGCAACTGATGATAAGAACACACACCCACCTTTGTCATCAAGCTCAACAACAGGTCGTTGTGCCATCATCCACATGACATGGGCAGTCACGTTACGGGCACCAAGTACACCTGTCCTTGTGTCCCATTCACAAAGAATGACACATTCACAGCCATTAAACGCCCCCTTTGGACAGGTCAGTGGCACTGCACCACCACACTCCACAAAAACACACGTCTGCTGATCTTAGGCACAGGGACAGTGAAGTGTTCAGAACATTGTGTCACACAACAGCAGCACCACAGCAGCATCACACATAATTCAAATGACACCCTCACATTGCACACATGCCATGGACTATCATTAGATGGAAGACATATATGTATGGATGTATCATGGAACACAAATATCCCTCCCATGAAACAGCCCAGCAATGGACCCAAACATCACCCACAACACAATGAAAGGTCAATGGGATGCGCAATATTTTGAAAGACAAAATCCAAAGCTCACAATGCAAACAATATCTGCACAATAGGAATGGGGGCATCAGAAACACTCATAGAATGATGCTGGCCTGGACATAGTAAACTTTTGCACATGCCCCTAAAACAACATTTGCACAGGAACTGACCCTTCATGTATTTCAGGGACAAGCAATAGTAGAGCCAAGTGACATGCCTATCTGCATAATGTGTAAGTGCGAGTCAAGAAAACACATACAACAGCAACAGCATGGCCATATATCTAGATGAAGTAGCTGCAAGGTACACACATCAATATGGACACATGCTCAGTCGCATGCAAAGGAAGCTAGCACAATCACAACTGAACACCCTCCATGTATGGACAAACAAAACGCTACCTTCCGCACATGAGACAGATGAACAATCCATATTAGGTAGACAAGACTCACACTATACATGCTGACATTGGCCAACACAAGATGAACTACTTACCATACCAAACAGAACACAATGCAATGACAACTTGATTGGAATAACAAACACATATCAATACAGTGTACATCTACATTTGTCTTGGGTGACACCAGCACTGCCCACAAAGTCAGATATTGCAAACAACAGCAAATGGATCAGCAGTCCAGTTGAAACACACAGAACTGTAGGCATACAACACAAGTTACTAAGGAACAGCATAAAGGTAGAAAAGTAATGGCAGGAGAATAATTGTGTACCCAACAAAACAACAACTTGGGTTTATTGAAGTCAAATGCTTAAGAGCAAAGGCCATTGGCCATTCCACATCAGTTCATGCACATTACCGTGTCCACACTTGACTCCATTCACAGCCAGGGAACCTCTTCAGGAAAAGGCATCAAGTGGGCAGGCAGGCACCTCAGGAATCGTCCTTGGGTGGAGTGAGGTCAGATTTAGGATGGGTTTGGGAGGGGGACTTTTTCTTCAGAGGGGTGGGTTTCTGTTTTTGGGGGGGAGGGGGTACTGGTGCTTACGGGGGCAGGTGTGACAGGAGAGGATTCAGATGTGGAAGGGATGGGTTGGGTTTGGGTAGGGGCCTCTGGTTTGGGAGGGGGTTTGGAGGGAACAGGGAAAGGGCAAACTCAAAAAGGAGACTCTCCTTGGGAAAATGGGTAAGATCATCAGAAAGGGTTGGGGATTTGGAGGCTGAGGGAGTGGCGTGTGTGTGGGTATAGATGCCTTAGGTGTGTACTTGTGTTTGGGTGGTGTCTGTTGCATGTGTGAGTGTGGGTGTTTGCGTGTCTGGAGGGTCTTGGAGGTACAGGTGCTGGGTGATGTGGGAGTGGTGGATGTGTGTGTCTGTTTAGATTTTGAGGATTTAATTTAATTTTATTTATCTTTAATAGATACATATTTGTTTTAAATATTGTTCTATAAGTTTTATTTTATTTTTTATTTAAAATTAAATGTTTTCTTAAAAATGTTTAGGAGTTGGAATAGGAAACCTTATCCCTCCGAAGTACACCGCTTTCCCCTCTTTTGCTTATGTTAAAGGTGGAATAGTTCATTTTACCCCATTAAAGATTACATTACCATAGAGTGGCCAGAATCAATATTCATGTAGTGGGATAGCGCTTAGATGGTAGGCAATATGAAGTTTTACAGAACTTTGTTCTGATTTGCCACAAATATAATATTTTGCTCTAACCATGATGATTTTGCAGAAACTGTATGTAAACATCACATTTTGGGGGTGAGCCAGAGCTGTCCTGCGATGCTACTAGGGATGTTTTCTATGTTCATATTGATTTTGCTGCTCACTTGGGACTTACATTTTTTATGATTTGCACATTATTCTGCATTGCTCTATTTACTGAGAGCCTTCATGTAATTCATTCTTTATGCTTCTGCACCTTATAACTTCTGTACCACACCTTTTGAATTTTCATAATAAATCATTTAAAATGTCTTCTCATGCTCTAGAACTCAATTATTAAGGGCCTGATTATGGTGTTGGCAGGATGGGGACCGCAGTCGCTTTTCGGCGGTCTGACCACCCTATTCCTTGGTGGGCCTACCACCCAATTATGTACAGACTGTCAACGTGACGAGAAGACTGCTGTAGTCCCACCACCTCCGCAGATACTCCTGCCCCTGCAGTGGGACAGCCAGAGGCGGCTCTTGGAGGGACTTACTACCCAGCTTACTGCAGTGGAAATCATGAACTGCCCTTCTGCCGAGGTTTTCTTGGCGGGTACGTCGCCATGCGCGATTCGGTGGAAAGGCACTAAATGAAGGGAAAACTCACCGTAAGCTGGCCCGAGTGTCTCCAACGTTTTGGGATACCTTCACAGTGCGTGCGGTGTCCATTCCAGGTGACAGGGCGTGCATTGTTGCCCGTTCGATGGGGCCACACTGTCACTGCATGCAGTGCCCATACAAGAGACGTAGTGAGCAGCGCTCCCTGTACTATGGAGCCACAGTGTAACTGCACTCAGTTCCTGGTGTGTTGCATCACACAATCTTGATTTCACCGCAAAGAGACCGCCAGGCCATGGGATACTTCATAATATGGTGGGTAGGAAGACCTGCAGCTCAGCGGAGTACTCAGTCCTGCTGCTGTTGTCAGTCTCTAGGGTGCATTATCTCGGCAATATTTTAGAGTGTACAGTTTTAGGGGCAGCCTGCGCCCACACGTTAGAGGTAATTATTTTGTCATCATAGCACCTCAGGTAGTGAGCTATCAACTTGTGTGCATTACACCCTGACAACCCAAACAGCATGCACTGGTCTGAGTGGAACACTCTTCAGGATTTCCACGTTGAACCATCGTGTCCAACTTATTCGGCGTACGGGTGTAATCATCGCACTGTCCTATCCTCTTTTTTTTACCCTAGCACGCATCAGCTTATCCCACTATTCATCTACCATGAGCCATATTTCTGCTTATGTAGCTGCCATGCATTTCTGATCCAGTCTGCCGACCTTCAGAATTGACTGTGTCCACTCTAAACAACTTGGGGGAGCCGGGGAGACCCACTTCGATACCAAAAATCACAAGCAATGGGTTTTCCTTTATTTCTTGCCCAGTATATCAGATAAAACCTCACCCACTCTCGACCAGAAGAGTTGTATGATGGGGCACTGGGCAAGCATGTGGACCTCATCTGCCCTCTTCAGCCTGAATTTCTGGCACGTCTTTACTGCACGATTCCCCAGATTCGACCGCCTTTGTGGGGTCCAGTATGCTTTGCGCGAGATAAAAAAAGTGTTTTTTCTTTAGAGGCGTGGATTTGACTGTTTTATATAAAATGCGCGAAGATAATTGCAATTTGGTTACCAACTTAGGCAATGGCAAATCCTTCCTCCATACGCTCTCTGGCAATGTGAATTCTCCATCTGCCACCTCCATTAACAGCCAGTAGCTCAATATGACCTCTTTCTCTTTGGGGCACTATCTTGTACCAGGCAGCCAAAACTGAGTCCCTTCAATCCCCCTGTCTCAGAGTTTGTGCCCTCCTGGCCAGTCGACTAATACCTGAGTCGAGACACCCTCTCATCCATTACCCTCAAGACCACTTCCCAAGATAAGCTTCAATCTTCCCCCAATTATCTACACCTCCCTACAACAGTGCTATTGCTAGACAGTCCCTCAAGCATTCTGGAGTTCCCGGCAAGTTCCATATGTGAACAAATTCACTGTAAGACTGTATCCCCGCCACTGCTCTGATTTGTGCCCAGACTTTGAATGCTGCCTAAAGATTTTTTTAATTTTATCTTCTTGAAAAATTTGGGATCGCCGAACAAACATAAAAAATGTAATTCGCCCTGACGTATACTTTTTTGCACAGCCTGTAATGGGAGACCTACCTGTAAATTGTCTGGACCCTTCAGCAGCATCCTACATTTTTGCATTGATATGCCCACCAGTACTACTGAAAATCTGGTGTTGCTAGTCCCCTGTCTTCCATTTCCTATGCAGGTTCTGACACTGCTGGAGGCCCAAATGAAGCTACTAAGTTTCCATGCAGATTAATAAACCAGTTCCTTTTAAATGAGAGTGGAATAATTTTAGAGAGGAGTGAAAACTTGAGAAAAATTGACATCTTTGTTTTATTCAATCTACTGAATACCGTTATGGGAAGATTCATCCAAGTTCTTAGCAGCATACTTGTTTCTGACATAACCTTATTAAAGTTGGTCTCAGCCAGTTTATCAAGGTCCTGCACTACCTGTACCCCGATATACCTTATCTCATTCTTTAGTAAAGGACTGTCATAAGGAGTATTCCAGGCCATCATTTCTGTCTTGGAGATATTAACGAGATAACCTGAGGCTTTCTCAAACTCATTAATTCCATGCTGTACATCGGGGTAGGAGGGCACTGGATTAGATGTATGAACTGTCAAGTCGTCTGCATATAGTGCAACCTTCTTTTCCCAGCCTCTGCAAGAAAAGGGCATAATAACAGGGTTCTCTCTCAACCTCCTTGCCAACAGCTCAATGTACCAGCTAAACAGTAAGGGTGAGAACAGGTATCCCTGTCTCGTACCTCTTTGTATTTTGATTGGAGTTGTAAGTGTGCCACTGATAGCAATTCTCACCTCTGACTCGCTACATAACAGTTGGTCTGCCCTACAGAACCTCTCGCCCAAATCGCTATGCTTAATAACAGAATAAAAAAATGGCCAGTTCATCTGTCAAATGGTTTTGCAGCTTCAAGCATTACCAAAGCCAGAGGGAGTTTCCCTGCTATTGCCATAAAATTACCCCATTGAGCCAATGCTTCACCTCATACAACTGGCGCCCCCCTAAGATGCCTTTCTGACTCTCATAAACCAAACCCCCAATCACTTTATTAAGGGGGTAATTACGAGTCTGGTGGTCCAAGGACCGCCAGACTCGCAGTGATGGTTGGACCACTGTACTCCAGGCGGTCCGACCACGACCTTACCACCCTGGCGGTCAGACTGCCAGGGGACCGCATGGCTCCCGATGGGTTGATGGCAGTTGGGGTTGGGCTCAGCCATGGCTGATCACAACCCCAATTACCTACAGCCATTCAAAGGCAGGGACCCTGCCATGGAAAGGCTGGCAGTAAGCCAGTTTTGGGGGCCACAGGAACAAATGCAAACTGTCTGCTTTGCTGGGTGCTGGGGTGCTACGGTATTGGCCGCTGCTTAAGGAAATGTTCCTGCTTTTCAGCCCGGTGGGAACATTGTAAGATGACGGGGGTGCCACTAACGTGACTGTGGCGTCCTCCCCGCCATTTTGGCGGTCCTGTGATGGGACCCCCAAAGTCATAATGAGGCCCTAAGTCTTTTCACCAATATTCACATAACAAATGTATAATCACAATTTAACAGTGAAATTGGCCTATAAAATTCACGTCTTTATTCAGTTTTAAAGCACACTGAGGCCCGTATTTATACTTTTTTAGCACTGCATTTGCACCACTTTTTGACGCAAAAGCGACACAAATGTACAAAATACAATTGTATTTTGTAAGTTTGCGCCGCTTTTGCGTAAAAAAATGACGCTAAAAAAGTATAAATATGGGCCTGATTGTCACGTTCTGCCATGTATGTAAGAGAGAGTTACCCCCTGATTATACATCCTCCATCAGTCTGATTAATACCAGAGCTATCATCTCGCCCAAGGCCATGTACAACTCATGGGGTGAACTACTGGGGTCTGCTGCTTTACCTCTTCTACCTTCTCTCAACACTTCCTTTACCTCTTCTAGCCTTATCCCCAGGTTCAGAGAAGTCTTTTGATCATTTTGGGACTGTGGGGACTCAATTAACCAACTTTATATTTGCTCTCTGACATCCCTGAAACCTCCATGCGTGGATCTTGATAAAGGTGACAAAGGCAATCTGTATGTGGGGGGTAAGATTGCGGTCAGCTAGTTTAGCCTATTGTGAGCTCACCCCAGGTGCTCGAATATGCGCGTTAATAGCTAGACAAGGAGGAGGTTTTGTTGGGGTACTTGTTGGGTAGAGGCTTGGTGGAGGCCTTGCCAGAGGAATCAACACGGGTGCACGGCAGCATAGCCGTCTGGAGGGTGGCAGCGGTGGGACTCAGAAAAGACCATTGGGCATCAGCTCGGACTTCCCTCCTGGGCACTGCAGGTAGTGTCAGCACATGCTGGCGCTGCCTGATGTATTGTTGCCGTGTTCAGCACTGACCCCTCAACCACAAGAGAAACAGGAAGAGGCAGGTCTCAGAAGCCAGCAGCTGTACTAAGGGTTCACACAGGATGTGGCAGTAAAGGGACCTCGCTTCTACCCTCAGCACAAATTAGGAAGAACAAGGAGAAAAGGTTGGTGCAGACTACAAAGGATGAGTGTGTGTTGAGTAATGAGAAGGGGAGATATTGTTTAACAGGTACTTAGGTAAAAGTGGGATAGGCAGTGGGTGGCAATGTGAGTGGCAAGGTAAGGATGAGAATTAGCGTTAAAGGATTCCCCCTTTGCATGTTGTCCTGGAATGTGAATAGGCTCAGAGGCAAGGTTAGAAGTGGAAGGATCTTAGAATATTTAATTGAATCTGAAGCACAGATTATAATTCTGCAAGAGACTTCTTAAAAAGTAGACCTATGATCTCTTTAAGCAACAAAGGTGGGTGAGGGAATTTGTTTGCATGGATCAGGCAGTCTGGTCAAAGGGTGTATATTGGCAATATTGATTAGCTCCAATATCCCGGCAACTAGGGGCGAGTACATGGCAGACAGTGGTGGGTGATGGCTAGTAGTCAAGCTTCTGACGTATGGCTCATGGTACGGAATTGCAGGTTTTTAGATTCTAAGTATAAATGACTCAGGACCCCCCCCCCCCCCCCCCCCACCACCACCACTGGATTTATACCACCAGTTGCTGGAATTTAGGATACCAGTAATATTTGGGGGGAGATTTTAATGTCTTGCTAGACAGTACAGGAAAGTGAGTTCGACTAAGATGCAGTTGCATCTAAGTCTGATGATGAAGGATTTGGGATTAGTTGATGTATGGAGACAGAGGGCCGGTAGGACTAGGGAATATACCCATCACAATAGGAAATATGGCCATTTTTCAGGATCGATTTCTTAATGGATGTGAGAACTGCAACCCAGGTGAAGAAGGTGGTTCATCTCCTAGAGCATTTGTCAGACCATTCGGCCATCATTATGGAGATATTCCTGACACAGGGGTCAGTCCCCTCAAAGGTGGACAGTGGATAGGAAGTTATTGGATCAGGTGGCGGTACATCAGCTGAGAATGGAGACAGAATGTTTGTTAGATGAATCTGGATTCTGCACCTCTCCACATACTTTGGGACTCCTTTAAGGCATTTATGAGTGGTAAATTCATGAGCATAGCGGCTCATAAGAATAAAGAAGCTAGAAACAAACCTCCAGACCTTGAGGGGTGCATTGTGCACCTACCAAGAGTAGTTAGCAAGTGCCTGGAGGGGTTGAGCAGTCTGTCAAATGAGTAGTTTGCGAGAGGTTAGAGATGAGTTGGCAGGGCCTTTGGAAGACAGCATATGCAAAAGGTGGGAAGCGAGCAAGCTAGCCCGCTTTGAATGCCGGGAGGGATGCAGTAAGCTCTTAGCCTGGAAAACTAAACTTAGTCGTACAAAGAATATGATTAGATGGATAAAGGCCAAGTCCTCAGGGGAGGTGCTGACTGACAGATGTAACTCTTGGCAAATGGGGCACCAGTGGCAAAATACTTGCACTGATATTCTGGACATAATTATTAGCATAAGGAGCACCCTAATTAGTGCAGATGGGTGTGAGTGAGAATGAGTGTGAGTGAGCATGCTACCTGTGCGTGATAGTGCATGATAGTGATGGATAGTGTTTGTAAGTGTGTTACTCTTGGTGTCTGCCACTGGCCCTGGCATACTGAAGGTAATTGTTGTCATATGGCTACTGATGATGAAATGCTGTAACCGGCTTATTGCAGGTAGTTCTTGGCATAAGGGGGACCTGGGGCAAAACAGAGATGCTGCCACACTAGTGGTAATCATTTGCATATGGGGCACAAATGGCCGTGGCATACTGAATATAGTTCTTGTCATATGGAGCACTCATGGCAAAATGCTGGCACTTGCAGATTCGAGATAATGCTTGGCATAAGGGGAAACCATCACAAAATGCTGGTATTAGCACACTAGAGGTAGTTCTTGGCATATGTGCCACCTATTGTAAAATGCGGGCACTGAGATACTGGGCCTATATTTTGGCATAAGGAAAACCCATAGCAACATACTGGTGATGACATTGGATGGAATTCTTTGCATATGGCATACTCATGTCAAAATGCTGGAGATGGCAGACCAGATAGTGGCCATATTTTTGACATAAGGGGCATCCATGGCAAAATGGTTGTGATGACATTGGATGCAACTCTTTGTATGTGTAGAAGGGGGAGTGCCAGAACTGGCAGATTGAAGGCAGTTCTTGAAACGAGAGGCACCCATGGCTAAGTACTCTTGGGGGCATACTGGAGGTCATTCTTGGCATGAAGGAGGGCAACCATGGCATGTGGGTGGGGGCCACGAGAAAATGATGTCCCTCACCTACTACTAGAGGCAACTTTTGACATAGGAATCACTCATGGATAAATAGGGCATCAATGGCTTATAATGGGGGGAGGGTGGCACGCACAATGACAAAATGGTACCCTGGCACAGTGGAGTTAATATTTGACCTATGGGGCATCCACTGCGCATGGGGGTCATCTACAGGGCAGCATCAGGCTTTGGCACACCATTTGCTTTTGAGCAGATTTATTTGGAAATTGTGTTTTAAGCAGTGCTTTAAATGGGCCGGTACTCTCCGGTACTGAGTACCGGCACTTTTTTATTTTGAGAGGGAGAGTACCGGCATATCTCAAGAAAAACGTAATACTTTTAATTGGAGGGTACCAGCACTTCTCAGAAACAAGCAGGTACTCTGGTACAGAGTACCTGCACTTCTATTTTTCCATTTAAAGCACTGGTTTTAAGATACACTGGCCCGTATTTATACTCCGTTTGCGCCGAATTAGCGTCGTTTTTTTCGACGCAAATTCGGCGCAAAACTAACGCCATATTTATACTTTGGCGTTAGACGCGTCTAGCGCCAAAGAATGGGCAAAGAGCGTCATTTTTTAGCGGGAACGCCTTCCTTGCGTTAATGAGATGCAAGGAAGGCGTTCCCGTCTAAAAAAATGACGGCGACGCAAATGCGTCGTATTTATACTCCCGGGCAAAAATCACGCCCGGGAGGTGGCGGGTCAAAAACCCCCGCATTTGCGCCACTTTTTAACGCCTGGGTCAGGGTAGGCGTTAAGGGGCCTGTGGGCTCAAAATGAGCCCACAGGTGCCCTCCCCTGCCCCCAGGGACCCCCCCTGCCACCCCTGCCCACCCCAGGAGGACACCCAAGGATGGAGGGACCCACCCCAGGGACATTCAGGTAAGTTCACGTAAGTATAATTTTTTATATTTTTCAATTTTTTTTGGGTGGCATAGGGGGGCCTTATTTGTGCCCCCCTACATGCCACTATGCCCAATGACCATGCCCAGGGGACATAAGTCCCCTGGGCATGGCCATTGGGCAAGGGGGCATGACTCCTGTCTTTACTAAGACAGGAGTCATTTAAATGGCGTCTGGGCGTCGAAAAAATGGCGCAAATCGGGTTAAGACGATTTTTTAGCGTCAATCCGACTTGCGCCATTTTAAGACGCCCTAGCGCCATTTTCCCCCTACGCCGGCGCTGCCTGGTCTACGTGGTTTTTTTCCACGCACACCAGGCAGCGCCGGTCTGCTTGCGCCGGCTAACGCCATTCCATAAATACGGCGCCCGCATGGCGCTTCGGAATGGCGTTAGACGGCGCTAAATTTTTTGACACTAAACTGCGTTAGCGCAGTTTAGCGTCAAAAAGTATAAATATGGGCCACTATTTATTTGTTTCAAATGGTTCTTGGTAGAGAAGCCCCCGCACCCGACCCTCCCTAGAAGAAGTCAGACTCGCTGACTTGCTGGGATGTGGAGATTAGTTCGTCCCACCACTGTGAAAGATCAGCAGCCGCCTCCGCTTCACGACTCCTCTCCTAAAAGCTCATTTGCAAGATTGTGTGCTTGAGTAGCAGTTGTTTTTCACTGACGCCCCTAGGGCTTAGATGTCTGTAAACTATCCACTGGAGTTGCACACTGTTAGCAGTTTACGCAGCCCGAGTAAACTCGAGTAAACAAGCTCCTTTCAAAGGCCCTTCCCACAGTGTGAGAGCGCTTTGGCGTTTTGTGAGTAGTTTTTTCTTGCATGGCTCTCTTACAAGGTTATCACCCCCAGCCTTTTCATGCTCTTGAGTTACTGCCCGGGCAGCATCGAACTCTTCTTTACACAGTTCGTTACTGAGCTCCTCTCTGCCTAGCTGGAGTGGAGTTCAGAAAAGCTGAACAGAGAGAGTACAATACCCGCAGCCTTCACAAAGGCAGTTTCTTGCTCGACTGCTGCAGAGAACTAAACGCTTCTAGATTTTTTGTGATCTGTGAACAAGCGGGTAAACTGCGAAAAGGGCACTAATCATATCATGTCCTTGTGTGGGCAGACCCAGGATGTGAACACTTCCATCCCCGAAATCCCTGCTTAGTGCAGCAGACACACAAAGAAAGAGCAAAACATGCACTAATGTTGGTATGTGCCTAGTGTAGCCAGGAGCACACATACACACAAACTGCAAACACTCAACCCATCCTATCACGTGCTCAGTGTAGACACACACACACAAACTACAAACAACGTGGATGCTATCATGTGCATCAGTGCTTCAAATGGAAAAATGGAAGAGCGGGTACTCTATCAGTGGAAACGCAATTAATTATTGTGTAGGTGCAGGAAAGGACTCCTTCCCTTCCTGCACATAAACAATCATCCCTGCAAAACAGGAACAGTTACACAATGGCACAAGGGTGCCTGCATTGGCGCTAGGCAGCAGTTTGTGCACCAGAGCAGAGAAAAGTACACAATGCGTCGTATTTCTGCAAATACGACGCATCCCTGCACTTTCTAAATGATGCAGCGTGGCCCAGCAGGCTGGCTTGCAGCGCCACGCTGCCTCATTTCCTAGCAAATAAGGCCCAGATTGTAGCCTGTTGAGTAGAGCAGGGCCCATATTTATACTTTTTTAGCACCGCATTTGCGCCGGTTTTTGACGCAAAAGCGGCGCAAACTTGCATTTGCGTCAAAAACCGGCGCTAAAAAAGTATAAATATGGGCCCAAGTCTTTTTGTTATCGCTTGGTAACAGTGAAATCTCTTGCATATATAAAATGCCTTTATATATCTACTAAGTTACTACATATTACTTGTTTCATTATGCTGGTCGTTTCTACTCAAACGTTGTCTTAAAGTATATAGGTCTTCAGTTTAGTAAAGTACAAATTAAATATTGCTCCGCCAGAGAGGATCATGAAAGGATGTTGTAAGTTCATGTCCTGTAATTTTAAGACCAATTGCATTAAAGGCGTGTGCCAGCATGCTGCATGTTACCATATTACACCCAAACGTACACATGCTGGTACGTACTAGGAAGACTTTAGCTTGCGGCTGTTCACCAGGCCCCTGAGCTTAGCTCATGCCACCAAGCTTCTCCTGAACTCCTTCAATCCAGTGAGATCCATATCCAATATTTAGAGGATGCAAAGAAACACAGATGAACACTACCAATCAAAATAAAGCACAGACAACATCAGCATCACTCAGCATGCAAAAGTCCATCAACCAAAGGTTGCTCCTCCTTTTGCCAAACAATAATTGAGCGAAACCAACACTGACAAAATTCTATTATGAATTTGATATAAACCTGAGTACTGCATTTTAGTGAAAATAAACCATACTCATATTTAATTACTGTGCTTTACCTCTTTTCGTAAATGATTCCATGGTCAAAGATTAGTACAGCCACATGTTCATTTCATGTGCATTTTAACAGCAAGTAACTCTAATGCTAAACTGCATGGGAGCAATGATAGCAATCTCCCTCTCCACTCAGGTGTACATTACCTACCTCCAGATAACAGCCTACTGAGTAGGGTGGGGGATACTTGGGGGCACAGACTTGTTTCAGGGTAACTCCACATTTCCTGCGCAATGAATTGCCTGCCATGACACAACAGGATTCTGGGTAGTACTTGATTACCAGAGGTGGGACATCTAGTGGTGACAAGCGGTACTGGTTTCATACACTTTTTCAAAATTAATTAAATGACAGGCATAATCTTTCAGACCCGAAAATGCAAAAAAATGATTAACAAGTAAACACAGTGAAGTAAAAGACAAAATAGTCACATTCATTTTTTATTGTCTCTCAAACTTTATTCCCCTCATTACTCTTGTATCTCGCTTCCGCATTTCCCAAAAACTTGCTGCCTCTTGGGTTTACCTTTAGAAAAACGTGCAAAATGTATTTTGTTAATTAAGATGGACAGTGTTTCTATATATATATATATATATGTATTTATTTATTTGAGGCATTGAATTCAAGTGATTTATGTTAGACCTGTGTCCTTTTTCTAGCCTGTCCAAGTTGATGAAACTCAAACACAAGGAGTGATGGATCAAATTTACACACAAGTCAATGCTCAGGCACAACTGTAAACTATTGTTTCAACCCACCTATTTGATTCCTAATTATTTCTAGCATTGAAGAATGTAAGAGGAGGCATGGCAAGTGTTACAGACAAGGTTTGGTGATCTATTTCGAGTTTGCGTTCAGAATGTGAACCGGGAGAAACTGTAAATGCTCCTTAACGTAAAAAGAATGGCCTAACAGTCATTGAATAGTTGTAAAGAGTCCACACTGCATTTCTTTGTGCTGCCCATATAGTCTGATGATTACACTTCTAACCAAACACAGTGGGCTTCTACGTAACATTGAAGTGCATGCGTATTTCCAAATGTGACTGCTCCCGGCATGCAGAATCGGACTCGCAGGGTTCATTAAAAGCTCAGGCTCTTCCAGGATTGAGGTGGCTTCCAGGCAGAATGGTTTAGGCTTTGTGGCTCACTACCATGTATCACACCTACCATAATATTGGAAACAAATTAGTCGTGCAGCTTGGAAGGATTTGGTCCAAAGAGAGACATCTAAAAAGGTATATTCTGATTTCTGCGCCACGCATGTCAGTGAAGTTACCTCAAATTATGTGATGAAAACCCAAAGACAATAGATTTGTACAGATGACCTGAAAAGGGAAGTCTGTAAGATACACACACACAGGTGTCACCAAATGATTCCAGGTAGTGGTGGAGCAAAGGCAAGACCTAACTTCTATCCTACATATCAAATGGACATCAAGAAGGAAGAAACATCCACATATATGATCCTAGCAGAGATAAGGCATTGCCTGTTTACTTAATTATTTATTCTTTGATTGACTTGGATGTTTTATCAACTGACTATGTGTCGTCTTAAGGCGGTAGTAGCCCTGACGTCATATGGATCTGTGAATGGATTCTTGAATTGGTGGCATCTTGCAAAGGATGAGAAGAACTCTGTTCTGTAGCAGATAAAACCCAGTGCATGTGGTTGGCATAGCATGCCTCTCTGAAATGGGAGACAGGGAGCTGGACGTTGTGGAAACTTTCTGGAGCATTCATCTCTTTAGGTTCTTGAAATTGCCAAGCTTAGGCTATGCTATTAGCAGGTGTATTGTGTTATTCCCAAGGGCAGGATATTGAGAAGAGGTTTTGGGTATTATCTTAACCACAGTGGTGTGATGTTTAAGATGTGTTGAATGCCTATTTTTTTAATTACACTACTGCTTATTTAGAGCTTATGGTTGCAAATAAAACAATTTGTATCCAGAGCAAACAGAGAGAAAAAGCTCAAAAAGAAAGAAGGAGAAAGAGGGAAAACAGTGTCAAAGAGAGAAAGCAGGGATCAAAAAAGGACCTGCAAGAGTTAGATAGAAAGGCAGGGAGTGCCTGGTGCCAGATTAAAGATGTGTGACATGGAATCAAGTCTATGCAGCCCTGTTGTTAAAAAACCCATCTTTTCAATACACCGACTGCGGGCTTCCAAACAAAACTATGGACCTCAGCACTTGTTCTTCTACAAATTAAGCACTGGATTGCACTTACTTCTCTGGGTTGTTAGCTCATTCGTAGATGCTGACACTTTTGCCAGATAAGGAATTTCAGGTACAGCAGAACAAAGTGACTTGTCCAAGATGACACAATCTAGTCAATTGTGCAACCCAAAACAAGGTTTCATGTTCCATAAACTACAACTCAACCCTACGATTACTCAATCTCCACTAGAAGGAACTCAATCAAAACATAGGGGGAAATCCTTGATGTAGGTAAGGGTTTTTCCTCGGGGAAAATGTTTTCCTGTGGAAGATAAACATTTAAAATTACACATCTGGCACATGCACTCACTGCTTAAATCAACGCTTTGCACAATTTGACAAAGTTGGAGTGCAGGGAGTATGTCACACAACACTCCCACTAGAGCATTGCGCATGGTGCAAGTTTCCTGGGAATGTTTGTGAATTCCTTTCATATGATTAACTTTACTCGTATTTTTATGAATTGCCTCTTTAGTTTGTGCTTGCTATTAGTGCACAACAGCAGATTCAACCAAAGAGAAGTGTTGTGGTTTTCCAGCAGAGGAAGCAAATTTTTTGCATCCTTGCTGAATTTTGCATCAGGAGGGCACTACTGAGGTAAATGAATAGAGCTCCTCAATGGCCGGCTTTAGGGTGGTGCGAACGGTGCAGCGGCACTGGGCTCTGACCTGGAGGGGGCCACTGGCATCAGGTGGATTGGGGGTTGCTGTGTTTAGCAATAACTTAGGACCTGCTGCAGAGTTGCTTGTGCTTCCAGCTTTCAGGCAGCAATAAAAATGTCACAGTAACTCTTGTGATTAATGTTCCTGCTTGAGAGAGAGATCTTTTTGTCTAGTGGCAGTTTTGACTCGCCATAAAGTAGTGCAGAGGGCTAATGTGCCTGCTGCAAAGAACAGATCTGTATTTTGTGTGGATAGCTGAGTGGGTTAGTAAAGCCAGTCTTTACCAGCACTTTAAAACAAATTAAATGTTTGTGAGGGAGGGGCAATGGAGAGATGAGGTACACATTTGTAGGGTGGTAGTGAGAGAATCTGAGGAGGTGGTAATGGGGAGGGGGCACCATACAGATTGTCACACTGGGAGCCACCAGTGTTAAAGCCCGCCCTGAGCCATCCATTACAGACTGGGCAATCTGTGCATGATCCTCTGTATAATGTCAGCCCACAGATTACAAAGCATCACCTCCAGCACACATAGGCAGTCTAGAAAGATGTGCACTGACCCTATCTCACTTCGGGGACATCTGGTTTATTTTGTGGGACTGCTAAAAGAGAAGTGTTTACCACACTTCGTGGAAAGTCAGGATCCAGGAGGAATACATGATATGGTGACAAAGGGCTAGATGTAGCGAAATCCATTTTTGCGACTTGCAAATTGCGAGTATGAGCGACTCGCAATTTGCAAGTTGCAAAAATGGATGCAGAACGGTGTCTCAGACACCTTCTGCGACTCGCTATGAGATCGCAAAGACCCACCTCATCAATATTCATGAGGTGGCTCGCATTTTGCAAGCCCATAGCAAGTCCCTGCACTCACAGGGATGGTGGCCTGCTGTAGTCAGCAGACCTCCATGTCTGTGACTGCTTTGTAAATAAAGCAGTTTTTTTTTTCATTTTGCAGCCCGTTTTCCTTAAAGGAAAACGAGTTGCAAAATGAAAATATACCGAAACCATTTGGTTTCGTTTTTTTCAGAGCAGGCAGTGGTCCATAGGACCCCTGCCTGCTCTGAAAAAATATTTTTGTCGACATTCACAAAGGGGAAGGGGTCCCATGGGGACCCCTTCCCTTTTGCGAATGAGTTACCACCAGTGTGACACTGGTGGTAACTGCGAGTTGGTTTGCGACCGCATTCGTGGTCACAAAGCAACTATGAATTGCGATGCGAGCCGCGAATAGGAAGGGAACACCCCTTCCTATTTGCGAGTCGCATTCACAAATTGCGAGTCGTTACCGACTCGCAATTTGTGAATGAGCATCGCAAAAGGCTTTTTGCATGGCGCAAACTGCGATTTTCGCAGTTTGCACCATGCAAAAAGCTTGCTACATCTGGCCCAAAATCACGATTTCTATAATGCAGACTGCAGCTTAAGTGTTTACCGAATAACATGACATGAACGTGCTATTATACAACCCATTGCTGCTCATTTGACTGTTCTTGAGAAGATAAAAGGCAAAGTGGGTGCTGGTGGGATTGGAACCTGTGGCCTACAGATCTCTAGGAAGGAGATCAGCCACTGCACAGCCTCATCATGTACCTTAATATTCTTGCCACAGGATGCCAGGCTCATTCATTTACAAGACACATCTTGAACTTTCCTGGCAGCCGAAGAGGCAGATTTTCACTATTCCACTTATGGTGCCATCGTAAAGATGTTTTTAATTTACCTTCTTGGGCTATATTAAATGACTGACATTTCACACGGCTATGTCGTAGTCTACGTAAACTACGTAACTGACCCCTTTGTTACACATCTCTTTAGGAAAGCACCATTCTTTCCCTGGGCAGGTGTGCAAACAATGATACTGGTTGGACGTCTCTTACCCTCAGCTCTTCCTACATATGATTTGAAAAAGCTCTCAGTGGTAATTAAACTAACACTTTTCCTTCTATTCCCTTGTCTTTGTCTATTCACATTTTCCCTTCCATATCCCCTTTCATTTGTTTCCCCTCCTCCTCTTTTCTTATCTCTCCTCAAGAGTCTCACCCAATATGAAAATGTAGTAATATTCAAAGCATGCATTGATTCGTTGCTTATGAATTGCTTACTATGGCAATGAAGAAGGCCCAAGATGTAACAGACATGGGCCGAAACATGCACAGATTCATAGATTAGTGCAAAAGACCTTGATTTAACTACAATACACTTATTTTAATAAACTATAAGTGGTTTATGTTTAGGCCTATGTTTTCATTTGCTATATTATTCATAGTCTGTCCAATTATTTTCTTGCACATACCATATTAGCCTTGGCACAAGTCTCAGTATTTGTTTAAAAAAATGACATTTTATTTATGTGTTCTAAACAGGAATTAATTTTAGCCAGAGATTGAATTAAAAATGTTTTTAGTTCATTTTTGGAAATGGGATTACATTCTTTGTCATGCTTTTCTCTATCTTTCATCTCCCCTCTTTATATTCCTACTCCATTGCATTTGATGTAACCACATGTGACGACGCTATTTTAGAAATGTAAAATTTCGACTGAGTGATTTACCAAGGGAAACCCCTTATGTGAAAGGTGTGTGTGATGTCATACATTCAAGAGAGCAACTAATGTATATGAAACGATGCAAGTTTAAAAAGTGGATCCTGCCCTAAATACGCGCCACATGTGCACTGTACTCTGGGAGTTCTGCGTAAATCTGCCTTTGGATTGCGTTGCTATGTCTTAAAAATTTAAATGCTGAAACATGAGTATTTTTCACATGAAAGTTTGTGTGCCGAAAAACCTATCACCCTTAATCATCTTGTTGGAGTGTATTAGGTTTGCATGTTCAACTAGCCATTCAGCTTTTAGCCCAAATATCATTTGCTCTAGTCAAGAACAGGAGTTACACCTACAATGACCCTCTTTGGTGTCAGGATGCAAGATACTCGGAGACATATTTATCAAAGTTTTGTGCTGCCGTTGCACCATGCAAGCTAGCGCAAGGGTGACGCAAATCCTAGAATGCGATTTACCAAGCCATGCAAGGCCACCTTGCGTGCCCTGAGCAGCTTGGTAAATGTGGAGGCCTGCAAGGCAGCGCGAGTCACTGCCTGGAGTTACCCTGCCCCAGGGAAGCGTTCCATGGGTGGAGCATGAGTGTTCCCACGCAGCCAGCCACGGAGTCTGGTGCATTTCCAGATTTACCAAGACTGGTAAACCTGGGAATGCACCAAAAGGCTACGCCTTCCCAGGGGAGGCATACTCAGGAGAAATCTCTTTATTTCTCCTCTTTTTTTCTCTTTTTATGTGTGTTGCATTCTGCAGCACACGTAGAAAGAGAAGTCTCAGAGGATCATTTTTGTTTAGGAAGCTTCACTTTCCCGCACTAAAACAATCCTGCCTACAGCGCAGGCAACCTCACACCATGGTGCAAGGGGGCCTGCATTGGCGCTACACAGCAGTTTGTGCGCCAGCGCAGTCAGAGAGCAGGAATGCGCAGTATTCTTATAGATATGACGCATACTTCCACTCTCCCTTTCACGCAGCTCAGCTTGCTGCGTTGTGTGAACTAATGATAAATATGGCCTTTAGTGCAAGACAAGGAGCCGAGAAGCCAGATATCCTAACAGCCAGGGTGACGCGTAAATATTGAGGTGGGTTGGTCTGCCTCATTGGAGCCCACCCCTGAATATGACACTTTGTGGTACATACCACTGAGGAAAGCGCTGAGTGTCTCTGGATGGCATGCGCACCAAGCGGTAGCTCGCCATAACATCTTTCAGAAATTTTGAAGATAAAGCTCTTAGCCCTTCTTTTCCCTTTTAATATATATGTCTTTATAACGCTTGTATTAACCAAAGTCAGCTCTAATTCCGAAACACATAGGGCCCGATTCACAAAGGTAAACTGATACCAAACGTCTACGTTTAGACCTAAAGTCTACCTTTACTACGAGTAAAGTTAGACTTTTAGTCTAGGTTTAGACTATGGTCTAAACGTAGACCAAAAGTCTAAACTTAGACCAAAAGTCTAACTTTACTTGTCTACATTTGGTCTAAACATAGACCAAAAGCCAAAACTTAGACCAAAAGTGTAACTTTACTTGTAGTAAATATACACTTTTGGTCTAAGTTTAGACATTTGGTCTAAACTTAAACTTGGGCTTTTGGTCTAAGTTTACCTTTGTGAATCGGGCCCATAAACTGAAGTATCACAAAGCTGGCGTGTTTTTATTAACAATTATTTGGCCTTTCCTTGAGGTTTTTCCGTGTGTGTGGGTGATCTGCTCATATCCTTGTCTTTAACCAGACTCATGTGGCTGCATTGGAGTCGTTTCCTTCTGATCAATTGACGATTTCCCTTGAAGGCTGACGTGCCTGGAAGGATGATAGGCTTGGAGCAGCATGATGGGTGACACACTCTCCTCTGACTTCTTGAAGGACACCGGGTTTGGTGTGTGCCATTTTAGTAACGACTTTTGTTGGTGGGGGTGCTGTGAGTGACACGTTTAGAAACTTAACATAAATTATTTGTCCTATAAATGTGAAAACAGCAGACGTCATGCTATTAACACTCTAAAATTTGTGGAGGAAGTAAATATTTAACAAACCACATTGAAGCCTCTGGCTTTCACCAAAAAGGCTGATTTACTGTAGACCACTTTAAATGACTTGAGTCACTCTTGTAAATTGACCATATCTTTGGAATCCAAAGTTGCTGATCATACTAGGTACGTTGATGAACCTTTTTAAAAAACAAAAGCAAAAAAACAGTGCCAGGTATTTCCTTTTGCCCTAAAATCGTGACAGTGGTATCCAAAACAGATTCTGTAATGCAGAAGGTACAAATAAGACTTCTTGCCTTTAAAAATCCTTTCTGGCATTGTTTGCGTGAAGCACAAACACTCGACTCCTGCCATGGACCGGTCTGGACCGGGATAACCAGCGGGCACCAAAAAGCCTTTTGCTAGTTGTAATGTCTAAAAAGTTTGACTCTAAATTTTGGCCCTGGTTCCGCTGTCCCACCTTCACAACAGCATGAATGTTCAATCTTGCAATAAGATATCTGAGAATAATCTAATTTTATGCAATCCAATAATCTAATTTTATGTAATCCCAGATTTAAGACATTGGATATTGGGAGATATTTAAAGTCTTTTGCAGGATTTCACCAGCAGATGGAACAAAATACATGTTCAATGGCCGCTGTTTAAATCGGGACCATGTAAGGTTATTATATAATCAGTATAGAAACACCAAACTACCATGCTAAACAATGTGTTCACCTACATAATATTGGGTTTAATAAATTATAGATGCCCCACAATTTTTTTGTACTACAGAGATATGCCGAGCACTGTAAATATGTGCCACAAAAGAACATACAGTTAGTGTATTGTGTATACGATGGCGTTGTGTACAACTTTGCCCAGTTACATGATCTTTGGACCTGGCAAAGAGCCCATGGTAAGACGCCAAAGACAATGTGCGTTTTCAACAACTCGTCCAACATGACAACAAGCCAATGAAATGCTTGCAGAGTCAGGGCGCACACAAACAGTCTCATGATTTTTTTTAGGAGTGGAAGCAGCTTCTGGCGGGTAATCCACTGGAGTCAGGTGGCGTGCAACAAATGGAGGGAGGGTTGGAGCTGTCGCAGAGCGGTCAATAACAACCGTGCAGTAGGGGGAGGTGAGACCGAGGACTGAGCTTTAGTTCTTCTGATCCTACTCAGAGCAGCTCTTCTATGCCTCATCTGGTGTTATTGCTTAGTTCTCTCAAACAAAATGTCCGCCTGTGTTGTCCCGTTCTTTAAAAGCAAGGTGTGCTCCCATATCAAGCCGTCACAAACCAACAGGTCCATTGCAACGGAGAGGCCTTACAAAGTTGACCAAGCGAAGAATGTTGACTTGACCCATGGAAAGAAGACCCTGCATTGGGCCTGGTCCAGCTTTCCATTTTTTCCTACTTCTTTGACCTACTTTCCTTGCAACATGAACCTTCCAGAGGAGCTCAGGAGAAGCCAAACCTCAGGTTCTCAGCGGCTGCTCGACTGGCGGTGACTGTCAGGAAGACTGCATGAGACCTGTGAGGCGCTTGGAAGCCAGTGTTTTTCCCTGCAAAACCAAGACAAAAGGAAACACTGTGGTTAGCAAGTTCTCTGTCCTTTCAAGACCCAAAAGAGGATTTAGCAACCTGATCATTTAAAGACCAATACCCAGCCATTTAACTACAGAATTGTTGAGCCCCACTCTTGCTCTTCTTTGTCACCAGTCAGAAGATGTCCCTCTTGGAGCACAGATATTTATCTGAACAGTAAAACGAGCAAAGAAATCCCCCATTTCATCAGTTTACTTGCAATCACTATAAATGTTAACCCCTGATTACCCATCCCTTGGCAACATTTCCAGCGTTCACTGCAGAGAGAAGGCAAGGATTGAAGACAAACTAACATTTTATTGCCACTCCCATGGCAACGGTGTCATAGTGATGCTTCTAATGGCAATCAGGCACTTCCTTGCTCGTGTTGCCAGAGATGATTGGCTATCAAGGGCCTTATTTACAGTTTGGCAGATGGGGATACTCCATCCCAAATGTGAAGCATATCCCGGCCGCTATATTACAATTTAATTATGTCCTATGGACATTGTAATTCGGCGGATGGGATATCCGTCACTTTTGTGATGGAGTAACCTGTCCGTCAAACTCTAAATCAGGCCCCTAGTCTTACCTCAAGGCAGCAGCCATGGGTGCTACCAGTCCCGAATTTGGCCAGATTCTAAAACATTCCACATTTGGAGAAAAACCTTTTGTGAAATTTTTCTGACAGTGCCAACAGAGATGCTCCAACTGATTCAATGTGATACTGTGACCGAATCATGGGGCCACAAGTTCTTCCGGACATCACTGTCTACCCATAGATAATGGAAAGTGTAGTACTAGGGCCTGACAAGTGCTAACATGTTTTTTCATACACACAAAATGCCACATAGTGGAACAGTGACTTCATGTGTGCTAAATTGTAGGCACTACTTGATGTCATGTGAAAGCTTTAATATTAGGTCAATAGCTCAATATGAAACCTGCAACCACCCGCCATCTGCCAGGGTCCCGGTATCAATTATATGAATATTAGGTAACTTATAGCGAAAACTGTCTGGTGAATATTTTATACATATCCACTAATATGTCATCTGGTTCTAATGCTTTCCCAGTTACACTTTCCTATAAGCAGCACATAAACCTTGCACTGATATTGTCCCTTTTAATAGATGTCAAACATGGGAGGGTTATGTCATTCAAGTTCTCCTGGATTTCTTTACTAGACCATCCCGCTCTTTATCCTTACACACCTTACAAAAGAAATGTTGCCCCTTAACACGCTCACTTGCAACAACTACGTTGGTTTCTAGATTGGAAATCCAGGTAATCTCTTTTTTTTTTTCTTAGCTTTGACCTGCGGTACTAACACTGAGCCACATTTTTCATCCTACTGAGACCTTCTCAGCCTTATTTCCCTTGAACCTTTGATCACGTTTCTGAATTGCAAAGGTACTGAGATATCTTTTCACTTAATTTTGTCTGTGAGCTGCAGAGGGACCACCTATATTTTCAGAAGCAACTGTCCAGCTGTCCAGGCCTGGTTCAGAACTTTTAGATGAACCCCTCCTAAATTGGGAGCACATTAAATTAAATAAATATATGCATCTTAGAGACTGAGTACAGCAGGAGCCCAAACCACACAGTAGTTTCTAGCTGACGGTCCAGAACTTAGTGCCTGATTCAGATATTAGCGAGCAGGTTACTCCATTACAAGGGGGATGGATATCCTGTCCTCTGAAATCTAAATCCCATAGGACATAATGCAATTTAGATTTTGGTGGCCAGCATATTATTCACTGTAGTGAAGGAGTAACCCGTCCACCAACATTCTAATCAGGTACTTAGTCAGCTGTTATCCTAAGCCTAACAACAGTAGCCAAATGGTCTGACAAATACCAGAATTATGTTTCCTGTCAAACTCTGTAAAATAATGCCTTAGCCAATTAAAAATAAACAGCTCTGCAAGCTTGTCAATGGCCATGTGAAAAAAACTTAAAATCTGCCCTTTTTAATCAGATCACTCATCACCAAGACCTAGAACCTGGTAGAGGGACGCAATTCATTTTCTACGTTTCTGCAGGCAGGATTTAGCTTTCTCTGCAGAAGTGTCCATTTGAAGATTGGTAAAACATTTGAAATCTCAAGGAGGAGCCATAATCTCAATTTGGACTATAATTATTAGCAAGAGTAAATTGCAAGGTGAAAGCACAAACTGATATCACCAACTCTGATTTCCTGGATTTAAGCAGAGCCACACCCCTTGTCCCAGAGTTCTGTGAAGAGACACTTTCTCACACCACCCAGCTCTCTTGTAGGTTTGATTAATTGCCTTGTAAATGTGTTTCGCAAAGTCACACCATATTATTGTGTGATGCCTTAACGCATTCGCACCCCACCCTCTGCTTCCTAGGCCTCCTCAACCTGCTCTCATACCAAGGAACAAACACTAGCTCAAACTTTTAGCTTGCTGCTAACGGAGGAATTTCAAGAACACTTTCTACACAAACTATGTGGAACTTTCATAAAGCATAACATTTATTCCAAACAATAACCTCCCTAGCCCAACTTTTATGACTAATTTGCATCCTCTCTTTTTTTATTCCTATCACCGTCTAGTTATCCTAACCGTGAACATAAATATGAACCCTCTTCTCTTTCTCCCCACAAGGTTCTTGCAGCCTGAGGATTTTCCCCACTAAGAGGAAAACAAGCCCCCATGTATTTATTTATTATTTATTTATTTAGCAGTTTTATATAGCGTGAACAAGACCAAGCGGTGTCAAAGCCCTTTATGTTAAAGGAGGGTAAGGATTTACAGAGGATAATGAGGGGCACAAGGACTGAGGAGTGCTGTTGTGTCAAAGTGACAAGTAGATGATGAGCAGGTATGCAAGGAGTGTAAACAACCAGGTAAACATAAACAATATGTATTGGCAAAGGATATAGATCAAATGATCCTTGACTTAGTTGTGGATGGAGTTTTGCATATTGATTAGCCAGATTCATGATACATTATAAGTGATGTGCAGCTAAGGGATCCTGATTTTGTTATTAATGTTGAAGGAGGCCTTGAACTGGGTGGTTAGAAATATCTCTTATCCCAGGTAGAGGTGTTGCCTGAAAATCTGTGTTTCAGTTCCACTTTTAATAGTTTATTTATTGTGATACTTTGATATTCAGGGGATAGACTTCTACAGTCTAGGGAGACTTCTGGAGAAAGAGTACTTAGGATTTAGATTTGTTCATACCTGGGATCTCAATCACAAGGTTATCTGTACTTCTCAGCTGATGTTGTCCATCTGAGACTGGAAGTTTTCTCAGCGGGCTCTCATGAACTGCCTTATGGGTGTTAAAACCTAGTTTGAAAGTAGTCCTTACTTTGATAGGGAGCCAGTTTAATGTGAGAAAGACAGGGGATATATGATTGAACTTTCAAGTACCTGTAACTCATTTGGAAGCCGCATGGAGGATTGCTTTTATGGGCATCAGGTACATTTTTGGAATCCCTACTAGTAAGGAGTTCCTGTATCCCAGTAAAGACAGGACCAATGTCTGGACCATATATTTGAAATCCGGCTCTGAGATGACTTGATTGATACTTTTTATTTTTCCAAGCAAGATTTGGGTGCCTTTTACAGTATTATTGATGTGTGCTTCATGGT
Organism: Pleurodeles waltl; assembly: GCF_031143425.1. Lineage (NCBI taxonomy): Eukaryota > Metazoa > Chordata > Amphibia > Caudata > Salamandridae > Pleurodeles > Pleurodeles waltl. Next base: position 1,143,531,503 of record NC_090448.1, read on the forward strand.
TTAGGTGTCTGTCGAGAACGAAGCTTAATTATTTTGCAGTCAACAATGGTTGAGTAATTTTTAAGAGGTGAGATCTGTTTGAGCCAGTTTTTGACAAGGTAGGCAGGACATAGAATAATAATAAGCTCTGTTTTTGACGGCTTGAGTTTCATCTGGTGCATTGACATCAGTGTTTTTATTCAGTTGAGGATTTGGGCTACCAGCTATATATTTTATGTCAACTTTGCCTAATACATCGCTAAGCATACATTGGAGAAGCCCATCAAGCAGTCTAGGAGTGTGGGAGCGGACACAGGTTTCTTTCATCTAGAATGGGCAAGACATCATTCAGAATGTCAGGGTTGTCTTCTCTGTGCTGCAGCCTCTTTTAATGGCAGATATCCTGCAACTCATTATCCTTCAGGAAGAATTTGAGATGCTTTTCTGCCTAGCTTTCTAGGACTTAGGTATAAGTAAAAATGGCAGATTTGACACAGATAGTAGTTAATGAGATGGTTTGGGTCTACTCATTTTTGAAGAAGTCAGACTTGCCCTACTTAAACAAATCTGGGAATGTTCCCTCAGTTAAGGAAGTGTTAATGATGTCCAACCAGGTTTGGTCAACACTGGGTTGAAGTCTTTCAGGAGGGTGGGTGAGATAGGATAAGTGGTGTGAGAGGAAGGCTTGGTTCTTGTGGTTGTTTTAGTCATTTCCTTCCATTTGATTTCTTTGAAGGTACACCAGCTCTGGGCTCTGGTTTGACGTCTTGTTCCATTGACTTGTCTGTGATGGACAGTTCGATTTTTTTGATCTACTTTACAAAGATGTTGGAGAATTCCTCCCATTTTTCATTTCATGTGTGTGCAATCCCTCGTTGTGTTATTTGGATAGATTTTTTTTTACAAATTCAAACAATTTCTTTGGTCGGTTTCTTGCTTGGTTGAGTTCCCTTCTTATAAAAGAGGATTTTGATGTAATCCCAGGTTTATTAATGGTAGAATTCCTGGATTGCGTCAAAATGGTAGACCTTCCCAACAGAGGCGTAACAAGGAGAAATATCTTCATTTCAACTCTTTTTTTCCCTCTTTCTATGTGTACTGCATTCTGAAGCACACTGAAAAAGAGAAAAATGCCTAAAGGATTGTTTTTGTGCAGGAAAGAATCCCTTCCTGTGCAAAAACAATCCAGCCTGTAGCTCAGGCACACTTGCACCATGGCACAAGGGTGCCTACGTGCGCTCTAGGCAGCACTGGGTGCACCAGTGCAGGAAGAGTGCAGGAATCCTTCATATCGTAGTAGATATGGAACATACCTGCCCTCGCCCTGCCACACAGCACGGCACAGGGAAGCAAGTTGCCTTGTTGCATTGCATTGCATGACGTTTTGGTAAATCTGGTCTTAAGAGTCCTTCTTGTAGTCCCGGTGTATTTTAAAGTATCCTAGAAAATTGCTGTGGTCATATTTCATCGTAATATCTGTAATGAGTTCAATCTTGAGAGCACAGAGAGGGATTGGTGCTACTCTTGATATAACTTTCTGTTCTCAGAACAAGTACCAACCTGAGGCCAAACTGCTTGTTCTTGTCCTGTGGCAGCAGCATGGACAGGATGCTCATGCTAAATTTCTTAGTCTATTAATGGTGCAGGAATACATCCAATTAATTGACCAAAATGACTGACTCCCCGAGGGGGACCACCTTATCGCACTCCGGCTTTCAACCTATGGTGATGGCACTTCATATGGAAAGTGATGTTGGCTTTGGGCTTTGTTCCGTGTTCACGGAATTATGGCAATATGTTCTGGTACTTCTTTTGCAGTGGCAGGAGGCTGCATCTGTATTCCAAGTGAGCAGAAGGGCAAGACAGGGATGTCCCCTATTCCTGTTACTATTCAATATCTGTAAAGAAACTCTTACCCATTCCCTGACTTAACAAATGGATGGGCAACATGACATTGTAGGTAGATGATTTCTATTGTCTTTGCTTGAGATGTAGGTAAAGCTGTCACTGGATTGTCATAAGGGTTGGAAAAGCCCTTATCTATAAAGTAAATAAACTTGAGTCATAAAAAAGTATAAAAATATGCAAGGTAATTTACACATGCGCTTGAGCATACTTTTACATTTGCCTTTAAAATTCGTAAAACAATTCCAGTAGTACCCCTGGAAGCTGAGGCCAGCACACATTTCCAGACACACTAATGGAAATGTTATGTAACATTTTACAGACTTGTCACTTCCCCAGTGCATAGCTGAACATACTATCAATAAGCATTGTTGATGGGCAAATGCATGTTTTTATTTTCTTCTCTGTAGGAAAATACTTGTTTCCTTTGGTCAAGCCCCTTCTCCGCACCACCACCCAGAATGGGACCGATCCATTCCCCATCCTACCCTGGAAGATGAGTTGCTGCTTTGCTGAAGTAAAACATGTTGGAAAAGTAAAAGACAGGGAGTTGTGAATGGCCACAAACTCACAAATCTGTGGGCGTTCGTATACTGACAAAGCAAACCATGCTTTGTTCTGCATACTCCTCACCCCAAGTGCAGGATTTACTACTCCTTAATTCTACACACTTGTGGTGGGAAATTAGTTACACAGTAGTAAAACCATTTATGCCTCACAGGTATCCTTTTGTGAATAGCTGTCTAGTGTACACGGAGTCACTTATGGCTATAAAAGGGTGTTTATGGTCTTGTGTGGAGAATTATTCAGTGAACCATGTTGGTGGATGCTGTCCTTCAGGGGCTTCAGGGGTAGGAAGCTGAGAGCACAGAGATCAAATGATTATTCATTTTATTTTACATTTGGATTATGGAAAGTGATGCTTCCACTTTATAGAAATCACTTGAGGAGGGGAATTAAAGAGAGGTAGATAGTTACCAAAGAGTCACTGCTTGCAGAAGATAGTCAATAACTCATCTGGGGGATGGCATCTTCTTTAGAAATCTCTTCTCTTTGTGTGTAATTGAATGACCTCAAAGCCTTGGAGTGGGTGAACCATGACACCTCACAGTGGCATTGAAGTGGTCCTAAATATTTGACCAATAGTCAATAACAGTCGGAAGCAAAACATCAGGCAAATCACACAGTGGAAAGGAATCTAACTGCAGGCCTGAATAAAGAGTGAGATTTCAAGCTCCTTCTGAATTTCAGGAGGTAATTTTCAAGTATTAGTGAGAACGGTGAGGAGTTCGTCGGCGATGAAGGTTTAACTTGACAAGATATTTCACAGAATCTCTTATGTCTGCCTAGTATTGCAGTATCCCTTTACTGCAGTTTACACTGATACCCCTGGACCACCTGATAACCCTGCGGAAGATATGATTATGATAGAAGACAAGTGGAGGGGTTAGACATGCAGGACCACAGCCGGACTGGTGAAATGCAACAAGTGCTCTTGGGAAAGAGGAGTTGGGTGGATGATGGACAGAACAGATCCAACATAATGGAGTGGGTCAGTAGTTCTTGAGAGGAAGTGGCTGGTGGAGGTAAGGTTGGGGTGTGGCTGGGTGGAAGAACGGAAACAGTGGCAGGCAGAGGAGGGAGCAAAAAAGGTTGAGGAGTTGAAGGGATAGAGTGACAACAAAGAGAAAATGGGATGGAAGTGGTTGCTGCTTGGATTGAGCTGACAAAGTGTGAAAAGATCAGGGTTAGAACAGGGGGAGTTGGGCCGGCTGAGGCAAAGCTTGGAAACAGACAAGTATTGTGCTGAGAATCGGACCAGTGTCGGGAGGAAAGGGTAGTGGAGAGACTGAGTGAGGTTGCACTGGGTAGTATAGTTCGATAAAGAGAGTGAAATGAGCTAAGTGTGTGAGTGGAAGTGAATGGGGTAGAGGAATAAAAATTAACAAATCGAAGATAGCTAGTGCTTATGATAGGCAGGTGTATGTTTATACCCTATGTGCATTACTGGTAAATAGTATATTTGAGAAACGTAAGCAAATAAGACAAGAGAAGTTCACCACAACTAGAACTACTGTGTTGCAAAGGGCGAAATGTCACCGATAACAATTCAGTTTTGCAAAGATACACTAGAATTCAAGTGACAATGTACTGTGATACACTAGAAATCAAGTGAAAATGTACTGGGATACACTAGAATTCAAGTGACAATGTCAATGGATACACTAGAGTTAAAGTGACAATGTACTGGGATACACTAGAATTCAAGTGACAATGTACTGGGATACACTAGAAATCAAGTGACAATGTACCGTGATACACTAGAATTCAAGTGACAATGTACTGGGATTCACTAGAATTCAAGTAACAATGTACCGTGATACACTAGAAATCAAGTGACAATGTACTGGGATCCATTAGAATTCAAGTGACAATGTACCGTGATACACTAGAAATCAAGTGACAATGTACTGGGATACACTAGCATTCAAGTGACAATGTACTGTGATACACTAGAAATCAAGTGACAATGTACTGGGATACACTAGCATTCAAGTGACAATGTACTGTGATACACTAGAAATCAAGTGACAATGTACTGGGATACTCTAGAAATCAAGTGACAATGTACTGGGATACACTAGCATTCAAGTGACAATGTACTGGGATACACTAGAATTCAAGTGACAATGTACTGGGATACACTAGAAATCAAGTGACAATGTACCGTGATACACTAGAATTCAAGTGACAATGTACTGGGATTCACTAGAATTCAAGTGACAATGTACCGCGATACACTAGAAATCAAGTGACAATGTACTGGGATACACTAGAATTCAAGTGACAATGTACCGCGATACACTAGAAATCAAGTGACAATGTACTGGGATACACTAGCATTCAAGTGACAATGTACTGTGATACACTAGAAATCAAGTGACAATGTACTGGGATACACTAGAATTCAAGTGACAATGTAATGTGATACACTAGAAATCAAGTGACAATGTACTGGGATACACTAGAATTCAAGTGACAATGTACTGGGATACACTAGAATTAAAGTGGAGAAGTGTGGCTCAATGGTTAGAGCGGCAGACCCTGAAGCAGAAATCTGGCTCAAGACCAGGGTTCAAGTCCCGCTTCGGCAGGTCTTGGGCTTAATTCCCCTTGACCAGATATTTCTCGCCTCGGTGCCTAATCTAATTCATGGGTCCCACTCTGCAACTCTGGGCAATAGCTTGCTTAATCTCCACAACGGCCCCAACAGCGCTTGGATGCCTGGCTTCACCCTGGGGGTGCTCAGGAGTGGGTGCCTCACAGGGAAAAGCCAGGAGGGGTTCCACAGCGGTATGTGTTCAGCGCCTCGATACCTTAGGGTCGGAGTGCGCTTTACAAGTACGAATTTACATTTACATTTAAAGTGACAATGTACTGGGATACACTAGAAATCAAGTGACAATGTACTGGGATACACTAGCATTCAAGTGACAATGTACTGTGATACACTAGAAATCAAGTGACAATGTACTGGGATACACTAGAATTCAAGTGACAATGTACTGTGATACACTAGAAATCAAGTGACAATGTTCTGAGATATACTAGAAATCAAGTGACCATGTACTGGGATACACTAGAGTTCAAGTTACAATGTACTGTGTAACATTTCTTTAGTATTCTTTAAATATCATGAAAACTATATGACACAGAGCCATGTTGGCATGTCGTGTCACAAAATCCAACTATTTTGTAGTGTGTGCAACATTTTAGTAATATCTTAGAATGCTTAAGGCTAACGAACATGATAGTATGGCATATGGTGGCCGGAAGTGGGCTCCGCCACTCGCTGTTTTGTGAACTGGGACTTACTTCTCATCTTCAGACATTGATTGAAAAAGAGGAAGAAATGCCGAAAAGGGACTAAGTAAGAGGAAGGGAAAGATTAGAAAACAGGGACAAAGGGCGAAATCAGGGATGAAAAAGAACCAATAAGACTGAGATAAGGAGACCGGAGGTGTAGGGTGGTGGAAGAATAAGTTGTGGGTAGAATCAACACTAGCCACCCTTGGCGTCCGGCAACCCCAGCATTCAGTGGAAAAACTTTGAGCTTCTGAAATTATTTTCTAACAAATAAACCTCTGAGAAAAGGATTAAGGGTCTGATTTAGAGGTTGGCAGTCAGACTGCATTACATTAGTGTGGGGCAGACCCTACCTCAACCGCCCTGATGTACTATTGCCCTTCAGAATTAAAGATGACCGCCCTCCTGCCTCATGGTTATTTCTGTACAATGAAGGGCACCTCTGTCACGGTGGTTCCTTTCAATGGACAAAACGTTTGTTGGATGGCCACCGTCGGTTTGATGGCAGTCCACCAAACCGTTGACATTTTTTTCCCAAAAGCTAATGACAACCACAACAAGTTAAAAGTCATCTTTTGACAACAGCGCCCATGAGCTAAAATAAAAAATAAACATGAGTGGAAACTGAGAAAAAGTGACTTAACAAAATAAAATAAAGTTAACTTTAAAAAATAAAACTTTGCAATTTTGTTGTCCTGCTGGGCATGTTTTTGCCAGTCACGAGCCTTCTGTTTCCAGGGCACTGGAAGTTAGAACATTATAGTACCTCAATCACGTTGGGAGCAGCTAATGGCACTCATTAAGTTGAAATCAATTAGTGCTTGATCCCTGCTCCACACAGAGGAACGGAAATTATGCCAGACATGCCTGGCCAAATTACAAAGCTGTAAAGAAGAGTGCCACGCAAACCAACAAATGGTGAGTGACAGACGGGCTCCAAGCCCTCTACCGAATACAACAGTGTCACACATGTGAGACGCATGCAAAAGTGCATGCACTCGCAGGCTCGACCCTAAAAACTAATTACCAGCACACTCAGAGTTCTCACCCAGTGTTTGGTGGTCATTACAGTTATTTTCTTGTCCCTCACCTCCAGATGTTTCCTGTTGATGACGGACAGGAACATAAAGACATTACACTGTTCACCCTAAATAGGGTAGGGGGTGGAATGTCCTTCCGCCACTGCCAACTACTTCTTTGTGCTGTTGGAGGAAGTATTCTGTTGGCAGAGCTAATCCCTAAATGGGGTGGGGGTACTGAGGGTTTAGCTGGCAAGGGACTGCATTGCATCTGCAATGAAGAACCCTGACGGACAAACACTAAACCAGGCCCTATGCTCCTGTATTTATATTTTTCCTGACTCAAAAGATGTGTATTTACACCACCAACACGAAAGGGGAAGACTGTTATTAGATCATGTTCTGAGGTAGTCTTAAAAGTGACAGATATGCTGCTGGCCTCAACCCAAGTGCCACTTTTAACAAGGTGGATGGGACTCCTGTCACATTTATGATGGAGTATCCCACCTGCCAAACTCTAAATACTGCCATTAATTCCTAATATTTCAAAGTCACATATTTGAAGGATTGCAGAATAGAGTTGTAGATGTTTTCTCAAGAAATGTCTTGTGAGGTCCCAGCAGAAACAGAAGTCAACCCACTTCCCATCTTTTACTTGTGCAAGTCTTGGTGGGACAGTTTTGAGATTGCCAACATCACATAGTACCAGTTGCAGCTGGCAACTATGAAAAGTGATGGGGTGGGGCAGGGGGAATAAAACCAAAAAAATAAAAAACTTTAAAAAAAAAAAAAAAAAAAACTTACCTGAACCTCACTACTGCCGCTTTCCACCGCACTGCAGGCTCCCAGCCTGACCTGCGTCAATCATGATGCTGTTCAGAGCAGCGTTATAACTGACTGGCGCTCCAAAGCAGACTGGGAGCCTGGGCTTGCTCTCTTCAACTCGTCAACACAGTGCCGCGTTGGAGGGAGCCCTTATGCGCATGTGTGTTTGGCCGGCCCGAGACGGCCGACTAAACATACATGCGCACTGAGGGGAGTGCTCTGTGCACTCCCTTCCATGGCCCCGCCCTTTAAAAATAAAACGATAATAAACCCAGTTTATTATTGTTTTATTTTTGAATGATTTGCAGCTCCTACTGCTGGTGTGGGACAACGCTTCTCCACCATAGTGGAGAAGCCGCCCCTGCGTAGTACTGACAGTAAATACGTAATGACCAGCTAATCCTGAAATTGAAAGGGAGACATATTTACCTTCAGCAGCCATCGATACATCCAACCTTGGAAACTGATGGGTGATTTATTAAAACAGAATTCTTATCATTTAATCATATAATACAAAACATTTGGAAGTATGAAAAGATCATTCTGCTGGTGAAGCTTTCAGAATGTGTCAATCTCTGAATTTTCAGGAAACTTTGAGCATAGTCATCTTTGCTGAATCTCGCCTGTATGCAAAATATCCTGTAAAGTCTTTCTTTTGCGAGAGATCACTCGCACAAAACATTTTTGAAGGGTATTTTCTACAAAGAAGATAAGTTCTTGTGGACCCTAACTTTATGGGATTTTTCACTTGTTATTTTTTTAAACATTGCCAACTTAGCAAAATTGGCAAAAATACCTATTTTTCTTTAAAAAGTCAAAAACTGGCAAAAGTCGTCCCTAAAGAAAAGGAAGTTTGGCATGGTCCCATTCAGTCAAGGATATTGTGACTGAACTGCCAGCAAAATTCCGAAATTAGTGGGTAACAATGTAATCCCAATATATTCCGAAATTAATGGGTAAAAATGTGATCCCAAAAAGTCCATCTGAGAAGCATGGTTCAAGAAGATTTATAATTATGCATTATGTGGAGTGATTCCTAAGTACAGGAATAGAAGACACAAGTGTTAAGTATATCATGTGGCATGGGATCCAGTGATAAGTGATAAGTAAATCATGTGGCATGGGATCCAGTGATAAGTGATAAGTAAATCATGTGGCATGGGATCCAGTGATAAGTGATAAGTAAATCATGTGGCATGGGATCCAGGAGAACATTTTTAACATCCCAAAAAGATTGAGCAGTAGACTTAATATAATTACATTGTATCTTTTTTTGTCTAATTTGTGAAATCAAAATAAACATGAATAAGAAGAGTTTAATATTATAAAACAAAATGTATCTTTATTATTATTATTGCGGAGGTACTATAATGTTTTACAACCTGGGGTTTTGTAAATTATTAACAAATCAGTGACTTCTTTGGCCATTTGCAGGATGGGTCACAGGATTTATACAAGATGTCGGCAGTAGAAAGAATGATAAGGGGAGAGGCAGCTCTCAGGATAAAGGGGCAATTGGCACTTCTTTTAGGCATGTGAGAGTATAGTCTTCAAACTCAGGGATGTGACTAGTCAGACCTGTTGAGAACTGATAGCCAAGTTATAGAAGGTGGTGTTTGCAGGTTTCCATGGGTACCTCAACATGGCAAACCTCAATTGCAGCACTTTCTTTTTTTATATAATCTTTATTGACATTTCAACAAGGAATATCTATATACAGTAAATATTGTAAAGTCAAATGCAGAATATTCCTCTCCCCCTCCCAACCCACCCGCGCTCTACCTGCGTTGTACCAGCCATAATTAACAGGGTGGAAAATTGGCTGTTAAGAACATTCAAGAATTTAAGCCTGCACTGTCAGAGAATGCAAGCATTTTCCATCATTTACAGTCTAGGGTCTTTGGCACCTAACATAACATTTGAGGCCGGGCGCCGTGGTATCCCATCACACTACACAGCGCACTATCATATTTTCCAAAACCCGGATACTGACAGTCTAGGGAGGCCCTAGTGTCTGGGGGAACAAGTAAGTCTGCCAGCATGGCAGCCCATGCCTGCAACTCAGTCTTACATCCTTCCTACATTTATGCATGCGCCCCTCCTCAGCCACTGACCATTCAGCCACATCTGTAATCCACACCCACAGGGGGGGGTAGGGAAGAGCCAATGAATGTCAATTTGTCGTATTGCCAGGACTAAACCTAGTACAAGAAATTTCCGCCTCAAGTCCTTTTTGTTTAGGGACAGGTAACAAACCCAGAAGACATTGCTTAGGGTCTCTGGGGACCACCCATCCTGTTGCTGTATGCAGCCAGTCTGTCACTGTCTGCCGATACGCATTTAATGGCCTACATCCCAATACTACATGCAGGAAGTCCGCTTATTCCTCAGAGCAACCGGGGCAAGCAGAGTTTTGTCCAGGGTATATCCTGTGTAAGGTAGCCTGGGTCAGGTATACTTGGTGAATGACATTATATTGACTCAATTTAAACCTCGTGTTAGTTGTGGTTTTTCGCACTGCTGCATGCACTTGAGTCCCACTCCCTCTTTGTAATTTGTTCTCCCAGCAAAAGCTTGCAATTTATCCTGTATCTAACGGTCTATGGGGAACATCTTCCCGGAGTGCCCAGTATGAAAAGATCAATCGCCTGCCACATTCAACAGTGTAGCTTGTGTACCAGACTCCTGGGGGGGCCTCGGGGAATGAGGGTCTTATGCCATGCGCAGTGGTCGCCAACTTGGCAAATTGCAAGAATTGCCCCTGACCGGTTTGAAAAGTCTCCATGACATCCTGTAGTGTTATGAATCTATTGTTTGGGTACATATCTCTGAGTGTAATACAGCCTTCAGTGCGCCAACGTTCCCTTGCCATTGACTGCTTTATTTGGAGGAAGGGCTGTAGGGACCATATAGACATGTCTGGTGCATGAGGGGCACTCTTGATCACTTGCCGATCTGCCCATTCCCACAACCTACAAAACTTGTCCAAGCACATAAGGAGTTGCTTCAGGGACTCAAACCCACAGCATGAGAAGCTCGAGGAGGGTGTGTGTCCCAATAGGTACCGCAAAGTAAGCATTTTTCCCGAGGTACCACCCTTCGTCAAGCCAGTGCACTGCATGTTGTAGTAGAGCTGCTAGATAATATATTTCCATATCAGGAAGTTCAAACCCCTTCAATGCCAAGGCCATCTCAGGGTGGACAAACCCACTCTCTTCCACCCAGATGCCCAAAGTAACTTACCAATAAGTTTGTTGAGTTTCAAAAAGTATCCCCTGGTAATGTCAAATAAATTACGTACAAGCAACGGGGCAAGACCACCATTTTAACTAGTGCCATCTTACCCATCAAGAACAAGTGTAGTATATTTCAAAATTTAATTGAGGGCCGAAGCTCATCCATAACTTTCCCCATATTCAGGGACAGAAGCGTCTCCGTTTGTCATGCAATTTGTATACCAAGATATCGTACACTCACTCTCTCCTAAGGGAGAGATAAATGAGGTAGCTGGCCCCTCTGGGCCTCTCCCAGAATGCACACAGGAAACAATTTAGATTTGGCATGAGTAACTTGGAGCCCAGATAACTCCCCGAACTCTGTCAATTTTGTGAGTAAGATGGGGACAGAGTACTCTGGTTGTCTCAAGAATACCAATGCATTATCCTCATATGGAGAGACCATGTGCGTGGTCTGCCCTATGGTCACTTACCATCCATGCATCACCAACCTCAGCCGAGTCGCCAGCAATTCAACCGCCAGAGCAAATAGTAACGGAGACAAGGGCCACCTCTGTCTGGTCCCCTTTGAAGCTGAAATTGGGGTGACACCTTTCTGCCAACCCTGACCGCCGCACTGGGTCCTTATAAAGCAGCTGCACCCATCTATTGCCCCCCTCGCCCAAGTACAAATTTGCGTAAAACCAGCCATAAATAGGTTCACGATAGTAAGTCAAAGGCTTGCTCCGCATCAAGGAGGGCCAAAGAGCATGGCTCCTCCCATAGTTCGGGTGCGTCCAGTGCCAAAGACAACTGTCTGAGGTTGCACAAGGTGTTTCTGTGAGGGATAAATCCGCACTGGTCCTCGTGCACCAATGCTCTCATGTGATCGAGTAAACTTGTGGGCAGAATTTTGCTGAGTATCTTAGCATCCATGTTAAGCACAGATAAGTGAAGATATGAAGAGACATCCCTATTGTTCCTATCAGGTTTAGGTATCATAACTATAATTGCCTCTTTCATTGAGTCCGGCAGACTCCCCCTGTAGGGCCTCCTGATACACCCCCAGCAAGTGGTCTGCTCGGAGGTTAGCTTTTTTTCTGTTAGAACACGGCTAGTAGCCCATCACCCCAAGGGCTTTAGAGGTTCGAAAGGCATTTATTGGTGACACAATTTCTTCTAAAAGAGACTTGTTTTCCTCTGTCAGACTATGCATCCATAAATCCGCCAGATATGCTGCCACATTAGCAGTGGGGGAAGTGCACGGTTGCGCATACACCCTCTGTAAGTGTTCACCAAAGACTTTGATCTAGCCCTGCTGTGAGTTCACCTCCCAACCTCTAGAATTCCTCACCACCAATACTAGTGCCTTCTGCACGTCAGTGCAGAGCAACATGGCCAACATTCTACTAGCCCTATCACCCTCCATATAAAGGTTCTGTCTGTACATAGTACGTACACATTTATCAAGTCTGTTCCATGTTTCCAAGAGTTCCCGCTTAACATCCTTCCATTCCCCCAATTCATGCGGGTACCCTACCAACTTGTCCTCCAGTACCTTCAGTTTTTTCTCATGCAGGTCTAACGTGTGTAAGCTGCATTTTTGCCCTATATGATGCCTTCATGCATTCCCCCTGAGTACAACCTTCATAGCATCCCACTCCGTAGCCCAAGCTTCAGTACTTTCCAGGTTTTCGTCAAAGTAATGATCTAATGTCTCAGAGACAGTCTGAGCAAATATGCGGTTAATTAGGGCTTCAGCTCTTATCCTCCAGAACGGGACATTCGGAATCCTCCTACTAGGTCTATAAGAGAACAAGAGTGGGGAATGATCTGATATGAGATGTCCACAATATCATGTGTCAGAACTCCAGTCACCAAACAGTAGTCTAGTTGACTTTATCTCCTAGTTGCCGGGGTTTTGCAGGAGAAGTAATGTTGCAAGGACTGCGCTCCCTCCATACGTCCCAGAGGTCAAGACCGTGCATTACCTCCCGTAGAGCCCCAGTCATTCCAGGTTTCGTGTCAGCCCGTGGGGGGTCATGGTCAAGCTCGCCATTGTGCGCACAATTAAGGTCTCTGGCCATAATTACCTCAGTGCTTAAATGAGCAGCCTCTGCCCTCATGAGCACCCCATAAAAGTCTGAATCATCAGTGTTAGGGGCGTAAACATTTATAATACACAGCTTCCTGGAATCCAGCCTACCAGACACTATGAGGTAGCAACTGTCGGAGTCCCCTACTATCCCCATGGGTGCAAAGGGGATACCAGGAGCTACCCACACCAACACCCCCATGGAATAACTAGAATAGGAAGTCACAAATATCTGACCTCTCCAGCGCTTATGAAGCTGTCCAATACAGTCTACCTATGTGTGTGTTTCAGGGAGGAGGGCAACTGTAATGCCATAGCGCTTAAAGTACATTCGTACCCTCCTCCGCTTAACTGGGTGATCAAGACCTCTTACATTCCAGGTTAAAAACTTCCAGCATTGATCCAGCTCACAATATGCATATACAGGTACATCCTCCACCCACCTTCTTCAATCCACCTGCAGTGTATGCTAGTTCCAAACATCCTCCCTGTTTTACAGCCAAGCACGGTAGAGCTCCCCAACTCACCCTCACGAAACTACCCAACAAAGACCCAATACATTGACCCCCCTTTCCCCAGGCAGTGTGTTCAAACAACAGAAGCCCAGTGTTACCAGGCTAAAACTCGGATCCCACCACCCCACCCATCCCAATGAGGCAAAGGCCTCTACCTCTACTTTGCACTTCACAGAGAGCCCAGCATCACGCTGGTGCGGCAAGGCTAAAGGCCTTCAAACCCCACCAATGGAACTGCAGCCCTCAATCTCTTCTAAATAAACAGCAGAGAGTATACCAGCTGCCTACGCAACCATACAATCATCTGTGAATCATAGAGCCATCACATTACTGTTCCAAGAGAATATAGTATGCAATAAAAACTGTAAAATGTGCTATGGCATCCCTCCCCCCTTCCTCTCCCCAAGACAACAAAGTGTGGACCTCCCTCTCACAATAGCAGCCACCCAATATCCAGTGTAAGCAGAAGTATACATTACAGTTCCATCCCCAGTAGGCCATATCAGTATGGGGAATCATCTGGGCCTCAAATCTCTCAAAACTTCTTGCAAGGCAGTAGCCTGCAGGCCCTTTAGCATTCTAGGCCTTCCAAACCCCAGGTCATCCTCCCTGAAACCAAAGTCGTCCATGGAAGCAACGCTTCTAAGTTCCTCGTCGGTGATGTCACTGAAGCTATCCCTGTCCCCACAATGCCAGCGGAAGGATTCCTCGGTGTCTGGTACACAGTTAAAGCCCTGAAGTTGCATTTTGTTTAGCTCCAATATGTGTCTTGGATTCAGCTGAGCTCCGCAACAAACTAGTTTTTCACTGAGGGGCCATTTTTGGGGGTCGAGGGTCTGGGCTGAGGGTGTACTCTGCTTCGCCCCACCCAGCACGTCTATCCAATTTTTGGCCACCTCGGGGGAGTCAAAAAATGTGTGCTTTTCTATTGTTTTGCACTCTGAGCTGTGCAGGAAACATCAAACTATATCTAAGGTCAAGGTCCCGCAGATGCTTTTTGGTAAAGATGAAACTTTTCCGGAGCTCTTGCACCTTTCGAGTATAATCCGTAATTATTATAAGATTACATCCCTCATACCTAAAAGGACCATGCACCCTAATATTTATAGGATAGAGTCACGGTCTCTGTAATCGATGAGCTTGGTGATGAGGGCTTGAGGCAGCACCCCCGGAATAGGTTCTGTCCCCAGAACACGGTGAACTCTTTCAACACTAAAAAAGTTTGATAATTTCTGGGGTTTTAAAATGGTGGTTGTTCACTCCTCTAGGAACATTTCTACAGACTGTCTCTCTGCCCGTTCTGGGAAGCCTCTGAAATGCAAATTGTTTCTCCGAGACAGCCCCTTCACATCCTCTATGTGGTCTTCCATACGAGTAGTAGCTGCACGGAGATCCACAACCGTCTTTTTCAATGGCTCCACTTCTTGTTGGAGTTTGTTGACATGTCCCTCAGCCACCGACACTCGTTCCAACATGTTTCTGAAGTCAGCTTGGAACAAGTCAACCTCTGTGACTACTGTGTCCATTTTTACAAACATTTCCTCCTTAAAGCTCGTAATGGCAGCCATAATGTCCGTCATCGTAGGGCAATTGTGGTCAACATGCGGACTCTGCTCTGCAACCTGCTCCGCCGTCGTACCCGGGGTCACTGGGTGCAAATAATTATCCATTTTGTTAGACTGCACCATACTCACGGGCTTATCTTTCACCATATTGCACCCCTAGGATGACCCAGGTCTTCATGACCAGATCAACAGCAGTGGTGTCTAGCAGCCACCCCCAACAAGCTCACCACTCTCACCAACCAGGAGAAATGTCACAATGGGGGCCCCACAACAGCAGTAACATGGACACTAAGCCGAAGGGGCAAGCAGAGCTGCTCCAGGGTACACCCTGGTTTGTGTGAGACAATGTCGATGGGATCCGATCCCCCACAGTGTCCAAGGCCACCTCAAGTTCTCACTTCTGTGCAGTTATGTAGGCCAGCGCCAGGCTCTGTCCTCATGGGGCAGCCCTTCCGTACTAAATGGGACACCTCCTCATCTCTTGCATAACTCCAGCTGTCCGAGACAGCATAATGGGCCCTTCCCCGGGGCACCTGAACCACCATTAAGGGTCACGTAGGTCCAATCAGGGGAGCAGGGCTGGGCCACTCTCGTCCGCTCCTCCACTGCAATCCCAGGATCGCAGGCTGGCAAGTTACTTCCAAGAACACAGGAGTGGAGGGGGGACCAGGGTGGGTCCACTGTTGCCGGCATCCAAGTCCAGGTAGCCCTCACCAGCTCCCCTGTCTAGCTGGCCCAACCCAGCACCGGACCAACCATTTCCTGCAGCATGCGTCATACCACAGGCCCCAGTGTGCGCAACAGGCCTCAGCCCATCTCATGTCCTCGGAGAGACCACGACAGGCTGCACAGCCTCATCAGGCCACACAGCGCGCAAGGGCGCGTCCTCCAAGTCGTTCACCACCGATACCCCCTTTGTGTCCTGACTGAGCCCAGACCTCTGCAGCACCTTCAAGGGGGTCCAGGAGCTTTCTTTGCGTATTCCAATGTTATCAGTCAATCCACTAGCCAGAGGCATTCTGTACAAATTAAATTGGGTAAATTGAACTATGTTTTGTACCTTAGATGGTGTATTCCTAATTATACCACAGCATCATGACAAACTGTTAGAATAATGATAATAAAACTAGGAGTAGGCAGAACTTGCAGAGTTTCACTCTAAAACTCTGCAAGATTCTGTGGAGTTTTGCGAGCGAGTGGAAATCGGCACTTTGTGCTGGCCATGCTGATTTTTAGAGCTGGGAGCTTGTTCTGCACTGAAAAATCAGCACAAATTCACCAAACGGCGTGCCAGAAAGTGCTGCTGCTTGGCCTGGTTTTGCTGCCACCTGAGTAGATTTTTTATTCAAGTGGCAGCTTTCCCGAATGTGAATTGTCATAACCGCCCTTGTTGTGAAAATCTCGCCGGGTGCCCCCTGAAGCCTGAAAATCGCAGTAGGGGATGCCAATTCCTGATGCCAACTTACCTTTGGCGAGCCACATGCGAGAAACAATTCTGCCACGTGGTGGTCGGCAGCAAATGGCTGGAAGTCCGCGTTATATGCATAACTCAGAGTGGCCAAAACTCTGCGAACTCCATTGGTGGAGCAGAATTTATTGCCCATCCCTAAATAACACTGCCATGTCTCCGGATTCAACCACATTGTTTTTATTGGTACCTACCTTAATGGGGTCCAAAGGGGCCGATGATGTGGGATTCTTATCATCATTGGAACCAGTGAAGATAAAAGTTGACCCCCAGAAAAAGGTACCCAGTACCCATTAAAGCCTGAAGATGAAGAAGAGATCTCCCTCTGTGATATTGGATTTGATCAGGTAATGGGGTTAAGTGCCTGTTGTTAGTTGATCAACACCCCACTTTTGCTGATATGCAAAGTGGGTAAGGCATATATAGATTTGTCCCAGACCTGCATGCGAACATTAATGTGATCACCCCTAGCTTCCCTGTGGTTTCCAACCCTGACACCATCATTTCCTGCATACCCCCAAACTCCCAAAGGTGTAAAGTATTAGATCTCTGTCCTGCCTTCTTTTCCACTCCCATACATCAAGAGAGTCAGTATCTCTTCTCATTCTCATTTTGAAGGTTCCAATTTTGTGTGAACGTCTACACTTCAGTTCAATATGCTGATGACTTACTGTTGGCATATGCTACTCTAGATCATCGCAAAAATGACTCAATTTACCTCCTCACAGGATTGGCTAATACAGGGCAAATGCCTTAAAGGAGACATTGCAGTTCTGCTTTCTGTGCTTATGATTTCTTGGTTATGAAATTTCTGCTGGTATGCGCCACCTGTCCGCTCATTAAGTTGAATTAATTCATAAGTTGCCCAGACCCATCACTGTCTCCCAGGTGCATACTTATTTAGGGATGGCTGGGTAGTGCAGACTGGTAATTGTAGGCTATGTCAAAATGGCAAAGCCTTCACAATATTACATCAGAAAGGACACCCCTGAGCCCCTGTAGTGATTTAAAGAAGCAGAGCATGAATTTATGAAAATCAAGCAATCATTGACTTCTGTGTCCACTTTGGGGTTCCCAGATTATGCAGAGCCTTTTACTTTGCATTGCCACGAACATAATGAATTTGCATTTGGTGTGTTACTTCAGAGCATCTGAAAAAACCTATGGCTTACTATTCCTTAATCCCAGACGCAGTTGGGACCGGGCTCCCCATGTTCACAATTGTTGGTGGCAACTGCATGTCCTATGGAAGCTTCTCGGAATATCATGCTGTGCTCTCCTGTAACAGCTGCTGTGCCACATTCTGTTGTCACACTCCTTCCCACTACAAAACACAGCATCTCTTTACAGCATAATTACTTCTGTATAAAATGATGCTGTAGTCTTCTTCTCAGATCGCCCTGACCCAATGCCTGATCCTGGAGCCTGCCCCTTTAATTGCCACACTTGAGGAGAGAGAACCCCACAATTGCTTGCTCACTACTACCCATTGACTCAACCTTGTGTTGATTTAACTGATGTGCGTACTTCTAACTGTGAACTGATATATTCTGTTGATTTATCAAGTCTCATAATAAATAATAACTGTATCCTGGTTGCTAGTTATACTGTGTGCACTGTGAATTGAATTGTGGAAAGTTTCTGCTTACCAAATGCAAGATATTCTCAAGCAAGGGAGCTTATTGCCACCACCAGAACCTGTTTACTAGCCAAAGAAAAACATGTTACTGTGTACTTGGGCTCAAAGTATGTGTTTGGAGTAACATATGTCTTTGGGTTCCTTTGTTTGCAAAGAGGGTTCTTCAAATCTGCTGGCCCCCCATTAAGAATGGCCAATATGTTTGCAATGTCTTGAATGCTCTGAAATTACCTATAACTACGGAGTCGGTAAAGTGTGCCGCACACCAGCATCCCCATGATATGATATCTCCAGGTGTAACACCCTGGCAGATTTAGCTGATAAAATTGCTGGCTTGTATGAAAATGCTGTTGTTGCTATGTATATTGTGAGAAATGACCTGTTTCTTATGGCAGGTTATGTTATATGCATTTGTAAAGCGCAATATCTCCTGTAAGGCTATCCTGACACCATCACTAAAATATTTGTCTCAATTGTGGGATTGAGCCTCTGAAATGTGATAAACAATACTGGATCAAATGGAAATGTGACAGAGACTCTGAAAAGGTCTTGAGAGACATCACTGGGTGTGTCATTGCACCAAAATGTCTAATCCCTAACCTCACATGGTTGTATCATGGAGCAGCCCAAGTTGGTATGTAAGACACGTCGCATGGCCCAGCAACCCATTGGTATACAACCTCCTTTTTCTCTATAGCCCAACACTATTGCCAATCCAGTGACCGCTGTTAATCCTACAATTCTGGAAAGGGTACTAACACCAACCCCACTGCTCACCCTCCATGTTGAGGCCCTTGAGATGGATTTTATCCAGATGTCAAAGTGTGCATCTCAAATATGTCTGAGTGGTAACGTGCATGTTTTCAGGTTCGGTGGAGGTGTACCCCTGTACTTGTACAGGTGCCATTACAGTAGCTAAGCCATTACTCAGAAATGTCGGCCCTTGGTTCAGATATGGAACAGATTCTCGAATGCCTGCAGAACACACGTCATCTCCTCGGTAGTAAGGAGGTATGCAAAACTTTAGGGATAGATCAGAATTTCCACTTTGCACCGCACCTAGAATCATCAGGAACAACAGTACTCTTACAAACAAAATAGCTAAAATGTGCTCAGAAACCCAATTTATATGGCCTAATGCTCTGTTGTTAGCATTATGGTCCCTCAGAGCAATTCCCTCTCAAAAAACAAAGTTGCGCCCTAGCAGAATAGTCATGGGCTAACCTATGATCCTGCCCCCAAACCCACTAGTCAAAGTTGGAGTTAGACCTGCAATTGAGTGATGATGCAGTCTTACAATAGTGCAGAAAATCTATACGCTGTCACTACAGATTCCTTTCTCAGACTCAAACATGAGTCTGTCACTCCCTCCACCTTGGGGACTGGATCTCCTTGTGTGTACAGGAGAAGAATACTGCTCTACAGCTTCCCTAGCTGAAGATCTATCTGCACCATCACCAACACAACTGTAAAATGTTGAGGTCAAGTAACGTGGATCCACTTATCTCACTGCAAGCCGGCTGCTGCATTCAGAGATGACAATGCCGCTGGACTCTAAAACTGTGCCTGGTCCCGGGCTATCCCTCCGCTGGGACTGCCTCTGCTGCTATCTTGCCACCCGCTAGTGGGACAGACCCCCCATACCCACGCCCTCTACCTGCCCCCCCCCATTGTGCAGCGCCTGCAGCCTCCCATCGTAACCACCTCCATCTGAGGTAAGCAGCCCTCTCCTGGATAGTGGATCCCTCCGCTTGCCGGCCTGCTATCATTGCTGCTGGCTCGAGCATCTGGCTGGGGGTGGTATGCATCATCACAGTGGAAATGGGAGTTTTTAAATGCCCAGCTGTACAGAGCCTCTCCTAAGAAGAAATTGACGCTCTGTGTATGTGAACAACCCCTATGTATGGCTGCGGTTGCTGGAATAAAATGAATACATTCTATTTTTGTGTCCTCTTCCTGGACTGGCCCTTGCATGCCAGTGGATGTGGGGGCGGGGGGGTCATAGACCAGTTTATTCAGTGTGGCACAGTGCACATTTCCTTTACCTTGCAGTGAGGAGTCGCCTCGCTTTCAATGTTGCCAATCAGAAGCTGATTTGTGGAAAAAAGTTAATTCAGCAGTATGTTTATGTATCTCTATCTGTGTTTCAAGGAAGGGACTTCTCACAGTCTTTTTTTGAGGAGATCCTACTTCCTGCTCATTAGATCAGTGGTTCACAACCCCTGGGGGTCCGCGAAGCCTCCTCAGGGGGTCCTCGTCTGCTTAGAAAATGTAATAATTTTAACAGGTAAAATACCCAGCATTCAGTAATGACTCAGTGGGGGGTCCCCAGATTCCAATAATGATTCCGTGGGGGTCCCCGGGTTCCAGTATTGATAAAGTGGGGGTCCACAGAAGTCAAAAGGTTGGGAACCACTGCATTAAATAGTTTATTAAAATAACAGTTTCTATCATGTTTGTGTTCCATTCCCATTCATTTGTATTGAGAAAACAGTGTACAAAAGGTTTTCAGAAATGTATGCATTTTCACATTATATGCTTCATCTGTATTTTTGAGATGAACCTTTAGTCAGTTGAAACAACAATTATCATTTATTTTGCTTGTTTGCTTGCTATTTTTGGATTAAACGCAAGCAAGTATTCTAGGCTTCTCGATGTATTGTTTTTTGACAAGAATATATCTTCCATATGCTTGATAAGCGTCAGTAACGGCTGATCTTTTGGAAGGCAGTGTTCAGTGAACATGCAATCCTGACAGATGATTCCTTGATGGGAGCTGTTACAATGTGGCTTGTGGCCCAGACAGAACTTGAGGGCATTGTTTTTCCTGCAGTATTGATAGAGAGATTATGTAGCGCCAAGAGATGACTGGATAAACACCCCTAGTGTTGGCACTGGTGATATGCACTCATGGATCATTTTGAAATAGAAATGGTATGGATAAAACAAAACGTGTAATGGGTGCAGACTGGCCACCACTTGGGAATCCATGAAGATGCTGGTTGATAGAGGTCCTGGAGGAAGGTGTTCTATAGGGATGTGGAGTCGCAGTTTTACCAGTAATGATGTTGATGTCTGATTAAAAACATTCCAAAGAGACTCAGCTCGTTGATGAATCACCCTCAATATTTAGGAATGTGTTTCTTTGCTATGCATCAATTACACAGAAGTCCTATTTAATTATTCTTGTAGTATGT
The DNA here is from genome assembly GCF_031143425.1 of Pleurodeles waltl. Lineage (NCBI taxonomy): Eukaryota > Metazoa > Chordata > Amphibia > Caudata > Salamandridae > Pleurodeles > Pleurodeles waltl. The sequence continues at coordinate 1,143,552,792 of NC_090448.1, forward strand.
GCTACCTTCTCCAGAAAATATAAAAGCTTGGGAACAGGGGGATGTGATCTGTGACCCGGTGTACAAAGTCTACATGGTTCTAGCCTGGAGCTAATCTTTTTAAAGGATGAAGAATCCACAAGGGATTCATATGCACTGGAATGTCATTTCACAACCTATTTAGATTGATAAGAAAATGTGTGCATGTGGTGATGCCTCAAGTAAAATATGTTTATAATTAGTTTAGGTGAACCTAGAAGTGGAAAACTATTGTAGCTCAGTTTATACTTTGGTGGCCAACATACCCCCCTTTCACAAATCCAGATGACATTTACATGGTGGTGACTGAGGAAGGGACAACGCCAACCTGATCACTGAACACCCCCAGTAATTGGTTGCATTGTAAGAATCAGTAGTGTTATTCCCCAACTCTTTTACGGGGCATGGTGTTGTAGAAGGAAGCAACCAGCATTCAGAATAGAATGGCTTTATATTACCTCCTAGCAGCAAGGGGGGGTGTTTGCGCAATAGTAGGGGCCGAATGCTGCACATGGTTACCCAACACTTTCCTCTCTGCATACATGTGCAAGTAGATCCCATCAAGGATAGTATCAAGAACATACATGAGCTCCAGAAAAGATGAGATGTTAATCTCAGTGGCAGCTGGAAGTGACTAGGTAGAATCTTTGGAAACTGGGCTATGAAGTTATTGAAATAATCATTGCTACAAGCCATTGCCATTGCACCAGTCTGATCACTGCACATCCCCACTAATTGGCTGCAATGGAAGAATAAGTAGTGTTATTCCTCAACTCCTGTTACAGTACATGGTGTTGTAGAAGGAAGATACCAGAGTTCACCAGCTCAAAGCTGACTGTAACTCCCACATCACCAATTCACAGGCCTCAGAAAATCTACAGGATTCCCTAAACCTATGGTTAGATGGCTCCTTTCCCTCCCCAAAGCAACATGATAATCCCCAGGATTACCTTCTTTAGGGTGCAGAAGGATCCCCCTGCAAACAGGGAATTCCAGGAATTTTCTTGCTGATAGCGCTTCAAAGTGCAGCACTGGCGCAGAGATCCACAAGATTCCCTTCCCATTGGGACATAGCTGCACATCCCAGGGAAGGTACTGGCAGTGAATTCCATGGTCCCTTGGGACTTTTAAACCTGGATAAACCCTGGAATTAGCCACAGTCAGGGGTCTGCCATCAGGTGATGTTTACGAACGATCAGCATGACTGTGCTTACAGCGCCAGAGCGAAGTCCACAACTGCTAAGCCACAGGGCCACGATGGACATCCTGGTAATCAAAAGCAATTACCACGTGTGACCACGGGAGCACGCATGAGAGGCACGCCAGCAGGGTTTAGCTTTGGGTGGACATGGTGCCTCCACATGTCTAAATAAAGGGGTCTCTTGTTGCTTGATCCTGTTTTTATTTCACCCTGGGTTGCTGGTGAATATATAATCAAAGGCACCTTTCCAGTAATATGACTCTGGTTACTAAGCCCTTGATATACTAAGAAGAATTTATCGTTAACCATAAAGTATTGGTAGAAATTAATGTGGTTTGTGAAATTTACATGCTGCGTGTTCCTGGCGATACACCATCTACAAGGCATCATTTCAGTATCTTTCAGTGAGGCCAGAAAGTGAAGGTCTACTCAATGAATAGAAGCTCTCGCTGATCAACAACCACCCAGAACTCAGAAAGCAATAAAAACATGGCCTTTTGAGAACTCACAACTGCATGCCTACCCGACCACATACAAACTCATGGTAAAGAGGGTCGAAAATCAGTGTCTTAGTTCATTAAACACACAGACCGCTTGATAAACTAAGAAGTTAATACTGGGCTCCTAATTTTTGCACAAGTATTATACAGGCAGCATCAACTACAACCTCTCTATTTAGCAAGGTATAGTTTGTAAGTACCCGCATGCGTGGCTGCAGCTATGTTCGACGGTGTCTGGGACACCACGGCTTATGTGCTGTCGAAGACCTATGCACCAGCTTCCAAACCTCATGCGTGGCACCCATTCTCACCCTCTCCCACTTAGTCCAACCTACAGTCAACATGCTTTCAATCATACACCCAAAGGGTGCCCGACGGAGTCGATGAAAATCAGAGTGCTTCATTACCTCCGCAGTGCTCCATTGCACGGTATAAGTTATAATTATGGAGTAGCTACTTATATAACTTTAGGCCTCACAAGGGGTAAAGAAAGCACTATACAAATACCAATACAATACAATTGTCTGAAAATGGAAGAGAATTACATTGTATTTCCTGTTTGTAGTTGTCATGTGAGAGGAAGGCGAGATGCAGAATTTGCTTCACTACACTAAAAAGATAAGTATTGTACTAGGAAACCTTGATCACCTCAGATAATATTTGTGCTTGTCTTTAACCATGTACAGTGCTCTGCGCCTTTTGGCTAGGCTTGGTCTATAGAAATATCATATACATAGAGACATACAAAATGTCTCCTACGTTTTATTAATGAGGCAGGAGGTTTTGTAGCCACCTTTGAATATTTCTTTAGCATGACCCGCTTTTTGTGCGCAAAAGATAGTGTGCAAATAAACTGACCAAACTGCAACCTGCACTTCTTACAATGGACACCAAGTGGATCCCTTCAAATGCATGTAGTTTGTTAGTTAAGGTGTATGTGCACATGTTTGAAAATATGAGCACAAGTGCACATGAGTGAGCACACACATGGACACCAGTGCTTAATTTGTGCCAGTGTTTGCCGGTGTTCAGCAATGGCACATGTTGTTAACACTGGCACTTGAGGTTATGACAGTTCACCACATGGTGGCACTGTCTATTTGTTAGCAGAGGAAATTAGCAGAGTTTTTGTTAATTCATATACAATAAAAGAAAAATTAATACTAGCCCATCCAGGACGTTCTTACAAATTTGGGTGACCCACAATAGTCCAAATGGTCACAGTTGAAGTTGTTGGTGGTGCAAGTTGCAGTGGCCTGCTGCGAAATACCTTAGACCCTGGCGCTTATTTTTCTACAAATCAAGAAGTGATGCACACGTATAGATGCGAGCATACATATGAACACATGCAATTACTATCCTGCAGTGCTGTTTGCTTCTTATCTCAAATGTCCCGCTGATATATCACTGTATAGCCACAGGCAAAATGTTGAAGACAAGCCTCAGTTTGGGACAAGATTGAGGATTATCTTCTACCACTGCCTTGAAACAATATTGTAATAATAAAGCTGTGTCATTCTCTATGCCTGGAGCTCAAGTGCACTGGAGAAAAATAGCATATCCCCGAACTGCAATGTGCACAGTGTCATGTTCAGGATTTTGATGGCCTCTGGTTGGACAAACTTTGAATTCTATTACCCATTTTCTGCTAATTCAAGCACATGATGCCTAGTAATATTGAATTATATGTTAAAGGAGGAGTTTGAGAAATAGATAAAACTGTGAAAGAGCAAAACTTCACTTTTCCAGGGGCCCCTTGGTGGGTGAGGGCCCTGGGCAATTTCCCACTTTGCCCTGGCCATAAAACTTCTCTGATATGCTCACCCTTTGAGATATCCATAATGGGTTAAACTGATGAAGAAATATGGAGGTCTTTGCAGACATATACAGTTCCACTTGTAAGCCAATTGTTCCACCCGCTGTATTCACAATGCATGATGACGAGTCACTGTGTGGATTTTGGAGCACTGCCTGGGACACAATAAATGGACCTCTCTTCTAAGGTTGTAAAACTGAAAAAGTTAAATGGTAATAAAGGAATGGACGGAACTGAGGTTAAAAGAAACAAAAAACTTACCACACTGCGTGTGAACTTTTCTAGAGAGGTTCTACGGCCTTGCTCATTCTCAGGCTTTAAAAAAAAGGGGGAGGGAGAATACAGACAAAAAAAGTCTTCAGCTTAGAGAATTTGTGTTTGTTTTTTTAAAGCGGCAGCAAGTCAGCAAAGCAAAAAAAAAAAAAGGAAATGGGAAGCAAGCAAAAAAATTTAACAAATAAAAAAAGAAGCAGCCAGTGGGACTTGCAACTGCAAGCAAAACAACGAAAATGCTCTTTAAAAAAAATCACCATCTTAATTGATATGGTCTATAATGGCCAGCAGTGTCAGGTATTGTTGTCTTGTAACTTTGTTGTGTCTTAGGGTATGCTTTATGTGTACCATACTTTGATACGCAGTTGTGGAATGAAAATTGTGGTACATGCAAACTCGGCAATGGCGTAGGATTATAGAACATTCACGACAACCAGGCTTTCATAAAATCCACATGGTAAAATTGAAATATAGAAGGGGACCTCAGAATCTGAATTTAACCAAACTCTATAGAACAGATACATAGAAAAGTAAATTGAAATGGATATTTTATCAAGAGGAGTTTTTACCTACGTATTGAGGACCAGGAGAAAAATCACTACAATTGAAATTTTAGTAAATCATTAATTGCGGTACAGATTGTAGAACACCCTTTTTCAGTAATACTTATGATGAGCTCTTTAGCATGTGGAACAAAGCTTACAAATAGAACAGTTCAGTAACATCAGACATCGGACAGTGTGAAATTTATCACAGGGAACAGCAAAATACCAAAACACTGTTCAAAACTGCACACAACCATCTAAACAATATGAAGTAGTAAGCAGGATCTACAGACTTTCAGGGTTTGCATTTGGTGGACTGGTGAGAACTTGGTGTAGCCAAGCCCATGTGGTTACTTCTCAGCATATGCAGGATGTCACAGGTGGCCCCAAACAACTTTGACTAGTGCACTATCAGCAAACAAATCTGGTATCTGAGGTAGGTGGAAATGCATCTGACAATTCTGCTCTGCCCTTCAAGATACAGGAAGACCAGGACTTTTAGGATATGTGGAAAAGGGTAGAGGTTAATGAACACTGCAAACAATTATTGGCTGCCACCACAAAAATCTGAGTGTGCAGAACTAACTAGGCAGTAGATATACATCTTCTACTCCATTCTTGTGTATAGCCTGAGATTATGATCGTAGCCAGTGATAATTCTCATACCAACTAGTTTGGTTAATCAGGGGGTGACCAAGAGCTAGATCATTGAAGACTACGACCCCCTTGGCACGAACCAAGCGAGTAAGATGTAAAGGGATTCCCTAAACTCTGAATAAGTGGATGCAGGGGTGTGTTGATTGTACAGGAGGCTAAAGGATGTGGCAGAAATTGGGCCATGCAACGAGAGAGTACTGTTCTCTACCTGCAATGTAGAAGCGACTTTCCCCCATATCCATATCTTCATTTTGTATTGCGTCAATGAAAGCAGCAGGTGGGGAGGGGGGTGTCATGGACTTGAGTTCACCATGGTTTTTTTAGGTTTGTTCTGAGCTGGATCAGAGAGTGAGGTGCTTGTCTGAGTATGCTGATTGGTTTCAAGGGCTTTGGCCATGCCAACCTGTTGCCGTGGTACCACCTTGAGCATCACATTGCTTCTATCCATGCTGTTGTTGATGTGTTTTCATTTGAAAATGTTTGTTAGGAGAATGCTGCATTGAACCTGAAAACTACCCTCTTTTGGAATGTTATTTTACTGGCGACTGCTAGAATACAGAGTCCGAGTTCCATGCATGGACTCTTAATGTCTTACAAATACTGTCCTCAGCATTACCCTGGATTTATGTTTGTTCCCTGCTTGGCTATGGATGAAAACAGCAATATCGAGATGTTTCTTTAATTGCACTGAGGTATCCTTTAAGAATCCAGGCTTTACCCAATGTGTTGGACAGCCTCCTGCGCAGACGTATTTGAGAGATTTCCTGTATGTTATTTGAGGTTTCATAATCTTTTGTGAGTAACCTCTGATGAATTCTAATCCAGCTGCCTCTAATGTGATACAAAACCTTGAGAGTTCTGCTGAAGCTTCTTCTGCCACGGTGGCCTGAGATGGCAGGGGAAGGTGCCTGTGGACTGGATAAACTGATTGACTAGTTGGTGTGCCAAATGTTAAACATAGTGCTTTAGATATCATTTAAATGATCTGTCCTTGTCTGCTATGTAAATAGTCTCTGACAATCCGAATTAGGTCTAGGTAGCTAAAAATAGCCCATTTGCATTGCATGTGGATTACAATCTGGCTTTAACAATGGAAAGCTCCCTGCATCAATTTTAAAACATCAATGTTATTATGTTCTAGAAACAAGAGTAGGGTCAATATCGAAAGGTTGTATATAGACTGAGATTTCTTAGATTCAAAGTAAGCATTTCTACAGAGGCGAAAAAGACTGGACCCTGTCATTGTGCTAGTCCCACATGCTAAATTTCTATACTTTTATTCTATTGTGTAACAGACCTGACAATATCTATACACTCACAAACAAGGGTGTGGAAGACAATTTTTCTGAAGACACGAGATGTATAGCCTTTTAGCATAACTAAGATAAGGAAGTTTCAGGTTGCCTCCAAAACTAACAGTGCTGGAATTTCAAATTGTCTACCATTGGATACTGATAAAATGTTGTTTACATTTAAATGGGCTGCTGATCCTTGTAGGGTATTTGCACTCTTTTCCTGGAGACAGGACCTCCTTTAGGTCCAACATTAGTGGTTTCCAGGCTTGACCTTGTAGTCCGCTCTGATCCTCACTACCCCCTGACTCTTTCCTACTGCCATGCCATCTTTGTTGTCTGGGTTTTCCCTGTTTTGCTCAATAGTCCTTGATGAATGGACCACTCCGGCCACAATACATGGAAAGCTTGAGCTTCCTTCTCTTTTCACGTTCTTCTGACAACAATGGGCCCAAAATGCAAATTACTTGCATCTGTTCCACTCCCTAGTTTCCTCTTGCGGTCTCATCAGAGGGTGCTTTACTGAGCATAATATAATTATTTTGGGATCACTCCTAGATCTATCCCTACACCTTTCAGATAGTCTATGGTGCAGTTATACTGTTAGGTCAATTAAGTCCACACAAGTCTCAGGGACATTCATCACTTGCACCAGAAAATCTTTACTTCTCCCCTTAAACCCTGAGAAAACAGAGAACCCCTGTTTTCATTTAGTTTCAGTTGAATGTAGTTATATACGACAGTCGGTCTTGAGTTCCCTGTATTAGGGTCAGCAGTTCTTTGTCTAATGTCAGTACATAGGTCTTTATGTCAAACAAACTTTGCATTTGTCTGCAGAAGGCTCCAGAATTATACAATATACGGTTGATTCATTCGATTGTTGCAACTGACAAACTAGCTGTGTTCCCTTCCAGATAGGACAATACAAAAGCAATCTTCATCTGGTCATCAAGAAAGGTGGCTCAGGGGTACCAATACAACTGTTTCTAGCTCTCTTTTAACTTCATGACTCTCTGCTTGAGAAGCCTAGACCTCCTGTGGCACTGATGTTATTGTTTCTAGAATCGTAGTAAGAACCTTACTGGTATCCATCACTCAGGCTGGGTAGCGATCGTAGGTTTAACAATCCGTCAGAGGCTGGTCAGCCAGTAACTCACCAGATAGACCAACCTAAGATACCCGTCTCCAGCGGAAGTGATAAATGATGCCTGATGTTTGACGCCCAACTGCACTCTCTAGATCAAGCATTTGATATGTTTAATCTGAGACAATGCCAGGGGAAAATGGGATGAAAGAGTAGATATGACAACTGTGCCTGCAAGTAGCTGTGCTCCCTCACACTGCTCTGCTTGGTGATGTCTCTCACTGCTTTTAATTTGCTGCCTCCCCTACTTTTCATTAAACTCCCTATGGCTATTGCTGCAAGGATAAAAGACAATGTTTGCTACGACTCCCCACCATTAGATGCTCAATCCTCGTTGTGGCATCCCTTGTCTGTGCAAAACTGCTCTGTACTTTGTTTTTCCTTTGAGTCTCTCTTAGCTGATGGGAAAAATATGAATGTCCAGGTTCAAAGGTTTCTCGACTGTAGATCAGAACTCTGCACCTTAGTCTCTGAGCACCTAAACCCTTGCAGTCTAAATCACGATGAGTTGTTAGCTTTATCTATTTGTTAGGTCCTGTTCCTTTCACAGCGACCTCCTCACACAATGTCTCACGAATGTTCTCTTAAACTGAAGTCTCTTCTTTCCAATATCTTTTTACGTGCGATGTTAAGCGTGCATATTTTATCTTAGGATGAATTATACTCATCTGAGTCTGAGGTTTCGTAGTGCCGGAGTCAGTGAAGAGCGGGAATGCTGAGATGCTGTCTGCTGAGAAGACTGGACAATCAGAAGGAAGACTGAAATTTTCCCAGGAAGCTGGACAGGATTGTGCAGGTGTGTCTGACAGCTGAACAGAAACTTGGTCCTGCTGAGTTCCCGATTGCCAAGCATGGCTTTGCAGGTAAGCATGCCTTTTATAGGATCTGGATTCAACATGGCCACCAAGAGGATTCCAGAAGATTCCAAAAGGTTCTGGATGCAAATTGGCCACCAAAAAGATTCCATCAGGTTCCTGATTCAACAAATGTCAGCTGAAAAGTTTCCCGAAGGTTCTCCAGGTAGGTAACATAGTGCAAGTGGGCCAAATCAGTTTAGTGGTGAATTCTGAGGACAGAAGGACATTAAAAAACTTGATAACATAAATGCTATGATGTTAAGCCTGGCCACTGTGTGTGCCTCAAGCTACACATGTAACTACTGTGTTACTGACTGCTCCTATTGGCTGTGACACTATCTCCTTGTGTTTGTGTATGACTAAATGTTTCCGGGGATCTCAGGTGATCTTGTGGGAAAAGCAGCTACTCAGGGCAGAGCACATTAGGGGGCTCTGGGTGGTCATGACATATTAGTAATGTATGAACCTAGCCAAAACACATCAAAGCGCTGGACATGGTCAAAGACAAAGGTACAGGCATCGAATAATAGCAGAAGTAGGTACTTTTTGAGAGTGGACGTGAGCTGGGAAGTGTTAGATGGATACAGCAATGTCCTTTCAGATTCTGGGTGCATAGATAATCATTAAAAGTCTGGGTATACAAGTGCCATTGCTGTTCTACTTCAACAATAAGGCAAATAGGTTATGTAGAGTTATGTAACCACCTACTTGACCAGGATATTGCCTTTTTCTAAGTATCTGTAATGTTAGACTCAAGAAAGAGAAAAGACTTGAACAGAAAAGACTTAAATGTTGCCAAGTCAATGGCGATGGAACAAATACACACTCTTCCCTTGGATTCTTGAAGTATTTTAAGACTGGCACAACTTTGGAAAGATGAAGATTAACAACTTGCTCTTGCACTCTGTGTTACCGGGTGCTCATCTGTGCTTTTGAAATAAGACTTTCCTATGTATTTTCTCATTGTTTCTATTGTCAACATCTCATCACTTTTGGTTAGTCTGAATTTATTACATTGTTCATAACTACTTTGTCATCAAAATGTGAACTTTTACTTAGTGAGGCTTCAAGACTTTCTTACAAAAGTGATTCATTGTAGTCTCACCATTTGAGGCACAAAGAAGGATACTTTGTTTTTGTCTTCTTAAATTCATGTGTTTCATGGAGCATGTTCTTCTCCTCTGCAGGAGGAACTGTCTACATAAGAAGCCCAGTTTCTGAGAAAAGCTAGTTGAGTGTTCGTAAAAATATTGCTTTGTGTGCAATGCATGCAATTTGAAAGATGTTCATCACTTCTATGAGGAGTCACTTTGAGAGAACAGCGTAGATGCAATGTACTTGAACTTTGTAATGCTAGTGGCCTTTCAAGGCAGCTTTATTAAGGACTTTTTTGGGGGGAGCTAGATGCTGTTTGGGAAATAATATGAGTAAGGAGTTTCCATAGTATGACTTCAGTAGTACAAAAGGCTGGATTATCACATTCAAGTCTGCATCAGGGATAAAAGGCTTGAATCCATGTTTGAATCAAAGCTGTTATTGTGCCATCATTGCCAATGTGTTACTATGTGCTTGAAAATTAAGATTTGTGTCTACGTTAAAGCCAAGAGAGTTTGCAGACTCCATTGAAGGGTTACATTTAACACCAAAAGTGGGTCATGCTAAATTAGAACCAGAATATTTCCGTTAGAGGAAATAACTGGAGGAAATCTGCCTAAGACAGATAAAACGTCAGGTGTGTGGTGTGATATCAGGGTTGATTGCCCTCAAGAAGAATAGCCATGAATTCAGCATCTTTAAGGAAGGTGATTTCAGATAAGTTCGGCTAAGTTGTTTGTGTGAAATCAATATTAGATGTTAGAGCTACTGAGAGTGAAGGCTAGCAGCACAATGTAGAGGTTAGTGAGGGTGGGAGAGAGTGAGGTCTTTGAGGACCTCCATGCTGGGTTGTCACAGAGTTGGAGAGTAAGTTAATCTTTTTATGTATTGACTTCGGCTTTCCAAGCATGATGGGACTCAGTCCCCAGTCCCATTCTGTCTTTGAGAAGTTTCAAGAGACTGATGATAGAGGTTGATATGTAAGGAGGATAAAGAGGCAGGTGTCATGTTTATCTATAATACAGAGAACATCGTCTATTTTCAAAGTTGCAGTGTTTGTGCGGCACCCTGACCAAAAGCCTGACTGTGACTCACCTGGTCAGTCATTTTCCTCAGTGGAGGGTCTGAGGGCATCAGTGGAGCTTTGGCCAAGAAGCGTTGATAACAGACTGGTCAAAAGTTGCTCATATCTGTGGGATTTGTCCCAGGCTTTTTAAAAAAGATGAAACCGGGCCCATTTTAGGCATTCTGGGACTCACTTTCCCTCAGGGCTAAGAGGTATCATGCAGGTTGATCAACTACAGAGTATCTGAGGAGCTAATGTCCTTGCTGAATGCCAGGGGATGGGTTCAGAGAAATCAGAGAAATTTTGATTTTGATAATGAATGGTACTGGGAAATATTACTGAAGAGTTGTATTTGAAGCAGGAGCTTTTTCTATGGTATCATCTTAGTTTTGGGGTTTTAAGTTTTGGGCAATGAAGAGTTCTATCTTCTTCACCTTCTCTGCAAAGAAGTTGAAGAATTTCTTACATATTTCTTTGGTCAAGTTGATCATCCCCTCTACTTAGGACGAATAGATAGTTTTCATTTTCCAATGGCGTGTTGCATTGTCTATCTCCCTTTTTATATAGGCACATTTGCTATGAAGATACATGTTTTATGTTTGTTTCTTTAAATCTAAAGTTGTGCCTTGTTCTCTAAGGAGGGGTTTGATGGCAAATTTTTTTCAGATGATCGTACAGCTTTGCTACATTCGGTCTGTTCTTTACAGAACCAATGCACTCTTTTCTCACTGTTAATCTTTAACAGTGATTTGTGGTGAAAATGTGTCCATTATCACTATCATGGTTTCATTGCACTGGTCAGTCGTTCTTTGACATCTTGCTCTTAGAAGATGTTTTGTGACATGTATGCTACTTCTGAAGCTAGCCTGGGAGTATTAATATCCCTCAAATCTTTTAACCCCTATTTGTGTATAAAGCAGTGCCCAGTGGTGACAACCTTTAAACAGAGGAGAAAAATGAGATTGTGAAAATGATCTGACCAGTCTACTGGGAATGGTGGTCTGCAATAGTGCTTTTTCACATGTGGGAGGTAACGTACTTTTTTGATGGAGATTACTATCAAATGAGATTGAGGATAAGAAAGATATCATAGTTCACTTTTTAATCTCATAAGTGCAGCTGAGACCACTGATGAAGATATTGTTGCTCAAGATTAAGGATTCACTAATTCATCTGCAATATCCACCCTATGCTTTACTGCCAATCTGTAGATAAGTAGTTATGTTGATAAGTAAGCGAAATACACTAATAGAATGCACAGTACCCAAAGGTGTCATAGCAGTTGCAAAGTTCAGAAGTTTGGACAAGCGGCAGGAAGAACAAACGAAAAAGATGAGAAAACCCTACACAAGATCAGAAGGAAAAGAGCCATGTCTTCATATGCCTTCTAAACAGAAGATGGTCTACAGGCCCTGCATTATGGCAGGGCAGCATATTCCACAGTCTAGCTGTGGTATAAGTAAAAGATTTGTATAAGTAAAAGATTTGCAACCCCATCTGGCTCTGCAAGTATTAGGTACTACTATTGACCTATTGTTGGCAGATCACAGCTTCTTCTATGTACATTCAATCAATCAATCAGGATTTGTATAGGGCACTAATCACTCTTGACGGCCTCCAGGCACTGGGTCCGGTTGCTCGGAGGTTCAGTCAAAGGGCCAGGTCTTTAACCCCCTATATACCATTGGAATTTAGCTCTAAGGAAGTGGGGGGCCAGAAATGTAAAAAGCCTTGCAATCTATGCAAAGGCTTTTGAACAAAATGATTTTTCTGATGGGAAGCCAGTGCAGGCCCCTCAACTCCTGCTACACTGACTAAAGTTTTGTAATGTCCACAGTATGTTAAGCCGCTGTGTTCTGGGTCACCTGTAATCTATCAATGGAGGCCTGAGTGATATTAAAATACAATGAGTTGCAAGAGTCGATTAACGAGTACACCAGAGCAAGAACAACCACCTTACGCAGATCCAATGGAATGAGAAGAAACACGTTTTTAAACATATAATAATATGAAAGCAAGAGCTGGTGGTCCAGCTAACTTGTTTACCAAAGACAAGCTGACAACTGAAGCTCACCCTAAGATTCTTTGCCGAACTAACTGGAGATGGAAGATAGCCAAGGTCTTCTGGTCGCCACATAGAAGTCTAAACTGAATGGTGGGTGCCAAAAATCAGAAGCTCGGTTTTTATCTGCTTTCAGTTTCAGGCAGTTGTCCTTTATCCACCTGCTGATTTCTAACAAACAGGTCTTGAACCTAGCAGCAATCGACGAGACATCATCTGTGATGTTAAGAACAATCTGTGTGATGTCAGTATAAGACGGCACCCGAAAACCAACAAGACATATAGATTAAAGAGGGTGGGGGTTAATGAAGAACTGCAGGGTTTAGAATTTTCAATTCATGTTCTAATCCTTCCGAAATAGACTTGACCAGAGAGATACATTGTCAGAGACGACTGCAAATCATGGGCCGGTACTGGTTAGCAGTTTAGGGTGTTCTCACATAAGCTTATATTTAATATATTTCCAGTATTTTATGGACATTTGGATTGGATTGAAGATATTAGGCCTTGAGGGTTTTATGTCTAGATTTGTGTAAATTTTTTTTCCTTCTCAAGCAGTACGTGTATTCATTGTCTTTAACACAGTAACCCTTCATGTGAGTCATGTTGTCCTAAAAAGTAGAGTTTTGAAAATGTAAACAAATGTGGAGTAATTTCAGTTTTGTGATTTTTTATTTAATTTCTCCATTTTGAGCATGGGTCTATATGTCATAGCATGCACAATGTTTTTGTGCAAAGAGCATTGGTGGTGTGGAATATCACAGATGACACAATATCTTGTCAGCTGTTTATCCCAGGGGGGCTAATTGTTCATGCAAAGGCTCCTCTTCCTTTTGAAATAGTTTGCCCTTGGAGTTTTCCAATATTGAAGCTGTTGCTCGTGTTAGAAATGCCTTAAAAGCCTGTATTTGCATGCTGGCCTTCCCTGCTATTTAATTTTCACTGTTACCCTTACCCCCCAAAGGAGGAAATATATTCCCAATTACAATCTGACTTGTTGTACCTAACATAACTTTGACATTTTGGTGTTGTAATGTCCAATCAGAACTAATACAAGGTGAAATGTAAACTGCCCCAGGTGATAAGATTCCCTACATTGGTCTCCTTTTTTCTCTCAAAGATCCATGAAAACTGTTATGAGGGAAAGACCTCAGAGTCACAACAAAGGTCATAGCACAGGAGCAGTGCTTAATTTTTTAACAAAGATGTGCCGGTGCTCAAAGCCCTCCTCTTAAACACATGTCTGCTGCAATTAGATGTGCGAGCACGGAATACAGTCCATTTGAAGCCACTCCCTGCCCCTTCAGCTCACTCTTGCAGCTTTCTGCTTTCTCCCATTGGGGCGCTTTTTTGTTTTTCTCTTCCTCCATCTTTCGCGTGTGTGTCTTTTGCTCGCAGTAAATGCTTGAGGCAGAAAAATAAGCGCTGGCCCTCAAAAGTAAGTGCCGGTGCTCAGCACCGGGAACCACCGGCTCAAATTAAGCACTGCACAGGAGAGAAACAGAAACCAAGGATCAGAGCACACTGGTGGTCTGGTGTGGCACACCCATCTCAGTGCTTAAACTTCTCGTTTGTAGTCTCGCTTTACACCGGTACATGGTGAGCAGGAGTGCGAATAACAATCCTAGGGAGCCTTACCTACACAAATTAAACAACTAAACAAAACATCAGGATTGAGAACCAGGGTGAGGTCCTGTTTGTGAGCTTCTCAGAAGGGGAAGTGCGGAGCAACTTCAAATGATGGCATCACTTGGCTTGAAAAAAGCTGAATATTATGGTACATTTAGAGACACTGGTCAAATTCAATATCACTGCATGTAGGCATATACTGTTAATTTCATCAAGTTATCTGCTGATGGTAACTTTTTTCAGCTCATCAGTGAAATATATTTTTACTTTCTGTTAAATGTTTTCTTTACAGGTCTGACTTCCTTGGTGGAATATCCTCGTAAGCCTTTGGTGCCAGCACTGGAGCTTGGGCAGCCTTTTGTATAACATCAAAAGAGGGTGGAGATGTAGCAGAAACCCATGTGCTGGCATCATTCCTTTCAGACCTGACAACTACTCAGCATCATGGTAGCTTTGCCCCCCTACCAAATACATATTCAGTCTTTGGGGTCAGAAATTCATGCCATGAAGATATCCTTTCCTGCAAGCATTTCAAATCAGTGGAGAAGAATAGTATTTTTATGTCATGGTAAATGTCCTTCTAAAGCCACTCACATCTTTTGCAGCAAGCACAGGGTCCAAGCAGCCCTTTATTTAAACAAGCAAGATTGCTCCACATTCCACATTTGAGGGTGACTGGAAATGAACTGTCTCATTCCGCAACACCCTGTTGCCCTATTCTTTTAGCTAGCTCTACCAGACCCAGTATTTCCACAACTCCCAATTGAGATGTACCTCAATTAATTTCCTTGAGCATTGAACTGGTTGGCTTAGGAGTGGCCTGTGATGTGATGCTTTGCATGGCCTGGGTAGGAAGGTGCTTGTGCAGATCTGCACAATGTGAGCATGAGCGATGCTTGAGTACTTTTGGGTGGGGAGGGGGTGGCAGCATTTGTTTCATAAGAGACTGGGAGGTTGAGCTCCAGCACAGACTGTGCAATGCACAATGCAGCCTCAGAACCACATTTGTATTTAGTGATGTGATCACATGCAGGGAAGCGCCCATGAAACATTGTATGGGCTCAGCCCTAAAGGCTTTATTCCAATCACCTTATCGTGTCTTAACCTAGTAAGGTGTGAGGTCCCTGCAGCTGACGATGGTATATTATTACCAGCACAAGGCTGCAAAAGAAGTATCTACTACTAACAATAATGAAGTATGAACATTAAACTAAAGGTGAATGGGAAATAGAAACAAAACATACTCTAAGCAGAACAGCAGGAAATGCAAATAATACCTTGTTTCTTATTAGTGCTTCTTGTGTTATAGTGTTGAAAATGTATATACATATGTATATGGTATCTCTATAGTGCAGACCTAGCAGTGGGGTAGAAAAAATAGTAGTTGCCACTTTAAATAACCCCACAGAAAGGATGTGGTGGACCTGACATCCTTGGCATGGTTTTCCTCCAACTTTCTGCCTTCCAGCCTCCTGATTTTGCTGACTTTAAGACGCTGCACACTTTACCAGTGTAACCAGTGCTAAAGTGCTTGTGCTCTCTCGTTTCAACATGGTAACAGTGGATATCATACAACTGGTATGTTTAATCCACTTGTAAGTCACTAGTAAAGTGGTACTACATATACCCAGGGCAAGTAATTTAAATGCTACTGGTGGGACCACAGCATTATGTGTACCACCATCTTAAGTAGCCCTTTAAACATCTCTCAGGCCTGCAACTGCAGCTAGTGTGAGCAGTTTAAAACTTCCATTTCGACCTTACAAGATAAACTCTTGCAAGGCCAAAACCTCCCTTTGTAATACATATAAGTCACCCCGAGGGTAAGCCCTAAACAGCCCAGAGTGCAGGATGCAGTGTATTTAAAGAGCTGAACATGTACTTTTAAGTATCACATGTCCCGATAGTAAAAAATACTCCTAAATTTCTTTTTCACTACTGTGAGGCTTACGATTTCCATATGATAAAGCAGGGTTAACTTATTACACTTAATAAGTGATAATGTCTGATTGGAAGCAGGCAGGAATGTCACATTTTTGTTTATTAACAATTGGAATTTAAAGGGCTCTTTAATGGTAAAGTTAGATTTTACGTCACAATTCTGAAAATGCCACTTTTAAGAAAGTTGCCATTTTCTTGTCCTAACCATTTGGTGCCTGCAGACTGTTTTCTGGGTCACATGACTAGGTGTGGTTGGCAGTTGCCCTTTGTGTATTGCTCCCAGACAGTGAAACAAAGGGCCATAAATGTTGGCAAGATGGGCCATCTCTGACTTGATGAAGAGGAGGAGCTGTCACCTACCACACTTGCACATTACTAAGACTCAGCCTGATCACACTCTCAAAGAGTTTGATACTAGTCTATTGTGAACCTAGACAATTTGGGGCCAGGGCAGTGAGGCAGGAAATTCCAGACACCTAGGGGGTGGAAACCTCCAGAAATTTCTCCTACTTCAAAGGGGGCACCAGATATAAATACTGGCCCCTCAGAACCAACTCTTCAGCACACCTCTGGACCTGTGAAATACTCAGAAGGATGGCTGAGCTGCTCTGCCAGAATGACTGCTACTCTGTTGCCCTGCTGCCCTGAGCAAGAAGGACTGGTCCTGCATCTTGATCACAGGACCACCAGAGTAACTCAAAGGGCCAGTTGGCTGTCCTCCTGATCAGAAGCCTCAGGGACAACTACCTTGAACCCATCACCTGCACTCTGTCTGCTGTGAGTCTTGTCCATTAGGTGGTGCCACCCCAGCCCTGGACCCTTGGAAGTGGGCCTGAAGGTGTTCTGCCAGCCCAGCTGTGGCCCTGTGGGCAGAACTGCCATCAGACGATGCCTCCCTGATGCAGGACTTTGCATTGCAACACGCAGCCTCCTCAGAACTGTTGCTCAGAACTGTTGCTGTACAAAGCATCTCCGAAGCAGGCCATTGCATTCCAAGCCCCTCACTGAAGCCTCTTCGACAAAGATGCAGGACTTTGCATAGCAAGCTCCTCCTCGATAGCATCCTCAACAATGACTCAAGACCTCACATCTGAGCTTGCAGTTCCTCAGAGCCACTGCTGTGCGATGCATCCTCGACAGAGGATCTTGCAATGCTCCACAACCGTGATTTAATGTACTCTTGTTCAGCGGGTCTAACTTAGAGCCGGTGTCCAGCCCACGCTCCATCACAGTTGGCCTGAGCTTGTGACTCTGTCTTTGTTTGGCACAACCAGATGACCACAGTTGGCGCTTTGTGCTTCCAGGCCCTAATGTTTGCTTAAAACATTAAAATTGCATATCTCTGATCCTACTGATTGGATATTTGTTGTTTTGGTCTCAAATAATTTTACTCCATTCCTCTAAATTGGTGCAGGTTTTGTTTCTTGTGATGTGTTTTCACTGTATGACTGCTTGAAGTGCTGCATAAATACTTTACACATTGCCTTTAAGTTAAGCCCAACTGATTTTGTGCAAAGCTAACAGGGGGTTAAGCATAGGTTAATCTGGAGTTTGCTTGTGTTTCCTTCACCTTACAGAGATTGTGGTTTCTGCTTGAGTAGGGCCTCAGCCGCCCCCACCTAGTAACTCAATATCCAACATGATGCAAGACTGAGCATTGGGATTTACAACCAGCAATTAACAAAACAAAACATGTGTGCAGCTGGTGCATTAACCCTAGCTAATGCGTGTCAAAGGAAATTGAAACTGGCAATTCCCTAAAATAGGCTGGTGCTGGTAAAAAGTCAGAAGAGCTAAAGAGTAATTCATAAGTCACAATTAAGCTCCATTCCTACTGGTACTTTGGTGGTACCACCCTAGAATCCCTAAACAGCCCTCCACATCTTTGGGCATTGTACGATAGGCATTTTATAGAGATCAGTCATGATTAGGATACTACTTAGGGTGGCACCTTCACTAAGCCACTACACTGCCCTCATTGGTGAGACCTAGCTAGGTGCTAGAGTGGCACAGGGATCTTGCTATTGAAATTACATAAATCACACCCTAGACAGATGCTAAACTCTTACAAGGCTCCTGCTGTTACAATGGTTTTAAAACCACACCCGACCCACACTCCAAACTATTACAGGGTCCTGCTTCTAGATGGTATGTAAATACTCCACAGTCACTCAGAGTTGTCACTCAGCCCATGGGTCGACATCTCTCAATGCTTGTGTTCAGTGACTGCACAACTTGGAAGGAAGGGAGGCCAAGTAGAAATGCAAAACCTGATACAGGGAACAGTGATCCAGGTGTTACAATGTGTTTGAAAACACACCAGGAGCAGGAAGACTGTTACAGGAAGACTGTTGTTAAAATGTGTTTAAAAACACTCTCATCAGGTGCTACAATGTTTTTAAACATACGCTCTTCTCAGGTGCTACAGTGTTACAGGGAGTCATTTGTTACAATGTTTCTAAAAACACACTCTTGTCAGTTGTTACAATGTTTTTAAACATACGCTCTTCTCAGGTGCTACAGTGTTACAGGGAGTCATTTGTTACAATGTTTTTAAACACATGCTCTTCACAGGTGCTACAATGTTACAGGGGGGCATTTCTTACAATGTTTCTAAAAACACGCTGGTGAGGTTCTACAATGTTACAGGGAGCCTGCTGTTACAAAGGTTTTAAAAAACACACTTTTGTCAGGTGCTACAATATGTCACAGGGACCCTGCTGGTACATGTGTGAAACCACACCATTTTGGGAGCTACAATGTTACAGGGAGCCTGCTGCTACAATGTTTTTAAAAGCACACTTTTTTCAGATGCTATCATGTTACAGGCACCCTGATTTTAGGAGGCGTGTGCAAATACACTGATTTGCTGCTGATATGCTGTTACATGTTGTGTGAAAATACAAACCATTTAGATACCAAAAACGAATTTATGAGGGCCTTTTAAGCATGCTGGAAAAAGCGCAGAAGCAACAAAATCTACTTTGTCTATTGTGTGCTCAAAAATAGCGACACAGTGTTACACAAAACTGGCATAATACATTGCCAAACAAATTATTGTCCATTTTCTGTTTGTATTGGGTTTTGCATAAACAACGACATGTAACAAGTCACACTACGTAACTTCAGCATTCACAGTCCTGGTAATCACTCACCAGAACATCATTAAAATCAAATGACCTGAAACCTTTCAGATGTCCATGGTGTCTTCCATGAAGGGCATGTTCGGTGTGGCAGGAGTGTTGTTGGTACATCCAAACATAAAAACAAGCTCATAAAATAAAATTGTGCGGTGTACCAGCGTGGCACGTACTGTACATCACAACATCACAGTATGGCAAGCCAGATAAGTGCAATGCTCATTGATACACGTCACCACAACAACGTCACCACAGATGCAAACCAATGCATAAATATTAAGCGTTTATCAATTCATGCAAATGCAAAACAAAGTATTTAGACATTCCAGGTTACTGGATAGGAGGTGCTGTTATGAGCCCTAGGTAGAGACTGGTCTATAAACCAAAGTTCTAAAGTTTCCAAGGTCCATGCAGAAGGTAATCCAGTCTAGGGGCCCGATACACAAAGGTAAATCTACACTTTTTTGTAAGTTTACAATTGTTTGCTATTCAAGAAGGTATTTACGAGTAGTGTCTTTACAACTGCGGAGTCTCCTCACAAAAAAAAGATAGGGCAGTCCTGTCTTTTTGTGTGCGGTGACTGCGCAGATTCTGCAGTAGTAAAGATGCTATTTGTAAAATACCTTCTTGAATAGGAAACAACTGCAAACTTACATAAATGCGTAGGCTTACCTTTATGAATCAGGCCCCAGGTGTATCCTTGCATATTGGCATTTCTAGTTCAGATTCTCTAAATTAGACTCCAAGCCCTAAAACGTAGTGGAAAAGACCCTCAGCCAAATGAGCTAATAACACATAGACCTTGTAAACTGAGAGCCCAGCATAAACCTGTATAACGGCTCTTCCGAGTGTGAGATGTGGACGCGTAATGCTCATTAGTATTTGTGAGTAGAAACTATCTTTAATGGGAAGGGCACTGATCACAATGCTTTTTTTTGTGTTTGGTGCAACAATAAACTGCTGAAAAGTAATTTTGGGAAACCAGTGTCCTACATTTACATTATGCATTCCCAGTCCTAGATCAGTGCACCAAAAACTGTGTTCCAATTATATTTGGAGGCCAAAAGAATAATAGGTAAATTCCTGTAATCAAGAATTATCGCTCCTGCCTCGTACTCCTAAACACTTACACTGAGCAAATTTCATCCTTCCCTCCAGCAGAAAATAGCAGCAGTAGTTTGGAAAAGTAGCAGCTTGAAATAGAAAATGCAGCAGCACCCCAAATTTCAGTCTACAGTGAAACTACAGGCTGAGCACCATTGCGCGTCATTAACTTAAGCATGTATACCCATTAAACATGGAGAAGTCTGCTGTATCCATTGAAAACAAGTCCTTGCTCAAAACCAGCCTGCTGGTTCAACAATTATGATTGGTCACCCTTTCAACCAATAAGAACAGGTACCTATGATAGAACCAGCAAATATTGGCTGCCGAGAGGCAGTCAAGATTGAAGTGAATTGCACGTGCTTTTTTAGCCTGAGGGTTGTGGGCAAGGATGCGTAGGAAGCTTGAACATATGGGGCCTGATTCACAAAGGTAACGTACACTTTTGAGTAAGTTTACATTTTGGAGTGAGTTTACTACTTTTCGGCATTCACAAACTGTACTGTGGAGTAATTTCCACTTTTTTAGCAACTTACACTCTTGTAGTAAGTCCATCACTGTGGATGGCTAACCGCTGGTACTACAACCCCCTCCCATATGCAATAATAGAGGTAGGGACTTAAAATAAATCCAGTAGGGAATAATGTTCTGTTAAATTATTCAAAATAGTTCAAAATATAAGTAAATATAAATTAATACTAACAAATATATAAAATAGTATGCTTAGTAATTAACTATAAGATATTGTAAGACCTATTTTGATTTAAAAAAATGATGTAACCATAATTTTTATTAGAATTATTAAAATCCATTATAATCAACTCTATACATCACTTTTAATCATTGTTAATGCACCTGATTAAATATATTCAGGTTGGGTTTTATTTTTTAATGTAAACTTCAGAAAATAATGTAATTGAATCTATTTCCATTAATTAAACAATAATTTAATAGTGCTGTAGCATTTTGTTATTTTGTTTTACATTAAATAACTAAAATTAATTTACATTAATATTTAACATAAAAATATTTTGCTATCTATTTTTTAGTTAAATATACTTTTTTATTTTTCCTTATACTTTGCCATTTGAAGATCTCCACCCCGAATACGTATGATAAGATATAGGTAAAAGGAATAGTTTGGGAATAAAGAGAAAAAAGTGGAGTATTAATGTACATATACAAGGGGCCAGAGAGATGGTAAAGGATTCTGAATGGGGTTGGTTGCTGCTGATGGTAGGCTAAGCTGTCTGAAAAGGGGCAGTCTGTTAATTTTGTTCACAGGTCCAGAGTCCCTGAGATGTTTGTTTGCAGGAAGAAAGGGGAGAGTGCATGCACAGATAGCAGCTGCAGATTGAGCAAAGTTTTTCCAAATAATTCTGATGGCCAAACACCAGAATTCCCTGTAGAGAAGCATCAAGGTTCAAGGGGAGCAGAACAGCCAGAGAGCCCCAGTGCTGTCAAGCAGGGAAGGTAAGTAATACATGTTTCCAAGGCTCTGTTTGTAAGTGGATGTCTGCACGTGTCTATGCACTCTGTAGTGGCATATGAATCTATGGGGATGTGCAGTAGTGGGTTGGCACCTGGCATACTGGAAGTAATATTAGCATATTGGGGGCTTCTATGACATGATTGTGCATACCCCTTGACAAAATCTGCGCTGGCATTTTGGTTGTTCCCCCCTGGCATATTCTGCCCATTTATGGCATGATGGTGCCCGCACTGGCAATCTATTGAAGCGTATCAACAGTATGTGTGTAAACTTAATGGAAGTGATAAATTGACATTTGGGCACCAAACATGTACATACTAAGAATGGAAAATGTGATATTTCAGGAAATAGTGTGTTTTTGACAAGTATAAGCTTTTGTTTTCGTAAAATACTGCTATGTTATAAAAGGAAAATGTTGTCTTTGACAGCAAAATACAAGCATTTCCATAAAAAGACTAGCTGAGGCCTGCCGACTAGATAATTACAACTTCCAATGTATATTTAAATTACACATTTGAAAGACATTTTAATGGAAATTGTGTTGAAATATGAAACATTTTGCCATTATTTTCTCAAAATGATCTTATGGTTAGTGAAAATTAAACATGTATGTGAAGGGTGAGAGTTAGATGGGACACCATGAAAGCATTGGAAAAGTTCCTGAGGGCCCTTGCAAAGTCTTTGATGTTTTTGCAAATTTTGAGTGAAGAATGTGCTTGACTCTGTTCCAAAAACATTTTGTGAAGGGGGAGAACTTCCCAAAACCTCCTTAAGACATGAATGTTTCACTTACCGGCAGGCTGTGGCTTGGGACAGGTATTACAGCCAACCACATTCAAAGATCACCAAGCAACATTAGAGGTGGGCGGAACTATTCTGCGGAGTTACATAAAACCTCCATGAGATTCTGTGGAGTTCCGCCAATGGGTGCAAAGTATTCAGCTTGCGCTGCTCGCACTGCAATTCAGTGCTGATAGCGTGAGCAGTGCTGAAGATCAGCACGAACGGCACTGTGCATTGCGGAAGAGCACGCAGCTATTCAAGTTTATTTTCCTGCTGCTCGAGTAGAAAGTTTAGTCAAGCAGCAGCAAATCTTCTCGAACGGCAGGCCTCTGGCCGCAACCCCTTGTGACCAATTGCGACCACCCATGTTAGAAAATTGCTCTAGGGGATACCAAATCTTGCTTGTCAGTTTGCATATTCCGGGGACTCACAGGAGAAAAATTCTGTCCTAATGCAATTGGTGAAATTTGGCCCGAGTGGCCAAAATCCTGACAATTCCACCAGCAGAAAAAGCATTCCGCCCACCCCTAGCCATCACTGGGGAACTTTTCTACAGTGTCTTTCCTAAAGCCTTCTCTTTCAGCGCTGACCTCCAGCCATCCCATCCCAGAGAGTGTCTCCTCTAATACTGCTGTCCCTTGCAGTGCACTCAGCCCACTTCTCTTTGACTGCACTCATTGCCCTCCTCTCCTTCAGTTCCTAGAATGTTACATTGCTTGCAGCTGAGCACCCCTCTAGAGAATTTGGGAGTTGGCTTATCTGTTCGAGGGAGGATGTAGAGGGTTATACAGACATTCTGGAGGCTGGGATAAATAGGAGGCAGAGAAAGATGAATAGGAGGGGGATTGTATCATTCTTATTCGTATTATTCATGCTTATTTAGTGTCACGTCCACCATGAGCACTTGGAAAGCAGTTGTTAGAGGGCAGCGGTGCACAAGGTGAAGGGCCTATTTTGACATCTGTTGAAGTTGGACAAACAGATTGAGTCTTCTGATCACAGGTTTCGGCTGGTATCTCTAGGACAGTTTATGAAGATTGTTAGGGCCAGTGCTCCACATAGATTTGTGATGAGAAGCAAGAGTCCCAATGCAATCCTTTCCTTCACTGGAAGTCAAGAGATGGTTCTGGGCCCGGCAGAATTTGGCCAGAACGATTCCTGAATCCTTGGAGTGAGGCTGAGTGTCCGGCAATAATCTCATGGAAAGGAAATAAGGAATTAAAGTGCTCCAGCAGCCCATCCTGGCAAAGAAGCATTACACATCGTCAAGATTGATGTACCATAAACACCATATAGTCAAAGAGACAATACAAAAGACATTGCACTATGATAAGAAGATAGATTTGTTAACTCCACACCAGACGAAGAAATACAGAACATAGCGCTTAGGCCATGAAAACCACTAAGGGTGAAGCACGTATAAGGCACAGAAAATTGTGATGCCCAACTATGATATCACCAATTACAAAACATAACTTCAGCCAACCTGAAGTCCAAGCCAACTGAATGGTTTGTTACAATAAAGCACGTTTGCGTACAGCAAGTTAAGAAGTCGGCTCATAATTTTGTTTTGAAGTCTTCATCTTGATCTAATAGTGAGTGTAAACACAGTGGGCAATGGGGAGTCAATCACCTCATTTTTGAGAAGTGAGATCACTAAAGATCGAGTGCAGATAACACGCCATTCCAAGAGCTCCAAGTTTATAAGTCAACATGTGATTAAGCTCTCAAAATATTGCTACACATCCACCTTAGAGATAACCACAGTCTCTCCTACAGGAGCCAACAAGATTACTTGGTATTCAGAAGGTACTTCAGAATGGTCTACTGATCTCTTGATCCCTACCCCACAGGCGCCTGAATCTCATGGGTTCAGTGCCTACTGCAGTGTTTTTACAGCACAGCCCGTGCCCCTGCAAATTTCAAATTCACCTCTTCTTGGAGGCCCCATGTCTGCTTCCTAGCGAACTGCTTGATACACCAGTCCAGCAGAAGAGTTGAGGGCAGAAAAGAATGGAGAAAGCTGGTACGCACCATGACATATGTAGCACACCAAACACTAGTCGTGCTTTAACCCTACCATATTACCTTGGAAATAACATCTTCCCTGGCCCTGTACTCTCTCTTGACCTAACACTGGCTGGACTGAAACACAGGTCAGGGCCAAACTGGACTTTAAAGGCAATACGGTGAGGGTGATGCTCAGAACGCTACTTTACTCATGTCAGACGGACTATCTTCTGTAGAGGTCACCCCTTCTACAATGTCATATACATTGGAAGGCCTCATCACTTCCTGTGAGCTGAGGGTGTACCCTTCAATGCTGTAGCCAGGCCTATAGCACATCCTGTGCCCCCACCAGGAGCTGAGTGATGGCATTTACAATCATTCATAAACCTCTCAGCAATACGCATGGACCCTCCTACGGCTTCACTTGGGAAGCCCTCCACTACTGCTGCTCCCTCATCACTGCGTAAGCACCTCTTCACAGAGGCTCCACCATTCACCATCCCAGCAACACAAGCTGGTTTCTCCCTTTTATTTGCCCCGCATCATTGATATTCTACCCCAGATACTGTCTTGTGATCAATTTCCATTCCCTCATTTAGGCCACAGCTTTGTATCATCACTCAATCAACGTACCACCTCCTTAAAATATCCCACGGAGCTCAGCCAGTAGTGCCAAAACCGAGGATGAACTTGCTCCAAGTTGCCTATCCTAATTCTATGTAAAAGGTGGCGGCCATCTTGGAATGATGCTGATACTGTTGAAGGGCTCACTACCAAGGGCGATCCACATTAATGTGGGAGGGGAAAGTTTCTGAAAGAGTAATGTAAAACTGAGGTTGAGCTAACAATGAGCCTTTGTCCTAACCCCTAACCAAAAGGAACTGGTGGACTTCCTGGAGTATCCCACCACATATGTGAGCAGCAAAGGAAATCTATGCCACGCAGCTTACTGGGGAGGACAACCACAATTTAGCCTTACTAGCCTCACAGTTGTTTCCCAGTGCTAATCTTGGCATGACCACCCGACCAGCAGCAGACCCCACGTAAGATCCCTCCCCAAGCCTACTGCGAAGATAAGCCACCATCTCACAAGGACTAGCACTGTTTTTCAAAACAAGTGATAAAGGGCAACAACCGAGTAGAATAAAGAAAAAATAAAACTACAGCACTTGAACTGCAACCAGTGATACCAATAAAATACAAATGCTATTGTCCATAGAAAAGTTGAGGCAGCATTGATCTGCTCTTATACGCATCCAACACACTCGGCAGGGTCATTCAGAGCAGTGTTCCTCATCTCCTGCTTCTTCAGAATCCTAGGAAGTACCAACTACTATTTGAATTTGCCACCACCAACTGTGATGTATTAATCCTCAAAATCTAGAAAATTGATTCTTCAAGTGAACGCACGCAGCCTACTGACATTCGTCTTCAATTCCCTGTACATTAGTTGGTGAGAGAGGATACCATTGGCAAGGGGCATAATTTGGAGTTATGACGACCAGGGCAGATAGGTACGGCAAAGCACACTTTTGGTCTCACAGGACAAGTACCAGAGTAGGATTCTCAGTACAAATACACAGAGATAAATTGAAGGACAGCCCTTAAAACTGTGGATGATAACAAGCACACTTATCGCATACAAGGACATATAGCAGTGTAATGCACCCTATCCCGTCTCGATGACAAGCGCTCACGTTTCATACATGGAAATATAGCAATGTAATGCATTTAATGGCAGCTCAACTGTTGTCACAATATTGTGGTTGAAATATTGCGCTGCAGACATACCAAGATCATATTATCTACCAAAATATAATCAAGGTCAGTGTAGGGTTACCATTATGATCTCCATCATCACAATATTTTGGGAGGTAATGTTATGGTCACGATATATCTGTGAGTTGATAATTCAAACATGATAATGGGGTACCACTCTACATTGATAGGTTAAATACAAGCACGTTTTAAAAAAGTGTGGTGCACTTCAAGGTATTTTGTTTAGGCCCTTTTTTTTGCTCACCACTCCATGACGTGCACCACCGGCAACGCCTATTTGGCCGATGCCTGGAAATTGACCTGCATGAATGCATGTCTCAGATGGCCCAGCCACATTCAGCCACATAAAGAAATGAATGGGAAAGACAAGCAAATAAGATAATTAAACATTTAGGTACATTTTAAAACATAATTAAAAAAAAAACAAAGCATACTAAGAGAGTATACGCCATCAACATAACATAGGCGACTGATGTAAGAATGTTGTCATAAATAAATGACAATGCTTGTATACCAAAGCCCTGGAAACTTGGCTATCTCAGGCCACTTCCCACGAAGGGAGACGAGAAGTAAAGGATTCATAAAAGATAGGTTCTAAGTATACAAGAAATGTAATTGAATTATTAAATATTTATATAATGATATGTTTTTAAATGTCAAATTTGTTTATCTAGAAAGCTCCTAGATCCAAGCCATAATTTATTAACATACATAGAGCACAAAATGTGGCACTATGGTATATTTCAATTACAGCAAATTTACTTAAACTGGGGGCATCCCAATACATTCCCCTTTTTCCTAAATGCTGATGCCTCTTCTATTGTTCTAGCACTATACTTATATTAAACTTCTGAAGTCCTTTAGACACCACTGATAAATTTCCCCGTCCTTGCAGCTGCCTGCTGTGTCAGCAAACGGTGCATATTCTGGGGTAAGAAACTTTTGCGCTTTGGAATCACAACTGGTGAACTCCATCGCCTGGACATCAGCCGCCTCTCAGGGCAATTCAGGAGGATACTGAAGACTCGTCTCTTCTGTTAGGCTTATTGCCTGGAATGCTGTTCTTCTATGGCTCTGCCGTTGGACTGTGCCACTTTCTTTTTCTGTTTTCCTGCTCCTTCCTCTCTTTGTCCTTTCCGAGCCCAATGATGCCTTTCGGCAACCATGTGCTGAAGTAATAGGTAGGCATACAATGTCCTGATTTAGAATTTGTTGGATAGAATGAGGGCAATCAAGGTGGTGGAGGACTTTATTACGA
This sequence comes from Pleurodeles waltl, assembly GCF_031143425.1. NCBI lineage: Eukaryota > Metazoa > Chordata > Amphibia > Caudata > Salamandridae > Pleurodeles > Pleurodeles waltl. The sequence continues at coordinate 1,143,580,454 of NC_090448.1, forward strand.
CCCCCAAATTGAGAGCTCACCGCTTGATAGAGTTCACTGCTGACCCTGTGATGAATTCTATCAATCTGTACGAACTGCTGTCACAGTGGCTCATACAAAGCCATTGAAAAGTTGGGTGTGCGTCCGCCATTGATGACAGATGCGTACACTTAACTTTTGTAAGGTTTTTACATTGTTAAAGAACAAGCTCCCAAAGCAGAAGTTTATTTTTGAAAAATGTAAAACTAATGGCCCCAACACCATGGGAGTTTACTGTCCGTTACTGTGGATGAACAGCAAAAAACACCATTTGACTACTCACTCAAAATTGAGCGTCCAGTCAAATAGCTTATCTCCAATGGTCTGTACTCTGCCTGGGAGAGTAAGTTGGCGATGGAGCAGGAATAGGCCCCATCTTTGACATTGTGTTGGTCTGCCCATTTATAAATTGGGCAGATCGACCTAGTGTTTGGAGGAGAGGCTACACCGTCGCTATTGCAATGGAGTTCCATGCTCTGCAAACTCTAAAGCGACCTCTAAGTTCCATCGTATCACCCCCACACTCAAAGAACACAACTGGCTCAGCTTACTTTTGCAACTTTGCTCAAAGCAAATTTGAGTCCACTGTAACAATTACAAGGTCATTTGTAAACTTCTTGGCAAAAATAAACTAGTGATCTCTGGCAATACCCACACTACTTGGAGCATGACCCCCATCCTCCTGAGCCTAGCCGCACTCATGGCCATTCGGAAAGAAGTCAAGATCTTCTTATTTGTCAACTACATGTCTTGCATGTAAATTTCCTGATCTTTGAAAATATTTATTTCACTGATCTCTGAGCAGGGCTTAATTTGTAATATATATATATGTATATGTATATCATGCCTCCTTCTTCCACTGTCATGTACTTCCTGTCTCTTGATCTTACTCTTACATGTTCTTTGATATTCCATTTTTCTTTCTGTCTCACTCTTTTCTTGTGCTTCTCTTCCTCCGTCTTTCTCTCTTTTCTTGCTTTCCCTCTCTTGCTCTGGGACAAAGTCTGATGATGTTGAATAAGCCCGGGTCTCCAAAAGTGACCACCAGTTTCCCCCACTGGGACAAAGTTTCCACCTAGATTCACACTACATAAATACCGCCAATGAAAATAAAATAAATATAAAGGAAATATCAGTATGGCAATATATAGGTATAGTTGTTATAAGGCATGCAATAGTTTTGCCTCTCAATATATTGTTTGTGACTCCCCATCTTGTCACATAATTGCAATGTAGTTAGAAACAAACATTTTTTGGAAGAAGGCATTAGCCTTCCTCCATTAATTTCCCATGATCTGCCCACCATTGCCTCAGGCTGTCCCATTCCTACCTGGCAGACTGTGATCGTGATCACGGAGCATATTGAAGCTGCCCAAATGTTGTTCCTAAGAAGGAAGAAACAGTACCAGGGATGATGGAACTCCACTGGCCAATTGTAGCTGCAATGATCCCTTTTAAATGCTAATGTACCTGGTTGTAGATTGATGGCTGAGTGCAGTGATTCCCAACCTGTGGTCCAGGGACCCATCGGGGCCTCCAAAGCCTACTCAGGGGGTCCACAATTGCTTAGAAAATTAGATAATATTAACTGATTAATAAAGTGTATATAGATAAAAAAGCTAAACGTGCAATTTCAAAATTAAAAATGCTCTGTAAATGTGAAGAAATTTGATATTGGAGGCTAACAATTTAGGGGCATATTTACAAGCTCCTTGCGCCCCTTAGCGCCACCGTAGTGTTGGTTTTTTACACTCTGGAGGTGCTAGTCAGGCCCTCATCCTGTACCATATTTCTACTAGTTTTTCTATTCCCACTCTGCAGACTTCTCTGGAGAACTTGGAGAACTCCGGACAGCAGGAATAGAATCCCATTGGAAAGGTTAAATCCTAGAGCAGCATTTCACTGTCTGAGAGACAGTCAGAACGTGGGTCAGATGCCTATTTTAGGAATTTTTTGTACCTTCCCTTCCATACGTTGTAATCAAGGTTATTCACCACAATTACCTCCATATGCCTATGTCGCTCCAATAGCAGCTTCTATTCCTCATGTCATTAATACTTCCAATTGCATCTCACATCAATTTGATCTTAGATTCGTTTCTCAGTAAGCCCTCAGTGGTGTTCTAATTACAAATTTCCCAATAAATCTAATAAGAAGGTTCCTTCTCATTCTGAGTTGGAAAATTGCAGTACTGCACCCTGTAATTACCATACACCAAGCATCTGACAATCCACTTTTGGTATTACCCCATCGGTGTTCTGCAAACATTTAGTGAACCGTAAGTATCAGACAGTCTTATTCTCAAACCCATCAGTCCTTTACTCTGAAGTACCACTCTGTTCTCGCATCACCCTTACCTTGCAATGTGTGGGAGGGAAGGTAGGTATAGAGTGACGTGCTTCCCTTGTCTCCCCGTGTCCTCCTACGAAGGTTGCAGAACATAAGGAGGGGCATGGAGACTAGCTAAGAAGGAACATGGCCACCTAGTGATGTACATGGTCCTTGGCATGTCCCTTCCAGAGTCAACTTTAGGTCACCAGATTCCTTGTGATTTCGGTGCACATAGCAACCAGTGCAGCAACACTTGCTTGCATCACAAGCATGCAGGACGAGATTAAGAAGCAACAGAAAACACAGGCTCACCATGCATTATAATGCCATTGTGCATGGGCAGCCATGGTGGACGACCACCATGACATCATGGTCATGCCAATGATAACAAAAGGCAGCAAGACATGAAGCACAACAACTGCTGGACCGTCATCACTCTCCAAGCTATTCGGTCCAAAGAGAACTCTAAGGATGTGCAGGGATGTAGACATCTACATGTTTCCAATCAACACATTAAGTTAGTCTACACTTATGGCTTTCTATTTTCTTCAGTTTGATGTGCTCATTGCTCAGCTAAGGTTCCAGTGGTGGGCATGTCTGGACAATTGTCCATTGCTTTTAATGCTTTTCTAACAAAGAAACAGAGCAGGTGAGTGAGGTTAGAAATTAGAATACAGGAGATAATTAAAAGTTTGGCATTGCCAAATCTTCTATGCCCTTTTTGCAGGCTGCATCTAAACCGGGTATATCCACCATCCTCACACTGCTTCTCCTACAGGACGCTAACCCTGTGGTCAAATTCTTGATCACAGGATGGCAGTGGCCTGGAAAGGGGGACACGGCGGCAATAACTAACCATCATTTGTGTTAGTCCCCCTCTCAGTGGCACTTATATGGCACCTTGAAGACATTAAATAGAGTTTGAAACTTCACAAAGACTCTAGTACCTTCTCCTCGCCACACCTACGGTAGAGGGCTTTAGAGAACCAATGTAGGCAGAAACACGGTTCTCTGTGACGAAAGAGATCTGGATAAGGGCAAGCAGAACTGACAAAAAAGGTCAGTGAAATATAGTGAGGATTTTTTGACAATGATCAAAGTTGCATCATTTAATCTGTGAACGGGCATTAAAATCAACTAGACTTGTTGCTGAAAATTAATAAAATCCTATAATTTCTGTGCATACGCCAAGTGGGAAACGCCTTGAACCACGACTCCGTAACAACGAAGTCGTGGACAACGAAAGCGGAACAACGCTTTTGTTAACCACGACTTCGTTGTTTTGTGCCTTAACCACGCATGTGCTGAACCACGCACATGCGTGGTTAAGGTACAGAAGAATGGAGTTGGCTGAGGAGCACGACGCGATGAGTCAGGTAAGTGGGGCTGTTTTAGGGGCTGGGGGTCGAGGTATTTTTAGTTTTAGGGGCGGGGTGGGGGGTTGGGGTTTTAGTTTTAGGGGTGGGGGTTGTAGTATTTTTAGTTTCGGGGGTTCAGTGTGGTTTAGGGGAGGGGGGTTGGCTTATTTTTTGTTTTAAGGGCGGTTTAGGTTTAGGGGCGGGGAAAGGGGGCTCAGGTATTTTTAGTTTTAGGGGCTGGGGTGGGGTATCGAGGTATTTTTAGTTTTAAGGGAGGGGGCGTCGGGCGGTTTAGGTGCGGGGGAGGGGTATTTTTAGTTTTAGTTTAAGGGACTGGGTGGGGGTCGAGGTATTTTTTGTTTTAGGGGTGGGGGGTCGGGCAGTTTAGGTTTGGGGAGGGGTATTTTTAGTTTTGGGGCGGGTGGGGGGTTGGGTATTTTTTGTATTTGGGGGTGGGGGGTCGGGGTGATTTAGTTTTTTAGGGGTGGGGTGGGGGATTGGGGTGGTTTAGGTTTAAGGGGTGGGGGTTGCGGTAATTTTAGGGGTCGGGTTGGGGTGGTTTTAGGGGTGGGTTTAGGTTTTAGGGGCGGGGTGGGGGACTCGGGGTGGTTTTACGGGCGGGGGTGTTGCGGTGGTTTTAGGTTTTAGGGGTGGGGGTTGGGGTTGTTTAAGGGGTGGGGTTGGGGTGGTTTTAGGTTTTAGGGGTAGGTTGGGAGGTCGGGTAATTTTAGGGGCGGGTTGGGGGGGTTTAGGTTTTAGGGGCGGGGGTTGGGGTACTTTAGGTTTCAGGGATGGGGTAGGGGTTGCGGTTGTTTTATGTTTTAGGGGCAGGGTGTGGGTCACTGTAATTTTAGGGATGAGGTGGGGGGTTGGGGTAGTTTTAGGAGCAAGGGTGGGGGGTTGGCGTGGTTTTAGGGGAGGGGGTGGGGGGTCACGGTAATTTTTAGGGGTGGGGGGCCAGAGGGGACGCATGCTGGAACCATGCATGCCTATCACTAATGCCTTTACCAGGAATGCCTTCACAACGAAAAATCGTTGTTAAGGCATTCATGGTAAAGGCATTAGTAGTAACAACGCGCTCGTTGTTCAGGAAGGCGTTGTTCCAGCATGCGTTGTTCCGACATACATTCACGCCAAGTTACCATGCACTAGTGTGAGACATTCTGTATACCTACCCATCCACCCTAATTAGATACTGTGCATTTTCCAGCAGATTATTCGGAGACAGAAAAGCAGAGAACCCACAAATTATGCAGATAGGGAGAAATTTTCACCCAGTCCAGGTTTTGAAATAAGATCCTGGAGCAAAAGGAAGCTGGACCACAACAACACAGAGGGCCCGATATAGAGTTTGGTAGGGAGGTTACTCCATCACAAACGGGGCGGATATTGCATATGCTATAATAGAATTGTAATACAACAGACGGGATATGCGTCACGTTTGTGACAGAGTAACCCCCTGTGCACAACTCTAAATCAGGCCCAGAGTTACATAAATACCGGTTCGGCCTTCGCCATTCGAGCTAAAATTGGAGGATATGGCTTTCTACGCAGGTTTGTAAATATGAAACGGAAAAAGAACAAACTAGCATTTTAACACTTCCAGCCTGGGAATGTATAAGAGAAAAAAACTACTTTATCCACATAAAGTAATGTTCCACTTTTTAATAATCTTTAACTAATCTTCAGAGAGTTTAAGGACACTGTATATGGGAAATCATGATAGCTTTTCTATTTCAAATTAAGGCCGAAATTCTCTATAAAATAATTACACTTTGTTTTTTTTTCCACATGATTGTTAAAATGTGTGCTCCATCAGCAATACCATCCATTTTTGTAGAATTTTGGTTGAGCAGACAAAATGAAAATATCATAGGCAGTACTTTTATACAAATAATATTAATCTTATGGGCTCATTAAAGAATCCCAGAAGACACTGGAAGGGACTGGGAGAATCCTTGTTGTGAACTTTGAACCAGTTTGGACCACAATAAAAGCCTGAAGCATTTGCCATGGACATGGTCAGGTACAGTGCATGCCCTTCATGTCTTTGCACGAGGACATGCCCAAGAACATTAATCAAATCATGTACTGTGCCGATGATAGGACACCTTTGCTGCCTCAGGCCACATCCTAGCGTAGCGATGTGTGATGGAACTAGGCGAGCTAAGGTTGAAAGACCACGCCTCCCTATTAGGAAGATGCTGAAGGTGCACCTACTCTGAAGGAGATCTTTCCAGCTGTGCTGTGATGATGGCAACTTCTTTGAGAAGATTGATGATTTGGGAAGGTAGGTTTGGGATTCCAACAGGTGCACCTCATCTGGTCCTGGTTTGATTATGGCCTTCAGTGGCTTTGATGCAGAGCCTCTTACGTTAACCAGTATTGTCACACCTACCATGTAGCTGTTCAGAACGCTTGTTGATCTGATCCACAAATGTGTGCTGACTTTAACACAAATCTTACTCCTAACTCAAAATCTTATCGCAAACTTACCAGAAAGTCATCGCCTCTGTTTTTAGCATGAATTTTGAAATGTTGGAGTAGCAGGTGATGATATTGTGAGTGTTGGTGCATTGCAAGGAATGATGTATCGACTGACTATTATTTATTTTCACTTAGGGTGTTAGCTTTGTTTAATTTCCTCCACTGAGACGCGGAAAGAGAAGTCTACACCTCGTGCACATTTCTCGAAGGTGGGGTGTAATGGTTTTGCCTAATTTTTGTTCTCCAGCCGGTTCCAGATGTTCACTGGTTCGAGTAGAAACCATCTTGTGGGTTCTGTGAAAAGGATGAGTGCCAGGACTGCAAGATGTACTTTACTCCTGCAGTCTGACGTCAGTACCCCCATGAGATAGTATACTCTTCTGTGCAGATTTCATGCAGACCCCTGGCCAAATATATTTCCTGTAATATGATTCATATTTTCGAAACTTCCACGTACTATGACGAAAACGTTTTGCAGTTTCCCCAACTGCTAGTACAGTAATGTGGCTCTGTTAAAATACTTGCAAATACAGTTAGGTGGGGAGCTCAGCTCGAGGTTTGCTTTCAAGTAAACACCTAGAGTAATCTACAACCGAGTCCTCCATGTTCTAGAAGTGTGATGGCAATAAACTCTTTCTCAGGGCCTCTGAAATGTTTATGCGCATGATTTGGTCTAGACTATGGAGTAGGGTCAAACCGTTTTATTTGTTTTGTAACCGGTTTTAAAAAGGAATAAAACCCAGTTAAACTGGTTTCCATTTGATTGTTAGTAGCAAGCAGCAGGCGTGCACCAAGAGATGCGACAGAATCAAGCACGGCAGTCCACACGGTACAGTACCTTCTTCTTGGCCATCAACAAGTCCTGGTACGCGTTGGAGCGCAGGAACCGCGCGTAGCTGTCGCTCTTCATCAGCTTGTATATATGCTCCTGTGGAGAGGGATGAGAGGAGCATCAGAAACGGGCTCTACAGGTGAGTGGTACCCATAGCTTCAGTCCCACCAGCCTACTGGTCCCGAACCCTACTACCAACCACAGAAACAACTTTCAACAAGTCCAGTGCAATCGTTCAGGTCATTCTGAGGTCAGAGGAGTCCTGGCAGTGTTACACCAATGTGCACAGCCACTAATGTCAATTATCTCCAGTTTCTCCTCAGAGAGAAGTGGATGCAACACAGTTAAAATAAAAGTATAAACAATTTCACGGAGAGGACATTCGGGGCACAGAAAAATTATGGTCCATGAAACACTTTAGCTGGAACCTGCTCAACACCAATATTTGAGAATTTTTAGTCAAATGATGCAAAAACTGAATAAATACAACACACTGACAGCAGCATTTATTGTAATAAGTATTCTTTTTGTTTTCTCTTGTTTTTCAACAAGTGATGTGAAAATGGTAGTTTGCTATTTTGTGTTGGGGGTTTTCCGATGTTATTTTTATTGGTTTTTAAAAGCAGCAAAATATGAAAGCATGTACACAGCACTAACAAGCGAGTAGTAAAAACTCAAAAAACAAATGGCATTAGTTACTCAATAGGAAGCATTAAAAGCTATATTAACATTACTAATTTTTCGAAGTGTGTCTCTTAATTATTAGAGTTGAACAGAGAGGATCCAAGAACATCAGGTGGCAATGGTTCCAAGACTGTACGCAGTTTGATCACATATTCTTGACAACAGTGACAGCGATGGTTTGATTAAGTGATACGCAAGCATGGGTAGTAGTTTGCATTGATAAAAGACTAGTGACACAGTGAAGTATCGCGCAGGCGGTCCCACCACTTGCTAGTCTTACCCAGTGTTGGAATATGCCCCACACAAATTCACATTAGAGATAGAAGGTACATCTCTACATGTAGGTGTATGAGTTGTGATGACTTGTTTTGCAAGTGAGGATGACTCCAGTGGTTTGTTCATCTCATAGACTAGTAGGTTACGTTGATTGAGCACTCTCAGTCACAAACCCTCAGTAATATTAATATTGGCCACACCTCAGTGACACCAGTATGAAGAACTACAACATTCACTTAGCCTTATTTCCACCCCTGATGCATGCAGTTGAGACTCCTTCCTCAATGCAGTGGGTGAGGGACCATTTGGGTGAATGCCCCTAACCCTACTGGCATCCATTGTCCATCCTAGTACTTCAAGCGAGTTTCAATGATGATGGCATGTTTGCGGAGAAGATACTGGACCTTCAGGTTCTCAAACTCACTTCATCCCAACAGAGGTGGTGCTCATGAGGGTACCGCCACTCAACCATTATACATTAAACAAGAGGATGAAGTTGTAAAGTTTGATTGTCCGGCAATTTTGTGACATGTTTTGTAAAAATATAAATTTGAAATCTTAGCAATGTTTGCAGAGCTGTAAAACGAAAGCAGGAGAAATCTTTCTCGGAGTGTTGGTGTACATGAGTTAATCTCAAATAGTAATTTTTTTGCAAGTATTTTTAACAAAGACGCCAAAGTTGAGAAACTGCAATCTTTGTAACCTTCACTATGTGGAAGGTTTGTCAATCTCCCACCTGTCCCACCACTATTTTACAACCAACAAATGCAGAAGCAGAGGGTTGGTTGCTGCACAACCTTCTATATTTTACAGAACATATCTTTCCCTGCGGCCACTATTACCACTGCATGCCCACAGAGGTTATGTGGCAAAGCATAGACCCAACTCCTAATGGTAGGGTCAGGAGATACCCAGCCAGCTGTAAAATGCAAGGTGGGTCATATCTATTGCTACAGCACTGAAGGGCATAAACAACTGGATTAGAACACTGAGTTTAAAGTACAAGCAAGAATGACTAAAGACAGCCATGACCCCTAATGTTGGTGACATCAGACTAGTTGTAAGTGAAGGTGAAGGAGAAAAGGAAAAGAAATGCAGCGAGTGAACGAGAAGCAGAGGTGAGGTGGTGAGCAGAAGAAAGGAGTGCCAACAGATGATGATAATGGAGATGTAAAAGGGTGGCTTGTTAGATCCAAGCCAGGTTTTATGATTCTGTAGCCTTCCTTGAAGAATTTGGTCCCAAGTCCTGATGTCTGAGGGCTCCAACACTCTGTAGTCACCAATTCAATAACTGCTCTCACAGTTGAAGGGATGCAAGGAGCGCTGCTCTACGTGTCTTGTGTGCGGTGTCAATGTTTCAACAGCATTTCCAATTCATATGGAATCTCAGACCATGCCTTGCATAATGGCATTCAACGAATAGAGGTTTTCGCACAATAGGGATCCACACTTTTCCACAAGTTTGGCATTTTATGAACAGACAAATGGCTGGTCCTTCCAGGTAAGCTGCAAAGGGGCTCCAGATGTTTCCTTGGGAGCTGTTTCAGGGACAGAAGCAATCCATTACCTTCCTGGGCATTTTGCATTCTTGAGCTGCTCTCCGACAAACCTCCAGCCTCAATGCTCTGGAAGTGAGAGCATGTCTCTCCAGAATCCAGCTTACTTAAGATGCTTTAGAGAGTAGAAGGTCAGTGGCAGATGGACTATTTTATAAATTCTACACATGAAGCCTCATCTTTGTAAAGGAATGGTTTTGTTGCCTGTTCTCTGTAAATCACTGGCCCCTTCTATGGCAGCCTTAAGAAGATTGTTAATAAACATTGTCCTTGCCCAACATAGCACTCAGTGTGAGCCGGTATTAGTTTGGTCCAACTTTCAGCCATAGTCAATTCCACTTTGCTACCCCCAGCTTTACACTAGCCCACTATGGCTTAAACAAATCTGCCTAGTTATAGTGGCTATTTGCTGCGGAAGCTCTCTGGCAGAACCCAGACGTGCAAGACAACATTAGCCTTTTGTCCCCATCCAAGGGCCAGGCATCATCAGTGCTATTGCATTCACCTACCATTTTCAGCACTGAAGGATATATCCGCAGGTGTCTCCCGATATAGTGACATAGGACCTGAAGTCCTCTACCATCACCTTTTCATTCTCTTTGGAAGTGAAGACCCTGTGCAATATGCCAGGTAGGACATGCCCCGCAGTGGCATAACAAAGGCCCCAGCAGCCCCAGTGGTGCGGGGGGCCCCCTCAGCACAGTGTTCTGGCCAGAGAGCTCCTGAGTGTGTCCGGAGGGGGCCATTCCTTGTAGTTTTCAGGGGGGCCCCTCAAGTTTTGTTACGCCACTGTGCCCCCAGTGACCTTGTAGACTCAGTATGCTGGTGGTGACTTGTTGTCCCTTTTTAATACTGTATGTGTGATAGCTACACTGGGTCTCTCTCCAGTTCCCCTGGGGTTTCCTACCTCTAGGTCACCTTCTCAGACACATGGCTGTCCCACCCCTTCTTGAGTAAACTGGGTTTCTGCCCTTAGCTACTTCAGTGGTCTTTTTACAAACCTACCCTTTAGTGCCAAGGCAGGATCCCTTTAAAATTCACAGTTACCTCCTGTTACATCGAACCAGGAAGCGGGTCTACGTTGCTGAAGACATTGATATAATTATGCTGAGTGACACCACTGGGACAACAGTAACAGCGCCATACACTGAATTATCACACAGGAGCTTTTTACTTGTCGAATTGATCATAAGGGGCATATTTATGAGCCCCTTTGCGTCACTTTTGCACCACGCAATGTGATGCAAGAGCGACGCAAATGAACAATGATATTTATGAAGCCATGCAAGGTCACCTTACGTGGCTCTGAGAGCTTCATAAGTCTCGAGTAAGGTAACACATCATAAATCGCTGCATTGCATTACTCTGCACCGCGAAGGCATGTCCATGGGTGTTGCGTGGGTATTCATGGTGCAAGGCAGCCCATTGGGCGTCAGTGCAGGGGGAAAGGCAGGAATGCGCTGTATGCCTTACATAGTGTGCATTCCCTGTCATGCAGAGCATCGCAGCTAGGTGACGTGCTGCAGTGACTGCATGACTTGCCCATAAATATGGCCCTTTGTGAGGGCTGTTTCTCCCACAAATAAAAATGGGTGCGTAGCACAACACACCTGACTATTAAGGAGGATCCCATATCCCACTGGTAAGTTGGGCCCTTGGTGGGAAATGGTACATTATCTTTTCTGATAACTCACATATGATCAACACATCACTCACAGTGCCCTCATCGTCATTAGCTTCTATGCACAGGTTTTAAGAAGGATGACACAAAGGATCGGGTGGTACTGCACACCACAGAAGAGCTGGACAACAGAACTGGCAGTCCACTTCAGGGAGGAAGGCCTTAACAGGCACATCAGATGTCTGCAGTGACAACAGGGTCCCCAGGAGCTGTGCATCTCTAGACGCTGAGTGCCCCAGTAGTCTTTTCTCACGCACCAAGTCACTGAAGCACACTGGTGTGGAGAAGCCTGGGGCTCTGAAGGAGCTCCGGCAGCGTCGCCATAGAGGCTCCCGTGAGGTGTCTCCTTTCAATTCCTGGTAAAGTGCAGCGGCAGCAGAACTGCACTTTACCAGGTCTCAGCCGAAAAGTGTTTCTGCATACCCCTGGTCGCAGATCAGTGAACTTTATTCATATTAGGACATTGGAATGTTGGGCGCTCCATTGGAGACAATGGAGTGCTCCGGGCTTCTAATGGCTGGTAAAAGTCTGGAGCCTCAACATTCCAATGCTCTTTGTTCACAGCAAAAGCTGTGAACAAAGGACTGACAGAGCTGAGGGGATTTCAATCCCCTCGGTCTCCTTGAGGCCTTTGTTCTATTTATTAGAACCTCTGCCCGCTAGTGGTGGAATGTTCTAGTGGCCTTATAGCCCTTCGTAGCTGGGCTATACCAGCCATTTAAAGTCCTGCTCCTTGTTAAAGGCCTTCGGCTCAGGCCGTTAATGCTGGAGCGGGCCTTTACTGATCGGTATAGCCGTTACAGTGGGCTCTAAGGATATATTAGACTCTACATTTACACAGAGTGAGGGCTGAAACAGTTGTGAAGTTATGAAGGAGAACGCCTAAATGAGGAAACAATTGTAATAATGCTTTCTGGGTGGAGGGTACCGCATTCAGTATTCCTCTAGACTCCCCTAGGCTTAGTAGCAGTGGCCTACGTTAGTCTGCTGTGGTCCAGTGGTTATGTGGACTTGCATATGAAAGCGGTAATTTATGTTTACTTTGTGGGTCATACACGTTGAGGATAGAAAGCGTCAAACAACTTTTCAAACACCTTTCTAGTTGGAGTTAAGATCTGAGAAGGTATTGTTCCTCGCTAGCATTAGAAGTCAAGGATACGGCTGCAGGTCTCTGCCATTGCCCACTGCTGTCTGATTGTCGATAGCACCACAGGATTGGCTTTCTGATCCATGATGGTTGACTCCTATAGGAGCACTGGTTTCCCAATCACCCTGCTATTTCCCTTCTGATTATGTCAAATATATTTTGACATAGTCAATGAGTTCTCAAGATCTCAGTCAAAAAATAATCAAGATAAAGCTATTTATATCAGAGCACAATGGGAAGAAGAATAGATTTAATAGTTTATTGTGAATGTTTATTAAAGAGCAATCGGGTCTCGGAGCATGCTAACCCACATGTGGGAGGCGGGAAGAGGGGTTGGTCTAGACAAGCTCTTTTGAGGTTGGGCGGGATGTGTCCCTGTGGAAGCCCAGAGAGACACTGACATATTCAACTGGGAGCTCCTGGACCCAACTAGCAACACCAAAATGCATTTATTAGGAGAATGCGACATCCCAAACACCCTCCCACTAAATGTACACCCGTGGGGGCACATTAGGAATTTAACTTTTGATTTGTGTTGTGTCTTCAGATGCTCCTCAAAGTGCTATACACAAGAGACCTCCTAAACCCTTACAACATTGGAGACCTTACATTAATTTGTGATCCTTCTGAGCACAGTAACAAATCTGTGCTCTTCATCACAAAGAGTTCTTTGCTGCAAGCGCCCCTCTTCGCCAATGTTTTCTACTTCATCCTTGACACAGAGGCAGTCTCCCAGAGCAAGGAGCTGGTACCCCCCAGAGAAGGTGATGGATAGTACCTTGCCTTATGCAGCATTAAAGCATCCCCACTGGTGAGGCAGATGAGAACATATTCTCCCCTGATAATGTCTGCATCATTAAGCACTTAATTTATGCAGTCGGTAGGCTTGAATGTTAATGAGCCCGCATACCTAACCTCATTACACAAAGAGGCATTTTGTATGCGGTGGCGGGTTATATATGCCCTCTAAAGAAAATTGCAGTCGTGCCAGCACATGGATTTCAGATCAGGAAATAAATGTTCACCCGCAGACATCACCACCTGTTAATCGGTGTTTGCATTCAAAAAGTGGGGTATTCTTCTAAAGATGATTGATAATAGTACCTCTATTAGCTTGATTGATAAAATCCGTTATAATGATAGGGTTTTACTTTTTTACACAATCTAACAATACAAAACTAAGCATACAACAGGCTGCATTGAAATAATACCAAAGCTTAGCCTTTGATTTAATTATTCTAATCAATCCAGCTACAAATAGCAAAAAATATTCTATATATCTACCAGTTGGTGACTTGATTTCTAATTTTGAATTGATAGGACCGGTGAGGCATAAGCCATGCATTTTACGAATTTACAATTCAATTTGAAAAAAATGGTTAATTGCTAAATATCTCAAAGTGAGATTTTTTGGCGGGGTTTTTGTGGGGAGAGTGACTAGAAGGCTCCCATCTACTCTCTCCTGCTCCAAAGGGATATGACGCAGACCCTTGCTCCCAAATAAACTCTTTGGGCCCAATTACGGGTCAGACAGCATCCGAGGGTGGTATTTTTACTCCCCCAATTTATCGTGTCACTGCAGAATTCTACATTTCCAATTTTGTTTCCATGTCCAGCTGTGTATGATTTACCTGGTGTGATTCCACGCCCAGTGTTTTTGCACCTGGATGTATGGACTGATAAATCCAGTTGCGCGAATACAGACCGGTAATTCCGTGCATAAGGAAAAAAACAGCTCAGTAGAAGGAAGTTACCTGTAAAAACAGAAATTAGGTCATATCCTGCTGCTATCTGCACTGCTAAAACTCTATAACTCTGGCCCTGAAGCCTCCCATTCACTCCTACTGTAGCCAAAATACCACGTCTGCTGGGAATCCAGCCCCCCTACAAGATTCATAGCTGCCTTGTGGATTTCAGACTCCAACAGAGTCCTTCCTTCTGCAATGCATCTGGTGTTCTAACCACCTAACAACTTTATCATGGCTGCATCCATGTCAGGAAGGTGACTGGGATGTGTGGAAGTGGAGAAGGAGGAGCCTGGGCTCATGGGAATCACGGCGGTGTTTTGATAGTACCGCCCAAATATGATGCTTCAAGTCTTTCTACAATCGAAGACTATGTATGGATGCAAGGATACCTCACACACCTTCCTCATCTCTTGCCAGAGTTTACCCCTTAAGTTGGTGCTTATTTTGTGTAGGAGGTGGCCCACGAGCCCAGACTCCTCCTGCACAAAATAAGCACTAACTTAAGGGGTAACCTCTGCAAGAGATCACCAAGAAGGTGTGTGAGGTATCCTTGCATCTCTATATAGTCACTGATGGTAGAAACAATTTCCAAGACCTGAAGCGTCATATTTGGGAGATGCTATCAAAACACTGCGGTGATTCCCCGGCAACAGTCTACAACCATGCGAGCAAGCTGCCTGCACCATCATCAGCCCTACAATCACTGAGGGCATTGAAGATGTACCTGAGGCTGAAGGTATTGAAAAGGCAGGTGAGCTCAAGAACCACTTATTGAAACTAATGAGCTACACAAAAGTAAAGACAGGCACACATGTACATGTAAAGTTGGATTGCCTGCTGATAACTATTTTTGTCAATGTCATATGCACGTTGTCACTAGGAGAGCGCACAGGTGGCCAGTGTATTTTCAAATGTGCCCCATCAGTGTTCCTCCAGTAGGAACATTTTGGCAAACTCAGATACATGTGTCTCTCATGCACAATATCACTTTAGTTGTTGGTCTGAAGAGACACAGGAAAGCAAGTTGTCCATCAGGCACATATAACCAATATTACAATCTTTAAAATTTTGGGCTCACTGTTGCATAGCAGAGCTAGGAAACAACATTTCTAGGTGACCAATAGTCACTTTTCACTCACCATCGCTGTGCCTAGAGGCGATAGACCTGTAATACTGATTGTATGTGCTTTTACTGTTTTTTTTTGCAGGAGAACCTGAGACTGGCATCAGTGAGCGACCCTCACCTATCTCTGCACCACCACCAAAAGGGCGAGGAAGGAGCAGGGCTTCTTCAACAGCTGCTACCCCCACTGTCCCTCCCAGGGCCCTCAAACTCTGTGGCCCCACCAGCAACACAGTTACCTCAACAGGAACAACAGCCACCATTCCAAGCCACGCTGACACTGGACCTTACACCCCCGGACGCCTCGCTCACCACGGCCACTGTCACTAACGTGCACCCAACTACTGCAGGTTTGACAGATGCCGGGTGCCCAGCACAGTGACCTAATCTTCTCTGTGGAGGCCACTCAGGCACTGAGGCAGGGAGCCACAGCTGGAAGTGCAACAGTATCAACATCCGGTCCCCAAGAATGCAGCTGGTAATGACATTGAGGCCTGATCTTCAGATGATGGAGAGGAGTGGCAGTGACCTACACCAAGTCAGGCACAGGCAATCAGCCCCACCAAGCACAGGAGAGGGCCTGCGCCAGACAAGCCACGGAACAGATGCCACGGAGGCGGGACATGCCGCACGTCAAAAACACTGCACTCCATTCACACCAGCAATGGCTGAAGTTGGGGAGATCTTGCAGATCTGGTTTGGATTCAACATACAGAGGCACCTTCAGCCCTTGGATACCACATCCCGTTGCCATAGGGCATATAGGTAGAACAGAGTTACCACATCCTTTATCTGGCAGAGGAGATGGCCAACAGAAGGGCCATAAGGCGCATGATCCATGCCACCCTCAATTTTCAAGCATCCTTGCTGAGGGGCATGTGGCTATGCCAGGTATTATTGTGGCACGTGCCCGCAAGAGGTCTGCTTGCCCACCTGCCAGCCAGGCCACACCTCAACTAATAAAAATGGTCTATTTTTATGAGTATTTATTGGTCTACAGTGAGCATTAAATGACATATCTATGACAAGGTGTCATGACGCTCCACTGTCCCTGTTCCTTTTCCTCTGAAACTCAGCCTTGACTACTTTGTTCTCCTGTGGCATTAGGGTTTCACATGGCCTTCCACTGCACCACCTGGGGTCACACACTTGCATGTCATTCTAAGCTGCCTCCTGTCAGTGAACAAACAAGCCCATCCTTGCTGACACTTTGACCAGAGGACGCCACTGCTTTCAAGTGATAGGAGTGGATGCCACAGAAGGCCATAGTATGAATTTGGGCTCTACTGACCAGACACATTCTATTTGTTGGTTGCAGCGAATGTTCACAACAATCATGTAAATGAATATGATATGTGTGTATTTGTGTGGTTGGTGATCAGGATAGGAGGCCGCACCTTCATTTGTCAATTTCACATCTTTTTATGTTTTTGGTGACATCAACTTCACTTTCTGTACTTTTTAAGTCAATGCTTCTTTTATGTAGTCTTATGGCTGGTATAAAGCTTGATATTTTGATTTTTTGGCTATACAGCTGTTCCTAAACATACGACTTTTTTGCGTATGTATAGTGTTCATCAACATGTTTCTGGTAGGCTGTAGCTGACACACTTTAACATGGTGTCTTTTAAGTGAAGTTTGCAAACTTTGTTTATGTTTAGTTTGTGCGTGTTTTGTTGGGTGCCATTGGAATTTTGCATTCAAGCAGTACTGTACCAGGGCATGATACCCCTGTGGAAATGCTGCGTGAGGGAAATGGTTCTTTGAAGAAATAATGAGACAGTCTTAGTTTTCCACCATGGTCCCGCAGTGCCAGGAATGAGGTCCATACAGGGGAACTGCAAAATAATGCTGACCCCTAGCAACGAAATTCTGTGCGAGAAGATGCTACATTAATTACAGCAATCTTGTGGAAGTGAGGTAAACATAAGTAGTCCAATTAAATTCACCGTTGAGAAGGATGTGCTTTTCTTTGGTGCTAGCTGACAGTCGAAGAATTTTAGGAAAGTGCAGTGCTTAAATTGTAAATAAAACGTGCCAGTGCCCAAAGCTCTCCACGCGGCTGCTGCAATTAAATGTGCGAGCACGGAATACTGAGGCAGCGTAATCCTAAAGCCATATCGGGCCTCTGTAATTCATTTACAGGCACTCCCTGCCCCTTCAGCTCACTCTGGCAGCTTTCTATTGCGATGCTTTTTCGTTTTTCTCTTCCTCCGTCTTTCCCATGTGTGTCTTTTGCTTGCAGTAAATACTTGAGGCAGAAGAATAAGTGCCGGCCCTCAAAAATAAGTGACGGTGCCCCGTACCGGAAACCGTCTGCTCACATTAAGCACTGGGAAAGTGTACAGAGTAACTGGACACTATCAGCAGACTTCAGGCTGGTTACATAGGGCCATATTTGTGGCAAATCGTTCTTACACCACTCAATGTGGTGCAAGAGAGACGCAAGGCTTAACTGAGAATAACAAAGCCATGCAAGGCCAGCTTGCGTGACCCTGCGTGGTTTCATAAATCTCAAGTGAGGTAATGCAGTGCAAATTGCTGTGTTCCATTACTCTGCGCCACGGAGGGGTTTCCATGGGTGTTGCGTAACACCCATGGATTTTGAGGCATTCACAGATTTACAAGACTTTGTAAACCTGGGAGTGCACCCAAAAAGATACGCCTCCCCAGGAGAGGCGTCACGAGGAGAAATATCTCTATTCTCCTTGTTTTCCCCTCTTTCAATGTTTGCTTCATTCTGCAGCACACATAGAAACAGGAAAGAGCCTCTCAGGATTGTTTTGGCACTAGGTAGCAATTTGTGCACCAGCGCAGAGGGAAAGGACAGGAATGCGCCGCATTGGATAAAGATGGCACATTTCTTCCCTTTCCAGGTGATGCAGGGCAGCGCAGCAAGGTGACTTCCTGTGCTGCCCTGCACCACAAAGCCCATAAATATGGGCCTTAGAGTCAAAAAGCAGCACAAGTCACCGCTCACGTCGACACTATGCTGCAAAGAACGTTGTTTCAAAAGGAGATCACTCCAATTAATCAATTGATCAAGGAAAAAAGGAGCAACATTTTATTCCAAATGCTGCATCTACTAGAGCATGGCTCTCTCATTTGGAGCACATCTGATGCACCTTCATCACACTTGCTCTCTAATTAATTTTAATGACTTTTCTCTCCACTGGCAGCTCTCAAGATATTACCTCTTGGCTCTGTGATTCAAGGCATTACCTCTTGGCACTGGTGACTCAAGTCATTAGATACTATGAATTACTTTGACTCCTGTGCCCCAGGTGCCAAATCTAGATTATTTTTTTTAAGGAAAAACAGCAGTAATCTCTATGAACTGGATCTAGAAGGGCTTTTGTGAACTCCACATCCTGGATCACTGATTCACAAAGAGATGAATTTACTATGTACTTAGGTCTGTGGAAAATCTGCCAATATGGAGCATTTTCCATTGGTGTAAATTCTGTACTTGATGGCGATGTTGGAGGGAGGTAGGTGGATCAACCAAATGTCATGAACATCCACACATTCAAATGCTTGAGGGTGTTTATTCACAGACATTTTGAAGGTAGTTCCTCGCCCTGGAAATGCATGTAAAACGGTCCTGGTTAGAAGCAGGAGATTGCACAGCGGGATGAGGAAGGGAACACCGCCATATTTCAGGTAGGGTAGGGGTTTCTGCAGAGGAAAGATATTTTCACCGTAAAATAGATGATAAATGTGGAAATGTTTAGTTTATTATTCATGAAACTTTAAAAAGTAGGGATACTCCTGGAAATCATCAACTCTTAGAGATGTCCATGAGTAAACCTGAGATTCTTAGTGAGTCCTCAAAAAGGTGAAAATTCACCTCAAACATTGGTGCAACACAATTAAGAGGACCTCAGCTCCAAATTCATGCAAAATATATGGGCCAGAAATGCTGTTTACAATTTTTTTCTTATTGTCTGGAGAGTGCATTGAAGACGTACTAAATTGCTGGAAGACTAAGAAGCAGTCAAAGCATCTTTCTGAAGAAAGGATATCCGCTCGCTGTAAGTAAGGAATGTCTGAGCTTCTACGACATTATGGCGAGGTCAATTCCATCTACCTACAATTATATTATATCCTCTACATCACCTACTACCATGTACCTAAACCATTATTTGCACCTTTACATAGTCAATCCCCATGAACTATTGTATCCATCTAGTATACTTAGCTATTCTTATCTCGCCAGGTAGTGTTTAGTTCTAGGTAATGGACGTGATAAAATCGTCATGTGATATAATGCGTGCAATACAATGGAGCTATACCGTGGCTGAGCATATGTCATTTAAGAAGTCAGATAAGCTCTAGTTATTTCACTGTCCAGGGAAGCTTTACATGCACTGACGAGCTGTAAGTCCATGCAGGTAGGTTAACATTGCACATCTCTCTTACGTTGACTAAACTGAGACAGGTGAGCAGCAAATGTCCTTTTCACTGCGTGCTTAGAGTGGTCCACTTCCCCTTGGAGGTAGCATCACTGTAACTGGCAAAATAATAACAAGCATTAGCAAAGCCAATAGGTCTCGCCTATGCAAGAGCCACTGACTTTGCCAATATGTGTTACCATCGTTGAACACTAGAGTGGCTGCTATTCAGCATGGCTAAAGGTTAGTGGGGTAAAGGAGAGTGAAATGGAATGTTGATAAGTGGGGTAGAGTGTAGTGCTATGGAGTGGCATAGAGTGTAACAGAGTGTCAGAGTGGAGTAGTATGTCACTGAATAAAGTGGAGTAAAGCAGCAGGGAGTGGCATAGAGGGAGTTGCATAGAGTGTCATATAGTGAAGTAGTGTGATAGAATGGCGAGTTGAGTGGAGTGCTATAGAGTGGAGTGACATAGGGGCAGTAGAGTGTCAGTGGAGTAGAGTTTAATGGAGCAGAGCATCATAGAGTGGAATATTGTGGAGTGGAGTGTTGTAGAGAAGTATGTCGTAGAGTAGGGCGGCCTGGGGTGAAGTGCAGTAAAGTACAGTGGTGCAGAGTAGATTGGCATGGATTGCAGTGGCGTAGAGTGCATTGGTTTTGAGTAAAGTGGTGTAGAGTGTATTGGCGTAGAGTGCAGTGGCATAGAGTAGGGCAGTGCAGAGCAGAATGCAGTGGGGTATAGTTTGATGGCAAGGAGAAAAGTGGGATAGAGTAGAGTGGCGTGGAGTGGTGCAGGGCAGAGTGCAGAAGTGTAGAGTAGAGGTGTATAGAATGCAGTGGCATAGAGTGCAGTGGTGTAGAGTGGATGAATGTAGAGTGCAGTGGCATAGAGTGCATTGATGTAGAGTGGAGTGGTGTAGAGTGGAGTGGTGTAGAGTGCAGTGGTGTAGAGTACAGTAGAGTGGCATAAAGTGGAGCGGTGCAGAGTAGAGTGCAGGGGCATAGAGGGCATGAGCACAGAATGGTGCAGAGTAGAGTGGTGTGGAGAGCAGTGACAGAGTACAATAGAGTGACGTAGAGTGCAATTGTGTAAAGTGACGTGCTGTGGAGTGCTGTGGATTAGAATAGACTGTTGTATAGTGGCATAAAAAGTAGTTGACATATGTGCAGTGGTGTAGGGTGCATTGATTTTGAGTAAAGTGGTGTAGAGCGCATTGGAGTGGAGTACAGTGGTATAGCGTAGATGGCACAGGTGTAGATTGGCACAGCATAGAGTGCAGTTAAGTAGTGTGACAGAGTGCAGTGACAGAGTGCAGTGGTACAGAGTAGGTTGTTTTAGAGTAGAGCGGAATGGTGCAGGGTAGAGATAGTGGTGCAGGCACTGCGGCATAGAGTAGTATTGTAGAGTGCAGTGGCATAGAGTAGGGTAGCACAGCATTGATTGCAGTAGCTCAGAGAGGAGTGGCGCAGAGTGGCATAGAGTGCAGTCACATACAGTACAGTGGCATAGAGTAGACTGTTACAGAGTAGAGTGGAGTGGTGCAGGGTAGAGTCCAGCGGTACAGAGTAGTGGCATAAAGTGCATTGGTGTACAGTGCAATGCTGCAGAGTAGAGTGGCGTGGACTAGAGTGGTGCTGTGTAGAGTGGCGTAAAGTGTAGTGGCCTAGAGTGCAATGGTGTAGAGTATAATGTTTCAGAGTAGAGGGGAGTGCTGCAAGGCGGAGTGGTGCAGGGAAGAGTGGAGGGGTATAGTTAGCATAGAGAGCACTGGCGTACAGTTCAGTGGTGCAGAATGGAGTGAACTGAAGTGGTGCACAGTGCACTGGCATAGAGTAGAGTGGTGCTGAGTAGAGTAGGGAGCATAGAGGGAAGTAGCAAAGTGTCAGAGAGTGCAGTGGTGTGCAGTAGATTACAGTGGCGTGGAGTGTAGAGGTGTATAGTGCATTGGCTTAGAGTGCTGTAGAGTGGCAATGAGTGGTGCAGGTAGTGTGTAGTGGCATAGAGTAGAGTGGCATAGAGTAAAATGGCACAGAATTCAGTGGCAGAGAGTGCAGTGCTGCAAAGTAGAGTGCTGTAGAGTGGTGTGGCATAGCGTAGAATGCATTGGTGTAGAGTGCTATGGCGTAGGGTGGTGCAGAGTTAAGTGACACAGTGCAGTAGTTTAGAGTACAGTAGCGTACAGTGCAGCAGAGTAAATTGGTATAGACTGCAGTGGTGTAGAGTGTACTGGTTTGAGTAAAGTGGAATAGGGTGCATTGGTATAGAGTGCAGTGGTATAGAACAAAGTGGCGTAGTGTGAAGAGGCGTAGAGTGGAGTGGAATAGAGTGGTGTAGACTGCAGTGGCACAGAGTGGAATGCTTCAGAGTAGAGTGCAGTGGTGTAGAGTACAGTGTTGTATATTGCAGTGGTGCAGAGTAGATTAGATTGGTTTAATGTAGATTGTCGTAGATTACAGTGGTATAGAGTGGAGCAATGCAGAGTAGAGTGGCATAGAGTTCAGTGGCGGTGAGAGCAGTGTTACAGAGTAAAGTGATGGAGAGTGAAGTGGCATAGAATGGAGTGGCGCAGAGTAGAATGGAGTGGTGCTGGGTAGAGTGCAGTGGCATAGAGTGGAGTGATGGAGAGTAGAGCGGCATAGAGTGAATCGGCACAGAGTGTAGTAATACAGAGTAGAGTGCAGTGGCGTTGAGTGCAGTGGCATAGAGTGCAATAGAGTGCCATAGAGTGGAGTGGTGCAGAGTAGAGTCAATGGCATAGAGTGAAGTTGTATAGAGTCGAGTAATGATCTCCGTAACCAATTTTCAGGATAACAAGTGAATCTGTGAACAGATCCCATTTAGATTCATTCTAAGTTAAATAAATCTGTAAATTGTGGGCCACGAGGCATGTAATCTATAAGAATGCCTGGGCAGAAATAGAAGGCGTATAGGATCAGCGGCCACCAGTGGCCATGGGAAAAGTTGCTAATGGGAATCTGGATCTCCACCCACTAAACATTGAAAGAACACCCAGTTCCCTAAAAGAAGTCCCGGTGGGGCTTAGCCCACCGCCACTCACCAGTGCAAATTAACCACTGTATATAGTCCATATGGTTAGCCTGAAAATCAGGCAAAGACCTCATCCTGTACGGAACACCACATGGAAAACTCTTAGCAACTTCCAGGATGTAGTCTCTTAAGTATTTTCAGGGAAGACAATTACATTTGTTTTTTAATTAACAATTGCCTGCATATTATTACGGATTTCAGGCACGTCATGAACACGTTTGTCACATATGAAAAAATGACTACTTCCTGAACTTTTCCTTGAGGATATTTTTTCAGACATTAAGTGCATCATGCGATTCTGACAGAAGCGTAATAACTGAGGGCCCGATTCACAAATGGCTGGTCTACTGGTGGCGGGACCTCCGCACTGCAGTTTCTCATTGTGAAAGTCCCACCACGAGTGCGACACCCTCGCCACGACTGCAGATCTCTGCCACAAGTGCAGAGGTCCTTTGTGAATTGCCTCCTAAGAGGTCAACTAGGAACACCAACGCTACAGAGTAATATTTGATATTTGCTCTACCCATCGTTACATGTTTTGTAATCATCAGAATCTAGCTCAAATGCAGCGAAAACCGCTTTAGTTAGCGATGGGAAGATGGCATACATCAGTGGTTTGTTATGATTGTGCAAATATATGGCATCAGGGCCGGCTCTAGAGCTGTGCGACCGGTGTCACTGCACCGGGTGTTGACTTCAGCTGGGGAGTGCCTGTTATAGTTTTAAGAGCACCTGCTGCCGTGTTCCATGCCGCTAGCAATTTTCAACAATTAAAATTTCAAGATAAATCCGGACCTTCTGGAGAGAGATGGAGTTTTGTCTAGTGGAAGCTTGGAGTCATGATAAGGTAGCACAGAGGGTTAATGTGCCTGCTGCAAAGAACGTGTAACATGCAGCTCACAAAGTGGGTTACTGCTGTGGTTTAAGATATCCGTTAGTTACTTGCAGTTTATAATGTTAAAATCCTAACATAGAACAGTGAGCTAGAAGCTGTCATCAAGGAGCTGTGTGGAAACTGCAAGGTATAGGCTAGAGAGTTTTGATTTTTTCCCGAGTCTTTCATTATTCTAATGTTGCAAAAAGAGTTCATTTGGGTAGAAATCAATTCTTATTAGTAAAGACAACCCCCAACTATGGTTGTACTTTTACATTCTGAGTTTGTGCTTCTCCAGACCAAACACTCAATATATACTGCCTACCAGTTGAGATGATGTGACTCCTTCACCTTGCAGCCTGTTGTCTTATGTAACATTCCCTATACACGGATTTACACACATAAGGATGATGTGCCTCCACATAATGTGCTGGTGATGTAAAGTGCTCTGATGCTACACTGTTATGCGTGGCGCTATAAAACTGATTAAATGCATCCTGAGAGTGGTTATGGAGACTTGCGGGCACTGTTAAAGGGTAGTAGTGAGGGAATCCCTGGCAAAGGTGGCCATTGGGAGGGGGAGGGAAGAAACATTGTTGCACCGGGCACCACCAACGCTAAAGCCGGTCCAGTATAACATGGATTATTGCAAGTCTATTGGCAGCCCATTCATACATACATTACTTTTGATGCCTTTCCCTGCAACAGAAACCCTGCACCTTCTCCACCTCTGCAGTCTTTCTTCTTGACTATAAAGGAAGCCAGAGAAGCAGTTTTAGTAGTACCCTCACATAAAGAAATCCTCACCCTGAAACCAGGGCTTGTTTCAAGGTTGATACCGTGAAGATATAGCTTAACATGTTTCTTCAGTAGCACCCTGCTGTCCTAGACCCCCTGGTTCTTTGCCCTCAGGCCCCCGGGGCCATGCCAGACCCGGCTAGGGGGGCCTCCTGAGTATATTTACTTGCTTCTTGGTTCATGCAGGTTGTTAGGGTGGTATCTGGGGGCCACTCCCCCAGTGATGCTGCACAAGGGTTTGCAAAAAATAGTGCAAAAACCTACTCAAGGTCTTGCAAATGCAAGGGCACTGCCTTCTCAAGCCCCATGCAGACTCAAACTAAATGTAGTGTACTCACTACTGTTCTGAGTGTAAGGCAGTAGTTAGGGAGAGGTTTATGAAACTGTGGAAAGAATTCCATGACTTAACAGCCCAGGCATTTTTTTATATAGATTTTAGTACTGGGGAGTGTCTTTTGCAGTGAAATGTTTATGTTGGCATTTTTTCAACCAGAGAATAATTGCATAGGAGCAGTATATTTTAAATTACCTCAAATACTCTAATGCTAGATATTAATACAACTGTGGCAGACCATACCAATTGTGTCAAAATAATTTGCCAAAAGTGTCCCCATTCTGCTACAGCTTGCATTTGGATGATGGGTATTACTTAATACATCAATCTCCTGAATGTGATGTTTGTCTACACTGGACTGCCTCCTATCCTGAAGTCACAAGATATTCATCTGTGTTATGCAATCTCTAGACTGCCTTTCACTCTCCACCCGGAGTCACTGCCCTTTCTGTGGACCCTATCAAGGACATCCGCCTCCAGATCAGAGGCTCAGAAAAACATTCTGGGTATTCAGCCAATTTTACTGAACCACCCCCCCCCACACACACACACCCACTTTCAAGCTTAAGTGGATCCAAGCAAAAATTGAACTCTGCCTTGTCAGGTCAAGGCAGAGTCACTTTATACCGGACGTATCAGTCAAACATAGAATCTCTGAAATATGTTTACAAATCACAGACAATTCTACAACTTCTATGCAGATCCTAAACTAATTAAAATGCTTTGATCTTCACTCAAAAACAATGTTACATCAAAAGGCGATTTTAGATGGAAAGGGTTTTTTTATTCTTAAAATTCCGGTGGTAAAACCAAATGCACAAAATCCTACTCGGAAATTGATAAGTACTGAACATAAAACCACACTGTGGGCGTAGAACAAAATTACAACTGCGTGAGTAGATGGCGTAAAAGTGCTGCCCGCTGTGAGGAATTGAGTTGCAGCCATCAGACTTTGAAACATTATTCGCGTGTTTTTGATTCTGCGAGTCGGACCGCAGCCTGCCAGCCAGGCGGTGGAGGGGGTGGGCGGGCACACACAGCTGGCTCTGGGCTGCCTGGAGACAGCGCCAAGATGCAGGCGCGCTGCATGCAGCTAGCTAACCTTGTAAACAAGCCGAGTTATTTTTAGCGCCACCACCTTCTCGGTGACAGCCCTCCAGGGTGAGGGTGAAGGGGAACAGGTGGGCACGCACATAGCCTGGGCACCATGGCAACCCAGCTCCTGGAAGCCACCACAGGGGTCATTAGTTACACTCAACGGATATCTGTGTCTGTCTGACCTGACCCTGCTAGAGCTGACAGGCAGGGTGAGGTGACACCTGGAGTTCAGGAGAGCTCGGATGACGGAAGTGGATTGAATACCATGGATGCCACTCGAGCCTTATTCCCACCTCTAAGCAGACCCTCGTCCAATGGCAGCCATGCTTGGGGTATAGCTGCGCTTACAGGTGGAGAGGAGGTAGGCTTGTGGGGAACCACTAAAGCAGTGGCGACCGCTTTGTAAAGGTAGTGGTAGGGCGGGGAGAGGGAGGGATTGAGTAAAAAAGCAACAAAAAAAAAAAAGTCACTTACCTGAGATCTGTCTTCTTCTCTTCCTGGCAGAACAGTCTGGCAGCACACAGGCTCACAGACTCTGCTAAGCCAGCATAACAGCAGCGTTGTGATTGGTCTGGGCGGCCTGCTTAGTTGCAGTGAGTGGGAGCCTGTGTATGTTCTCCACCCGGCTGTGCAATACAATGCAAAGTGCGCATGCCCAAGACGGCTCAAAGCGGCTGGCCAAACAGTCATGCGCACTTTGATGCACATACCACTCCTCCTTCAGCCCTCCTCTAGGCTCCAGCCCGCCCCGCCTAACCTGGCTCGCAATGAAAAATAAGATGATAATAACATTGCATTATTATCAGTTTCTTTTTACTTTTTTCACTGCTCAAAGCAGTGGGGCGATGCTCCTCCGACATAGCGGAGGAGCCGCTGCTGAACTAAAGAGTTTCAGTTTACGCACAACAGCTCTCTCTTTTAGCCAGAACAACAAACAGGAAGCCAGGACTGTTCTGGCTGAACCATAGCAGACCCCAGCGCTAGACCACGCCCTACCAGTTTCATCATACATTTGCTGAAATGTTACAGACCCATAAACTGCGGTTTCTGCTGGCCTTGAACACAAGCAACACCGCAGGCTTTCAGCTTACCCATCGACCCACTATTTTTGTCTTGTGAAGAAACCATAGACTGAAAATGCATGAGATGTCCATCTCTTCTACATAAATATGAAACACATGGCAGCACAAGCAATTTTCCAATATGCATTTGTAGGAAGATGGTTGGGTGGTGGGTACCCAACGTACTTACACCTTATACCCGATCCAGGTATTCCCTCTTAGTGAAGTCTAGGCAGTGTCTAGAAGCCAGACTGTCTAGAGGTAGCTGTGGATGAGCAGCCAAGGCTTATCTAGGAGACATGCAAAGCTCATGCAAAACCACTGTAGTCACACAGCACTTACACAAATGAAAGAAAACACTCAGTTGTACAAAAATAAAGATACTTTATTTTTGGTCACACAATACCACAATGCATTAGAAGGGCAACCCTTCAATAGGAGGTAAGTAATACACTAATTTCTATACACTAGTAAACAGCAATAGGCATAGAAAAGGTTAGAAAACAGTGCAGTTGCAAATAACCAATAGTGACCCTAGGGGGAGCACAAACCATATACTAAAAAACTGGAATGCGAACACAGGACCCCACCTAGGTAAGTGGAATGTGTGAAGGGGAGCTGGGAGTACTAGAATACCCCAGAGGTGAGTAACCCAGTATCCCCCCAGTGACCAGGAAAGCAGGAGTAAATCACTGAAATTTCCCCAAACCACCCAAACGAAGGAAACGAAGAAAAGAAGACACTCAGACAAGACTGCATAAAACCAGTGGTGGATTCCTGGAGAGGAAGACCTGTGGAGAGAGGGGACCAAGTCCAAAAGACACAGTGGAGTCCAGGAGGAGTAGGAGCTACTGCCCACCCAGCTGTACTTGTTGGTCAACAGTGATGAAGAGAAGGTCAGCACTGCAGCCCTAGAGCCAAAGAAGAGTTCCTGAGGGATGAAGAAGATGTACCACGCTGAAAGGAAGATTGCAGACGGGTGTCGGTGCACCAACAAGCCCTGGCAAAGGCAAATATTGTGGTTGGTGGAAAGTGGTGCTGCCAGGGACCAGCAAGGCCCAGGAGGACTCAACCCAGGAGGGTGAGTCAGAAAAGACCCTCAGTGAAACAGAGAGCACAAGGAGCCAAGGCAGCACCCAAAGGAGTCCCACAGGATGGGGACACAGAAGTTGCAGAAGAAGCCCACACAGCACACAGAAGAAGGGTCACACGCCACAGGAGGACCACACAGAGGGCTGTGCATCGCAGGAAAGAGTGCTGGGGGCTGGAGCTGTATGTAGCCTGAAGTTCCCTTGGAGGAGATGGAAACAAGCCTTGGCAGCTGCAAGAGGGTACTGTCCTGCGTGGGAAGGCAAGGGCTTACCTCCACCAAAGTTAGACAGCTGGCAGAGAGGACCAAGAGGACTAATCCGGACAACCACCTGAGATGCAGGGTCCATGCAGCTCAGCGTTAGAGGAGATCCACGCAGCTGGTTCTCATTTCAGTACGTGCCTGCGAATGCAGGGGAGTGACTCCTTCACTCCAAGGGAGATTCCTTCTTCCTTCTCATGCAGACTGAAGACTTGCCACCCTCAGAGGATGCACAGCCAGGGAAATGTTGCAGAAACTGAAAGGAGCTGTGGAAACAATGTCGCAAGAAGAGTCATCTTTGTGGATGCAGATGGCCGGTTCCTGGAAGGTCCAGTCATGGTTCCAGTGGCTAGAAGTCGAAGTGGAAGTTGCAGAGGAGTTCTGCTGGAATCTTGCAAGCCGAATCAGAGGACCCACCCAAGAAAGAGACCCTAATAGCCCAAAAAAGAGGACTGGTCACCTAGCGAGGTGACCACCTATCAGGAGGAGGCTCTGACGTCACCTGCCTGGCCTGGCCACTCAGATGCTCCCAGAGGTCCCTGCAAACCTTGGATTCAAGATGGCAGAACCCAGGGACCCTATGGAGGACCTCTGGACACCACCCCTGGGGTGTTGATGGACAGGGGAGTGGTCACTCCCCTTTCAATTGTCCAGTTTCGTGCTAGAGCAGGGACTGGAGGTCCCGGAAACAGTGTGGACTGGTTTATGCTCAGAGGGCACCAAATGTGCCCTTCAAAGCATACCAGTGGCTTGAGGAGGCTACCCCTCCCATGTATCACCTATTTCCAAAGGGAGAAGGTGTAACCCCCCTCTCCCAAAGGAAATCCTTTGTTCTGCCTTCCTGGGCTTGGGCTGTTCAAGCAGCAGGGGGCAGAAACCTGTCTGCAGGGTGGCAGCAGCTAGGGCTGCCTGGAAAACCCTTGAAGACTGGTAGGCGCAATGCTGGGGGTCCTCTAAGGAACCCCCAGAGTGCATGGAATCATACTTCCAATACTGGCAACAGTATTGGGATATGATTCCGACATGTTTGATACCAAACATGCCTAGGTTCAGAGTTACCATTATTAGCTGGACATCGGTAGTGACCTATGTCCAGTACACGGGTAACATGGTGTCCTCGCACTCACGAAGTCCAAGAAAATAGCACTGGAGTTCGTGGGGGCACCTCTGCTAGTGTCAGGATGCCATCACACACAGGAACTTGCACCCTGTCCTCCGGGCTAGGAAGGCCTGCCGTAGGGGTGACTTGAAGTGACCTGGTGCAGTGGCCTAACGTGAAAAAGGGTGCATGCACCCTTTCACACAAGCTGCAATGGCAGGCCTGCAGAACACCTTGCATGGGCTCTCCATGGGTGGCATAATACATGCTGCAGCCCATGGGGATCCCCTGGTACCCTAATGCCCTGGGTACCTGTGTACCATATACTAAGGACTTACATGGGTGCATCAGTATGCCAAATGTGGGGTGAAAATGGTACAGGTTACCAAGTTAGAAGGGAGAGAGCATAATCACTTGGGTCCTGGTTATCAAGATCCTAGTGAACACAGTCAAACACACTGACAACAGGCATAAAATGGGGGTAAGCAGGCCAAGAAAGAGGGCACTTTCCTACAGCATTGCAAACAGGAACATTGCAAGCCTTTTTTGCACCCCAGGTAAAGTAAAATTTTACTGTGGCACCACCACAGCAGTGGTGCCATATTTGATATATCTAAGGGCAATCAGGCAGTCCCCTGTGGTAGTACCTGCGGTGACCGCCTCCTCTTGTCTTAATGCAGTGCCAGCTATGCTTGCAAAAGCTTGCGATTTGGGCAATACCCAACTTCAGCCCACATTTGGGGCCAGATGTAGCAAAGGGTTTTACCCATTCTGTGTCTATGGGAAAAAGTGTTCTTACATATGGCCCTTGGAGAGCAGTTTTGTGAATACTTTATGACAGAACTGCTCCATCTGAATCATTGTGCTGCACCTGTCCAACTTAACGATTAGAGTTCTTGTCTGACAGAACATCATATACTCGTTGACACATGGTGAGCTATGTTTTCAGTTCTTGACTTACCTTTAACCATCCAAGGCACACAGTGAGGAAAACAGCGGTCTTGAAACCACTGGGTAAAACTATCAGACACCAAAGGTGGATCAAATAAAAGTTCTGGACAGAAGTGTCCCCGGTGACATATGACGTTCCTTGCCAGAGCCCTCTTCCTGGTCCTCCTGTTGTCAGAAGCTTCTGTCCTGTATGCAAACTTTCTCGGTTATCTCTCGCAATCAGCCAGTCTCTCCAGCAGACTCTCTCTGGCACCACCTGGACACTACCCATATCCGGGGTACAGACACATTCTGGATTCTACTGCCTGCTGATTGACTCTTCAGTAAAAGTGTCACTGGAACCCAATAATCCTGTGGTTCCCCTTACTGTCATTGCCACGCCCATATCCCAGTGTTCTTGTAGCTCCCTCCATCACCACCACATCCAGCCACCTTAACGTCCCCTTTACTCCAACTCTATGATAATTTCTCTGCCAGGGTTCACCTGCTTAGTACCCCATTGCTAACCCTTCGTCAACGCTCTCCAACTTCTGAGGACAGGTATGCAGCAACCATTGTGCCTGCTCCCACACGTCTGTCTAAAATACCGGCAGGGACTTTGAAATTATGTGGCAGTGGAGGACTGAATTATACAGTAAGGTTGACCAAATTATGTAGCAAGAAAAGGCATAATGCTGTATAATCTGTGTTATTTTGACATTTTAACAGATATTAATACTATATGGGTAAAGTTGTACATCCCAAATACAAATTTAACGCCTGAATACAACTAATAACTGAAAAAGTGGCCTGTTAACCTCTGCAAAAAATCTGCAACTGTGCCAACCTACATGTGACAACTTTTGTTTCCTAACTTTTGATCCGTTTGAGCTAGAAACATTTTTTTGCTAAATCTTCAAATTATGATGGATTACGGAGCAAGTGTGGTAAATCCATAGTCATGCTACAAACGCTGCGGCAGCAGAATTGCAAAATCCCTGTGGCCCTGGATACTGGTAACCTGCGCTTCTATGGCTATTGCAGTTTGCTCCCTTCTCATACACTGCGGTTCTCCATCCTGCCCCTCCACCCACCTCCCAATAGTTCCCCCACCACTTCTGTCCTATTCGCCTACCACACACATCCTCTGGTTTTTGTGAAGGCAATGTCGGGTCACGAAAAACGCACTAATGTCCACCATACGCTGGGACAGGTTGTATGGCAGTATACCATTGAGAAAAATGTCATCTGCCATAGATATTGGGCCCTAAATATTGTTTAAAAAATATCGCCCCATTGGGTGTAGATTTTCTTTTATTAACTCATTTGTAAAAGATATTTTGGACACAATATTTTGCTAGGTGATGCTTCATCCACAATATTCTGGTACAATCACCCTAGGAGAGGACATCCATTAGGCCCAAGACTCATTAGACTAGTCTTATTTTTTCAGACAAAAGACCTTTGCTTTGGGAGCTGTTTTTCAGAAAAGAAAAGGAAGCTGAGAGGTTTGCTATGGCTTGGTGTACCTTCAGTGACAGTTTTCTTCCCCAGAGATAATTCCTGCTTTTTTAGAGTGGGAGTGGTTTTGCCAACCCCTTCCTCCCCCCAAAAAAACAACCAACATTCCATGAAAACCTAGAAACACAGGAGCTGCTGCAGCTATGCCAGCAGAGATGCTAGAGCTGTCCTGCATCTGGCCAGTGGTACTCTTTATGAGCCCTTCAGTAAAATGAGTTACAGGAACAGAAAACAAATATGGACCCAACAGAAAAATTTGAACAAACTAAATAGCCTTTTAAAGAATACAGTTAAATGAATAGTGAAAATGGCTTGTGGACAGACACAATGAAAATCGAAGAAAGACTGCAGGATTTATCACAGGAATATGTTGTAAAGACTGATGAAGAACTCAACAGAGGTAAGACTACAGGCATAGAAGAAATCAAATCAAATCAAATCAAATCATTAACATTTATAAAGCTCGCTACTCACCCGTGCGGGTCTCAAGGCGCTAGGGGATAGAGGGGGTTACTGCTGCTCGAAAAGCCAGGTTTTTAGGAGTCTCCGGAAAGCGGAGTGGTCCTGGGTGGTCCTGAGGCTGGTGGGGAGGGAGTTCCAGGTCTTGGCCGCCAGGAAGGAGAAAGATCTCCCACCCGCCGTGGAGCGGCGGATGCGAGGGACGGCAGCGAGTGCGAGGCCAGAGGAACGGAGGGGGCGGGTGGGGACGTAGAAGCTGAGGCGTCGGTTGAGGTATTCCGGTCCCTTGTTGTGGAGGGCTTTGTGTGCGTGGGTGAGAAGTCGAAAGGTGATCCTTTTGCTGACTGGGAGCCAATGCAGGTGTCTCAGGTGTGCGGAGATGTGGCTGTTGCGGGGTACGTCGAGGATGAGGCGGGCCGAGGCGTTTTGAATGCGTTGCAGGTAATTTTGGAGTTTGGCTGTGGTCCCAGCGTAGAGGGTGTTGCCGTAGTCCAGGCGGCTTGTGACGAGGGCGTGGGTCACGGTTTTTCTCGTGTCGGCGGGGATCCAGCGGAAGATCTTGCGGAGCATGCGGAGGGTGAGGAAGCAGGCGGAGGACACGGTGTTGACTTGCTTGGTCATGGTGAGAAGAGTGTCCAAGATGAAGCCGAGGTTGTGGGCGTGGTCTGTGGGGGTCGGTGCGGTGCCGTGGGCCACCAGGAGTCGTCCCAGGCGGACGGGGTGTTGCCGAGGATGAGGACTTCCGTTTTTTCAGAGTTCAGCTTTAGGCGGCTGAGCCTCATCCAATCTGCGACGTCCTTCATACCCTCTTGTAGGTTGGTCTTGGCGCTGGCGGGGTCCTTGGTGAGGGAGAGTATAAGTTGGGTGTCGTTGGCGTAGGAGGTGATGATGATGTCGTGCTTGCGTACGATGTTGGCGAGGGGGCTCATGTAGACATTGAAGAGTGTCGGGCTGAGTGATGAGCCTTGAGGTACGCCGCAGATGATCTCGGTGGGTTCTGAGCGAAACGGAGGGAGGGAAACTCTTTGGGAACGGTTTGAGAGGAAGGAGACGATCCAGTCCAGGGCCTGGCCTTGGATCCCGGTGGAGCGGAGGCGGGTGATTAGGGTGCGGTGACAGAGGGTGTCGAAGGCAGCCGAGAGGTCGAGGAGAATGAGGGCGACTGTTTCACCGTTGTCCATCAGGGTTCTGACGTCGTCTGTGACTGAGATGAGGGCGGTTTCTGTGCTGTGGTTGGTTCGGAATCCGGTTTGAGAAGGGTCGAGCAGGTTGTTGTTTTCCAGGAAGGTGGTCAGCTGTTTGTTGACGGTCTTCTCTATTACCTTGGCTGGGAAAGGCAGGAGAGAGATGGGGCGGAAGTTTTTCAGGTCGCTCGGGTCAGCCGTAGGTTTCTTTAGTAGGGCGTTGACTTCGGCGTGTTTCCAGCATTCGGGGAAGGTAGCAGAAGAAAAAGAAGAGTTGATGACGGCCTGGAGGTGCGAGGCGATGATGTCGTCGGCTTTGTTAAAGATGAAGTGAGGGCAGGGGTCCGAAGGGGCGCCGGAGTGGATAGAGTTCATGGTGGATTTGGTTTCTTCAGTGTTGATGTGGGTCCAGTTGTTGAGGGTGATGGCCGGGGGTGCGGGTTCGGTGGTGTTTGGTTGGGTCTGGTGTCCGAAGCTGTCGCGGAGGTCGCTGATCTTGCGATGGAAGAAGGTGGCGAGGGATTCGCACAAATCCTGTGAGGGCGTTGGCGTTGGAAAACTCCTTGACGATGCTGAAGAGTTCTCTGCTGTTGTGGCTGTTTTTGTCCAGTCTGTCGGTGAAAAAGTTCCTTTTAGCAGCGCGGATCAGGTGGTGGTGTTCACGG
The DNA here is from genome assembly GCF_031143425.1 of Pleurodeles waltl. Classification (NCBI taxonomy): domain Eukaryota; kingdom Metazoa; phylum Chordata; class Amphibia; order Caudata; family Salamandridae; genus Pleurodeles; species Pleurodeles waltl. The sequence continues at coordinate 1,143,614,510 of NC_090448.1, forward strand.
GTAGCGTTCTTGAGGGCGGTCATGTTGTCAGCGGTGTGGTCCTTGCGCCAGGCCTTCTCGAGGGCGCGACAAGTTTTCTTTGATTCTTTGAGGGTGTCAGAGAACCAGAGAGGTTTTTTGGTGTTGGTCTGTCGATGCGTGCGTTTGAGGGGAGCAAGGTTGTCTGCGCAGTTGGAGATCCAGTTTGTGAGGCTGAGGGCTGCGTCGTTGGGGTCGGTGGTGAGGGTGGGTTGGTTGGCGGCAAGTGCGGAGAAGAGTTGCTCTTCGGGGATCTTGTTCCACTGTCGACGAGGGATGGGTTGAGTGCGGAGGTGGCGGGTCTCGCGTCGGAATGTGAAGTGGACACAGCTGTGGTCGGTCCAGTGTAGAGTGGAGGTGTGGCTGAAGAAGATGTGTTTGCTGGCGGAGAAGATAGGGTCGAGCGTGTGTCCGGCGATGTGGGTGGCGGTGTTCACCAGTTGTTTGAGGCCGAGGTTGGCGAGGTTGTCGAGCAGGGTGGTGGTGTTGGGGTCGTTGTTTTGTTCCAGATGAAAGTTGAGGTCGCCTAGGAGGATGTAGTCCGGTGAGGCGAGGGCGTTCGGGGAGATGAAGTCGGCGATGGCGTCGCTGAAAGGGGCGCGCGGTCCGGGAGGACGGTAGACGAGGGATCCTCTGAGGGTGGTCCTCGGGTCGGTGCGAATCTGAAAATGCAGGTGTTCAGCGGCGAAAGGGGTGTCTTCGGTGGAGGTGGTGACGCTGATGGAGTCTTTGAAGACAATGGCGATACCCCCTCCTACTTGGTTGGTGCGGTCTTTTCTGGAGATCTTGTAGCCTTCGGGGATGGTGGTGGCGATGTCTGAGAAAGACTATAAGGAAGAATATATATGTTACCTCAGTGAGGTGAATGTTGAAGAACGCCCTGAATGATGCATGGCACTGACTAGGTAGGTGAGTCAGATTAAACAAAGAAAGTGTAGACAAGGAAAAAGACTGGAAAAACAATTTATATTTACATTTACGGAGAAACCTTAGAGCAACACAGGCAGAAAGGAAGATATAAGGAAAGCAAAGAGGGTCGGGCTGAGGGACGAACCCTGGGGTACGCCGCAGATGATTTCGGTGGCCTCCGAGCGGAATGGTGGGCAGACTCTCTGGGTTCTGCCGGTGAGAAAGGAGGTGACCCAGTCCAGGGCTCTGTCACAGATTCAAGCATGGCTGAGGCGTGAGCGTAGAGTGTAGTGGCAGACGATGTCGAGCGTGGCCAAGAGGTCCAGGAGGATAAGGGCTGTGGTTTTGCCACTGTCCAGTATGGTTCTGATGTCGTCAGTGGTAGCGATGAGGGCGGTTTCGGTGCTGTGGTTGCTGCGGAATCCAGATTGCAAAGGGTCCAGGGTGTGGTTCTCCTCAAGGCAGCGGGTTAGTTGTCTGTTGACAGCCTTCTCTATGACTTTTGCCGGGAAGGGGAGCAGGGAGATAGGCCGGACGTTCTTGAGGTCCTTTGGGTCCGCCTTGGGTTTTTTGAGGTGGGTGTTGATCTCAGCGTGTTTCCAGCTCTTGGAGCTGTTGATGATCTTCCGTAGTTGGGTGCGATGCTGGAGCTTGCTTTGTTGAGGATGTGGTGAGGACAGGGGTCAGATGGAGAGCCGGAGTGGATGGTGTTCATGATTTCCATGGTGTCGTTGTCATTGACGGGGTTCCAGGATAACAGGGGATTGGTCAGAGGTGAATCTGTGGTGTTGGTGATTGATAGGGGGTCTGGGTGCTGAAGCTGTTGTGGATGTCTGCAATCTTGCGGTGGAAGTTGGAGGCTAGGGAGTCGAGACTTCTTTGGATGGCGGGATGTCATTGGCGTTGGAGCTGGGGTTGGAGAGTTCCTTTACGACGTTGAAGAGCTCCTTGTGGCTTTGTGCGTTGTTGTTGATTCTGTCTTTGGAGGCAGTTCTATTGGCATCTCGGATGAGTTGGTGGTGTTAGCGGATGGCGTTTTTGAAGGCTTTGAGGTTGTTCAGAGTCTGATCTTGGCACCACTTTCTTTTGAGTCTTCTGCAGCTTTGCTTAGATTCGTGGAGGTCGGCGGTAAACCAGAAGGCCTTTCTGTCAGTGCGTCTGTTGGAGGGATTCTTGATTTGGGGCAAGAGTATTGGCACAGGTGTTGACCCATTGCCTGAATTTGCAGACAGCTGCATCAGTGTTGGTAGTGTCAATGGGTGGGTTCTGGGAGAGGGTTGTGATAAGTTGGTCTTCTGTGACCTTGTTCCAACTGCGGTGGGGGATCCGTTGTGGGTGGTGGTGTGTTGTGGGTTTCTTGAAGGAGAAGTGGATGCTGCAGTGGTCTGTCCAGTGGAGTGCGGTGGTGTGGCTGAAAGAGACGTGATTGCTGGCGGAGAAAATATGGTCGAGTGTACGTCCTGCAGAGTGGGTTGGTGTCGTGACAAGCTGTTTGAGGCCAAGGTTGGAGAGGTTGTCGAGCAGGGTGGCGGTGTTGTTGTCGTTGGTGTTCTCGAGATGGAAGTTTAAGTCTCCGAGGAGTATGTAGTCAGTGGATGCGAGAGCGTGCGTGCTGATGATGTCGGTAAAGGAGTCACTGAACTGCTGTTGTGGGCCGGGGGCCTGTAGACAAGGTTCCCTAGTAGAGTGGTGTTTGGGTCAGTGTAGATTTGGAGGTGCAGGTATTCGGCGGTGCTGAGGGAGTCTTTGGTGTTGGTCGTGATCCTGAGGTTGTTCTTGTGGGTGATGGTGATGCCTCCTCATGGTTTGTTGGAGTGGTCCCTGCAGGTGATCTTGTAGCCGTCTGGGATGACTATGGCGATGCCAGGCGCTGAGGAGGGGTTCATCCAGGTCTCGGTCAGGAAGGTGACGTCTGGGGAGGCTGAGTCGAGTAGATTCGATAGCTCTACTGCATGCTTGTGGACGGAGCGGGTGATGAGGAGGATACATCAGAGACGGTTGCGTCCTGCCTTGGTGGGTGGGTCGTTGGTGTAGAGGCTGGTGAAGGTGCAGTTCCGGCAGGAGAAGCGTCCTGAGTGGTCTGTGGGGAGGCTTGAAGGCAGGCGTGAGAGTGGCCGGTGTTAAAAGCGCGGAGGGTGGCGTCGTCGTAGTGAAGACGTGCGTGGCGGTGGTGGGGGGGACGGAAGCCAGGGGTTCTGGTGCTGGGCGCGGTCCACGGTTGGCTGGGCGCAGATGGGCTTGCCTTTGGCGCTCCAGCAGCATGCCTGCTGCGCGCGCCCACTGCGTGGCCACGCAACGCCCGCCATTAAGTAGGGAGATGGGGGAGGAGAGGACAGCTGGTAGGTGGGAGGGGGATGAAAAACGGCACAAAAAAGGGGGCAGAGCCAAGGGGGCAGAGCCAAGGGGGCAGAGCCAAGGGGGAGAGAGAGCGAAAGTGAGAGAGAGAGAGCGGAGTGAGAGAGAAACGAGAAAAAGGAGCACTAAGGGACAGTAGTGGAGCAGAGAGAAGAGCAAAGCAAAGCAAAAGGAGGAGAGAGGCAGAAGGTAGCCTAGTAGGAAAGCAAAGCTCTTCCACTAGACACCAGGGATGACGCACAGGCAGAAGCCTGCGGGTGAAGGAGGGCCTCGAACTCATGACAGGGGTCAGGAGTTCAGAGGAGCGAAGGGCTCTACTTACAGGGTGGAGCCATGGGAGGCAGAGCAGTGCACTAAAGTGGTATTGCTGACAAGAGTTCGAGGCCATCCTCCACCCGCAGGCTTCAAAACTGTGTACCTCTCCAGGGGGGGGCGCAACGAGAACAAAACTTTGTTTCTCCTCATTTGTTCCTCTCTCTATGTGTGCCGCAGTCTGCACCACATAGAGAAAGAGCAAAACACCTCCATTGATTGTTTTTGTGCAGGAAGGTTTTTCCTTCCTGCACAAAAACAATTGTGCCAAGCACACAGACACCCTTGCACCATAGTGCAAGGGTGGCTGTGTTGGCACTAGGCACCAACTTGTGCGCCGGAGCAGGCAGAAAGGACAGGAATGCAGCATATGTTGTTAATACAGCGCATTCCTGCCCTTTCCTTTTGGCGCAGGGCAGTGCAGCAAGAAGCCTTCCGGCGCTGCCCTGCACCAAAAGGTTGTAAATGAGACCCTATATGTTTACAATGTCTACAGCCCTGCGAGGTGATATGTTTACTAGCACTGAAAGAACTGCTTGGCATTAAATGCCAAGGTGTTCTAACTCACACTGCAATGTATTTTTTTCATATTGGGTGTGAGGTGTTCAAAAGTTACAGCTCTGCCTTTCAAAACCTCTTTAACCAACACATGGAAACTTATTGAGCAGATCCTAAAAACATCCCTGGCGGATGAGCCCTGAATGTTCACACTCACAGCGACTGCTGGCCAAGATTAACCCTATATTTATATAAAAAAAAAGGAGCAAAATGAGAGTTGCTAGGCATCACAGGACTATAAAGATATTTAATAATACCTTACTGTTCGTAGGTGAAGCAAATGTACACAGATCCCAAGTTCGACTTCTTTTCTGTGATTCAAAGTTGCAGGACTCTCAAACTTTGAAAAAGCTTAGGGTATGATATTTGTCTGCAGCATGAGTGGGAGGGAGGACGTTGTATTCACTTGTGTGTTTGTGAAGCCATGCAGGTCAGAGTGGAGCCTACATGTTCTCATTTCTACCAGCCAAGGGTTTGTTGTCTTGCCAAGATGCCTGCAAGATAGAATACTGCTTCCAGGGAGGGAGGGTTTGCTCTGGCTGAAGTTCCACTGCCCATAATGAAGGCCTTTAAAAGGCCTTCAGGTAGAGGGTCTGCGCTGTTTGAAAAAACATCAGCAGTCAGCAAGCCTAAGGTCTGACTAGCACCTAATGCAATCCAGGAAGGAGCAAAGTAAAGAGATCAGAGACAAATGCCATTTTAAACGACCTGGGCTTTCACCAGAAAACAATCAGTTGGGGCTTAAGAGCTACAATTCACACAAAATTACCCTGAAATATATATTTTCTCTCAATACAAGTGAATGAGCCTGATCATGTGAGGGAAACCTGTTACTCTCAGGGAAAACTTCTCTATTCACGATGTCCCCTGAAGCCAGGGCCAGACAGGCCTTTTATTCCACCGGGCACTTCCTCGGTGGGCTGAAGCCCTTGGAGGTGGGTTTAAAAGGTCCAGGGCCGCTTCTGGTGGCTTTGTCACTTTCCATGGTCCCCAAGGTTAACTACAACAGTCCTGAGGAGGCTCCAAGAGAGGAAGGGAGGGGTAAAGTAGAGAGAAAGCGAACACAGAGAAGGCGAGAGAGAAAATAGATGAATGGAGAGAGAGACTGCGCGAGGAGATGAATGGAGGGGGCTGGTTTGAGTGTTTTTGCCAGGAATGCCTTTGGTCCCCCCCCAGTCCAGCCTCCCGGAAGCACAAAACAGCCTGAAGTAGAAGATATCATTCATACACACAATACTGGCCTCACTATTCTCACAATATCCGGCTTCCCTTGCCAGGCTTTGAAAACAAGGCTTTGCTATTTGGAAAACGTGCAAGGTCCAGCCCTGGGCTCCATGGCTTCCAGGCCTACTAGAGCCTTGGCATTTTGGAAGCGTTCAATGGCATAGGAAGCGTCAAGCTAATATAAACAAGGTACATGTTTGATTACATGGGTGATAAATTCAGCACTACATATGTGTTGCTAACAGAGCACTTCAAAAGGAATCTATAAACCTAATACTGACATATCTTAAGTTTGTTTCTAAAGTGTGCAGTTGATGACTGAAGATGAGAAGCCAAACAACTATCAGAGAAATGAGGGGCCCAGGATCCATTTTTAGAGGGAACAGAGTTGTGAAAGTTGTAAACTGGTCGAGAGGCATGATCAGGGCCGAGGAGCTGGTTACTTTGCATTTTACAGCAATACTTCAAAGAATTGGAATTCCCCACCATAGACAGGGCCCTCTTCATATTAATAAAAGCTAGCCCACAAAATAATATGCTAACTTGATGCTGTTGATAATGTTGTGAATCTACTCAGTGCTTGTAGCCTGTTTCATATCAGCCTGTTCTATTGCTGGATGGTGACCTCTGAAATATCCCATGTCTTCTTTGTATATACACTTCATTTCATGCATTTGTTTAAGTTGCATATCATCTTTTTACTAAGCTACCATGACTGCTTCGTTTAAAATTGCTATTTCTATATAAATGCTTTAAATGCAGAATAAAAATAAAATGAATAAAGACATACAGCATCGTGTAATTTAGGATGAGGGAAGACTGGATGGAGTGGGAATCGTTTGACAGTAGAGTACTGTCTCATGCTCTAGGGTGAGGATGTAGGCAGTACGAAGGCAGAGAGATGAGGATGGCCAAGAGCCATGGATTGTGCAGTATGGGGCAGGCCTGGGAAGGATTATGAGAGGGGCTAAATGGCTGTGAAGGATGACAGTCAGTTATAGTGTAAGACATACAATTAAGGCAGCAAGTTTGAGGGTGGAAGGGAACACTGGAGAAAAGAGTCTAAAAACAGATTGTTGGGGGGCTGCAAAGTCAACACCTTACAGGTCGTGGAAAAGTAATGGAGTGGCTGAAGAGGTTGGAGGGCTGGTGTGGAAGTAGAAATAAATCAGTGACTGATTAAAGCTAGGGAAAGCTGGAGATGTTACTTAGAAGACACAGACCAGAATATGAGATAAGGAAAGGTGTCCTAGGAAAGGAGACAACAGACCTGGACCACTCTGGGTACTCTCCTACTCACTCTACCCCTCACTTACTGTACCATAATAGCTCACACAAACTAGTGAAGTAACATTTCTCCTTACACTCCATATTGGGCAGTGGCCCCTCAGCCCTTCCTAATTGTGGTAAATATCCCAGAACTGCCCAATACCTGTTCTGGCTAGTGTGTCAGTGACCGGTGATACACAGCTAATCTGCGAGCTCGTTCAGGATACTTCCCCGTAATGTCCCTCTTGGCCCAACTAAGTGATGCTAGACACCTTGGTGGATAATGTGAAGGTACCTGCCAGCAGCTGAAGGACAATCTGCAGAAGTATCAACTCCTGAAATCAAGCTTCCCACATGCATGGCAATGTTGACGCAAATATGCTAATTACAAATTATTAATGAATATTTATGTGTTTGATTAATGAAAAGTTTGTAGAGAAATTAATCTTAGAGAATATAAAGTGCATGTTTGAAATTGTGACCACGGGGAGTGGCAGCCATTTATTCGAAGTTATGCTAAAATAACCAAAAGATATGTGAAATAATGAAAATTTGAAAGAATAATGTAGTAATATGTCATATTAAGATGTATAACCTATTGTAAGGAAATGCCTCCTTGGCATGGTTACCCCCTGACTTTTTGCCTTTGCTGATGCTATGTTTTGAATTGAAAGTGTGCTGAGGCCTGCTAACCAGGCCCCAGCACCAGTGTTCTTTCCCTAACCTGTACTTTTGTATCCACAATTGGCACACCCTGGCATCCAGGTAAGTCCCTTGTAACTGGTACCTCTGGTACCAAGGGCCCTGATGCCAGGGAAGGTCTCTAAGGGCTGCAGCATGTCTTATGCCACCCGGGAGACCCCTCACTCAGCACAGACACACTGCTTACCAGCTTGTGTGTGCTAGTGAGAACAAAATGAGTAAGTCGACATGGCACTCCCCTCAGGGTGCCATGCCAGCCTCTCACTGCCTATGCAGTATAGGTAAGACACCCCTCTAGCAGGCCTTACAGCCCTAAGGCAGGGTGCACTATACCATAGGTGAGGGCACCAGTGCATGAGCACTGTGCCCCTACAGTGTCTAAGCCAAACCTTAGACATTGTAAGTGCAGGGTAGCCATAAGAGTATATGGTCTGGGAGTCTGTCAAACACGAACTCCACAGCACCATAATGGCTACACTGAAAACTGGGAAGTGGGAAGTTTGGTATCAAACTTCTCAGCACAATAAATGCACACTGATGCCAGTGTACATTTTATTGTAAAAAACACCCCAGAGGGCACCTTAGAGGTGCCCCCTGAAACCTTAAACCGACTATCTGTGTAGGCTGACTGGTTCCAGCAGCCTGCCACAACCGAGACATGTTGCTGGCCCCATGGGGAGAGTGCCTTCGTCACTCTGAGGCCAGTAACAAAGCCTGCACTGGGTAGAGATGCTAACACCTCCCCCAGGCAGGAGCTGTCACACCTGGCGGTGAGCCTCAAAGGCTCACCCCTTTGTGCCAGCACCGCAGGACACTCCAGCTAGTGGAGTTGCCCGCCCCCTCCGGCCACGGCCCCCACTTTTGGCGGCAAGGCCGGAGAAAATAATGAGAAAAACAAGGAGGAGTCACTGACCAGTCAGGACAGCCCCTAAGGTGTCCTGAGCTGAAGTGACTCTAACTTTTAGAAATCCTCCATCTTGCAGATGGAGGATTCCCCCAATAGGATTAGGGATGTGACCCCCTCCCCTTGGGAGGAGGCACAAAGAGGGTGTACTCACCCTCAGGGATAGTAGCCATTGGCTACTAACCCCCCAGACCTAAACACGCCCTTAAATTTAGTATTTAAGGGCTTCCCTGAACCTAGGAAAATAGATTCCTGAAACTACAAGAAGAAGAGGACTGCTGAGCTGAAAAACCCCTGCAGAGGAAGAACAGAAGACACCAACTGCTTTGGCCCCAGACTCACCGGCCTGTCTCCTGCCTTCCAAAGAAACCTGCTCCAGCGACGCTTTCCAAGGGACCAGCGACCTCTGAATCCTCTGAGGACTGCCCTGCTTCACGAAAGACAAGAAACTCCCGAGGACAGCGGCACTGCTCCAAAAGAACTGCAACTTTGTTTCAAGGAGCAGATTTAAAGACCCCTGCAACTCCCCGCAAGAAGCGTGAGACTTGCAACACTGCACCCGGCGACCCCGACTCGACTGGTGGAGAACCAACACCTCAGGGAGGACCCTCCGGCGACTCCAAGACTGTGAGTAACCAAAGTTGTCCCCCCTGAGCCCCCACAGCGACGCCTGCAGAGGGAATCCCGAGGCTCCCCCTGACCGCGACTGCCTGAACTCCATTTCCCGACGGCTGGAAAAGACCCTGCACCCGCAGCCCCCAGCACCTGAAGGAACGGAACTCCGGTGCAGGAGTGACCCCCAGGAGGCCCTCTCCCTTGCCCAGGTGGTGGCTACCCCGAGGAGCCCCCCCCCCTTGCCTGCCTGCATCGCTGAAGAGACCCCTTGGTCTCCCATAGGAAACTATTGGAAACCCGACGGTGTTCCCACACTGCACCCGGCCGCCCCCGCGCTGCTGAGGGTGTACTTTTTGTGCTGACTCGTGTCCCCCCCGGTGCCCTACAAAACCCCCCTGGTCTGCCCTCCGAAGACGCGGGTACTTACCTGCTGGCAGACTGGAACCAGGGCACCCCCTTCTCTCCATTATAGCCTATGTGGTTTGGGCACCTCTTTGACCTTTGCACCTGACCGGCCCTGAGATGCTGGTGTGATAACTTTGGGGTTGCTCTGAACCCCCAACGGTGGGCTACCTTGGACCCAAAACTGAAACCTGTAAGTGACTTACTTACCTGTTAAAACTAACATTACTTTACCTCCCCCAGGAACTGTGAAAATTGCACTGTGTCCACTTTTAAAACAGCTATTTGTGTTTTATGTAAAAAGTATACATGCTAATGTAATGATTCAAAGTTCCTAAAGTACTTACCTGCAATACCTTTCAAATGAGATATTACATGTAGAATTTGAACCTGTGGTTCTTAAAATAAACTAAGAAAAGATATTTTTCTATAACAAAACCTATTGGCTGGATTTGTCTCTGAGTGTGTGTTCCTCATTTATTGCCTGTGTGTATGTACAACAAATGCTTAACACTACTCCTTGGATAAGCCTACTGCTCGACCACACTACCACAAAATAGAGCATTAGTATTATCTCTTTTTGCCACTATCCTACCTCTAAGGGGAACCCTTGGACTCTGTGCATACTATTCCTTACTTTGAAATAGTGCATACAGAGCCAACTTCCTACACCTATGTTTTGCATTAATTTGTAGAAGTTAACTTAGCTGTGATTAAGGCCTAGTCCTTTCCAGGCCTCACACACGAGGAGCTAAAAATACTAACCCACTGCAGAGAAGCTGATGCATGACCTGCCCGTGAGCCACCCGATGTTAAAGTTGCTTATCTAGAGTTTTCTGCAATGTACCGACGGACAGATGATGAAGACAATTTGATACAATTATGTGTAGAGTATCCTAAATGTAATTTCCCAGGAATTGAACAATGAGAGCACTGACTGAAGAGGAACATGCAACATTTTCGATACCTGAAGAGCCGGATGATGAGGACATCATATAGTGGACCAATCCGTGTGCTGTGAAAGGACTAATATTAAAATTTATAGATTTGAAAAACTAATATTATAGGCTAGAATTAGGGGGATGGACTGGAAGACCATAATAAAAGGTCATGACAAGGGGCTAAGATTCCAGACTTCAGGCAGATGCGAGAGATGCGAGGGAAGACATTGATGACGTCAGGAAACACGGTTCGAGATTCTGTCATTGGGCTCATACTCTCAGAGCCTGATGCGTTCTTGATCTATAGATGACCTGAGTTTGTTGCTGATCCATTCCGTGGAAAGGTAGCTATGACAATATGACTGATTAAATTGTGCCTTTTCTTCTAGGTAAACAACTGCGCCGTCTTATAGTTTTTCCTCATAGCAAGATGTTTTTCCAAATTCATGTTTCCTAAATTGTTTTGCATGACGCCCAACATGCTGATGTTAATCTGAGTTAGGTAGACTCCTAGGGGTGACGTTTGAAAGAGACAAATGACTGACGAACTGCTTCCTGAACTCTGCTATTAATGTTGTTGTATTCATCTTTACTGGCTTATGTTCAAGTATTCTAGCATGTGTTTTTCTCAGTTTCTGATTAGTGTATGGTATTGATGGTGATTAATAAACTAATTCTCTGTGGATTAAATAAAGTTTGATCTAACTTCATGATTTAGTATTGTAAGTAATAGGGAAATAAAAATTGTTAGAATGCTTTATGGAGTTGTGGTTATTCATGAATTGATTGCTTTAGGTTTTTGATTTTTAATGTTATAAATTGGTTTTGCTGATTATTGATGCCATTGGTCACTACATAATTAGGATATTCCATGCGATCCAAAAGGTTCATCGGCCTATACGCATCCCCTTGTAAGTTTACTTACTAAGGATCAGGCACGCTAGCAGTAACTAATCCACTGGTTTGGTAACCCCTGGTAGTGACTCACTGTCTGTCAATTAAATAGTGCCCACTAAAGAACTGTGGATCTGAGTTGGTCTACAACTTTATTCACTCTATGAATGTGGACTCCTTGACATGAGGGGTCTCTGGGAATCTGTCAGTGGCTTGCCCAATCCTTTGGTGTGCTTAGGACCGGTTCTTCCTATCAGACTGGTGACCCGAGACTATCAGCGTACCTTCCTTGAGGGTGATGATAGAGACCGGCCACTCACGCCCGATATTGTTTGTACAAGGTCCGCAGGACTCCCCTGTGGGCACTGGCAACAAATGGAGCTCTGCTGTTTTTAAGACCAGCACCTCCTTAAATAAGCATTGAGAAAATGTTACTGCAAATGTCAACTCATACACTCTCCTTTAAACAGAGCCAGCATATGAAACAACAATATTGTCTCCGGCCATACAAAAAAACAACATATTAACTCTTGGGCTATCATGCCTTTCTTGGTCTCCAAACACACAGTTTGCCTGGTTCTCAGCTCCAAGAGGACCATATTCAGTTCTCGAGCTTCCACATGCACCCATCATTGTATCTAATGGTAGAGAAGGTGACGCTCTGCTAATGAAGGGCAAACAAAGTGCACTGTTGGCCATAGCAGGGCTGAGACAGAGGAGATACAAGCTGCATGGAGGAGAATGGCAGGTCGGACTCCAATGCCTAAGGGACAACAGGTAGGAGTCTGGAAGGAGCAGGACAGTTATGTCAGCAGGCATGCAAGAGCTGTAGGGAAGGGCCCTAGAAATCAGTGCTAGAAAGAAATTGAAGGTTAAGATATAGGAATCGATCAAGGCTAATGTTCTTCAGCATGATAACCCTGGCTTTGTGGAGGACCCACAAACTGCTAGGCCTTTCCTCATACAGTGCATAGATGCAGATATTTCGGCTCCTTGGTATGTGTTGGTCTTTGCAGTCAGTGTGACCTCACAGAATTACGACCACAAGTCGATCACCCAACCTTGGATTCAGGTGGTCTGCTGAACTCAATATAATCTTTTGGAAGGCACAGTGGGAAAAGGTGGTTTGTGAAGCCCACTTTCTCGTGTTAATGTTTGTTCCTTCCCCACAGGGAGAAGGATTTTTTAGAACACCGCTTCCATAGTTTCTCTCGTTGCTCGTGCTTGCGCACCTGGAGTGAAGACACAAAGGACCATGGATTGTAAAATCACCCTGATGGAGTACCCATGCTCCCAATTTAGAAATGTCCGGCGGCCCATCTGAAATTTATTGTAATTCACAAGAAACACCGTGCAAAAGCAGGACTTTATTTTTGAATAACAACAACTAATGACCTCCAGACAATGGGTGTTTTCTCCCATGGCGTGAGGGTGATTTAAATATTTGGACAGTCCCTTGCTGGCATGTTTTTCGCAGCAGTAAGGGAGAATAACAACTAGTCACCAGACCTCTCATTTGAAATTGGGCGTCAGGTGTATGGCCAAACCTCTGATGGTCCTTACAACTGAGTATCCTCTCTGCCAAACTCCAATTGAGCTCCAAACAGAATTGTCTTAAACTCCTGGCTAGGCCCCCAACTCAAACAACAACCCAGATCACCCTTGGGTTGATGCTCATCTCCTTTTTCAACATACCTGTGCCCCTGCGGTGCGGGAAACTTGGAGACCACAAATTCACCACTGCGACCCGTGCCATTCCGTATAGAGGCGAACTGCTGCAAAACAGTGGACAAGTAAGAATGTTTTGTCTTTCCAAGCCACCTGGGAATGACTGGGGGATCCTACAGCTGCATTCCTCAGCCCAGGCAGATCAGCCATCCATCTGTGTGAAGTTCTCCAAAGACCTTTACCTCTGCTGACTACTCCTGTACACTCTTTGCTCTCACACCTTCACTGTTCAGTGCAGTTGCAGTCCTCTTGCTTTTACCCCCATCTCCCACCTTCCATACCCCTTGCCATCTGCCAGGACCCACATTTTTAACCATTCCTCATTCTTTCATTGAGACAGTCATGGAATATCATCCACAGCAAATCTGTCTCACTACCCACTGCGTACCATGGCTCAATCATCTTCATTAGAACGTGGAACAGGTGGCTCCTCTCACCATTTTCAGCTTTTCATGGACTCAGGCACTTCTGCTGGCCCCACAATGCTCAATCTATCTAGGACCCACCTCATATATCAGGGATATATTACTTCGACAAGTATCACAACTATGTTCGAACACTGGGGAAAGGGCGCACTACTTGGAGGAAACTCAGGCCAGTTGTGGGCTTGTGCCTAGTTCATTGCATTGTTGAACTAACCTGTGTTGGAGGCAATAAATTATATTTGTTTGTTCCATACTTGCTTTCTCTATTGGCTTGTCCTATATGCCATCCTCTGCTGCTGGTTTATTCCATGAATGTACACCCTGACAGGTATTGTTGGACGGCTATGTTCAGTGCAATGATCAGAAGAAGAGCAAAGATATGTCTCTCAAACTTTGAATGGTTGGTGTAATTAATGTTTGCTCTTATGTACACACCCTCAGTGGCTGGTTTGTAGTCACACACTCTCCATCCCCTCTACCAGTGTTTCAGTTAATTATCTTTTACTGTACACACCTCCTCATGCATTCATTCATGCAAGAATCAGTCCTTCCCAAGTGAATGCTCACAGTAAAGGACACATATACAATAAATAGAGATCTGTATAGATTTCAGATTCAAATAACACCCTTCTCTACTACCCACAGTGCTGCTTCCAATGGTATTCATGGACATCCCTGGTTTCACCTAACCCCCTGGAGCCATCCCCTTGCTCTGGCAGTGCCCTACCCTCCGGCTGGACACATTCCTCTAAAAGGGCTGTGCCCTTTACAGTTCCTTATTCGACCAACCCTATGATCTGTCGGGACCAGCTGAGGTAGCCCTGGCCAACTTCTTTGAGGATCTTTGTGCGACCGCTCACAGTTGGGAGTTATCAATGAAGTCGGAAGCATCTCGGTATCTCTAAACATACATGCATTGCCAACCAGTGGCGTGCGGGCACAGGCAGGGTTTGGATGCAGGTCTTGAGTCCCTGCTGCTTGAAAGTAGTGTGACCAATTCCTGCCAGTTCATATCCAGTGAACCTTCACCTGATCACACAATGAATTATGGGTATTGTAGTCTTGTTTTGCTCCCATTGAACTGGCTAGACTAACACCTGAAAACAATGATTTGAAGGAGAAAGGTTCAAGACTGGAGATAGTGCCCAGTATGACCTGAAGGGATGTGGTCACACCACTTCCAGGTCAGCAACAGTGAGAAGAGGGGAAATATAACTAAATGACAGGAACCAGGGGTCTGGAGAGAGAAGGTGGGATGCTAGGAGTATTAAAGAGGAAAGTTAGGGAAGTTGAGGGGAGTTTGGAATAGGGAGAAAGTTACACTACTGATAACATCTCCTTCTTCTATGGACCATCTCTGACCAGGCCAGAGGGATAACTGACCATGGCCCAGAAAGAGAGACTGCTGGCCCCAGACCAGACAAGAGAGACTGCTCACCGGATTAAGTGAAGAGAATGCCTGCTACTCAACACCAGCCACAAATTCAGTATTTTGGCTCTCGTGCTAGCCCTGAACGAGGCAGCCCAGGAACAGATATTCTGAAGGTTTGGTTCCCCACAATGCAGTAGAGGCACAGTACAGGTGAATGATCAGAATGCTAGAATGTGCAAAAGTACGCATCACACCTGTTGAGATGCTGTGGTCCTTACGATGTCCTCCTAACTGGCACTGCAAGTCCCTACAGTAATACCTAAAAGACCACCAACAAGTTTTGCTCATCTTACTCCTGGCCGAATGCTTAGTGTTGATAAACTGTTTTAACTACTTGATCTCACAGAACTACAGGATGAAGGTCTCCAATGCTCCTCCTAAATGATGAATTTAATTAAATTACACTGAATGCTGTGGGTAACTATGAGTCGTGTAATGCACGGTATGTGGCAAACAAGTCTTTTGCGTCCTCCAGACTCTAGTTAACTGTTGCACTTTCATGGGCAATAAAAAGTTGGCCTCGGCCTTGTGTGTTGGTTCATGCATAAAAAAGGGTTACAAAACCCATGGGGCTGTCTGAAAAAAGGCAAAGGTCTTTAAAATGAAAGAAGGTTTCCGACTGAGAAGGTTTCTACAAGTAGCAAACACAGTGGGTTGAGGAAGCAGGCCGTGGGGGTCAAAGAGACACTTTTGTAGATGGACAATTTTAATAAAGGCATTCAGATCATCAGAACATCCTTCTCCTCACCCCCACCCCACACCCCCTCACCCCCGTCTGCAATGTTTCTCCAAGGACTGGACTTACTGACATTGGAATGAATTAGCTTCAGTTTGCCACTTTCTTCTGTGTGGTAGAATGGTTTTGTCCCTGATTTGGGGCATGTTTCCAAGACTGTGGACCAGAGGGGTAACGAAAGTTGAGAGAAGTATGATCAGTTTTGGAATTTCAAAAACATCCCAAATATTTAATTTTTCAACACAACCTGATGCTATTTTCTTCTCCATGTTAGTTGAACAAGGAATGCAGAATGTTCGCAGCATTCTAGAAAATATACCTTCCTGGTTTACCGACCAAAGAGACATACCCCAGCGTTCCAGGTACATTTGAAGTCAGGCTGCACAAGTGCCTTATATTTCCACAGGATTTGGGACAGTCGGTGGTTAGCAGGCTGTTCTCAAGTGAGAAAATGCCAATTACCACAAGAGTCCAAAAAAAACTAGGCACTATTAGACTGCTCAAAGGGTCAACTCTGTTTTCGGGTCTTGACTGTCCTGGGAAGCAGGGTTTAAGCAGCCAAACAAGTTTGTAACTTTTTTGAAGTATGAACCCGATTAAAGTTAACTTCCTGCCGGAGTTAAAGTTGTTTATTAGGAACAACGGAAATAATGAGCAACGAAACAAACAAGGTCTTGGGAGCTTCTAGTGCTGAGGTACAGACAGACCTCAAATGTTGGTATAATGCTGCCCTCTCTGGACACTACCTGCACTGCAGCACTGAACATATGTCAGCCACAGGGAGATTCTGATCGTAACCCCGGTCCCTCGGCAGTGGACTATGACCCAATTTACAGAAATAGCCCTGAACCCGCAGCACTTCTCTCTTGGACAAGTCCGTACAGGCCGCCTGTAACCCAGACATCAGGTTTCTTAGCAACCGTGACGTCAAAGGGGCATTGCTACAACAGTGCAATATTCTTGCCAAGTGGTAGCTAGGCAGCTCAGCATCCAGGGTCAATGTTGCAGAGCTTGTTGTTTGCAAATACCTCCGAATTCCATCAACAAATGTACTGCCCAGAGGTATCAATGGACCTTCAGAGATTTCCGAAAAAAAGTAATATTAAGTTAGAGGTTTAGAAAAAAAATAACATTTTCCCTTATTCACAAAATTCGAGGGACTAGAACTCATGTATGTTCAGCATACATGATCGATCGATCTATCTATCTATCCAAATAGTAGTATATACAAGACCATTGTAACAGTTCTTGTTTTAAAGTGTATTTATCAGACATTTTCTCCCACTACTGATCTCACTACACAGCACAACCACAAGAGCACCATCTCATACATCTCAGTGTGAACTATGCAAAGAACCAGGACATCTTGCATTCATACCAGGCATAGGCCCTGATTTAGATCTTGGTGGTGCTACTGCCAAGCCGCGTCGGTGCTGGGCCTGAAAAGACCGTCAAGTCAACAGTGTTCTGCCCGCTATATTTGGATGTTACATCTCTGCAAGCAGAGCAATGCTGATGGACTACTGATGGAGGGAGATGGTGCAGGACCCAATGGACTACGGACAACGGCAGGGGCTATGGAATAGAGATAAGTGACACACACACTGGACCTGTGCATATGTGTCCGCACACCACACAACACACCACATACACACCATCATTCATTACAATTCCAACACAAAACAATCCGTAGAGGCGAAAAACACACATTGACATACATCCATGACACAACACTCACACACCATTGACACTGCACCCACACATAACACAACTAGACACTCAGCTACACAAACACTCACACACAAGCACAACTGCACACACCACAACAATGTCTGCCACACAACAACAACACTCACCTGAATGTGTCACATGGCAACACAAAATACACAACATCGTTCTTAAACGCAAATGACACACATAGTGACACAGTCACACAACCCACTCCAGCTCCCTCCACCTCAACCAGCCAATCCACACACACACACACACATAGACACATAAACACACACACACACACGTACTGACTCACATACCCAACAGATAGAACAAACCTACCAGTACAGGTCCCCAAGTGTGAGTGTACCATCATTGTGGTGCCAGCATTCATTTGGCAATGAATGATGACACCACATTATCAGTTGTGTACGTGTGCGATATGTGTGTTGTGCAACTGTGTCCCCAGCCATGTGTGACCGACTTGTATCCCTGACATATGCATGTCACAGTGATTTAAAAAAATTATTGTGGCATGTAAATGCCTGCAGTGGTTCCGACCTCCCATGCAGTGCTCACCCAACGTACCCGGGCAATGTGGCATCTCTAAGTGCGAGTCTGGCGACGGTCATGTTTTCTCCGTGGGACTGTGACAACAGGGGTTGCATGGACGGAGTTGGAATGTGGAAAAAAGATGAGTTTTCACCCTCAGCCCCTCCCGTCTCCCCCAACTTAGTTGGGTACATCGGACCAACACTTTTTGCTTGGCGGTAGGGCACATCCAAATCTGCATGGCGGCAAGGGTGGCTGGGGTCCTGCCGGCATTCACTTTTTCCTCTCCCGCCATCAACACGGGCGGTGTGTCTTGGCAGACGCTCAAATGTAGGCTTTCGTCTACGGGACCGCCAACATCTAAATATGGTGGGAAGACCACCACACTGGTTTTCAGACGAAAAGTCGACAGTGGACTGTTACCTAAATCAGGCCCATGGTCTGGTATGGATGTGCACAGGCTGGATTCAGCCTTGGTCTCAGGTGTGCAGTTTAGGTATCTCGTCTCTTATAATGACAGGTTACTACCAACTAGGGATAGGCTATGTAGAAAATATATATATATCAATCAATCAGGATTTGTAAAGTGCGACTAATCACTTGACAGGGTATCCAGATTCTTGCAGGTCCCAGAGAAAGAAGTGAAAACGAGGGAAAGGCAAGGAGAAAGAAGTGAAAATTAGTAAAGAGCAAGGAGAAGGCACTCAAAGACGGGGGAAAAAGCAAGGAGAGAGCAGTGAGAATGAGGGAAAAGCAAGGAGATGGCACAAGAAAAATGGGGAAAAGCAAGGAGAAAGCATTGAGAACAGTCCAACATCCTATGATTCCGCCACAGACTCTCTGCGGTCAGCACCAGTCCAACATCCTATGATTCCATCACAGACTCTCTGGGGTCAGCACCAGTCCAACATCTTGTGATTCCGCCACAGACTCTCTGCCATCAGCACCAGTCCAACATCCTATGATTCCGCCACAGACTCTCTGCGGTCAGCACCAGTCCAACATCCTATGATTCCATCACAGACTCTCTGCGGTCAGCACCAGTCCAACATCTTGTGATTCCGCCACAGACTCTCTGCCATCAGCACCAGTCCAACATCCTATGATTCCGCCACAGACTCTCTGCGGTCAGCACCAGTCCAACATCCTATGATTCCGCCACAGACTCTCTGCGGACAGCACCAGTCCAACATCCTATGATTCCGCCACAGACTCTCTGCCGTCAGCACCAGTCCAACATCTTGTGATTCCGCCACAGACTCTCTGCCGTCAGCACCAGTCCAACATCTTGTGATTCCGCCACAGACTCTCTGCCGTCAGCACCAGTCCAACATCTTGTGATTCCGCCACAGACTCTCTGCCGTCAGCACCAGTCCAACATCTTGTAATTCCGCCACAGACTCTCTGCAGTCAGCACCAGTCCAACATCTTGTGATTCCGCCACAGACTCTCTGCCGTCAGCACCAGTCCAACATCCTATGATTCCGCCACAGACTCTCTGCGGTCAGCACCAGTCCAACATCCTATGATTCCACCACAGACTCTCTGCCGTCAGCACCAGTCCAACATCTTGTGATTCCGCCACAGACTCTCTGCCGTCAGCACCAGTCCAACATCCTATGATTCCGCCACAGACTCTCTGCGGACAGCACCAGTCCAACATCTTGTGATTCCGCCACAGACTCTCTGCAGTCAGCACCAGTCCAACATCTTGTGATTCCACCACAGACTCTCTGCCGTCAGCACCAGTCCAACATCCTATGATTCCGCAACAGACTCTCTGCGGTCAGCACCAGTCCAACATCCTATGATTCCGCCGCAGACTCTCTGGGGTCAGCACCAGTCCAACATCCTATGATTCCGCCGCAGACTCTCTGGGGTCAGTACCAGTCCAACATCCTATGATTCCGCCGCAGACTCTCTGGGGTCAGCACCAGTCCAACATCCTATGATTCCGCCGCAGACTCTCTGCGGTCAGCACCAGTCCAACATCCTATGATTCCGCCACAGACTCTCTGCGGTCAGCACCAGTCCAACATCCTATGATTCCGCCACAGACTCTCTGCCGTCAGCACCAGTCCAACATCCTATGATTCCATCACGGACTCTCTGGGGTCAGCACCAGTCCAAAATCCCATGATTCCATCACGGACTCTCTGCAGTCAGCGCCAGTCCAACATCCTATGATTCCATCACGGACTCTCTGCAGTCAGCGCCAGTCCAACATCTTGTGATTCCGCCACAGACTCTCTGCCGTCAGCACCAGTCCAACATCTTGTGATTCCGCCGCAGACTCTCTGCCGTCAGCACCAGTCCAACATCTTGTGATTCCGCCACAGACTCTCTGCGGTCAGCACCAGTCCAACATCTTGTGATTCCGCCACAGACTCTCTGCTGTCAGCACCAGTCCAACATCCTATGATTCCGCCACAGACTCTCTGCGGTCAGCAACAGTCCAACATCCTATGATTCCACCACAGACTCTCTGCGGTCAGCACCAGTCCAACATCCTATGATTCCGCCGCAGACTCTCTGCGGTCAGCACCAGTCCAACATCCTATGATTCCACCGTAGACTCTCTGCGGTCAGCACCAGTCCAACATCCTATGATTCCATCACGGACATTCTGCAGTCAGCACCAGTCCAACATCCTATGATTCCACCACAGACTCTCTGCCGTCAGCACCAGTCCAACATCCTATGATTCTGCAACAGACTCTCTGCGGTCAGCACCAGTCCAACATCCTATGATTCCGCAACAGACTCTCTGCGGTCAGCACCAGTCCAACATCCTATGATTCCGCGCAGACTCTCTGGGGTCAGCACTAGTCCAACATCCTATGATTCTGCCGCAGACTCTCTGCGGTCAGCACCAGTCCAACATCCTATGATTCCGCCGCAGACTCTCTGCGGTCAGCACCAGTGCAACATCCTATGATTCCATCACAGACTCTCTGCAGTCAGCACCAGTCCAACATCCTATGATTCCGCCACAGACTCTCTGGGGTCAGCACCTCCCATGCAGTGCTCACCCAACGTACCCGGGCAATGTGGCATCTCTAAGTGCGAGTCTGGCGACGGTCATGTTTTCTCCGTGGGACTGTGACAACAGGGGTTGCATGGACGGAGTTGGAATGTGGAAAAAAGATGAGTTTTCACCCTCAGCCCCTCCCGTCTCCCCCAACTTAGTTGGGTACATCGGACCAACACTTTTTGCTTGGCGGTAGGGCACATCCAAATCTGCATGGCGGCAAGGGTGGCTGGGGTCCTGCCGGCATTCACTTTTTCCTCTCCCGCCATCAACACGGGCGGTGTGTCTTGGCAGACGCTCAAATGTAGGCTTTCGTCTACGGGACCGCCAACATCTAAATATGGTGGGAAGACCACCACACTGGTTTTCAGACGAAAAGTCGACAGTGGACTGTTACCTAAATCAGGCCCATGGTCTGGTATGGATGTGCACAGGCTGGATTCAGCCTTGGTCTCAGGTGTGCAGTTTAGGTATCTCGTCTCTTATAATGACAGGTTACTACCAACTAGGGATAGGCTATGTAGAAAATATATATATATCAATCAATCAGGATTTGTAAAGTGCGACTAATCACTTGACAGGGTATCCAGATTCTTGCAGGTCCCAGAGAAAGAAGTGAAAACGAGGGAAAGGCAAGGAGAAAGAAGTGAAAATTAGTAAAGAGCAAGGAGAAGGCACTCAAAGACGGGGGAAAAAGCAAGGAGAGAGCAGTGAGAATGAGGGAAAAGCAAGGAGATGGCACAAGAAAAATGGGGAAAAGCAAGGAGAAAGCATTGAGAACAGTCCAACATCCTATGATTCCGCCACAGACTCTCTGCGGTCAGCACCAGTCCAACATCCTATGATTCCATCACAGACTCTCTGGGGTCAGCACCAGTCCAACATCTTGTGATTCCGCCACAGACTCTCTGCCATCAGCACCAGTCCAACATCCTATGATTCCGCCACAGACTCTCTGCGGTCAGCACCAGTCCAACATCCTATGATTCCATCACAGACTCTCTGCGGTCAGCACCAGTCCAACATCTTGTGATTCCGCCACAGACTCTCTGCCGTCAGCACCAGTCCAACATCTTGTAATTCCGCCACAGACTCTCTGCAGTCAGCACCAGTCCAACATCTTGTGATTCCGCCACAGACTCTCTGCCGTCAGCACCAGTCCAACATCCTATGATTCCGCCACAGACTCTCTGCGGTCAGCACCAGTCCAACATCCTATGATTCCACCACAGACTCTCTGCCGTCAGCACCAGTCCAACATCTTGTGATTCCGCCACAGACTCTCTGCCGTCAGCACCAGTCCAACATCCTATGATTCCGCCACAGACTCTCTGCGGACAGCACCAGTCCAACATCTTGTGATTCCGCCACAGACTCTCTGCAGTCAGCACCAGTCCAACATCTTGTGATTCCACCACAGACTCTCTGCCGTCAGCACCAGTCCAACATCCTATGATTCCGCAACAGACTCTCTGCGGTCAGCACCAGTCCAACATCCTATGATTCCGCCGCAGACTCTCTGGGGTCAGCACCAGTCCAACATCCTATGATTCCGCCGCAGACTCTCTGCAGTCAGCACCAGTCCAACATCCTATGATTCCGCCGCAGACTCTCTGCGGTCAGCACCAGTCCAACATCCTATGATTCCATCACGGACTCTCTGCAGTCAGCGCCAGTCCAACATCCTATGATTCCACCACAGACTCTCTGCCGTCAGCACCAGTCCAACATCCTATGATTCCGCCACAGACTCTCTGCGGTCAGCACCAGTCCAACATCCTATGATTCCGCCACAGACTCTCTGCGGTCAGCACCAGTCCAACATCCTATGATTCCGCCACAGACTCTCTGCCGTCAGCACCAGTCCAACATCCTATGATTCCATCACGGACTCTCTGGGGTCAGCACCAGTCCAAAATCCCATGATTCCATCACGGACTCTCTGCAGTCAGCGCCAGTCCAACATCCTATGATTCCATCACGGACTCTCTGCAGTCAGCGCCAGTCCAACATCTTGTGATTCCGCCACAGACTCTCTGCCGTCAGCACCAGTCCAACATCTTGTGATTCCGCCGCAGACTCTCTGCCGTCAGCACCAGTCCAACATCTTGTGATTCCGCCACAGACTCTCTGCGGTCAGCACCAGTCCAACATCTTGTGATTCCGCCACAGACTCTCTGCTGTCAGCACCAGTCCAACATCCTATGATTCCGCCACAGACTCTCTGCGGTCAGCAACAGTCCAACATCCTATGATTCCACCACAGACTCTCTGCGGTCAGCACCAGTCCAACATCCTATGATTCCGCCGCAGACTCTCTGCGGTCAGCACCAGTCCAACATCCTATGATTCCACCGTAGACTCTCTGCGGTCAGCACCAGTCCAACATCCTATGATTCCATCACGGACATTCTGCAGTCAGCACCAGTCCAACATCCTATGATTCCACCACAGACTCTCTGCCGTCAGCACCAGTCCAACATCCTATGATTCTGCAACAGACTCTCTGCGGTCAGCACCAGTCCAACATCCTATGATTCCGCAACAGACTCTCTGCGGTCAGCACCAGTCCAACATCCTATGATTCCGCGCAGACTCTCTGGGGTCAGCACTAGTCCAACATCCTATGATTCCGCCGCAGACTCTCTGCGGTCAGCACCAGTCCAACATCCTATGATTCCGCCGCAGACTCTCTGCGGTCAGCACCAGTGCAACATCCTATGATTCCATCACAGACTCTCTGCAGTCAGCACCAGTCCAACATCCTATGATTCCGCCACAGACTCTCTGGGGTCAGCACCAGTCCAACATCTTGTGATTCCGCCGCAGACTCTCTGCCGTCAGCACCAGTCCAACATCTTGTGATTCCGCCGCAGACTCTCTGCCGTCAGCACCAGTCCAACATCTTGTGATTCCGCCGCACACTCTCTGCCGTCAGCACCAGTCCAACATCTTGTGATGCCACAGACTCTCTGCCGTCAGCATCAGTCCAACATCCTATGATTCCGCCACAGACTCTCTGGGGTCAGCACCAGTCCAACATCCTATGATTCCATCACAGACTCTCTGCAGTCAGCACCAGTCCAACATCCTATGATTCCGCCGCAGACTTTCTGGGGTCAGCACCAGTCCAACATCCTATGATTCCGCCGCAGACTCTCTGCGGTCAGCACCAGTCCAACATCCTATGATTCCGCCGCAGACTCTCTGCGGTCAGCACCAGTCCAACATCCTATGATTCCATCACGGACTCTCTGCAGTCAGCACCAGTCCAACATCCAATGATTCCGCAAGGAGAAGGCACTCAAAGACGGGGGAAAAAGCAAGGAGAGAGCAGTGAGAATGAGGGAAAAGCAAGGAGATGGCACAAGAAAAATGGGGAAAAGCAAGGAGAAAGCATTGAGAACAGTCCAACATCCTATGATTCCGCCACAGACTCTCTGCGGACAGCACCAGTCCAACATCTTGTGATTCCACCACAGACTCTCTGGGGTCAGCACCAGTCAAACATCTTGTGATTCCGCCACAGACTCTCTGCAGTCAGCACCAGTCCAACATCTTGTGATTCCGCCACAGACTCTCTGCCGTCAGCACCAGTCCAACATCTTGTGATTCCACCACAAACTCTCTGCCGTCAGCACCAGTCCAACATCCTATGATTCCGCAACAGACTCTCTGCGGTCAGCACCAGTCCAACATCCTAAGATTCTGCCGCAGACTCTCTGCGTTCAGCACCAGTCCAACATCCTATGATTCCGCCGCAGACTCTCTGCGGTCAGCACCAGTCCAACATCCTATGATTCCATCACGGACTCTCTGCAGTCAGCGCCAGTCCAACATCCTATGATTCCACCACAGACTCTCTGCCGTCAGCACCAGTCCAACATCCTATGATTCCGCCACAGACTCTCTGCGGTCAGCACCAGTCCAACATCCTATGATTCCGCCACAGACTCTCTGCGGTCAGCACCAGTCCAACATCCTATGATTCCATCACGGACTCTCTGGGGTCAGCACCAGTCCAACATCCTATGATTCCATCACGGACTCTCTGCAGTCAGCGCCAGTCCAACATCCTGTGATTCCATCACGGACTCTCTGCAGTCAGCGCCAGTCCAACATCTTGTGATTCCGCCACAGCCTCTCTGCCGTCAGCACCAGTCCAACATCTTGTGATTCCGCCGCAGACTCTCTGCCGTCAGCACCAGTCCAACATCTTGTGATTCCGCCACAGACTCTCTGCAGTCAGTACCAGTCCAACATCTTGTGATTCCGCCACAGACTCTCTGCCGTCAGCACCAGTCCAACATCCTATGATTCCGCCACAGACTCCCTGTGGTCAGCACCAGTCCAACATCCTATGATTCCACCACAGACTCTCTGCGGTCAGCACCAGTCCAACATCCTATGATTCCGCCGCAGACTCTCTGGGGTCAGTACCAGTCCAACATCCTATGATTCCGCCGCAGACTCTCTGGGGTCAGCACCAGTCCAACATCCTATGATTCCGCCGCAGACTCTCTGCGGTCAGCACCAGTCCAACATCCTATGATTCCATCACGGACTCTCTGCAGTCAGCACCAGTCCAACATCGTATGATTCCACCACAGACTCTCTGCCGTCAGCACCAGTCCAACATCCTATGATTCCACAACAGACTCTCTGCGGTCAGCACCAGTCCAACATCCTAAGATTCTGCAACAGACTCTCTGCGGTCAGCACCAGTCCAACATCCCATGATTCCGCCGCAGACTCTCTGGGGTCAGCACCAGTCCAACATCCTATGATTCCGCCGCAGACTCTCTTCGGTCAGCACCAGTCCAACATCCTATGATTCCGCCGCAGACTCTTTGCGGTCAGCACCAGTCCAACATCCTATGATTCCATCACGGACTCTCTGCAGTCAGCACCAGTCGAACATCCTATGATTCCGCCACAGACTCTCTGGGGTCAGCACCAGTCCAACATCTTGTGATTCCGCCGCAGACTCTCTGCCGTCAGCACCAGTCCAACATCTTGTGATTTCGCCGCAGACTCTCTGCCGTCAGCACCAGTCCAACATCTTGTGATTCCGCCGCAGACTCTCGGCAGTCAGCACCAGTCCAACATCTTGTGATTCCGCCACAGACTCTCTGCCGTCAGCACCAGTCCAACATCCTATGATTCCGCCACAGACTCTCTGCGGTCAGCACCAGTCCAACATCCTATGATTCCGCCGCAGACTCTCTGGGGTCAGCACCAGTCCAACATCCTATGATTCCATCACGGACTCTCTGCAGTCAGCACCAGTCCAACATCCTATGATTCCGCCGCAGACTCTCTGGGGTCAGTACCAGTCCAACATCCTATGATTCCGCCACAGACTCTCTGTGGTCAGCACCAGTCCAACATCCTATGATTCCACCACAGACTCTCTGCGGTCAGCACCAGTCCAACATCCTATGATTCCGCCGCAGACTCTCTGGGGTCAGCACCAGTCCAACATCCTATGATTCCGCCGCAGACTCTCTGCGGTCAGCACCAGTCCAACATCCTATGATTCCGCCGCAGACTCTCTGCGGTCAGCACCAGTCCAACATCCTATGATTCCATCACGGACTCTCTGCAGCCAGCACCAGTCCAACATCCTATGATTCCACCACAGACTCTCTGCCGTCAGCACCAGTCCAATATCATATGATTCCACAACAGACTCTCTGCCGTCAGCACCAGTCCAACAACCTATGATTCCGCAACAGACTCTCTGCAGTCAGCACCAGTCCAACATCCTATGATTCCGAGCAGACTCTCTGGGGTCAGCACCAGTCCACCATCCTATGATTCCGCCGCAGACTCTTTGCGGTCAGCACCAGTCCAACATCCTATGATTCCGCCGCAGACTCTCTGCGGTCAGCACCAGTCCAACATCCTATGATTCCATCACGGACTCTCTGCAGTCAGCACCAGTCGAACATCCTATGATTCCGCCACAGACTCTCTGGGGTCAGCACCAGTCCAACATCTTGTGATTCCGCCGCAGACTCTCTGCCGTCAGCACCAGTCCAACATCTTGTGATTCCGCCGCAGACTCTCTGCCGTCAGCAGCAGTCCAACATCTTGTGATTCCGCCGCAGACTCTCTGCAGTCAGCACCAGTCCAACATCTTGTGATTCCGCCACAGACCCTCTGCCGTCAGCACCAGTCCAACATCATATGATTCCGCCACAGACTCTCTGCGGTCAGCACCAGTCCAACATCCTATGATTCCGCCGCAGACTCTCTGCGGTCAGCACCAGTCGAACATCCTATGATTCCATCACGGACTCTCTGCAGTCAGCACCAGTCCAACATCCTATGATTCCGCCGCAGACTCTCTGGGGTCAGCACCAGTCCAACATCCTATGATTCCGCCGCAGACTCTCTGCGGTCAGCACCAGTCCAACATCCTATGATTCCGCCGCAGACTCTCTGTGGTCAGCACCAGTCCAACATCCTATGATTCCATCACGGACTCTCTGCAGTCAGCACCAGTCCAACATCCTATGATTCCACCACAGACTCTCTGCCGTCAGCACCAGTCCAACATCCTATGATTCCGCCGCAGAGTCTCTGCGGTCAGCACTAGTCCAACATCCTTTGATTCCGCCGCAGAGTCTCTGCGGTCAGCACCAGTCCAACATCCTATGATTCCATCACGGACTCTCTGCAGTCAGCACCAGTCCAACATCCTATGATTCCGCCACAGACTCTCTGGGGTCAGCACCAGTCCAACATCTTGTGATTCCGCCGCAGACTCTCTGCCGTCAGCACCAGTCCAACATCTTGTGATTCCGCCGCAGACTCTCTGCCGTCAGCACCAGTCCAACATCCTATGATTCCATCACGGACTCTCTACAGTCAGCACCAGTCCAACATCCTATGATTCCGCCGCAGACTCTCTGCGGCCAGCACCAGTCCAACATCCTATGATTCCATCACGGACTCTCTGCAGTCAGCACCAGTCCAACATCCTATGATTCCGCCACAGACTCTCTGCTGTCAGCACCAGTCCAACATCCTATGATTCCATTATGGACTCTCTGCCGTCAGCACCAGTCCATCATCCTATGATTCCGCCACAGACTCTCTGCAGTCAGCACCAGTCCAACATCCTATGATTCCGCCGCAGACTCTCTGCCGTCAGCACCAGTCCAACATCCTATGATTCTGCAACAGACTCTCTGCGGTCAGCACCAGTCCAACATCCTATGATTCCGCAACAGACTCTCTGCGGTCAGCACCAGTCCAACATCCTATGATTCCGCGTAGACTCTCTGGGGTCTGCACCAGTCCAACATCCTTTGATTCCGCCGCAGACTCTCTGCGGTCAGCACCAGTCCAACATCCTATGATTCTGCCGCAGACTCTCTGCGATCAGCACCAGTCCAACATCCTATGATTCCATCACAGACTCTCTGCAGTCAGCACCAGTCCAACATCCTATGATTCTGCCACAGACTCTCTGGGGTCAGCACCAGTCCAACATCTTGTGATTCCGCCGCAGACTCTCTGCAGTCAGCCCCAGTCCAACATCTTGTGATTCCGCCACAGGGTCAGCACCAGTCCAACATCCTATGATTCCATCACGGACTCTCTGCAGTCAGCACCAGTCCAACATCCTATGATTCCATCACAGACTCTCTGCAGTCAGCACCAGTCCAACATCCTATGATTCCGCCGCAGACTCTCTGCGGTCAGCACCAGTCCAACATCCTATGATTCCATCACGGACTCTCTGCAGTCAGCACCAGTCCAACATCCTATGATTCCGCCACAGACTCTCTGCCGTCAGCACCAGTTCAACATCCTATGATTCCATTACGGACTCTCTGCTGTCAGCACCAGTCCAACATCCTATGATTCCGCCACAGACTCTCTGCTGTCAGCACCAGTCCAACATCTTGTGATTCCGCCGCAGACTCTCTGCGGTCAGCACCAGTCCCACATCCTATGATTCCATCACAGACTCTCTGCGGTCAGCACCAGTCCAACATCTTGTGATTCCGCCACAGACTCTCTGCCGTCAGCACCAGTCCAACATCTTGTGATTCCACCACAGACTCTCTGCCGTCAGCACCAGTCCAACATCCTATGATTCCGCAACAGACTCTCTGCGATCAGCACCAGTCCAACATCCTATGATTCCGCCGCAGACTCTCTGCGGTCAGCGCCAGTCCAACATCTTGTGATTCCACCACAGACTCTCTGCCGTCAGCGCCAGTCCAACATCCTATGATTCTGCCACAGACTCTCTGCGGTCAGCACCAGTCCAACATCCTAAGATTCCGCTGCAGACTCTCTGCGGTCAGCACCAGTCCAACATCTTGTGAGTCCGCCGCAGACTCTCTGCGGTCAGCACCAGTCCCACATCCTATGATTCCATCACAGACTCTCTGCGGTCAGCACCAGTCCAACATCTTGTGATTCCGCCACAGACTCTCTGCCGTCAGCACCAGTCCAACATCTTGTGATTCCACCACAGACTCTCTGCCGTCAGCACCAGTCCAACATCCTATGATTCCGCAACAGACTCTCTGCGATCAGCACCAGTCCAACATCCTATGATTCCGCCGCAGACTCTCTGCGGTCAGCGCCAGTCCAACATCTTGTGATTCCACCACAGACTCTCTGCCGTCAGCGCCAGTCCAACATCCTATGATTCTGCCACAGACTCTCTGCGGTCAGCACCAGTCCAACATCCTAAGATTCCGCCGCAGACTCTCTGCGGTCAGCACCAGTCCAACATCCTATGATTCCATCACCGACTCTCTGCAGTCAGCGCCAGTCCAACATCCTATGATTCCGCCACAGACTCTCTGCCGTCAGCACCAGTCCAACATCTTGTGATTCTGCCACAGACTCTCTGCGGTCAGCACCAGTCCAACATCTTGTGATTCCGCCACAGACTCTCTGGGGTCAGCACCAGTCCAACATCTTGTGATTCCGCCACAGACTCTCTGGGGTCAGCACCAGTCCAACATCTTGTGATTCCACCACAGACTCTC
This sequence comes from Pleurodeles waltl, assembly GCF_031143425.1. Taxonomy (NCBI): domain Eukaryota; kingdom Metazoa; phylum Chordata; class Amphibia; order Caudata; family Salamandridae; genus Pleurodeles; species Pleurodeles waltl. The sequence goes on from NC_090448.1 coordinate 1,143,644,253, forward strand.
TGCCGTCAGCACCAGTCCAACATCTTGTGATTCCGCCAAAGACTCTCTGCCGTCAGCACCAGTCCAACATCTTGTGATTCCGCCACAGACTCTCTGCCGTCAGCACCAGTCCAACATCTTGTGATTCCACCACAGACTCTCTGCCGTCAGCACCAGTCCAACATCCTATGATTCTGCCGCAGACTCTCTGCGGTCAGCACCAGTCCAACATCCTATGATTCCGCCGCAGACACTCTGCGGTCAGCACCAGTCCAACATCCTATGATTCCGCCACAGACTCTCTGCTGTCAGCACCAGTCCAACATCTTGTGATTCCCCCACAGACTCTCTGCCGTCAGCACCAGTCCAACATCCTATGATTCCATCACAGACTCTCTGAGGTCAGCACCAGTCCAACATCTTGTGATTCTGCCACAGACTCTCTGGGGTCAGCACCAGTCCAACATCCTATGATTCCGCCACAGACTCTCTGCTGTCAGCACCAGTCCAACATCTTGTGATTCCCCCGCAGACTCTCTGCCGTCAGCACCAGTCCAACATCCTATGATTCCATCACAGACTCTCTGCGGTCAGCACCAGTCCAACATCTTGTGATTCCGCCGCAGACTCTCTGCGGTCAGCACCAGTCCAACATCTTGTGATTCCACCACAGACTCTCTGCCGTCAGCACCAGTCCAACATCCTATGATTCCATCACAGACTCTCTGTGGTCAGCACCAGTCCAACATCTTGTGATTCCGCCACAGACTCTCTGCCGTCAGCACCAGTCCAACATCTTGTGATTCCACCACAGACTCTCTGCCGTCAGCACCAGTCCAACATCCTATGATTCCGCAACAGACTCTCTGCGATCAGCACCAGTCCAACATCCTATGATTCCGCCGCAGACTCTCTGCGGTCAGCACCAGTCCAACATCCTATGATTCCATCACGGACTCTCTGCAGTCAGCACCAGTCCAACATCCTATGATTCCGCCGCAGACTCTCTGGGGTCAGCACCAGTCCAACATCCTATGATTCCGCCACATACTCTCTGGGGTCAGCACCAGTCCAACATCCTATGATTCCACCACAGACTCTCTGCCGTCAGCACCAGTCCAACATCTTGTGATTCCGCCACAGACTCTCTGCCGTCAGCACCAGTCCAACATCTTGTGATTCCGCCACAGACTCTCTGCCGTCAGCACCAGTCCAACATCCTATGATTCTGCTGCAGACTCTCTGCGGTCAGCACCAGTCCAACATCCTATGATTCCGCCGCAGACTCTCTGCGGTCAGCACCAGTCCAACATCCTATGATTCCGCCACAGACTCTCTGCTGTCAGCACCAGTCCAACATCCTATGATTCCGCCACAGACTCTCTGCTGTCAGCACTAGTCCAACATCTTGTGATTCCGCCGCAGACCCTCTGCAGTCAGCACCAGTCCAACATCCTATGATTCCACCACAGACAGACTCTCTGCGGTCAGCACCAGTCCAACATCCTATGATTCCATGACAAACCTTCTGCAGCAATGGCTGACTCTACAGTCTTCCCTGCATGAGACCCATTCTGCCACACAGAAAACACGCCCCCCTAAGGAAATACAGCTGTTCACCAGGTCTGAAACATATCTCCCGGCGGGAACAATAACACTGCGTCCATTGCCCACACCTCTCCGTTGCCAAGCAGTTTCTAAAACCCGTGCCACCAGCCGAAACGTCACAGGATCCCTGGTGAGCAGCTGTGTGTCCCCGAACCCTGCAGCTTTTTTCAACACCTGTCTGCTGTCATCGAAACACCACACACCAGTGATCTTCACATTGCTGAACGGATGCGCTGTCCGTTTCCTCCTACATGAGAAATCTATCAATATTCTCATTATTTATATGCAAGACAAGTCAATTTACACTTTGTTGGGCGGCCTGTGGAGAAATCTTGAAAATGCAGGAAACGGAAAAACGATACCTAAATGTATCGAAATACACGTTGTGTAAAATTTTGCAAGAGAGCCAGAAAATATTTTAGGGGACCCTGGGGAAAAACCATTCAATAACACAATTGAACATCATTTTCAGTTTTATTTATTATTTTCTCAGAATACATTTCTGAGGAAAATACATTGTGAGGGAGCTTAGCGAATGGGCAAACCTTTTCTGAAGGGGCTGTAGGGAAATCTTACCTTCACAAACGTTATGATAATTCTTACCAGTTCCTAATGTGCACTGGTGGGCTGCTGGAGGGCAGCACCAGTACTTGTTTTTTGGAACCAGGATGCATTTAATTTCTGCTGCCGCTCTGTCTGTAGGGGCTTGGTTACCATTGGTGCAATAGGTGCAGTGCCACCGGGGACAACACCGCTGAAGGGGCCACTGAACCCTGCTAAATGCTATATTTTACTACGCCAACAGGCCTCAACGGGGTAATTTTCCCTGCTTGCACCAGAGCCTTGGCATTCCTGCTTTGACACTGTCTGGCTGCAGAATGCCCCTGTGGCATGGCGTGAGATGCAGACACAGGGGAGGCTTCTACGTCCTGTGGCACTTTCTAGTGCTTTTAGCCCGACAGGTTATGAATGCACACGTGCCGTTTTGACTCAGTCTGTCCATGACCTGCATTATTGCTGCGGTGAGGTGCAGCCTGGGCAGGCACAGCCTGTCCGCCACCTTGCGGCTGCCTATGAAGGGACTTAGGACCAGATTTACAATAAACTGGCGCAGCGCTGCACCAAAATTAGCAGCGCCTGCCAGTTTGGAAATGCAGGAATGCGATGTGTTAACAAGAATACGGCACTCCCCTGTGTTTTCCCCTTCGCAGGTGCTAAATTTGCTGCCGAGCGTCAATGCAGCCACCCTTACGCCATGCTGCAAGGATGACTGCGTTGCGGGTGAGATTGTTTTTGTGCAGGAACGGACACAGCAAACATAGAAAGAGCAAAAAACGAGGAGAAATGAAAGCATTTCTCCTCGTTGTGCCATGGTAACGCACCCCCTGGGGTGCCGCTAGTTTTTGGCGCTGCCTCAGATTTACAAAATCTAATAAATCTGGGGCGGAGTCAAAATGCAATGGGTGTTGCTGAGGAACGCCCATAGCAACTCCCATTGCACGCCCCTTTCACACAAAGTGCTGCATGTGAAGGGGCTGTATTGACAAGGTGGCGTTAAGCCACAAAAAGTGGTTTAACACCGCCTTGTAAATACGGCACAGTGCACAGCACCACTGTACATCACAAAATGTGACAGTCCGGTGGCGCTAGGAGATTGTAAATATGCCCCTTAGAGTGTTGCACAAAAGAATGCTGGAAAGATATATTGGGCCATATTTATACTTTTTGACGCACAACTATGCCAACGCAGTTGTGCGTCAAATATTTTAACGCCGGCTAACGCCATTCCAAAGCGCCATGCGGGGCACCTTATTTATGGAATGACGTTAGCCGGCGGAGCTGACTGGTGTGCGTAAAAAAAAATGACTTACACCAGGCTGCGCCGGCGTAGGGGAAAATGGAGCTTGGGCGTCAAAAAATGGGGCAAGTCAGGCTGAGGCAACATTTCGCCTCAACCCGATTTGCCCATTTATTTTTACTCCCAACCCCCATTGAAATGACTCCTGGCTTAGCACAGACAGGAGTCATGCCCCCTTGCCCAATGGCCATGCCCAGGGGACTTATGTCCCCTGGGCATGGTCATTGGGCATAGTGGCATGTAGGGGGGCACAAATCAGGCCCCCCTATGCCACAAAAAATAAAATAAAAATACTTACCTGAACTTACCTTAAGTTCCCTGGGATGGGTCCCTCCATCCTTGGGCGTCCTCCTGGGGTGGGCAAGGGTGGCAGGGGGTGTCCCTGGGGGCATGGGAGGGCACCTCTGGGCTCCTTCCGAGCCCACAGGTCCCTTAACGCCTGCCCTGACCAGGCGTTAAGAAATGACGCAAAAGCGGCTGGACGTCATTTTTTTTGACCCGCCCACTCCCGTGCGTCATTTTTGCACGGGAGTGTAAATACGGCGCACATGCCTCGGAGTCATTTTTTTAGAAGGGAATGCCTATCTTGCATATCATTAACGCAAGGTAGGTGTCCACGCTAAAAAATGACGCAAACTCCAAGATCTTTGGCGCTAGATGGGTCTAACGCCAAAGTATAAATATGGAGTTAGCTTTGCGTCGGATTTGCGTAAAAAAAAACGACGCAAATCGGGCGCAAACGGAGTATAAATATGCCCCATAGTTCTCACCAGAGTCCTTTTTATTGGACTGTGGACTGCAAACTGTATCTCTCTGCAAAGAATCTGTGGCAATGCTAAATTTGAGCTAGTTGTTTCCGGTGCGGGGCTTATTTTTCTGCCTTAGGCATTTAATGTGAGCAAAAGACACATATGGGAAAGAAGGAGGAAAAGAAAAACGAAAAAGCGTCACAAAGGGAGAAAGCAGAAAGCTGCAAGTGAGCTGAAGGGGCAGGGAATGGCTATAAATGGATCAAAGATACCCGAGATGGCTTCAGGATTACACCTCCTCAGTATTCTGTGCTTGCACATTTTATTGCAGCAGATGCATGTTTCAGAGGAGATCTTTGGGCACCAGCACATATTTATTTACAAATTAAGCACTGGTCTGTGGTACTATCCTCCCAGGCTTCCTTCATCCCAGACACACTAGTCACACACCAGCATGGCCTATTTTCTGACATTACGAAGATGAGATGAGTCCATTTTTTTTCATCAGGAGCTATGGGGCTCGATGTTTAATACTGTCACTGTGAAGGGGTTATTTCAAGGGGAGTGTTTGGGGTCTGACTCCACTCAAGTGCTTTCTTGGCTTGGTAGCTGGGTCTGGGAACCCTGAGTGAGGTCTGCTATGTCTCTGTTGGGTTTTCTCATTGACTTATTTTCACCAAGAACTTTTAACGTGTTAATTTTTTTGATAAGGAACTTAAATACATTACATATTTAGTGATTGGTTTACAAAAAAAGTGGCAAATCTACACCCATAGAAAGACTTCTTGATTGGATGCAAATTTACTACTTCTTGAAATCCCTAAGCATTGGCAAGCTGGTTTCCAGACATTCTTCTGCTAGTCAAACACCCAAAATGTGATGGGAGGAATGCTTGTAAGTAGTTTCACCACAGCAATCACTCGGGAGGCATTCCAAGCCATTATTTTTCGTCCACCATGCCGCACTTGACAGAAGGTCTGATTTAGGGTTTCACATAGGAAGTAATGGCATTCAGGGTGGTGGAGGACTTTATGTCTGCCACCCGGCCTATACTCCACCTGGCAAAATTAGAGTTGTCTGCTGGCCCCATCTCTCTACATTGGCAAGCACCACCATCATGGTGATTCCTGTCACTGTAGGAAAAGTTACACCGAAGGCTCTGTCAAAGATGGCGGCTGGCCTTTAAAGTTTCCCAAAGTTTTTTATTTCTATAAAATCAAACTCCCTAAGCGGGAGTTTGTTTTTGAAAAATGTTCTCCCATGGTGTGGGGGTAATTTTACTTTTTTTACTGTTGCTCACCGCCAGTATATACCTGAGGGTGACAGACAGTAAAAAAAATCATGCAACCAATATCTAAATAGGGAAGATGGTTGGATGACTTAACTCCGAAAGCTCCTACTCTGCTGTTGAAATGGAGGATGTTTTACACCTACAGAGTACCCAATTTAAAATCGGGTGCGCAGACTTTGACTTTGATGGACACAATAGTCTGTCACCATTTCAATGGAGTAGCTGTACACCAAACTCTAAGTCAGCCCTTGAGTCCCACCTAATGGAAATCAGTACTGTCCCCGCTCCTCATGGGAACAGTCCAACCCGAACCTTGGTCATTTCACCCATTCACCTTGCAGTCCACTGCTGTTTCAGTTGGTAAAGTTGATATTTACATCCCCCAAATCTCACTGAGTGAGCTACTCCTCTGACTGGATGGTCTAGTGGGATAGCATTTCAAGCCTGTCCTAGTCCTCCTCCCAGTCTCCTTTCTGAGGATGTCATACATATTTGGAAGATAATTATGGAACTAATAGAGGGTGCTGATAGTCTCTGTAAAAAAAGTAGGAACTAAGAGCCTGGGGCTTTAACACAGGAGTTGACATTTGTAGTGACAACTAGGGGTGGGCAAAGAATTCTGCTCCACTGGTGGAGGTCGCAAAGTTTTCCCCACTCAGCTCTCTGCGGAGCAGAGTTTTTTCTCTCTGGTGCCTCACCAATGTTAAGATGGTAAGCGAGAGAAATCGCTAATGAGCATGATTTCTGAAAGCGGGTGGTCGCGGCAGGTCACTACAGCTTGTGTTGAGAAAGCAAAAAGCAGAAAATCGGGAACTTTGCAAAATGTTAGCAGTGGAAAGTAGAAACCTTTGCATAGCCCTGGCAAGAAACAGGAGGCTACTAACTCAGCCCAAGAGGTTTGTTTTCACAAAGTGCTCTCTCCGGATCCAGTAGCTCTGTACCTTACACAACACCCTGGCCCTTACCTTCCTATCTTTCAATGAACACCTGTTGGCTCAGAAACAAACTGTATACCAAATAGGGCCTCTCCGCACACACCAAAGCAAACCCAGGTTAGTTAAATACCATGAAAGAAGTTTGACATTTGAAGAACAGCGGTACCAGTCAGCTGTTAATTGGGAGTTTTTTTTCTAAGGAAGTCCAAATGGAACCGCTATTCGTTGGTTCTGAAACAGATGACACTTTACCATACAGTGGCCTGTCCTTTCAAAGCTCAGAAAAAAGGGTGAACTGCTTCTAGCTAAGAGGTCCTTACCAACTACAGCCTCAAATGTTTTTAGAAATAAAGAACTTCACTGATTGCAAGACTTTGAGAAGATCTGAAGCTTTCTCCTCCCACATTGAAGCACTTTACTGTTTCACGCCTGTCAGTCTCACCCCTTGTATTGCCTCGTGAGGTCTATCACCAGGAGAAATAGCATTCTGAAGGGGTTTTGGACTGAAAGTGTAGAATAATGGCTCCACTTTCCTTCGCTTTCACGCCATCCCATTCTCCCTGAACTTAGACCCTTCGCACATTGTTCAGTGTCCTATTAGCCACCCAACCACATCGTTCCAGGAGAAAGAGGGCACAGAGTGTTGTCGAACATTCAGGTGATGGAGAGAATGCACATACTTTGTACACCTCTAACTCTCACATCACCAAGTTGCCACTTCTTCATAAGAGAACCTTACGCCAACTTCTTCTGAAATAGCTAAAGAGCTATGAGGGATAAATGGAGGAAAGGACAAGAGACCGTAGTTTAAGGGAGTGAGCGAACGCCGAATTATCCAAGTACTTTTTGCAAAAAGCTCCAAAGTGCTAACGCGAATGACACAAAGCATTGAGACATTCAAGGATACTGGCTCTCAATGGTGGAAAGGAAAGTGACAAAAAAGAGTTCTCTCACTCTTAAGAAATTAGGAGTACTAAATGTGACACCAAGGACCAGTTGTATGTGCTCTCAGAAGTGGAAAGCAAGTCCATCACTCTCTGGTGGTGCCACTTTGGATGAGCAGTAGCACATATAGTTAGTGAATGATCGTGGCAATGGGGATGAAGCTTATCTGGCTCACGTGCTTCCTTGCCTCCTATAGCGCACACAGGCCCTTCTTAATGTAGTGTCAGTCCAGAGAAGGATTGTTGCAAACTAGGCCTTCGAGCAGTGCTCTTCTTTGCTGTGATTGGGCTTTTAGGGCCAGATGTAGCAAAGGTTTTTACCCATTCTGTGTCTATGGGAAAAAGTGTTCGTACCTATGGCCCCTAGTCTCTAGAGATGATGAGCGTTTGCGCCAAGTACTTCGGTGAGCAAGGGAAGGGGCCCAACCTTTGGAAGATGCAGGGAGACAGTATCGCGATACGAGGACTGCAGTGAAGTGGACAACACTGCAGGCACCAGATGAGTGGGCAGCAGAAGCATTCTGGACTGCTTTTCGAGATCAAGCCAGATTTGTGGCAGGCCAGTTTTTTATAGAAACATTTTATTGCAATTGTACATGATAACCGTAAAACGTTTGCCTGGCCCAGTATAAAAGCCAAATCACAGTGTACCGCTGTCATTTCACAATCCAGGATTAAGCCATGTTCCATAATTCCCACATTATTATACCCTCTATTTCCATATGTTCGACAGGCCATGGCAGTCCCACCATTGTTTCCAAATTCTATCTTGCGGGGGCATCCCCGAGCCTTGTAAATGATTTCTCCAGTTTGCCCCACACCAATCCATGCCCTGAGTCCAGGCAGTAATTGAGGGGGCCATTGGGGAAGTCTAGCCAAGGGCAATGTCTCTCTTGGCTATTAGCGTGCCCACGCCAACCAATATTCTGTCCATCCTGGGTCCTCCTGGGTCATCAAGTATACCAAGCAGGGCGATTCTAGTATCCCTAGCCACAGTCTCACCCACCACGGCAGACAATACACCAAAGCTGTGGCAGGCCTCTTAGGAGAGAGTTCCAAGTAGAGTTCAGGGAGCATGAACTACTGCATAACTGGCTGTAAGTCTGATGCAGGGGTTTCTTTGTTTTTGCTCAGCAGCCAGAGTTTGCATCGACTTCCTCTAAATAATGTGCAGATCAAGGTGCAATTTGCTGTCCAAACTTAAACCGAGGATTTAGCAAGAGAGGCTAGATTTGGTGAACCTCTATTGAAGCGAATGCTTCCACATGGGTGGGATTTATGGGGGGGGGCAGACAAATTAACAGAAAACACTGACTCTTGTTCATTCAGCTTTAAGTGGGGTCACGCCATTGAGGCCTGCATGTTTCAAGGCACAGAGTAAAATGGGCAAGATGTTGTGCATAATTTGATCTGTGCATCAGGAGACACCAAGGCAATTGCTGAGGACCATTTCTCCATGAGGCTTGGTATAGCATTTAAGTGCACTGGCAGCATGGTTGAGCATTTATAGAATTGGGATTATGTAGCAGGGGTTTGAGTGTATTTACTCTGTGTTTCATGCTTTTCATTCTGCGTCCGAAGACTGCATTCTCCTATCAGTTTATGTTTGCTTTCTTGGGGATTCCTAATGGTTTCCTTGACCACTATGACACTTCTAGCTAGTAGGTCCTGTCTGCTCTGCTACTTTAATAAAAGTCACTTAAACTGTTGTCCTTATTATCAGATTTTTAGAGTCTGTGGACCTAGGCCTGGAGGAGTGTAGTACTTCTTGTACTCCTGTGGGATACGTCCTGAGACGTGTATATTTTAGAAGCATGGATGGACATGTATACAAGATAATTGGCAACTAATAAGCATGGGCAGAGGGGATGACTATGACATAGCTGGTGAAAAAAACCTCAACACAAGCCAAGTGCCTCTCTAAGAGTGGGTGTAGATCACAAAGAGAGAGATTAATGGAGAAGGGAAGGATTTTTTTCTGAGGGTCTAGAGAGGTGGAAACAGGCTCTGCTGAAGGAGCAGATCACTCCAGCTGAAGATGAAAAACAAGAAAAGCCATGCTTAATGTGTTTTGCGTCAGCAATCTGTAGGACCATCAGAATGTTGGTCACTAGATGAGTAGGCCTTTTAAGCCAAGAAGTGTGCAGCCAAATCAGCCTTGGGCATCTAAAGGTGAGAAGCTTGAACTATGGTGCTAGGTCATGCTGAACCACCAAAAAAAAGCACAGCACTCACTCCAGTGATGAGTTTCCCATTCCATGTAACACTTCCACTAGCTAAGCACAACACTCTCCTGCCGGAGGAGCTTCCTTTAACGTGTAACAGCTAGGGGTGGGCAGACAAATTCCGCTGCACTGACAGTTTTGCTCTCTTCGCACCTCACTTGGAGCATGGAGTTCTGTCAAAACTCCACCAACCGGCACATGGTGGAGTTTTCTCTTGTGTGTTGCTCACCCATCTTAAGTTGGTCAGTGAGAATTTGCGTCCCGTAGCACGATTTGTGGGTGCAAGAATGCCTCCTGGTGAGATTGCTCAATGCGGGTAGTTGCAGCAGGTCACGAGTGTTTGTATTAAGAAAGCTGCTGCTTGAGTAGAAAATCCAGTTGAGCGGCAGAAAAAAGCAGCGCCCTCTAGCACGCTGCGGGTGCTGTTCATGCTGATTTCACAGTGCGGAACAAGGTCCTGGCATTAAAAATTAGCAAAAGCAGCGTGATATGTCTAAATTTTGCCCGCTTGCGGAACTCTGTGGAATCTTGTTAACTCAATGGAATTCCGCAGAGTGAAACTCCGCGAGTTCCGCCCAGACCTAGTAACGGCCCTTGCCTGCTTCGCTGGAGAAGCAAAATGCTCACTTACCTGAGGCGCTTCTTGTTACAGTTAACACTCCCTGCCTCCTGGATAAGAACAACACTCTATCCAGTGAGGAGCGTCCCGTGGCTTGCAACACTGCATCATGACTCTTTCCAATGAGGACCTTTCAGGTCCCCGTAGCACTTTTTCTTCTTACTAGGCACAACACTGTTTTTGGCAAGGAGCTTCCCATTCCATGCAATGCTCTTGTCATCTTGGCTAATCACAATGCTCACAGAGCTTCACGTTCATTGGAAGTCTCTCTTGTGGCTAAGCACAACCCTTTCGGGTGAGGATCATTCTATTTCAAGTAACACTCTTTGTCTCCTGAAAAAGCACAGCCCCCTCTGTGCATGTAACATTCTCTGCTTCTTGACTAAGCACAATGCTGTCGAGTGAGTAGCTACATGTTGCATGTAACAATCTCTTCTTCTTGGCTAAGCACAGCAATATCTCAAGTGAGGAGCTTCCTCTAACATGTAACACACTCTGCCTCCTGGCTAAGCACAGATGTTCCTATTGCATGTGACTAGCTCGGCCTCCTGGTGAAGCACAGTGCTCGCTCGAGCAAGGAACTTCCTATTTCAGGAAACGTGCTGACTACGGCTAAGCACAGCGCTCTCTCTAGCGAGGAGCTTCCTATTGCATGTAATGAGCTCCGCTTCCTGCTAAGCACAACACTCCCTCTGGCAAGGAGCTTTCTATTGCATGTAGTGATCTCTCTCCTGTTATGTAGAAGGTTCTCTCTGGAGAGGAGCTTCCTTTTGCATGTAACATACTCCACCTCCTGCTAAGCAAAGCGCTCTCTCTGGCAAAAAGCTTCCTACTCCCTGTAACGCACTCCGCCTCCTGCTAAGCACAGCGCTCTCTCCAGAGAGGAGCTTTCTATTGCGTGTAACACACTCCGCCTCCTGCCAAGCACAGCGCTCGCTCCAGAAAGGAGCCTCCTATTGCATGTAACACACCCTGCCTCCTGCTAAGCACAGCGCTCTCTCCATTAGGGAGCTTACTATTCAATGTAACACACTCTGCCTCCTGCTAAGCACAGCGCTCTCTCCAGAGAGGAGCTTTCTATTGCATGTAACACACTCCGCCTCCTGCTGAGCACAGCGCTCTCTCCAGAGAGGAGTCTCCTATTGCGTGTAACACACTCCGTCTCCTGCTAAGCACAGCGCTCTCTCCAGAGAGGAGCTTCATATTGTATGTAACACACTCCGCCTCCTGCTAAGCACAGCGCTCTCTCCAGAGAGGAGCTTCCTATTGCGTGTAACACACTCCGCCTCCTGCTAAGCACAGCGCTCTCTCCAGACAGGAGGTTCCTATTGCGTGTAACACACTCCGCCTCCTGCCAAGCACAGCGCTCTCTCCAGAGAGGAGCCTCCTATAGCGTGTAACACACTCCGTCTCCTGCCAAGCACAGCGCTCTCTCCAGAGAGGAGGTTCCTATTGCGTGTAACACACTCCGCCTCCTGCCAAGCACAGCGCTCTCTCCAGAGAGGAGCGTCCTATTGCGTGTAACACACTCCGTCTCCTGCTAAGCTCAGCGCTCTCTCTAGAGAGGAGCTTCCTATTGTTTGTAACACACTCCGCCTCCTGCTAAGCACAGCGCTCTCTCCAGAGAGGGGCTTTCTATTGCATGTAACACACTCTGCCTCCTGCCAAGCACAGCGCTCTCTCCAGAGAGGAGCCTCCTATTGCGTGTAACACACTCTGCCTCCTGCTAAGCACAGCGCTCTCTCCAGACAGGAGCTTCCTATTGCGTGTAACACACTCCGTCTCCTACTAAGCACAGCGCTCTCTCCAGAGAGGAGCCTCCTATTGTGTGTAACACACTCTCTCCTGCTAAGCACAGCGCTCTCTCCAGAGAGGGGCTTTCTATTGCATGTAACACACTCCGCCTCCTGCTAAGCACAGCGCTCTCCCTAGAGAGGAGCTTCCCATTGTGTGTAACACACTCCGCCTCCTGCCAAGCACAGCGCTCTCTCCAGAGAGGGGCTTTCTATTGCGTGTAACACACTCCGCCTCCTGCTAAGCACAGCGCTCTCTCCAGACAGGAGCTTCCTATTGCGTGTAACACACTCCGCCTCCTGCTAAGCACAGCGCTCTCTCCAGAGAGGAGCCTCCTATTGCGTGTAACACACTCCGCCTCCTGCCAAGCACAGCGCTCTCTCCAGAGAGGGGCTTTCTATTGCATGTAACACACTCTTTCCTGCTAAGCACAGCGCTCTCTCCAGAGAGGGGCTTTCTATTGCATGTAACACACTCCGTCTCCTGCTAAGCACAGCGCTCTCTCCAGAGAGGAGCCTCCTATTGCATGTAACACACTCTCTCCTGCTAAGCACAGCGCTCTCTCCAGAGAGGAGCCTCCTATTGCATGTAACACACTCTCTCCTGCCAAGCACAGCGCTCTCTCCAGACAGGAGCTTCCTATTGCGTGTAACACACTCCGTCTCCTGCTAAGCACAGCGCTCTCTCCAGAGAGGAGCCTCCTATTGCGTGTAACACACTCCGCCTCCTGCTAAGCACAGCGCTCTCTCCAGAGAGGAGCCTCCTATTGCGTGTAACCCACTCTCTCCTGCTAAGCACAGCGCTCTCTCCAGAGAGGAGCCACCTATTGTGTGTAACACACTCCGTCTCCTGCTAAGCACAGCGCTCTCTCCAGAGAGGAGCCTCCTATTGCGTGTAACACACTCCGCCTCCTGCTAAGCACAGCGCTCTCTCTAGAGAGCGGCTTTCTATTGCATGTAACACACTCTCTCCTGCTAAGCACAGCGCTCTCTCCAGAGTGGGGCTTTCTATTGCATGTAAAACACTCTCTCCTGCTAAGCACAGCGCTCTCTCCAGAGAGGAGCTTCCTATTGTGTGTAACACACTCCGCCTCCTGCCAAGCACAGCGCTCTCTCCAGAGAGGGGCTTTCTATTGCATGTAACACACTCTCTCCTGCTAAGCACAGCGCTCTCTCCAGAGAGGGGCTTTCTATTGCATGTAACACACTCTCTCCTGCTAAGCACAGCGCTCTCTCCAGAGAGGAGCTTCCTATTGTGTGTAACACACTCCGCCTCCTGCCAAGCACAGCGCTCTCTCCAGAGAGGGGCTTTCTATTGCATGTAACACACTCTCTCCTGCTAAGCACAGCGCTCTCTCCAGAGAGGGGCTTTCTATTGCATGTAACACACTCTCTCCTGCTAAGCACAGCGCTCTCTCCAGAGAGGAGCCTCCTATTGCATGTAACACACACTGCCTGCTGGCGAACACCCCCACTATGGAGATGAGGTTCAGTTCCTAATTTACAAGGGAGTTTTAGGGCGTCTGATTGATGCATTTAATAACATTTCTGATGACTCCATGCCCCGGATACGTGTGGATTCATATCCTTCGTTGAGCTAAACCCCAATCGCCTCTGCCATATAGTTATAACGAGTTTAAAAGCTGCGCTTCTGAGCAGCCGAAGTAAAGGAAACAAGGGGTGCGCGCGCAGGCCCGACCCTGGACAGGAAGGCAGGCTGACAGCTCCAGCTCCGTGAAGTAAGACCTGATAAGGTGCCTGGCAGCCTTTCCTGCCCTGCACACCATATCTCAGAGGAGAGATTTTTTCTTTGTGTTTACTGCAGACGGCGGGAGTCTGGGAGAAATCGAATTGTGGAGCCCAGAAGGCAGCAGAGATAGCATTCTGCACCCCTCAAGCATCACCGCCGCTAATTAATCTGTCTCACCCACATCTCAGGCTCCAAATGGGCTCTTTTCTCATCACAGCAGAGCGTGGAGGGGGCATCGCCTCCGATCTTCAGAGGGTCTTTCACAGCACTATTTCCTGCAGAGGTTGAATGGCTGATTGATCACACTGGCTCCTGGGGTGCACGCCCCCTATAGAAAAGTATCCTTATCTCACAAGTGTATACTTTACTCTCTCTGTAGTTGATAAAACGAGTGCCCAGCGCTGTAAAGCCTTCAACATTTGCAGGTAAGTATTAAATAAAAAAATCTGATGACATCACAGGAAGTGATGTTTGGCGACCTTTTACACCAACGATATCAATGCAAGTGGCATTAAAACATCTATGAAATGGGCTCATTTACTAAAACTGCCCTGCACAAAAAATACATGCCGGTGTCCATATAAAATGTGTGCGCTTTGCTTCTAGTCAGGAAGGGCTTCTGGCGCAAGGTTATTCCACCTTTGTATCGACTTCCGTATTTTGGGCTGCCATTTGTAGAGGACCAAAATATCACCAATGTAAATATATCTAGCACTTAATCTCACAAGTGCGTACCTTGACATCTCGTCGCAGTATGTATATGTGGAGTTCAGAATAGTAAACTGTACATACCAGTCTCGGCTCGCTGCGGAGTAACAAAAATATTTGATAAATAAAAATAATAAAAAATAAAAACTTACGTGAGATGGTCGGCCAAACACACATGCGCCCTGAGGGAAGAGCACAGTGCACTCCCCTTGTCCCATTCACCCCCAATGCCACACCCCTTTAACAACGAAAGGATAATAAACTTTGTTTATTATCCTTTCGTTGTTAAAGGATTTGCAGTGCCTCCTCCTGGTGGGGGGCGACGCTCCTTCGCCATGATATTTCGTCAGCACAATTTTTCTGAAATCGATACTTCGATTTAAGACCGCTGTGCAGCAGACCAAAAGGTGCTGGAGACAGGCTCCCCCCTGTGGCGAGAGGATGCTCTGCAGCCTTGTCGGCTGACAGCCTGCAGCAGCCGGCCTACTCACCACGCAGCTCATCTACAGGTCGAGAAAAACACATCCTCAAGCAGTGTGAGATTCAGACTGGTTTGAGTCAGGGTTCAGGCCTCACTATGGATGAGGAAGGTGTCAGTGCTTAATTTGTGAAGACAGAAGTGCCGGGGTCTGTGTCAGGAGGCCAGTGTAGCTTGCACCTCCCATTCCCCCTCCCAGCGCTGCCAATGACAACACCAGTAGAAGTTATATGCATCACACTTCTCCAGGTGTGACAATTCAGAATTTTCCAGGCACCCACCGATAAAAGAATGGATTGGGAAGCAGGTAGTAGTAATTTTTAAGTATTTTTGAATTAACACACAACTGTTGTTGCTCTCATCTCTAAATTGAACAAACAGAGCCATCATGTGGGAAACTAACATAAGAGCTGGTGTTGACAATTAAGAGTCAGTGCTGAGCACCGGAAACCACCTGTTCAAATGAAGCAATGGAAGGTGTGCATCCTTAGGCACCTAAAACAATTCAGTTGTGTTTTGTGCTACATTAATTTCAACACTATATAATAGTGTAGGTTGATAGTATTAGGCCATTGAGAGCTTCTGGTGCCATGACAATAAACAGCCTGTAAATGTGTACACATTACACATTTGGTAACTGAAAGTGGTAAGTTGAGTTCTATGTGGTTATCTGCAATGTATGGTAAAAAGAAGAGAATAGACTTGTCTATGTAATGTGCGTAAGTAGTTGGGGTTTTACTGTTGATGTTTTACTTTGATGTTTTGTGATGATAGTTTTGATGTTCAATTATTCATAGGGATTGGCATGCTTGGAGACCAATGACTAGTGCTCAGGAAATCAGGCTGAGGAACTGAGGGGAATATTTAAGAGGGGGTTTGATTCGCACTGGTGCCATGCAATGTGGTACATGCGCGACAACCCCCAAATGAAATTTATGATGCCACGCAAGCCCACTTTGCAAGGCCCTGAGTGGCTTCATAAATCTGGATTTTGACGCATTCCCAGATTTACCAAAACTGGTGAACCTGGGAATGCACCAAAATACTACCCCTTCCTCGGGGAGCTGTAACAAGGAAAAATATCTTTATTTCTCCTGTTGTTTCCTCTTTCCATGTGTGCTGCATTGTGCAGCACACCTATATAGAGAAATAGGCCTCAGGGGATTGTTTTGTGCAAGAAAGTGTCCCTTTCTGCTCAAAAACAATCCTGCATGCAACGGAGGCACCCTTGCACCATGATGCAAGGGTGCCTGCGTTGAAGCGAGGCAGCCACAACAGCGCTAGCACTGGGGAAAGGCAGGAATGCGCTTTATTGCCACATTCCTGCCCTTCCCCTGTCACGTTGTGCTGTACTGCGTATCTTGTTCATAAACATGCCCCTAAATGTTCACCGTTCCGTTTAGCTGTAATTTGTAAGAACTCACACAAATATGTCCAAATAAATTACTAATGTGACATAAAGGATGTTTGTGCAACACCAATAGTAAAAACATAACAATCTATTCATTTCATGGTTCTCAGTGGTTTCAGAACTCAAAGTTAATGGTGATGAGGCATTACCACCAGTACATGCTTTTGTGGCTTTAAGTCAGAGTCAATATATATAAAATGGTGTTGAGTTTGAGTTGATGGCGGTTGGATAGTTTGATACATGCCACGGAGTGGCCTCAGTGCCACACGCGAATGAATGAGCATCTTTCCTACAGGGACAGCGACCATGTCTTACAACACTTTCCCTACCTGCAGTGGAGTCCAAACTCTTGGATGTGAAGGGGCGGAGTGGTGTTCCAAAGATCTTCGCCCAACACATCTGAGGACCTGCCACCACTCGGCACCTTGTGGACGTGAGTGTTCAGATGACAGTAAAGCACAGCTTGGCAGATAGTGATTTGGGGGGTTATTACAACTTTGGAGGAGGTGTTAATCCGTCCCAAAAGTGACGGTAAAGTGACGGATAAACCACCAGCCGTATTACGAGTTCCATAGGATATAATGGACTTGTAATACGGCTGGTGGTAGATCCGTCACTTTACCGTCACTTTTGGGACGGATTAACACCTCCTCCAAAGTTGTAATAACCCCCTGAGTCTTCACATAAAGGGACCTGACAATGATGAGGCCTCAGGAAACTACAAAGAGCCATACTAAAACATAAAAATCATAGTGGTTGAGCTAGTATGTCAGAACTGACGTAATTGGTGATGTTATCCAACATGTCATCTATGATGTCACATGTGAAGTAATCCGCAATGAAGTGGGCGGGGGAAGTTAATTGCACATTTACAGTTTTGTTATTTATTCCTATTATCAACTCCGCTAAAGTCTTCTTAAGGAGTATCCATACATATCTACCTTTGAAAATGCTCAGAGTTCTAAGGTGACACCTCAAGGTCTCTGATGGGATTTTCTTTCACTGAGTTCTCTTGATGTCTGTCTGCAGGTGCAATAGGCAGGCCCGTGTACTGGGCTTATGAACAGCACGCGCCTTATGGCCACTCTTACTTCCTGCATGCAGTGACCAGTGTAGTCTCTGAGCTCAGGGCGTGTGTTGCTCTTACAAATGCGAGGAACATCATGTTTTTGTGTTTTAATTACTAAGGGTCACTTGTAATATTGGTACATTTTGCGATTTCCTAATTGTGACTAATTGCGACTTTTTGAGACTCGCAATTAGCAAAATGTGATAGACAACAGTGTCTCAGACACTGCAATTCCCAAATGGGTCGCAAAGGACCAGACTCTTCAATCTTCATTAGGCAAGTCGCAACTTGCGACCCATTGGGAATGGCCTGCATTACCAGGGATGGTGGCCTGCTGGGGTTAACAGACCACCGTGTCTGTGACTGCTTTTTATATAAAGCAATTTTTTTTAAATGCTGGACGTTTTCCCTAGAGGAAAACAGGCTGCATTTTAAAATTAAAAATTAAAAGTTTTCTTTTCATTTTTTAAGAGTAGGCAGTGGTCCTTAGGACCATTGCCTGTTCTTCAAAAATGTTGGCGCCCACATTCACAAAAGGGAAGGGATCCCATGGGGACCCCTTCCTGTTTGGAAATGGGTTACCACCTCCTTCACGGAGTCGGTAAAAGATCAATGTTTTGCAACAGTATTCGGTCCACCAAAAATTCATACATGCCCCTGCGACTTGCTATATAGAAGGTATGCCCTTAACAAGCCCCTTCCAAATACCGATTCGCAAACCCTATTTTGCAATTCGGGAATTGGTTACTGAATAGCAAAATAGGGCTGGTACATGACAAAAGGGTATTCAATTGCAAATGGCCCAATTTGCGGTTTGCGAACGCTAAAATCTTTTGTACATGTGGCCCTTAATTCCTTGACTAGGCGAAGCAATGATGACAAATGTATTTGCCCCATTTTGTGGATTAGCTGGTATTGGAAGATGCTCTAAGTAGAGGTCATATCAATGCCAGTTCATCCCTAATGCATCAACTTTCATTACCTGCAGCAATATCTTATCATTAAACAAAAGTAAGCACAAATCAATTGCTACTTTTCAGTTCTCAAAATGAATGTTATGTTTGTTTATTGTTGGTTACCTTAGATTTTATGCACTAGGAATGTGGGATTTCGTTTTATCATGCAAGCCTTTGCAGAATTAAAGATGCACAGACCTGCCTGTAAATGTCTTAATGAGCTCTCGTGACCTTAAGGAGTCATTAAGCATCATTAACTTGTTTGATGATCTGGAGTCACATTAAGGAAATAATGAATGGTGTAGGAAGAGGGCTGCTGTGTACAAAGGACGGTCATCAATCACTCTTTCCTCTTTCACTCAAGTTCGCACAATCAACCTCTGTAATTGCATCCATAAGTTTCATTAAAAGTCTAAAAATCCGATCTGATTATAATAAGCTAATGACACATAGTGGGAGCACTTTCAGCATCGTTGCTAATTTCTTTACACGTCGAGCATTCACCTTCCTTTTATCCCTTTCGACCTCTCAGGTGGAGGTCTTCAAGGCGCTAGCTGGGCGGCCATTTTGTAAATTAGGAAAGCTACAAATTGTGGGAAAGATGGAAGGCAAAGGGAGCAAGGACACATTTGTCAAGGTGGGAAGAATGGACAAAGGGCCCCATGTCAACAAAATGGCAACTGGGCCCACGCCAACAAAATGGCAACTGGGCCCACGCCAACAAAATGGCAACTGGGCCCACGCCAACAAAATGGCACCTTGCCCCAAACCTAGCCACAAGTCACCTAAATATTTTTTGATCTAATACAAGCTTTCCTTAGACATGAGCGTGCTCCGATTGCAGCTTTGCCTTGGCAGTACAAGTGTAGTCAAATAAATGCCAACACGTAAAAACGTGTTAGCTAAAAAAACAGCCACCAATAGGGGTGATTCTGAGGACATGGGCCCAAGTGACAACTCTGGAGAAGCAATGTCATCTTATATTATGACTTTTGTGAGGAGATTAGGGCGTTACACACTTCCTCCTTAATTGAGGAAGCTCTGTGTGCCAACATTATCTCTTGCATACCTCCCAGACATATGCAAAATGTTTGGTAGGAATACTGTGTTTGAAATGTTGTGCTATAAAGATATCACAACAAAAATATCGACAACCAAACTATTGATAAGGCATGCATAAACAGGTAAGTATAAGCTTAATTTACTTAACTCCATTTTATGTACCTTGATGTTACACATACATCTTCTAGGTCCATAGATGTGGAATTAAGAATAGAAAATCTACACTTACCAATAAATACCTCCACAATATTTTCTTTGTTGATATTTTTGCTACACCATTCTTGTAGCATGACATAGCTGTAGTCGACATTCTGACATACCACCACAACCACATGTCCTTCTTCAAATAGTGGCGAAAATTGACTCTGCTGATATTTAAAGGGTAATCTGTAATCTGACTTTAATTTCCAGCCACAAAAGCAGATGTTGTGACGCTGGGCTGCATTTGTGCACTAAAAAACCATTAACATCTAAGGTTATTGTTTCAAACAAATGATACTGCCTGGGGACATAAAGACTAAAATATATCCTGCTATTCGTAATCACTACTCCTGTAGCCCTTCTCAATGGCGTAAAGAAACTTGAGGACCCCCCCTCAAAGTACATGGAGGGCCACCCCTCCAAACTCAGGAACTCTCAGGGACAGGCACTATGCAGAGTGGGCCCCCTGGAGCTCCGCCCCCCCACACTGTAGGGGGCTACAGGGGCCTATGTTATGCCACTGGCTCTTCTGTAGGATTTGCAGAGCATGCAGCGCTATATAGGTTCAGCCAGTGCTTAATTTGTGCTTGTTGTTGCCGTTACTGAGCACCAGCACTTATTTTTGAGGGCCGGCACTTATTCTTCTGCCTCAAGCATTTGCTGCGAGCAAAAGACATATGGGAAAGACAGGTGAAGGGAAAAACGAAAAAGCATCACAAAGGGAGAAAGTAGGAAGCTGCAAAAGTGAGCTGAAGGGGCAGGGAGTGGCTTTATATGGATTGACGAGGCCTGAGATGGCTTCAGGATTACGTTGCATCAGTATTCCTTGTTTGCATATTTAAATGCAACAGCCGCGTGTTTAAGAGGAGGGCTTTGGGCACCGGCACGTTTTTATTTACAAATTAAGCACTGGTTCAGTCGTAGCTGCTCACCGTGTCCTTAGAGGGTTTAAATAATATTTGGACCGCTAGCTTTGTGAGGCTCCAGAATAAACTCTGTGGCAACTTCAATAACTGACACAAACACCTTTCATGATTATTTACTAGACACTTTGGGGGAGCTTATCAGCAATCCAGATGTCAGCAGTGAGTTTAAGTAAAACAGCTGACACCCACTCTGAGAAAGCATGACCTGCATCACTACTAACCAACATTTATCATTTAAATTCCAAGTTCAAGAAATGGAAAGAGCACTCTCCGTTGCATTTTATTTCCAGTTAGTGTAAGGGGCTCATTAAATGTAAAGATTCAAACTTTCCTAACATTTATTTTAATAATCAAGCTTCTGACAAGTCAGAGCGAACCAGGCCAGTCTCCACAGTGGCTCAGGATTCCACCTGCCCCTTGAAGGGTTTAAGAGTGCCATCTCATTCACCTCAGATCTCACTGCAGTTGCTCTTTGTGCCCAGCAGAATCCCTTTGTGTGTCCCACATGGACTATCTGGAGTCACTTATTGTTCCATACAGTTTTAAGATCACCCTGTTACTCCACCACACCTTGAATATGAGGCCTCGTGATAGGCCTCCTGGCTACAAACCAGAAAAAAGGTCCATAAACATGTCAGACAGGTATATTCCATCTGGTGCAAAGATCTCACTGTATGCTCAATAGACTGTCCTAATAATCAAAGCTAGATTTGCTTTCTGAACTTGTGCATGGTGAGGTTAATTCTCCTTCTGTACAACTCAAGACCTCAATAAGAGGATCTCTGTCCAGATTATTTTGCATTGTCTCAGTAGGCCTGACAAGTTGGGTTCACCCCCGTGTGCATGCATTAGTGG
Source organism: Pleurodeles waltl (assembly GCF_031143425.1). NCBI lineage: Eukaryota > Metazoa > Chordata > Amphibia > Caudata > Salamandridae > Pleurodeles > Pleurodeles waltl. The sequence goes on from NC_090448.1 coordinate 1,143,665,670, forward strand.
ATCTCTACCCGACGTCTCTTCCCTCCAGGTGGATTATTAGGTGGTTATGTAGAAGGTCTGGGTCGTGCATCCGTTGTTCTAAATGCTGATGAGTGTTTGGCTCCAGCATGGCCCACCACACCCTTGGACTGCTTATTCCAGACAATGCAAAGTTGGGGAATTTCTCCTCCTTGGCCGGTTATGATGTCCTGGCCACAGATTACTGGCCCATGAGACATTTATTTGATCCAACTAAATATATGGAAGAAGTTGAGACAGACATTGTCCACTTTATTTAATCTGAATAAGTCAAAGGTCCAGATTGTGCCTGAGGATCAATTTGTACTTTTATTTTTTAGAAATTCACTGCACCCAAACCATATATATCATATCTCTGGATATTCTGTGATTGTCATTGGAAATAAAAATACCATTCCAGCAATATAACCATTACCAGATTCCCATCAGAGGATGCATTTATAACAAAATCAATTTGTACATACATTGTAATTAGCTACAATTAGGCTGCACACAATGGCTTGGCCATGCGTGGCAGGATATTGGCCCTGAGGCCAACCACCCCTGGATGCAGCCAACCCCAAACTGCACATGGCCTTCAGCCATGTGCAGTAAGAGGTTGGAGCTAGGGGCTAGCCTGCTGCCAGGCCCAGTGGCTAACCCGTCCACAGCTAGCCATCTCCACAGAGCACAGAACGGAGGTTTGGCCAACCCCGTGCTGCACCTGGCTTCATAGTCTGGCCTGCAGCCATGCCCTGTGCCAAACCTCCCACAGGCAGCCAACCCCACACTGCGCTCTGACTTCAGCCATGCATGGTGTGGGGTTGACTGCAGAGCCAGGCCTCTGGCCAGGCTCTGCATCCAACCTTTTAGCACAGCACTCCTTCCTAAGCCACTCTGGGCCCGAGGACCCCTTCTCCGAGGCTTGTTTTTAAAGGAGAGGAGGTAATTATACCCTCTCCTGATCCACTTCAGGTCCCGGGGTCACCATCTCAAGATATTTATAGAGGGGAGGGGGAAGAGTGCCTCACCTCTCAAAGCTACAATTGGCCCAAGGGATACCAACCCCAGGGGGCCTTTAAGGGGAGGGGGTGCATGCCCCCACTTCCTGACCCAAAAATGGCCCTGGGGACCCTATCCTTCAGGGCCACATGACATTCAAATGGGAAGGCAGGCCCCATGGGCACCACGGGACATAGTAGTTTCCCTCCCCATTCTCCTGCAGACAGGGAAGGCATGGTTGCATTTTTAAATCACCCCCCCAGACAGGAGCAAACATATCATTTCCTGCCTGCACTGGTGCGGGCAGGAAAACTACTGCACCCCTGGGATGGGCTCCACGGTCACAGAAACTGAGTTGGCCCTGGAGAATGGGACCCCCACAGCCTTTCGAGGTTCAGGGAGGTGGGGCATATGGATGTTTGGGCTGTAGCTGTGTCTACATTTTCTATGGAAAAATGAATGGGGAAAACACATTTTGCCCCCCTGACCCCTTTTCGGCGCCTGCTTATTGGGTCTCCCTAAAACTAGTCAAAAAGTAGCATTTTTTGGAAAGTTTCGTAAAACAGTGCTAAAGTCATCAGCAACACAAAAAAGGCATTTCCAATAGAAAGACAAGCCTAACCTCCACTGGGTTATTTCACCAAGAACAAAATCCATGGAGTTAAGTATAGTAAAACTGGACTGCCGTACCTGTTGGTATTTTAATTTCAATATTTTGTTCTCCATATTGTGTGCCATCGATATTCTGGTGCTGATACTCAGGGTACGCATCATTTGGTTCTATATAAGCCATCTAGCAGTCTATGGTGCATGGTGGAGTCTATGGTTTATCCTGCCCTCCCACGTACTTTCGGAGATCAGCCAGGAGCGGCCCCTCTACTATAGTGGAGGAGTGTCGCTTTGGTGCTTGAAAGGATGCAGAAAAACAAAATGATAATGCAACTATTGTATTATCATTTTATTTTTCGCTTCCTCCTTATAGGACAGGGCGGGGCGATCGTCGACAGCAGGGGGAGGAGGAGTAGTGAGCACTCTAAGTGCGCATGTCAGTTTGGCCGGCTGTCCAAGGCCAGCTAAACTGACATGCGCACTTAGAACTCTGCACCCGGGCAGTGTATCACAGCACGGTTGAAGAACCAGTGCAGGCTCACAGTCCCCATCTGAGTGGCATTTGTAACAGCATAAGAGAAACTTCTGGATTCAGTGTGGACAGAAGACGCAGAGAAGCACCGAGGAGGCGAGGAACATCGAGGCAGCATGTAAGTGCTTTTTTATTTTTTATTTTTTTTCATTATTCCCACCCCCTCGCAAACAACGCCCCCCCACTACGCAAGCACAACCCTCCTGCACCCATTGACCAGTGCCTAATTTGCGCTTGTTTTTTCCGGTGCTGAGCACCGGCACTTATTTTTGAGGGCCAGGCCTTATTCTTCCGCCTGCAACCAAAAGACACATATGGGAAAGACGGATGAAGGGAAAAACGAAAAAGCGTCACAAAGGGAGAAAGTAGAAAGCTGCAAGAGTGAGCAGAAGGGGCAGGGAGTGGCTTTATATGAATAAGAGCCATAGAGGGTCCCTGATTGGATAAAGTAGCTCATCCAGGGAAATAATCATTGAAAAGAAGAAGAAGTATAGAGCTACTATTGAATGCCACTATAAGGATATATATATAGAAAAACATCAGGATATACATATAATAACAAAATTGTATTTAGCGTATGTCAAGCTCTCATTATCTTGTGTGTCCCATCTGCGGACAATCAATACAGTACTTATAGATATATCTTTTCAGAGTAAAAGCTCATATAGCATTATATCAATCTCTTATTTCATTAATATTTTAATAGATATATACAGGAAAAACAGAAGAAAATATCAGAATAAAACACAAAGCTTATAAAAAAATATCTACATAATATATACAAAAAATATCAAACATCCCACCCACATCAAACTACAAAAAATAGACCCCCCAACTCATGTGCTGAATCATACAAAGTCATAAAAGCTCAGATCCACAATACTGATATACCTATACAAATAGAAAACGTATGTACAAAAAACGTAACCTATCCACTAAAGGCTGATATAGAACCAAAAAATATAGCAATCAATTCACTTATTCACATATGATTAAACATGGATTATGTAGACACTGAATTCAACTAACTGTAGGAACCAAGGTCTACACGCGTTTCCTTTCATTTGGAGGCCACCTTCATCAGGGCGGTTCCAAAGCTAAAGTTTATGTGTGGGAGCAATAACCACAGCAGGCACCGGCATACTGAGCAATACGCCAATTCTTTAGGATGCCATCATATCAGTAGAAGATATCTTCCAAATCCGGATATACAGATTTCTTCGATGGAAAAGCCAGTTCTTATAGATCAGTGGTTCCCAACCTGTGGGCCGGGGACCCCTGGGGGTCCGCGAAGCCTCGTCAGGGGGTCCGCGGCAGCTTAAAAAATGTAATAATATTAGGTCCCAGCTATCAGTATTGACTCAGTGGGGGTCCCCCGGTTCCAATAATGATTCAGTGGGGGTCCCCGGGCTCCAGTATTGATAAAATGGGGGTCCACAGAAGTGAAACGGTTGGGAACCACTGTTATAGATGGTATGTCCAAATTCCCCAGCTTGTTAGAATAACCACTCTTTAATGTTCAGTCCTCCAGAAGACGATAATTATTACACATTTATTTGCAGGAGCCGAGTGTTTAAGAGGGCTTTGGGCACCGGCACCTTTTTATTTTCAAATTAAGCACTGCCACTGAAGCTCCCCCCACCCAAATCCCCCCCCCCCCCCCTTCCCACCAAGCATTATTAACACCAGCCGCCCCTGTGATCAGCCTTAGCTATTCGTCCTGCCCTCTGAGGTTTTACTTTCTGTGAAGATTGGGAATGCTCTTGTCTCAAGGTCGTTCCGAAAAACTTCACACAGAATGACTTGACGTAACCCGGAAGCAGTGTTCACGGCCATGTCCTTGTCTATTGACTGCAGCCGTGAGCACAAGGTCTGACCCGCCCATGCTCAGAGCGGACATTTTAGCACTGACGTGTGTTTCTTCACACAAGGCCGTGAAATGTCTGATCTGACAGCAGCCACAGTGTTAAAGGCTTATTCTGTGGCTAAAACACACACGTAAACTCTGGCTACACAAACTGCCCACCAAACGGGTCCCCTATTACTGGCTGCCCTCAGACCACAGACAAGCTGTTATAGTGCTGGGGCGTGTACTGCCTACCTTTACTGTTTTGTTAATTTCAAGGGCTAAAATATGCAGATTTTTTTTTTTTTACAGAACATCACATGAAAATATTGTCCAGGTTCTAACCTTGATTAGAGCAGAAGGGTATGCATAGCAAACCCAGACTGGTCTTATGCTCGCTTCTGCATCCCTGTACGCCATCATCCTAGCATCACTGAGTTGCTGCCACACTAGTGATGGGCATCCATTAATAACCACTTTCTAAACTGAGACCATCTCACCTCCAGGGTGAGACAGGCAAAGGACTACCCACCACACTGTTCTCGTCATTCTCCAACTCGAGTCCTGCTGCTGAGCAGAGATGGTGTCTTCTGTGCCCGCTGCTGGGATTCGGCCATTCAGGCAGTTGACCACGGCTGGGGCAGGGTTTCTGTGTTCAAAGCCCCTTCTTTTTTCAGACCATCCCACGCCGCAGTTGGCTTTGGATAATTGAGGACCAGGATGCTTGAGAGTGGTCGATGCCTGCTCCTTGGACCTCCTTAGATGACAAAGCTGCTCTATAGCCTGGCACGCAACTCCACCAAGTTCCACCTCTCGAGTTACCTCATATTGATGTAGCACCGTGAGAGTTTAGAACAAGTGTGTGGTTTCACTTTCATAAGTCAGGATGCTGAGGAAGTGGTTCTCCACTCCAGGGTAATTTTTCCCCATTTTTTGTGGGTGATTGGATCCTAAATTTATAAAGTGAGGACGTGTGCCTGGTTCTACGCAAGAGGGAAGTGCAGGTTATGAATTGCCACATAGAAAGCTCTGTAGTGTTTGATCAATGAAGACTCTTGTGAGAGCGTACATTTTCCAATATGTTTATTAATGATTTTCATACTAAAATGTGTAATGAATTAATGTGCAAAACGAGTGACTTTGAAATGTTCGTTTCCCTGTTTTTAGCTGAGCAAGATTCTAACTAGATGCTGTGGTTATTTTCCATAATTCAAAGCTTTCATTAAAGTGTCTTCGATTTTTGTGTAGATGGGCTCACAGCTACCCCTAGTGGGTTGCTACGTTATGTCTTACAAGGTCATGTTTTAACCAAGCATTGCATAATTTGAAATGTCCTATTGTTTGAGAATGTTACTAATATCTGGTCTTTCCCTCAGGATGGAAGTGAGTTGAAACTGTAAAGGTTTCTTCCTGAGACAAGATATTCGAAAGGCGATGAAACAATGGAGCTACAGATGAGACGGTAGAGGAAACGCTACTTTTGAAGAAAATGTTATAGTTAGCGTAGATTTGTTGTATTTTAAGTCATCAATTTAGTTGTTGATTGGCTGAAATGAAACCACCCCGTAGATTGACCAATCATAAGGTTATTAGGATTTAGTATAACAACTTGGGTCGAATTCTCTGGGTTGGGTGATGTGATGAGTGCAGAGGAGAGCAGACAAGAGATAGCAGACTTGAGTGGGTGTAGCTGTTGTTAGGCCCAAATCTTCTGATGACATAACTGATGGTATCCCCTGACTGAAGCAAGCTATTTGCTGTTTCTACTTTTATTCTGGGTAATGTATGCCATTGTGATGTAAATTGTGTCTTTTGCTTTCCAGGTACCAGCTGCAACAAATGACATGATTGCTGAATATTAATATTTTAACCATTAACTGAGTTAAAGAGTTTTTCTAAATTTGTGTTACTAAATTCTTTTCACATGAAGCCCAACATGTTGATGCTAATTTGTAGTTAGTGAGGGAACTAATTTCGAAATGCTCATGACTTATTTTGAAATCATTTGATGCTGAACTAATGTATACTTTGCCATTATTACAGGTTTTTGTATTATTAATAAGTGTGATTCTTTTGGAGATAATTTGTTTAATTGTTTTGATCAAATTGAGATAAATGACACTTTAATCAACTGCTATTGATCTTATATGCTTATCATTTTTGTTTGAGAGTTATTTTCGTGACATTAGCATTGTTAATATAGGGAAATAAATCTATGAATTCTTCCTAATAAACTTGTGTGGTTATTGATTGGAGATTTATATTATTGATTGTTATTGACCTTTGTTGATGCTCACGTCGTTCATTGATGACATCTCCTCAAACCTATGTCGCTTCGATCCATCGTCCTCTAGCGCAGAATCCTCTATTCAGCGTAAATAATAGCTAGGATTCTGTGGTGCTGCAGCATTCTGGTTCTTCCTCTTCCGGCTTGAGTCACGACTCCGAAGATCCCAGATTTTCAGTTAAGAGCCAGAAGAACACTAGCTTAGGTCCCGGTGCCTCTTTTCCCACTTGCACTATATTGTTCGAGAAACACATTCAGTCTAAAGGAGGAGATAAGGTCCACTAACTGCCCTTCAGGAATCAGACAGTCGCGTAGCTGAAGCTAGGAATGTGTGTGTTGTTAAGTACTAGCAGCACAATGGAGGTGTAGAAGAAGGGGTTTTACTCTTAGGGGCATATTTACAAGAGGCGTGAGCCACTGTAGCATCACTTTTTTTGCTCTGGCAGTGCACAGCCATATCTATGAGGTCACATAAAGCCACTTTGCGGGGCTTGGAATGGCATCATGGATATCGAGTAAGACAAAGCAGCACAGGCCACTGCATTGCCTTACTCTGTGCCAGCGGGGTGTTCCATGGGAATTGTGACGGGTTTTCCCACGCAACACTATAGGAATTTGATGCTGCCCCAGATTTACTTAATGACGTAAACAGGGGTGGCATAACAAGGAGAAATATGTTTATTTCTAATAATTTTTTACTCTTTCCATGTGTGCTGCATTCTGCAGCACACTTTGAAAACGCCTCTCTGGATTGTTTTTCTGCAGGAAGGCGCCCCTTCCTGCACAAAAACAATCCTGCATGCAACACAGACACCATTCAACGATGGTTCAAGGGTTCCTGTGTTGGCGTTAGGCAGCAAATTGTGCACAAGTGCAGGGGGAAAGGACAGGAATGCACCGTAGTTATTAAATATGGTGCATTCCTGCCCTTTCACATTGGCGTAGGGCAGTAAGAAGACTTGCAGAGCTGCCCTACACTGGTTGCCCATAAATATGGGCCTTAGTAATGACAATAGCACCAGCAACAATCCAACCACAGCGGCAGTCTAGCAGTCTGCTTCCGGATATTGAGGTTAAAGGGTGGATCTGGTGAATGATGTCACAATAGAACTGTAAACCCAAGTTGACATCATCAAATAAATCACGATATAGAATGCCTATGATGTGTGATTGTTATCATGCAGGGTTAGGCTATAAAAACTGTTAGAATTGTTTGCACACTAGATCGCCCCTTTACTTATACAACCCTACAACAATCAGAATGACAACCAAGCCACCTAGACCATTAGCTCTGCCAAAGCTCTTGTAGCAACATAGCAGTCTACAATAATATTCCATTAAGATTCTAGGGCCAGGTGTACAAAGCCTTTTTGAAACTACCAACTGTGTGATTTCCAAAATCACAAGTTTTTCAGTCGCAAAATGGCTTTTTTTCTATATATTAAACCCATTTTCTGAGTCAGCAAAGACTTTCTGAATTGCAAACGGGTTAGGAAGAAGTGTGGAAGGGGCGTGCCCTCCTAGTTGCAAGTTGCAGTTTTTGTGTCAATTGTTTGCAATCACAATTGTAGCTGCAATGCACTAATCAGTTAACAGCACATCAAAGGAGGTGGTAGCTGATTCGCAAAGGGAACGTTGTCTCTTTGGGACACCTTCGTATTTGTGAATGCTGTAGGCAGTTTATAGGCGAGGTCAGTGGTCGGGTAGATGTTTTCCCAAACTTAAACTTTTTTTGTTATATAACTGTACCGGTCCGTTAAAAAATCCAAATCTGCTTTAAACAAAAAAAATAAAAATTTGGGAATACAAACACTGGAATGGTGGTCTGCTGTTCCATGCAAGTCACCGCTCCTATGTTTGTAGACAATGCCAGTGGGTGCTGAACAGTGACCTGCCTAATTAATATTCATGAGGCAAGTCATTCTGTGTCCCTCTCTATGACTGGAGATTGTGTGAAGCGACCTATTAGTATAAAGGTCCCATTACCCAATTAAAGACTAGTTGCAAAAAGTTGGTGTGCATTTTGCTCCCAGTTTTTGTGACCAGTGTTTTACCATATCTGATGCCCTAGTTCCCAATTGTAGTTATTTCTTCATCAGAGCCTGAGATTGCAAATTAAAGTGTTCTGCCACAATATTGAAATATTTGGTCAATCAATATTGTGCCATGCTACCTCTATAAATACTAGCCTGGGCGAATAAAGCAACTATCAATTGAAGGAGGTGTTAGCAAAAATCAAGACTCATCTAGGGAGAATTCTGGGAGATTTTTTAGATGACCTGTTTCAGCCAGTAGCAGCCTATGTAGACATCACAGCAACCATTGCATCAGTTGGTGAAGGTGTGGTTTTCTGATAATTTAAGGATTGTGGACTGGATCTCTGTAGCCATCCCTTCAAACAGCAGCAGCTCTTTATCAGGAGCATCAGAGTGCAGCCCCCCCCTGTGTTGGACCTGACCCTTTTTCCAGGGTTACCCCATACATTTTGCTTTTTTCCTCCTATTTTTTTCTGACCTGTTTTTTTATGGCTTTAGGACTCTGAACACTTTACCACTGGTAACCAGTGCTAAAGTGCGTATGCTCTCTGTCTAAATTGTAGTGATGATTGGTTTATCTGTGATTGGCATATTTGATTTACTAGTAAGTCCCTAGTATAGTGCACTGTGTGTGCCCAGGGCCTGAAATTCAAAATCCTACTAAAGAGCTGCAGCACTGATTGTGCCACACACATGAGTAGCCCTGCAAACATGTCTCAGGCCTGCCATTGCAGTGTCTGTGTCTGCAGTTTTAAACTGCCATTTTGTCCTGGCAAATGCACCCACTTGCCAGGCCCAAACCTTCCCTTTTACTACACGTAAGTCACCCCTGAGATAGGGCCAAGACAGCCCTGTGGACAGGGTGCAATATTTTTAAAAGGGTAGGACATGTACTGGTGTGATCTACATGTCCTGATAGTGAAATACTGCTAAATTCGTTTTTCACTATTGCAAGGCCTATCCCTCCTCTAGGGCAACATGGAGATTGTCTTGAAATATCTTTTAAGTGTAATTTCCCATTGGGAGCAGATAGAGATGTGGAGTTTGGGGTCTCTGGATTCTCAATTTAAAAACACATCTTTTGGTGAAGTTGGTTTGTGAACTGTGGGTTTGAAAATGCCACTTTTAGAAAGAGGGCATTTTCTTCCTTGGCCATTCTGTGCCTCTCCCCGTCTACTGAATACCATCCTGGGTCAGGATGACATTTGGGCTGTTTGTGTATTCACTATATACAGTCACACAAAGGGAGCTGAGGTGTGCACTACATGTCCTGATGGGTCTTCCTGAGCTAGAGTGGTGAGAGGAGCTGACACATACACATGAATATAACTCTGCCTGTCCTCACACAAAACGGTCTCTATCTCCAGGAGTGTGTCTGGGGTCAGATATAGATGTATATTCCACTCTACTCTACAACACTCCACACCACTGCACTCTACTCTGCACCACTCCGTGTCACTGCACTCTGACCACTCCACTCTACGCCACTGCACTTCATTCCACTTCACTCTACGCCTCTCTACTCTACCCTATACCTTTCTACTGTATGTCATTGCACTCTTCGCCACTCTGCTCTACACCACAGAAGTCTTCACCACAGCACTCTATACCACTCAAGTCTAGGCCACACCAATCTACTCTGCACAGCTACACTCTACGCCACTGTACTCTACACCACTCTTCAACACTGCATTCTACGCCACTGCATGCTATGCCAATAAACTCTATGCCAATGCACTTTACTCTGTAACACTGGACTCTAAACCCCTGCACTCTACGTCAACTCACTGTACGCCACTCTAATGTACTCTGCACCACTGCACTCTACACCACTTTACTCTATGCCATTACACTCTATGCCACTCTACCCTGCATCACTTAACTCTACGCTCCTTCATTCTACTTTGAAACAATCTACTCTGCGCCACTCTACTCCATCTGTGCCAATCCACTCTATGCCACTGCACGCTACACCATTCTACTCTTATGTGCCACTCTTCTGTGCCACTCTACTCATCTGTGCCAATCCACTCTATGCCAACGCATTCTTCACACCTGCACTCTATGTCACTACGCTCTACACCACTGCACTCTATTCTGCATCACTCTACTCTACACCACTGCTCTCTATGCCATTCAACTCTATGCCACTGCACTCTGACACTCTACTCTCCAATACTGTACTCTCTGCAACTATACGCCACTCTACTCTGCACTCCTCCACTCTATGCCACTGCACTCTGTGATACTATACTCTACTTTGCCCCACTCTGTGCTATTCTACTCTGCACCACTCTACTCCGCTGCACTCTATGCCACTCAATGCTACCCTGCACTCTAAGCCACTGCACTCTATGCCACTCAACTCTACTCTGCGCCACTGCCCTCTGCATCACTCAACATTACGCCACTCCACTCTGCACCACTCCACGCAACTATACTTGATGCCACTGTACTCTGTGCCAGTCCTCTCTGCGCAACTCCTCTCTGCAGCACTCCATTTTGCACCACTGCACTCTACTATGCACCACTCTAAACTATGCTGCTGCATTGTACACTGCACTCAATGCCACTGCACTCTCCTCCACTATACTCTGCAAAACTCTACACCAGCCCACTCTTTGCCACTCCGATACACAACAGGCTCTGCCACTCCACTCACCAACACTCTACTCCACTGTTCACCATTCCACTCTATGGCACTCCATGCCACTCTCTTCTATGCCCCTAACTTTTAGTCATGCTGAACAGCAGCCACGCTGGTGAACAACATGGCTGAAACACACTGGATTGTCAAAGTCAATAGGTCTTGCTTTGCCAGAGCTTGTTCCTTGGTGCATCTGCCTGCAAATGTTATGTTCTGCCTTTTTGCCAATAGCCTCCAAAGGCACGACTTATTTGCTTTGCCAATGTCTGTTACAAAATGTGGCTAGCTGGAATTCCACCAAAGGGATGGTCACGGGAGGGGTGAATGGCAGCTGCACTCACACCCCCCGATAATACTCAGAGGGGAACTGTGGCTTGACCCACGACTGCATAAAAGCATTTTTAGTAAAATGTTTTTATTATATTTGAATCAATAAGGTTAAGCATTTGTTTTAATTATTGACTAAAGAAAGGGCAAATAGCTTGAGTTATTTTTTCACGTCATTTTTATTTTACACCATTGCATCTGTAACTCCAAATACACAGCAACAGTGACGTCACAGGAAATGACGCTGGATGTGTGCAGCCCGGAAAACAGGCGGTATCAGTTCTGGGATCGACATGGTGTAGTATCCTGAAACAATCTGACGAAATTAAGAGATTATGTGCCCTGTGATTTTTAAAGTACACTTGGCACCAAAACACTTTTCAAAAAGTCCTAAACAAAGGCAGGAAGGCAGCTGTACACTTACAACTGGCACACAATGCCCCGCGAGGGGACTTTGGGAAGAGTTATAGGGTTTTCTGCGACTGCAGGAAGCTCCTGCAAAATGGCTACTTTGGATATTTTCATAAATTCAGGAATAGGAAAAAAGATATCAATGCTTATTTTTTCACTACTGTAGATATCTCATTCCCAAAATAGGACAGAGTAGACGAAATATTGGCAAATTACGTCTGGCTCTGGCAAGCTGGTCAGGTAAGTGTTTTATTTATTTTTATTTCAAGATTGGGCTACAAAACTAAAAAGTTGAAAAAGAAACCTGAAACCTGTTGAAGCCTGCACGTGGTGGACATTCGCTTGCAATACAATTTTTAAATTAAAAAAGAATTAACCACTTCATGTAGGTTTGAGAAAAAACAGTAACGGTGCTTCCTAGCAGGCAACAGTAAATGGGAAATGTATTGACATCCATTTTAATGTTAATGCACTTCGTCACAGGAAGATACGATTACTATCGGTGCAAAGATAGCATACTCTGGGCTTTGTATTGCTATAACCTCTTGACGTAGTTTAGAAACACAGGGGCGCCTACAAAATAAGAAAAGATAAAAACTGGAAAGAAGAAAGCCTGGACGGGAAGAAGTACTGGGTCAGCATCCCTGGCTCTCGAGTGCACTTCTTTGTAGAGGGATGCGCGCATGATTAACAAAATATCATCACTCAGTTCAGGAAAACCAGCTCAGAACGCTGTGGGTAGAACCAAAATGTGATTGTCAGCTGAATAGACCAATTGATGAAGAGGGGTGGCCCAAAGGATCCATGTATGCATTTTCTTTTAGGATTTTTTTCGATTGCATAAGGTTTACAAGAGAATAAAGCTGTGTATATGCCAGACCTAAAAGAAGCAGCAGACAAGAACCTGCACAGAGCTCTGTACCGCATGCAGAACAAAGATTTGGATCGTGGCTGAAACAATAACACCTTTCATTTCCAGAGGATGGTAAATTCCTGTTGGTAAAAGTCTCATCTTTATTACAGTTCTAAGAAGCAGAAAAAGATGTGCAGGAAATACTTTATGAAAAGGAAACGCACTCTGATGGGGTGGGTGAAAGGGCCCTCCAAGGAGATCCACTCCGCCCCCCCCCCCCCCCCCCCCCGGGTTGCTTTTGCCGCTCAGTCAGACATTTGAAATCTGATTGGTCAGCATTCCAGCCAGTCGGGTTTCCGATAATGGTCTGCGCCTGGTCCATTTAGTTGCAGCATTTCAAAGATGGAATTACTGAATTTTTCTTTTGGTCAAAGGCTTTTCCATACCTACTTGTGACGTTTGATTTGCACACATTCTAAACCAGGGTAGGGGCAATAAAACTGAAAGACCTATATAACCCGAGCAAACACTAAACATTGCATTATATACTTTTATGGATTGTTCCGGTCCAATGAGGCGCCTTTTATTTATGTTGTATAAGACTGATGGCAATAAAAACTTCACATTCTTGGTCTCCTGGAGAGAATGGCGCAAAATCTTGTATTGCAATTGTAGATACTGAAGATAGTCTGAATCATGGGCCAGTTGCACGTACTCTTATTCACTAAATCAGAGAGTTTGCAACAAGGAAAACACTTTTTCTAATGTACCTCTTTAGAAGTTAAACAATTCCGGATTGCTAAATGGGTTAAGTAATGATCACCGATTTGAAATTTGGAAGCAGCATGTTTGAGGCCTCCTTTCCAAACTGTGAACCTTTAATCTATGTATCAGTGGTTTCTGGTGGCAAACTACTGACCAGTTACTGACTCCCAAGTTGGGGCGGTAACTGATTCTCAAAGCAGAAAAGAGTCCCCTTTCCACCCCGTACCCTTTGGGAATCATTGTGTCAGCTGGAGGGGGTGTAGTCAGAGCTCCAGGAAATCACTGTCTGTTCTCACTGAGGTTTTTCAAAATGGAAAAACTTCTTTTAAGAAATTCGGGCTGCTGAAAAAAACAAACATTTTGAAACTTTCCCAGGAATGGTGGTCTGCCATGTCTCGCAGGTCACCGCCCGTGTGAAGGTTGGCATTTGGAATACCTTGCAATTTGCATCCTGCCAAATAAATATTAAGTAGGCAGGTCATTCTGCGACCCCCACCTCCAATTCTTTATTTTGAGAGCTGACCTATTAGTACATAGGTTGGTTTGCAAAATAAATTACTGCACACAAAAAGATGGTGTGCAAATTGTGGCTGCTTTTTGGGACAAGTAGTTTTGCCCAAGTTCCTGACAGAGTCTGAGATTGAGAGGGCTTTCAGGGATCCCACGTACAAGTATAATATTCCCAGAGCTCTTAACTTTCATTTAATTTTGATTTCAGCTCCTTAAAATCATTCTAACTTTAGTCTGTAACATATAACTCACGATTGCCCCAAAGAAGCTAATTATTAAAATAAAAAAATGTGAAGGCAACTAGGAAAACATAAACAGTATTTTAATTTGTAACTTTTTGCACTGAAGACTGATGTACACAAGTTGTATACCATTATGTATTTCATACTCTTCCAGTAGATTTCTAGTGTTTGTTGGTTGTGCAAAGACACAAGATACCCAGAACCACCAACCGACATGAATTTATTTTTCATTGTGTTTCGAGAATGTATCAATTCATAAGGTCAAATCTAATGAATATAAAATAGGTATGAAGGAAAGCTAGGCATTTTTATACCTGCCCAAGATCCCGAGTTTAGGAACAGGGATTATTTGCAGCACTTTTTTGAGGGTTAGCCATAATATCAGGTGGTTCTGAAGGAGGTATGTTCTTTTACACACATTGACTTAAAATATATTTGGGAGACAAAAAAAATTGGAGAAAGTCAATAGATCATAATAAATATGCTACCATTCAGCATCACCTCCCTTCCCCCGTAAAAACGGTACCCCAGTTTTGTGAGTGACCTATTGCTTGAAACAGTAAATGTTCCAAATTCAATGTGGAAACATCAATATTTTTTCTTTTCAACTTATAGTTTTGGGGAGGTTGACTGCTGCAGTTTTTGGGCCTGGGCTCCACTGGCAAACAGGGACACCAAACCAACTCCAGACATTTTGGAAACTAGACACCCAGGAGCCCAGGTGGTGTAGCTTGTACTGATTCTACCACTTTTTTGTACCCAGAATGCCCTAAAAATGGCAAAGTATAAGTGAAAAAACTCAATATCCTTATATAATGGAAAATTCTTCAGCTTGCACTCAACAGATACAGTCATACTTACCTGCATCCGTGGACTTCCCCTGATGACATTGGTACACACGTGTGGAAGGGCCTCTTGTGCGAGACAGGAACAGGTCAAAACTTAGACAGTGTAAAATTAGTGCAGCGTCAATGGGATCTTCACAGTCACAAACTTGGTCCATTCCTGTCATATGCACCAGGCCCACCCACGCTGGCGGGGTACTGTTTTTCTCGGGAGACATGTGGAAATGCAAGATAGTAAGAATATTGCCACTGGATGGAAGGGCCTGAGATTTCTTTCATATAAATATGGGGACGTAAGAGTTTTTGACCCATACTTTTCCAGACATGTCCAGAGCTGTGTGGATGATAAATGGCATGCGCATTCATGCACGTCACATCAGCCTGGAATGCCCTAGGTATCTAGTTTCAGAACTGCCATGTTTGGTGGGGTTCCTTGGGTGCCGGCTAGCACAGAGCTGAGGTACTGCAGTGATCCACTATGACAAGTGAGAGGAAATAGTGAGATTTTAGCAGTACATTTTACGTTTAAATGGCATTCTCTTTAAGAAAACGGCTTGCCTCCATGCAAGCAAGCCTGGATTGTTCCGGGTCTCCTGTCTCCAGAAATGCCCATTGAGGTATGGATCCCTGAGTGTAGGCTGACCCGGTGCCCAAATACTTGAAGCCACCACCAATGGCAAATGTGAGGAGACTGGGATTTCTTTGAGTGTAGTCTTGACACTTGGGTTGGCAGAGAGGGGTAAGCCCCTACTCTGTCTCCCTTGGGGGACGGAAAGACTGACTGGGGTAGAGCCCCATGCCAATACAGGCCAGTGTTCCATCCCATTTCTTCTCTCAGTGTTTTCTCTGGTGTTCTGGTTGGTTTCCTGCCCTGCACTAGTGCGGGCAGATAGTGATGAACACCACAACCTGCCCCACGAGACGGCATAAGGACCATCTTGGGTCCACCCAATATAAGGATAAATCAGGCCCACCGCATACTTTTTAAAAATAATGTTTCCCTGGTGGTTGGGTGGGCTTTTTTGCCCCTAGGTGAGCAGATGGGGTTGTTTTTCCCCAATTTGCCCACTTCATGAGATCGGTAGGACAGAAAGCTTGCCAAACAAGCAGAGAGAAAAGCAAGATAAGGAATAGGGTGTGAGATGTCTCTATTCCAGCACTGGGCTGCACCCACCCCCCCGGGCACCAGTCTTTCTACCAGTTTAGGGGACGGGCAGATGGGATAGTTCACCTCCAGTCTTCTCTGTACCACAGGGTTGGAAAGCCACTAGGCACCGTGCATTGACCTGTCTTGGCATTGGGTCCAACCCTGGGCTCTAGATATTCTTATTGCATGCTGGGGATGCAGATGAGGTGTGTACCCCCCCTCTGCCACTCCATAAGTCATAACTACACGTAGGGAAAAAATATTCTTCTCACTTCCCTTGATGCATGCCTGCAGTACTTACACTCTGGGCTCCAGGGGGGAAGGCAGATTGTCTTAGGCAATGAGGTTGGGCACTCTAATGCCAGGATGGGCAAGCCCACCACACAATTCTTTACTTTCATCTCTAATCTCTGGCTTCTAGTGGGCTTTCTGCACCTTAATCCAGGGAGGTGGGGAATACATACCATGAAATTGTCCTCTGAGAGGAGGCAGAAAAACTGTAAAGGGCTTGTCGGCAGGAAGGCAGCCTGTTGCTAGAAGCCAGTGCTACACATATTCCGTTTTTTGTTTTAAAAACGATTACATCTTCACATTTAGAGACTTTATGTTCCCCTACACAATAGGCAGAAGGAGGGTAACCCATCCTTCCCTCCAAAACTGGCTGCGGTTGGGGCCGAAAGACTAGTGAGGCACAGAAGTGGGGGAGAGATGGCCCATGAACCAGCCCCCTACCAAATCCTTTTTTTGTTTTCCAGATATTATCCTGGGACTCTAGTGGGCTTTCTACCCCACCCACGAGATGGGCAGATTGGGGGCAATTTCAACAGTCTGCCCACCCCACAGGGGTAGAAAGACTGACTAGGACATGTGGGTGGAGCCAGCTTGATGCCAGGATGGGGCAGCCCCCCACAACCATCACTTTTGTTTTGTCCTAATTATTATCCTTGGCATCTAGTGTACTTTCTGAATCCCTTGTGAGGACACATTGGAGGTAAATTCTAACAAACTGCCCCCACGTGCAGAAAGACTGTATCAGACATGTGACTGGGAGAGACAGTCCAAGGCCAAGATGGGACCCCATCCATTCCTTCCTGGTGCGAGGGAAGCTATCCCCTTGCATCCCGAATAGGGGGTCATAAAGAGAAATCCCTCTGGTGCATTCGCCATTAGTGGGAGGACATGGTGTTTATATCCTCCACACTGGGGAGGTGGTGTGGGGGACATGAACATCTTGTGCTCCACACTAAGGAGGCAAAGGTAGTTACTTAGGGTTTGTTATGCTTCAGTTTCAGGAAGGCAGCTCTCAATGAAAAACACAGTCAATTACACAGGTATCTTTGAGGTGTATCATTTCACTATTTGAAGTAGAAGAAGAATATTTGTGACAGATTACTAACATATCTTTTACTGTCTTTAAATTCTCATTCTGACCTGCAGATGACTTTGCCCAGCTGAGGGATGAGTCAGAGTGGTGATATAGGACAAGTGGCATGCCACATTGAGTACCTTGCACTGAGTTTCCTCCTAAGTGGGTTCACAATCAGGCTGAGCTTTCAGGTACTCCCCAGACACTATCTTTGATGGATACTGAGAGGGGTCAGCTACAGCTGACAGAGCTCCCACATTGTGCAGTGCCACGTTTGTGCCACGCTGCCCATCCGTGACGCCTTAGACTCAAATACAAGAATCCTTAAAGTGACAAAGTCAGACGGGCTGCTTTACGGTACCCTGCTGCAGCTTTCCATTTTGTTCACAAGAAAGGCTAGCAATGCAATAAGAAATAAAGTGAATGTGGATGTTTAGCAAATTTCCCTAATGTGGGCTGGGGTGGTTCTCGTTCAGGTGTCTTTCTCAAGCTGCACCACGAGACATAGCTTTCGGTGTAAATTGAAGTTTCTCTCAGATGGTGTCACGGGGGCTGGCTCCAAACTAGAGCACCCGCGACACGGGCACAAACAAGTGTGAGATTTCATACCTGGCTTCTTCATCCTTTCTGAAGCAGCTGTCAGGAGCAGTTAATAGAAACTGCAATCACACTCCACATCCCTGCCATCCAGAAAATGGCACTTCTCAGGAACACTAATCTCCTTGTTGAACAAAAGGCCCTGTGGAACTACTAAAAGCAGTGCTCAATTTAAAAATAAATGTAAGTGCCAGAGCACTTCTCAGGAGGCCAGTGCTCTTTGCACCCCCATTGCCCCTACCAGCACTGCCAATGACAGTATTAATACAACAACTAACTGTCACAATCCTGCAAGTGTGAAAATTCAGACTAATCCAGGCCACTCAAAGATATAAGAATGATGTGGGAGGCATTCATTATCCATTTTAATGCAGATTGAATTATTACACACTCTCAGACAAACAGTGCCACCATGTGGGGGACTATCAGAAGTGGTGGTGATAAGAATGAAGTGGAGGTGCCGAGCACCGGAAACCACCAGCTCAAATTATGCACTGGCTAAAGCTAGCCCAGTCTTTCTGTCCTCACTTCAGTGGCTGGGTTTCCTCCCTCCAGCTACATGAATTCAAGAAAAACACAGTCACTGTCTGGGAAGGTAACCTCACCTCCATCCTGTGCAATGCTAAACCAGGGACATCCACTTGGATCCAACTTTGCTTTGATAATTAACTCTGCAAGGCAACTTTTAAGGGAAAACATCAGAAGGCATCCTCTCCAGCATTTGCAGAATTTGTTTATCTATGTTTCCATTGTTTACACTGTATATTCTCTCAGACTGCTTTGATGATGAGGTTACTGCTTTTATTGAAGCACAGGCCACAGGTCTCGTAATTTCCACATATATGCGCCCAGCCGTTACTTTACACTTTGAAACCCTGTGCTGGTTAGCTGATATTTTTGAAGCAGTAATCAAGCAGCCGGCTACCAGCAGACAAACAGTCTCTGATTCTAGGGTCTTTCGCAAGTACCTAATATAGCATTATCTAACACACATTTAATGGTTTATTTCTACAGTTTTGCATTCTCAAAGTGCAGTGTGTCTCAAAAGTCTACTCTATATTTCTAAAAACCTGTATGAAAAGTTTGACCACGACTTAAAGCTTCAGATTGTCTCTGCTGCTTTTTTCTTCACACAACCTGTCCATCGTTTGCATACTCTTCATCTGTGCGCACTCTCTAAAGCCTACTCTACGTCATGTGCAAGCTTGTCTTAATCCTCATTACTATATTTCTGCAGATTTCCCACACCTCGCCTCAAAGATCTCAACTTGTCCTTCTTTTAAAGTTATACCCTGCAACCTACACTTTCTAATGTGCTCTATCCTATAATTTCAATCCACCAATCATCTGCATGAACCCCCAACACCTGCCACATTAATGCTCACATCTAACTCCTTCTAATTTATTCCACCACAAATACTCTAGAGTGAGTGACCTCCATGAGAGCACGAGACCAATCTCAATGCCTAACAATAACCACTGGATTAACCCCTAACCTTGGGGTCCAGAGCACTGTGCTGCCCTGGGTAAAGTGCTTCAATGGCTTGTCCAGGGAAGCAAGCACTACATAAATGAAATGACAATATAATAGCAACAGTGTAGAGTGTCTCCGTTTTCTTTCTTATACCATTCTACTACTGTCCAACATAATACGTTGTGTGTGGCTGGCGGTGGTAGTGGCAGTGAGGGGTGGGAGAAAGCATCGCTCCAGTTGGCTACACAGGGTAAGGTAGTACCAAGGTTTGTTATTCTCTTCAGTTGCTCACTCTCTTCTCTTTTCTGCACTGAAATTAAGTGTGTTCATTAGTTCCCCCTCTTTATTCCCCTCCATGACTTTCTTCACTACGGCTCCTTCACCGACCCACTAG
This sequence comes from Pleurodeles waltl, assembly GCF_031143425.1. Taxonomy (NCBI): domain Eukaryota; kingdom Metazoa; phylum Chordata; class Amphibia; order Caudata; family Salamandridae; genus Pleurodeles; species Pleurodeles waltl. Next base: position 1,143,685,557 of record NC_090448.1, read on the forward strand.
GGTTGGTCCTACAGACATTTGAAGTAGTGTAACATAGGCTCAAGGAGCTGTGAAGCTCTTTGCAAGGAACATGTTTATTGTGAGAGGAGCATTTCTAGCACGAGTCGCTGAACTCTGAACAGTACTGTATGGCTGAGACAAGAGGGCCCAAACCAGGATGTGGCCAGGAAGTGAGTGGGCTAGAGAGTGGGACAATGCAACTGGGTCAGTATGACAAAGCACACCTGGTTTAACTATTACACATTCTAGCATCTATGCATTTCGATGTTCTACGATTGCACATACATTACATTTTATGCAGTGGTGTAACGAAACTTGAGGGCCACCACTGCAAAGTACGTGGAGGGGCCCCCTTCCGAGCTCAGTCAGGAACTCGCAGGTCACCTAGAGCTTGGAGGCCCTTCACATCGCAGGGGCTGCAGGGGCCTTTGTTACACCACTGATTTTATGCTATTACACATTCACGCACAGGGCGACAAAATGAATTGCTCATAATTACCTGCTTTCTTCAAGTAGTGTTTGCTTCTTGCACCCTCAAGACTCCTTAAAGTTAGACCCTGCAGCCTAGAAATTCCCAGTTTCCTCTATCTCATCTTTTAATCCAACCAACCATCTGCACGAACTCACAACCCCCACATCAACAATCACATCTAACTTCTACCTATTTATTCCACCATAAACTCACTAGAGTACATGGTCTCCTTTGACAGTTTTAGAACTGTTTATGCTTTCTTCTAATATTGCTGCTTTTCACAACTGTACACAAGGTTATGGAGCACACCCTCGGTGTCTGCACACCAGTGACCATCCTTTGTGTTGCGTAAGACACCTTAAAAATCATCACTTCACAATCATTCCTCTTCAATTCTGCACTCAATGTTTGTAATGTAAATGTTTCTGTTAAGCTTTTTGGGTAAACATGCTACAATAAATGAACATAAATGAAGAAAATGGATTATATTCCACTGGGAAATCACTGGCAATGGATCACAGAGCCTGATTTATGAAAGTTCCTTTTGGCTTGAGAAGTTATATTATGTGATGGGTGCTGCTGCAGACACATGCCCTGCCCTTGTTACCCCAGCCGGCCACTAGGGGGAGTCTGAGAGCAGGGCCAGTGCATCCGTAAGGTGAAGCAAGGCGGCGTATGACTGCGTCAGTAACGGGTAGCCAATGAAAACACAGCCCTTGTGCGGGGAGTGCCACGGGGTGAGAGGAGCAGAGGATTAAAAAAAGAGAGCAGTGACGTAACAAAACCTGAGGGAGCCCCCCCTGCAAAGTACATGGAGGACCCACTCCCCGACCCAGTCAGGAGCTCACCCAGTCATTGTACTGTGCGGAGGGGGCCCCCTGGAACTCAGGGAGGGGGCCCTCCGCACCGCAGGCGCCGCAGGACCTACATCACGCCACTGGCGGAGAGAGACCTGGACCTGACAGTAAGAAGACAAAGTGCAGTGAAGAGGACTGGGATACCAAAATAGAACAAGGTACTAAAGGGGACATTAAATAAAAAAAAAGGAGGACAAGGGCCTTAAAAAGGACACGAGGCTATAAAAACAGATTGAGAAAATCTGAAGGAAATTATGTTAATGAAATTCCTAATTTGTGCATACATATGAGTGACAGTCAATGGCAGGAATGTGGCAGAGCATATAGTTAAATATACATCATATGGCACTCTGTTTCCACAGTGACCTTTGTGACGTGCTGCACTTCCGTGGGAGAAGCTATTTGATCCTAGGACAAAATACAATTAAAAATGGAAATCCAATAATTGATAAAATGCAATCTATCAAACGCAGACAGATAAATGAGACGTGAATCTTGACAGTTACGCCTAAACATTGACAATGACACTTGGATGGTTTAGTGAGGTTCTCAGATGGGCTAAAGAACAAACACCCCACGAAGACATATAAGTAATGGCTGCCGAAGGGGCGGTCTGACCTGTGCATCCTCGTAGGTGTACCTCCCGGGGTCTTTGACATTCTGGCTGGTCCTCTCGAAGCTGTGGGAGTCCAGGTTGATGGGGCACTGAGCACCAGGGCTTAGGAACTCATGCCAGATCTCGTCCACCCTCGCAGGCACGTCTTGCAGGGGCTGCTTCTTCAGTTCTTGCACAGCCAGCCAAAACCTTTCAGGGGGAATATGAAAACAAATCCAAAACAAAATGTCAATTGTGCTTTATTCAAGCCATGCAGCCTTGGGGTTCCCAGGGACATCACAAGCCCTGAACATAACCGGCTTCTGCCGGCTGGAACACAGATATTATAGAGGTAAATAGAGTGTGGCTTCACAATAACAATTTTCATGTTTCTGCTTGTGCTTATCTGTGGAAAGAGGTTCTTGCCTTGAACTGAATGATGCAGTTCATCTCCCACAAAAATGCTTCTCTTTTTTTTTTATATCAAGCCTGGCATAACTGTGCAACTGTCTGGCGAACGTGGTGTGCTTCATTCTTTAAACTATAGATACTGCGGCCTTTGCCTTCATTTAGCTGTGTAGTACCCACTTACCTCGAACTATTGGCTGTTTGGTGCAAAATTCTGCACCAATTGAGTGCTTGCAATGCATGTGGGACTATTTTATTTGATACACTCAATCATCATGCTGTTTATTACATTACATTGTTGTGATCTCACTTATGCTTTCAGAAACCATGTCCCTGTGTCCTACAATGGCAGCCGAACAGTTTTCTTCAAGCTGTGGCCAGCCAATCACATCTTTCAGTCCTGCAGGACCGGTGCTAGTCCAGCTGGGCTGAAAAGGGCCAACGGGAGAAAAAGCTCTTTCAGGTACTTAGAAACCCTTATGTTGTAAATTGACGGCGCTGGTGGACTCCCAAGGATCCAAACATCACGATATACCTATTTTAAACCCCTTCATGCCCTCCCGAGCACATCTTTACACGTGAATCTCTCAATAGACTGCTGAACAGATTTATATCACATCACAAAATGGATGCTTTCTGCTTAAAATTAAGACTTTCAGCCAAATCTGGTTTCATTCTATTCAGACATTTTTTCTGTATCGCTTCCCAAGATGTCCTGTAGTAAATAACATGGGAAAACAATGCTTTGATACTCCTACTTTTTCTCAGCCCCCGCTTGGTGGATCACCTCAAAGCTTTCCAGTGTGGTCTATGGTGAATGATTTTTTCTTTTTGGAAGGTTCTTTGAAGATTCATGAAATGGCAACAAAAGTTATTAGCAAAACAAAAAACGCTCTACCTATGGAAACTTCGGCCTAGCTGTTATGACAGAGGGGGATTGGCATTGCATTGGACAGACAGGGAATTTTAAAGATCACATCCATGGTCAACGGCAAGAAGAAAACCACTTAGATTAATGAAAACATTAAAACAATGAAAACTCAACATTCCACGATGCAAATGGTGGAAATCAAGAGAAGTAAAAGACAAAATTATACTATGCCAGTATAATAGAGCCTACAAAAACAATCATCAGAACCACAATATGTTAATACTACACCACAAGCACAAATGGGCTGCTCATCTTAGGAACTCAACAAGATCCCAGCAGAATTCGTCAATCCAGAGTGCCAAAACACAGAAACATCACGATGGCAAACCTTCGGTGACAAATCTCAATGGAATTCAGCTCAAAATGTATACAATTATAGAGAAGAATGATGATGTCAGACCAACTCTCTGGATTCATACCGCGAAGAGGCACAGAGTCAGCCTTGTATCCATATGGGAGGACCTAAAACTCTCAGTGCACTAGAAAGGAATTGCTGCCCTAGTATTCCTTGACCTATCAGTGGCTTAGTTGCATTTGAGGCTATCCATCACTGTTCGCTACCACAAAGATTCCCCCATCTTGCAATAGGTAAAAATTATCTAAATTGATTGCCCCATAAATCAAAGCGAGACAAAGCTTGCTGTGTCTACATTATTCGTAATCCTGAGATAGACTCTAGAACAATAATCGCTCCTTGTAAAACAATCTACGTCCATGTATATGCAACAGCCCAACCAGCACATTCTACTCATGTTGGCAAACACTCTAACAACTTTCTATGTTCAGGTTATGTTAAGAAGGACTGACCTGTGTCTAGTATAGTAGTTAATTGTTAATGTGATACCAATAACACCCAGCAGTCAGGCGCCTGACTGTAGCTCAGACAGATTGCATAATAATTGTCTTACACTTCCTGCCCCCCTTACCCTCATATAAGACAGAACAGCTATAGGACATGTCTGTCACCTGGTACAGGACAGTCCAAACCTCTCATCATCATTGGAACAGGCATGGACTAACTGAAGAAATCTGTCACACACCGCTGACCACCAGAGGACCCTAGTTTAGTCCACAACCGCAGTTCCTTACTAACTGCATACTATGACCATTTCTTGACATCTCACAATTATGAAAGGGACAACTGTAAAGTTCTATCACAGAAGATAGCCTGATCATCTTTCCCACCAATTAAGCCTTTTTGGTACCATGAACACAAACAAAAATCTCATAATGGACGACCCAGTACAATAAGCAGCTTAGTCGACTGCAACATATGAAACACGATAAAAGGACCTGCATAGCTACTTAAAGGTGCCAGCTTACTGAAAACCATAAACTGGGAGCCTCCGTCACACTTATTCAGCCATCACACTGGTATGCCATGTATTTTACAACACAATAACCGGACCTCAGTGGTCATCATGCAGAACACGGAAACACTTCCCACACAGGATCAAAAAAAGACAGAACCCATGATCAGCACACCTTTTACCAGTGGTCTGGGGACCCCTGGGGTCTGCAATGCCTAATCATGGGGTCTGGGACTGCTTAGAAAAGTAAATAAAACTAACAGAATATTAAAGTTTATGCAAATAGAAAAGCAACATGTAAAACTGAACATTTTTAAATGTTAGGTAAATATAAAGAAATTTGCAATTGGAGACATAGGGGGTCATTACCACCGCGGCAGTTGGCGTTAATGTGGCGGTAAGTACCACCAACAGGCTGGCGGTACTTACCGCCATATTATGACATTGGGGGGTTGGCTGAAACCAACCCGCCAATGTACCACTCCGACCGCCACTGCAGTAACAGCCGCCGGGCTGGAGATATCCATCTCCAGCCCGGCGGCCGCCATTGTTCCGCATGCGTGATTATAACCCCGCCTACCACCATGGTTTCCGTGGCATTCATAACATAACATAACGCACGCATACACCCATTCACACACACTTTCAAACATACACGCAGACACGCATTAACATAACACAACGTACATGCACTCACACCTCCATACATGCACACACGCATTCAACACGCAACACCCCCGCATCCACGCACACACAAACATTCACACACCCCCACACACACAACACTCCCTCCCCCTCCTCCCCCTGTCGGAGACCCGACTTACCTGGATCCAGGTGGTCCTCCGCCAGGAGATGGGATGGGGCGCTGCTACCACCAGCAGTGCCCACCAGCAGAACACCGGCAGGCCGTAATATTGGTCATAATACGGCTGGCAGCAGTCTACTGGCGTGGCGCTGCTGGAGCAGCAGCGCCACCTTACCGCCATCCGCCAGCATGGCCACAGCCGGATTTCCACCATTCTTGAGCCGGAAATGCGGCAGTGGTCATAATATGACGGACGGCTGGTAGCTGCGTTGATGGTCTTTTGGCGGTCGTCGCCGCAGCGGTAGGCGGTTTTTACCACCGAAGTTAAAATGAGGGCCTAAATATTAAGGGCTTCTTTTATGAACTAATCACGCAGCGCAGTAAGTCACCTCGCTGCGCTGCGTGATGGGGAAAGGGCAGTAATGCACCGTACTTAACATTGTACAGCGCATTCCTGGCTCTTCCCTGCACTGGTGCACAATGTGCGGAATAGTGCCAGCACAAAATGCAGCGCACATAGAAAGAGGAAGCAATGACGACAAATAGACATACTTCTTGTTACACCTCACCTGGGGAGGCATAGCAGTTTTGGCGAATTCTCAGGTCTACCACTCACGGTAAATCTGGGAACGTGTCAAAATCCATGGGTGTTGCATGGGAACACACATGCAACACCCATGGAACGCCTCCCTAGGGCAGTGTAAAGTAACGCAGCGATTTGCGCTGCTTTGAGTAACATTGGATTTATCAAGCTATTCAGGGCCAAACAAGGTGGCCCCGCGTGGCTTGACATGTTGCATGTAATAGTTGGTCGTGCGTGCATCCCTTTGTGTGGTGAAAAAGAGAAGCAACTGCTACATAATATGGTCCTGAGTTGGCGTCCTCAGACTGATTTGTGGGAGCAGTGCAAACGCATTAAAGCATCAATGCATCAAAGCATCAATGTATGACCGATGGGTGGCCTGAGTTGAAAATAGGAAAGCCCCAACCTTCCATTAAAATAAAAATGTTGATTTTGTTATATTTGTTTGTAAACTAAATATTTCACCATTTGTGTATTTGTTTGATTAATTCTTGTTTCTGATTTTTGTGTATAGTTCTGAGGTTCAAATCGTCGAAATTGCTTAAGACTCAGTAGGGGGGGGAGGGGCGGATTCCAATAATGGTTCAGTGGAGGTCCCTGGATTTTAGTAAGGATTAAGTAGGGGCCCACAGAAGTCAAAAGGTTAAGGCCATTGCCTTACATGGTGTAGCATACTACCCGTGTAGGCAACAGTCTCAGTGCTCGGTATCCAGCCACACACCCTGCACGGTGTAGCGTGCCACCCATATAAGCAGTGGCTTCTGCGCCCCACGTAGGAAGTGCTATATAAATGTTACAATACGTCAAGCTGTTTTACCTATTCCATGCTGTTAACGCGTAATAATAAATAACAGATGGAGCTCTTTTGCCATCTTGTGGTCATTAACGGCATTACGCGCAGTACACCATGTAGCACGGGACTATAGGGCCAGATGATGACATTAATGATTTGTAATGTACAGGCAAGGCCAGGCGCACATATGCATCTAATAACAAGCCATATATACACTATATCAGTTTAGTACAGCTGACAAGACACACCATTAGCATTCCTGTCCAGTCAAACCTTTCCTTCAAATTTGCCTCGGATTGATTGGACTCAGTGCTCTCCTATGTGCCGTGATTCACTGTTATCGTCTCCTCTCCCTGGACACCACAAACCCCCTCTTTCCCTAACCCAGCCCTCTGCCCACATCCTGGAGCCTGGACAGCTAAGTGCGCCTCTCTGCATACAGGACTGGCTGCTGTGTGGCATCTGTGACACCTTACCACACCCATCCTCTTTACAACCACCCTCACCCCTCCTCTTTACAACCTTTCCACACCCCTCCTCTTTACAACAACCCTCACCCCTCCTCTTTACAACCACCCTCACCCCTCCTCTTTACATCCACCCTCACCCCTCCTCTTTACAACCATCTTCACCCCTCCTCTTTACAACCACCCTCACCCCTCCTCTTTACAACCACCCCTCACCCCTCCTCTTTACAACCACCCCACCTCTTTACAGCCACCCTCACCCCTCCTCTTTACAACCACCCTCACCCCTCCTCTTTACAACCTCCCCTCACCCCCCTCATTACAACCACCCTCCTCCCTCCTCTTTACAACCACCCTCACCCCTCCTCTTTACAACCTTCCCACACCCCTCCTCTTTACAACCATCCCACACCCCTCCTCTGTACACCCACCCTCACCCCTCCTCTTTACAACCACCCTCGCCCCTCCTCTTTACAACCTTTCCACATCCCTCCTCTTTACAACCATCCTCACCCCTCCTCTTTACAACCTTTCCACACCCCTCCTCTTTACAACCTTCCCACTCCCCTCCTATTTACAACCACCCTCACCCCTCCTCTTTACAACCTTCCCTCGCCCCTCCTCTTTACAACCTCCCCTCACCCTCCTCTTTACAACCTTCCCACGCCCCTCCTATTTACAACTACCCCACCCTCCTCTTTACTACCTTTCCACGCCCCTCCTATTTACAACTACCCTCACCCCTCCTCTTTACAACCTCCCCTCACCCTCCTCTTTACAATCTTCCCACACCCCTCCTCTTTACAACCACCCTCACCCCTCCTCTTTACAACCACCCTCACCCCTCCTCTTTACAACCTTCCCACGCCCCTCCTCTTTACAACCTTCCCACGCCCCTCCTCTTTACAACCACCAAACTCCCCTCACCCCTCCTCTTTACAACCACCCTCACCCCTCCTCTTTATAACCTTTCCACGCCCCTCCTCTTTACAACCACCAAACTCCCCTCACCCCTCCTCTTTACAACCTCCCCTTACCCCTCCTCTTTGCAACCACCCTCAACCCTCCTCTTTACAACCTCCCCTCACCCCTCCTCTTTACAACCTCCCTGCAACCCTCCTCTTTGCAAATACCCTCACCCCTCCTCTTTACAACCTTCCCACACCCCTCCTCTTTACAACCACCTTCACCCCTCCTCTTTACAACCTTCCTTTACTCCTTCTCTTTACAACCACCCTCACTACTCCTCTTTACAACCTCCCCTCAACCCTACTCTTTAAAACCATCCCTCGCCCTTCGTCTTTACAGCCTCCCTCACCACTCCTCTTTACAACCAACAAGCATTTGCAATGCAATAGGTCTCACATTCACTTGAGTTAGAGCTATTGGCATTATAAATTCCTACATGAACTTTTCTTGCCACATAAATTGGTCAACCATGCCTCATAATGTCGTCTTTCACTGCCATACAATTCCAGTCACCCTTCATATAACTAAAGCACTTTCATTAACCTTCTTCCTCTATCTGCAGCAAAAAATGAAAATGTTGCCACTTAGCATCCTAATTTAAATCGGTCATGCTAATTCCAAAAGAATACCACGTTGACCACCCCACCATCAGACTTGCTGGCTGGCTAACACAATTCCTAAAAAAAAGACACAAGACAGCCACGGAGGAGATATGAGAGAATTAAACTAGAAGGGTCACCCACACATATCAAGAGTGTTCAAACAGTCATAGAGCCTCATTGCGACCCTGACGACCGGCGGTAACACCGCCAACAGGCTGGCGGTGTTCCGCCAGCTATTATGACCGTGGTGCATTAGCCACGGCCAAACTGCCGGCCCCTCCAACATACCGCCAGGCTTCGGCCTGGTGGTCATAATCCCCAGGGCAGCGGTGCAAGCACCGCTGCCCTGGGGATTATGAGTCCCCAACCGCCAGCCTGTCCACTGAGGTAAACACCGCCATGGAAAGGCTGGCGGTAAGGGGGACTCGGGGTGCCCCTGGGGGTCCCTGCACTGCCCATGCACTTGGCACGGCAGCGCAGGGGCCCCCAGGCACAGCCCCATCGCGCATTTCACTGCCCGAATTTTGGGCAGTGAAATGCGCAATGGGTGCAGCTGCACCCGATGCATATCAACATTGCTGCCGGCTCTATTATGAGCCGGCTGCAATGTTGATGTGACTTTTCCGATGGGCCAGCGGACGGAAACGCTGTGTCCGTCCGCTGGCCCAATGGAAAATTCGTAATAGGGAGCCAGATATACCGCCAGCACTGACCGCCGAAGTTGTAATGAGGGCCATAGTGTAAGAAGGATGTTAAGTTGGCCTGAATCATGGACGTAATTGTAGTTCCTGCACGAAAGAAGGAAATGCTGATCACAATGTCCATTCACTTTAACATGGGACACCCTAATTACATCACTTGCCACCAGAGCTTACACATTCATCTGGAATACCCTTCAAAGGACACAATTACGGTACATTACATTCATATAGAGGCTCATGCCAGTGGTTCCTTCTCCAGTGCCATTGTAAAGCAGCTAAACAGTCCCATCAGTGAGTTGAGAGGTATTAAATCAATAGATTAATGCGCTCAATGTGGCAGATTCTGTACGCCAAGCTTGCAAATGCAATTCGCCTAAGAAAAACGTAGTTATTCTTATGGTATTTCTTTTAACCTATGTTATTGTTCAAAATAAACAAAAGGCACGTTATTCCACGCTCGTTTCGTTTTCCTTCATTGCCATGGATGATTTAAAACTGTGTTGGCCATAGTGGACTGACATTTCTGTTGTTGATGAGCAATATGGATATTGATTATCAGGTAGGACTGATATGGCGTGCAGGAAATAGGGAGCTGATTTAAGTAACGACCCGTAGAGTTTCATAATTTCTTGGTACAAATGAACCACAAATGTTAGTGAAACAAAAATAAAATGTTGAAATGACTATGAACTCTCTTTTGAGGATGAGTGACCTAAGAAAATAATTATATCAGTCAGTATTAACTAAATCATGAAACACTAGACAGCCCGCTGACACCCTCTAAGAGAGGAACAGTTATAGTATTACGGTCAACAGTACATGTGCATGATGTTTTGTTTGGTTGGTTTTCATGGTAATGCATTCACTGCTATGTTTTGGTGTATTTTTAACACAGAAGGGGGAACCACACCTCAGAGACTCGTCCTATCAGAATGGGAGGGGCAGGCATGCTCAGCCTCAAACATGTAGGTGGCCCAAAATAAACAAGGTAAACATTCTTTTAACTATCCTAAAGCTAAAACAACTTGCTTTGTATGATATTCGCAAAATATTGGCCCCCAGCCAGAAGGAGAAAGAATCGCGGCTGGGATGAAAGGCAAACCGAAACCAGACCGGAGGAGGGAGGCGGGGCCATCACACGTGGTAACAGGAGGAAGCGTGACGTAGTGTGATGGCCAGCAAAAATGTTCTCTTAGTGAAAGCTCCCTGGGTGGGAACTTAGCACACAAAGGAGGGACATTTAGCACAATGCACCAATAAATGTGAAGCATTTAAGACAAGCACAACAAAGAACGAATTAGCAAGAGTGGGGGCGTTGTTAAAGCCCATGTACTGAACACAGCATGTCATGCAAAGACAGCACAGGTGCCGCCTAGACTTGACCTAAAAAGATGATCACTGCGCCAGACTTGATTAGAGTGCCCATTCATTCCTAGGCCTCTTCAATTACTCCGCCAAACCCCCTCGTCAGAGCCAATGCCAGGCAAGGAACCAAAAGCAGCCGTGGTGTAACAGCCAGAGCTGCCAACTTTGGAGCTGGGGAACTAGGTTCCAGTCTTGGTGTCGGCTCAGCATCCTGTGATTCTGGGCAAATCACTTAGGGCCAGATGTAGCAATCCGTTTGCATGTCGCAAACTGCGAAAATCGCAGTTTGCGCCATGCAAACGGCCTCACGCGATGCTCATTCCCAAATTGCGAGTCGGTACTGACTCGCAATTTGGGAATGCGACTCGCAAATAGGAAGGGGTGTTCCCTTCCTATTTGCGACTCGCATCGCAATTCAGAGTTGCTTTGTGACCGCGGATGCGGTCACAAACAAACTCGCAGTTACCACCAGTGTCACACTGGTGGTAACTCATTCCCAACTTTATGAATGTCGACAAAAATATTTTTTCAGAGCAGGACCACTACCTAATCTTAAAAAAAAAGAAACCAAATGTTTTCGGTATTTTTTTTATTTTGCAACTCGTTTTCCTTTAAGGCAAACGGGCTGCAAAATGAAAAAAAAAATGCTTTATTTTAAAAGCAGTCACAGACACGGAGGTCTGCTGGCTACAGCAGGCCACCATCCCTGTGAGTGCAGGGACTCGCTATGGGGTCGCAAAATGTGACCCACCTCATGAATATTGATGAGGTGGGTCTTTGCGACCCCATAGCGAGTCGCAGACGGTGTCTAAGACACCGTTCTGCATCCGAGATTGCGACTCCGAAATTGCGAGTCAGACTGACTCCACAATTTCCGAGTCGCAATCTCGGACGTTCCTACATGTTGCATTAAATCTCCTTGTACCTACCACAAAATGAATGTGTCCTTGTATTATGTAACTGGTGTTCATGTAAAACGATCCAAAACCTTTGGGTCGAGTTTCCGCTATATAAACTCGTAAAAAAAAATAAAAAAAACTTTCAAACTATTCCTGCTCACTTCCTCCACTCTACCACTTTTCATCCACCCAAATTCATATTCGTATTCATATTCATATTCTTTCTTTCTCTCATTCTCCCTCTCTCTCCCAACCCCAAATCTGCAAATGATGCAGCAGATGATAGATTACGTGGCAAATGGAGTATACTCATAATTATGTGAAAAACGCCACAACCACACAATCACATAATTCCAGTGGCCCCAGTTTTAGTGGACCATCTGCCTCTGGGTATTTATGGACACAATTTTCAGTTCAGAACTTCGATGGGTCTCCAGTCTCCAGGACTTTCATATTCTCACCTCCTGCATTCCATTCTTGGTGTTCTAGTATTGTTTTGTTTCCACTGAACTAATTGGGCTTCCACGCCTGAAAACAACAATTTGTACGTGGAAAGTTCAGGAGCGGGAGCTGAATGCATAAAGACGTGGAGGTTTAGAATATGACCCTGTATCAAGAGCAGAGGTGACTCAGAGGAAGTGATGCTGGTGCTTTGTTAAGAGCACCAGTTGGACATTCCCTGTATCAGGGGTGGAAATACCTCTGTGGTGTTGTCGTTGCAGGATCATTGGTTAAGCCTGAACACTGTTCATGGACCTCCTGCAGACCCATCTAATGTGATGTACATAAATGTCTGCATCGCAGAGGTGTATTTCGTTTCCTTTGTTCAAACCCTAGAAGGGGAACTAATTAAAGGCTGTAAAATCAATGCAATCCCCACCACTGTACTACAGAGTCCTCACCCCAACCCCCAGGCTGGTAAAGGTGATAGATCTCCTGTACCCAAATAGTGCCACATGTGCATGGTAGACATTGGAGTCATAGCCACGTTTATGGAATCTGTCATGACTAGAGAGACGTTAACGAAGGCAACCCTGTGGGATTTTCGGAGAGGTGGGTCCACTTCCACTGAATAGTGCAGTGCTTAATTTGAGCTGGTGCTTTCCAGTTCTCAGCACTGGCACTTAATTGTCAGCACTGGCACTTATGACAGTCTGCCACTTGGTGCAGTGTTTGTTTTCTTTAGAGACAAGCACAACAACAATTGTTAATTAAATAAATATACACTATGAGTGACTAGTATGTGCTCCCATTGTCTTTCCGGAAGGTTTGGGGGCCTGGAATTGTCACACTTGTAGGAGTGTGACATTTATTAGTCGTGTTGTGACTGTAACTGGCAGTACTAAGTGGCAATGGGGGGTGCAAGCAGAATTGGCCTCCTGACTAGAGTCCTGGCACTTGTTTTTTACCAGTTAAGAAATAGAGTCATGTACCACGGTGGCAGAAAAGTATATGAACGCAAACGGAAGAGATCCTTCCAAGTCACTCGATTTAAAAAAAACTGTTAAGAAACTCCAGTGTAGGACCAATTTGATGAAACTATGCTAGGCACAGTAAAGCAATGCTGCCAGCCTTGCCATGGCCATTTCCTGCTTGAAGATGCCCTCAGGGTGGGACATCCTTGGGCATTATATCTCTCTCCTCATCCCCTCTCGAACACCCCGCCCCCACGATCATCAATAAGAAATGCAGAGGAGTTGGAAGGAGAGCCAAGAGTGGGCCGGGTCGAGGCAGAGTGTGGAAAGGTCTGCCAGGCAGTGAAGGCACTGACTGGGGAAGTATCACCGGTGGTGGGTGGGCCTCCTAGCTGGTTGGCAGGGTAGCTGCGTGGGCGGGGCTTAGAGAATGGGCTTGAGGATGGCTGCTGAGTGACATCTGCCTGATCAAGGTCTTCTGGCAGTAGGTAACATTTCCAGCTGCAGCAAGGGACCGCCTTTTAATTAAAAAAGGTCCACATTGGCTTCCTCTCATTCCCTTTCAAGACAACCTAATGAGGACACTGGCACTTACAGGATTAAAAGTGATAAACATGCATTTAATCTCTCATTGACTCTCAAAAGTGGTTACTGAAGCTCCAAGAAAACCCAGAATTGAATTCAGAATTGTGAACATAAAAAGTTCCAATGCATAGCAAAAAGTTAAGGAATAAACTTCACATTAAAGACCTGATATCTTTCCACACCCTTATTCTGGTTGACAAGGTTTACTACAACAGTGGGACATATTACATATAGAAAAAACCCAGAACCATTCCTTCTCGTCCTTATGTTTGAGAATAAATACTTGCGGTTGCAGCCCTATAGCACTTAGGAAATCTTTGTAAATACATTTACTGTCAGTAAGCATAACTGCATGGACCATGTTCTATTTATTCTCTGGATGAACATGATGGCACGAACTGTGTTTCACTTATTCCCCATTAATATTATAGAGTGACTGCATTTTGTAAAGATTTAATAAAATTGAGGTTCTATGCAACCTTCTCTTGATTATATAAGTTTAGAAACCATGGGACTTATTCACCAAGGCATTTTGAACTATGTTCCTTAGTACTCCTGTAGTACTCTTTTACGTACTCTCACATGCCTTTGTGAGTTGAGCCCAAATATATAAAAAGGGAGCTCTATGGGAATATTCAGAAAATAGTATGAACAATTAGTATAAATAGAAAAGACTGTGTCCTCTTCACAATTTTACCAACAGAGAATTAGACATTTCAGGACAATTTACGAAGACAGGTAAGAGTATGGAAAAGAGTCCTCCTACAGTAGTATATTCCGTACTCATAAAGCTTCAGTGATTTGGCCCCTATGTGTTCAGGCTGTACAGTGAACGAGTGTTAGTATCTCTTCACTGATTACACAATGGGGTCACTACTCTTCTCCTCGGGGGAAGGGGTCCCAGGCATCTCATCTAGCCATTGGGCAGATCTCAAAGTCTGCAAGACTTGAGACAGGTGAGTAGTTGACTTGAGTATAGAGCAGTGAAGGTCACCAGGATTACATTCTCATGCCGCTATGTCATTGAAGGTTGTGATTCGCAATAGGTGGGTACAAGGCCACTGGTCTTCTATGTTTTTCCTAATCATTAAATGATATGTAGTTATGAAATTGTGTTATGACGGCCATGGCCTCGTGAACATTTAGGCTGTAATGTTTGACAAGTTCCGTCTGTCAGCTGTAGATGTAATGCTGAGGTGATTAAAAATTGATCTTCAATGACAAAGGTAAGGACAGTGATGCAATGACACAGCCCACACATTTCAAATAGCCTCCTGACTTGGACACAAGGCAGGACAGTCAACTATCATGTAGACCGGATCCATGATGGTCAAGTACTGAAACAGATGGATAAGTACTGATGTAGCTGCAAACCGGACCCTGGTTGGGCAAGTACTGATGTAGCTGCAGGCCTAATCCAGGTTGGAGAAGTACTGGTGTAGCCCCAGACTAGATCCAGGTTGGACAAGTACTGATGTAGCCGCAGTCTGGATCCAGGTTGGGGAAGTACTGATGGAGCTTCAGGCTGAATCCATGTTGGACAAGTACTGATGGAGCTTCAGGCTGAATCCAGGTTGGCCAAGTACTGTCATAGCTGCAAACTGGATCCAGGTTGGGCAAGTACTGATGGAGCTGCAGAGTGGATCTAGGTTGAACAAGCACTGATGTAGCTCAGGTTAATCCATGTTGGACAAGTACTGATGAAGCTGCAGACCAGATCCAGGATGGACAAGACTGATGTAGCTGCAGACCAGATCCAGGATGGACAAGACTGATGTAGCTGTAGAGCAGATCCAGGATGGTCAAGTACTGAAACAGATGGACAAGTACTGATGTAGGCGCAGACTGGATCCAGGATGGAGAAGTATTGACATAGGTGCTGACGGGATACAGATGGACAAGTATTGATGTAGTTTCAGACTGGATCCAGGTTAGATAAGTGCTGATGTAGCCGCAGTCTGGATCCAGGTTGGAGAAGTACTGATGTAGCCACAGACTAGATCCAGGTTGGACAAGTACTGATGTAGCTGCAGACTGGATCTAGGTTGGACAGGCAGTGATGTAGGCGCAGACTGGATCTAGGATGGAGAAGTACTGATGTAGGTTGCAGACTAGATCCAGGTTGGACAAGTACTGATGGAGGCACAGACTGGATCCAGGTTAAGGGTTATTCTCTGGTTTGCTTCTTCCCTCTTTGTGAACTTTTAAAACACAAGTGAAACATTTCACAAAGCAAAAACAAATGTTAAAAAGCCTGTTTCTGCATCAGAAATAAACTCTTTTTATGGGAACCGTGTGCCTAGTAGTAAAGTTATGCAACTTGAGAGAATTGTAAAGGTGTGAACTTTTCACCACATCCCCAGTGAAATGTACACTTTCCACAACCCTGGTTACAAATGAGTTGCCAGAAATATTGTTTTTGGAACAGTGTTCACAAAGCAGCCAGAGGTCAGCCTGTGCCTGTTTACAGATTATACAAACACTGGTCACGAGGCTGGCACTCCAGAGAGATTGGAGAATGGGGCACGAGGTTTGAAAATGAGGGTTAGAGGGGGCAGCGAGTCAAGAGCTAATTTTAATTATACAGTAGTTGAATTAAACATTGATCAGCAGTGCGATAGGAGGAAGAGCAGAAGAGAGAATTAGATAGTTGGATGGCTTGACGGAATAATCATAGATAGATAGATAGATAGATAGATAGATAGATAGATAGATAGATAGATAGATAGATAGATAAATAGATAGGCTATACACAAACATATCATGCTGAGTGATTCATCTCAAAGAAATGCTTTTAAAAAGAAAATATAAATATCATGGCTTGAAACTGTGGTCATGCTTTTTAAAGTTCCTTATGAGACAAACACACTGTGACATGAAGGAGCAACAGAATTACTGTTAACATAAAACAAGCCTGTGACCCATGCCTGATGAAAATAGGACTTAGGGGGTCATTCTGACCCCGGCGGGCGGCGGTCGCCGCCTGCCTGGAGGGAACCGCCATTTGGCCGCCCCGCGGTCAAAAGACCGCTGGGGCCATTCCAACTTTCCCGCCGGCCCAGCGGTAAAGGGGCCTGCAACACAGAAGCCGGCTCCGAATGGAGCCTGCGGTGTTGCAGGTGTGCGACGGGTGCAGTTGCACCTGTCGCGCTTTTCACTGTCTGCTAGGCAGACAGTGAAAAGCAGGCTGGGGCCCTGTTAGGGGGCCCCTGCACTGCCCATGCCAGTGGCATGGGCAGTGCAGGGGCCCCCAGGGGCCCCAAGACACCCGTTCCCGCCATCCTGTTCCTGGCGGTAAAAACCGCCAGAAACAGGCTGGCGGGAAGGGGGTCAGAATCCCCATGGCGGCGCTGCTTGCAGCGCCGCCATGGAGGATTAGCCCAGCCGGGGGTAAATCGGCGGGAAACCGCCGGCCCCGGTTTTCTGACCGCAGCTTTACCGCCGCGGTCAGAATGGGCAAGGAAGCACCGCCAGCCTGTTTGCGGTGCTTCCGTCGTCCCCGGCTATGTGTCATTTTTTGACGCAAAAAAGCGGCGCAAACTTACAAAATACCATTGTATCTTGTAAGTTTGCACCGCTTTTGCGTCAAAAAATGACGTAAACGCGGCGCAAAAAAAATGATAAATCAGGGCCTTAGTAAGAAACATTCACCCACAGCCATGAATCACCAGCATACGAATTCATCTGACACCAGTCCTGATTCTGTAACTCGTGGTTGGGATTTTACATGTATTTAGTGCATCTCATTTCAGGTTAACAGTACAACATTCCTTGTGTCGCATTGTTCAGCAGTGCACTCCCGCCCTTAGCCTCAGTATAAACACGGTCATTTCCTTCCTAGAGCTTCTAAGCATCTTCGGACCTGCAGCTTGCACCTCTGATCCTACCTGAGGTTTTCAGAGCTGAACTCTGACTCCAGGAACCGAAGAAACTGATCTCGCCCCATGGGGTCCTTCAGCATCTCATCCATGGAGAAGCCCCACCTCTTGACGCGCTGCACGCCCGGCTCCTTGCTGTTACCATAAAAGGAAAATGGAAACATTCAGATGATGGAGAGTATGGCCACAAATAACAGCAGAGATTGGAGCATTGAGAACATTGAATAACAAGCCTGTTACATCATTGTACATTGAGAAAGAACCACTTCCGGGTGCTCACCACAGCGGGGGAAGGGTGGGAGGATTGGGGAAGGGTTGGGTGATCGGAGAGGTTACATCCTCCATGAAAGTACTAAGGGACACTTTGCGAGTTCCCTTGAGCTCTACTAGGCAAGGCCAGATTTAGCGCTGGTGGCACCCAGTGTGACAATATTTTTTACCCCCCCTCCCCCCAAATAACCTCCTCCTCGGATTCTCTCACTAGCAGCCGGCAAAAGTGGCCTTCATGTCTCCATAGCCCCTCTCACATACATCTCATTTGTTTTAAAGCACTGGTAAAGGCTGGATTAACTAACCCACTCAGCTATCCACATAAAATACTGATCCATTCTTTGCAGCAGGCACATTAACCCTCTGTGCTACTTTATGGCCTCCAAACGATCTCTAGACAAAACTCTGATCTCTGCCTCTAACAGGAACATCATTCACAAGATTTATCTTGACATTTTTGTTGCTGCCTGAAAGCTAGAGGCACAAGGAGCTCTGCAGCAGGTGCTTTTATATCAGAGTTATGCTAAACTTAGCGCCCGACCCTGGGGTCAGTGCCCCCAGGTCAGTGCCCGGTGCGGCTGCACCTGCTGCACTGCACTAAAGCCTGCCCTGCTACTAAGTACTCACTCCCTCACCCAACAGAGTTGCCCTTTCAAAAGAGCAAGTACTGGGGAAACAGGAAATGTTGGTCCATATTTTCTTGGTAGTTCCTCATTTTACTCCCTACTTTGAGCAGGTGGGCTCTCTGGGTGAAAGACACTAGATCCATGGAGTTACCGCAGATCTCATAAATCTGATGGGCCCATTGACTTGGAATTAAAACGCCACTCGTGATGAGGGCTTGGAGGAAGGACTGAATTAAAAATCTAACCAAGAGAGAAACAAGGATTTAAAGGAAGGAGACAAGAGGCATCAACGATACAGTTAACAAAGTAAATTGTTCGGTGCCTCGTCATAGAAGCATCAAGAAATGTTGATAATGATATAGGAAAAAATGTCAAAGTAAATACAACAGTATTAAAAATAAGTCCACAATTTACACCTACACTTTTTAGATGTTTTTATACAAGTTTGGTTGGAGATAATTCTATAATTTTAACATTCCCGGGTTTTGACACCTCTTACAAATTAAATTTATGTGTCTTACTCCTTACATCGAAAACCCCAGCTTCAGTATTTTCCAAAGTGCCATTTTACATCTACATATGTTCTGGTTTATTTTTATGTGTTCGTTATAACTTTAATAACAATGAAAAACTTTTCGGCAGAGCTGATTTCATTTCTATTGATGTCGGCTCTGCCCAAAGGGTGTTTCTAATGGTGAAGCCGGCGGCATTTCTGTCATCAGAAACATTGCATTCACATGTAGTCTAAATGAGGTCTCTCTTGGTTATTGACACCGCCTCAAATCTTGACATTTTCACCTACAAATCATTGATATCAGGTGTGTTGGGCTAATTAGTTCAATGGAATCTAAACAAGACGGCAACACTGTGGATGTAATAGACCATCACACAAGAGTCAAGGAATATAGGTGGTCATTTTGACATTGGCGGTAAAAACTGCCTACCGCCGCGGTGATGGCCGCCAAAATGCTGTCACCGCAGCTACCATCCATCCACCATATTATGATCACTGTCGGACGTCCCCCACAAGAAGGGCTGAAATCCGTCAGTGATCATGCTGGCAGACGGTGGTAAGCTGGCGCTGCTACCACCAGCACTGACACACCAGTTGAACGCAGCCAGCCATATTATGACAATTCATACGGCCTGGTGGTGCGCTGCTGGCGGTAGCAGTGCCTCTTCCCGTTCCCTGCCGGAAGACCTCCTCGACCAAGGTAAGTCAGGCTTCCGACAGTGGAGGGGGGTGGGAGTTTGGGGGGTGTTGTGTGTGTGTGTCTGAGTGTGTGCATGAATGTGTGAGTGAGTGTGTGAATGCGTCTGTGTGTGTTGTGTTGTTTGCGTGGTTGTATGCGTGTAAGTGAATGCGTGTAAGAATGGTGAAGTGAGTGCGTGTCTGCATGTCAGTGTGATTGTGTGTAAGAATGTGTGCGAGCATGTCTGGAAGTATGCGTGTATGCCAGTGTGGGTGAATGGGTGGATGCGTGGTGCGTGTCTGCAGGTGTGTGCGTGTGTGTGTTATGATCGGAGGGGGTGGAGGGTGTATTTGAATGTTGGGGTGGGGGTTAGTGTGTGTATGGGGGTGTGGGTGGGGGTGTGTGGATGGAGTGTGTGTGTGTGAAGTTCGGAGGGGGTGGAGGGGAGTGTGATATTCGGAGGGGGTGGGGGTAGTTTGGATGGAGGTTGTCAGGTTAGAGTTGGAGGGGTGGGGGGGCCGCCTACCGGTGACAGGGAAGGAATTCCCTGTCACCGCTAGGGCCTACCGCCATGGTTTTTGTGGCATTGCCAATGTCTTGGACTGGGGTTTTGAGTGGGTCAATGTGTTTAGGTTGACAGTAGCATACAAAACGTTTCCATTTTGCAGAATAACACTATCTGGTTGTAGGTTTACGTGATTCTTTTAAAATATCCATGCATTCTGGTGGTAGATTTAAGTAACCAAACTCTATGACTTGAGGAGCCATATCACCAGGTTGAGCGTTTTGGGGTCTATGCTTGATCTATCCTTGATTTTGAGTGAGAAGGTCCAGCGTGTTGGGGAGTTTCTCGTGCGGAACTACTGATAGATCCAGAAGTGTTGTGAATCCAACTTGACGTGCCCATGTGGGAGCTACAAGGATCATGGTGAGTGAGGTTTGTCTCAATTTGTGAACTAGAGACGGAATGAGTGGGAGAGGTGGAAAAGCATAAGCATTGCCCTTGCGCTGAGGGTCTGGGTATCTGGATGCAAAGTTTTGGCATTTTGTATTTTCTGTGGAGGCGAAGAGGTCTATTTGGCGTGTTCCCCACTTTTGAAAGTACTGGTGAAGGACATGTGACTGGAGTTCCCATTTGTGGACTTGTTGCTGCATCCTGCTAAGGAGGTCTGCAAACTGGTTGTCCATGTCTCGGGGATACCCTGCCACTAAATGAATGTGGTGGTGAATTGCTCATTTCCATATTGTCTGAGCAAGATGGGACAACTGAGAAGAACGTGCGCCCCTCCCCCTGTTTCTGCAGATAATACATGGTTGTCATGTTTTCTGTATGGACTAGAACCACTTTGTGGGACAGTTGTGGCAGGAAAGCCTTCATTGCTGAGAAAACTGCTTGCAGCTCCAAATAATTAATATGTGAAGCTTGTTAAATGGGATCCAATAGAAATTGTATTGCGAGGTTGCTGAGGTGAGCTCCCCAGCCTGTCTGTGAAGCATCTGTAGTCAGAGTGATCTGAGGCACAGGGTCCTAAAAGGGACGCCCCTTGGAGAGGTTGGTGGGATTCAACCATTGCAGAGAACGGTGAGTCTGGCAGTCCCACAACACTGGATCTTGGAGATGACCCTGTGCCTGAGACTACTGATGAGACAGACATTGCTGTAAGGGACGCATGTGTAGTCTGTCATGAGGAACGATGACAATGCAAGACACCATCATCCCTAATAGCTGCATTACTGTCCTCACTGTGTAAGTATGGTTTCCCTTTAATTGAGAAATCAAAGTTTGAAAAGTTTGAATTTGAGCTGGACTTGGATATGCTAACCCTATCTTACATAAGACTGTATCTGCAAAGGTTGGAGATGGGATTTGAGAAATCTGTTTGTGAATCCCAGAGTGTGAAGGCGGTCTACTGTGATCTGAGTGTGACGCTGACAGTGTTAGAACGTACTCACTTTGATGAGCCAATCTTCCAAGTAAGGGAAGACATGAATGTGTTGACACCTGAGGTATGCAGAAACTACTGCTAGACATTTTGTGAAGACCTTGAGCGCGGCTGTTACCCCGAATGGTAAAACCTTGACCAATAATGTTTCCCCACAATGTCAAATCTGAGGTATTTGCTGTATGCTGGATGAAAGGGAATATGAAAGTATGCATCCCTTAGATCTAAAGCTGTCATGAAGTCGCTTTGCTGTAGCGGTGGAATTACACCTTGGAGAGTGAACATATGGAAATGCTCAGGGAGAATGTAGAGATTTAGAGGTCTGAGATCTAGAATTGGCCTGAGTGATCCGTCCTCCTTTGGAATAAGGAAGTATACGGAGTATACTCCTGACCCTTGCTGTGAGGGGGACTGATTTCAAAGCCCCTTTGAGAAGAAGGGATTGCACCTCTTCTTTGAGAAGAGTAGGATGTTCTTGTGAGAATTTGTGAGTGCGAGGGGGAATGTTTGGTGGAGTGGAAGTGAGCTCCAGACTATAACCATGTTGGATAATTGAGAGAACCCACTGGTCTGTGGTGATATCTGACCATTGTGGGTAGAAAGTTTTGAGTCTTCTCCCTACTGGAGAGTTGTGAGGTGGTGGAAAGTGTAAGTAGTCACTGGTGTGCAGTCGAGGCAGCTCCTCTCGAGGTGGATGCCTTTCCTGGTCTTTGTTGCTTGCACCTCTGCAGGACGCTCTAAAGGAACCTCTATTGTAGAAATTGGAGCCTTGTTTGTTTTGGGAGGTGGAAGTCTCGGTAGAGGATAGTTTGAAGCAACTAAAATTGAAATGTGGGTGACAAAAATTATCACGTTGTGTGGTGGTGAGTAAAGTCTCCATAGCCTTTGCTGTCTCCAAGTCTTTTTAAAGTTTTTCTATGGTGTTGTCTACTTCTTGGCCAAATACGTGTTCCCTATCAAATGGCATGTTGAGGGCTGCCTGCTGTATTTCTGGCTTGAATCCTGAACACCTAGGCCAAGCGTGCCTACGTATAATGATACTAGTGTTAATTCCACATGCTGCTGTATCTGGGGCATCAGTTGCACACCTAATGGAATTATTAGAGATGGTTTAACCCTCTGAAACTATCTCTCATGCCCTTTTACGATGTTCCTCTGGGAGGTACCAGAGGAGGTCCTCCATTTCGTCCCAGTGGGCCCTGTCGATCGTGCCAAAAGTGCCTGTGAATTGGCGATACACCAATGATTGTCAGCTTGTGTAGCCACTCTTTTTCCCGCTGCATCTGGTTGTTTACTTTCCTTATCAGTAAAGGGCGCATCTCCTGTGGATTGACTATTAGCACATTTTTATGCTATACTGATGACTATGGAGTCAGGAGGGATTTGAACCCATATAAATAGAGGTTTTTGTAGGTGCCGCCTTGTATTTCTTATCCACCCTTGGGGTGATAAACACAGACATCAAGGGTTCTTTAAAAATATCATAGGCATGTCTAAGCATGCCTGGTAACATGGGTAAAAACTGAATCTCCTTATGTGTGGTAGTCATGGTGTCGAAGAGGAAATCCTCTTCAATAGGGTCAGTGTGCAGCTGGCCATTGTGGTATGCGCTGCCCTTGCTATGACCTGCTGATACGATGTTGTGTCTTCAGGTAGTGATGGCCGTGCTGGATATAAGTCAGGGTCATTTGGCAGGATGGGTTCTGGATCGTGTGAATCCCATGGGTCTATGTCCTGTGGCATGTCACCCAAATCATCTCCTTGATGTGGTGGTGAACCTTGTGGTGAAAACTGTGGTTCAATTAGTGGTTTAGGTGATTGGGGAGGTGATGGTGGGGTAGAAGGAAGCACTGGTGAGTGTGGTGGAGAAGGCTTAGGTTGAACTGAAGCCTTGCCATTGGAGACCTTTTAAGGAGGATGAGCAGTGTCCAAGGCCTCTTCAAAGGTGAGCTTCCTTTTGATTGGAACCGGGAGAAAAACAACTTTTCTCCCACTTCCTTTTTGAATATAGAGTTGGCGCTGCTGAGCGTCCATTATTTCTAAGATGTGCTCCACTGGTGAAGCTGCTTCAGAGGAATGAGTGGAGTCTCTGCAAGGCACAGTATTATGTTCCGAAAACTTCGGAGCTAAAGTCTTGTGTTGAGTTGAAGCTGTTGGTTCTGAAGTGGTTGCTGAGGGTTTTTGCTCGGTGCCGAAGCGCTTGGTTCAATGGATCTGCTCGACCCCAAGGCTGCCTGGGATGTTGCCGAGCTGAAGGTTGATGCCGAAGACGTCTTGGCTGTTTTTTGTGACGAGCATGGAGAGCGGGGCATTCAAAGATGATTTTCAGATCCGACCTTGGCCTAAAAGCAGGGGCAGTCCGGTGACCTGCTTCTGGGGCTTCTTTAAAGTCTTTGTGTTGGGTTTAGGGGCTGTACTACTCATGGGTTTTGTGAAGGTGACTGGCTGGCTCTCAATGTCAGATTGGACATCTGACTCCGAATCTTCGTTGGAGAAGGCCTCCTCCTAATCCGGCTCCTCCTGCGCATGTTCTTGCCCAAAGATATCCACATTGTCGTCTAGTGTTTTGGACTCCATCTCCAACCTACGAGCTCTTCGGTCCAGGAGCGTCTTCTTGGATCGAAAAGAACCGCAGGAGTTGCAGGTTTGTTTGTTGTGGTCCGGAGAGAGACACAAATTACACATCAGATGTTGGTCATGTAGGGGAATTTTGGGTGGCATTGAGGGCGAAAACAAAATGGAGTACGTTCCATTAGCCCTGCATACTCTGACACCATGTGGAAGATTAGGCCTGAGAAGGGCGCCGGTGCCCCAAAAGGCGGTATGCCGGCTCCCAGGTACGAAAATTCGGCCAGACTGGGAAATATACAGAAAACTCAATTGAATTACAATACTGTTGCTTGAAGAAAGATGAAGGAGAACAGTTCGGAACGGAACAAGCTGAGGAAATACCGGAGCAAGAGGAACACACATCTGAACCTGATGGCGGAGAGAAAACAATCTAACAAAGGACTCAATGCTCATGCGAAGTATCACCGAGAGGAGTCACCACTCGATCTTGTGACTCAAAAATGGCAGACTTATGCAAAGCATGTGTATCTTGGACATAACACTAGATGGCAGACTTATGCAAAGCATGTGTATCTAAAGCCATCAAACATATTGCTACCAAAGTTAAGTAACTTTTTGCTTGGATGGATGCACCTTCTTGTAGCTTCGTCACCTCCTGAGTGAATCCGAAAGCTATACCTACCTACAAGTATTAACTAGTACATGTTAAATAACATAATGGTATGACATAAATTGGAAAAAGTACTATTCGCTGCATGCCTGAGATGTGAGGCAACAGTGCTTTTCAAAAGTATGCAATGACGACAATGTAGCTGCCTGACATGTTGGCAACCTGTGTGCCTCTCATGAGAGCCATGGAAAGGGCCATGGCCATAGTGAAATGAGTATGAATGCCCTTCAGAGGGTTTTTCTTGATGAGGGCATAGCAGAGCTGGATACAAAGGAAGAACCAAAGCAAAAGAGTACATTTTGTCATTGTATTGCCCTTTTGAACTCTAAAAAAGGAGATAGCCCTTAAAGGTAGCCTCTACATGTCTTTGCCGTGAGAGGAACAACTCTAATTACAAGATGATGGAAAGTCGACATTTAAAGGGTTTGGTGGTTGGTGACAACACTGAATGGTCGCCTAGATGATACTTGTGACCTCATCAGCTAGGCAAAAGACTCCAGCTGGTACCCCTTGATCTCCATGTGTGCCAACACAGTGTTTGGGGAAGGGGGTGAGGATCTGTCCATCCTGCTGGGAGAACAGGCATTTACGATAAAGGAGGAGACAGCCAAATGCTGTGTACCAACAGATCAATGTACCAGATCCTCATTAGCAAATCTGGGGTGAATCAGAGCCTGTTGTGCTCGATTCTCGAGCATTTTCCTCAGTGCAGTTGACAGAAACATTAACAGCAGAAATGTGTACAGTAAGTCCTGAGACCAGTTTTCAATTCAATTCAATATTATGTACTTCACTGATTAATAAAATCATTATAAAATGAAAAAGATTAAAAAAACAGTGCTCAACCCATATATCATGGTAATTTAATTAAAATACTTTAACAAATGTTTTAAATTCACACTTACTTTTATGATCAAACAATTTTGCTGCCACTGGTTGCACCTGAAGCCATTACCCAGAGAAAATTTTAGAGGGCAGGGTATGGCACAAAGACAAGGGCACCCCTGTTCCCGGCAGTGACAAAGACATCAACCAATGGAAATCACTATTTTGGGAAGATCACCTTAGCCACTTCAGAGTGTAGCTCCCATTTGTGGTTCTCCAGTGAGAAACCATTGAGAGAACACCTCCACATTGAGGGAGCATGCAAGGTGTGTTGCTACTGGAAAGATTTCCCATCACTGGGCCCACTTCCATAGAATAATCAATTTCCATATATGGTCCATGACCCCATGGTGTCCAGTCTATTGAAATAATAGATCTTGGTGGTGTTGTTTGACAGAATATCTATGTTGCCCTCTGAGAAGGCAACACGGACAGCACATTTCTGTGCACATGCTACTCCACTGTAGAAAAAAGGCCCTGTGTCTTCATATTGCCCAGATGAACACCCTAGCCCAGCAAGGAGGTGTCTGTGACCATAGTTGCCTAGGGACTGCAGGAGTGCATCCACCCATGCAGATCCCGATGCAGTGAAAGGAAATCTTCACCTGATAATTCTTTTACTGCCTCAGACACCACTGGAGCACTCTTATCCTCCAAGGCAACAACGAGATGCAAAAGGTCATGAGCCCCCCTAGGTGCAAGACCTGCAAGAGAAAAGAAGGGCTTCCTAATTATTGCAACACACACCGCCTTAATACACCTCAATAACAGTCAGCCTCTGTGTAAGAGTGAGGTAAGATGTCTAGATGTTAAAGGTAATGTCAAGCTAGTGGAGAAGAGTCCTCATCTGCTGAGATATTCTTGGACCACCATTAGGACTGGTCCTTCACCAGCCAGTCATCCAAGTACAGGAGCTATGGACATTCACAGTGAAGCTACCTTGACCGCCTGCGGCTTGTCAAAACTTGTAAGGCTGTCATCAGGATGGGAGGAATGCAAACGGATACTTTTGGGATCCCACCGTGAACCTCTCAGAGTGCCAGTGGTGAGATTTGTGAGATTAAATTATGCATTCCAGAGATCCAGGGACACTAAACAATCTAATAATTTCAAGGTCAACAGGACTTGTCTCAGGGATAACATCTTGAAATTGTCTTGCTGGATGAATAGGCTCAAAAGGAAGGGAGCAAGGATAGACCTCAGGCTAGACCTCAGGCTGTCATCCTTCTTGGAGAACAAGAAGAATAGAGAGCAAAATACCATTCCACTCTCCTACAGAGCCACCACTTCAGTGTCCCCTTTTTCTATTAAGTGAAGGACTTATGCCTCCAAGATTGAAAAATGATCAAGCGACCATGCTCTGAAGGAAGGAGGCTGGTCTGGTGGGGATGATAGGAATGGTGTAGCCCCAGAAAATCAGCTAAAACACAGAGTGGTCCTTAGTGATTCCCACCAACTGTGTGACAAATAGGAGACTCTTACCCAACACAAGATGATATATTGTTATCTGCCCCTGCCTAAAAAGGAGAGATACATTTTGCAGAGCCTTTTGGATGGGCTGAGACTTTTGCTGTTATCTCGAATGGAGAGCCCTAGAATAGGCATAGAACTTCTGATACTGTTGGTGAATTTATTGTGCAGGGAGGCCAAACCTAATGCATGGAATGCATTGGAGCATCTTAACGCCGTGTGACAGCTGTATACATACAATCACTCCTTGTAAAATTTCAGAATTCCTGAAAATTTATAAATGCATCCCAAAACCTGGGTATGGGTTGGAGATTTTTTTTAATTCTTTGTGAATCAAGTCATTTATATCTTTAAACATTTTTGAAGTGTTGCATGTTTTTGAAACCTGGTGACCTCTTTAGAATTAAGGGGGTGATATATAGTTTGGTGGACAGGGTACTCCATCACAAATGCAACCAAAATACCCTGCCTGCCAATACAATGCTCTGCTCGCCATATTTAAGGCCAAGAAGACCACCAGCTGTCCATCAACGGAATGCCTGTTGGCTCCATTGACAGAAAGCTTCCTCCGAAAAGTTGACAGAGTAGGGCTATTGGAGGAAGTGAATTACATTGCACACCATAATAAGGGTAGATGGGTGATGTTCTTTTTAAGTCTCGCCTAGGCAGCGCCTGCACTGTCTCTTCGAGATATGTTGTATTTAAAATATGGGCTATAAGTTCTGCCCGGCTTTGTAATTGGGTCGTTTTATTAACTTTCCTAAATGCTTACTACTCCCTCCTTCTGCACTTTTGCAACCTCCCATGAGAATTGCTCCTGTTAAATGTGGGCTTACTCTTTTTTTAATTTAGGTTCCTTTGCTACGTACTATTTTTTTTTAGTTTCCCTCGGCTCGTGTATCAGCACAGCGCCCGCTTCACGGATGCCGTGCTCTAATGTTTCCAATGGCATTTGCATTGTTGAACACTTTTGTTTGTTCGCGTTCATGGCAGTACGTTGTTTCTTCCTCTTTCTTGTTTTAAAACATATTGCTGTTTCTTTGCGATGTCTGGGGTGGTTCTTTTTTATGTACTTTTTTTGCACTTTTATGGAGCACAAACTTGACACAAAGGTGTTGGAGTGCTTTGTTCACTTTTTTGCAGTGTTATATAGCACAAACTTGACACAAAGGTATCATTATTTACTTTTTTTCACTTTTATGGAGCGCGAACTCAACACGAAGGTATTGGAGCACTTTATACATTTTTTTGCAGTTTCATATAGCGCAAACTTGACACAAAGGTATTAGAGTGCTTTACATGACCACTGGTTACATTACACAAGGACACATTCATTTTTGGTAGCAAGGGGAGATTAAGTGATTTGTCCCAAATCACAGTATGGGGAGCCAGTGCTGAGACTTGAACAGTGTTCCCCAGCTCCAACGACAGCAGCTCTAGCCATATGTGTTGGGGACGGGGGCAGTCTGGTTTTGGGTTGCAAGTATCCGCTGCGTCTCAGAACGGAGGGAGGCAGGACTGGAAACAACTCGTATGGAATGATAAAGGTTGCTTGTGAAAACCAGTGATTGTTCGTAAAAGGGCCATCGGCAGGCGGCATTTCATCAGATGACGATCTCCGGGGCATCTGGCATTCAAAGTAAACAAATGCACATTTTTCTGCTGCTGTTTTATATTACAGTCTACAATGGGATTTCATTGCAAAGCTCTACTTTTGCTCCAAATTATTCATTGTTTGCGAAGCGTTCGCCAGTTACCTTGCCTCTTAACGCGTCATGCGGGCCTTCAGTGGTTATGATTACTCAAGGACAGGCTCGCTACTGTGGGCTTTTGTTCCAATACCACGTTGATGTCGGTGGGTAGTTTGTGTGGTGTGGGCTATCTTCACAGAGGTTGCTTGTAAGGGCGGAGTTACTGTGTCCTCCCTAGCATAACTTCAACAATGCTAAGTGTGTAGTGGAGTGTCTGTTCATACATCCACCACACTCCAAACCAAAACACATCAGTCAAAGACATTGTCCTTTACAATGGCAATAGCTCTAACTCTCACAAATGCTAGACCTATTGCATTGCAAATGCTTGTTTCTGTGTCACTGCCAGGTTTTACTTGACAGAAAAATACAAATAGTGACCCACGAGCCCAGGAAAAATACTCCTTGGGTGTGGGGATCATTAGTCTCTTGTTTTTCATGACATGAAGGAGCTTTATTGATGAATTTCCCCCCAGAATCAATGCAAAAGCGGAAGACGGAAGGGGGGTTTGACAACTTGGAGCCTCTAAGAGTGACTGCAGCTCATAACTCTGTTACTAATTATACAATCGATCTCTGTGAATGGACATTTTGCAATCACCCCATACATTTCAGCAGGCAATTCCTGGGGTGGGGGTGGGGGGGTAGGGTGGTTTTTGAATACAGCCGCTTCTGGAGCCTCTGCACTGTCTCCAGCTCCCTGAGGTTAATTGTGAAGCATGGGCTTCGAGAGAGGGAGAGAGATATCCAGAGACAGAGGGAGAATACATGGAAAAAGAGAAAAAGAGAGATAGAGACAGGGAGAGAAAGAGAGAGAGATAGAGACAGAGAGAGGGAGAGAGATATCCAGAGACAGAGAAAGAATGAATGGAAAAAGAGGGAGAGAGAGAGAGGCAGAGAGGCAGAGAGAGGGAGAGAGAGGCAGAGAGACAGGGAGAGGAAGAGAGAGGGAAGGAGAGAGAGGGAGGGAGAGAGAGAGACTGAGGGAGAAAGAGGGAGAGAGAGGGAGGGAGAGAGACTGAGGGAGAGAGAGGGAGAGAGAGGGAGGGAGAGAGACTGAGGGAGAGAGAGAGGGAGAGAGACATAGAGAGGGAGAAGGAGAGAGGGAGAGAGAGAGACTGAGGGAGAGAGAGCGGCAGAGAGACATAGAGAGGGAGGGAGAGAGAGGGAGGGAGAGAGAGAGACTGAGGGAGAGAGAGGGGCAGAAAGACATAGAGAGGGAGAGGGAGAGAGAGGGAGGGAGAGAGAGACTGAGGGAGAGAGAGGGGCAGAGAGACAGAGAGGGAGAGGGAGAGAGAGGGAGGGAGAGAGAGACTGAGGGAGAGAGAGGGGCAGAGAGACAGAGAGGGAGAGTGAGAGAGAGGGAGGGAGAGAGAGAGACTGATGGAGAGAGAGGGGCAGAGAGACAGAGAGGGACAGGGAGAGGGAGAGAGAGGGAGGGAGAGAGAGAGGCAGAGAGACATAGAGAGAGAGAGGGAGAGAGACTGAGGGAGAGAGAGAGGCAGAGAGACAGAGAGGGAGAGGGAGAGAGAGGGAGGGAGAGAGAGAGACTGAGGGAGAGAGAGAGAGGCAGAGAGACAGAGAGGGAGAGAGAGAGAAAGATAGAGGCAGAGCGAAAGAGAGAGAGAGGGAGGGAGAGAGGCAGAGAGACAGAGAGAAGAGGGAGGGAAAGGGAGAGAGAGAGACAGAGAGAGAGAGACAGAGAGAGAGAGAGAGAGAGAGAGATATCCAGCGACAGAGAAAGAATGAATGGAAAGAGAGAGAGAGAGAAAGAAGGAGCGAGAGACAGAGAGAGAGAAATACCCAGAGAGAGAGAAAAAATGAATTGAAAAAGAGAAGCAGAGAGAGAGGGAGGGAGAGACAAAG
Organism: Pleurodeles waltl; assembly: GCF_031143425.1. NCBI lineage: Eukaryota > Metazoa > Chordata > Amphibia > Caudata > Salamandridae > Pleurodeles > Pleurodeles waltl. The sequence continues at coordinate 1,143,716,437 of NC_090448.1, forward strand.
AGAAGCAGAGAGAGAGGGAGGGAGAGGGGGAGGAGGGAGCGAGCAGGGCTGGTTTGTACATTTTTGGCAGGCTGGTTCTGATTCGCAGTTTGGTCCTAAATGGTGCCATAAAACTGTCCGATGCCCAGAGCCACGGAGGTGCTTAGATGTGTCAGCATCCTGGTGGTCTTACCACTGACACCGCTGCCAGTCATGCCAGACTCTGCATGCCGAGTGGACGGAGAGCATCGACGAGCCCAATGTAGTATGCACGCGGCCAAGTTTTACGATTATAGCTTTTGTCACAGGAAGATTGCAATTTAACATCCCCTACAGTACATTTCTTTCCTGGAATCGGGTTTTAATTTGTTTAGAACATGCTTGTTACTTGCATTCTACTAAAGGTTGCAGAATACATTATTACAAACCCGGCACCGAGTGGAGCACTAATTAGACGAATGGCAGTCCCTAATTTGGCTGTTTTTAGGTCCTGCTACAGACAGCTTGTGGTGTCTGTTGTAAATGGATCATTCTCAGCACATTATGCATGATTATGCTTGCGTAGAGTGAGCCCTTTGCCCGTGGTTTGATGGCTTTGTAGGGTAGCTCATGCCCCTCACCTTGCTTTTATGGCTTTCCTCCCTGTTCTTGTGTTTGTCCGCCCAGGAGCATTTCAGTTTTACAGTAATCTGATTACAAGTATTGTATCCTTTCACCACTGATTTACGAGAACTTTTTTTTCTTAACCTTTGAACCTGTATGGGAGAGCGCGCCTTTCCTCGTCTCTCCTTGTGTACTGCTTCTTTCCATCCTCCCTCTCCTGCGCTCTTGTTGCGCTCTTGCCTCTGTGACCTTGTTTCCCCTTCCACTTCCCTCGCTAGAGTGCCCCAAGCCCCCAGCATGCTGCTCTCTACTCTCCCATCCCACCCCACCTATCCAGCTGCAAAGTCCTTCCAGGCTGCTCGTTGCCTTTTTAGGTTCAGCATAGCTGCCCACCAACGCTGCTTTTCCCGCGTGTTAGTATCTACGCGGGCTTTTAACCACGCCCACCTCACGCCCAGCACTTTCACTCGTTGAGAGGACTTGCCTTTCAAAAATCTTTTGATGACATTGGTAAATGCTTTACGTTTGTCCCTCCTTGGGACAGTTTTGTTACCGCCTTGGGGCCGACCCTCTTGCATGGATAATTGCATGTTTGTCGATATGTTTGACTGCAAGCAAACTTATTTTTTCTTTTGTGTCTTTCTTTCGCGCTCACTCTCATGGCGACTGTGGCGCTTTGAATTGACTTGCTTATGCCAACTGTTACATTTTCAATTAATGTGGCAAGAAAAGTCCAGTTAGGAATTTACAATGCTAATAGCTCTAACTCGAGCAAACGCGAGACCCATTGCATTACACATGCTTGTTTATTGCTCCTGTACTCTTTCCTTTGCCATTCTAAATGTTGGCCATGTTGCAACAGTCAAAATGGCCACAGATATGAAATTGATGCAAACACCAACCTGCGGTTCGACACCCATCTTGGAATGACTTAACGTCCATGCATATGTCATGGCACATGCACACATACACACACACACACACATATATAGATGCCTCATTAGCCATTTTGGAATGACTATTCTTTAACATAAAGTGCATTCAAAGATGTTTTTCCAAGCACCCACATGCGTGCAGTCGTGCATGACACATTCATACGTTTGCATTGTAACACACCGGCAGCCATTTTGTCATTAGCTACTGCCAATACAAACAAACATTTGAAAAGCCAATAACCTGGCATTTTGAAAGCAAGACCTATTGGTTTTGCCAAAGCCTGTTTGAGTATTCAGTGGAAAATCCTGTGATGTCAGCATACTCAGTTTCCTGCTGTAAAGAAAAAGTACAGCTTTCCTTGAGACTGCTGTTCCTTTTTAGAACATTTCACTAATAACCAGGGGCGGCTCCTCCATTAGGGCGGAGGAGTGTTGCCCCCCGCCAGCAGCGGCAGTTGAAGCTGCAAGATCTTTACAAGAAAAGGATAATAAACTTTGTTTATTATCCTTTTCTTTTGAAGGGGCAGGGCCACGGGGGTAGAGAGCAGCAAGGGGGGAGTGCTCAGCACTCCCCCTCACTGCTCATGTATGTTTGGCCAGCCGCCTCGGGCCAGCCAAACACATGCGCAGTAGCTCTCTCAAGCCCAGCAACGCAGTTGCTGGGCTTGAGAGAGCCTGCACAGGCTCCCAGTCTGCCTGGGAGCGCCCTGACTAGGCGCTCCCAGCCAATCACGATGCTGCTTTGAGCAGCGTCATGATTGGCCGCAGGGCAGGCTCGGAGTCTGTGCCTGCAGCAGGGGCGAGGGACAGAGGAGCGGTGCACGGCGGAGGAGGTAAGTGTTTTTATTTTTATTTTTTCTTAAATTTTAATTTACAAACTCCCCCATCTCCCCCATCCCAGCGCCCGCGTCGCCCCTTCCCGGTGTCACGAGCCATGACTGCTAATAGCCTGTTTCACATAGTGCTTGATCCCATACCTCTGGCACTTCCAAGCATTCAGTTACTGACCTTGGAAACATGAATGGCTGAGCTAACCTTCCTGGGATTCAAACCCCTGATCTTCAGCTCACAACAGAGGTTAGTATTAAGCATTAACACACAGAAGCATCTTGCTTAGTGAGTTCACTTTACTAAAGTCAATAATTTAATTTAGCATATTTAAAAAAATACATTCTTTTACAGTTTCCCAGTTGCGATAACTTTGACAAATATCTGGTGCTGACCCGCAAGTAAGACACACAGAACAATTCTCAGCACTGTCTATGCTAATGTTCTTCTATAGAAGGAAGGCAAGAAACTAGAACTTTACGTCACCATATATAATAGAACTAGCTGGCAATAAATATATTTAAAAATCCTTCAGAGGGATCGTGTTTCTTTTATTCCTCACTGTCACAAACATGTTTTATATTTCATGCTTTCATTTCAGTGCAGTGTTATTGTTTAGTTAATGTCATTAGCTACCTGTTTTGGAAATAGGATACTGTACAATGCTCTCGACCGAGATGTTATATTCTAAGTTCTCTCTGAAAGTTCTCTCTGAAATATTTTTACTTAGTTCTGGTAACTGGTTGGACGGTTTATTACCATTTGGACTGAAGGTCAGGTGGAATTATAAAAACACATAAATACCTATAGATAAACTTTACTTCTGTTCTTCTAAACGAGCCACGCCTTTGCTAAATAAACCTGCCTCTAATGTTCGCATTGCACTCTCGTTGTGACATCACCAGTCACCTGGAATAAGAAACTGGTGCAGCTACCTAACTGTAATGCATTATTACAGATGGGTTGCAAAGTCGCAATGTCTGACGGTTGAATGGGTAAAAGGCAGGTTAGGCATAGATATAGAGAGTAATTTTTTATAGACAGTCAGTATTTTATTAACACAATGTGCAAGTAGTCAAACATTGTAGTCAAGCTATATAATGGACATGTCAAATAGCCTTTCAGAGGAGTGTAGGCTCTATGGCCCTCATTACAACATTGGCGGGCGGCAGTTGTAACCGCCGTGCAGCCGCCAATGCGGCCGCACTCCCGCGGTGGCCATTAAGACATCCCCACTGGGCTGGCGGGTGGAAACCTAGTTTCCGCACGCCGGGTCAGCAGGGATGTCGGCCGCAACACGGGAGCCGGCTCCAAATGGAGCCGGCGGTGTTGCGATGGTGCGACTGGTGCAGTTGCACCCGTCACGCTTTTTACTGTCTGCTATGCAGACAGTGAAATGCTCCATGGGGCCGTGGCAGGGGCCCTGCGACTCCCCTTTCCGCCAGCCTTTTCATGGTGGTTCTTACCGCCATGAAAAGGCTGGTGGGAGGGGGTCTCGTAATCCCCTGGGCAGCGCTGCAAGCAATGCTGCCCTGGCGGATTACAACCGCTGGACCAATGTGGCGGTAAACCGCCGGTCCCGGCGGTGCAACCGCCGTGCTTCCGCCGCGGTCGTAATCCCAAACTTTGCACCGCCAGCCTGTTGGCGGTGCAACCGTCGAAACAGCCCTGGCGGTCTTTGACCACCAGGGTTGTAATGAGGGCCTATGTATCACCCACCCATGTGCTGGAGAACCTTAAAACACAGTACCATAGCAGGGAGTATAATCCACTCATCAAAGGCACACTATACATAGTGTTTTGATTTGGTTTCTTTAATTAGTGTCGCGCTGCTCCTCCAATTAATATCTTTTCAAACTTATTTTGAAGCTGGTTTCAAAATGCATTCCTGCCCATGTATGTTGAACCGAATGCTTTTTGGGGTTTTCACTATCTCTTCATGAGGGACTTGTAGCTATAAGCAAATCAACATTACAATTACACCTATGGATTTATGTACAAAAATCATGTTTCAGTAATAACTAATTCAAGCCTAGTTAGTCCTTCTCATAGTTCATAAGAGACTACTATACCCTTGTGCTCTGCAAATCATAGCCTCCTCGCGGCACCTTTGTAAGGTTTTGCTGCTCACAATTAAGCGTACGGTTGAAACTAAAGACATGGGTCTGATTTAGAGGGTGGAAGACATCTGCCAAAAAGCAGTGGAAATCCTGTTTACACCTTTTAGATTGTATCAATACATTTTAAATGGGGCACTTTTTGGCACCTGGTCCACATCAGCATCTCCCTGAATCCAAACACGTATGTCTTATTCTCATTCGCCATTCGACATTCTCTTTAGTTCCTATGACTCACTACTTGGGGTTCCTCGTGCAGCTGTTGCTACGCCTACACAAAGGAATCCCCAATGAGAAATTGTATGCCTTGTTTAATCCCTCTGGTTTTAAGGTTTCTAAAATGGCAATTCATGAGCAAGTTCTAGGCAACAGTTTGTCAGCCACATCCTGGGCCAATGAAATGATATCACACCGGAGAACCAAGTTATGCGGACTAGGAAGCCTATTGTAGTCCACTTCATGCTTATTTTATACGATTCTCACTTATGAAATCTTACACACTGATGCATCATATTGGGGATTCTTATTACTCTGTTGAAATAAATGCAGCTTTCAGAGGTTTTGGTGATGTGGACATGAATTTGTGTTATTAGAGAGACCCATTGCATTTGATCTCTTAATCAAATGGCTATATACACTATCTGGCTAACACCGTCACCTATCTAAATTGCTGATTAATCAAACGTTGGTGGCTAGGTAAGCTTTTTAAAATGTCTGGTGCAGCATTAGACCGAGTGTGTATAGTTTTAATAACTTTTTATCAGTTTTAGCTAGGAAGAATTTTATTGGAGTCCACAAATTGTGCAGCAAGCAAGCAGGTTATGGTCAGGTTGCTTCCACTTGGATTTAAAGAGATTTACAAACTTGAAATCTATGATATGTTTGGCTGAGTGCATGGAAGTACTACATTTCAACAAATAGATAGTGTTTTAAAACCCACTATTTCTCTCTATTACCAAAATATGGTTGCTTGCAAATAATACCACATTTGCCACAGCTCTGAATACCACAGTGTGCTTTCTCACACCCATAGTCTGGATGGTATTTTGGATCTTATTTATTTTCCTTCCACTAAAAAACCTTCTCAATCTGCATCTTCTTTGTATCCTCCATCTTATCGCCATTACTCGTAAATCCATTACATTTCCTGCCCTCACCTTCCTTCCCCCTCTCTGCCTCTTTTTTTTGGAATTCCAAACATGTCTCTCCGGCCCATGTGGCAGCTTTTGATCCTAATTCAGGACAGTTGCTGGATGATTTCTCTACTTTGTTTTTTAATATTGCCTCTTCTCTTCTTCCTGGTTCAGTGTCCTCTGTTCCAGACTCTCTTGCCCCACTGAAAGGTTCTAAATCCACTGGAAACTTCCTCAGGCTTGGGTTATGAGTTATGTTTGTTTTGCACTTCTGTTCATCATTTGGATGCATAAGGCACAAGCACCAGACAGATTGCCACTTGTGTCATTTTCATCCATTCATAGCAGGTACAACCCCAAATGAAAACAGCAAAATACTCTTTCTTTAAAGTCCTTTTTGGTTTAGGCTTGTGATGCCCATTGATTATTTTCAACCCACAATAGTGTGCTTTCCTCTCCTGATACTGGCTCCTCTCTTTCATCTAATGGATCTGCTAAAGATTCTGCAGCTTACTTTAAAGCTAAGGCCCCAAATATATGTGCCTCATTCTCCTCTTCTTCAATTTCTTGAACCTTCATTGATTTTGTAGCTCTGAACCACATTCCCCATCTGTTTCTGATATCTACCTGCATTGTCTTAATTCGTTTTCCTTTTTTTCTGACTCTGGAGTCATAGCCATTTTTCGGGTGATTTAACCTACTATTTCGCACACAGATCTCTTCCATCTACTCTAGTTAAGTCTCTTTTTTGTTCTGTTGCCCCAACTTAGTCTTGTTATTTTTTATTTCTATCTTCCTATTGCCTCTGTTTACTTTCTTAATAAACAGTTATTATTCCTCCCCTGTTAAACAAATCTTCTTTTACTCAAACGATCTTTCTAACTACAGACCTATTTCTTCACTCCCTTTACTTAAAAAAATGTCTTTAAAACATGTTTTCTCCTCTCAACTCTTAACCTTTCTTTATGACCACAGTATGTCACTTGTACAATCTGGTATTGTGGTCCTTCCTCTAAAACCTATTTACTTTCAGTTACTAATTTTCTTCTCTGATAAACAATAAACAATCCTCTAGTTTGATCCTTCTTAACCGTCGTGCTGCTTTGGGCAAGGTGGATGATCAAGGGCTTCTTTATGTTTTTTCCTCTTTGGGTATTAGGGAATTTGCTGGTTCACATCCTATCTTTCTGATTGTTTTTTTTTGTTTTTTGTTTTAATTTTCATGTAATGGTGCTGCTTCTACATTCTACCCACTCTACTTCACGGTTCCAGAGGGATCAGCTCTAGACACCCTCCTTTTCTTTTTACGTACTGTTTCTCTATTTCATTTTGTTTATGGCCATGGTCTGGACTCTCATATTTATGTGGGTGATTCTCAGTTTGTCTTTTCCTTTTCTTCTTTTTCTATCTCTCTTCAGGAACATATCTCAACTTGCCTGGCTGCAATTGATTCTTGGACGACTTCTTACTTTCTTGAGTTTACTCCTACTAAAACTGAATTTATTTTCTTTCTGGCCTACTCAACTTGCTCTACTCTGGCTGTTTACTTCTCTTCTGTTTCCATTCCTTAAGCCTCCTTTGCCTGAAACCTGTGTTGTCTAAATTTTCCTCAGACATTTCTCTTTGGATTGCTTAAGTTATATAAGCTTGCTTTTTCCAAGTGTCAAACATTTGCAAAATTAAACAATTTATTCCCTCTTCATCGTTGAAGTTATTTCTTCAAATGATGGTGTCTTCCAGCCATTACTATAGTGCATCTCTGGATGTGCGTCTGCCTAAATACATCACATCCTCTATAGATGCCCCTTCCTATATGATTCACCTCAGACAGCTTCAGTTCTTCCTACAGTGCAAATTGTGTTGGTTATGTCTTTACATGTTACCCTCATTTGGCTTCTCTTTATTGCTCTTCTCGAATTTCTCCATATGTTCTTCATCACACCTTGGGTTTTGCCTCCCAATGTCTATTAGTCACACCTCCCCATCCTGGTGCCTTATCTCATTTCATTCTTTGAGTTCCTGACACCTTGACTTTGGCACCAACTTCAGGTGTCAGTAAAATGTGCTCCTTCATTACATTTGTTTAAACTTCTCTTAAGGTGTCATTTGCTGAATACTTGCTACTGGACTTTACCTGACCATTGCCAAGAATAACCCTTACATTGTCTTTGTACTGTTATACTGTTAAGTGCTATTGGTAAAAGTGGTTTAATAAATAAACTATAATAGTGCAAACGTTGTGAATATCTTTGGTAATTCTTGGTGCCAGTTGTCTATATGTCTGTGGTACGTATAATTGGTTATAACCTCTTAATACCTCTAAATGTGCCAGTTCTAGGATGCTGTAAGACAACCATTGCACCCACAGACCAGTCAATAATGAGATTCTAATTCTTACCTCATTTCTAAGTCCCAGAGCGTCATGTCATCGCTTATCCATGGGTTGGAAGGATCTGCCGGGGTCAGGAAGGGGTCAAATTCTACATATTGTTCCGAGAATGCAATGAAGCTGCAAAATCAAAGCGGAAGAATATTTCAATCATACAAGGTTCTCATGATCAATTAACAAAAAAGAAAACAGCCTGCACCCACAGATTTCTTGTTCATTTGGATTTGTTCCATCCCATGAGAAGACATGTACTTTTTATTACAGAAGGCACAGTTCATATGTCAAGATGTACTTGTCTAAGTCCTACATATTCAATATGCATGAGAAAGACAAAATCTGCCACATATTCTTTGACATCATTAAATTCCATCTTTGCAATGCAACAGTATTTAAATCATGTCACTTCTACCAGTCCCTTTTTTAGAATATTCAAATGTTACTTTGTTACAATTCTAAATATATATTTAGACTCTAATATAAAGGAGATTGGGACCAGAAGATTCACAATAATTTAGTGGATGGTCGGTCTGCCCTCTTCGCGGCTTCCCACCTCACTTATAGGTCAGTGAAACCTGGTTTTCCTGGTGACTGAGCCACCTCCTCTTCCGTCTGTATGAAAACCATTGTGCGATCCAACACTCACCGGAATGTTGTTGGAAGGGCGGTCCTATGTAAGACATCTCCTCCGACACTACTATGTCAAGACTGATATTTAGACGATGGTGGTCCCATCCTGCAACAAATTCCCTGTGGCACTCGGATAATACTCCTGACTTTTGGGGGAGATTAGTTACTTTTTTTTCGTATGGTGTACCCCTGCTCTGGGGGGTCTATAATTGAATCCTGCTTCATGGAAGCTCTGCCACCATTGCATGTGGCTGACTTTTCATAACAGTTTGTTGCCCCATTGTTGCTCGTCCTGGAGCAGGGAGACACTAAAACAGCATCTTTACATTTTCTTCGCAGGGGGGCTGGGGTGCTGCCTCTGCCACATCAGGCACGGGACGGCAAGTCCACTAAATTCTGAATGGCCCTCTTAATCTTTCACTCGCTGTAAGAATTGATGGAAAAACACAAAAGGGAAATGAGGCTATGGTCCCACATCCAAACCTACACACCTCTGAAACTTGGCAGGTATTGTGTGCTATGCAAACCCCTCATTCCCTCAGATCACTGATGGCATCTCGAACTACATCATCACTGAAGAAATCTCAGATGAAATCATCATCACTGATGAGATCACATATGAGATCAACAGTCATGTCATCAATGACATCAGTGTCTAAGCAAGAATAATGTGTCATGTAAAGAGTGTATCTTTGACTTCCTTATAACTTTTCAACAGTCTGTTGAATGTAGGTCAAGGTCGCACAGTTCCTTCAAGGTCGGCTAAACTTAAGGGGCAAAAAAAAGTTTTCACATGCTAATATCTTTGCTGCTGTTTGATGAATGGCCATGAACTCTGGAGTCCCAAGTTTGAAGTGGTGTCCATTAGATCTCTCAAGTGGCACGTGAAAGCAAAGCAAAGGGGGTGTCATCATAACTTTGATGTACGAATAAGGTTGATGCCATTTGATGGATCTGAGTGAAATTTGAGAGTCCAGAACTGGGCTTTACATGCTAACTGCCTGCCAAATTATATGCAGATTCTACAATGGATGTCCTGCCTCCAGAATCCACCACGCCCTGAGGCCAGCAGTCACTGCACGTAGAGGAAGGCCAAGCACAGCGGGTCCAGCGGGATGGGACTGGGTGTTCTGGTGCATCAATGCACTCCAACTTCACCTTGTCTGGGGGTCACCAAACTCGAAATAGCTGTATTCAAAGGTACATAGATAGAGTCATTCTATATAAGTCATAGATGACCTTTTTCTCATTTGCTCCGAACTATGGTCTCAGCGATACAATACATGTAAAAAAACAAATGAAAAAGGGGACTGATGCAAAGACAGTCTTCTCAAATACTTATATTTTTCCTGATTTGCCTGAGTGACATAAAATACATTGGAATCACCACTTTTTAATTAAGAAAAGGGAGATGTCATCTATTTCGTAGTGTGATATTTTTATATTTGGACCATTCGTTTTATGGAGAAACCTTAAGCGGTGAGCTGCATTGCTCCCCCGTCCATCACATATGTAGCATCAACTGTGCAATCAATCCACCCCTGAGGTGCAATCACACGTATGACACAAAGGGGAATTACTTTACCGCTTTAACTGCCTTAGCGATTCCTCGCTTGTGCGATATTGTTTGCAGTTACTCCTCATTTATTTTTAAGTAAAGTTCTTTAAAGTTAGTTTACCTGAAGATTGATACCTCCTGCCGTTCCTTGACACTGCTTGGGCAACAAAGTTACCTAGATTGTTCTGGTTAAGCTACATTTTCTTTTTCATAACCGTCCTTACCAACACATTCCCACTTTCCTTCACATTTCCATCGTGTGGGCTGAGCTCTGTGCACCTTGTAGTTGGCACATTAAATCGTACCATATGAAATAACCCCTGCCAGATGTCTCTAGCAGCCTTCAGTGAAGCATGCACGCTTTGAGTCACTGCAGATGCGGCATGCTTTGAGTTCTCAGTACAGAAAGACAATAAAACTTCTAGCTGCCAATAGACTGAAAGAGACGTCAGGAGGAAAACAGCATGGGGGTCCTGTGTGTGAAGAGACACAGAGCATCATCTTACACAAGCTGTCCTCTGTCTGCTGCGATCCTTTCTCCGCATTGGAACCACCTGCCAGGATCTCTTTGAATGAAGAACTGGGGGATGGGGGTAGGAGGTGGCACGAGGAGGCTGCAAACAGCAACAGTCAATTGTAAAACTACAACGTCCGACTGAGTACATATCAATAGTAAAGTAATTTATCACAATAAATACTTAGCCAATCTTTTTTTATAAGCATCTTACAAGTAAGAAAGAATTGTGACCCGAAAAAATATTCTCTTGAAAAAGTGATCTTCTTAATCTATACATAGATATCTGCATCACACACATATTGATTAATTACATACAATACAATAAGCGCACAGTATATTGTGCTCGAAAATCGCACAGGCAGCGCAAAATGTGATCACAGTCAAAAAAGGGAAATGGCGAAAATAACAGATCATTTCTTTTTACGTCATGTACAGAATGTTTTTTCCAAAAGGAGCAAATGTCCAAAAGTATTGGAAACGTTTTCCGTACAAAAACAGTAAATAATTGTCTTTTCCAGACGAGTAGCTGTTGATGGGGTTTCGGCCTTCATCAAGTTATCAGGTCGTCATCAGGACAAGAATGGAGTTAAACTGAGCACCAACTGATATAGAGCTCCGTATAATCAATTGAATCAATAAGATTTGTCCTTGGGAGGGAAGAGTTGGGATTCCAATGGTGAAGAATGGGGGCAGAAACTGATGAATGGCCATTTGACAGTCTCCTGTTGGTTCTTTCCTAGAGTTTGCGCTAATACGGCACATTCTTCTTCGGGAGGACTCTACCTCCCGTACTGAGCCAGATTTTCTATGCAGAACATGTCTATTATTCATCCCTGAGTGGCTCCTGCCACACGCTCTCTTCTACCAGCAATAATGCCATTACACAAAGTCAGGGTCACTGCAACTATGCGGCAGGAAAGCATCAAATTATGCGGCAGAGGTGACTAAATTATGCAGCAAGAAAACTCAAATTATGCAACATAATGTGGCACAATTTCTGATAGCATTACTTCATTATTTTGACATTTTTACACTTGTTAACCCTGTCCAGGCACAGGCTGCACCTCATTAGTACCAGTTTAGCACTCAAACATAGAAACAACAGAAAGGTGACCAGTCAACTTCTGCAAAGGGCCTTCCATTGTGCGGCAACACGTGTTGCTGCGTTTTCAGTAACGTTTGAACTGTTTGCGCTAGAAAATTTTTTTTTGTTAAAATCTGCAGATTACGCAGCAGGTGATAGACTATGTGAAAAATGCAGCTAAAACCATAATCATGCAAAAAACACAGCGGCCGCACAATGGCGTAATTCCAGTGAGCCTGGCTAAGGCTTTCTTTCCCGATAGCATTCCCTCCTGCAAACTGACCTTGGTGGCCATGCTGACATTTTCCCTGGTCACTGAGAAAATCCCCTCACCAGCTTCTAGTCCCTTTTGTTCACCATCAGAATCCTGAATCCCTCCCCCATCCCCCCACCCCCAAGAGCCAATCATATTGATGCAATTGATTATACAGTATTATTTTTCGGTTTATGTTTAACTGCATTCTTGACGAGGGTCATAATGCGGTGGACAGACATTGAGCTGGAAAAGGCAACCATGGACTGATTTTGTACACAAAATGTTTGCAACATTTTTTTTTTACTTTTCCTCTTTTTTACAAACACCATTCTGTACAGGACGCACAAAGAAATTATCTGTGTTCTTTTCGCCATTTTTCTTTTTCGTCTGTAATCACTTTTTGCACCGACACCATAGTTTTGAGCACTTTTTATTCACACCATACACCAAGCATGTATTGTATGTGCTGCAATCAATCAACGTGTGTGCTGCGTATATCCATGCACCGATTAAGTTTTGGAGCCACAATCCTTTCTTGCTAGCAAGATGCCCATGACTATTCATTGGCTATGTATTGTGCTGAACTGATAAATTACTTTTAATATTGATGGTTAATCAGAAGCTGTTGCTTTGCAGTAGTATACACCCTTGTTCTATTGGTTCTATGGCTGCTCCTATAGTAGAGACTTGAGGTGTAAAAACAGCACAGCAGTATCACAACAGGCCACTTACACCCTCCTAGTTCCTCCGCTATGCCCTCTCCATAGTTCAGTCAGACAGAGAGGACCAGAGGACCAGTGCATCATGCGCACAATACATCAATGCACTCGAGAAAGACTACCCCACAGAATAATTTGCTATGAATAGGATAAGATGCTAACAATGACACTCACTAAAACGACCCCCCCCCCCACAACCTGCAATCCATGCCTGATATCTGTTGACACAGTACGAAGGATCAAAGCTACATTTGCGAGGCTATAATCATTAAGGCCTTCGCACGCCCGCTGATACAATTGAACAGACAGTCATATTATGCTGCCCCTAATCAGTAAATGATAAATTAAGTTGAATGAAATCGGTCTATGCTTCGACATCTGTTACTATGATGCTGAAATCAAGCATCCTTGCAAATACAAGTGCCAAGTGGATAGAGTATTTGCTTCTTGAACTAACCATCCACTGCACACGGATTAGGCAAACCTGCAAGGAAGCGATCTGATGTGAGACCCTTACTTGAAGGCGAAACCCTCTTGGAGACTGCAGGGTTGTATTTTGTTGTTGTCCTGAAAAATGTGGTATTTATTCTCCATAGGACAAGTGTAGGAAATTGGGTTATTTGTGTGGCCTACACAAGTAATAGGTCCACAACTCTCCTTACTGGGAACCAAGCACCCCATTGAAGCACTTGACTTCCTCAGGGTAGCGAAGCTGAGCAGTCCAAGGTCTACTCAGGGGAGGTGGTACATTTATTACGCACACACTACTAAATAATATGCCGTAATTTACAAATTTAAACATTGATAGATAGAAAATACCATAAGATATTGCATAATCACCTTCGACCACCTGAAGGGAACATACAAACATATAAAGTAAGCCTACTGGCTTTGGTCAAAGGTTCAAGCTCAACAACCCACATGAGAAAGACTTCATTTTGCATGTAAATGCAATCATCAACACAAATATCACAAACACACTTATTACTGATAATAAAACATGTACACTATGACCAGTTATCATTGACAACATTATCTCAATAAAGAATTTAAAATGTGCAAAACGTGTGTATTTTTTTTAATAAACTTTCCAAAACATGCCCCTAGAGGGAATCACATTTTGACTATATTACATGCAACCATAGATGGAGCCCCTAGAGGGTGCTTCTGTACATGTATGTCATTTGTACACTTTCAAGCCATAATAAATGCAACCATAAAGTAAACCCCTAGAGGGTGCAGCACTCTAAGCTGAAGAGCCAAAGATCCAGCCCTGGGAGTGCATTAAAACATTGTTAAAAGGTTTAGAGGTTCCTAGTTTCTAGAACCCCGCAAACATAGTCTTAGTCCCAAAGACGCTTCGGGGGGGAGCTCTTGCAGCCTCCCCCATGCTTCCATTATTTTGTTGGTAGTACCTCTGCCATCCTGTGGCCACCACGAGGAGAGAAAAGTGTGCAAAGGGAAAAGGCCTGCAGGGCATCATGTAACGCTTCATCCGGGAGAAGTGAATATTATACACTGGGCCTCCCTCTCTGCAGGAATCCCACTTCTTTTTTTGTTGTATTTCCTCCTTTTATTTTCTCCAGGGCTCCTCATGTTGGGGGCAGCAAGGGAGCCCCACTGGCTCCTGCATGGCCCAGACCTCCGAGTGTGGCAGCTTCTATCTCTCGGCCCCCTATTGGGGAAGGGAGCGGTCTTCTAGGGTGGCTATCCTGCCCTCCAACATGGACATGGGGGACTGGAGGCGAGGCCACTGCCATGGGGGGTGCAATGGTGCTTCCCTCATAGTCCTTAGTTTTGGGGGTTGGGGTCCCGCCTCCCTTTTTGCATAAAGTGCTGGAAGGTTGGGGTTCCCGGGACAATTGAGAGTCCAAATTGGGATCCCCACAAAAGAACCCATGCAGAGAAAAAATAAATAAAATCTGTTATGACCCCTGGGCCCTGACCCGTCGCATGGGGTAAGTGGTGAAGCGGCGGTGGAGCCCCACGTGATTTGAGGCAAGAAAAGGTCAAAGGCTCTCAATCTCTAAAATTCCATAACTTGAGCCCCTTTGGGCTGATTTTGACAAACCTGGACTCATTTTACTCCTGGTGGTGACCTCTAGCCAGCAGGGGAAGTTGCTTCACTGGCCCTTGGGGAGACCTGCTTGTCCTGGGGTCAACTGGGTAGAGTCCTTAGTTCTTGGTGGGCAACCACTCTGCAACCACTCTTCAATGACTGTGCAACTACTCTGCAGCTACTCTGCAACCACTCGTAACTTCTCTTTAACCACTCTGCAACCTCTCTGCAAACAATCTGCAACCACTCTTCATCTCAATCTGCAACTGCTCTTCAACCACTTGGCAACCACTGTGCCTCAGGTGAAAGAACAGCATTCAAGTTAAGCACATACAAGTTATTGCTGGATCAACTATAGTGAAGATCATTATCCTGACTGCTGGTATCTATAATCATGCAGAACATGAACTTAAATATTTTCAGGCTGTAACAAGAAATTCAGCACAAAGGGTTACGAACTAACACATACAATTAGCACAAGGGATTAACAACAATAAACCATTATGACAAAAAAACTTTTAACAAACATTGGCATCAGTTGAGGACAGATACAGACAGTTTAGTGCCAAATGCAACAACAGGACTTCAAGACTGACACTGTTGAACTAATACAAGCCAACAGGCAAGACATTGATTCTATTGTGAAGCTAAACCAGCATTGTAAATTAGTATGCACCACTTAAAAGGCATCAAGAGGACTTCTGCTCATCACACAAGTATAAGCTAAACATTAGAGTGCAATTACTATTCAATCCAGAAGCAAATTACATTCCACCAAAACTATAATAAAAAATATAACTTGACAAAAGGGTCGCTGTTATCTGTGCTGGTATAAGGGAGACTGACACATATGTTAGACTATGATGTGGTTGTTGAAGCAACATTGACATGCAAAGTTATCATTTAGTATTAGCATTCAGGGTCCCACCGCTGACTCAAATAGGTGTGCTATAGCCAAGTCGTGTATCTAACGTTCCATAAATATCAAATGGAAATTGGCCATTCACTCAGTTTCATAGTTCACCTACTTGTTGTTGTCAAATATGTGCAGCACGTTAGATGATATCAAGCAGACCTAAATGTGTTGGATCACCAGCATCATGTCCCTCTGATTCCAGTGACAGCATCATGTCCTATGTATCCAGTTGAGTGAGCGCAACTCCAAGACCCCGCACTGGGAGCACGCTAATACGGGAATGTACATTCTAGTTTAACCAGATGCTGCACAAGAACCATCTCCATTTATGTGCATGTTTCCTCATGTGTGCAGGGTTTTCTGTTCAGCCTTCGGTTAGGGGTCAACTTTTTTCCATTTCTTGAATCCAGGTGAATACAAAGTCATGGGTAGCTTTTCCAGCATGCCGCCACATACGGTTCTTATAGCATGGAGAACAGCGGAAACCAAAGTCTTATGCTCCTGAAGAGAGCGAATTAGATTCCAGTGTATGTAACACACCCACAGCAACCTTTCAAAACCTTGTCATTGTGTCTTCTTGCTGGAAAGATACACAGTTGGGGACCAGAGTTTTATGATTAAACCAGGTGCGGATTCTTTTTAAGGGTGGGAGAGTGTCCCCCAACGCCCGCTGTGAGCCACACAGGCAAAAATATAATGGAAATGAAAAGATTTCGTTGCCATTTTATTTTTAATGGTGCAGCGCGCACCAGCCCACAGACATGCTGGGCGTGTACTTTGCTGCCGATTGGCAGCAGAGGACTGGAGCAGTGCCTTTGGCTGGCTGTTTTGCACCAGCCAAAGTGACATGCACACTTTGAAGCTCTCCAATCAGTTGTCTTATAACAGCTGGGTGGAGACCAAGCACAGGCCTCCAGGTTCTGAAGGAGCGTCCAGCCAGGCAACTACATGCAATCCAGGCTCTTCTCTCATGCTGATTAACAGCAAGAGAGCAGCATCTGTATTGATTAGGGGAGCTCTTCTGGCATTGGAGAAGGAGAAGAGCACTGGGCAGGATGCACAGCCCGTGGGTAAGTGCTGTTTTTTATTTCAAATGTGTAATGCATGTATGTGTAAAGCATGTATGTGTGTAATGCATGTAAGTGTAATGGTTGTGTTTATTTTGCATTTGGTGTTATGGTTTGGGCTTTTGGAGGGAAGGGTTGTTTACTTTCGGGTTTTGGAGGGAGGGGGAATTTTATTTATTTTTCTGGTAAGTTTTGGGGCACTTCATGTGCCCCATCACTTTCAAAGGGTTCAAGACGCCACTGAACTAAACAATGAAAAAGGGATACGACTGCTAAAGACAGAGAGTCATCGCTCATAGCAAATATTTCTGCCTCAGACAGGCAGCTGCTGAGAACTCACTGCACAGACAGAAATGGAACGATCAGACTTTTAATGAAAAGAATGACTGGATCCTCATACGCCGATGACAGCTTCTCATGGGGGGAGGAGGAGAAAGGCAGCGGGTGGGGAGTCAAGCAAAATGTGTGCAAGAGAGCAATGTAGACCAGCGAGTAAGGGTGGGCAGGGGTGGTTTAGAAGTACACAGGGGTGAGAGCATGTAACAATGCTGGGTGTGAGAAGCACATGGGCGAGAGAGAGCAACGTGGAAAGGGGAGAAAAGCACACAGGGAAGAGAGCTGGAAACCCTATGGACTCTCATGAAGTGCTTGATCCAAAAGAAAAAAAAGTGATTCCATAAAAGCAAGCAGTGGAAGCATAGAAGCTAACCAACCAAAGAGACAATAATGAGGCTCTGTTCCACAGAGTGAGACAAACACAAGATATAAGTTTGATAAGCTAATACAGAAACAAGAAGTAAGCAAATGAGATTCACTGCAAGGCCAACTGATGATAAACAGTGGGCGGGCCCCAAGCACGGTATGTTCTTGGTAGGCCCACAATATTGCATTTTACAACCAGACAGCTGCACTGTCTGATAGGCTCAACCCAAGAACGAACTTTGTTATCCAGACTGATTCCTTACCACAAAAAGCAATTGTGGTCATTTTCTCGCTTGAGGGAACGTGGTATTACTACGAGGGTCATCACCTTTTCTGCTGATCCTTTTTGTAATAGTCCTAATTTATGGTCAGTTGGGTATTCCCTCAATTGGATATCAGTGTGACATAATGCGAAGGAGGGGATCCATTTTCTCCGATGCATATGGGCAAAAAGGTCCTTGGGGAAGCGCCAATGGGCAAAATGAACTAGTGGACTACATGTAGTGCAACTCTCTGAATGACCATTAGCAAAGGGCATGGATGGCACTAGCTCCCTCCTTAAAGAAAGCTTGGGTGCCCGTGTGCAGACACCAACAGTGCAGCTGACCTTGTTTAAAGGCACACGAGGATACTACCCTTCAGAGGTGCTGAAAACGACTGCATGGGGGATACTTGTAGCCATCCTCCCCGCACCTTTAACACTGCATGCCATCTCTTTATATTTAGGAACATATTTGAAGAGGTCATTAAGTAAGCACTGTCACAATGGATGCCAAAATCCCAACAGCTATCATCAAAGAAACATTCTCCCTACCATTAGTAATTTGTTAGCAATGCAGGACAGGCTAAATAGAAACTTTTTTAATCTACTCTGGCAGAGCCCTTTAAAAAAATATTGCGTCCACCTTCTGGGCCCATAATCTTGTGACACCTCAGCGCTACGATAGGTAACTCTGCACCCCAAAGTCAACTTTTGTTCCATAATCTCAGTCCTTATTAGAACATTGGAATGGTGAGAGGTCCACTGAAGACAATTGAGTGGCCCAGGGCCAATAATATTTGGTATAGAGAGTACTTCTGCTAAAGCGTTGCAATGTCCATTTTACTGTTTCTCCCAGTTTAATTTAAAACACGGTCTCCTCAGCGGGTGGAATGATCTTGCAGCCTTATCGTCCTTCTGCCTCCGGGTATACTGGTACTTAAGGGCCCTCTCTCTTGTTCTATATCCTCATCTGTAGTTCAGGCCTAAAATTGAGGTTCAGGGCTTTTAACAATTGGTATAGCCTTCAGCAGTGGGCTATAAGGCTATATTGCTACCTCCCGAAGGAGTCCCATGCTGGCATGTGCCAAACTCAAAATGTCCTTAAATAAATATTATTCTTATGAGATACATGAACAGCAATACAAATCTTAGTTGTTTTTTTTATCTTTGAAGAAATAAAACACATTTTCAAAACTACATAATCGCATAACTAAGGACCTTATTTAAAGTTCGGGAATGGAATCCTCCATCAAAACATGATGGATATGCAGTCTGCCATATTAGAAGTGTTATAGTCTATAATTAACTTGTGATACTGTGAACAGAACATCTGCCACGCTTATGACAAAGAATCACATCCACCAAACTCCAAATCAGACCCACAGGGCTTGATTTAGTTTGTGGATGAATTTACTCCCTTGTGATGCGGAGAGACAATACCTCCCCAATCCTGAGGGACCTCTGCTCACTAAATATAGAGTTGTCAACAGGCCCTGTGGACAACTATCAACACCGAAAGAAACCGTAGTTACAGTGGCTCCCGTTACTATAGGTACTTTTTGATGGATGGTACAGTCAGCCATGATAGCTAAGTGCCAAACTTTCCAAAAGTGTTTTGTTTTCCAAAACAAACAGAAACAAAACAAGCTGATGCTCCCACCCCCTCGGAGCTTTCTCCCAGAGTGTGGGTTCATTATTATTTTTTCCCTGTCCTGGACCATCGGGCTGTCGGAGGAAGTACTCAGTCGATAGAGGCAACAATGGCTCCAACGACAGAATACTTATCGCCCATCCAACTGTACAACTCCAAATGAGGCAGGCAAGCTGAGGGTTTGGTGGACAGGTACTTTGTCGCGTTTACAACAGAGTAAGTACCTTGTCCAACACTACCATTGGAGTATCCCTCGCGGGCAAGAGGCACATTGACCAAGGGGCCACGACAACTACCAGCAACTACTTAGTTGCTGAAGAGGGTAGGAACCCTTGACAAAAGTGTGACTACAGGGACTACCCCTCCCATCCCTATGGGGTCAGCGAATCTCATAAAAAATATAAAAATAATCAAGTACACTGTTCCCCCCAAAAAAAAAAACAGAGACACAGGGGGGCTCTGATGTCAGGAGCGAAGAAAGCCCTCACACATCCATTAGGATGTCAAGCATCATCACTGGGCCAGCTCCTCGTCAGACCGGCGCAGCAATGTCTGACGGGCACCCCTTTTGAAAAAAGGGGTGCTCTTAGCCGGAGATCTAATTAACTTGTGCCGGAAATGAGTATGCTGTAATGAACATAGTGAGGAGAGCACAAACAAGGAGGTTAAAAATAGCTCTAAAACATCATAATTTAATAGATCAGAGGAAGGTCTAGGCTAAGATTAAAAATAACGGAGAGTGCTAATGGAGATAATGCTCACATACACCCTCACTTGATGCAGTAGAGGGGAGAAAGACACTGTCCTAACTCCTCTACTCAGGTCGACATGTTTCGCGTCTCGTTGGTCACTCGGGATCCAGCAACGCTTCCTCAGGACCAACAAAGAAGAAAACACAACTTCTCCTCTAGATACTAAATAAACCCTAAAAGGATACAGGTAAGCAATCGTAGTATAATCACTTACTCATGTCTACTGCACGTCTGGTCAGTTTATTTAAAAAAAGGTCGCCCATCCCAATTAGAGATAGTGGCGCCCTAGGAAGACACGGGCCCATCACCAGGTACGCAGAATTCAAGACGCGCTTAGTGGAGTACGGGGACCTACCCCGAAACCGTGTTCCTGCAGAGTATCTCAATCACTGGATGGAAACCTGGATTGGCAAGTATATGACTGCCCTTGCATGCTTTAAGTGTCCTTGCATGCTGCACAAGAACAAGTGAAACACATTGCCGGGGGCTAGCTATTAACTGGAACCCACCCTGATTAAAGCCCGGGACCTTTATAGGCCATTAGAGTAGGGCTGAAACATGTTGGTGTAATTGATGAACTTAGGGTCATAGGACCATCAAGCCTTATAAAACCTCTATTGTTACATAGTTTGTAACCGTTTCCATCCATCCCATTGGTAAAGGGATACCTTGTGAGTGGAAGAGGAAGTTTTATCTTAGAGTTAGGCCCCCTTGTTAACTTTCTTCAAAGAGCTTCATGGAAGATGGTTGAGCCCACCCTGACCTTCAGGAGTCAGGGTGAACCCGATGATGAAGCATGTCACTGTTAGAGTGGGTGAGTGTTATATATAACAAAAGAATGGTTTTCCCCTTCTACACCTCTTTTGGAGTAGTGTATAGATGTGGCAGGTGTCTTGGCCCCTTGATCAATGTGTCTCTTGCCCGCGAGGGATACATTAGTGATAGTGTTGGTTTCATGTAGGGAGGATGTATCACTCTACCCTTTTACTAGGGGTTGTAGTTTTGGGGGCTCTAGGCCCTCATGCTACTAAAAATGGTGACACAGAGCCATAGTCTGGGTTCTGGCAACTGGCCACTGGCACGTGCGCCCTGCCCTTTTTATTGGCAGAGTCACGTGACTGGTGACACTTGTGTTGGATGGGTGTGGGGTATGTGTGAAAGCCAGCCCACAGCAGAGTGGCTGGTGGAAACACTAGAACATGTCCAGCAGGACACTACATTCCTCTCAAACTCTATTGAAGAACAAAAACTAAGTTCTACCTGTAAAAGAATCACAATAACTAAACACCACCATCAGTCTCTAGTATAGATTAGTAGGATAGCAGTGATCACATGGCTGGATGATGCTGGCAGCCTCAGGATATCTCCGCTCGCCTTCATAATTTAACCTGAGTGGTTAAGGACACGAACACTGGCTCGGAGACGTCCGGGACATTCTGGCTGCATGCTGGGTGGAATTATATACATAGTCTGGAGTTGGTCTACTCTGAAGGCGCTGAGGCTGATTTGTGGGTGGTGTCAAACAGGGTACGTCAGGAGTGTTTCCGGAGTCTATTATGAAGTTTAACCCTAGTGTTGCTTAAATCACTGAAGACAGTCTTGGTGTGCTGTGACCTGTTGGAGTCTCCATTGCACAGCCTTGCTCTCTCCTCGACTTCATCGGTGGGGCAATGTCGAGTCCCTCTCTCTTGCTTGGGGAGGCCCCTTGTTTAGGTTGCCACAGGACTGCTTGTGGTCTGCGCTGGGGCTGCTTGTGTGCCACATCAGGGCAGCTGCAAGACATCTGAGGAGCCACTGCCTAGGTGCTTGTGCAATCACAGGGTTAGCTGGGACCAGGTCACAACTCGCTCTTGCCACTGAGAGCAGGATACAGGCAGGGTGAACAGGAGGCCATTGGTTGACTGGTCCTTCAGAACATCATAGCAACGGTGTAGGACTCCAGTCTGGTTGTTTGATGTTCTATGTAGTAGTGATGACAGAATAGACAAGGGTTTGTGTGATGGGATTGCCAGTCATTTTGGTGAACCAGTAGGACGGATAACAATGCCCTCTTCCTTGAGTCATTGACACTTTAGAGTGATGGTGGCCAGGTGTTGCTCTTCTTCTTTTGTGGAGGTATCTGCATCCTTGGGACAGGATGATTCAGGTTTCTGAGCCATTGGTGACTGTGTCTGGATGAATATGCTGGGAAGTGTGGGACAGAGACTCGGTTTGCGCATGCTTGTGGCTTACTCTCGGTTCTCCCACAGTGCTGTTGCCAGGTCGTCCTCCTTTCACCTCGGGGTTTGCCACCTGTGTGTCTAGATGCGCTCTGTCAGCAACTAGAGTCTTCTTGAGCATGCCTTCCTAGACTTGCATCTTTGCATCCTCTTCCCTGGGCTTCTTTTTCGTCATCTGGTTTCCCAATGTGGACTAGCACTAGCACTTCCTTCTCTTCTTCGTTCTTGGTGCTTCAGCCGGCACCTTCTTTCTCGTGATACGGTTGAGACTTCTTGTTGCTAGAGTCTCTTCTTCTGGGTACAGCCGCATGTGCCTTCTTTGGCGTCGGCAAACAGGGCCTCTCAGAGATCAACTGTTTCTGTAGTCAGGTGGCATTCGGCCATGTGTCTTGTGTTCCCTCTTCAGGGACTTTCTTAGAGTTCCTACTCCTGGGGGTTCCCTCTTCTGGGATCTTCTTCCCCCATCAGTAGAGAGCTGTGGTTCTACCACACATCCTCTGGGTAGTGAAAGACTTGCGTCTTGAGACGTCACTGTCATCGGGCAGGGAGGTTGGGGTGTGGCACTAGGTGGGTTGCATCTGCTGATCCTGGTGCCTTCTTGGGATCCTTCTACTTCTGTGTCATGTGGAAGTATAGTCACCACACACTTCTCCCTCATGCTGGTGGGGTCCTCCAATCAGTGGGTGTTGTCTGGCGCTATGGCGTTGTCTTCCCGTTGGCAGCGGGGGTGGCTAGGAACTGCACATTCAGCCCATGTCCTCCTTGTGCACCACGTGCAGCATGCAGCCTCCATAGGCTTTGCTGAGGTACCTATAGGCAGCAGTATCTCTGTCAGTGTGCAGTGATTGCATGTGTCGCTCTGTGTGTTCTGCGCTGTTGCAGTCCATGGGCGCTCTGCTGCTCTTGAGCAGTCACTGTCCGGGTGTGCTGCTGTCAGCTTGCTTCAGCCAATACTTGTTTCCTTTTAAAATAGAAATGGGTGCAGTACCTTTCTTTGGCCACTAGATGCCACTGTGGTGCTTCTTTTCAGATCACAATCAGTCTTTCCTCCTACTGGGCCTTGTTGTTGGAAACAGATGCCGGTGAGGAGCCATGCGGCCTGGGAGGAGTTCGTCAGGCTGGTGGGAGCCTTTTCCGGTGTCTGGAGCTGCAGGTAAGTGCAGTTTTCTTTCTCCAGTCTTCTTTTGCACCCAGCCTTGTGGTGTGGAGGCAGGCAACTGGCAGAAGGCTCTGTGAGGGGGGGTTGGCAGTCTATGCAGGGCATCGTAGGCTCAGGGAGGGTGGGTGGCCCTGGGCACTTCATGTTCATGAAGGTGCCTGGTGCACCGTTGCGGCTCCCTCGCTGCGGCCGCAGCAGCCTTTCCTCATGCTGCAGGACGTGGTGCTTTGAAGGGGGGGTCCTTGGGCACTTCGCTCCTCATTCGGTGCAAGGCAGTACCATTGCATCTGCCCCTTTGCGACGGCCGCAGCTCTCCTGGCGGTGCTGCGGGCTGCCATGTGGCATGGTGGTTGCTTTTGGGGGGAAGGGTGGCCTTGGGCACTTTACCTCTGTGGTGTGTGTCTGCACCATTGCGGTTCTCTCCCGTTGGGACTGCAGGCGGCCTCGGAACAGCCCCTGTGGTCTTGGGGAGGGGTGTCCCTCCTGATGCGGCACATCTCTTCTCCCCTATGCTGGACCCTCACGGGCTGATCGACTGTCCTTTCCCTCAGGCCACCCTTCTGCCTGCATGGTGTTCGCTTCTGCCTGTGGGCTCACCTCAAGCCCGGTGGGCTACCGTGCACTCCGTTCCAGGTGTTGCCGCCTTCCTAGGGTCGCGGCACCCTGGACAACATTGCTGATTTGGGCACAGACCGCGTCACGGAAGGGCGCTTCTTTCACTTTCTCGCCTCAGGGCATTTCCCTCCTGGGAGTGGGCGGCCCCGGTCGGGTATGTGCAGGGGTGCCTTATTCTAAGGCTCCTCTTCCCTCCATGCACAATGTTGAAGTCCCTGCCGACGGCCACGGGGTGTCAGACTCACTCATCGCCATTGTAGTGCTGGGGGCCCTCGGCCCTCATGCTACTAAAAAAGGTGACACCAAGACATAGGGGGTTATTACAACTTTGGAGGAGGTGTTAATCCGTCCCAAAAGTGACGGTAAAGTGACGGATATACCACCAGCCGTATTACGAGTCCATTATATCCTATGGAACTCGTAATACGGCTGGTGGTATATCTGTCACTTTACCCTCACTTTTAGGACGGATTAACACCTCCTCCAAAGTTGTAATAACCCCCATAGTCTGGGTTCTGGTAACCGGCCCCGGGCATGTGCACCCAGCCCTTTTTATTGTCGGGGTCACCTGACAGGTGACGCCTATGTTGGATGGGTGTGTGGTGTGTCTGAAAGGCAGCCCTCAGCAGAGTGGCTGGTGGAAACACGAACGTGTCCAGCAGGACACTACAAGGGTGTCCCCACCCTTCAGGTTAGAGGGGTTCATGTAACCCTCTAGACCAATTTTTTGAGTAAGTACCCTGTCCGCCAAAGTCTAAATCAGGCTTTACGTATCTGCTTGACGTAAAACTACATTTTAATGAAATTCATCTAAGAACCACAAGATGGCAACATCAGATAACACATGAAAATGGTCACCACAATAGGAAATATTTCTGGGTAAATCGGTAAATCAAAAAATACATTTGCCATTTTTCTTACAGTAACTGGCTTGAAATTGGTAGCAGGAAGTCGTACTGTACACGAAAAACGCAAATCTTTGCTAGCCCAGCTCTTGTGCAGAAGCATTGCAGTAAAAAATTATGTTAAAAGAACGTCGATGAACGCTACCCTGGGTTTCTACTTCAATCAATCAATCAATCCAAAAATGTCTTTAGCGCACTGCTCACCCGTTAGGGTCTCAAGGCGCTGTTGGGGGGAGGGGGGGATTGCCGCACGCACACACTGGCAAACACTGTTCTTGGCAGCGCTATAGTCAGTCGCTGGAATTATGCGGCAGTAGAGGATCAAATTATGTGGCAGAGTTCACTAAACTATGCAGCAAGAGAAGAAAAACAATGCGGCAGGCTTCAGTAGATTATGCAACTAGAAAAACCTAATTATGCAGCATGTTACAGCACTTTCTGTGGAGTAGATATTTTGCTATTTGTCACGTTGTCTGATCAAAGGTTTCACCTCATCAGTACCAGTTTAACTCATGAATACAGCAATAAGAAATTAAAGGTTTACGAATGGCCTGTCTGTGCGCAGCATCGAATGTGGTGCATTTGTTTAGTAACTTAAAATCCGTTTGAAAAGGAAACACATTTTTTTCTAGATATCAGCAGACTTTTACAGGAAGAAATATAAAGGTGTTAACCTGTTCATGCAATTTAGATGTTTCCAGGAGTATGTCTGGAAACATGCAACTGTTGTATGTTTCCAGGTCTACTCGTGGAAACATTTGTGAAATTCTGAATGTTATAAAAAAAAGGGCGGGTGTAGATTTACAAAGTTCTGTAAACATAGGACACTCAGGGCCTCATTACAACCCTGGCGGCCGGCGGTAAACTGGCGGTAACACTGCCAACAGGCTGGCAGTGTTCCTCCAGCTATTATGACCATGGCGCAATAGCCACGGCCATACTGCTGGCTCCTCCAACATATCGCCAGGCTTCCGCCTGGCGGTCATAATCCCCAGGTCAGCGGTCTTCCGCCTGGCGGTCATAATCCCCAGGGCAGCGGTGCAAGCACCGCTGCCCTGGGGATTATCAGTCCCCGACCGCCAGCCTGGCCACGGCGGTAAACACCGCCATGGAAAGGCTGGCGGTAAGGGGCACTCGAGGTGCCCCTGGGGGCCCCTGCACTGCCCATGCACGTGGCATGGGCAGTGCAGGGGCCCCCAGGCACAGCCCCATCGCGCATTTCACTGCCCGAATTTCGGGCAATGAAATGCGCGACGGGTGCTACTGCACCCGCTGCACATCAGCATTGCCGCCGGCTCTATTACGAGCCGGCTGCAATGTTGATGTGACTTTTCCACTGGGCCAGCGGACGGTAACAGTTACTGTCCGCTGGCCCAGCAGAAAAGTCGAAATAGGGAGCCAGATATACCTCCAACACTGGCGGTATACTGGCACCCGCAGCTTCGGCGGTCTTTGACAAAGACCGCCGAAGTTGTAATGAGTGCCTCCGTTTTGGCTTCCAAATTCAGGGACAGATTGATGGAAAGTGGCGCTGCACCGAGTGCAGCGCCTCTTTCCCTTAGCAACCCCTCCCGCCACCATGTGTGCGCCGTATTTAAAATACGCGCACCATGGCGCAGGGTAGGTGAGCAATAGCGTCATTTTTAATGATGCTGTTGATGTACTCTGCAGGAGTAGCACCAAAATATTGGCGCTACTCCTGCAGAGTACATAAGGCCTACCTCTAAAGAATGGAAGGCCCCTTTTAATGCCTGCTCTTGAGCAGGCGTTAAAAGTGCCGTAATAAATGGCGCAAGGAAATCCCATAGATTTCCTTGCACCATTTTACCGGCTGCCCTAACGGCGGAACGCCCCCTTTGAATACATTATGCCTGGCACAGGCATAATGTAGCACAAAGGGTTACAGGGTGGCGCAATGCATTCATTGCGCCACCCTGTAAATACGGTGCAGGGATTTTGGCCTTGTTGGGCCACATTAACGTCAAAATAAATTACGTTAATGTGGCACAAGGTGGCGCTAGGGGACTATAAATATGCCCCTCAATTCTTCAGAGGAGATCTGAAGCCACTTGGCAGATTTGGCAGCGCACCTGTGATGCTGGGCTATAGGACTTTTTGTTTGAAAAGTCACCAGTTTACTTTAGCCACAGCCATGATGCTCCAAGTTACTAACTTATCCAAAGAACACATGTAATGAAGGTGCAACGCCATTACTCACACCTCCCTTTGCTTTTACTCCCTGAATTCACGCAACACCATTGTTTGTCTGTCCAAGAATGCTATCACTGCACCCTTTGTTTCTGGATTTAGAAATAAAGATAAGCAATTATTTAGTTAAAAGTCACAACTAAAAGATTTTCTAATGAGGCGTGGCTTGCTACCCATGGGTGATGGCAGCGTTCCTGTGAAGCTCTGCATGCAGGCGCACGATGAGGAGATGAGGAGGAAGCTTCTCCTGTCAGTGCCGACATTTAATGCCACTGCAGCGGCCATGAAGTGCAGTAGTGGCCGCTAATGCTGACTTTAAGCCGAGGGAGCACTCCCTGTTTGATACTGGTGAAGCACCTGCTTTACGTCAGAGGCACCTGCCATTTTGAATGGAACGGAGCGGCACTGCGGGTTCGGCGTCACGGATGCGGGTAAATGCGTTCTAATTGCATCTGGGCACCTTCTTGCATTTCATTGCCTGAACATTGCGTTTGAGGCTAATTCATCCTGTTTTCGACCTGTATCACAGGCAAGAATGGTTTTCTTATTTTAAGTGATATTTTACCCTGACTACGATTATTTTATTCTTAGAATGTGAACATTTTAACAACTTTCCTCTGCTTCATGAATCATTTCCTCAGTCTAACTGGGTTTTCCTTCTCTCAGGACTGGTGTCTTCTCAAATATGTCTCCCCCTTTCCTCTCAGCGAGGTCCCACAAGTCTGTTTCTCACTTATAACCTACTAGCTCCCTGCATACCCTCGCCAACGACCCCTGCACATGGGCAGACTGAAGAGACTCAAACAGCCTCTAAAGAATTCAGCAATTAAATATCTCAAACACCCTGATGTAGTCCAAAGGCATACTATAATGGAGGATCCCACATCTTCCTCACATAGAGGCAATTCCTCTACTGCATCCTCCTCCTCTACTTCAATTCCTACACAACTTAATCCAAGCAAGACGTCAATCAAACAAATTAAAAAGGACCTGCTGTCTACTACAAAGCCTCCTCCCACCGTCTCAATGGATCTGCTGCTGGAGGAGAGTGGGGCCTTACGCCCTTACATGGAAGAAACAACCACCACACTACAGTCTCTGCGGCAGATGGTCTCACATGGAGGAAAGGATGTCTGCAGCGGAACAACAAATCACAAACCTCAACGAGACCTCCGCCGTAGTGAACTGTCTTCATCTCCATCCTACAGAAATATGTCAAAAATCTTAAAAATCGAAACAGAACGAATACCCTGCAAATTTACGGTCCTCCAGAGGGGACAGAGGGAACAAACTCTACTATGTTCTTTAAATCTTTTCTTCCTAAGCTACTCAGCCTACCAGACGAGCCACCACCTAACATTCATTGAGTGCATAGGCTAGGTCACCCTCCTGCAACTGTTTCTACTTCGAAAAAACCCAAAGTAATTCTCTTTTTCTTGAATTATGCAGAATTTATCCAGGTCATCTCTGCTGCCAAACAAATGAAACAAATTTCATGGTCTGGACACAAGCTTGACTTTTCCCAGCAATACGTCAAGAGCACTGCAGATAGACATAAAGATTTCCTAAGCCTGCAACCAACACTCCGCTCGTTTTGGGTTATTTGGGTTTGGCGAACAACCTTCGAAGATCCTGGTCAACTGATTGCTTTTCTAGACACATGCAGAATTGAAACTATGGACATCTCTGCGCCTGCTAGGGGACTGATTTAGGTCATGGTGGATGGAATACTCCGTCACAAACGTGAAGGATATCCCGTCCGCCATAAGATATAATGAGATCATAACACGACGGACAGGATATCCGTCGCGTTTGTGAAAGAATATTTATAATAAATCAGGTCCTAAATCTTAACATTAATCTTGTGTAATCTTTGCATGTCTCATTGTAGGTGCTTAAAATATTGTGTTACTTTTATCTTTTAGATGTTATGACATTACTGAGCTGTTATATGAGAAGTATAGACAGTTTAAGTATATCCTATGTCATATGTCAATTTAATCTCATGTTTTCTTCCTACAGGTGTTGTTTACCCATATGTGCATGTACTTGTTCCCCGCTCCATCCCCTACAACCCTTTGTACACCTTGATTCCCCCATCAGACCGGACATGCTGTCTTATCCATGTGGTGTTTCCCCACACCCTCATCACAGTATACCTAGGTATGTTCCCCTCCCTTTTCATTTTCATTTTAATTCCTATGTATCCTTTGCTCTCTCTCCTTGATCGGAATAGTCCCTTTAATCCCTCCTATTTTCCTTTCCTAGTCACATCGCATCTCTCTCTCCCTTATTTTTCCCAATGTATTACACCTATTATTGCAATATTTTCTCTCCATAATGATCTACTTGTTCCTCCTTGCAAGGTTATCATCTCCCTTCTCCAATAGTTTGCCAGATTTTATTTTCCACACTATCTTATTCCTATGGTTTTGAAAATTTTATCCTTGAATGTCAGAGGTTTAAATTCCCCAATCAAACGACAAAGGGTCTTGACCCATCTATCAAAACTTGGTGCACAAATTGCTTTTCTATGAGATTTGCACTTCACAGAGAGTGAATCTTTGAAATTGAGGAGTGGATGGGTGGGTGAAGTATTTTTCTCACAAAGAACCGGTAAAAAATGGAGTTGTAATCCTTTGCCATAAATCCCTCCATATCCAATTAATTTTCCAGGAAACTAATGTTGATGGCCGTTGGATATTGCTCACACTGTTGAATGATAAAGTTCTGAATGTTCTTTTTAATGTATATGGGTCCAGCTCTACAAATTGTCAGTTCTGGTCTAACATCACTCAAAAACTCTTACAACACCCAGAAGACAACTTATAGACTGATACACACTTTACATCACACTACATCACTAACAAACCACAAAAAGCATTCCTTCATGCCCTTAAGCAACGCAATCTAATGGATGCAGGGTGGTTGTTTAATCCCACCTCGCATTAATATTCATATTTCGCTCCCTTACATCACACACTCACAGATTTATTATATTTGTTACTCCCACAATTCAGCCCAGACCCTACATTCCGCATATATAGGTTCCATCTTGATATCTGACTATACTCCTGTGTCTATATATTTAGACATTTTGCTTAAATCAGTATCTCCAACACGGTAGCGATGTAATAATTCATTATCACTAGATACTTCATTCGCTTTCTCTTTTACTTCTTTCTTTCATGATTACTTTCATTTTACCCACATAACAGACATTGCCTTTCATACCATTTGGGATGCATTTAAGGCATCAACTCGTGACTTTATTATCAATTTTGTATCCAAAAAAAGGAAATTATCCCTAAATCAATCCAAGCAATTTTCGAAGAAATTAAATGGCTGGAGCATTCGTGTTAAACTTCTGGAACACAACAATCTTTACAACAACTTATTAAAGTCAAACTCCACTTTAACAAACTATTTACTGAAAACATGCTATCTTATCTCCTTAATTCTAGCACCAAATTTTACGATGGTCACAATAAATCTGGGAAGGTACTAGCGAACTAACTCAAAATCAAGCAACAAAAACAACAAATTTAACCAATCACGGATGACTCTAATGCTTCTCACTACAAAAACTCAGAAATCATAAACCAATTTAAGCATTTTTATAAAAATGTATACACACCAGAACGCTCTCCAGCTATCTTTTATCCAGAAACCTCACTTTCACAGTTAGATCTTTCATCCTTAGAATCAGATATTACATATACAGATCTTCACACTGCACTACTTACACTCGAAAAGGATAGGGCCCTGGGGCCAGACGGTTTCACAGCTGGATTTTATACACACTTCCCCAAGTTACTTCCCCCAAACTATATACCCTTATTCAGTCCTTTACTCTGCTGAATCATCAGGCCTATTTTAGATATGCTTATCTGTCTTATTCCAAAGGAGGGAAAGGATCCACAATTTTGTAAAAATAGATAATAAAAAGTTTTGGAAAGCCCTAGCCCTTCGGCTAGAACCCTTTCTTCCTAATCTTCTGGGGAAGAACTATAAGGTTCTGTTGAAGGAAGATATATATATTGGATAATACTAGATTGCTCAAGGATATTCTCTCAAAATCCATAAACATTAATGAACCCTTAGTGGCCATTGCCTTAGATGTCGAAAAGGCTTTTGATCGCGTGAACTGGTTGTTCTTATTTGACACCCTCACTTGGTTTGGCTTCGGTTGTAAAATAGCTTCCCTAATCTCTCTCCTATATACTTATCCGCAAGCAGCCAGCTACGTAAATGGGGTGACTTCCTCCCATTTTACTTGAGTAGACGAGTCCATTGAGGTTGCCCCATCCTTTTAACTCTGGCCTTAGAACCATTTTTATTTCGGCTCAGGCAGAAAAACAGACTTACATGGTTTTACACATCATACCCAGCAAATTAACCCCTTCCCCGCCATGGACGTAACTGTTACATCCTTGGCTGCAGGGCTGAGGCATCAAGGACGTAACCGTTATGTCCATGGACTGGTCCATGGGGGGAGCACTAGCGCTCCCCCCATTAGCCTCCCGCCCCTCTTCCATGGGCAGAGATTGAAGAGGAATCACTTCCCCTTCTATCCCGACTCCCCTCACTCACTCTAATGATGTCACAGCACGATCGCGCGCTGACATCATCAGAGGGTGCCGGGCGGGCTGGGAAGCCATTTGCTTCCTACGTGTCGAGGAGTAAACAGGTGAGTTTCTGAAAATTAGGCTTTTCCTTTCCCCTCAATGTCCCTTTTAGCATTCCTGCTAGCAATCAGGCAGCAGGAATGGCCACTAGGCACCGGGGATTTTGTTTTTGTGTGTGTGTGTTTTAATGTGTCGGGGAGTAAGCCCTTGAGCAAGGGTCGCTTCCCCAAGGGGGCATAATGATTTTTATAATTTCTGCCCCCCCCCCCGGGGGCAGATTGGCCTCTTATTTTTAGGCCGATCTTAGGCAGAAACCACTAGAAACAGGGGATTTTCTTTTGTGTTGTGTTTCTTTTTGTGTTGGGGGAGGCCCCTTGGGCAAGGGTCGCCCCCCCAAAGGGGATAAAGCACTGTTGGGAAGTTCTGCCCCTCTTGGGGGAAGATCGGCCTATTTTTTTTAGGCCCATCTGCCCCCAAGTGGGGAAGAATCCACTTAGCGCTAGTCCTCTTGTGTGTATGTGCCTTGAGTGGGGGGGCCCTTGGGCAAGGGTCACTCCCCAAGGGGGCAAATATTATTTACACCATTTCTGCCCAGCTTCGGGGCAGATCGTCCTATTATTTTTAGGCTCATCAGCCCCTAAGGGGGGCTGAAGCCACTAAGGCGCCAGGGATTTTTAACGTTTTTTTTCTGTGTGAGGGGGTTGCCCCTTGGGCAAGGGATTCAGCACAGTACTGGTGGCCATTTCTGCCCCCCCTGGGGGCAGATCGGCCTAGTTTTTTAACCCATCTGCCCCCAAGTGGGGCAGAGACCACTAGACACCAGTGAAAATTTTTAAATGTTTGGTGGCGGGGTGTTTGTCAACTGGCGAAGTGTTTGCATTTGCGATTATACCAGTTTATTCTCCCTTTTGTTCTAGTTCAAAGCTTTTGCTTCCTTTGCTGTGGCTCGTTGCTTTTTTGGCAGTGGTTGACCTGCGGTTTGTGTAGTTGCAGGTTTTAGGTAAGTAAAAACAATTTACTCCAAATGACTACTGTTGCCATACATGAATGACATTTTGTAAGTGGTGTACTAAATGCAGGATTGTGTGTGAAATTGTCCTTAGATTTGTGCAGAATTATATTTGTGTTGTCTTGTGTGTAATTTTCTTTTCATTTTTCTTTTTAGTGGGATATCATTGGTGAGTGCTCTGTCTTTGTAGAGTAGTTGCTGGTGGGTCTAGCTTTTTAAGGCAAGTGAGTGGTATGGTTTTTGAGTTTATACCTCTTAGTGATAAAGCCACACTTTGTTTATTACTTATCTTACACAGTGGTGGTTGTTGGTGGTGCATTTGTCTAGGTAATTTTCTTAGAAAGGATCATGGCTAGCCGCAGGGTGACCGCTCAGAAGGTTGTTGGTGTGCTTTTTGAGTCGTCTTCTGACCATGATTACGAGACTGACTCTTCATCTGAGGCACAGGAGGAAGTGCAAGATTCTGGCAGTGAATTTTCTGTCAGAGAGGAATCGTCTGATGATGAAGCTACTCTCAGTGCGGATGAAGGGCCTGTTTTAGAGGAGGACACTGATGTGCCAAAAGTGCAGCAGCCAGCGGCTGAAAGGCTTCCCATTGGAAGACCTGACCTCTGGGTTGCACCAAACATGGAGCAGCCGGAGTTGCCTGCCTTTACTAGTCTCCCAGGGTGTAGAGTGGATACGGAAAACATTTTGCCTGTCAATTTCTTTCAGTTGTTTGTGGACGATGTATTGTTGGAAGAGATTGTTGAGCAGACTAACTTGTATGCAGAGCAGTATTTGAGGGACAATGCCATTAGGACACTTTCTGGAGCTAGCGGTGGATTCCCACAAATCTGGAAGAGTTGAAAAAGTTCTTGGGTGTAACTTTTGTGATGGGGCTGATAAGAAAGCCATTACTTTTCTTCATATTGGTCTACTAGTCCCTTGATGGCACCTGCTATATTTCCTGCAACCATGAGTCATAACCGGTATGAGCTTCTTCTTCGGATGCTGAATTTTATTGATAATGCTTCAGCCTTGCCATGCGATCACCCTGATTCTGATCATCTTTTTAAGATTAAACCTGTCCTTGATCATTTTGTAGATCGGTTTTCAGAGGTCTTTAGGGAGTACATTCCTAGCAAGAGGGCATGGTATGGAATTAAATGATATATGCTGTCTGAAAGTAGTAGAGGATATGTTTATAATTTCCAGGTCTACACTGGTTGGGATTCCAGTATTGACCCCCCTGGATGTCCACCCACTTTTGAAGTTAGCGAGAAAATTGTGTGGGATCTTGGTAGACGACTGTTTAACAAAGGTCACCATTTGTACGTAGATCATTTCTTCACTTGAGTGCAGTTGTTCAAGGAATTATTTAGAGTGGACAAGGTTGCTTGTGGCACAATCCTCTCTAACCTGAAAGGCTTTCCAAGAGAGCTTCTCTGTAAAAAACTTAAGAAGGGACAGTGCAGTGCCTTGTGGAAGGATGAGCTGCTAGCTCTGAAATTTGCAGACAGGAGGGCTGTCTACATGCTAACTAACATCCATGATGAGAGTACTTCACCTGTGGCTGTTTGGGGGTCAAGTTGCTGAAGTGTGCAGATCTGTGTGTATTTTAGACTACAATAAGCACATGGGTGGTGTTGACAGAGTAGATCAGAGGTTGGAACCATACACTGCTGCTCGTAAGGCTTATGTTTGGTATAAGAAATGAGTGGCTCACCTGTTCCAATTGGCAACTTTTAATGCTTCTGCTGAGTTCGAAAATAGTTCTCCAGAGTCAAGGATGACATTTGTGAAATTTCAGGAGTCTGTCATAGCGAGCCTTGTTGTGCTGGAACAGGCAAGAGTTCCTAGAGAAGCAGTGGTGGAGGATGTGGCTAGATTTAAAGATCGTCACTTTGCTGAGCACATTCCTCCCACGGCCAAAAAATACTTTCCTGCTAAGAGATGTAGAGTCTGTGCTCGAAGAGGTATCCGGAAGGAGACTAGGATGTACTGCCCTGATTGTCGTTCAAAGCCTGGGCTGTGTGTGGGTGGCTGTTTCAGGATTTACCACACTCAAAAACATTATTGGGAACTACTGTGAGTGTAAACTGCCTGTTTTGTATTTTCATATGATCAGTTTCACGGTTGGCATTACTGTCTTGTATTTAGTTAGAGTTTTTGTGTTTGTAGTTTTGTACTTATTTCTAATTAGTTAGTGGTTTCTTTGTTGTTTAAAAAAAAAAGTGATGGTAGTGTGAATGGAGTGGCACTTGGCTGGTGGTGTGTGTGGAGTGGTGCATGGCTGGCGGTGTGCATGGGGTGGCGCTTGGCTGGCGGTGTGAATGGGGTGGCTCTTGGCTGGTGGTGTGCGTGGAGTGGTGCATGGCTGGCGGTGTGCATGGGGTGGCGCTTGGCTGGCTGTGTGCGTGGGGTGGCGCTTGGCTGGCGGTGTGCATGGGGTGGCTCTTGGCTGGCGGTGTGCGTGGAGTGGCGCTTGGCTGGCGATGTGCGTGGAGTGGCGCTTGGCTGGTGGTGTGCGTGGAGTGGTGCTTGGCTGGCGGTGTGCGTGGGGTGGCGCTTGGCTGGCGATGTGCGTGGAGTGGCAACTGGCTGGCAGTGTGCATGGAATAGTGCATGGCTGGCGGTGTGCGTGGGGTGGCGCTTGGCTGGCGGTGTGCATGGGGTGGCTCTTGGCTGGTGGTGTGCGTGGAGTGGTGCTTGGCTGGCGGTGTGCGTGGAGTGGCGCTTGGCTGGCGGTGTGCGTGGAGTGGTGCTTGGCTGGCGGTGTGCGTGGAGTGGCGCTTGGCTTGTGGTGTGCGTGGAGTGGCGCTTGGCTGGCGATGTGCGTGGAGTGGCGCTTGGCTGGTGGTGTGCGTGGAGTGGTGCTTGGCTGGCGGTGTGCGTGGGGTGGCGCTTGGCTGGCGATGTGCGTGGAGAGGCAACTGGCTGGCAGTGTGCGTGGAATAGTGCTTGGCTGGCGGTGTAAATAGTAACTTGCTGTTGGCCACTGCAACACACTGCTAACCAAACGCCAGTCCACACACTCCCATCAGCTGTTGTGATTGCTGTATCAGGCATGTGGGTGTATGAAAGTGATAGGCCCTTGAGTGGCGCTGTCTGTCAATGCAAGTGTTGTAATGTGCTTGGCCCGCGGCTGGCGGCGTGAAAGGTCTTGTGCATGTCATGTATGAAAGGTGTGTGAATGGACTGTAAGGCAGTTGGTGCCTTGTCGCAGCTTTACAGCTCACGAGCTGTGAGTCATTGGTTCCTTTTTTTGGCCTTTCAGTTATTAACAGTGCATTTCATTTTCGTGAAATCTCTTGTTAATAAAATTTGATCTACTGAACCATTTCTCACGCTCGTATCAGATCCAACCAGTATGTGTGGTAAAAATGACAAAACCTGCTCCTCTGTAATCAGGCGTCGCAGCACACCAATGACCCGCTAGGTGTCTCAGTGGGAGCCCGATGATGAAGCATGCCACCAACTTGGTTGGTTGGTGAGGTGTCTTTTTAACATAACCTAAGTGTGTTTCTTCTCACGATTCTAGTGTTTGGAACATCACAGAAGGATGTGGACAAATCAAAATGATCTATTACAAAACTACTTGTATTTCCGGAGGGTGGTGTGTTGTTGGTCCCCGGGTGCGGCCTTAATCTAGGGAACCCAGACATTTTTGAAAACTAGACACTCGGAGGAAATCCAGGGAGGTGTGACTTGCGTGGATCCCCCAACATTTTCTTACCCAGAATCCTAAAAAAAGCATATTTTCCACACTTTTCTTTGTAGGATCACTGCGCCGCCACAAATTTCCTACCATCCAGCGTTCCCCTCAGTCTCCCAAGTAAAATGGTACCTCACTTGTGTGGGTCCCCAAATCAGAGTCAGCCTAAAAATGTATGAAAAAAAAATTGTGCTTATCAACTCGCTGTGCTAGCTCCTCAATCTCCACACGTTTTTGCCCTTTTTCTGTTGCAGGCACCAGGGCCACCTACACAAGTGAGGTACCATTTTTATCTGGAGACTCGGAGGAACGCTGGGTGGAAGGAAATTTGTGGCTCCTCTCAGATTCTAGAACTTTCTATCATCGAAATGAGAGGAAAAAGTGTTTTTTGCCAAGGATTCTGGGTAACAGAACCTGGTGAGGGGCCCACAAGTCACCCCATTCTGAATTCCCCTGGGTGTCTACTTTTCAGAAACATATAGGTTTGCTAGGTTTCACCAGGTGCAGGCTGAGCTAGAGGCCAAAATCCACAGCTAGGCACTTTGCAAAAAACAGGTCAGTTTTCTTTTGGGAAATGTGATGTGGTCATGTTGTGTTTTTGGGCATTTCCTGTCGCGGGCACTAGACCTACCCACACAAGTGAGGTACCAATTTTATTGGGGGAACGCTGGGTGGAAGGAAATGTGTGGCTCCTCTCAGATTCCAGAACTTTCTATCACCGAAATGAGAGGAAAAGTGTTTTTTGCCAAATTTTGAGGTTTGCAAAGGATTCTGGGTAACAGAACCTGGAGAGGGCCCCACAAGTCACCCCATTCTGAATTCCCCTGGGTGTCTACATTTCAAAAACATATAGGTTTGCTAGGTTTCCCTAGGTGTCGGCTGAGCTAGAGGCCAAAGTCCACAGCTAGGCACTTTCCATAAAACACGTCAGATTTAAATATAAAAATGTGATGTGTCCATGTTGCGTTTCCTGTCACGGGCATTAGGCCTACCCAAGCAAGTGAGGTACCAATTTTATTGGGAGACTTGGGGGAACACAGAATAGAAAATCAAGTGTTATTACCCCTTGTCTTTCTCTATATTTTTTCGTTCCAAATGTAAGACAGTGAGTAAAAAAGACATCTATTTGAGAAATGCCTTGTAATTCACATGCTAGTATGGGGACCCCGGAATTCAGAGATGTGTAAATAACTACTGCTTCTCAACACCTTACCTTGTGCCCATTTTGGAAATACAAAGGTTTCCTTGATACCTATTTTTGACTCTTTATAGTTCACCAAATGAATTGCTGTATACCTGGTATACAATGGAAACCCATTGCAAGTGCTCTGGATACCTAGGGTTCTTGATGAACCTACAAGCCCTATATATCTCGGCAACCAGAAGAGTCCAGCAGACGTAACGTTATATTGCTTTTGAAAATCTGACCCTCAGTAAAAAGTTACAGAGTAAAACGTGGAGAAAAATGGCTGTTTCTGCACCTCGATTTCAATATTTTTTTATTTCAGCTATTTTCTGTAGGAAAACCTTGTAGGATCTACACAAATGACCCTTTTCTGAGTTCAGAATTTTGTCTACTTTTCAGAAATGTTTGGCTGTCTGGGACCAGCATTGGTTTTACACCCATTTCTGTCACTAACTGGAATGAGGCTAAAAGTACAAAAAGTAGTAAAAATGGGGTTTGTCCCAGTAAAATGCCAAAATTGTGTTGAGAAATGTGGTTTTCTGATTCAAGTCTGCCTGTTCCTGTAAGTTGGGAAGATGGTGATTTTAGCACCACAAACACTTTGAGGGTCATTCTGACCCTGGCGGCCGGTGGCCGCCAGGGCCACCGACCACGGGAGCACCGCAACAGGCTGGCGGTGCTCCAATGAGCATTCTGACCGCGGCGGTTCAGCCGCGGTCAGAAGCGGAAAGTCAGCGGTCTCCCGCTGACTTTCCGCTGCTCTTTGGAATCCTCCATGGCTGCGGAGCGCGCTCCGCAGCCATGAGGATTCTGACCCCCCCTACCGCCATCCAGTTCATGGCGGGAAAGCCGCCATGAACAGGATGGCGGTAGGGGGGGTCGCGGGGCCCCTGGGGGCCCCTGCCGTGCCCATGCCAATGGCATGGGCACGGCAGGGGCCCCCGTAAGAGGGCCCCGAAAAGTATTTCAGTGTCTGCCTTGCAGACACTGAAATACGCGACGGGTGCCACTGCACCCGTCGCACCTTCCCACTCCGCCGGCTCGATTACGAGCCGGCATCCTCGTGGGAAGGTCGTTTTCCCCTGGGCTGGCGGGCGGTTTTACTGGAACCGCCCGCCAGCCCAGGGGAAAACTCGTAATACCCGCCGCGGTCTTTTGACCGCGGCGCGGTAATTTGGAGGGCGGGATCCTGGCGGGCGGCCTCCGCCGCCCGCCAGGGTCATAATGAGGCCCTTTGTTGATACAATTTTCAGGAAAAAGAACACTAGCCTTCCTCTGCAGCCCTTTTTCCCCATTTTTTTTTTTTTAAACCGATTCTTTTGCTGTATTTTGGCTAATTTCTGGGTCTCCTCCAGGGGAACCCAGAGTCTCTGGATACCTCTGGAATCCCTATGATATTGGAAAAAAAGGACGCAAATTTGGCGTGGGTAGCTTATGTGAACAAAATGTTATGAGGGCCTAAGCGTGAACTGCCCCAAATAGCCAAAAAAGGCTTGCATCTGGAGGGAAAAAAGCCAGGCAGCAAAGGGGTTAAGCAGGTGACATTTTTCACTATTTATGTCAACACTTCAGTCTTTGATCCCTGCTTTTTCATCTTAAGTGACATCTTATGCCTTGGTATCTGGTTATACACTAAATAATGAGAAATGTGAAATACTACCTCTAAACCAGTGGTTCCCAATCTTGACTTCTGTGGACCCCACATTATCATCACTGGAACACAGAGACCCCACTGAATCATTATTGGAATCCGGGGACCCCCTCACTAAGTCACTACTGAAAGCTGGGGACCTAATCCATTAATAATATTTAGTTTTCTAACCAGTCGCTGACCCCCTGAGGAGGCTTTGCGGACCCCCAGGGGTCCCCGGACCACAGGTTGGCAACCACTGCTCTAAACAATTCACTTTTAAACAATTTCTAGCCCTCTAATTTGAATTGGAAATCTCAACATATTAAATATCTTGGTCTCCAATTCACCCCATCCCTTAAAACATCTGACTCCATAAATATTGATAATTGTATAAATAAAATAACTTAATTAACTAATCAATGGCACCCCTCGTGTATCTCCTGGTGGGGTCGTCTTGACGCAGTCAAAATGATGTAAGTACCCATTATTCTTTATACCATTTCCAACATTCCATTAAGCACCCGCCTTAAGTTTTTCACAAAAATCTATCCCATACGCTCCTCTTTTCTCTGGATTAATAAATGACCTCTTATGTCTTTGCTAAAACTTAAATGCTCCAAAACTGAGGGTGGAGTGAATTTCCATGATTTCTCAAAATATCATAATGCATTTTTATTGAGACATTCTACACATTGGATCTCATCCTCACTAGAATATTGTCAATTATCGGTTGATTTAGAACGCAACTTCTTACCACCCTTTTCATTCCAAGAATACCTAACATTTCCGTGCAAACCTCAAAAGTTTGCACTCCAGTTGTTAAAAACACCAGGGCTGTATCACACGTATGGTGCATTTCCCTTGTCTGCACCATATTAGCATATCCCTCATTTGTATGGGGCCACGCCCCATGCAAATATATGAGCCAGCCCTATCTGTATTACAGAAGGGGCCGCACAAGTGTCTGCGGCCCCTTCTGTAATACCAAAGTGCCCCAGGGGCGAGCAAAGTGGGTGCACATGCCCGTTGTGATCCTGGGGCACTTCTGTAATACAGCCCCTGTAAGTTACTAGAAACTGTAATATTGCATACTCCTAAGATCTACACACTTTTTTTTATTCCACAATTTGGCATAATAAATGTATTTAATTAACTAATAGACCTAATAATTGGAAAACCTGGAGAAAAATGGGGGGTTAATATGGGTTTACCAACTATTATATAAAGACTCCCTTATCTCTTTTTCACAAGCTCAGTCCCTTTTGGGACTTCCATCTTCATCCCAACATAAGTTCCAACTCTCAGAAAATACTATTCTTGAAGCATACAAATTCTTCAAATCCAACCTTCCCTTTACCCTGGATTTGCAAACACCTTTCTGTAACCTTCTTCACACAAATCCATAGGCCTTCACCATTTATTCACACTTATAATTCATCCCTACTAATAGACCTAAAACAGATGCAGAACTATCATTTGAACATGACCTAACCGTTACTTTGCCTATTTCAACGTGGAAACAGATTTGGATAAAATCAGACAATCCTCCAGAGCCGCAAACACAATGCAGACTCCTGTTGGACATGTTCAGCACAACATGCTGATACATTTACTTTTCACATGCTCTTCCGACTCTACTTTTTGGTCACAAATTTGGAAACACATTAACTCCATCTTTAATTCCAATGTGCCTTTCTCCATTTCTAATATATTTTTAGGAATTGGATCTGATGATTGGGCAGATGTAACATTGACTGTAAAAATATTAGATTTATTATAAGCAGTTAATTTACAGCAAGTAACATGAAATTGGAAAAACTCTACCCAACTATCATCTAAAGCAGTGTATAGGTTCCCTTTATCACTTGTTTCAAGATGAAAGGACTTACGGAATCCAGTTACTTACTTACTTAACAAATCTGCCAAAGCATTGTTTGCCCCCTCGCCTAGCACACAAGATGCTCTTCCACCTCCATGACTTCCCATCTCTGATATTATTACCTTTCTTATAATATATATTACTCTGTATGCATTATTACTTCCTCAATATATTTTTTATCAGACTCCATTTCTCATAAACCATGAACACCCCCCTTAAACTCCCCCTGTATATATTTGTACTGAGTTTTCTAGTCTAATGTTTTCTTTACTTAAATTGAAGGATATTCTCAGACTGTATCTTATTTATCATAATAAACTGATACTTTTAAAACTTAAAAGGTTTTCTAATGAAAAGGTCACAATAATGAGAGTTGCCCCCTCTTTATTGGTAACAATATCAAGACCTCAGAATCATTCGTAGCAGGAAGGGCCATACAACCCCCACCCTAAAGCTTGTGCTTTTTGTTGGGGGTGGGGCGATTAGGGGAGAAGAATATAATTTTAGTAAATACTGTTCCTGAATCTGAATGCATAGTCAAACAAATATGCCTATGTCATTGATGACTTCCTCTTGACAAGTTATGTAATATAAATATGTATCCAGTACACTACTGAAAACCAAGATTGTCATCGGTAATTCCTTAAAAGTGAAGCACTCTGACAATCAACTGCATACTGTAGATGAAAAAGAAATAAAAATGAAGTAAATAAACAAAACTATGTACAGTATGTTACATTTGCTAGTCTAACAGTCCCTTAGTTACACTTCAGAGGGCATGCCCCCTCTATAAACTCTTAAGGCACTGGGTACCTAATGCATACAGGTTAACTGTCTCAGCCACTACTAGTCCAGCTGGTCAAAAGGCAAGTGATGCAGAACATGTGGCAACCCTTTTCATGCAGTATTATTGGAGGCTTCTTCAGGTCATGTCCTGCATAATCTACTTTCAGAAGTGCACACTCCACAAAGTGAAACAACAGGAAACAGGCACCTTGAATCTGAAAGGAAACCAAGGAAATAAAGCAGTGCCCCGCTTACCTATCAGCTACTTTGGACATTTTTAAACAATGCCGATCTATCTGCACGTTGAGAAAGTTTATCTGTAGAAATGAGACATGGAAAGAAAACATTAGCATTAACACAATAGGGCGTGCTGCACATTAATCTGCAATCTAAGGGCCTGATTCTAACTTTGGAGGACGGTGTTAAACCGTCCCAAAAGTGGCGGATATACCACCTACCGTATTACGAGTTCCATAGGATATAATGGACTTGTAATACGGTAGGTGGTATATCCGCCACTTTTGGGACGGTTTAACACCGTCCTCCAAAGTTAGAATCAGGCCCTAAGTGATTGGCATTTACAGTTCAATAGAAAACTGCACATTGAACTTGTTTATATCAGCACCAGTGTCAGCATAGCCAGTGTCTCCTGGACCCCAGAGCTGTTTGAATTATAAAATAGAGCAATAATCAGGGTTCAGTGGGCCCCTGAGGCCCAGAGAACCTGCTTCACCAATAGAAGATACACCCCTGACCAGTGTATCTGATATTCAACATCCCAATATAGCTTAGATTCTGAGTAGACCCAATGGAGGCTCTAGAAACAGTTGTCCCCTTATGAAGGACATTAGCAAAAAGAACAGATGATGGATGGAATGCTGAACAATGCAAACATTCACACCCGGTACCAAAGATCTGGGTTTAATCTGTTTTTTTCCCACCATGTCACACCAGTTTGCACCCAGCCATATGCAAATCAATCAACCCTGTTCCCCATCAGAACAGTCCAGCCCGAACTGCCAGGCCAGGTCCTCCCTGCTTTGGAATCCTGCGACTGGTTTCGGGGTATCACCCCTCATCAGCCAGGCTAGCTTGATTCCAGTGGCACTGGACCGACATCTGGGCATACCCTTCCCACTTAGGGCGACAAAAGCAAAAAGAACAGATGATGGATGGAATGCTGAACAATGCAAACATTCACCCTCAGTCACAAAGATCTCGGTTTAATTCATCTTTTTTTCCCCACCACGCCATCCTAGTTTGGACCCAGCCATATGCAAATCAGTCTTGACGCTGTTCCCCATCAGAACAGTCCAGCCCAAACTCCCAGGCGAGGTCCTCACCCCTCATCAGCCAGGCAGATCTGTGACTGGTGGTGAGTGTTCGAAAAGATTCAGCACTCCGTCCATCATCCTTTTGTGTGGCTTTATGAAGGACATTGTCTGTGTTGAGACTTTGGTTTCAACCCTTTGTGGAGTTTTGACTTGTTATAGAATATGAGTTATGCAAAACCTTTGTCAATGGAATTACAGCTTCACAACCCCCTACTTTAATGGTGGCATCCTGGGGTGGCACTTTATGTGTTTGAAGACAATTGTGGCACCTTGTCTTTTTAAAGTGGAGTCCTAGTACATTTGGGAACTTGTGCTTGGCTTGAACGTTAGTAATCAATTGGACTTTCTACTCATAGCAAACAACTTGCATTGCTTCCAAATTGTAATTCAATTAATCGACTGAACACAACCCAATTGAAGAAGATCCACAAT
This sequence comes from Pleurodeles waltl, assembly GCF_031143425.1. NCBI lineage: Eukaryota > Metazoa > Chordata > Amphibia > Caudata > Salamandridae > Pleurodeles > Pleurodeles waltl. The sequence goes on from NC_090448.1 coordinate 1,143,760,281, forward strand.
GATCAGATATTTCTCTAAGTTACATCAAAGATACATCAGATTTGGTGAAAGGGGGTCAATGAGATTTAAAGAGCGAAACTATGGAGCTGACTATATTTAAAATACTTACAGAAGAAGTACCTGTTACAGTAAGCCTGCACAGTTTGCCCTGAATGATTGCGGCATGATTACCGGTGGGTTACACTGTGTTTTGGGAGATGTGACCCAGTAGCTGAACTGCTGACTTTGAAACCTTGGTTCTAATCTCAGTTCTGGCACGTGAGTGAAAATTGCATTTTTCTGGGCTAAGTACTTAGGGCCTGATTCTAACTTTGGAGGACGGTGTTAAACCGTCCCAAAAGTGGCGGATATACCACCTACCGTATTACGAGTTCCATAGGATATAATGGACTCGTAATACGGTAGGTGGTATATCCGCCACTTTTGGGACGGTTTAACACCGTCCTCCAAAGTTAGAATCAGGCCCTTAATCTCCCTTAGCCTAAAACTGTAAATATGTGAAATGTAAAGCCACTGTGCAATTTAAATGTGTAAACCTCAAATTGATGTAGGCAGTCTTGTATCATTTCCCCATGAATGTACGGTGCTATGTTGTTAACCTGCTAGGTTTGCATTATATGAATATGACTGTGTACACACAAATGAAGAATAGGAAATTACTCAACAAACAGTATGAAAAGAGTCTAATGAGATTCTTGAAAATGTTCATACAGGAGAGTGGTGGGATCTACCAGAAGTGTCATAAGAGAGTAGGACAACGTCTAAGAAATCTCAAGGCAATGTCTTAATTGAAACTGAAAATCTGTAAGACAGTAGCAAACAGATAATCTTTCATTTTTTCACTAAGATTTTTGCTTTTCCAAGTAGACTCACAGGATAACATATAAAATCTATGTGCTCTTTTTTCATGGTCAAACAATGTCACACATCAAGTTCAATAACTTCACACATGAAGGCAAATACATTACATACAATACTGTCTTTATTACACACAACACCCACCCTTTTCCGTAAGTCATCTTTCGTAGTTTTCCTTATAACTGTGGAAGGCATGTGAACAGGACTCTGAGATTGAGATTCTTCTGTTATGCCATATACTGACTGCAAAAAGAGAAAGACTTGTAATTATCAGTGCTCAACAAAACAAGGTCTTATTAAAGAACAGAAATCTAACATTTCCATTTTTGATGCCTACACTGCACCTTGAATAGATTTTTAACACAATAGACACCCCGCAATCAGCAGGGACCTGGGGCAAGTGGTAGAGCAAGGAACAGAGGTCCCTAGCTGAAGAAATATGCAGAAATCATGTGCAGTGAAATGACAATTTTAATCAATCAAACAATTAAAGTCACAAAAATGACACAGTAAGTGCCAGTGCAGAACAACATGTTCAGTGTTCCTTCATAAGTGACGCACGCGTGTGATAATTGTGATCATCTTGTGTATCAAAATAACAAGAACAACACAGCATGTCATAACAAATCATAGACACAAAAGTGGGTCTGCAATATAACCATTCAAGGCGTTTCAATCCTCAACAAATACGAGAATCATCATCAGGACTCTAACATCTATCATGAGCCCGAAATCATATTAGCGGCACTGAGAAGCGTAATCATTCCCAAGCAACTATCCATGGGGAAGGAATTTGTCAGAAATAGCCTCCAATATCAAAATGGGTGGGAAAAGCCAAGGGCCAGTCTTGTGGGACTCTTTGTGGGTGCCTGTGTGAGGCAGGCAGAGGCCAGGGCGGACTGAAACATGCTACAAGAGCAGGAGCAAAGCTGACATTGGCCAAAGCAGGAGCAATGTCTGATGACTGCAACCATGGTTAAGTTTGTTGTCTGCCTGCACATAATGTCTGCATATTCCTTGAACTAGGGACCTCTGTTCCTCGTTCCACACTGCACCTGGGAGTTGGGGTTGTTCCTAACATTTGGCGATCAGGGTAAATCATTCAATCAACCAATCCATCAACCAGGTTCTGTTTTTTGGACCATCCTGTGTTTTGATACTGATGAGTTGGCTTATTAAGACTGGGAGGGTTACTAGTTGAAAATACCACCATGTCTGTAAATGTAAATGCATGTTTGTATATAATACTACTATTAACAGTAGCTAGTGGTATGATCACACTTGGAAGGCAAAGCACGTGAGCTCTTCACTTTTATGTTGTTTTTCTTGGTAGCATGCTGGGTACACTTTGGGCACTCAGGACTCACCATGGGCGTTAAAGAATTTAACAAGAGATATAAGATACTAAGCTGGGTATTGCATTAAATTTGTAGCCCTGATGAAGTTGACAGTTTGAATTTTATTGTGACGAAACGTGTTGGCTGCTTCTGTGTGCCTTCGTGGAGCGTGTGGGCAATAGTGAAAACATTAAATTCAACTGAGTTCATTTCTAGCTTGGAGGGTGTGGAGTGGTCACCCTCCCCCATCTACCTAGCACCTATTTTCAGCTACCATTGAGGCAATTATTGATATTGGCAGATTATGGGACGAGCACCAAACGTTAACTAATCCTTACATGCAGTGGGATGTCAATTACTTTTTGTTGTGTTGTTCTTCAATTTATTTTAATTACAAGGTTAAGCTATATAATAATCTACCTTCAGAGGGTTTTCATGTGAGTAACAGTCGGTTCAATCCACAAACTTTATTTAGCGTATGCGTTTAATGTGCCCAAAACTCCTAGGGCTTGGCATTAGTTCCTAATCCTAACTTAAAGTATGAGAAATAGTTACATTTCGCCCTGGGGGGTATGTGGAAATGTGGACATTCTGCCAGTATTGAATTTCAGTAAATTTATATTTAACATTGGAGCTTAATAGGGCCTGTCTACAACATTAGGTGACCCTGCATGCTTATTGGTATTCACAGGTCTCTAACATGTGATTTCATACCGTACTAACATACACATCTACTACTGTCAAGTGTGGATGGGGTAGATTGGAACACTGCCACGTTCACTGGGGTTGTGGTGAAAGGAATTTCTCATTAGGGAAAGTATTTTCTTATTGGAGAATAAAATATCTCTGCCAATGCAAATCAGTGCCATATTTCCACAAATATAATTTGTTACAGTTGCCTATTTTGCATTTGTATCTGTTATGGATTGGGGTACGCCCTGTGATGTGTGACTGTTGTAGATTTCCTGAGCACTCCTTGAGATCCTTCATCTGTCGCAAGAAAGTTGAGAATGTGCTTCAAACTTAGGAGCAATCCTACAGGAGGAATGTTTCTGACTTTTAAGAGCGCTGTGCTTTTTAATTGGTTCAGGAGCCTGTAACATCAACACCTAATGCATCATTCAACTAGAAAGGGACTCTGGGATTGTTTTGGTAAACTTTGTCCAACGGAGAGAATATACGTGGAGAAGGTTTTTATGGGATATAATAAAGATGTACAATCTTTACTCTGATGTAAAAAAATAATTTGAGAGCACCTCAGCAGCACTTTACCCTGAAAATGCCACAGATCCCATGCTGTTTTTGAATCTCAGTCTTTCATCCCAGTGCAGTTTTACTACAGCAGAAAAAACTGGTAGAATTATTTTTCCACTAACTTCCAGTTTTATTTAGCAAAGTTAGTGAATCAAACTTAACAGAATGGGTGCCCTCGTTCTTCAGAAATTTTGAAACAACCCCTAACTGCTGAAAATGGGTGAATGGGCTCTGTTGGTGGTATAGGTGACAGTAACACCACCCATTACTGAATAAGAAAGTACTTCTTGGTGCTAAAACCCACTTGCCTGTCGTGGCACCAACATTATTAAAATTAATAGCTGTGGTTAAAACATTAATGCTGGTGATATGTGTGTTCCTGCTAGGAATGCTCATTTTAGAAAATTACTCTGCTAAAAATGTTGGTAAATGTTTACCCTTTTCCAGCAAAAGTCATCGAGAAGATCGTCAACACACAACTCACCCACTTCCTCGAAGACAACTCCATCCTGGACCCCTCACAATCCGGATTCAGACGAAACCACAGCACGGAAACTGCTCTCCTCGCCGCCACAGATGACATCAGACATCAAATGGACAACGGCGAAACCTCGGCCCTCATCCTCCTCGACCTATCAGCCGCTTTTGACACAGTCTGCCACCGCACCCTACTGACCCGCCTCCAGGAAGCCGGCATCCAAGACAAAGCCCTCCACTGGATCTCATCCTTTCTCTCCGACAGAACTCAGAGAGTCCGACTCTCCCCCTTTCGCTCCAAAGCCACCAACCTCATCTGCGGCGTCCCCCAAGGATCCTCCCTCAGCCCTACTTTGTTCAACGTCTACATGGCCCCCCTCGCAAAACTGGCCCGCCAGCATCACCTCAGCATCATCTCCTACGCCGACGACACCCAGCTCGTCCTCTCCCTGACCAAAGACCCACTCACCGCCAAAACAAACCTCCACGAAGGACTAAAATCCATCGCTGAATGGATGAACAACAGTCGCCTGAAACTCAACTCCGACAAGACGGAAATCCTCATCCTCGGGCGCTCTCCCTCGGCCTGGAACGACTCATGGTGGCCTGCCGACCTCGGACCCCCACCCACCCCTGCCAGCCACGCAAGAAACCTCGGCTTCATCCTGGACTCTGCACTCACCATGTCCAAACAGGTCAGCACCGTCTCCTCCTCCTGTTTCAACACCCTCCGCATGCTCCGCAGAATCTTCAAGTGGATTCCAACAGAGACCAGAAAGATGGTGACCCAAGCCCTCGTCAGCAGCAGACTTGACTACGGCAACGCACTCTATACAGGCATCCCAACCAAAGACATCAAACGACTCCAGCGTATCCAAAATGCCTCCACCCGACTGATCCTCGACATACCCCGCCGATGTCACATCTCCCCTCACCTGAGGGAACTCCACTGGCTCCTGGTGGAGAAGAGGATCACCTTTAAACTCCTCACCCACGCTCACAAGGCACTTCACAACGCCGGACCCTCCTACCTCAACTCCAGACTCAATTTCTACGCTCCCACACGTCAACTTCGATCCGCCAACCTGGCCCTCGCCGTCGTCCCCCGAATCCAGCGCAAGACCTGCGGCGGCAGATCCTTCTCCTTCCTCGCCGCCAAGTCCTGGAACTCTCTCCCCACATCTCTACGCCAGACCCAGGACCTCCTCGCCTTCAGGAGACTCCTCAAAACCTGGCTCTTCGACCGCTAACTGCAGCACACCTCCACCCCCCCCCCCCCCCCCCTTCCCCCCAGCGCCTCGAAACCCTGACGGGTACATAGCGCGCTTTATAAATATCGTGATTGATTGATTGATTGATTGTGTTGCTATTGTTTTACCTGGGAAACTAAAGCCATTAGCATAAAATGTTGTTTTTGACTGGTGGCATTTTCACCCCCTATGCTAACTACAGTGAGGTGGTTTGTCGGAGTAAAGGATGCACATATAAAGATATTATACAATAAAATCTACAAAATCTATATCTAAGACAAAATGTGGATAACACATATTAAAATGTGAGTGCATTGCAATAAAATCTAGTATTTGCAAATGACAAAATTAAGTACAGGACTTCGCTAATGGACAGAATAAGTCAGCAGCACAGTATGGATTAGAAAAGGTGTCTCCAACCTTTCTTGTAGTAAAAGCTACTTATGTTTTGTGAAAATCATCTAGAGTCACGCATATTATTTTAATTTTAGTACTGACCACATCAGACATGTTTACGTGTTTGTTTTAAATCTAAACTTTTCAGTTTTTGTAGGCTGGGCTACACACAGGAGGACTACTTATGGGTAGCTCATGAGCTACTCGTTGGAGACCCCTGGATTAGAATATGTGTTTTCACTAATATAGTCTAAGAAATAGTTGAAAGGATTGCTCTATGAACATCTACAAATGTGAATGTGTACTATATGTTAATATAATTACTTCTACACTGGAATATGGTGTACTCCGAACAAACTATGTACATAGTTACAGGAATGCACCCACTAGAAGCCACACAATTTGAGGATTTCTTGAGCTCTATGTGACCCATAAGCTTCATACTGGTAGTCCAGATGTCTTGGGAATCACCATTGCAGAACTGGGCACCAGATCACACTCCTACAACCAAGCATGTTTAAGAACACTGGCCTAAGTCGCCACTTTATTTGGTGATAAAAACTATAAGCCCCAAGGACCCCAAGGCTTTGAAAGGGAGTTTATTAAGTTTCAAAACACTGAGGTCTTGAAATTAAAGGGTATGGAGGAGAAGGGTGCGCTTTTATGGCCAAATAATGTCTCATGTTATCTTAGAAACAAGAAGTTGGTTTAAAAGAGGCCCACCCTTCTGGATCGATGCTCATAGACATGGCAAGGTCTCCTACACAGCCCCTCCACCTCTCTTCATCGATTTCAGGGCGGCATTCAAGAACATAGAGCGGACTAGGCTTTAGAGAAAACTGGCTCATTGGCCCATCTTGCTAGCACTACTGGACATTCTAATTCTACACCATTCAGACACCTGGGTGCAGGGGAAATTGGGTGCCGGCTCACTCCTCTCCAGGCAAACCCCAACCAACAAAGGACTGAAACAGGGGTGCGTGCTTGCCCCCACGTTATTCAAACTGTACATGGCAGATCTGATGCAGAAACTCGACTCCTTCAACTTGCATGCTCCCAGATGGGGGGGCACAGCACTATCACAGTAGCACCCCCAGTTGGGTCTTCAACGCCTCCTCAATGCAATGCAGACTTATGTAGGGGAGATCTTCCTTGAAGTAAATATTAAGAAGACACAAACCGGGGTGGCAAGAAAAAAATCCTACTCTGGTATCTGGAGAACACACAAATCCAGACAGCAGTAAATTATAAGTACCTCGGCATAATCTTCAATAAGTGGGGGGTGGGAGGGGGCAATTCACCACACAGAGCGAAGCAATCAAAAGAAAAGGGCTGCGTAGGCAGTAATGCTAAGAAACCTAAAATTGAAACTGACAGGCCCAAAGTGGCTACCTCTCCTCCTTGTAGCTCAAGCCAAGATACTACCAACAATCACTCATGGAAGTAAAGCACTCAGAGGTAGAGATTGTGAAGTTGTGGACAGTACTGTGTTCAAGGCTTATAGAATTATGTTCAGCATTCCAAACTACTCGTCTGCAGCACAGATCCGGCTGGAGTTCGGCCTAACAAAGCAGTCCCGGGCCAGGCATGGAGCATTCATTGTTTGCTGGCATAAGATCAGGAACGCGGCTACCACTTACTCTGGCTGGAGATGCAGCACAGGAATACATCGTCTGCCTGAAGTTTCCTTCAGGAATGTTTCCCCAACACTTTGCTGTCCCAGGCCTAGGGCATCCCAACCAGTCCTGCAGCCTTTAAAAATTGGTTTGGAGATCTATCAAAGGCCTCTCACTGGTGAAAGATAAAGGCACACTCGCAGCAGGAACCACGCCTGGATGGCGATCAATAGCTATCGTACACTCGTCCCTCAGAAATACTTCAGTCTAGGTTACTCTAGAAACATAAAATAAAACTTCCTGAAACTTCTTCTGGGCATATTCCTGTCTGCTCTACACCTTCCACTTTGGCAGAGAGAGCAAACCCCAACCTGGTGGTATGGAGGTCCTGCCGCACTTACTCTGAATTTGTATTGAAGTCAAGAGAGAAAGGACTCGTCTACGATTTACGAGGGACCCATACGTGGAGACAGGCAGCGCTGGCCTGCTTCAAGTCAGAGGATCCGCTACTCAATGGTAGGCTGGTAAATTTCTTGACTTGTAGAAAAGAAATACAACAAGCTAGCCGACTCACACCCTCTGCACCTACAGTTGTTACAGATGTGGGAGGCCCCAGACTTGCAATTTTGGAATTGGGTCTATAAGCAGTGCACTTTAAAACATGATTCTCCGACGGACGCACAATAAGGAACTCTCCTGTTATTTACGGACATGTCGCACTTTGGACTTTCCTAAGTCTATCATACAAGGAAGTATGGCATATTGACACTCCTGGTGAACAAGAGCATACTGTAATATTTCATCCATATACAGGCCCACTCACCATCTGGCCGTGCGATTTTTAACACTTATGATACAGTTGCTTAAATATGCATCTTTTAAATGTGGTTTTATATTGCATTTTATTTCTCTCTTTATGCTTTGGTTGTATTGCACGGGTTTTATTCAACTATGCAAATTAATAAAATTACTTACTTACTCAAAGTATTTAAAAACATTTTGAAATGGTTTTAAAAAATAAGGTCCATTTTAAAAAAGTCAAACCATATCCTCAACACGGACCACACAGAGGTTTATGGTCTCTGCTGCCCCTATTGGAAAATTGGAATAGGACACTTTATGAGAACAGGAAGCCTTTCAGGACTAATGTATTGTGCAATCTTCTTCAAAATACTTAGGGGCATATTTATGAGCCCCTTGAGCTACCGTTACGTCTTTTTGTGGCGCACTGGCGGTACAAATACTGCACTCATTTCTAGAAGGCATGCAAAGCCACTTTGCAGGCTTTGAATGGCCTCATAGATATGGAGTAAGGCAAGGCAGCGCAAATAGTTGCATGGCCTTACGCCGCACTAGAGTCGCCTTGCATGGACACTTCGGTGGGTGTTCCCACGCAACACCCAGGATTTTGATGCATCCCCATATTTACTAGAGGTTGTAAACCTGGGAATGCGCCAAACCCTTACGCCTTACGCCATAGGTAAAATGAGGAGGAATATCATTTTTCCCCTTGTTTTTCGTCCTTCCATGTGTACGGCACACATAGAAAGAGGAAACAGCCTCCCAAGATTGCGTGTGTGCAGGAAGGTGCCATGGGGCAAGGGTGCCTGCTTTGGCGCTAGGCTGGCATAACGCACCAGGGCAGCAGGGGAATAGGTTGGTGTACACTGAAACAGGTTAAATCTTCCTGATACAAAGCCTTAAAATGCAGAGCCCGAGACATCTCTTTTGCCAGTGTTGTGTTGATAAATATATTTACGATCCCAAAATTGAAGTTTTGCAGGACGCCACACATTACAATTCAAAATAAAAGTTGCTGTCTTTGAAAACAAAGATGGTTATTTATTTGAATGGATTTCAGGACCTCGGATGCATCAAAACAGGAGAACAGCTGTCCACAGAGATCCAAAGCACGTGTTTACCATGTATTCTGAACGTCCTTGAATACATGCAGGGGTCAGCCCTGAACCAGTAGCCTGTTTTAGCTTGGACACCCACGTTCCCTACCCTGCACATCACAAGAAGCTGCTGTGGTTACAATATTTGTTTTGTTAGTTCAAGTTCTGAGCTGCCTGAGTGAATTAAATGACGATTTATATTTAACTTTAACCTGTGCAAATCGAGTTGCATTGTATATCTTCATCTATTTGGTGACATTTTTAACGAATTCATTTTATAAAAATAAATATTTTATATAAACTACTCAAGTTATTTCTAAAGCCTCAAGAGCATAGAAATTATGTTTATAGGTGTTAACCTTTTGTACTTGACTAGATAAGTACCCAAGAATCGGAAGAACATTTGTGCAATGTTGTTATTAATGATGCTGAAAAATGTGAACCTATGAATGCTTACTAAAGCCCACGTTATTAGTGCGGTATTTACAACCAGTGATAATAGCGCTCATTCATATCCTCCTAGCATTACCGCCCCGAAGTGTTAGTCATTAGTTGTAAGCTGAGCTGCTTTCATAATGAGGCTGACAGCTTTATTCATTTCTCTTTTGTTAATGGTGGAAATGCAAGGCACTGATTACCTGACTCCGTTTTATATCAAGGGACAGCTGTGAATCTAGTCTGTTGTGCTTGATCTGTGCGCGTTCATCTTTCAGTCAAAAGCTAAGGGTCTTACCGGAGTACAGGGTCCGATGTATAGTTAAAGTGGTCGCAAAACCTGGTTGAACTTTGCACCTGGTATTGAATGTTGCAAACAGACCTATGTACCAGTCGGTCAGTTCCTAAAATTCCCAATTCGGAGTTAGTCTCAATCCAACCTACCTAATTATTATTCAATAGGTAGGTTGCAAAATTGTGACTCACTCCAAATGAATACATTCATAGGTATGGTGGCATGCATGGGCCATCTGACCACCATGTCTGTGACTGCATTAAAATAAATAAACTTTTTTAAGCAGCTCGAGTTCTGAAAGGAAACAGGGCTACTTTAAAAAAAGTTTTCTTTTTGTAAAAGTTTCTCTGAGTTTCTCTGAGAGAGTTGGCAGTTGTCCCTTAAAAACATTTTCAACAATTTACAAAGGGGAAGGAGTTCAAATGAGACCCATTCATTTTTGAGAGCGAGTCACGGTTGCAAACTTTTGATAACGTAGGGTACCGATTCGGTATTTGGAATTGATGCCCAACACATGCTCCTTCCCAATAATAAATCGGTATTCAGTCTAAATGACATTTTAGTGTTGCTAAAAAATTACGGACTCCTAAAATGGGACTGATACATAGGAAAGGCCCTTTTTACAGTCATAACACCGATTTGGGCCAGAAAAAAAGATCAGCAAAACTGGCCTTATATAACATAGAGACTGTATGAAAACATTGATAAATGTTAACACACCATACCGAGAACTCACTCCAACAACATTTTTACTTAGGTGGAATATCGCCACTGACTTCAGGGTAGTGAAAAACAAACCAAATATCATATGTGGTAAATCTATTTCCATAGGTCTTTCAGGGTCGATGGTACTTAAGCGTAGTCCGTAAAGAGTCATGGAGGGTCATGTGTGTGAGATCACTCCCCCTCTCACTCCTGTTAAATACATGTCCTTACAAGAGTTCCTGCAAGTCTCCAGGTCTTCCTCTCAGCTCTTGAAACTCACCTTTTTAATTTTCTGTGGGTTTTTCATCCGACGACACTTCCGAATGTCCATTTCTGTCGTGTTCACACATCCAGGCTGGATGAAAACAACGAAGAGTTAATTTCCATTTTCCATTACTTTTTCTGCTCTTCATCAACTAACATTTCATAAATCCATGGAAGAAGCGACCTGGGGCCATATGCACGAACACATTTTCCCATAGACACAAAATGGGTAAAACCCTTTGCTACATCAGGCCCCTGGTTATATAGTGTAAATGTACCATGGGATCTCAGTTCTGGTCTCTCTCCAGAGGTTCACCCTTACTGCCCTGCAGATAGTGCTTCAGACTGAAGCCTGACTGGTCACAGAAGATGTAGGACTTTATCATGTCTCCCCAGAAGTTAATGCTTGTCTTACTTAAAACAAATTCTACGGCGGAAGTCAGGATTTTACTCCCAGTAATACTAGAGGTGCATTATAATGGTGTGGAATAGACAACATGTACAGTAAGTATCAACCATTTAGTTTCTAACAGGTGCTACGTCTCCCAACATTGCATTCAGAAGATAGGATTGAAAGAGCAAGCTTCCATAAATGACAGGTTTTCTGGTGCACTAATTCTGCTGAAGGTCTAGATCAGCCTTCATTTCAACCGAGCTCTGGGGTCAGCCTGACAGCTGCAAAACTGCACAGACTTTTCTTTTTCATTTGTTTTGTAGTGATTACTCTAAGTGTTGCTACTCCATTCTGGACTGTCAAATTCGTCGTCTCATTTTTTGCCTAATATCCTTTGTTTTGACAATGTTTATATACATTGATAATCCCCTAAATTAGATAGTTTCAGTGGTGTGCCATTATTATATCTTCATGCATAATTCAGATAATGGTTGTCACTCAATATATTGCGGGAAACCAATATCAGCTTGTTCAGTAGAATATCCTAATGCAGTGATCAATGTTTTACATAATAAGGCCCTCATTACGAGTCTGGCGGTGCTCAGACCGCCAGACTTGCAGTGGCGGTCAGACCACTGCCAATGTGGCGGTCAGACCGCTGCCAATGCTGCGGTCCAGCCTCCACATTTTGACGGTTGGCAAACGCGCTCCGTCGGACCGCCAGCACCGCCACTTTTTTGCCTGGCCAACAGCCTGGCAGTACCGGTGGTCTTAATCCGCCAGGGCAGCGCTGCCCTAGGGATTACTAGTCCCCTCTCTCTGCCGGCTTTTACATGGCGGTTCCACTGCCATGCAAAAGCTGGCAGAGACGGGGTATCAAGGGGGCCCCTTCAATGCTCAAGTACTTGGCATGGGCAGTGCAGGGGCCCCCAAGGACAATCCCTTTGCGTTTTAAGCAGACAGTGAAAACTGCGACAGGTGCTATTAAACCCGATGCACCGCAACATTGCCGTCGGCTCGATTACAAGCCGGCATCAATGTTGTGGGCTGTTTCCTGCTGGGCCAGCAGGAAACTCGTAATAGGGGTTGAGGGAGGGCTGCCGCATAGGTGGTAACTTGAGCGCGGGAGTTTGGCAGGCGGGCTTTTCTACCCACCAAACTCATAATCAGGGCCTACATTTTCCTGTGTAGATAGAACTACAGAGGAAGCACAAGGAAAAGAATTAGGGCCTCAATACAAGGCTGGCGATCTTAAGTCTGCCAGTCTCACGGTGGCGCTCGAAGCATCATGACTGTGGTGGTCCGACCACCACATTACGAGTTAGGCAAGCAGACCCACCTAAAGTCCGCCATCCGGCCAGGCTCACAGATCCCAACAGGGTGACGACGGTCTTGGATGTAGTCGACCACTGTACTCAGCACCGACAGGCTGATAACAACCTTGTTCTCCGACAGCCTTTTTTATGGCGGATTCCCCACCATGAAAAGGCTGGCTGAAAACAAGTGCAGCGGCCCGCTTGCCCGGCACCATTGGAATGTGCACTATCTGCTTTGCAGACAGTGTACATTCTGAGGGTTCTGGCTGGTCCCCTCAGTGCTACAAGATAGCACTCGTCTCCTTTAAGGGAGCCGAGTGCTATCTCGTAACACTGTTCCTGCTCGTCTGACCGTCGGGAATACTCTATTTTAATATTTCCGCCAGACGGACCGGCAGAAACCTTGTAATAGGGCGGAGGGAGGGTGCCACTGCCTTGGCGGTGGTCTCCTCCATGCAAATTGGCGGTCTCACACTGGGACTTCCAAACTCGTAATGAACCCGTTTGTACCTTTTGGCAGCCTCTATATACTTGAATCCCTCTCTTCTATCCTCTAGCTCAAAGTCCATTTTCATTTTCCCAACTGGTTTGAGTCTGGTCATCCTTCACATATGATGTCACAGCAGACCTGCCTTGTGGAAACACCATCCATACCCCAGAACCTATTTCTTTCAAGTCAGTTTATCTCTTATTTCCTCTTAGGTCTGTCCTTTTTTGCTTTTTTGTCCTCATTGACAAGGTCATAAGGCCAGATGTAGGTAAGTAAAAAATTGCGACTTGCAATTTGCGAGTCATAGCGACTCGCAAATTGCAACTCGCAATACGAGATGCAGAAAGGTGTCTCAGACCCGTTCTGCGACTCGCTATGGGGTCGCAAAGACCCACCTCATGAATATTTATGAGGTGGGTCGCAGTTTGCGACCCCATAGCGAGTCTAGGCACTCACAGGGATGGTGGCCTGCTGGAGACAGCAGACCACCATGTCCGTGACTGCTTTTTGAATAAAGCAGTTTTTTTTTCTTCTTTTTTGCAGCCCGTTTTCCTTAAAGGAAAACGAGCTGCAAAAAGAAAAAATACCGAAACCATTTAGTTTCAGTTTTTTCAGAGTAGGCAGTGGTCCATAGGACCACTGCCTCCTCTGAATTTTTTTTTTTTTTGGCATTCACAAAGGGGAAGGGGTCCCATGGGGGCCCCTTCCCTTTTGCGAATGAGTTACCATCCACTTCAAGTGGATGGTAACTGCGAGTTGGTTTGCGACTGCATTCGCGGTCCCAAAGCAACTCTGCATGGCGATGCGGTCGCAAATAGGAAGGGAACACCCCTTCCTATTTGCGAGTCGCAGCCACAAATTGCGAGTCGGTACCGACTTGCAATTTGCGGTTGTGCATCGCGTTTGGCCTTTTGCGCCTCGCAAACTGCGTTTTTCGCAGTTTGCGAGGCGCAAAAGGCTTGCAACATCTGGCCCATAGTCTTTTACATTTCCGCATTTAATCACCTTCTCTTTGTGGGTTTCTTCTTTAATGTAAAACTCATAATTCTGAAGCTCATTAAGTCCTCATGGCATAGTTGTACCTAATGTTTCCTTCCACCCACCTTCTCATTAGAATAATTGTTTTGTCATTCTCCTGTACTTAGGAATGCCCTTGTCTCTACCAATATCTAGAATCATAATTCATATAAATTGTTATGGAGTTCCATATATATTTTTGCTACTCATGACCTACAAATGATTCTCTTAGTCTCTTAGGTGCAGCAAATGTTCCTTTTTTCAGACCTTGTTTCTCGTTGTTAGACAATTTGTATTTTGAAATGTTTATGACTAAAGTTCCCTTTGCCTGCTATAATGTCCCTGCCCATTTGCTACAGGTCCTCTGCTTATTATTCCTGTGATGTTGCTCTTGTCTAAAAAATGGAGAACACATTGCTTTTGTAATGAAGGGCCATGCGGGATCTCCACGTAAGAAACAGAAGGTTAAAAATGGTGAGAAAATAAACTATTCTACTTAGCTCTTGCTGCCATAGAATTGTGGATTCATAATACTGAAAATAAGAGGTGGCCTTATTATCCAAGTAGATCGTAGCTCAATTTATGATTTTATTAACTTTGGAAAAATCACATTCTGGTTTCACCCTCTCTCCATTCAACCTCCTACCTGATTCGATTCTTGGACAATTGGACCTGATTCTCAAAAGTCCAGTGTAGAAATTAACTTTCCAAGAGCACTTTTGAATTGCATTTCCCCATGCATACATTTCCACATGCGAAAACTCCATGCAAGTTACACTTTGATAGCAATTTTTTCTTTTACATTCCTGTAGGGGAAAATAATTCTACCCTTGGATAAATTCAATCCCTTCCACCACCATATGTTATTTATTGGGTTGTACCTCCCCATCCCCACACTCAATACACATTTACTCCGGTGACTGAAAGCAATGATTGAAATAGTATTTTCGGGGTGGGGAATTCTCTGAAAATATTTGGCAAGAACTCACACACCTGTGAGGTAGTAAACCCACCCTGGAGGGCACCTCAGAGCAAATTAGCTCACACCACATTGGTGGAATTATTGTAAGAGTAAATCATCTTTAGGAGGGCACAATCCATTCTCTGAATATTTGCAGACGTCTAAGATTCTGTGAACAGGGAGGTGATTTTGATCTTACAAACGTCATTATTTGGCACCTAACTTTGCAACTCCAGTCCCACAGTTTTGCGACAGATGAAAACTCTCAAACTAGGACATTGGCCCTGTCCTCAATTGGCTTCCTGGTTATCCCTTTACACAGAATTATTACAAGTCTGGCGAGCTGCTGAAAGTCAGGATATTTTTCCTGCACTGGGTTTATAGTAGGAGTTTGCAGATCTCATGGAGTTTCAGTCTGTGGAATCCCACAGAGTTACATGAAAGCTCTTCGAGAATCCGTGGAGTTCAATGATTGGGCAGAAATCAGCGCGTCACGTTGCTTGAGCTGATTTTTAGGTCAGGAGCTCGTTCCATGGTGAAAAATCTGTGCAAGCGGAACCAAATGGCGCATCAGAGAGCTGCTGCTCGAGTTGATTTTGATGCCTCTCAAGCACATTCTCTACTCGAGCGGCAGCTTCTCACTGCGAATGGTCATGACTGCCCGCAACCATTTCTCGGGGAGACCATCTCAACGGGTGCCACCCTAGTGCCCGAAAAGTACTCTAGAGGACAGCGATTCCTGCTCACATTCGCCAATTTACGATTGGCGAGCTGTGCACAAGAAAAAACACTGCCAAGTGATGGATGGCAGAATTTGGCCAGAACTCCGCGTTAGTGGCCAAAACTTCGCCAACTCGACTGGAGTGGAAGTTATCGCCCACTCCTAGCTTCGAGAGAGAAGTGCAGACCACTATTCAGTGCCTTTTAAGAGTAAGTAACTCGATATTCAGGTGTGCCTCCAGCGTGCCCCCATATTTTCAAAGTACATATAATTGCAATAATTGAAAACTTGATATTAAATGGAAAACTTTACCACTGGTCGGTGAACATCCCAGAAGCCCCTCTCCTGACTGTCCAAAATTTTCCTTTCCGTTTTATCTTTTTTTCTGTCTAGTCTGAAAGAGGAAAAATAACGTGTTCACACTAATTGAAAAGAACAAAACAAAAAAAAACATTAATTTCCGCATCATTTTCACACCAAGTATGCTGCGCCTCAAGCAGGGCTTGAACACCAAGCTCAGATTACAACTACCGGGCACATCCCATTAATTGTGTGCAAAACGCGCTCCTCTGTGATTTTCCTCAGACACTTTTCAGCAGGGAAAGCCAGTGCAATGTGCCTGAGAAACAAAGGCTGAAACGAAAAAATGCATATAACAAGTGGGTGCAGAAACCACGTTATCACATGTGATGCCTCATTCCAACCTGGTAATTGTGGATTGATGCACAAATTGCACAGTTGGTAAGTAAACACCCTGAGAGGTCAGTATGTTTTGAGAGCACTAAATGAGAAGTCAACTCGAAATGAATCTGTTTGTCACATGATTGCGAGAACATCCATTGCATGCAGTGCTTAATTTGCAAATAAAAACGTGCCGGTGCCGAAAGCGCTCCTCTGAAACTCGCGGCTGCTACTATTAAATACGTAATGTGGGAATACTGAGGCAGCGTAATCCTGAAGCCAACTCGTTCTCTTTAATCCATTTACAGCCACTCCCTGCCCCTTCAGCTCACTCTTGCAGCTTTCTACCTTCCCCTTTTGTGACGCGATTTCGTTTTTCTCTTCTTCCGTCTTTCCCATATGTGTCTTTTGCTCGCAGTAAGTGCTTGAGGCAGAAAAATAAGTACCGGCTAAAAAAAATGTGCCAGTGCCCCGCCCCGGAAACCACCGGCTCAAATTAAGCACCGAGTGCATGAAAGAAACCGGTTGACGGTGTGGCACTACAGACTGACAAATGACCAAGGCACTGTGTTCTCTTACTCACTTGTGACACAAAGGAGCACGAGTGCAGTTTGAGCATCTTTCTTTGTCATGATATGGCTGTTAATTTCCAGCGCTACTAATAGGGTAATATCGTACAAGACGGACTCAAAAACAGCCTGCACATTTTATAATCCATTACTGAGAAGCACACATTACTGATGCCGAGCATCAGGGGCTTTTAGCACCTGTGATGCCTCAATGATCCAAAAATGACCCTGGCAGATATCGTGTTTTCAGTTTCCGGAGTAACTGGATGCTTAAATTCCTATTTGTCTGCAAATACACCCAACATAACATAGTAAAATGGGAAGCAGCGCTGCTTGACAAGGGATCTCTCTGGTCAGGTATATTCAGGCCAAGGAGCCTATTCAGACAGGCATCTGGAGTATGTGAAAGAGAGCTCCTAGAAGACTACTTACCGGACTCATGAATGCTTTTGTGAATCGGCCTGCAGATGTCCTGACAGCTGCTGCTTATGACTCAATAACCACACCAGTGTCAATGGCTGCACATTAAGGCACACAGTCCCACATTTGGTGTGTCCAATAAAA
Organism: Pleurodeles waltl; assembly: GCF_031143425.1. Classification (NCBI taxonomy): domain Eukaryota; kingdom Metazoa; phylum Chordata; class Amphibia; order Caudata; family Salamandridae; genus Pleurodeles; species Pleurodeles waltl. The sequence continues at coordinate 1,143,777,779 of NC_090448.1, forward strand.
AGGGAACCTTGCTCGGGGCCTTAAAATGCCAGATAGTTGAAGAAAAGAAATGTGAATCCCTGTGTGAATCTCTGTGAATCATACTGGCAGAGGAAGTGTGTGATCCTACATAGCTGTCGACCAAGGGGTGTTTGAGGATGTCCCGAATTAAAACCAAGAAGCCCACACCCCGCCCCCCACTCAGTAGACTCCTCGCAGGGAGTGTCCTCTCCCTGACACAAAAATTACTTTTGTAAACCAACCCCTTGATGTGCTGCTGACACTTTAAGAATTCTATGGTAATAGATGGAGTCATTTGAGGATCCTGGTTCCTCCCTGGCAGTGGCGGGTGGTGGTGGCTTTGGCTCTGCTAACAGAGAAGGGGGACACTGGAGCTGGAGATCCGCCATGGAAGCTGGATGCCACAAATTGTCTCGCCTCCGGTGCAGACAGAAGGCCATATTTTCTGCTCAGTGACCGGACCTTCCAGAACATTCAGGTTCCTTTTATACTTTACTAATATAGCTATTGACAACAACGGTAGAGAAGAACTATGAGATTCCTCCCCATCTCCCTGGGAGGAAGGCATCCTTCCCTGCAGCTTTGGGGAAGGATAGAGATTTCCCTTTGCTACAGAACTTTCTCCTATCACGCCAACTGTGCGTACAGAACAAGTGTAAAGAGATGGCTCCCTGTTGCAGTTACCCCCCACTTTTTGCCTGATACTGATGCTGACTTGACTGAGAAGTGTGCTGGGACCCTGCTAACCAGGCCCCAGCACCAGTGTTCTTTCACCTAAAATGTACTGTTGTCTCCACAATTGGCACAACCCTGGCATCCAGGTAAGTTCCTTGTAACTGGTACCCCTGGTACCAGGGAAGGTCTCTAGGGGCTGCAGCATGTCTTATGCCACCCTAGAGACCCCTCACTCAGCACAGACACACTGCTTGCCAGCTTGTGTGTGCTGATGGGGAGAAAATGACTAAGTCGACATGGCACTCCCCTCAGGGTGCCATGCCAACCTCCCACTGCCTGTGGCATAGGTAAGTCACCCCTCTAGTAGGCCTTACAGCCCCAAGGCAGGGTGCACTATACCATATGTGAGGGCACCAGTGCATGAGCACTATGCCCCTACAGTGTCTAAGCAAAACCTTAGACATTGTAAGTGCAGGGTACCCATAAGAGTATATGGGCTGGGAGTCTGTCAAAAACGAACTCCACAGCTCCATAATGGCTACACTGAATACTGGGAAGTTTAGTATCAAACTTCTCAGAATAATAAACCCACACTGATGCCAGTGTTGGATTTATTAAAAAATGCACACAGAGGGCATCTTAGAGATGCCCCCTGTATTTTACCCAATTGTTCAGTGCAGGATTGACTGGTCTGTGCCAGCCTGCTGCTGAGAGACGAGTTTCCGACCCCATGCGGTGAGGGCCTTTGTGCTCTCTGAGGACAGAAACAAAGCCTGCTCTGGGTGGAGGAGCTTCACACCTCCCCCTGCAGGAACTGTAACACTTAGCAGTGAGCCTCAAAGGCTCAAGCTTCGTGTTACAATGCCCCAGGGCACTCCAGCTAGTGGAGATGCCCGCCCCCTGGACACAGCCCTCACTTTTGGCGGCAAGTCCAGGAGAGATAATGAGAAAAACAAGGAGGAGTCACTGGCCAGTCAGGACAGCCCCTAAGGTGTCCTGAGCTGAGGTGACTCTGACTTTTAGAAATCCTCCATCTTGTAGATGGAGGATTCCCCCAATAGGGATAGGAATGTGACCCCCTCCCCTTGGGAGGAGGCACAAAGAGGGTGTACCCACCCTCAGGGCTAGTAGCCATTGGCTACCCACCCCCCAGACCTAAACACGCCCTTAAATTTAGTATTTAAGGGCTCCCCTGAACCTAAGAATTTAGATTCCTGAAACCTACAAGAAGAAGAAGACTGCTGAGCTGAAAAACCCCTGCAGAGGAAGAACAGAAGACACCAACTGCTTTGGCCCCAGTCCTACCGGCCTGTCTCCTGCCTTCCAAAGAACCCTGCTCCAGCGACGCTTTCCAAGGGACCAGCGACCTCTGAATCCTCGGAGGACTGCCCTGCTTCAAGAAAGACAAGAAACTCCCGAGGACAGCGGCACTGCTCCAAAAGAACTGCAACTTTGTTTCAAGGAGCAGATTTAAAGACCCCTGCAACTCCCCGCAAGAAGAGTGAGACTTGCAACACTGCACCCGGCGACCCCGACTCGACTGGTGGAGAACTAACACCTCAGGGAGGACCCTCCGGCGACTCCGAGACCGTGAGTAACCAAAGTTGTCCCCCCTGAGCCCCCACAGCGATGCCTGCAGAGGGAATCCCGAGGCTCCCCCTGACCGCGACTGCCTGAACTCCATTTCCCGACAGCTGGAAAAGACCCTGCACCTGCAGCCCCCAGCACCTAAAGGAATGGAACTCCTGTGCAGGAGTGACCCCCAGGACACCCTCTCCCTTGCCCAGGCGGTGGCTACCCTGAGGAGCCCCCCCCCTTGCCTGCCTGCACCGCTGAAGAGATCCCTTGATCTCTCATTGAAAACCATTGTAAACCCGACGCGTGTTTGCACACTGCACCCGGCCGCCCCCGCGCTGCTGAGGGTGTACTTTCTGTGCTGACTTGTGTCCCCCCCGGTGCCCTACAAAACCCCCCTGGTCTGCCCTCCGAAGACGCGGGTACTTACCTGCTGGCAGACCGGAACCGGGGCACCCCCTTCTCTCCATTGAAGCCTATGTGTTTTGGGCACCTCTTTGACCTCTGCACCTGACCGGCCCTGAGCTGCTGGTGTGGTAACTTTGAGGTTGCTCTGAACCCCCAACGGTGGGCTACCTTGGACCAAAAACTGAAACCTGTAAGTGACTTACTTACCTGTGAAACCTAACAATACTTTACCTCCCCCAGGAACTGTGAAAATTGCACTGTGTCCACTTTAAAACAGCTTATTGTGTTTTATGTAAAAAGTATACATGCTAATGTAATGATTCAAAGTTCCTAAAGTACTTGCCTGCAATACCTATCAAATGAGATATTACATGTAGAAATTGAACCTGTGGTTCTTAAAATAAACTAAGAAAATATATTTTTCTATAACAAAACCTATTGGCCTGGATTTGTCTCTGAGTGGGTGTTCCTCATTTATTGCCTGTGTGTATGTACAACAAATGCTTAACACTACTCCTTTGATAAGCCTACTGCTCGACCACACTACCACAAAATAGAGCATTAGTATTATCTCTTTTTGCCACTATCTTACCTCTAAGGGGAACCCTTGGACTCTGTGCATACTATTCCTTACTTTGAAATAGTGCATACAGAGCCAACTTCCTACAACAAGTCTCTATCGCCAGATATTAGAGAAGAGCTTGCGTAGGTAAGTCCTGCCCACTGTGCACCTCACTGGCCAGCCAATCAACATGCACTATTCTGATACACTCTTCCTCACTCGAAGTCTACACTCAGAGAGTTAGTACAGGGGGTCAATCTAAAGGAGATCCACGGAGTCAAGCCAATGGACTATGACCTTCAAGCCTAGTAAGTTATCACGTATGCTAGCCACTGGCTACTCGGGCGTACGGCCTTGTGAAGGTTTAGTGAAATCACTCCTTTGCAGTGAAAAAGATACTTGCTGCATCCACAGACCAGGATTTGGAACATTACTTCCAACATAGGATGGACAAAGAGGATGTCACAGTCAATCAGATTGGACAGAAGAATAAAATATAATAAATCTTTATGGTCCGGCCGACTGAATAGGTTATACATATATGCATTCAAATATCAAGGCCACTTGGTTAAGCTAACATCTTTGTGAACTTTTATGAGTCTCCTATTTAGCCACTTCACTGATACCCACATCAACCATCATGAAGGTCTCCACCAGGGGGGGCCTCCATCGCAAGCAGAGGTGCAAGACCCGCATTACCTACCAGAGGTATGAGGTGACCTTGATGATGGGTGATGTGTGCTCCTTTCCTCAAGCACGCATTGTGCACACAGAGTTTTGACTCCTTTGAGGAACTTTTTTGTGGAGAGATCCAAACATTTCCTACTTCCAGTCAAAGAATGGCACCGCCAAGTGACCCCGTAAACACATATGTGCTTAAAATCCACAAACGAGGGGTCTGGTCTAGTGAGCAGATCAAAATGAAGCCAGGAATGATGCCACACTTTGCAGTATGATTACATTAGGGAAAGGCTCCTGTATGGCTGGGCAAACTTCGTTCAGAGTAGGGAAAGATAGATACTAATTGTAGCTAATGACCAGTAAGTGGGGATGGGCAAAATGCAAATTGCGACTTCAAAGTTTTATTAAGTTTAACATCTTGACACTTTGTGAAGATTGTAAAGTGTGTCAACTTTGTAGAACTTCACCTGTCAGCAAAAATGATGGTGTAGGTCAGGAATATCGAAGCCAGAATATTGAACGGTCACGACATGGAGAGCAGAATATTGAGTGACAAAATATCAAAAGGTGAGTTTACATAGATTTTTCCATTACCACATATGAGAACCTACTTGACTTGCGCCTCGGCCTGCATAAATATAAACTCCCATTTCCGTGCAAATGCCCTTTGCAGTCGTGCTAGGTTTTCCTGTAATGAGAAGGAGAACAAGAGCAAAAAACAATAATTATGATGCATACGGTATATTAAGTTTTTATGTCAGGGAAAACAAGAGTGGTTCATTTTCCTTAAACTCTCAGTGAGAAGACACAGGTAAGACATTAAGGGCCTGACTTAGATTTCAACGGACGCGTTACTCCGTCACAACGGTGACGAATCGCCCGTCTGCTGAAATCTAAAGCCCATAGGATATAATGGGATTTAGATTTTGGTGGACGGGCTATCCATCACCCTTGTGACAGAGTAACTCGTCTGCCGAAATCTAAAGCCCATAGGATATAATGGGATTTAGATTTCGGTGGACGGGCTATCCATCACCCTTGTGACAGAGTAACTCGTCTGCCGAAATCTAAATCCCATAGGATATAATGGTATTTATATTTAGATGGACGGGCTATCCATCACCCTTGTGACAGAGTAACTCGTCTGCCGAAATCTAAATGCCATATGATATAATGGGATTTAGATTTCGGTGGACGGGCTATCCATCACCCTTGTGACAGAGTAACTCGTCTACCGAAATCTAAATCCCATAGGATATAATGGGACTTATATTTAGATGGACGGGCTATCCATCACCTTTGTGACAGAGTAACCCGTCTGCCGAAATCTAGATCAGGCCCTAAGTTATGTAGCATGCACTGAGTGTTTGCAAACACTCTCTCTTCTTCCACTCTGATAGCCAGTGGACACAGCATGTGAGCCATCGCTAAAATAAGAAAAATGTACAACTAACATTCCTATGGAGTTGAAACTGCATGCAACTAACTGGTATGCCAACTCTAACGATGCTGCAAAATATATGACTAACTACACCCTTTACAACTAGCTCCTGCTCTGCCAGGGTAGGGATGTTTCACTTTTCTGTGCTGTACCTTTATGGTTGCAAAATGCAGACTCCATCACAATGCAATGCAATAAAGCCATCAGCTGTCCTGGTGCAGATTCATGTACATGTATGCCACATTTAATTAGTTGTTGAGTATGTACATACCCCACGACCCCCAGCAACCTCACAGCGCTAGATCTGCCTTTGAAGCACAGCAGTGGCCATCACTGGCTTTTGGTCAAATTGTTTTGGACATTGGCTAGCTGCTAGCATCTCAAAGGCCGGAAATTGTACGCACTGGGCACGATTCACAAAGGTAAACTTACACTTTTAGGTATTCACAAATTACGTGTGGAGTTTATGAATCCTTACTCCATATATACCAATGTGTGCGGAGTTCTCCGCCCGAATGCAAAGCCTCCAGATGCGGAGAACTCGGCACATATAAGCGCAAGGAACGTAGTTTGTGTATACTGAAAAGCAATAAACTTAATCAAAAGTGTCATTTTACCTTTGTGAATCAGGCCCATTGTTTTCCTCTGGAAATGGGGCACAGGGGAAAAAACTTCATATTGGACTTCTTTGCTGCCCATTTCATCGCTGTAAGGTTATTATATTTGCACTTTGTTTGCCTCAGTGCATTTCCGCCGTTTTGTGTGCCTTGTTTTGCCTACATGATCACAATCATAGAGTGGTCTTCCCTCTCTGCACTGATAAAGCCCCACTCCTAGGCAGGGAGAGGGCGGGACTCTGCAACTGTGGTGACGTCAGCAGAATCAGGTTCACAAAATGGATTCTTAAGATAATAAAAGCCTTACGGAGAAAAAGAACACTTTGGAATACAATTTAAAGAAAGATAAGAGGAAATTCAAACTTGTCAAAAAGTCGGCAAGAACCGCTGTGCATAGTTGAATGATCTTGTTTAATGCCATTCATTTGGCCTCTAATGGTCTCAGCATTTGGGATGTGACGTCTCCAGGGTGCCACGAGGCCACGCCTTCACTGCAGTTACAAGCATCTCCGGCCTCGACCACAGCATCTCTGCTCTGAGACAGGGAAACCTCGCTGGACCACTTGCTTCCCAGTGAGAGACCTCGTGCGGCTCTGCAGGGCCAGCCTTAGAGTGCCGCGTGCTCGCAACAAATGTGCAACACAACATCTCACACCTACCCACAGATATTACACGCTCGTCCCTCACACACAAACCTTACAGCAGGTTTCTGAATTCATACACGTTAACTTTGTTCAATGCAGCCTTTATAAAGTCATCTTTTAGGACCAGTTTTAGTAACTTTGGTTAAAAACACGGGCCTCAAACGGTTCTGAGCAGTAAATGTGCAGGACGCGCCGGTAAACACACAACGTATGTATATTCTGGCAAACATATACTGGAATGCAGTTCTGCAGTTGTATAGGACACATGCATCCAAGGTCACAGAACCTGTTTACAGTTCTAGGAGTGACAGAGGTGCGGAACAGGGGTAAAGAATTAGAATAATTTGGACAAGGCGAGGGAATTAGGATTTTAAAACGTGTCAAACGGGATTAATATCAGCCTGGCCCGGGCTCTTTACTGGCTGCGAGGAATGTTTGGCTTTTTTATATAAATATGACCTTATGCATACATGTATACTGCAGGTGATCCTCACCGTAATGCATATTTCATGTGTGGTATTGCATTGTAACTGGGAATATTGAAAAAGTAATCTATACACACACAGCTCCCTTACTGAGCTCGGCGTCTTTGAACTGTTGTTGCTGCAGCTCAGCATTCCATTCCACCTCAACTATGATACTTAAAATTAAGAATTTCCCCTGATCTATAAGTTTAAGAAGAATAAATGCCTTAAAAATGACACTAGCAATAACGACCCCCACCTCCAATTTAAAATATCATTTTAGACAGATTGTTCCAAAATTTAAATTTAATCATCTCATATTTGATAAAACAGTTCTTGTCTGAATACATACATTTTACGCCAAACTGAATTTAACAATATAGTCAAAAGTAAAAGGCTTGGTTTCTATGTTTTACAAACCTCTGATGTCATCCTGTGGTCATTGTGCCATTAAGTAATTTTTTTTGTTTAATTTTTTTTTTGTTCTCTCTCTCTCTCTCTCTCTCTCTCTCTCTCACACACACACACACAGAAGCGCACCATGAGCTCTCATTAAAGCAAGGACATTTCGTGGTAACAAAATATGGCCACTAACTGGAGTGCCGTGGGCCCCTCAGGCCCCGGGACCCTACAACACATGCGCACTCTAGCTAGCCACGCCCCCGTTGTATGTCTTTCTGCCTCTCATCTCTCTCACTGCTCTTTCCCCTACAGATTCCCACCACAGCGCTGCTTTACCGCATGCACTGATTCACAGTGAAGCGAAGATCCTCGTGCCCCCGACTAGCCATCAGAGCTGGTTTATTGCCCTGTTCTTATTCCAAGTTCCAGAAAACGTGGGAACACATTACGCTTTATTTTGTTTTGTACTTCTATAAATATTGAAGCAGGTTCATTTTGCACCACTTTTGCTAATCATGTAATAGGGCAGAGCAATCAGAATATTCTCCAAAGTAAAGATCTTCAACTGGGCAAAAAGCAACACTATTTGTAATGTTTTCGGAACGTCTGCAGTTTTCAAATTTAAAACATAAGGCTACTTTTGAGGCAAATTCAGTTTGTTTCATGTGATTATATTTAAGCAGGTCATACAGTTTGCTCCCTTTTTAACAAAGGCCATTTGCGGCCTTAGTTAATAAAACTCAATTTTACACTTAAAAATAATCTGTATTATAACAATTTTACACTGGTTTTACAATTCACTGCCTTCTTTTTGTCCTCTTGCAAAAAATGTTTCTGTAACATTGACTGAAGTCTTGCATTATCTGTTACAGAAGGAGCAACATCTGTGCAAATGGATTTGCCGTTTTTCTTGGGGTGAACATTCTCTGTGATATGATGCATGGGGTCCAGTGTTAACCAGTCCACGTAAAGCCTCCCATTTCCAACAACCACCCCGGACTAGAACATGAGTATACCTACGGCTTCATAATCCGCCAGCTCCAAGCGCGCCTTGTTCTGCATGGTCCGCTTACATAGGTAGATAGCTGAGGATGGAAGAATTGTCATATTCAATGTATGTAAAAAAAAGCTAGAACTTATAATTGAATTTTTATTACACATGACCTTGGAACAGAGATACCCATGCAAGCAAACACACATATATGAGTGGCTTTCATATTTATGAATTTCTCGACTCTCATATCTGGAAGAAAAAGGGGGCTTTCCTTTACATTTTTGAAAACATTAAGTCTTACCTTCGCTGCTGACGAGGTTATTCATCCTGTATTGGTAAAAGCTCTTGTAAACTTTAAAATAGGCCTGGAACCTGAAATCACAGTCCTGGAGGCCTCTGTCTTGGTCACCAGGACCTTGGACATGACTGTGGTGCAATCCTTGTGTTCAACTTGCCTTCTCACAATAGAGGGGATCCCGGGAGACACAAAGATGTCGGCCTGGCACCCCACTGGAATATCAAAGCCAATATCCCAAATTGCCAAGATGGCTGCTTCATGGTTTCAGGGTTGTTGGAAATTCCTGCCTGGAACTTTCTATGCGTTAAATTTTTTTTTTACAGTTATATAGTTGTGCAAAATAATTAACTGAATTAAACTTTAAATTCTATGATGCTCGAAACTGCAACAATTAATGAACATACTTGAATAGGAAAAAGATACTGTTGCTTCCAAACTTGGTGCAAGGTTTGTTCCAGTTAACTCCTGGGATGTCTACGCGCGTTAGTGCCAGATACTTTCTTCAATAGTTGCCCAACCTGTGGGCAAACAGTGGGAGGGGCTTCCCGATTGCGGAGTGTGCCAATGATGCACATGTACACATCCAAAGGGTGTCTATAGACACTTCTGTGTAACCTATATATGTACGATCATGGCGGCCAGAATCTTAAATATGTACTATGTCATGAACTTAGTATCTGCAGTCATCACTGACACCAATGGACTGAATGGGTAAACACTGACATGGTGTAAACTACATATTTCCATTCAAATGAATTCAGTGCATAAGTGTGAGTAGTTACGTCAGTGCAATGTTTTATTTTTTATTTTTTTATAAACAACTTTATTAGTTTTGCATAACAACATAAAAACCAACAGGTCACACCCGCCCTTCCTCGACGTAGCACCATACAAGTCCCACGCAATTAACATGAGTACATGATCGATATTAGCCGTATTGGTCAGAGACAGAGCACACAACGGCTGCCGCACCTAAGGCACAGCCACTGAACGATCTTCCCAGGTTCCTGTCCACTTCCCCCACACTCTGTCGTATTTAGCAGGGCACCCTCTTGCTTCATATACTAGCTTTTCTTGTTGGGCACAGCAGACGTCAGTGCAATGTTAATATTTACTTCCTAGCACTCGTGGTCATCAGAGAACAGTTCTTTGTGACCAGTAGTTACTGGTCTCACCATCTGGAAGGGAAGCAGATATCTCATCTCTTAAATTTGCAGAACGTATGATTCTTCCTCCTTCACCCAGACACAATTCCACCTGCACTTTAACCATCATCTCTTGATCGTCAACAAGAAAGAACACATGCCTGCGATAGACAAACCTCCAAGGGAGGGTGGCTGTTGAGTAAAGTGATCACCAGTGGCGTAGTAAAGGCTCAAGGGCCCTACAGCAAAGAAGGAAACTACCCCCATTTGCTGCTTAGGTGGTAACATACAGCAGGCTGCTGGACACAGGTGCAACTGTACCTGCTGTACCACTGACAGCTTCAGTCCCGGTGATCACAGAGATCACACTCCACATAGAAAAGACAGACGAGGTGGGGGCCTCCAGGCATAGGAGTACACGAGTAGTACTACAGTAGAAGCAATTTATGTACTACAAAGTGCAGTTTGTAAATAGGACTCGTTGTCTGCCACTGCACCGCTGAAGGTGCACAAAATTGACATTCAAAATAAAGAATCTATCAGGATCACATCACTTGCACATATAGTCCAGGAGCGGACAGAAAGGGTAAACGCCATTTTGAGAATACCGAGAAAAATGTTGCGGTCTAGTGTTTTGTTTTCTGTAACTTTAAACGGAGGTGTGCGTCAGCTTCCTTTACTACCCAGTGGGCTGTGCAACCCGCATCTGGAACTGATGCTGAAATAGGACCACCGCCCTCAAGGAAGCAATGTTGGTTGGATTGTTGATCAACTAGGTATAGTTATTCATCAAAATCACAAATATCTGAGGCGTAAGTCATGTTTCCTTTTTTTTTTTTTTTTTTTTAAGTTTCAAAAGTTTTATTAAGAATATATAAGGCGATACATACATCATATAAACAAACTGTTTAGCTTTCAAAACATTGTTTTTGCTCTTTTACCACAATTATTTCCATTGTGAGCATATATGCATGTACTGTCAGGTAAGTAAAAATTCCCAGCTGCATAGTTGAGTTTTGCACCCTTATTTTGAAGAAAAGTGGAGAACAGGTGGGGGGGGGGTGGCAAAGGGAGGGGGAGCGAGGATAGGGTTGTGTGGGAGGGGTTGATCTTGGTATAGGGGAGAGACGAAATAGTCATATGAAATGGGGAGGTGGAGAGAAGGGGAAGAAAGAGGAAGAGAGAGGAAGGGTAATCGCGGGGGAATGTAAAATGAAGAGACTCGAGGTAGGCAGGGGGCCTTTGTATCCTGAGACTAGCTTGTTCAGGCCTAAGAGTAGATCGTTCTGTACTGCTCCGTCTGTAGCAAGTTATTATCTAGGGGTAGATAGTATGTATGTTAGATATGGTAAGGTCGGTTAGAGAGTGTCTACGTCTTATGTGAGTTGATTTCTCAGTCCTTGTTTGTGTTAGGAAGCGACTTGTATTACTATGTTGGGTAGTTCAGGGTCTCGTGCATATGACAAAATTAGAGGCCTGTGGATTGATAGAGAGAGAGAAAAAAGAGAGAAAGGGGAGAGGATAGCGTAGCTAGGGAGAGAGAGAGGGGACAGTAGGAGATTAAGTGTGTTTCCGGAGTCTAGGATTCTCAGAGGGTGATTGGTAATTGATATTCCCTAATCATTGATCATTGAACATTGATCATCCGTTGGTCATCCACCAGCCGCTTCATGGTCTCTTCAAGAATGGGCGCCAGACCTCCTCAAATTGTTCTGCTTGGTCCTGTAGGTTATAAATCACTCGTTCATGGGTAGCCGTTTGATACATGGCCGTCATCCATTCTATGGGTGTGGGGGCAATGCTAGATCTCCAGTGCCGGAGTATGCATATTTTGGCCGTGGCAAGCGCCGTGTGGATTAATCGTTTATGTGCCCGCGATAGGGAGGGATACGGACGAATGTCATGTAGAATGATAAATGCTGGTGGGGTCGGTTTTGGTATCTGTATGAAGTCCGATAAGGCGAGGCGTACCGCGTCCCATAGTGACTGTACTGTTGGACAGTGGCATAAAATATGAAGTTGGTCACAATATGACTCTGTGCATCTCCAACAGTTCGCGTGAGGTATCAGCCCTGCCCTGAAGAGTTTAACGGGGGTCCAGTACCACCCCTGAAGGATTTTAAATAGGCAAAATTTCAGGCGTGCTTCACGTACGCCCCTGTCGAGGGCTTCTAGTATGTCTGGCCATTCTTCGTCCGTGTAGGTTATCTCTAGTATATCCTGCCACTTTAAGCGTAGTCGTTCAAGTAAAGGCTGAGAGTAAAGGTGGTTAGTTAATTCGGAATAGAGGCCAGCCAAGATGCCTTTTTGTCGGCCCCATTTCTGAAGATAGGTGACGATGGGTGAGGTTTTGAGCATCCACGGGGGGTTCCTAATGTTCTCCGCATACAGTGTTTGAGCTGTAGATATCGCCACTCCTGGTTACTTTGGATGCCGAATTCTTCCTGGAGGGAGGCGAATGTGCGGAAGCTATCTCCATCTATTATGTGAGATATATTGTGGATACCTGCCTCGGACCATTGGGGCCATCTGAGAATATTCCCTCCTATTTTAATGCTTTTATTCCCTGCTATGGGAGCCTGAGTATGCAGGGAGGGGTGTACTCCTAGTAGTCGATGGGCTCTGCACCACGCTGTGCTTGTAGCCTTGAGGATGGGGCTAGCTAAGGGAACATGGTCGGCGTATGTTCCTCCCATCTCCGTATACTGTCCATATAGGAGTTTCTCTGTGATCACCCATTGCGGTGGATCGTCTATATCCGGAAGTGTATATATTAGCTGTGAGAGTTGTAGGGCTAGAGAGTATTGTTCTACCGAGGGTAGTCCTAATCCTCCGTAGAGCCGTCGTGCCAGTATTATTGCAGGTTTCAGTCTTGGGCGTGAGGAGCCCCAGACGAAGGCCCTTATGGATGCGTCTATTAATCGGAGTGAGGAAAGAGGTATCTGTAGGGGGAGCATGCCTAGCACGTATGTGAAGCGTGGTAAGGTGACCATTCTGACCGCCTGTGTCCTGCCCCACATGGACAGGCCTAGTAGGGACCATTTGGCAAAGTCTTGTTTCATTTTAGATATAAGGGGGTCTATGTTGTCCCTGACCATATGTTCTAGACCTCTGTTAATGAACGTTCCTAAATATTTAAGGCGGGTCGGGGTCCATTTGAATTGGAGGCCATGTATCGCTGCCCTCGTCGTTATGCAGGATAATGGTAGTGCCTCACTTTTATCCCAGTTTACCCGATATCCGGATAGGGATGCGAAGTCTTCTATAGTGGAAAGTAGTGCTGGGAGCGAGGTTTCTAGATCGGACATTGTTAACAGAATGTCGTCTGCGTAGAGATATATTTTGGATATGCCCCCGGTGATATGGATCCCTTTTATTTGGTGAGAATTTCGTATGGTGGCAGCTAGGGGTTCCATGGCCAATAAAAATAGGAGTGGCGACAAGGGGCATCCCTGGCGTGTGCCCCTTCCGATAGGGAATGGGTCTGACATGATGCCCCCACAGTTAACCTGTGCTGTGGGATGGTCATATAATAAACGCACTTTAGAGATAAATTGTTCCCCCAGGCCAAAATGCTTCATGGTTGTGAATAGGTAGGACCACTCAATGCGGTCGAATGCTTTCTCCGCGTCTAGGGACAGGGCTAGGGCTTCGTCAGGTAATTGTATGGATTCTAACAGTGTATGGCAAAGAGTTCGCATATGATTTCTGGAGGTACGGCCTGGTACAAATCCTACTTGGGTATTGTGAATCAATGATGGTATCACCTTGCGTAGCCGCGCTGCTAGAACACTGGCTAGGAGTTTGACATCCCCATTCAAAAGGGAGATAGGACGGTAACTGCCGCAAAGAAGGGGGTCTCTCCCTGGCTTAGGCAAGATGACAATCGTGGCTTTATTGGATAGAGCGCCCAGGGAGCCTTCTTGACATGCTTCCGTCAGTGCTTCATGTACTGCGGTTATTGCCTCTTCCCCAGCCCATTTATAGAATTCCGCAGGGAATCCGTCCTCTCCTGGTGATTTATGCTAGGGGAGGCTTGTTATAACTTGGCTTATCTCTTCTTTGCTTATGTTACCGTCCAAGAGGGCCCTGCCTGCCTCAGACAGACCGGGCAGATTGGCCGCGGTAAGGAATGTCTCCATTTGTGTTTGATCTGTCGTTGTTTCAGGAGTGTACAAATGTCGGTAGTACTTGGCGAACTCGTTTACAATGTCTTGTGGGCGAGTTAGTACTGCTCCTGAAGAAGATGTTATGGCCGCAATGGCAGAGGCTGCCTCTCTTTGTCGGAGCTGCGCCGCTAGGAGGCGACCTGCTTTTTCCCCTTGTTCGTAATGGCGGCCTCGCAATTTTTGCAGTGCGTATTCCGCCTGAGATGTATAGAGTTCATTGTGTGCCATGCGGGCCTGTTCTAAGGCGTGTCGCAGTCTAGGGGATGGTTGGGCGGTATATTGTTTAGTGAGGTCCTATATCGTGGTCTCTAAGGTGGTTTGGCGGGCTATTCTGTCTTTGTTGGCCAGTGCTGCATCTCGCATCATATTCCCTCTTAGGGTTGCTTTTGCTGCCGCCCATAGGATCCTTTATGAGGATACAGTGCCTGTATTCTCGGCCATGTATGTAGCTACATGAGCTTTTAATTGTTCCTTCCCTTGGGGAGAGCGATATCTGTGTACAGCCAATCGCCATGGTTTACGACCAGAGAAGGAGAGTCCCACCTGGATCCGGATTAGTATTGGGGAGTGATCTGAGAGCCCGCTATCTAGGATGCAGGTGTCTTGTATATGAGGGATTACAGTGTGTGATACTAAGAAATAGTCCAGACGCGATTGGGTGCCACGGACGGTGGATAGGAAAGTATATTCCTTATCTTTCGGGTGTTGTATTCTCCAGCAGTCCACCAGACCGACGTCGGTGGTCAGGTCTGTCAGAAGCGCTCTGTCGTGATTGTTACATATATCAACAGGGCCTGTCCTATCCATTATGGCGTCTTGGACGAGATTCCAGTCTCCCCCGATTATGTATCGAGTAGTTCCGATTTCTGTCAGGAGGCGATTTAGCTGTAGAAGGAATGGGCGTTTTGGACCGGTTGGTGCGTAAATGGATCCCACGCATAAAACAGTGTCCCCTAGTTTTAGTTTAGCAAATATATACCTTCCTTCCGTATCATTCCAGGTTTTAATGATAGTGACCGGGAGGGATTTACGCACAAGTATCGCCACTCCACATTTGCGGGGTCCGTTACTTCCAGATTCCTGACTCATCGGACGGCAGCTGAAGGCAACCCTCCCTACCCAATCCCGTTTAAGTTTACTGGATTCCAGAGTGTCAAGGTGAGTTTCTTGAATCAGAGCTATATCTGTTTTTTTGGATTAAAGATAGGACAGTATCTTTTTCCGCTTAACATAGCTCGTCATGCCGTGTACATTCCAAGAGAGTATGCGTAATGGTTGCGTCGCTTGAGGGTGGGACTTCGACATATTGGATAATTGTGAGTAAGCACCCTCGTTCCGGGGTTGGTGTTGGTGGGGGGGGGAGGGAGGGTGGGAGATATTGACTTAGTTGGTAGAGTGGGAGTTGTGTTTCGATATGATACGGTGTTTTATTTTATACGGGGGTTAGCGGCTGGTGGGGGCCAAGGGAGTCCTCTGGAGAAGAAAGAGAAGAGAGAGGAGAGGGTGAAGGAAGAGAGGCAATATAAGTAGGATGAGAGCCAGATGGAGGGGAAATATGAGGGGAAAGGAAGACAAGAAGAAATGAGAGGGAGAAGAAAAGAGGGAGAAGGAGGGGGAAGGGATGGATGTGTGTGCTAAAGTTGAGATTAAGAGTATAGCAAGAGAGCGTACAATTTGGGGGAAGAAGTGGAGAAGGATAGGGATGAGGGAGGTTAGGAGTCCAACCTCCTTCGTTCGTTAGGTCTGTAAACGGCGGGACCGATTTCTCTCGGAGCTCTCGTGCCGTTGGGCGATCTCGATCGGGGGGCGAGGGGGGAAATAACAGACAGCCAGTTATCGATATGTCGGTGATAAGGAGGGGTGGGGGGGGGGTACACATCAGTGCTTATGTTTATGTATCGGGAAGTGGGTCTGTTCATCAGTGGTTAGTGGCTAGTGTATTAGTTATATAACTAAAGTGTATATTGGCAGAAGTAATGGTCGGTTAATAACTATTGTACCTGGGCGGCACTGGAGAGGAGGGGGGGGTGTCGGGTGTTGATGGGGTATGGTGTTTAGGATGTTGTGCCTAGTACTTGATGCTGTATGGTATCGTAGGGTGTTTAAGGGTTCATAAGATAGGGTCGTAAATTAAAGTAGGGACTGGGCAGACAGAAAGACCGAGACCGGCTGGCGAGGGGGGGGGGGGGGGGCAGGGCAAAGGAGGGGGGGGGAAAGAGCTCAAACAGAGTATTACAGTTCTCGCGTATGCATGGGTATATAAAGAAACCAATATACAGTATAATATAATACTTCCTGAGCATTTCTATTCAACTATAACACTGCCTCGTCTCGTCCCGCCTTACAACTTTTCAATGACATATTAGGTTGATCAACATAGCATATCCTGGTATCTTATCACATTATCATGTTAGGAGCCATTATGCCAAGCGTCTCTCTATTAATCGTAGGATAGGTAATGAGTGTAGCTGAGCCCCGGATTACGCAAGGATAATGCGTATCTCGTCCTATTACTAACTCCTTGCCGTGTATTATAACATCATAATACTGACCTACTAAGGTCTTACTTGGTATGTGCCACCATCACGATCGTTCTATTGTAGATGGTAGGTTAAGATAGTAATAATGATTAGGATGGAGGTAGATACGAACATCTGGGGAAAGGAATAGCTAATAGTTTATAATTTACATTGTGATGTTATAATGTGGTGCGGAGTGGCAGTGTAGAATGTCATATTATTTCGCTTCGTTATGCGGTATTATGTTGTATTATGTCCTCGTGGTCTATTTTTTATTTTTTTTCCCCCAGTTTCTTATTGTAGAATAAAGTAAAGTCAAGTAATGGGAGCTTTGATATGTCTCAGGTTATATCATATTGTGTGTCCCTGTATTGGAATTAATTTATCTTTACGTGGTCTAGTCCCATCCCTTGGGGTGATAATGGGGGCTAAACGGTTCTAATGTCAGCGCTGGTCGAGTGTGGTGTGTATTAGGGAGGTTTCACATACTTTGTTATTTACTACCATGAGAAATTTTGTAGTGTGTGGAATATAAGGTAAGTTCCATGATAGTTAATTAGTGTTTATTTTTGTTATCTGTTTAATGCCCCTGTTACCTTGTTACCTTGTTATAGGGTTATAGGGTCGGGACCGGGCTCTTATTCAACATACAGGGAGTTGGTGGGGTCTGATCCCTGTTCTAATAATCATCATCTGTTGTGTACTGAGGGCAAATAATGATTTACTGGTAGTTTTCCATTATAGGGCCTCGGCTCTAGTCATAAAGAGCATAGGTTTTTCATGTATCTGGTTTTAACATTGATACTAGCAGTCTTAGACAATTACAATAGTAAAACACATATGATCTGGAAAGGTACTCATCCTTCCGCAGAGTCTATAGTTGTTATTTTCGACTCTCTAGCGATAGTCCCACAAGTCGTCTTGTCGCGTTACCTTCTCAAGAAGACCCAGTTGTAGGCTTTAAAGGGAGCGGGATTTGTCTCTTTCCGATAGTTGGGTGTGGGTTACTACTGCGTGTAAAATCTGACCCCTGTCATCATATGATCTGGTTAGTCTCTCCATGTCTCTACCCCTATGACTGGCTCCGGTGTCGTGTAGAGCCGTCTTCACCTTTTCTATTCCCGAGTGGGGGGTTTCGGCCCTATCACTGCCTCCTACAATGTCATGCTCACTGTCTGTGTTGAGAGAGTCCATAGGCTGGGGTTGGAAAGAGTCAAGGAAGAGTCTCAGTTCGTCGGGGTTATAAAAGTCCTTGGATACTCCATTTTTGGTAACCCACATTCTTGCAGGGTCAAAGAGACCGTATTTCATCTCTAGTTTGCGAAGCCGGGGTCGTAGGGCTAGGAAAGCCTTTCTACGTTCGTTGGTTTCCTTGGAGTAATCAGCAGTTATTCGGATCTCGTGCTGGTCTATTCGGAAAGGGCCGTGGTTGCGTGCTACTTGGAGTATTTGTCGGGTTTGATTATGCCGCAGCAAGCATGCGATGATTGGGCGGGGCCTTGAGGAGTTGTCAGAGCGTTTTGGGCCTATCCTGTGTGCCAGTTGGAATTCTAACGGCGGGTCAAAGTCCAATGAAATCATTTTTGGAAGAGTGGAGGTCAGAAAAGCCTGCATATCCGAGCCTTCTTCGTTTTCCGGGATCCCAAGTACGTGGATATTGTCTCTCCGGCTCCTGTCCTCCATGTCCGTTAGTTTGCTCTTGAGGTAGATGAAGTCTTGTTCTCGCTCCTGAAATGTGTTGATCTGCGTCTCTAGTGATCCCATGCGTTGCTCTAGCCCTGTCACTCTAGATTGAAAGCCTGCAATGTCAGATCGCATGGATTTGGTTTCTAGTGTCAATGAAGTTATAGAGGCGTCCATCCCCTCCATGCGGCGGCTGACGGTGGTGATCTCTTGTAGTATCCTGTCCATAGTTGTGGATTGATCTTTATCAGACATCGTCGTGGACTCGTTTAAAGGTGGAGATGTTTGAGGGTTTATCTTCGTGGGGGTTAGGCGTTTGTGTTGTAGCGCTTCTGAGAATAATAGTTGTCGTGCAGGCTTGCTGACAGGTTTATGGTTCGGTTTGTTGCCGGGCATCGCCTCAATTGTCCACAGAGTCTAGCCACGTGGGGCCCGAGATTCCCTCCGTGGATTCCGATAAGGATATAGATGTTCGGTGGCTTACGCTGGTGCCAGTCCTCTCCCTTCTCCTGTATCTCTATTCTCTTGGCTCCCTCTGGCTCTCTTCATCTCCGATGCCCCTCCAATCGTTCACCCCTCTCGTCTCCTCGCCTCCACGTGCCTCCCGTCGTGCCCCTCTGGCCTCCTCAGTATTAGTTGTCTGGAGGGAGGGGGGCGAAAGTTTATTATCCCAGCGGGAGGGTTTTTTGTTGTCCCTCTGTGATGGAAAAGAGGGGAGAAGTCGTGCTTCTGCCTCCAGCGATGCTGTCCTTAGTTTGGAGAGATTTGATCCTACCTCTCTGACCGGGTTTCTCTCCCGGCTGTCGAAGGGGCCGCACCCCTTTGCTGCGTCTCCCCGTCTCCCTGTGGGGGGTCGAAGGTCCACGGGTGTTTGTTGCCGTTGTAGGGAGATGGATGCGGGTCGTCACGGCTCCCGCAGTCCCTGCGGCCTGTTCAGCTTGCTCCTTGCCGCTGCGGGCACGCCGTCCCCGGTCTTCCGAAGACGCGACTCCGCCCCTTTTGTCAGGCCTTATCGGCCTGGGGCGAGTCGCGAGTTTCCTGCCTTGCGTCCCGCTCCTACGGGGTCCCCGGACATGATTCCGTGTCGCAGCTGTTGTAAGGGTGGAGGGGCACCGAACCCGGTGTGTTGTCCGGCTGTCTTCTCGCCCCCATCGCCCCTCCGGGACCGCCTCGGCACGGAGCTCTCACTCTAAGTGGCCATCTTGTTTCGTGGCCCGGCCACGCCCCCATGTTTCCTTTTTAACGTCTAAGGAACTCCAAATTAGGATGACTCATTTTTTAATCAAGGAATAGCCTCACGATAGAGAAAAATGTACTTGAAAATCTTCAATATATTTATCTGGGATATTACTGAATTCGTTGCACTATAAATACATAACTGGTATACACCAAAAAACTGAATCTGATTGGTTCATGATTAAAGCCCCAAAGCCTTTAGATTGTGGGAAGCTCTTGTCTTTAAACACAGTCATCATTTGCCTAGACATTTTCTAGACTACGAGAACTCAGGTTACATCCAAGGAGATCATTCTGCACCATTCTCAATATAAACCAAATAAGGTCATAGGCCAAATAGGAAAACTGCAGCTGCCCATTAACAGCAGATAATGGAGCGAGAGAAAGCTTGAGAGTACATGAGTTATAGAAAGTCACTCACAACTCAATAAGATTTCAACATTTCTTGACTCTCACCTTCGAAGAGAATTATTACCAAACCCAGGGAAGAACACCAGAACTTCAGAATAGGTTTCAATCAGTCAGTAATAACCAATATGCCCCAAGACAAGCCCAGCCCTCCGAGTCACCCGAGCCCTTATAAAACGATGGCAACCTCGACTAAAATGAAAATAAATTTCTTCTTTCACCATTCTACTCTCATTTTGATTGGCCAACCCGTAGAGTCTACGATTCTCTACATCAAACTCTCAAAATCCTTCAAGGATCTTTTTCTCAGGAAGGTATCTGGACTTAAAGCCAAAAAAAGTACAAGATGATGGTTCTCCGAGAACGTTGCTGTTTCCTGGTCCAGTGCCCGCAGCATTTCTCGTGCAACTCCGGTAGTGCGTGCCACTTTCTGTGACAGGCTGCTTTTCAATGTGATGCTCGAGTGTAGCAACATTCACTGATCTGTAGTCAGATCCCATTCCTCTGTAGAAGTTTGCAATGGATCATTCTGGCTATTTTGTGATGAGCCCTTGGAATTAGAGACATCCTCGTCTCCATTTTTTCTGAGATATGTCATGTGCCAACAAAGTTGCCTTCATACTCAAATCTATATTTTCTGCAAGGCCTGGAAAATGGAGGGCACAGACAGTCCTCTCCACCATCAGTGATATTGCTCATTGGGCCACAAACTTGTGGGATGGCAAAGCTGGCTCCAAGGTTGAGGACCTCTTATGTTGGAGAGATGGCGCTGCTAAATCCCCACCTCACATCTGTCCTGTCTCCAGACACACCCGCTCTTGCACGCAGACCAACTAAGGATGCAATAGCTGTCTGCGGAGCTGACAAATCTGTAGCGATTCAGCCAAATTACCCCCTGGGAAGGCATTTTAGAAACAACAGTAGCAGAACTACTCAGTGTTAAAAAATAAACGTTTTTAGGTGTTTTCTGAAGGTAAGACGGCTGCATTATTTTCTGATTGTTGAGAGGGAGGATGTTCTAGGTGTTCGAAGAACCACCCATGAAGGATTGTTTTGAGCATGATGTCGAGAGGGAAGATGTTCTAAGCA
Organism: Pleurodeles waltl; assembly: GCF_031143425.1. Classification (NCBI taxonomy): domain Eukaryota; kingdom Metazoa; phylum Chordata; class Amphibia; order Caudata; family Salamandridae; genus Pleurodeles; species Pleurodeles waltl. The sequence continues at coordinate 1,143,798,789 of NC_090448.1, forward strand.
CTGGAAGAACCATCCATGAAGAACTGCATGATGTTGAGAGGGAGGATGTTCTAGGCGCTTGAAGAACCAACCATGAAGGATTGCTTTTGGGCTTGATGTCAAGAGGAAGGATGTTCTAGGTAGTGGAGGAACCACCCATGAAGGCTTGCTTTTGGGCTTGATGTTGAGAGGGAGGATGTTCTAAGTATTGACAAAAACACCCAAGAAGGATTGCTTTTGGCCAGTTATAGCTCTGATGTTTATAACCTCAAGTTGCAGGGCATTTCTGATTCTGAACACTCCACAGACATGTAGAGCGGTCAGGCTGGATAACAAGGAATGCTTTAATGGATGACTTTGCAAGCAATGCAACAAAGTTTGAATTTGATCCTTCCTGTAAATAGTCACCAGTGGTGGATTTTGCAGTATTGGACTAATGTGGTCTAATCCGGGTAACAAGTCTGGCCAGTGAGTGCAGGACTGCTCTCGTTGTTCTCATGTATGACCGGGGCAGCTGAAAGGACTACTCAACTCCAGTCTAGAGATAACAAAGGAAGCACTACCGTCTTCAACTGGTCAGGGGGGGAATAGATGTTTATTTATCCAGAGGGGGGATGAAGATAAAAATCATCTGGCTTCCCCATCCTGTCGAGGTGAGGTACATGAGTGAGGCAGTGGGTGAAACAAAGGAAGAAACAAGCCTTTGACCTTCAAAGAGTGCAGAAGCCAGAGTTTGAATTGGATCAAAAGAATCTAACATGAGAAAAATCACTAAAGGCCAGTTCTGAGGTCTCTTAGATAACTAGTATGGAATACACAGGATTACCAGACATGTAGCTGAGGAATGCCATGACTCAACGAAGATTGAGAGCACAGGTTTGAAATAAAAGTGGAAGAGACTAAACTTCAGGAGGTGAAGAAGACTGGTTGAGCTGTTGAATAAATAGATCAGCAGTGATATATATATATATATATATATATATTTATTAAGTTTATTTAATCTTCCTTGCCCTACAGTGGCAGTGCACGGTAGGGGTATGAGGTACTCCAAATCTGTTTCCACCACCAATGCTTGCATAACAGCATACAACACCCACTCCAGACTGCTCAATTGCGCAATCTGGAGTGCATGTGATTGTATGCTGTGATTCAAGCATTGTTCGAGAAAAAAATATATATATCCAGTGGAAGGCATTCAGCCGAAACATGTTGACGTTTTGTTTGGGGAATCACTTTTTTTTCAAAATAAATTAAATGGATTGATTGTGTGCTGCGATATCATCTGTTCAACAAATACGATTATGTGGTAAACTGTTGCTGAGGTGCGGCTGATGGCGGTGGAAGGAAGCTCACCGGAATCACTATATATATATATCGGTGTGTGTGTGTGTATATAGTCACTTGAAAAAAACGAAGTTTAAAGTGACGTTATAGTTAGGAGAAATTTCAAACTCTAAAAACACTGAAATTCACCAGTTATAGTTACCTCTAGTAATTATAATTCGTGCTCTAAGGTCAGTGTAGCTCGTGCTTCTGCCATGCACAGTCTTGTCATCGATAATGTTGAAGAATGCCGTAAACCTCTGTTTGACTAACAGGGGATATGTGGACTATCCATGTTCAGTATTAGGAAACTAGCAAATTCTGTGACAATGTCCGCATGAACTCAGTTTGAAGTATCTGTAAAACATTCAGCACCCCTTGCTGTCGTATCAAATGCTATATAAAAATAAATGATTATTAATCTACATATAGTCGATTTCAGAGGGGCAGAGTGCATTATTATGTGGGTGTAAATTAGATGCACAGATAGGCCTTTGAAATACATGCCAGGGCCAGGCTTTTCTCGATAAATGGAAACATTACATCTTTGTAGGGTCGCAGGGGAACCTTATTTGCATCCCACTTCCCGAGCCTCTCCCCTGACACTTGCTGGGAAACCCCACGACTGTACTGCAGGTGGAAACTGCTGACTGCATTCCGTATGCGTGAGCACAGATAACGAGCGCAGCCGCTTCCAGCCAATCATCTGCGAATCATGTGTATATGAAAACCTTTTATTGACGTACATTTTGGATTCGGCCCCTTCGGCTACATCATAATCGACATAGCGCTTTGATGACAAGCACAAGAAGCACAGGCGCTGCACATACGTCATTGCTCACAGATCGTGCTTGCTGTACATAAAAGATAGTTGAAGAGTCGGGGAAGGATGCAAACTTACTATTCGCAGTCAGGGAGGGTTACTCACCCTTTGCTGCCTGTTCTAGATGGGCCTGGGTCCTCAGTGCCCAGTCCGGCCTCTTGCACTGGGCGGGGTTTGTGATGTGACAATTGTTTTTGGGGCACTGAGTGAACCTATGGTTCCAGGTGGGCTGTATCATTTACAGTGAAAGGAGTCAAGACTTTTTCTTCATTAAACATTCTTAAGACTTTTATTTTTTTAATGTAAAGACGGCCAGGTCGGTAGTGCCAAAGCAGGAACGAATGCAGGAGGTGCAGGATGTATTATTAAAGCGCCCACTAGCAAAATTTCATGAACCTTCATGGCACTGTGCCGACAACGCTTTTTGGAAGATCTTGGAGCTTCCTTTTACATTGAAATTTCTGCAGAATCTGCAAATTGCACACATTTAAATGCAGTATGTTTCACCACTATATGTTTATGGGAGCAAGCGCGTCATTTCCCCCAATGCGTAACCAGTGCAATGTTCACAAAAATTATGCGCATTCCGCAAATTACTCTTGTAGTTGTCTGTGCGAAAACTGTGCACAAATCCTCGCGTGACCATGTCATGCAAGGATCTTGGTCAATGTATCTGACATTCGTCTGTATGACATCTTCTAACTTCACTGCTCTCCAGAGTGCAAAATATTGCATCAAAAGACATAAGAACACCACAAATTATGCAGAATGCGTAACCTTCCATAGTCTGCACGCACACGAGATTTTTCGCATATAAAAACAGATTTGCCCCACCTCCCAAACCTACAACATGCTTAAAGGGGCCGGATTTGAGCCCATGGGAATGTGATTTTCTAGTATTCTAGAACACACAGGAGCTCTGCTTGTTGCCTCATATGTGCATCTAGCAGAGAGAGGTACAATTCTTACCATAGTCTGTATTTTCTGGTTCCCAGCAGTTTGAAGGCCAAAAGTAAGGTGACTGCAGAAAATGTAAGTAGTAGAAAGTTCATTAATAAATCACTTCAGTTAATCCTGGAATTAAGAGACAACTCATGAAACAACTTTTCTACACCACTTTACTAAGGCAAATTTCTTACAATGATCTTACAAAACTAACAATGAAAAAAAGTTGTGCATCTTCACAACCACCTCTAGTTGTAGAAAACAACAAAATTAGAATCCCGTGTGCTGCGGAGTGTGGTCAATACAGAGAGAATTGGAAGTTCTACAGTTATGGAGGGGTCTGGCCTCCAGTCAGGATTTTGACCCCCAACATTTATTCTGTTCTATTCTATTCTATTCTATTCTATTCTATTCTATTATTTTCTATTATATTCTGTTCTGTTTTATTCTAGGCTCTAGGTATGTGGACTACCCTATTCCTTTTTAATCCAGGCTCTGCCATGCGCCCCAAATTTTCTCAAATTTCCGAGGGCCTTCCCTTGCCTGGTAATTTTTCAACCTGTCTACACCACTCCATATTAGCTGCCCATGCCCCCACTGATGGAAACTCTTCTCCCCCAGTACCAAATTGTATATCTGCTATGTTGCAGAAAAGAAGTGCGTATGCATTCAGAGTTGGTTCGCCCCAGACACCCAGGGTGTCACCCAGACACCCAGGGTGATGAGCGAACCCTAGTGACCTGTGAGATCCTGTGTTTTACGCCCAACCAAAATGTCCTCGCTCTTGGGCAATCCCAGATCGTGTGTATTAATGTCTCCCACTGACAACTTCCTCGTTGGCACTGCTCAGTGTCTGTGGTGCCCATCGCGTACAGCCACGTCTGTGTCAATAAGCCTGATGTAGTTGTTTCAGCTGGATGAACCTGAAGCCATCCCAGATAGCGACCTCTCCAGTGTTTCTACAAGAAGTGCATCTTCTGGAAGAGGGCCCTATCGTGCAATCTGTTATCTGAATCCTCTCCAGAAGCACAGACAGGCAGTCTTCAAGTGTGTGTACCAGAGAAAAGGTGGGTAAAATGTGGCTATGGGTTGATCCAGTGTGGGTCATGGAAGGAGTATTTAAAGTCAGCTAACGTGGACTTTGGTTTAAAGCAAGACTACACTCACTCATCCTTCCGAAGGATATGATGTCGGGTGCACAGGATCCATCACTCAGAGTAATAGTCTGAATGCATGCTTTATCGTAAGCCTTATATCGTTTGACAATCATATGCCATCCACTACTTCCACCTCGCCGCTACATCGCTAGGTAATATGGGTAAGTAGATGTGAAGGAAGAGAAGCAGCCTTTATCACAAAGGCTCAACAACGAGAAGCCTTTAGAACGAAGGCTTTATCACGAAAATGCCTTTACAACGAAAGGCTTTTAGGATGAAATTTGTTACGATTATGCCTTTACAACATATGCCTTTTACAACGAAAAGAGTGGGAAATATAAGTATATTGCAGGTAAGTAAACAGTTTTTAAATACATTATATATATATTTTATATACGTGTGTATGTGCCCATAATTTTTTTAATATACACACACACACATATATATATAGATTTATGTTTATATTATTTTTAGTTTTTTTGTGGGTATGGGGTTTTGGGAGGTAATGGAATATTTAGGGTAGGTATAGGTTTTTGGGTGGTAAGGGAATTTTTAGGGTTTAGGGTGGGTATAGGTTTTTGGGTAGTAAGGGAAATTTTAGGGAGCAGGATGGGTTTTTGGGTGGTAAGGGAATTTTTAGGTTTGCGGGTGTCTTTGGGTTTTTTGGGTGGTAAGGGAATTTTTAGGTGTTTTAGGGTGGGTATGGGATTTTGGGTGGTAAGGAAACTTTTAGGTCCTAGGGTAGGTGTGGCTTTTGGGTTGTAACAGAAGTTTTAGGGTTTAGGGTGATTATAGGGTTTTGGGTGGTAAGGGAACTTTTAGGTTGTAGGGTGGGTATGAAATTTTGGGTAGTAAGGGAACTTTTAGGGTTTGGGGTGGGTAGAGGCTTTTGGGTTGCAACAAAAGTTTTAGGGTTTAGGGTGGGTATGGGTTTTTGGGTAGTAAGAAAATGTTTAGGGTTTAGGGTGGGTATGGGTTTTTGGGTGGTAACCAAAGTTTTAGGGGTTCGGGTAGTCATAGTTTTTTGTGGGTGGTAAGGGAATTTTGGGGTGGGAAAAGGATTTTTTTAGGGTTCAGGGGTTATTGGTTAAAAGATGTGTGTGTGTGTGTATATATATATATATATATATATATATATATATATATAAATAAATATGTATTTATATTGTTGTAATTAACACACATATATATATAGATAGATATATATATATCTTTACCACGGATACTGTTCCACAAAAAATGTAAGTATTTTACAAGTAAAAATAAACCCATTCATACAAAACCATAGAAATTCAGCAGTTATACTTAGAGTTCTGTCAAGTAACTATAACTTGCGATCCTCGCCATGCACTGCTAATTACCCCAGATATTACACACTCAGGACAACTTCTATAACGATATTAAAAATGTAAATGAAGGATTAGCAATCAAAATAATGAAGAAGAAACCATGCATGGCAGGGGCGCAAGTTGTAGTTACCTTGGGGCGCGAGTTATAGTTAGTTGAAATAACTCTAACTGCTATATTTCTCTGGTTTTGTATGAGTAAATTTTGAACCTAACTATAATGTCCCTGGAACCTTTGTTTATTCCAGTGAATATGTATATATATATTTATATATATATATATAAAATATATATGTGTGTGTGTATACATAAATATATAAAGGATTTATACTTACATTTCGTGGTAGAGGCTTTCGTTGTAAAGGCATATTCATTGTCATAAATCTCATTGTAAACGTCTGACGTTCTAAAGGCATTTTCGTGATAACGCTTGCGTTATAAAGCCATTCATTATAATGGCATTCGGTATTCCGCCATACATCCGTGAGGGAAACCATCATATTTACATTCCATCATTGATGATGTAGTGTTATGCAATGTATATGTGATATTACTGCCGGTTCTCATCGACCTCAATACAGTATCATACAACCGCCCCATCCGAAAGGTACTGTCACCTTTATCATTTTAACATTATCACTCCTAATGTATTCTTTTCTGCACTTGAATGGGGAGTAACTTGCAGCAATCATGATGACTGCAAATTTTCCATATTTACATTCAGACTAGTTAACACCAGTTTCTTGCTGGTGGTACCGGACACAGGTGTTCTGTGATGTAATAAAGTGATATGGTAATGCCATATTACTCTAAAAAACACATTGTGATCAGTTTGGGAATCTGTTTTCTGCAAGCACCTTTATTGCACTGTTTTGTCACTATAACTGGCGGCCTTGGTGTTTCTGTGGAGAAGACACTTGCACATAGGGGCTGAAGAACATTTGTGTCTCTGCGAGGGGTCTTAGATTCTCTTTAACTACTTTCCTTTGTTTTCACTTCTTCCACTCATCTGGACTAAGATGCATTCAGACATCTTTTGCTCGTGCCACAACCACCCAGGAGAGTTTTCTTCCCAAGCATAAGGAAACGCTGACCTACCTGGAAACGGTAGAAAGTGCCGTCATCCTTCAGGGTTAGGACATGGTCAGATATTGGGAAGATGTATCCCTGGGCAGCGATTAGGCTTCCTACGTGGATTGCTTCACCTGAGAGAGGAGGAAGAGAGATCACTTTTCAGTAGCCTAACTTAAACAACAGTTATACGTGAAAAAGACAGCAGTGATGTGGAAAAGAGCCAAAGATGCCAGCCAAATTAATTTAAGAAATTTAGGAAGACTAAGGCACTAATGACCAACTCAGCTGTCTGTCTTGCTTTCCCTACAGACAGTTGATTGAGAGGGAAACCTCCAAAAATCACTTACCTGGTCAGCCACACTCTCTGATTTCTCTCTCCATATTTAACCAGCCTTACAATCCTATGATCCATAAAGGTTAGTAATCACAGTCCATCTCAGTCACACTATGAAAAGTGTTAAGTTTGAGGGAATCAATACAAATTTTCATATCACCTCCCATCCCGAAGTCCTGCAGGCAAATATCTAGCGGCGACATATCAACACGCTGGACAACCACACAAGACAGGTTCCAACTGCACAAACAAGTGGCCCAGTAAGGAAGTGACTGAGCTGAAACAGATGTGCCCTAACCTTGAAGAACTGCACTGCAATGTAAATTAGAAAAGGTGATCACACGATCAACCGCAAAAGACACCGGAGGAGCTTCCATAAAGCATTCAAAAGAACAAAAAACACTAAGAAGATTCTTAAAATTTGTCAGGAGATGGCTATCCACTACGCAAATAATACTTTCCATAAGTAACACAACAAGCGTATGCAATGCCCTGATGTTAAAAAATCCCCAGCACGTGCAGGTCTACCCCAGGTAACCCACAGCTCTGGCCTTACCCACTGGAGTTGTATTTGCTCCTCGTGCCACATAAAGTCAGTAGTTTAGTTTTCCTTTGCTAATGCACAGTTCAAGATTTTGGAAGAGGTTTTGGGGTGATTTGGGCAGCCATTAATATGAATGACTTATATGAGAACACTACCCGGGAGCCAGAAAAAAACCGAGGCCTCCATCACTGAAGAGCAATGTCAAGGATTAGGATCTGTTCCCTTGACACTGAAGTGATTTCCTTCAGTTTGAGCATGCAGGAAGTGCAAGCTGTACATAGACTGGAGTAGCAGCTAAATAAAATAATGTCGCAGGACAGGAGAAGAAATAGCACTAATATTGGAGCTATCCAACATGTGCTCCTTACCTCCAGATACCTGGCTGACTCTCAGATCTATCTTTAAACCTGGATGAGAATTGAAGCTGCTCTAGGTGATCTCCTGGATGGGCCAAAGAAGAGTAAATGAGAGGCGGCAAGGAGAGGTGCATTGAACGCTCCGCCACTGGGCTAGCACAGTCCACCTGTTTAGAGCATGACACAGTGGCTACTTGATGGGGCAACATCAAGGAGCAGTGGTGAAGAAGACTGACCTACAGACATTTTACACTTATATAGCATTCACCACACTTTAAGACTCTCTTCACACTATTTGAAAACTGATTAGTTAAAAAGGTAAGACTTCAGCTATTTCCTGGAGCAAAGAAATGCATCACCATAAGATGCTGAACTGAAAAAGTAATTGTCCACCCTGTTCTCTCCACTTGTGCTCAAATGTGTATTGGAACAACTAAAGCCCTGTTTTGGCTCCCTAAGTCAGCAGTTGGCACCCAATGGTTAATGTTAGGTGCCAGGGATCTGGGAGAAAGCTGGTCTGAGCATTTCTACTCTATGTATAAGGACTTGTGTGTCAGGCCAGCCCTTCTGCTATCTGTGCTTTGGTCACCTTAGAGGAACAGTGAGGGGTGTTCAGAAATAGCCATATATTTTTTCAGCCTAGTTTTGCTTTAATAAGCAGATAGAAGAGTGTTTTCGGTGTGCCTTCTGATAGGAGGAGGACAGAGATGCAGCAGCTCAACAGCACAAGAGCCAATCTCAAGCTCAAATGTGATTTCTCAGGCAGGGTCTGTTGGCCCCTATAGCTTCAGTGCAAAGAAAGTTTCGCCTGACTTGGAAAACATTTATCAAAATCTAAAGGCCAATGTTTAGAATCACGTTTGCTTAGGCGGATTTGAAAAAGGCACTGTGAGACCTGGGGCTTTAGTACCAATACTGCATGAATAAATACAAGGACATAGAAAAATCCATCTTGGAGGTTGAATGTTTGCATGAGAGACCTCCACGACTCTTCTAAGGGGGAGTTCTGGGAGCATTCTGCATGTGGAGCTTAAGAAATAGTATCTTACAATTCTGATAAGAAGACCCTCAAAAAGCTTTCTGTCCCGTTGGTGAAAATGAGTAGGTTTGGGGTCATTTGTGCATACCTTGAGCGGCACTGAATCATAGGCTTTTTGTCAAGAATGCATTAACATAGTGAAAGATATGTGGTAGTATAGATGATGAAGCCTCTGGTGGTTCCGCTGTGGTCAGCATTCAAACAAAAATATTCTTTGTGGTTGGAGGGAAGTCAGATCATTTCCTTTTTACTAATAATCTGAAGGGTAGAAATAACTTCACTTTTGCAGAAAAAAAGATAACAGTCGCGGCTGGCGACGGGGCAAAGTGGTGGGGTGGAGGGGACAAAACAAAAGCGATAAAAAATTAAAAAATAAAACTTACCTTGACTGCGCCGCACCACCCCTCTTCTGCTCTCTGCTGCACTGCAGACAGGGAAAGGTTCCCAGCCTGCCCTGCAGCCAATCCTGACGCTGCTGGCGCCCTAGCGTTGCGCTCCCAGGAAGACTGGGAGCCTGCGCCTGCTCTCTCCAACCCGGCAACACAGTGCCAGGTTGGCGAAAGCTCAGTGCGCATGTCGGGCTGGAGAGAGCTCAGTGAACACGTGTGTTTGGCCGGCCTGAAAAAAACGGCCGAACACACATGCGCAATGAGGGGAGTGCACACCACTCCCCTCCCTGGCTGTCATCCCCCCGGCCCTGCCCCTTAAAAAATAAAACGATAATAAACAATGTTTATTATCATTTTCTTTTTAAAGTTTTGCAGCTGCTGGCAGGGGTGGGGTGCGACGCTCTTCCCCCATCGCGGAGGAGCCGCCGCGGAAAGATACCCGATTGGATCTTGAAAAATATTATCCAAATCTATATAGGAGTGGATTATTCTCTCTATGGGATCGCATCCCCTTTATTTTAGAATAAGACAAAGCATTCATTGAACCACACTTCACCACACAAAGTAAGAGTTTTGAGGATGTCTGAGAGATAACTCCATTTCAAAATAAATCCAGTGCCATGGTCATCATTCTCCATTAAATCAAGGCAATAATTGTCTATGGCCTTGGATAGTGATATGTTGAATTTACTAAAAAACATCTGTCTGGGGTGCAAGGGTTGGGGAGTGAGACTGGGTATGTCTCCTGTAAAACAGGAAGTGCGTTAGTATTGCGTGTTGACTTGCAGTGTGGGAGTAATTGAATGAGCCCTTTAACTTTGTATGAGTGGCTGTTTTAAATTCAATTTTTTAATACATCTTAATAAAAAGATGTGAAAGAAAAAATAAAGGTTTGGAATTTGCAGAAATGTACCAGTAATCTGGTAACTACTTTTAATGTATTTGGAAAAGAGCCGAAACAACGTGGTGCATTCAGGGGGATAGATTACTAAGGTAAATGTAGGTTGTGGCAAATCAGTAAGCTAGGGTAAATTGTAACAATTATGGCTATGACATGTCTTGAGCATGTGTTCCACTGGGGTAAGGTCCATATTACAAAGAAGGAGAGAGGCGTGTACAGATAAAATAACCGTATATGTTATATTTTTATCGTTGCCCAGATGTAATCAAATTAGAAAAGAAAAGAGTTTTGTCATGCATAAAGCTTTATCCCACCAAGGATAACTTGATATCTTTGTTTAAGTACTTTCTTTGCATTATTATGAAATATTGTACCTCTACAAAGAGTTTCCTTGTCTTAAGGCTTGTAGGTCCTGCCTGAATGTCCAGTCTCTTTGAGGTGAGTAGAAGAACAGGAAAAGGACAATGTACATCCCCTCTGAGTCCCTCTGAGCCAGCTAACATCCACTGGGGCACCACCCTCAGAGCCTGAGAGGCAGGCATTACCAGCTCCAGATGCAGTTGTTTCAGGTAATTACTCTTCTCAATTACTTGTATAACAAGTGCTTATTGTTGAGACTCTCACTCTATCAGGACAACACTTCTAAAGTTTTTTCCGATCATAAACTCAAGGAGTGAATTAATGGAGCTCCCTGTGGGTTTTAAATTGCCACAAGTTCACTCCTCCGTGATAGGTGTAACCCTCCATAGCACAATGGAGTTGCTTCCAGTCACTATGGTGTTCCTGGTGGTTACAGTATCTGTCAATTTCAGAAAAGAGTGACAACAAGATGCAAATTTTACCAAAATACACATTAAATAACTTAATGAGACATGGGAGATGCCTGCTGATAGATTAAATAACCTTTCCAGCATTAGGAATACGCAGGTATCTATCACTGGCTGCATCCCGCCAGCGCATGAATATACATTGAGATGTACTGCGATATCCTGGTGGGAAGAGTAAACTCATTCAACGCTGGCAGAAAGAGAACTATTTACTTTAATGCTGTACAACCACAGAGTAGGTCTTTGCATTTGTATTCTAACAAAGTTAAAATGTTAAAACGATGAGATGGTATATTATTTGGGAACCCACAAGTCTCTTCAATAAATTTAGAAGGATTTGTACGCCCAGAGAAGGGACCTATGTGACCACAAAATCACCAACAAAGTTTGCATGTATTTCGCATGTTGAACAGTTCAAGTTTATTTTAGCTCCCCAGGAGAAATATTATCTTGTTAGCAATATACAAAAAGTTAAATCTCTAGCCTTTTGCTGTCATTTGGCACTGCCACTAGAGGGCACCCCAACACTGCTGCCTTACATCTCCTTATAAATTCCCATCCCTTGGAGAGTTATATAGTGGAGAGGTTGAGTGAATGGGGGTGGATATTAGCGGATAGTGCAAAAAAAGCAAAAGCAGAATAGAGGGACAGTAGAGTAGGAGGGCAGTTGGTGGTGTAATACCACTTACATTTTCCGAAAAAACAACATCAGGGGATTAGGGCAGTATCAGAGTGACAGTGGGAGGGAAAGACTAGGTATTGGAACCTGCAGTACTAATGTATAAAATGTACTACTGCCTAAAAATGTCCAATAATTAAAAAGAGGACACAATGCTGTCACAGTTTGACACTTTTCATTTCTCTTTTACAAAAATGCTTTTCTCTTAAGAAGCCTGGCGCATAGATGGCAAGTGAACCTACTAGTTCTTTTCCTTTGAAAGTGAGATTTTAACTCCAGAAGATGTATTCAAGTGACTTTGTGAATATTTTACAATATGAAAAAGATACACAGATAAGAGCTAATTTATAGGTGAAAATTCAAATGTAAGCATGTATCAGCGTTTCCTTCTTAGGTCGAACCTACGCAGTGTGCATGCACTGTCTGCAAGACATGCTTTATTCAGTCTATGGGCTTTAACCACGCCCCTATTGAGATGTAGATCTTTGTTGTGCTTGGTCTTAAATACTTCCTTTTTATTGGTGCATGTTTCTAAATGTCCTGCCTTTGTGTGCTTAGATCCCTCCCAGGCGATTTCACTAAGAGAACATTCTTGTTAGCCATCACACTGCATTCACACTTCCTCCTGTTACAGCATGTGATGGCCCCTCCTCCTATCTGGGCATCATAGCGTTAGTGTTTAGGGCGGGACGCATTGGTTTCCATGACTGGAGTGCCAGCTCGATGCTTAACTTCTCTTGTTTTTAGGTCGAGCCTGGTTTATGTTTATTTATGTTAACAGTGTATTTTTTAATAAAGGTGGGTGTTTTCAGTAAATATTTCATCAGTCAATCCAAAGCTATTTTACTTGAAGCAAAAGTGAGTCTCTACTCACATCCAGCACAAACAGGAGTTGCAGCCGTGATAGTCATGTGATAGCCCAGCACTGTTAGCAGTCTGCCGAAATGGCGTCCGAAGCAGCATCAAACCAAGCATAGTGGCCTGCTCCTCCTCCAGAAGCAAAGAAGCCCATAAGTTAAGAACGGCTCCACTTCATGGCAAGAATGCAGAGCTCACCCCACATGTAGCATATTTTTACGATTAAGCCAGAGCAAGTAATAGCAGCATAGACAACGAAACTAACTGAGTAGGATATGAAGGAAATAGTGTACTCATTTCGGATCCTACTGGACTCGTGTACATTATTTGTGAGGGGTAAACATTTGAATTTTAAACTTTTATAATGTGTCACTTAAAAAGGTTGTTTCGTTAAGCTATTTTTTGCCACACAAATTACAGAACTTTAACAGTGTTGTTTGCACCGAGCGATCAGTGAGTGAGGCAATGTTTACCGTACCCTTGGCTCATCTCTCACAACCACTAGAGGTGGACCACAAATAAACAGGGAGAGCCAAGCGAATGATCTGGCTCGGATCTTAGAGCCCAGGAGCTGAGTCCTAAAAAATATTTGCTCTGTACATCATACAACGAACATTCCGTAAAATAAGATTAAGGGCCTGATTACGACCTTGGCGGAGGGGATTACTCTGTCACAAATGTGATATCCCGCCCACCGTATTACAAAATCCATTATATCCTATGGAACTTGTAATACGGCGGACGGGATATCCGTCACATTTGTGACGGAGTAATCCTCTCCACCAAGGTCGTAATCAGGCCCAAAGTCTTTTCAAAATTAAAAAAAAATACTACATTTCTTTAACATGTGGAAGCTTTGCCATTAATAGGGCACATTATAATACTCAGAGAAAAAGTACTTATTGAATGATAATTTTGTACAACTGGTATAATGAGGTCAAATAATTAAAATTGCTTTCAAACCCGATAATTAAAAAAAAGAGTTTCAGTGAAATAAAATATTTGCCTAAGACCAGCCAATTTTCGCACGGAGGAGGTTTTCTATTTCACTAAGTACAAATCAGCCAGTAAATGAATTGCTGTTTGTTGTTTCTTATGTTAAGGCTTTGTTTTACCTCAGTATTCTTTTTTAGGGTCGAGCCTGTGTCGCATGTGCTCGCGCATGCGTATCGCAGCGAGACGCTTTAGGTATTAGAAAAGGACTCGGAGCCCTGTCAACGTCACGTCAGTGTTTTTCATTGGTTCTTGGGCTTGCCTATTAAAATCTGCTTGCTTTCATTAGTCGAAGGCATGCATACGTCATGCCTTTTCCGGTATCTAGCCCTCCTCGAGCTTATCGACCAAGTACAGAAAACATGCGAGGCTTGCTGTTTTCTGTACGGCTCGTGGAATACTTTTTCTCTATTTTCATAGCGCAATTTCGCTTGGCAGAAGTCGAGCGCTTTACACAGTTAATTGCACTTTTTCAGGTTACGTACATAAATGCACTTTTGCCGATAGGTGAAAAGTCAGGTTAGGAGTTTACAATGCTATTAGCTCTAACATGAGCAAACGCGAGACCCGCTGCATTGCAAATGCTTGTTTTAATTATGGTGTGAACTCTGAAAGCTGAGTGCTTTAATGAGCACCACTTACATTACATAAGGTAACATGCATTGTTTATAGGCCTGGAGAGATTAAATGATTTGTCCAGAGTCACAGGATGTTGAACCAAAGCCAAGACTTGAACATAGTTCTCAAGTCAGAGTTCTGAAAGCAGGGACGGAGGGAGGCAGATAAAGGTTTAAAGTGCTACATGGCTAAATACTTATAAGGTCACAAAGGCGAGACCTATTGGCTATGTCAATGTTTGTTATGGTAAGTAGGTATGTGTTGAGTAACTATGTTGATGACATTTGACCTGAGAAAGCTGGGTTAAAATCTCAGTTTCAGCACTTGATCAAAAAACAGTGTGTGATTCTTGGCAAATCTCTCTTTGTAATATATTTATGGTATTTCTATAGCGCAAGCCAAGCCAAAAAGGCAGTGGAGTGCAGTATACGATGGATACAGGGATGTTTTTCCAGATCCTGAGTGACTAGATAGAAAAGGCCTGTTATTTTTCTTTTTTATGCTTCCTACTATGCTGTCTGATGGTGTCCTGGCTGCCGGGAAATGCTGAGAACTACCTTAGATGGTGAGCTTCTCTGCAAATAAGCAGGGATGCTGGTTGTGATAACTTTGTAAACAAACCAACTGGTTTTGAAGAGGGTTTGTGATGGCAAGGGGAGCCATTGGAGGTTCATCAGGGTGTGGGTGATATAATCATATATCTTCAGGCCCTGGATGAGATGTGCTTTGGCATGTAGGAAGCTCCTAAACGGTGCCAGCATGGAGCCTGGGAGGCCTTGTAGTAGAACAATATCACCATCCAGAAGGAAGAGTACAAGGGCTTAAACACCAGTGCTGAAGTTGCTTTCTGGAAGAAACTGTTGCACTTTTTTTTAGAAGAGCAAACTGGTGCCAGCTGCCTTTATTTTTTCGCAATGTGTTTCTTGAGGGACAAGATGTTTTCAGGGTGAATCCAAGTGATTTGGCGTTCAGTGAAATTACAGTGATGTGAAACTTTGAAATTATCTATAATGAAAAATGTTGAAGTAAAGCACTGGAGTTTGGTATATTTCCTGGACATGGACATGCTGGGCTGAAACGAAGGTACAGGAGAGATGAGAATGATGGAGTCGGGAAGGGAGTGTGGCCTAAGAGCCAGAGTTACTGACTTTGGACTGGGAACCAGGTTTGAATCCCGGCCTCGGCTCAACCTCCTGTGATTCTGGGCAAATCATGAGTATGATGGATGGAGTAAAGTCAGTCAGAGTGGCAAAGGACTTTATGATTGCCATCCTGCTTTACTCCACCTCTCAAATTTAGAGTTCACCTCCAGCACTGCCGTGAACTCCATGTGTTCGTATGAACCGCTGTCACAAAGCAATTTCAAAGTTTGGTGAGCATCTGTCATTGGTGATGGACACTTACACAAACTTTTACAAGTTTTTACCAAAAACAAACTCCCAAACCAGGAGATTTTCCGTGGTGCTGTTCGAAATAGGGTTCAAATAGTGAAGCTACCCTCATCCCAAACATATATCACATCCCAAGCAGTTTTCTTCTTGTTTCCAAGTCCAGATTTTTGGAAAGTCGGTCCAAACTGATTTGCCCATCATAAGTCAGGTACAGTGTTTTGGGATGAATTTAGGAATGCCAGGTGATTTTGTGTCATGAGATTCCAGAACTTTCACTAATAGTAATATGAGGAAGTTATGTTTTCTGAAGCAAAGGATGACATTTACAGGGCATTCTGGGTGAAGAGGAATAGGTCATCCACACAAGTTATACCAGCATTTACTTCACTGGGAGTCTAGGTTTCAGAACTGGGCAAGGGAGGGTAGGATTCCCTGATTACAGACTTTATCCAGGTCCAAATGTACAAGGTAGGCACGTCCCAGAAAAATACTTTTTGGAAAGTATGGTTGAAGCTATACCTTTGGACCTTAACTGTCCCAGTCAACATGGGCAGATTGTGCAGAATTCCATTTTTATCTGGAGAAATGCTTAAACAGAGGGTGGAAAGGCTTTTACTGTTCTACCATTTCTGTCACAGATATGTTTTGTAAAATAAAGTAGCAAGATACAGGAGAAGACATCCTCCTGGACTTGCTTTGATATCTAGTTTTAAGTAATGGTTTGGGCTGGTTAGTTTCTTTGAGTATCGTCCAGCACAAGGCCAAATATGGCAGGCAATCACTGTCAAAGTATTTGCTGACATGTAATTTTCGGTGAGAAATTTCTTGAGTGAATTAATAATTTTAATGATGCACAGTCACACTTGATGAATGAATGATGTTGCACCTGAAACAATTTGTTTTGTTTAGAAGTGTAAGTAATAATGTAGTTTAATTATGCCGCATTTCAGTGCAAGACACGATTTATTTAAAATGGATGCAGTTTCTGGTGTTTGGTTCATTTGTCATTCCACGTCCCAATTAGTGACCCACTGCAAGTCATTTCTCTCCATAGTTTAAAAAGTTTATAAAGCATGCATTGTGAATGAAGATTTCCATCGTGCAGGCATGCAGAAGAACATATTTCCATGAGCTATTGTTTTAGAAATGTTTCATATTATGTTGTTCATTTCCAGAGTGCAGTTGCAAGTGAAAAGTTCTTTTTTTTACCTTAGGAAATGGGTTAGTGCTAAAAAAAAATTAATAATTGCGTGGTTGTTTTTGATTTGTCGATGCAACCTAACCATGATCATACCATTCTGACTTTGCAGTTCGATTACTTATTCACAAATTGTGTATAGAAGCCTTTGGTGGAGGGTCCGTGGGTGACTTCCCATATTTCGTCTGAGATTCTGTCTGATTATTGTGAGACTTTCTTTTCCTCTCTATGGCTGCTATCTGTGCTCTTTATGAGTTTGACACATACTATTCCTTAATTTAACTGCTTAACTTGGGATTTTGCAATGGTTTGTGATTCTGCATTTCAGTATGTGAGACTTCATAGCAAATCTATGCATTCCTCTGTATTGTTAAACTAACAATTCTGCATACATTAATTTTTCCCTATTCTATTCTAGAGCTCATTTATTCAATGGTCCCAAGTTTAATTCTGATTTTTACTCTGCTAAATTAATGTTTTATTGATTAAGAGAGTAGTATCTTACAACTAGCAAAGAGAACTGTCCTAAATAAAAATCAGGGTATATAAAATATTGGGGTTAAGACAATTATTGGTGTTTGGCTCCCACATCGCCACCACAGAAGTCTTTCTTAACTTAACATCATTCAATTGATCAATCAATCCGTTAGATTTATATAGTGGACGACTTCTTCAGAGGAAGCGTCCCAGCGCTTACAGAGGAGCTGAACTGAGAATGCAAACAGCAGGTTGATCGTAGGCCTCATCAAAAAAGAAAGTTTTATACTCTTTTTAAAGGCTCAGAAGGAACTATGTATAGGTTGTAAGTGCATTCCAGAGTTTGGCCGTAGGAAATGCAAAACACCTGCCATCATTTTAGTGCTAAAAGTTTTAGGGAACTGCAGAAGCCTGACATTATTCAATCTTAAGGATCTAAGATGTTGAGGAGGCCTGAGTCTCTTCCTCAAGTAAGGAGGGGCCTTGACAAGTTAAGGATATAAATGCAAATGCCTTAAATTTGATACAATTAGCTATTGATAGCCAACATTGTTGGCTATGTTCAAATTGTTATGTTGTTGGGCCCTTCTCTTCCACTGCAATAGACCCACCCACATATGGGGGGGTCACCATTTTTTTTATCAGAAGTGTGGGAATACAGGACGGTGCAACATTTATCATTATCTTTTAAATTACATCATGTATTTGGCTTTCAATCACAAGTTATAGTGTAAAAAGGCCTTGGAAATCACCAGGCATTATGGGTAATCCAAATCTCTATGAACAACTCTTAGTCATCAGCTCAGATTCTGAAGTACAATTAAAAAATAGAAAACTTTCCTTTATGCATTTTGTAATTCATTCTATTTTTTTTATGTCTGGTCAGTAGAATGAAAAATCACTGTAAGCTGTAACAAGGATGGTTTTGGGAAAACCTATAAACACTTTGCATCTCTAAGACTGAAAGAGTCTGATGGACGTAGAGTTAAATTGCTTTCATAAATTGGCCTTCTGTGAAAACACACTCAGATGAAAGCATGGCCACAGGTTTCTCTTTATTCTGCCTACTTCCACCAATTTCCTTTTTCAACAGCATTTTTCTTTGGGAAAACCTTGACCAATCACTACAAAATACCAGTTGCCCAACTCAGCATTTTTGTACATTTTCAGAAATGTATAGCTTTGTGGATCCACCCTGGGCTTCATACCTCTTCCCCTACCCCTTCACCCCCACCACCCCGCGCACCCACCCAAGATTCAAATAGGTAGAATCTGCAAAAAACGAGGTTGACTATCATTTGGAAAATAGTGAACACAGTGGTGATGCAAATTATTTTCCCCACTCTTTCTTTTTCTGACAGCTGGGAAGCGGTTGAGCAGGAATCACTTTACTAATGCCATTTATTTTAAAGACATAGGACCTGATTACCAGGCTGGCGGTCTCCAGACCACCAGCCTTGTGGTGGCAGTCAGGACCACAGCTGCTGTGGCGGTCCGACCGCCACATTAAGACCCTGGTGGTCAGACAACCACGGTTCCACCAGCACCGCCGGGATCCATGATCTCGACGGCCTGGTGGTGGTGAAGATTGTAATCCACCATAGCAGCACTGCCCTACAGATTACAACCTTGTTCTAAGCCAGTCTTTTCATGGCCGTGAAGACGCCATGAAAAGGCTGGAGGAGAACGTGAGCAGGGAACCACGGGGGGGCCCTGCACTGCCTATGCAAATGACATGGGCAGTGCAGGGGTCCCCGGCCCAGCACTCTTGCAAGGTTCACTGTCTGACAGTGAGCCTTGCAAGGGTGCACCCTGCGGGCTACAGCACTGCCGCTGGCTCGACTACGAGCCGGAGACAGTGGTGTAGCCTGTTACCCACTAGGCTGGCAGGCGGGATACTTCTAAAAGGACCTGGTGGGTGGTCACCATGAAGGCAACGGCCACCCTGTTGGGAGTTTGGCAGATGGGCTTTCCTGTTCGTGAAACTCATAATCAGGTCCTTACTGTTTTCACCAGAACATATCCCCATTGTATGGATAAAAACTAAATTGTGCCCATATTTGGCTATTTCTCAGCACTTGTTAGGGCAAATCACTTACCCTGGGTAGGTTTGCAACCACTAACATGTGGAGAAAAACAGGATGCAAATGTTGTCTAGCCAGGATTTGTAGATAACTTTTTATGAAGGCTTAACTGTGAACTTCTACAAATGTCTAATACACGTTGAAAAGATTCAGCGTTTAAAAAAAAATGCTTTACAGCATGTATATGCTACAAAAATAGAAAGAACAATAACATAGAAAGAAAAATGTCAAGATCATATTGCAGCAATAAAAATGTTTAAACAAAAAAGATAATCATCACATGACCTAGATGAGTATGTGTGCCTTGTAGGAAGCAGGTTTACTTAGAAATCCATTGAAACAATGTTTTTGTTTATTTACATATGAATGAAAACACTAAAAAATGATAATTTATGCAAAGGTAAATGCTTAGGCAATGTAAAGTATTGGCCTACCAGCCCCACCACAAGTGTTCACTTCTTTTTTGGCGGATGTGCACATGTGAATAGGCAAAATGTTGTCACTCACAGTACAATGAACCAAAGGATGAGGTGGGCCCTTGTTGTAGGCAGTGGTAGATGGAAGAAAAATTTAAATTAAAGCTGATCAGAAAAATATGTACAGACACCTGTTTAGAAGACCTTCTTTGCATGTATATATTTTTAATTTGTGATTTTTTTACTACACGAGGCTGGCAAGACGGCAAATGCTGTCTCTATTTCTCAAAAAAGGCTTAGCACTGGTAGAAGAGGAGGTGGGAAGGAGAATTATCAGCAGTGAAGGGGTTCAGCTCTTTAATTCCTGTCGTGCCACGATTTCAAATTAAGAGTTGCTTTGTTCCCAATCAGTAATTTAGAAGTCCTTCCAATTAGACACAGATCGCCCTTCTCAGAGGTAGCCAGTGACTGAAAAGCATGGGCTACCGTGCATATGTTAGCATAATAAAAATCCAGCCAATCAAAGCTTCCTTGCAACAGATGTTTCTGACATAGAAATAGAAGGTGATAGTAATGAACAGCAGGAAGCTTTCAGTGTAGTCTGCCTTTTATTTCTATGAAAGAAAAAACACTTGGCTCTGATGACAAGTGTAAGTAGCCTTTGGGAGGAATGTAGGAGGGGGGCGACCAGGAATGCAAAGGGTATGGGAAGGTGGAAGGGAGATACAGGAGTGTGGCACCGAGGCACTGAAGTCACAGGTCTGTGAAAAATCCCAGCGTCACCCAAAGAACACATGAAGCAAATAAGCCACACTTCTTCAGCAGGAGAGTGGTCAGGGAGTGGGACATAGCCTGTGGTGCATTTGGGGGACGCTGTCACAGATATACCACTAAAGGATGGTGTGGTAGTGCACTGTAATTTACCAACTGTACATTTTGTATTAAAATAGCTGCAAAATTTGCAGGGATGTGCCGTTTTACTGATAAAATTATGGAGTACACAAATGAAAATGTGTCGAAATCAAGTATTTACAAATATTTACCATTTCACATTAACAAGTGTATGAGTTTGTTTTGATCCTATTAAAATAATTTTTCCATCACACTGCAGAATTGATAAAAAATTAGCTTTGTAACTGCAGAAACAGTTTGTAAAACGTGTACAGTTAACTTCACAGGTACTTACATTTTGTTGTGTGTTAGGAAAAAAATGACATCATACATATTTTCTTTACACACTCTCTGTACCCCAGCAAGTTAGTCACATAGTTCACTTTACAAAATCCTCTCACATTGCAGTCAGAGAAAGAAAAGTAAAAAAAACTTTCTATGTTTATAAAAATAAGTAGGAATTTGCCAGCGGACAGCCTGACATTTGCTCTCTGTCTTTGAATGCACATTCACCTGCTTAACCCCAGCATGGTGATTTTGCAGTTCTGCAACACCCCACACCCCTACTCCCAGTGCCTACGAATGAGCTCACAGCAGGAGGGAGAGGCCGAGGCAGATATGATTGGGTGTCAGACAGGAAACACGGAGCACACAAGGGAAGGAGACAGAGATGGGAGGGAGATGAGTAGTGGATCCTTAGCTCAATCTACATATCCTGTAAGCAAAAGCTCTTTTTGAAAGCTGTCCTGTGAAACATCAGATCCAAAAACAATTTCACCAAAAAGAAAATTAAATAGTGCTAAAGCCCATCACAGATGTGTGCAGAATAGTAGAAAAGACATGTGCTGTTCTTTGAGGGTGCTACTCATATAGTTGTGCTAGAGGGGGGTTTCACAGCACTTCTTAAGAGCGGACATGCACTATGAATGCCCCAAGGGCTGGAAGTGCAATCACCTTCTGTAAGAGGTAGGATTGTCCACTGCCCTCTACTGTTTAATCAGGATATCTAATGCCAGGATTTTAAATAAAAAGGAATGCTCTCCCTATCAAATGATAAACTACTTCCATATCAAAAGTTTAGTGTTCATTTACATTGAGTTCTTTCAAATTTACATCTTTTTGCAAATACAAAGCTTCATGCATTCTAACAGTCCCTTATAAATGAGGACCAATATCTCACAGTTCACAGGACCACATTCCTTGCATATACACTTTGCCAGAACTGCACAGAAATGCAGACTTTCCTTCGGGCATCAATTCGCCAACAGAGAAACTGTCACAATATGTTGAAATCTTCTTGCAACCATATGCGATTAACATGCCTTCTTATTTGTGGGGTACAAAAACAATTCATAAATGTATTTAAGGGAGCCAAGGCGAATACCGTAGCACCCCAGTACCCTCGGAATGCGCACTGTCTGCCCTTCTGACGGTGCTGGGCAGGAAGGCCCCTAGCATACCCTCACTGCTAGCCTTTCCATGGTGGTGCAAACATCATGGAAAGGATGGCGGTGACTGGGGTTGTAATCAACCATGTGGTGCTGAGTTCGGCGCCGCCCTGTTGTACTACAACCCCGAATGCCGTTACCATGTCAGTGGAGATGGCAATCTTTAGGCGGGTCGTGCGCCAGAGTAGTAATGCGGTGGTCCGACTGTCAGTGCGACTGTAGGGGTCCTTGGACTGCCACACTCGTAATGCGGCCCTTAGATGTCCAAGTGCATCACAAGGATAGTATAAGACACAGCAGACTGTAAAAATAAGATGATGACTATACTAAGGCCTAAAGGACCATAGCTAAAGAGGGAATAGCCATAATGCTTAAGAAAGCCACTAAAATAATGATGCCTAAGAAAGCCACTAAAGTAGAGGGCAACATTGGCTGGTCTAGAACTTTAGTCCAAGTTTCAAAAAAGAAAAAGTCACAAACCGCAAGACTCATGACCACATCCTATGTACAACCACAAGAACTAAGTACGATTTTGGCGATATATACTTCTAATTATTTAGAACACATTTATGTATCTGCCACTCCACAAATATATGTTGTTTTGTATGTGGACATATTTTATTACTTTGCTTAGATTTTACATCTCTATAGGATGTGGAATACACAAATTTGGATACTGTTTTCTACAAGGAAATAGATAACCTTTTGCTATTGCTCTGACCTTTTTGCGTATTCCTTAACTATAGTTGATACTGAAATTATTTTTACCTCTCATTACTCTGTACGTTTTCGGCATTATTACCTAGCTTCGCTTTCATACGATGTGCCATTGACTGATATATGAGTTACCTATGAACTTGAATTTTCATCTCTAGGTATGCAAACTTCATTGATTACTAAACCGATTTATTTCAGGATACTTTTTATTGGCTTGGTGAGTTTTCAATCATCCCCTTTTAAATATTGGATATTGTTATTTTCACATAATGTGAAAAGTTTTTTCTTTGCAGGGTATTTTCAGCTTGGAAAGTTTAGTTCATGGATATGGGTGTCCCTTCTTAAACCATGAATGATAATAACGGTCTTAATGTGGGAAGTTCTGGGAGGAAACACGTGTTGGCAGAAATTGGCTTTAATTCAGGAATTCAGTGTATATTTTCTCTGAGATTCATGTTCAAAAACAAGGAATTCAGTTGTGACTGAAACACTCCTGATGCACAGATGTGACTTTGAAAGAACTTATAATTTAGAAAGTTTACCATGTAAACGAAAGCTAAACTATTGATGTGAAAGTGATTTATCAGTTTATGGGGGTCCTCTCCTCGACTCTCCTCTCCCATATTCCTTTGTATCACATCTTCACATCTATGGCCAACAGATGTAACGTCTGCCCTCCAGCTTTATGTAAGATTTTAGGATGGACCAATAGAGGACTGTGCTCTCTGCTCCACAGTTGCCTGGGACATTAGAAATACCATGCCAGGGATTGTTTGGGAATGTTATCCTGCATACATGTGGCTGCTTTGGACACTTAGGTTGACCTGGTTCTAAGCCCTGATCTTACCACATAAGTGGCTTTTTCCAAATGTAGAACCCTTCTCCTGCTATTAACATGTCAAAAACAAACGATTCACTAAGCTCATCAGTGGTTTTAATGCTCCTGCTACAGCCAGCTGTAAAAGCTGAATGCCACTCTCAGATGCCTCAAAACATCTTTTCCATTTGACTCTCAGATGCCTCGCTGCATCCTTTCCATCTGACTCTCAGATGCCTCAGAGCATCCTTCCATCTGACTCTCGGGTGCCTCGAAGCATCCTTTCCACCTGACCCTCAGATGCCTCGCAGCATCCTTTCTACCTGACTCTCAGATGCCTCGCAGCATCCTTTCCACCTGACTCTCAGATGCCTCGCAGCATCCTTTCCACCTGACTCTCAGATGCCTTGCAGCATCCTTTCCATCTGACCCTCAGATGCCTCGAAGCATCCTTTTTCCACTTGACTCAGATGCCTCGCAGCATCCTTTACATCTAACTCTCAGATGCCGCGAAGCATCCTTTCCACCTGACTCTCAGATGCCTCGCAGCATCCTTTCATCTGACTCTCAGATGCCTCGAAGCATCCTTTCATCTGACTCTCAGATGCCTCGAAGCAACCTTTCCACCTGACTCTGATTCCACGAAGCATCCTTTCCACCTGACTCTCAGATGCCTCGAAGCATCCTTTTAATCTGACTCTCAGATGCCTCGCAGCATCCTTTTATCTGACTCTCAGATGCCACGCAGCATCCTTTCATCTGACTCTCAGATGCCTCAAAGCATCCTTTCCTTCTGACTCTCAGATTCCTCGCACCATCCTTTCATCAGACTCTCAGATGCCTTGAAGCATCCTTTCCACCTGACTCTCAGGTGCCTCTCAGAATCCTTTCCAACTGACTCTCAGATGCCTTGCAGCATCCTTTCATCTGACTCTCAGATGCCTCGCACAACCTTTCATTTGACTCTCAGATGCCTCATAGCATCATTTCATCTGACCCTCAGATGCCTCGAAGCATCCTTCCCACCTGACTCTCAGATGCCTCGAAGCATCCTTCCCACCTGACTCTCAGATGCCTTGAAGCTTCCCTTCCACCTGACTCTCAGATGCCTCGAAGCATCCTTTCCATCTGACTCTCGCAGCATTCTTTCCATTGGACTCTCAGATGCCTCGCAGCATCCTTTCATCTGACTCTCAGATGCATCGCAGCATCCTTTCATCTGACTCTCAGATGCCTCGCAGCATCCTTTCATCTGACTCTCAGATGCCTCGCAGCATCCTTTCATCTGACTCTCAGATGCCTCGCAGCATCCTTTCATCTGACTCTCAGATGCCTCGAAGCATCCTTTCCAACTGACTCTCAGATACCTCGAAGCATCCTTTCCAACTGACTCTCAGATGCCTCGCAGCATCCTTTCATCTGACTCTCAGATGCCTCGCAGCATCCTTTCCATCTGACTCTCAGATGCCTCGCAGCATTCTTTCCATTGGACTCTCAGATGCCTCGCAGCATCCTTTCATCTGACTCTCAGATGCCTCGCAGCATCCTTTCATCTGACTCTCAGATGCCTCGCAGCATCCTTTCATCTGACTCTCAGATGCCTCGAAGCATCCTTTCCAACTGACTCTCAGATACCTCGAAGCATCCTTTCCAACTGACTCTCAGATGCCTCGCAGCATCCTTTTATCTGACTCTCAGATGCCTCGCAGCATCCTTTCATCTGACTCCCAGATGCCTCGAGGCATCCTTTCCACCTGACTCTCAGATGCCTCGAAGCATCCTTTCCACCTGACTCTCAAATGCCTCAAAGCATCCCTTCCATCTGACTCTCAGATGCCTCGAAGCATCCTTTCCACCTGACTCTCAGATGCCTTGCAGCATCCTTTCCATCGGACTCTCAGATGCCTCGGAGCATCCTTTCCACCTGACTCTCAGATGCCTCGCAGCATCCTTTCCATCTGACTCTCAGATGCCTCGAAGCATCCTTTCCAATGGACTCTCAGATGCCTCGCAGCATCCTTTCCATCAGACTCTCAGATGCCTCGCAGCATCCTTTCCATCTGACTCTTAGATGCTTTGCAGCATCCTTTCCATCTGACTCTCAGATGCTTCGCAGCATCCTTTCATCTGACTCTCAGATGCCTCGGAGCATCCTTCCCACCTGACTCTCAGATGCCTCGCAGCATCCTTTTCACCTGACTCTCAGATGCCTCGAAGCATCCTTTCCATCGGACTCTCAGATGCCTCGCAGCATCCTTGCCATCTGACTCTCAGATGCCTCGCAGCATCCTTTCATCTGACTCTCAGATGCCTTGAAGTATCCTTTCATCTGACTCTCAGATGCTTTGCAGCATCCTTTCATCTGACTTTCAAATGCCTCGAAGCATCCTTTCCATCTGACTCTCAGATGCCTCGCAGCATCATTTCCATCTGACTCTCAGATGCCTCGCAGCATCCCTTCCATCTGCCTAAGTGCTAGCGGCTCAGCAAGACCTCCTGCTAAAGAGAGCAGTGATGGAACAGGCAGACGGCTATGCTCTTTTGGCTGGTCATGTCAGTGTTGTGATTTCTTCATTACAATATACCCATCAGCAGATTATTATCAATAACCTCTTCGTACAAAAACACACTGCTTTGTGTTAGTATCCTCCAGGCGTATATCCTCCATCAATGCTGGAAATCCAGGAATTAATAAAATATAAAAAGCTATACACATATATTTACTGACCTCAGAGAAACCTTCAACACTTCCATACTGAACCTCTGCATGGGTATGTTTTCTCTTTGTGACCCTTGTGATTATGAAGTGTATGGGTGGGGTGTGTCCAGAAGGCCTTCTACTCACAGGCAGATCCTCGCTAGGTCAGAGGTGAAGTTTAATATTCACCCCTGAATCCAATAGACAATATCTCAGCTTCAGCCATTTGCTGAGACCTTGGTTGGTGGTCCCCTGGATATGGCTTCACATGCCGCAGTGAGTTTAAAGATGAGAACGTGTATTTAAATTGGTACTCACTGCTTTACCAGGTGCTCTTGGTACAATCAAGTGCCCAACAAAAATATCAGTGCTCTTGTGATGCCTGGTTCATCCTGGCTGCAAAGGTGTAGGATGGATTGCCCATGATAGACCCAGATAATTTGTAAACCTTCCTTGAGAAACATCTATTAATGGTAAAATCAGGCTTGAAAAACATGCCTATTCCGAAGGATTGTGCAACTCCTATTAACAATGCACCTATCTCTTCCTGGCCCGCCGAGCCACCAATCAGGCGTACATTCTTTATATGCCAGGGAAGTTGTGGCTACAAATTTGATCCAGTTAAAGTTGGGGACAGTTATAGCTGTCTGGAGAGGGTGATCCAAGAACAAGAGGAAGCTCTATCCCTGTGAGTCTGGTGCTGGTGAAATATTCTGCTACTCTGTTCATCGTATAACCCTGTGTTTGCTCACCGAGAGAGGGACTATGAGGAAGATAATTTGTACGGCTCACTAATGGAAACTCTATGTATATAAATAAAGAAATAAAAGCAAATAATAAAGTGACCAATAACAAGAATTTAGGGAACAAGAGATATTCAAAATGCTGGACTTCTTTGGTACTTGGGTAGTTTTCTACATCTTTTCCCATAACTTCATCGTTATTTTATGAAGCATTAAATGGGTGTGTGTTTTGGGATGGGTTTGAATTGGTGTGTGTTTTGAGGTGGGTTTGAATAGGTGTGTGTCTTGAGGTGGCTTGGAATGGGTGTGTGTTTTGGGGTGGGTTTGAATGGGTGTATGTTTTGGGGTGGGAGGTGAAAAAGTGGCCCAGGAATGGATTGTTTCTGTTTCACACTGTGCTTGTGTAGCATATATGTCTCTATTAAAAAACAAGTATTTGCAAAGCAATGGGTCTCCCATTTGTTCAAGTTAGAGCTATTAGCATTGAAAATTCCTAACTGGACTTTTCTTGCCACTTAAATTGAGAAGTAAAACAGTTGACATAAGCGAGCCGAATCAAAGCGCCAAGCATGAGTGCACGGAAGAGACACAAAATGCAAAATAAGTTTGCTTGCAGTCAAACGTATCAGCAGTCGTGCAATTAGCCATGTAACAGGGGTAGTCGTCAAAGCTGTAACAAAACCACCCGAGGGGGGACAAACATAAAGCATTTACCAATGATATTAAAGGGTTTTTGAAAGGCAAGCCCACGAACGAATGAAAGTAATGGGCATGCGGTGGGTGTGGTTAAAAGCCCATAATACTTGCGCACTCCACCTAATAATACATTTATCTATTTCGACTGATGATCAAATTTATTAAAAACCCAGAATAAAATTATTATTTACCATGAAACTCTACACACCTCTCAACTCACTTCCTGCACCCTATAAAAGGCTTTCCTCTATAACCAAGGTAAATGCACAATTACATTTTTAAATGCATTCCTTATATCCACACCAGATTAAAGATGTTTCTACTTTTGGGGCTCTGTGAAGGAACATTCATAAGATTTTTTAAAGCATTTTCTAATATCATTAAATCTGCAGCCCACAGCCGCCTGCACTTCCTTCTAATTCTCCTGGACCTCTCCACTACACCCAGTGCAGTAAGCTCTCCCACTCACCTCTACAAAGGGAACAAGGTGAATATATGTGGGACAACACTCTCCTACCTCTGCTTCTTTTTTTGTTTTTTTTGTTTTAAAGATCAAGTTTATTAAAGAAAGAAATAATAATTGCAATTCACAATGTGATGAATCAATAATATAATAATTCCTACACTTTGATATCTAGGAACCTTATAATAGAGGTTGTATAGAACCAAAGTGGGAAAGGAAAGAGTGAAAAAGATAGGCACTGATAGGGCCTGATTATGAGTTTGACAGACAGGAACACCGTCTGCCAAACTCCCAACTGGATGGTTGCCACTGTGTTGGCTACCTCCCCGCGTACCCCATTAAGAATTTCCTGCTGTGCTGACAGGCGGAAACCAAGGTTTCCGCCGCCCCCAGGTGGCACCAGCACCCTCGGAATGCGCACTGCCTGCACAGCAGATTCATATATATATACATAAATAAATAGATAGCTATATAGATAGATACCTGTTAAATATATACTTGTTAATAAATTTAAAAAAAATAGAAAATCATAACAAATTAACATTAATATTTTTAATTATAGTTTTATATTATATATATGTACATAAATATACACACATACATATATATGAGTGTGTGTTTAAATAAGTATATGTTTACATTTATCTCTTTACCTAAATATTAGCTAAACATATTTAAATAACATTAAATGTTTGTTATAAGTTAAAATAATTAATATGTTTCTATGTTACTGTGTATTTATATATATATATATATATATATATATATATATATATATAAACAATGTTTTTGTATATATTTTTTCGATGTTAGTGTATAACGATTTTTTTTCGATATTTTTGAACAGGATTTTGGTAGCACGATATTTATGGTTTCACTATTATGTCAGTTTTTGAGTACTTACTCATTTTTATTTCTTCCTGGTAAACCTGGAATTTTGGAAAGAGCTATTAACCAGCACAATAGTTCCTACTGATTAGGCTTCAAACAATAACATTACTTCGCTTTTGGCGATTAACAAAAGGGCTAGAAGCTGGGAAAGAGGCAAAGCACGTGGGAAAGGAATGTGAATGGAGAATGAATTCAGTGATAATGAAAAAACTGTGTAGAAGAAACCAATTCAATAGGAGAATTACAAACAGTGAAGGCAATGCCCAAACATTTGATGGAATGGAAGTTGGAGAGAAGTTGTTTTCAAGGCATCATCATTCTGATATTTTCGAATGTTAAGGAAATACTGGGCAAATCGTTTTTAGGGGGGAGCTCAATTTGCTTCGTCCCCTGTAGTAATCTCTCTTTGGGCTTCCACCCACACCCATGTCACGTCAGTCACTTTCATTGGTTCGTGGGCTTGCCTTTTAAAATCCGCTTGCTTTCATTTGTGAAAGGCATGCATACATCATGCCTTTTCTGGTGTTTAGCCCACCTACACAGCACCGGTAAACTACTGAAAACATACGAGGCTCGATGTTTTCAGCATGGTTTCTGGACTGCTTTATCTGTTTATTTTCCACGCAGTGCGATCGCCCTAGGGTTTACATAGCGCGATTGTGATCGTTTTTTCCGTTTTCAATTTCAGCACGATTGTTCTGCATTTTACATAGTGTGATCGTGCTGCGTTTTTTTTCCTTTTAATTTGTGTGGCAAGAAAAGTCCGGTTAGAAGTTTACAACGCTAATAGCTCTAACTCGAACAAATGCGAGACCAGTAGCATTGAAAATGCTTGTTTTCTTTGTAATCAAAGCTAAATTGAAAAGTTTGCTGATAATCTCATTCCACTGCTCTTTGAATTGGGGGAGTACTGGCTTTCAAAACTGTGGATTCCTCTTCTTTCAAGAATCAGTCAATTTTGGACTGAAATGTTTATTTTATTTATAAATCTGCAGTTCTCAAAAGCTGATTCTCTTGCTTACACAAGCATCAATTCGATTGCTGAAGAATTGATTCATTTTTGTACCAAGATTTTTTTTGTAAAGTTTCAATTCCTTTTCTCAGTTTTTGCGTGAAATTGGGAACGAATTGCAATTTGATGTGAAGCAAATTGGGGGAGGGGGGATGAGTCCACCTATATCACTTCTAGGCAAATGTAATTTTGCCACGCCTATAATTACAGAAAAGGTTTCTTGCCCTTTAATAGTTATATGGCAAGGTCTGAGAGACCTATGCAAGACGGTATATGATATTTGACGAAATATGCATAATAAAGGCCATTGCTTCTTCAAGTCACTTTTTTATACAAAACATCCCCAAGGTTGCATCAACCTGTGTTGAAATGCATGTATTGAGAAACTGCACTAAAAATAGCAATCTACCTCAAGGGAGCCACAGACAAGCCCAGTCTGCACGCACATTCACACATTAGCATTCAAATGACCAAATAAACATTGCCTACATGCCCCAACTGCTTGTTTTGTTTGTTCGCATTTCTTTCGTAGCATATGGAACACAAGTATCTTATTCTAGGATGCTGATTGCAAACAGTAGTGTCACGACATCATTCAGGTCCGTACTTTCAGAAATGTTGTTTCCATGGAGACAGGACCGCACGTATATTGAGGGTTGCAAAAGAGGATATCACTG
The DNA here is from genome assembly GCF_031143425.1 of Pleurodeles waltl. NCBI lineage: Eukaryota > Metazoa > Chordata > Amphibia > Caudata > Salamandridae > Pleurodeles > Pleurodeles waltl. The sequence continues at coordinate 1,143,829,593 of NC_090448.1, forward strand.
CCCTTATATCACAGCGGCAGTTTTTGAAAGGAGATAATTGATAAATTGGGGATTGAGACAGTATGATGAACCAAAATTAAAATTACTCTTTTGCTAAAAAGGACATATCCATCTGTCGGTTCTATCACTTCTCTCTTTGCAAATTGGTTAAAAAAGACACTGAGTGGCTGATTATGAGTTTGGCGGACGGAAACATCCGTCTGCCAAACTTCCGACAAGGAGGTCGCAAAGGTTTCCGCCGGTCAGCCCAGTGGGAAAGGTGTAGCAGCATTGTCATGCTGCTGCACGCAAGGGGTACCTGCACCCTCGAAAAGTGCATTTCAAGGGTGCTGGGCAGGTTCTCCACCAGCCTCCAGCGGTCAGACCGCCATGAAAAGGCTGGTGGAGAACAAGGTTGTAATCAGCAGGGCGGCACTGAATTCAGCGGTGCCCTGGGTGATTACAACCATGAATGTCCTCAGCCGGTCAGGATCACCGATTCTGGTGGGGACGGCGAAAGGTTGGCAGGTCTGCCCACCAACCTTGTAATGTGGCGGTCTGACCGCCACAACTGCGGCGGTCCAGCCGTCAACACTGAGGCTGGCGGTCTCCAGACCGCCAGCCTCGTAATAAGGCCCCATGTCACGTGACACGTGTATGTTTCTGGTTTAAATTCAATTTATCATTTGCATTCAAGTTTATTCAGCTTTACACACACACACACACACACACACACACTTACCCATTCACCCCCTCCCCCGCTCAATGACATCCTTATGCACACAGGGACTGGCCTGCCCATTGACTGGAATGGAATGTGTATTTACTGTTCTAACTCCACACGCTGTATGAGGGTAGATTAAGCAGTGGATCATCGCCACCATTACTGAACTTTTAGGTCTGCATGCAGTTGCTTTAAAGTACCTAAATACACCATGTAGACCTAGCCCCTTGCAAGCTGGTCCTTGTAGAGATGATGTTGGCCTGGCTTTGTCAGAGTTTGCCAACACTCTGGGGACCCCTACAGTGTGTCTCAAACATAACTCCTGCACACAAGTGTTGCTGTGTACAGCCGAAGAACGTCTGGAGTCGGAGACAGATGCTTGAGAGGGGGGGGGGGGGGGGGTGTAGGCCCAGGCCAAAGACTGTGAGCCTCCAGATATGGGGATGCTGGAAGTATCGTGTAGGGCCTGGCCACTGACCTGGTGCAGCAGAGGTATGCTGGATGCCATAAAATGAAAATACACTGTTAATGGCAAATAATGGTTTATTCTGCTCATAAGACCTTAATAAATGTTTAAAAACATGCCTTTTTATTAAGTAATATTAACTTATGATTGTAGTAAGTAGAGTGAACGTATGGTTGCTAAGCAATACTGAAATCCCTAAAATTGTGCCCCCATCATGCAGAACCGTAAGAAACAACCCCAATGGCAAATTTGGACAGACAAGTATGGCAACTTTCCCATAATCCAGACGTAGAAAACAGTGTCAATTACGTGCGGTAAAGGACTCAGATCATGAGGCGGCAAACTCTGTTTAAATGAAGTCTTGCAATTCCTTAAGTAGTATGTAGAGGCTGAGACAAGGACCCAAACTTTACAACCACCTTTTGTAAGAAAACAAGCTTGATGCTCTGCCTATAAATGTTTAGGATTTAATGTATCACTATCTTTTAACTCCCCCTCATCCCGGATTTACCAATAACACTAATTAATGGTTACTCTGGAAGGGAGAGGCCCTTCTGAGGCCACATCAAGGGAGCTCTAAACAGTGGCGTAGCGTGGGGGGTGCAGGGGGGGCCGGCCGCACCGGGCGCAACATCTTGGAAGAGACTCGAGTGCTAAAATCCACGGGTTAGGGGGCGCAAATTACTTGCCTTGCCCCGGGTTAGGGGGCGCAAATTACTTGCCTTGCCCCGGGTGCTGACAACCCACGCTACGCCACTGGCTCTAAATGAGATGCTTTCCGACACCTAGCTTAGTGAACTGTTTCTCTTAGCATAGGACTGGGGCTGTTTTCTCTGGCTGCTGGCATGAGGTGATCAAAAGGCCGGGGTAGAAGAGTTCATTCTGCGTGCGGATTTGGTGGAATGTGGCTAGCAAATCCGTCAATCTCCATATCCCGAAATGTCCTCTCCCTCTAGGCTCCAGAAATGCGTGCGGGCGGTCCCGAGCGGTAACTAGCATGGTCCAAGGGTTGTCTCTCGAGTACATTTTCTACTCGAGCGTCAGCAAAATCAGCTTGAATGGCTGTGTCCTCCTGTGCACCGGGTGGTGCTGTTTGTGCTGATTTTTCAACGAGGAACATACTACTGGCTTAAAATTGCATCACGACTAGCGAGACATGCATATTTTTGCCCGTTGGTGGAACTCCATGACATTTTGCAGAATTTTTTTGTAACTCAACAGAATTCCACAGAGTGAAATTCCACAATTTCTGCTTACCTCTAGGGATCAATAACCTTTTAAATGGGCAAACACAGTGGCATGAATGGTGTGGGTAGGATTACGTCAAGTGCCAACACATATTACATTTTAGGGTGTTGTTCCTGGTGGCACCTTTTTATAATCGTGGTGGGCAGCTTTTAATTTTCATGATCTGAATATATAAATGAAGCAAATCTTCCATAAACAAGACATGTGGCAACCTGTGGTCATTCTTTGGACATAGTTAAATAGACAGATGATGGATTCGATTGGTGATCAATGGGACAATACACTGACAATTAAATACCTATAAATTAGACTGAACATATTTAGATTACACCTACAATTTAGGACACATCAGGATTCAGGGACAAAAGGGGGTGTTTTGGATGTTACACCCCCAATGTATTTTCTGGTAAATATTTGGGTGCAGGTGCTTTCGGGGGTATGGTGAAGTGTCTGTCGGATTTGACCAGGAAGTTTACAAACCGCAAACAAAAACGCACACACCCTCTCTCCCACTGTGCATTTAATGACTTAAAAAAGTTGGTTATTTAAAAAAATATTGTGTATTCTCACTCTAACTTAATACCTCTTGCAGTCTTCATTCCTCTCCCTTTCCACCACCCTTTTAGCCCTTCTCATGTGTCTTGGTTGCTTTATAATGTATTTTCTATGCCTGCGTCATTGTTTTAAAATCTGAAGCTCACACCCCCCCAAATCTTACTGATCGAACTACGCCCCTGCCCAGGGCCGGCTTTAGCGATGGTGGCTCCCTGTGCGACAGTCTTTTTTGGCACCCCAAACTCCTTGCGCACCTCCTCAGATTCCCTCACTACCACACGGCAAATGTGCCCCTCATCTCTCCCTTTCACATACATTAATTTGTTTTAAAGCACTTGTAAAGGCTGGCTTTACTAATCCACTCAGCTATCCACTTGAAATATAGTTATGTTCTGTGCAGCAGGCACATTAACCCTCTGCGCTACTTTATGGCGAGTTGAAGCTGCCCGTAGACAAAACTCCCATCTCTCTCCCTAGCAGGAACATTAATCAAAAGAGGTATCTTGAAATTTGAATTGCTTCCTGAAGGCTGGACGCACAAGGAACTTTTCAGCAGGTGCTTTTAAATCGCAAGTTTAATAAATTATTGCTAAACACAGCGCCCCCCCTGAGGTCAGCGCCCCCCAATCCAGGTCAGCACCCGGTGCAGCTGCACCGCTCGCACCACCCTAAAGCCGGCCCTGCCCCTGCCAGGATTAGAACCTTGGCCTGACAGTCCCAAGGGCAGCAATTTAACCTTCAGACAACGTCTCCTCCCATAGGACACCAGTCCGCAGTTTGCAGCGACTCAGCTCACCTTTGCGAGTGGAAGCTTCGTGCACCCCCCTCTCCATCCAGGCCCCTGCTGGTACTTGGCAGTCTGAGTATAATTTGACATGAATGAGCACCCCGTAGAGTAATTAGGACATGAGGCTGCAGATACATACTCCTCTCCCAGGATTGGCAGGTAGATTGTGAAGCCCATTAAAAGCTCATCCTGACTAAAGAGAGCATTAACCGTGTGATGCGAGGCGCTGGAAGCATTACTGACCGGCATAAGCCAGCATCTCCCTGTAATGGGTCAATAACTGCCAGTGTGGGTAATAACTTCAATATCCCACAATTTGCTTCATTATTACTGCTACAGTCTATCATGTTAAATATATCTCTGCGTGTGGCATCATTTCATCAAATTCATCATGAGTAGCAAAAGTGACATCACACTTTTTTTCAACACGTGACATCAGAGGAAACGCCATTATATAACCTTTGACCCTAGGATTGACAGCATTGCAATTCTCCCTAGACAATCCTAATGCAAACTGAAAGCTTCAGGAGGATAGCAACCCCTACTGAACACGTACTAAGAGCAATCAGGTACAGAAGCTAAGAAGAGCTACAAACAGGTGCAACTTCAAAATACTAGCAATGAGATTAAATACCATGGGTTGTACCAAGCAGTCCACAGGGGCAGGTAAGGTGGTGTTATGTCCACTATGACCCCAAGAAACGTCTCAGAGTGTAGCCCTTGTCCACTACTAGCTACTATCTCGCATCATATTTCCTGTTTAATTGTTGGATGTGACCCCTGAGACTAGAGGTTGCAAAAGGAACGCCGGGGATAGTTGCCGCTACCCCTGGGTAGCCCAAAGTAATGTCCATGGAAAAAAGCAGCCACTTCGTGTTTTTATGCATGACTCCAAACATGGAAATAGGTCTATATGACCAGGTTGTTGATAAGTTGGGAGGCCACTTTCCGAACTGGTGGTTTTTCACTAGCCATTAGGGCTGGGGCACAGTCATTAACATTACAAGTGTCTTGGAGGCTGGACCTTCAGGTATCCTTCCCATTTTCCTATAGATCAGTCCACCTAGGCAAACCTATGACACAGCACATACAACATAAGCCATTTTCATGGGCTGACTTGATGGCAACACCCCCTGCAGAAAGTTTGTAACCTGGATGTTGTCTTTCACATGAGCTCTTCATTGTATGTCTACCACCTTCAGCTAGTTGCAAAGCATTTTCTCCTTTTGCTGGTCACCCACGGGAAGCAGCCTCAAGCACGACGGCTGAACCACGTGCTGCAGTTACTACTCGGCAGTTACATCAAATGTGTCTTTACCACGCATTCCTTTGACAGGCATGTCGATACAATGACATGCCTTAGGGACAGCAGCGTTGGACTTTAAAGTCCAATGCTTTCTCTTCTGTTGCACAGACTGGAGTTGGAATAGTAAATTAAGTCGCTCCAAAAGTCCAGCGCTTTTCTAAGGCATGTTGTTGTAATGAATGCGTGGCATGAATTCGTGGCAATGACGCATTCCTTGTAAAAACTGTTGAGTAACAGCACATGTGGTAAAAGCATGCATTGCTCTTACAATACTACCATCACCCACAAGAACTCTATTACCTCCAGGCTGGACTACTTTGACTCCATCTAAACAGAACTGCCAAAAAGGACGCCTCAAAGGTACAAACTACTCTTAACCAAGCAACCTGGTGCGCCCTGGGACTGAAACATGAAGGCTATTTCTCGCCTGCCCTCAGGGCATTGAACTGACTCCCTTAAGAAAGATACAGTTCAATTTAAGACCATGTGTCTGGTGAACAAGGCACTCCCAGGCCAGACAGTGCCATCCTACCAGAGGTTTTCCATCACTACCAAACAAAACAATAATGTCGATAACTCTTGGTTAATATTGGTCAGATGAATAGATATTGGTCATTGATCGAGCCAAGCACATATTTGGTGGGCCATCCCTCCACAGCCAAGTCTCTACACTGTGGAATACCTTACTCCAGGGGGACCTGAAATTCTTTGAGTACTTTAGACTTACTTCTTGTGCTGTGTATGGGACGAGCAGCTTCCGGTTTCACCGCGTGTGGTTCATAGTTGGCCTCTCCTATCCCAACTCAGTGTCCCAAATTGGAAACATCTGTATCGTTGTTCCTTCCCACTTTGTGCGATCAAATGCGCATGTCCTATACATGTTCCCGTCATCCAGCTGGTACTGTTTGACTAGCAATTGACTCTCCCACAGCTAAGACTGCAAAACTCAGCAAAGTGGTTGTACAGATTGAACATTGTCACGGGCACTCCTGATACACAGAAAGCTTCTCTCTCAAATACAACCGCGTTGTTCCCTTCCTCAAGCGGTCTGAGGAGCTTCACAGTGCGGTGGAGTGATTTAAAAACTGGAAAAAAAAACATTTTTAGGTTCACAACTAGAAATTGCAGCTTATTAATAAATAAAAGAAAGGGTTCTGATGCAGATGGTGCGGTGAGGAAGATGAGTGTACAAGGGAGGCCAGATTTAAATTTACGGAAACTAACACCAAGGTTGAGACATGCCATGTTTTGTAGCAAGATCTGTTCTCATAGGTCACATTTCCTTACCTGGATCGTCAATAGTAAGGTTCTTCATGAGCCACTGCACCACATCTGTACCTGGTGGGACGAAGAAAAGGAAAATTAAGAGTTCTGTACTGACCACCACTTATGTCACCAGTAGACGCATATGCTTGTCAGACATTTCTACAGGGCCACATAACACAAGGATCCTTGGCCTACAGCAAAATAAATTATGCTCAAGTTTTAGAGCCAAGTGGTTCAATGTTAAAGAAAGATAAATAATACTTAAGTGATATTTAAAGGGGGTGGAACTAACAGACACACAGTTGATGCTTTCCACATTTCTTGCTTTCCTAATTTGTCCCATATTTGTCCAATATTATAACACACATGCTCAGGAGTTTTCTTTCATTAGTACCATCCCATTATACCTAATACTCACTGTTTTACACATTATTAATAACAATAATAATTATTAGTAATAATAATAACTATTATTGATCATTATTAGCACTAACCTGCTCGCCAAACGCTGTCAGGCCCCTGATTTAGCATTTGTACTATGGAGTAATGTCAGTCAAGTTGGCAGAGACATCACACCTCTCCCATCTTGATGGTACTCCACCCAACAAATTTAGAGATACCCGCAGCCCAGAGGACATCCCTGGGCACTGACGGAAACTGCTGCCACAGTGGTTCCTATCAATGTACTAAAAATGTGGAGGCCAGCCATCCACAAAACCTTCTACATTTCTTTGTTTTTGAGAAACAAACTCCCAAGTTGGAAGTTTGTTTCTGAAAAACAAAATATACTAACGATACCCACACCCTTTGTCTTATCTTTATCCCAGGCAGTGGGGATTATTATTGTGTTTTTTTCTGTCCATCACCGCCAGGTTTTTCCTGGCAGTTTAAAACAAGAAAAAAGGCAATACACTAAGTACTGCTTCTGGCCATCAGAGGAAGTATTCTGATAAAGTAGTCAATGGGGGCTGCATCCATGGAAGTCCACACATCCCTAAATAACGCAAGTGGACCAATGGTTTCGCGTCAGGATACTCCATTGCATTTGCGAATTAATATCCTGTCCTCAAACTCTAAATCAGGCCATTAATTTATTTTAAGTAGACAACAGTTCATTCTTATATAAACATTTTAGACAAGAAAATAATATTAAAGCACAGGCTACATAAATAACATGGTCAGGACACATTCTGCATACTAATAGTGTCCAAATTCCAGTTCATGCATTAACTACACTACAGGTACCTGTAGCCCGCCTTAGCACCTGGCAGAACAAGGTGCAAATGTGAAATTTCTGGCCAGGCATGTATTTTATCGCTCCATCAGCCGGTCACAGAGTCAGAGGACATGGCCCATTGATTCACCAACATGTGTGTTGCAAGTCAACATAGTCCTTTCTCCATGGAATCTTCCACCAAGACCTTCTACTTGACAAACCTAGAGCTCATGAACACAGGAGGGAGGGCAGAGAACTTTATCTCCTGTTAATGTCAAAGAAAAACCCGTGCTAGACTGATATCTAACACGAGGAGTTCCTCCACTACGCTTTGAAATGTAGCTGGGCCTATTTCTGGTCTCTAGAAGTACTACCCTCCTTCACCGGGCGGTCTTTCCTATTTTCTTCTCTTTTAATACCATTTTTCAGCCACCCTCCCGTCGGTATTGACATTTACAATCCTCTTTTAAGGATTTTCATTCCAAAACAACATCCCTCGAATCCTTGACAGTGAGTGCCCAATGTTACTATATGGGCACAATTAGCATTTAGGTCTAATATACTGCACAGTTTTCAGGTTGCTTTATGCCCAGTACTCATTGTTATTCCATCATTCCACTCTTCCTGAGGGTTTTCTTCATTCTCTCACTTGCCGTCCTCTCCTGACACCGCATGCAACTATTTAGCACAGTCTCACTTAGCACCACTTTGTGCTCAGTTAACGATGGACTAGATATCACTCCTTTCTTCTGCCCTCACTCAAACACTAACAATATTACAACTTTTGGACCCGCTCTATTGCATGCTTACAACTTGCTTGAACTTGGTTGGTTTGACACTAATATACTAATTTGCAATGTTTTGCACCGATTCTGAGTGCCTTCAGATCAAGAACATAAAATCTTCAGATGTTACTGATGCCATCTTTATCCATCTTTTACTGGTGTCTGGGTGTCGTTTGTTGAGTCACAAATATCTACAAATTCATCAAATTCATCACATTTTTCTACTTCAGTGTTGATACAAATTGTGACCGTGGTTCTACACAGTTTTGCAGAAGGCTGGGTGATGAAACACGTGTCCGCTGTTTGTGCTCTGCTAGATGCAATAAAATGCATTTGTGACACAAACAGAAGTGGGATCCTAAAATGTTTTGGAGACAACAATGTGTGTTTGTATATCTGTTGAGTCAGACAGTCTGGTCAAACTGACTGACCTCCCTATGCTTTAGTGAAGGATTCCCCGACAAAGCCTGGTCCTGTGTGCTAAATGTGTGTTAATTAACACTCGATCACTAGCTGCACACAGGCTAGACGTGCACAATACTATAGACAACAAGTTGGATGTTTTGGTGGTTACGGAAACTTAGCTAGGAGAACACTGGGGACCGGTCCTCCTCTTAGTTATTCTGGGCACAGATAGCCTGTTTAGAAGGCCTCGCATGGGGATAGTGGGATGGCCAGGAGTGATTTTCAATTAATAAAAAAAGCCTCACTACAAACACTCCATTCTACTCTTTTGACCACCTGATTGTAAGGGTGGGTCATTCTGACAGAGACTGATTCTGCTTCTTCAGCGACCCTTTAAGTCCACATCTGACCTTGCAAATGCCTTGCTGGAGGTATGGTTGCCTCTAACAAAAACCATAGTCCAGGACTCTTGTCCATTTTAATCAGTGGTCAGTATTTAATACATCTGCAGAAGTCTCCACAGCTCACTGAAGCTTGCACCTGCTCCCAGTTGCTACTCGCCTGGTATTCGAGGTGCTCAGGCTGACCCACATCGCTCTTGGGTACCGCTTGGTATGTACTCACAGAGGCCTGAGATCTGCTGAGGAACATCTTCTGATGGAACCAAAAAAGTAAGAAAAAAGGCGGGAGGAAAGTCTTTCCTTGGATTGGTCAGCTCTTTAGGGAATTACTCGACCATCCGAGGAATATTTAACAGCCTTTGCCTTTTAAGATGCATTTATTTATACACAATGCGCAGTTGGCACCCTCTTCTGCTCTTCCGGGGGTGAGTATACCGTTGAAAACAGAAAAAAATGTTGGGGGGAAACGCTTGGAAACAGCTCTACTATATGATGCTACGAAGAGGAGGCTGTTGTGACCTTACTCAATGTTAATATAAACAAAACAGGCCCAGGCTGCTCTGTGAGATGTAACTAAATACAAATGACAGCGGAAGTGGGGCCCCTGAGAAGTGGGGCACCAGGGGCTACTCCAGCTTGTGACAGAATGGGAGGAAGAAAAAGACAGGAAAACATTGAGAAAGAATAGAAAGCAATATGAAAAGAGCCTGCAGTAGGGAGATGGGAAGATCGGAAGTGTAGAGTGGCAAGAGAAAGGACTACAAGGTGCAATCTTGACTAGGCGGGCTTGACATCACGCAACACTGGCGGAGGCGGTTACAACATCACTGCCCCCCCCCCCCCACTGCAGTTTATTTTTTATTCGTTTTTTCCCCATATTGGATACATATGAGAAGGCATGCATGTGTGCTCCCCATGCTAAGGGGTGAATTATGCCCACATTCTACAGAATTAATAACAGCGGCCAAACACTGGTTAAATGCACCCGGGGTAATTGCACATTACTGGTCTGCGGGTAGGACAGTTCCAACCGTGCTCAGGGTGGGCTCCTCCTGATTTCGGGCCATTAATTACATGTGGTTTGTGCCACACACAACCACACAATATAAACAAGCAATGGTAAAGCCAACAGACAGCGCCTTATTGAACTATTGGCTTTGAAGATTATATGGATTATTTGCGGAGCATCAGCATAAAAAATGGATATTGTTGTATTGCTAATGCTGAACAGCACAGGCAAAAATTAAAACAAAAGACATGATTTATAGGCTTGCACGCACATTATATACCAAGACACTATAGTTGGCCCTGCTTAACCATGCGAGCGCCCACAGGTAACCATGAGATGACCACTTTGTTCTTTGTTTTAATTTTCTCTTCCAAGCTGGTACGCTTCCATCTTGGATCGGTAAATTGAGAAATCGTACCAATTGCATAAAAGTGAATTTGTTTTGGAAAGGAGCAGCTTCTGTGTCCTCCAAAAACATCAACAAATTAAAAAAGAAGGGGAAAAGGAGGGGAAAGCAATGGTGGATTGGGTGGTTGGGTTGTATCACTGTTGATGAGTTTCCGGGGGATACCAGGGTAGGGCAGGACATTGGAAGAGTTGGGTAAGACGGAGTTAAAAAAAAAAAAACACAACCAAAACTGAGTGGGATCATTCAGGAGGGACAGGGTAAGCAACTGTTGAGCCAGAGTGGCGGTCACGGCATAGAGAGCAGGGACCAGGGTTTTCAGCTGGGGAAACCGATAAACACATGCGCACCCATGGAAGAAGGAAGAAGTAATTCTCTGATGTAGAGATATGGAAGGATAGGAGTCATCCAATCAAAAGGATAATAAAGATGCTATGCACCAATGGATGGATGGATGCAGAAACACAATAAGAGGAAGAAGATCCATCGAATGAGAAGCAAGCTAATGCGATTGCATGGAAAGCCAACCAGTGATGAGTAACAGAGTGGTCCAAAACCTACTGTTTGTATTGTAAACAATTCAGAGGACCTTCTCAGTGCTGAGAGATGCTACTTGAGGTCAAGAGTGCTACTTTGTTTGAATGGTGCAGGTTACGGCTAGGGCGACTGCTGTGTATGTCAGTGATAGGGGCTCTATCATGCCCCATCCTTAATTTCTGTCTTCTTTTTCTTTGATGGAGGCACAGGTATGTCTATGAGTCATTGAGTTGGGCAAGGGAGGCTGGCGAGTCCCTGGGTCGTGTGTGACAGCCCTCTGAAGCTAGTTTGGGAAGAAAATACAATTACTTCGTCCCCGCCGTATCAAACAACTCCCCAACAGTCACAGACTATGGAATCCTCTTCCTAGAGTCACTGGGGAGAACCTGGCAGTCTTAGCCTCATCCTGTGGCCAGGCTCCAGCCATTGGAAAGAAGGTCCTAACAGAGTGGGCAGGACCCTTCAGGAGCCTCACCTGCTCTCTGACAGTGGTTAATGGCTGCTGAGGCCAGACCAGGAGCACAAGTCTATCACCAAGAAGCCATTTGGGCATCATTTACGGGCATTAGTCCTGTATCACAAGATGCATAATTGTATTCTTTCGAAATGGTGATTATTCATGTAAGACACTTAAAACTCAATTAAATTCAAATTAGTAACACTCATTATGAATCACGGTTTGTAATAGATGTCCCTGCGACAGGATGCATACGTGAGCAGTGAGAGGCGTGTTACATGTAGCAGACGAACTGCATGGGTAGGGGAGAGAGCAGCCTAGCCAGGGCCAGGCTTGAAACCAGCATCAGCTCCAAAAATAATCTTCAACCCAGCCCCATATTTCAGGAGAATAAAACTATAATGAGACCGTAAAGGCTTCCGGGGTTGGGTGATGGCCCTCCAGCCAGTAGCCCTCCGGGACAAACACTAGAGTGTCAGCATCTCCTGTCTGGCCATGAGTCTAGCATCCCGGGAACTAGCCCATAAGCTCAGTGCCGTTCAGAGGGAGCGGGTGGAAGGGCACAAGCAAGGGTGTAGGGTGAGGTCGGTGGTGGAGAGGGGAGTCTGACGAAATCAAAGATGCCTGAGGACTGTGTGATGGGCTCAGTGAGAGCAAGATTGACAGCAGCTCCTACTCCAACTACTCAAAAGATGATAGGAGAAGTGTTGGCAAATATCTTCAACCAAAGTAAACACAACCAGAACCATCAGCAAGGTATAGTTCAGACCGCGTGACACAGAAGCGACCCACGTTTGGTCATACCCTTGGCCACTAAGGGTGTTACATTTATCACACAAAAGATGATGACAGTAATACTTGCAAACCACTGGCAAACACTCTGCAGGGCATTCTCATCCATAATATTTACCAACTGTGCCAGTATAGGCAGAGACCAGCATTATTCAAATCAGAACTAACCCGGTGCCTCCCGGGAACAGTCCATCCTACGCTCCCTTCAGAAGGGCGCACACGCAACCTCAGACAGGTTTTAGCCTCAGTAAGCCTCATCAGTAGGGTGTAGCTTGAGTCCTATGACCCAGTGAGCACAGGACCCACATCCGGGCATGCGTCAGCGAAGTATAGATTGGATCTGGTGGTACACACCTGGGCACACCCTTGGCCACTTAAGGCGTTTACTGTGCAAGCAATTAGCCACATGAAAGGTGCCATTCAGAGAGAGGGAGAGAGAGATTGGAAGGGCATCATGGAGAAGGTAGGTGGTGAATACATGAAAGATGCCACAGGACTGTGTGATGTGGTCAGTGTAACAAAATGTTAGACAACACCTCTGTCTTACCTATAAGCATTTAATCATTTTCTTACATCTCATGCTTGAAGGCATTGCCCAAATAGTGATGTACCAAGGGTGCCAGGGGCTGTGGTTCAAGAAAGGAAAATGCCCTCACCTGGCAGCTATTTAGATTGTAAGACAAATCAATAATTAGAGTTCAGTAGACCCCTCAGGTCTCTGAGTCTAGGTACCTTTCAGTCATTAGCAGACCTATTGGCATTTCCAATACCTGGTTGTTTGAGCTGCAGTGTTGCAGGTTACTCTGCTGCTCATTAGTTCTTGAGTTAGCATGTAGCAGAAAAAAGAAATAATGCTGCAGCATAAAAGTGGCATGTGCTTGTAAAAACAAATAAGTATAAAATTAAACACAGAAGAGGATGAACATCTTTAATACTACTGTGCATTGTGTACTGCTGCTGTACCAATCTGATATGCTTGACATTTTGCATTGAAACATGGCAGTCATCTTGGAATTAAAACATAATGATATATCACGAAAATTACCATTTCAAGATGGCCACCTGGCTTAAAAGCAGTGGCTCTGTATAATGCATTGCATTGCAGATGAATAGAGCAACAAGCAAGTGGCCTGGTAGCACTATCTAGGCAATTTCCCTGCGTTCCAAACACACAATGATCCAAAATAAAAAAAGAGAACGGAATTTCAAAAGGGCCCTAATGAAGGATAAAATACAAAACTAAAGGACTAGCGCTCAAACCACAGCACTGAAGCACACTCCGATTCAGGCAGATATGCACAAGAGATCAGACAAAATGCCATCAATCACAGAGCAATTGAGCCATTAACTGAGGTTGGCTGACTTAGTTTCCTATGCTGTGTGCCATCACGTGTGGAAACAGAATTTGAATGGCACTCAAACAGACCAATGACTGAATAGAGCTGACCCACAGCCCCTCTAAGGGTACGTATGTGCTTTTTATGAATTTGTTTGATTATGAGAGCTTGGTAGATAGCTAAAACTATCCGGCCAGATCTAAAAAGTTTGGTTGTACAATGCTAAATGCTTCACATAAAATTACAAATACATACAAATTTAAAGCAGGCAAATATACTACCCTTCCCCAAAAGGTCAAGCAAGCATTCTCACCTCAGAGTTTGTCTGAAGAGGTAATCAGCACTAAAAAACTATTCCTTCAACGGTAATCTTTTAGATTTCATGTAACTAAATAACTGTCTACTTTGACGCAGTGTGATAACAATTCATCCATAAAGGCCTATTGGCTTTAACATATACTCCTCTTTGTATATAAGTAAGCCCTACTGCCTTTGTTGCAACATAATAAACAGAGCAGACATAAAATATCTGACAGAACCCTTTTGAATGGACTAATCAGGTCTGCAACATTTATCATTTAATTGTCACCATAAACAAATGATTGTACATAAGCTTTTTCACAAAGAAAACATTAGGCATACACTCACAAAATTACAGATATGTACAAGTAACAAAACAACATACAACCGAACCTAAGAGGGACTGACATTGCAAACATTCTAACCCATTGATTAGCAGAGGTAACCAACACTCCACTCGTTGGTATTGTATTTAACCAATTATCAGCCTACAGGCTTTAAAACAGAGTCATAACAACTCACAGTTAAATGCCTAGTTACTTTAAAAAATGCTTTTAATAATAAATAAGTCACAGTGTCTGCTTTTGTTGTACCTGCTCATAATAAGCAGACTGGACCCATAGCATCTAACGCAAAGCCTGCACTCACCCAATCAGACCTATAACCTTTATCTATGACATGTCATCACAACCAACGCAGACCTACTGTGTTGTGCATAACCTTTTCCACAAGGCAACCATCAATTGCACTATCATTAGAGTACACATATATACATTTAAAGTTGGAAAATCCATGTCTGAGTGGCTGTGGCAAAGATTCCCACAGTGCAGTTCTTCCACGCCCAGCGTTTATCAGCGGGGAGCTAACACCAACATCCTTGCCTACTGTTACTATAGTAACAAACCTGGGAGATGCCCTGTAACAAGCTACCTGGCTTTAACAGAGTGTATTAATCCACCCATAAAGGCCTTTTGTAGGGTTAATTTGTTAAAAAGAAATGCATGCCGGTGCCCGCAGCTCTGCTAAGAAGCTGGTGCTACTAGATGTCAGGACGATGAATACCAAGGCTACATAATCTGGAGTCCACTTCATGTCTCTTTAATTAACTACCAGACACCCCCCGCCCCATTATCACACTCTTGCAGGCTCCTGCTTTCTCCCCATGTGTCAGATTTCTGTCTTTCTCTTTCTCCTTCTTTTCCCTGAGTCTCTTTTTCTCCCTCTTGCGCTTGGGAAATGTCCAATGAGGAAGAATAAGTGCTGTCTCCAAAAAAGAGTGCTAGTGGGCTCCACCGGCAACTACTGGCTCAAATTAAGCATTGGCTTTTTGTCCTTAAAGTCAGGCCTTCTGCCTTTGTCATACCTTTTTCTGATTAACAGATCAGACCTATGGCTTCCGACATGCGACATAATTGGCTTCCCCATAACAAATTTGGGCAATTGGACTAAGCATAAGCTTTTCAACTAGCCGTAAACGGGAAAACCTATGCCCAAGATCTAAAGAACACGCTAAACATCTTGGCATCAGATTTGACAATAAACCTAAGATGGTAGATAAGTCTGGGCAGTGATTTCTTCCTACACATGTTATTTATGTAAAGTATAGGCAATTCTCACACTGTTGTCTGAGGTGTGGAGGAAACCTCTGATTCCCACTTTTCTTGGCTCTAGGATTGATTGCTGTAATTTCTTATATTTGGGAATCACCGAACCTGCTCAACAGGCTGCAGGCCATTCGACACCGGGCCTTAGCATTCGCCTCGTGTTTCACCTATGCAACACACACTCAGCACCTGATGCACAAAGGTCCACTT
The DNA here is from genome assembly GCF_031143425.1 of Pleurodeles waltl. NCBI lineage: Eukaryota > Metazoa > Chordata > Amphibia > Caudata > Salamandridae > Pleurodeles > Pleurodeles waltl. Next base: position 1,143,845,383 of record NC_090448.1, read on the forward strand.
ATAGATTTGGGTGAGTTTACGATTTTTCACAGTTCAAGGAACTGCATTTTAGTAGTAAATTTATGAGTGCGGAGACCCCACACATAAAAAGATGGGCCTGTTCTATATGAACTTAACCATCTTCCAGTTGCTAAGTGGATCTCTGTTAAGGTCATTTACTTAATACATGAACGTCTCTTTTGCTCCCTCTGGCATTTCTTAAGAACAAACTCCGTAAATACACTCATGGACGTCAGGTAGGGGTCGCAGTTGCGACAACAGCTTGCTCCTTGCAACCCCTGGCACTATCCTTGCGACCCATGGCCTCAGAGGTGGCAAAATCAGTGCCATGAACAAAGGGACCGCTAGTCCTTAAGGACCTTGCTTGGGGCTCCACGTCCTTGTCTTCAATCAGTTTTTTATTACATTCATAGCGAATAATACATTATTCGCTACCAATGTAATAAGAAATGGAGTACAGTCAGCTGGAATATGACCCTCCTTGGTAGCTAAGTAAAAAACACTTTTAAATGTATGTTGTGTGCATGCTCGCGGGTGAGAGTGTGCTTATGTAACAGAGAGTGGGTGTATGATTAAATGTGTGTGTACGTGTAAGCATGTGTGTGTGACTAGAAGTAAAGATGAAATGGTGTGTGACGTCACTTCCGCCACACCTGGCATTTTGGTGAACTGACGTCCATGTATACACTCCTCACTGCTTCCTGTAAAATCCATCCTCTTGTCCTTTTTTGATTGTTACTTTTTTGAAGCCTCATTCGGCTGGAAAGCCTTCTCAGTGATGGCAGCTAAGTGCTGGAACGAGCTCCCCAATTATCTAAAATATATCTCCTCCCATTTACTTTTCAGAAAGAAAATCAAAAGTCATCCCTTTTCAGTTCATCCTTCTTCTTTGGCTATTTTCCTTCCATCACCAATAGACCTTCAGGTTTTAGATATTAGAAGACGTTAAAAATTACTCTAGCATAGCATCAAATGCTGTAGTTAAGGGACTCGACATGCAAATGTAGCCAAAGCCTCCCTCGCAGTCATGCTTTTTAGAGGACTTTTTTATCACCTAAGGTCCAGTGACAGTTGTGCAGTCAAGCCAGACCTACAGTGACTGGATGCTCCCACAACAAACAGACCCTTTATGAGTGGCCCAGTCTTGGGGCCAATGTTTGTCAGACCTGATAAAATCTAACTCCTCTGGGGCTGAATTTCACGAGTCCAATAAATAATCAGTTTGTCAACTAAAGAGAGGAATAATGTACAGAATTGTGTTCTAAATGATCTCCTTAATTATGAGGCATCTTTTACCCAATACATTTCGGCAGGTTTCACCTGCTGAACTGTGTTGGGGAACACTGCGGGAGCGTGGTGGTAGCTGGCAACCTCCTAATTGCAATATTTGCGGTTACAGAAATCACCGCACATGAAGCAACTGACCGGGCCACTTGTAATGGCGGCCAAAGGGCCTAAGAGACGAACACAGTGACATTATAGAAACATGCCTGGGATGGATACTACCTTCCTGAAAAACGAACTGAAATGAACATACAACTCGAATATATACATTTCATTAGTAGTTTGTTACGGGTGAGCGCAAAGCGCTCCCTCCCTCTTGTAATCTCTCTTTAGGTCAGAGGTCTTCAAACTTTTTGATGCCGGGACCCCCTCTTAAAAATTGTTAGGTGTAAGGACCCCCTCCTGATAAAAATTTCTAGAACCCGGTACTCCTCATCATCAACAATAATAAACGTCCCCATTTCCCACAGCAAATCATTTTTACTGTGAGGAAATAATATTAAACAGTGTATAGCAAACAAAAGGTCAGAGAGTGTGGGGGCGTGGTCAAGGGTGTGGCTAAAAACAAAGGTCCTCATTTCTGAGGAACTGACGTGGGGCAGCACCGCAAGTCTTCTTGCTACACTGCCCAACGCCAATACAAAAGGGCAGGAATGGACGTATTTATGAAATACAGTGCATTTCTGTCCTTTCCCCCTGCGCTGGCGCACAATTGCTGCCTAGTGCCAACATAGGCAGGATTGTATTTGTGCAGAAAGGGGTACCTTCCTGCACAAAATTAATCCAGAGAGGCATTGTACCTCTTTCTATATGTGCGGCAGATAGCAACACACATGGAAAGAGAAAAAAAACAAGGAGAAATTAAAACATCTCTCCTCATTATGCCTGCTCTAGGGAGGCGTAAGGTTTTGGCACTGCTCCAGATTACGTGATTTTGTAAATCTAGGGCAGCGTCAAAATCCATTTGTGTTGCATGGGAACACCCACTGCTACGCCCATGGAACGCCTCCTTGACGCAAAGTAAGGTAATGCAGTGGCTTGCACTGCCTTGCCTTACTCCATATCTACAAGGCCATTCAAAGCCACTCAGGGTGGCTTTGCGTCACCTCATAGGTATGATTGAGAGGCTTGTGCTGCTGGAGTGTCGAAAAAAGTGATGCTCCAGCAGCGCATGCCTCTCATAAATAAACCTAAAATATTCTCATTTTTTTAAAAGTCTTTCACCATCAGGCAGCTACATATAAAATAACAGCCAGCTTAAATGAAACATAAATAATAGAAAGTTTTACTCATTGGGAAATGCACTGTAGTGCATTATGAAACCTCTATTAGTTAATGCGCTGCAGAGGTCTGTGTGTAACCGGAGAGCAACAGAACGAAATCTTGGTTAGTGCAGTTGAGAATAGCGACTTGTGTATTTTTAGTGCCATTAGGTCACAGCCTGTGAAAGAAAGCACTGTGAATATGCAAGGCATTATTATATACTTGTGTTACACATAGTACAAGACAGGCCACTACAAAAACTGTGCAAATCACTAAGGGCCTGATTCAGAGTTTAGCAGGCGGGTACTCCGTCACAAACACGACAGATATCCCATCCGCCGTATTATGAATCCCATAGGATATAGTGGGACTGTAATATGGCGGGCGGGATATCTGTCACGTTTGTGATGCAGTAACCCAATCTGCCAAACTTTAAATCAGGCCCTTAATCTTTATGTACATAAAAAGAGATAAAATCTGCCCTTGTTCGGTGTTATAGTGTGCTAATACGGGCCCTGATTCACAAAGGTGAACTTAGACCTTTGGTCGAAACTTAGACCAAATGTCTTTGTTTATGACTTTGGGAATTCACAAAGGGCATTTACGAGCAGTGACGTAACAAAGGCCCCCAAGCTCCAGGAGGCCCCCTCAGCCCAGTACACAGTGCATGAGAGGCAAGCCCATGACTGGCACCAGGGGGGAATGGGTCCCCTCCAGGGACTTTGCAGGGGGGCCCCCTCACGTTTCCTTATGCCACTGTTTTTGAGTACTATCTTAAGGTCCACACTCGGGGCAGAGATCCGAACTGAGGCAGACCTAAAGATGGTACTCGCAGATGCCCTTTGTGAATTCTCAAAGTTGTAAACCTAGACGTTTTGTTTAAGTCTAGACCATATACCTAAGTTTACCTTTGTGAATCGGGGCCGTGAAGCGCTCTCTCATTTCTTGGGCCAAGTTCAATGTCTATTAAAATACAAAATAGAAGCCCTCAGTTCCGTGAACAGAACACAGTGTTCCTGATCAATTTCAGGTGATCTGCCAATTGTAGTCTTGCCCAGGTCCACACGATTTGCAATCAGAGACGACACTTTCCGCGGATGAAGATTTCCCAATCAATATGTCCCTGTGTTGATCAGCCTTCGTGCTGTTTTTGTGTTTTTTTTTTTAATTTAACCCTGATTGCAGGTCAGTCGTGTGCACGTTATTTTTTCGGATTAAATGACTAAATATAACTTTTGTCCCTAACCTTATACAAGGGTACTAAATGTCACGATTATTAAAAGTGAATTTTATGTGTGTTAAGTGTTTTTTTGTGCTTGCATTTTCTTTAAGTGGTCGTTTCTCGATAGCCTTGAAGTGCTTTAATGTATCCCATAGATGCATCGTCCTGCTTCCATTATTAATACAATACAACATCAGTCAATACCCGTTTACAATTACAAATACTGCACCTACATAGCTCGCTCTACAATTTCCCTAGTCTCTAGGCGCTGAAGGCAGGTGTTAAATATTGTACAACTCAGATTTACTCATTTCGTCCCCCTCGTACGGCTGAAAGAAAGAACAAACGTGCCCGGACTCAAAGTGACACAAAGATCTCTGCCTGGCTGGATGTACCTGCCCAAGGGGCTATCTCACCTGTTTAAATGTCCATGCACGCTGTCTTCATCTGGTGCTCATGCAAAGCGTTTTAATGCTCTTGGGCCAAATTCGAGCTATATAAAAAGCACCCCCCCCCCCCCAAAAAAAAACACACCAGAAAAAAAACAACAACACTTACTTGACAGTAAACACAAGAATGTACCCAGTTTCTGTTCATCCTGATGAAAGAAGGTGAAGATGACTAAAGACGCCCCATCCAGTGTACCTTTAAAAGTTTATTCTGTTACCCAACCTTGCATCATTAACAATAAACAACAATACGGGTTACGTACTGAGCCTTCACTCATCAGATAGCCTTTTTAAGGGTCAGATCAGTTTTGGGGTGTCCAGCTGGCCAACATACGTGGAAAGATATAAGGCCATATGTATGAACACTTTTTCCCATAGACACAGAATGGGTAAAAACCTTTGCTACATCTGGCCCATAGTGCTTAATTTGTAAAACAAGAAGTCCTGGGATTCCTCCCGCATGCCGACATGGCACTGTTATCAATAGAGGAATCCATGGGCTATACAATGGGTTCTCCAATGTCGGTCCCAGAGGTCCAGATCCCTCCCAGATTCTTAGCATAGCCACGTTTAGCTAAATGTAGTTATGTTTAAAATCTGGCATGGATCCGGCCCTCCAGGACTGACACTGGAGAACCCTGGGCTATAGGATGGCTTCTCCAGGGGAGAGAGGGCCTTAGTCCAAAATGGCACCAATGAACTGGATCCTTGAAGACCAGGGATGATTTGTCGCAGTGTTGAACACTCAGACCTGAGTACTGCCCTAGGAGCAAGGCTAGCTTGGACTCTGCAGTCTCTCTTGACAAAGCTCTCATTAGGCAGTAGTTCTGGTAAGGGTTGCAGTAGTGTTTTATACTGCAGCGGCATAAAAGTAACCATCACCGCCAAGATATAAATGTAGATCCAGGCTAAAGGACGACCATCACTGCCAAGATGATTATGTAGATCCAGGCTAAAGGACGACCATCACTGCCAAGATGTTTATGTAGATCCAGGCTAAAGTACGACCATCACTGCCAAGATGTTTATGTAGATCCAGGCTAAAGTATGACCATCACCGCCAAGATACTTATGTAGATCCAGTCTAAAGGACGACCATCACCTCCAAGATAGTTATGTAGATCCAGGCTATAGGACGACCATCACCGCCAATATACTTATGTAAGTCCAGGCTAAAGGACGACCATCACTGCCAAGATGTTTATGTAGATCCAGGTTAAAGGACGACCATCACTACCAAGATATTTATGTAGATTCAGGGTAAAGGATGACCATTAACGCCAAGATATTTATGTAGGTCCAGGCTAATGGACAATGTCTTTACCTGTAGTGTTTACTTTTTCACCACGAGAAGGTGGAATGTCTTTGCTTCTGCAGACCAGGCATATGAAAGAAAGTGTCTTGTAGGTCCACTGAATACAGCCAGTAATAAGTCAGGATGACTGCCAGGACGGGGCAGAAGTAAGCATTTAAAAAAAAAATCAGGAGGAAAATTGTAAAGATCTAGATTAGAAAAAGGGCCATTTACCCTTTTTTTAAAATAACGGGGGCAATTTGGCAACCTCCTTTCTGAGGGTGGGACGCTGGTCACAACTTCTCATTTTAGGATTAATACATCTTAATTCTACTTGAAATTAGGAACTTCTCACCTTCCTGTATAATTCCTAAAATGCTGCGATTGAATGGATGGAGGATGCTGGAGAACTTAAAGAGCAACGCCTTCCCTCAAGACAGAAAGACAAAACGCTGACAAAGTTACTGGGACTGTTGAGATCAGTGGGATTGGTTATGTCTTTCCACTGAAACACGTACTATTGCACTGAGAGGATGTGCAAGAAGATGAGGAAACAGCTGCTTTAGGCTTGTGGCAAAAACAGGTCTAGTACTTGAAAGACTCAAAGTCTTACTGGTGATGAAGACGAATCAAGACAGTACCACTTGGATGGCTAAAGTTAATTTAGCTTTGACTATGTACATGTACACTGCTGAATGTAGGAGGACAACATAACAATGAGGGGAAACAGTCATTACTACAGAGACTGAGTGGGGTGACTTCAGAAACAATGCTTGGGTTCTGCTTGGGCGTCTGGTATTTGTTGTCTAGTGGCTTAAAGTTGGCTTGAGTGAGGCGGAGCAGTATCTCTGGGTGGGACCATGACTGGCCCAGTGTTCCTGCACGTGTTTTTCCCAGGTGGAACAACACTGGCATGATCTTTACCCGCAACAGCAGCAAAGCCTCCTCCCCGCTTCACCCTGACTTTTTTTTCTCTAGCAAGGGTGGATGATTTAATGCCTCCTCCTTAGAACTAATCATCCCTTCCCTCCGCTCCCCTTTCTCCCTTCCTTCTTCCCTGGCCCACATAGAGGCTACTGCACACATTTAGAATCCAGTGCTTAATTTGTAAAAGAATGAGTGCTGGTGCTCAACCTAATTCCTCTCTAATCCACTTTTAGACACTCCCTGCCCCTTTATCTCACTCATGCAGGTTCCTGCTTTCTCCTTTTTTTAGACATTTTTTCTGTCTTTTTTTCTTCCACCTTCTTCACCCTTTGTGTATTTTCCATTGCTTTCTCTCAAGAAATGCTGGATGAGGAAAATTAAATGCTGATCTAAAAAAATGCATGTCTGTGTCCTCCATCAGCATCTATTGACTCAAATTAAGCACTGGCACCATTTTTTTGCAGGTAGTAAATGTATGCATCAAACATCTAAGAAAATGGAATACCATGTGGAATACCTGTAGGAAAGTGTGCTATTAGTAGGTGGAGGTATGCACTTTCACCTAGTAATAATAGCACAATCACTAATAAGGTCCAGTCAAGTCTCAATAAATTAATCCTTGCTTAACATTTGGTAACTTGGCAACGAGCAGTCAGGTTTAGCTTAGGAGACAGGTAAGGGCAAAGCATTTGATATCACCAAAACAGTAAATAAGTAAAGAACACAACACAATAAAAATCCAACACCAATTTAAAAAAGGAAATATGCGTGTCTTTTAAATGACACCAAAATCACAAAATTCCTATCTTGGGAACCGGAGATATGAATTTTTAAAGAATAAACTGTAGCATAGCACCTAAAAGCATAAAGCGACAACCGCAGCTATCTGGTCGTGCTGGACCAGGACAAATCTAAAAGTGAAGCCGACCGCAATGGAGTGCGGACCGGATACAGTCCCAGGAAAGTCCCGCTGAAGTTTTACCTGTCCAAGAATTGTGCCAAGAGTCCCGTTCGTAAAGTAGACAGTCGCAGGAAGAAAGGAGAGCATCACTGGTGGTGGTCCACAGGGCATGAAGAGCCGGCAGGTGTTGCGGACGGATGGGCTGGAGTCTTTTGGTCACGAGCGGTGATACGTGCTGTGCAAAGAGACAATCTTTTGCCTGCTTGCGCTGATCCATGTGAGCAGCAGAGCTCCAGAGTGAGTAGGCCAGTTCGCATTTGCAAACAGCCTAAAAGCTTGAATTTAAGACCTCAAAAAGAACTCCACAACCAGGCAGGTCTAGGAGCTGTAGTCAGTTGTTACTTGGTGACTTTGGGGAGATAGGTGTCTTCTAGCGCTGTCCAAGAGTCCAGAAGCTCTGGATTATTACTTGTGATGATTGGGGGGGGTAGGACTCAATCGCCCACAATGCATCTGTGCAGTCCAGGAAAATCCAGGTGTAGCTTGCCAGCTGGCATAATCCTCTCTTTGGGCTTGCAGGTGACTTATTCCAGTACTTTTGTTCCCGCTTCTGATCAGGACTTCCACTCCTTTTACTTTTAAGACAGGCACAGTCCTTTCTTTGTGGAGCCTTGAGAGTGTAGCAGGTGCAGCCCCAATGAGGTGCAATCCAAGGGTTCAGCAGGGCAGTCATTCTTTTTCTGATGTTCCAGGCAGTGAGCTGAGGGGCTCCTGCAGATCTCCCATAGTTATTCTGCATTCTGGGCTGGCAAGAGGGTGGTACCCCAACCAATGAGGCGCAAGTTGCCACTCTCTGGTATGACAACTTCATGGGAAGTGGGACATATTTTTGTCACAGAACGCACTGTTCTTCAAAAATCAAAATGGAGACACTGGCCCTCATTCTGACCTTGGCGGGCGGCGGAGGCCGCCCGCCAAAGTCCCGCCGTCAGGTTACCGTTCTACGGTCGAAAGACCGCGGCGGTAATTCTGACTTTCCCGCTGGGCTGGCGGGCGGTCGCCTTCAGACCGCCAGCCAGCCCAGCGGGAAAGAGGCTTCCACGATGAAGCCGGCTCGGAATCGAGCCGGCGGAGTGGAAGCTGTGCGACGGGTGCAGTTGCACCCGTCGCGTATTTCACTGTCTGCGCAGCAGACAGTGAAATACATGTAGGGGCCCTCTTACGGGGGCCCCTGCAATGCCCATGCCAGTGGCATGGGCACTGCAGGGGCCCCCAGGGGCCCCGCGACCCCCCCTACCGCCATCCGGATCTCGGCGGTCCGACCGCCGGGATCTGGATGGCGGTAGGGGGGGTCGGAATCCCCGCGGCGGTGCAGCAAGCTGCGCCGCCGCGGAGGATTCAATGGGGCCGCTGTACACTGGCGGGACCCCGCCAGTGGTGCCGGTCCGACCGCGGCTTTACCGCCGCGGTCGGAATCCCCATTGGAGCACCGCCGGCCTGTCGGCGGTGCTCCCGCGGTCCTCCGCCCTGGCGGTCAAAGACCGCCAGGGTCAGAATGACCACCATTATCTCCTTGGAGTCCAGGTCTGGCTAACTCAACCCTTAGGTTTCCTACCCTCCTCCTCTAGCCCCTCTCCTAATCTAATTAGGGGGGGTTTCCATCCGGGTGGGGATCTAAGGAATGGGGGCTGGCCTGGGTCCTGTGGCATCTTTGCTTCTACCTTTGAAGTCCAGCTTATCTCCCCAGCCCCCCTCCTCTCCTGGCTTCTCCAGGAAATAGAACACCTCTCACCAAATGGTAGTATTGTTTCAGCCCCAGGGCTCTTCACACCTAATCAGGGAGGAAGCCTGGGTCAGGCTGTAAAAAGCTGACCAATCAGGAGAGGCTGCTATAGGGCTGCTTTAGGTAACTTTAAGAAAATAAACTACTTTCCTATAATAGCTATAATAAACCAGACCTTGGCAAGTTGCTGGATTTATTGTGACTGTCATGTTGACACTTTGAATGAAATTGCTAGCTAACTCCAATCAAACGTTAGACTTTAATAAATGGGGCTAGCACTACAATGGGGTAAAACTAGTTATTTTTCTCCACCATATACACCATATGTTATAACGTCCCTGCTTTATATAACAAGGCCCCTCTACCATTGGGGCACCTAGAGCAGACCTTAGGGGTGACATATGTAACAAATAGGTCGTTTTGGTTTTTGGAAGTACTTTTAATTCCAAATTTGAACTTGGACATAGTTTATTATCCCTTCCTTGTGAAAGGATTTGCAGTGGTTGCTGCTGGCAGGGGGGGGGGGGCGGTGATGCTCCTCCTCCCTTATGGAGGAGCCGCCCCTGGTGACCAGAGCAAAATAGATGGCTTTCATATAGTACCACTTAGTAATTCTAGGTCCACAATTATTCCTCATTCCAAGGAGCTTAACTCATAAGTGCATGGTACTACTGAGTGTTACCACATAGTAATTGTGTGTGCAGAGTTTGCACGCAGCCAGAACTCTACAACTGTTAATCAGGGCCTTGGCCCACTATAATTAAAGCTGTATTCCTTGTGGGGCTCAAGGTCAGCATCGGCAGTGGGTTAGTCTCATTCTTTGGTGACGGTGCCAGTGTCTCAATGAACAAAGCCTCACGAACCTTCATGACCACAAAGTAGTACTGTTTTGTTGAGTGAAGTCCCTTGCGTTCACTGGTACAGACCTTAAGGTTTGTGTTAGTGTCTAGCTCAACCATGTGCAGACTCTTGCCAGAAGCAGGCTTCGGAAATGAATTGGTTAGAACTGAAACAGAGAGGACCTGGCTTGGCAGTTTGGGCTGGACTGCTCCCAACGGGAGCAGCGTCAAGAATGATTTGCATATGGCTGGGTCCAAACTGGAATGGCATGGGTAGCTGTACTGGGGGTGAATGTTTGACATTGTTCAGCATTCCGTCCATCACTTGTTCTTTCTAGAACTGAAACTATCCCTAATGGTCCCCCTGGTCTGTTTGGGGCTAGAACTGGCACTGATAGTGCTGGGAAAGAGATGTCAGATGGACAGACAATGGCTAAATGAGCACCGAGAGGAACAGGGTGTCAGTGCTTGATGTTTAAAGCCAAACTGTTACTGTTATGAATAGAGGAGAAGCCAGTCCAGAAGAAGCCAAAGCCTTCTGTCTGTCCTGCAGGTTGGTACTGCAGTCACTTCCTTTTAATGATCAATCGAGATGCAGATATATATTAATTTGCATGTTAGTGTTTGGCAAATATCTGTCTCTTAAGCTAAATTCATGTTCTTAGTCTAATCCTTAGTTTATGTTGTACACTTATTAATTAAAAGTCTTGTGAGCACAGGCCTTAGGCCTTCCTGGCAGTAGGCCTTAAGTTGATCATATCCGTTTAAAAGTCTTATTTCATATTCTGAACCTGATGTTGTTTTGAAAATGCTCTCACAGTTTCCATTCCTCCGCAGGTAACTTATTGTCCTCATTAGATTGAGTAGCCCTTTGTTTAGGTTGAGACACTGAGAGATCAGGCAACATTAACTGGAGCCTTGCCGTGGGCTGTGCTCTGCACGGGGATGGGAAAGAGCCTCCTGTACCAGGCGGACCAGACTACACATACTTTCCAAGGTTGTGCAGCTGTAGGTTCTTTGTTCAGTAAGGGGACTCTAGGGAGTCTACTTGCTTCCAGAAGACAGAGTGTCGTGATTGGCCCATCCAGAGGGAGTTGGCAGGATGAAGCTCTTGATGCCTTATTTACCTTAGAGAAGTTCCTTTATGGAACTAATGGTTTTTCTGCTCTATATCCTGTATCTGATTATATTTTGCATCTTCTTTTATATATTATACAAATTCAGATTGCCTGACCAAACTGATATATATGCTTATTTGATAAACTGGTTAACTGATTTGATTACTTTGTAACGTTGCCTAATTTAATAATAAACCTTCAGTATTTGGAAACTATCCTCTCTGTCGTTCTTGTAAAGCTAAATTGGTTTCACAGGCATTGAAATTTGGTGCTGATGCTAGCTCCTTTAACACACCTTCAATTGATAATCAAATGTCCCTAGGACCACTGGTGGAACTTGGAAGATGACTGCACCATGACCTGCAGTATAAGAAAGTGCACTCGATCAGTACTAGTGACATCAAGAATAAAGTTTTAACTAAGCACCCAAGGCTCAGGTAAAAAGCCTTGGTTTTTGGCTGGATTCCCGCTTGACTATGGATTTTCAAGCAAAAAAAGTCTCCTCTGCATGTTTTGGTATTTTAAGAGTCCTTAGGAAGGTTTTTAACCTTCTACCCTCTACCGCCAGAAGAATCCTCGTTCAAACTCTGATTCTTTCCCGCCTGGACTATGGGAACTCTCTGTTTCTCAGTTCCCCAGCTTATGTGATAAAGAAGTTGCAGACAGTTCAGAAGGCAGCGGCCAGGCTTCTTATTGATTTTCCCAGACATCTATCCGCAAAGCCGGCTCTTTCAACACTCCACTGGCTCCCCATCAAGCAGCGTACCCACTTTAAAGCCCTGTGTATTGTTCACAGAGCCCTCCATGATAAGGGTCCGATGTTCTCCAGAAAACGGATCCATATCTATGCCCCCTCCCGAAGTCGGAGGTCTTCCTCCTTCCGACATGTTAACATCTTTCGGTTTAAGAGAGCTTGGGGAGCCAATTCCTTCTCTACCAAGGCTGCCCGCCTTTGGAACGATCTTCCCTCTGAGCTTCGTCATGAACCCTCAGAGCAGCTTTTTAGGAAAAAACTCAAGACTATCCTTTTCTGTAGGTAACTTTCGGGATTTTTCTTGTCGCTGGCATTAGTCATGTTACGTTAGCGCTGGGATTCCTTAGGGTAACTATGCGCTTTCTAAATCCTTAAAACTAAACTAAACTAAGCAGGATCAACAGCAACATGGTATGTTCTGAGGCTGGATGTAAGGGGAGAGATCAGTCATACCCAGGGTTGAGCAGATTTGATGTGGTAGTTTGGAGGAATCAGACCTGTCCATGATAAAGTTCATGAAAGAGTCCATCTTTTCAATGAAGAACCACTAATGGGGAGACATGAAACATGATGTCATGAAAAAGTTATAACAGTGGCTGCTGGTACAGGCTGTGAAGGTGAGCAGCCCTGGGCTTGGAACTGAACCAGGGACTCTGGAGTCAACTCCTGTACCACGAGAATCAGGCGTGGGACCAATCAGGATGGTGTCACTTATGCCTGGGTCAGTGCAATTCCATTTTCATTGCACCCTTCAGGCAATACTTCTTCTCCTGTTAGAGAGCTGAAGAGGAGGCTTTGGCAAGAATGAGTGAATCACACAGTGCAGACAGTGCTTTGAGTCTCATGGGCTAAGAAGTGATTAGTACCACACCTGGATCATGAAACAGACTAATTTTATTTCCTCTTTCAACATCTCGTCTTCTATTTGTTCACCAGCTTGCTGCCATCTCTTTCCCAACAGCCTCTGGCACCGAATGAGAGTTGGGCTGGACAAAGGAGTCAGGAGTTGGTTGGACTGCAGCTGCGTTCACGTATAGGCGGAGCTTAGCTTCACTTTCTAATGTAATCGACTGAAGCCATCAGAGAAGACTGAGAAAGAGTCCCTTTCTTGATCTGCTCACTCTTTACTGGATAATTTCATCCCTGAATTCATCAAGTGGCATTAATATCTATTTTAGAAGACCACTGTGGTCCCTTGAGACTGTCTCAGAGAATCTAGAACTAATCTCAGTCCATATGTGAAAGGGAGATACACAATTAACCCTAGAGAAGAGGAAACAGGGCTTCCTTTTAGCCAGGGTTTATGTCATAAAGATGGACAGGATTTTTGACCTACAGGGCTGAGTCCCACAAGCCCTATACACCATTACTAAACCAATGAAACCCCATGAGAGAGGAGGAGGTCGGTCCAGGGTAGGACTATCAGGACACATCCTCCTCGCCTCTATGTATAGACATCCCAGGAGCACCACAGATCTGGACACTTGAATAGGACCCTGGCTGGTAATTTCCGCTAGTATTTTCTCAACAACTAAGGGCCCGATTCTCAAAGGTAAACTAAGACCAAAAGTCTAACTTTAGAACAAAAGTCTAACTTTACAATGAGTAAGTTTAGACATTTTGGTGTAAGTGTAGACCAAAAGTCTAAACTTAGACCTAGACTTTAAGTCTAAAGTTATACTTTTGGTGTAAGTTTAGACTTTTGGTCTAAGTTTACCTTTGTGAATCGGGCCCTATGTGTTTATTTTTTTGCACTCTTGGGTGTGGGAACTAAACCTGCCTTTACGTTTTTGTATTGCTTTTACTATATAAATGCTAGTGCCACAAGATGACATAAAACCTCATAGGAATGCTGCTTCACAAACATCTTAGCTCATCTTTGAGCAATTGCAACCACACAGTACTTTACAAAGGTGTGGTGCACTCAGTACGATTTCGCAAAACTTAGTACGGATTCGGGAGAGACTCAAAAGTACCTTTTTCAATAACTACCTTCTCTGTGAAAAACAAAAAATAAAGCCTTCTATTTGAGGTATTGGCTAAATTCTATTCTTTCTATTCTTCATTTACAATCTCATAATTTTACGTTAATAAGGACAATCCTTCACAGATCTAAAAAGACTGCATTGCCATTATCTTCTTACAGTGATTTTGTTCAATTTATAGTCAAAAATCTAATTTGTACCTTGTACAAGATTGCTCCTGGAAGGAAGGATGGTTGTGTTTTATTGAAGAAACTCAATCTAAAGGTCCATATCTTAAGTAACTATTGTCCTACTGCAAAGCTATTGGTTAAAGCCAAACTGGTAGACAAGATAGTAATACTTAGAAATATCCTTGAAGAGCCTCATTGTCTCTACCCTTTTCAGTTGGGTTTCAGGCTGAGACCCAGCACAGAGAAATCCCAAGTTGAGTTTGTGGATGACACCTGAAATTTGTTGATGAAGTTCAGGCTGGTCCTGTTGGCAGTGCCTAACACCTTCAACATAACATCCGTCTTTCTTGAGTTTCCATTGTTTTCAATGTGACCTAGTTTGATTTTCTTTGCTGGTAAGTCTCAGAGAGTCCGGCGAGGACCTCTCATCTCTGCCTCATCTTTCTGCAGAGCTCCTTAGTAGCCTCCACTATCTGTAGCACTTTCCAGCATCTATTTAGCTCCATTATTTAACATTAGCGATGAATGCACCATCAGGTGCCAGTTCTGTGAAGATAACATCAAGCATTACATCAGGGTTAGAGGTCCAGATGAAGACTTAACTCCCACTCGGACCCGACACGCTGTATAATCTCACAAATGACATCAGAGAGAACACACCAAGTCACATCATCAGGGAATTTGCCACAACTTACATAGTATATAACACCTGTGATGGCTGCCCCTTAAAAGCCCCCTGTGCCTCTAAAGGTGGAGCAGACTATAGTTCTCCCACTTCTAAATAAGTCAGAGGAACCATGAGTTTGGCAGGACAGGAAAGCCACCATTTGATGTCACTGCCTCTGTCCTGTGAAGAATAAACAACTTCCTTAGTCACTAATTATTCAAAGCCAAAAAGAGTCACCCACACAGTCTCTCGCTGTCCTTTACACACTTCATAGCAGGCTTAGGATTTAAGGTTGCATCAGGTACCTTAAGAAGAATTTCAAGTGTTTTTAGGTTTTTGCAGTTTTAGAAATCGACCCAAAGGTATTGGAGCACTGCATGAGCACCAATTACATTACACAAGGACACATTCATATTCAGCAAGATTGAGGAACTGAGTTAGATACTGGCGGACGGGTTTCTCATCACAACGGTGATGGCCCACCAAAATCTAAATCCCATTATTTCCTATGAGATTTATATTTCTGCGGACGAGATATCCGTCATCATTGTGGCAGAGTAACCCATCCGCCAAAATCAGGCCCAAAGTGATTTGCCCATAATCACACGATGTTGAGCCAACGCCGAGACTCAAACCTGGTTCCACAGCTCCAAAGTCGGCAGCTCTGACCGTTATGCCATGGTTTTACACATTGTCACTTGCCTACTTCACATCTCTGCCCATCAGCCTTAACTAAACCTTACCTGACAGGACTTACATGTAGGTAGGAATGATATGCATTGACAAATCAATCAAGCATGATATTTTTAACATGTTTACATCTAACAACACATTCCAGATTTATTAATACAGTTCAAAGACCAAATATGGTATTAAAACAGCGCAGCACAACTAACGTGAGAAATCACTATATACTGCCTTGCTGATTGCTCGAAGCAATCACAGGGGAAAATATTTCTGCTACTACATTCACAAGGTCTAATCAATGTTATTTTAATCAACTGCAACAACAACCCCACCTGTATGTAGGGGAAAATAGAGTAGCATAAACAAAGTGTGCAGATGCAAGAATTCAATATATATGGTATGTTTTACCACTGCTGAAGGGGGGGGGGGGGTGGAATACATAACTCACTCGAAGCCTCACACTAGACCACTGGCTAGAAAAGGACGCCCCCAGTTTTATGTATGGCTTTATTGTTGAGTAGAAAGGACGCCCCCAGTTTTATGTATGGCTTTATCGTTGAATAGAAAGGACGCCCCCAGTTTTATGTATGGCTTTATCGTTGAATAGAAAGTACGCCCCCAGTTTTATGTATGGCTTTATCATTCATTCAATAGAAAAGTATGCCCCCCCGTTTTATGCATGTGTTTATCATTGAATAGAAAAGGACCCCCCCCCCCCCATTTTTATGTACGGCTTTATTACTGATCAGAAAAAGGACACCCCCAGTTTTATGTATAGCTTTATCACTGAATAGAAAAGAGTGCCCCCTGTTTTTATTTGTTACTTTATCATTGACCAGAAAAGCCCCACCCCCTCGTGTTTTATGCATGAATTTGACATTGACAACAGGAGGACCCCCCAATTTAAGATGAGACCCCTTTGTGTGCCCTCTAAACGCCATTTTTAGCAATGGCATTGCCCTGAGATACTTCATTTAGAAATAAATGTCAAATGTATGGGCGAGTCTAGAATCAACAACTGAACCACAATGTGGGGTGCAACAGCTATTGAGAGATCAACTACTAACAGCCCGGTGTGATTGCATCCTTGCCATGATGTGCTTTTTTCTCTTATTTGGCCCACCAAACATACTATATTTATTAGATGATTATATACTCCTTTCAGTGTGATGGACATTGAAGCTTCCTTCAGTGTAGCAGACGTTGGAATTTCACTTTGAGAGAACCTGTCCTCGGAGCTAAGATCAGAAAAAAACAGCATAGCAATGTAGATTGATGCTCATTCAATATAGCCAGGGTTTGCTTTAGCACTGATGGCGCCCAGAGCAGCACTCTTGTTTGACCCCCCCCCAATCCCATGAATACCTCCTCAGATTCCCTCACTACCACCCAGCCTCATCTCTCCATTGCCCCTCTCATACATGTGATTTGTTTTAAAGCGCTTGTAAAGACTGGCTTCACTAATCCACTTGGCTATCTACATAAAATACAGTTCTCTTCTTTGCAGCAGGCATATTAACCCTCTGCGCTACTTTATGGTGAATCAAAACTGCCACTGGACAAAACGCCATCTCTTGATCTAGCAAGATCATTAATCACAAGGGTTATCTTGACATTTTAATTGCTTCCTGAAGGCTGGACGCACAAGGAACTTTTCAGCAGGTGCTTTTAAAGCTCCAAATCTGTATGTTATTGCTATACACAGCGCTCCCCTGAGGTCAGCCCCCCGCACCGGACGCACCACCCTAAACCCGGCCCTGAATGTAGCTGATAAGTTACAATAAACAAAGAAAATGAGGTGCACTACAAAATATTCTTGTTTCTTCTGTCCATTAGCTCCTTTAATACTATCACATTAACCATACAGATTTTTAAATATGTAGTAATGGTGTTCAATAGCTCTTTTTTACCCGCCTTGCTTATCGGCGCGAACAGCACTGAAATTGCAAAAACATGGTGTCTGTTTAAAATCACATGAAATTATTTTCTATCTATTACAGAACTGGGCGGAGGGTTGTTAAATGTATGGCAGAAGAGATGCAGCTGTGCATCTTGCCTGAAATAAGCTTTTAGTTAATCAAATATTTACGGCGCGATACACACAGTGGTCATGTTGCACAGGCAACGGTAGAAGAGCGCCTGAAGAGATATAAAGGTGGATGTGCGTAGCTATGCAGACTCAGAGACAGAACATCTGGCCCAATTAAAATTCCTTGAGTTGAAACCACATCTCCAGCCCAATCAAGGTCTTTTGTCTTGATAAATCACACAATGCATCCCCCATCCCTTCCAGATTTCTTTGAACATTACTTTAAACGGCCACGTCAGTGTGATATTTCTCTAAAATGCCATTTCTAATTCTTGACTTGTGACACATTCATAGCCCCGTTGATATTTGAAGAAGCCATTTTCCCATCTTTAAGCACAAGCAGGGGCTCGTAGCTGCCTTATTAACAAGACATTTTGAAAAGGTGAAGTTGAGGGTAGATATCTCTGTTGACACTGTGTGAGAGATTGTCGCTAGATCACTGATGGGACAAAGTCTATCCTCAGTACTGAATAACAGAAAAACATACACACGTAAATACAATATGGTGCTGATTTCTTACATACATTTTGAGAGGTTTGGCTGCACAGTGAACTACTGATTCTATGTGCTTTATATGTACTGTCATTCTACACCTGAATTCCTCACAAAGATGAGTTAAAGATGGATGAACACCTAGTACTGGCGGAGGAAATTCAAGGAGTACATAAAGAGTTTTGTATTAAATGTTGTACTGCAACTATTTCCGAGTGCAACAGATGTTTTACCTGAAAATCTATGGCACCTTAATCTGTACAAGTACTGTACCACCATTTGCTAACATATTTATATCAAGGTATGTAGATCAAAGGCATATTTTTAATATGGGTCAGGGCGGCTGAAAGGGCAGCTGGATTTAAACAACAGGGGGATCAAAGATGAACGCAGTCGAAGGAAGATTACTCATGTCATAATCACACGGAAGACAATGTATTTCTGGTAATGATCATAAAATACAGCTTGATGGCTGGATCACAACACTTTATAAAAAAAGAAACCATGCAGACAAAAACACCTTGTTGCATGCAGAATCTTTAAAATACCAGTTGGTCTTTACACAGTCAATGTGACTGAAATTGATTATTTCTTTAAAAAAAGATAAGCTTGAATGCAAACAAAGCAAACACATGTTGGATGTAGTATTGGAATATACCTAATGACAAAATTGAGAAAATGCATTAGAACTAAGAAAATCCTTAATGGATAAATTAAGCAACTGATAATGGTCAAGTTTCTTTCATTTTAACAAATGCTATGACATTGGTGCAGCAGAGAAAGTTGGGAACAGGATATGTCTAAACAAAACAATTAGGGAAATTATGGAACTGTGTGAGGAGAACTTGCAGTACTAGGCCTAAGATTTAATTACCCACTTAAAGAGAATATTCAAATTTTAGTCAATGTATAGGCTCAATACCTAAAAACAATACTCTTCTTAGTAACAATGACCTCATAATTATACATTGCTTTGATCACAGATGCCTGTGCAGAACATCTTTTACAACTATTACCCAATCCAAACCAGCTCTCATTGTATTGACATGTGAAGGATGAGATGTTGACTTGACATGCCAATCACACACAGATTTCAGCAGCAAGTGCTCAACACGGTTTTTTCGGCTAGAACTAGAAATGTTGTAGATTTTATGCTATGTGAGTAAAAATACAAATGTCTGTATTTATACTCACATAGTCAAATTAATTTAGGTGTCATCTACACCAGTGGCACACAATTGTTTAACCCTACAAAATGGATTCCATCATACTGAGTTCTAAAAAGAACAATATTACATACTTTCATACATTCTCAACACAATAGGTTTCAATAGCGCGCTTTATTCACACATACATTACTTCATTATGTATTTAAATGTTACAACCATCTGTAAGTAAACTAAAGCATCTTTTGTTAAAGAAATGAAGCTACAAATAGCCTCTTGAAGAGTGCCACAATATTACTCCTTAATAAAGTTAAACATTTCTAATGAATCATCTCTACATCAATACACTGAAATAGTTATCACCAGCTCAATAGTTCAATAATAGCTCAAAAAATAAGATAAAGCTTCATCAGATTTCATTAGAAATATAAAAATATTAGCAATGATGAGAATATTATTATTAATGATAACAACAATAATATAATATTAAAAAGCAAGTCTTGTCGGCAAATGCCACCAAATCTAAGAATCATGGAAATCATTACAATGTTGGGTCACAGGATATTTTTAACCCGTGCCCTTTTCTGATTGCCCAAATATGTTCCACGATATGCACACATAGTTGTCTGACTGTACTGCCTAAATCCAACGGGCCACAAGTGCACAGGAATATGTAGACAATATATGTATTTCTGATTTTTAAAAGGACTCACAACCTCTTGTCATTTTTGCACATTATCAGTCACATTTATTGATTGGTAGCTGATACAAATTACAACCACCACACTTGCAAAAACTGAGGGCCAGATTTAGATTTCAGTGGATGGGTTACTCTGTCCCAATGGTGACTGATATCCTGTCCGCCAAAATATAAATCCCATAGGAAATAATGGGATTTATATTTCGGGCGGACGAGATATCCGTCACCATTGTGACGGAGTAACCCTTCTGCCAAAATCTAAGTCGGGCCCTTGGTCCCAGATTTACTAATCTTTCATGCAATGTAATGCGGCAATGGAGCTTGCTGCGTTGCACTGCATGAAAGGGAGATAGCAGAAATGTGCCATATTTACTAAGATTCAGCACATTTGTGCTTTCTCCTTGTGTTGGCGCACTTGTGGCAGCCTAGTGCCAGCACAGACACCCCTGCACCATGATGCAAGGGTGCCTGCGTTATGGTCAGGGTTGTGTTTGTGCAGGGATACCTTCCTGCACAAAAACAATCCTTAGAGACGTATTCCTCTTTGTATGTGTGCTGCAGAATGCATCAAAGAGGAAGTAAAGAGGTAAAATAAAGATAATTCTCCTTGTTTCGCCAAGGTCGGGTAGTGCACCCTTTTGGTGGGAATCAAGGTTTGTAGACTTTACTAAATCTGGGGTTGACTCAATGCCTTCCAAATGCAGCGCTGCCTTGCATTACTTTTTTTTATCACCAAGCCACGCAAACCCACAAAATCAGGCTTTGAGTGGCTTAGTAAAACCCGAAATATATTTTGTGCAAGGGCTGCATTAAAACATGATGCAACCTTGAAGGAAAATATTAGTAAATCCGAGCCCCTAATGTCTGAAACCAAGTGCAGGAATTTTTATGGAGACTATTGAGAGGCTCCTAGTTTTTTTTTTTATAAAGTAATTTTTATTGTTTTGAGGAAAGAAAAAAGTTAAGCAAATAGGCATATACAACTGCATAAAAACAACTAAAACAATGAAAACAGTTACTGCTCGAGTACCCTCAACCCAAACCCACTTAGAACTCAGTGCGTCGTGTCTGCGCCTCAAAGTAGTAGGCAATACATTGATCTCAGGCTCATATTGAGGTGTATAAGTAGTGAGGTGAAAACCTGACACAGGAGTAACCCAGTCTCATCTCTGTAACAATTACCTCCCCGAGGCGCAGGGTCTTACTTCGTATCAGTCCCCCGTCAAGGCTTCCCACTTTCCCCATATTTTGTGGTGTTTACTTGGGCATCCCCTGGCCTCGTATACCAGTTTCTCACGTTGTGCACACCAGTCCATCCCTCGACTCCATTTAGATAAAGATGGTGCTACTCCCGCTTTCCAGTCTGTCATGATATCTCTTTTAGCCACTAGGCATGCCACACCCAGAAACGTCCCGTCTGCTCTCCTCAAGTCCACATCTCCCATTACTCCGAGTAGAAGTGGGAGCGGTGCGCAGGTCACTTCTTCCTGCAGGGCCCTAGAGATCCGCTGAGTGATTGCTTTCCAGTAGGTCTCTATGATCGGGCATGCCCATATCATATGAAAGAAATCAGCTTATGGGCTGGGACATCTGGGGCATCCGGGTGTGGGGCGAAGGCCTGCTTTGTGCAACCTCGCAGGCGTGAGATATGCCGTGTGGAGGTAGAAGGATTGCAGGAGACGGAATCGGGTGGACATCGTTAGGGTCCGGGGTGCCATCAGTGCCTCTCTCCATCCCTCCTCCTCTATTGGTCCCACCCATTCCCCCCCATCTGTGGCGAAGTCCCTCTAGAGGACCAGAGGTGTTAGCTATCAGATAGCGGTATATTTGAGAAATTCCACCTCTTCCTAAGCCACCCATTAATACCTTTGCTTCCATGGGGCTGTACTCGGAGATGTGGTCACCCATTTGTGTATGTGTTAGCAAGGCGTGGCGGAGTTGAAGGTATTTGTGGAATTGTGTTTTGTTTAAGGAGAAGAGTCCCTGAAGCTCCTCGAATGACCTCATATGCGCTCCCCCCCCAGACGTCTCCTATTGTAGAGATCCCTATATTGTCCCATTTCTGGAACCCCCTCAGTCCTGCCACCTCAGCAAGGAACCTCCCGTGCCACAACGGGGTCTGTTGGGTGATGCGATTCCACCAACCTGTTACTTTCTGGGCATCTCGCCACCCCATCAAGACCACTTTCGTCACCTCTGGGATAGTCCGAGGAATCGGGCATCCATAAAGAGCAACAAAGACCCAGGGGTAGCCCAGGGTGTGGAGTTCGAGTCGGTACACGGGATCCGACCAGCCTCCCCCAACCCAGTCATTGATGACGAGCAGATGTGTTGCAAGGTGGTAGTAGTAGATGTTGGACATCCCCAGCCCTCTGTCATAGACGTCTCTTTGACATGTAGTAAGGGCCAGTCTAGGTCGGGTACCCTTCCACAAGAAGTAGCGTATCATTGAGTCAAGTTCTTTAAACCATCTCTTGGGGACTGGGTACGGGAAGTTCTGTAGTAGGTAGAGGAGCCTAGGGAGAACCATCATTTTAAAGAGTGCAATTCTCCCAAGCAGGTTAAGGGGCAGGGTTTGCCAATGTTGAAGGTCGACTTTGATTCTGGTAGATAGAGGTGTAACGTTCAGTTCCCATGCTAACTCCGGGATGAGAGCAACGTGGACCCCCAAGTATTTGAAACGGTTCCGTCAGATGGGAATGTTCCGTTGCCAGTCGATACTATCTCTCGAGGGGTGCAGGGGGACCAGCAGAGATTTACGTGGGTTTAGTGTGAGGCCTGAGGCCTCTGAGAAGAGGCCCAGGATCTGTAGAATGCGCGGGCCACTTGTAGCTGGGTTGGCTATGTATAGGAGAACATCGTCGGCGTAGAGTGCCACCCGGTCCTCCGGTCCGGTGGGCCAAGACCATCCCTCAATTAAAGGGTCCTCTCGGAGCAATTTTGCCAGGGGCTCTATCACGAGCGCAAAGAGCAGCGGAGACAAGGGGCATCCCTGTCGAGTGCCACGACTAATAGGAAATGGGTCGGATATAGCTCCGTTCACCTGCACCCTGGCCGTTGGGTGTGAGTATAGTAAACCCACCAGTTTTCAGAATCTAGGGCCAATCCCGTTGCTCTGCAGGACTTGATCCAGATAGGACCAGTCCACAGTGTCAAAGGCTTTTTCGAAGTTAAGTAGGAGCAGGGCCTTGGGGGATTGAGCCAGGACTCCACGATGTGCCAGGGCTAAGTGCAGCCGTCTGATACAGTGTCTAGTACTTCGGGAGGGCATAAAGCCACATTGATCGGGGTGGACCAGATCAATGAATTGGGGGTCGGGAGCGCTGTCCTCAGTCTGGTGGCGAGGATAGAGGACAGTATTTTAACTTCTATATTTAGGAGAGATATGGGTCGGTAGTCTGAACAATGTTGCGACGGGGGATGTGTTTTGGGGATTACTGCGATTGTGGCTTGATCGATTCCGATAGGGAATCGACTGTTGCTCTCCGCTTCGATGTACATGTTGAGGAGGTGAGGACCTAATATGTCACTGCATTTACTGTACAACTCTGCTGGGAAGCCGTCGGGCCTGGGGTCTTGCCCGAGGCCAGGGTGGCTATTGCGCCCGTGACCTCTTCTAAAGTTATTGCCTCCTCCAAGCTATCTCGAACTACCTGGGAAAACCTGGGGAGGGTAATGTCATTGAGGAGCGGGTACTCCCTCTCTACCTGTGGTCGGGGACGTTCTTTGTATACCTGTGCGTAGTAAGAAGCGAAACTTTGTGCAATATCTCTAGGTGTCGTAGCGAGGGTCCCCACCCCATACTCAATCTCTGAAATAACCCTATTGGCCATAGGTCGTGTGGCCAGCCAGTGTAGGAGTTTCCCATTCCTGTCCCCCCAGCCATATACTCGAGCTGCCGAAGCCCTCCAGGTGTGTTTGGCGGATTCTAATACCAGGATTTTAATTTATTCGCGCACCTTCATGAGTTGCCGCATGCAAGTGGCCGAGGGAGAGGTGGAGTGCCGGCGCTCGATGCGCAGTGTGTGGGCCTCTAATTCTGTTACTTGTGAGTTTCGCGCACGCTCACGTATGCGAAGGAGGTGTTTGGCATGTCCGCTAATTGTCGCCTTACACGCGGCCCAGATCGTGCCTGAGGATTGCACCGATCCTAGGTTCTCTTCAAAGTATTGTGTGAGATGACTTCTGATCGCTATTTTGTATTCTTCGTCTTGTAAATACTTGGGGGAGTCCGGCCACTACTTGACGGAGGGAAGCTAGAAAAGCATTGAATCCGGCTGGGGGGGGATATGCACATATGAGGTTAAGTGGTTGGCCATGTAGCGAGCCGGATACTGCTACGTATCTACCCTGTGGGTCGGTTCGTGTGGCTGTGACCACCATGGGCAATGTACGATGGAGTAGTATAGCTACACCCCTGGAGCCTCTAGAGAACCCTGAGTGATAAACCTTGTCATATCCTCCCCTCGTGAGCATAGGGCATCGAGTCCCAAGCAGATGCGTCTCCTGCAACAACACCACCGAAGGGATGTACCTACGAAGGGTACTATATACAGCCGACCTCTTGATCTTGTCCAAGATGCCGTTTACATTCCATGAGATTATCTTTGTCAGTGAGGGCCACGCGTGAGAGGGATAGGTATGTCTGTGTGTCTGGTGTCTACTTGTGAGTAGCGGGTCAATCGCCTCGAGCAGGAAAATAAAAAGGCAAAACCATAAATGAAACTTACAAAAACATTATTATGGAACTTCAATGTAAACTTATCACCCCTCAACCTCCCCCCACCCCATACTTCAACCCAGGAAGCATCTGTCGCCCAATTAACCAACCTTAACAATACAGCCAAATGGACTGACGTTGGAGTGGAGTAGTGGACCCCTCCGTTTAGGTGGATCATCTGCAATATGTGAGCGGAAAACCAAACCAAGTGCTGCGTGCGGCGGGCAGGTCATCATTTTCGGATGGATTTTCATTTGGCCTGACTGCCGGGTCAGTACAGTATTAGTTAAAGGCTCAGGTGGAGCGGAGCAAGTCTTGTTGGTTACTTTAGCCAATCGTTGGGGACTGGCTCAAGCGGTCTCCATCCACTACTCGATTCGTGTCTCTGTCCTCTGAGTCAGCGACTGGGATCTCCTCGGGTCCATGGCTAGGATCACAGTCTTTACCTTCGCATGCAGGACTCCCAGAGCCCCTCCGACCCCCACGCCTGGATCTAGTGCTCTTTACGCCTTACGCTGTTCCCTCTGGAAGGGCCGCTGGCTCCCAGAGGGATCTTCAGCCAGTCTTCGAGAACCCCCTCGGTGTCCAAGACCCTCTTCGGTCAGCCAGTCCCAGGCCTCCTCCGGAGAGTTAAAGAGGTACCCCTTGCCGGCCATGAGGACTTTTAAGCGTGCAGGGAATAGGAGCATATAGGAAAGCTGCATGGCCCTGAGTTTCTGTTTTACCTGATCATAGGACCTACGCCGGGTCTGGACCTCACGAGTGTAGTCTGGAAACACCAGGATCTTGCTGTTTTCCCAGCTTAGGTCGGCTGAGTGTCTGGCCTGCCTGAGGACTCCGTCTCGGTCTTTAAAGTTCAGGAAGCGTGCAATCATCGGCCTCCGAGGGCCGCCCGGAGGAGGCCGAGGGGCCAGAGCCCTGTGGGCTCGTTCAATTGCAAACCGGGGCGAAAGGACGTGCTCCGGCATCCAGGACCTGATCCAGCGCTCAAGGAACTCAGAGGCATTATTGTCTTCTGCTCCTTCCGGGAATTCTACGAAGCGCAAATTATTGCGTCTTGATCGGTTTTCTGCATCTTCGGCACGGCGGTGGAGCTCCCCTGTACGGGTCTGCAGCTGGGCCACTTTAGTTCTAAGGTCGGCTAGTTCGTCTTCCGTCTGAGAGACACAGGTCTCTACTTCTGTAATACGATCCACTGCATTTTGGAGGTCCTGCCTGATGAGGCCCACGTCCTCACGTACCTCTCCTATTTTGGTTTCCACAGCCAATTGCGATGATTGGATAGCCAGTAGGATTGCATTCACTCCGTCTGGTGCATGGCCTCCAGAGCGGGCCCCACCGTCGCCCCGGGAAGTCGCCGAGGTGGCAAACTGCTCGATTTTCTGCTGGGAGGCCGGGAGTTGTTTATTTGCTCTGTCTTTCCCCATTTTCCACTGAAATGCTTCCTATACTTCTTTATGACGTGTGGGATTATTGAAAGCCCAGTCTTCAGCACCTGGTAGCATCCGAGGTCTCCAAGTTCAAGAGGGTTGTTTTAGGGGCGCATCCACTCTCACCAGCTCTGTCTCTTATCCTTCTGGACGAGGGATACTCTCCATCTCACCCGCATTTCATGTGCAGCCGCTCCACCCTCTGTTTTTCCCAGGTCCACTTTCCTCCGATATGGCCTGCAGGCAAGCGTCTATATATACAGTTTTGAAAGGTTAGATGCGGGTTGGTGTTACGTGCTTTCTTAAACAGATCAGTCCTCTGCCGGAGAGGGGACATCATCAGTATGTCGAGCGTCTAGGAAGCACCGCAGTAAAAGTTATTTCGAGGCCTTTATTCTCAGGCCTCTACTAGCGCCGGGCACTGCGGCTTCGCGCTCCGCATTTCAGTCCAGTCGTCAGCGCCACCTCGCGTCCCAAGGACATCCCGGCACCAGCCGGGCCTCCAGCGCGAGCGCCCCAGCGAGCTCGGCGCCGCCGCAGCAGATCCTCCCGCCCCCCAGCTATTCCAGCGGGGAGCCACGCTCCTCCAGACACTCCAGCGCCCGGCCACCTCTACAGCCTGGCTCGAGGGTCAGGCCCCGGTCGGGGGCTGTCGTTCAGCTGGGCCGTCTGCCCTTACCTCCTCCAGCTCCCCACGTGGGTTGGTGGGGACCTCCGAGGCCCCAGGTCGCTCCGGCCCGATGGGTTGCCGCCTCCGTCGGTCCGCCACCTCCGGCCCCGGTCTCGGCCAGCAGTCTCTACCCCGGAGAGGGGAGGCGGAGTCCACAACAGCCGAGGCGGCCGCCTTCTCCCTCACTCTGGCTTCGCGCGGCACGGCCCCAGAAGGGAGCGCAGGAGTCGAGCCTCTCCTACTCCCTTTATCGGCGATTCGGCTCCGCCACAGGGGCTGCGTCAGGCTGCCACGGCCCGCGCCGCCATTTTGGTCACTGGTCCGGGCGTCCCTCAGTCAGACCCGGACCCTGCCTCTCTCTGCCTCTCGGCTCCCTGGGTTCCTCAATGGACAAGGAACATCCCAGGGCCGACAGGCAGTCGTATAAAGTAGGTATGGGGTCGGTTTCCTCTGGCGGATGACGGAGGGGTCCAGAGCACTCTCAGAGTGTGACCGCCATCTTGACGCCCGAAGCCACGCCCGAGATGCTCCTAGTTAATCAATCACTACTGCTCTGTAAAAGCACAAGCTCAACGTGGGAGAGATGTTATTCTTTAAGACTTATTTTCTAACAGAAGACTCTAATGTTTGTTTAAATATATCCTAAGTTTAGTACGCTGATTGGAATAATGAGTAAGGAGGTGAAAAACTATAACTGACGCCCGGCATGCACTGTGATGTCATCAATGATGTCATTTCAGATCTCATCAGTGATATTATCAATGATGTCATAGAACATGTCATGAATGATGTACTACATGAGGTCATAAGAAGTGTATGGTGAGTAATGGTTACTTCAGATATAACTGGTGAATTTCCATGTTTTTTTTTTAGTTGAACATTACGTTTTAACTGCCATTATCACCTAACTATGACATCATTTTATTTTTTTCAGTGAATTTCTACTGTTTATTTTTAACGGAAAGTAACAACATAAAGAAATGTCATTTTAAGTAAGGCAGACTTTCTGGCTTTGTCAAAGTGCCAGAACAGCAAAATCTAAAAGGCTTCCCTACTGGCTTTAACACATCAGTGTATATAAAGCAGACCAGCTTCCAATAACGACTCAGTAGGGATCCGCAGATTCCAGTAATGATTATTTGGGGATCCACAGATGTCAAAAGGTTAAGAACCTCTGGGTTAGGTTAACCAGCCAGTCCTGGTGGAGAGGAGAAAGGCTTCTCACTATTTACATTGTCACTTATTGTCAAAAGCAGTGCCATAGAGGAACTGGGACTTTCAGGAATCTTAGCTACATAGCCTAAGAATGCAACTAGTGGTGCACATGATACATGTATCCTCAACATTTTCTGCAGCAATGAAAACACTTTCCACCATTTTTTAGCTACTGCTGGGCTGACTTCCTGTGACCTGAAATGGTGGGGGTAACTTGTCTATTAATGTTGCGGCAAGCCAATTTCCACAAGCTCCTGTGGGACTCACAAGAGCTTCTCTCTCCAACAGGAGCAATAAGGCCAACAGAAAGAAAGCCTTCTCTGCCAATCAGATTGATGTATCCTTTAAAGTCGCATGCTTGCAGGACTCATGTGAGACTCCCACAAACCCACCCATCCAGATATACATACATTTTGCACCTTCATTTCTCAAAAAATACTGAATGGATTTACATCAAATCACAAAAAGCATGAATTATGTTAAAGATTTAGCCTTGTGACAAATTTGGTGTATTTCTGTTCAGCCATTTGGGCTGTAGTACTGTTTAAAATTCCCTATGGAAATTGCATGGAGAAATTTTGCTTTAGGACCCCACTTTCTCTTGTCCCAAACCTGAAGGGTTTCACGCCCTCAATTTCCTTACAGATCGTTCGGCGCTTCATCAGGACCAAAAATCACGTTTACTCATAAGCTGCTATGTATCCCTGATCGAATTTTAAGAAAAGAGACTACTTACATAAAGCACTACACCGCATATAGCCTAAATTGGCGAACCCTGCCATCTTTGAGGGCGCGAAACATGTTGACCGCAGAGATGAGCTAAAGGGAAAGTGTCCCTGTTAGGTTTGTTTTTGTTTGGAGAGTGGTGGAACTTTACCCCTTCTCCACTCCTGCGTGTTTTTAATATTGACCAATGTCCTCCACATTAATTAAAACGTACAGTTTGGAGGCTCTTGAGCCAATTTTATCTTTTTTCTCTTCTGCTTTTTTTGAGTTGAGGTTTAAATTCATTCCTACCTCTATCATGGCACACACTACCATTAAGATCTCCAGCAAAGTGCCCTCGCGTGGGGCCCGCCAGACACTGCAGCGCCAGTCTGACGAGGAGCTGGCCCTATAATGAAGCATGACATCCAACGGGTGTGTGAGGGCTTTCGCTTCTAATTTAAGAAGTGTTCTTCTTTGAACCTGTGCCTACTATTAAGGAACAGTGTACTCTCTTGACTTATTTAGTGCTTGGGGAGGCCGTACACTGGACCTTGGCCAAAATCTCCCTGTCCCCCTTGATTTTGTTCAGCTGGAATTCCCACCATGGTTACTCCTGCTTTATTCCATGACAATGAAACACATGCGCAGGTCCTAGGCTTGTCATTGGTGCGCAGACACTGTACCTGATACTTGCATATTTTAAAGCTTCATGTACCCTGAGCTGACACTTGACGCCGAATTCGTCAAAGCCCAGAAATATACGAGGCATAATTATTTCCAACACATGCACGCGCACACGCACTTTTAATAGGTTTGCGAGAGCGTGCTTTAAGAAGCATTTGCATCTTGGGGACACTCGCCAAAATAAAGATCAAGTGGGGCTCTTGATGGTCTCTTCTTTTTTTTTTTTTTTAGAGAGCCTGTTATTATCAGAGACGAGATGCACAAAGGAAGGCGCTATTTCTGGCTTTGCTACAAGAATGTTTCCCTCTCTGTTTGACGTCACCAGCAGTACAACTAAGCAACAGAGCCCACTGCTTGTCTCAGGTTCCAGCAGCCAGCGCTAGAAGGAAGGGGGAGGGGTGACATGAGGGTTGGGAGGGGGCGAAGTACGGCAGCCCATGCATCTATTTCTACTTTCAGACCCACGTGTAGAAACAGCATTATAGTAAACGTGTATGTATATGAAATATGTAAATGTGGAATCTACACGATAGAGGATGTGTCAACTAAAGTAATGCACTGACTACTTACCGGTAATGTTGATTACTCCAAGTTCTAGTCTTCGTTGTCACAGTCCTTACACAGTGAGGTTTGCCTCGTTACACAGACTGGATTAACCTACCACAGCCCTGACAAACAAAAACACTTATACCCAGTCCCTAACTTAGGCTCCTCCTCCTCCCAGGGAGTTATATAGAGAGACTTAGCCTTCTGCGATAGTTCCTGAAATACCAACCATCTCAGTGGGGCTGTGATCAAAACCAGCCATATCTAGAACTGTGATGAGGAGGCCCAGGGCTCAGAGTAACGAAGACTACTGATGCGTAATCAGGACGGTATCTCGTGATCCATCTTCCCTGTTCCAGTCCTTACATCGAATGGGTATACCAAGGCAGAAAACCCAACCACATGGGTATCAGAAAAGAACTAGGCCTGGGTGAAATTTTAATTATGCCAGGCAAATGTGCGTATTTCTGGAATTTCGCGTTACGCTTGGTACACAAAATTCCTGAAATGACACCCTTACGCCACTTCGCAGGATTACGTGCCATTCACAGTAAAAAAATGATTTCAAGTGCATGGTAACAACAGAATGCAAGTGGCCATTGTTTGCAGTGTTTCGTTTAGATATGCCCTGGTGCCAAATATTGACGTGAGGTCGCATGTTGTCCTAAAATTTAGCAGGAAACAACAGATTTGCATTTTGTGCCATTTTGCATAGTTTTGCGAAAATTTGGCATCATTACGCAAAAGTAAATTACACAAATTTTGTACACTCCCAAAAACTGAAGAACCTAGAAACAAGAATTATTGACTGAACTATCAAACGTGTAATTAGTTTTCCAAAGCCAACAGACAGTGGCTCCCAGAGACCGGGATTCGGTGGCGTACTATTGTGGACAGACTCTGCTTCCTCCTTCCCCTGGAGTGGTGTTAACACGGAAACGGGAACACCCAGAAGAGCCCAATGCCCAAGTCCGTCAGGAAAAACCCATAGAAAAGGCTGCTCTAAAGAACTGGCCAGAAGGGAAGACACAGAACTAACCTGCTGCAGTGGCGGCCGGTAATTTAACCAAGGAAGGATGCGTACACATACACTCACCCACACCCATCCATTCACACATGCCCAGTGGCAGCCGGCAGCTTTAGGAGGGGGGTGGGCGGGGCACACACACACACACACACACACTCTCATTCTTTCACACACAGACACGCACGCACCTCCATTAACAACACTCATACCATTCAAACATGCACGCACGCACAAAACACTCAATTTGAAACATCACCCACATACACACACACACACACTTACCTTCAGCCTCCAGGTCCCAGGAGGGTTGGGACGGCTGCCTTCCCTCTCTAGCTGACCTTAGGTCAGCCAATGAGGGAAGGCAGCAGTCCCAGCCTCGTCACAGAGTGGGATGGGGTCATTGAGACTGCTGACCCCACCCTACTCTGTGACGAAGTGTCACTGATTGACACTCGCCCTGGGCACTTCAGGGCTTAAACTGAAGCGCCCAGGGAGAGTGTCAATTGGTGACGCTTTCCTCGTCACCCAGGGGAGGGCCTCGAGGCACCTTTGCTGGGCTGAGGAGGTCACGCCCATAGGAGCTGTGACCTCCTCAACCCAGCAAACTTCAGCTCAGGCAGCCAGGAGTCTGCGCAAATCGCGCATGTCTGCTCCTGGCTGCCTGAACTGAACATGAAGAGTGTCTGTCAGGCTGACCTTTCTTCATGGGGGGCAAAAGATGGGGGGGCGTGGCCCCTCCGCCCTAAAGGACGGGCCGCCACTGCACATGCCCATTCACAACACTTATTAACAAATACACATACATAAACGCATGCAGGCACCAAACATAAAAGTTACATTCATTGTAGAGAGGGAAGGCTCTGAGGTCCCAGGAGGGCTGAGACTGCTGCCTTCCCTTGTTGGCTGAGGAAAGACAGCAGTCCTTCACTCGTCACAGAGTAGCATGGGATCAGTGAGATTGCTGACCCAACCCCACTCTGTGCTGGAATGTCACTGATTGACACTCAGCCATGGGCATTTAAGGCTTAAAACTGAAGCACCCAGGATCGAGGCAGTCAGTGACATTCCCTCTCGTCATGATGGTGGTGGGCCTTAAGGTACTTTTGCCAGGCCAGGCTGAGGAGGTCATGCCCATGGGACAGTGAAATCCTCAGCCTGACAAAGTTCAGTTTCGCCAGCCAGGGGTATGCACATTGAGAGCATGTCTAGCTCCTGGCTGCTTGACCTGAACAAGAAGAGTGTCTGTCAGGCTGACTTATGCCTATCATGCTATGCTGCTGTTGACTTGTTGACACTCATAGAATGCTGCTTGCAGAAGCCAACTTGCACCTACTAAAGGGAGAGAACAGCTCTTTGAGGCATAGCAAACCCAACCAGGTAGAGAGAACAGCTCTGTGACCACCTAAAAATGCAGCCCTCCCTTGTGCAACAGAAATGCAAAAGAATCCAGAATCATCTGAACGGTAATAATCACAGAAAGACAATGATAAGTACTGCACAATACAAGTGGTGAAATACCACCATAGAAAAAAGGTTGTAATGGGCCCTTGAGGCCGAACTTGCAGGACACAAGAAGAAAGAATTAGAGAGAAAACTCAAAGGGAAGCACTTGTACCTGGTATGAAGACAGAGTAACCACCCCAATGATTGAGGAGAGACAGGAAGAGACCCAGAGGAACAACCTCAGGAAACTCTCGTAAAACCATGATCAAATCTAGAAACAGGCCCCTAGAAGACTCCCAGCATACCAACCCTGAACTTCCTAGGGTCTTGAGGTTTTGTCAAAATGATTAAAGCCAAGGTTAACTCTCTTTTGTTTTTTAAGAGACAATATCAGGACTCGCTGTTTAGTTCCAGCTGATTTGCATCAGGTACTTACAGGTACTGTCCTGTGACTACTGATGTGTGAGGAGGTATTAGCCTGCTTGGAACACTGACCAGGGCTAGAGCACCACGCAATACTCAGTCTGGGGTCACATAACTCTTTGCAGAACCCTACGATGATGCTCAACGTACTGTGGACACCTGCCTGGCAGATGAGTGCAGCCCCGAACCTCTGGGCTCATCCAACCCACCCACGAACGTCTCCCAAAAATCTAGGGTGACAGGCATGTGCCACTGCGTCCACCTAGAAAATTGTGGACCAGGAACAATTCAACAAAAACTTGGAGAAGACGAAAAGAGGACAAAGGAATAGACTGTATAAGCCATCCCCAATCCGCACCCCACCCCCAAAAACAAAGAGGACCGGCCAGCCAAAGTATAACCCAGACAATTATATATTCTGAAACGTAAAAAGGGCACCCTCCCCCTTGCAAAACGTGGGCGTAAAAAGGAAAAGAAACCTGTTGCAGAGTATTCATAGTAACATTAGCAGAAGGAGTGAGAGGACCCAGGAGATTTCTCCCCATGCTCATGGCTTCTAACTACAATTCCAGAGGAAATATCTTAATTTGAAAGCCATTGATTTTTCACTTATTGGGGGCACATAGGAATCCTTTGTGACTGAAGACTTCCCCAAGCAGGCGCGTGCTCATGGCTGCAGTGGAGCTTGAACCCTTAACTAATGCTAAGAGTCTGAAACCTTAACCGCGAGCAGCACTCCCAAAAGGAAGTGTGAGCCGGAACCATAGACCTGAAGCTCTCTGACACATAAACATGGCTCCAATGCATCAGTGGCACAATGAATGAAACACACTGACACTCACAGACAGCAGGAACCAAGCCTGCAACAAGGCTCAGAGACTTCCATGACTGACTGTCCATACAGTCGGGGTTCATCCCCTACCCCTAAAACAGCAAACACTGAAGAGTAATCAGCCCTCAGCCAGAGGTGGAAGGGACCAAGGAGCAGGATGCAGCCCAACGGGGACAGAGAGAAGATGCAACTTTAGAGAATAAACTCAGGAACTACTGGATATGAAATAGGAGCTGAAAATCAGCCCCAAAAATACTCCTGGTGCACAACAGGCAATCAATGCTTCTGTATACCTAAAAGGGACACACACACCTGCTGTTGTGACATGTGAATGTCCTCATTTCCTGCCTTGAAATGAGTAAGAGGTCATGAGTAACAGGTCTAAGAGGCAATCACTGTACAAACTGAGAGAGTGAATCTGACCAGACAAGCAAGAACCTAGAGTCGGATTGGATCTTTCATCAGACAGTTGACCAAGGTCACAGTGGAATCAAGCCCCAGACCCACAGGCCGAGAGTTCCGATCTGAACTCAGCGCTTCCGGTGATGCTCCTAATGAAATGAAAACACAGAAGCATGGAACAAACAGAGCTGTATAGGTGAAGCATCGGCCACACAACAAGGCTGGCTGTTTACTGTCAGTGTAACCATCTCTCTCCACTCCCATATACATATATGTTATTATAATATGTTTGCATGCATGCAAAAGAAGAGAATGGTAACACAAAATATGAAAATATTGACGTTCATAGCTATACTTGTGATTGAACGTGTCTGTCAAATCAGACAATCAACATTTTTCAGGAGTCAGATGGAATGTTCATGGCGCCCAGACACCACTGCAATGTGTTTCACTCTTCCTAGCCTTATTGTTTAAACCTGACAGAGGAATTGGGAAGATGCTCTATGGACTATGTGAATGGACGGCTGGTTTGAGGAACATGGGGCGAGCTAGAGTGCATCATTGCGCTGAAACAGGAAGTTCTGATGATAGTCACTGAAGGGACCCTCCTGCTATATTCTTGGTTATGGTTACAATGTAGCTTTTGATTTATTATTCCCCTGATGGTGTTTGTATGCCATATCATTTCCGTGAATCCTTTTCCATGGGCTACAGTTCATGTGTCCCTAAATATTTAGGTTGATACTGTAATGACCCCAACAAGTCACTGGATTTTGCTGATAATTACAAGGCTCACTGGCACATTGGTTTGGACCTGAGAGGAACCCCAAACAGCAAATGTGCTCATATGAATCCTGCCCTGGCCTCTCTGCTCCATTTGAGTGAGAGTGCCTTGTTCTAAGCTCAATGATGATTGAATTGTAACTATGAATTAATTATTCTCCTGATGGTGTTTAATTGTTATATCATTTCTATGAATCCATCTTCATGGGCTCCAGTTGGACTAATGTATGTCTGTGCTCAGTAAAGGTCTCTGTGGGAACCTCTGTGTAACTCAGTAGCAAACTTTTCAGCTCCACCTATGTCCCTCACTCTTCGCATATAGTTGGATTTGTGGCCCTGAAAGAGAAGTGGGGTCTCTCTATCTCCGTTCATGGGAGGGAAGGTCTACCTTCTTAGCCCTTTCCACTTAGGGAGAACTAAACTGAGCTTTATACACATATGATTAGCGTACATAAAACGAAAGCATACCATAAGTTCATAAACCTTTAAAATAGCGCCTCTGTCCGTAACGTTTGGACAGACAGTACAGAAATATTCAGATGTGCAACAAACGAATTAATTAATTAATTAATTTGTATAGCGTGCAAAACCCAAAACAAGGGTGTTCTGCAGCTAGGGTGAGAAACAGTAGAAAACTTTAATAAAGATGAAAATATGTAAGTAGTCAGCTGTTTGTAAAATATAATGAGGCAACTGGTTCAGAGTAAGTGAGGAGGAGGGAATTCCAGGCCTTTGCAGCAGCGACAAAGAAAGCCTGGCCTCCCATGTGTGCCCTGTGGTATATGGGGACAGCCAGGAGGTTGCTGAAGCTGGAATACACTGATCTGGTGGGAACACATTCTTTGAAGTTAGATGCTATATAGTGGGCAGGCAGGAAGCCAGTGTAACGAATATAAACAGTTGGACAATTGAAAACATAGCTTCAGTCCCACAAGAAGCCAGTGTGATGCTTTCAGATGGCTGGACATATGCAGGCATAGCTTTAGTCCCACAAGAAGCAGTGTGATGCCACAAGAAGCCAGTGTGATGCTTTCAGATGTATGGACAAATGCAAGCATAGCTTTAGTCCCACAAGAAGCCAGTGTGATGCTTTCAGATGGCTGGACATATGCAGGCATAGCTTTAGTCCCACAAAAAGCCAGTGTGATGATTTCAGATGGTTGGACATATGCACGCATAGCTTTAGTCCCACAAGAAGCAGTGTGATGCCACAAGAAGCCAGTGTGATGCTTTCAGATGGCTGGACATATGCAAGCATAGCTTTAGTCCCACAAGAAGGCAGTGTGATGCTTTCAGATGGTTGGACATATGCAAGCATAGCTTTAGTCCCACAGGAAGCCAGTGTGATGCTTTCAGATGGCTGGACATATGCAGGCATAGCTTTAGTCCCAAAATGGGGCATGCAG
Organism: Pleurodeles waltl; assembly: GCF_031143425.1. Classification (NCBI taxonomy): domain Eukaryota; kingdom Metazoa; phylum Chordata; class Amphibia; order Caudata; family Salamandridae; genus Pleurodeles; species Pleurodeles waltl. The sequence continues at coordinate 1,143,881,462 of NC_090448.1, forward strand.
CGGCGTTCTGCGTGAGTTGCAGTTTGTAAAGACTGTAAACATGAGTAATCTAGCCAGATACAATGAGCCTTTGAACTATATTTATCTGAAAATGTTCCAAAAGGATGTGGACAATTGTTCCATAATCCTACTTGCAAAAAGAATACAATCTGATTAGGTCAAAACACAGGTCTGAGAAACATCTCTGCTCATCACCTGGTAGCTCTGGCACAAGCAGCAGGCAATCCCGAGAGAAGTGTGCATTCAGATTAGGCAGGACCAACGCTATACAACGATATAAAGAACATAATGCAATAAAATCTCCTAACTGACTTACAATTATAGAGATAACTTTAATGAGGTAAAAGACCTCAAGATCACACAATGGGTTAAGGGGAACTGGAAGTATGCAAATAGCACCTACAAAGTGTAAAACTCCATTGAGAGCAACAGATCATTGTTGTCCGGGCCAGGACCGAAGAGTGACTTCAAGATGACTGTGATGTAGCAGAGGCCAGATACACCGAGCAACTTATGTTGGGCAAACCTTTACATTTGGAGTTAGTCTATGAAATGGAAGTGAAAAAATTTCAGTGAGGCAAAGACCTTGAAGCCAGATACATCATTGTTGATCTTGCACTAAAGCCACCCATTTTTGCACCAAACGCTCTGAGTGAGACAAAGGGTCTGATTTAATTATTGGGGGATGGGTTACTCCGTCATAACGGTGACAGATATCCCGTCCGCCAAAATCTAAGTCCCTTAGGATATAATGAGATTTGGATTTAGGTGGATGGGCTAACAGGCACCATTGTGACAGAGTAACCCGCCCACCAATACCTAAACCAGGCCCAAAGATGGATTTCAGAACTTCTTAGGGTACTTTGCCAGGTGGATAGATTTCGCGGCATATTCCAGGCCAAGATTGTATCTTTGCACTTAATCTCCTTTTTAAGAGTCAAAATCCTCCATTCGGGCAAAGCTGGAGGAAATTCCAGGGAAAGAATCCACAAGGCTGGGTACCTTTACCACAGGTCCAGTGGAACCTATTTTTAGCATGGCAAAAAGCTCTGATCGGGATGACCCTGTTTTTCTTCAGTGTAAGTCTCATCACCTTGTCCCAGTCTTCTGGAAAACTGATTATGTCCCACTTTTCTCCAACTTCTGAGAAAGTTCCTTCTTCACGTCCTGCAATTCCTAGCTCCCCAGTGGAGGCATCTAAGGACCGGGTCTCTCTTAAGCCAGGCCTCATGCAGGGTCCAGGCCTCTGTGGGCATCTGGGCCCTCTTGAAGTAAGAGACCCTTCTGCTTCTTGTGCCCCTAAAACACAAACATGATGCCAGCCACTTGCCCCTTGGAGAGCATTTCCAGCCTCAGGATCAGGTTGAAAAGGGATCCAAATTCTGTTTCAGGTGCTTGCTTCTTCTCTAAGCTGTATTATATTTTTCAGTAGTCACTGGAGTCCAGGAACCACCGATATGAACCACAGTGTGTCACAAGAGCACGTTCACCAAACATGATTCCCTGAGATCTACTTCATGCTACCGAAACATTACTTGGGAACCCCAATTTGTGATCTTGCTGACACACCCTATAGCACTTTACTCAGATCAACAGCCTTGAAGTAGTGGCAGATGAGAAGGTGCATGGCCGAAGAGCGGTCAGCTCTGTGAAAAGAAGCAAGAACTTCTAATGCCTAAAGCCAAAGACACCAAGTGCAACATTAAAGCACATTTGCAGAAGGATGGTTCAGCGAGTACTTTTACTACAGACATCTGCATATGTGGTCACAAGTTTAAAACCAGCCAAGCTTATTGTGGTAAATTGAGTTTCACTAAAGTTGGTAACAGCAAGATCACTTACTAACACTGCTTAGAAATGGCAGAATTGTCTTACGAAGCAATAATATAAAAACAAGGCAATAATATGTACCGAACGTACCAACTCCCAGAGATAGCAATTGGTAACAGATCATAAAAAGAAATCACCTTGCTACCACATCAAAGAGGCTTGAAGGTATTATACCACCTGCCTGAAGATGTGTCACTCCAGGCAATAATGTGTAACATCGGATGTGAGCTCTCCGATATCCTTGATCTTTGACTAAGCAAGTGATTGATGTACCGCGCGCTGACGCATCGTCTAGGTGTTGACAATGCAACAACGCACTTTATCACTGGCCGGGCTGTTTTGGGTAAAAAATCCTGCAAGCAGATTGTGACACTGTACCTGAAGACCTGATGCTTCAGCGTTCACTCACTTTGCCTCCCATGATCCGTCGTGACCAATTCCATGATCAAAAGTGCCGTGCCCCAAAAGGGACTCCCATTTCAACTATCGCTGAGGTTCCTGTTCTCCATCCTCTGAGTAGGGAATCATTTCTAGCTCCCACAAACCTCCCTCGAGCTTCTACAGCTCAGTTCTTGAAGTGTTCTGAAATAAAGTGAGTGATATATTACCAGCCTGCTAAATTCTAGATGTTCTCCTTAATTCATTTAAACCCCCTCTACTGTATCATTCAGGACTTGTTATTCTAAACCTCCTCGGTAGGTGACATCCCTCAGCCAGCGTGTTGCAAAGTCACAACTGTATAACACACCTTGTGCTTTTATTCTTCTTTGAATCGTGTTCCTCACTAGTTCAAACTAGTTGTTCTCCTACGGTATACCAAACTATCTTTCCCTCTAGGTTAAGAAAAAACATAAATAAATAGTTTAGTTTAACTTAGTAGATTTATAAAGCGCATAGTTACGCAAAGACCTCCCAGCACTAGAGCGGAACAGACGGCCAGAATACATAGTTAAGCTCTGAACAACCAGTTTTTAAAATTCCTACGAAAGGAGAGTACATGACTGGTTTGACGAAGCTCCAAAGGGATGGAGTTCCTCTTTTTTTTGTTGAAGGCTGAATGTTTTTCTTTGTTACTCTAAATTTTCCAGCTTGAGGCAGTCACTGTCTCCGGCGTGCTGGAGAACGCTACTGGAAGCTTGGGAAAGCAGCAAACAAAGCGCTGGGAGGCGAGCAGTGCCCTTCGCAGGGTGTGTGACCAGAGGGTCCATACAGAGTCAGCATCACTTAGCAGCAGAAGACGTTCTTCACCTGGATGCCACCAGGTGGCGGTGTTGCGCACACATTGAATCACAGCTGTTTCATCACACAAGTACGTACAAAATATGTTTTTTTCATGGCTTCTATCGTCCCAAGCCTTTAAGGCTGTTGATGTTATACGACTTAAAAAGGAACAGTCTGTGTAAGATTCCTATCTAGGAAGAAGGGAAGAGAGTCCATTGTGATCCCCTTCAGTATCCATTTATGTTAGGAGCCGCGAGGAATTTACAGTAATGTTATTGTTCTGGAATTAAAAACTATCGTGAAATGGATACCAAACATCTCGCATTCACATTAAACTCTGTGTTCATTGAAATAACTAATCATGTGCAGCGAAAGGGCCCTGGGAGACACTGAAACTTAGTTACAGACAGTATTGACGGTTTAATACAGACCAGTACTTAATTTGTAAATAAAAACGTGCCGGTCCCCAAAGATCTCCTCTGAAACACGGGGGTGCTGCAATTAAATGTGCGAACACGGGATACTGAGGCAGCGTAATCCTGAAGCCATCTCGGGCTCTTTGATCCATTTACAGCCCCTCCCTGCCCCTTCAGCTCACTCTTGCAGCTTTCTGCTTTTCCCCTTTGTAACACTTTTTCGTTTTTCTCTTCCCCCGTATTTTGCTTGTAGTAAATGCCTGAGGCAGAAAAATAAGTGCCGGTCCTCAAAAGTAAGTGCCGGTTCTCCGCACCCGAAACAACAAACACAAATTAAGCACTGATACAGACCATCTAAATGCGAGTGGGGGCAGCAGCTCCAAAGCCCTAATGCATAACGTGACCAGATTTCCAGAATCAAAAATCGGGAGGTGGTAGCAATAGACAGAGAACTAAATGTTGTCACCGACCATGGTGGCCCATCCATCCACCCATCCCAGTGATGTCTTCAATGATGTCATTTGAGATGTGATCAATGATGTTATCAGTGATATGATTGAATATGTCATGAGTGATGCTATATATGAGGTCATCAGCGGTGCACGGCAGCAGCCTGAGCTATAGTGAGCTCTCTATAGATAACTAGTGAATGTGTTTTTTTGGGGTTTAAAAAGTTACGTTCTAACTTACATTGTCACTTAACTATAATGCCTCTTTAACCTTTGTTTATTCAGTGATTTTTTTTTTTTTAATGTAGTTTAAACTCCCCTTTATATATCTAACTATAACATCAATCTAACAGTTTTTTTCAGTGAATTTCAGTTTTCTTTTAACCAAAGTGAAATGTTATTGCCATAGTTAGATCTAACGTCAATGTTATCTTCATTATTTTCTTGTGAATTTTCAGTAGTGTGCTTTATTTTTTCAACTTAAGGCCTGCTATTAATTTTATTATTTCTTTTGACTTTACACGCCCTGTGGATACTTGTTAGGACTCTTAGAACCAATGGGAGGGTCTCTCAGGACTTCTGTGTGGGTTTTACGTTCTGTTCTAGTCCTGTGAGCTTACCATAGGTCCCGTAAAAACTTTTTAAAAAGTTGTTTTTAGTAGTGCCTGGGCACTGCTGTACCCGAAATGATAGCATGGGAGCGATGACACACAGAAAAGAAATCTGATTGGTAGAAATGACAGTCATCCTTCATTTACAGGAAGTTACTACCCTTTCAATCTCATGTGTTAGTAGCTCTTGTGGATTGAAACATCTTGAGCTGGGCCCACCAGGTTTATTTTTGGTATATTCCCAGAACTGCCAACTACAAAATGGTGTCTCCTTCTCAACGGCGAATAAACGAAACTCCCTCTGGCTAAGCTAGCAGCTGAAAAATAAAACAATAGTTCACTATCATTTGCTGGCACAGCCAGCAGCTGAAAAATAAAATCATAGTTTTCTACGGTTGTATTTTTCAGCTGCTGGCTCAGCCAGCAGCATGTGCAGGGAGGGGCGGGCTGGGCCATGGGAAAGGGGGAGGGGGTGTGGAGTGCACTTAAGTGCGCATGTTTGTTTGGCCAGCTGTCTTAGGCCGGCCAAACACACATGTGCACTTAGGTTTCTCTAACCCGGCTGTAAGACAGCCAGGTTGGAGAAACTGCACAGACTCCCATGCAGTGTCTGAGCGGCAGACCAAGCGGCTCAAACCAATCCTGGTGCTGCTCTCATGCTAGGTTTAGCATGAGAACAGAGCTAGGATTGCATGGGGAGCCTGTGCTGTGTCCCAGGGACTGCTGGGGCACCAATACCATCGAGAGGGAACAGGAGCGAGACAGCCAGCATCAGAAAGGTATGTTTTTTTTTGTAATTATTTTTTAAATCATTTTAAACCCCCGCCCCCCTGCCCGCTGTCTCCTTGAGATTTGCGGCAACCACCTCTGCAACTACAATGAAACAAAATCACAGTGTGAGGGCGGGGTGGGGAGGGCTTGGCTTTGTGCTGAGTAGGACCTACAAGGCACTTTTTCCCCATCCTTGCCACAAACCTCCCTCCTCCAAAGTAAAAGAAAAAAGGCCTGATGCACATGAGCTGGTGCTGATGCCCTGGGGAGGTTTCACACCCCTTAATGGACATCACCAGTTAAAGCCTATGAAAACAAGCTGATAACACGCTGCTTACAGTGTGTTTTCTGCTCATTTTCCGTGCCACCGTGTGATATCGGCTCCTCACCGGGTGGCCGTGTGAAGGACGCCGATATCGTGTGTCACACTCATGCACTGTGTGAGTTGGCAGGTCTGTATTCCACGTTTTTGGGATTATCACATTTAAAAAATATGGCATCTGGACAAGACAGACGAGATGGAGGAAGAACACAAGGAGATGATGAGAACACCCCAGGCATCAGCTGTCTGGCTGTTCTTTACAATCAACTTGTGTGAAAAAAAGGCATCGGCCAACATCATGACTTGCATCTCTGTTAAAAACAGCTTAGCAGAGGGACTGCAAAGCAGGACTCATTAGAAAAAGCAGGAATGAGGAAGAGCATGCAGGAAATGCATCCGAGGCAGTTCTCACTTGCTGAACACGGACACGAACCACAGAAGGAAGAGGCGCCAACATCAAAAGCTGGACCATCTGTTGGACTTGGGGACAGTGTCCCTTCAGTGCTCCCAGAGTCTCAGAGACACATAAATCCTGCATCCCAGCATATGGTTCTCTACTGTATCAGGTGTTCAAAGGTGGCTGTTATGGGCGAGCAGTGTGCATCTGCCAGAGATGAATTAGTGGGAGAACATCGGTGTCACCATAAGAAATAGCTGCTTTTGTTAAATCTCCAAATTCAGATTGCCATGTTTCTGTAAGTGGGCCATTCAAACAGTTTTGTAAAACCTCAAAATATTTTTTAAAAAAACATACTTTAAAAAAATCTCAAAAAAGGTTATTGTCAGAACTGCCTGAACTAGTTTAAAAATAGAACATGTTATTTTTTTCAAGTCTGTTTGTGTTAGTATAGCATAATCTGCTACAACAGTCCATAAAGTTAAACAGTTAAAGTTAAGTCTACTGTAAGTGAAATGCAAGCACTTATTACTATAGATATGTACCAGATTTAGAAAGATTTTGTGTCTGCTTTGCGTTACTTTTTTAACGTAGACCTGATGCAAATTTCAGGTTGGTATTTATAAACCAACATAACTCATGATTTGCGCTGGTTTGTAACCAAAAGTAATGCAATGCAGAGCAATCCGCTGTATTGCATTACTGTGCGTTAAGAGGGCGTTCCATGGATGGTGTATCGGGGCGCCCACGTATCCTCCATTGTATTTTGACAAATAGCTATATGTACAAAAACTTGTAGACACAGATTTGCACCAAATCCTGAGCCTTTCTGAGGCTTTATTTTCATTTCTCTTTTCTTCCTTGTAGATTCGGAATGAGAGGTCGCCTACCCCAAAATAGTCTGGTACAGAATGAAAACTGACCATAGTAGGTGCCTGGCCATCTAATGTGGCTTGGCTTAAGGAGGGAGTGGGCTCTCCATGAAAAACATCTGCACACAGCGAAGGCTGCGCTTTGTAGTTGCTGGACCACCCGATTCTCATTGATGGTGCTCGAGAGGGCAAAGGCCGTGAGTTGTAGACTCTTGGCCACCTAAAGGGGCTTGGGTGTGGGCTCTCCATGATGACGTCTGTACAAAGTGAAGGCTGTGCATTCTAAGGGCTTGGCCACTCATGTCTCATTGATTGCGCACAAGAGGTTGGTACCCGTAAATTGTCTGGTACCAGGCGGATGCTACCCCTAGTAGGGGTTTGGCCACCTCATGGTGCGTGGGTGTGTGGAGGGAGAGGGCTCTCCCTGAAGACTTCTGTACAAGGCAAAGGTACTGCATTCTAGGGGCGTGGCCACCGGAGCCTCATTGCACAGGAGAGGGTGCCTTCCTGTGCAGGATCCAGTGCAAAGGCTGTGGGTAGAAGGACTTGACCCTATGCATCTTACTGACTAAGCACCAGGGGTCACCTACCCACAAATGGTCCAGTACAGTGTGAAGGGAGTACGTAATAGGGGCTTGGCCAGCTAATGTGGGTAAGGTGTCTAGAAGGAGTGGGCTCGCTGTAAAAACTGCTCTGCAGGGCGAAGGTGGTGCGCAGCGGGGGCTTGATCACTGGAGTTTCATTGATTGTGTACAAGTGGTCACCTACCCACAAAGGGTCTGGTACAGGGCAAAGTCTTTGCATTGTACACCCTGGCCACCTAATGGGGTTTGGGTGTCTGAAGGGAGTGGGCTGCCATTGAATACGTCTGTACAAGGTGAAGGCTGTTCATTGTGGGGGCCTGGCCATCCTTGTCTCACCGATTGTGAAGAAAAGGTTGCTTAACAATAAAGGGTTGGGTAAAGGGCGAAAGCCTTGCATTGTAGCAGCTGTGCCACCCAATAGGGCTTAAGTAGCTAGCAGGAATGGGATCTCCAGGAAGACTTCTGTACAAAGTGAAGGCTGTGTGTTCTAGCAGCTTGGCCACCAGTGTCTCATTTATTGTGCAGAAGAAGCCGGCTACACGCAAATGGCCTGGTACTAAGCAAAGGCTATGCGTAGTAGGGGATAGACACCTAATGGGGCTTGGGTGTTTTGAGTAAGTGGGCTTTCCATAAAGACTTCTATACAAGGTGAAGGGTGTATGTTGTAGGAGCATGGCCACCTCACTCTCTTGCGCGGGAGCAGCCGCCTACCTGCACAGAGTCCAGTACAGTGTGAAGGCTGTAGGTAGTAGGAACCTGACCACTGCATTTCACTGACTGCTCACAAGAGATCGCCTTCCCACAAAGGGTCCAGTACAGTGTGATGCATGAAGGCAATCCGTAGTAAGGGGCTTTGCCACGTATTGGGGTACTGTGTCTGGAAGGAGTGACCTCTCTACAAAAACATCTATGCAAGGCGAAGGTTGTTTTGAAGTGGACATGACCACTGGGGTCTCATTGATTGTGTTCAAGAGATCAGCTACCCGCATAGGGTCCAGTACACTGCGAAGGCTATGCATTAAAGGGGCTTGGCCATCTAATAGGGCTTGGATGCCTGGAGGGAGTAGGCTTCCCATGAAGACTTCTGTGCAAGGAGGAGGCTGTGCATTGTAGGGGCTGGCCACCCGTGCCTCACTGATTGTTCGCAGCAAGAGGTGTCTTACCCACCAAGGGCCGGTACAGGGTAAAGGCTGTCCATACTAGAGGCATGGCCTCCAAATGCGGCCTGGGTGTTTGGAGGGAGTGGGCTCTCTGAGAACCCTTCTATACAAGGTGAAGGCTGTGCATTGTTGGGGATTGGCCACAAGTGTCTCATTGATTGTGCACAAGAGGTCACCTACCCGCAAATGGCTCGTACAGGACGAAGGCTATTCATAGTATGGACTTTGCCACATAATGGGCTTGGGTATCTGTAGGGAGTGGGCTCTCCATGATGACTTCTGGATAACTTGAAGGAATTGCATTACCACCCGCATCTCTTTGACTGCGCATGAGAGGATGGCTACACTCAAAGGCCCGTATTTATACTTTTTTAGCGCCGCATTTGCGTCACTTTTTGACGCAAAAGTGGCATAAACTTTCAAAATACAATTGTATTTTGTAAGTTTGCGCCGTTTTTGCGTCAAAAAGCGGCGCAAATGCAGCGCTAAAAAAGTATAAATATGGGCCAAAGTGTTTTGTACAGCGATAAGATTATGCGTGGTGAGGACTTGGCGAACTAATGAGGTTTGTGTGCTTGTTGGGGGATGCTTGGTCTGTGAGGGGTTCTACACCGGGAAGAGGCTCTCTCTAGCAGGGGCTTAGCCACCCTTGTCTCAATGACTGAGCACGAGAGATGGACGACCCAAGAAGAGTTTGAACAGGGCAAAGACAGTGTGTAATTGAGGCTTGACCACTTAAGGAGGCTCAGGTGTCTAAAGAGAAAGGGCTTTCTATTACTTGTGCCCACAGAAGCTTGTGTTATTTTTAGATTTTTCACAGGTTCTGCTGTACTCCTGTGGGACCCAGCATGGACCCCGTGTGATCTCCCAGGAGCACCACTGGACCACACAGGGCTCTGCATTGGGTCCCATTACAGTACCGCAGGACACACGAGATTAAAGTTTATTTTCTTTTTTTCATCCGAGGAGCCTCTTTTGATCCCCATAACTATACGGGAATCACTGTAACACCATCCTGTCTCCTTTTTTATAAACTTGAGGACACAGGGACCGAGGTGGCTGACAAAACCTCTCTCTGCCAATCTGATTACTCTAGTTTTTTTTAATTTATTGTACTGCAAGAATGTCATGGGACACCCAGAGAACCAACCGTCCAGATAGCACTAACTTTGAATATTAATTTCTCAAAAATCTCTGAACGAATTTACACCAAATCACAAACAGCACCCTTTCTGAGTAAGGGTCTATCTTTCTGCCATATTTGGTGTAATTATGTTCATCTGTTTTGTTCTAAAATATTTCCAAACAATCCTATGGGAAATAAGCATGAGGAAAATAGGTTTTCAAAATCCCCTTCTTCGTGGCCCTACTTGATGGACTCCATAACTTTCTAGCAAGGACCTCAGGTAGATAGATGAACTTTAAAAAAAAAATCTTTCCTCTGTGATTTGTAAAACAGTAGCAAAGTTTTTACCAAACAAAATCTTTTTCTTCCAATGGAAATTCTGACCCAAATATAACTCGTGCCCGCCACTGCGTAATATATATGTACTGAAAAAATGATTGCTTACTGTGACTTGTAGTTAGGTGTTGGAAAGAAACATGAGCTAAAGCTAAAATAAAAAACAATGACTGAAATACACCAGTTATAGTTTAATAAACTGACTATAAACTCATCCACCATCATGCACTGCTTGCAATCTTACATATTAAATCACTGATGACATGTTAAATGACATATTTGATGACATAACTGATTATATTTAAATAACAGCACTGTTGAATCTACAGAAGGGATCAACAAGTGATTCTAACAGTGTGCTATGGGCTTTGTTAATAAGGAGTAATAGAACAATCCAAATTGATGGTCGGACTCTTTCTTATGAACTTTTCTGCTATAACAGCTTTCAAAAGATGTAAAAGATATTGAATATTTCAGGAGTGAAGCACTTTTGATTTATTTCTTTGCCTTGTTACTTGTATTCACCCAGCTGATGGGTGCAGTGAGGGTAGGTCCCTTGCAGAAAGCTGGCCGCTGAACATCACTGAACAGTAGACCCTTTGGTCAACCTTTGCTGTGAAGGGCTGAAAGCTGAGCAAGGAGTTGGTTAGGTGGTCTTGGAGGGGAGGGCACAGGGCCTAGCCACAGATGATGACCTGGGGCCAAACCCACCACTGTGCATGGCCTAAGGTGGTGTTTGGCCACATGTGGAGGGTTAGCTGCAGGGTCTGGGCTCAAGGCAAGCCCACTGCTCAGCTCCTATCTCTCTTGTATGCTAGATGCAAGGTGTGTGTGATCCCAGGCCATGCAGACAGCCTCCACTGTGTGTGTCCAGTGCCTGTGCTTAATATGAGTTGGCCACTTGTGGAGGGGTCTGTGCAGACCCTGCCCACAGACTAAGCCCTTTGTCAAAATTGGCCTTGGTGTGGCTCAAAATTGTGTACAGTGGAGATTTGATGGTTAGGAAGGGTTGGGTGCAAGGTCTTGCCAGATCCTAGGCACTGAGTCCAAGTCCTGCTGGGGACTGGATGCAGAGTCTGGCCGGAGGATATGACTGAGCTGCCATGAGTGATGTCATCAGAGAAGTCATTTAACATGGCATGTATGATGTAATATGTCAGATCACATGTAGTGCGTGATGGAGCGATGGGCTCTGGGGCATGCTCCTTATGGTCTTGTTCTGTGGATGTGAACCGTAGATGCTGATTCGCTTATCATTAAGTACTAATGTGCTGCATGAGTGAGGCGAGCAGGTGACTCTATAAACAAGTGACCTTCAGTCTCTGGTGGGATGAGAGGGCCGGTGGAAAGGTGAGCCTGCGTAACACTGTGATTAAGGTGCATGCTCACCCAAACCTCTCTCAAAGCTGGTGACATGTATTTCGTTTAACAAAATGTGTCACAGGGACATTCATTAAAAAAATCAGTGAAAATACTGAAAAGATGGTTCTGGATGAAGCTTGCATTGCTCAAGTCCAAGAGAAATGACAAGGCACTTCTGAATGAAACATCTGCTGCCGAGGCCCCATACCACTGAAAAGATGGTTCTGGATGAAGCTTGCATTGCTCAAGTCCCAGAGGAATGACAAGGCACTGCTGAACGAAGCATCTGCTGCGGAGGCCCTATACCACTGAAAAGATGGAAGATGGAAGAATCTAGCATTGCTCGAGTCCTAAAGTAATGATAAACTGCTGCTGAATGAAGCGCCTACTCCTTAGGTCCTCTAACACTGAAAAGATGTCCAGGGAGAAGCTTGCATTGCTCGAGCCCCACAGCAATGACAATGCCCCGCTGAGCAGAGCTCCCACTGCTGAATCCTATCACCACTGAGGATGTGCTCCTGGTAGAAGGTCACGGCGCTAAAGTGTGCAAGACATGGTACCTTGCCAAGGACGTAAGATGGCAATGGTAGATCATCACCAGTGTGAAGGCACTCCTGGACCGTCTACCAATCAGAGTCCATCTTTCAACTTGAATGTTACCTCACCTGTGTGCCTTTGCATGTGTCACGCTGGTTCAGACTGGTGATGCCGCTCGGATGGTTCCTCTGTCACTGTTACAAGTTGAGGCAGGTAATGCTGGGCTTGATGGGCTACAAGGTGTCATGGGCACCCCAACATTATTGGGATCACACTGTGTAGATCTACTTAACCCTAAAAGGAAACATAAGCTTTTCACAGAAAGATAGAACTGGCAGGTGTCTCTGTCTCCTCCTCTAACGAGTTATGCTTTGCTAGATAAGGAGTGTTAATAGTCGAGCAAGCCTGTCAGAGAACCTCTTTCACCCAGACGATGACAAAACATAGCATCACACTTGTACCACTCATCAATACGCACACACAATGACTGGTATTTTAGTTATAAGATTATTTATTATTCAGTGTCTAAATAAAAATGTATCAGAGTGATCATGATTATTATAATCAACTTAGCAGACAATATGCAAATTAGAGTCCCAGCCTTGTTCCATCACACATCCATATCCTGCTAGTTTATTTCCCACCCAATGTGTCTATAATGGTTTCGTCCATCCAACCCAAATGGCTGCATTGTTTCCCTAAGCGTTTACTACCCCCGGCTACGACCAGTGTCCCCGCATCCCTGGCGCTGTCATTGGGTCAGCAGTCGGAATCCAGCCCTTCAGCATCAACCCCCAGTGAACGGTCCACGCGCCTGACACCAGCATCTTATAGCCCATTCTTGTCAATGGTGTCTGGTGGCGCGAGGGGCGATTACGCATGCCCAGCCCCTGCTTTGCTACAAAAAAAATGTGCAGCCAGTGCCCCTTTGCAGCAGCCGAGGGAGGCGACTGCTAGTTTTCCCTCCTTCCTTGCAAGACAGAAATCCGCAGGGTCCTCTTCCCTTGCAGCCACGGTTACAATATCTGCACCATGGAAGTGGAAAGGTTCCCTTCCCTATCTTGTTAGTTTGCACAGTATCCAAAAACACAGAGTTTGAAAACCGTGGAGTTTCTAAACTGAAAACATGGCGACCGAGCACCCATTTATTAGCGTTACCATTCAGTTAGTCTGTCTTCCCAAACACTCAGTGCTTAATTTGTAAATAAAAATGTGCGGTGCCCAAAGCCCATGCGGCTGCTGCATTTAAAAGTGCGAGCACGGAACACTGAGGCAGCGTAATCCGGAAACCATCTCGGGCCTCTTTAATCCATTTACAGCCAGTCCCTGCCCCTTCAGTGCACTCTTGCAGCTTTCTGCTTTCTACCATAGTGACGCTTTATCGTTTTTCTCTCCCTCCGTCTTTCTCATATGTGTCTTTTGCTCGCAGCAAATGCTTGAGGCAGAAGAGTAAGCCCCGGCCCTCAAAAATAAGTGCTGGTGCTCAGCACTGGAAACAACAAGTATAAATTAAGCACTGCTCTACTGTACACTCAGTCACTGATAGCAGGCTCTTTTTCAGCTGCCAATAAAAACAGGCCCCTAGACATTTGCAACACTCCAGAAACTCAAGTCTCTCTTAAATGGATGGCGGAAGGTCAGAAATCCATTGAACCTAAAGACAGCTTGATTTCTATTTATTGTCTAATACCAGCCTCAGTTGCCCTGCTAAGATATGAACGGATGTTCTGCGGGCCGCCCAGATTTCACAATGAGCACTTAACTCGCTGAGCCATCAGACTGTAGGTATAACAGAAGCTCTTTTGTAGGAGGAGGAGGGACCGATTGGTTTGCTTAAGCAGTGACACCAGGCGGGTGAATGTCAGATGGCCTTCAATTCACTTTATAAGATGATTGTTTTGATTTTGCACTGCTCACAGCAGGAGTGTCTGCAGGTTTGAGGATGGATACATTTGCATATGTGTGCAGCTAGCCTATCACCTTTCAATCAAGGGCTCTAGCAGAAACAGCCATGTCATACTGTGAGGAGCCACTCACACCTGTGGCAGTCTGGGAGTAACTGTGCTCACAGTGAGGTGTGCAGACAATCTCACAGACAGAAATGGAAATCGGTTCCTTGGTTTGCACATTGTCGCCCAGGCATCAGGCCTTCCTAACCAACCATGCTAACCCACAGTGTTTAACATTCTTTGGAGGGCTTTCTTAAAATAGCTAAATAGCAGCAGTTTGGCACTATGTTATGTGTGGCATCACCAGTGGTATTTTGTGATCTAGAACTTTTTGTGTTACTTTTACCACTGTAAATGGTGACCTGAACTGACCAGCGCACACAATGTATCTGGCTACAAAGTCAGAACTATCAGAAGGTGTAACACATGGCATGAGGGGTCCTTGGCACAGAGGGTATGATATGTCATGAGGGCACCTTGGCACAGAGGGTGTGACATGACATGAGGGGACCTTGGCACAGAAGGTGTGAAACATGACATGAGGGGATCTTGGCACAGAGGGTGTGACATGTCATGCAGGGACCTTGGCACATAGGGTGTGGCATGTCATGAGGGGTCCTTGGCACAGAGGGTATGATATGTCATGAGGGCACCTTGGCACAGAGGGTGTGACATGTCATGAGGGGACCATGCCACAGAAGGTGTAACACATGACATGAGGGGACCTTGGCACAGAGGGTGTGATATGTCATGAGGGCACCGTGGCACAGAGAGTGTGGCATGACATGAGGGGACCTTGGCACAGAAAGTGTAACACATGACATGAGGGGACCTTGGCACAGAGGGTGTGACATTACAAGAGGGGACCTTGGCACAGAAGGTGCAACACATGACATGAGGGGATCTTGGCACAGAGGGTGTGACACATGACATATGGGGACGATGGCACAGAGGGTTTGACGTCATGAGGGGACCATGGCACAAAGAGTGTGACATGTCATGAGAGGACCTTGGCACAGAGGGTGTGACATGTCATGAGGGGACCATGGCACAGAAGGTGTAACATGACATGAGAGGACCTTGGCACAGATGGTGTCACACACGACATATGGGGACCCTGGCACAGATGGTGTGACATGTCATGAGAGGATCTTGGCACAGAGGGTGTGACATGTCATGAGGGGACCATGGCACAGAAGGTGTAACACATGACATGAGGGGACCTTGGCACAGAGGGTGTGACACATGACATATGGGGACCTTGGCACAGAGGGTGTGACACATGACATATGGGCACCTTGGCACAGAGGGTGTGACATGTTATGAGGGGTCCTTGGCAGAGGGTGTGACATGTCATGAGGGGACCTTGGCACAGAGGGTGTGACATGTCATGAGGCCACCTTGGCACAAAGGGTGTGATATGTCATGAGGGGACCTTGGCACCTATGTACCTACAATGAATGTCTCTGCTTCCTTCTTCCTATAGAGCTATAAAACACGAAGTCATCTCAAACACTGAATTTTTAAAATGTTTACAAATAAATCTCCACATTTAATCAGCTAATATAAATGAATGGGTGTTTTTTCAAGTGCTTCCATTGTGTAATTTTGTAAGCGTTCTGTGTGATGTGAGTACAACGTATCAGGAGAAACAGAGAAATGTGAAAGTTTGGAGAAATTGTTAAAATACGCTGCTTTTCACACCTGGCCCACCGGCTCTTTCAACAAGCTACAAAGGAAACAAAGTATTTCCTCGTTTGATGGACATTATCCCCTATTTTCTGCTTGTTTTTCAGTATTTTCTACCGGCTACTGATAAGTAAATAACTGTATTTTGAGATAAGTGGATTTATAGAGAACAGAACAGACAGAAAAATAACAAGTAATTTGAAATATTTCTTTTAGCAAATTATATATTGACTTTTCTATTAGTTCTCAAACAGTGAAGCAAAAACATCTTTATCTGACATTACGGATCCCCTAAGTGAACACGTCAAGCTCGCGTTGGCAGCTGATCACTGGCTCTCATGCTGTGCCAGAGTGAGTCTGAAGGTCAGGCATTTGCATGGTGTGACCTGGGGATGAAGGTGTGTGTGGGCCCCGTCACTCAGGGTGTCCTGGGTGCACATTACTGTTCCTGGAGCCTCGCTGCAACGAGATTAGCCTGTGATACACACAGAGGAGAGCCTGCTCCTGCCTGGGAAGTCTGGGAGGAGCTTTCACAGGGATCCATCTCTCTGTCCCTTACCCAGATGTCTCCTGTGGGACTGCTGTAGTCCATAACAGTGCATCACATGACATAGGATGCATGACATTACAAGGCAGGCTTCACCACACATGACTTTTCCACACAGCCTTTACCATGCCATTTCCACGCACGCCTTTACCAGGCACTGAAAAAACACAAAGTATAGTTAGGTGAATTTGTCAGTGCCCACATTACAGTTTTGAACTAAAAAAAAAAACACAGAACTTCACCAGTTATAGTTAACAGGGCTATCTATCACCCGCACCACCACCATTCACTGCTTGTGACTTTACATATTACATCACTCATGACATTCTACAACATGGTTTATGACATCACTGGTGACATCTAAAATGACATAATTGATGACTTCACTGATGATATCATCCAAGCTTTTTTCTGCACACATTACTTTATAAACTAGTATGGCATTAGAGGACTGAAAGTAAGTTTAAAGTAGCTGAGAACATAAAAGTTCATTAATGCCATCACAGATACAACTCCTTTAGGTTTAGCAAGCATGTGTTATGTGCAACATGACCCTACAGCATACACTTCACGTTAACAACCAACCACAGATATAGAGAAACTCTCACTGCACATGGTGTTCGATATGTCTACAACTGTTTGGAGAAAGCCAAGTTCCTCAAGAGACTCAAAGTCTGACCCAAAATGAGTGCCCTACAACGGGCAGCTTTTATCTGTGTTAAACCCCACACAGTCACAGAACCTACACTCAGAAATGAAGTTGATATGAGTAGGAACTTGAGTACTATCAACAGTGTTTACTCTGTGGAGACAGTTTACTCTGCAGCACACTGTTTGCTCTTGTGAGAAATACACCGAAGAGTATTAAAAAGTACCTCCTAAGAACAGTGTACACTCCATGCAACACTGGTCAAAACAGACACTTTTCACTTAGAATAACTATGGACTGAAAGTGCTAAAGATCACTCTACCTGCAGCCTTCATCCTGTGGTGCAAACTTTACACACAGCCCAACTTCTGAAGCAAAAGAGGCACATGTACATCTGCATATGTAACGTAAAATGTTCATGCTAAGACAATTCTGTCCAATAACTCTAGGCTGCTTACATTACTTGGTATCTACTACGTAGAATATTTGCCACATTGCAGACTTTTCCTGCCTAACATAACTTGTGTAGAGCATACTGTACACAAGTTATCAACTGTCCTCTGCACACAGCGTTACTATGTGTTCAATACCTCTACAGACCTAGAAGCACGTGCGTTTTGTAAGTATTTACATCCATAAGCTGGACACAGGCTGCAGAAAATAAGGTAGAAAAGTAATGTGGTAGTTACCCACCACACAGTAAACTATAAAACAAACTAACACATTCATTGGATGACGTCATCAGAGAAGTTATCAATGATGTCATTTGAAATGTCATCAGTGATGTCATACATGATGTCATAGAAGTCTGCTAACTATAACTGGTCAATTTCTGTGTTTTTTAGTTCAAAATGATAATGCTGTCACTGACATATTCATCTAACTATAATGTTACTTTAACCTTTGTTTTGTTCAGAGAATGTAGGCCACTAGGTAGCTATAGTTAGGACCTACTTTCTATAGAAAAAGCATTTTTTTTGGTGCCGGTTGGCAAATCGACATAAAATTTTCCAAAAAATTGGACGCTCATGTGAGCTGCTGTCTGGAAAGTTTCAGGGTGATACGTCAAGTGGGGGCTGAGAAAAAAAGGGGGGGGGGGTCCAAAACGCTTTTCCCCATTCTTTTTTCCATATGGATTTTGAACAGCGATAGCGCCCGAACCACTGGACGGAATTACACCAAATTTGGCAGAAAGGTAGCTCCTGGTCCAGAAAGCAATCTTTTTTGTTATTTGGTGTAAAATCCGTTCAGTAGTTTTTTAGTAATTCAAGAAAAAATAAATTTGTATATATAGGGATGCGAAGGCTTCGCAAACCCTCCCAGTCTCGTGCTGATACCTGATTGGCTGCCAAAACTTCAACAAGGAAGTGTTGGCAGCCATCTTGGGAGTCCCGGAAAAAAAGATGAAAAGAAACAAAAGGGGCCAGGGTGGGGACACCCTGACGTCTTAGCTCTGGTGCTGGGTTCCCAGGGGACTCCCCCCAGAGCAAAAAAACATTTAAAAAACATTTTTCACAGCGAGACACAGCAGATCCATGGATCCAACGGAAAAAAAAAGAGTGCATGCTTCCGTGCTTGCTTTAACTGCAGCCCCTGGGTGAGCCAGGTCCAGGGGGCATTTATATTTTAAATGCGGTGGGCCACCCAGACTGCAGCCTCAGGGACCACCACCTCCTGGGACACTTATCAAATATAGTGCAGGGGGGGCAGAGCTTGCCTCCCCACAACCCCAGGGACCACCATCTCCCCGGGTCACTTCGGAAAATCATTGCACGGGGTGCCCGCACCCTCGCAGCCCCGGGGACCACCACCTCCCTGGGACACTTATGAAAACCACTGGGGGGCACCTAGCCACCCCAGGGACCGCCACCTCCCCAGGGCGCTTATCAAAAAGAGTGTAGCGGGGCCACGCCCCGCGCAGCCCCAGGGTCTGCCACCTCCCCGGGGTACTTATCAAATAGAGCTCTGCAGTAAATGAATGAACCTACTGAACTGTCTTACAAAAATTCCAGGTCTCTTAACCATACACTCTTTCTTCAGCGGGAGGCACATAAAACTTCTGAGCTATTTTATTACTGAAACCTGTGAACAGAGAATTAATATAGATCGCACCAAGAAGTGCATTAACCACAAGGGTTAGCTTAACAGGCCTGTACCCTGAAACGTGCTTGATATAAATAGGTCTCTCTAGCAGGTGTCTTAAATTCCTCAGCTACCTTAAAATACGTTTTATGACTAATTAAGCAAGCCAGAACAGCTTTGATATAACATTATTCTTTATTGTCAAGTTCTTTGGATGGAATTTGTAAAAAATAATGCATAGGCTGACAGTCACTGACTCCACCCCTCATAACTAAACCATAGGCCCCTCCCCCCTTTAACCACCCCTAATTTGTGGTTCCATTTCCAGCAGTGGGAGCAAAGTTCAGCCATTTACATAAAGCCCCCATAACTGCGGCCACATCCCTGTTCGCTCTCCTCCACAGACATTAGTCCAACATCTGAGGTTGCTTCCCATCTTGCAGGCTCCCTTCAGCCCCAGACAGTCAACAGACACTACACCGCCAGCTCTGTCAGTGACAAATGTGGGTGTCAACTATGCTGGCGCCACCCGCCCCGCGGGGATGTTTGATACAGTGGTGCAAACTGAGCTCACCTCACAGCATATTCAGTGACCAGGGATCTAAGGCACACCTGTGAGATGCTGATAGAAAGTTAAATACTGTTCATCACACACATAAACAACATAGAATCAACAGCCTCTCAGAGGCCAGTTAAGGATTAAAATAATTCAATACATGTTGTCAAGAAATTACAACATTATAAGTACATTGCTACCTGTATGATTCTAATTTTCTACCCTCGAAACAGTGGTCATTTATATTTGAGCATTGCATAGGTAGAGACTAACAGAGAACTAAAACATGACAGTTTCTGTATCACCTTTTCACATAAAGGACACTCTTTCCTACACTTGCCTCTTGTCCCGCCCACATACATTCCTCTGCTATTTGCTATAGGGAGGCGGCTATTTAAATCAGTAAACTTCTTTCTCTAAGCTAGACGAGAAAATTTGTGTGTACCCTTAATTGGTGGTCCGGCTCCATGTTTGTAGATGGTTTATCCCCAAGCCTTATAGTTCTTCTCAGAGACTGAGGGCTAGATGTATCATTATCCCGGTTTGCATTTCCTAAATAGCGATTATTAAGAAATCGCTATTTAAGAAATGCAAAATGGGATGTATCAAAATTGCGATTCGGTAATGGCAATTTCTTAAAAGTCGCAATCGCTATTAGCGAATCGCAATTAGGGAATGGGAGTCCATTCATCCCCATGGGCCTGTAGGCCCATAGGTGCGAATGGTTTTGCATCTCTGAATTTCCGAATTCCTGTTTGGAATTCGCAAATTAGGTAATGCAAATCCCAGGGTGCTGGGAGCCTGCGGCCCCCTTTGATGCACTCCCAAAAAATATCATTGGACATGTGAAGCTCACACATGCCATAGAGACATGTGTGCACTACATGTCATTTTTAAAAATGCATTAAAAATGCATTTTTTAATTGCACATGGTTACTACCAAATTGTATTTGGTGGTAATTGCATTTCTTAAATGCGCAATTCTCATTTAGGAAATTCATGATACATGTGCTTTGGAAATCACAAATGGGAATTCCCTTTTTGCGATTCCCTATTTAGAGAATCACAATTTGCGATTCCCTACATGGAGTTGCAATTTTAAGGAATCGCTAATTTTGCGATTCCTCAAAATTGCACTGCAAATTCCTTTCATAAATCATGAAAGACGATTTTGCATTCGCAAATGGTGGAATTTACCGATTCGCACCGTTTGCGAATGTAAAATCCTTTGATACATCTGGCCCATAGGGCCTGATTTAGAGTTGGGATATCCGTCACATTTGTGACATAGAAACTCCCTCAACCAAAATCTATATCAGGCCCTCAGTCCTTTAAACCTTTTTGCAGGTGAATTGGTGACACAAACCAAGACCTCTCTCCAGGTCCTATGCAGCTTTATGGGTGTGATGCTCCTGAGGCACGTGAAGTTGAACGTTTCCGTCTTGTCCCTTTCTACATCCAGATGTATCAAATAGCACAGTGCAGATGCTACGGCACCAGGTCATTGATATAACCATCTTATGATGGTGGCGGAGCCTCTCCAGGCAATGTTCTGCAACCACAGCTGAAGGTGTAAGACCTCTGTAGACATCTGGCACATGACTAAAAATCTCCTCCGCACCTTCACCTCTACTGAGCTTGAAAGGAAATATTGGGGAGAAAAGCATTCAAGTATAAATAGGACAAGGTGGGGTATGTTTTTGTTATACTTTGACAGCATGATTCTAATACCCTCTGAAGACTATGATGCTTGCAAGATGTGTCTCACGTGCCGGTGAGATTTGTGATTATTAACTGAATGTGAGGGACAAACTATCAACTCACAAAAAGATAATAAATCAGTCCCCTGGTAGGGAAATGTTTAAGACAACCTAAGCTTCTCCCTGGTGTCAATGGCCCAAAGCAGCAGGTTGTTCCCATAAGAAGTGTGAATTGAGTACATAAAGGGTACCAAAACAAGACTAAAGTCATTCAACTCATAGGCAAATTTCCAAACCAATTTAGTAAAAAGGCAAAGTACAAAAAGAGAATGTCAATATATACCTATAGGAACAAAAGGGACATAAAGGGCATTTCTCATCTCTGTGCTTTATGAAAAGTGGCCATCGGTGGTCACTTTTGCTGCAAAGCCTAAAAGCAGTTATCAGCACTGTTCTGCGCCAGAGGCTGGGACAGCAGGGGCAGTAGCCTTCTAGGCTGGTACTGTCAGATGCTTTCAGACTCCTCACATTGGTGAATATCGTCCTCCTGGTCACTTGTACAGCTCTTATACAGCAGTGGGAGGCTTTTAGAATCACAGGCCACAGTAAGCAGTGGACAAGGCTTAACCACTCACTCCATGCAGGGATTTAAGCACAAGTCAGAGTCCCAGCTGGCCAGCTTCTTCCTTTGCCTTTTATCTCCCTGAGGCTACAGGAGACCATCCGGTCTGGCCCCTGAGAAGCACACCCAAAGCAGAGGTGCAAGGGAAACCAAAGTGCAAGGCCTCAGTCCTTCTTCAGTCAGACAGCTGACAACAGCATAAGTCCTCTCCTTCTTCTTTATGTCCCTTCCAAGTCAAGTTATGTTTTGAGGTACTGGTGGTGGAAAGGTCTCCTGTAGGTGTAACTAGCTATTGAATGGTAGTAACTCCTAAACCAGTCCCAAGAAAATTCTCACAGCAAACATTAACAACATTCAGGAAAAAAGGCACCATTTTCACACATTCACTAAAGTAACCTTTTCAGATCAGAAGTTGTGTAAGGACTGTTTTTTAAAATAAAATATGTATTTTGGTGTTTTATGGAGAAATTGATACTGTACAGTCACTGATTCAGCTTCCTGTCGTCTCGAGTAGCCAATCTGCAATAATCTACATCAGTTGATGTGTCCCAATACACAAGACATATGATGTTTGAAGTTGCATTTTTTCACTCACTCTCAGTAAAGTATGAACATTTTGCCATTTTTTAGGGGGATGTATGGTATAAGGATAAATGCAATTGTGAACAACTATACTTCTTTTAGGAATAGGCGGTATCTTAAAGTAAAAAATGTAATTGAAGTGGCTCTGGGGAGACTACAAGTGAATATACTGCATGGAGTCCACCGACAAGCGTCAGAAGCAAAAACCCTGGAAGCAGAGGTAAGCCATCAGTAAATAAACTAGATGGAGTCAACCAGGAGGGAGGCCTGACCCCAGGAGCTACAGGTAGTCAACCAGTCACTAAACTATATGGAACCCCTTAGAAGTGAACAGACACCCAACCCTCAGAGGCACTGTTAAGCAACCAGTGAATCAACTTTATGGAGTCACCCAGGACCATCAGATCAGGCAATACTAATCGAAGCGAACCATGAACAGCATAGGTGTAATCCTTGGTGGTGCACAGTATATATGAGCACAGTCCATGGATGTGGAAGCCACATTGGGATGATGATAGTGCAGACCACTAAGAGGAATAGTCATCACACTCCGTGGGTACACCAGTAGTCCACTAGAGTAGGTGTTATGAGGGGATGTAGTCATCATCATTAAATAAACCTACGAGAAAAGAAAAGGCTACTTTAGTAAGGTCACAAGGGTGAGGTAGGGGAAGTATCAGATATGCATGAGTTTAGCACTGATACTGCCTGTGCCAAATGTGCTAAAAGGACCAAAAGTGCTAAGAGGGGCAAACAGACAAGAAGCCACAAGAAGACAACCCTAATTTCTATTCCCTTTGCCTGGATGCCCTGGGAGGAGAAATTAAGTAACTGGATGATAGTGGACACATGACCATGAGGAATCTAGTGCATCCCTGCTACCCAGGTAGGAGGCGGGACTCAGTAAGGTGAAGGAGGGCAACACTTTCGGGTGAAAGAAGTATCCTATGGCGGTTTGTTGGATGATGAACTGCATGTACTCTTTATTCGTGGATCATGTTAATATTAGACACTGGGAGTCTTGACTTGAAATCAACTTGGTTAAACTTGTGTTAAGCTTGTATGTAAGTGTGTATTTGCAATTCATTAGGCATATTGGCATTTTGCAGGCTGTTCCTTAATATTGTCAGTAGGTCTTAATTTTCAGCCACAGTGGTTAACAGGAACATGTTATGTTATTTGATCTTGATAAAGAGCACAACACCTCCTGATGGAGTATCTCATCGCTTTGCTATTCAGAAACTAAAGCGCTTATAGAACACCCATGTTTTAGCATCTTTTTAAAATTTGTGAAATCGGAGCAGGTACAGATATAACAAGCATTTGCAATGCAACGGGTCTCGTGTTTGCTCATGTTAGAGCTGATCGCGTTGTAAACTCATAATCCGACTTTTCACCTATCGGCAAAAGAGCATTTATGCACGTAACCCAAAAAAGTGCAATTAACTATGTAAAGCGCTCGACTTCTGCCAAGCGAAATCGCGCTAGTAAATTAGAGAAAAAGTAGTCCACGAGCCGGACAGAAAACAGAGAGCCTCGCATGTTTTCTGTACTTGGTCGATGCGCTCAAGGAGGGCTAGCCACCGGAAAAGGCATGACGTATGCACGCCTTAGACTAATGAAAGCAAGCAGATTTTAATAGGCAAGCCTATGAACCAATGAAATACACGGACGTGACGTCGACAGGGCTCCGCGCCCTTTTCTAAACACTAAAGAGTCTTGCTGCGATACGCATGCGTGAGTGCATGCAACACAGGCTCGACCCTAAAAAGGGAATTTGTTCCAATGAAAGGGGGCCAAATATGAGAAAGATCTGCCACGAAAACTGGAGGTGCAAATGTGTGCGATATTCAAGAGAGCTTTATTTGTGGTCCTTAACTGTCTAGAGGGCAGGTAATGGCGGAGTCTTGATTGAATAAGGACGGGGAGGGCCTTATTTAAAACTTTATATGTCAGGCAGTATGCCTTGAAGATTGTCCATTTCCTGAAAGGCAACCAGCGCAGTTTTTTTAGGAGAGGGGCTGAAGAGGACCATGCGGGAAGGTTGCAGGTCATCAATGCAGTTGCATTCTGCACAGCCTGTAATTTCGCCAACAAGGTGTCATTAGCTGCTACTAACAGTGCGTTCCCATAGTCCAGCCGACTGGTTATCAGTGCCTCCACAAGGATTTTCCTGGCGGTGGAAGGAAGCCAGGGAAAAGCTTTTTAATTCATTGTGGCAACAACAGGTGCCGTAGATTGTGCTGATTTGGTCTTTCATAGATAGCATAGCTAGCATATGGTCTAGTTTGACTTCTAGATTTTTACCTCTTGTTTAGGGGAAGGAGCTGGGTCAAGTTCAGCGGGCCACCAATCAGCTGACCAAAGCTCATGTGCCTTATCAAACAGCATGATCTCAGTCTTCTCGCCATATAGCTGGAGACTGTTGTTGGTCATCTGGTTTGCGATTCCCCTACAGTTCATGAACTGAGATTTACCTCTCGCTGCATCTGGTCCAAAGGAGACGAGAAGTTGAGTATCATCAGCATACGACATGATCTCCACACCGCAAGACATCACAAATTGTGCCAGAGGAGCTACATAGATATTGAATAGCGTAGGGCTCAGGCACGAGTGGTGATGTGGTGATGCTCACCTATTCTCCCTTTAGTAGGCTGTGGGCAGGAGTGTTCTGCATCAGTGAAACTCCTGCTGCTGTATGGAATCTGATGTTAGGAGGCCTCACATCCTAGAGTGTGTTGTGCTAATGCCAGCCCAATCCCAATGAGTTGATATCAACAAGCAGCTCCATGCAGAGGTCTGGGTCACAATACACCATTTTCTATATTTGAACTAATGTTTTTGAAATGAATCTACATCACTACATCCAGGGAAGGTCAACGCTACATGTGCAACCCTGGTGACCTTCCTGTGCTGTATTGCTCCCCTCATCCCCACCCTTCCCACACCTTTTTAGATAGTGCCACTTTCAATTCTCTCTTGTGGTTATTTAGTGGCAAAATCAGGGTGTGGAAGTAAATGTGTTATAATGTCTACTCTACGGCAAATGGTGCCTCAATGTTGTCTGTGTCCAAGAGAGAACAGGCTTCATACTGTTGGTTGAAAGGTGGGGTGTGTGTTTGGGGGTGGTGGGACTGGATGGTAGGATGCTTTACTCAAAGGCAGATGGGACTTTAGAGTTGATGATTGAGATGTTGTGTCTGGTTGATGACACCCACCCCGCTCAGAGAGAAAACGGGTCCTACATCTGTCAACAACAGGACTTTGTTGGATACTGTACACCCTAGGGAGGCTGGGGCCCTAGAACTAGTGGCTGAGACATGGCACTTGGTGTGTAGAATACATAACTACCCAGAGGCAGTGGGTATTAGCAGTGGCAGCTGAGGCGCGATGCCCGGGTACGACAGATGTTAGCACAAGTGACTGAGACATAATGCTTGGCTAGCAGGATGCTCTACTGCCCATAGGCTGAAAGAGGCCTATGATACTACTGTGGCACAATGCTTGGGTGGAAAGATGCTGAACCCACCAAAGGTTCAGGGGACACTATTCTATGAAGTAAAGTGGGGTCCCCTTGTGAGAGACTTCTGTATTCCCTGGAGATGGATACAGGAGCAGTATTTTTGGATTAAAATATAGTGCTTTGGGCAGAGCATGGATCCCCAGAGGTGGAAGGGGCCTCCGCTATGGCGGCTGAAGAGTGCCACCTCACTCAGAAGAGGCTACACAAACTCCTAGTGGGAGAGGTATTAGCACTGACCGCTCTGGAATGGTACATAGCAGTAGATGTACGACAAGGCTTCTGCCATGTGAGCCCCATTCAGTGGCTTCTACTGAGCTGGAACCTCATCCACCAAAAGCAATTTTGACTATGAAGGATGACAGCTCCCCAATGCCTTAAATGAAGCAACTTGCTTTTCAGATAAATACCCCTGTATTTTATCTCTGGAAAACAAAACCCCAAAAGGTGTAGATGACCCACAACATCGGCAAGTCATTGGTTCACAGCATCACAACACTTCACATCTCACCAAATTAGTCCAAACCATACCAAATCACAAAGGGCAGGACACAAAGATCTGCTGTCTGGGAAGTAGAGAAGGGGGTGATGACCACATCTGACCATAACCAAGAGAATCATAGTCATTGACCAATCCAAGAACTTGATTGAGTGTCCTGGGGATTTTGAAAACACTGTATGTGTACCATATAAAACTTTACAACATGACAGCGCCTGCCCAGGGTCACTGGAATTATGTGATTTTGCAGCTGCAGCGTTTTCGTATTATTATGGATTTGCTGCATTTGCCACATAAACTAGCACCTGCTGCATAATCTGCAGATTTGAATAACAAGATGTTTGGTTTCAAATGCATCCAAAGTTACTAAAACCATAGAGGCGTTCTTGCTGTGCAGTGGCTGGCCCTTCTGAAAGGCTGACTGGTCACCTTTCTGTTACTTATTACTGTATTTAGGTGTTAAAAAGCTACTAATGAGGTGGGATCTATTCTCAGGCACTGTTAAGTAGTTTAAAAATCACACAGGGAAATAAAACTAACACAAATTGATGCTACATTATGCCGCATAATTTGCCTTACCTTGCCGCATAATTTAGTCAACCCTGCCGCATAACTTGGTCCTCCCCTGCTGCATAGGTCTAGTGGCTCAGAACATGCCAATGACCCTTTTGTCCTTAGAACAGCTGATTAAAACAGCAGCGAAAGCTTACGCTCCACAATGCAATCAAATTTAGATCAGTTCCACACTCCAAGTTTTTTCAACCAGACAGGTCTTGGTGTCAGAAACTTAATGCACGAACAAAGAGAGTTAAAATCAATTCAATTGTTACTCTTTTTCAGCAACAAATTTCGAGCCCAGTTCTTACTTTACCAGCCAAATCAATACCCTTAATTAAAGAGTCGTCTTGCTACTGCTGCGTCGCGATCAATACTTCAGGCCAGTAGTTCCTATGGGCATCCATTGATCACATTCAGGTTCTAGATGACCAAGCTCTGCTCCCTGCGCTTAATCACGAGCACCCTCAAAGTTCAGCTGCCATCAGTGCAAAGCACCCAAAGCATCCAATCCAGAATTAATCCAGCACTGCAAGTAAATTTAACCACCTTTTCCCACCCAGATCTCTAATAATCCCTACAGATTGCATGCTCGTAAACGTATGATGGGGAGAATCTTATTTTCCTCTGATCCATACATCTGGTTTTCATTGGATCCATGCAGCATGAGCTATGAAAATAGGCGCTGCATAAAGCTTGATCCCTCCTCTAGTCTGACATCCTTTTTCCCTCTGAAGCAGTCACCGAATATGCACTCGCATCCTCTTTTTCCTCTAAAACGAAGCACACATTTTTCATTTTACCATTTAAGCACACCATTTCCCTATAAAAAAGGACTTTTTACACCATTGTTTGCTATCTGCTCCATTAACCTCTGTGGCCATTTTTGAGGCACCATAAGGCAGCTGCTTAAAATGGCCTTAATGTAACACCACCCAGCCTGCATCTTGTTTTGGTTTGCCTTGAATGTCTATGTGTTTAGCCATGCTCACTGTTTTCATGGTGGGAGGGGTTTGTCTTATGCAGAGGTGTTGGGCAATGGTGGGCCACATCATGCTCCTCTACCGCCTCCAAAGCAGCTGGGACCAGCACTGCTCTCCCATGGGTGCTGGAAGTAGGGGTGCTGGGGATGCTGCAACAACTCTAGAAATAATCTGCTGGGGCTCAAAAGGTTAAAGAGCAATAAAAATGCATTTAAACACTTTGTTTATCTTATCTCATTTGCTGGGTGTTGGAAGACAGAGGTTATAGATCAGGCAGTGTCTTCTGACAAACGGGTCCTTACTTGGAAGCTGGAGTGTACATTTATTTCTCTGTCTGCAAAGTGATAGGATGAGCTAAAGTTATCTTGTGACAGTCCTGCTGGGGTGCAGGGAACAAAAGGAAAGGTTGCAGCATGTCAGTTTTTTCTAACATACAGTGATATTTAAATATTGGAAAATGAACTATACAAATATTGAAAATTAAATTAACAAGTAGGAAAACAAATCAAGCAAAGAAATTCAGAATTGTGATGGATAACAAGAATTTAATAGGATTAAAAACAAATCAACACAGTTTACTTGGTGATGCACAAGTGACAAATATTCACTGAAACCCGATTGACGCATTATTGTGTTTGCGCTACATGGTTTCATCAGTATAACTATAGCTCTGTGCAAATTCAGTGGCCAATTCAGCAGAAAATGTGCTGTCTGTTAATGAGAGTGCATTACCACACAAGTGCTTGAAAATGTCCCATCAGCTGCATACCACACCCTCACCACTCTAATGTTATATGGGCATGGCACATTTGCCTCACACGCCTTTTTTTGTGACACTTGGATTTTTCACAATCCCTATGACTTAAGGGATATTACATTACCGCAGGACCCTTCCTCTCTAAAAAATTGTTCCAGCACCACTGGCTTTCCCATGATGCACCCCAGGTTTGGGAGGGTCTGACAGGGCTGGGAAGACTCGGCCCTTCTTCCCTGGTGTTCCAAAATGTTTTGGGAACTGTCTGGTGAGATCCCCAGTGGGCTCCAGGAAGGCTCCAGTTTGCCCTCTGCGTCTACTGCCAGGAGCGTCGTGTCGCAGGGGCAGGGTTGCACTGGGGGGTGGGTAGGGAGGTTGGGTAGGAGAAAAATGAATAATAATAAAAATAAAAAAAACTTACCTGAATCCGCTACCGCCACGTCGCAGCTCCTCTTTCCTTCGCCCCAGGCACAGGCTCCCAGCCTGCCCTGCGGCCAATCTGAACGCTTCTGTCATGCTGTCGGCAGCATGGCAGCAGCGTTCATATTGGTCGGAGCGCCCAGCCAGTGCACACCCAGGCAGACTGGGAGAGTCTGCCTGCTCTCTCCAACCCGGCACTGCGTTGCCGGGTTGAACAGAGCTTAGTGCGCATGTATGTTTGGCCGGCCTGAGACGGCCGGCCAAACATACATGCGCACTGAGGGGGATTGCTGAGTACAATGAAACGATAATAAACCATGTTTATTATCGTTTCATTACATAGTTTATTATCGTTTCATTGTAGAAGTGTGGCAGCTGCTGCTGCTGGCGGGGGCGACGCTTCTCTGCCCGAGCGGAGGAGCCGCGCCTGTCTACTACGATTAATGGATCTGCTTCGTTGGCAACACCAGGCAGGGAAGACCTGCTTCGCAATAGTATTTCTTATTGCTATTGTAGCCTTTACAATTAAAATCTAAAATGTGGCAGAATTTAAAAAAGTTTCTCTTTAGAAGAATCATTAAAAAAACACCAATAAATGACAATAGCGTGTTGGATCTACCATGAATCCTTTATTAACGTTCCTGCTCCACAAGATAGTACGTTTTGGAGATTTCAGGTTCTTTCAAAGGGCTGTAGTTAGCTGAATATGATATTTTGAGATGTAATAGCTCTTGAGACATTCAGCTGCCCACTCCAATTCACATTTAGCATTATTGACATTACATTTATGATTTCTTAATGTAGACATTAAATAGTTTTACATAGTTGAAAATCCTGAACACGGCCTTCCCTAACTTATATCAGAAAGATTTTAAAAGTCACTGCCTAGGAAAATTCTCATACAACTAGACCATCTTCCTCAACTTTTCAAGATCAGACCAATTCTTTGCCTCTGATTTTAGTCTCACTTCCTTGGTTCATACTTTCCCAGATATCGGGGCCGTAGGGGTGATGAAATATAATTTTATGGCACAAGCCCCTCATCTGTGGCAGAAAGTTTCCAGTAACCTGGTGCCTGGATCTGTCACTCCGTATGATAACCCCAGAGAGACATTATTTTCCTGCAAAGCAGGTGTTGAAAGAAGTTATGTTCTTCATATCTACAACACATGACCCACAAACACCTTTACAAAAAATCCATAAAAAAACTAAAGTTGAAAAGAAATTAATGATGAGTAATGTGTTAACATTGGTTTCACCATAAAATCTGAAAAATCATCACATGTGCTATTTTGACCCCATGTCCCACCTCGCCATAGTCAAACTGAACTCCTGCCCATGTAATTTCTTTAGAAAGGAAATCATTTTATTAACATCCAAACCTTCTTAAATATAATACAGGCAAAGAATAATTTACCTCCACCCGCTCATGGAATTTGCGTATCCGGGACTCCAAGTAGGGACATTGCTTGGTCAGCAGGATTGGGTGAATTGTGGGTGTGAACTTCTGATTTCCAATAATATAATGTGGAAATGCATTATACCACAAGCAGGGCACATGAGAGGACCTTAAGGGGCAGTAAGTGGGATTAATCACAATATTTTGTAAAATAACCAACATTTTTTAAGACTTTCAAAACCGAGTAATAGAGAGAGTATGTATACTTTTTTTCTGTGTGAATGTATCAAACTATTTACCAAAATACATTTCTTAGGGGGTGCAACACCCCAACATCCCCCCTGAAGCTACGTCCCTGGCTGCAAGCCCAACTATAATATCATTTGTCACATTTCACTCCAAATGTTTGCTTTCACCTACATGAAAAGATTTACAAGAAATCATGGCTACTTCTGCATCCGTGTGGATCTGAATATGGCGCAGGGGTAGACATTAATCCACTGTAGTCAGTATTAAAATTCTGGAAAGCACAACAGTTTGGCCCGTCTTACCTGCATCAATAGCATTTGCTTAACAATACCATATTGAGTGAAGGGAAATTAATTTACAAAGAGCTCAGCGACCTTGAGAGGACATGCCAGCACTTTAATTCAGTCTCAACAGAAGGGTACAACACAAAAAGCAGATTAGAAGAAATGAGAGCCAATCAGGTCTTAAGTTGCATTCTTAGCAGGTTGTGATTGGACGCAGCATGGAGATTGTGAGGGGCAACGTAGCAGAATATAGCACTACAGTCAGAGAAAGCTGCCCTTCCCCCCTTCCTAGAGCTCCTATCTATAAGAACCATCAAAGAAGCCTATTGGCTGTTTTAAGAAGCATGTTTGTATTTCTTAAAGTGTGACATGATGCTTGGTTGCAGATCCTAAGAGGCTCAGTTAGTTTGGCAAACACCCTGCTGGGTCCGCCTTTTTAGTAAAGGAAAAGCCACCCTTGGAGAGATTCCTACCATGGCAGTGAGGATGCCGTATTGTGAAAGTGCTTCCAGCACCTTGGTGGAGGCACTTTTGGCAAAAATGAAATTCCAGCTGACCACTATGACTTCACAGCTACACTCCACTTTTTTAGTATCGTTGAGTCAAGCCCATAATGTAGATGTCCATTCCTACAAGATCAAAATACCAGTCACCCCCAACCCCATGCATGGGGAGTGGTCATTTTTTTGTTTTTGTGTGCTTAACCACTGTGCCTGTCATGACAGTCACACACTTCAAAAAAGTTTGTCACAAAGCCTACTCTAAACATGGAAGGCCTTCTGATGCTCTTAACCCGCCATCCGTGCGGTGAAGGGCTCACCAACGACGACTTTCTTATGGTGCAGCTGGCTGAGGCTGGGGAATGGGAAATTTGCCTGTTCCTCCACCTCAAAATGATTAAGGACAACTGAGTCTAATAGGGGGGAACCACAGATTTTTGGTGATTGTCCCATCCCCGCTCAAATCCTCAATGACACATAGAGACTATTAAAGGATATTCTCGTGAGCATGAGCCTTGTGTGCTGGCGACCAACAGATGTTTGATGGAGGAATAAAGGGGGTCATTCCGACCCCGGCGGGCGCCCAAACACCGCACCGCGGTCAAATGACCGCGGCGGTGATCACAACTTTCCCGCTGGGCCGGCGGGCGATCTCAAGCAGATCGCCCGCCGGCCCAGCGGGAAAGCCCCAGCAAAGATGAAGCCGGCTCCGAATGGAGCCGGCGGATTTGCTGGGGTGCGACGGGTGCAGTGGCACCCGTCGCGATTTTCAGTGTCTGGTTTGCAGACACTGAAAATCTTAATGGGGCCCTGTTAGGGGGCCCCTGCAGTGCCCATGCCAGTGGCTTGGGCACTGCAGGAGCCCCCAGGGGCCCCACGACACCCGTTCCCGCCAGCCTCTTCCTGGCAGTGTAAACCGCCAGGAACAGGCTGGCGGGAAGGGGGTCGGAATCCCCATGGCGGCTCTGCAAGCAGCGCCGCCATGGAGGATTCCCTGGGGCAGGGGAAAACCGGCGGGAAACCGCCGGTTCCCCTTTTCTGACCGCGGCTTTACCGCCGCGGTCAGAATGGCCCAGGAAGCACCGCCAGCCGGTTGGCGGTGCTTCCGTGGTCGTTGGCCCTGGCGGTCGGTGACCGCCAGGGTCAGAATGACCCTCAAAGTCTGTTGTTAACTGACCCTTCAATAACTAGGGCTAGCAGCAACATCAGCTGGTAGACAGAGATAGTAGAATGGCCTTCTTTGTCTTATCTAACAGAAGCTGAGGTTTGTCCTGCTTCCAGATTTCTTTTACCGTGACAGAATCAAGAGAGGTGTTAAACAATTTGGTCAAAACTAGGGCATTAGTTGAAGATGCCAGTGTAAAAGTTTAAGGGTCTACATCTGGGGGATAATCTCAATTAATACATTCATTTTACAGTTTACGTTCTGTTTAACCGGAAGTAAATGGGTAAAAGCCTTGTGTCAGAAGTGTAGTTTCTGGCATTCACCAAATGAGTGAGAATTTATTTTGCAACTGGTTTTCTAATGAGGTTTTATATGATTTCATCACTGCTCGATAAGTAACTCTGAAGTCATCCACAAAGTCTTTCTACCAATATCTTTTAGCTTATTTGGTCACCTTTTCTCAAGATCACCAACTTGAGAGTGAAGCAGGCATGTTGGGTGGGACTGCCCCCTGCTTCTTTTTGGCCTCAGCATACATGGAATCCTGTGTGGGTGCTGAGGACTAGGCCAAAAAGTGGCCATGAGAACCAGGATCTGGCTATGAGTTCAGGAGGGGCACCAAAGCGTACTGGTTATTGGACACAAGACGTCTTACTGTCTCGTCTGGAACATGTATTGATAGCTGTAATGGCTGCACACTGTTTTTAATCCACAGTGTTAATCAAGCCTTTTTACCTATTTAAAGTGGGAGTGTGATGTCTCCAGGCTGCATATATAAAGGTTTGCTTACATATCGTGACCAGACTCTGCACTGACATCCCTGCCTCGACATTGCATGCTTAGTCATGTATGGCGAATGTTTACAGCACTCCAAGCTGTTTGTGAGAGTAAGTGAATGATGACTCCAATGAGACCAACTTGGATTGCCCCTGGTTAGACATGGCACAAGATGAAGAGTGTAAAACAGCCTTACCAAATAATGGAAGCATTCACCTGCATTCCTGAGCTTGAGAGTATAACCTCAGACACTGAACTGCGGAGGGGTGGAGATAGGGCTGCCTTTAGAAATTCCATGGTAACCTTTGTAGCAGGGGATTGCTGATTAGTCCTTCCTGAGCTCTGCTTGTTGGTTGATGGTGGGGGCATGGGATGAGTCAGCAGATGTGGGTATTAGAGTGCCAGAAGATTTTGGACAGGGCATGGTCCTTTTGTCTTCACTTAGAGTGACCCCTAGTTGAAGTCTCATGGCATCCAGATGCAGACCCTCATTTATTGGTGCTCATGTTATGGTACTATTACTTGAGGCAACCCTAATCATTACTTTATACAAAGGCTATGTCAACATTTCAGCCACAAAAGGAATTCTGAAAGAGGACCACACCAAGCTGGCTGTTTCCCACTTTTTGTAGTTACAAGTTTGTTCACTGACCAAGGATGGGAGTATGCTGGAGAGTACTCAGAGAGCTGCACTGATCTATGGCTGGTACAGCCAGTCTCTTAGATGTGAGGGGACATCACCTCAAGTTTGTGCATTGTACAGGAGAACTATTGATCTGTCTGAGACCTAGAAGCATACCTGACTGTTGAGAGAGGAGAGGAGCAAATTGAAATAAAGGAGATGTCTGCCAGAGGAGGAGAAATCCCGCCGCTGAGTGTGAGAGAGGACTGGCCAAGGAGAAGTGGATTGCTGTAGGAGGACGTTCCATGTTGACCCAAATGTTCCAGAGGGTCTTCGAGACTCCATGTGTACCCAAGATAACTTCGACCCTGCACCTAGGAACAGAGGAAGGTGGGCCTCCAGGCTTTACGTGGGATGAAAAAACTGGGAGTAGGGGGTCTCTCAAAATGGTGTGGCCTATGTCATTTACAGGTGTTGCTTAAACATGTAAGCTAAAAATCTGCCCTTACCATAGTGTGCTGCTTGACTGCTTTGCTGCATCATTCTTTTATTGCATCCAGATATATAACACGCCAACTGCCTAAAATAAGCAAGGACTATTGGCTTTATCAATGGTTGTTAGCTGCATAAGATAAATGAGTAACAGAAAAGACTTTTGGCCTCATTACGAGGCTGGTGGTCGTAGGACCACCAGTCCCACAGTGGCGGTCGGAGTGCCGCAGCTGTGCCGGTCCTACTGCCACATTACAACATTGGTGGGCGGACCCACCTAAAGACCACGTCTGCGCCAGGATCACAGATCCTGACTGGGTGATGGCGGTCGGGATTGTAACCAGCCAGGGCGGCACTGCACTTAACGCCAACTGGCTGGGTACAACCACACTTTCTGCCAGCCTTTTCATGGCGGGTACCTGCCATGAAAAGACTGGTGGAAAGCCAGTGCCTATGGCATGGGCAGTGCAGGGGCCCCCCGTCCAGCACAGTTGGAATGCGCACTGTCTGCTTTACAGACGGTGCACATTCTGAGGGTGCTGGTCACCCCCATCTGGGCTGCAAGATGGCATTCGGCTCCTTTAAGGGTGCCGAGTGCTTTGTCGTAGCACTGTTCCTGCCAGTCTGACTGGTGGGAACGCTCTATTGCAATGTTCCCACCGGTCAGACTAGAGGGAACATTGTAATAGGGCAGGGGGGACGCCACCGCCAAGGCGGTGGTGTCCTTCCCGTGAGTTTGGCTGTCCCGTGGTGGGACCACCAAAATCCTAATGAGGCCCTTTGCTGCAAATAATACTGAAATGCTTAAATTCTGAAATCATGAAACTGTGAAATACTAATAAAGCTCCATTAGGAACATGTACGCAAAACCCTTCATAAAAGATATTATTTTATTTGTTGTGAGCTTTAAAAATGTGTAGAAGCTGCTAATAGTGGGCAGCAGCTTTGTCAATTTCCAGTAGATAATGAACCTTAAGGTCTTCCATTTAAAGCCTCAGCTCTGTCCATCACCCCTCCTGCCCGGTTGTGGATTGCACGGCATGCGCTTTCAGATCTTCCAATTAGCTCATGATCGAGACAGCATGCCTACCAAACACAGATAAAAGGCTGGTGATGGATGGTACTTCCGCCAAATTAAGATTTTCTTTTTCACTCTGAGGTTGAGGGCAAAAATGGAGAACCCAATAGAGACCTGTCTCACCACCTTATAACCCTAGATACTGAACTGTGGATGGAGGGAGCTAGGGTTACCTTTAGAAATTCCATGGTAACCTTTTTAGCAGGTGATTGCTGATTAGTCCTTCCTGAGCACTGCCTTTTGGTTGATGGTGGGGGCATGGGCTGAGCACTGACAGGACACGGCTTTCTTAAAGCTGTTGTAGGCCGGACCAATCAGGGTGTCTTCACCTATGCCTCTGCAGCTTTGATCAGCCCAACACATACAGGAGGCCAATAAGGTCTGAAAGAATCCCTTTGAGTGTGATTGCTCGCACCATTAGGCTGAAGATTGCACATCGGTGCTTGTAAACCGCAAGATAACGCTAGCGCCTAAACAAAACATTGACTGAGAACTTGATTAGCTGATTTTGAAAGGACTTTGTTGAGATTATTACAACCTGCTTAAGAGAAATGCCTAGTAAATGTATGCGGACTAATCTACGGGTCACAGAGCTCAAGAAAGCTGTTCCAGTTTTTCTTAGTGAGTCGGCACATAATAAATCTAAAATGTCTGTTTATCTGTGTGTCAAGCTCTGTTGCATCC
Organism: Pleurodeles waltl; assembly: GCF_031143425.1. Classification (NCBI taxonomy): domain Eukaryota; kingdom Metazoa; phylum Chordata; class Amphibia; order Caudata; family Salamandridae; genus Pleurodeles; species Pleurodeles waltl. The sequence goes on from NC_090448.1 coordinate 1,143,917,813, forward strand.
ATAGAATCCCTTCCCTGTAGTGCTGCATATTCCTTTTATATAACATTGTAGCAGTGTGAAAAATGGTTTTGTATCTATTGTTTGACGCTTCAGTTGAGTCTCTATCCCCACACGACCTCTCAGAGGCGCCTTGGACTACTCACATTCGGTACCCTGAAAGTCAAGTGCAGGGGGGTGTACTTTGCCCAGTTTGGATCTTCACATTAGGTCAGGCGCCTGAGGCAAAAGACTAGGGGCGGGAATGACTGGCGTAATTCTCTCCAGTGCATTTACCACAAAATTACTTGCAACTATGCGTAATTGTGTGAGAAGCGTAATCCAGCATTTCGCTAAATTTGCTTAGTGCAAAATGCACCCTTGCATCCAAAATGGGCAGAGGATACATTTTGTGAATGAAAATAGCACTAAATGCTCCAGGTCATGAACAGTAGCAGCCAGCAGCTACTCTCTCCCTCTTAGTTCATTGTCCCTGTGCTCCTGCAGTAATATTTTTGCCCCAGATTTCTCTTAATTACTCAATCCGGAGTAACCACATAATTTATTTCTGGCCCTACTAAGTACAAGTTTTTGTTTTTCAGAAACCAACCCTCTATGTAGGAGTTTGTTTCTGAAAATAACAGAAGAATGGACTGGGAGAGTTCTCCCACTCCATGTGGTTTATCCGGATTGTTTCCTGTTTGTGACCAGGAGACATTTGCTGGTGGTCCCTAACAGAAGAAATGTATGGCAGCAGGACTGCCCTAAATAGCCCTCTGACCCACATTGACCAGCATCCTTTTTGTAGAGGTCCCACAGATCAAAGGGTTCTGACAGCCTAGGCACTTAGTGTTCTTACACCAGAAACTTTGGACTTTCCCCACCTTAACATAAGGCAGGGGAACTGTGAGTTTGGCAGGGCAGGAGTTTCACCAATTTACGGCCACTGTTTCATAGAAAGTGAGTCTGTAGAAACGCTTTTTCACTTGCACTGGCTGTTACACTCTTATCCTCCCCACAGACACAGGACATACTCACTTCTTCACTCATGGTCAGGTCTTGTTCAGACTTTGGGTGAAATCTTCCCAATTCTAGCTTGACCCACTTCCTGTTTCTAGCAGTGATCATCCAACAAAGAGTTATACAACATTTAATGCACGCAGACCAAACATTTTATTGTAGTCAGATCCTATTCTATATTGTTCATTTATTGGAGTGGGTTCCCTTTAGTTCACCTGCTCATCTACCAAAGTACAGAAAAGGTGTGTGAGGTGTCTAGAGGGGATTTTGGTTTGCTATGATGCAGTGCTTAATTTGAGCCAGTGGTTTCCGGTGCTCAGCACATCACTTAATTATCAACATCAGCACTTGTTAGAGTCCTTGACATAGTGGTGCTGTTTGTCTAATTTTGAAATGAGCAAGACAACAGTTGTTTAATAATTTGATATACATTCTAAATTACTCATATCTGCGATGCACGCCATTTTTATAGCTTTGGGTTGCTTGGAACAGTCTGAATTGTCACACGTGTAGCAGTGTAATGGTCAGTAGATCATACTGTCCTTTGCAGCTCTGGCAGCCAATGGCTGATGCAAGCTGCAGTGGTCTCCTGATAGGGGCTCTGTTGCTTTTTGTTTTTACAAATTAAGCACTGATATGATGGATAACGTGGGTTTTCAAGCAATGATGAGATCCTTCCCTCCTGATTTTAGCAGAAAGAGCAACAGTAGCAATGAAAGCAAAGAAAAATGGCTGTTTGGACGAGAACCAGCCTGAGATATTCCCAGTCATTCAAAGTATCACAGATATCCAGGTGAAGTTTGGAGCAAGACCCTACAGTGACATCCCCTTGAGGTTTGGTCCAAGACCCTGCAATTGCCCAGTGCACACTCGAGGACCCTCAAACTAGAGAATCCCCTCAATTTAAAGCTTCTTCAACTCCATCTCTATGAAAACTGTTGTTCTAATTTTCTAATTTCTTTATTTTTTTGGCCGGGGGACAGGAAGTGACTAAGCAGGGGCGGCCCCTCTACTGGAGCGTCGCCCCACTATCTTTTTTGCCCCCAAATAACTCAAAAGAAAAATTAAAGATTTTGGCCACAGTGCTCTTATTTCAGTTGCAGCACAGGCCGGGTTGGGTGCCTTTCTGTGAGGGTGGGGGTGGGGCTTATTACAGGCTGAGCAGGGAAGCAGTCTGTAGTGAAGTGCACATGTCGGGTTGGACTGGTGACCTTCAGTGGCCAACCCGACATGCGCACTTTAGATCTTCCGTACCTGAATAACGTTAGTGTGCCAAAGTCCAAAGCCACAGCCTCCCACGCTCCTAAGGAGCGCTGCGTTCACCTGCCCCTACCAATCCCACCGCTGCTTCAATGCTGTTTGCTAAATTAAGAGAGCAAGGGAACAGCATCAGGATTGGCTCAAGAGGAGATGCGTGTGGGCCTTAAGTCCTGCCACAAATGTGGAAGCGCAGGGAAGGAAGTTTCACATAAGTAGCCAATCGCTATATGACTTTATTTTGAAGCCATGCAGTGATTGGCCATTTTTGTCCTTCGTTCTCTTCCGTTCGTGAATTGGCAATGTGTCTTCCACTTTCATTTGCTTGCCCTGCTCCCTCGAGGACATCCTGGTATGCGGCCTCCTCGCTTTTCATGCTACGATCTGATCCTGCACGAGGGCTCAATTCTGAAGCAGGGGATCGATCCTGGTCTCATATCCCCCATATCTGGTTGACTTTTTTGATATCTTACTACATCATCTGATTCAAAGCCCCTTCAAGGAGGCAGCCCGAGTCTCCCACTTAAGTGACACGTGACTGCCTGCGGGTGAGGAAGTGTGGGTCCCTCAGCAATGTTCGGTGGCCCATCGAGGCTGCGGCATGCCACCGCGAGCCTGGACCTCACAGGCGCTTTGAATGTTTAGCCTCCTGTGGGAGAATGCACCCCCAAGAACAGTGTAAAGTTTTAGGGTAGGTGTGTGAGTGGTGCAGGGCCCTGGTGGCCTCTGGGGCGTTAGTTCATTTTCAGTAAGCAGACTCAGCCTCCCCCTCCTCAAGCGGAGAGCCCAGCAGGTCAATGTGACGCACTTGCACCTCTATGGATATCTTAGGGAACGTAAGGGGCCGGCTTGGAGCACTGTCATAATGGAAAGTGTTTTCATCTGTTTGATTGGTGCTAAACCCGGATGATAGACTGTAATACACCACAAGCATAGGACATTCTACCTGTGGTTCTACTCCTGATTGGGCCAATCCTTCAGTCATTAGCTGATTTTTCAGAATTAGCCAACTTAAAATTAGGCCCTTATTTCAGTGGCCACATGCAGATAAGTTCGTTTTTTTGCTATGTCTTTTGTTTGCGTTGCTTATGTTTTGACTTTAGACCTAGTGGACAGGTGCGTGCCCTGGTGACCGTCACTAGTCCGCCGCCAGTATCAGGACCCCACATATTGCCAGTGTTTTCGTGGGGTTTTCAACCGCCACGAAATCCATGGTGGTATGCATCATCAGTGCCAGGGAATTCGTTCCCTGGCACTGATTGGGGTCTCCCCCTCAGACCTCCCCTTGAGTCCTCCCCTAACACCCACGACCCCACTACCACCCCCCAAAGGTAGTAGGTTCCCCCCACCCCCTCCCTCATTGAAAACCCCACACATACACCCCACACTCCCCTACACGCACGTTCACACTACTCACACACATACACGCGCACATACATGCACACATACACACATACATACAAGTTACATTTCCACCACACACTTTACACCCTCCGCATGCATACACGCACTCACACAACCCCTCTACACACTCACACGCACACCCCCATGCACGCACACAACACACAACACCCCTCAGCCCCCCTCCCCTAACGGACGATTACCTTACCTGTTCCAGTGATCCTCCGGGAGGGAACAGGATCCATGGAGGCTGCTCCGCCGCCAGCACCCCGTCACCAGAACACCGCCACGCCGAATACTGGGTCGTATTACGGTGGGCGGTGTTCTGATGACGTAGCGGTGATGGTGGAGCAGCCTCCACTTCACCGCCGACCGCCAGTATGGCTGCTGGCGGCTCTCCGTCCAAAAAAGGGCGGAGGGTTGCCAGCAGTCATAATATGGTTGGCGGAAGACCGCCAACACTGGCGGTCTTCGGCCCGGTGGTACCTCGGCGGTCTCTGGAGGAGACCGTTGAGGTTGAAATGAGGGCCTTAGTTTATTATCCTTTCATTGATAATGCATTTGCAGAGGTTGCGGCTGGTGGAGGGGTGACGCTCCTGCACCATAGTGGAGGAGCCATGACTGCCTATATAGCGCTATATAAAAGCACCTACTCGTGTACTTCTTCAGAAGCTGTTCATGACTTCATGGTGATGAGGAAAGACTCTCGAGGTGAGCTCTCTTTTATTCTTGTCTTGTAGTGTTCAGAGACACATAGATATATCAGAGGTTACAGCTGTGACCCCAATGTTTCTTTCTGTTGTGTGTTGTATTATTTCTTAATCCCTCTGGTGTATATATTTCTGAAGACATTACAAAGCCTGAGGTGATGTATGCAACACCCTCATCATGTCCAGCTGGAGAACTTTATTCCATATAACATACAGTATGTGTAGGTAACAGGAAATATAACAAATTAACACCCTTACTCTGTGTGCACTCAGTTTGATGCAATATTGTGTGTTTAAAAACATCAAAAACAAGCCAAGCATTGTCCTACAGATGCATCAGTAAATTACAGTTTTCAAGCTTCACAGCCAATAGTGCCTGAGTGTTGGACCTGGCATCCTTGGTGTGGTTTTCCCGGTCTTTTTGCCTCTGCTTCCTGTTTTTTTTTTTACTGTGTGCTGGATTTTGTTTTTGCTGGTTTTGATACTCTGGGCACTTTACCACTGCTGACCAGTGCTAAAGTGCAAGTGCTCCCTGTGTAAATTGTGATTATGATTGGTTACCCATGATTGGCATATCTGATTTCCTAGTAAGTCCCTAGGATAGGGCACCATGTGCGTCCAGGGCCTGTAAATCAAATGCTACAAGTGGGCCTGCAGCACTGATTGTGCTACCCACCTGAGTAGCCCTGTAAACATTTCTTGGATCTGCCATTGCAGTATCTGTGTGCAGTTTTAAACTGCCATGCTGCCCTTGCAAGTTCACCTACCTGCCAGGCCCAAACCTCTCATTTTAGTACGTGTAAGCCACCCCTTAGGTAAACTCTAGGTAGCCCCATGGGCAGGGTGCAGTGTATTTAAAAGGCGGGACATGTACTGGTGTGTTTTACATGTCCTGATAGTGAAATACTGCCAAATTCGATTTTCACTATTGCAAGGCCGATCTCTCCCATAGGTTAACATGGGGATTGCCTTTAAATACCTTTTAAGTGTAGTTTCCCAGTGGGAGCAGATAGAGATATGGAGTTTGGGATCTATGAACTCACAATTTAAAAATACATCTTTTGGTAAAGTTGTTTTTTAGATTGTACATTTGAAAATGGCATTTTTAGAAAATCGGTGTTTTCTTGCTTAACTATTCTGTTCCTCTGGTTTGCTACTGAATCCACATCTGTGTCAGACTGACAGCTGGGCTGTTTGTGAATTCACTCTTGACAGTAACGCAAAGGGAGCTAAAGTGTACCCTTCATATCCTGATGAGTCTTCCTGGGCTAGAGTGGGATGGAGGAGCTGACACCTGCACTTGAAAGGGCTATGCCTGACCCCCTCACCATACAGTCTATAACCCCCTAGAGTGTGGCTGAGACAGGGCAAGCAAGAGGCAGGGTCTTGTGCCCTACAAAGACTTTCGTTTTAAGTTTGCCTACTTGAAAGGCAGAAATGAGTATAAGCAGTGGACCCAAAACCCCAGACTTTTAGAACACTTCTGGATCAAGAGGAACCTCTGCCAAGGAGAAGAGCTGTGAGAAGGAGTACTGCCCCTTTGCTGTGTGTTCTTTGCTTGGTTGGCCTGCAGTTTCTGCTTCTGCCTTAGAGAGGACAAAGACTGGACTTTGCTGTGTATCCTGCTTGTGAAGTTTCTCCAAGGGCTGGGACTGAGCTTGCTTCCTGTTAAGAAGTCTCAGGAACATCAAAGACTTCACCTGGCAGCACCTGGGCTCTTCTGCTGAGACCCCTGACTTGCCAAGTGGTGCCACATCCAGTCCCTGGGCCCCTGTAAGGAGAAGCAGGTAGAACCTGGGTGAAAATCCATGCACCGGAGCCGAGCGGCAGAAAAATCGATACAGCACCCACACCGTGGCTGAAAAATTGATGCAGCACCCGCACCGTGGCTGTAAAATTGACACAGCACCTGCCTCGCGGCTGTAAAATCGATGCAGCACCTACTGCACAGCTGGAGAAATTGACACATCGCCAGCTCAGTGCGGCTTCATCGATACTGCACGTCGGATTTTCCACATATCATCCCTGGATACCAAAACTTCAACATCACCGCACGAACTAGAGGCTGCCTGTCCAGAAATCGACGCATCCCTTCCCTGCGAGGAAAGAATCAACCCATCGCTCACCCGGCAAAGAACGTACAGCCTCACTTGCGAGTAAGGAATTGATGCATTGCTTTTCTGATGTACCCTCACCCCTGTGGCTTTATTTTTGATGCATACCAGGTACTGTGTGCTAAAACAATGAATCCATTGATTCTTATGGATTAAGACTCTTTTTACCTTAAAGTTTGATATCTATTTTTGTGTATGTTGGATTTTTGTCGTTTTGGTCTTGTTTGATTTAGTTAAATTTTGGCTATCTGTCTAAACTGGTGTGGAGTCCTTTTGTGGTGTTTTCACTGTGTTACTGTATGTGTTTGTGCAAATACCTTACACATTATCTTTGAGATAAGCCTCACTGCTTGTGCCAAGCTACCAAGGGAGTGAGCAAGGGGTTATCTAAGGTGTGTGACTCCCTTATCCTCGCTAGAGTGAGGGTCGCTACTTGGACAGGGTGTCACCTGACTGCAAACTAGAGACCCCATTTCTAACATTAGTGATCAGCGGTGAGAATAGGACTTGTATTTGTGTTTGACATACAGTGATTAGTGTACACTACTGTTTCATTGCAGACCACTACGCAACCACATACTGTTTTTCTCTTGGATTTGTTTTGCTTTTCTTTTTTTCCTTTTTGGGATCTCTTTGCCTCTTGAAACTTTGCACCTTTAGTGAACCTTATCCACAAGCACGTCTCAGTTTTGGGAGTCATCAGCAGTTGCTACAAATGTGGTGTTTGAGCTGGAGAAGTTGGATACCTCTAATGTGTCTCAGCTCAAGTAGTTTTGTAAGGAATTCAAGTGTCCAATCAAAAGCTCCACCAGTAAGGAGGAGCTCCAAAGGGCGCCAGGGGCCTGGCTGGCAGCAAAAGAGGCTGAGGAGCACACAGCAGAGAATGTCGCTGTGGATGAGAAGGTGCAGAGCAACCATGATGATTTGATGGATAACCAGGACCTGCCTAGAGGGAGGGCCTCCAAATCAGACAGCAGTGTTTTTTCTAAGGGTCTCACCACAGAGGAACTGAGGGGCAGACAAACAGCAAGAAGGCATCATTTGGAGCTTGAGAAGCTCAAGCTTTAATTGGCCAAACTGGAGAGAGTGGCAGAAGCAAAGAAAATGGCAATGGCCATGGAGGAGAGAAACATGTTGTTAGCTCATAAGCTGAGCTTGAGGGAGCTGGATCAAAGGAGCAAGTCGAGCACAGATGGTGGCAGCAATACCACAGTGCAATCTGAAAGGAGGGTGCACATTCCTAAAGATCTAGTGAAGAATTATGGGAAGATTTCATATACTTGTGGGGGAGTTCTCAAACTTGGATGGAATGTGTTGATGAAGGACAGCAAGATAACAACTTATGAGGGACTGCACAATTTGATTGCATGTGAGCACTTGTATAGTTTTTGTTTTCCAGAGCTGCACCAGCACCTGGTTGACAGCAAGCTGACTGACCCTAGGAAGCTTGCCCAGGAGGCAGACAATTGGGAGAGTACCAGGGTCCAAAAGAGGTATGGGGGGAGACTCCGCCAAGGGTAGCCAGGGTCCCCATCAGAAGATGTTGGGGGCCAAGGGTATACATGGGGAGTTCTCTAAAGGGACCCAACCTAGTTCCCAGGGTAAGGATTCCTGTTTCCAAGGTGAGAAAAAGCCTTGGATCTCTACAGAGAAACTTGCAGAGAAGGGCCCCTGCAAGAGTTATGCATGTGATCAGAAGGGTCATGTGAGGGGGTACCCCAAGTGTCCCAAGTATACATTGGCACCCACTGGTGCACAGTCACAGGGGTTGGCCAGTGTAGGACTTGGTGGGGAGTTGGTTCCAGGAGAAGGGTGGAAGGCAGCTGAGATTACCATTGTCTCACTAGGGGACAGTGGGTTGGTCCAGAGGACCCTCGTGCCTGAGAACACTAGGAAGTACAGGCAGTGGGTGACCATCAATGGACAGAGGGTGGAGCCTCTGAGAGGCACAGGAGCCAGCATGGCTACTGTCATGTGTCACCTAGTGTCTGAAGAGCAGGTGGTCCCCAATGTGTTTCAACAAGTAGTTGCTATGGACAACTCTGAGCACCAGTAGGAGGTGGCGAAGGTTCCCTTTGAATGGTGGGATGGGGGTCTCAGGTTCCTTGAGGGTAGCTGTGAGTACAAGCATGCCTGCTGATTGTCTGCAAGGTAACGACCTGGATGATTCCCGTTGGTGTGAGTTGGAATGCAGGTCACACTTGGAGATGTGGGTCTACCTGAGTGGGAATGTGTGACATCCCGTTCTATGGCAGCCAGTAAGCGTGATCAGGAGGACCTAGAGCCTAAAAGAGTGGCCCATGTGCCTGCCAGTAGGAGGAGGGGCGAGGATGCAAGAAACCCACCCTAGAAGTTCCCATGGTCTGGGAGGTGGCTGAACCTGAGGGAGACACCCTGGAACCTACAGGGGAGCAAGTGGCCAAAATGGGGGATGTGCCTCAGCTGACCCATTGGCAGCGAGAAGAGGGTCCCACCAGGGATGAGCTCTGCGAGATGCAGAGAAAATGCCCTTTTTTTGAGGTTCTGCAGCAGCAGGCTGCAGACCAGGCAACTGCCAAGGAGTATGGATCACATTGGATTTACTCTGAGGGTGACCTGTATAGTGAGCCTAAGGTTGCTGAGCCTGGGGCAGCACGAGTGCTGGTGGTACCTGAGATCTTCAGAACCTTCCTACTGGGTTTGGCTCATGGTGTGCCCTTGGCAGGACATTTTGGGCAGGACAAAACTTTTGAGAGGATTGTCACCCACTATTATTAGCCCCAAATGTGCAGGCACTCTGATGCACATTGAAGGTCTTGAGAACCTTGCCAGCAAGTGGCAAGAGTAGGGGGAAATGCAAGGCTCCCCTCCAACCATTCCCCGTCATGAGGACCCCTTTCTGAGCGGTGGGAATCGACATTATGGGGCCTCTGGGCCCCAAGACAGCCATTGGCAACAGATTCATCCTGGTCTTGGTGGACCCCGTGGTGGGCTGGGCGTTTGATGGGGATTTAGATCTGCATGGGGTTCCCCAAGGAGGTGGTGTCTGACCAGAGTACCATCTTCATATCTACATACATGAAGTCTCTGTGGAAGAAGTGTGGGTTAACCTCCAAGTTCACCACTCCTTACCACTCCCAAAGAAATGAGTTGGTTCAAAGGTTCAACCGCACCCTTAAAGGCCTGATTCTGCCAGAACCCATGAGACGTAAGTTGGACGTCCTATTACCATGCCTTCTCTTTGCATACAGCGAGGTACAGCAGAAAGGACTTGGTTTTAGCCCCTTTGAGCTGCTGTATCGGCACCCTGTGGGAGGACTACTGAGTCTGGTGAAAGAAGACTGGGAGAAAGCTCCCAGGAAATGCCCCCCAGGGCAGCTATGTGCTGGCCTTCAGAAACCAGACTGCACATTTCAGGAAACTCACTCAGGAGAACCTGGAAGCAAGCCAGGAGGACATGAAAAAATGGTACGACCACAATGCCACTCTGGTTGAGTTTCATCCTGCCCAGAAAGTGTGGGTCATGGCCCCTGTGGAGACTCGTGCTCCCATGGACAAGCGGACTGGGCCTTTTGAGGTGGTGGAGCACAAGAGTGATGTCACCTACTTGGTGAACTTGCAGGCTCCAAGGAACCCTTTGAGTTTCCTACATGTGAATCGCCTCAAACCACATTTTGAGAGGTCTGAACTGACTATGCGCTTGGCAACAGATGATGTAATGGAGGAGGAGAGTGAATCTCTTCCTGACCTCTTGTCTGTCCAAGAAAAAGATGGGCCTGTGGAGGGTGTGAACCTCTCCTCAACAGTGACCCTGGAACAGCAGAGAGACTGTTGCCAGTTGCTGGCACAGTTTCCCTCTCTGTTTTCCTTGACCCCCGGGGTCACTCGTTTGTCTACCCACGATGTGGACACTGGGGACAGTCCACCTGTGAAACATAAGATCTACAGGGTGACTGACAAAGGTAGAGCCAGCATCAAGGATGAGGTTTCCAAGATGCTAGCCTTAGAGGTGATGGAGTTCTCCAGCAGTCCTTGGGCGATCCTTGGTCCCAAAAGCTTCTGCCCCAGAAGCCACTCCTGAACTTAGGTTCTGCATGGACTACTGTGGATTCAACGCCATCACTGAGACTGATGTGCACCCTATCCCCACACCTGATGAGCTCGTAGATCATCTAGGAGCTGCCAATTTCCTCAGTACATTTGACTTAATGTCTGGGTACTGGCAGGTTGCCTTGACCAATGGGGTCGAAGAGAGGTCAGCATTTTCAACACCAGAGGGGCACTACCAGTTCCGGGCCATGACCTTTGGGTTGAAGAATGCCCTGCCACCTTTCAGAGGTTGTCAACCAGGTTTTAGCAGGGCTGGAGAATTTCAGCTTAGCCTACCTGGTTGATATTGCAGAGTTCAGCTCCAGCTGGGAGGATCACCTGCATTAGCTCTACGAAATGTTGAAGGCCCTGCAGAAGGCAGGCCTCACTATGAAGACCAGTAAATGCAAATAGGGCAGGGATCTGCGGTTCACCTGGGACACCAGGTGGGGAGTAGCCAGGTGGCATCCCTAAAACCTAAAATTGATACCATTCTAGCTTGGGAACCCCCAAGACCCAGACAGAGGTGAGAGCTTTCTAGGTCTCACTGGCTACTACAGGAGATTTGTCAAGGGTATGGCACCATTGTTGCCCCCTTGAGTGATCCTCTCCTGAGAATTGATGCAAGCCTATCACTGCCCGCGACACTCATTGGTGCAAACATGAGGACTATGTGAAGGTAAATGCACTCAACACCTTACCTGTAGTCTACAGGTTGGAGATAGAGCTGGACCAGTGCAAAACGCACATTGTTCCCTGCACTGAAGGTATCTGATCTCCCCACTCTCTGCCAGATTGGGACCCCAATTCCATCAATTGCAGAATATGTTGCCTCACAAAATTCTTCAGACCCCCAGTGATAACAGTACATTTCTGCTGTGACAATCCCAGTTGGTGCGCAAACACTATAGTGGCCGCCAGGCATCAGGTAGCTCTTATGAAAATACAGGAGTGAATAAATCCCCTGGTATCGATCCATGACTGTGGTGTGCTTGGTTGGTTACAGAATGAAAGCTACTGTATGCCAACCCGATGCTGAACTGGCTTTCTGCCATCCTGAATTCAGTTTAGTTTTGCTGACAACTGTTTAGGGAGATAGAATACTTAATTGAATTAAGTGCATTGCTACACCTGAAAGCGCGCTAAAAAAAAGTCCATAAAGGCCTGCTCTGAACTCCTGGCTTCTTCCTTCATGGCAGTGGGTCAAAGAAAGTTTGATGAGCACTTTCATCATGTCACAAGCCGGCGTTGCCTTTTGGGATGCTTTAAGTCGGAAACATTTGGTTCAGCAGCCCAATTCACAAAGGAAATTGGAAACCCCATGACGAGAGGGGCCTGCATTTAGCAATTTTTGCCATTTTGTGTGATTTGTAAAGTACAGGACGTATTCCAGGAAAACTGTGATTTTTAGTGTATTCCGGCTTACAGCGGTAACCCCTGATTCAGTGCATCAGATAGCGCACAGAGTGGCTAATCTGCTGGTGTATGGTCCTGTACAACATAAGGAAATTAAGGTTAACATACTACCTTAAATATTCTATTTTCTGCTTTCTGTGATTTTACTTCTAGAGGCGCTATTCATCTGTAGTCAATCTTAAATAAAGTTTTTTTTACCAGTAAATCTTGTACGTTCAATGAACACTAGCTATGGTGGTGATTGAAATCCCTCACAAGAAATTAACCTAATTGCAGAGATGCTCTAATAAGCTAGAATTGCCCCAGGCAATAATACAAATGAATGTTACCTTGCTCTGAATCTGAATAGGCCCAGTCAATAAGGCCCACGAATGACCTCTGGAATGAATGATAATTATTGGCCCTAGATTGTAAGCAGTTGTAATAGCCCTATGCCTTTATGAGTGTGAATGGTTCCAGGGCACAAAACATTAATTTCCCCTTGAAGTAATGAACATCAGTGGCCCCAGGCAGTGTCCACAGTGAGTAATGAGCTGCCCAGGTTCTCCTTGCCCTGAGGCATTATAAGGGACAGGGATGACTGAGGGACACTGGGTGGTGACCTGCATGTGTTTGCAAATATTGCAATAGGGCAGAAATTAGTCGGCCTGGAAGGCCTCTGCTTTTCTAATTATTGTTTTGTGTTTGCCAAAGCCCCATATCCGCTCCCCGACCTTAGCACATGAGGGGGGGGATAAAATCTCTTCCTGCCATCGGACTAAACTGGGAAGGGTGCTGGTCATTGTCTAAGGGGGTTTCAAATGAAGACAATCAGGCTAAAAATACAATGGTGATCTTCTGTGGTTACTCCTTCTCAATACAGAAATACAAATTTACAAAAAACGTAAATAAAATACGTTTTATTATTGTCTCCTGGTATTCGTGAGCACCAGGAGAGATTTAAAAAATAATGATGGTATACACCACGGTTGCAAACGTGGTATTGCTCGTATGTAAAGCCCCCTCCTCGGGGCTGGCTTTAGGGCGGTGCGACTGGTGCGGCCGCACCGGGTGCTGACCTGGATTGGAGGGAGCTGTGTTTAGGAATAAATTAGGAAATTTGTGATTTAAAAGCACCTGCTGAAACGTTCCTTGTGCATCCAGTCCCTAGGAAGCAATGAAAATGTCAAGATAACTCTTGTGATTAATGTTCTTGCTAGAGCAAGAGATTGGAGTTTTGTCCAGTGGCAGTTTTGACTCCCCATAAAGTAGCGCAGAGGGTTAATATGCCTGCTGCAAAGAAGAGAACTATATTTTATGTAGATAGCTGAGTGGATTAGTGAAGCCAGCCTTTAGAAGCGTTTTAAAATAAATGAAATGCATGAGAGATGGACTATGGCGATTTGAGGGGCACATTTGCCGGGTGGTAGTGACAGAATCTGAGGAGGTGGTCATGGGGTGGGGGACAGGGGTGGCTCCTTCTCTATGGTGAAGGAGCGTCACCCCACTGGCTGTTCCAGAAGCAGAAAAATAGAATGACAGTTTACTATTGTTTTATTTTTCTGCTTCTGGCACAGCTAACAGGGCAGGGATGGGTGGGGCTGGGCAACGAGAGGTGGGAGAGGAGTTGGGGGGAGTGCACCTCAGTGCGCATGTGTGTTTGACTTGCCATCCCAGGCCTGTCAAACACAAATGCACACTTAGGTTTCTCCAGCACGGGTGTGCTTAACTGCCGGGCTGGAGAAACTGCACAGACCCCAGGGCGGTGTCTGAGCGGCACTCGGAGCTGCTCAGACCAATCCTGGCGCTGCTTTATGCAAGTTGTAGCATGAAAGCAGCTCCAGGATTGGTGGGGAACCTATGCTGGTGTCCCAGCAGAGAATGCTGGAACACCAGAAGAAGAGGAGCGCGAGGTGGCAGGAGGCGGCAGGGACGGAGGCAAGATAAGTGCTTATATATTTTTTATTTTTACCTCGTCTCTGTTCCAGCTGCCCCTCCCCCCACTTGTTATGCGGTGGCTGCTGCTGATGGGGGCTTCCACAAAAGATTGCTGCACCGAGCGATACCAGCGCTAAAGCTGGCCCTGCCCCTCCTACTTCAGTGGCCACCTCCTCGCTTCCTTGGTCAAGGGCCATCGAATTCTCTTGGCTCCCTGCACGGCTCTCACATCTGGGCTAATGGAGGGGAATGTTTGGCCTTTAAAAAGTCCTGAGGCAGCTAAAAGTAAAGAGGGCACCTGGGATCTGTGGTGTCGTCGTCTGTGTGTTATTAGTTGGTGGGAAGGTGATCAGACTGACATCACAATAAATCCATATTTCACACAAATTATGCAGTTTGTACAAGTTATGGAGTGACATCATTCATGTGAAATATGGGTTTTGAAATAACTCCTCCTTGTGCACTAACAGTAAACTCACCTGTAATAAAACTCCAAAGAAACAAACACTGATATATCTGTTATTGATGAAGCAGCAGTGGAGTTTTACAGTCACTCTGAAGATCATATCTGAAATGATGTTTGAAGTCCTTCCTGTAAATTTTGTTCTTTAAGAAAGAGTTACAGAGTTTAACAAAGAGTAGACTTAGCACACCTAGAAGTGGCGACTGAATCTTCATCAAATGTGGGACACAAAAAGCCTATTCTGTATTTTTTGCTTTTTTAAATAGCAAAATTCCAATCAGTGTGTTTCAAGGAAGGCACGTGTGAGTTACAGATATCTGTCCCATTTGATTTAAACCCTAAAACTCATCAAAAATGTTTGAAAGCTGCTAACGCTTTTCGAGAAGGTAGTCACGTGAAAATGGCACATGAGCGAGACCGGATTGTACTGCAAGGAAATCCGCAGGACACCTCCCAAAATTCAAAACTGCACAATCTCAAAAACAATCGTTTTCTGGATCAGCGCCCCCTATCTGCAATACCCTGCCAATTTACTTAACAATGGCACCTGACATCTTATCCTGTCGGAGGAGACTCAAGACTTCCCTAGTCCCGCAATACTTTTAATAAAGTTGCCCTGGGCCGACTTAACCGCCTCTGCCACTTTTTCATGGAATTGCCTAGTCAAGTTCTCAATTGCGCCCTTCACCACTTCTAAGCGCTCTGTGCGTTCAGCCTAACTCTCTTCTAGACGCCTGTCCTGATAACCATCCACCCTAAACTTTCCCACCACTCACCCTGGACGCTTGATTGCCCTTTACTCTCTGGTCCCACATCCATTGCTTTAGGACTGATGTGCGTTATAAGCATGTGTATATCATATGTAGTTTATCTTCGGTGTATAGTGCCCTGGTGCCACGTGGTGAAGCAGGCCAGTAGAAAAACAAGAAAAACAAAACTTTGAAAAATTACTGGAAAACCTCTGTAGCTCTAATCACTACGTTTAGGACACAGTTGGCATGTTTTGCAACACGCCTCTGCAAGAAAGAGAGCCTGGCATGATGGTTATTGCAAATGTAGACTTAATTTCTAGGCACAATGGTTTGCAAATCTCTCATGATCTCCCGGGATGAATAATACAGGAGAGGCTCCTTTCTTAATTAAAAATCAGGAATTCACTTTCTCAAAACCATGCAGTTTCATTTTTCAAACGTGGTCCCCTGCATATTTCCACTGGGGTCCCAGTTCATAAAACACCATAAACATTTATATGAGACATATATTTCACATATCAAACGCTTATCTCAAGCATTACACCTATGGCACGGATAGAGCAGCATTTTTAGGTCTTGCCTTCAGACAGCTTTAGCTGCCTCCTGTCGAAGATATTTTGTCTCAACTACACAAACTGGGTTTTTGGTCAGCATCTTGCACATGATTGGATGACTTTTCTGCCAATCTCAAATCCTTACCCAATTGCTTTTCTTAATCTTTTTCTGTTTCTCCACTCCATTGAATCGTATCTCACGTACATTGTTTCTGGAAGGCTGAGTTGTATCTTTCAGCTTCTGACTTGACACTACAATCTCGTGTAACTTACACATTGACTCGCACCTCTTGAGACCCCCATGACAATGAAGGTACAGATGGCAAGAGTCTGCAGACAGGATGAAAGCCTTTGACTTCATCTCTATTGTGCCAACTCTCTGCTCTCCCATATGGAAGGTGGCATCACTCCTCTGAATGGATGAACCTGACTCAGCATTTGTCAACCTGAGGGTGATCCTCCAAGCTGCCAGGAACTTAATGCCGGGGCACTTGTCCCCCACCATCAGAGGTCCATACTGGATTCTTCTCTCAGCCACCTCCATTTTTTAAAAACACTACATCCTTTACAAAATTGGCCACGTCATAAACACTAGAACACTGCACCAGCAAGCCTGCCATCTCAGGTGGTTCACGAACATAACCTGCAGCCACGATATTGCCAGGCTAGAAAGTCAAAGTGCTATCAGGGACAGAACTAGGAGGCAAGCAGGCTTTCTTTTGTGCTAAATTATGGAGTTACCTCTCTCCACACTAAACCAGTCTCCTTCCTTCATCCAGCTCAAGGAGCATCTACAACATATGTGCTCCACCAATTTTTAACTTTCCCACAAACTGAAAATATTGTCCTCACTAACCTATCCCGAGGCCTTGTAGCCTGACTACGCTCCCACTCATTACTTTGCACCAAACTTACTCCTGAACTTTCATGGTTTAACAAAACCTAGGAGCCTCTTAAAACTGTACAGAGCTAATCACCCCAACTGCTAATCCTACAACCAGACTTAGAGCCTCATTTCTTCTCTGAAGGCACCAAAATGCTGGCTCGGTCTTGGCAGCGACCCACCAAACATTTTGTTTTTTGAAAACAAATAGCTGTCGACCTCACATCCAGGGATTTTTTTCCCCTGTGTGTCAGAGTCATTATTTTTATTTTTTTCTGTTCATCAACACCAGGTTTTCCCTGGCAGTGACCGGCAGAAACAAAGGACAAAGGTGCTCCAACCCCACACAAGGTGTGAAGTGCTATGTCCTACTTCGACGGGCAGCGCATCATTAAGTCTTCAGAGGAAAGTTCCCGTCGAGAGTTTGGCTGCCAGGGTACTCTTTTCAAATTTGGGACAGTGTTGCCTGTTGGCCAAACTTTAAATTGAGCCCTAAATAGTCTAACCAGTACAAACCCCTGCTTAATGTTTATCGCACATTGATGAGTCCCTTTTACTACAAGAATAATTCCACATTGCCTGAGGTGCATGTCTGCACATAACCAACACCCTCCAATGAATATCAAATAGTTAACCCGTGACGAAGCATTAATAACTTTTGCCTCTGTGCATGTGGAATGTATGCATGTATGTATGTGGTATTTATAGAGTATGATCCTACCTGAAAGGCAGCAAGCAAAGAGCTGTCTCGGGTGTGAGTCAACTATTTGCTCAGAGTAAATGTAGGGGGTTTGCTGGGTTCTGAGAGGATAGAGGGGCTATTTATGGTGCTGGGATGTAGTGTTTGTAAAGAGCTGTCGCTTATAGTTATGAACTGTAGGCGTGGTCCTGATGCACAGGGGGATTTTATTCTAGAACTCGAGGGCTTTGATGGGTACGCCGGTTGCTTCTCTTTTTCATACTCTACCTCGGTTTCTCCCCGATTTAACATCCAAAACTGTGGTTTCCATTGAAAAACTCACCCATTTCAAGAGCGCAGTGTATATCGCCTGTTCCTTCCCCCATATTTCTTGCAAATCCCATCACCCATGGTGTTCCTTAAGAATCTCCAGTCTCTCTTCCACCGTTGGACTGTGAATCAATAACAACCCTCTAAAAAATTTCAAACTAGCCTTGTTCCCTCCCACCACCTCAAAATGACTCTCTTTCCACCCATCCATTCGTGGTCACTCTCTCCTCTCTCTTTCCTGAAGCCCCTACCTGTACTTAACCCCAAGGAACTGGAAAAAGTGACCCCTGACAGGGCAGCTCTGGGTCTTCAAAAACCTGCCAGCAAGGAATAGAGATCTCTGGGAAAATGCCCAATGGGATAGACACCAATCTGCCTGTGCTCTTTTCCCCCCTGTAGCACTTCCACATGACCACTGCTAAACATTATAGGCAGCTCTACCATCTCATTGCAACCCTATGTGTATGATGTTGATTTGTATAGCCATATGCAAGGCCCCTGTAACCAGTTCACCATTCGGAATGATCACCTAGGAGTTGTCACGCGTTGAGTGAAATGCAGCTGCTTACAATAAAATGGAGATAAAAAAAGACTTGATCCATTAAGCTTTTCTTGGTTTCACCCTAATACTGTCCAATCCTTTTCTTTCAATTCCCTTGTTCTATGGTTCTTCATCTTCAGAGACCAATATCGAGGATGTTGGTGTGTTAATGGACGACCAGATGCCCCAAATCCACCAAACCAGAGGTTTTACCCACAGCCACTGTTCAAGTTTTGCAGAGCTCTGACTCAGCCATGCAGCCACATGAAAAGTATAGACCGGAATATGTTTAAAACATAAAATAAATATCCAAATACACCATCTCATGTTTATTGTACCCTTCATTTCAGGGAGTGACATAGGGCCACTTTTTAAGGCCAGAAAAGATCAGAAAAGATTTCTATATTACCCCTCCCTCTCAAAAAAACCCTCTGGTGTTTGAAAATTCTTAAAGAAAACCTTCTGGTAAACTTGTGACAAAAGGAAATAGATCCTCTGTTCCCGTGGTACTTCACTTTCAGAGTGAGTGTTGTGTGTGATCATGTGTTTCTAATGAACCTAAACGTATATTTTGTAAAAACTCCACCTAAAATCTACATCTGATTTTATTTACAGCTTGTTGCACCGTAGCAAACACATCCAATTGGCTACTTCAAGGCAATTTTATTTCGTGTCACATGAACTGTCAATGTAGACTGTGAAAACCTCCCAGAGCATACCTCTGATTGCTATAAAACACCTTCAAACTGATGTCAAACACAATGTCACAGTTTGCTCCCCTCACTCTTCTGCCCACCACCAGTGGGCCTAACTGTGGGACTCTCCTGTGTTCAAATAAGCTTCTGGACCTTCTACTACCCATATACGGACTTCCTGCCCTTTGCACTTTATTTTGAAACGCCCATCCATTCCAGATCCATGTCGGGTTTTGTGGAAGCCAGTCTGATCTTGCTATAAACTCCCAATACCTAGAATTCCCAGCTCTGCTTACTTTTTTCCCCTGCAGGCCAAGGATTTGTAGACGAATCCAGCAAACCTGTGGCTGGCAGGTACAATACTGCTCACACCTAAAGCATGTGATCTCAGTGAGCACTTTTAAGGTCCAGTTTCCTTCAGCCCAGCCCTGGTCATTGTAGTAGTATCAATGTTTGACTGACCCCCCCCCTGTTTCTTGAGTTCCCAAACGTTAGTGAATCTTTGTTCCTTGAACTAACACTGACCTCAGTGCTTCCTTGAATCCTGAGTCTTGGAACTTCTTTGTTCTATTAACTAGCCCTCCCTGCAGTGCTTCCTTGCTCTCTAAGCCAGCACTTTTCAGTGCCCCCTTTATACCTGAACTTTCACTCCGTCTGTATTTAACCTTTCCCCAGGGCCTGCCTACTTCCCATTTACCTTAGTTTCTGTTTCTAGTTTTCTACCTTCCTGTTCCTGCTATCTTAACTTACTGCCCCTTGTGTGGTTTGTTACTTGCCTTCTGCTGTGTGCCCTTGTTTTCCCTTCTTAGCTGATAAGAACTCCATCTTGCTAGCTCCTTGTCGATTGTGGTTGTGTATTTTAGCTTTACTTTGCTGTTACCGCTATGTGTGTTCCAGTTTGATCACCAGGAGTCACGTATTGTATTGTGTTGTATTGCAGCACAGCATTTATATAGTGCTTAATACCCCTCTGTGGGGCGCTAAAGTGCTTGCCTATATGAGTAACATGCTAGACCATGTAGGGTGTGAGAATGGAAGGATGTTGTCTTTGTTTTGCGCCTATGTGGGAAGTGTTTCCATGTCGTGCACGATGCCACGGAGGTGCGGTTGTGGTATTATTGGATGCAGCTGTAGTAGTAAGGCGGATGACGAAGTGTAGGAGACAGACGTGCACCTCTATGGTTTTCATTATGCTGGTAGCTTAACCATCCCACTTTATTTCTCGAACGCATTTTTATGAATATTAACTGCATCCAGAGCATTTGATCCACTAGTCTACTTTTTGAAAGGACTCTGGGCTCAGATCGCAGGTACAGAATTTAAATTAAGGCCCAAGGGCTTCAGAATTCAGATCCCTTTGCATGGAGCTCCTGAGCTTTACGATTGCTCCCTACGCCATCTGACTACGTTAGCAGGTAGTCTAGGTGTCCTCTTCCAGTGTCTGATTAAAAGCTGCTGCAGTTGGCACAGTGACTGGCCACCATTCATGTTCTGCTTCTCTCTTGGAGGCAGGGGAACAAGGAGCACTTAAGGGCATGGCTTCTATATGGTATTCATTTCATGGCTGTCTTCCTAGACTTGTCCTTCCACAACAACAAGATAGACATCAGAGCATCTGTATTTTCTGGCACAGGGGATGAGGTGTTTAAGTTTAAGCAATTCTGTTGGTAGCCAGAGAATGCCATCAAATTGCTGATCCTACCTAGACTCTCACACTTAAGTATACAAATAGCGATGGATGGAATGCTTGAATTAATCTCAGCCACCAGTAAACATTCGAGCCGCATCCCAGTCCATCGTTATTTTGCACAAAATGCTGCCTCAGTTCGCACCCAGCCATATGCACATCAGTCTTAACCCTGTTCCTATTTCCAAAGTATACAAAAGGCAACCCTGGACCAGTTGCGCCCTTGATACTAGCAATCGCTCGGGATAGCATCCCAACCCATCATTCTTTTCCTCACCATGCCATCGCAGTTTGGACTGAACCGTATGCAAGTCAGACCTAACCCTGCTCCTTCTGGCAACATATCAATGTAAAAGGCAAAGTTAGACAAAGTTTTCACAGAAATTCTTCCTTTAGGTATACATGAGTACTTCATGTACAATATTTTCAGTGGCAAAATAGCCCTGCTCTGCACGTTGGGAAGACTAAACAGATTAGGCGCTATACCTTGCTTCATGCTTTAGTCATCTGACCCTTTGTTTTGTTGGGGCAGGTAATAACATATGAGGTGTTTCTTGTCCACTGTGAGTTGTTTTTTTGAGTTACTTTTATAACATCACAATAGGTTACAGCTGCATAGACCGGCCTTTGAATGTATTTCCCATACGTGGGTATGTGCAGTCAGTATTTGTAACAGCAATTGTGGCTGAGGAACTTACTGAGTTTCAGCCTTACCGTGTGGAGCTCCTGAGTGCTTTAGCCCACATTTCCATTATTGTTATGGGTGTTAGCTATTCTGAATGCCAAATTGCCTCTTGAGTGCCTTTTCATTCTGAGCTTTGACTTTCTTGTTCCCTTGTGCCAAGCTTTCCATGTAGATTCCCTTCATCCTCTGTCTCCCTGTGTGATCTTGGACGGCTCTGTATCTAATATTCTGTTTGCTTTGTCTATCCTACCAGTCCTTGTCAGACTTTCTGCAACGCAGGGCTGATTGCCTGTGTCAAGGATGAGCAGAGAAGCACCCTTGTCAACAGCACCATATCATGAGAGTGTCTTTAAGACAGTGATTTTTCAACCAGGAACACTACACATCCTCGGAATTGGAGGCTATTCTTAAATTCTATAATAGGAAAAGTGAGCCTACATGTCCCAGCAGCGTCATGGAATTGAATGCAACACAAGGGCATTTTTTGGAGCAGAGAAAATAGTACTGTGGTAATGCTCTCCTGCGTACTCTTGCGTGCCTTCGTGAGTTGGCCCCAAAACATGTAAAATGTCACAAAAATGAGAAAATTCGTAGCAGATTCAGATACAATTAGTACAAACTAATTGGATCATGCACTCCTGGCGTGTTTACTAATAGGGAGTTGGATGTTACACGTGTGATTCACAAATTCATATACGAATATGTAAAACAATACTCTGGTTGTACTGCTTCCTATATTCCTAAATGCTATTGGAAATTGGCTCTGAAGAGTTTTTGAAAGTTACCCTGCTGGCAAGGGCTCAGTTGCCAGAAATGCCTGATCATTGGTCATGTATCTAAATGCTTGGTCAGGCAAATTCAGATAAATGGGCAAGGGAGGGTCTTTGAAACTTCATCAAGACGCGACTGAAAGTGGCATGAGCAGGGGCTGCTCCTCCATAGGGGGGGAGGAGCGTCGCCCTCCTGCCAGCAGCGGTAGCTGCAAACCTTTTCCCAAAACACAATCATAAACTGTGTTTATAATTGTGTTTTGGGAAAAGGGGCGGGCCACGGGGGTGACGTGCACTGAGGGGGAGTGCACAGCACTCCCTCTCAGAGCGCATGTGTGTTTGGCCGGCCATCTCGAGCTTTGAGCAGCATCAGGATTGGCCGCAGGGCAGGCTGGGAGCCTGTGCCTGCAGCAATGAGGAGACGGAGCAGAGCGGATGGAGCGGCGCGCGGCGAAGGATGTAACTGTTTTTTTTTTATTATTATTTTGTATTTAATTATCTCCCCCAGCCCCTGCGCGCGTGCCGCATCACTCCGCCCCGCCTGTTAAGTGCGAGCCGCGATTGAGCATGAGGTGACTAATGTCACAATAGATCTGAAATCTCCAGCTGACATCATCAAACAAACTTTCTACAACAGCTATAGTTGGTGATTTTTAGAGATGCAGGGCTGTTTTTACGTTACATTCGATGGCCCCTTTAACACCCCATCTTTAAATACTGCACTAGATTAGGCAAATGATTTGTGGTCTTGGCAGATGATCACATAAACCTACTTCCTCAACAACTTCAGTTGAAAGTAAATTACCATCATGGTATGGGCCTGTTTCGAATACTTGGGTTGCCTAGTTCTTATGTGCTGGTCTGCAGGAAGGCACCACAGCCTGCACCCTCTGTAGTGGACACTTCATTACTAATCACACTTTCTTATTGGCAACATTTCTATAGAGATAATGTAGGTTTTGTAAGAATTTGTTAATCTTACAGGATGTCATTTCTGTAAAAATAAATAGCAATTTTGCAGAAAAGGTTAGATGTATTACTGCAGAATCAGAACGAATTGTAGGGAGCACTAATGGAATATTACCAACAAGTCAGCTTAGAAATGGAAATTTCCGCTCTAATGACCCTCAGATAGATAAATGTGTTAAAATGCACAAATACGTCCTGAAGCCAGTTGTCTAGTTTGCTTTAATTACGTGTGTGGAATCCCTGCATCTCAGTGACAGGTGTATTTATCACCTCGGTCTAAAGGTGCGCGGATCAATCTTTTGATTGACATTCAGTGATTTTTTCGCCTGTCGCTTTGTTGTGTTTCATCCTCGCAGCTCCCTGCGAACTTGCCTGAGCTGCCATCATTTTTTCTCACTGTCAAAACTCATCAGACGTGTCTTTAAAGGTGTAATGGGAAATCGATCGGCCGCTGAGGTCGAACGTTGAGCACTGATGAAGGTCCTTTCAAAGGGTCCTGGAGCCTCCGGGAGACGCACCAGGAAAATGAGCCCCGCTGAACTAAGATGCAGCAAGAGCATCTCACATGGGTCTCTGAGAAATTATGCTCCCGCCATCCTTCACCAAAGGTGGCTTCCTCCACTGTGCCAGACTGGCTGCTGAAGTAAATACTCTGACCATAAATGGACCCCAGTTCATACAGTGCATACAATACAGCCCACACAGGTGTGTAATAGGCAGATTCCAGCCCCGACTGGTGCAAAACCACTGGTGTTTCTAGGTCTCGCCACCCAGAGAGTGCAAGCTGTCAATGAACGACCCATTGTGTGCGACAAAGAACTTTCAGTAGGCTTAGACCCCACCCCCCACTGCATTCTATTGGCTGGCTTTACTGTCACTCTTATTTGCTTGCATCTTATTCAATGACTTAACTATCTTGTCCATTTTGTGTTCATCTTTTTCCAAGAACAGAGGTGCACAGATTTAGTTTAAAAAGCGTGCTTAAAACTGGTCTTTAAAAATATGTAGATGTGAACTAAAAGCAAATATTATATGCTTGAGTAACATGTATGTACTCTTGCATGTATGTAGTTTGCATTTCATTTGTAGTTGCACTTGGGTATTATGTTAGACACATTGTGCGTGTTTGCCTACTGTTCATAAACTTTTTGACTATTAAGACATCTGCAGTATCTTCTTTTTTTAAATTCCTAGGGGCCGTGGCATCCCTGAGTCCATGTGACCCCCGATGAAGCAAGGAGTATCTTTGATGGCTGCTCACTCCTGCAGCTTGAGCAAGTAAGAGTGTTTGGTGCATCGCACATTTTCATACAAGAAACACGAACGTGTGGCTAAACAAAGAGCACTGCCACCATCCAAAAAAACAGCGTGGATTTACCAAACATAATTTTATGCACGTGCATGGGATAAATATATTTTTGTTACTTTTATGCACTCCTCCTATTTTGAAAAATCCCTTAATGTAAAAGTTTAGTAGTTGAGGCGATGCGATGTTAAATCATCAACACATGTCCACCCTTGACAATCCTTTTGTCTGTGACTAGGGAACCGAATTAAATTAAATTGAGTTAAATCAGTGCTTTAAATGGGCCGGTACTGTCCGGTACTGAGTACCGGCACCTTTTTATTTTGAGAGGGAGAGTACCTGCACTTCTCAAGAAAAACGTAATACTTTTAATTGGAGAGTACCGTCATTTCTCAGTAACACTTCTATTTTTCCATTTCAAGCACTGAGTTAAACTAACTTACATGTGTGAGCGATGCATTGATGTGGAGTGCACGTGACGCTGTGGCATGCTGTGCATCGAGTACTGTGGTAAACCATATTGTGGTAAAATAGGTGACTGACTATTGCGACTAACACCTTACTCAACGTAACTTTCACTTTTCTATCATTAGCTGCACTTTGCATTCTGGTACTTGTAGTTATGTCTACAAGTACTACACAAGATACACCCATTACAAGAAAGAATGCGTCCATTTGACATGGCGAGACCTATCGGCTTTGCCAAAGCTTGCTTTCTAGGCTTTTACCGCATTTTCAGAAAAAACGGAAGAATTTAGTGGTAGTGTTGCCTCACGTCCTTTAAACTACAAGCCACATGAAGGTGTTTCTCTTGCCACAGCAGCTAAGCCTGCAGCCTTGGGGTCCACACACTTTCACACCAAGCTACACAGTGTAACATACTTCACATTCAAGAGTCGTAGCCCGTTGTTTTGTTGCTACGTTGCCCCATTCCGTTTTTTTTTTGCTTTTTCGTTTCTTTGTTGTATTTTTAAACATGCGATCTGAAAAATACTTGTAGCACGTTTCACCTGCAGGAAATACTTGTTGGGCCACCCCCTGATGTGACACCAAAGAGATGCACTGTGGGGCTGGTTTTAAAAACTTTTTTTCCAAACTCGTGAAGTGCAGGGAAAAGATCTTAATGCATGCGTGCATACTCAGCGTGCACTCACCAATGTGGACGTTACATGCATGCGTGCAGTACGTGCTTACGCACAGTACCCAATGGAACAGTACTCTTGCAAAGGTTGCGGCACACAGCCTATGAAATGAGCACTTTATGCAGTAATTCAGCATACACACTAGGTGGCGTCCCACTACTGCCTAAATTCGCATTATGCACGTGCCGGCTATGTGTCCGTACATTATGCAGGCGTCTTGAAGGAGCTTGTGAGTAGGTGGACGTGTGCACACCAAGGTTCGCTTCAGTCAGTTACTAAGTGAGGAAGCCGAAAACTATCAACTCTCACTCAGAATCATGTCACAAATCTGAATTCCTAATCTTTCCTAAGTGGTTGCTCGTCCTCAGTGCTTAATTTGTAAATTAAAACGTGCCTATGCACAAAGCCCTCCTCTTAAACATGCGGCTGCTGTAATTAAATATGTGAGCACGGAATACTGAGGCAGCGTAATCCTGAGTAATCCTGAAGCCATCTCGGGCCTCTGCAATCCATTTACAGGCACTCCCTGCCCCTTCAGCTCACTCTTGCATTTTTCTGCTTTCGCACTTTATGACGCTTTTCCGTCTTTCTCTTCCTCCGTCTTTCCCATGTGTTTTTTTTTTGCTCACAGTAATTGCCTGATGCAGAAAAATAAGTGCTGGCCCCCCAAAATAAGTGTCGGTGCCCCCCCCACCGGCAACCACCAGCTCAAATTAAGCATTGCTTGTCCTGTGTACATTTTTAAAGGAAATCTAACATTTCTGCTAGATGTTACTGGGTATTTTGAAACTAAATTTTGTGCGCGTTGCTGATTGAGGATAAAAAAGGCAGATACCTTGGATTGAGGTCTGTGTCCGTGGTTCTTTAGCATCTCTGGTGGAAAGTGTCAATCTGCACTGATTCCCCTCAGTTATGTTCTGAGACTGTTCCACAAGCTTCACCATCACTGGTGCGCTGACCGACTTGTACAAGCAGTTGTTAGTGTTACAAAGCTCCTCTTTTGTGTCCGTAATCACTATATTGGTGACATGTACAGAAGGTGCAGATGTGGGGTTGTGTTGTACACCAATAGGTTCAGCTTGAAGGCTATTTTTTGCAGACCAGCTAGAGCATGGGTACTCGCAAACATTTTCCCCGGGCCCAAAAAGTTTGGTCTGTGATGTGACCGAGGGCTGCATCAATGCCAGCGGAATGGCAGTCGGGCAAGGGGGTTTGGGAGGACTGGGGGTTAAGTATTGGTAGGTGAAGCGAAGGGTATACATCTAGTGGCTGAACTGAGCAATATGAAACTAGAAAACCTGGGGTTAATCTTAGCTTCCCCACTTTTCCAAATTGTGTGATCCTAGGCAATTGCTTAAGTTTAGGTTCAGGGTCTGCATTGTACAAATCTGCTTCTGTGTTTGATTTGATAAACTATAATGGTGTTCATCTATAATAGGAATCCAGGCCACTTAAAAAGTGCACATAACATCTGACTTGCTTGCTTAATTCACTATTCACGTATTTGTCAGGGTAGAAGTGAAAATTAATGTTTCTAAATTCTTGTTTGAAAACGATCACATTTAAATTAATGCTTCTCATTGCACTGATACAATAAACTATACTTAGGTGAAATGGACTGTGTGTTAACTTAATACACTTTTTGAATTTTGAAGTGACTGTTATATTTGTACACCTTTGCTGCAAGATGTCTTTAAACATGAACTTGCTTCTAAAGAGAAGCTCAGGACTCCCTGGTTACTTCCTTTCCTTAACACCAGTTAACCTTGAAATAAACATTTGCCTGTTTATTTACGATCGAGTGAAGAGCAACTCTGTACTCCTGTTGTCCCTGGGGTCACATGTAAAGGTCAATTGGGCCGCATGCGTCCCCCGGGCCGTATCCATGATTTAGAGTGTGTCGGCCACGTGTGACATTGGTTGCTTTATTTCCGCAGAGCTTTCAGTAAGTACTTAGTTCGCACAAATATTAGTGCATTGCCAGGGCCCAAGGTATTCCTCAGAAGGTCACCAGAGTTGGCACATGTTACTCCCCCCATCAACACTGCCAAATACTAAACAGCACTCATTACAAGTGTGACATTTTGGACAATTTCAAGTTATCTACAGCTGTCAGGATAAACTGGTCTGCTAGTATTTTAGGTGTCACCTGCTGATAGAGCAATGTGTTGCCAATGTGAGATGTATTGGGTACTGCAAGGAGCTTGAAGCCCACCCCAGGCTTACCATTCGTTTGCTTGAGTGTCACTTTTATTTGCCGCTTCCTAATTGGCCAGCCCTTGATAATGTCACTCCCTATTCTCTGGTTTGGAGGATATACTAAACGCTGATTGATTTACTTTGATTAGTGTCCTTCCACTGTCACTATCTACTCCTTGCTGTGATTCAGGTACTAATTGTTCTTTATGCTTCCCATCCGTGTCGCTTCTGTCCCTCCCACCCTCACTCTTGTCCGTGTTGCTAATTACCGCCCACCCCCACCCTTACCTGTGTTGCTTCTTTCCTCCCAAGTTCCATCCTCTTGTTGTCTGTGTTGCCCCCCCCGCCACATGAAAACAAGTGCTATGACATGGACAGCACTGGCCCCATCATAGCACTTTTTTTCTAAATTTACCTTTAGCCACCTGTACAACACATCTAAAAGACATTGGCTAAGCCAATAGCTTTTGCATAGGCAAGACCTATCAGCTTTGCCAATACTTGTTTTAAAGTATACTGAAAACTTAGTTGATGAGCTCTGCTCATAAATAGATAGACATCAGCGCCATGTGGTGCACTCTCATAGGTGCCAGTGTTTAGAAATAAGTGCCAAGCACTGACAAACACCAGCACATGTTAAGCACTGCTTTCAGTATGAGTCGATCTGGGGGAAACCTCACCCGCTTTGCATGTAATTTTTACATGAGTACCATATCACGGGTTCCCTCAGATTATTATCCATAACGGTTACTGAAAATGAAGAATAATTAGCAATGGAGTCATCACCAGATCAAATTGTTGAGGGGAAACTTTGTTTACTAATATTAAATCTAATTGTGGCAACCAGTTCATGTGCTCAAAATGAGTTAGGGGTGGACAGAAGTTGCAGAGTTTCACTCAGCAGAATTCAGCGGAGTTACAGCAAAACTATGTGATATTCCATGGCATTTCACCAACAGGCGTAAAGTATGCAGCT
Source organism: Pleurodeles waltl (assembly GCF_031143425.1). NCBI lineage: Eukaryota > Metazoa > Chordata > Amphibia > Caudata > Salamandridae > Pleurodeles > Pleurodeles waltl. The sequence continues at coordinate 1,143,946,323 of NC_090448.1, forward strand.
CGTGCCACAATTTAGAGCCAGTAGTGGAAAGAGCACTGAAAATCCACGCAAACCACACCATGCATTGCACAAGAGCGTCCAGCCATTCAAATTGATTTTGCTGCCGCCCGAGTAGAAATCTACTTGAGTGGCAGCAAATCTACTCAAATGGCAGCCTCTGACTGTGAATGCTGATGACTGCCCGCATTAGAAAATCACGCTAAGGGATGCAAAATCTCACTCGCTCTCACCAGCTGACAAAAAACTGACTCAGCAGAACAAGGGTCACACGGCTGTAATAAGGGAGCATGGCCATGGACTTGAACAATGGATGGCAAGGAGGAGGGGGCAGGAGCAACAAGCTAGGGTGGGGGCAGCACAATGCCATGCCAGGCCCTGCGTCCAACCCCAACCCCACCATGCATTGCGATCGACATCTTACTTAACGTTGAAAAACCCTAGAAATTCACTGAAAAATCCAAAGTTACAGGGACATTATATTTAGGAAATAAAATTTTAAAAAACCTTAGTAATTCATTAAAAAACCAAAGGTTAAAGGGACATTATAGTTAGGTTCAGATTTCACATGCACAAAAGCAAGGACATTCAGCTTATAGTTAGAGTTATTCAAGTAACAATAACCCGTGCCCTAGGGTAACTATAACTCGCGCCCTCGCCATGCACTAATTACCCCAGTTATTACATGACTCATGACATCTCCTGTGACATCATTGACAATATCATTGTAATATTCGCAGTAAAAGTATTGACGAGGAAACTGTGGAACATGCAGCAATTGCTCCAGTGTCTTTTGAGCTCATTTTCAAAGCTATCCATGATTACCACACAGCCACGGAGCACCAGCTCGCATGTTCTGGAGCCTCGTGGGAGAACAATTCCACCAGATGGTGAGTGGCAGAAACTGGATAGAGCTCCACGTCAAAGACTAACATGGAGTGGCTGAAATATCCCCAATTCCGTGGGCAGAATCGAACATTTTGTCCACCCCTAAAAATAGTCAGTATCCTGATTGCATGGTACCTAAGACCTCCACCTTTTACCTTTTTATCTATAATAGACTAGTTTGGATCTTCATATGTGTAAAATATTCTTTTCTCGCAACATACTGTCTTTACAGTCATCTAGAATTGGCTTTTTGGAGGACCCCTTTACACTGGTTCTATGATATAGGCCTTGAGAAAGCAGTTTTGGCTGCAAAACCATAGATGGCGAAAGCGGTGATTCTCTTCGATTCAAATAGTTTGGTCATTTGTGTACCCCCAAACTCCAACTCCATACAAAGCTACATTGTCTTTTGTAAATTTCCACTGGGGGGCACGTGGCTTACTGGCTGTGTCAGAAGATAAAGGAAACAAGGCACCCGTGGTCTGTGGTCGTTTTTGACTCAGTTGAGACAAATTATGACTCCAGGAATTGGAGCAATCAAAAAGAATCCCCAAATATGGAAAGTGTAAGACCGTGGGCAGTGTGTTGCCATTATTTGATAACGCCGTTATAGCTTGACTACGACTTTCACATGCCACGATTTTAGATTTGGTATAGTTTGTCTCCAAATGTGATTCTGTCATAAATTTTACAAAGGTGCTACCAAAAGATCTAGGCTTTTGGGGGTTCGGACAATAAAACCGCATGATCCGAATATAAGAAAGCTAGTATGACTAAAGAATTTATATGGTGCTCATCCAATCCCCGATTCGCTAAATGCGTATTCAAATCGTTTATGTGGAGAAGAAACAAAAAAAGTGCAAAGATACAACCTTGTCTCACTCCGCGCTCTAGTTTAAAGGGTGCAGAAAGCTTACCATTCTGGCCAAAGTGCACCCTGACCTCCAGGTCAGAGTGTAAACCAGAAAGAAAACACAACAAGGGCTCATCATGACCCTTCCTTAAAGGATTTGCTAAAGGTTCATCCTACCAACACGATGAAATTTGCCTACAATCACATGGATGTTCAGGAATTCCTCCAGGGTACCTAGTGCTTCAAGGAATCCATATTGGAAAGGGTTAACTTGTTTGTGTTGGAAGGCCCATCAGCTTATCCTGTGGTATGTGACCCTTCCCAAAATGTTCATAGTGGCTAACACGCGGGGACGATTGTGAGCTGGATTGAGAAAGGATAGCTTTTTTAAAGAGCAGGTATCTACAAATAACCTAATCAAGTGATCCCCAGCCATATGTTCAAACAAAGAAGAACTAAATAACAGAAAATGATTCTGAATAAGTAGTTTTAAAAAAAACATGGATCGTCCATCTTCCATACTAGCGTAAGCCCATAAGCAGTTGCAGTAAAAGAGAAACGATCATTTGACAGATATGGGGAATTGGGTGAGGGGGGTTCACAGCTACGAGGGGACTATGATCTCTATTGGGTTTGGCAATTGTTTCACAGGACACTAGATGGGATAGAGGACTCTGTGAAAACAATGTAATCAATCACTGAGTGACAGCTACACCCCAAGTGGGCAGGGACAGTGCAACTACTATTAAGGTCGTGATTTACACCAAGCCTATCTTACTAGCTCTTTTATCCCGATTATCCACTATGAAACAATCAATACTATGTGGCCACAACTGTTGAAATGTAAAAATGACAACTTTGCATGGAAGTCACCCCAAAGAACCATACGAGGCCTACTAGAGTGCAAACAATTAGGAGTGTACAATTCATTGATAACTGATAATTACAAATGTTAGAATATGTAAAATTACCATTATAAAAATGAACTAAATAAAAATATAGCTGATTAAACCTGAAACCCCTGGAAGAACCTACAATTAGTATTTCTCTGTGAATACTTGACCCAAGTGTCCATGCCACCCTTTGCTCTCCCAAATAAGGAGGGGTGGTCAAAAGAGAATGCTAACCAAAACCATCACATAACAGATTAGAGACAGCCCATGCTTCTTGGAAGAGAATATTATAAAGTTGTCCAATAAATACCAACCAGTCTGTAGAACTCAGTTCAGCTTTAAGCCCAGATATATTCCAACTCACAATGCTTAAAGTAAGGGGCAAGTTTAATTAATTGGAAGAGGGACTAAAGGATTCACTTTTGGGACCAGGGATTGTGCTAAATGTAGGTGAAACTGGGAGTACTGCAGGTGAGGCTGAACTAGATTTCCCTTCAGGTTATGTAGATGAGTTCAGGCATAGCATAGAGCTTGGCATAGCATATTTTCTAAACTCAAAAAAGGAAGTATTCCACTTAGCAAATCAAGAGCTCGATCAATTGATCATATCAGCTCTCTGGGGAGACTGTCTCCATAACCACTTTGTAGAACACTAAGGGGCCTATGAATAGCTCAAAGAGCAACCTTTGGTCTAGGACACCAGATTGCGCATGTGCGCATGTACGTTGAGCACAACACAGTTGCCTTCCATATCTTTGCCCTTTAATTCTGACAGGATTGGTGATGATAGTTACCTGCTCAGTAGGAATTGCAAGGTCTGCTTTAATTTCATAGACACGTTGTTTTTCACCGAGAAGTCTAAAAGTGAAAGGTAGGCGGAAATTGCAAAATAACAAAATGAATCGCATCCAGTATTCCCGAGTCAGCTGGCTATTCCTTATTTCTTAGGGGACCCTCTGGGTTTGGTTGTAATCCCCAGGTAATTCTGCCACCCATAGTTACCAATAGACATGAGTACATGAGATACAGAACCATAACTTGTGAATTTCAGTGTTTTTTTTAATATAACATGTTTTTTTCACTGACTTTTTCACTTTAAAGCCACTTTAACCTTTGTTTTTTTCAGTGAATTTCTAGATTTTTTTAATGTAAAAAAATATTTTATTATCATGCCTAAATATGTGAATACTCTGCTGTGCATGGCCTTTGTCCATGTGTAGCATGAGGTTGAGTGCAAGGGCTGCCCTGCGGCAAGGCTCTGCACCCAAACCCTATAAGGGGTATCATTTCAAATAAGGCAGTCCTACTGACTTTGTCAAAGGTTCATAACATCAATATATAAAAAGCAGGCCTGTTGGCTTTGTCAGGAGGTCAGGAATTCAAGATGTAGAAATCAGGGGTAGGACTAAATTGTATAATTCCATGTAGCTAAATCAAGCAGAATTACCTAAAAATGTGAAATCAAGCAGTTACATGAAAAGAGTAATTCTGCATTTAGCTCTATTTTCTAAACACAAAAACTCCCATTCCCATCTAAAATGAACGTGCAGGTGCATTTTGCGTTATGAAAATAAATGCAAAAGACCACGAATATCAGCAAGCAGCCTCTCACACTCCATAAATGTACTCTTGCAGTAGGATTAGATTTTTTTCCTCCAAATTACTCTTAATTACACAAGTGGGTGTAATCATGTTATTATCAATAATTCTGTGTCAAGGAATAATGCAGAGTTATCAAGTTTACTCTGATTACTCTGCTGTAATTAAATTTACTCACAGGCCAAATATAAACCAGGTTTATTGGCTTTGCCAAAGAGTTACCACTTTAATAAATTAAACTCATGCCATAATTTACCCTTAAAATCAGTGCAATACATAACCATAATCAATTTTGTTCATTAATAAAACACACAAAGCTACAATCATTAATAATAATTGGGATTGAACTATTTTTAATAAAACACTCTTACTCAAAAAAACAATAAAACTGTGTTTGAGTCTTTAACATTCTTCAGACCCCAAAATGCAGTCATAGGACCAACCAGAAGGTGTCCTCACACTGGAACTGAAGTGCGTACAGCTCCAACTCAGAGTGGTTTGGAAGTGATGGCAAGCTCTCCAGAGTTTATACATTCAATGACTTAGGAGACTAAGCGCTTGAATTAGATTTCAGAGGACGGGGTACTCCATCACAACGGTGACCGATACCCCGTCTGCCCAAATACAAAATCCCAAGGAATATATAATGGATTTAGATTTCGGTGGACGGGTTATCTGTCACCGTTGTGACAGAGAAACCCGTCTGATGAAATCTAAATTAGGCCCCTACTGTTATTTTTTTAAAACAATCCTGGGGAGCTGGTGTGCGTCTTGCAGCACCCCGAGATAATTACATTGACAGGTGGAGTTTTTCTTTTTAATATATATATAAATATATATTGTGGTGCCCCTGTTTTTGCTAATGGCAGCGTGGGGAGCCCACACTGTTGCTGGTAAATGGTGGTACTGTATAAAAGTAAATGGTGGTACTGTATTAGAGTAGATGGGGCACTGTATTAAATGTAAATGGTAATGCATTAAAGGTAAATGGTGGTACTGTATTAAAGTAAATGGTGGTGCTGTATTAAATGTAAACGGTGGTACTGTATTAGAGTAGAGTAGATAGGGCACTGTATTAAATGTAAATGGTGGTAATGCATTAAAGGTAAATGGTGGTACTGTATTAAAGTAAATGGTAGTGCTGTATTAAATGTAAACGGTGGTACTGTATTAGAGTAGAGTAGATAGGGCACTGTATTAAATGTAAATGGTGGTAATGCATTAAAGGTAAATGGTGGTACTGTATTAAAGTAAATGGTAGTGCTGTATTAAATGTAAACGGTGGTACTGTATTAGAGTAGAGTAGATAGGGCACTGTATTAAATGTAAATGGTGGTAATGCATTAAAGGTAAATGGTGGTACTGTATTAAAGTAAATGGTAGTGCTGTATTAAATGTAAACGGTGGTACTGTATTAGAGTAGAGTAGATAGGGCACTGTATTAAATGTAAATGGTGGTAATGCATTAAAGGTAAATGGTGGTACTGTATTAAAGTAAATGGTGGTACTGTATTAAAGTAAATGGCGGTACTATATTAAATGTAAACGGTGGTACTGTATTAAAGTAAATGGTGGTACTGTATTAAATGTAAATTGTGGTACTGTATTAAAGTAAATGGCGGTACTATATTAAATGTAATTGGTGGTACTGTACTAAAGTAAATGGTGGTACTGTATTAAATGTAAATTGCGGTACTGTATTAAAGTAAATGGTGGTACTATATTAAATGTAAATGGTGGGACTGTATTAAAGGTAAATGGTGGTAATGTATTTGCACATATATGTGATAGGTGATTGTATGATTAGTGAACTGCCTGTGTGGAGCCGGTTTGCTGCTGTTTTGCCTTGTTATCCAATTATTATTTGTTTTTATATGTAAATTAAGTTTTTTTTATTGTTTTATGCATACTGTTTTTATACTATTGTAAGGCTTGTAGCTGAAACAATTAACTAAATAAATAAATGTAGGCACTCTGTCTCTGCCAGTTTTGTGGCATTGTGCCATCAGTTTTGTGTTTGTGTATCTTGGTCCCAACCAGGGTGCCCACGCTTTCCTTTTTTTTTTACTACTTGGAATGTGGGGAACCCCCTCCCGCACTACTGAGCAGTCTCCCCATCTGCCAGCAAAGTACCTTGCTAGCAGCAAGGGTTGGCATCTTGCTTCTGCCTGCTCATTCCATGTGGGCTGAGTGTGTGCAGTGTACAGTGTGCTCACCATGAGTGGCACACTGCGCGGAGGGGAATGACTGCCAGCACCTCTTGGCACTTTACTTCCAGGTGAGATGCACTGATGTTTTCTCCTCGTTAGTGTGGTACTGTAAAAAAAAATTTAATTTTAGCCCAGGGGGACACCCCTCTGAGATCTCACCTTCCACAAGGCCTAGAAGGTCAGGGTATCCCTACACTGCACTTAACCACAACTTTTGTTTTTTGAGGATTCAAGGACTAGTCCACAAGTCCTAAAATGGCTTCCAAACATCTTTAGTGATACTGATAGCAGCTGATCAGATCTTATCTGTTGAGCTGACGGTTCCATGGTACTCCTGTGTCTCTAGACATCTATACATTTTGAACTTTAATTTCTCAATAACTACTAAATGGATTTACACCAAATCATGAAAAGCACTTTCTGGGTAGTGATCTAGCTTTGTGCCAAATTTGGTGGAAACGTGTTCCGCCCATTTTGATGTAGATTTTGAGATCCCTCCTTTCCTTCTTGACAGATCACACAGAAAAGTTTTAGGAAGGAGCTTGGATGAATATAACTTTCATCTAACCAATGTTTTATGAAGATTAGTCAAAAGGCACCAAGTTATTAGCATGACAAAGAATCCATTTCCTATGGAAACTCTGTCCTAACTATAGACTGTAATATATAGGATTGCAGACAGCTAGCCGTCATTAATGGGAATGATTTCAACTAAGAGGTTTTAAGTGGCATCAAACTGACAACTTGGAACCTGGGGAGGAAAAGTACATGCTAGTGATAACTACGTATCTATAATTTATGTTGCACATGGGTCCCACCGCCGTATTCTCTTCCTATGTTCAGATCAACACTGGAGGATTATAGAATTGATGGGGGAGGCACGCAAAACATGGCCTCGCCAACTTTAGCTTAATGAAGTACATGGGATTCTGCCAACCTCTCCCCCCAATAAAAACACTCACTTCCACTGTAAATCCAATGAGAGATACATCATGTGCAGTCCTCCCCATCCATCCTTCACAATATTCCCATCCAAGCCAAAACCCACAAAACCTGACATCCAGCCTTCCTCCCAATACAAAAAGAATTTGCCTTTCGTCGTCAGTGTGGGTCTGCAGTGAAGACATGAGTCTCATTGGTGCACTACTCTGATGGCACAGCTGTGAAAAAGCTGGTTTTTAAAACCATGTTCTGGTTAATGCACTGACAGCAGGAGGAGATGTGGCCAGAGCTGCCAAATTTGGGCCTGAGGAACCAGGTCTGAGTCCAGGCATCAGCTCAGCATCCTGTACTTCTGGGCAGATTAGTAAATATTCCCGTGCCTTTTGTAGTGTAAAGTAGCGCTCATACGAAGCACTCCAATGCCCTTGGGCCGAGTATGCGCTATAGAAAACAGCAAAAAATGGCCACACACAACAAAACATTGGGTGGCGTTTGTATACAATTACTGAAGACGTCTTTTTTCATATTATATAAACAACACTAAACATTTATATAGTGTAGAACACAAAAGGAATTGACAGCATTAAAACAATAGGTGTTTTTACCCAGTTCAATAGTACTTTTATTTAACCAACATTGTGAGGATGAAAGGCAAGCCCCCCCTCCCCCCCCACCGCCACAGCTTTTATCATTCTAAGTTTGTAAGAAAATACATCATTAATTTGGATAATAAACACATCCCAGTATCTAAGCGTCAAAAACAATTTAGACTTTAGAGATGGTTTATAAATGGCCAATGATATCTACTTGAAAGACTTTTGAAAACGGTCCCAAATGAGGTATTTGGCAGACTGGCATTTTGCAGGGCTCTCAGCCTCCTTCACAAAGAGCACATCACAGCCCTTAGTTCGGCGGCTGTGAAAAGGCACCCACAGAGAGGCGCATTGAAGGCGGCCCCTCGCCGCTGACAGTGGAGCCGAGAGCAGAGAGTTCCCTTCTGAGAAACATCCCACTTACAATGCTGTGACAGGTCCGCCGACGCGAGGGAAGCGCCGCGTCTTCGAGCCCGCTGCTTTCCAAGAAGCGCGCCTTTAGCTGTCACCGGCACGACTGAGTGCCGAGTGATACGAACACGTGCTTCCAAGAGCTGCTGGTGCTCGGCACAGGCCTGGGCGCTAGCTCTGGTGGCCACAGGCCGCAGCTAGACGTGCCGCAAGCTCAAGGGTTTATCCCACCAGGAGGCTCTGCCAAGGCACCCCGAAGGTGTCAGAACTACTGACATAGTGATTCTAGCTCGCTGCTGAGGGCCATACTGGTTATTAAAGGTCCTCGGCCTGACCTACGGGCTCAAGCCACAGACTGAGGGCAAAGGGCCAGATGTCTCAAAGCTTTTTGCATTCGCAAACGGTGCGAATGCCCGTTTGCGAATGCAAAAAGCCCTTTCAGAATGTATCAAAGGCATTCTGAATGCAATTTAAAGAAATCGCTAAAATAGCGATTCCTTAAAATTGCGACCCTGTTTAGAGAGTTGCAACACTATCTAAATAAGAAATCGCAAATAAGGAATACTTATTTGCGATTTCTAAAGCACATGTATGAAACAATTCTTTAATGCAAATTGGGCATTAAGGAATCGCTATTACCACCAAGTTGAACTTGGTGGTAACCATGTGCAAATTTTAAAAATGCATTTAAAATGCATTTTTAAAATTTACATGTAAAGCACACATGCCCTATTGGCATGTGTGCACCTTACATTTTGTTAAAAAATGTTTTGGGGTGCAGCAGAGGGGGCCTTAGGCCCCCAGCACCCTGGACTTTGCATTTCCCAAAATTGCGAATTCCAGTAAGGAATTCGCAATTTGGGACATGCAAAATATTTGCAAATATGGGCAGACAGGCCCATAGATGTGAATGGGGGCTGTATCGCAATTTGCGATTCGGTAATAGCATTTGCGATTTTTAAGAAATCGCTATTACCGAATCGCAAATATGATACATTGCATTTTGCGAATCAGAAATAGCGATTTCTTAAAAATCGCTTTTTCCGAATCGCAAAAGGCCTTTTTCATACATCTGGCCTAAAATGTTCTACACTAAACACAGAGGAAAAACTGAGGGGCTCATTGCGACTATGGCGGTAAAGATCCGGGTCGGAAGTTCAGGATTGGTGAGGTACTGTTTGTTCACAATCTTGTTTCCAGGCACTATATGTGTAGGTGACCAAAGGATGACTTGGTGAGAAGGGAGACTGCAGTACACGAGGAACCTGCTGCTGCTTTGCCCCTGCCTCACCACTGGTTGCGTTCTAGTAACTACGGGTCATCGCAGGGTCACTTGCAGGGAGTCGACTGTCTCAAAAGAGTCCCGCTCAACGTGATCACTATGGGTCTGATTTAGAGTTTGGTGGAGGGGTTACTCCGTCACCATGGTGACGGATGTCCCTTCCGCCAAAATATAAATCCCATTATATCCTATAGGAATTATGTTTGGGTGGAATGGACATCCATCACCGTTGTGATGGAGAAACCCCTCCGTCAAACTCTAAATCAGAACCTATCTCCTGAATTGACGGTTGAGTATTTGAGTATTTGCGGTGTGTGTGTCACTGTTTGCATTGTAGCACAGGGCATGCCATGGGCACACTGATATTTGCGGCAGCCTTTCCATTGATGAGATCCATGGAATCCATAGTGCACTGTGGATGGTTACAACTCATTGCGAGAACCGAAAAAGGCTGGAAGAGGCTGTCGGAAGGAGCCTTCTCTTTATATAATAAACCCACATGGTCATCTTCTTTTCCACCTTATCAATGTTCTTAATTCTGCAGTTGAAGAAGAAATGCACCTAAAATTACTTCTTCAAATATCAGTCATGCAAACAAAGGTCCTTATTTAGAGTTTGTGGTTCACATTTGGGTTACTACATATGCCATAATGTGCTTGTAATGAGGCAGACAGGACATCTACCACATTTGTGATGAGTATCCTATCCTCAAAACTCTAAATAAGGCCCAAAGCCTTATTAAAAAGAAAAACAAGCATTGGCAAAGCCAATATGTTTCGTCTTTGTTTTTCTTATCTTACTAACTGTATTCTAAATATTAAAAAAAATATATGATAATGTTTGTTCTAAATTCGATACACTGTTAATAATTGTTTATGTTGTGATGCATGTTGAATTAATATTCCAGGGTTCCAAACTCGTAATTTGTACCTTATTTAACAGGGCATTGTATTACAGTATGGTAATGTGCAGTTAACAAAGTGCCACTGTACCTGCTCCATCATTCAAATTGTGCCCCTTTTAATTGCAAGGTAACCGCAATTGTGACCTACCAAAGACTCGCTTTTTAGTAGGAAAATATAGCAATATTTGGTGTTTAGAGGAGTTCTGACAACAATTGGACCTGATGCCACTGCACCTCCTGCACCACCCAAATCATGACCCTAGTGCCTGCAAGGTAACTGCACTTGTGACTGCCTGTTTAGTAGTCAAATTTAGCAAAAATCTGTGTTTGAAGGGGTTCTGGCACCTTGTGGCCCCAGTGCCACTGCACCTGCTGCACCATTCAAATCATGACCCTAATGACTGGCAAGGTAACAGCACTTGTTGCTGCTTTGTACTAGTACAATTTATCAAAATCTGGTGTCTAGATGAGTTCTGACAACTTTTGGTCATGGTGCCACAGAACCTGCTGCACCATTCAAATCATGACCCCCAATGCCTGGAAGAAAACTGCACTTGTGACTTCCTGTCAATAAGTCACTGAGAAAATAACGATTCAAGATAAAACATCCCCCAATTATACAATGTACTTTTTTTTAAAAAATGAGTGAGTGGTAATTTGAGAAACAAACTCACAAATAATTTTAATATTTAAAACTGTTATTCACCAGAAATGTAATTATTAAGTAATGAAAAACACAACATAATGACCGCACTCACTGCTTGCTTTACATATGCACTCGATACTCCATTGCAAGATGGCAGACATGTTTACACACATTTCAACGCAAATTGACTTGCGTTCAGTTCATCTTTTTGCATGCAAACACTAACAAGTAACCAATCACCAAAAACCAGAATGTGTACTTCGGCCATGCTCTTCATGACGGCAAAAGCAGAACATAAAGCAGAACAGAAGAGCAGGAAGTGACCTGCTAGCCAATAAAAAGCAAGTAAATTTAAGCAGGTTTGGAGCGACATTTGAATGAAAAAACAGGAAGTTGAGGGAAGTTAGGAGCAAAATTGGGGTGGGTTTTAAGTCCCTTAAAAAAATTAGTTTTAGTAAAATAAGACTCCGCAAGCAAAGTGGTAGCGCTGTGCAGGTAAAATCTAAAAAAGAAGCAAGTAAAATGTTTAGTGTACCTGAACAAACAGACATTGTTTAAAAATGAACAGGGATTTTTGGCGACTTTGCACTAAGGCATGGTGGAGGGATAAAGGATGATGCAATTTGACAGCAAGTCTGCCCGTTCTTCAAGTTACAATTCATTCTATTTATTTCTGTGTCTCTTTACGACAAACACATTTCGATTAAAGCATTTTCATTAAAACACTATAAAGTTTCCATTTGTTAGACCAAATAATGTTCAAACATAATTTCAAACAACAATACAACCAATAACTGAGCTATATCTTCCTCTCCAACTGCAGCCTTCACAACAGTGACGGATATCCTGTCCACCAAAATGTAAATCCTATTTTATTCTATGAGATTTATATTTATGTGTAGCTCCATGATATACTCTTATGAGTGTATGGAAGCCTTTCTGGGAGGACGCACACATCACTGAAAAAAATGTTGCAGGCGTAGAACCCTAAATGGGGCTATTGGATGTTCCTTGGCAGCAGTCCTTTGGCAGCAGACATGGTGCACCTTTGACAGAGCTGACAGCTGATCTGTGAACAGGAAAGCACTCTTCTCCTGTCTTCTCAATCCAATAAAGGTGGTGGTAAAACTGGACTTTCGCCATCTTTGAAAGGTGTCCTCTTGCCACACACCCTTGGATTCAGTCCTGTGTGGTCCCATGCTAATGAACGGGACATCCTTTCAGCACACAGTTGCATGAAGCACCCTTGATTAGGAAAGGACACTGAGGTCCCTGAGCAGCGGTGGTTCCTCCAAAGGAGCATTCCCCCCCCACTCTGCTATGCAGAAAGCATAAAAAATAAAATGGTAATAACATTATTTTATTGCCATTTTATTCTGGGCGGTTTCTGCCAGCAGACAGAGTGCCAATGACTGGCAGCAGAGAGGAATGGCCACTTCAGTTTTAAGTGCGCATGTAGGTTTGGCCGGCTACCTTGCTACGGCCAAGCCGACATGCCCAATTCAAACCTCTCTTTCCCGGCTGGCTTGGACACCTTGGTTGGAGAGCAGGCACAGGCATACAGTGCCTTTTCATGCTGCCTAACTGCATGAAAACAGAGCCCTGATTGGATGAGGGAATTGACTGTGGGCTTTGTGCTCGGAGGACCTGATCAGAACATCGAGTAAGGTAAGTGATTTTTATAGTTATATTGGTGTGTATGCTCTGTGTGTATGTTATGTGTGTAGTTTTTATGTGTGTATTTTGAGCACCTCCAATATAATTCACCACCAACCACCACTGTCCTTCCATTACAAAGAAGCCATGGACCAGGACTGCAGGATACCAGGCACACCGAAGGGCTCCTGTTAATTGTTCTGTGTCTGTTTTTCTCTGAGTTCTTCTGCAGACATTGATGCATGTCTGGCATTGCTGTCATAAATCCAGCTATTAGGCCTTGTATTCTCAGTGGCAGGGAGTGATTGAAATTCTGCTGCAGTGTTACAGGAAGAGATCATTTCAGAGCTTGTAATGCCAACGCCTCCTGAGGTAATGGCCTGTGACAGCGATGGGAGGGCTCTTCATTTGAGCCTAATTCCTTTCCTGAAAGCAAGGATCTTAGGCTGGGGGCTGTGTTGAAGTATCTCTAAGTCTTCAAACCCTGGGAGCCACTAATTAATCTGACATCCTGCGTTCTTTGCAGGTGTGAGCGAGAGTGCCTATTCCCTAATGTTCTCTGACCTGGAGCAGATTTCCATTTGCTCTAATGCCGTGCAAAATCGAGAAGCTTGGTGGTTTGAAACTTTGTATGTACTTTAAAAAAAACATTACCAGCTTTGGGAAATTAGAAAAAAGCTGTAGGACGAGGTCCATGTAGAGTAGAAGGAATATTGCTCTAGTCCTGCCAAGTTTCCCAGGTCCATTGAATTCCCACAAATTCTGGGACTTGTAGTTCTCTTTTATAATGGCATAAACAAGACTACAAGTCCGAGAAGTCAAATAAAAAATCTGACCTGGAGCACAGCTTTGCACATGGACCTGGTAAGCCTGGCAGCTATGAGCGCTGGTGTCAGAGTGTAGCTTGGCAATCACCGGCTCAACGTGTTTCAACCAACCACATCCTTCCCCTTAACTGATGCTGGAGGTCCCACAGCAGGACTTCTGACAAGAGTGAAGGGGAAAGATAGGGCTGGCCCTTTTACTGCCTCTCAGGGCTGCCAGTGATGGGAAGCAGCGGGGAAATTAAATCCCTGCAGCTAAGTGTCTCGCCAGACTTCCATCTGCAGGGGTAACAACAGATCACGTGAACCTTGGAAGGTTTACCCTCCTTCACGAGGACCATCTGGAACATGGTGAGCAGAGGGCACGACCAGGGAAATTACCTAATGACCAGGTGTGTATGAGCAGGAAAACAATAGCACTGGTCCTGGGGCACGGGGGATCCCTCTTGCTGTGTCCGTCAACCACCGTCAGACGACTGACAAAAATCAGTAGTCAGTACCTGAACCATGGTGCAAACAAAACTAGAGACAAATTTTCATTTGAAACCATGGCACGCCTAAGTGGGCTCATTATCACGGATCTAAAGACCACCTTATCCAAAGTCACCAAGAGAGATTTAAGACTGCGGAGCTAAAGAGAACCCATAAGCCACGACTACCAGATACCCGACGCCACAGCAGATCTGAAAAAACAGTGGCAGATCTCCCATTCCGTCCACTAGACACAAAGGGCCGGCCAGAGACGACCAATCCCTGGCAGCGATGGGGAAGGTGTAATAACAAGGAAGACGGAAACTTGACCTATTCTGGGTGCAGGCCCTTCCATGCGAAGTATACAATGAAAAGTACACAATCACTGTTAGAAGTATACAATCACTAGACACCAAGGGCCGGGAGGAGTTACTCAATATCTGGCAGTGTTGGGGAAGGTATAATAGCAAGGAAGATGCGTATATGAAGTATACAATGAGAAGTACATATTGACTAGAAGACGTATACAACCACAAGACTGCAAAGGCCATGAGGAATCAACCAATCCTTGGCAGTGACGAGGAAGGAACAAAAGGAGGGCGAAGACTTGACCTACTCTGGATGCAGACCCTTCCATAAGAAGTATACCATGAGCAGTACACAAAGTTGTCTACACTCACTAGACACCAAGGGCCGCGAGGATCACACACTCCGTGGCAGTGATGGGGAAGGTAAAATAACAAGATGGGCGAAGACTTGACCTACTCTGGATGCAGACCCTTCCACACCAGGTATGCAAGAAGTCTATTACTAGACACCCTGGGCTGGGAACAATCAACCAAACCCTGGCAGGGAAGGTATAATAGCAAGGAAGATGAAAAACTGACCTATTCTGGACACAGACCCTTGCATACGAAGTCTACAATGAGAAGTGTACAATCCCTAAAGGAAATAATCAATCACCAGACACCGTGGGCCGGGAACAATCAACCAATCCATGGCACATTTGGGGGGAGGTATAATAACAAAGATGAAGGCTTGACCTATCCTGGATACCAGCCCTTTCAGAAGAGGTATACATTGAACCTCTATGGTAAAATCACAAACATCATTTACCCAACACCTAAAAGAATGTACTGTATTATACAAAATCCTCAAGAAAGTGAAAAAGAATGGGACTGGCCAACATACAAACACACTTGACGCAGGTACCGGGGGGGGGGTCAGGAAAATAGAAGACTGAGAGAACTATGTCCCAGATGTACGACGGTCAGCTTTTGCGAGTGACAAATTGTGACTTTTAGTGACTCGCTATTTACAAGTCGCAAAAGCTGAGGTGCTTGCGCTGGTACCCCAGGGACTGCTGGGACACCTTTCGCAGCAGGAACAAGAGGAGGCAGAAATGATTTTTTACAGTTTTCCCCATCCCCATACTGTCCTTCCCCGCACACGCCTCCTTTTGAGGTTTGCAGCAGCCGCCACTGTTACCACCTACTTGAAGTAGGTGGGAAATTGTGATTTTTTGTGATTGCATTCCGGTAGAAAAATAATTGCACATCCACCGGCAACTCATGATAGGAAGGGATGCCCTTGACACGCCCTTGGAACAACCAGTTATGGTCAATTCAGAATAAAATGAAGGAAAGCAGCAAAGCAGAAACAGATCATCAGAGGTCAACCAAATGAGGCTTTAAGCACAAGCCTTGAAAGGGACAAGGTCATGTCAAGGACAGGCCAAACCTAAAGCACACTGCATGAATTTGGACAGCACCAATGACTGCAGAATTTTCGTGCAAGCAAGAACAAGACCCTCAAAGAAATCAATCAAAGAAAAGCAAGAAGCAACCAGGCGAAAAAATCCCTTTTTAATATTTCCATTTCTATTTGTCCAATGCATAGATTAGTTGCTCGTCTTCTTTATTGAAACATTGCGATGAAATGAGTACATTTCCACGTGCATTCAACTGATAAATGTGCACCCGGGCTGGATGGCTGTAGCAATCTAGAGATATTAGCAGCTCTGCATGAAGCAATTTATCTGCAAAAATCGGAATTGGAGCACAAACTAACCTACTCATCTGTGGTTATGTGAGCTTCAGGATGGAATGATGCGGCTCGTTTAACTGCATGTGCTTTTCCCTTGCACAGCTCTGGCCTGGCTGTCATGGTTAGGAACACTGAAAGTCCCCCATATTCAAACCCACTGTCAAGTTGTATTTTTCCGAAAAAGGAACTCGAAAAAGATGTCTTTGCTCTTGTATGTACAGGGTCGGATAGGGAAGGCGGGCAATCAGGATGTGGCCGATGGGCCGGTGCTTCGGGGTCACATGTGGGCTGGTTTTATGTGCCTCAGTTACCCGGTCCACAGAGCCTGACAGCCTGGTAGGCACCCGCCAGGCCACTGTAATGTGTATTCATCTTGGCCATGCCTCCAACCACCCAAGCCAAGCTTCAGGCTCGCCCCCAATGTGCCTGACCGTCCCTCCCCTCTCCCTCCCCCACCAACGCCTTCCCACTTGGCCACCACATTCTGGACATGGTGAGCAGAGGAGGAGGGAGGATGCAGAGGCCTATGGGGGGGGGGGGTGTCAGATGTTGTCACTCCTTGTGTCTGTGAGGCTGGTGGGGGGGTGCGATTGCATACACCTCACTGTGAGGCACCCTTCCCAGAGAGAAGAAAAAAATAGAAAGGCTGTAAAGAACTTTTCTGTGTCAGCATCCCTCAGCATCCTGTGCTTGTGGGCAAATCAATTACTTTCTCAAGGCCTAAATAAAACTGAATTTGATCCTGTGCAGTGTAAATAGTGCTCATGTAAACAGTTCCAATACTTTTCGGCCGAGTTCACGCTATATAAAATGACACAAAGAAAAAATAAACAGCCAGATTCTGCAAAGGCCCGTGCCATGATAAATAACACTCCTTACATAAAACCATCCATATTCTTTTTTAAATTTGCTTTTCTGCCTTTGTCTAGAACTAAGTGTAACTCACCTTTAAGAAAATATTGTAATGCGCTTTTGCATTATGTTTGCTTTTAAAGTATGTAATGACCAGAATTAAAAATACCAGCTTAGGGTGATTTTCTTCATTTCCGTACCACCTAGGACATTAAAATACCAGTCATGCTGTTAGAAAGAAAACATCGCCAGTTGGAACCTCTAGTCAGAAATGTGTTGTGGCCCTTTAATTTCACCTTGCCAGCCTGGCCCAACTGCAGGGATTCTAGTGATCATCAACTTTACCAGCTCTATAAGGTTGCAAATACCTACTTTAACAACAGTTCTCTAAAAATACGTCCAATGAGATTAAGCAAATGGCGATCAAGGAGTCGGGCAATCCTGGTACGTGGGCCACCTTTTTTGGGAGTGCCCGGGCTTAATTGTGACCCCAAACCGACATTGTGTACGTATGTGAAAAAAATCTGTAAAAAAGTGAAATGGGAGCCCTGGTTTCCCACCACTTGAGTGGGAATTACTGGTGCAAAGAATTTGGCGTTTGTGGCGGTATCTCTGCACAACTAAAAGGGTTATTAAGCCCAGTGGTTAATTTGTAAATACAAACGTGCTGGTGCCCAGAGCTCTCCTATGAAACATGCGGATGATGCATTTAAATGTCAGCAGAGAATACTAATTTAATTTAATCCTAAAGCCATTGTGGGCCTCTTTAATTCGTTTACAGCCATTCCCTGCCACTTTAGCTCACTCTTGCAGCTTTCTGTTTTCTTCCTTTGTGATGCTTTACTGTTTTTTATCTTTCTCAGTCTTTTCCATAAGTTCCTTTTGCTCGCAGTAAATGCCTGATGCAGAAAAATAAGTGCCAGCACTCAAAAATAAGTGCTGGTGCCCCGCACCAGCAACCACCGGCTCAAATTATGGAATGATTATACCTAACGGAAGTGCCTCTTCCTAAAATGTGTGGCACATGTTTAAATTACGCCTGCTCAGACTGCGAGTGTGGAGCTGAAACTGCGCCATCATCTCAGTTGCATATGCACATGGATAGCCACAGAGGGACATTGGACAGACAATGCATGTGTGACTTAGAACCACCTATCAGCAAAACCCACGAGGACATTTGCTAACTCACAATAAGGTTGCACATGATTTGCTGTGTTTACCGTGGCTGTGGGTCACTTCTGTCCCAACTCATAAATCAAGATTTAAGTGGGTTGAGCTAAAAGACTATGGGGGTCATTCTGACCCCGGCGGTCTTAGACCGCCGGGGCCAGGGTCGGCGGGAGCACCGCCGACAGGCCGGCGGTGCCCCGCAGGGCATTCTGACCGCGGTGGTAAAGCCGCGGTCAGACCGGCAACACTGGCGGTCTCCCGCCAGTGTCCCGCCGCCCTATTGAATCCTCCAAGGCGGCGCAGCTAGCTGCGCCGCCGAGGGGATTCCAACCCCCCCTACCGCCATCCAGTTCCCGGCGGTCCGCCCGCCGGGAACCGGATGGCGGTAGGGGGGGTCGCGGGGCCCCTGGGGGCCCCTGCAGTGCCCATGCCACTGGCATGGGCACTGCAGGGGCCCCCGTAAGAGGGCCCCTACAAGTATTTCACTGTCTGCTTGGCAGACAGTGAAATACACGACGGGTGCAACAGCACCCGTCGCACCTTCCCACTCCGCCGGCTCGATTACGAGCCGGCATCCTCGTGGGAAGGGAGTTTTTCCCTGGGCTGGCGGGCGGTCTTTTGGCGACCGCCCGCCAGCCCAGGGAAAAACTTAGAATACCCTCCGCGGTCTTTCGACCGCGGAGCGGTATTTCGGAGGGGGAAGTCTGGCGGGCGGCCTCCGCCGCCCGCCAGACTTAGAATGACCCCCTATTTTTTTTATAATCCATGATATAGGAACCCTTCCCCTGCTCTGCTAATGCACATTTGCAAATGTGCAGACCAGTGAAATGTAGTTCTCATGGCACTTGGACAAGTACTTTAGTTTGTGCACACATTGCTCATGGTGCGTAGCTGAAAACATCTCTGTGCTATTTATGTTTGGTCCTAGTGGAAATGTCTGTGATTTACCATAAAATGCATTTTTCACAGCCATTCACGAGTGCATTTTACACATTGAAGCTGGCTACTGTATGGATTGTCCCAATGTGTTTTGTCGAAGATCACATGATCTTATTAAGTGATGAAGCCAAGATTAGAACCCTGGTCCTTTGGGTTTACCAGTTCTCAAATGTGAGTTAGTAATTGCTGAGACCCTTACGTGAGTATTATGCAGAGATTACAGATGTCACTAATTGTTAAAATAAACCACATCCCTTATTCTTTTGAGCTGTGTTGCACCGTTTCCTGACAAGTAGGGGCTTATGGTCCTTTTTATGTGAGCGTTGTCCAAAGTAGGCCCAGGAGTTGCGGATCCATGCAAAATTGTCTCACTAGGTACTATTTAAAGAAGAACTACTCACACTCATTGCGTGTAAATAATCGTGTGTTCATTCGCTAAAAGCCGTCAAGGATCCACCCTCCTGGACCCACATTGGGCACACCTATTATACACACTAACCAGAAAAACACATTTGGATATATTGAATAAAGTCGTGGAGCTGCTTCATTCTTGATATCTTCAGTTAAGGGCTCAAAAATCATCAGCAGAACTAAGGCCATTGAAATTTCAGATTCACAAAATGACTTTGGAGATTATTACCTAGTCAGTGCCTTTTTCGTTCTGAAGCACAGACAACTGATTGACCACAGGAGAAGTTAATAGATGACGCTACACATTTTCATGACCAAAGTGATGTGCAACCAGCAAGTTTCTCACTGGAGGTTTTTGGACATTTTGGGGTAACTTCCTATGATAGTGCAAAAAGAACACAACAATTTCAGTTTGTACCTTTATTGGATATTCAATAAATATTGTAATCTTAGGTGTTTTGTGGTTAATTCCCAAAGCATGTAAGCATTTGTGAAAAGAGAACTATGGTAGATTACTTAATCCACTGCAAAATATCTTTGTGAATGGGCCCTGTCAAGTCCCAAATAGCACTTAGTGAGCCAACCACACCCACAGGTCGCGCTTTGTTTTGGAAGATGCAAAGTGCTTCAAAAGCATAAGAGCTATTTCCCCTTCCTCCATCCTTCCAGCCCTCTTCCCAGAGTTTTCTCTGCATTTTCTTTTGCTCTCAGAACTGAAAATTTAATACTTGAGCATTATATCTTGAAGTACCTTTTTCCTTCACAGAAGGAAGTTTCTTCAACAATGTTAGTATAGATGATGCCGATTTTCAAGACATGTGCAATGCCCCCTAAAACTTTTGGGTCTGATAAGGTAAATTTAGACTTTTGAGTAAGTTTAATGTTTTTTTTTGCTTTTCACAAACTGTGAATTTTAATTTTAATAACAGTGATTTTATGACTGCGGAGTCTCTGCACATACAAATGTGGCAGAGACCCGTCTATTTATCTGCGGAGTCTCCGCAGATGTACACACCAAACTGCCTGGGCAAGTTAAAAGTTGCAGAAGCAATTATTTTTGGACTACAAATATAGACACTTTGTCCCAGACAAATGCTTTGACTGTTTGATATTGAGGTACACTCTGTGTTAAAACTGTGCTAATATCGATGAATAGTTCCTGAAGAATCTTCTGCAATGGAACACTAGGATTATGTTTCAATATCTCAGCATTACAGATATTCCTATGGCATGATTAGCTACACACCCATAGTGCCTCCAATGACCTTTTCACTGACATCACAAGGTACATCACAAATAGTACTATTGATGACATCCCAGGTGACAATGCAAATTACACTGCTATTTACATTAGGGATTGAATTGCTGATACAGAATCGCATTGTTGCCATGGAGATGCAAGGCTGCACTTCCAGGGATTGCCGCCAGATGTCCTCAGGGAGATTTAAGCCAGAATTAAGATTGCTACTTCACTCATAGCCAGCAGATGCCCCCACAGGGATCCCATAGTGAAAAAAAACTGTGTTTACATTGACAGTCAATTGAGGTCCTCACAGACATCGCAAAGAAATGGAATTCTTCAACTCCAGAGACACCCATCAGATGACTTCAGATATTTGATATACATTAACACAGCAAGCAGATATGCTCACTTATGTTACACAGAAGCAAAAAGATGCAGTTCCACAAACAGCCAGCAGGTGTGCGCATAAAGCAGGTGTCTTCACAAGCTCCCAGTAGCTCCCAGACATCTCCAGAGTAGCTCGTGGCCCTGAGTTTATTTCTAAATACACAGAGGGTCACATTTTGCTTTTAAGGTTAATGGAAGGTTGTGTTTATTTTGCAATATCATCATCAGGTCGCAGATAGCAGGGCCTGATAATGAGCAATGCTCAGTCAGATTTACAACCTAGGCTGCAGCTAGGGACAGAGGTGAAAAACGGATTAACAGAGATAATTAGCTCCAAAATAAATGTCCTTGTCAACTCAATATTGGAGAGTGAGAACAAATGATGTTTCTGAATGCTGTTAAATGGGAGAAAATCAAAATGAAAAGTTACCTTAATGACTGAGTTAAAACTTAATTTTAAATTTCTAACATTTCACTGTCATACTTACAAACAGCAGGACTCCTTCTCCCAGTGGGCAATAGTCACTGTGCCATATGTAAAACCGAAAAAAACAGCATTTTTTTCAAAAGCAAGAAATTTAAAGTTCATAAAAATTTTCCATATTCGTAACATTTTCGCAGAACATGTTTCTGCAGTTTAAATTTCTCCCATTTAAAAAAAATGGTTGCATGTTTGTGTTATACATGTGACGGAGCCACATATGGTGAAAGGTATTTCCCGTGCCACCAGTACATACTACACAGGCTCTCAGGCACCCATACACATATATCCCATTCATAGGCACACATGTTCATACATCCCCAAAAGACCACGCTCTCACGGACGCACATCATAGCGCTGCTAGTCTAAGTATTTTATTAGAACCATAGTATCTGGCTCTATGGACACTAGGCTTTATAGTGAATGAAGCCGCTGTGGGGGTGTCTGGTTATAATGCACACGTTGTTAGCCTTCAGTAGCTCACTATGATTTCCACTGATCAGAAGTAGCTCTCTCTACAGATAAGGTTGGAGACCCCTGGCCTAGGGATATGAAAGGTCTATCCCTATGGAATGGCAGATTCTCAAAACATCCTCTCATTGTCCCTACCCACCTCCTAATGGTGTCAATAGCAACATATTAAGGGAAGAGAAAGGTATGTTACGGTTGTAATTGAAAATCTAAAACATCTTTGACCTTCACTACTTGGAGTGACCTTGGCAGTCACACCTTCTGCAAGACACTCCTCTTGATCTCACAATGGATGACGTCAAAAATGGCATTATTGATGACATTATTTGTGACAACACATTTGGCGTGAACACTGATATTATCAGTGCTGTCCCTATTTGCATGGTATTACACTTGTATTGTATTTATTTAATTTACGTAGCACAACAAATATCAGAAACAAACCTAGCTTCTTTGTGTTTACAAAACAAATTAATGCATATCTAAAAAAAGAAATAAAAATGAGGGGGGAATAAAAAATGTACATAAATAAACAACAATTGTTACAAAAGATGCCAAAGACCACTGTTAGAATTTCAGGGCAGTCGCCTCTTATGGAGTTTTATTTACTACTATATTTGCAAAGTAAAGCTACTCAGAATTGTAACACTATGCAAAAAGCTTGATAACGTTTGCAGAGAGTCGTTCAAGCTACTTGCAAACATAGTCCCCCAAAGCTTTGTGCTTAACCACTAATCACCAGACAATTTTCCTCAAAAGAAAGCAGAATTATCTGGGATTTGGGAAATCGAAAGCTGCTAGTCCTCACTCAGATCCCTTTGGGTTAGGACACTGCCAATTTTCGGGATTCAGCAGCCATCATTCTAAAATGAGGCGGGAGGTGGAGATGTGGTTGTCTTTAGCGTGCCCCACATCCCTCTAATACATCTAAATTGGATAACTAAAAAATTGACGATTGGCTTCTATGATGCATTCAAGTAGGTGGTTAAGCAATAAAAAGCTCTTGAAAAACAGAATTGCTTGTCTCGTTGCAATTCGATGGGTAATCCCAAACAAGGGACGGATGTTTTGTAAATTGTAGAGATGTGCGAGGGTTTTAGATTCTGCAATTGCATGTGGTGCAGATGTGAGTTCAGGATCAAACATGATTTGAGATACTACACATTTTAGAGGCTTTGGGGGAGAGCCCAGATCAGTTGACCAATCAAAGGTGTTTTTAGCCAGGGCAGCAGTGCCCACTATCAAAATTAGTGTTAAGAGTAAATTATTTAGTTTTCCAATTTTGGTGTCAGTATCATGCTGGGAAGCAAGCCACACGAATAAACATTGGAGAATGAGATTTTACAAAATACAATATCTTCAGAAATAGGTACCAATGAACACAACAGTGTGTGAGTTTTTTCCTAAAATTTCTGTACACATTAGGGCGGTTATGTTTAAGCTTTACTGGTTGTTACTTTTGCAGAACACGTACAGTGGATAATATTACAGGGATTGTATTTCTAATGGAGACGTTGGAATAAGCTAAAATCTCAGCATAAACTGTGAGAAATACTATTACATTGATACTACCGAAACTAATTTTTTTACTAACAATTGCGATAATACGAATACAATTTCAAATACAAAATGTTTCTAAAGCGCGTGGCTACCTCCGCAAAGGAGTCCCGACGCTAACGGCATCAGGATGCAAGGACTGCAAAATAGCAACTAATCACTAGAAGGTACCAACTACTTATCAAGCAAGCGGGCTTTAAGAGTTTCCGAAAAGGTGCCAAATGAAGGTACACTGGCAGGGAGCTCCATAGTTTGGCGGTCAAATAAGAAATCGATCAACCTCCTCTCCTTGCCCTGATGATCCTCGGCACCAGAAGCAAGTTTTGTCCACAGGTCCTAAGGATTCTCTCCTGCCCATAGGGCAGTTAGAGATAACGAGGTACATTAACAAAGTTACAAATTGAGTAATTTTCTCAACTAAATGAACAAATTCAATGTGTACCACCAACTCCCTAGCGTTTTACTTTGCTGTGCATGGGATGATCCAGTGCACTCCTAGAGCAGTGCCTTTCTTTGGGATTCCGCTACCAACCTCAACCAATGGGCTTGACCCATTGGCCCGCTACAGACCAAAAGGAACTTATAAATCAGAAACCACAATATTTTTTCAATTTTTGTTGTAGTTGTACAAAAAATACTTGGTTTTTAAAGTTAATTGTTGGACATCCAGGCACCTGGTCAATACCAAGGCTATAATGCTTTAGATGCTGGGGCTGTCCGCATGGAGAAACAGAACAATCTCAGTGTCATTGTGTAGGACTTTTTTGCTTATGCAGGGTCATCCCTAATCTTTTTGCCTCCTGCCTCCTATTTTCTTCTGACCTGTTGCTGTTGGCGTTTGAACTCTGAGCACTTTACCACTGCTAACCAGTGCTAAAGTGAATATGCTCTCTGTGTAAAATTGTATGTAATTGGTTTATCCATGATTGGCATATTTGATTTATTAGTAAGTCCCTAGTAAGGTGCACTAGAGGTGCCAGGGCCTGTAAATCAAATGCTACTAGTGGGCCTGCAGCACTGGTTGTGCCGCCTACTTAAGTAGCTCTGTAATCATGTCTCAGGCCTGCCACTGCAGTGTCTGTGTGTGCAGTTTTAACTGGAAATTCCACTTGGCAAGTGTACCCACTTAAACCTAAACCTTCCCTTTTCTTACATGTCAGACACCCCTAAGGTAGGCCCTAGGTAGCCCCAAGGGCAGGGTGCAGTGTATGGTTAAGGCAGGACATATAGTAATGTGGTTTATATGTCCTGACAGTGAAATATTGCTAAATTCGTTTTTCACTGTTGCAAGGCCTGTCCCTCTCATAGGTTAACCTGGGGCTACCTTTAAATCTGATTAAAGTGTAGATTCCCTTTGGGAGCGGATGGACATGTGGAGTTTGGGGTCTCTGAGCTCACTATTTAAAAATACATCTTTTAGTAAAGTTGATTTTAAGATTGTGTGTTTGAAAATGCCACTTTTAGAAAGTGGGCATTTTCTTGCCTATACCATTTTTGTGACTCTGCCTGTTTGTGGATTCCCTGTCTGGGTCAGTTTGACAGCTGGGCTGGTTGCACCTCACACTAGACAGTGACACAAAGGGAGCTGGGGTGTAGCCTGCATATCCTGATGAGCCATCTGTGCAAGGAGGGAGAGGAGGAGTGCTCACTCACACCTGAAAGGGCTGTGCCTGCCCTCACACAATGCAGTCTCCAACCCCCTGGTGAGTGTCTGGGGCCTGGTCTGGGCAAGGCAGGATTTCACATTCAAAAGAGACTTTACTTTGAAGTAGGCCTACTTCAAAGGAGAAATTGGGTATAAGATGGGCACCCAAAACCATAGACTTTACAAACACTTCTGGAACCAAGAGGAACCTCTAACCAGGAGAAGAGCTGAATAGCTGAGGAAGAAGAGCTGCCCTGCCCGTGACTGTGCTTTGCGGAGCTATCCTGCAGTTGCTGCTTCTGCCAGAGTAAGAGGGCAAAGACTGGACTTTGTGTGCCTTCCATCTTGAGAAGAAATCTCCAAGGGCTTGATCTAGAGCTTGCCTCCTGTTGTTTGAAGTCTCAGGAACAGAAAAGACTTCTCTCTGTCAGCACTTGGAGTCTCTGGAGAGACTCCTACTCTGCCCTGTGGTGCCCATCCAGTTCCTGGGACCCTGAAAGGAGAGGCTGGCAGTCTAAAGACAAGAAAATCCACGCACAGAACGCCGTGTGGGGAAAAGATTGACGCGACTCCGATCTGCGGCTGAAAAAATTACGCACCGCCGGCTCCGCAGCTGAGAAAACGACACTTGCAGGAAACGCGACCGAAGAATCGACGCACGGAGCAGGAGAAACGACACGCAGCTTCGCTGATGGAGGCTGGGAGCTCACAATCTGCGCTGCAGGGATTTCGGATCATCGTGCGGCTGGATTTCAGACTCACGTACCGCCGTGCGGATTTATTTTTGACGCACACCCACCCGTGCTGGATTATTTTTGACGCACACCAGGTACATTTTCACGCTAGCAGCGCTAGTGTGTGTTTAAAACTACTTAAAGACTCTTTTTGCATTTTTATTGATAACTTGACTTGTGTATGGTGGATTTTTGTCGTTTTGGTCTTGTTTTGTTTAGATAAATATTTCCTATTTTTCTAAACCGGTGTTTCATTAAGTTACTGTGTGTGTTGGTACAAATACTTTACACCTAGCACTCTGAAGTTAAGCCTACCGCTCTGCCAAGCTACCAAGGGGGTAAGCAGGGCTTATCTGAGGGTGATTCTCTTTTACTCTGACTAGAGTGAGGGTCCTTACTTGAACAGGAGGTAACCTGACTGTCAACCAAAGACCCCATTTCTAACACATTGGCATACATCTGGTATCACAGACCATGTAGCTACCCCCGCAAGAACTACATATGTATTAGATAGGAGCAGTGGAATGGGTGATCAGTGATGACTGCCACATCTCAGAGACATGTCCACGGATTGTAAATGGATGCACCGCTGCCTGTTTGTCAAACATGAGAGGATACATTCAAGACCCTTGAACCTACCGTATTTTCCGGCATATAAGACGACTGGGCGTATAAGACGACCCACTACTTTTCCTGTTAAAATATAGGGTTTGGGCTATACTTGCCGTATAAGACTACCCCTCTTCCAACGCACACCAAATAAAAATTAAAAAACATCAGATTTGATTTTAATATGGTAATTTTAATTCAAATGCTTATGACATGCAGGTACTTAGTAGGAAAACTGTCACTTATAAACATAAGGCTGTTTGTCATCAAACATGTAAACATAAAACAGTGCAAGTGGAATAGCCTGGGGCACGCGCAGGAACACGCGCCTGTCCAGACAACAGCCAGCGAGGATTGCGGCACACGGTAAGAACAGCTCAACTCACGCGTGACCGATCAGCTCCGTGTCCACAAGTAACTGAATCTTGTGGGATGCGGAACTCATCATACGCTTGGAATCGATTTCCAAATGCAGCGCGCGGTGGCTCAGCTACAGGGCGCCTGTCCCTGAAGTTTCAGCACGCCGTATACCGGCGTGTAAGACGACCCCCGACTTTTGAGGAGATTTACAGGGGTTAAAAAGTCGTCTTATACGCCGGAAAATACGGTACATTATAACTGCTGGACTAGGCGGATACGAAGGAGACCATGCTCAATGGTATCAAAGACCGTAGGTTGAAAAGGACATGGGAAGCTCCTGAGATTTATCGCGGATCTCCAAGAGCCACCTCTTTGACATCTAAGACAAGTGTTTCTCTAATCTGCTTAGGCCCAAAGCTTGATTAAAAATCAGAAAACAAGGATTTACCTTTCAGATATTCTTCGAGTCAAGATGTGCCTATGGACTCCAATACTTGGCCAAGGACGGTGGAGTATTAAAGGGCCTATAGTTAACTTGATACTAAGATCCAGGGCAGGCCTTTTCACCAGGGGAGTCACAACAGCTTCTGTTAGAAAGCCTAGTACATCTCCCTCTGTAAAAAAGAATAAACCACCAAAGAGATATCCTTTACCTAAGTGGTAATATTTTCTTTTACCAGAAAGGTCAGTGAAATATCCAGTTTATATCCCAAGGGTTGCAATTAGTTTAACATCACCAATGAGGGATCAAACTTTTGAAATTCTGATACTGGCGAAAGTTTACTAGTACCTACCTCACTTTTCATAAACTATGACTTCCCTTTCTAACTTGACTCTAACATCTGTGGTTTCTTGACAACATAAGTCACCTAAGGTGTTGTATAGATCCAGAGACGGGTTCACCCAGGACCCCTTTCCATGGGAAACACTGAAGCCTTTATGGACCCAGTGTATCATTCTCAGCTTCACTGATACACTTTTAGTGCAGTGAATACCTTGTTTTATATATTTATGACAGCAAACCCTTCATTTTATTCATCATCAATTAGAATAGTTCTTCGGCATTGATGTGCTAGTTGGTTCCCTCGGTGGGTCTGCTGAGTTTCTCTGAAACCACTGATTATACCGAGTCCTCTATAAGGTATTAAGTTTCTTTTCAAAGGGACCAGTATACCCAAGATCATTTACCATTAGACTGAAATTGATCTAGGATCATAGAAAGGGCTTTATCCAAATCAGCTGGGATATTTCACGAGAAAAAGGCCGTTGTCATATCTTCCCTTGGCACAGGTCATAGGGTGAATCAAATGCCATTGGCTGTGCCCGCTGGGTCCGCTTCGTGGCTATTGGGGGCGGCTAACGTACTGAGCACATTTTGCGGCTGAGCCATCAAACCTAGGAAGCTGGATATAGGGCCTGGTAGTGCGGTAATGCCTAGGGCATACACAATAAAAGTCCACACCCTATGCGCAATGCTTGCTAGGTATGGGTACAGGGGACAGATTTAGTGGGCTACAGAATGGGGCCTAAGGCCACCGTCTGTGTTATTTTCTCAGCAAGTACACAGATAAGAATACAGTTTGTAAACTATTATTTTATAAAACTGCATGAATTCACTGGAAAATACTTTTGTAAGGGAAAGCTATATCTGCTAACATCAGTCAGTAATAAATGTTATAAAGAACATAAAACCAGGATAAAATCACTAATACAATGTCAGCTGATGTGGCGTAATAGTCATGATCAAAAATCTGAAAATCTCTTAGATTCCCTTGTTTGGTTAACGCACCAACCCTAATTTGCGTTCCATGACGTCGTAAATGACATAACTGCTGACATTTCATGTGACACTACAGCTCTGTGAACCCATGACAGGCACTTTATAAATGATCTCACTCACTCCAACAAACATGTACCTCTAACCTCTGTTCTATGGTTACATTCTCAAACAAGTTGAACATACTTATAATAAATACCCGCCATGGGATTTTGAAGAGAAGTAGTTTTAATGCACCTTCTTCCCTTTCTATCAATACTTTTTCTCTGTCTTCTCCTACTTGGGTAAAAGTCTGCAGGACCAAACTTAGGTCGGTACATTCTATTTTTGTGCTGTTTCCTGAAACATGGCCACAACCATTATTAAAACAAAAAGTGCTTTTTCAGTTGAACGTTCAACTTAATCATAACAGAGGCGCTTTCCCCGTCACTGTTATATACATATTTTATATCACATGAATACTTAATACAAATATGTTCAACTCTATCATGCAAATTATGTATTTGATGTATGAAATAATTATAATTCTTGCATGAACATTGATTTAAATTAGATTTGGTCTAATGCAAATCTGTGGTAAATATCTCCTTGAGTCATATTTTTAATAATAGGGGCCAAATAAGGTCTGCAATATTTTACGATTGTGATCAAAGCTTCACAATCAAAGACTATTTAGCTACAAATAAATATTTAAACAAAGGACCAGGTTGGCTGCATGTAGGGTTAGAATATGTTCACCAAGAGAAAATCGTATTCCAAGTAGAAATAATGAACAGTCAGTACAGAAAAATAATGAGGCAGGTAGGGGCCTCAGGGCAAGCTTTTGTGCAGAAAGAAAGGGCAGTAAATTAACATTGGAGAAAAGGGTACAAGCAAATGGAAGCAAATGTGACTGATACAAATCCATAACTAAGACATACTATATAAAAATATTCACATACACAAATTAAACAGATTACAACTGAGCCTGTTGCCGTAGAACTATCCAATGCATACTTTGCTTTGGTGTCATATTGCCCTGCTTATAGCATCAGTATTCACACCGACCCCATATAATTGAATAAAGGACCACAATCTGGAATATCACAACATCTTAGAGTTCTCAATGAAGTAAATCAGATGTTTGGAGAACCACTAAAAGACCTGAATGGGCAGATGTGATGTCCACTTTAAAGACATTTAAAATACAGGATTCTGTAAGTTACCAGGCAGTAAGCATGACTTGAACAACAAACAAAACAGAGGAACAAAGAGTCTTCCTCTTATATGGAAGCCTGTTGAAGAAGGAGACTTACAGATCAACTATCATCATGAATTTGTTAAATGTTCTCAGGTCAAACTGAGCTTATTAATCGCCTTGTGAAAAGTGCAATCCTTTGGAACCAAAAAGAAAGAGTTGACTTGGTCTACCATGAATTTAATAAAGTAATTGATAAAAGGACATATCAACAATGTCCTGCTGGACTGCGTTGCAAAATAATAAGTAATCCTGCAAAAAGTAGCCTTCATGTAAAATATTGGACTGCTAATCAAGAATTTAAAAAGTGACCGCAGTAAGAGGGCAATTGGAAAAAGAAGTAGCTCTGGATCCGAAGGTCATGTGGAGAATCTGAAGGAATAGTACTGGGACAGGTTATATTTAACTAAACTTTGAAGAGGTGACATCTACCTTTGTGGTCATATTTTCTGGTTAAATAAAGTGTTTATAGTGTAATAGATTAATGAGACACACATCTAGATTTAAGGCTGAGCTGCTGATAATTGCTCATTAATTAACTTACGTACATGAAGGCCTTGTTTTAAACCTTGACAGCAGATGGCAGGAGCATTCTCAACATCAAGGTTCTGCCACCTGCCCGCTAAGGTAGATCACAGCCAATCAGGTGGTGAATTGGCCACTTCCGCCTGCCCTGACCTGTGAGGTTCCAAATTCTTGCCATTTTAGAACCAGATGCCTCCACTGCCTGTCATGTTGTAATATAGCATGGTGGAGAAGATGGCGGTGGGGCCAGCAGCTGTGAGCAGGGAGCTAGTGTAGCTCCTTCCCTTGTCTGAGGATGTCTCCAGGGAACGTGATCATATTTCTTCAGGCCCTGGATTGGACCTGCTGCACCAAGTAGAAAGCCCTTCAGGGACATCAGTGTGAATTCTGAGAGGCCATTGAGCAGGGCATTACCACCATCCAGATGCTAGAGTACCAGGACCTGAACTGCATGTCTGAAGTCATTTTCAGGAAGAAAGAGTTCTACTTTTTTTAAAGAGAGAGTTGGTACCAGTCAATCTTTGTTTCTTTGGCAATGTGTTCCTTGAGGATTAGGCTGGTATCCGGTGTGAATACAGGTGACTTGGTATTTGGTGAAAGTTGTGTCTGGAAAGTAGAGTCTGGATAACAAGCAAGTAGTGATTGAGGCATTGGATGTGTGAAGCAGAGGAGCTTTTCAAGAATTATGTATCATTAGAGTGCTGGTGAAGCTCAATGCTGTTAGCCGAGAGCAGAGTTCCTGAAGGTTCCATGTACAGGTTAATGATGACAGGGGCAGTCTGAAACCTGGGGGACTCTGTAGGTGAGTGACAGGAACCCTTTGGGACGGGGAGGTGCCCACATGAACAACCTGGTGCTGGTTGGAAAGGTAGAAGGAGAAGAAATGAAGGATGATGCCGGTGGATCCCCTTTGAGACTTTAAGGAACATGTGAGGGTGGGATTGTCGACTTTGTTGAAGCAGCTGAGAGGTCCAGCAATATAATGAGGCAGTGGTATCTTAATCCGTGGCCATGAGGGCATCATCTACAATGTGTAAGGTAGAACTCTATGTGCTAAAACCAGACTGGTAGCCATGCAAGAGATGAGTGTGATTGTGGTGCTGAACCTACGCTGCTTTTTAATCATCTTGCTGATGAATGGTAAGTGAATGATGGGCGATAGGTGGCAAGATTATCAAGGTCTAGTGTACCTTTCTTTAGGAAGGGGAGAATTTGGCCTGTCTTGAGAGTTTCTGGGAAGATTTCTTGAAGGAGGGAGGCATTGACAATGGTGAGGAGGAGTGCAAGAGCACCCACACTGATGAAAGACAAGGCTAAGACATATTTTCATCAGAAGAGGCCTTGAGGGAGTTAAGTATGCTGGCAAGATGTGCAAGAGAAAGGGCTTTAAAGGCTAACCATTGTGAGATTTTACGGGAAGGGTTGGACATAATAGATGAAGCAGGCCTGGTGTCGCCGATGTGTTGTTGGATCTTCTGTATTTCTTTTTAGTGAAGAAGAGGTTGATGACATTGCATGTTTCTATGGAGTGCGAAATAGGTGAGTCCGATGCATTACTTGATTGTCTTAAAATGTGTTCTGCTTCTGTTGGTGGCTTCATTGATTGTGCTGGTACAATACTTTGCTTTGGCTGAAGTAATGAGCTGTCTGCATGTTGTGTAGAGGGATTTCAGTATTCCAGGCTCTCAGGAGTTCTGTGGTGAGCTAGCTTTTCTGAATCTTTCAAGGAATAAGCAATTAAGCATTTTATTTATATATTTCATTTTAATTATGGAGGACAGTTAGTCCAAATAGACATTGCAACGCTTTATGGAGATAATGTAGAAGACATTTTATAATATTTACCTTGAGAGTGAATCACTAAACAATGCCTAAAAATTAGTCAGAAACAGCTGTTAACCAGGTAACATTTTGAACATCTAAGACATGCAAGGCAAATACACTATACATTCAGAGTATACTTAGAGAGAGGGGGTGATACTCCCTCTATCACTGGATAAGAGGGAATTTGGTCATATGTGTAGAGGAGGTACATATAAATAAAGTGCAGGTTGGTGAAGCAGCCTGAAGGGGCTTAAATAGGTTTTTATTATGTGAGAAGAAGGGTAGGCTTTAAGGAAGATAGAGAAGACACAGTGAGATATAAGAGATAGAGGGAAAAAGTGAGCAAATGGGAGGTCAGGTTAAGAAGGGAAGGTAGAAAGGAAACACTACATGAAAAATAGATGGTGCTTTACTAGAAGAGCCCCCTAACATGTGGAAGTAATACCATTTGTCATCACAGGCAGTTTACAGGAAAAAACACCCCAATCAAACTACTTTGCAGAAACCATTTTTCACTCTTTCCATAATCTGTGCTTCTAACACAACTGTCTCTCACAAACCCATTGACCTTCTCTTGTGTACCTGTGG
This sequence comes from Pleurodeles waltl, assembly GCF_031143425.1. Lineage (NCBI taxonomy): Eukaryota > Metazoa > Chordata > Amphibia > Caudata > Salamandridae > Pleurodeles > Pleurodeles waltl. Next base: position 1,143,979,348 of record NC_090448.1, read on the forward strand.
AGCTCAGTTCCCATAATGCTTCTCTTCTGACAGAGGTCAGGGGCATGTTTCCTCTCATCATCTCTTTGGCGGCAGCCTGGAATGGGTTCTGTACTTTTTAGGCTGATGCTTATCAGTAAGCGCAGCTGTCTGGTTGCAAAAAGGCTTCTGAAGGACATTCTGAAAGCTTCCCTTAGAATTAATTCCACCCACTGCATACCATTGGCTTTGTGGTTTGTAACTTACATGTGCCTGCTTTCTATTTGCTGGCTTTATTCGTTTTAGGCTGTCCACCATGCCTTGGTCCCTCATGTGGACCACAGCCTCTTTACCATCACTCCTTGTATTTTTTCACTAGTGCCTGATTCTTAAATATGCCTTTACATTTTGTTCTGATCTCGTCACATTTGCTGTGCATTCAAGGACAGAGGTCAATGTCAGGCCTTCTCTTCCGAGGAAGCTTGGATATTGGGGGTTGGAAACAAAAGGTTTTTTTTGTAGCGCACAACAAAATGTAAATGTCTGTAAAGGAACTGTGCAAATATTTCAGTGCGTATCAGCATTCTGAAAACACAAATGAAGCACATAATTGTGAAATTGTGGAGTAAACAAATATTTTAGTATGATAAGAACAAATCCAATACACTAGGTCCGAGGTTTCCAACCTTTTGGCTTCTGTGGACCCCCACTTTATCATTACTGGAAGCCAGGGACTCACACTGAATCATTATTGGAATCCAGGGACACCTAACTGAGTCATTACTGGAAGTCAGGGACCCAGGCCTAAACATTGTTGATGATTTGAACCGCAAAACAGTACACAAATAGTACAGAATCAGACATTCCATTAAACAAATGCACAAATGTTAACGCATTTTATTTAACTTGCAAACAAATAAAAAAAGAAATTTCAACAGGAAGGTTTGAACCTTTCGAAATTCAATTAAAGTCACACATCATCCATATTATATTTGTTTGATGCACTTGCACTGCTCTCAGAAATCAATCTGGGGATACTAATTCAATTCTTAAAATTCAATATCAAATTCCTTGACATTTACAGTAAGTTTTAAAATTTTCAACTGTATTTCTATCCGTTTTATTTATATGCACCTTATTAATCTGTTAATATTAGTTGATTTTCTAAGCAGTCACAGACCCCCCCAAGGAGGCTTCATAGACCCCCAGGGACCCCCAGACCACAGGCTGTGAACCACTGCACTAGGGGATGGTATTTCCACACATTATCATTTGTGCGCTGTATAGTTTTACCAATAAAACTTTTTGTGCTAATGTAATGGTTATTTCAACTGAAAATGTGTTGTCAGTAACAGCAGTGTACTACCACACCATGCATACTCCACCTTACGCCACTCCACTTCAGGACACTCTATTCTACTCTATGCCAATCTACTCAATGCCACTTTATGACACTTTACAACACTCCACGACATGAGACTCTACTCTATGGCACTTCACTCTACGACACTCCACAACATGACATTCCATTCTAAGCCAATATACGCAATTCCACCCTACTTCACCCTTCTCCACTCTTTGCCTATTCACTCTACTCTATGTCATGCTACACCACTCTACAAAATTCCACTCTTTGGCACTTTACGCAACTCCCCGACACTCAATTCCACTCTATGCCACTCTATGACACTCTACTTACTCTATGATACTCTGCTCCACGGCACTTCCACCTACACCACTCCATGCCATATCGTTCTATCCCACTTCACTCTATGACCCTCCATGACACAACACTCTACTCTATGCCACTGTACGCAACTCCACTGAATTCCACTGTCCTCCACTGTTCTCCACTCTATTTGTCTTCACTCTAGGCCACTCTGCACCACTCTATGACACACTACTCTACGTCACTCCACTTTATGACACCTCACTCTACGCAATTTCACTCTACAACACATCACTCTATGACACTCCACTTTATGATACTTCATACCACTGCACGTCACTCCATTCTACCCCACTCCATTCCACTTTACTTCACCCTATGACACTCCACTCTATGACATGTTATTCCATTCTATGGTACGCCACTCCACTCTACTACACAGCACTCCACTCACCAGCACACTTCTCTATGCCACTCCACTCTACTCCACTCTATGACACTTTACTTCACTCTATGCTACACCACTCCACCCTGTGCTCCATCACTCTATGACCATCCACTCTACGCCATTCCACTCTATGACACTCTACTCTACTCCATTCTACTCCACTTTACAACATTCTACTCCACTCTATGCCACTCTGCTCTAGGACAATCTATGCCTCCTCATTCAAGGCCACTCTACTGCACTCCACATTATGCCACTCTATGCCGCTCCACTATATGTCTCTAATCCACTACACACCACTCAATGACAATTCACTCTACAGCACTCCATTCTTGTCCACTCAATGCCTCTTCACTGCATGCCACTTTACTCCACTCTACACCACACATCTCTACAACATTTTACTCCATGCCACTCCACTTTACGTTATGCCCCTCCACTTTACACACTCCACTTATGCTACATCACAATACTCCATGGCACTTCACTCCACTACACTCTATGTCCCTCCATGACAAGCCACTTCACTCTACTCTAAGAAACTCCACTTCACGCCACTCTAGGCTCCCTCCACTCTATGACATTCTACTCTATGACACTCTATTCCATCCGCTACAACTCTACGACTCACTACTCCACTCTACACCACTCCACTCTATGCATTTCCCTCTATGCCTCTTTACTCCACTTTATGACCCCCTACTCTTCGACAATTCACTAAATGATACTCTACTCTACGACATTCCTCTCCATGACACTGGGCTCCACTCTACCCAACTCTATGCCACTCCACTGTATAACATTCTGCTCCACTCTACATCATTCCACAGCACACCAATATATGCCACTCTACTCTTCAACACTCTGTCACTCCACTCTGTGACACTCTATACCACTCTATGCTGCTCCACTTTACAACACTCTACTCATCTCTACTCCACTATGCCACTCTATGCCACTCCACTGTATGTCTCTCTATGCCACTCCACTCTGCGACATTCCATTCCACTCTATGCAACTCTACTCCACTCTATGACACCCCAGTCTATGACGCTGAACTCATTAGGCAATTCAATCTATACCACTCTGCGCCATTTTACTCCACTCTGCGACACTCCACTTTACGCCCCTTCACTCTATGCCCCTCCACTCTACGACACTCCACCCTACAATACTCCACTCCAAAACACTCTACACCACTATATGTTACTACACTTATGACACTCTACTCCACTCTATGCAGCTCTACTCTATGACACTCTATGCACTCCACTCTATGTTCGCAACTCTATGATACTGCAGTTTACAACATTGTACTCATCAATGCAATTCCATCTATGACACTCCAGTCTATGGTGCTCCACTCCACTCTACAACTCTCTACACCACTCTATGCCACTCTACTCCCCTCTACGGCACTACTCCACTCTACATCACTCCACTGTACACAACTCTATGCCACTCAGCTCTAAGCCACTCTATGCCATTCCACTCTACAACACTCTACTCCACTCTATGTCCTTCCACTTTATGCCTCTTCATTCTACACCCCTCCACTCTATGATACTTTACCCTACTCTATGCTATGCCACTTTACTCTACACCACCACTCTACCACTCTACCACACTCCACTCTACAACACTGTACTTCACTCTATGCCACTCCACTCCATGCCACTCTGCTCTTCTCTATGCACTCTATGAAACTCAACGCCTCTCAACTCTATGACATTCTACTCCACTCTACACAACTCCTTCTATGGTGCTTTACCTGGCTCTATACCACTCCGCTCCACTGCACTCTATGACACTCTATTCCACTCCACTGTACGCCACTCAATGCCACTCCACTCAATGACATTCCATGCCACTCCACTTTATATTACTCTACTACACTTTAGGACACTTCACTCTATAACACTCTATTCCACTCAACCCCCAGCACACCTCCAAGATACACCCCTCCACTCTATTCCACTCCACTCCACTCTACTCCATTATACTCCACTCTAGTTCACTCCTCGACACTCCACTCCACTCCACTTTATGACACTCTACTCCACTTTATGATACTCTTTTTCACTCTTCATCACTCCACTCTATGCCTCCACTCCACACCACTCTTGTCTACACTACTAGTATTTAGCCATGCTTAAGACCAGTCACGCTGGTATACAACATGGCTAAAACACATTGGTGAAGTCATTAGCTCTTGCATACGTGAAACCTATTGTCTTTGCCAATGATTGTTTCCTTTCTCTCTCTCTCTGCCTCTCGCCCAACCCTCCTTCTTAAGCAGGTTCTTTTACTGCTGGGTCCGAGTGGCACCGTACTGCTGGCACACATGCCAACAAACCCAAATCAGGTGGGAGACACCTGATTTTTAAAGCCAAAAGTTGCTTTATTCTGACTGCCTCCCACTTTAAATTGCCTCTGTTTCAATGACAGTCAATGGGGAAAATACATTCCTCCATTTTTTTCTTTATCTCCCTCTTTCCTGTTTTGCATGTTGGCATGCATGAACTGATAGCTTCAAGCCTGACTGTATATGCAATATACTCAATGATCGGGGCTTTCACAATCGATTGATTTGCTACTGTCAGACACACAACATGGGGGACTGGCCATCTCTCTTTATCTCTCCACAAGTGACACCAATCTGCTATTGCATAACGTGCACTTACACACAAAACGTAGTCCCCTAATACAGTTAAAAAAAAGTCAAACATTGGCAAAGCCAAAAGTTGGCAGCGAATACCAGACCTATTGACGTTGTTAATTACTCTTAAGTTACCCTTAAGTATGCAACCATCAGACCTTAGTACTGCATAATGAACTGGAAACCTGCTAATCTCTATTCCTGTGCACAAGCACTCAGTTTATTTCCTTTTAGCTCTCTGATTTTGCACGGACCTAGTCATTTTACACAGAACAATTGTATTGTAGTAAACGCATCATAGACACGTTGTGTCAAGCATAGAAATGTGTGGGTCACGTGGAGACTGTACACTAGTGTTTCCTCGTTGAGGCACAAAGAGGTAAAGTCATTTGCCCAAGATGACATGAGGTTTAGCAGAAGGGAGTCAGTTGTTGGTCACTTAGTTATAGGGTAAAGACTTTGAACCACTTGGCAGGAAGTATAGAACTTTCTTTCAATCCTTAAGATATGTCATATGGAGAGGGTGTCATATCACTCACCTCCCGCCATTCCTTGAATGTATACAGTGGCCTTGTTTGCTTTGTCTACAGGTAAGACCCACAGACACGTCTCTATTATTAGCAGAAGCTAATGCTATCATTATGAATGACCGGGAAATTTGTTGAGGGCGTCGGGTAAAAAGCTAGAGTCTATACAGAATCCTTTTAGAAGAACTCTGTTGAAGCTGCTTGGGTGGGCACCTGCACCTTCCGTGCGACTTGAAATGACCATGGAGGAGTTGTTCAACCCTGCGTCAGCTGCCAACTGTTTTATATCGGAGTGGGAAAGGATCCAACTCCAAATTTGGTAGATATCCATAGGAAATATGCAGCTCTCCTGCGACAGTGGCCTCTATGTGGGCAAATGTTATTCCAGGTCCAGTCTAGGGATTCATGACCCATTCACCTGGCACCATGCCAGAAGATGCACTGGGTTGTTGTCTGGTCGAAGAATTGAAAGATGACTCCCGACTAATCCAAGTGGGCAACTCCAAAAGGACTGCAGCCGGTGAACCTTAAACAGAAATTAGAACAGAGAGAGTTCTAGCTCAAGTGTATTAAATCTCCAGCTGCCAGATAACTTAGATGTAAATAGAATGTCTTCTAATGTCCTATTGTTGAGAGATTCATCGTAGATGGTTGAGTATGGGTAACCTCCTTGTGGACCCGTTGAGAATTTAAATCACCACCTCTTAAATTGCAAGAGTTACACTTACTAGAGGAGTAAACCACTGAATTCGTGTTTATCGTCACAATGTAAGGACTATGAATAAAAATCTCCTTCCACCAGCTGACTCTGCCTCTCAAGTATTTAATCGCTAATTTTGCAGATGCTGACCTGTTCTATTGTGTTTTTGTTCTATGTGCTATGTTCATAACTGTTTAGTTTGCTTTGATTTGGAGTGCAAGGACTTTTGTAACAGAAGTCAGTACTATTTGAGCAGGGCTGCCAGACCTGTGTTGCATTTTATAATCAGTGTGTGGTGGTCCTTACCTTATTTAATTCTGTATTCAAGGAGACTACCCATTGGATTGTTACTGCTTCATGCACTGGGTAGCTGCTGTCCCTGGTTGCATCTACGGTTTGTGGAGTCTTACCTTGATTGGTTCAAATATTATTTCTCTACTTTTGTTTCTGGGGACATCAGCTATACCTTCTGGCTAGACTGTTCTTTATGGCATACTTCACAGTAAAGTTATGTGAAAAATGACATTTTTTGGAATAAAGGTTGTGTTTGCTGGCTCAGCATTTTGAAGTCTGACACTTGATATCCGAAAATTAGTCATATTGGGCTCTGTTCAAATCAGCAAGATATCTTCAATGGATGAACCTGTTACATCAGTACCAGGAGTTCACTAGAACTTGCATACCATCAGGCCGCAAGCTAGTGGGTGCTCCATCTTCAAGGTGTTCAACAAAGGATTTCAAACATGTGCTTTTTATTCGTATCTCTTTCATGTTTTCTGCTTTCACTGTATGCTTACCAGACCCTTTGTTCAACATTGTCATAGTTACTATTTCTGGCTCACTACTCCCTGCGCAACCAGGTATTGCAGAGCTCACTACGATTTCACTTTCATAATATTACCATATAAGTGTGGTACGTAAACAATGAAAACAATGACCGAGATGATAACGATGCCCTGAAGAACTTCCATATGTGGATTAGATCAGGTTGGCTGTTATGTTTTGATGGTCACTGTGCAGAGTCTTCTCACAACTGTGGAAATATTACAAACTTGAAATAAAAATAAGTGTTTTACTTTGTGATTTAAATTCAAAGTGTACTTTGTTCTTTAAGTGCCATGAACATCCGCCTCAAAGATCTTTTCAGGTAACTCTGCCTGAGGTTCTGAATTCAAAGGTCGTTTCCTGTGATGTCAGTTCCTGTTGGATTGTGTATTAGAAGGCATCTACGAGAGATGAATGCATCACAGTAAAATGAATCCCTTATTTTTTGTCGCATACATCTCTCACCTTCCAGTTGGACCTTCCTTTGCACCTCCTGCTGCATGCCTTTGCCTGCCTCCTTCCTCCTCCCCTGGGTCAAACGACAATTGGTCCACTGCTTTTTACTTCTGCATTAATCGTTAACTTCAATGAAGCAGCTACAAGACTGTCAATGAGGTTTTCTGCACTTTGTAGATTTTTCCTTCTAAATGGGGCCCTTTACACACTTAACACGTTCAATGTGAATTATTCTGTGCTGGATAGCACTATGGGTACTTGGAGGATTCTCCCATTCCTCTGCAATCAAGAAAGAAACTCAACAGACCTTCTCACCATTCCATTTTTGACAGAAATCCATGCTAAAGGTCTGCAGCAACAAATCCCTAGAAAGTTAATTTCACATGTTTACTCCATATTAACCATTGGTTGTTTGCTCAGCAAAGAAGAAATGAGAAAATGAATGCTGCTATTTTCTTAGTGAAATATATTTCAAATAGATAACAATGGTAGTGTGGTACCATGTGTGTCCCCATCGCTGTTCCACTGTTCCAATAATTATAACTTAGACTGTATATTGTCTTTAAATGTGAGATCATTACCTGTCATTATAAATGCACCATCTCTGGGCATGGGCCTTGATCTTATAGAGTGTTCTGGATGGTTATGTTTGTATTTTCAAAATTCATGTTTTCAGGCAATAGTTAATTTTGGAGACGGACAGTAGAATTCAGTTTGTTGAGTGGATCAGTTGGATTTTATTGTGTCCATGACTTCCTTATCAGAAATGTTAAGGCATTTTCTTTCTATGACATTTTTGTTCTCCTTGAACCCTCCAGAACCCAAAGTTATAATTGTCCATGGGCGTCCTTATTTATTTGACAATATCCAGAGTTTGCTTTCTTAAGTTCAAAGGGAGTGTAATTCTAGGAAAATGTCAATGGAGCTATGGAGCTGGTGGCTTATTTAAGAGTTTGTATATTCTTCATCATAGCCAATAAGATTTTCCCATGATTGTGTGAGAACTTTGGCTAAGATGAGTTTATTATGAAGATCACAGGCCTACTGGAGGTCAAGTGTGTTCACAGTAATGAATCTCAAGTGAACAGCATTCGGAGTATTGTATTTAGAGACAGAAAACATTCACATTTTGCATTGGAGTTGATGGACATTCACAGAATTGCATTGGAGGTGAAGGACATTCACAGAATTGAATTGTAGATGTAGTGTGTTCACAGTATTGCATTGGAGGTGAACCACATTCACAGTATTGCACTGGAGGTGAAGGGCATTCACAGTATTGCATTGGAGGTGAAGGGCATTCACAGTATTGCATTGGAGGTGAAGGGCATTCACAATATTGCATTGGAGGTGAACAGCATTCACAATATTGCACTGGAGGTGATGAACATTCACAGTATTGTATTAAAGGTGATGAACATTCACAGTAATACATTGGAGGTGTGGGGCATTCACAGTATTGCATTGAAGGTGATGATTATTCATAGTAATGCATTGAAGGTGAAGGCCATTTGCCGTATTGCATTGGAGGTGGAGAGCAATCACTGTATTGCATTGGAGGTGGAAAGCATTCACAGTATTTCATTGAAGGTGATGAACATTCACAGTATTACACTGGAGGTGAAAACATTTACAGTTTGGCATTTCAGGTGAAGGACATTCACGGTATGGCATTGGAGGTGAAGGGCATTCACAATATTGTATTGAAGGCAAAGAACAGTCACAGTATTGCATTGGATGTGAAGAACATTCACAGATTCAGAATATTGCATTGAAGGTGAAGTACGTTCACAGTATTGTGTTGGAGATGAAGGGCATTCACAATATTGCATTGCAGGTGAAGAACGTTCACAGTATTGTTTTGGAGATGAAGGGCATTCACAGTATTGCCTTGAAGGTGAAGAACATTCACAGTATTGCATTGGAGATGATGAACTTTCACAGTATTGTATTGGAGATGAAGGGCATTTACAATATTGCATTGAAGGTGAAAAACATTCACAGTTTGGCTTTGGAGATGAAGGACATTCACAGTCTTGCATTGAAGGTGAAGAACATTCACAGTATTGCATTGGAAGTGAAGGGCATTCACATAATTGCATGGAAGCTGAAGAACATTCACAGACTTGCATTGAAGGTGAAGTCAATTCACAGTTTGGCATTGAAGGTGAAGAGCATTCACATTATTGCATTGGAGGTGAAGGACATTCACAGTAAGGTGAATAACATTCACAATAATGTATTGGAGGTGACAAGCATTCTCAGAATTGCTTATAATGTTGAATGTGATGTTTGTCTATCGAGGAAGCCAAGGAAGAGAACTAGGTAAATTAAGTCAAACAATCTGGCTCACAGAAGAAGTCAAGCAGCGAGTTGAAGCAATGAACTGACAGAAACTATTATTGTACTTTGAAAGTCCAGCATGAAGAGCATTTTCTTGAATTAAGTGGGTAAGGACAAAAGCATAAAGCACTGACCATCATAAGGGTGGATATGTTTTGTTTTCAACAGAGGGGGAGTGGATAGCGGACATATTGAGTCAAGCTGGCTTTAGACATAAGGGAGTGTACTGAATGTCAAGATGAAGAACATACAGCTGGGGAAACAGTACACTAGTGGAAGGTGTGGAGAAAACACTGAAGGTACAGTGGATAAATGAACTAAAGATGCATGTATCATATAGTAAAAGTGCTACTATAGAGAAATTGATGGAGGAAGAGATTAATTTGTAGAGATAATAGGCGAGTCAATGAAAAAATGTGATACAATGAAAGTAAAAGAGAAAGAAGAGTAAAATAAAGTTAAATGGGGAACAATGACTGAAATAGGAAAAAACACTCAAATTGTGAATGAAGTGTGTGATCTCTCAATGGTTCACATCACTGTGATATTTATGTTAAGATTATCAGATGTCTCAATGATGCCATAGAAACAATGCTCCAGACCTGGGTTTTTTAACAACTTAACTTACCCCAGAGTATAAAATACTGTAAAAAGGAATGCAAGGACCGAAGTACTGGAGGCAATCACCTGATAACTCCACAGCAGATTATCTTTTCGAGAAGAAGTAGTCCCCCATCCCATAGAAGTACAGAGAATGAACTGTTTTCTAGGAAGAAAAATCCATTGTCATTAACCTTAAAACATATGGACTAGAAATGTAATTATTCATAAGTATATTGAATATTTTAAGGAGCCATCATTATATGCCATGTGTCAGCTGAAGCAAAGATTGCTGCACCAATGGGGACATTGAGATGAGAGAAAAATGTGACTTGATTCTCAGTTGACAGCTGTCACGCTGGAGCACTGCGATTGATAGCTGCTCCCTTTGCTCACCGAGTAAAGTTAAGATTATTACTATACATAGCCCCTGCTACTCCCTTGTGTTTCAGGATGTGCACCTTATGAACCAGGCTCCTCTATGGCGCATACTCAAGCAAAACAAATTGGTCTTTGGAGACTGCTTGGTACCACGGCTACTTTGGCGGCACTGACCGGAATTTTAGAAAGTCTCTAGACACTTCTTTTGTTGTGCTGGGCCTGTGATGTTGTCTAGAATCATTCCGCTGTTGTACGAAATGTCTCCAAAGTCCAATTTGCGCTTCTCTGTCAATTTGTATCAGGGGGACTTGCCTACAAAGTACACAGTCTGTCACACCTAAGAAAATAACCAGGAAAATACAGCTACACCTCCACGGAGCATTCACAGGAATAGTACTGTTCTTAAGCATACAGGCGGAAACATACATGAGCAGAAGCCTGTTTCTCGGTTCATGGGACGATTGGTGCTAAAAACACACACAAGAAGAGCCTCTCCTCAAATTAGACTTCTAACCTCCAGGACATGACACTTGGCATCAACTAATTGAGGTTTTGAGCATCAAGTCTACAAGCAGTAAAATCCAGTCCAGTTTTCAGAATAACCAAAAAACATCTAAAATGTATGCTTTAAAATTCATTAAATTGCCTCTTGCAAAGTAAATCCTTACTTTACTATACTATTTAGAGTTTCAAAGGGGCAAGACCTATGATCCCAGCTTGTGCTAATACAATTCTATTCACAAAGAAGCAAAAAGAACTACCCCAAAAAAATACATTTCTCTGCCGATGGCTGCACAATTATGGCTGCAATCGAAGCTGATGGAAGTAAAGAAATCTGAATATGAAATGCCCCTAAAGAATGTAAATAAATGTCCCCAGGAGTATGAATCAGTATTTGTGAAAAAGACCTGCCAAGCCCATACAGTACAAGAAAGGAACATTCATCAATTAAGTAGTGCAGATATCTAACACATAACTTTCTTATTCCAGACTAAGGAATGTGCAGCGTCAATGTGGTAAATCATTATTCCATAAAGCATCATCAGGCTGTAGCACAATGAAGTCAATGGGTAATAGGATACAAAATATGGAGGACACAAAATGAGCCGCATGCTGCATTCCATCAGAGTATCCTTACTAACAAAACATCAGTGGTCAGACAATCCTCTAGTGACAACACTTTGAGGACGCTCTAAGCGTAGTCTCCTCCAAAAGAAAAGCAAAGACTAAAGGTAAGTTTGCATTTCATAGGGGTGTGAAATTCTGCACTTTCCCCCGATGAATCCATCGGGAAAGGGAGCTCTAAGCAGTATAAAGTTTGAATACTTTGAGGGTGTTTGAACAGCATTTGAGTGATGTACTTAACACAACAGAACTTAATGCAATTTAACAACATCTAACTTATCATAACAGAACATAACAAGACAATGATTTATACCTCTACCTAATACAATTACATAGCTTCATATGTTAAAATATAACGTATCATAATAGCATAGCCTTCATTACAACAACATATCAATCTAATTACTAACAAGAAAATATAAAACATTAGTGTACAACATAATTTACTGTATCTTAACACAATATTACATAAATAAAATTAAACAGTATAAAAGAACATATAGGAAGGCAGCTGAACAATGCCAAATAGTCAAAACATCACAAGTAAACCACTGGATTGAAATGTGCCCTCATCATGCTTGACAACTAAAACCCAACACTCTAGAAAGTAATCCAACATTCTTAAAAGAAAACATTTTCTGTTAAGCTAGATCGAAGAGGACCTGAAGGATCACTAAAACAGAAATAATATGGGGATTTTTGGCATAGAAGAGGGTAAGGATTCTCCTGCTACTGAAGCACTTTTTTGAAAATGAACATACCCAAAATATACCCAAAAGTTAGAATTTAAAATCTCAAATGGTTTTCTGAATTGTCCTAAAAAAGAAAGGGCATCCTAAGCTGCCAACATAAGAATTCTGAACTCCAGGGTATGGCCCACACTTTGGGCATACACAAAGCATGATCCCATAAGTGTTGCTGATATGGTGACATTGCTCCTCGGTTTAAATGAAGAAGATGAGACCTCGTAAATTAAAGTCAATAAGGAAAGCAACAATTCTGTACAACGGAAAATCTGGGTGAGAAGGCATCTAGTGGAGAAAGTGTCAGCAAAAAGACAACAAGGAGATGACTGTGGCCATTTGCTGTGCAAGTTACTCATAGTACTTCATATCCAATGCTTTGTTTGGCAAAGACATTACATAGATTTCTGAGCACCCAAAAAACAGAAGAACATGTTTATGACAGATTGATTTTCTATGATGAAGGCTATATTATGCATCAGTTATCACTACCAATGGATACCTATCCACTAGGGCATGTTTTATGATGTTGTGCTTTATTTTATTGGATGTATGTGATTCTCTTCAGATGTGAAAATAGTTTCAGGGGGTGATTTAAGCTTATCAATGTCACTTACTTAGGTCCTCATTATGAACACAGCGGTAAACACAGCCGACCGCCATGGCAACGGTGAACAGAAGACCGCCATTGGTGGTGAACAGAAACCCGCCATATAATGGAACGAAAATCTGATTCCGACAAAAATCACCAGTCCACCAGTCTCTGCCACGACCTTGTTGGCGGAAATGCTGGACCTCCCACCCCGCCACCGCCGAGCACACCAACACCCCACCCTCCAAATAATGATGCACATATCACCTTGGCGGTCAGTGGAAGACGAACGACCATTGGCGGTGCAGACCGCCACGGGCGGCAAGTGGACCCAACAGTAAGAAGTGCACACATTGGATAAGTTAGAAACCCACACACCTGACACACATCCACAACACCATAAAACACTCACAGACACACCCCACAATCCTTTGCAATGAAAGCAGGCAAATAATGACAGAGATCATCAGAAGCAGACACCGAACGCCACAATCCACGATACTTACACCCAACCACAGAAGAGCACCCTCACCGAGATCCACACCAGACACCATCCACCACACTCACCATGGCACCCCCCAAATACCCACGCTTCACAGAATGGGAGCTAAGGGTCATGGTGGACGAGATCCTGAAGGTCGAGCCACAACTTTTCAGGGCTCAGGTGCAGCACACACTCATCCCCAGGAAGATGGAGCTATGGCAGACAATAGTCAACAGGGTCAATGCAGTGGGACACCATCCACGACCCAGAGATGACATCCACAAGAGATGGAATGACCTGCGGGGGAAGGTCAGGGCCATGGCATCTAGGCACCACTCTGCAGTCCAGAAGACTGGGGGAGGACCTCCACCAACACCACCCGACTACACTGACTGGGAGGAAAAGGTATTGGCCAGCCCGTATCCTGAGGGACTCACTGGAGGAATGGACTTGGGTAAGTCATCTACATTTACCCCATATCCATCACACCTGTAATGCATGCACCAGCCCACCCCACAAACACCCACCAGGACCACTACCCCACCCAGCCCACTGGCACTGAATCCACTCCCCCTGCCTGCTCACAATCCCACTAACAGGCCCACATCCCTCTCCTTGTGCACATCCACCCACCGATTCAAGGAAACACAATGGCCTATAACACCCACAATGCACCTCCACATCCTAAGCTAAAAGCAATGCTAACCCCACTAAAGCATCCTGCATGGCCCCAAAGTGTGTAAGCTGCGCAAGCCTACCCAGGCCCCCCCATCCGACCATGATAATGTAACAGACATGTCCATTTCCTCCAACAGGCACCACCACCCATGCCACCCTTATGACAGGACAAGGAGAAGCAGTGTCTCCCAGGAAGACAGAGGCACCTCACAGGACAATGGGGATGGAACCCTGGACACTGATGATCAGGCTGGCCCCTCACACATTCCTGGACTGTCACCATCCAGCAGCCCCACCCAGCATAGAACTGACACCCCTACCACCCAGCCAATAACATCAGCCCAGGGCAACCGTCCCCACACCTGTGTATCCAGGCCACAGACTGGTGGAACACAAGTACAGAGGCCACGGTCCTCCCCTACCAACAGGCAGGAAGACAATGACCCCAGTACAAGTGGTACCACCACACCTGTGCAGGGGACACAGGCACAGGGGGCTAGGCCCAGTGGGAGGGCATCAGTGGCCCAGGGGGGAGGCCACAGGATGGATGCTGCAGCCCAGGACGTGATCTCTGAGGTCCTGGGAGCCTACCACCATACCCAGGACAGATTGGCCCAGATTGTATTCACCCTGAAGCAGAGTCAGAGGGTGCAGCAAGCACACCACCAAGAGGCCATGGAGCAGTGGAAACTGCACAATGCCACAATGGCCAGCATAGCAGGTGCACTGCTGCAGCTTGTTTAAACACAGCCTGAGGTCCACACAGAACAGGAAGCCCCCACTACAGCACAGGAGACAGACTTGACAACAAGAGCATCAGCAGCAACTTCACATGTACTACCCTCTGAGGAAATACAGGGGACATCCATCTCATTCCCTACAGGCCAACAACAGGTGCCCACACGGACCCTCAGGCCAAGATATGGGACAGGAACACCTGTCAAGAACAAGGCCCCCTCTAAGGAGTGACTCTGCTAAAAACTGTCCACCAACTATCCCACTCAATCAACCCCAAATAGTGCTACCAATAATTAAAAACTCATGTAAGCATGGATGGACCTACCAATACTGACAACAATGCTGCCACCATGTTGCCATTTTGGATAACCACCATTGACCCACTGCCATCACTGTAATTTGCACGATTTTATCTCTGCACCAAATAAAACACATATCACACCTGTTACAATGTCCCCTGTCATTACGTGTGAACATAGTGAAGTATGAATGCAACTGGTGGATAACTCCTTTATTTGTCCCTGCGTAGCATGAAAAGCACCACTCGCCTTACATGTCGTTGCGCCCAAATATGTTTAGAAAACATTCACTAAATTGTAATCTGTCCTATGCAGACCTTGACACAGTGGCAATTAGTATTAATCCACCCCCCCCAGATGACAAGGCGCACGGACAGTATGATGCACAAACACCAATCTCAACGATTTGTCCCACATAGTTACTGGAAGTAGAGTTGTATCTGTTGGGTCCTGGAATTTACATCTTACCCTTCCTCATCATCGCCATCACTCTTGTACCCTCTCTGAGGAAGCTGGTCTTGATATTCAGCACCCTCCTCCTCCAAGAGGGGGGTAGAACTTCTCACAGCCACGTTGTGCAGCATGCAGCAGGCCACCACTATTCTACACACCTTTTTAGTCCCATAGGCCAGGGAACTGCCAGAGATATGTAGACAATTAAATCTAGCCTTCAGGAGACCTATTGTGCGCTCTATCACCCTCCTAGTACGTCCATGGGCCTTATTGTAATTTCTCTCTGCATCTGTTCCAGGATTCCTCACTGGTGTCGGGCCAACGCAAGTTGGGATAGCCAGAAACACCTAGAAAAAGGTTCACAACACAACTTAAAATAACAAGCCTCAGAGGCAGACAGCCTGGCTATTTGCAAGGTGGCAAGAGAAACACCTACCTATGATCCACCCTCTGTCCTCTTGTAGTTGTTCCATCTTCTGTGGCAATCTACTGTTCCTCAGCACAAATGAATCATGGACTGAACCAGGGAACATGTGTGATGTACTGGTCTGCAGTACACACCAATTGAATGTTCATGGAGTGAAAGTTCTTCCGGTTTCTGTACACCTGTTCACTGACTCTTAGGGGGATGATAGGTGCCATCAATGGCACACACATAGCTATCACATGGGGTATGTTGGCAAAGGCATTGAAGTCTGACTTGATGGCAGGGAGGGCAGTACTTTGGGGAAACCTCACATAGGACTGCAGGTGTCGTACAAATGCATTTAGGAATCTTGTCAGTATAATGCTAAACATTGGCTGTGAAAAACCAGCACCCATGCCCACTGTCACTTGAAATGAGCCCGTGGCCAGGAAATGGAGTGCGGAAAGCACCTGCACTTCAGTAGGGATGCCATGCTGATTATGATTTGCCGGAGTCAGAGCAGGATCCAGTAATGCACAAAGTTCAAGAATAGGTGCACGGGAGAGTCTGTAATTGATAATGATGTTAAGCCCCACCATGGCCCGCAAATCCACAAGTGGTCTGTACACCGACGGGGCCCTTCCTCGCCACAAGGGTCTGTACCTAGGAGGAGTTTGAAACATGTGTGAGGGACACACACACATCGGCACACACTGTCAGTCATTGAGCACTGCTAGCTTGATTGTCGTCGACACAAATGCATAGTGTGTATGACATAACAGCAACTTGACCACAATGATAGATCAGGGCTTGTCAGGTGAGGTAATGTTAATTGCCACATGCCTATGGGTGTTTTTGAAACAGTAGGGCCTGCATTGTGCAGATTGGAGTTTTATAAATGCGTAGTTTTTGCCAAAATGTCTGCCCCATGTAATCCAGAACTGTTGTTGTGGAAGTGACCTCATACCGCTAGCGGTTGACTTAACAGCGTAAGGCGGTGTTTACCGCCATGCGCAAATTCATTGGTTAACATGGATGTCAATGGGCAATCCTAGCGTATCATGATCACCACCGGCGGTGACGGTGCACACCGCCACGCTGCGTACGCAAACTCGTCACCCCAACTTCACTTGACTCCCTGATCTCGTGCAAGCAGGTACTCCACTGAGTGTACTGCTGTATCCTGCCTCTGGTCGTGGAAGTGGCACGTGTTGCAGGGGAAAGGGCCCCGACCTTTACCCAAGAGGAATTGGAGAGGCTCGTGGACGGGGTCCTGCCCCTGTATGCCAAACTCTGCGGAGGGCCAGAGATACAGGTGAGTAGGAGGATTGGGGCCATGGATGTGTGTAATGGTTGGTGTTGGCAGCATACATGTGTGCTCCTCTGATACTGGATGGGCCAGGGTTCCTGACATGCTGCATGTGTATGTGCTGTTAGTCCATTTGTACTGTCCGTCCCATATTGGACTTATAGCCAGCTGTATATGATTGGCCAGTGCCTGACCTCTGTGTTACATTTCTGTGTGTCCCTTTTAGGTAAGCGCCCACCAGAGGAGGGCACTTTGGCATGCCATTGCCAAGGAGGTGCGGACCCTGGGGGTCTACAACCGGCGGAGCTCCCACTGCAGGATGAGGTGGGAGGACCTGCGGTGCTGGGTGTGAAAAATCTGCGAGGCCCAGCTGGGGTAGTCCTCCCAACGGGGAAGGGGTGCCCGTCGGGCACTGACCCCCCTTATGCTACGCATCCTGGTGGTGGCATACCCAGACCTGGATGGGCACTTGAAGGCTGCACCGCAGTCACAAGGGGGTGAGTACACATACCATATTTTTGACCCTTGATGGATGTGTGTGTGCATTCAGGTTTATGCTGCTTAGTTGCAGGGACTCTGACTGATGTCCATCTACATTATGGCCCCTGTGGGAAGTAGGGGTGTTTTGGTCAGATCTCCTACACGTTGGGTCCTTAAATTATTTGGGGAATGGCTGTAGAGCAGGGTTCTGGGCACTAGTCAGGGGCATAGCCATGGGTATAGCAGAAGGTGCTGCCTGTTCGAGGGTCTTCTGGGTGGGTGTATGTATGAACCACTATGTTAACTCCATTCAGCTATTTACAAATCTCTCTGCTTTTTTGTCTCCCCATCCCTGTTCTCTTGTATTGTCTGTGTACATCAGCATCATCTGGCGAGGGAGCTGAGGCACCGGTGAGTGGGGATGCAGCGGCCCACGGATCCTCAGAGGCAGAGTCGTCCGACGCCAAGGGGACCAGTGGGTTGGAGGGTGAGGGGAGTACCACAGGGGAGTCAACTACCACTGGAGGGAGCTCCCTGGCGGTGGCGGACCCTAGTGGGCCCACACCTACTGTGTCATCTTCCGCCACCCCCATACCATCACCGCCCTCCCATTTGCTCCTCACCGAGTTGCCCATGCCCACTCACCCAGAAGGGTGGGCGTCTCCTTCGCCCAAGGTATCTCTTCCCCTGCCCCAGTCAGCCCTGCTGCCCTCACGGAGGAGGCTATTGACCTCGTGAGAACCATCTCTGTAGGGCAGACAACCATGGTCAATGCCATCCAGGGCTAGCATCAGAGATACAGCAGACCAATGCCTATGCCGTTTCTGGCCTACAGATATATCTTTTCAGGCTCTGGCCTCCTCTTTGACGGCAGCCAGTGTCCCTGGTCATTCCATCCCCCTTCCAACCTCCACTACCCCTTCCAGCACTCCACTCCCTTCACCCGTCCAAAGCACACATTCTGACACGCAGGCACACACCTCAACACACAAAAAGCACACTCCAAAACACAAGCACCACACCTCCCACCACAAGCATTCACACAGCCAGCATCCAGATGCACACACAGCAACATCCACTTCCCCCAGGGTGCCCACCTCTTCCGCCTCCCTGTCTGTACCCTCTACATACGCAACCCCAGGCACTGCACCTTCATTCACTGTTGCTGACCCTATTCCTGCAGTCACCACAATAGCACACATCCAAACATGCACCCCAGACACCACACCTGCACTCACCACAACTAATTTGGTTGACACATGCAGCACACTCACCAGACTTGCAGACACCCAGACAACAAACATTCACACTGGCAGCCTGTCTTGTCCCACTATGTCCAACCCCCCTCCCAAAACACTCAAACGCACCAAAACACCCACCCATCACACATCCACCACACCTCAGCATACTGTCCAGTCACCTGCACCCACGACACAGACACCTACACCACTTACGACCACTCCCTCTACCTCCACTCCCACGCCTTCCTCCAGGCCCAACCCAATTGCACCAAAAAAAGTTTCCTCTCCCGTGCTGACCTATTCCAACCCACTGGCCCACCCCGTCTCGTCCCTAAACGTGCACACCTCCTTGCCCTATCCACACCTTCCACGTCACAGCCCGCCCCTGTCCACCCTTCACATTCCTGTGCCCCTTCCCCAGAGAGGAAGAAGCCCTGTGCTGAGCCTATTCCATCTGGCTCCACCCAGTCCAACCACACTCCCCCACATTCCAAGGCCAAACCCAAACCCCCTTCACGATCGAAAATATAAGCCCCACCCAGTCGTAAATCCCCACCCCCTCTTCCCCCTGCCCCTGTTCCCTGAGGTGCCTGGATGCCCCATTGTTGCCCCTAAAAGGTGGAGTACCGGCGCAGCACTTGTGGGAGTCAGGTTGGGGCCATTGTGGCCCATGGGACGTCTGGCACTATGGACTGGCCACTGGCCTTACATCCAATTTGTTTGCTCAGAGAGCAGAATTAAAAGTTAATGTGTGGCCTGTGTTGTTGGCGGCACACTCTGGATCCCTGGTCTCTCGTTTCATTGTTTGTGGGTGTGGGGCACATGTATGTACTTTGGACAGGTTGAATTTGCCTTGTGTTGGGTAAGTCCATCTTGCTGTGGGGTATATGGCTTGTGCTGCTGTGAAGGGTTGTGGGAGCGTTGCAGGGAGGGTGGAGTGGGTGGGTCTGTAACTGTGCCCTTTCTTGCCTTGTTTCATAGGTTGCGGTACTTACCGTTGTCGTCTTTGTTGGCGGTCTTGGTCGTGGAGGTATATGGCAAGGAGCAGGGCTGGCATGATCTGCAGCTCTCTATCCATGTCTCCTTCGGCGTGTTGTGTTAGCTTCCAGTGAGTGTTTCCTTATATTTGGTTCGTTTCTGCCTGGCTTTGCGTGGCGGTGGTTCCCGCCCCGGAACTGACGGTGGTCTAGTGGTTCATTATTTGATGGGCGGGTAGGGCCTTTCCGTCGGGCTGTGGGCAGGCTCTGCCTTCGTTGCCGGCACTCCTCTGCTGGCGGTGGGTGGCTTTCAGGATGCCTGTGTTTCAGTTGGTTCATTATTTGGCAGTCCGCACCGCACCTCTGTTGGCGGTTCCTTGCCGCCGCCGCCTGCGGTGTGGTGTTTACCGCCGTGTTCATAATGAGGGCCTTAGTGTATAACGGGCATGGCAGCACATTTTCACAATTGGTAAATGCATGCCTTCTAAATAATTCAATGCAAATGTTCCCAATTCTTAGGTTTCCACAGCATTTTGATTTTTTTGAGAGTTGCCAAATTTGTATTTGCACATCTCATTTTATAGGATATAACACTAGGGCTGGTCTTGTTGAGTCCCCAATAGTGAAAGATTTGGAAATAACGAGAGAACATCCAAGTAATCCCATTAAAATGAACTATATTTTAATTGGGTCTTACATATTCTTTGTGGCTATTCAGAAAACCTGATTGGATCGGTGCCTCGGTGAGCCCCGCCCTCGTATACACTGAATAAAGGATGCTTGCCTTGCTTGGTAAGAGTCAGCAGGGCTCTTCCCTCAGTGAAGGGCGGCGGGGGAGGCAGTATGTTGAAGGGTAAGTGAGTTCTGGTCCCATATCAAGGGAGTAAAGACAAATTGCTAAATATAATGCAATTCTGTAATGATGGCTGCAAAGTGGTCTAAATAAGTGATAAGGGCACCGAGCCAGTTTTACATCAAGCTTTTACATGGTCTTGGTATATAATGGTTCTTCCTCCAGTGAATACAATGCAAAAACAGCACTGACCGCAAAGAAAATGTTTGGGGAGGGGGTGTTAAGGCCGATGGCCCTGCAGTGTTGCCCAACACCTACAGATTTCTTGAATGATGATAACTTCAAATGGAGGTTTCTAGAGCTTATTTTTTTGTTATTATTAGGTTTTCCACCGCTTCAAAAATCAGAAAAGCGCAGATGTCTGTTATCGATGGTCATGCTTGCTGATATCTCCAGGCTAAACCGGTAATAGACTGCAGCTTTGAAATGATATACCTCTAAGCCCCGAGGCGTCTTCGAATGGACCGGCTCGCGCGCAGGAAAGCGAATGTGGCGGTGGCGAGGCTGAGAAATCCCATTAAGAGCCCGCGGAATTCTGCCCATCACTGTCACTGGCGGTGCAGGCGTAGAGCTTATCACTTTGAGCACCTATTGCGCATCCAGTCAATCTCGTAGAGGGATGAGGGCCAGTCCGATTGTGCAGGCGAGGGGCAGAGTCCACCAAGGACAATAGTGCGGTGAGGCCTTTCCGCATCTACTGAGGGTCACCCCTCAGCGACAGTTTCGCAAGAGCCCGTGGCGAGTCATAGACAATTATGCAAAATATCCGTAGATATAGACGGCTGAATCCAATCAAGAAATGGTTCTTATAAACCCCCCACCCTCCAATTTGAATCCAATTTTTTCCACCTCATATCTGCGTGGTTCAGACGCCTGCAGGCGCACAATGGGTCCTTCTGACAATTCTCCCCCCCCGGCTTGCAAGCCGCGTCCGAACACCTCGTGCCTGACCAAATGGAAACCATCTCCACGCTGGGAAAACACACTGTATTAAAATGTCTCAGACCAAGTAATACATTGTGCAGTTTCAATCAAAGCCATTTCGGAGGCTTTGCGCGCCCCGGTGTGCGGCGGGTTCTGCTTGGCTCGCTTTATTAGAAGCGCCTTTTGTTGCAGCAATGGGTTTATTGGGCCGGACTGCAGACGTCTCTTTAGATTTGATGACTTGGCGTGGAAATCAGGCTGCCGTGATCGGGGGGGCATGGACTGCTCCCGCAGAGCACGGAAAGTGTTAGCCAAGCAGAGGGTGTGACGTGTCAGGACTCAAAGCATCAGGCATGGCTGACAGTCCGCGCTAGAGACCTGCGGGGAGCCCACAGGACCTCTGTGCATGCTTAATACTCCTGCTCAGAGGCACTGCTGGGCATTTTGATTGTAATAAAAGTTACTAAGAATACCAACTTTTTAAGCATAGTTTATTGCGGCATCTAATAGCGTGACATATTTTCCCAAAACTCCACTCTGGTTACCCACAGAAGAGCCTCCCTCAGACAGAGACGAACTGCTATGAGGGGATGTCTTGAAAAACAGTGTTCTGGGCAGAGCACTACATGTTCTTGGTATTTCTTTCGTAAGTACGTGTGGGGTGGTGGTATATTTGAGCGAGTAGGAGGAAACTATGGGCTGTAGGACAGGACATGCATCACATATCATTGCCCCACTTCCTACCCTCTGTGAGGAGCGCTTGCCCCGTTGGCCATCCTGATGCCAGGCACATCAGTGTAAGCATGGCGCAAGATTATTTTTCATGCAAATTGATGGTTGGCCATCAGGAACCACTTCTTGTGTGCAATTGGAACTCAAATGAATCTCCACTGGTGGCCCTTTCCTATGCCCTTGCAGTCATGTACTAACCTGACTGTCATTGGATGTGGTCAGTAGAAAGTTTGGCAATAGCCTTAGTAAAAGGGCTAGGTGACCGTTGTCTTCGATGGACACCCGTAGACAAGTCCCATCAGTTTCATTAGTACCAAGAATTGCCCAGGTTCTATAACCTTCATGTCCTGTTGTTATCCACCCTTTTTGAGGAACAGCACCAATTGTTCCTCAAAGCACGTTTTTGCTCCCAGGGAAGCATGCCAACAAGAATACAAGAATTCAGATAGGGATGCCATTATCAGAACAACCTAATGGTACTTGGACAGCCTTATATTCAACATATTGTTTTTGAGCCATGCATCATCACGGCCAACATGTCCTTGGTTTTCATTTAATACTTCAGGCCTCAGGCATTTCAAGCGGGACAGGTAGAGATGGGATAAAGGTATAGACCATCTTCATTGGACCTCTTGACCAACACGGTGAGAGAAACATTGCTGCAAAGTCTATGAATGGAGCACCAGAATAAATTACCATGAATGTGCCAGGTATGTTTGTAGCAACATCTAAGTAACTCTGAGGGAGCATTGCAGCAAATTGTTGGAATAAATAATGTAGAATCCAAAATGTTAGCGTATGACAGTGTGCTAGTTTTGGAAGTTCCCCTGTACCTGCTAACTATAAAGCAGATGGTCAAGTCTGACTAGATTTGGAAGTATCCATTCACACAGTGGTCTTTAACTGGGCATACAAGCTCCGCGTGGTCATGTCAGAAGGTCAGTATATGACTATACCCCAGTAGTGAAGCATCCGTTCGAACAGTTGCCTTAAACTGAGGAGCACAACCTCAGTGCGGCGATGGCAGAAGGTCCATGGATGCTTAAAAATTACTTTAAGTATTCTTTCAGACAGTGGTCTATAACTGCTGAGTACGAACTCCGCACAGTGATGGCAGAAGGCTGGTGTACGATCATGCAGCTCCTTTTGAATTATTCATTCAAACAGTGGTCTTTAACTGCTGGATACAAACTCCACACAATTATGTCAGAAGAACAAAATATAATGATGGGGTGCAACTTTAGGATGAGTGCATCCATTCAAGCAGGGTCAATTCCTGAGTACATGCTCCATAGGATAAAGGCAGGAAGAATTATGTTCGCTCTCTAGTCAGTGGTATGTTTCAGGTATTCTTGGAAGTGTGAAGGAGCTTTTTGGTGTTGTGAGCCCCTAGATTTTCATACAGTGCCTCGCCTGTCTTCGCCGGTCTTTGCAGCATTGTGCAGCCACTGTGGGCCTGATTTACAAAGGGACTTCCATGTAGTAATTTTAAAAGGGCGGAGTCCCCGCACGTGGCAGAATCTCCGCAGTTGGGGCGAAATCTCCACACTGACAACTGCGGTGCAGAGATTCCGTCCCAAGTGCAGAGATTCTGCCGCGAGTGCAGAGATTCCATCCCAAGGGCAGAGATTCTGCAGCGAGTGCGGAGGTTCCATCCCAAGTGCAGGAGCCCCGTACTCGTAACTTTACTACATGTAAGTCCATTTGTGAATCGGGCCCATAGTGTCCATGTCTCTGTCACCTCTGG
The DNA here is from genome assembly GCF_031143425.1 of Pleurodeles waltl. Classification (NCBI taxonomy): domain Eukaryota; kingdom Metazoa; phylum Chordata; class Amphibia; order Caudata; family Salamandridae; genus Pleurodeles; species Pleurodeles waltl. The sequence goes on from NC_090448.1 coordinate 1,144,003,695, forward strand.
GACTTGGCTAAAACCATGTGATTTGCCTACCACCCACTTTCCTGAGGCCTTCGGTGCCCAGGGCTCCTTGTTTTAGCTTCTGTGCTAAACATAACACTTCCTGCTTCCCCTACAACCTAATGGCTCCCACACCTCACTGTATGTCTCATCTTCTCAGCAGCACTTCTGCCCGGCAGGAACACACCTATCCACTACATGCTTGAAATACTGCAATGTGTGGGCAGCTGGCAGAGACCTTCTGTGGCAAACCATGCCAGACTCAGCGGGTCCTGGCAAACATCCTCAGGTGCGAAAGGAGGCACCTGCAAGAGATCACAGAAGCACGCCTCACACACGTCTCATCAGTACTAGCCCCTGGGCACCGATGAGAGGGTACAGTCCCTGCTGCCTTGTAGATTAATGTATCATGAGATACCAGCTGCTATGTCCCCTGCCTGTCACTTGGATGAGAAAGGCATGTACTGCTGTTTACTTGCCTTGTCAATGTTTGTTTAAAAAGCCTGACAAGTACTTCCCTGCACAACTTCATCAAAGCTCTATTGACAGTGGATTAAAACCATAGAATAATTTAAATAGGAACGGTGCACCACAAGTGACAATATAAAAAAGTCAAATTCTTTCATGTAGATTTATTTGTATCTTCTCCTTATTCATTTCTTAAAACAGCACACATTAACAGCAGAAGCAGCCAATGCGTTTCGTCCTTAAATGAGGACTTCTTCAGGGCCCAATGCAGTATTTCAATACTTCAATTCAATTAAACTTGGTGGGCTGAATTGATACTCCTAGACATTGTCTTTATATCTTTATTCCTTATCTGTCATTATCCCCACATTAAGGTGGTAGTTCAAATGATTGTTTATAATTGCTACCCTACATTATTCAATTTATTTCCAATCTGCCCATCCTCAGGTTATCAACCACAATATTAGTCATGCCTCGCTTTGCGGGTGTAGCTAGGGAAGTTTCCATACCTTTTTTGGCATGAGTGAAGGTGCTGTTATTGGGCATGTTGGCCGATACTAATATCGTGGCTGACAACCTGAGGATGGGCAGATTGGAAATAAATTAAAAAATGTAGGGTAGGAACTGTATACAATCATTTGAACTACCGCCTGAATGTGGGGAAAGTGACAGGTAAGGAGTCTAGGAGTATCAATTCAGCCCATTGAGTTTAATTGAAATTAATTGAATTGAATTATTGGATTATTGCATTAAGCCCAGAAGAAGTCCTCATTTAAGGACGAAACGTGTTGGCTGCTTCTGCTGTTAATGTGTGCTGTTTTAAGTAAAGAGAACAAAGAGAAGATACAAATAAATCTACATGAAAGATTTTGACTTTTTCTTATATTGTTACTTGTGGTGCACCGTTCCTATTTACATTGCTTCTAGTCCCTTTATGTTAAGGATTGCACCTTGGCAGTGGGTGTTGGCAACAAGTGCACACACATAAAATCTGCATTAAGTCAAATAGTAGGGAACAGGGGTCAGGTGCGGTGATTTATAGCCCACTGTCATTTGCATATAGATTACTAAAACCATAGAGTACTTGAAGAGACACCACACAAATGTTAAACCCCTGGGCTCGTATTAGTCGTAGGGCGTACCGCCTCTGTTTGCACCACAGCACACATTTAAACAGGTGAGCCTGGCGCAAACAGGGAAAGTGTGCCCTATTAAGAAGATTGTACTGCCATCAGGGCAGCCACCGATTCATGTTGTCCTGAGAGTGGCACATTCAAGGGAAATACTCAGCAGCCGTTGAAAAGCTGCTGCGTGTTACACTGTGCATGTGCCAACCCTGCTGCAGTTTCAAAAGGGAGGGGAATCCCCTTGCAGGTGGGTACAGTGAATGACTGCTCTTGCCTGTAGAGAGATTAAGCGGATGCGGGCACCCATGGGGTCCTCTTTCACCCCTGGAGGGGTCAGCCCTCAGGGGGTGCACAGACAGTGCACCACGTTTTGTGGCACATTTCCAGTGCACCTCCTGTTTGCCTCTGTGCCTGCATAGGTAATTTGGAGTGAGTACAGAGCAAAGTGATTCTCTCATTTGCATAGTGCCAGGCCCCCACGCAAATGAGGAAACACCCTGTCACAGTAGCACTTGTGTCACATGTGTGCCAGTGCTATCAGTTTTAAAAAAGGGCCACTCAAGCGTCCGTGGTCCCTTCTGTAATACCAAAGTGTCCCGGTGTGCACAACATGTTTGACTCTGATGTCTCTGAACCAAAGCATGTAGCATTGTATTAGCCACGGACTGATTACAGGGGCAAAAACTCAGTTAAAAAAAACTTAAGAAAAGCTAAAGGCAGATTGATTAAATCACAGGCATTGCAGAAAGGTTTATAGGTGCTAGGGGATTTGCCTACAGAAACATATAAGGAGCAATTGCTCCCCGGGCTACCATGTCTGGATACATCTTTCTATTCCATTTTGTAAGCCGCTGTGAACTATAAAAAGCGCCTTGAAAGAGTGTGTGTCTGGATGCAGCACCTGGCCATCTCACTTCCAGAACGGCACACAAGGGGCTCCGGTCAATTACTCCAAATTTTAGTGCAAATGTGCTTTATCAGTAGGGGGAGTTCAACCCACTCATCAGCCTTCAAATAGGTGAGAGTAGTAAATTAAATTTAATTAAATTCCATTAAAGCAACTGAGACTACCAATAAAGTCTAAACCAAACAGGGGGGGGGGTGTAGAGTTCACTTCATCCTCATTAATGATGAAAATAGAAGTGAGTGTGACTCATAATGATGTGTACACTCCAAAGGTGAACACATTGCATCATTTATGGGCACACATTCAAGTTTGTGATTCACAGAATGTGAAGCTGCATTTGTCAATGGATGTATCACAAGTAAAACTAAACCATGAAATAGCAAAATTGTAAGTGTGAGTAAATTTAGTTAAAGGGGAGAGGAGTGAGCATTGTGAGGCGAGCACATCTCCGAAGGGAAGGGAACTCCCTCAATCGTCCAGACCTTTTGCAGATAGGTTCCCATTGTGAACTCAGTTGTCCATGTACTGCTGTCAGGAGGAGGAGTAAATCCACTTTCAGATTAGGAAAAGTGAAGGAGAAAGTCATGGTATTCTCCAGCCTCGTCAGGGGTAGTAAGTGCTATACGAATGCCCTTTAGAATTTACAAGGGGAAACATTTTCTTATTTGTTACGTGTGCACTGGTGTGCACCTTTCTTCACACTTGCCGCAATCCCTAATGGATAAATGTTGATGTCTAATGGTGGTGATAAACTGCAACAGTCACAACTTCCCAGAAGCATTTCTTGAATCATTTCTGAAATCCAAGAAAACTGTAAATTTGCTCCAAACTCAGGAGTATGACAAGGGGAGCAAATTTCTGACTTTATTTGCCAATCTGGACCTTAAACAACCATTTGCTCAAGAGCAGAAATCTAGAAGAGAAAATTGTGCTCACCCCAGGCCCTGCCTCTGTAGTAACCCGGATCACATTGGCCATGATTTATGGTAGAGGGAAAAAGGGGGCTTTTTAATTTACTAGTCTATCTGATGATGTTTTAACACGATGAGGTACAATTAATAATATTTTTTTCTTGAGTGGCTGTTTATTTTGGGCGACAATGGTGTTCGAAAAAAAAATTAAAGAGTGAACGGATTGACTAATAATCTAAATAACACCAATGTCCACACTTCCACAGTCCAGAGTGCTTTACCAGTTGTCTACCAGATGTCAACGTCTTCAACAAAGGAGACAGAAAGTGCACATATCCGCTGCAGTGCATTATCCACAATGAGTTTTAAAAGAGACAATTTAACACGGTAACCCCCCTCGACAGAGCGTAAAGTTCGACTTCACATGTAAGTGATTTCATTTCTAATATTTGCTTTATTTAGGTAATTTTTATAGTATTGACTGAGCTCCAGATAGTACTGAGCAACGTAGGTAGGGACACACTGCGAATGTGCTGCAGTGCTAACACATAATAAAGAACAGGGTTGAATCGAGCAAATGCAGCAACTATGCGGCAACAGACATGAGGACCCCTTGCTGGGTGCCTTTGGAAGCCACAGTCCGGTATAAGATTAAGGCCCTGATTAAATGTGGCCCGCCTAATTTTGATTAGGCCTGGGTGGAGTTTGCGGAGTTCTGCTATGCAGAACTCTGCGAAGTGCCAAAAAAACTCCCCCGCGCTACACGGAGTTCAGCGAATGGTGGAGTCTGGATAAGTTGAGCTGTTAGCACTGATGTTCACCACTGATTTTTAGCATGGGGAGTCCTAATGCACTGTAAAATCAGCACAAATGGCATCATGCGGGTGCTAACTTCTTTCTGCTGCTCGAGTAGATTTTCTACTGGAGTAGCAGCTTCCTCAACACGAGCAGCAGCTTTCTCATTGTGAGCGGTCGCAGCCTACTGTGACCACTCGCGTTCAGAAATCCCGCGCACACTCGCCAACTTAGCAATTTCTCTCGCTCGCCAACTTAAAGTTGGTGAGCACGAGCAAGAGAAAGAACTCCACGCTGCGTTTTTTGGAACTCCGGATTCCATACAGAGTGGGGAAAACTCCGTGCACTCCGCCGGCAGAGCAGAATTCTTTGCCCAACCCTAATTTTGATTTGTGCAGTGGTTTTCTACCTTAATATCGAGTGCAGAACAGCGCGTTACCAGAGTAGGGGCAGAGTAGGGGCAAAATATTGTGAAGAAACATTTACATAGCTGAATATAGGGTGACTTTACTTAAATGAACCTATATGTACCTTAACAATAGGTATCTTCAAGGTACACAGATGTGGAGTTCAGAACAGTAAATCTATACTGGTCCAGGGAAAAATGCACATTAATTATTGAGAAATGTGGATTTTGGTGTGTTAAGCCCCTAAATTTGAAAGTTAATCCCTTGTCGTCGACTGATAATAGGAAGTTATTTATAGGACCAAATATAGGCTGACCAGCAGAGCTGGATTTTTATGGGACCGATAAATATTGTCCCAAACATCAAATCAATGCTAATGAGGACCTGCGTGTATCATTCATGTATTGTCCCTTTCGGGGATCAGCAAAATTAATTAAGTGCAAAGTATGTTGTAACAGCCCTGGGCATGCTCTTGGCTCAGCTGCGCAGATTGTCTGGTTGTTCCCATGGACATTTCAACACACAGGCAGCCGAGTATCCTCAGCACTTGCTCCATCTCTCCGGAACTCACTCTGGGGCTCGTTGAGGACTATCGATATGTTCATAGCAGAAAACTCTTAAAAATAATAATAATTATCATTATTATTAATACTGTAATCAGCACCATCATTAATAATAATAATAAGGAAGATTATGATGATAAAATAATAATAGTGGTAATAATAATGATGATAATAATAATGATGATGATGATGATAATAGTATTAGCAATAGTAATAATAACAATAATAATAATAAGCAGAAACTGTAACATACACAAACTGTGAATTCTATCATTTATGTCCATTACACTCCTTTCTTTCCCATAATTTTTTTGTTCTTGAAAATTAGCAATGAATCACAAAGTGTTTTATTATTATATCACCCTCTCTGGGATGTTTGCGAGAAACATACACGTTAATAACAGGAGGGCAAACCCCATTGGCCACAGATCACCATCATGCCACAGACTCACGTGAGATGCAGCATGGTACACCATGGATGCCACAAGTGAGCATAGTCATCATGAAAAGCTGCGATGCCCCTATAGGCTCCAATGCAGTGCTTAATTTGTGAAAACGTGCCGGTGCCCAAAGCCATCCTCTTAAAAACGCGGCTGCTGCAATTAAATGTGCGAACACAAAATACTGAGGCAGTATAATTCTGAAGCCATCTCGGGCTCTTTAATCCATTTACAGCCACTCCCTGCCCCTTCAGCTCACTCTTGCAGCTTTCTGATTTCTCCCTTTGTGACGCTTTTTCATTTTTCTCTTCCTCCGTCTTTCCCATATGTGTCTTTTGCTCACAGCAAATGCTTGAGGCAGAAGAATAAGCCCTGGCCCTCAAAAATAAGTGCTGGTGTTCAGCAACGGAAACAACAAGCACAACTTAAGCACTGCTCCACTGCCTATACACTGACAATGAGAATATGTTCCTCTTCACCTCCTTAAATTATCGCCTACCATGCTTGCACCCACTTTGTTACCTCCACATCAACGTCCTAATTTGCTGCACAGCATCCCAAACCATAACATTCTTGCTTAATGAGCACCCCCCCCCCCCCTACAGCTGCAGAGGGGTGCTTGAATAGCACCCCCTCAGTCTGGCATGCATCCCAGATCCTCACAGAAGCATCCAGGTGGTCACAAGAATAGAGTCATTTATTAAACATTGCAGGAGCCATCATTTTTTGTAATAAATCCAGCAGCTGGTGCCCCACTCAGCACAGATCTCCTTAGCAGGTTTTCTGTTAACCAACCCTGGTCTGTGGTTCCCTTGAGATTTCCCATCACAGGTACTCCATGTGGTCACCACAGATTAGAACAATCCTTTCTACAGTGTAGGCTCACCAGGTACATCACATTACTACATGTCTGATGCTCCACCTGGACAGGATGTGGGAGGAGGCCTCACCTGTCACCACACTGGGGATCTTGGAGAGAAAGCTCTTGACTGTCCGGATTGGTACCCCGCCTGCTTTGTCATCCTGCATCCGGGCGATGATGTCTTCAATCTGAAACAAGAACAATGAAAATGAGATTAGCATTACATCCCTACTGGCATATCTCATTTTGTAAACAGAATAACACACAACTGCACAGGTATTGTTACTGCATTGCCTGGGGGTCATGGGGCTGTACTGCCCTTACACGTCACTATGGGGTCAATCTAAAAAGTCATTGATTAAGATGTGTAAACCTCAGTGTGTAATTTATGCTCACATATTTGTAAATTGTTTACTGCTTTTTGGTATTCAGGTGCATTAATATGTGATTTATGCAAAGAGGAGTGAAATCATTATGTATGCGCGCTTCTATGTGTACATTGGGGATTGTGCCATTTTTAAAGTCTGCGTTTGTTAAATGCATTGATTACAAGCAGGAATAGAATTTCATTTTGGCAACTCAACAATTCATTCATGGCAAATAAACAATTTCACCATGGGATGCACTCTTTGGATCACACATCCTCCAAGCACTGGACTGAAAGCAAGAGTTGAACTTTACCAGCTCCATCCCCCATCTCCTTCCCACCCCCCACACCCCTGCTCCAGATTCCTTGGTCTGTATATTAGCTGCAGAGGTAAGTGTGGGAGTCAATACCGACAATTTGCGAACCCCCCGGCTTTGGAAACCACCCCAGGTGATCGGTCTCTGTACAACTGCAAAGCTGGCTTCGATTGGCTGAGGTCGGAATGGAGAAGCAGGAACTGCTTATATCGGTTTCAGGAAATAAGAGCTGTAGAGAGGCATAGACGTTATTTTCCATTAGAATCTGTTTCTCTAAGGTGGGCTTCTTAACATCAGGTGCACAGTTGAGTTGCCACCACACAGCAGAGACTTCGATATAAAGAAAAGTTACTTTTCATACGCGAGTCTGACAATCAAAAAATCGAAGTTATCCCGCAGAGAAGACACACAACGCACACTTTTATACGATGTAGGGATGCGCAGTTTAAAAGCACTAAATGTGGGGAAAAAATCGAAAAGGCAAAATTGAGCAGATCTTGGAGCTTTGAGAAGGCAAAGAAAATGTCCAACAGAGGGCTGATGGGGGAGGTGGCGGGGCTTTAATTGGCCGGGGCCTCCGGGTCTCAGACCCGGAAGTAATTTAATTCGGGCATTGAAAGGGGTCCCTTTGAAGCTCTGCCTGCATGTCCTTAACGCTTTCCCCAAAAAGGTTGATCGATTGCTGGACAATTGGTGTAAAAACGTTAAGGTAATCCATGGCGTTCCTGCTTTCCTTATCGCGCGTGACCTTTATGTGTTTGCTTTTTCCAGGGTGTTTTGCTAACGGGTTTCTTTTCTTCAGGCGGCATATTACTTGGCAGTAATCTGCACTGAGTCGCATCCAGGTGCTTGTAAGGGGGCGCAATTGAGCTGTGGCTGAAGGTACCCCGAGTTTTCACAGTGCCATTCAGGCGCAAAAGCTGTTCAAACTATGTGGTCATCCAATCTTTGGCCTCTCTGCAAAGAGGAATGGTCAGGTATGCCAGTTGCAGTTGTAACTATGTGGATTTTACTTTATATATTTAAGCTACACCCTTAATTAATTTCAGGGACACTCCCCTCCACTTTTACATCCAACTTAATGCCCTGGGAACATTAAAAAAGGTAATAGTTGAAACTTTCATTTTACAAAAAAACACAAACCTCGAACGTATTCTTTCAAAAACCTTTCAAACGTGGACTAATTGAAACTCGATGTAAGATTCAGGCGTATTATAAAAAAACACTCCTGCTGCGTAGAACAGAAGGGGCCGATATCATGTAGGATTTTTTGAGAGTTCACAAAAGTAGTCATGAGAAGCTGCCACAGACAAGTATTTATGAGTAGACAGATGCACATGTGTAAAGATACATGCTTACATTTAGGTATGTGTAACTTTAGGTGTAAGTGTGCAATTGCACTTGCTAAGTTTTTTTAAATTTTTTCTCATACCGAAAATCGTTTTTCTCAATGGAGAAACGGCTTCCTCCTCACCCCCTACACATTTTAGGGTGCGACCCATTTCTTCCCTGGTTACAGGTTTACTTCTGCGATGGCTGGCAAAGGTTTGTGAATAGACACAAACTTACAACTTTGTGGGCGTTCACAAACTTTTGAATTCATACACAGTTTGCAACGCCCATTTCCTGCCATGGTAATACTTTTGTATTTTTTTAATTAGTACCTTACCTGGAATGAGGACTCCAAGCACAATGTGTCGCTGACATTTAGGTTCAACACAACTCCCCACACCCGTCCCCCAGTAAACCCCGACATTATGCTGCGCAAAGGTCTTGTAGGTGCATCACTTGATTGGTCAGCATCTGCGGCCAAAAGGCGTCCGATTTAGCATTTCGTTACTTGAAATGATCTTCATAGTGCTGTACAGTTCGAATTACACTCTCTCTCGCACACCTTGTTCCAACAAGTGTTATGCTCAAGCGCCTTGAACCTTCCCAACAACTTGCTAGGCGCCCAGGACCAGCCGATAATGCATCTTATCCCTGATCTGCGGCCCTTGACAAGCTCACTGCCTTACAGGGATGCTAAACCTTTCGTGCCGTCCTCATTCTGTGAGTACAAGTCATTGATATATATCTTTGAGACGTTTTCATTGATATGCAGCCAAAGGTAAACATATGTTTTATGCCGAAGAGTACAGTTAGGGCCTGTTAGGACCAAGCCTGTGCTTTATAAAACCTACAGTCTTACGACAGCTGACAAAGCATCTCTTGAGGACCTGCACACACGGCCAGTCAACCCAGGGTAATGTGCACGAAAGTGCCCTGGCAGAACCAGCACTGGCACCTGATTAACACCGGGTTGTAAATAAACGGGTAATAACACAAGCAAGAGGAAGTCACACCTGGTGAGGGCACCTGAGCCTGTGCAAATACAGTAAAAGTGCAACTTTAAGTCAACTACTTCTAATGCATTTCTACTAAGAGAGGCACAAATGAGCCTGTATTAATACTAACTCATGCATCCAGAAAATCCTGACCAGGACATGCCATCCATCACCTTCTATCTGAGCTTCACTCGATGGTCAGTGAAGATGCAGACTTGATCCAGCCTCCATCTATGCCAGTTATACTCAAAGTACGGCCCGGTGGCCGCATGCGGCCCTCCTGACCGTTACATGCGCCCCCCGGTCAACGAAGATGCAGACTTGATCTGGCCTCTACCTATGCCAGTAACACTCATAGTACGGCCCGGATGCCGCATGCGCCCCCCTGATGAACGAAGATGCAGACTTGATCTGGCCTCTACCTATGCCAGTAATACTCAAAGTACAGCCCGGGGGCCACACGTGGCCCTCCTGACCGTTACACGCGTGATCCAGCCACTATCTGTGCCCTGCAGCAGACCTTACTAATGCATAAGGTTCGCTTGTTGCATAGTATATGTATGGTGCTGACACTAGGGGTCACTCCTGTGCACATGATCTTTGTTGCAGACTCTGAAGGCCAGGAGTACTTACATCTAGTTGCACCTCTAGGGTTAGATTGGGTGAGTCCTAAGATGCTTCTGGAAAGATACAGTGTAAAAGCAATGGCATTTTCTAAAGCTATCATTGAGGCCACCGCTAACAATACAACTAGATTCCTCCAATCACAAGAAAGCTGAACTCCACTGAGATTCCTCCTAAAACAGCTCTGCATACAGTATGAGCATATCACACCAGGAAAGGACGAGCCGCGACTGTCATTGGTTTTCGGTCCAACAGCATCCTTGATGTTCCATAAACTTGTTATTTAGGCCATGCACACTTCACTTCTTACACTTGCTGGACTGCTTAAAAATGTACCGACCAGTAATCTGGCCCATCAAGTGCAATTTTTTTATGGCAGCATAATTTTATGATTCCTCCATTTACTTTTCAGCTTTGTGAAATAATTTTCACTGCACAATAATTCATCTTTTTACTCTAATCAGACAGAGCTAAGCTTGGAAATGTATGTAGACTTTTTAACAACAAATTCACCGTATGCAATATTCTTTGCAAAATGGAACAATTCTTCTCTGCAGGTTTACCTTTAGTAGAGTTGTTTTTCTGTGTAAAAAATATTGTGCAGGGAAAGAACACAGTTTTTTTCTATACCGAACATGTTATGTAAAACCATATGCTCTGTTATGGAATAATGAGAGGCGCTACTTAAAATGTTGCAAGGTCATGTTTTCCATGCATAAGTGGCAAAGTGAAAAACTTCACAACTTTTGTGAGTTTTAAAGTTTTTTCACAGAGTGTTCAGACCGCCAACACCTACTGTACCGTCTCACTTGCTGTGCCCCGGAATATTTGTCCCCTCTTGAAGCGTTAAACTGAATCTATATGGGGGATCAAACCACACATCTTCATGCCACTTCCTACCCGCGCCCTCATCTTAACCCTCACCTACACACTCTCATTGGTTATTTTGAGTGGACTCCTCCCACTTCCCCCAGCAGTCTTTGAACAAGGAGTCTGTGAAGGTGTACACGCCTAAGCAAAGTTTTTTTTTTTAAACAAACTTTACAATCACTTTGAAGCCACATATTTAGTGAAAAAAATCAAAGTGGGAGGAATCTTCTGATTAAAGAATGATTGTAGAAGCAAAAACTCAAACGAAAAAACATTTTTTAGATGAGAAAAATAATTTTTTGGGGGAAATACCACAGATAAACAAAATTGAGATCGAGTTGTATGTTTCTTTAACCTTGAGGGTTGTAATTGCATGGGTTTTGCACTACACAGGTTATGGTTACCATCCATGGATGAGATTCTGTGTCCGGTGTGTTACGGAGCCCCAGTGCATGGTTTTGAAAGTGCTTCTACTTTTTTTGGGGAGCTAGTCGAGATCCACCAGGCTGGTGTGATGTGTTCAAAGCTTTGTACTTGTGTGCTGAGTCTTGCAGCTGTGTGAAGGGTGACCTTCACAGATGCCAGTGGACATTTCATCGTCCCTGCAAACAAGTCATTTCCATAATCCTGTCTTAATAGAACCAGCGACTGTGCGAGTATTCTGAAGTCTTACTCTGGTAAAAAAAAGGCTTTATCCCTATCAAAAGTTTGAACTGTTACTGAGCAATTTTGACATTATAGTTAGCTCAAATCCTTATGTAGCGAGAAGAGTTTGTGCACTCTTATGATTTTAGGATTGCAGTACAATATGAGGAGAGAGTCAAGCCAATATTGGAGGGATTGTGCGCTCTGTCGTGGGAAAATGATTTAGGTCCTCATTAAGACTTTGGCAGTCGGACGAGCCGATCGACAAAGCCACGGGGAGAAGGGGGCTGTCCTGCCGGCAGCCTCCCCCCAGCCGTATAACGATGTTTCCACTGGGCTGGCTGGCGGAAACATTGTATTACGTTCCCGCTGGTCAGCCCAGCGGAAACAGTGGCATACGCCATTGGCCTCGCTCCCTTAGAGAAGCCGAGGTCAATGCCCTTGCACAACAGCACCCTCGGAAGGCCTACTGTCTGCACAGCGGACAGTGCGCATTCTGAGGGTGCAGACAGGGGGGCACCTGCACTGCCCATGCCATGGGCTGTGCTGGATCCCCCCTGTAGCCCCCAGCACTGGCTTTCCACCACCCTTTTCATGGCAGGGACTCCGACATGAAAAAGCTGGTGGAAAGAGGACTTGTGATCAGCATGGCGGTGCTGAACTCAGTGCCACCGTCGCTGACCACGACTCAGACTGCCGCCACCCCGCCAGGATCCATGATCCTGGCAGTAGCGGCGGTACCCTGGCAGTCCGACCGCTAGGGTCGTAATGTGGCAGTCGGATCACCAGGAGTGCGGCGGTCCGAACGCCACCACGGGTTTGGCGGTCCTTGGACCGCCAAACTCATAATGAGGGCCTTTTAGTTTAGGAGACAGGTACAAACACAGCAGAAGTAAAGACTTGGAGTTGTCATTATCCTGCATTATTGTTGTGAGATTTCAGGCTTCGGTGGGTGAGCAAGGCCTCGGTGAAACACAGTGCCCAATTCACAAAGCTATTAAAACATGTAAGTTTGGCTCACACTCACAAATTACCTTTTTTGCGACTGGAAAACTCTTTTTACAGTTCACAAAATGTAGTTTTTTACTTATAATATTATTTACTTACAGAAATATTTTTGTGTGAGCAAACCTTCTCTCAAAAGTTGCGAGTGAGCATTCCAGGGTGCCAAAGCCCTGAAAGTTTGATCATACACATTTGTGTGCATTCACAATCTTCTCCAACAAATTTCTACTCTGAAAAAGTCAGAAATTAACATTTTTCATGGACAGTTTCCAACTCCTCTGAAGCTTGGAAATGGTAATGAAATTCCACCAAAATTGGTGAAACAGAGAAAAGGAAAGCAATGAACAGTTATGCTAGTGGAAACGCCTCTGCATGTGAGCACATGGAGATCTGAACACCTGCGAGGTCAGAGACCTGAGGGTGCAGATTTGTGACTTGTTCTGTGAGTGGGCCCAGAGTCTGTGTGGCTCATCAGTCCATAGATTCTAGACACAGCAATCTACATGATGCTTCTGCAATCTCTTTCAGCCATTTGTCTTTGGTTGATGGTGTCACATCTCCTCTTTCATTCTATTTCTCAAGTCCACCTCTCAGTGTTTCTTGTGTTGGCCGTGGGTGAAGGTTTGTGTAGGCCGTGAACATGGGCTTATTCATCAAATACTCAAATCTCAAATGTTGAAATCTTGTGAATTCCAAACACGGAACATCCCTCCCATGTGTGATCAAGTATTCCATCTGCTGATGCGGGGAGGGTACCGAAGAGGCTTAGGAGTGCGGAAGCAGCAGAGTGACACATGGTCCCATCTAATTTATGCTGAACAATTGCAAATGTCAAAAAACACGAAGATAAAGAAGTTAAATGTAAAAAGAGTGGGCTGAGATCACCTTGACATAAATGTGCGACAACCCTCACTGTGGTTTTAGAAAAGTTACTAAATTCCCCAATATCCCAAATATTATTTCAATACAGAAATGCTTCATGAACAAGAGGCAGGGGAAGGCCGCAAGGGAGTTATAGTTTCAGAAAATATGAGGCAAGAGAAAACATTTATTGAAAATGGAGCTTGTGTGCTTTTTTTCACTCAATACCACGTTTCTTTGAGCTGATGCCTTCCTTAACCCCTCCAGTGACAAGATGGACAGTCTGCCAAGAACACTTTATGGGCACATCCAGTCCAGCGGTGGACCGCAATTGCTGACTAAGAAGTACTTGCACCCAACTTGACATTGTGAGTTGGGTGCAAATTGCACGCATAACCAGTGTCCTTCCCCTCACCAATCCCCTCCCCCTTTGACCCAGAATCCGGGAGGTGTTTTGCACCGGAATACACGTCAGAGAGGCGTAAAACATGGGGTTGTACCAGTTGGTAAGACTAAAGTTGTATGTTAACTCTATTTTATAACTGAACTGATACATAAAAGTGCCCCAGGGTAATAGTGCAACATCTGCCAACGTAATGTCATTCCGGTGGTCTTACTACCACAGTTCATCAGATCAGGGGACTTAGTGACGCGAACTGTAAGTAGAACAGTGGATGTAGACCCGGACATGTGCATATATCTATGCGGATATATAACTTCATATTAAGGTGTGGGATTGAGACACATATGGAAGCTGTGTCAGACTTTAGTATTGCGTAACCGCCTATGTTGCAACTAGGCCTGTACATGGTTTGACAAAACAAAATCATAATTTTCCACAATGTTGTCATTTTATTTGTCAGGCATTAATGCTTCCAGGAAATTGCTATTCCCTATGTTAATATGTCTTGTGTGTTACTTACTAAAAGTTGTTGGGAAGGTTGCTGCAGTGGGGATTCTACAATGTATGACTGTGACAAGGCCCTTTACTACAAGTGATCTACATTTACTTTCTTGTTTACTAAGTAGCATTCTGCAGAGTGAGCATATCTTCCCCCAGGTATGATCATCACTGTATGCAAACGAATGCTATAGTTAAATATTCTGCTAGGCAGACATCAGAGAGATGACAAACTATGCAGCATATTTCAGGTCTCTTTGTTAAGTAAACCTGCTTCTCCTAGATGGGAACATAACCTAATAAGTACACTCATATATCTTAAAAACACAAGTCAAGCGCTGATATGTTTGGTCAGGAAAGGGATGCACATTATTATGAACTAACAACAATCATTCTTTTTCCTGTATTACACGAGGCTCCCAATGTGGTCTTATGTTTAAAATCAGGGCTTAGTTGCCTCAGTCAGCTGGCTTGAGCTGAGAATGTTTCTATATATGGCCATGAACTATGTTTCAATTGCATACATAGCATACCAAACCTTGTATGTAGGTTGCAATGACGACAATACAGACAGCTAATATATAAAATACCCAATTAAGGTTGCTGATGACATCATAGTGTGTCCGCCCACACCATAGAGGCACACGTCAGCTGTACGTGCATTGTGCTACTTTATATATTAACCTCCTCTAGAAATACATTTTATATATACACAACAAGGCCTAGGAATAGTCAGCATCCCAAACCAATGGAATGCGTTCCTATAACACACGACTTTTTCAATATTGTCCCCAGTAGAGCCCATGTGGTATTTGAGTTTTGCTGTGTCGTGCATAAGATGAGAGCATACTTGAAAAACTAAATCAAATTCTACTCACCAACCAGGATGTTGCACTCCACTGCCCAGGGACTTAAGTTGGAACTGGTAACCATGGGCGGCTAGGAATTCTCTCTAGGTGTATCAGTACTTAATTTGTAAAAGGGTAAGTGCCAGGTGTGTCTCAGGAGGCCCGCTGCTTGCACCACCAATTACTGCAGCCAGCACTGCCAATGCTGGTACCTACACAACTACTAACCATCTCATTCCTACACGTGTGGCATGTCAGAACATTCCAAAACCGCAAAGGTATAAGAATGGTGTGGGTGGCAGGCATTCAGGTAGTCTTCATTTTAATTTATATTGAATTACTAAACACTGTTGTTTTGCTCCTCTCAAAATCGGACAGACAGTGCCACCATGTGGTGGAGTGCTATTAGTGCTGGTGTCGAGAATTCAATACCAGTGCTTGGGCACTGGAAATTACTGGCTCAAATTAAGCACAGAGGTGGGTCAATTCTGGGGACCTAACTTATGAAACCCCCAATCAGATTCTGTAACAAATGGTGCCCTATCCCGCCTTAAACATAACAGGCTGTATCTGAAAGTCCTATTAATTGGTGGACTTTGGTGCCAATCAACACTATTTGGCAGTATCTAAAGATCTGTAGCAAGTGGGGTGAAAGCGCTAATAAGCCTTCCTGACTATATCTGCTGCTCTGTAATAAATGGCCTATTATAATGCCAAGAAACATTCCTCTGTGAGCCTGAGAATGTGTAATAAGGTCTGTAATATTAGTGGGTCAGTTGACACGCTTGGATGATTTTAAAGGTCTATGACAGACGGTGCAATTGTGCCAATATATAGTCCTGCCTGTAGCTCAAGGCCTGAAACTAAGAGACAGTTCTAGAGATGTTAAACACTCCTGGCTACATTGGATGGGCTGAACAGCCAGTCAAGGGGGGATTCCAACCCCAGTGCTCTTTTATTCATCTAGAACAACAGAAGTGGTCACAGGGTGTAAATGAGTGCCACTAATTGCATGCACTGATTAACCAGAGTGTAAAGGTTGCACGCATCGCGCGCACCTGCTTCTTACGTGGCATTTGAGATTCGGTACAGCATGATTTGAGTAGGTAGTAAACAGGAAATAATATCAAATTCTGTTTCTAGAGGTAAACATTTAGAGGATCTTCCACTGCAGCCTACACAAGCCAGTTTGGAAAACACGAAAATTACACGGGGCTAGAAAACGAATTTGTCCGCGAGCCACGCCGTACATTTGAGCAGCTTGCTCCGATACTGTACTCGAGACACGCAGTGCCGAATGACGCGTATGGGAAGCCTTTTATCCCATTTGGAAAATTAGAAGTCCAGCGCAAACATGTTTGGTTTGTGTACAGTGAGGCTCTTGCACTCATAGTCCGGATCTCAAACATTCAAGCTCAGGGAAGCACATATTGTTTTTTGTCTGCCTTTACCTTAATTATTTTTTTTCACCTTTCATGAAAATCTTTAGTTGTTTATAGTATAATATAACAATTCAGGGCACGCTATTGAAAGT
Source organism: Pleurodeles waltl (assembly GCF_031143425.1). Classification (NCBI taxonomy): domain Eukaryota; kingdom Metazoa; phylum Chordata; class Amphibia; order Caudata; family Salamandridae; genus Pleurodeles; species Pleurodeles waltl. Next base: position 1,144,020,471 of record NC_090448.1, read on the forward strand.
GAGTTAAATTTAGTTCACATTAATAAATAACAAGCAAAACGTGTGATGAGAATTAAACTTTATTGAAAAATAAACAAGAGTGTCTAAAACAACAACAATAACTTGGTTGTGGGAGAAAAGTAACACATCAAAAACTGCAATGAAGAAGAAGTCTAATGACAGGAACAACCTCAGCTTCCTTTACAGAGAATTTAAACAGGAATAGTTTCTGGCCTGAAAGCTCAATTATGTGAAGATTATCCTCCTGCTAGGGCTGTAAATAGTTATCAAGATGTTTTCCCTTTTCTTCATCATTTCAGGTGCTTGTGTTACAGAAGAGGTTGTTTCTCCTTCTGCTCCATTCTATCTGATGATCCTCTTTGCTCTCAGATGTGAACACAGGCCCAGGAGCCGCAGATCTGCTCCTGGAGGGGCCACTCTGCAGCCCTTCGCCTGTCAATCTCCTCTTGAAATTAGAAAGGACAAGATCAATCCACACAAATCGCAGAATTCCACAATTGTAAGTGAAATACTTTTTTCGTTCATATGGTATATTACCATCTTTTGGCAGAAAAGAGTTCACTGAGCAATGCACAAACAAGAAGCTTTTTGTTATTTAAACAAAAGGCAAAAACAATAAAGTATCAGCATTAACTGTGTACAGTGCAACAGCTTAACACTGTAAAACTGCAACAGCTTAACACTGTAAAACTGCAACAGCTTCACAGGTTGAATCATTTTAAAGAAATATGCACAGGATGGGAATGGCGTTTTGAAAAGACCTTTTTTTACTTTCAAGAAAACCGACGGTAGAAGTGAACCCTGAATCTAACCAGTAAATACGTAAACATCTGTGTAATGTTGTAGACATCCACAGGCCTATTAGCTGTGGTGTGGCCTGCCTTTGCACGTCATTCACCACAGTGGTGTAGCTGGTTTGGGTAATGCACCTGCAGCAGAGGTGTATGCATATCATGGCTTTAATGCGCATGACCTGACTGTTGACTTTTAGGAAGGCTGCCTGAGATCTGTCTCTCCTGCAGCTTCCTCTGTCCAATAAATGTCATTGTTTTTCCTGCTTTTACCAGCACTGCCTACCTTTACTGAGGTTTGTTCGTCCGAGGGACACAAAGCACATCCATTCAATAGGAGGTTGCACATATTGTTCCATCCATGAGGGCGGCATTCCATCCTGGAGTCACAGAGGCACAAAGAGGGAGCTTTTGCCCCCAGAAATAGATGCACAAACATAAAGGCCAACCGGTACAGTAGAATCTAAAGTTTAAGCAACTCTCTGTAAAGGGGCGGGGTCTGTGCTTCGCAGGAAGCAGACATGAGGGGAAGGTGACATACACCCATAAACTCCAATTATTGTGAACATTCACAAACATTTTACAAGTAGTTTCGCATGATGATATTGGTGTGAAATTTACTCTTGTCAAATGCAGGAGCATTTGTGTTTAATGGTGGAAAAGCGAAGTTCTCACCACAAGAATTTGGCAAAGAAGGTTCATCAATGCTCGTGTGCTGAATCGCCCTCACCACAATTCCTTAGTTGAAATACTTATACATTTGAGAACTGAAGACCTGCATCTGTTGTAGATGTTCAGGACTACTCCTGGAATGCTCTGAGAAAGCCAACAAAATTGTACATTTGTTTCAAACATCAGAGCAGGCCCGTAGCCAGAAGTATAGTTTTAGGCGCAGGGCCCCCAGCTTTGACCAAACATTAAAGCTGTGCTCTATAGATGCTTCTTTCCTCAATACGAGTTGTACTACTAAATCACAACCCCAAGAACATTGTGGTGGAAGAACATCAAGAGATTTTAAAGATAAGTGCACATAGGGAAGTATAGATTTATTATCCCTAACTCCACATCTACATACCTTGAATGTATATAGATTGCATAGGTATAGATATGAGGAGTAAGGTATAGAAAAGTTATACTTGCATGTCAATAATTTGGATTCAATATTCTAGGTTTGATATTTAGGTGCATGCTGTGCCATTCTATGTGAAGGAATATGTGGATTTTTTTAAGGCACTTGTGAAAACCCACTCAATTAACTTTTCACAATTCAACATTTAATCCTATTAGTCAGGAGAGATTTAAAGAAGGAGGGTGTAAAGTTGTAATGTAGGCTGACTCGCAACTTTGTGTATTGTCTAAACTGTTCAAAGTTAGTGCAATGCAAAGCGTATCAAGTGCTTTAAAAAAAATAATGAGCTGGCCTCAGCTCACATCCCTCCCACCCTTCGTACCTCAAGTGGTGGATGTCCAGCCTCCACACTCAAAATGCATTTGCTGAAGGATGTCCTACCTGAGACATTCTGTGTCAGGTAATTATCACACCTGGAAGGCCCGAGAGGATAAACCTTGCATCATGCAAATTTAGGAAAATTCATCTGCTTCATAAAGTTCAACATTCCTTAATTCTGACCAATTTTGTAAGTTTCAATTTAACTCACCACAAATTTAAAATAACTTTATAGAGAGCTTGGAGCACATCCATAAAGAACATATTGGGAAATTAGTAGGGAACAGTGGGTTTTAAACATGTTAAGGTTGCAACAATGAGGAAAGCTAAATAGAATTTAAATGTCATTTTACAGAAGTTGGGAAGGTTCCACACTGAACTTCGCTATAGGGGTGTGAACAAAGATGGATTGCTCAATTACATTTCATCAAAAGCATTTGTCAAAACTGCCAGAAATTGAGGCAGGCTCCAGCTTTGGCATACACCCTTCATAGTTGCAACCAGGATGTGTGAAATGTGTTGCACCCAAGGAGAACCTTCGTTAGACATCGACCAGCAAGGCAGGTTGGCATGGGTAGTATACATGATTGTATGAGCCCATGTGAGGCCTGTGGCCTGGGTGAGGACAATCGATTAATCTCCAGTTAGAGGAGCCGTAGAGGGGCTGGCAGGAGCATTCCCTCGAAGGTTCTGAGCGGTGGTTTCATGGCTTGTACCAGGACCCTGCTCCGCAATAACATCTCTTTTTGATGCTGCTTGCTTGGTACCTCAGATTTGGATTCTACAGTCATCTAATTGCAGACTTATGGTCCCTCAAGGTGGCACCCTCTAAGTGATTAACATGCTGGACGAGCATACACTTTTCTGGGTGGCAAATGTAAAAAGCATAGAAGCCTGCCATGTGTACTAGAAACGAAAAATACTTGCAGAGGGATTATTCACCATTACTACAGGTGCAGATAAAACAAAAGGTTCATTTTCTGAAGCAGTTAATAGCCTGCCTTATTTAAATGTACACTAGAAAGCCAAATCACTTCCTATTAGAACTCAGACTTCTCAGTGAGTAGGTTGCACTTTCCAGTGGTTGTACCGGCAAATGTAGACATGGCTGACATGCATAAAAGGGAAGGCATCAGCACGTCTCACCAAAAGCATATGGGAACAAATAACAAAGGGGTGCCATTGTTAAGCAATTTTCAAAAAGCAATATGAATCCCGCAGGGCTAGTTAGACCATATCAGGATCTAAAGAGCACTGTGCAAGGTGATTTTTTAATCTTGCACTAAGATCCTTTTTAGAAAATAGACTGGAAAATTGTGCTTTCAAATCACATTGGGAGTGGTGTATTGGGCAAAACAGGATAAGCTATAAATTCCACCTAAAATCTGCAATCATCAATTCACTGTGTGTACCTAGCTCTCATGTCGCCCCTTTAGGCTCACTCTTACTTTCTCTATTCACTTCCAATCTCGCATTATCAGCCCTGCTTCTTCTCTCTAATCATTGTCACCACTATCTCTTCCTATTTGCTGCTGCATCATCCCATTCCTTTCTCTCATTCTCTCTACATTTTTCTATTTACTCTCCTTTCTGCAAATCTCTCCTTTTCTAGAACATCTTCTCTCTATATTCTCTTCAGCCTTCCACGCACTTTTCAATATTTTTTATTTTCTCTCTGGTCCTCTTTCCTATTGACCACGTCACGGCAGTTGAAAGTTTCTCTTGGCTGTGCATCACCACCCGCCATCTTTGTTTGAACACTGTGCTTTTTGCTGTTCCTCAGTCCAAGAAGCCTACTATCCGGGGGACGCCAGGAACCGGGGATTTCACCTATCATCATGGAAAACAGAAGCTAGTGCAACATGGCCACCATATCCCTGCAGCTAATTGTCAATTCTTGTTTGACAGGACACAAAGCTGCTTGGATTTGGTGGGGTTTAACTGCTGTAGGGCAGATGACAACCCGTTGAAGTCCACCACGCTATTTTGACAGTGTGGTGGACTTGGACAGGCCATCCAGAGAACTGGAAAAGAAAGTGTTTCTGTTAAAAACACCAGAAACATTTTCTAATCCAAAATCAAAGTCACCGTGTGGGAAAATGCTTTCCCTGATTTGGATTTTTTTTTGCTTTGCTATATTGGAAAGCATGTTATGTGCATTGAAGCTACACAGTAAAATAAAATTAAAAACAGACCTTGCTTGTAGAACATGCGGATCCGCAAGTGTCCTACTACACAGCAAGCCTACACTTCTCCCGCTATAAAAAGTAGCCACTTGTGTGACTGAGCTACTATCTCTGAAAGGAAAGCTCCGTAAGGCCCCTTAGATACAAGGAAATATCATGATATTACCTTGGAAATTGACCTGTTCGGCAATGCGGGTAGCTGTGGTATTTAGACCAGGGCTCGACTGGCACCCAGGGAAAACTGCCAGGCCTGGATATTTCTGAACAGAAAGTGCATTGGGCACTCTGGTGTGGTGTAGCTTGCATGAAACCCAATACAATACAATAGAATGCCCTGCTTTAGCTAAATCACAGATGCTCCTCGTATTTCTGTGAAGACAATTTCCAGAACCTGTGAGGAACCATAAAATTCCTACCACCCAGCGTTCCAACACTTCTAATAAAAATGCTACTTTACACGGTCACCAAATATTATGCATTTAGCACACATTAATTACAGAGGATCTCACAACAGCAATTTATTTGCTCTTACCATAAATTAGATAAAGATAAAGCAAAATTTCAAAGGAGTCAAAACATTTCAAAAAGCAGATTCATACTGCACAGATCTTAAACTACAATATGCAAAAATCATAAAGTATTAGTTGATTTTCTGCAAAGATGTCAAGAGAGATAAAATATAAAACAAATGCTTTCAGCCTCACATGCCCTGATTATCTTTTTCCACAGCATTTGGTTCCAGGAGATGAATCCTCAGGGTGTTGACTCTAGCAGGCTTCTCTAGATAAACGATTTTCGAAAGATAATGTGGTTTGGCAGCGCTTTTTGTCATGGCAGGCTATATTGGGTCATTTCAGATTCCCACTACTGCTGGTTAGATATTTGCAGCCCTCTGCAGCAGGCACAATATCCTAACAAACTATCTGGCTCTAACAACAAAATAACGATCTGTAGATCTTATATCACCAGGCTATATATCCAAACTGGAATTGCATGGGCAGCAACAAAAACGATGGATTTAGGCCCAGATCTCTGTACTGGGGGTGAATGTTTGACATTGTTCAGCATTCCGTCCATCACTTGTTCTTTTTGCATATATCACTACAGACCAGCGTAGGTTGGAGCAATGTCAGTCAAATTTAAGTTGAATCTGACTTGTGAATACTCTGCCCAAGCTTGCGCATGACTTGTGAATACTCTGCCCATGCTTGCACCTGACTTGTGAAAACTCTGCCCATGCTTGCGCCTGACTTGTGAATACTCTCCCCATGCTTGCGCCTGACTTGTGAAAACTCTGCCCATGCTTGCGCCTGACTTGTGAATACTCTGCCCAATCTTGCGCATGACTTGTGAATACTCTGCCCATGCTTGCGCCGGACTTGTGAATACTCTGCCCATGCTTGCGCCTGACTTGTGAATAGTCTGCCCATGCTTGCGCCTGACTTGTGAATAGTCTGCCCATGCTTGCGCCTGACTTGTGAATAGTCTGCCCATGCTTGCGCCTGACTTGTGAATACTCTGCCCATGCTTGCACATGACTTGTGAATACTCTGCCCATGCTTGCACCTGACTTGTGAATACTCTGCCCATGCTTGTACCTGACTTGTGAATACTCTGCCCATGCTTGTACCTGACTTGTGAATACTCTGCCCATGCACAACAGGCTAATCAAAGCGCCATGCTTCATTGGAATCTAATTGAATATTGCATCTGAATGTCCAGTAGGCTTTAGTAGTGATAACCATTTATAGAAAAGGTCATGAAAGCTGTTTGCTTAAAAACAAAATGACTCTATAACCTGTACAGTTGTGCAAACACTCAACACAGCAAATTTATGTTTGACATACCATATCTGAAAGGCGAGGGGGGAGTTCAGCTAATGCCCATTAAATTCTTGGCCTCTCAGCTGTGACAGACAACTAGCATTGATTCTACCTTTTAAATCAGTTCCTCACACACAACATTGTGGTGTCGCACTGGGGTCCATTATATCACCACTATTATTCAACATCTGCCTGACCCCCTTACCAAACCTGATTAAATCATCCAACCTCACCTGTTACAACCATGTAGATGACACCCAAATCGTTTTAAAAAAATGAATGGTCTGGAAGACCTCCATAGTTTAAAACTTGATGACTGCCTTCGGGCCATAAACATATGGATGAGGAACAATATAAAGCTAAATACAGGAAAGATAGAGATTATGACCTGTTGACAATGACAAAAATACCAGCCTACCACCATATGGCTAAGGAAAATGAGGTCCCTCCCACAATACCAAGAGAAGTAAAAAACCTTTGGGTAATCATGGATTACGACCTATGTTTGAAATCACATGTTAACAACCTAAAACAGAGTGCCTTCTATACAATGAAAGCACTATGTTGCATCCTTCTATACGTTGGATACCAGCATAAAGAGGAGGGCATCCTCACACTTGTAATCTCCAAGCTCGACCATGCCAACAGCCTATACCTTGGCACACCCACAGTCATCATATGCTTAATCAACTCATCAAAATTGCTGCTGCAAAACTTCTTCTTGACTTTCACCGAAAAGAACACACAGCTCCAGTCCTGCAATCACTCCACTGCCTGCCTATAGCAAGAAGGGCAATGTTCAAGGTATTTTGCTTTGTTCACACAGCCTCCAAGGAAAAGGTCAGCTATACCTAGAAGCTAAGTTTAAGCAATAAAAAATAAATCCGGACACTGTGCTCTGGGCTTGTATTGCCACTTACCATACCGCCTTACCATAAGAAATCTGTAGGAGGTACTGCTGTCTCACTTCAAGCTGCCAAGCTCTGGAACAAACTATCAGCCAGAATTCAAAGCATCCCGGAGCATATACACTTCAGAAGACAGTTCGCAAGCATGGCTATTTCCAAGACAACTACACCACCCACATCCTTGCAACAAAACCTGGAAAAACAGCCACACCCTCAAGCTAAATCTTTAGCTTACAATCCACAGATTGGAAACAATCAAACCAGCAAACTACTTTTGATAAGCAGGTAAGTTAAAGAGGGCTGGCCTATGCTTGGCCTGGGTATTATGTAGTTACGTAAGTTCATAAATAGCTTTTCTGGTCCACACTATTACTAATACTAAGACTAAAACCATAACACTCAGAGGTCATCAGTCTACTGTAACTTACACCTCCTCCGTTCAGTTAACGCATATATGCTGCAAGGGTTGTTCATCACCTGTATTGGGCAGCCATTAAACCAGCCCTCACTAAATGAACAGGCAAGGAAAAACTGAAGAGATCTGTCACATGCATCGGGTCAATTGGAGGACTTTAATCTATTCCATGACAGCAGGCCCCAAAAATGTGTATACTATGGGCACTTATTTATATTTCACAATGGCTTTCGGTTATGAAATGATAGTAATAATGGCCATCCCAGCAGCTCTCTCACTTTTTCTCTCCAACAATGACAGATATGGCCCAGAACTGTACACTAGGGGACAGATTTACTAAGAATTTGCGTCTGGTTGTGTCACTTTTGTGGCACAAACCTGACGCAAAATCATCTGTTGTATTTATTAAGCCATGCAAAACCACTTTGTGTGGCTTTGCGTAGTTTACAAAGTAATGCAAGGCATCCTGATCGCTGCCTTGTGTTACCTTGCTTTAGGAAGGCGTGAAGCTTGGACGTTCCCATGCATCGATCCGTGGATTTGTGTGCATTTCCAGATTTATTACTGCTAGTAAACCTGGGAATGTGTCAAAATGCTCTGTCGTCCCCACTGAGGAATAACAAGGAGAAATATATTTATTTGTATTTCTTCCTTTTACTTCCTCATCCTGCAGCACACATAGAAAGAGGAATATTCCTATAAGGATTGTTTTTGTGCGGGAGGGTGCCTCTTCCTGCTCAAAAACAATCCTGCCCATAACACAGGCACCCTTGTACCGTGGCCCAAGGGTGCCTGCATCGCTTCTAGGAAGCACACAGTGTGCCAGAACTCGTAGAACGCAGAAATGTGCCATATCTACGTAAATGTGGCGCATTTCTGCTGTCTGCTTTGTGTTGAAGTGTGTGAAATGTAAGTAAATCTGCCCCAAAATATCTGATTGGACAACCCAGTGCCGTAACAAGCTAAACAGACTATAACCATAGAAAAAGTCCATAAATGGTACTTCAGAGCTGTTCATAGCTACCAGCGTAGTGAAAACTATAAACTGTGTGTCTGTTCCTCTCACACCTCATCGTCCACGACACTGCTATGCACAGCATCTTACAACACGATAACCTCACCTTGGTGGTCATCGCACATGACATGGAAACACTTCCCACATAGGATCATAAAAAAAAGGCAACACCCTTCCAGCCACACGTCACCCTAAATGGCGTAGCTTGCTGCCCATGTATGTACACGCTTCAGTGCCACACACAGGGGTGAGTAAGTGCTATCCAAATGCTGCAATACCATATTTTATTTATCATTAGTGCATTACCAATATTTGTTTTGAGCCTATTAAATTCTTTGTTTACATCACACTTCAGAGTTATAAAACATAATATGTTTTATTTGTGCTTTCGTAACTACAGGTATATGGTGAAATATTTGTACAGGTCATTTACAGGTATTTACACATTTTTGAAGTAGAAACAAATTGACATCCTGCAGTATTTCTTTGACCACTCCATATGCCACCCCACTCAAATTATTAGCCACATCATTATGAATTTGCCGCATTTGCCACATAATCTATCATCGACCTCGTAACACGCAGATTTTATCAAAAAACACATTTTGTTTGTAGCTCAAACAGATCAAAAGTTACCAAAATGCTGCAACATGTGCTGCTATGCAGTGATAGATCCTCCACAAAGGTTCACTTGTCACTATTCAGTTACTTACAGCTGTATTTTGGAACTGGTAAAGGGAAACCTATGCCCAGACAGTGCTAACATGTAAAAATGGCAAAATAATGATATACCATCACAAAATGTGCTCCATTAAACTGCACAAATTGTGTTTTCTTGCTACACGATTTAGCTTATATTGTTGCCTAGTTTAGGCCTTTCCTGTCACATAATTCCAGTGGCTGTGTCTGTACCTCAGAGAGATGGTCACAGAGTTCACTTTATAAAATCCTCTGACTTTGCAGTCAAAGACTGAAAAGTAAACAACATCTCCATCAACCCACACCTCCAAGCTGTGCCAGCTGCCTTGGAATTTGTGGGGGCCAAAAACTATTATAGGCTGGCCCGGCCCTCAAATGCCGCCCAGTAGCTTTGGCCCTGTATAAGAGTAAAACTCCAAACGTTTCAGAAACCCCTTTGTGAATCAAACCCAACGTTCAAAATGTAGACCATGGATACCTAAGCTTGCGTGTACCTCTGTACGCAAACTCCTAGAGTTAGTTAAACTTTGAGTTAACAACTTGGGGTAACTGCCTCTGCACTTAGAAAATAAGAGTGTACAATGGCCTGAAAAGACATATGCAGTGGACCCCACATAGGCTATATTATGTGGTCTATTTGTTCTATGCTCTGTAAACACTCAAAGATTACCTTGAATGACTGAGGCTGGACTGTTAATAGACCCTTTTATGCCAAAGCTACAGTAAGTGCTTAAGTGGATTGAAGATGGTGGGTGTAGCTCTAAAAAAAGTTATGTGGCATGGGAAGAGTATTGAAGAAACATGGACGAAAGGCATAGTCTACATGTACAATTGAATCCAGTGGTTGATAAATTGATAAATAGAGCCTTACCGGCATCTTTATTCATGTCAGTGCAAGCATGACCATTTCTGTCAAGAGCACTATATCCTTAGTGTTGTTGATGGGAACGGCTTCACAAATGGCAGGCCATGGAGAACTATTCCCAATTTACAAAATGACAGGGACCACGAAGAATCATCTCCATCCTCCCCCATGCCGATCAATGATATCAGCATGCCATCCACCACGTTGATGTCATTGGCCTTCTGGATGGTTAGTTGGAAGCAGCCGGAAAGTATTGCTCTGTGCAGTCAGCCAGATTTAACTAAGCCCCCACCACCCCTATCGTGGCCCAGAAAAACGGGAACAGTATTGTTGGAAGGGGGAGAGCCTCCCCTATCCAGCTGTCACTCCCAAAAGGCTTCCTGCTCAAGGATCACAGGTGCACCGCAATCCCCCCAGCAGGAGACCCCATTATGCACCATGGAGGTTTGTATTTGAAGAGGAGAAAGATTGTGCCCCAAGGCATGGGACAACCCCCTTCACCAAGAGAATCAAAATATTTTTGAGTATTTTCCCTTCTCTGAGGGGCCAATCAGACATCCGGTGAGTGGCCTGATGGTCTTTCCTACCTGTCCATGGAAAGGGAAACTATGGCGGCCATTTTGTTTTTGCTTGTCCCTGCCCCGAGGACCTTTCTGCTGACCCGGGCAGTAATTATGACATGAGTGGCACCAATGGAAAGGATAGAGGCCAGAGTCACTCCTTTCCAATTGTGCACCTCTGCCATGGATTTGTGCTCTGGGATTGCAGCACAGACTTCAACCTTCGACCAGGAATCCAACTAGACACCAATTTGTGTGGGGTGGTGGTGATTGGCTTCCTCACATGGGTTGTTCCCACCAAGGGGCATTTTTGGAGTTGGTCCAAAGAGGCTAAAAAGAAAACCTTCTGTAACTATTTTGTTGGCCTTTCACCTACAGGTAAGATCAAATAAAATATCATGCACACACCTTATATAAAAATAGTTGCAATCTAAACCAATCTAATGCATATGCATTGTTCTGGTAGGAAAGCCCCAGATGGTTAATGCGCTCACGTGGATGTCTGTGGGTATAATCAAAGGGCCAGGCCTGGCAGCTTCCTCCAACAATAAAGATCTGTCCAAAGCATGAATTTGGGGCTGTCGGCCTACTAGGGGTGATAACTGACTTTCAGTGGATAAATGGAAATATGTAATTATGTTTTAGTTCACCTTGTTGTGTGTGTTGCAAGTTTAGTTCTTTTTTTTCGTGTAGGTTTACCAGCTAATTTTTGCTGATTGAACACGTCAGACAGGTGAGAAATTCTGTTTCTTTACTGATGCAATTATTTTGCTTCTATTTCCTTTGTACTACACTCTTATTTTCACAACACTACATTCCATTCTCACACACCGCATTGTTAGTGCAATACATTTCTACTACAACCTCTGCATTTTACCTAGCACACAGTATTGGAGATTAAATGTTTTAGATAGTTCAGCGTAATGATATTTCATTGGATGACTTCTGCCCAGGCCCTTATTCAAATGATGGAGGAGAGCTCTGAGGCAAGTTCTGCTACTAAGCAGCATCTGAAGAAGAGGATCAGTGATCAGAATCTGGAGGTGATTTTTCAATTTGTGCAGCTCAGAGACAGTAGAGTTCACTGTGTAGGGCAGGCAGGTACCATCTTTTTCAGGCATACATGCTAAGCAAAAGAGCTTGTTCGACATCAAGATGTACATGTTGTGAGAGCGCTCCACTGGCTGTCTATGTAGCCTGAGAGCATATACTGCGCAATAAATCCTACAGGTTTCCCTTCCATGCCAGGAGCTAGTACGAAGATTGTATGGGAGTTTGTGCAATCATTTCTTTTTAAGGGCTTGAACCTTCATGCAGACTACTTCTATACAGGACTCAACTGCTCAGCGAGCTGTGCAAAGTTGGCACTGTGATATGCAGCACAATTTGAAGTCACCACAAAGAATTTCCAGTGCAGTGGATTGCATTGCAACACACTGCTTGATGCTGAATTTTTATTACAATCTTGCTACTGTAGCAGTGGTAAACGCTACGTCATCAGTTGTGGAAGACATTGCATGGCAACATGATCAGCACTTTGCTGACTGCATTCTTGCAACAGAGAACAATACTTGACCATATCACTGATGCAAAGTTTGCTTTCAGGAGGGAAAGAGGCGGGAGACTGGGGATTACAGTCCCCAGGGCATATCTCAGCTAGGACTGTTTTCCAGCCTGGTTTACTTTGTAACACTCAGAACTGAAGGTCTGTGATACTGATTGAACTGGGCCAGTCAGATTAATAGTTAGTATATCACATTAAAAGGCTGTGCATGGCTATATATGTATCATGTATAACTTGACTGGGTAGGCACCCTTTCATAGTGTTACATTGTTCTCAACTTAAAAGTACCACAATCCAAGATTTCTTCTCAAATTAGATTTGAGTGACTGTGACTACTGACTCCAGTAAACAGGTACAAATTGGTCCTGATTGTGGCCTGCTCGCCACCTTCATCCGCCATCCTAATGTGGAGGATATTCTGTCTGTCGTATTACAAGTGCATTACAGTCAATGCAGTCCACATAACAGTGAACAGGACGTGCACCACAGTTTGGTGGAGTGCCCTATTCCCTTGGTTTGCGTAGAAGAGCTCTTTTGTGAACTTATAAGAGTCTGCCCCATCATGCTTAGCCTGATTTTGGATTGTAGATAAGCTCACGCCTTCCTCAGAGCTTTCTTGAACACTATCCAACTTTCTACCACACACTATGAGTAGTTGAATAAAGTACCATGAGTGCGCTAAATGTGCATGAAATACAAGTCTTCCCATGCCTAAGCAGTCTGCAATGGGAAGATGTTAGTAAAGGGTCACTAGGCACCCACGAGATATTAGTCAAGTGGGACAGAGAAATGAAGAGGCAGCCAAAGCTTAGCGTAGGCGCATATACTTATAGGAACCTCATGTGATTAGAAGAAAGATGGTCAAGGTGGGAGTGATCCATGGATCCCTGCACCAGCCGCTACTCGAGCAGATCACGCCTATGCCTTAAAACCTTCATCCTCTGTATTACAAGTGCATTACAGTCATTGAACAGCACATAATGGTGGACGGGACAGGTGCCACCTTTTTGAGGGGTACCCTTCCCACCTAAACCTGAGACCCATAATCTTTCTGGAGGTGCACTTTCAGGAACTTGCAAAAATCTGTCCCAGCATATTTATCCCACTGTGCAAGTGTTGATATGCTCAACTCTCCAGTGACTAGGTCTCAGAGTATTTTTAGACACCCCTCAACTTTCTATTACCCACTGGATGTAGTATGATTAAACGCTGTGAGTGTGCGAATGCACATGAAAGACAGTTGTTCCTGAGCTTAAGCAGGCTTTAGAACAGGACAGAAAATATACTTGTTTTCTTAGTTTTGCTTTCTGACCTTCACTACCAGTGTGAACGTTGTGTTCTAGGAGAGGAAAAATCTACAGTAAGAAAGGCATTTAAGGGACAATTCTAAAATAGGTTCTCAGATTGATGCCAGCCTGTCCCACTAACATTGTGCTGCAGGTATTTCCTGAACAGCTGGACTGGAGCTGACTCTAGGGTAATGAAAATTCAGCTTCTCCTAGAATGCCTGCAGATTTTCATACCAAATTACCTTCTGTGGTGGGCTGAGGTGTTTTTGGCTGTTTGCTAGCCAGCTCTGTAGGATAACAGTTCCTGATGTTTTTGAAAACTGAGGGCTCCATTTAAATATAGGTGATCAGTCTGTCCTCTGCCACCGTTACTGAGTATTTTACTCCGTCACAGTGACAAAGGTCCCGACAGCCAAATTTAGAAATGGCAGTCGGGCCAATGGACATTTCTAGCATTCACAGAACCGCCGTCCATGCGGTTCTTGTGCGTCCATGGCAACTTTGACGCGTGGCTCTGTCAAACATGACAGAGCAGTACAGAAAAGTTACAAAGTACTTTTTATTTTTAAAAACAGAACCCCAAAGTGGGACTTTGTTTTTTAAAATAAAAAGAAATGCCCCCTTGCCATGGGAGTCATCTCCAAAGACGAGGGGGAGCTTTATTATGTTTTTACTGCCCCATACCCCACCAGGATTTTTCTGGCGGTGACGGGCAGTAAAAACTGATATATGTCCACCCATCTAAATTGGGCAGGCAGACATATTGCCAATTTTTCAACAGTTCTTACTATGTCGGGCCACCAGATAAGTTTGTGTATTGCAGAGACGGAGCGGTCAGCGCATTCTCCACAGCTATGGCCCACCCGCTTTTAAGTATTGAAGACCGACCATTATGTTAGCAGAAAGCGTACTGTTGCGCGGAATACTCTTTCCACCAACATATATATCGGGCCCTAACCTCCCAGGGTGGTGTGACTTGCATGAATGACCTCAAAGGTTGGCTAGAATCACACACTTTTCTCACATTCCTGAGAGGGAAAGTTCCAGAATCTGCAGAGAACTTCACAATTAGCACCCAGCAGGGCCGGATAAGCCTTTTCCCATCAGCATTTTCTCCAGTGAATTAGAGCCCTTGGAGGCCGGATTTAAAGCCCCTAGCCACTCCTGGGGCCTCTGACACTTTCTTGCTCTCCTTGTGGTTAATTGCAGCAGGCCCAGGAAGGCTTCAAGCGAGGGAGAGAGAGGGGGGGGGGGGAAGGACGGGGAAGGTAAAGAGAAATTGATCAGAGAGGGGGGAAGGAGAGAGAGGATGGATGCATGGATTGTAAATTCCAAAGAATGAGTAAATCTAAGAAAATTATAGGCATTTGTCTATGACCTAGATATAATTATTTTTCTATGAATCAGACCCTAAGATAATAGTGCAAAGGTGTAAAAGAAAGTTTTGTTTTTCTCAGAAATCAAGCACAATGATTCAGAAGTAAATGAAAGAGACATGCCACCTTGTAGTAATATTAAATAGGTCACGTTCTATGGTTAAATATATTCGTCATAAAAGAAGTGATTATGATAATACCGGGCCACAATTAGGAAAAAGGCAAAATGATGCACAGTACATTAAGGATCATGAAAATTCATTGAGTGGAAACGTATGTTATGTCAAGAACTGGTGAAGCACGCAAATACCTTATGGGCCATCCTAGGGGAGGGAATAGGAGGCACCAAGTATTCGGGGGAGACAGGAATCAAGAGAACAGCCACGTTTTTATATTTTCCTGAAAGGAAACAGGATCATGTATCCTTTTGAGTGAAAGTGATAGGTTATTCCAGAGGCGGGAGACAAGGTAATAATGGCACGGCCGGCCTTCCAGGTCAGGAGCCACAACTACTTAGAAGAAGGCTGAGTGCAGCGTGGGTGATAGATCCTAAATTTCTTCATAAGAAAGAGGGGCCCTCCATTGTACATGGGTCTATGAGTGAGACATAAAGCTTTAAAATGACAGTACTTTTTGATGGGAAGCCAGTGAAGATTCCTGAGGTGTGCAGAAACAGAGGACTTATAGCAGAGGTTAAGCATCAATCTGTGAATCTACAGCCAATGAATAAAATAGGCAGATACACCCTGATAAATGGCATTGCTACTGTCAAAAAAAAGATTATGAGGGAAAGTTTCCCTTCAAGTGACATCCAGAATGCAGGTGAGATTTTCAAATACAGTTACAGTGGATCTGACACACAGAAAATGAGAAAAAGTAAGCTTACATTTTTCAAAGGGTTGCTGTTTTTATAGATTCATAGATATCTCAGGGAACACTGTAAAAAATGTGGATTTCTGTGTTTATCTAACCCTAATTTGGTGGATCTTCCACAAACAGAATACCCACCTGCTGATGTTTAGAACTAATTTGCAAATTCGCCTTAACATTTTTAACCATTTTCTTCACCAAACAATGTTTCGATAGCAGCAGAAACCCCCTGCCATGCACCCTATCTTCAATATAAGGTGCTGCCTGGCTGATTCCCTTACTCAATTTGCACACAGGCTCCAGTGTTTGTTTGGCACTTTGAAAAGGTTTGTAAACTAAGAGTGAAAATCCAATGAGAAGATGTAGGATTGTTGTTAAATTTGCAACTCTGAGGGTAATGCTGCCTTCTCAATCAACCCGCTATCTTTCCTTTCACAACATCCTTTCCCATTTATAACCATAAAGTTACTTATGGAAAATTCACCCCATAATCCTAATAACTCTGCAGATCTTCCCCATTAGCACCTCTGGAAGGCACATTTTGCATAAATTAAACTTATGGCCTTATTCTCGGAGTCTCGCATTTGCAAACATGAGAGCTCATTATCCGCATACAGCCCTGAGATGGATTTCCACTAACAATACACCTACCGCAGTCTGGGCGCTATAAGGACAGCATGGGGAGGAAAATCCACTGGTGGCTTCTAATCCACAGTTAGCACTTTCTCCTGAAATTGCAGATTTTTCCATGTTCCTCAACTTTAAATCTGGTCATGCCTCAACTGCCCTATGGAGTGATTTGTCTATTTCTGTTACTATGAGGACAACCTTTAAAGTATATTATCACAGACAGAGTGTCTATAGACTCGTGGAGTATGGATGTGATGTCTGGAAGCTGATCTTTATCCTTCCAGTTTGTACAGTTGTGGTTCAATGTTTTCTTGTCCCCGCCAACATTTATTATGCCATGTGTGACCATCTAAGTAAAACTATTCTATATGTCATCTGGTGAAGGATTCTGTTCACAGTTAGCTGACAAAGCACTACATGCACCTAACAGCTCTACACAAGTAGTGTCTGACATCATTAAAACTTGAAAATACCATAGGCCTTCTCGCCACACAGGATGAAACCCAGGCTGGCTGCTTAAGCTCTAAGAAATGTACAAACAAGCACTAGACAACAACTGCACATACAGGAAGAATGAAAATCTGCATGCCACCTCCTCTCCAACTTCCCCTGAGTTTGTATCAATGAAAACTCTACCTATACGGCTATTGATTTATGATATCACGCCTATTGCCTCCATGCGATATTAATAAGAACAGAACATTTGATTTATTTGTCTATACCATAGGCTTATGTTCTTCAAGTGAGGTATGAAGAGTCCAAGTGTTGAAACCTGATTGATTCTCCTATTACCCTTTGAGTTAATTCAACTCCAGTGTCTTCAGTCATGTGAATGAAATATTACAGTAAAGGCTCCAGTTAACATTTTGAGCTAAAAGTCATGCATTCCATGTTTAGAATTTTAAAAGCTTTTCATTGTTCAGAAGTTTAATTTTGTGCATGACATTTTGGGAGTAAATGACTTTCAAGACACCAGAAGGCAAAACAGCATTATCAAATTAGTCCTCGGATATCATTGTTCAAGGTTCCAATCCGAGTCACCATCAGAACAAACTTTGAAACACATTACATAGGCATCTTGTCACTTTAGCATTACTGACTCCTCAGCCCAACAGCACCCCCTGTTCTATGTATTTTCTTTTTGGTGAATTGCACATTTGCCTGAAGAAAGACATTGAATTAACAATTCTTCATTCATCCATGCTTTGCATACACATGGCTAATATGTATAACATGTAGGTTTGTATACACACGTATGTAGGTTTATATGCACACGTATTTGCACTGCTCACAAGTAAGAGACTACAGTGCTACCATTGTGCACAGCCTGTTGAAGTATTTGAAGCACTTTAGTGGGATCAAACAGTGATAACCAAATAAAAATACATGAAGAGCTCATTTCCCGTGGCTCTCAATTGATCTTGACATTGTTCTAACATGTTTTGGTTGTGTGTATCTCTATGAGAAGTAATTATAAGACTGCTGTGTAGCAAATTAATAGGTACACTGATCATGTCAAAGCAGCAATTAAGTCTATACTTCACATCACATGGAAAGTTTTGCATTGGCTAACCCCTAACCACTACATGTTTTACATATGGCCAGCCTCAAACACTCATCGTTCCGCCAATAATCTGAAACTTTGTATCCCACAATGTAATTGGAACAAGTGTTGAGGAAGGTGCTTGGCTTTTTGGGATCAAGCCTGAGGAATTAGTTGCTTAGATCCCTCTAGAACTCTAAGCCAGAGGTCATCCCCCCTTCTATGGCTTTGAAGGGTTTTGAGAACATACTGCCTTAGTCTTTAATAGATTTAATCTCCACTTCAATATATATATTTCTATACTTTTCTGTAAAATGTTTGTATCTGCTTTTTGTTATATATGTTTTTTGGTTTGTCATTTGTTTGTTGAGTTGGCCAACTAGAAGCTGAGTTAAGTCAGGGCATTTTGTTTGTACTTGGAAAAAATAAACAAGCAATAAAAAGCTGATCAAAATGCAAAACTTAAAAAAACCCTCAATGATGATTAAACCAACCTTCCCTGGCAGAAGTTATGTGGAGCCACAGAACAAAGAAGGACACCTTGACCACAATCAAGGAGCAATAGTGATTATTAAATATGTTTTGAGCATCCTAACAATGTTTGGTCTACTTGAACACCTATACACATTAGACCTTTTTGGGTACAGTAACCATTTGATTTCATAAATCAATACATCAATGAATATCACTAAAATAACGTTTTTCTTATGACTTATCTCAATGTGTTTTGGAGCTTTACCTGCCTTTTTTTCATAACTATGCACAATAAAAGTACATTTTTAACAGCAAAAAAGTCTGGTGATATCCAACACATAGCTCTTTGGGAGCCTGAAAATATTACCATTGGTTGGCTTTCTTGATTTTGGAAATTCAATTTCCCGCTATATTGTCTTGTTGGAAAAGCAGGCAAAGCCTCTAAACACACAACATTTTAAACAAATAAAGGCAAATTCAATTATTTTGACCTGGGAAGGATCAAAGGAAAGGTATAACAGAACCTGCTGCAATTGAAAGCTGTGTATTCAGGGCTTGCACAGTGTTATTTATACAGGGAATGCATTAACCCCTGAGCTATTTCAACATGGAATGACTGTGCACTACTCTGTCAAACCTTTTGAGCCAAATCCTAGTGCAAATCATTTTAGAAAAGGGCATTGCATATGTAGTAATTGTACCCCAAAGTGCGTTTTTGCTCACGGTCACACTTATTACATAGCACCGGATCTAGTGATCATGGGTGAATGGGCCTGGGCAGTGGTTTTGGAACTGGCCTTGAGTTCAGCTGCTACTTATGGACCTTGGTCTCTCCACTTTCACTGAGAGGAGATTAGTCTCAGAGTGAAGGGGGGCTAGACACATTCAGTAAGTAGGTGTGCAATGTGTTCTCTGTGACTCCACGCAGATATGCAGCTTTTCCACCTAGTGAGACTTGTGCATTTTTAAGGATGTTTTTTTACCATTAGCCCTGATATCCATTTATCCTGTGATCTCTTAAATGAATAGTCTAACTACTTTTGCTAAGTGTCCACTCTAAGTGCATCTACCCTTCTCTCCCCAAATGATCCCTAGTGCTGTGAGGAAATGGCTAGTAATTCTCCAATTATCTCACCCATGACTCCTGTTGGATTACTGCACATGCATGCATTTTCAGAAGTCAAGTCATGCATTAATCTATGGAAGAATTGATTGAAAATGGAAATGTGTGGGCGGCGGAACACCCATGGAGGCTCGGACTATTGATTGATCTGCAGGCCACATACCTTGTCTCAGATCAATTTACATGCACAGGACAGCTATACATTTCCAGTGTTAACCTTTGTCAAAACCCTTGTGTAGCACGGGACTCGTGCGCAAAATAGAATTTCTTAAAGAGCAGGTTGATGGCTACAAATTCAGAAAGATTTTAATTCGATATTGCAAATGCAATGGGCCATGTCACATACATAGTTTTGTGGCAACAACATTTTTATTGACTGCCCATTTTATGTAATCAGATTTTTTCCACAGGTAATTTCAATTTGTAAAGGGTAAATTTGTAGGTGGTCACACCTAATACTGTGGACCACAATTTTATTCATTAAAACACTATTTGCAAAAATGACAAAAAATCATCATGAGGTGCAATATTGTGCTAATCTCCCTAGTTTCAAACACTGTGCAAATTACTGCTGACAAATAACAGTGATAGCTACTGCAGCAGAGATACTGAAATATCGCTGACATAACACTATGTACTGAGTAATTCCACATAATGCATTCTTCAGAGTCCACCCAGAGAGACTAGGCCTAACTGGAGACTAGGACTTCCTAGGGATTCACTATGGATCTCAGTAGTACTCCAGGCAGTGTTCAAGGGTAAAGGGGAACTGTGAAGCACAGCAATGTGTATCATTAACTCTGTATTCTTGTACATGACGTAAATGTCTGCTATTACATGTAACATTGTATTTCTTTTTTTCCCACTGGAAAATATATTTTTTGCTACACTTTGGGCCAGATGTACAAAGCCCTTGTGCATTTCTTAATGGTCCGAATCGTTATTTTGGCTTGTTAAGAAATGCAAAATGGTCTTTGCTGATGTACAAAGGCCTTTAGGACATTGCAATTTGTGATTTATACCCTGTAGAATAGGAAATCGCAAATAGGGATTACCTATTTGTGATTCCTATTCTGATGTATAGAGCATTTCTTACATGTGATTAGGGCATTTAGGAAATGCAATTACCATCAACTTGAAATCAATGGTACCCATGTGCAATTTAAAAAAAAAGCACCCCAAAATGCTTTTCTTTTTTAATTGCAATAGAGCACACACATGCCCCTTTGTGCATATGTGTGTTCTATATGTGCACAACTAATTTTGGGGTTGCACGAAGGGGGGTCTTTTGCCCATTGCAATCCTTGGTTTTGCATTTCCCAAATAGGAAATCACTATTGGGGAAATGCAAATCCAGTCCATTGACACAAATGCAATATGATTCCTTATTTGAAATTTCCTAATAGCGACTCCTACTTTGTAGGAATTGCTATTAGGAAATCGGTATCTTTGTACATAGCATTTGCATTTCCTAAATTGCGATTTCTATGAAGTCGCTATTTAGGAAATGCAAAACTGCATTTTAGGACATCTGGCCCTTACTCCTGCTTTTGTGCAGAGCATGTTTGCATGGATTTTTCAGGATGAGAATTTATCTACAAGAGCTAAGTGAACACCCACGAGTGTTCACATTTGTGGGGCTTCACCTACTTCTTCAGAAAAGCCGTGGCCACAAATACCCATAATCGACTACTAACCTTCCAAATTGTCAAGTCCTGGCATACTGGCTGATCCCTACATTCAGAAGTACAACTTCTCAAGGTAAAAGCCAATCAATCCTGACTCAACATTCACCGGTGATGGTTAGTGGCACAATATGCTTCTTTCATCCTCTCCTGTGTGAATTGGTTTAGGGTGCCTACCTCCCTTTATTGAGCCTTTCACTGAGATTGGGTTACCTCGATTCTAGTGCCACAGCTCAGTTGTGGAGCAGCGGATGTTATCAGTCCAGTCTGCAGTATTTCAATTCACTAATCGGCTTATCAATATAATAGCTGATGCCTGTAACAAATGTGATTCAAGTGCATTTTCTCTTAATGAAAGAGCTGTAAATCAATAGCAGGCACCAAGCTGCTTGAAGTATGATGATGGTCCTTGAAGAAGAATCCTAATGTCATTTACATCCAAGGCACCACGATGACAGGAAAGAGCAGGACATAGATTGGGGACTAACGATCTCAATACGCCATTGATGTGTTAACGGTAATGCCTTAAATCAAGAGAGGTCTGTGTCAAGCTCTAAAAGAGGTTTTTTTTTTCTTGAAATCAGTAGTAGGTTTTAAAAACAATTTATGGAGCGACCTACTTCAATAAAAAAGACAATCACAAAATCAAAATTTAAAAACAATTTATGGAGCGACCTACTTCAATAAAAAAAACAATCACAAAATCAAAATTTAAAAACAATTTATGGAGCGACCTACTCCGATAAAAAAAAAAACACAAAATTAAAATTACCGTATACGTAAAGTTAATTTGCATTGCTTTCTCCTTTAAGCAAAGTGGTAGAGCCTTTCTCTTTTCAGTAAGACCGCAAGAAGTGCCCAAAGTGTAAGTCCTAATTCAATTCAACAAACTGACTTCATCAGAATGAAATTTCAAGATATAGGTCTGAAAATTGAAATTCCGCAGAAAGAGTGTTGTAACATTTTGTAAATAACTTTACTATATGAAATTATTAACCACATTGCTCTACCGAAATGCATTCATTACAGTCTGGAGCACACAACAGTGAAGAGGATTCGATGGATGGCAACTAGTGACCACGGAAGTCAAACCAAGATCTGAACACAACAGTTTTCACTTGATGGAGGACCAGAAGAGGCAGCATCCTGAAGTTCATTGAGAAGGTAACAGCCGGCCCCAAGTTAGATGACCCCAGCTCTCCAAGTATACCTCAAAAATAACCTTTTGTTTTAAAATGCTTCACTGTGGAGTGTTTCCATGACCAATTAGAGTAGGTGCCCAGTCCAGACCTAAGAGTTAACAACACAGAAACTCAGTAATTCTCAGGCACAATGATTTAACAAGTTTCCAAATTCTAAAACAGACTTCTGGACAAACCGGTGCTGTGTGCGTAACTTGTTGTACAACACGTTGTTCTCAGTGGAAGCTGTGTGTACTTTAGTCTACTTCTAAACCATCATGGAGGCACTCCCTGAGGCTTGACAACAGAGCCCTGGTCTGCCCTCGTTGTTAAACCAAACACACAGATAATGCTTTAATCCATCTGAACCACTAATAACTAACTTTTCTGCATTCCATTCCATTGTTGTCAGCTCATCAATGCATTACAGGCAGAGATATTGGAACGTATGATAACTCTACGGCTAGGGACATGGCTTAGTCAATATTGTTAGGGGAGTGTGAGTCAGCGATTTCCCACCAAGCTACGGGCTACCGTACCTAACTAAAATAGGATGGGCTGGGGCCGCGGGCCAGGTCTTATGTCTATTACTACGAGTAATAGTTGGAGATCCTATCAAGCTGGAGCAGACGTGTTGGCCTTTGCTTAGAAGATTACGTACTAATAAATGATTTCACCTTTATCAAAGCGTGTGGAGTCATCATAACAACTTAGGCGACGACTAGAGGAGAAACCTTTGGATAGGTACGGTGGCAAGGAGCGTCGGCAATCTCAAGCGGGACGGAGGAAATGATCAGACAACTCAGGAGAACCCTTTCAGGTCTCCTAAATATTGAAGGGCTGTGACTAATTTCTACATGCAGTACCGCGCATACTTCGCAGAAGTAGACCAACTCTACATATATTGGGTGCTTTTGATTGCCGGACGTTTAATTTGGTCCGCGCTTGCTAAAAATTGAATGAGCGGGAAGCATAGCTATAGAATAGCTCAATGAGTAATATACAAGTGGAAGCTCAGTTATTTCAAGCTGATTTGGCATTTATGTGACTGCATGTAATGGCTGTATGGTTTACCTGTGCGAAGGCGAAGCACAGGCTGGAGAGCGCGAGGAATCTCAGGAAGCAGTAGTCGTGTGTCCAGTTACTGCTGTTAAATGTCATAGTAGGAGACAGAAGAGTGCAGGTATGGCGTGAGAACAAGCTTCAGGCCACAGACGCGTAGCAAACGTGCAGGAAGCCATCTTAAATTGGGAAGGGGTGTACGAGAGCGAAAGCATGACTTTGGTTTTGAACAAACTATGAGTGGTGAGGAAGATTTACGGCGATAGGCACATCATTGTGAAGCTGCCTCCATCTACTACAGTTAGTCTCACGTTGATAGGCACACCAGTTACCCACCTGCATAAGAGTATATTTTCTGG
The DNA here is from genome assembly GCF_031143425.1 of Pleurodeles waltl. Classification (NCBI taxonomy): domain Eukaryota; kingdom Metazoa; phylum Chordata; class Amphibia; order Caudata; family Salamandridae; genus Pleurodeles; species Pleurodeles waltl. The sequence goes on from NC_090448.1 coordinate 1,144,044,336, forward strand.
CTTCAAAGTGATAGGCTCACCATTTTAAGCCTGTCAATTTACTTAATTTAAAGGATTTTAATTTGCTGATGAATTCACATAAATACTGGACATGTTTAGTCTGTTAATAATTCCTTAATTGTTGACAAGTTGGAGACAATTTTGGGTGTTCCTTTTTTGCGAATTTCATATTTTTCTTTCCATAAATATGTGTGCTTCACAAACATTTTCAAGAACACATCCACAACCATTCTTGGCAAAGTCATGGGAACCTCTCATCAAATTGCAGAAATGGAGGGAGTATTTTTTAAATTATATCGATACTATTGAGGAGGCAGATGAAGAATTATCAAAAGTCAGGGAAAAGAAAATTCTACACTCAATAAACTAATTAAAATTTTGAATCATTGACTAAAAAGTGTTCATGATTTTGTATTTCCTACCATAAAATAACTGGACTATCTATTCAGATAGCTAAGTTACATAATCTTACAAATACATTGGATGTTTGATTTATTCAACCAAGTTTACTATTAAAAGATTTTTTCCAAATTATTGGGTGACTGATTTTCCTCATAACAGGATTCAGAGTTTAGGGTTTCCTGTACCCTCTCACCCCTCTGTTTATTTTCATTGGGCGACTATGAGTGACCGTTGGAGATCCTGACAAGCTGGAGTGGACGTTTTAGCCTTTGCTTAAAAGCTTATGGACTAATAAAGGATTTGACCTTTATCAACGCGTGTGGAGTCATCATGACACCAGGTTAATGGACAGGTTTAGGAACATTAGTTTTAGGTGATTTAGTAAAGTAGGGTTAGTTAGCACAAGGCCACAGTGACAGACTGGGCTTCTTCTTGTGCGCCAGTCCAGTTCCTCCGCACAGCAGTGTAGTTGTGGGAGGCCAAGGAGACCAGGCTTGGCACCAGCACTGGCCCAACATGAGCAGACCAGTCTTGGAGAGGGCAGTGAGAGCTGGGTTAGTAATAGCCTATGAGTCAAGTACCACAGACCTTCAAAGAAGATTGGGCACATACTGGATGCTCACAGTCATGGTCACCTGCTTAGAACCCATACCCAGACACAATCCTTGGGTACCAACTGGTGGGTACACCATAGCATGAGTGCATAATGCTTCTGAGACAATGGAAAATTAGTCAGAAGTGTTCCTACTGCACATAATAGGTGCAGAACACCATCACTGGTGCAAGAGTCCTTCATATAAGAGGTACAGCCACATAACCAATGCAAGTTCTCCTCCTTCACAGAACAAGTACACCACAGCAGCTTGAGTGCAAGCTTCACCCTTTCACAGAAAAGGTATAGCACATTCCTCGTCCAATCCTCAGAAGCAGAAGCCTATCCCTCACAGAACAGGTACAGTCCACCATCATCATTGTAAGCAGCTCTCACAGAACAGATACAACTAGGCATCAGCAGTGGAGGCTTCTCTTTCTCTCACAAACAAGTACAGCATGATAATAGAAGTACAAGTTGTTCTCCTTGACAGATAAATTCTGGCTCTACATCAGCAAAACAAGCTTCCGATATACAACAGGGACAGCACAGTGCAAACACCCTTACCTATTTGATGTGTATGCTTTAGTATGGTTGTGTGGATTGGTAAGTGTATGGATGGCTGAGTGGGTAAATGGTTAAATGTGCAAAGGGACGTGGGAGGTGAATGGTTGTATCGCTATGTGAGTGGATGGAGCTGTGGGTGGTAGGATGGGAGAGTGAGTTGGTGGGCAGTTGGGGAGTTAGGTGGTTCATTAATTTATGTTTGGATGATTGCTGAATTTGTGTACATGGATAGATGGATGAATGGATGTCTGTAGGTGAGGAATGGATGTTAAAATATGACGTCTGTGGATTGATGGGTATTTGTGCATAGGTGAGCTTTGGCCATTTTGTGTGTTAACAGGTAGATTTATGGTTACATTGTGTGTGAGGTATATGTGAATGTCTATGGTGTGTGGGTGTTTGGTATGTGTGGTCAGATCATGTGTAGGTGTGCACGTGCATGTACACCTTGATGTTGCTGCAATTGGAGCTGCTCTTCTTGGCACATGTTGAGCTTTAAAAATGGGCATGTGACCTCGCAGGGCACCTGAATCTGCCTATTAGGCAGCAAAGCACTGTAAATCACTGTGACGGGACAGCACCTACATCTAAGGCCATTGGTACTCCTGATACAACAAAATGACTGTGGTGCTGGCTTTTGTGCACTTACGTGTTAAAAGATTCTGAATGCGACAAACATGAAGTCTTTCATATGACACTGTGTTTCTGAAACTGCTGGCTGAAAGACATAGAAATTATAGAAAACCCAAAACTAAATATTGAAAGTGCGCCATCTCAGAATGAGGTATAACACGCGGTGGCACTGAAAATATAGGGATGACTTGCACAGTCTAAGAAGTAAGCAATCTCAGAATGAGGGATAACATGCAGTAGTACTGGTAACTAGGGGTGGGCGGCGAGCTCTGCTCCGCTGGCGGAGCTAATGGAGTTTTTAGCACTCCGCGTGCAGCACGGAGTTCGCCCAAAAACTCCGCTAGCCCCGCCAGTGGAGCAGAGTGCACACTGCGGAAGCGCAGACTGACATGTGGTAACATTGGTAACAAAGGAGGGGACATAAACATTCTAAGTAGACCCGGGTACAACATACAATAGCACGGGAAACAAAGGTGGCAAGATGCACATTCTAAGAAGTGAGCCATCTCACAATGAGGAACAACACGTGGTAGCACTGGTAACAAAGGAGGTGGAAATGCACATTCCAAGAAGGGATCTGTCGCAGAATGAGGTATGAGACACGGTAGCAACGGTAACAAAGGGTCGTCTTGAAATGAGGTATAACATGCAGTGGCACTGAAAATAAAGGGGTGACGTGCACGTTTGAAGCAAGGACCCATCACGGACTGAGGAATAACATGCAGTAGTACTTAAAACAAGGGGATTGACATGTACTTCCCAATTCTAAGATTGTATACACATATGACTCCAACCAGAGAGTAAAGCAAGTGAACAGTTATCAGAACATTTTATTTTATTTACAGTGCTTAGGAATGACATTATATGAAGATTTATAAGAAACTATTATCCATGTGACAAGGAACTGAATACCTGCACATGTTTGCAATGTGATTCTCAGTATTGGGCAGCATAGTGCTTAGACTGCTGGAGCAATGTGTCCCAGTGCCAGAGATCCGCGCCCAAGGCCTGGCAGAGCATGGAGCGAGAGACAGAAAGGAGCACTTCTGCACCAGTTACCACAGGCATCAGGACCCGCCCGGCACTGCCAGGCCATGACCCAGTTACGGAAATAATCAGGGGGGTGTTCCGCACCATACACCCTCCACTCTCTCAAGCTATGCACCCGTGTCTCACCTGTTCAAAATGCGAACATTGTTAACTAAAAATGACTGGGTGGTTTCCGGGCACCTCTTTGACTACATCCTGGAAAAACCTTATTTTGTGTTCTCCCACTTAGATGTCACATCAGATGCACTGAGCCGCAGCTTTTCTTGTTCGGGGCCATTGTCAAACTGGGAGGTACATTACACCTATGTAGTTTCTCCCTTTTCCATCCAGATCTTAGCAACCAAGGTACCAGGATGTGGCAGTCAAGAATAAAATACATTTTTACCACCTAAGAACTGTTTTCACTTACTCAGAATGCCCCAATCCAGATCAATATAGCAGCAGCTCACGTACAAATAGCAGAGAGTTTTGGCCTAAAGGCGAGCTGTGAGAGCGCTGGTTTGGGGCAGGGTAAGTTGACTATCAGATAGAGGGTACAAACCATTCCATGTCCTGCCAGCCCTTCAGAGGCAGGATCATGCTTGGAAATGTTGTTATTTTGGTATTGGCATTCCACCAGCAAGAAGTACCAAGACCAGGCATCCCCAAAGGTCTGCTAGCTCAGGCCAGGTACTAGTGATCACAGCTATTACCTCACAGCAATATAAAGCGGTTCTGTGGCCACTGCTGGGTGAGAGGGGAAGAAGCGGAGGAGGAGGGCACTGAGTAATAAATGTGGGAGCAGTAGGCAGGATGGCTGCTCTGAGGTTGCAAGGCATGTTGGAAGTGGTGTTCATGTTTGTAAGATCTCACAATGGCCTGGGTCAAAGCAATGATCAACCGGTTGCTGCGGTGCTGTGTGTTTCCCGTGTGTGCACTATAGATGTACTAATGCATGAGGTGTCCAGTTGAAGATGCACACACAATCCTGGAAACTTGATTTACTGTTGATCAATAAATATCCACAAAGCTGATTAAGCCCGATCAGTGAGACTGGGGCTTACTCTCACTTCACCCGGATGCCTGAACACCGCTCACCTTCATCTGCAAAGAGGGCAAAGTGGTTTAATACTCATGCTTCATCTCTGTGTAGCCTGTTGGTCACAGGTTTGACTCTCAGAGGATGGACCTAGTCTCCCGTCCTCTAGTCTCAAGTATGGAAATGAATTGACATATAGTTGGTGAAATCACTATTATTTAGAAAAAAAATGCAAAACATCAAATAACATGCTACAATGTTATGTGGCAAAAGCCACCCTCATGAATTTACCTTACGTGGAGCCTGTTGTGCTCTTTATCCCACTATCGTAGAAACAAAATATTCATATCACTCTTAAGGGGAAACTCTCCTTCTTTCAAGTTTTATTTCCAAAGATCAAAGCATTTGTGGATCTCCATTCATTCTCTCCATCACACATTCTCTAAGCGCCATCCGTATTCATCTCTCCACATTCTATACCCACAACCCATACTCTTCATTGCATATTCTTTAAACTATCCTCACTCTGTATGCTCCATTTACATTGTGCATTACACACAGTATAAATTCCATCCTGAATCTGGATTACACATTCTATACAAAGCATCCACATTCAGCATAGCACATTCACCAACATCCATCCATATTTTGCATTATACATTCTTGAAAGTCCCCCACATTCTGCAGTATTCATCCTATAAAACTGCACTCACACATAGCAGTTCACATTCAATAGAGTAATTCCATATTCTGCATGGCAACTTCTCTAAGACCCATCCATTTGATCAACTCCATCCACGTTCTGCATTACACATTCTATGAAACTATAATCAGATTCTCCATTACACATTATAAAAATTACATCAACAGTCTAGAGTTTGCATTCTATAAGCTCCACCCACAATCGACATTACACATTCAATAAACCCCAATAACCAACACTGTAAATTTTATATAATTCTGCCAACATTCTGCATTACTCATTCCACTTAATATATCCAATCCACCTTTCGCATTGTTCATTTTATAAACTTTCATTCACATTTTATGTTACAAATTCAATAGCCTCTAGCCATATTCTGCATTACAACTATTATAAACTCCATCCACATGCAGCACTATATGGTGTATACATTGAATTTACATTATGCATGCAAAATCCTCTAACATCCATTCATATTGTGCTTCACATATTCTAACAAAAAAGTGTCTGTCCATATTGTCCGTTGCACATTTTTAAACTCCCTACAAATTCTATAAAAAAACAGACACATTCTGCATTGGTTTTTCTCTTAACTTCATCCACATTCTGAATTGCACTTTTTCCAATGTCTGCCACTAACATTCTGGTTTGCACATTCACTAAATCCCACTCACCATATATAAACTCCAACTACATTCTGCATTCCATATTTTATAAATTGCATTCACATTGCACATAGCGTGCATTCTGTCCATATACTGCACTGCCCCCACATTCTGAAGTACACAATATATACACACTATCCACATTCCGCATTTCACTTTGTATACACTCTGTCCACATTCTGCAATTGCACATTATATGCACTCTATCCACATTCTGCAATTGCACATTATATGCACTCTATCCGCATTCTGTATTGCATATTGCATGCACTCTGTCCACATTGTGCAATTGTACATTATATGCACTCTATCCACATTCTGCATTGCACATTGTATACACTCTGTCCACGTTCTGCAATTGCACATTATATGCACTCTAGTCACATTCTGCATTTCATAAGTTATAAAATGCATTCACATTGCACATTACTTGCAGTCTGCCCACATACTACACTGCATCCACATTCGGAATTGCTCATTATATGCACTTTATCCACATTTTACATTATATGCACTCTAAACACATTCTGCATTGCTCATTATATGAACATTATCCACATTCTGCATTGCACAGTATATGCACTCTATCCGCATTGCACATTATATGCACTCTATCCACATTCTGAATTGCACATTACATGCACTCTATCCACATTCTGCATTGCACATTATATGCACTCTATCCGCATTCTGCATTGCACATTATATGCACTCTATCGGCATTCTGCATTGCGCATTATATGCACTCTATCCGCATTCTGCATTGCACATTATATGCACTCTATCCGCATTCTGCATTGCACATTATATGCACTCTATCCACATTCTGCATTGCACATTATATGCACTCTATCCACATTCTGCATTGCACATTATATGCACTCTATCCACACTCTGCATTGCATACAATATGCACACTAGCCACATTCCACATTGCACATTATATGCACTCTATCTGCACTGCACATTATATGCACTCTATCTGCATTCTGATAAAAAGAAAAAAAATGTCTTTGTTTATCAATTTCAGAATGCCGGGTCGCCAATGAGATAGAGACTATTAAAGTTTATGATCCATCTGAGGAGCATGGTGGGATCAAAATACAATGGCACCGTTAAAAGGAAACCTTTTATTTGCTTGGGCAGGGCTGCTTCTGGGCGCTCTCCAGGGTACAGTGAATTATAAACCCAGACCTCTTAGGCTGCCTGCAAAGCAGTAATGGTTTGTCTTAATAGTTTCAGGGTTTACCACCAATGTGATTAAAAAGAGCCTCAATTAATTGCTGAGTCATGTCTGGGCATAAATGAGTAATCGCATTCTAATGGATTAAGTAAAGTAACCAGATGAAAAGGAACCTTGTGTGTAAAAGGGTAATTTGTCTTGAAGCCATCGAAATATATTCAGAGAAGGTGTTGGCCATCTGATAGGACATCTTAATGGTGTCCTTCCAAGCATACCTATCTGTCACTTATAATACCTGGCTGGACAAGAGCAAAGAAGGCCCAACCCCGACATGGATGCACACGGATTTTCACATTTATGGGCAGTGCTTAATTTGAAAAAAAAACTTGCCGGTGCCTGAAGCCCTCCTCTGAAACAAGCGGCTGCTGTAATTAAATGTGGGAACACTGAATAGTGAGGCAGCGTAATCCTGAAGCCATCTCGGGCCTCTTCAATCCATTTACAGCCTCTCCCTGCCCCTTCAGCTCACTCTTTCAGCTTTCTACTTTCTCCCTTTGTGACGCTTTTTCGTCGTTCCCTTCCTCCGCCTTTCCCATATGTGTCTTTTGCTCGCAGCAAATGCTTGAGGCAGAAGAATAAGCGCCGGCCCTCAAAAATAAGTGCTGGTGCTCAGCACCGGAAACATCAAGCACAAATTAAGCACTGTTTATGGCAAACAAAACCTTCACCTTTCACAACTAGATGAATGATAACCAGTGAAGATGAGATCTGGAGTAACTAGATATCAGCTGGAATGGTCACCTCTTCACTTCCACACCCGATTTTCATTTTTCTCACCCCTCATCCCCATAGGCACCATTAAGATGACATAAAGTCCTAAACCTATTTCATTTATTTTACATTTTTCTATCGTTCAGCTCATTCATCATCGCACTTCGCACTTTGAACAATTTGAGTAAATTGCAGGAAAAGGGGGAAGGGGACTTGAATTTGTGGCAGGATCTGGTGCTTCTGCACAAATGAGAAAGGGACAGAACTTCGAAAGGAGAGCAGAGAAGGAATGACGGCCAAAGGATTAAAGGGGTAGGATGGAGGGTATAATTAACACACTGGAGACCCTTAAGAGATAGAAGAGGCTACTGTGAGAAAGTCTCACCACACCATCAAAAGGCAGCAAACCAGGTGCTTTACATAGTGAAGGAAAATAGCCATTTCCCTACAGATTGTCTTTTTTCTTTTCCAGTTGCATTCCAGGATAACACTCCATTCTCCATGACATCTACTATCAGGTACCAGGCTCCTGCCTTTGAACTGATCTCAGCAGACTGGACAGGGGATCAGGGAACGAGATAGCGCAGAACAAGGGGTAGTGAAGACCACTCTTACATCATCAGGACTTTACCTTCTCCATTGTCTTTCTCATCAAGATCATCACACTAGGGGACAGATGTAGCAAAGGGTTTTTCCCATTCTGTGTCAATGGGAAAATGTGTTTGTACATATGGCCCTATGTTCCTTATTTTGCATAGGTCAGGAATATGGATTGCAAAAGCAACCTTAGGGAAATACTTAACGGTAACGGTGTTTTCCTGGACTATTTTTGTACTTGAAATCAAGATTTTACCTATGCAGTGGGGAATCGTCTGCAGTTATGGTCTTTTCAACACGTGTTACCAATCAGTATTCTAATTTTGTGCATTCTTTTGGCTTTGCAAATTCCTCCTCATATATTATGGAGATATTTATGTGGTCAAAAAAACTTTAAAAACAGAACAAACATTTGTGTTTAGTGGCAGTTACGGGGGCACTCCAAATGAAGCTGTATGCAAGCATAGTGAGCAGATCCATAGTTCAACCACATAACATGTTACAGACCACCGTCTACTGATAGGACCTGCGGAAAGGCCATCTTTTCTTATATCACAAACATATTTAGAAGGTACAAAAACAAAGTAAACCCACAATCTCCAACAAAGACCGTACTGGGGCCTTAAAGAGCTAAAGGATTGGAGGTAGCCCAAGTGGCTTCGCTGCAAATCTCTCTCTCAGGAACTCCCTTACATTTTGCCCATATGTTCACATGCCCTGAGTTGGTCTGCCCTGTGTGCCTGAAGGAGTATGTAAGTGTTCCAGAACTTAAACGGTTGTGACTGCAGACTTGACGTATGTGCTGACTATGGGGAAAGACCCGCTTTTGTGAATACCAGCTGGACCAAAAATCAAAAAGGGAGTTTCTGGCAACTGAAGGATATCCTTCTGACCAGAGATGTTGCCGTTTGCCCAAAAACAGGGTACGTTAGGCAATCTCATCTCTGTCTTTGGAGTGAGAAAAAAGAAGTGGAGAACCATTTTTGATCTGCATAGAACCTGCAACCGAATTTGGGCCTAAAATGTAGATGATTTGGGTGAAGGATAACATGATACTGAAGGTTCTTAAGTGAAAGCTCGATCACAACAAAGGCCCTGATTGTTATTAAGAATGCCACCTTAGCAGCTAATACGTATAAGGGAGAACTTGCTAAGGCAGACTTTTTACAAGACCGCATAAAGCTAAGGGAAAAACCCAAGATGTGAAGTGACTGTATATTTTGTCATTGTTTGTGGAAACTGCAGATAATCTAGCAGCTATGGTATAAGTGTCTGACAATGGCCTACAGCTCTCATCAGCTCACAGCATAGGCTCTGGAAGTCTCAGGCCAGTTGTCAAAAACACTTTCAAACCTTGCTCGAAAACCCTCTGGAGAAAATGTTCAATGTGGAGACCTGGGACCAGTCTCGATTACAGCCAGAATCAGTGGATGGCCTTCTAGAACCAGACTCCTAACGTATGAGAATCCCTCTCTTCTGAAGCATCAAACTTTTAACCCCAGAGCAATCTGGAGGAGACAGAGGAAGTTCCACTGGAGAAGTGGCAAGGCAATGCGCATAAAGGGGACAGAGGGACCCACCAACAGAATCTGGGTTCTGGGGAACCACCAACACAATCTGGGTTCTGGGGAACCACCAACAGAACATGCACACCAAGACCGGTAGGGTCAATATGTAGAGAACACGAACAGATTTACTATGGGTCCACCTCAAATCTTCTGAAGCACCTTCGTTAGGAGGTAAAGAGGAAATGCCTTTAACCCTTTGAACAAAAGGGGTGATAACACATCCCCTCCATAGGGTCCTACCATTGGTCATTTGGTTACAAATAAAGGAAGCAGGACATACTTGAGGGAGGTAAACAGGTTCAGAGAGGGCACGGCAAACATTTGTGATATCTGAGGGAATTCTTCAGAAAACAAGCTACAAAATAAGGTGGGCACCTCTAGGTGAGATAACCCAGGAGCATATAAATTACCCTTCTGTTATGGTTCATCTACAGCCAGAGAAATATTGGAATTAATGGGTTATCTGGGCGGCTTGAAAACACTGGGTTTTAGAGAGAGTTGCCACGTAGGAATGTTGATATGAAGTATTCTATATATTTCATTTAAAAAGAAGCTTCGCTAAGAGTTGTTCGGTGACATCCAGATACACAAGAAACCTCTTAAACTCTCTCCTGGATTTAGACCTTTTTGTTTGATGGAAGCCTAACATCATCTTTGGCAGGTGACTTGCTAGGGACAGTAGGTTGTTTTTTGCCAGACCACAATGGCATGCACTTTATTTCCCAGATAGGGGGCACTTGTCCCCACTTGATGACTAACGTCAGTGCTTAATTTGTAAAAGAATAAGTGCTGGAGCCCAATGTGTCATAGAGAGGCCTGCTGCTGATGCTGCTGAATACCAAGAGTGGGCAGTCTTGATTCCACCTCATGCCTCTCATGATCCACCATCAGACACTCCCCATCCCTTTGTCACACCCCTATATGCTTTTTTTATCCCTCCTGTTTTTCTTTGTCACTGTTTTTCTGTCTTTCTCTTCCTCCTTCTTTACCCCTTATGTGTTTTTCTCTTTCTTGCGGTGCATGAAGGTCTGGTGAAGACAAATAAGTGTCAGTCCCCAGAAATGAGTCTCACTGGGCCTCACCTGCAAGCAAAAGGCTCATATAAAGCATTAGCTGACACAGGATGATGCCACTTGTATTTTGTATCTGGTCTTATGAACAGGTCTGGCTCTTTACAGCAGAAGCAAAGGTTAAAAGTGATGTGAAGATGGTAGACAATTACTCTGGTGGGAGGATGGAAGGACGTGTCGAAGGACCACTTTCTGCAATAAGCTGCATTAGAAATTCACCCCAAACATACACTGAAGAGCTACTGGAACTTGCACTCTTGGCAGGCCTCTAGACACCATTCTAGTGACAGTGGATAATCCCCTTATCTGGACATCACTGTGTTGTTAAACAGTTCAGCAGTGTCTTCAGCTGTAGGTAAGGCAAGAGGCTTCTGCTGTGCTCCCTTCCCTCAAATCTGCATCTGTTCTTGCTTTAGAAGTCCTGAATGATGGAGATACAGAGCAGGTGACCTCACCTCTAGCATAAATAGCATATCCACTTTGGCAGAGAATCATGCTACGATGAATAGGATGTCATGCACTGGACACATGGCACTTCTTCCGGTTTGTTGGGAATCTGAAGACTTGTATAAGACTTGGTCTAAGGATTGAAGCCAGGATAGGCTTGAGGTCAGTGGCGCCTGGTGAATTTTTAAAGTGGTGGCACGCAATATTTGGCTATGAGGTTGCATAGCGAGGGATGGGAGCAAACCCAGCGCACATTAAGGTGGTTTTGAGGGAAAGGGGAAGATCTTTCCTGACACATTTTTGAAAAATAGAGGGCAAAATGGTGCATTTTAGAGCAGATGGGAAAAAAAGCTAAGGCTTGGTGCAAAGACAAAAACTTCACTCCTCCTTTTCCAAGTCATACCATGATTTGTGAGCCCCCAGCATGAACTAATGCTGGGTCCTGGCACCTTGGACCACTACAGGGTGCCTGTTCATTCATTCCCATCATGGTCAAAAGTCTGTTTATACTTAAAAAACAGTCAAACATAAGAACTCATTTATTTCTGCAGAAAATTCCACACGCATTCAGAACATCTAAAGTCACTGCAGGGCACCCAGTAAGTGCCAAGTGGTCCGCTTATAAACTGGGAAAGGTTGGCCCAAGGAACCATGAAAGAATCCAAGCACGACAAGGTAAAAATCAGCAATAAGGTGCCTGACAGCCCCTTTGTTTAACAATGTTGACGCATAAATACAACAAGCATTTGCTATGGAATGGGTTTTGCATTTGCTCGAGTTAGTGTTATTGGCTTTGTAAATTCCTAACTGGACTTTTCTTGCCAAATAAAACTAAAATAAAAGTAAAAGAATTGACACAAGCGAGCCGATTCAAAGCACCATGGCTGCCATGAGCATGAGCGCGAAGTAGAGACACAAAAGGAGAAATAAGTTTGCTCACAATCAAACGTATTGGGAAATGTGCAATTACCCATGTAACATGGTCGGTGTCTAAAGTGGTAACAAAACCGCCCCAAGGAGGGACAAACGTAAAGCATTTACCAATATTAACAAAGAATTTTTGGAAGGCAAGCCCACCAGCGAGTGAAAGTGATGGGAGTGCGGTGGGCGTGGTTAAAAGCCCACAATACTTACAACAGGTCAAAGTGCTTGCGGGCTCGACCTAAGAAGAAACTGCAGGTCACAGAGCAGTTCACCTTATGTCCACAAGGTCGCATGACACATTGGTTCGCAAAAGTAAGAGCCCTTGGGAAACAAATGTGATGGTTGGGCATACTTTACCCTTAATGCACATGTGCACATTCGGTGGACAGCAAATCACCAAGTTAAAATAGAGGGAGGGAGCGAAATTTGTTTCGGAGGACATAAAATGTTGGCAAATTTATGCTGAATTCTGAGCAATAAAAGAAATGCAACTCCATCATTTTGCATTATATTTTAGCGCAAAATGCATCCTCACATCACTTTTTGAGCAGAGGATGCATTTAAATAAAAGCACTGCGAGCAACAGCCACTCACATTCTGTTGTTTGAGTGCATTTGCTGTAAATATTTAGTGCAAATGGCACCATTCTCAGTAAATTTTTAACAGGAATAAAGGGTAATTACCTGGCAGTGTGGCATAATTTCACAAACTTTGTGTATGAAGTAGAACGTGAAATTCCCAAAACTGTTACTGTCAATGTTCTCTATTGGGACTCAATAGGAGAGAGGTTTGTATGAGTCAGGGTGAGGAAGAGAAAGATAATAGGATGTCCAGGATGTGAAGGCATGAGACATGCTGCTGAATTGATAGATAATAGTCCTAGATGCCTTTACAGTGTCATTACTCAATGCTTGCAGCACACTGAACTGTTACAGACAACGGTGTCACTGATCAAGACCCGTAGGCAAAAGAGGTGGGCAGGATACATCACTAAGTGATGGCTTTCAGAGCTGTTTACACCATAGTTTATAGATAGCTCTTTTCACATGTGCATTGATCACCCAGGCTAGGTTCAGACTTGTGATTAACAGGGAGGAGGGCTGTGTGAACAGGGAAACTTAAAGAAATGAAGGTGAAAATCCCAGGATTGTTCAACTACGCATTGCATCATGCCCATCAGTGCTCGAGTTGTGCATATAGAGTGTTTGATGGGGACTGTATGCTATGCTGGGCAATGTCTACAAGAGCATAGGGTCAGTCTTTGTGTGGAGAATGGGAGCCAGTTAGGAAGCCCTAAGAATGTCTTGGCAGGGAGACTTATAGTAAAATCCAAAGGTTGGCTCTCGTGACCGGTGATCCACACAAGTTGCATTGCATTTCATAAATATATCGGGTGAACCCATCCCCACCCCCCCCCCCCCCCATCTCCATGAAAGTTTGTCTCCTGCAAATCAGTCTTGATACTGCTCCAATAGGAACTGGCCAGCCTGAACGGCCAGGCCATGTCCTCCCTCAACCACAACGCAAGCAAAGAAAGACTGGTTTCACCCTAGTTAGGACTCATTAGCTTGGTTCTAGTGGCACAGTGAGCACGAGGCTCACGTATGGCCCGAATGAAGAACCCCAATTGCTTTTGCTCCGGTGCAGACAGGACCTGGCTTAGCAGTTCAAACTAGACTGTTCCTATCGGAGCAGAGTCAATACTTATTTGCATATAGCTGGGTCTAGTCTGAGGTGGCATGCTGTGCAAAAGAACGATGGGTTGGAATGGTACCCTGAGTGATGGCTAGTGCTTAGACTTACTGCAAACATCCTCCCATCGCTTTGTGTTTGATTCTAAATAATAAAGTGACGTTGACATCCACGAATCAATAGGCTTTTAGATACTCCAAATTGCAAATAAAGAAACTGAGGACACTTGCCAAAGTATTCCAAGAAAGTCTAATTTCTAGCTTCAGCTAGATTTTGGTTTTATTTAACTTGCTTCTTTAGCTGACATATTTTGCAATTAAGATTGGCATTAGGCTTCAGCTCACAAAGTGTAACACTTTTTAAAAATATACGTATGTGTTGAGCAGTGAGAGATGGATGTTTCCTAGATAGGACACAAAGTAAGGGCAGAAACTTGCAATTACATATAATCTACAGAGCCTCCCATGTAAACCAGGAAATGCTGCTCAACAAAGCATTCTGATTTTGAGAGGTCATGACCCCTGTTTAGGTCGAGCATAGCAGCATGCAAGCGCTGCTCTTCTCGACATGTTGTAATCTATTCTGTTGACTTTAACCACGCCCATCTCATGCCCATCACATTCATTAATTCATTCCTGGGGCTGCCTTTCAAATATCCCTTGATGTCATTGGTAAATGTTTTACGTTCATCCCGCCTTGAGGCTGTTTTGTTACCGCCTTGGAGACTGACCCTGTTACATGGATTATTGCACGATCAGGCATGTACATTAGTATAATGCACTATTTTTCCTTTTGCCTTGCTGCTTCACCCATGGCGGTGTGTTGTTTCTTCGTCTTTCTTGGTTTCGGGCATCCTGATGTTTCTTTGAGATGTCTGGGGGGGGCTTTTTATTTATTGTTTTGCAGTTTTATGTAGCGCAAACTCAACACAAAGGTATTGGAGTGCTTTATTTATGTATTTCTTTTGCAGCTTTATATAGTGCGAACTCTATACAAAGGTATTACAGCGCTTTACATGAGCACCGGTTACATTACACAAGAACAGATTCATCTTTGGAAGCAAGGGGAGATTAAGTGATTTAACCAGAATCACAGGATGTTGAGCCAGCACTGAGACTCGAACCGTGTTCCCCATTTTCAAAGTTGGCAGCTCTGGGCCCTAGGCCACTTCCTCTCTCCTACGGTTCTTTGTCTGGTGCGTGTTGGGACAGTCTGGAAATAACTCGTGTTTTTTTAATATAGCGCTTCGTAATACAGGTTCTGCCTTTTCATAGTGCTACAAAGCAGGTGCCATTGTTAGCAAAATTGCTATAATTAATTTGCAGTTATACTGCCTCTTCTGTTATTCTCTTTGTATACAGTCAATGTTTTTAAAAGTTAGGCTGGTATTGCCAATGCAGAGGTATAATTCCTTTAAAAGTTTAACACACAGAAATATATGGCTGCCCCTTTTTCTTTGCTCCTAACTCTTCTGACCCCCCTCATTCTCTGGGTTAAATGCCATGAAGGTGCCTCTTTGTGGCTTGTTTAGTGCTATAAAAGTTTAGGTAAACACACTAGAAAGGGTTGCATCTCTAGGGTATCACAGCCAGCCTGTAGAAATGAGGCAGAAACACTCCCAAGATGGCGGCCTTGTTGTGCCCTCTCACCTTCAGCGACAGGCCTGCCATGCATCCACTACACTCCAAACCAAAACTCGTAGGTAAAAGACATTGTCATTTACAATGCCAATAGCTCTAACTCTCCCAAATGCGAGACCTATTGTTTTGACTAATCCACTTCCCTTTTAAGTCATAGAAGCAAACTGATGCCAGTTTGCAGCAACAGGCGCCCGAGCCAGGCTTAAGTCCTGCAAGGACACCTTCAAATATCCTTTCAGTGTATGCTAATCATGTTATTTGTGTATTTAAAAGGAATCCCTTGGCTCCAGACTTTGAAACAGCAGGATGTGGCAGAATCAGAAGCCAGCGAGCAGGCTATTCTGCTCTGCGAGGGGGTCTCTACCCCCACCCCCACCCCACTTAAAAACATCAACAGGCTTAGCCATTCGTGCATGCACAGCGTCCTACTGCACGACGCACGGGGGCAATTAGTCATTCTGCATCACAGAGGACTCAGGCACAAGTTTCAAAACGTGCATAAGTAATGCAGGCGGCTGAACGGTGCAGTTTAACTGGTTAGGGCCTCAGATAACTTGACTTTTCACTGCACTCAGTCCCCAAGTAGTACACAGGGACAAGAGGCACCACGTTTTTCGTTTTCCTTTCATTTTATTCATCCTTTCAGTGTCAAAAAAGTGCTGATTGAGGTGAACGGTTCGTAATGTTCAAAAGTTAAATCCCACTGCAGAGTTATGTCAATACAGAGTCTTTAAATACACCGATGCTGTGATCCCTGTGTGCCATACACTATGTTCTCACAAAGTTCATACCGATGATCTATAACAGTGCCTGGTTGGTCTCCTAGGGAGATGCACCAGTCTCTAAATAGAAACTTAGCCCAGGATGAGCGCAAACCAAAGTTAAAAGTTCATTTCAGAACTCTATATTCACTGAGTAAAGTGGCTCAGAGTCCGAGTTTATGGAAAAAGATCAGGTTTCTTACTTAGACTAAGTTTGTTTGAAATAGTATTAAATCCTTATATTCTAAGTCCAAAACAAGAGTATGAGTACTCGGAAATGCTCTTTCGTGCCACAGTTCCACACCAGCTTCACAGCGTATGCTTAGAGTTTCATTGCAACAATCTTCCTACCTAGTAATCGGTATTTAAAACTGACGACCTGATGATGTCAGCTTTCCCCGAACACATGAGCTATTTGTTCAGGTTTGTCGAATAATGTAAAATGATGAACAATACTGTTATCAATGCATCTGATGGGTGAAAAGCCTCCTGCAACAAAAAAATATATATATTAATACTGCTTGGGCCCGAGTCACAAAGGTAAACTTAGAAGTTTAAAGGACATATATGAGTAGTCTCTTTACGTCCACACCCTGAGTGCAGATACTACTCGTAAATACCCTTTGTGAATTCCAAAAATTAGTAAACTTAGACCAAATATCTAAGTTTACCTTTGTGAATCAGGCCCGTTGTCTCTAGTACCTGCATGGGCAGGTGGCACTCTGCACGACTAAATAATATTTGCCTTATGGACAGGCAGATAGGATCACTGCTTAATTAATGCTAATAGGGGCAGAAGCCTTATTGTGCCTTTGCAAATGCCCACAAGAGGGCACCAGATTGCAACAAATCTTTTTTTTAAAAGGCATTGTTCCTAAGGGAAAGGGTATTTCTCTTTCATATTTTAACTACGCACTGCACTTTACAAGATATACAAGAACTTTGAGAATCTGTACCCCCGCACACCCTTTTTTGTGAAAACTTTGGTGATTTGAATCACAAATTCACACTAGGCATTTCTACTATTTAAATCAACAATTATGCTTGAATAAACTAAGGCAAATAATTATTCATGTGCTAAGCTTTGTTTAAATCTGTTCAGTTAAAAAAAATGAGATTATGTTAAGTTTAAATCTCCAATACTTAGTTCAGCTAGAGGTTTGCAAAGTGTTGGAAAACAAACTAAATAACATCTATTCTATTAAGTTGGCGCCTATGCTATGGTGACCATGTCTTTAGACCGTCCATGTCAAACTGTGATTAGTCTTTTACTCCCAGCAGCCGGTAGCTGAGGCGGAAGCTTTGTTTTAGAAATGCTGATTGAAGTGACAGCTTAATCAGTCCAAAAGTTCTGACCCGCGTTGGCATATTGCATTTGGTAACTGTATTAAGGAGCTTTGGGCGATTGCGTCTTCAGTTCATCGATCTTTGTCAAGAGGCTGACAATGAAAGATCACTTGAGACACCTGCTCTGCATTTTAAAGAGGAGCATCTGTCCAGAGCAGTTAAATATTGAAAGCTTGAGGAAGGAGTGCCACACATCACCCACGGCAGTGGTAAACAAGGTTAACGAAGAGGGTGCACAGAAGGATGGAAAGAAAGAGAGAGGGAGAGAGGGGGAGAGAAAAAGAGAGGCATTGAAATATTTAAGTAATACTCGAGGAAGATTAAACAGAACTTGGGTGAAAATGTGACTGCATAGCGGTTATCACTCACTTGACACAGTGGAGTGGGTTGAGGTGTGCCGGTTAATGAACAGAGGAGGCCATAGGAAGGAAAAAGCACTTCCGTGTACTATCCAAAAATATGTCAATTTGTTTGGTAGCTTTGGCATTTAGGCATCCTCTCTGTTGGGGGTTACATACTTGGATTTTTGATGTGTAGTTGTAGAATGTGTTTTGTAAACAGTTATCTGTTGTACAGTTGCTCACAGCTTGTAACTTACTTGGGCAGCCGAGATGCTACTCACCAACTGAGCATGGTAATAAATTACCAGTTCAATCGGTGCTCGTCTCATTTTATGGGTCTCTGGAACATGCAGTAGCTTCGCCATTAGACGATACCTTGAGAGCTGCCTTGGGGTCGGGAGCTAAGGTAACTCAGTGTGGCCGAAGTAACTTGGATATTACACGCAGTGACTACATCGAACGGTCGGAGTACAGTGCTCCAAACTATTACCCTTTTAAAATGTAATGACTGGACTCGGTCATCAGCCAGGCTCTGACCAACCTAATGGTAAATATCAAACCACTATTCCTTTTCTTTTTTTATGTGTATAGAAGGTGTAAATAAATGTATTATGTTTGGTTAATTAAAATCTTACATAAGATGCAGATGATTGATAATCATAATGTGAATGTGCTTCAACCAGCATTAAAAAAATAAAAAAATTAACCATTTAAAATCTCTTAAAATACATCAATAAAACATTTAAAAATAACAGGGCAGACCTCTGCGGGTTTATAAGCAAGTTTGTGTTACTTCAGCAGCTGCCCATAATGACCCAAGTTGGTGGTGTTGTGCTGAGAAGTTTCAGCCAGACAACGCGAACGAAACATTCCTGCAATGTGAGGTGGTCCCTGGAATACATTAGTGACTAAAGACTTGAAATACCCAAAAGATGCTGTTATATCTAACACCCCATTAATGACCTCATTGACTCCATAAATGAGTGAGAGATGTTAACCATGAGTGCAGTTGTGGTCTTACTGGACCGAGTTTCCTGGTGACTTCTGTAAAATACTCAGCAGCTCGACAAAAGTCAGTGATGATCACCGTATTCACGCAGTACCTCAATGTTTCCTTGCATCTGTTTGAGTAGGACATGCCTTTTCCTGCTCATAACTGAGCAGCAGCAAACAATATGGAGGATGGGTTCCTGCTTGTGGTTGCATGACCCACACCGATAATTCAAAGACTGATATTTGTGATAGGACCGCTGATGTACGTTTATTGGGAGCCGTAGATATAAATAGAATTATTGAGATACGCATTGGCTCTAATAGATGCCGCTTTGCAGTCATGCCACTGTGTGAATCCATGGTGCTACCCAGGTGCTTGGGTTTAGCCAGATCTAAGGGGTCTGCAGACCTGCTGAGCAGGTGAACTTGCATTTTTATGGTGGATTTGAAAGCTGAGTACAGAAGATTGCTTTTCCAGATGTATTGTGCCTCCAAGTTTTTAACTGAGTTAGTTAGATACATGGCCCATGGGTTTGAAGCAGGACAATCACCTATCAAGAGAGGCCTTGCTTTTAATGTTCCTCTCTTTGCATTCTTGACCAAAAAGCAATATGCTCAAAGATTTGATTTGCACACAAGATCTTGGTGGACTAGGCGAAATTCCAGTTGCATTTGTGACCTGGCACATCTCTGAGGTAGATGAAATAACTTTCTGAAAATATTGCACTGTATGAGTTCTAGTGTTGGCGCGAAATGACCTGTAAAGCATTGATGACCATACATTGAAGGGATTCATTATCCTCTGGTGATGCTCAGAATCAAGCTTGCTGATAAAGAAAAGAGTTCTGTGTTGACCCTGCAGAGCCCAAATGCTACAGCAGTTCCTGTGTGTTTCGCCTTTGACAGGTGATATCTGGGTAAGCCTTTTCCCGTGAGCCAGCTGCCCAAATATTTGTAACCTGTGCAGTATCTCAGAGTTAAAGGGCCTGAAATCCATGTCTTTTCAGATATTTTGGGTGTTTTTGAAAGATCATAACACTTGACTTTGATGCACCCTATTATAAATGTTTTTTCACAATTATATTTGTGTAGTTTACTTAAGGTCTTTTGCAGCCCAAAGTATGTGTCATAAAAAATGCTGATGTCGCTAGCATACTGTAAAATTTGTAGATAGGCAAAATCTTTGAAGGGAATTATCTCACTTTTTCTAGAGATGCCCCAATAGCTACAGTGTAAAGGCTGAAGAGGAGAGGAGCGAGGATGCACCACTGTTTCAGGTCCCTTTTGGTGTTTTTGGATTTTTTTTTTTGAGACATTCGGCCCTTTCCCAAATTTCACTAGAACCCAGGTGTCTGAGTACAGTGCGATAATGGCTGTGAGTAATTTGGTAGGAATGTCCCACGCTGCCAGCTTTTCTCACAGTATTTTGTTGATCAAATTTATCAAAGGCTGCAGTGTAATCAATAAAGCAGACGAATAGTGAGGGACCTGTGAAGTTGATTGCACAAAGAGCCAAAAAGGATCATGTCACAATTTTATGAGTCAGTCTGCAATTTGGTCTGAGACCTTTTTGGAAAAAAGGAATAATATTGTTGTTGTTTGACCAGATTGCGAGCTCATGAAGCAAAATCTTCACATAGGCCTTACCCTCAATATCTACCGGAGGAATTAGATGGTAACTTGTAGGGTCCGCTCTTCTGCCTTTATTTTTGTAGCAGGGGCATAAAATGGATCCATGCAGGAGTCAACAACTGGGCTAGTCAGAATTGAAGCCGTGTATAAAGGGCTCACAAGGGCTCGCCGGAGTCTTTGTTTTATTTAAGCAAGATTGTTGGAGTGCCATTCACACCTGGAGACCTACTTGAACTAAGTTGCTTAAAACTTCAGTGGCTCTTTTTGGATGAAAAATGCAGTCACAGGTTTAGCGCCTCTCTTGATGAGTTTGTTAGATGGTAGTGAAGAAGTAGAAAAAGTGGTCTTACTTCCATCAGTGTCACAATCATCATAATAGAAATGTGTGATGAAACTTTCCTAGTTGTCTACTGATACTCAATTTTCTCGCTGTGGATTCTCATCTTCTTCTAGGTTTTTTAAATATTTTCAAAATCAAGAGTGATGTTTCAGTTTTAGAACGTTGAGAATTTTGAGCCACTGATTTTGACGTATTTAATTTTTGCTTCCCAAAAGCCCCTTTTGTAATTTGTTTTAAGTTTATTAAATGCTCCTACAAGGGTAGTATCAGCTATGCCCTTCTTTAGGGTTTTTGTGAGTTTCGAGAGGTACGCTTTTCACTTCCCAAGCTCTAGCATAAGCCATCTTTCTTCTGAGCCGATTGGACAGAAGAGGTTATTACACAAACTTGTGAGGCTGACAGAAAAATGTCAGATGATCGTTGTGCGTCATCCTTTAAGAGTGCTTTTTGCATGGATTTAGTTAATTTATTGAAGTGATGTCATAAGAAATTTACCATATGGATAATTTCTCATCATATTTTGCAGTCCATATTATTCTCCTCAATTTACTATCTGCCGAGCTGTAGTTGAGGTACTGTAGATCATTGTCTCTTGAAGGGGTGAAGTTCAGGATTGTAACAATGGAAGAGAGGTCATTTTCAAGGCGTTTTTAGTCCAAAAAATCCTGCCAGTGATTAAAGGGGAACTGGAATAGATAGGTATAATCTAGGATTCAGCCTCCGCCATTGAAGTGTTGAGTAATCTGGTTAGGTGCTGTAAATTTGCTGCATATTGTCAGTCGTGCAGCGACAAGCTAGTGAGAAAAGTCCTTGATTTGTTTTCCTAATGGGTCTTGCTTTCCCAGAATGGTCCTTTGAGAGTTGATAAGACTTGTCGATCCTGAATATGTAGTGAGACTAGGATCATAATACTGCAGTATAAGACTGAAATCACTGGTTATAAGGTCTGAGAAATTACAAATGAGGGACTCAAATTCGTCTAAGAAACTGCAGGTTTTTTTTTTAATCAATTCTATGTATGTTCAGGTATACCTTGATCAATAATATAGCTTGAAAATAGAGCACAACGACTTTAGATGTTTCGTAGTAGCTTTTATAGAAGTTGAGATATATATATGGACATTCCTCCCAACAATCTGCCAAATTTTCTTTGTGAGAGGGCAGGACTGGCAAATACCTGGAAAAAATCTATGAAGACTGGCGTTTTGCTCCATGTCTCCTGGAGACAGAGAATAGAATGTCCCATTTGTTTCATAAACTCTGGTGTGCTGTGGTTTGAAAGTGCCTCTTTTTTTAAAACTTGCCACATCCCATGATAGAAATGTGATGTTTTTTTCTGTGGCTCAGTGTTCAGGCAGTTGCTCTAGATTTTGGGTTCTCGTTCTCTCCAGTGTTGAGGATAGCCAACTCCAGTCGTCTTCCCGATGCTTTGAAGAGAGTAAAGGAGCGTGGCAGTGACGTTGATTGCCCTTTGTTATCATGATACGAGCTGCCTCAATTGGGTTGAAAGCAAATTTGTGGGCTCATTGCGTTTCTTTTAGAACACTGCATGAAGCTTCTTTTGTTGAGGTTGTTTAATGTTGAGCAACTAATACCACTGGATCTCTTTCCCTTTTTTGCATAAGGTGGTCAGAGAACTGTTGTCTGTGGTCGAACATCTGTTGCGATATATCAGCGGTTTTACAGGTGACCAGTGTGACCTCCTTTTGTGCATTAATAGTGCGTTGGGTAAACCGTATGGTTAGAATATCATGAGAGATAAGAACGGCCAGGGCTGGAATGTGCTGGAGAAGGCAGAGGATATTCCTGATGTCTTTGTTTCCCCTGGACGTGTACTCTGGAGAAAAAATCAGTGTGCTAGTGGGAAGATCTCTTTCCAGTTGGATGGGATTGGGGGACGTTGTCCCGGGGCCCAACGAGTAGTTGGTATGAGTATCCCCTACCGCTGTCCTCTTGTTAGACGGAGTTACAGGAGCGTGACCAAGGGATTGTCGTAGCGCACCGTTGTTACTGACCCGCTATGGGGGCAGTGTCAGGTGAGGATTTTGACTGGGGCGGTACACCTGTCAATCGATAACACAGGTGTCCTAAGGCGAGCTCAGGGACGAAAGAAACCACCCGCAGACCAGAAGAGCAGAAGCTTGCGATTTTTAAACCACTATTGAGTACTTTCACTTTCCTTGTATCAGCTAAGGTCTGTGCCTGTACATGTTTCTGGCTCCAGGCTCTTTAGAACAAGTAGTGTTTAAATATAGAACTCTGGCTTTGTAATGTCCATTCTAAGGCACTTTTCCGCTCACATCTTCCACATGCTTTTAACACCTGCTTTGAAAGAAATCTCTTTATCTTCAGCTCCTGGAATATGCGAACTGATTTATAAGGTAGTCAGGCTAGCGCCTCATTGAGCCTGATCATTCGCTGCACGATTTACTACTCCAGTGAGTATCACTGTTTTAGCACAGGAGACTAGAAGCTGGTTAAAATAGGCTGAAAAAAGCAGACTGCAAAAACTGTACAAGGGAGGCAGGGCCCTCTATGGGTCCAGGGGGAGGGCCCCCCTCCAGGTACTTTGAAGGGTGCCACACTCAAGTTTCGTTACACCACTGATGGGTCACACTGTTTTTGTTGGGGCTGTGAAGTTAGGTGATGTGCCCAGAGTCAGAGGGTGTTGAACCGACGCTGAGATTCGAACCGTATTCCCAGGTTCACAGTCATCACCTCTGGGCGTTACGCCACATTCTCCCCCCAATGCCTTCCCCTCAGCAGCAGTCTGGTTTGTTTAACACACTTTCAACGGTTCTAAAAGCAGCGTAGTACACCGGGCCTTAGTTTCTATGTGCTAGGCTCAAGTACCCCACCCTCCAACGCTCAATCGTCATTTCTCCCACGAAAAGTCAGCGAATACCTCGCTCTTAAGGTACACCCCGCAACCGAGTCTTTTTATGTCTCTACAGTAGTCATTATTTTGGAATTTGAATCCCTGGCAGGGGCAGCAATGGAAAATCATTCAGCGATTCATCCATACCTAGAGACCCGACTCTTGTCTGTACCACTTGTATGCTTACCTCCCACCGTTCCTTGATCCGCGCCATAAAGTTAGATTCGCCATCTACGCAGTCATTTAAGTGAACAGAACAAACACCCAAGAGATGCAGAAATCGATGCTGTATATTGTCAACGCTCCTGCAGGCAAATACTCCTTTTATTCAACGCAGCTTTGCCCATCTGCGCTGCACGCAACGGGAATGTTACACTTATGACTCGTGCACTAAAGCTCGCAATTACACCTCTCCACCTTCTAGCCTGACTGTGTGAGTAGTGGCTTTCCAACGACCTTTAACAACAACAACAAAATACACGAGTCACGCACCTACTCGGCGCACAGCCTCCCACGTTCCCTAAGCAGAGTGGTCATAGCGCCAGCCGACCTTGACTAAAGGTCATTTTTCCATGATAACCACGATTTTCATATTTTGTCTAAAAATAACCCCCCTGCCTTGACTGCTGCCAATTCATTGTTTCCCCCTGGTCGCTTGTTACTCGCATTGACGTCAGCGTGTCCTTGCTAACTCTAGCTTAGTGGTCCATTGCCTAGCAACGGGGAGAGCGGGCGCGCGCTCTTCCGTGCGCCGGTTGCACTGTGGAAGCATCTCGTATCTTTTCTGCAGTGATAAAGTAAACTTAAAAACAGGCTCCGTCTTCCAGACTGGCAGGGATGCTGCCCTGGAGAGTACCAGCGCGTCTGCTCCGACACAGGAGTGTGCAAACACAGAGGAGCACGCACAAACTCGAATCACTTATAAAGTGCCATGACTGGTGTCTATATTTCATTTTAATGAACTAGAGCAACGATGTCACCACGGGAAATTGTAATCTAGTACATTCAACCATCTAAGCACACGGCAAATAACTTGTGTATTACACGCTAGCATCTATATAGCGCTCCATACCACTGTTGAGGGCTTGAAGCGCTTATGTTGGGAATAAGAGGCTATCCTGTAAAGTGAACGTGTTGCTAGGGGTGGTTTTGTAGTGTGCCCCCGGGAAGCATTGTGTTCAGTTTTGCAGGGGAGCTCCAATCATATTGCTGTGCTGCAGTCAATGACTAATGCATCCTTGGTAAAGTTATGTGTGTAACCTACAAGTCACTGGTTAGAATTCAACAAGTCCACTCAGTCTTTCATCCTTCCAGGGTCGATACAAACGTACCATTGAACAAGGTAATAATCAGCACATCTAACAAGCTCACAGAGAGAAGACAAATCATAACTTGCACCAGGCTATAAAAGGGAATCAATTCTTAGGTTGCCCCAGACGGACAAAGCATGCAGAAGGAAGTGATCGACTGAGTCTGTTAATGCAGCTCTTATATGTTGAAAAGAGCAGCAGTCACGCGCCTCCATAGGAAGCTTTCTCTGGACTCAGCTGCTCAGTCTAGCTTGAGAAGAAGTTTCAACACCGGGCAAAACGGCCACCGAAATCTTTCCCAATTGCAATCTTTTACAGACCCTCATCGTCTTTAGTGATGTGCACATGTTGGTGTTTGATCCTCCAGAGGGTACTGTCAGTCATCCTAGCAGGGAGGGATGACACCAGGCAGGAGACCAAACTGATGACATCAGAGATGGGCAGGAAACTGATGACATCAGACGCCAGCTGAGCGTAGGGTGACCACCCGTCCGTAAATTTCACGGACTGCCTGTAATTTCGCACTGCCTTCCGTTGTCCATGATGAAAGGCTTAGCGGACAGCATTCGTCCCTAATTTTAGCCTTTCACCTAAAGGACAAGGTAAGGTAAAGCAAAATTAAGGGCAGATCAGTTTCCCCAGCTGGATTGAAAGGCAGGGAGTCTCCTGTGCTCTGAGGGAGGGAGGGGCAGACATAAAAGAAACAGACCTTCTTGCCAGGGTGTCTCCTTCCCTAAAGAAATGCAAATGTGCGGAACTGGTAAATCTGCAAATGCAAAAGGGCTTGGAAACCTGCATTGACTTTAATCAAAGGAGTCACTTGAAGCTTTCTGATGGCAAAGATATTTTCTTTTAGAGAGGTACTGAAATGGTGTTCCAAGGTGAGTTGTGGAGTGTGTGGTTCTAATGGAGTGCTATACATTTTTTTGGTAATAGGTTTAAACTGTATATTTTTCAGATCTGTATTTGAGAAACACATTTTTTTTATTTAACCGAAATGTATTTGCGCATTTTGTAGCAGCCTTTATTGTGATATAATTGTATTTATATAGAGCTTACTACCCCTGTTAAGGCATCTAATGCATGTTTAAAATAAGGACTTACACATTCACAGTTCTTTCAGGGACCTCAGTACCTCATAGTACTAACAAACATTGGCAAAGCCAATAGGTCTTGTCTACGAAAGAGTTATTGGCTTTGCTAATATGTTTTAGCCACTAGCCATGTTATACACCAGAGTGGCTGCTGTTCAGCATGGCTTAAAGTTAGTGGTGTAGTGGTATGGAGTAGAGTGGCATAGGAGCAGTGGCGTACAGTCCAGTGGTGCAGAGTACAGTGCAGTGGGGTACAGTACAATTGTTTAGAGTGCATTGGCATGGAGTGGCTTGGGACAGAGTCAAGTGGCATAGAGTGCAGTGGAGTGGCATACAATAGAGTGGCAGAGAGAGCAGTAGTGTAGAGTGGTTCAGTGGCATAGAGTGCAGAGTAGACTCGCGTGGGAGAGAGTGCAGTGGCATAGTGTGGAGTGTTGCAGAGTAGAGTGGCATAGAGTGCAGTGGCATAGAATGCAGTAGTACAGAGTAGATTGGTGTACAGTACAGTGCCGGAGAGTGCAATGTTGCAGAGTAGAGTGTCAGTGCAGTGATGTAGAGTGGAGTAGAGTGGCACAAAGAGCAGTGGCGTAGAGTGCAGTGGTGCAGAGTAGAGGGCAGTGGCGTACAATGCAGTTGTTTAGAGGGCATTGGAGCAGAGTGCAGTGGCATAGAGTGGCATGGGGTAGAATTGTATACAATAGAGTGACAGAGAGTGCAGTAGTGCAGAGTGGTGCAGTGTCAGAGTGTAGAGTAAACTCATGTGGCATAGAGTGGTGTAGAGTGGTACAGAGTGGAGTATTGTAGTGGTGCATTGTAGAGTAGAGTATAGTGCCTAGAGTGCAGTGACATAGAGTGCAGTGATGCACAGTACAGTGGCATAGAGTGCAGTGGCATATAATGCACAGAGTAGAGTGGTGTAGAGTGCAGTGTTGCAGAGTGGAGTGTCAGTACAGTGGTGTAGAGTGGTACATAGAACAGTAGCATAGAGTACAGTGGTGCAGAGTAAAGGGCAGTGGCATACAGTGCAGTGGTTTAGAGTGCACTGATGTGGAATAGAGTGGCATGGGGAAGAGTAGAGTGGCACAGAGTGCAGTGGAATAGAGTGTATTGGGACTCTACATTGGGAGCCTGGGCTACCAATCAAAGATAATAAACAAGGAGGATGAAATTGAGATCAAATGGGAGATCCACAGCAAGTAATTCAAAGGGTTGTTGCTAAAAACTGGATAAATAAAGAAGAGAAGAACAAGGTGGGACAATTCCTAAAATCAGGCAAGGTGTGTCCACCAAGACTATCGGAAGGTATTGGGTACCTGGGGAGTTGTCTCTGCACACAGGAGAGAAACAGAAGAGGCACTGTCAAGTGGTTGAACAAGCAACACCCATCCACCTTGGCAAACTCTTCTGGTGCAATGATCCGCTGTTCGTGCTTGTGAAGAGTGAGCAGGGGCCAGACCCCTTGCAAGGTTGTGCAAGGCAATTGCCCGCTTTGTCCATGTCTTTAAATGGTTTTGAAATTGAACCAAAGCCAAACTAGTGATCTGGGTTATCCGTAAGTGTCAAGTACACATAGAATCTTCAAAATATTTGGGATGTAAATTGCACAAGCAAAATGTAAAAAATGTAAAATTGAATTAGTGTTTTTTTAACATATGGCACTGTTTTCCCCCTTTATATACAATTAGATCTCAGATTGAACTGGAAACCAGTTATCTTTTGATACAGAGTGATTAATATCTACCATTCTCCATAGAAAAAATATGACCACAGCACACAGAAAGCAAATACAATAATAAAACACAAGTAAAAAGCTTTCGTAAGTCTAGAAAACGTTGATGGATAATACAGTAATCTTCTTCGTCTTTCAGAAGGATGTTTATTTGTATTGATCGTTGTAGGTCAATAGTCAGTCAAGCAAACACAGCCAACACGTGTTTCGTCACACAGTGACTTTTTCAAGGCTGTAGGGAATATGTAGGACAAAGGTTTGTTGCTACTCCATGATACATAAAGATGGCAAACAGTAAGGATTTTTTTTTAAACGTGAAAACATATATATGATTACCAGAAAAATGAGAAAATATAATAAAAAAAATATACATAAATAGGCAAAAATACAGACATGAACCAGGTAATTATTAATGTAGTGTAAAAGGAGCAAAAAAGTTTCAGCAATAGCCTACAAAGTAGCCAAAAAGTGGGATAAGTTGTGAGAGAAGGTACCATCGCACCAAATAAATATGCTAGATAAAGGACACCGAGAAGTGTTGTGCCAAAGGCAAGCCAATCCATGCGTGAACGTAGACCTGTGTATAAGGTTCCGTGTGCATGAAGTAAGCAGCACGCGTGAGGTAGTAGAAAATGACTAGGACTTAAAAAAAAACACCTAAACTTGTAGACCAAAGAGTGGAAAGTCCAATTGGGAGAAAAGGTAAAACGAAGCTATGGAGGGGACACATAAGAGAGAGAAAAAAGAAAGAAAAAGGAAGAAAAAATGCCAAATGAGCAACAAGGGATGGGATACGTCAAACTTATTAAAGTCGGGCAAGGTAGGAGTAAAATAAAATAATTAAGTAAAAAGTACCTGTATTCCAAAAAAGTGTGTAGTAGAGTTACTAGTCCAGATGTTACAAAGCAGTGGGCATCAAAAGGTTCATTAATGCCAAGTATGTTGCGAGTGAAGAGATCCAAAGGACCTTGGTAAGTCCTGCGAAGAATAGGGAGTAAGCTTGAGGTATCCTGCTAGTACACAGGGAGAGGAGTAGGTAAAAGAGTAACCCAGGACCTACGGACATAAAAACTGCTGGGTCATGGGACAGAACACGCCTAGTCTGGCATAGGAACTAGGGAAAAAGGAAGGGGTATGCGTTCGGCCCCATCGTTATGGAGTAAAGAGGCCCGGCTGTTACCCGCAGATCTACACATTTATGGGTTAAAAGTTAAGCAGAGCAGTGATTATGCCAGAGTATTGGTAAAGAACAGTGGCGAAGCCTCAAACTAATGCCCCCCAAAGCAAGAGGGAAAAGAGCTTACCTTCACGCTACTGATTTGCAGGATGGAAATCTCTGCAGAGCGTCACGGTCCCTCCAAGCCGAGTTTGCTTTTTGGTCTTCTCTTCTGCTTTCTGTAGTGGGCCATGTGGCACTAGTGAAGATGGTGTGCTACCCCAATGATAGTATTATTTTGCAAACTTTCCCCTGCTCGTCCTTCATTTCTTCTTCAGACATGCCACACATCTGATTTGGTCGCTGCGGCGCCGTCGGGTAGCTCTTTCCACTCTAAAGCTACCTGTGACTGCGGGTGGATTAGGTCTTCTGGACTTAGAATGCCATTATTCAGCTGCTGCAGATGTCCAATGGATGGCTCACTGGCTTTCTGTCCACCTCCCTGCACGAGATGGGGTTTACCAGTAAAGACTTTTAAGGAAGGCTAAATGCACTGCTCATTGCTTCCTACGGACCATTCCACGGCTCACCATCTGGGGTTATCATGCACGGCTTTGTCTTGCCTTGCTAGAACCTGTAAACTCACTGACACGAAGAAACCCTATGCTCCTGCACTACTTTTGCTAAGCCTTCCCACTCGCACAGGATGGCTGTGCTCAGAACAACTCCATCAGTGGCATTGTGCAGGTATCTTAAAATTGAGAGATTTGTTTCTGAATGGCGAGCTACTAAATTTCCAAACCCTTGTGGCAGACTACCATCTTCACCCTGGTCAACTCCTTACTTACAACCACCTTAAATAATCATTAAATGCCCTATTTCATGTCTGCCCCCTAGCACTAACCCTACAAGAGGTGTGCCAGAAGCTCTACACCATAGGAACTGGTGACAAACTGATAGAATGGGTGTACAGACCTTTCCTGCAACATGGAAACCACTCCAGGTCTTCTCGTTATACTACCTGGGTGATTGATGTGGCCAAACCTCTGCAAGATATGGACTGGACTGAAATACTGGACTTTCCCCCCCAAGTATCCCACGGCTGTCACTTTAAGTATTCATAGTGCTTCCTTGTGAATGCATTCTTCCTGTTGCTTGCCATTGGCCTTGTGGTTTGTAACTCACATTTTTTGCTTTCAATTTGCTGGCTTTATTTGTTTTAGGCTATGCAGCTTGAGTTCGTTCCTTCCCTTGCCAAAACCTTATTTACAGTATCCTGCCGAGTGCTCCCTTTCTGTAAACAGGCCTCTAAATCTTGATCTTATCTCATCACATTTGCTCTGCATTCAAAGAACAAAGTCAAATGTCAGGCTCTGTCTTTGGTGGGAACTTAGTGTTTACTTTTCTTTCTCTGACTTCAAAGTGAGATAATTTATGCGACAATCTTGGTGGAGACTGGGATTAGGAAAGAGTTTTTTCTATCACATGGCAATATTTAAATAAACTTCAGAATATTTGAGAATTAGGAGTACAAATGAAGCCCATTTTTGTTAATTCTGAACTGTGCTGGAAACAAATACCTTTATATGATTAAAACAAATCATTGCATTAGGTGATGCAATTTCCACACATCATCATCTGTGCACAGTATAGTTTGATTTGAAAAACTGTATATCTGTGCAAATGTAATGGTCATTTCAAACAAAAATGTGTTGTCTGTAATGGCAGTGTGTTAGCATACCATCCATACTGCATTCCACTCTGCTCTGCACCACTACACGCCACTGCACCCTACTCTGTATCACTCTACTTTACGCCACTCCATGCACTGCACTGCACTCTTCTCCATTCGGAACCACTCCACATTCTGCCACTGTACTCTGTGCCACTCTGACCACTGCATTATAGTTCAATGCACTCTAAACCACTGCACGCTGACACTCTACTCTGCAACGCTGCACTGGCTGTCACTATACTCTACACCACTTTACTCTGTACTACTACATTCTGCACCAATACACTCTATTCCACTGCACTCTGTGTGACTACAGACAAGTTGTGGGTACCTCACATCCTGACATTAGGTGTGAGACTGTCGCCCACACCATCTGCCCTGCCTCTGTAAAAACAATTTAGGTTGAAAGTCCATGAGCTGTAGGGGTAAGCCAGATGTTTTTGTTCAATTTGTTTAAACTAGCATAAGTTTAATTACCTTAATGTTTCCCAAACTGTTTGCCAGGGGATTTATAATGTTCAGAAACATAATCAAAATGTTGCTGTTACTTTCTCTTCAAGAAAGAATGGGTAGATTTGGGTAGGGGTGATGGCCTTGACACTGTGCTGAAGGGCAATAATTTACTACTGAACAAGGACGTAATGTGACACCTGAATGTAGCATACCAGGAGGCAATCACAAAAAGACCACAGTGAATAAATAGTGCTATGTTAAAAAAGAGTAAATGAATGCACTAACAACATAGTGAGGCATGGCCTCTCTTGCGTGTGTCTGTAAAACTAACGTTTGTTCTTGAATTTGTGTCCTGAATTTTGACCCTTTGTCCTGAATTTTTGTCCTGAATTTTGACCCTTTGTCCTGAATGTTATACAGTCTTGTCCATAATCTGCCTCAATGCCAGGTGGTCACCCTAGCTGAGGGTGCGGTGAGGGAATCTACCCTTTATTGTAGAACTACAGAAGTCTAAAGGGTAAGAGCTGCTGATCTAGCATAACAGCTAATGTAACAACATAAGAAAACAACATAAAGAGTGCTGTGGTCTAGCATGAAATCTGAAAGCTCACCGTGGATTTCCGATTAGGTTTGTCCATTTGCAGCTCAGAATTTCAGATACCATTGGCAATAAGTAGCCAGTGCTATACTGCGGAAGAAGTAGCAATGCTCATTTGGATTCTACTTTCCAGGGTCGATGGGTGCTTTGCTCCAAAGCTTTAGAGGAATAACTACATTTTTTACATGCTGGATCAAGGCTACCCCTCTTTTTCGCTTCTCAACCTTGGCATCTCAAATCAACATGTCTTTTATCTTTGAGATATTTGGAAGTTGAGAGTGTTTATTGGGAGTGATGACTGGCTGTAGGCTTGCCTTTTGGGCAGTCAAAATATCATATAAGAGGCCAGTGCCCCTGGTAGGCAGGTGGAACAGAGAGAGAGTGAGCCACCTGCCATCCTTACTTGGACATCTGATTGCCTTTGACGTGGCTAGAAGCAATGGTGCCAGGGCTAGAAGCATGAATACCATGCCTAGAAGCACTGATGCCATGGCTAGAAACATTGGTGCCAGGGCTAGGAGTATTAATGTGAGGGCTAGAAACATTGGTGCCAGACACAGAAATGGTGCCAGGGCTAGAAGCATGAGTGCCAGGGTAAGAAGCATTAATGCCAGGGCTACGACCATTGCGGCCAGGACTAGAAGCA
This sequence comes from Pleurodeles waltl, assembly GCF_031143425.1. NCBI lineage: Eukaryota > Metazoa > Chordata > Amphibia > Caudata > Salamandridae > Pleurodeles > Pleurodeles waltl. Next base: position 1,144,076,871 of record NC_090448.1, read on the forward strand.
GTAATGCAAGAACTAGAAGCTTTGTGCCAGAGGCAGAAATAGTGCCAGGGCTGGAAGCATGAGCGCCAGGACTAGAAGCATAGGGGATAGGGCTAGAGGCATATGTGTCAGGGCTAGAAGCATAGGTGCCATGGCTGGAAGCATGAGCGCCAGGAATAGAAGCATTGCTGCCAGGGCTAGAGGCATTGGTGCCAGAGATGGAAGCATAGGTCTCAGGGCTAGAAACATATATGTCAGGGCTAGAAGCACTGGTGCAAGGGCTAGAGTGCCAGGGCTAGAAGCACATGTGTCAGCGCTAGAAGCATTGGTGCAAGGGCTAGAAGCAGGCAGGGCTAGAATCATGAGCACCAGGACTAGAAGCATAGGTGATAGGGCTAGAGGCATATGTGTCAGGGCTAGAAGCATAGGTGCCACAGCTAGAAGCATTGGTGCCAGGGCTAGAAGCATTGGTGCCATGTCTAGAAGCATTGGTGCCAGGGCTAGAGGCATAGGTCTTAGGACTAGAAACATATCTGTCAGGGCTAGAAGCATTGGTGCAAGGGCTAGAGTGCCAGGGCTAGAAGCACATGTATCAGGACTAAAAGCATAGGTGCCAGGCCTAGAAGTAGGCAGGACTAGAAGCATGAGCATCAGGACTAGAAGCACAGACACCAGGGCTAGAAGCTTTAGTGCCAGGGTTAGAATCACAGATGACAGGGCTAGAAGCATGAGCATCAGGGTAAAGGCATGAGCGCCAGGGCTAGAAGAATAGATGCTAGGGCTAGAAGCATAGGTGCCATGGCTAGAAGCATTGGTACCAGAGCTAGAGGCATAGGTGCCACAGCTAGAAGCATTGGTGTCAGGGCTTGAAGCTTTGGTACCAGATCTAGAGGCGTAGGTGTCAGGGCTAGAAGCACAGGTGCCAGGGCTAGAAGCACAGGTGGTGGGCTAGAAGCATTGGTGCCAGGCCTAGAAGCATTGGTGCCAGGCCTAGAACCAGGCAGGGCTGAAAGCATCAGTACCAAGACCAAAAGCACAGACACCAGGGCTAGAAGCTTTAGTGCCAAGGTTAGAAGCACAGCTGTCCGGGCTAGAAGCATGGGTGCCAGGGCTAGAGGCATAGGTGCCAGGCCTATAAGCAGGCAGGGCTGAAAGCATCAGTACCAAGACTAGAAGCACAGACACCAGGGCTAGAAGCTTTAGTGCCAGGGTTAGAAGCACAGCTGTCAGGGTTACAAGCATGAGCACCAGGGCTAGAAGCACAGCTGTCAGGGCTAGAAGCATAGGTGCCAGGCCTAAAAGCAGGCAGGGCTAGAAGCATGAGCACCAGGACTAGAAGCATAGACACCAGGGCTAAAAGCTTTAGTGCCAGGGTTAGAAGCACAGCTGTCAGGGTTACAAGCATGAGCACCAGGGCTAGAAGCACAGCTGTCAGGGCTAGAGGCATAGGTGCCAGGCCTAGAAGCAGGCAGGGCTAGAAGCATGAGCACCAGGACTAGAAGCATAGACACCAGGGCTAGAAGCTTTAGTGCCAGGGTTAGAAGCACAGCTGTCAGGATTACAAGCATGAGCACCAGAGCTAGAAGCATGAGTGTCAGGGCTAGAAGCATGGGTACCAGGGCTTGAAGCTTTAGTGTATGGGTTACAAGCACCATTGTCAGGGCTAAAAGCATGAGCACCAGGGCTCGAAGCATAGGTGTCAGGCCTAGAAGCATGAGCACCAGGGCTAGAAGCATAGGTGCCAGGCCTAGAAGCAGGCAGGACCAGAAGCCTGAGCACCAGGACTAGAAGCACAGACAACAGGGCTAGAAGCATGAGCACCAGGGCTAGAAGCATAGGTGCCAGGCCTAGAAGCAGGTAGGACTAGAAGCCTGAGCACCAGGACTAGAAGCATGAGTGTCAGGGCTAGAAGCATGAGCACCAGGACTAGAAGCATGAGTGTCAGGGCTAGAAGCATGAGTACCAGGGCCAGAAGCATAGGTGTCAGGCCTAGAAGCAGGCAGGACTAGAAGCATGAGCACCAGGACTAGAAGCATAGGTACCAGGGCTAGAAGGTTTAGTGCCTGGGTTACAAGCACAGCTGTCAGGGCTAGACGCATAGGTGCCAGGGTTAAAAGCATTGGTGCCGGGGCTTGAAGCATAGGTTCCAGGGCTAGAAACAGTGATCTTTTCTTACCCATCTGCTAAGTGTAACCCATTCTATCACTCAAAGAATCTTGACTGAGACACAGTTTAAGACATTTTGGACGTACATTAATATAAATCCATTTGTCCATGGTCAAGAGAGAAATATAAATATATACAAATAAGACCACTTGACTTCTTAATGGCTGCCCTATTGAGCACACTATCTATGCTTTTGGCAATAGGAAGCATCCCTCTAAGAAAAAAATGTGGCAGAAGAAAATAAAATGTGATTAAAAATTAAAAAAAATGCAAAGAACAAACACATGGTTATTGTGCACCATCAACTGAGAAGCCTTGGAAGTAGGATAAATGTAGTTCCACAGGACAGCCAACAGGTTCCTTCCATCACTCTCCTGAAATACCATTTATAGTCTTGGAGATGGTAAGCGGGTAAGGGAGCAGATGGTGGGCCTTATAGTTCTGCCGGGTAATTTCTCCAGGAATGGTGCAAGGGTGTCTGCAGGTGTGAAAGTTCAGAAGTTGACTTGTCCCAGGTAGCACGGGCGAGACCCAGGCCTCTTTTTTCACAGAAAGGAGGTCTGACGCCCATGTTCTCAGCTCACCCTCACGCTTCATGCTGCTGCTGCAGCTTGGCATCATACAGGACCAGAGAGGACTCCCATGGAGTGATACCTATCAATGAACGCACCTGGGAGGTGTGGAAAGAGCAAAGAGCGATGAAGTCGCTCTGAATGAGTCGCTAGCCGCCTTGGAAGGGGAAGAAGGTAAAATACAGATGTTTAGTGAGAGCATGCAGTGGATAAACAAACAGGATTTCACAAGGGGCAGCAAACTTCTTACTGGGGAGGTAGGGCCAAGGGAGAGGCTAGAGGTGTCTAGTGACGTAAGAATACAGCGAGATGAGCCAGGTGGCTTCTACGGCCTTCCACCTGTCTAGCATCACTTAATGGGCTCCTTTCAAGCCACTTCTGCTCCAGTCTCTTACCTGAAGTGCATCCATGGCTTCACTCCTTTGTGTCCCCCTTCTCCCGTCTCTCTTTATATTTCTACAGCCCCTTAGCTCCCTACTTTAGGTTTTGCTTTCTAACCCCCTCATCTCCCTCCCTCTCATTAGTGTGACATCGGAATGCCTCACCTCTGCCGGGCACATCACTTCCCACCTACCCCTTCTAGGTCGAACATACCTGTTCCTTACAATATACACAGAATGCTCTTTGCGTCCACCCTCTTCAGCCATTAGCTTTTTAGCACCAACCTCGGTCAGCCATTGACTTGAGCCTTTGTCAACCACACCTCAGTGGTGTATTTCTTTCTCATCATATGGTATTGGCTAATGGGTGTATCCTTCCACCTACCTCGCGCTTGCACGACAAAGCATAAGGGACTATTTAGTTAGTGAGCTTGCAATTCAGACACCCTTTATTTCTTACCACTAACTGACTATAATGTGGCAATGCTGTGTCTGTGTGCATTAGCACAATAAACTCAGACCTGCTGGCTTTGCCAGTGCTTGCTCTGTTTGCAAACCACCTCCTCTTTCGTTTCTGGAGACTAGCAATTGTGCTTTTGTTTCTTAAATCGCATAAAACTTTACGTTTTTGTATCTTTTCTGTCTAATTTTGTGCGTTTTTAACAGCTCTACAAAATGAGCCTGTGTGTAGGTTGAGTCCTTTCTTCAGACAGCTTGTCTCGTGGATCAGTCACTGTAACACCAGGGTGTTGTTGTGAGGCCTTTTGTTGTGCATTACCAGGTGTGAGGAACAGCACAGGAATGTTATTGATTTTAAACAACTGTAAAAGAGATGGAATGAAAGAACTGAATTGCCATCGCCGACAAGGCCCGGCAGGCTATTCCCTGCAGTTCTTTTATGAAGAAACCCAGGCCTGTGTACAAACCAAGAACAACAAAAACACTAGACACATTGGCTCATGTACCGTGCCCACCCGGCTGCAAAAATAATGACCCTGCGAAGGAGTTAACGCGCTTTTAAAGCCATTTTATAAAACATGTCTTTGCAAAAGAACTCGATGAAAAGAGAATGAATGAAAGGGACCCCGGAGAAGGGGGGGGGGGCTGCTAATCACCTGCATTCTCGCTGCAGCCCTCCCTGGCCAGGAAGCTCTGCAGGGTGAACTGGGGCCAGGGGCATCTGATGTCCAAAGCCCGGGCAGCTGCCTTAAGAAGAACTGTCATGTTTGCAGCACATCCGGAGCATTTACTAATATTTTAAAGGCAACTTACATTGCCTTTAAATTACTTTTTGTGCAAGTATTCTGCAAACGTCTCGGCCTCTGCCCCTTCTCTTACTGTCAGAAAAGAGAATTGAGACATAAAGAAATAAAATGACTGAGGGATCACACATTGAAACAAGTGGGGAAGCTGGGATTCGAACATAGGTGCCTGATTCCAAAATTGTCACCTAGACCAAATCATGACCCAGGGAAGCAGATACACGTGCCTAGGGTGGGAATGGGACAAATAGCCCCTCCCCAAAATAAAAGTGGCCTCCACTATCGAAGAAGATACAAAAAAGTACTAACAGCAGGGAAATCAATAGGGAAAACCACCCCTCGTGGTCATACAACCGACCTAGAACTGCTAAAAACTGGCCCACACACTGATCTGTCAGACCAGCTCATCACACACCGTCCGACTGCCCTGTAGGCCAGGTCGACCCTGCATGTGTCGATCTTACAGAGTTAGCAAACATATTCTTGTCCTAGCATTGAAGACAGGGGGTTTTGATTTCCATTGGCTCACAGTCCCTTTGGAACAGTTTATATCAAGTCCATTGAAAGATAATGAGGTCAGTGAGGCACACCAGGCTTCACAGAGGAGGAAAAGATACGCCACTGTGATAGAAGACACGCAGAAGGAGTAAATTGGCCACCGTTTTTAAGAGGAGTACCCGGAAGTGCAAGCTAGCTCTGCTGCTGATGTGTTGTCCTAATCGAAGGCAACAGATGTTCTTCAGGAAAACATTCCTTGCTTTGGAGGACTTTTCAGAAGTAGATTTCAAATTGATGCATTAATATACCTTTCTTGCACAAATCCTGAATGTCTTTCATTGGTTGTAGGCCATCCAGTCTGCAACAAGAGTCCTCTAATGTTGGAGATCTTTGGAAACCTGCGATTGGAAGATTGATTGCATTGCACAAGCACACACTGGTACTTACTGAGGTAGTCAACTTATGGAAACACGCTTTGTTCTTTCCTAGAAGTGGGTTAATTACATTGCTGACCTTGTTGTATAGTGTCCAGAGGCGTTGCCTGCAACTCATTGAAATCAGACTAAGCACATGGAATTTCATTTATGAAGAAGTTGACGCATCAGCTATGTATGAGTAATCCAACAATCTTTTCTGTTTCTGGCCAACAGAAGCCTTCTTCGATGTCCTGGACTTCATCTTGTACTATGGAACTTCCTTCAACCCATCATCATCCTCAGGGACTATAAGCTTGACTTGGAAAACCACCTACATGTCAGTCTCTTCAATCACCTCTCTGACTGCTCTCTCACACACTCCTGCTCCACCCTTTACCACAACTGGCTTCTCCTTTTCAAATCACTCCCTTATACACGTGCTGGTCATCACCCACTATCAAAACGATTCCTCTAACTAGATGCGAGTTATGGCCTAACTACACTGCCATCGACTTCAATCAAGCACACAACTACCACAATCTCTGCACACCAACTCCTTCAACAGGATCCACATTCACAGTGGCCGGTCCTCGCCTCTCCCCCTGCACTCGCCCCATCTGTGATCAGATCCACAAATCAAATTCTCTAAAAATACAGAAGCTAGCCGTCAATTGGAATAATAATTTGTTTTTTATCCACAGGATTTTAATATTGTGCTTCAGCCATTCCTAAACTCATTGGGTCCGGTTCACAAAGATAAACTTAGATGTTTGGTCCACACTTAGTCCAAATGTCTACGTTTATGACTTTGGGAACTCACAAAGGGCATTCATGAGTAGTAGCTTTAGGTCCGCACTCTGGCGGAGATCCGCCCCTAGTGTTGACCTAGAGGTACTACTCATAAATGCCCTTTGTGACTTCTCAAACTCCTAAACTTAGACGTTTGGTCTAAGTTTATACCAAATGTCTAAGTTTACCTTTGTGAATCAGGCCGTTTGAATATGCGGTGTTTCATGTCACACTTCTGCTGTTTCTATACACTTTGAATAGGAAGTGGTACTATTACCCAGTTTAACAGTACTCACCTAACTAACCGGGAAGGAATTGGCAGGGATCAAAGGTGTGACCTTCAGATCTCCACATTTCTCAGTGGACGTCCTCATAAATGCAATGCATTAGACTCAGCTAATTGTACCTTATTCATTGACCTCATCTCCTCAAGTCATTCCCACCCCACAGGTGTTCTAATTCATTTGCTTCCCACTCTACTATCCCCAGCAACCACTAATATCATTTACTAGCTGAGGGTTAACAAATAAATCCTACTGCTTGGTTTTAATTAGCTGCAGCTTTTGATCAATATTATTAGGCATGTATATAGGTTGCATCACGATATCGCTGGCATTACAATGTGATGGCTCTGACAGTGACAAGGTCTCGGCGCTTGAGGACGGGTTAACTGCATCAAGAAATCGCATCCAGTTAGATTTCAAGTCTCTGTCAAACAATACCCGGAAGGCATGTGCTTTGGGACAAACATTGGGCTGGTTGATGTTCGGAGGAGACAATACCTGAAAAGGACGAGCCCCAGGTTCTAAGCAGTTCTTACCGGATCATATCTGAGGTTAGTGTCTCCACCGCTGGACCTTTTCACAATGATTTTCAAGCCACGACCAAGACCTACAATCCAATTTCAGAAAAGGTCATGGTTGGCTTTCTTAGGATCCATTACAAAGTCACAAGTTTATGGATGGTATCCAGATTTCTGTTATCCAACAATGGCTACCAAGTTTGGAACCCAAATTGATGCTACTAGTAAAACTGATGGTGACTGACCCGATGAGATACCGGGCTTTGAGAAGACCCCTTAATGCACTGCAATACTCAGTAACTGTAAAGAACACGTTAAAGTCTAAACTTATCTCGGAGAGATAGAAAACCACTTTGGAGACCTGACAAGTGGAGCCACATTACTTACATAAGGAGACTACAAGAGAAATAGCATCAGTAAAACTAGAGGATGAGGTGGGAAGGAGATGGCGGTGGAGATACACGTTCAAGGCCCGATGCCAGCTTGGTTGAAAAAGTGTGATGTGAACAGAAATATCTTTAAAAACGCTATAAAAGAAGAGAGAAGGCGGTCCTCTCTGATGTCAGGTGGGGAGGAGTGCCAGAAGTGAGGCTCCAGGAAGAACACCCGTTTTAAGCTTCACAATGTTTTGCATTTAGGAACTACTGTGAAAAGCAGAAACTTTCTGCTGGTGTCCTGAATCCCCTGCATTCCTTATGTGTCCTACATGTGTTTACATGTATGGAATTAGGAGGTTTTTTTTCCTGAGCTGACATGTTGCCTCACAGTCACATTGTAGAGTTTTTTAACAGCAAGACCACTAATTAAAGTGCGTTGATCTTTGGTATTCCAATGTATTTGGACAAGTTAAAGGTCAGCGCTTTGTAAGAAATAATTATAAGGTTTATAATGTGGGTATTAGGGAAGGTATCTTTTACAATTGTCACACTCTCCTACTTAAGTGGAAGAAGATCTGTCCCTTTGTGGAGGGCGTGTCCCAGCAAAGTCACAGCGGTGAGGGGTGAGCACTCTTTGACTATGGTCGTTTTGAGGGCCCGTAGGCAAAGACCTGGCTCCGCAGTCCATCATATTCCTGAGGCCAGCATCCTGTGATCTCACCAACTTACCTGCATGTTCTTATCTGTTGAACTAGGGGAGGGAGCTTTTTCAGCATGGCACTGCTGGATCTAGAAAATGACATCATGGGATGTAGTGGCAGGATGCTTTATTGACACAAAGAGAGGATGCAGTACTGTTAGGGGATACATGGGCTGATGGAGAAGTTGGCATCAAGGGGAAATGCTATTACCTTTATATATTATGCTGATGAGCCCAGACACAGAGTTCCAATGCATTCCCGCGAGTGCTCATTTTAAATGTCACAGCGTAAGGACATATTTTACATTAGAGTAAGTGCCAGGCACTTGCACACCACATGCTCAATGATCTTAAGTGAATCTTGGTTTTAACCTAGTCAGCAGGATTTTAAATAATGTCTACAAGCTGCCAAGATCCAACAGTTTGCCAGGACAAACCGATAACTCAAAACTTTAATAGGACAAATCAAGCCTTATTACTGTGCTGAGCATCCATATTCGGCAGACAGGAAAGTTGGTGTGCTTGTGCCCAGATGTGAGAGTAGTCCACCGTTGAAGCTCTCTTGCACAGGCATAGAGGACCCTAGTTCGTAAACCAATCTTTAATGCATACATTCAACATGGAGGCTGTGTTTCTTCTGCTGTCAAACAATCACTGACTCAGATTTAATATTATTTACTAGTTAGGAAAATCTGTACTGAACACAAGTGCTGGGACAATGCAAACAATGTGCAGAAACGTTTTAATACCAAAAGCAAAATGTTAGGTAGAGGACCCAAAGATAAAGACCGAAGGATATTAATATGCATGTTGCACAGGTGTTTCAATGCAACACGGAAAGGTCCACATATATCACTTTTCTAGGACCACTGGTTCTAAACCCACCACTCTTCCGAAATTTGGTTATTAGGACTTTTCAGATGGACCATCATAAAACCAGCTTACGCTTATAACCTTCAATAAAGGGGAAAGGGAAAGAAAGGAAAACTGTGGATGAAATTTATCCTACACAATATAGCCGAACCTGCCTAGGGGTACTGCTCATTTGAAGACTTCTTATGGGTCCAGGTATAACATTTGTTAACAATTGAGTTTGCAAAATTACATTCACCCCTTTCAAGAAAATACTTTCTTCTAGTCACCACAGAAATGTGCCACGTTCTTTACACAAACTCATAAGTTCAGATAGATCCTGACAGTGTCTCATAAGACCCTTCCACAATTCAAATGAGCATGCTCAAGGCATTATGGGGGTCATTCTGACCCTGGCGGTCATTGACCGCCAGGGCCAACGACCACGGAAGCACCGCCAACAGGCTGGCGGTGCTTCCTGGCCAATTGCCGCGGTCAGAAAAGGGAAATCGGCGGTTTCCCGCCGGTTTTTCCCTGGCCAAAGGAATCCTCCATGGCGGCGCTGCAAGCAGCGCCGCCATGGGGATTCTGACCCCCTTCCCGCCAGCCTGTTCCTGGCGGAGGCTGGCGGGAACGGGTGTCGTGGGGCCCCTGGGGGCCCCTGCACTGCCCATGCCACTGGCATGGGCAGTGCAGGGGCCCCCAACAGGGCCCCAGCAAGATTTTCAGTGTCTGCTTGGCAGACACTGAAAATCGCGACGGGTGCCACTGCACCCGTCGCACCTCAGCAAATCCGCCGGCTTCATTCGGAGCCGGCTTCATCTTTGCTGGGGCTTTCCCGCTGGGCCGGCGGGCGATCTTTTGCAGATCGCCCGCCGGCCCAGCGGGAAAGTCGGAATGCCCCCCGCAGTCATCTGACCGCGGGGCGGTGTTTGGGCGGTTTCCGCCCGGCGGGCGGCGCCCGCCGGGGTCGGAATGACCCCCTATGTGTGCAACACAACAGGAAATTGGCACCTGGGCATGGTGAAGTAGGAATGCTTGGTCTCCACAGTTATGGAGGAAATAGTCTATCTTTGTCCGAAGATGAGTGGCTAGCCAAATGGAGCTGGACAGCTACAGGGCACTACACATCACTCCTGATCGCTGCAATCTGAGGTTACAACTCACTAAGCATTAGGCAGGATCCGCTTAACAAGCGAGTTAATTGGAAACCCACTATGGAAGTTTTGAACAGGTATGTCAGACGCTTTGGTGAAGCCGGAGGCCAGAACTTCACTAGGTCCTCTTTTAGTCTTCTGATCAATGACAACTCGTAATTAGAAAGACAGAAACTATAGGGAAATCGAAAATGAGGTATTTGTCTCTGCCTTGTGGTGTTGCCACTTTAAGTGCATTAAGAAGGAACAATTCAGCACTTGCTTTGTTAATTACATAACATCCTGTAATCAGGGGCGGCCCCTCCACTATGGTGGAGGAGCGTCGCCCTACTGCTGAAAGTATTTTACTATCATTTTATTTTTCCATTTAGCTAGTCTGCTGAGTCTATGGTGGGGCCAACATCCTTTGCGTCAGTAGGGTGTAGGTGCACTCTAAGTGAGCATGTTGGTTTGGACGGCGGTCTTTGGCCAGGCAAACCGAAATGTGCACTTAGAACTCGCCACCCAATTTGCGTTGCACAGCCGGGTGCAGGCTCCCACTCCCTGAGTGGCGTTCCAGCCCGCTCAGGCCAATTCCGGTGCTTCTCTCATGCTGGGTAACAGCATGAGAGACGCGTCTGGATTGCGTGGGGAGGGCAGCAAGCACCAAACCACTGAGGCGGCGGGAGCAGAGGAACACTGAGGCGGCAGGCAAGTCTTTTTTTTGTTATTGCCCCCACTTCCTGCTCCGGGCGCTGCCCCACCATTCCTTCCAGGCAGGAGTCGCCAATGCTTGTAATATGATAGAAGAGCCCTAAAATTGGCAGGGCGTGGGGCTAAGAGCCCTGGCTGTCCTCTCTTTGTGACAAACCTAGGTTTAACTCATCATTTTGATCCCTGTAAGAAATTTCCTGTTGCGGGCAAGACACCGTTCTCCATTAGGAGATCCTCCCTAAGACTAAGGCTGTCAGAAACGTCAGAGGTAAGAGACATTGCTTGAAATGCACCCAGGGCTATCGGTTTGCTTTGTGATTTCAGCAAAAGTTCTTCAGAATGAACAATGTCAACCAATACCTGTCTCCATTGTTGTCCATTTTTATTGATGTGTTACCTTACATATTTTAAGATAGTTTCATAGGCCTGCTAGTGGTCATTGTCACTGATCAATATAGTGAGACTACCATTGTTGTGTAGATTTGGAAAGACTTTAAAAAAAGTTCACACTGGACTTATTTTGAAGTTGCCCTGTAGGAAGTTGGCTCTGTATGTGCTATTTCAAAGTAAGGAATAGCATGCACAGAGTCCAAGGGTTCCCCTTAGAGGTAAAATAGTGGTAAAAAGAGATAATACTAATGCTCTATTTTGTGGTAGTGTGGTCGAGCAGTAGGCTTATCCAAGGAGTAGTGTTAAGCATTTGTTGTACATACACATAGACAATAAATGAGGTACACACACTCAGAGACAAATCCAGCCAATAGGTTTTGTTATAGAAAAATATCTTTTCTTAGTTTATTTTAAGAACCACAGGTTCAAATTTAACATGTAATATCTTGTTTGAAAGGTATTGCAGGTAAGTACATTAGGAACTTTGAATCATTTCAATTGCATGTATACCTTTCAAGTTATTCACAAATAGCTACTTTAAAAGTGGACACTTAGTGCAATTTTCACAGTTCCTGGGGGAGGTAAGTTTTTGTTAGTTTTACCAGGTAAGTAAGACACTTACAGGGTTCAGTTCTTGGTCCAAGGTAGCCCACCGTTGGGGGTTCAGAGCAACCCCAAAGTTACCACACCAGCAGCTCAGGGCCGGTCAGGTGCAGAGTTCAAATTGGTGCCCAAAACGCATAGGCTTCGATGGAGAGAAGGGGGTGCCCCGGTTCCGGTCTGCTTGCAGGTAAGTACCCGCGTCTTCGGAGGGCAGACCAGGGGGGTTTTGTAGGGCACCGGGGGGGACACAAGCCCACACAGAAATTTCACCCTCAGCGGCGCGGGGGCGGCCGGGTGCAGTGTTAGAACAAGCGTCGGGTTCGCAATGTAAGTCAATGAGAGATCAAGGGATCTCTTCAGCGCTGCAGGCAGGCAAGGGGGGGCTTCCTCGGGGAAACCTCCACTTGGGCAAGGGAGAGGGACTCCTGGGGGTCACTTCTGCAGTGAAAGTCCGGTCCTTCAGGTCCTGGGGGCTGCGGGTGCAGAGTCTTTTCCAGGCGTCGGGACTTAGGTTTCAGAGAGTCGCGGTCCGGGGAAGCCTCGGGATTCCCTCTGCAGGCGGCGCTGTGGGGGCTCAGGGGGGACAGGTTTTGGTACTCACAGTCGTAGAGTAGTCCGGGGGTCCTCCCTGAGGTGTTGGTTCTCCACCAGCCGAGTCGGGGTCGCCGGGTGCAGTGTTGCAAGTCTCACGCTTCTTGCGGGGAGTTGCAGGGTTCTTTAAAGCTGCTTCTTGAAACAAAGTTGCAGTCTTTTTGGAGCAGGTCCGCTGTCCTCGGGAGTTTCTTGTCGTCGTCGAAGCAGGGCAGTCCTCAGAGGATTCAGAGGTCGCTGGTCCCTTTGGAAGGCGTCGCTGGAGCAGAGTTCTTTGGAAGGCAGGAGACAGGCCGGTGAGTTTCTGGAGCCAAGGCAGTTGTTGTCTTCTGGTCTTCCTCTGCAGGGGTTTTCAGCTAGGCAGTCCTTCTTCTTGTTGTTGCAGGAATCTAATTTTCTAGGGTTCAGGGTAGCCCTTAAATACTAAATTTAAGGGCGTGTTTAGGTCTGGGGGGTTAGTAGCCAATGGCTACTAGCCCTGAGGGTGGGTACACCCTCTTTGTGCCTCCTCCCAAGGGGAGGGGGTCAAAATCCTAACCCTATTGGGGGAATCCTCCATCTGCAAGATGGAGGATTTCTAAAAGTTAGAGTCACCTCAGCTCAGGACACCTTAGGGGCTGTCCTGACTGGCCAGTGACTCCTCCTTGTTATTCTCATTATTTTCTCCGGCCTTGCCGCCAAAAGTGGGGGCCGGAGGGGGCGGGCAACTCCACTAGCTGGAGTGTCCTGCGGTGCTGTGACAAAGGGGTGAGCCTTTGAGGCTCACCGCCAGGTGTTACAGCTCCTGCCTGGGGGAGGTGTTAGCATCTCCACCCAGTGCAGGCTTTGTTACTGGCCTCAGAGTGACAAAGGCACTCTTCCCATGGGGCCAGCAACATGTCTCTAGTGTGGCAGGCTGCTGGAACTAGTCAGCCTACACAGACAGTCGGTTAAGTTTCAGGGGGCACCTCTAAGGTGCCCTCTGGGGTGTATTTTGCAATAAAATGTACACTGGCATCAGTGTGCATTTATTGTGCTGAGAAGTTTGATACCAAACTTCCCAGTTTTCAGTGTAGCCATTATGGTGCTGTGGAGTTCGTGTTTGACAAACTCCCAGACCATATACTCTTATGGCTACCCTGCACTTACAATGTCTAAGGTTTTGTTTAGACACTGTAGGGGTACCATGCTCATGCACTGGTACCCTCACCTATGGTATAGTGCACCCTGCCTTAGGGCTGTAAGGCCTGCTAGAGGGGTGACTGACCTATACTTGCATAGGCAGTGAGAGGCTGGCATGGCACCCTGAGGGGAGTGCCATGTCTACTTACTCGTTTTGTTCCCACTAGCACACACAAGCTGGCAAGCAGTGTGTCTGTGATGAGTGAGAGGTCTCCAGGGTGGCATAAGACATGCTGCAGCCCTTAGAGACCTTCCTTGGCATCAGGGCCCTTGGTACTAGAAGTACCAGTTACAAGGGACTTATCTGGATGCCAGGGTCTGCCAATTGTGGATACAAAAGTACAGGTTAGGGAAAGACCACTGGTGCTGGGGCCTGGTTAGCAGGCCTCAGCACACTTTCAATTGTAAACATAGCATCAGCAAAGGCAAAAAGTCAGGGGGCAACCATGCCAAGGAGGCATTTCCTTACACAACCCCCCCCCCAAACGAAAGAGGATGAGACTAACCTTTCCCAAGAGAGTCTTCATTTTCTAAGTGGAAGAACCTGGAAAGGCCATCTGCATTGGCATGGGCAGTCCCAGGTCTGTGTTCCACTATAAAGTCCATTCCCTGTAGGGAGATGGACCACCTCAACAGTTTAGGATTTTCACCTTTCATTTGCATCAGCCATTTGAGAGGTCTGTGGTCAGTTTGAACTAGGAAGTGAGTCCCAAAGAGGTATGGTCTCAGCTTCTTCAGGGACCAAACCACAGCAAAGGCCTCCCTCTCAATGGCACTCCAACGCTGCTCCCTGGGGAGTAACCTCCTGCTAATGAAAGCAACAGGCTGGTCAAGGCCATCATCATTTGTTTGGGACAAAACTGCCCCTATCCCATGTTCAGAGGCATCTGTCTGCACAATGAACTGCCTAGAATAATCTGGAGCTTTTAGAACTGGTGCTGAGCACATTGCTTGTTTCAGGGTGTCAAAGGCCTGTTGGCATTCCACAGTCCAGTTCACTTTCTTGGGCATTTTCTTGGAGGTGAGTTCAGTGAGGGCTGTCACAATGGATCCATATCCCTTCACAAACCTCCTGTAATACCCAGTCAAGCCAAGGAATGCCCTGACTTGAGTCTGGGTTTTTGGAGCTACCCAGTCCAGAATAGTCTGGATCTTGGGTTGGAGTGGCTGAACTTGGCCTCCACCTACAAGGTGGCCCAAGTAAACCACAGTTCCCTGCCCTATCTGGCATTTGGATGCCTTGATAGAGAGGCCTGCAGATTGCAGAGCCTTCAAAACCTTCTTCAGGTGGACCAGGTGATCCTGCCAGGTGGAGCTAAAGACAGCAATATCATCAAGATAGGCTGTGCTAAAGGACTCCAAACCAGCAAGGACTTGATTCACCAACCTTTGGAAGGTGGCAGGGGCATTCTTTAAACCAAAGGGCATAACAGTAAACTGATAATGCCCATCAGGTGTGGAGAATGCTGTTTTCTCTTTTGCTCCAGGTGCCATTTTTATTTGCCAGTACCCTGCTGTCAAGTCAAAGGTACTTAAGAATTTGGCAGCACCTAATTTGTCTATGAGCTCATCAGCTCTAGGAATTGGATGAGCATCTGTCTTGGTGACAGAATTGAGCCCTCTGTAGTCCACACAAAACCTCATCTCTTTCTTTCCATCTTTGGTGTGAGGTTTGGGGACTAAGACCACTGGGCTAGCCCAGGGGCTGTCAGAGCGCTCAATTACTCCCAATTCCAGCATCTTGTGGACTTCCACCTTGATGCTTTCCTTAACATGGTCAGACTGTCTAAAAATTTTGTTTTTGACAGGCATGCTGTCTCCTGTGTCCACATCATGGGTACACAGGTGTGTCTGACCAGGGGTTAGGGAGAAGAGTTCAGGAAACTGTTGTAGGACTCTCCTACAATCAGCTTGCTGTTGGCCAGAGAGGGTGTCTGAGTAGATCACTCCATCTACTGAGCCATCTTTTGGGTCTGATGACAGAAGATCAGGGAGTGGTTCACTCTCTGCCTCCTGATCCTCATCTGTTACCATCAACAGATTTACATCAGCCCTGTCATGGAAGAGCTTAAGGCGGTTCACATGGATCACCCTCTTGGGGCTCCTGCTTGTGCCCAGGTCCACCAGGTAGGTGACCTGACTCTTCCCTTCTAGCACTGGGTAAGGGCCACTCCATTTGTCCTGGAGTGCCCTGGGAGCCACAGGCTCCAGAACCCAGACTTTCTGCCCTGGTTGGAACTCAACCATGGCAGCCTTTTGGTCATACCAAAACTTCTGGAGCTGTTGGCTGGCCTCAAGGTTTTTGGTTGCCTTTTCCATGTACTCTGCCATTCTAGAGCGAAGGCCAAGTACATAGTCCACTATGTCTTGTTTAGGCTCATGAAGAGGTCTCTCCCAGCCTTCTTTAACAAGAGCAAGTGGTCCCCTTACAGGGTGACCAAACAGAAGTTCAAAGGGTGAGAATCCTACTCCCTTCTGTAGCACCTCTCTGTAAGCAAAAAGCAGACATGGCAAGAGGACATCCCATCTCCTTTTGAGTTTTTCTGGGAGCCCCATGATCATGCCTTTTAATGTCTTGTTGAATCTCTCAACTAAGCCATTAGTTTGTGGATGGTATGGTGTAGTGAATTTGTAAGTCACTCCACACTCATTCCACATGTGTTTTAGGTATGCTGACATGAAGTTGGTACCTCTGTCAGACACCACCTCCTTAGGGAAACCCACTCTGGTAAAGATACCAATGAGGGCCTTGGCTACTGCAGGGGCAGTAGTCGACCTAAGGGGAATAGCTTCAGGATACCTAGTAGCATGATCCACTACTACTAGGATGTACATATTTCCTGAGGCTGTGGGAGGTTCCAGTGGACCAACTATGTCCACACCCACTCTTTCAAAGGGGACCCCCACCACTGGAAGTGGAATGAGGGGGGCCTTTGGGTGCCCACCTGTCTTACCACTGGATTGACAGGTGGGGCAGGAGAGGCAAAACTCCTTAACCTTCTGGGACATATTGGGCCAGTAGAAGTGGTTGACTAACCTCTCCCACGTCTTGGTTTGTCCCAAATGCCCAGCAAGGGGAATATCATGGGCTAAGGTCAGAATAAACTCTCTGAACGACTGAGGCACTACCACTCTCCTAGTGGCACCAGGTTTGGGGTCTCTGGCCTCAGTGTACAGGAGTCCATCTTCCCAATAGACCCTATGTGTTCCATTTTTCTTGCCCTTGGACTCTTCAGCAGCTTGCTGCCTAAGGCCTTCAAGAGAGGGACAGGTTTCTTGTCCCTTACACAGCTCTTCCCTGGAGGGTCCCCCTGGGCCTAAGAGCTCAACCTGATAAGGTTCAAGTTCCAAAGGCTCAGTTCCCTCAGAGGGCAGAACTTCTTCCTGAGAAGAGAGGTTCTCTTTTTCTGACTGTGTTGCAGTTGGTTTCCCAACTGACTTTCCTTTTCTCTTGGTAGGCTGGGCCATTTTTCCAGACTCCAGCTCTACTTTTTCACCCCGTGCCTTGCATTGTGCTCTTGTTTTTACACACACCAGTTCAGGGATACCCAGCATGGCTGCATGGGTTTTTAGTTCTACCTCAGCCCATGCTGAGGACTCCAGGTCATTTCCAAGCAGACAGTCTACTGGGATGTTTGAGGAGACCACCACCTGTTTCAGGCCATTGACCCCTCCCCATTCTAAAGTTACCATTGCCATGGGATGTGCTTTAGTCTGATTGTCAGCGTTGGTGACTGTATAAGTTTTTCCAGTCAGGTATTGGCCAGGGGAAACCAGTTTCTCTGTCACCATGGTGACACTGGCACCTGTATCCCTCAGGCCCTCTACACTTGTCCCATTAATAAAGAGCTGCTGCCTGTATTTTTGCATGTTAGGCGGCCAGGCAGCTAGTGTGGCTAAATCCACCCCACCCTCAGAGACTAGAGTAGCTTCAGTGTGGACCCTGATTTGCTCTGGGCACACTGTTGATCCCACTTGGAGACTAGCCATTCCAGTGTTACCTGGATTGGAGTTTGGAGTGGAACTTTTCTTGGGACAGGCCTTGTCTCCAGTTTGGTGTCCAGACTGACTACAGTTTCGACACCAGGCCTTTTTGGGATCAAAGTTTTTACCCTTGTACCCAGGATTGTTTTGTGAAGAGGCTCTGGGCCCACCCTCCTGTGCAGGTTTTTGGGGGCCTGTAGAAGACTCTTTACTATTTTTATTTTTGGCTGTCTCACCACCTTTCCCCTGGGGAGGTTTTGTGACCCCTTTCTTTTGGTCACCCCCTGTGGAAGTTTTGGACACCCTAGTCTTGACCCAATGGTCCGCCTTCTTTCCCAATTCTTGGGGAGAAATTGGTCCTAGGTCTACCAGATGCTGATGCAGTTTGTCATTGAAACAATTACTTAACAGGTGTTCTTTCACAAATAAATTGTACAGCCCATCATAATTACTTACACCACTGCCTTGAATCCAACCATCTAGTGTTTTTACTGAGTAGTCTACAAAGTCAACCCAGGTCTGGCTCGAGGATTTTTGAGCCCCCCTGAATCTAATCCTATACTCCTCAGTGGAGAATCCAAAGCCCTCAATCAGGGTACCCTTCATGAGGTCATAAGATTCTGCATCTTTTCCAGAGAGTGTGAGGAGTCTATCCCTACACTTTCCTGTGAACATTTCCCAAAGGAGAGCACCCCAGTGAGATTTGTTCACTTTTCTGGTTACACAAGCCCTCTCAAAAGCTGTGAACCATTTGGTGATGTCATCACCATCTTCATATTTAGTTACAATCCCTTTAGGGATTTTCAACATGTCAGGAGAATCTCTGACCCTATTTATGTTGCTGCCACCATTGATGGGTCCTAGGCCCATCTCTTGTCTTTCCCTCTCTATGGCTAGGATCTGTCTTTTCAAAGCCAATCTTTTGGCCATCCTGGCTAACTGGATGTCCTCTTCACTGGAGTTTTCCTCAGTGATTTCAGAGTTGTTGGTCCCTCCTGTGAGGGAACCAGCATTTCTGACTATTATTTGTGGAGTCAGGGCTTGAGAAGCCCTGCTCTCCCTAAGTAGGACTGGAGGGGGGGAATTTCCCTCCAAGTCACTATCTTCATCCTCTGAGTTGCCATCCTCAGAGGGGTTGGCCTTTTCAAACTCTGCCAAAAGCTCCTGGAGCTGTACTTTGGTAGGTTTGGGGCCCATTGCTATTTTCTTTAGTTTACAGAGTGACCTTAGCTCTCTCATCTGTAGATGGAGGTAAGGTGTGGTGTCGAGTTCCACCACAGTCACATCTGTGCTAGACATTTTGCTTCTAAAAGTTGGAATACTTTTTAAGAATCTAAAACTGGTTCTAGAATCTAATTCAAACTTTTACAAACTTTTAAACTCTAAAAGAAATGCTAAACAGGATCTAACCCAAGGCCCTAGCAGGTCTTTTAAGAATTTAGAAAACTTTTCAAATTGCAAAAATCAATTTCTAATGACAATTTTGGAATTTGTCGTGTGATCAGGAATTGGCTGAGTAGTCCAGCAAATGCAAAGTCTTGTACCCCACCGCTGATCCACCAATGTAGGAAGTTGGCTCTGTATGTGCTATTTCAAAGTAAGGAATAGCATGCACAGAGTCCAAGGGTTCCCCTTAGAGGTAAAATAGTGGTAAAAAGAGATAATACTAATGCTCTATTTTGTGGTAGTGTGGTCGAGCAGTAGGCTTATCCAAGGAGTAGTGTTAAGCATTTGTTGTACATACACATAGACAATAAATGAGGTACACACACTCAGAGACAAATCCAGCCAATAGGTTTTGTTATAGAAAAATATCTTTTCTTAGTTTATTTTAAGAACCACAGGTTCAAATTTAACATGTAATATCTTGTTTGAAAGGTATTGCAGGTAAGTACATTAGGAACTTTGAATAATTTCAATTGCATGTATACTTTTCAAGTTATTCACAAATAGCTACTTTAAAAGTGGACACAGTGCAATTTTCACAGTTCCTGGGGGAGGTAAGTTTTTGATAGTTTTACCAGGTAAGTAAGACACTTACAGGGTTCAGTTCTTGGTCCAAGGTAGCCCACCGTTGGGGGTTCAGGACAACCCCAAAGTTACCACACCAGCAGCTCAGGGCCGGTCAGGTGCAGAGTTCAAAGTGGTGCCCAAAACGCATAGGCTTCGATGGAGAGAAGGGGGTGCCCCGGTTCCGGTCTGCTTGCAGGTAAGTACCCGCGTCTTCGGAGGGCAGACCAGGGGGGTTTTGTAGGGCACCGGGGGGGACACAAGCCCACACAGAAATTTCACCCTCAGCGGCGCGGGGGCGGCCGGGTGCAGTGTTAGAACAAGCGTCGGGTTCGCAATGTAAGTCAATGAGAGATCAAGGGATCTCTTCAGCGCTGCAGGCAGGCAAGGGGGGGCTTCCTCGGGGAAACCTCCACTTGGGCAAGGGAGAGGGACTCCTGGGGGTCACTTCTGCAGTGAAAGTCCGGTCCTTCAGGTCCTGGGGGCTGCGGGTGCAGAGTCTTTTCCAGGCGTCGGGACTTAGGTTTCAGAGAGTCGCGGTCCGGGGAAGCCTCGGGATTCCCTCTGCAGGCGGCGCTGTGGGGGCTCAGGGGGGACAGGTTTTGGTACTCACAGTCGTAGAGTAGTCCGGGGGTTCTCCCTGAGGTGTTGGTTCTCCACCAGCCGAGTCGGGGTCGCCGGGTGCAGTGTTGCAAGTCTCACGCTTCTTGCGGGGAGTTGCAGGGTTCTTTAAAGCTGCTTCTTGAAACAAAGTTGCAGTCTTTTTGGAGCAGGTCCGCTGTCCTCGGGAGTTTCTTGTCGTCGTCGAAGCAGGGCAGTTCTCAGAGGATTCAGAGGTCGCTGGTCCCTTTGGAAGGCGTCGCTGGAGCAGAGTTCTTTGGAAGGCAGGAGACAGGCCGGTGAGTTTCTGGAGCCAAGGCAGTTGTTGTCTTCTGGTCTTCCTCTGCAGGGGTTTTCAGCTAGGCAGTCCTTCTTCTTGTTGTTGCAGGAATCTAATTTTCTAGGGTTCAGGGTAGCCCTTAAATACTAAATTTAAGGGCGTGTTTAGGTCTGGGGGGTTAGTAGCCAATGGCTACTAGCCCTGAGGGTGGGTACACCCTCTTTTTGCCTCCTCCCAAGGGGAGGGGGTCACAATCCTAACCCTATTGGGGGAATCCTCCATCTGCAAGATGGAGGATTTCTAAAAGTTAGAGTCACCTCAGCTCAGGACACCTTAGGGGCTGTCCTGACTGGCCAGTGACTCCTCCTTGTTATTCTCATTATTTTCTCCGGCCTTGCCGCCAAAAGTGGGGGCCGGGGCCGGAGGGGGCGGGCAACTCCACTAGCTGGAGTGTCCTGCGGTGCTGTGACAAAGGGGTGAGCCTTTGAGGCTCACCACCAGGTGTTACAGCTCCTGCCTGGGGGAGGTGTTAGCATCTCCACCCAGTGCAGGCTTTGTTACTGGCCTCAGAGTGACAAAGGCACTCTTCCCATGGGGCCAGCAACATGTCTCTAGTGTGGCAGGCTGCTGGAACTAGTCAGCCTACACAGACAGTCGGTTAAGTTTCAGGGGGCACCTCTAAGGTGCCCTCTGGGGTGTATTTTGCAATAAAATGTACACTGGCATCAGTGTGCATTTATTGTGCTGAGAAGTTTGATACCAAACTTCCCAGTTTTCAGTGTAGCCATTATGGTGCTGTGGAGTTCGTGTTTGACAAACTCCCAGACCATATACTCTTATGGCTACCCTGCACTTACAATGTCTAAGGTTTTGTTTAGACACTGTAGGGGTACCATGCTCATGCACTGGTACCCTCACCTATGGTATAGTGCACCCTGCCTTAGGGCTGTAAGGCCTGCTAGAGGGGTGACTGACCTATACTTGCATAGGCAGTGAGAGGCTGGCATGGCACCCTGAAGGGAGTGCCATGTCGACTTACTCGTTTTGTTCTCACTAGCACACACAAGCTGGCAAGCAGTGTGTCTGTGCTGAGTGAGAGGTCTCCAGGGTGGCATAAGACATGCTGCAGCCCTTAGAGACCTTCCTTGGCATCAGGGCCCTTGGTACTAGAAGTACCAGTTACAAGGGACTTATCTGGATGCCAGGGTCTGCCAATTGTGGATACAAAAGTACAGGTTAGGGAAAGACCACTGGTGCTGGGGCCTGGTTAGCAGGCCTCAGCACACTTTCAATTGTAAACATAGCATCAGCAAAGGCAAAAAGTCAGGGGGCAACCATGCCAAGGAGGCATTTCCTTACATGCCCCAAATAAGATATTTCCTTCTCCAGCTACAGCTAAGTTTTCACGTTCCTAATTTGAATAATGCTTCATTGGATCTGGTGGCCATTCCTCAGATTGTCATCAATAACCAATACTGCTAACAACAATATCCAGAGTTCTGGCTTTGAATGAGTCATGTGGCCCCCAGTCCAGAGCATACAATATCCCTCATTAGAAGAGCCCATCCCATGCAGCGCCTCCAAAAATGTGGGGTTAATATGAGGGACTGGACTACCAAGCGGAGATCTTCAGGGCGGATTAAAGTTTTACATTTACAGAGTAGAACAATGTGGAATGAACAAAATGCAGTTTGCTCAGGGAGGCATTGTAAATTAAGAATTCGGCAGAGGTGGAGCTCTTTAGTACAATGCAAAGAGGTGAGTTTCGAGAGCCCCCGTTGTCAATGTCAATAAGAGATTATTGAAGATTTGAAGATTGAGCAGCAGTCATTCAGTCTTTGTGGGACTGAATTTGAGAGACGGGTTGCATCACAACAGCACATCCATTAGTCAAAGAACCTTCACTCTTACAAACACAACACAACAGGCATATCACATGAAATCCTCACATGCTCAATGAGGCATGCAAGACAGATCTTTGGAAAAGCATTGTCACCCTACACTGAACCCCTTTGATCCTCTCTGCTCTGACAAAATGCAATGAGTGAAGACCACGATGGATCCATTACTTCCAGGGCCCCCAGGTTCCAAAAGTACTGGGAGACCACATGGTTTCAAACGCCAGAAGTGCGCTGTACAACTGCTGATAGCACACATAACATTTATTTACAAAGTTGGGATTTCAGTGTAGAGGTGCTGGTCCCTAGGGTAATTGGCACTTGGTGTATTTTGCTAATGTTTGCGATGCTGATATATTGATTGTGCAAACTGAGGATTCTAGTCATTGCAAGTTAAGTTTAAGTCCAGATAAAACTGTGTTTGAATTGACTAATCCCAGGGCAGGTTCTTCGCGAGCAGCATGGATACACCTGCGCAATGCTAGCGCAGTTCAATGCTTTGACAACCTATATTACCTTTTGTAAATCTTACTTTGTCTTGGATACTTTGTGGAATGCAGTGGTGGCAGGGGGCTTACTTTGTAAAAAAAGAAAAATGCAATGGTTGCACAGTTCTTAATTTGTAAAAAAAAAAAAAAAAAAAAAAAAACATGCACTTTTCCATAGGAGCCCGATGTCAGCTTTGCCAGACACTGCGTTTTGCACAGCATGAAGCCGGAGTACTCCTGATTCCAGGACACGTCCATTTCTTCCACCACCCTGCACTTCCTGTCGCTTTATCTCTTCCTTGCAGATATTTTTTATATTAACCTTCATCGCTTTGTCACCATTTTCCTATCCTTCTCGTCCCCCTTCTTTTTGCCTTTTCAGACTTGACCTCTTTTGCTACAGTTTAAAATCAGATGATGAAATCTCAGTCCTGGTCCCCAACACTGAGCGCCGGTGCCCACCATCAGCAACAACCTGCACACATTGAGGCCAGGCGAGCCCGGCACCGAAGCACATCTTCCCCTCTCCCTCATCTCCCAAAAGCCTTCACGGCCGTGGCCACTTTGTTTGAGAAACCCCTCAGTAACGCAAGGCGTTAAATATTTAACATTAAAGCTTGGAGTACGGAAATAATCCTGCATCCCGAGCAGCGGGTGCTAAACTGCTGCTGAAGAGTCTCGGCGGGTCCCAGCAGGGCGCAGGGCCCGGAGCCTGCTGTGTCTTGTACAAGGGCATCCCTAATTATACGAGGCGCGTCAACGCCGCCTCGCCGGCGCGTGCGCGTGACGAGGGAAGAAGTTCAAGACTGAGGCTCGAGCATGGGAAATCAAGAAATCATAGCTGAAGAGTTTAGGGATGCAACAGTGGTGTACAGTGCAGTGGCATAGAGTGCAGTGGTGTAGAGTGGTGCACAGTAGAGTAAAAAGCTTAGAGCCAGTGGCATAGAGCAGAGTGGTACAGAGTACTCTAGAGTGGTGTGGAGTACAGTGGCCTAGAGTGCAGTGGTATACACTTCAGTGGTGCAAAGTAGAGTGGCATAGAGTGCAGTGGCATAGAGTGTAGTGGTGCAGAGTAGAGTGACAGAGTGCAGTGGCTTAGAATGCTGTACAGTGTCATACAGAGCACAACTGTAGATTGCTGTGGGATGGATTTCAGTGGTGCAGAGTAGAGTGCAGGGGTGTAGAGTACAGAGCAGTAGCGTAGAGTGCAGTGGTGTAAAGTAGAGTGGTGCAGATCAGAGTGGCGTAGAGTACAGTGGTGCAAAGTGGAGTAGAGTGCAGTGACAGAGTGCAGCGGCCTAGAGAAGACTGATGTGGTGAAACGTGCAGTGGTGTGGAGTGCAGTGGCGCAGGGTAGAGTGTCAGAGTGGAGTGGCATGGAGTTGGGCATGGTAGAGGGCGTAGAGTGGTGCAGAGTAGAGTGCAGTGGTATAGAATAGAGTGGTGCAGAGTAGTGCCGCATAAAGTGCAGTGGCATAGAGTGGTGCAGGGTAGAGTGGCATAGAATGCAGTGGCATAGGTGCAGTGGTGTAGAGTCTAGTGGTGTAGAGTAGAGAGGTGCAGAGAACAGCAGAGTGAGTAGGGTGCAGTGGAATAGAGTGTTTTGGCATGGTGTAGAGTAGGGTAGGGTAAGGTGCAGTGGCATAGAGTAGAGTAGTGCAGAATAGAGTGCAGTTGTGCAGAGTTCAGTGGCGTAGAGTAGAGTGTATTGGTGTAGAATTTGGGGTAGGAGTTGGGCGGGAAAAGAAGCAACATGGAAGCGAGAGTAGTGAGAGAAAATAGAAGCTTCACAGACGGATACAAACTGAAAAAGCAAGTACTCACATGGAGTGCTTCAACGCAAAGAGAAAAGTAGGTCCAAGAATTGGAGCAGTGGATGGATACAAGTACTTGGCCCAGGGGCGGGCCAAACACAAGAAGAGGACATGAAGTGACAAATGGGAGCGAGGCAAATGAGAGTGGCGATGAACCTAACAAATGGTAAGCTATGGACTGGCTGTAAGCGCACTGTATGTCACAAAAGTCTTACAGAGACAGAGCACGTACTGTCTAGGCAAAACCTTAAAATGAACTATGGTGCTGCCTCAAACACGTAAACCACTGAAATTTACCAGTTGTGGTTATCAACGTCAACAACACACAACGTAACTCAAAAACACCATGCTGCTTTGTTGATGGACATTAGTTTGTTTTTGTGCCATTGGCAAATTGGTGTTTTGAGCATGGCTGGAAAAACACTTCTTTTTTCACACGCTCCCTTTCCACCTTTTTCCAGCTGCAAGGATCGGCACAAAAACGGACATGCAAGATCTTAGTTGACTAATGACCTGACTTAGAGTTTGGCGGATGGGGTTACTCTGTCGCACTCTGTTACTATCTCATTATATCCTATGAGAATTGTGTAATACGACGGACAGGGTATCCATCGTCCGCTAAACTCTAAACCAGAGCCAAATCGCATACACTTTTGTCCATGGGATCGAATGTTCTAGGGAAATAAATAAATGCCTTTTCAATGGAAAGTGTGTTTGAACCATAACTACACAGTGGGGCCTGCCAATGAGTAACTTACATATATAGACACCCCCCTTAATACAAAAATGGTCCCAGGCGATGGTTTACGGGGCCTCATAGATGCTCGGGGAGTTGGGCACACATCCTTCCTCACTTAACTTTTAAAAAGTGTCTCAAGAGATGTGATGCCCAGGGGCCTCACTGAGGCTCGGGGAGGAGGCTGCACACACCCCTCCCTGCCCACCCTGAATTTTTTTATTTAAAAAAAAAGGCAGAGTCTGCCCTTTTTTCAAAAGATTTACTGTATATTTGTGGATCCACCTTGACTTGCGGTAATTTTTCTTTAAAAACATTTTTGGCAACATGAGGGGTCCCTCTGGGACACCCCCTACCAGGCCTAGAGGACAGGGTGTCCCAACCCGGCCCCTATATGTTTTTGTATACTTATTTCCGGGGTTGGGGACTGTTCCCTTGTTGCACCTGGCCCTTTTTGCCTCCTTCCTCCTAATTTTTCTGACCAGTTATTGTTGGCTTTAGGACTCTGGGCACTTTGCTACTGCTAATCAGTGCTAAAGTGCATATGCTCTCTGTGTAAATTGTATTGTTAATTGGTTTATTCCTGACTGGCATATTTGATTTACTAGTAAGTCCCTAATAAAGTGAATTAGAGGAGCCTAGGGCCTGTAAATCAAATGCTACTAGTGGGCCTGCAGCACTGGTTGTGCCACCCACATTAATAGCCCTGTAAACATGGCTCAGACCTGCTAATGCAGTGTCTGTGTGTGCAATTATAATCTGCTAATTCGACTTGGCAAGTGTGCCCTCTTGCCAGGCCTAAACCTTCCCTTGTCATGCGTGTAAGGCACCCTTAAGGTAGGCACTAGGTAACCCCAAGGGCAGGGTGCAGTGTATGTTTTAGGTACGACATATACTAATGTGTTTTATATGTCCTAACAGTGAAGTACTGCCAAATTCGGTTTTCACTGTGCAAGGCCTATCTCTCTCATAGGTTAACATGGGGGCTGTCTTTAAATATTATTAAAGTGCAGATTCCCTTTGGGAGCATATGGAAAGGAGGAGTTTGGGGTCTCTGAACTCACAATTGAAAAATACATCTTTTGGTGACGTTGGTTTTTAGATTGTGAGTTTGGGTCAGTTTGACAGTTGGGCTTTTTACACCTCTCCTCTGGACAGTGACACAAAGGGAACTGGGGTGTAGCCTGCATATCCTGATGAGCCATCTGAGCTAGAGTGGAGGGAGGAGGGACACTTACATCTGAAAGGACTGTGCCTGCCCTCACACAATGCAGTCTCCAACGCCCTGGTGTGCGTCTGGGGCCTGGCCTGGCCTGGACAAGGAAGGATCGTGCAAACACTTGAGACTTTGCTTTGAAGTTTTCCAACTTCAAAGGCAGAAAGGGGTATAAGTATTAGACCCAAAAACCCAGACTTTTAGAATCTTTCTGGAATCAAGAGGAACCTCTGCCAAGGAGAAGAGCTGAAGAGCTGGAGGAGGAGTACTGTCCCTTTGCTGTGTTGCTTTGCTGGATTGGCCTGCAGTTGCTGCCTCTACCTTAAAAGAGTGCAAAGGGTGAACTTTGCTGTCTATCCTGCTTGAGAAAGTTCTCCAAGAGCGTGGAGTAGAGCTTGCGTCTTGTTGGAAGTCTCTGGGATAGCAAAGACTTCAATTTCATCTGCCTACAGCTCTGGAAACTGTGTTTTGTGCTGTTCAAGGAGAAAAACCACTTCGACGCCATCAACAACACCGCTGGCCTGCACCGTGATCTGCTGATGCCGCACAGAATCGCACTGCCTGCTTCACACTGTGACCCCGCTCTCATGGACACAGTCATCAGACTACTTCACCGAGCCGCTTCTCGCACCGAGACCTGTGAGCCCCGCACTCCGGCATCACCTGCTCACACCGCATCTTGAGCATCCCTGACGTCGACACTCCTGCTGACACCAGCGCCGCTGCCTGCACCGTGGCCTGTGGACACCACTTGTGAGGTACACAAAGCACCTTCCCGTCTTGCACCGCAGCCCCGGCGCACCAACACCAGCGCCATCGACTCAAGTGTAGTCACCAGGCATCCCTACCCGCACCGTGGCCTGTGGACACCGCTCATGAGGGTCATGAAGCATCGTCCTGTCCTGCACCGCCTGCTTAGACCTACCGACGACAGTGCTTCAGCAATGCCACTGCCTGCACCGAGACCTGGGACACCGCACGTTGCACCGCCCCACTTCACACTGCAGCCCTGGACTCACTGACGGCGGTCACCACATTTGTTGGGAGACTCGAGACGTGAGTCTCCTGCACAAGAATGATTGAGGAGCAGACTGACACTGTGTAAGAGACCTTTGACCTCGACCTTAATAGAGCGTAAAGTAGCAAAACACTGCTTACTGCCTCACAGAACTTATGTGATGTTGGCTTTAAAGAGAGAAACAGTCCTTTCAATTCTTGCAAGGCCTTTTCAATGTGATTTATCTCATAGCACATTTTACGTCCTTCTGTTTTTGTTCTCTTTAAATACTTTTTTTAAATTAATTCTATACATAAAATCAATCATGGCACAAACCCCCTATGCAGATCCACCGAGCATGGTTTTCTATTTATTATTATTGAGGAAAGACAATTAGGATCATGGACCACACTCAACTGTAGTAATGTAGAGCATTTTCCAGTCCTTGCATCTGAACATATACTACATATATCTATGCACTCAATAATACAACATAAAAAATAAAAGTAGTTTGATGCAAGGCAGAGAGGACGTGTTCTGCACTGCAGATAAGGTGATACAGGGGAATATATAACAGCTTTGAAAAGACCCTTCCGGTGTGAGGGACCCATAGCACATTTCTGTTAAAACATATTTGCTGGACTCCTATTATAACCCATTGGCCAAGAAGACACGTTTTCACGTACATATTGCATCTCAAGGAGAGTGAATCTGTCTTGGGGCTCATTTAAAAAGAGTCAAATGTGGCCAATCACGTTGTCGCATGTTTTTTCCTATACAATGCTTCTTTTAGACTATGCCCCAAGTAGTGAAGTTGACAAAATGGTGCTGACACCTTCAGAGCGATTTTCATTTCATATAGTTTACCTGTTGATCAATCACAGGCTTACAAACTGTACAGGTTGGCACAAGGTCAGAACAGAAGGTCATGATACATGATCAAGACACGCCATCACCCGCCTGAGAGCAGCTTCTGGCGGGTACTGAAGTGTCTGTACATCAAGATACTTTAGTCAAGGGAGCCAGGCAATCAGTAATTCTGTTCCTTCCCCTCAGGTAGCTGACAAGAGATCATGCTTTGATCTAACTCAGTCCTTCCAAACGCTGATGCTCGCCTGCTCCCAATTCTCAGCCTTCAGTATAGATTTTCGACTTTAAGGAACTCATCAAGTTTGTTCAACAGCACAACTTTCACACATGCAGTTCGACTTTCTGTGACACTATCACTGCCAACCACAGTGCCAAGTTTGCTGCCACACCATAGGTGCCACATCTGGTCCTCACACAACTCTCAGAATTCTTCTCCTATAGGACAGGTCCAACCTGTACATCTCCCAACCATACATACATCGGACGAGGCAACAGCCCTACAAGGGCACACCAGTGACAGATGTGTACCATACACCTGCTAAAGGCAAAACGAGAGAATGATTTCAGATGGAGAAAAACTGAATATTTATATTCGATGGGTAAGAGTCTGTCAGCAAAATCCGCCTTCCATAAATGGCAGTATCTGTATTGTATTATGTGCAGTAACATGAATGGGTGAACGTGTGAAGGACATCTCATATGTGTACCTGTTCCAAAAGTGATATGTGGAAATCCATCCATCCATCCATCCATCCATCCATCTAGCTATCAACGAGGTGCAACAGAAAAAAAACAAATGTACAAAGGGGAACGAAGGAGGAAGGGAAAGACTGGAAAAACATCAGAAAAAAACAGGACCCTGCAAGAGTAAGATAAGGACCAGGGTGTGTGGGCAGTGGGGTAAAGAGGCCTGAGATGCATGGAAGACCTGGCAGCCTGGCATCTGGGGCACCAACACTGAATAACACCAGCCGCTGGCCTCTGAGGTCTGGGCAGAGCCTTGGGGCCCAGCGGCGCTCATTCTTTCACAGATTAAGCAACATACATATATCTATATATCCACATATATGGCTATTAGAGTTATAGTATGGTATTTCTTCTTGTGTATTTCTTTTAACAAAAAACAAAAACCAGGATTCAAGAGGTTACATTTAGGTGGCACGGTAAAACCACATTGAGTGTCCCTTGCCACTGTTAGGGGGGGGGGCGTTCCCTGTGTAAAGTGACAATTACATACTATCTGTGAAGCAGTAAACATGTCATTCTCATTTCAGTTTTGCTGCACTTTAGTAACAAACTCGAATTTGATTTGAACTTTGCACTGTAGTAATAAATGAACGAATGTGCATTTACAGTTGTTCTAATTAACATGTGTTATTGGCCATGTAAATAAGGAAAAAAATGAAAATATATGCTATCTTCACATACTCAGGCTTCATGTTTTTGTAGGGCCAAACGTTTTTTTGGTAGCAAGGCGCTACATAAGTTATAATATAACAGAATAAGAAAACCTTCACTTGTCTTGTAACGACAAGGTCTGACAAAGCCAGTAGGTCTGAATTGCCCACTGAGCTTTTGGCTTTGACTGCATATATTGGTGTTTTACTGATAAATCCACTGCGCTGTGTCACATACACAGGACCTTGAGCCGCTCAAAGTTCTTCAAATGTTCCTGCCCAGCTCCTGCTTCCTTTGCGGAATCATTAGCTTCCGGTGCACCTGCCTCAAACACACGTCTCAGCTCTGCAAAGCACAATGTAAAACTTGGCACAAACACCAGCCAACTCTTGCTGCTTTGAATCAATTAATTAGAAAAAAGCTCAAGCAGACAGCCTTTTAGATGAGCCCAAAATGCACACTCTGGCCTTCGCAGTTTACAAACACGAAACGTCAACTGTAAATACAAGTCAGCCATTTTTAAATGACAATCTGCCACTTCCGCCTTTTTTTCTAGCTAAGGGTTTATAAGGTACACCTTAGTTTTTGTACCTTAGGTTTTGCACTGTTTAATGGTCTAGATGTACGAACATCTTTTGATATAACTCTTATTATTGTACACGTTTGCTGTTTAGTAAAACAATTGTTTTATTTCTACAAAGACTGCTGCTTTCCCAGTTTTTCCTATTGGTGACTTCAGCCTTACCCAGCGTGTGAAGTCAAGCTCCATTCTTCACCTATGATTGGTTCCTTTCTGTACTGACAAGCAAGGGTACATTGGATTGGAATGATACCTGGAGGTTAAGAGACTTTTAGACAAGCATCTCCATACATCACTTCTTTTGTCTCAATGAGCCACTCCAAGTGGGAGGAGAGTTCCTTGCAGTGGATCTCTAGCTCGCTGTCCACAAAAGCTGAAGCTTCATCTCACAGATTAGTCAAAGTTCACTCAAGATTGCTTCTGCGCCTATAAACAGGGGATATAACCTCCTAGTAAGGGTCGGAATGGTCCATTTGGAGTGACTGCCGTACTGAAAAAATTGGTATCCTCTACGAAAACGCAAATAAACCTAAAAGTTGCTAGAACATATTTTTTCACAGAGGAAATCCTAGTGATTAAGAACCACTGGTCACATATTTCCATCCATCATTTTTTGTTGTATCCCCAAGGAGCATTGCAGCGCAGGCAGGGATTAACAGCTCAGTTTGAGCAAACATGTAACAATCAGGCAAGGGTATGGGATAATCTATAAGAGTTTAGGGTTCTATGGCAGAGTTCTATGACTTTTGTCAGATTTGGGAAATATTTGGACAGAGCCCTGTGGCAGACACTGGTTATTTCTGTACAGATCTGGGAAAATATGATATATTTAGAAAGGAGAGATTCAACCTCCTATGTACAATCAATACCATGTCTCTAGGATTCATCCTGAATGTGAATATCACCCTTGAAGAACACATTGTCAAGGTAACTAAATTGGCCTGCTGCCCCTCTCTACTAAAGGAAGTGAAAGCATTTCTTCCAGAAAGCGACTTCAGGATTGAAGTTCGAGCCCTTTAACCCACTCATCTAGATGGTGGAAATGCCCGGCTCCAGGGCCTCCTAAACTCCACACTGGCACACCTTAAGGGCATCTTACATGCTCCAACAGGTCTCATCCAAGGCCTGGAGAAATATGATCCCATCACCCCTATCTCAATGGAACTCATCTGTCTCCTCTTCAGGCCCACATCATCTTCATAACCAGTTGCATCATCTCCAAAGCCCTAAGGACCGGCACTCCTGTCTATCTGGCTGGCAAGCTCATCATTTATGATAGGTCTAGGTACACTGGCACCCAGATTGTAGATGAGGAAATGAAGAAAAGAAAAACCAGGGTAACATGCCCTCTTCGGCTATGCCCCCAGGATCTGTTACAACATCCCAACATCCATCAGGAACACCCCAACTGTGCTTCAATTTAGTAAAGAACTGAAGGTGCACCTCTTCAAAGAGCAGTGTATCATGATTCAATAACAGTCCACTTTCACTTTCCGAAACCATTTAATCCTCCAATCACACACTGACTGTGTCTTTGCCTTGGACCCCCTACAGTGCTTCAATGTCTTTCGGCTGGTTCACACTATAAAAATATATACATACATATATTCTGCCACAAAAGCGGGACATTCTTGTGAAGCTCTTGAACACAATGGCCTAGTTCTGATACCAGGAGGAGATATTTTGGCAGATCTTTGAGATAAAGGTTATTTTTTTTGCCAAGGTGATGACATATAGATGCAATGTTTAGGGACATTACTATTCTGTTAATATCAAAATTCTGGCACTGCAATGGGCATGTGTAGTATAGTAGTGCAGTATTTTGTCTGGTACCAAGAGGGGACATTCTGGACTGAGCTGTGGGCTATTCTGATAACAAGATTGGATATTCTGGTAGTGTTCTGTCACAAACATGGGATGCCTGCGCAGTGTTTTCAGAAACTCTGAAGGGGTCACACAAAAAAGATACGAGCTTCTGACAGATGTCACTTTTGTTTTTGTCCACATGCCACTCAGCTATGTAAAATTATCATTCCAACATCGAAATTGAGTGAAATTCACCGATTTGAAATTCCACGGAATTGTGAGCTTTTTTTTCATTTTTACCTTTAGTGATTTTTTCTGATTTTGCAGGAGCACTCCTGCAGAAATGTAAAATATCGATTTGCAGGATATTTTTTCTGCAACTATTTGATCATAAAACGCTTTTTGGAAACTTCGTGAAATCGTAATATATTTTTAATGTTTTTGTACGTGCCACCGCATGCGGGTTTCAGAGCCCTCTTAAGAGATCGTCATCCATAATGTATTGTCATAAAGAGAATATCAAACTCAGGAGCATGTATCAAGTCAACAAAATAAATAAAAAATGTATTGCACTTTTGTCGATGGGATAGATGGCAGGGGAGCCCGCTCTAGAACCTTAGGATGGCATCTAACACCAGCTATTACTGGTCTGATAGACAGCAACGTACAGAAATGTTCTCCCTTACACTCCTTAGGAGTTTACGAAGAAGAAGCTACGACTCCTGCAGGTCACGAAGGAACACTCACGCTAATCTTTTGTGAATTCCTTTTTCATGTGACCAAAGCATACACCTGCATAGTTTCTCATGCAAAAATATCTGATCAAGTGTAATGCTCTTGCTACCTTTTTTATTTATTCGATAATCTCGACAAGGTAAGTACACTTCCTCTTCGAAAACCCCATTCCTGTACAATCGCACTCATTTTCAGGTTTTCTCTCGGGATGCACTTTTTTTAGGTCTCACCTGAGACTGCGCTTTGTGCTGTGGCTTGAGAAGTTCTGTTGTTTCTTTAAAAAAAATCTAAAAAAGAACTTTTAGCCCACCCAAAGTGGTGCAATGCATGCACTGTGCAACTTTGTAACCCTCTGTATTACATTATGCCTGCTCCAGGCATGATGTATACAAAGGGGGCGTTCCCCCGTTAGGGGGGGCCAAAAAAAGGCACAAAGAAATCGAAGAGATTTCTTTGCATCTTTTTTTTTAGCAATTTTAATGCCTGCTCAGAGCAGGTGTTAAAAGGAGGCACACAGGTATTTACAATGGGCCTCAATGGGTTTGCAGGATTAGCGTCAACATTTTTTACGCTAATCCTCCAAAGCTCAAAACTAGCATCAAAAATGTTGACGCTAGCTCCCGCACTACCGCCATGGTGCACCATCTCATAGATACGGCGCACACATGGTGGTGTTAGGGGGGCGCTAAGCAGAGCAAGAAAAGTGGCGCTGCGCTGGGTGGCGCTGTGCTGGGTGGTGTTGCAGTGGGTGGCGCTGCGCTGGGTGGCGCTGCAGTGGGTGGTGCTGCGCTGGGTGGCACTGCGCTGGGTGGCGCTGCGCTGGGTGGCGCTGCGCTGGGTGGCGCTGCAGTGGGTGGTGCTGCGCTGCGCTGGGTGGCGCTGCAGTGGGTGGTGCTGCGCTGGGTGGCGCTGCAGTGGGTGGCGCTGCAGTGGGTGGCGCTGCGCTGGGTGGCACTGCGCTGGGTGGTGCTGCGCTGGGTGGCACTGCGCTGGGTGGTGCTGCGCTGGGTGGCGCTGCGCTGGGTGGCGCTGCAGTGGGTGGTGCTGCGCTGGGAGGCGCTGCGCTGGGTGGTGCTGCGCTGGGTGGTGCTGCGCTGGGTGGCGCTGCAGTGGGTGGTGCTGCGCTGGGTGGCGCTGCAGTGGGTGGCGCTGCGCTGGGTGGCACTGCGCTGGGTGGCGCTGCGCTGGGTGGCACTGCGCTGGGTGGCGCTGCGCTGGGTGGCGCTGCAGTGGGTGGTGCTGCGCTGGGTGACACTGCGCTGGGTGGCGCTGCGCTGGGTGACGCTGCGCTGGGTGCAGCACCACTTTTCTTAAATCTGGCCTCAATTTTTTTTCTGAATTAACATTTTAGATGTGTCAGATTTACTTAATTATTGGTTAACACTTTAATATTTTAGAGGGTGTTTTATTCGTCATTAAACATGCAATTTTTTCAAAAGGTTTATGTCTTATCCCTACCTCCCTTTACCTCAACCCACAAAACCTTAAATCATCCTTACCTCCATTTACCTTTACCTACTTTGAAACCTAAAATTACCCGTATCTCCTTTTACCTCTACCCACTCCTGAACCCCAAATTCACCCTCATCTGTTTACATCTACCTACCCCAATTCCTAAAATCACCCTTACTTAATTTTACCTCTACCTACCCCTGACATCTAAATTCACCCTTACCTCTTTTTACTTCTACCCATCCCTGAAGCCTAAAATCACCCATACCACCCTTCACCTCCACCCACTCCTGAACCCTAAATTCACCCTTGCCTACCTTCACCTCTGATCATCCCTAGACCCTAAATTCAACCTTACCTCTCTTTCATTCTACCAATCCCTGAACCCTAAAATTGCCCTCTCCTTCTTTACTTCTACCCACCCCTGAACCCCAAATGCACTCTTACCTCCTCTTACTTCTATCCTCCGGTGACTTATAAATTCACCTTTACCTCTTCCTATCCCTGAACCCTAAAATCACCCTTAACATCCTTTACGCACCCCTGAACCCTAAAATCGCCGTTATCTCCCTTTACCTCTACAACCTCCAAACCATAAAATCACCCTTTCCTCCTGCACCTCTTCCCATCTTTTTCAATGTCTAAATTAAATATTCTCTCCACTGGAATATGGATCTTTATTGAGTGTTAGCACACTGGACCACACACTCGCAGAGCTGGGACATGAGAGATATTTTATGTTAGCCATTTAGTAACCCAGGGCCTGAATAACAGACCAGACACATCCCCACTGTGTGGCCACTGTCAGGGCTGGCTCACTCATATGGGTGTCAAGGATCTCCTTCGTTATTTGACCACATTTATTATACTAATAGTGAATAACAAGCTATTAATGACCATTACTGTCATAAAAAATGATGCTGACCCTAGCTACTGAGGGCAGCCACAGTTATTATACTAATGGCTAATAATACGCTATTAATACTGACCATTACTGTAATAAACATATTTACCCTAGGTACTAAATTGGCAGGTCACGCAGTAGTATCTGCTTCGAAGCACTTGCAGCATCCATCAGATAGACTGTCCAGGGCTGGTGAATCCGTGGCCCCGGGGTGCCCCATATGTGATGTGCTGGGGCATCACTTGTACAGGTGGACTTGGGTGCTTTAGGCTTAAGTACTACGGGGTCAGGGGGTATGATACAAATATCTATTAAACCCACCATTCCCTAACTCATCACAGAGTTACAAAAGCATTGACTGAAAGCCAGAGTGAGTGATGACACCACTAAGAGTTAATAGAACACCAGGAGCTGAAAAGGCACCTGCACAGGCAGCAGAGGTAAGTAATAAAATGGGTGAAAGTGTGTGTCTGATAGATAGGGTGCTTATCTGTGAGCCCTGTGTGTCTGTGTGAGTGTGTATGTGAAAGTAAGTGAAAGAGCTCTGAGTGAGTGAGAATGAGTGCTAGTGAGCTACAGTAAGTATTTGTGAATGAGAGTGTGTGAGAATTAGTGAATCTGAAAGAGAATGTGTGAGAGTAAGAGTGAGTGCAAATGAGTGTGAGTGGCAAGGATGATGAGTAAGTGAGGGTGTGAGAATGAATGAGTGAGAATGTGTGTGGAGGAATGTCAGAGAGTGAGAGTTAGGGAGAGAGTGGCAGTGTGTTTAACTGAGAGTAAGAATGAGTCAGCATGAGTGAGAAAAAGTGAAACTGAGTTAGAGTAAGAATGAGCGCAATGGAGTGTGAGTACGAAAATTAAGTTTGAGTCTGAATGACTGAGTGAATGCAAGTCATTGTGAGCTGAATTAGTGAATTAGAATGAACTTATGAGAATGAGTGAGTGAGAATGAGTCAAAGTGAGTGACAGGTGAGAACAAATACATGAGAATGAATCAAATGACAGTATAAGTGAGTGCAAGTGAATGTCAGTGAATGAGAATAAGTGAGTGAATGTAAGTGAGCAAGAATGTAAGAGAATGAGTGGTGTGTGTTATGCTTGCAAGTCTGCCATGGGCCCAAGAATACTGGAAGGGATTCTTGACTTACAGAGGCACCCATGGCAAAAGGCTGGTGTTGGTATACTAAAGGGAATTCTCAGAATATGGGGCACCCATGACAAAAATGCAGATCTTTTTACTTTAGGTAACCCTTGACATACTGGGCATCCCTAGAAAAATTGTGGCATTGGCACACTGGAGGTAATTGTTGGCATACCAGACATTTGTGACAGAATGTTGACACTAGAGGTTATATTTGGCACAAGGAGCACCTTTGCAAAATGGTAGCTAGCATTCAGAAGGCAATTCTTGGCAAAATGGGCACTCATGGCAAAACACAGGGACTGCCATCCAGAGATGATTCTTGGCAGTAAGGGCACACACCACAATCTCATGTTGCTGACATTGTGGAAGTCAGTCTTGGCATATGGGACACCCATGGCAAAGTCTCGTTCGGGACCTGGGAGCCAGTTCTTGGTATAAGAGAATGCAACCATGGGAAATGGAGTCCGGAACAATTATGACAACATGCAAGCCCTGACATATTAGAGGTCATTTTTAACATCTGCGTTATCCATGTTAGAGCTCATTTCTGATTGGTATCATGTGTAAATTAACATGAATTCATTGGGATTGAAACAAAAACACTGAAATGTTTTGAAGCATGTTTTTCAGCATACCCTTTACTAGGCCTCGACCTCATTTTGAAAAAGATGTCTGCTGCTGTCTCACAGTAATTATTGTGTGTTCATTTTTCTCATTCTGACAGTGCCAGCAGCAAAATGTGCACTGCCATTTGTAATGAAATGCTGTTCTTGAAGAACTCTGGAGAAACATTTGCAGCATTATAAGTAATATTATTTTCTGTCTGAAAGCTGTAGTCAGCCCATCTAGGTGACTCTGCATTGTTTATTGTAACACATTTGCAGGAGCGGCTCGTGGCAAGCAGAAGGGGTGGGGCGGCGCACGAGGGAGGGCGGGGAATTAAAATAAAATTAAAACTAATAAAACAAAACCCCACTTACCTTAACGCCACGTGCCGCTTCTGCTTTTCCTTGCTGCAGGCACAGGCTCCCAGCCTGCCCTGTGCCAATCCTAACGCTGCTTAGAGCAGCGTTCGGATTGGCTGGGAGCGGGCGTGTGCGAGCCGCGATCCAAGATGGCCACCTGACCTCGGAGCTCCGTGCGTCGTCGGACGATTTGTTACCGCCGGAGCCGTTTTTTTTTTCTTTTTTGGATGCCGCTTGGAATATAATGGCTGTTGGATGTTTTGGTGAGCATTTTTAATGTTCTTATGGTCGCCTAGCTATTTTTCGGACTCTTTAATTACGCTGTTATATTTCTTCTCAAGAGAGCCATTTTGAATAATTTTTGCTCATCATTACAATGTACTTATCTGTTTTTTCTTTGAATATTTGATGGCTCTGCTTGCAGTTTTTTGCGCAAGCCATATAATTTATTTTTGCTGTCTCATCAACATTAATTTGGAGTTCTTGTGTCACTCGTCTTCTTATTGAAGGCTTTTATTTTTATATGGGCAAACTAAAGAAAATAAAATCTCTGTCGCATCAGTTCTCCTCAACTGACAAACTCTTGCAGTTTTTCCAATTGGACACTTCTGCTGCAGCATCTTCTTCTTCTATGTCAAAGATGTCTTCCTCATCCTCTTCTTCACCAAAAGTTTCTCAGAATATTTCTACAACTATCCATAAAAGAGTCAAGCAGGACCCCTCTTCACCAGTAAAATCTCCCTCACCGATCTCTCTTGAGCTTGTGCTTGACGAAATACGCGTATTGCGTCCTTTCATCAAAGAAACTAATTCTCGGATACAAAATCTTGATACTAAGTGGTCTCAAATGGAAGGGAGAGTCTCTGCCTTGGAGCAAAGAGTCAGTGACGTGCAGGATGAAACACATAAAATTGCAAGTTTGGAGAAGGAAGTGGCAGCTTTGAAGACACTTGCGGAAGATTTGGAAAACAGAAACAGACGCAATAATCTTCGCCTTTATGGATTACCAGAAGGTCTTGAAGGGAGTGACCCAATTTCCTTTTTTCGCTTCATTTTTTCCATAGTTGATGGACCTTCCATCTTCTACAGTATTGAACATCCAAAGGGCACATCGCATTGGTCATCGTCCTCTGCACTACTCCACATCTAAACCAAGAGGCGTGATTATTTTCTTTCTTGAATTTACTGATTTGTTGAAAATTCTTTATGCTGCGAAAGCCAAAAAAACAAATCTCTTGGCAGGGAAGTAAAATTTAAATCTCACAGGATGTGTCTAAAACTACAGCAAACAGGAAGAAATCATTTTTGGATCTTCGTCCACAACTTCGTGACTTGGGAGCTTGTTTTGGATTATTCCATCCTTGTTTGTTCAAAGTGACATATAAAAATAAGACTACTTCATATACCTCTCCTGCAGCTCTTCGTGATATTCCAAGACTACACTCTACAAACCCTATAGAGACAGCTGGTCCCTCTACACATTGACTATAAACGTTTCTTAATCTATTATGCCCTTGTTCATTGTTCGTTACCAATACGATATAGTTGATGGTCCTTCCTATGCAGTTTATACAGTATACTATACTGATGTGACTGCAGGCCCTCTTCGTTAATGTATTATTTTCTTTTCACAGGTTCCTGGTGTTTTATAATTATGAGTTTTGCTCGTAACTTTTGTCCATTGATACGTTCCGTTCCCTTGCTGTGCCGTCTTCAGGCTGTGCTGTCGTCACCCCTCCCCTATTGTTCATTCATCTCAGGTATGTTTTTGCAGTCGTCTTTATTTGACATGTACTGTCTCTTCTTTTTTTCTTGAATATTTTCCATCTTTTTTCTTGTTGTTTTCCCTTTATTCTTCTCTCTTTTTGTTTTTCCTGTTTTCCTTTCCCCTATATGTACTTTCAGTCATTTATGGTACAAGACCTTTTGTGTATATATATGGTTATGTGACGTAAAAATTCAGAGTAATTTCTTGGAATGTTAAAGGATTTATTAACCCAATTAAAAGGCAGATAATTTTATCTCATTTAGCTAAATATAATCCAGACTTGGTTCTTTTACAAGAGACCCATTTGACGGAATCTGAAGCTCTGAAACTTAAAAGAGGTTGGGTGGGCAATGTTTTTACTTCTCCTTCATCTACAAAGAAAAATGGTGTAATTGTGCTCTGCCATAAAAATTTATCAGTTAAGGTTATTTCGCAAGACTCGGATTCCGATGGTAGATGGCTCTTTGTGAGGCTAAGTATTAATGGGGTTATAATGACTGTTGGTAATATTTATGGTCCTAATAACTCAGATTATCTTTTTTGGCCTAATATTACTAAACAATGTTTGCATTATAATGATGATTTTTTTCTTCTTGGAGGGGATTTCAATCAAATTATTGATCCTTTTATAGATAGGCAATCTGTGTTTAAGTTTTCTCCCTATAAAATTCATAAACAATTTAAGGCATTTTTCACACAATGTAATTTAAATAATTCATGGAGAACTTGACCATATTTTTGTTTGTAAATCACTATCCCAAAATCTCATTAACTCCTCTATTGAACCTATGGTAATATCTGATCATGCTCCAGTCATCACAGATTTGGACTTATTCCCGGTGCATCCCAAGTCCAATAGGTGTCGATTTAATAATTCTTTGTTGCTTGATTCTAAATTTTCCACTTCCTTTGTTAACTCTGCGGATGAATTTTTCCGATTTAATGAGGATTCTCACGTTTCTCCGCAATTGTTATG
The DNA here is from genome assembly GCF_031143425.1 of Pleurodeles waltl. Classification (NCBI taxonomy): domain Eukaryota; kingdom Metazoa; phylum Chordata; class Amphibia; order Caudata; family Salamandridae; genus Pleurodeles; species Pleurodeles waltl. Next base: position 1,144,116,880 of record NC_090448.1, read on the forward strand.
GGATTCGTTTAAGGCTGCGGCTCATGGTCATATAATACATTTTGTCTCTAATAAAAAGAAAACTTTTAATGCCCAGCATCAATCTCTGTTTCTCAAAATTAAATGGTTAGAACATCAATATTATTCTTCCTCCTCTAATTTTAATCTACAATAATTTATTCAAGCAAAAATGCAATTTAACAAAATCTCAACAGATAATGCCTCCTCTTTTCTTCTACGTAGTAGTGCCCGTTATTATGGTGGTCGAAATAGATCGGGGAAACTTCTGGCTAATTATTTAAAAGTACGAAAGCAACGCCATATTTTGAAGTCTATAGTTACAGATACTGGTAAGTCCCTTTTTAAAGATGAATATATCTTAGCTGAATTTGTTAATTTTTGCCAGACACTTTATATTCCTGAGTCAGTCCCGACCTCCTTGCAGATTGATGATTATTTAAAGAACATTCCAAACCCTAATAAGATGCTTGTTGATGCTACCTCACTTGAAGTAGATATTTCTTCATTAGAAATTTTTAAAGCCCTTCAATCTCTAAAAAAAAAAGGTAAAACTCCTGGTCCGGATGGATTTACAGTGGAATTTTTTCTACATTTTTCTGATATTTTACTTCCCAAACTTTTTCAGCTTTTTCAATACTTCATGGGTTCTGGTTGTACGGGGGGGGGACATTTCAAGAAGCTTTGATCTGCTTAATTCCAAAGGAGGGTAAGGTTCATACTTTCTGTGAAAATTATAGACCAATCTCTCTTCTCAATACAGATTATAAAATCTTTGCTATATTATTAGCCCTATGTCTTGATACCCTTTTACCTGCGCTGATAAGTAAGGAACAAATGGGTTTTGTTAAAGGTAGACTTGCTTCTGACAACTCTAGAACATTCTTCAATGTACTCAGCAAAGCTCCCACTCTTTCGTACTCTTCAGCAGCAATTTCCATAAATGCTGAGAAAGCGTTTGATCAGTTAGACTGGTCTTTTTTGTTAAAAGCTTTTGCCTGGCATGGTTTAGGGCCTCATTTCATTTCATTTATCTCTTTGCTTTATCAATCCCCAATGGCATCGATATCGGTAAATGGGAAATTGTCCAGATACTTTGTATTACATCGTGGTGTTCGTCAAGGGTGTCCGCTCTCTCCACTCCTATTTATTCTAGCTCTAGAGCCCTTTCTATCCTGTATTAGAAATAACATTAAAATTGAGGGTTTCCATTACGGTGAAAAACACTTAAAATTAACGGCTTATGCAGGTGATGTACTTTTATATATCTCAAATCCTGAACTCTCGATTCCGTTTTTACTTCAGGAGATTGAAGACTTTTCTTTGATTTCAGGTTATAAGATAAATTCGGGTAAAACTGAAATCCTTCCCCTAACAAAATGTTGTTTTAGAACATCGTTTGATATTACAGCCTTTCACTGGAATTCTTCCAAGATTAAATATTCAGGTATTTGGTTCACCTCATCCATTAAAAAGTCCATTGAAGTAAATATCTCAGATGCTTTAGAGAAGGTTGATAAATCGATTTTGTCATGGAATCCCTTATTTTTATCTTGGTGGCGTCACGATCAAAATGATGAATTTGCCTAACATTTTATATGTACTATCCATGATTCCGCTTTCTCTACCTGCTACTTTTTTTAAACAATTGGACTTCAGATTGTCTAAATTCCTCTGGAACAATAAGAACTCTAGAATTTCCCTTAGTCACCTTCGTCATTCTAAACAGGACGGAGAAGCTAATTTTCCTGATTTCAGACTATATCACAAATCCTTTTGTCTGCGTCAAGCTTCTAGATGGGTCTCCCTGTCAGGTTCTATGTTTACTCCCTTATGGTTGGATATTGAATGTTCTTTTCTTCTGCCTTTTTCCCCTCGTGAGATGGTATCCTTTTCTTATAATATTTCGCTTATCTCCTCCCCGCTTCTTAAACATACTTGTACTCTTCTGCGTTCTCACTATTTACCTCCATCCGTCACTTACTCCTCATTTCTGAATTCTCCTATTTGGCATAATCGTCTCATCACTATCAATAAAAAACCTTTATTTTGGAAATCCTGAAGACAAAGGAATATAGAGTGGGTCAAGGATTTATTCTCCAATGATATTCCACTTTCTTTTTCACAATTCCAACTTCTATTTCATTGTCCCAATTCATTTATGCCTAAATATCTTCTTATTATTATTAATATTATTCTTGATGTACTTTTTTCGTTGCCTTCCCATCCTTCTTCTTCGGAATTACCCCTTTCTTTGTCCTCCTTTCTTACCTCATATCCTAAGGCATCAAATATTTATAAACTTTTTCATTCTCCTGTTTTGACACTTTCTAAATCTAAAATTGAGTCTCAATGGGAATTGGATTTGGGATGTACCTGGACTATTTCCTTTTGGAATAAGGTGTGGCATTGATCTTATAAAATACCTAGATCAGCTTCTACCACACAGTCACTTTTCTTTCTTTACCTCAGCCTTTTTTTTACCCCTTCTACTATAGCAAAATTTTCTGTATCCTCTACTTCAAACTGTTGGCCCTGCGATAGCCCAAAGGGAGATCTTATGCATATCTTTTTTAAATGTCCCCCCACTGTCTCTTTTTGGAGAAAAGTTTGGCGTCAGCTTACTTCCATTTTTCGTTTCCGATCCCAATTATCTCCCTCAGTGCTTTTTCTAGGTAGCCTCTCTGCGGATATTGTTTCAGATGATGATAATTTAAAGCTGTTGGTTCTCATGTTAGCTTTGGCCTTTCAGCAAATTACTCTTAATTGGAAAAATTCATCCAACATTTCCTATAAGGCTTGGTGGTATAATGTTTGCTATTGTCATAAACTAGATATTGCTCTTACCTCTTTATGCTGCCCCTCCATAAATAGAGATTTGTACTGGTTACCTTTGACTGATTATCTTACTGCTGTAGCTTGTAATTCTACTAATTGTACATTATCTGAGAATTTTAAGCCACCTTGAATTCTTAATTTTTTCTGTTTTTAAGTGATTTTAAATTTAGCTTAATTTTATGCTTTATTGAATATCACTTTTTTTTTAACACTTTAAGATCCAATTTACCTTTCTTATTTTAACTGATCTTTTTCCGTTTTCATTGTTTTTCCCCCATTTTATACTTTAAAATGTTAAACAGCTTTTACAATTCCTTTCAAAATTATATTACTATCATTGTGACAGATATCTTGTATTGTTATTATGTGACTCATATGTATTTTGTTTTTAATAAAGCTGATTTACCTTAAAAAAAAAAAAAGGAGTGGCTGGGAGCGACCAGCCAGGGTGCTCCCATGCAGACTGGGGGCCTGTGCAGGCTCTCTCTAGCCCGGCAACTGTGTTGCCGGGCTGGATAGAGCCTACTGCGCATGTGTGTATATCCGACCCGAGACGGCCGGCCAAACACACATGCACTCTGAGGGGGAGTGCTGAGCACTCCCCCTCACTGCTCATCACCTCTGTGGCCCCACCCTTTTACCAAACAAAAATAATAAACGCAGTTTGTTATCGTTGTTTCGTAAAAGGTTTGCAGCTGCTGGCGGGGGCGATGCTTCTCCGCCCTAGTGGGGGAGCCGCCACAGCACATTTGTCCAGTTACCTCCGATGGCATTAGGTCAGAAGGGAAGAATCAATTTTCACTTATATTTTCGCCTTCTGTATTATGCCTTAATATTTTCGAAAACCTTCATGGTTTTCCTCTAAATTACTGATCTCGAACTTCCTTTTTGAGTCAGGCCTTTCTTTTGTTGACTGTATTTGTCCAATGCTGTTTGAATCTCAGCCACAGGTATTCATTACCTTATCTATTCTTGAGTTCAACATTGTTCCAGTCCTGCGATCTGAGTGTCCCTATTATACAGATTATTTACATCATAGCACCAGTGTACCCACACCAGTGATATATGGACAGCTTTCTTAGCACACTTCTGGCACTAGCATAGTTTAGGTAATTCTTGACATTAGGGGGAAAGTTGCTGGCACAATGGTGGTAATTTTTAGGTCAAAGTCTACCAGACAGTGCAGCTGTCTGGGTTCGACAAGACTTCTTGGGGACATTCTGAAAGCTTCCCTGGAAATGCATTCCGCCTATTGCTTTCTATTGGCTTTGTTTGCTCGCTTTTGGCTGGCTTATTTTAGGCTGCCCAGCATGCTTTTGTCCATTCTGTGGAGCATAGCCTATTTACCATATCCTTCCATGAGTGTTCCCTTTCTGAAAGTAGGCATTTAAATTATGTTCTTATCTTATCAAATTTGCTATGCAAAGAGGGTTCAAATGTCAGACTCTGTCTTCTGAGGGAACTTGATGTTTACTTTTCTTTCTCTGACTTCAAAGTGGGAAGATTTATGTGACAATCTTGCTGGGTACTGGGAAAAGAAAGGTTTATTTTTAGCACACAACAAATTTTAAATGTCTTGAAATGATATGTGCAAATATTTCAGAATATGTCAGAATTAGGAAAGCACAAATGAAGTGCATTTTTTGTAATTCTGAAGTGTGGTGGAAGCTAATATTTTAATAAGATCAAAACAAAACATTACACTAGGTGGTGCCATTTCCACACATTATCGTTTGTGAGCAGAATAGTTTTATTGTAAAACTGTAAATGCAAATTTAATGGTCATTTCAATTGAAAATGTGTTCTCTATAAAGCAGTATGCTAACACACCATGCATACTCCACTCTAAGCTACTCCACTCTAAGCCACTCGGCTCCATGCCACTCCACTTTATGACACTTTCCCCTACTCAGTGATACTCTACTCCACCCTACGCTGAACCACTCTACTTTATGACTCTCCACTCTACGCCACTCCACTCCATGACACTCCAACCTGTGACAACCTACCCTATGACTTTCTACCCTACGACACGCCACTCCACAACACAACACTCTAATCTAGGACCCTCTCCTCGATGACAATCCAATACACTCTATGCCACTCTATGATACTCTACTCCTCTCTATGCCACAAAACGTAATTCTCTCTATGCCATTCCACACCACTCTACACTACTCCACTGTAGACCACTCTATGCCACTTTAATCTATGACACTCTATGCCACTCCACTCTGTGCCCCTCCACTCTGCATCACTCCACTCTACAGCATTCTACACCACTCTATGCCACTCCACTCTGACACTCTACAACACTCCACTGTACGTCAGTCAGTGCCATGCCACTCTACGACACTTTATGCCCCTCTACTCTACACCACTCTACTCTACCACACATTCAGCTACTACACGCCATTCCACTCTTCAACACCTTATTCCACTCCACTCTTCAACACTACACTCAACAACATTCTACTCTGACACTTCACTCTACATCATTCTATGCAACTTCAGTCTATGACACTCTATTCCACTACTCCACTCCACATCTCTTCACTGTATGCCACTCTATGACATTCCATTCTAAGACACTCTATGCCCCTCCACTTTACACCACTCAACTCTACAACGGTCACTTCACTATGTGCCACTCCACTCTACAACATTTTACCTCACTCTATGCCACTCTACGACACTCTTTTCTAAACAACCCCCTCTGTGCCACTGTACTCCACTGTATGCCACTCTATGACACACCATGCCACTCTAGTCTACAACACTCTACTCCACTGTATGCCCCTCCACTCTGTAACACTCCACTCTGCAAAACTCCACACTACAGTACTCTCCATCACTCTATACCAAACCACTTTGACACTCTACTCCACTCTACAATACCCCATTGTCTGCCATTCTATGCCACACCACTCTATGGCAGTCCATGCCCCCCACTCTATGCCACTCCGTTCTATGACACTTTACTGCACTCTATGCCACGCCAGGCCACTCCACTCTACGCCACTCTATGACACTCCATTCTGCTTTGCATCACTCAACACCGCTCTATGCCACTCCACTCTTTCACACTCTACTCCAAGCCATTCTATTCCACTCCACTGTATACCGCTCTGTCACTCCACTCTACAACACTGTATGCCCCTCCACTATATGCCCCTCAGTTGTACACGACTCCACTCTGTGTCATTCTATGTCTCTTCAATTTATAACACTCCACTCTAAAACACTCCACTCTAAATGACTCTGTGCCACTGTCCGACACTCTACGTCACTCTACAGCACTGTAATCCACTCTAATAACTCCATGTATGACATTCTATCCCACCCGCTGCCAATGCACTCCACTCTATGCCACTCTACTTCATGACTCCTCACTCTACTGTATGCCACTGTATGCCACTCCACTCTATGTCACTCTATGCCAGTCTACTCTATGCCACTGTACTCCACTCTATACCCTCCACTCTACTTTACTCTATGACACTCCACAGCGCTCCACACCATTCCAGTCCAAGAACTTTGCTCCACTGACTCTACTCCACTCTACAACACTCTACTCCACAATTTGCCACTGTACTCCACTCTTCACCACTGTACTCCACTTTTCTCCTCTCCACTCTGCAACACTCCACTCCATGCCACTTTCCTCTATGCCACAAACTTTTAGCTATGCTACACTAGTGTACAACATGACTAAAACACATTGGCAAAGCCAAGAGCTCATGTGCGAGACCTATTGGCTCTGTAAATGCTTGTTAACAAATGTGGCACCCACAGCACATGCTAAAAAAATGGGGTCAACTGCTGGACAGCATCAGGCTCCATTGCCCTGGCACAATATTAAAGTACTTGCACATTTACTGGACTCAAGAAGGTAAATTGTGAAAAAAAAAAAAGATTCACAACTTAGAGCCAGATGTATCATTTTATCCAATGGCGATGACCTAATTGTGATTTTTTAGGAATCGCAATTAAGTAATCGCTATTGGAATGTATGAAACTCCAGGAGTTTCATACTGCGATTCACAAGGGCTCGCAAATGGACCTACCTCATCAATATTCATGCAGTAGGTCGCAATTTGCGAGCCATTGCGAATGGCTACAATCACAGGGATGGTGGCCTGCTGGGCTCAGCAGACCACCATGTCTGTGATTGCTTTTTAATAAAGCAATCTTTTTTTTTTTTAATTCCTTTAAGGAAAACGGGATGCATTTAAAAATGAAAAATGAAAAGTTTTCTTTTCATTTTTTAAGAGTAGGCAGTGGTCCGTGGGACCACTGCCTACTCTTAAAAAATGTTTTTGCATGCATTCACATAGACGACGGGGTCCCTTGGGGACCCCTTCCCCTTTGCGAATGGGTTACCACCTACTTGAAGTGGGTGGTAACTGCGATTGTTTTGTGACCACATTCACGGTCACAAAACAATCATACATACCTCTGCGATTGGGTATTAGGAAGGGAGCACCTGACACGCCCCTGCCTAATACCGAATCGGTATGCAGTCGCAAATCCAATTTGAGATTTGGTAACAAGTAACTGAATCGCAAATTGGACTTGTTACATACCAAAACGCATTTTTGCGATCGAAAACGTCCCGATCGCAAAAATGTTTGATACATCTAGCCCTTAAAGAGGAAAAGTGGGGTGTAGAACCAAGACAAGAGGTTTCAGTATTGAAGATCCAGATTTTCTAGTTTCAAAATAAACTCCAACCGGCTACGGGCATAAGTTATTTACACAGTTACGTCAACTTAAATATTAGTAAGCTGTATTTTTTTCATTCCATTTTAAAATGAAGCACTGATCCTCCTGCAGTACTTCCCTTTTTAAAATGTGAGGATATTTTTACCCTATACACTGGAAGCTCACACAGGCGGTCACTCACGGCGCCAGTTGTATTTTACCATTGACTGCAACACAAAAGGCACATACATTATTAATTCATTTATAAATGTCATAACACTTTCTAAAAAGGTGTTTACAAGCATAGAATACCTCCCCACCAACCTATTTCTATTTCACCAGCGATGGCTGCTAATAATTTTAACTTTAAATATTTATTGCGTTTCTTAAATATCTTCGCCTTTGGCTATGTTTTCTATAATTAGACAAAACGTGCTCAACACACACAGAATACCTTCCCTCTGACAAAAAGACTACTGCTAATTTTAGTTGATTTGCATCGTTTTTATTTCCTTTAAACTAAAATACAACGTAATTTCTAGTCCAAAATGTTGCAAAAAGTGCAGCAAATCACCAGCCGCAGGGAGGAGCAATTGTAATTAAATAAATGTCCAAGCACTCTTCTCTAACAGAATCACAGTGGAAATGCTGGAGGGCAAGGAAGAAATCGCACTAAAGCCATCTAATAAAACGCACCCCCTGACAGCCGGCAGCAGGGGAGAGCTTCCCTTTCCAAGAGCAAGAGTCAACATCTCTCTGACTTTAATGCAGGTTACAAGCAAGTTTAGAGATAACATCGGTCTGACTTTAATGCAGGCCACAAGCAAGTCTAGTACTAACATCTGCCTGACTTTAATGCAGGCCACAAGCAAGTCTAGAGCTAACATCTGTCTGACTTTAATGCAGGCCACAAGCAAGTGCAGAGCTAACATCGGTCTGACTTTAATGCAGGCCACAAGCAAGTCTAGAGCTAACATCTGTCTGACTTTAATGCAGACTACAAGCAAGTCTAGAGCTAACATCGGTCTGACTTTAATGCAGACTACAAGCAAGTCTAGAGCTAACATCGGTCTGACTTTAACGTAAGCCATAAGCAAGTATAGAAATAACATCTGCCTGACTTTAATGCAAGCTACAAGCATGCCTAGAGCTAACATCTGTCTGACTTTAATTCAGGCCACAAGCAAGTCTACAGCTAACATCGGTCTGACTTTAATGCAGGCCACAAGCAAGTCTAGAGCTAACATCGGTCCGACTTTAATGCAGGCTACAAGCAAGTCTACAGCTAACATCTGTCTTACTTTAATGCAGGCTACAAGCAAATCTAGATCTAACATCTGTCTGACTTTAATGCAGGTTACAAGCAAGTCTAGAGCTAACATCTGTCTGACTTTAATGCAGGTTACAAGCAAGTCTAGAGCTAACATCGGTCCGACTTTAATGCAGGCTACAAGCAAGTCTACAGCTAACATCTGTCTGACTTTAATGCAGGCTACAAGCAAATCTAGAGCTAACATCTGTCTGACTTTAATGCAGGTTACAAGCAAGTCTAGAGCTAACATATGTCTGACTTTACTGCAAGCTTCAAAAAAGTCAAGAGCTATTGTTTCTAACTTGAATGCAGGTTACAAGCAAGTCTAGAGATAATAACTGTCTGATTTTAATGCAGTTTGTAAGCAAGTCAAGAGCTAACATCTGTCTAACTAATGCAGGCTGCAAGCAAGTCCAGAGCTAACATCTGCCTGACTTTAATGCAGGTTACAAGCAAGTTACAAGCAAGTCTAAAGCTAACATCTGTCTGACTTGAATGTAGGTTACAAGCAAGTCTTAATTAATTGAAATGACGATTCTTTCACTTACGGAAACGTTCTTGTGCGCTCAGCCTTGCTCATTAGTAGGTGTTATTCTCACCTCACTGATTAACTTCTTACTTGTAATTAAGTTCTCAACTGATGTGTGACTGTTTCACTATCGTTTTTTCAGGTGACTGCACCTGTAACCCGCCTTCTCACATATAAATGCTCCTTTTTAATAGTCATCTTGTCTCTTTTTTTCTCAGTATTTACGCTATGATTTCACACTGCATGTGTAACTTAGTTTTTTGAACTTGTAAAGTGCTTGATCTCCCTTCGACTATGTTTACACTGTTCAAATTCACAAAAATAAATCACTACAAAAATATAAATAGATAAAACTAAATAAATAAATACACCTTTATAAATAAGCTTCCACCTGGGACATTTTGCAAAGTGGGACACTTCGCAACTTAGACAAGATACAAGGGTAGGACCAGGTATACACACTAAAAAAATCACATCTGACAATTCGTGGTGGATATCTCCCATACCCCAAATAACCCCTAAACAGGATCCTCACTGTACACATACCAGTAGCCTCAGTGAAAACTCCTTCACAGGGGTAACCACCAGTCATGGGTAAAATTTAAATTACCAAACGGAGTAATTTGTGTAATATATATATATACAGTATAAAGTAACTCTGGGTTTTTCCTTGTCCCTGTCTTGTTCAGCCTAGTTCTTTGACCTCTGACATATTCCATCAAGGTGCACAGTCACCACTTCCACATGTACTCAAAGAACACTCAGGCCCAGATTTATGGTGGCCTAGCGCCATTCCAACGCCACATTAGCGTCATTTTTTTACGCTAATGTGGCGTTTGAAAGGGAAAAACGCAGTGCCATAGTCACAAAGTGGCGTAATGCTTGCATCGCCCCACTTTGTATCCGCTTGCACCACATTTTGCCTGCGCCAGGCATAATGTATGCAAGGGGGCGCTCCGGCCCTAGGAGGGCCGTAAAAATGGCACAAAGGACTCTGAGATTCCTTTGCACCATTTTTCTTGCCATTTTTAATGCCTGCTAAGTGTAGGTGTTAAAAAGAGGCTCCCATTGTTTTCAATAGGCCTCTGGGGGGTTTGCAGGATTAGCGTCAACATTTTTGAAGCTAGTCCTGCAAAGTGCTGGACTAGCGTAAAAAATTATGACGCTAGTCCCCCTGACTACCGCCATGGTGCGCCGTATTTTAAATACGGCTCACACGTGGTGGTGTTAGGGGGCGCTAAGGGACGCAAGAAAAGCAGCGCTGCACTAGCTGCGGCGCCACTGTTCATAAATCTGGGTCTTAGTTCCTCATTGGGTTTGTGGGGGGCTTTGGTGTCAAGTTGATGTGCTTCCAGATATACATGTAGAATTTGCAAAACTGAATAAGTCGTGATCTGCTGGAGTTAAACTCGGACAACTTGGAGACCAGGATTGTGGGAGGTTAACATGATCCCTTAGCACACATGTTTTGGCTTGGAGACGTAGGATATTGCCCATTTCCAATCCATCGGATAAAAAAATAGTTTGGGGTCTGACAGTCTACTTTCTCTTGCATCACAGTTTAAGGCTGTTTTGACATGCAGCGTTCCTTATGTTAGGTTCCTGAGACTGATTGTCCCAGCATGGAACTTTGAGGCAAAGCTTGATAGCAAGAGAAAGATGTCAGAGTCTCAAGTTGATCCCAGTAGGTCAATATGCTTGTGGCACCTCTCCCGTCTACTGTCTCGTGCAAGTAGTACAATTATCAGAGATCACTTCAGCAACACTGCTACATGTCTATGTATTTGGTAAATTTAAAACGTAGATCAGGCTGGAGGGCAACAGAGGACCGAACGAAGGTGTGATCCGCAAGATAGGACTCAGCAATGTTTACAAAGGTGGAAGGTTGCGTGAAGGCTTCCACTGTGTAAAGGGGAGAGCGGGACTGCTCAGTGAAGAGTCAGACCTTCTGTGCGTTGCGGGAGCGAAGGAGTAGTTCTAAAGTTGATGGGGACTTTGTTCCAGAGCCTAGGTGCTTACATAAAAAACGCCTGTTGTCTGGTCTTTTCCCTTTTGCATCTCTTCAGCTCCATTGTAGCAATGGACTTTCAGATGTTTGACCATATGTCCCATAAACGTTACTCCTTCCACTTAGTACCAGTGGAATAAAACGCCTTCATTAAGAAATTCTCTGTGGTCCTCAATGCCAACTATAGATCAGCACCAGTATTTCTCAAGGTAAAGCTCAGAATGCGTCAGACACTCGAAGCAGTAATGTAATATAATGTATGTTCATGAAGGGCATTGATAATAAAAGTAAAGGGGGCACCAAAATTGGCCATTACTAGATGTCTCTCTGGAGACAGCATGCAGTTGTTGATATCACATTTCAAACCAAAATAGGTGAGTGCACTAGTGGGCACACAATAGGCCAAACCAAGGACCTTTGACTCCCAAAACACCTTTCCTCGTTCTATTGCTAACAAATTAGGATTGGATAATTGTAGTTTCAAGCTGTACTGTGAATAAAGAAGGTGCTTGGTAGATAGCTCGGAGACTGTTGGTAGGGCTAGGAAAGTCAACTGGAAGTTGGATGTAAACGGCATCTGAAATGGCTATAAAATCCAAAAACACAACTCAAAGGACGCGTCCGCGCTGTGTCTCTTAGTAGAGCAAGATACAGAACCAGCATTCATCATCTCAGAAGAAATTATAGCACTTAGGAAAGCGAGTAGAGTTTGAGAAAACACAAGCTAGTACCAGGGTAAATTGCACTACGTGGAGCGTGAGGACGGGAAAAGTCTCTGGGGACAGTGGCCAAATAAGAAGTACTTGTGGAAGGAAATGGTGGTCGTTTGAGTGGATCCTTGTGGTGTCAGTTGTCGTACTGTCACAAGTTGCAAGACAGAAGTGAGAAGTTACAAAAAATGCTCAGTAAATAAAGCCCAAGCTGGTACACAGGAGATTAATTAGATCTTAGAAGTTAGTGCAATGGTCAGTGCAATCCCAGGAGCAGCATTTGTTACAGCGGAGAGAGAAGGGAAGATCCAAAAGGAGGACTTTAGAAACCAGGTTGTGATGGCAACTCAAGCAATAAAAGGTTAGGGATAACCTTCACCATGCACCTGTTTCTTTATGTAGAATTGCAGCTGAAAAGGCACCTACAGAGATGGAAATCCATCTAACCACATGATCGACCACACATATATGTGCGCAGTATGGCACAAGGTACTTTTGGACTACCAAAATAATGCTCTTAGGCTACGAGACCCTTTTGGTAGAGCTCTGAGAATTCAGTGTAAAGAGTTTGCAGCAGGTTCCTCACAGGAGCCATTTAACCAGATTCCTACAAAGAACAGACTGTCTCCATTGAGCACCACAATACAACCCATGTGGTGGGATTCAATAGCATTGATGAATTCTTTGAACATGGGCCTTCCCTACCTTACAAAGACGGTCACTCAGAGTCCAGCGGAGCCAAACCGAAGTTATGGAGTGAGAAAGCTCCTATGGGCCCTCAAAAGACTACTTTGTTAGCATCCGAGACAATATCAAGAATTCAGGGATCCAATATCATCAATAAGCCGATGATACACATCTGCATCAATATCTCCTCCCTAAGCAATGTCCAACTTATTGCTCTTACACTGCAAGCACGTCAGAAATGGTTCACATCCTATGACCTGAAACTTAACCCCTTAAAAAATGAATTTGTTCTTAAGACTAGTCAAATAACTTGTCGGTCAAAGATCAATTAACGCAAATCACTATTGACTGGGCTTTCTAAGTTGTGACTTGCCTTGCGGAAGTAAACGATTTGTCCACACCACACTAGTACGAATAACTCTTCAGTGGTTACTCACAGAAGCCAGAGATATCTACAAGATTGTCTGCCTTAGCTGCAACGTTATACATACCACGGTGTTTAGACAGAATATGAGAAAAAAATATATTGTGTCAAGAATAGAGAAGGAAAAAAACATCATGAAGATAAATTTCTATAAGCAAGTAAAGTTCTACAGTATGTAACTCCACATGTAGGTACCGTGATGAGATATATATTTTTTTTCATGGTATGTGGACGTGGAGGTAAGACTAGTAATTCTGTACTTATCTATCTGCTCTTACCTTCTCAATATTTTAGTCCTCGATATTTCTGCACGATATTCTGTCCACACAATAGTTTTGTTACCATAACCTGTCAGTGATCCACACACTGCTAGACTCAACAACCCTTGAAATGGAAATGGTGTGCTGGATGCGGTTCCTTATGCAGCTTGGAAACACTATCATTTTTAGACCGTTCTACTTCAAATTTGCGAAGCACAATGGCACAATCCTTCACCCGGAGTGCGACTAGAATTTGTATCTCTCCCTCTTCTCAATTCTATGAGCCAGGACCTCTCTGGACACTTTCAAATCTCAGCTGAAACTTCTCCTCTTCCAAAACCTCTGCCTGTGAGGTCCTGGTGATCTTAGGCCTCCTGAGATCTTCCGTCCTTGTTGCACCTGCTCTAGTTTCCTGTCTGTTGTTCCTGTCTTCAGTTGTCTTCTGTTGTTCAGCTTTTAAAATACATCTTCCTGTTCTTCACTTGTGAAGCACTCTAGTGCCAGAAATGAAGGATTTTCTTAGTCTGAAAACTTCTTAATTTGTTAAAGTGGGTGACATTAAATGACAAATGGGCGTGTTTAAGGACCTTCTGAGTACCTTCGGTATTATCTGGGAAAGGATCAGGAAGGCTCTGAGGGTGGGTCCCTAAGCTTTAGAATGCATGTCTGAATGAAACACAGGGGGCATCAAAAGAGCAAGAAGTTGTCAAACACCCCATGTCCTCAGGAGTTTGGCCTACAGCACATTGAGCGCTGCGGCTTGTAGCTCTCCGAGTCTGTAAACACAGGGGTGTAAACATCCCAGCATGCAATGCGGTGCTTGCTTCTAAATCAGGAATGAAAGATGCTGCAGGTGAGAAGAAAACAGAGTCAAATGGGAAGGGGCACATGAAATATGGGGCGATGCAGGCAAGTGAACTGTGCACCAAGAGGAGGCTGACCCCACTGATGTGCACGGCCTCAGAGGTCCCAGGGTGTGGACCCGCTGCAGTTAACCAGATGCATAAAAAGTAAAACACAGGGGGTTCTTTTCAGTCTTAGGTTAACTGGTTTGTTATTTTGAGTAAAAGATAATGTTTCCACAGGGATCTCGCGGAACACGGTCACAACATGCTTATGAAAAATGTAAGCATATGTAAATGCACCGTGGTGAAAATGCTTCCGTGTGTGTGTAATACTCGGCTGGTTGTGTGATAATCAGTTTTAGCACCGGTATGAAAATCTTTCTTCTCCCGGTGGAACATTGTGTTAAACTTCCAACCCGACTAATATTTAACCAAGGTGAAACAAGAAGGAAACTTAGAAACAACCTGGAGGATGGTAAGATGCACTGGAGATGAAAAAAAGGCATATGAGCGCCCGCACACGCACACAAAGAACCTTCACAGTGAACACATATAGACACATTTAGAGTGACATGCACACGGGACAACAGTGTCATAGAATGTTGAAGAGGCGTGAAATCACAGTGTAGGACGTATTTGTGGACACGGGGATTATTAGCGCTCCTTTAAAACCTGCAAAAAAAAAAAAGCTTCACACAGGGGGAAAGCAGAAAGCTGCAAGAGTGAGCTGAAGGGGCAGGGAGTGGCTGTAAATGGATTAAAGAGTTCGGAAATGGCTTCAGGATTACGCTCAGCGTTCTGTGCTCTCACATTTAAATGCAGCAGCCGCGTGTTTCATATAGCTTTGGGCACTGGCATGGTTTTATTTGCAAATTAAGCACTGAGAGCACGTACCAGCTCGTGATATCCCTAAAGCTTAACATTCTTTTAACACCTTTATCTTTTATGCTCTCTCACATTTTGCTTTCTCCCCACCCCGTCCTCCACCCTGAGATCCTCGTGTCTCTGTGTGTAGAAAAGGCCCTGGTTACAAAAGGGGCTGACAGCCACATTCTGAATGATACCCCACTGTGTGCCTTTGTTTTCCAACGGACGAAGTTTCACGTCAGGGAACAGGACAGTGAAAGACAGCGTGGACATTCACTCCACGAGCCCTGCAGAGGTCACGTGGTAGAGGTAACACGTTATGCCTCAGTGGGGGCGCCAGTGAGGCTCACGTGCGTTCACCTGCTGAGCATGCGCACTCGTCACACCTGCAGCAGAGAAAAAAGCAGTTCTCTTTCCCCGGCCCTGTGCAGTGCTTATTTGTGACAGTGGTTTCTGGCGGGGGCCGCCGGCACTCATTATTGGGGACCGCACTTATTTTTCCTCATCGGACATTTACGGGGAGCAAGAGAGGGAAAAACACATACAAACTGAGAAGAATGAGGAAGAGAAAGACGGGCAAACCGTCGGCAAGGGCGAAAGCTGGAACCTGCAAGAGTGAGCTAAAGAGGCAAGGAGTATCTGGTAGTGAATCAAGGCGACGTGAGGTAGATTTAGGACTACGCAGCCAGACATTTAATGACACATAGGCAGAGGGCCTCTGGGCAGCACATTGGGCACCACCACTTAGTCTACAAACTAAGCACTGGCCCTGCCACTGTAACAATCACCCAAAAGTAGTTGTTCTAGAACAGCGGTTCTCACCCTGTGGTCCATGGGGTCCACGAATCCTCCTCTGGGGGTCCGTGACTGCTTAGAAAATTAACTAATACTATCAGATTAATAAAGTGTATATGAATAAAGTGCCTACATGTACAGTTGAACATTCTAAAACATACTGTAAATGTCAAGGAATTTAAAATTGGAACCTAAAAATTAAATTAGTTTTCTTAAATTAATACATCGGAGCAGCACAGGTGCATCAAACAGAATATGCTATTTATGGTGTGTGGCTTGAATTTTGAATTTAGAAAAGCTCCAATCTTCCCATTACATTTTTATTTTTTATTTTTTATGTTGTTTGCAACTAAAATAAAATGTGTAATCATGTGTGTATGTGTACGATCAGGACCGACTTTAGCGCTGGCGGCGCCCGGTGCAACAGTCTTTTTGGCGCCTCCCACCTCATGACAACCTCCTCGGATTCCCTCACTACCACCCGGCAAATGTACCCCCCATCTCTCCATAGCCCCCCTTTCACATACATTCATTTGTATTAAAAGCGGTTGTAAAGGCTGGCTTTATTAATCCACTCAGCTGTCCACATAGAATATGGTTCTGTTCTTTGCAGCAGGCACATTAACCCTCCACGCTACTTTATGGCAAGTCAAAGCTGCTGCTAGACAGAACTCCCATCTCTCTCCCTAGCGCGGAACATTAATCACAAGAGGAATCCTGACATTTTAATTGCTTCCTGAAGGATGGACACTTTTGAGCAGGTGCTTTTACATGCAAGTTTCTAAGTTATTGCTAAGCACAGCGCCCCCCTGCGGTCAGCACCCCCCATTCCAGGTTAACACCCCACATTCCAGGTCAGCACCCAGTGCGGACGTACCGCTCGCACTACCCTAAAGCCGGCTCTGTGTGTGGTGGAATGCTTGTTTCTGTATTTTCTGTGTCTTATTTTGCGGTTCAAATCATTGACAATGTATAGGCCTGGGTCTCTGGCTTTCAGTAATAACTTTGTGGGGGGTCCGTGGACTCCAATAATAATTCAGTGGGGGTCCCTGGGTTCCAGTAATGATATAGTGGGGGTACACCAAAGTCAAAAGTTTAGGAACCACTGTTCTAGAATGTTGCTTTGATTATGTCATCCGGGGTTTTGATGTGTATGGTGTTGTCATTCGGGCCGACTTTAGCGCTGGTCGCGCCCAGTGCAACAGTCTTTTTGGTGCCACCCCTACCCATGACGTCCTTCTACACAAATTACCTCACTACCACTCTCCAACAGCTCCTCTCCACTTTTTTTTTTGAAGTGCTACGCATAGCTCATTCATACTCAGTGCTTGAAATGGAAAAATAGAAGTGCAGGTACTCTGCATCAGAGTACCTGCTTGTTTCGGAGTAGTGCCGGTACTCTCCAATGAAAAGTATTGCGTTTTTCTCTAGAAGTGCGGGTACTTTCCCTCTCAAAATAAAAAAGTACCGGTACTCAGTACCAGACAGTACTGGCCCATTTAAAGCACTGCTCATAGGCAGTTTTGTGATCTGCATGGTACACGTTCTTTGCAGTAGGAACATTAACTCTCTTCGCTACTTTAAGTTAAGTCAAAACTGCCATTAGAGAAAATTTTGAAATCTCAAAAGCAGAAGCTTTAACTATCAGAGTGATCCTGAGATGTTCATTGTTGCATGAAAATTGCTGGACGCTCAAGAAAGTTATCGGACTTCTAAACCCAAGTTATCACCACCCGCACCAAAGTGAGCGCCAGGTGCAGCTGCACCGGTCGCACCACCTATAAAGCCGGCCCTGCTCTGGATGCGCTCTAAAACACCTTAAAAAAAGAGAGAAACACAGGCGGGCGAAAATAAAATACCAGCAACCTTAATTAATAATTAGAATACTGTAAATAATGCTAATAAATGTGCATACATATTAAATCGCCAATGCAATTTCATTATAGTAGCATCTTTAGGCCTTGCAAAGACGACACTATATAAATGATCATAAAACGCACTACAATGATAGTGAAGTGTCTTTGCAGTGGTGTAACAATAGCCCCCCGCAGTGAGGGGGCATTTGCAGGGTGCCTCCTCCAACACTGTGCACGGGCAGAGGGCCTCTGGCCTGAGTGCTCCTGACTGGGTCCTGGTTGGGGGGCCCTCCATGTACTCTGCAGGGGTGGGGGGGGGGTTTGGTATCAAGTTTCATTACGCACAGTGTCTTTGGACACTATTGCTTTTTGACGGCAGGTGCATGCACGTGTATTGAAGCTGGCGCTGCTCCTGTTCTCAGTACACTTGTTAACGCGCACCGTTCACCTCCCAGTGGGAAGGGCCGAGTCAAGGCCGCATCAGGTGTCTCCTTCACTACCCCGAGACACACCGGGAATCCACTCGAGTGCGCTTCATTCCCTGCACGGGGACCCCAGGGTGGTTAATCTCGCTTGCTGTGGTATCTCACATCGTTCGGCCCCACAGTCTCAGGTTAGGTGTTTGCGCTCCCAGTCGTTAGCACACCTCAGCTCTGGAGTCTGTACTCCCTGCGGCTACGGGACGGGTCAGCGCGCTTCCAAGGTCCACCAGGCTGTTGTATTGTAGAGTTGTTGGTAGTATTTCTTTAAGTAAGGTACAACCCGGCGGTCTCCCGGCAACGGGGATTCGAGAAGGAATGGATCGTGGAAAGGAGAGGGCGCAGTTGGAGAGGACAGAGCCGGGTCAGGGGTCTAACCACAAATAAACTTACAATCAAAGAAGAGGAATCGTACTGTGTATTATTTCGGATGCCGGTATGTGAATTTAACAGTGGCGACGAGTTGGCGCGGATCCCAGGAGCCCAGTGACGAACGGAAGTCAAAACATATTGGGAAGGTTAACTGACCCCTGACCTCGGGTAAGGATTGCAGGC
The DNA here is from genome assembly GCF_031143425.1 of Pleurodeles waltl. Lineage (NCBI taxonomy): Eukaryota > Metazoa > Chordata > Amphibia > Caudata > Salamandridae > Pleurodeles > Pleurodeles waltl. The sequence continues at coordinate 1,144,135,746 of NC_090448.1, forward strand.
GACGACACGAAGGGCGTAAAAAGGAGAAAGCGGAAACGCTAATAAACACTATATTAGTGTTTAAAGTTCTGCGCGTGCGGGAACTGCATCCGCGCGCATGACAACAGGCGCGCTGAGCACAGTTCAGGCAACAGGGTTGCCTAGCAACGCGACGCTGACAGAAAGATAAACACGAGCGTGTGCAGGGCATGGCTCACGCGCGATCCACAAGAAAAAAAGAACATTATTATACATCTCTACCCAAAGTAGAACATCAATGAGCATCAGTGAACAGTAAACATCATGTATGGTGCTGTGAATGAGAGTTAACCCTAATGCACACAGTATACTGTATATCATTAAAAAAAATAAAGGAAGAACAAACCTAACCTGTGCATAGTAAGTATGGCATCACAGTTGATAAATCCACCACCAGTATTTCTACAACATCCAGGCGAACTATGCATGGTTTGGGAAGATTGGAAAGACGCATTTATTACTTATTTGGATGCCATTGGAGGGGAGATGTATGTAGAAAAGAGAAAATTGGCAATTTTGAAGCACTGTCTTGGTGTGGAGGGAAGAAAAGTTTTGAAGACTCTACCGTTGCAAGGAATACAAGGAGAAAACTCTGATCAAGAGGAAGAGGTGTATGAAAATGCCATGAAAGCGTTGGAAGAGAACTATGGGAAAAAAATGAATATTGTGGTGGAGCGGCATACATTTTTCTCATGTACTCAAAAACAAGGAGAGACGATAGATCAGTATGTGAACAGCTTACGAAGATTGGCTATAAGTTGTATATTCAAGGATCTGAATGATGAAATTATTCGAGATCAATTCATAAATAGACTGAAGGATATGAAGATACAGGAAAAATTGCTTGGTTTAAAAAATCCTACGTTGGAGAGGACGGTTGAGGTCGCTAGACATATGGAGAGTACACAGCAGTATGTTAAGGAATTAAATGGTACAGATTCCGGAAGTAAGGAACAGAATGCTGTGAGCGAAGTGAAGTTTGTCAGGAAGAATGTGAATAAATATGAAGAAGGCTTTGGAAGGAAAAAATAATGTTATAGGTGTGGCAGCAACAAGCATTTGGCGGAGGCAAAGAATTGTCCAGCTGTCAATACCAAGTGTTTTAAGTGTAAGAAGGTTGGACATTTTGCAAGGGTGTGTAGGATGATAGGTGATAGTAAATTCAAGAAATCTGTAAATGCAGTAAAGGGAAGTGGAATAGTCAGTAAAATAAGAGACCATAGTACAAGTGAGGAAGAATTGGAAGTCATGACTGTGGAAGAAGAAGATGCAATGGTGTGTATCCAACAGGGTATGAAGAAGGAGGAATACAATCCACCTAAGTGCATCGTCCAAATAAATGGGAAAGTCACATATGTGGGCAGATTCATGCTCACCATTCACATTAATAGATGAACGAGTATGGGAAAACTTGAAAGAAAACAGACTTAATCCAACAGATGTGGTGCCGGAAGGATATTGTGGTGGTAAACTTCCAATTTTGGGCTATTTTGAAGCAGAACTTGCATTTAAGAACAGGAGAACTAAAGGGAATATATATGTGGTGCGACAAGGAAGATCGTTGCTTGGATGGAAGGAACAACGAGCTTTGGGAATTATGCTGGATCCCAATCATCCGGAACAAGTGTTGCTAACGGAAGAAAGTGGGGAGGAGAAATGGGTGCAGAGGTTTCCCAAATTGTTTGGCAAGAAATTGGGTTGCCTCAGGGGTTTTGAACATCAAATTGTTTTAAAGAAAGAGGCAGTACCTAAGATACACAAGGCACGGATGGTATCATTAGCACTAAGAGGTAGATTGAAGGAAGAACTTCAAAGGTTATGTGGAGAGGGCGTGATCGAGCCAATAGATGTATCTGAGTGGTTGAGTCCAGTGGTCATAGCGAAGAAACCTGATGGAAGGATTAGAATGTGCATCGATTTAAGAGACTTAAATGACAATATATTAGTGGATCACTACCCGTTGCCAAGGATAAACAAAATGTTGACTAGTGTTCGGAAGGGAAAGTGTTTCACGACATTGGATTTCTCAAATGCCTATCATCAAGTGCGGTTGTCAGAAGGGTCTCGACATTTAACTTCATTCATCACGACAGAGGGGGCGTTTCGATGTATCAGAATGCCTTTTGGGCTGGCATCTGCCTCTGCGGTGTTCCAGAGGATAATGCAAAATATTCTGGGCAACGTAAATAACTCTTTGGTTTTTCAGGATGATGTCTTGATCTGGGGAGAAGATGAGCAAGCGCATGATAAAGTATTGTTAGTAGTATTGGAGAAGTTGGAAAAAGCAGGACTTACCATTAGTAGGAAGAAATGTAAGTACTGTGTTGGAGAGGTGGAGTACTTAGGGCACACGTTGAACCAGGATGGCATAAAACCAAAACTTAAATTGATAGATGCCATATCGGAGGCTCCCTCCCCCCAAAACAAAGAACAATTGAGGTAATTCCTTGGATTAGCTGAATATTACACAAAATTTGTAGATCATTTTGCTGACAAAGTGCATGTGCTGAGAGACCTAATGAAAAAGGGATGTCATTTTGGGTGGTCCAAGGAGTGTCAGGAAGCATTTGATTTGATCAAGAAGGCAAAAGTGAAAGCAATTACATTGAAACCATATGACCCCGACGATCAGACCATAATTGTGGTGGATGCAAGTAATTATGGATTGGGGGCGGCATTGTTACAGAGACATGAAGGCAAGGAAAGAGTGGTAGCTTTTGCCTCACGTACGTTGAAGGGTGCTGAACCAACTTATTCCACTATCGAAAAGGAGGCTTTGGCATGCTGGTGGAGTGTGCAACATTTTCAAACATATGTGTGGGGTACAGAATTTGAATTACGGACCGATCACAAACCGTTGATAGACATCTTCACCACTAAGGGGGCAAGCAGGGCAACACCAAGAATTGCTAAATGGTTATATAGATTACAAGAATACACGTTCAAAATGGAATATGTACCGGGTATATAAAGAATATAAATGCAGACTGTATGTCTAGATTGCCAGTGGATGATGGAGAGAAGTTTGAAGAAGATGAGTGGATGGTGGCAGATATTTCAGATATTTGGGGAGCCATAGATAAAAGAGGAGTGGGAAGCTGCCATACAAGGAGACGTGGTGTTGAATAAGATAATGGAACAATTACCAGGGGTAAAAAAAAGACAGTTGGATATCGATTTGGCTGAGTATAAGAATGTGTGGGAAGAATTGTCAGTGATCAATGGTGTACTGAGGAGGGGGGACAAATTGGATGTACCGGATAGCTTAAGAGGAAGAGTGTTGAGATTGATGCATGAAGGACAAGGGGGTATGTCTGCCATGAAGAGAAAGGTTCGGGCAGACTATTGGTGGCCAGGAGTGGACAAACAAGTTGAGAGGTATGTAAGAGATTGTGTGGCATGTGCATGCAGCGACAAATCACATGTGTTGTTAGAATCTACTATTAAATCGAGTGAATTACCGGAGAGAGCTTGGGAGAAAGTTGCCATCGATATATGTGGTCCCTTTGAAAGTTTGGGATGGTCGGACAGGTTTGCAATTGTCATGATTGACTATTATTCTAAATGGCCGGAAGTGACGTTTATGAGAGAGGTGAAAACGTGTAATGTGATAACGTTCTGCGAGGAAATTTTCAGAAGAGAAGGTTGTCCTGGAGAAATAGTCAGTGACAATGGGCCATAATTTACTTCTGGTGAGTTTGAGAATTTTCTCAAGAGATGGGGGATTAAACATTACAGGTACACCGGTGTACCATCCCAGGGGCAATGGTATGGTTGAACGATTTAATCGTATGTTGGGGGAAAACATCCAGTTGGGTGTGGGTAGTAGCTCTTCATGGAAAGCTCAAATTAGAGATATGTTGTGGAATTACAGGAGGACACCACATAGTGTGACTGGTGAAACGCCGTTTTTGTTACTAAGAGGGAGAGTACCGTGTACTGTGGCGGTACCAGCATGGATGGTAAAAAATAGGAAAACTGTAGTTGATCCTGAGGAGATCTGCCAAAGGGTGAAGAAGTATCAGCAACAGTATGAGTCAAGACACAACAGTAAGATTAAGGGAAAACAGGAAGTGTATGAAAGGGGCATGTGGGTAAAAGCTAGTATGGGCAACATGGTAAGGAAGGGAGAGTCTAAATTGTCAGAACCTAGATGCGTGATTGAGGTCAAGGGAAACTGTGTTAAGTTAACTGATGGTGGAATGTGAGGAGGATAGTGAAATGTACGGAGGTGGAAAAAAATGAGTGGCTCAGGAGAAAGGGAATGAATGATGTACGGATCGAAAATAATATTATAAGAAGGTCCAGCGACAGAGTTAAGGCTAGATCAAGGATATTGAAAGACTATGGGGGTCATTCTGACTTTGGCGGGCGGCAGAGGCCGCCCGCCAAAGTACCGCTGTCAGAATACCGCTGCGTGGTCAAAAGACCGCCGCGGTAATTCTGATTTTCCCGCTGGGCTGGCGGGCGACCGCCAGAAGGCCACCCGCCAGCCCAGCGGGAAACCCCCTTCCATGAGGATGCCGGCTCCGAATGGAGCCGGCGGAGTGGAAGGGGTGCGACGGGTGCAGTTGCACCCGTCGCGATTTTCAGTGTCTGCTTGGCAGACACTGAAAATCTTGGTGGGGCCCTGTTAGGGGGCCCCTGCAGTGCCCATGACAGTGGCATTAAGTAAGGTAGAACCCGGTGGTCTCCCGGCAACGGGGATTCGAGAAGGAACGGATCGTGGAAAGGAGAGGAGGCAGTTGGAGAGGACGGAGCCGGGTCAGGGGTCTAACCACAAATAAACTTACAATCAAAGAAGAGGAATCGTACCGTGTATCATTTTGGATGCCGGTATGTGGATTTAACACAGGCGCTTTGCGCGGCGCGCTGGAGGCCTCTGGGAGCAATTGATTCAGGTGACGCACGAGGCTACGTTCGTCCAATTAAAATGCGCACCCAATACTGGCTCCTCATAACCAGGTGCCAAGTGGCCCATTTGTGTGTTGCTCCTTCGGTCCTCTCCAGGCATTTTATTTCATTCTGGGATTTGATTTTTTAACCCCTTTAGCCTTTGTCAGAGTGACTGGTGGTCCCCACTATTGTGCGGCTCTCTTTCTTCCGGGCATGATGTCCCACTTCCTCATCCCCTGGAATACTTGGGGGTGTATCATAGAATTATAAACTACAGCATAAAGTAGGGTTCAGCAAGCCACTCGGGCCTCTGGGCACTGGCATACATACCAACATTTTAGACAAGGAAATTGGAAGATTAAAAAATATATAATTGGGAGAATGTATTTCGGCCATTGACTTATCGAAGCTGGGGCATTTTCTGATGGGAGACAGCCACAAATAAAGACGTTTTTGGCTTCAGAAATCGGGAGTAACCCACCTGAATCTGGTCTATTGGCATGTGTGAGCACCGGTGCCACTGCATCCACTGCATATACAGCAGCTACACCCCTAGATGTAGCCTCCCACACTTCAGTGGGTATTTAGACAAAATATAGTGGACCAAAATATTGCGTCAAGTTTATCGAGGATGCAAATATCGTAAAGGTAAGTCTCTATAGGTAAGCAAAGTTTTACTATATATAACTCCAGATGCATGTATTGTGACAATATATATATATATCTTGAAGGTACATAGATATTGAGTTAGGAATAGTAAATATACACTTACATATTTACACTTACCTTCTCTGTATTTTGGTCCTTGATATTTTTGGTACAATATGTCCACACAATATTTCTGTTTCCAATATTCTGTCGGTGATCCACTTCAGAATCACGAGGCTTCCAATCAAGTACACCACCTCTCACCACAGACCAGCCCAATATTCAACATAAATCAAACACCACAGGCCACCCGCTTACTGTGGACGCACAGCACTGACGCGCCTCAGCGTCCTCCCACTTACGTTCTCTGTCACTTTGGTGACAAACAACCCACTTACATAGCCTGGTTCTGTGTTAACACTAGGAAAATAAACAAGCATTCAAACATTGGCAAAGCCGATAGGTTTCGCCTTTGTTTTTTCTTTCTATCTAACTGGATTCTAAAATATTAGAAAAATATTATAATAATGTTAATTTTAAATTTGAGAAACCATTAAGGGTTTATCACATTTAAAACAAACATTATTATAAACCGTTATTGGTTTATCAAATTTAAAAACATTGTTATAACATTTTTATAATATTTGTAATCCAGTAAAATAGAGGAAACAAAGGTGAAATCTATTGGCATGACAGCATCTGATGAAGAAGAAAGAAGACGGCAGTGAATAAAGAAGAAAGAAGACGGCAGTGAATAAAGAAGACGGAAGACGACATGCGGTAAAGAAGAAAGAAGGCAGCATGGGAGAAAGAAGACAGAAGATGGCATGCAGTGAAGAAGAAAGAAGACAGCAGTGAAGAAAGAAGAAAGAAGACAGTAGCGAAGAAAGAAGAAAGAAGACAGTAGCGAAGAAAGAAGACAGGAAAAAAGAAGGCGGCAGTGAAGAAAGAAGCCAGAAGACAGCATGCGGTGAAGAAGAAAGACGACAGCAGTGAAGAAAGAAGTTAGAAGACGGCATGGGGTAAAGAAGAAAGAAGACAGCAGTGAAGAAAGAAGACAGAAGATGGCATGCATAAAGACAGAAGAAGACGGCAGTGAAGAAAGAAGACAGAAGACGGCATGCGTTAAAGAAGAAAGAAGACAGCAGTGAACAAAGAAGACAGAGCTTGGCATGCAGTAATGAAGAAAGAAGACGGCATGCAGCGAAGAATAAAAGAAGACAGAAGACGGCATGCAGTGAAGAAGAAAGAAGATAACACTAAAGAAAGAAGACAGAGAAGATGGCATGCGGTCAAGAAGAAAGAAGACAGCAGTAAAGAAAGAAGACCGAAGACTGCATGCAGTAAAGAAAATAGAAGACAGTAGTGAAGAAAGAAGACAGAAGACGGCATGCGGTAAAGAAGAAAGAAGACAGCAGTGAAGAAAGAAGACAGAAGATGGCATGCGGCAAAGAAGATGGCAGTGAAGAAAGAAGACAGAAGATGGTATCCGGTATGAAGAAAGAAGACGGCAGTGAAGAAAGAAGACAGAAGATGGCATGCGGTAAAGAAGAAAGAAGACGGCAGTGAAGAAAGAAGACAGAAGACGGCCTGCAGTGAAGAAGAAAGAAGACGGCAGTGAAGACAGAAGATGGCTTGCAGTAAAGAAGAAAGAAGATGGCTTGAGGTGAAAAAGAAAGAAGACAGAAGACGGCATACAGCGAAGAAGAAAGGAGATTCACTAAAGAAAGAAGACAGAGAAGACGGCATGCGGTCAAGAAGAAAGAAGACAGCAGTGAAGAAAGAAGACTGAAGACTCCATGTAGTAAAGAAAAAAGAAGACAGAAGTGAAAAAAGAAGGCAGAAGATGGCATGTGATAAAGAAGAATAAAGACAGCAGTGAAGAAAGAAGACAGAAGGCGGTATGCGGTAAGAAGAAAGAAGACAGCAGTGAAGAAAGAAGAAGGCATGCTGTAAAGAAGATGACAGTGAAGACAGAAGACAGCATGCAGTAAAGAAGAAAGAAGACAGCTGTGGAGACAGAAGATGGCTTGCGGTAAAGAATAAAGAAGACAGCTTGAGGTGAAGAAGAAAGAAGACCGAAGACGGCATGCAGCGAAGAGGAAGGAAGATAACACTAAAGAAAGAAGACAGAGAAGACGGCATGCGGTAAAGAAGAAAGAAGACAGCAGTGAAGAAAGAAGACGGCATGCGGTAAAGAAAAAAGAAGACAGCAGTGAAGAAAGAAGACAGCATGCGGTAAAGACGAAAGAAGACAGCAGTAAAGAAAGAAGACTGCATGCAGTAAAGAAGAAAGGAGATGGCTGTGAAAAAAGAAGACAGAAGATGGTATGCAGTAAGAAGAAAGAAGACAGCAGTCAAGATAGAAGACAGAATATGGCATGTGGTTAAGAAAGAAGACAGGAGTGAAGAAAGAAGACAGAAGACGGCATGCAGTAAAGAAGAAAGAAGACAGCTTGAGGTGAAGAAGAAAGAAGACGGAATGCAGTGAAGAAGAAAGAAGACGGCTGTGAAGAAAGAAGACAGCAGCAAAGAAAGAAGACAGCAGCAAAGAAGAAGAGTGCAGAGAAAAAGAAGACAGCAGCGAAGAAAGAAGACGGCAATGAAGAAAGTTGACGTCAGCAAAGAAAGAAGATGGCATGCAGAAAGGAAAAAAAGTACCATCAGCGTCGTAGGCAGAGAGGGAGGACACTGGCCAGTGTCCAATGGGAAGTGACCAGAAGGGGAACTTGGTTCAGAGGCGACCCGACGGCAAGAACGCCGAAGATGGCAAAGAAGACAACAGGAAGTAAAGCAGGACAACGTTCAGATGACATGCGGCCCAATAAGAAGCATGGAAATTAGAGCGACGTTGCACTAAGCCAGTAGTAAGTTCAGGTAAGTGAGGGGCTGGCTCTAAACTCCTTTTAAGCTTTTTTTTATTATGAACAATAGATTTTGCAAGCAGCTAACAAGCGCGTGTGCAGGCGAAACCTAAAAAGTGTATGTGTTAGTAAAGTGGCACTTCTCTCTTCTGCATACATATTTCACGTTATTGAAACACTTGTTGGGAGAAATGAAAAGTTCATATCTCAACTATCATAACCTCTTTTCGCTAATTTTTTGGATGTGCAAGAGAAATATCTCGGTAAATGAGACGTCATTGCAGTCCATCACAGTATGACCAAAGTACAGTCATAATTACTGATATTTTAAATTAAACTTCACACCACAGCAAGTTTTTTTATTTGGGGTCCCCTGCTACTCTGGACTCACAAGATCCATAAATTGTAGGACTGTTAGGAGAAGAGGATGAACCAAAATAAAGGAAGGTGACATGAAACTTTTTATTTTAAATTATATTTAGGGGGTCATTCCGACCCCGGCGGGCGCTGCCCGCCGGGCGGAGACTGCCAAAAGACCGCACCGCGGTCAAATGACCGCGGCGGTCATTGTGACTTTCCCGCTGGGCCGGCGGGCGATCTCCAAAAGATCGCCCGCCGGCCCCGAGGGAAAGCCCCTGCAAAGAGGAAGCCGGCTCCGAATGGAGCCGGCGGATTTGCAGGGGTGCGATGGGTGCAGTGGCACCCGTCGCGATTTTCAGTGTCTGCAAAGCAGACACTGAAAATCTTTGTGGGGCCCTGTTAGGGGGCCCCTGCACTGCCCATGCCAGTGGGCATGGGCAGTGCAGGGGCCCCCAGGGGCCCCACGACACCCGTTCCCGCCATCCTGTTCCTGGCGGTAAAAACCGCCAGGAACAGGATGGCGGGAAGGGGGTCGGAATCCCCATGGTAAAAACCGCCAGGAACAGGATGGCGGGAAGGGGGTCGGAATCCCTATGGCGGCGCTGCAAGCAGCGCCGCCATGGAGGATTCCCTGGGCCAGGGGTAAACCGGCGGGAAACCGCCCGGTTGCCCTTTTCTGACCGTGGCTTTACCACCGCGGTCAGAATGGCCCAGGAAGCACCGCCAGCCTGTTGGCGGTGCTTCCGCTGTCGTTGGCCCTGGCGGTCGGTGACCGCCAGGGTCAGAATGACCCCCAATGTGTTTCCTGTCTGTATTTATTTTTAAAAGCGGGAAAATACTGAAAATTGTGCTTCTTGTGGGAGACTCTCCATGCTGTCTTTCATAAATTTCAGGCAAAAGTTGAGCAAATAGAAAACATGAGGAGTTAAAAAACAGGATGAGATTTCCTTAAATATAGGTATATGTTAGTATATGTTTGTGGCTCAACACACCAAAATGTTACTTTGGGTGTAGTGTTTTGTTATATGTGACTGCTTAATTTGCAGAAACGTGACAAGCATCCACGCATGAGTGCAAGTTTAAGAGTAAAATAAATGTGTAAATATGGAATTTTACTACTCCATTTATTCTCAGAACAAAGTAAATATGGATAAACATCAACAAGATAGTAAAAAAAAAAATATGGATAAATATAGACAGAAATGTTAAACAAATAAATACCATAAAACAGGGAGTCCTATTTACAGTTAATCAGCATTTACACTTCTCTTTCGTAAGTTTCACAATATGATTCTCATGTCTCTGGACACCTAGGGCCAGATGTATCAATATACAATTTTGCATTTCTTAAATAGCGACTCCATAGAAATCGCTGTTTGGGAAATGTAAAGTTATATGTACGTAATTACCGATTTCCTAATAATGATTCCTACAAAGTGGGAATCACTATTAGGAAATTGGAATTAGGAAATCCTATTGCATTTGTTCCAGTGGGACGATTTTTCTTTTCCCAAATAGCAATTTTCTATTAGGAAATCGCTATTTGGGAAATGGAAAACCAAGGATGGCTATGGGCAATAGGCCCCTTGTAATGCACCTCAAAGATCGTGGTGCAAATGTAGAACACACATATGCCCTAGGGCATGTGTGTGCTCTGTTGAACTTTAAAAAAAGCATCTTTGAATGCTTTTTTTTTAATTGCACATGGTTACCATCGACTTGGAGTCGATGGTAATATCATTTCCTAAATGCCCATTATCCATTTAGGAAATGCTTTGAACATGTGATGTGGAAATTGCAAATAGGAAATCCCTATTTGTGATTTTCTATTTTGGAATCACTTAACACGATTTCTACTGGGCATTTTGTGATTCCCTAAAGGGCTTTGTACATCTGAAAAGTCCATTTAGCATTTCTTAACGTCACAAAATTGTGATTTGGAACATTAAGAAATGCTAAATAGATGTACATCTAGCCTCTAATGTCTAAACTCCCTTTTTTGGTTCACTCAGAACTTAGGTCTATGCTGACCATGGTTGACAGACCTCCATTATAACAATTACTTATGTCACCCTAACATGAGCAGGGTTGGCTAAAGTGTAAAGTTTGCACTTGCAGCTTTCCAGTTTTATAACCTTTGTGCTTTGTAAAGTTTAAGAAGTTTCTGCAGTGGGCCAAGATGTCCAATGATGGTTTTAGGAATGAATTATCCCACAAAAACCTTTTTTGTAAGAGAGTTTACTCTCTAAATGCGGGTTTGCAACTGTTGTGTCCCACCAAACCTTATTTTGTGTATGTTTTCCCGCCCGTTAAACTATAAACGTCTCCTTCTTTACTGAGTTGAAAACGTTGGCAGAACTCTAAAGCAAACTTAATGAAGTGGGCAGAAGTGAAGCCACTCAAGTTTTGTTAAAAGTTACTTATTGAGAACTCTTTACCCTCCAATAATTTCTACTTCCCCTTTCTCAAAGTTTCTGCTTCAGTTTCAACCGAGGTTCACACTTTGGACCTCATTACAACCCTGGTGGTCTTAAGACCGCCAGGGCCGCAATGGAGGTTGGACCCCTGCCAATGTGGTGGTCCGACAGTAACATTACGACCGTGTCGGTTGCACCACGGTCAGACCGCCAGCACCACCAGTTTTCCTCCACAGGAGGGGCTGGCGGTGCTGACGGTCCTAATCTACCAGAGCAGCGCCGCAAGCAGCACTGCCCTGGGGATTACAAGTCCCTTCTCCGGTGGCGATTACATGGCGGGAGCCCCGCCATATAAAGGCTGGTGGAGAGGGGGCACAGGGGCCCCCATGGCCAGCCCTGTCACGCTGTTCAATGTCTGCTTTGCTTTGCAGAGAGTGAACAATGCGGCGGGTGCTGGTGCACCCTACGCACAGCAGCATTGCCACTGGCTCAGTTATGAGCTGGCGTCAATGTTGTAGGCTGTTTCCCGCTGGGCCAGCAGCAGACCCAGTGGGAAACTCCTAATGGGGCCCGAAAGAAGGCGGGCTCTCTGGCGGTAACCTGACTACGGGAGTTGAAGCGGATGGCTTTTCCGTCTGCCAAACTCATAATGACCCCCTTTGTCTTTTGCTCTTATCTCAGGAGCAAATAACTGCACAGATGAAGCCCAGTTTTGAAGGATTGTTCAAATTGAGACCCTTGCGGGTGGTAGCCCGCTTTACAAATACACTGATTGATTGATTGAAATTCAATTGGAGCCAATATTGAATACTTTGGAAGAAAGGGAGGTTAAAGAAGCCTTTGCTGGATGTCACCTGTGGTATGTGGTGGGAAGTGTTCGACACTTAGCGCTTCGTCCAATGAGTCCAGCTCACAAACGATAGATCAAGAGCAAGCAAGTGACAGAAAATACCAATCTTTTTACATGTCGTCTTCTTGAATGAATGAATTTGAATGAATGAATGAAAATTTGGAAAGCGTGAACAGCTGCTTCCAAAGGAAGCATCTCAGCACTAAAGGAGGCAGATAAGATGAGGATGAAAACAATTGCACTCTCCTGAAAAGTCTGTACACTTTTCCAAACAAACACATTTTTAGATTTGATTTGAAGGCAGATTTAGAAGCTGGGCCTCATGTATTAAAAAAACTCATAAATAAAAATACATGCACGTGAGCAAACATGAAGGGGCTTTGAGTCAGCCCTCTTCATCCACCGGTCTCCAAAGTTGTTATTCACATTTTTCTTCTATCTACCACTGCATACAGTATGGGGCAATGGGTCAGTCCACTTCGGCCACTGGTTTTCTCCTCACGTGCGCATATCCGCCTAAAAATAGTGCAGTACAGTTTAAGAGCTTTTAGGAAAAGCTCTCTTTTCATTTTTTTGATTTTTTAGTTCTATACTCTTTTTTTAAAGCACCGGCCCTTTAAATAAATAAAAAAGATTTTTTTTAAATGCATGCATGCGTTACAAGTCTCTACTTATTGGTTTTGCCAGTGTTTGTTTATTACTTCCGTACACACTCCGTCTACCGGAAGCGGATTTCCAATGACATGGTTAATCCTCCGCCTTTGGAAACATTGTATTCTGCTGCACATTGAATGAGACAAGGAAACGAAGGGCAGTAGATGGAGCGCCGTCCTACTTTGGCAATTAACATATTTCTCAAATGAGACCCAGGATTCCGGTCCTAGCTCCCCTTGCACCAAATTGCGTCACCTTTTGCGTCACTTTGTGTAATTCCCACTAGCTTCCTTCTGTCTCAGTTACCTCAAGTGAGAAGTGTAGGAACACTTAGAAATAAACTGGAGACCAGTGTTGTGATTGTAAATATTCTTAAAATACCCGAATGTCAGGTTGTTCTGAGTATGGCAGCTGCCCATGCCCAAAACAAAATTTACATCTGAATATGTTGGGAATATTTCTGGATCGCACAACTGTGACACTCGTGCGCCAGGTAGCGTGTGGCTGGTGGATGTAAATCCGCGTGCATCACTTTGCATGTGTGTCATGTCTGATGGGGCGCTGTGACACTGATGGACTAGGACGCCACCGGCGTGTGCGTGATCAATACAAACGTGTTGGAGCTCCGTGGAGCGATCAATACGAACTGTCCGAGGCTGCCTGATCGATACGTGCCTGAGCGGTGAAATTATGTACCGAAGCGCCAATAAGAGAATATTAAATGAAGGATTGTTTAATGGGAAAAATGTCAAAGTACACAAAACAGCATGTAAAATATACAAAAGTATGCGCTGCAAGCGGATGTATTAAACCCATCGGTTACAACTTCTTCCGTGGGTAGGGGTGGGTGAAATTTATCTTCAGAATGTAGCACAGTTTTAATATTTAGTGGTGCAAAATTCCATAATTCAATTTTTAAAGGAAAAAAAAGCAAACAAAAATAAATTATAAAGAGGATATATTAAATTAATTTCGACAGTGAATTGGCCTTACAATTAACCGCCCAAAGCCAGGTTTGCAAGTAGGAAGTTTGTTCTACAAGCATATATATTAAATTCGTTAGTTGCAACTTCTGTCGAGGGCAGGGGGTGGGTGAAATTTTTCACCGCACTACAAACCGTCAGTATTCGCCTGTTCCAATGTTTAGCCAGTGGATTAAAAAAATAACAAGAAAATGCAAAAGGGGAAAGAATTCATTTTTTCTGTGAACTGCCCGTATAATCACTTGCCAGTGCTGAATCTGTTTTGCCTCGTGCAGCAGTTGTCTTGGGGATTAGGAGAAGGGTTATGTGCAAAAACGAATGTTAAATTCCTTAATTGCTCACATAAGCTACAGGCTACGAGCTTAAAGTTTGCTGGGCCTGTCTCTTACCAAAGGCACGTGGTAGGCCAGAGCTGCCCATTTGTCACTCCACCTCTAGCCCAAGTAGCTGGGCAGGGACCACGGTGGCCCAAAGCACCTGATGATCACATGACCACTCGGGTTAGGGTTTCAATTGGGCATAAGTCACCTGACTGTTACTGTTAGGGCTCCCATTGGTCCTTGACTGCCTGACCATTAGGGTTAGGGTTCCAATTGGGCAATCGCCTGACCATTAGGGTTAAGGTTCTTATTGGGCACAAGTCACCTAAATATTAGGGCTAGGGCTCCTTTTGGACCCTGAGGTAAGGAAAGCCATTGGACTGAGGTCACCCGACTGCTAAGGCTAAGTCTTCCATTGAACCGATGGGGTATGGCTCCCATTGGTCAAGGTACCCTGACTGCTAGAGTTACGTCTCCCATTGGTCCCAAGGGCTATGGCTGTCATTGGTTAAGGTAAGTAGTTTTTACTGCAACTGAAACAAACCCTTGAGGGCATCCAGCCCAGGTGTTCAGGTGAAGGGTGACAGATTAAGGGGGTCCTCTGTTGGGTTTGTTAGGGCCTGGAACAGGCCTTCAACCAGGAACTCTGACTGTCTGCCTTCCACCTGATAACCTGGTTAATAGCCACTCACTGTAGGAGGCTGGCCTGGCTTGTAGTGGGTACCAGAGGTACTTACACCATGTCCAGTTATCCCTTATTAGTGTAGAAGAGTTGTTTCTAGCAGCTAAGGCTGAGAGAAGGTAGCTATGGCAAAGCAGCTTAGGCTGAACTAGGAGACATGTAAAGCTCCTACTATACCACTGGTGTCATATGCACAATATCATAAGAAAACACAATACACAGATATACTAAAAATTAAGGTACTTTATTTTTTTGACAATATGCCAAAAGTATTTCAGTGAGTACCCTCAGTATGAGGATGACAAATATACACAAGATATATGTACACCAGTGGTTCCCAACCTTTTGATTTCTGTGTACCCCCACTTTAACATTAGTGGAACCCAGGGACCCCCAATGAATCATCATTGAAATCCGGGGACCCCCGCCTGAGTCATTACTGGAAGCTGGGGACCTAATATGTAAATATTTGTTAATATTTTTTAATTTTCTACACATTTGCGGACCCCCTGAGAAGGCTTCGTGGACCCCCAGGGGTCCCCAGACCACAGGTTGGGAACCACTGATGTACACAATACCAAAATTATGCAGTAATAGCAAAAGGAAGTAATGCAAGCAGTGTAAAGTTAAAATAGATTGCAATAGGAGCACATAGGTATAGGGGCAACACAAACCATATACTCCAAAAGTGGAATGCGAACCACGAATGGACCATAAACCTATGTGAGCTTGTAGAGGGTCGCTGAGACTGTAAGAAAACCATGAGGGTTAGAAAAATAGCCCACCCCAAGACCCTGTAAGGTAGGTGTAAAGTGCACCTACAACCCCCAGAGAGCACAGAAGTTGTGATAGGGGGATTCTGCAAGAAAAACCTACACCAGCAATGCAACAACAGTGGATTTCTGGACCTGAGTACCTGTAAGACAAGGGGACCAAGTCCAAGAGTCGCGACAGTGTCGAGAGTGGGCAGGAGCTCAGGAAATGCCAGCTGAGGGTGCAAGGAAGCTGCCACTGGATGGAAGAAGCTTGGTGTTTTGCAAGAACGAAGAGGACTAGGAACTTCCCCTTTGGAGGATGGAGGTCCTACGTCGTGAAGAAGCTTGCAGAGGTGTTCCCACGCAGAAAGACCGCAAACAAGCCTTGCTAGCTGCAAGGGTCGCGGTTAGGGTTTTTGGATGCTGCTGTGGCCCAGGAGGGACCAGGATGTTGCCACTTGGACGAGGAGACAGAGGGGGCGCCCAGCAAGTCAGGGAGCCCTCACAGAAGCAGACAGCACCCGCAGAAGTACCGGGACAGGCACTTAGAAGAGGAGTGAACTGGAGTCCACGCGAAGTCACAAAAGGGAGTCCCACGACGCCGTAGGACAACTCAGAAGGTTGTGCACTGCAGGTTAGAGTGTCAGGGACCCAGGCTTGGCTGTGCACAAAGGAAATCCTGGAAGAGTGCACAGGAGCCGGAGCAGCTGCAAATCACGCGGTACCCAGCAATGCAGTCTAGCTTGGGGACGCAAGGACTTACCTCCACCAAACTTGGACTGAAGAGTCACTGGACTGTGGGAGTCACTTGGACAGAGTTGCTGAGTTCCAGGGACCACGCTCGTTGTGCTGAGAGGGGACCCAGAGGACCGGTGATGCAGTCTTTTGTTGCCTGCGGTTGCAGGGGGAAGATTCCGTCGACCCACAGGAGATTTCTTCAGAGCTCCTGCTGCAGAAAGGAGGCAGGCTGCCCCCAGAGCATTCACCACCAGGAAACAGTCGAGAAAGCCGTCAGGATGAAGCGATACAAGGTTGCAGTAGTCATCTTTGCTACTTTGTTGCGGTTTTGCAGGCGTCCTGAGCCGTCAGCGGTCGATCCTTTGGCAGAAGGTGAAGAGGGAGATGCAGAGGAACTCTGGTGAGCTCTTGCATTTCGTATCTGAAGAATACCCCAAAGCAGAGACCCTAAATAGCCAGAAAAGGAGGTTTGGCTACCTAGGAAGGAGGATTGGCTACTAAGAGAGGTAAGAGCCTATCAGAAGGAGTCTCTGACGTTACCTGCTAGCACTGGCCACTCAGAGCAGTCCAGTGTGCCAGCAACACCTCTGTTTCCAAGATGGCCGAAGTCTGGGGCACACTGGAGAAGATCTGGGCACCTCCCCAAGGAGGTGCAGGTCAGGGGAGTGGTCCCTCCCCTTTCCTTTGTCCAGTTTCGCGCCAGAGCAGGGCTGGGGGATCCCTAAAACGGTGTAGGCTGGCTTATGCAGAGATGGGCAACATCTGTGCCCATCAAAGCATTTCCAGAGGCTGGGGGAGGCTACTCCTCCCCAGCCATCACACCTATTTCCAAAGGGAGAAGGTGTCACACCCTCCCTCAGAGGAAACCCTTTGTTCTGCCTTCCTGGGCCAGGGCTGCCTGGACCCCAGGAGGGCAGAAACCTGTCTGATGGGTTGGCAGCAGCAGCAGCTGCAGTGGAGACCCCGGAAAGGCAGTTTGGCAATACCCGGATTCTGTGCTAGAGACCCGGGGGATCATGGAATTGTCTCTCCATTCCATGATCTTAGACATGTTACATGGCCATGTTCGGAGTTACCATTGTGACGCTATACATAGGTAGTGACCTATGTATAGTGCACGCGTGTAATGGTGTCCCAGCACTCACAAAGTCCGGGGAATTTGCCCTGAACAATGTGGGGGCACCTTGGCTAGTGCCAGGGTGCCCACACACTAAGTAACTTTGCACCCAACCTTCACCAGGTGAAGGTTAGACATATAGGTGACTTATAAGTTACTTAAGTGCAGTGGTAAATGGCTGTGAAATAACGTGGACGTTATTTCACTCAGGCTGCACTGGCAGGCCTGTGTAAGAATTGTCAGATCTCCCTATGGGTGGCAAAAGAAATGCTGCAGCCCATAGGGATCTCCTGGAACCCCAATACCCTGGGTACCTCAGTACCATATACTAGGGAATTATATGGGTGTACCAGTATGCCAATGTGAATGGGTGATATTGGTCACTAGCCTGTTAGTGACAATTTGGAAAGCAGAGAGAGCATAACCACTGAGGTTCTGGTTAGCAGAGCCTCAGTGAGACAGGCATCACACAGGGACAGATACATATAGGCCACAAACTTATGAGCACTGGGGTCCTGGCTAGCAGGGTCCCAGTGACACATAACAAACATACTGACTACATAGGGTTTTCACTATGAGCACTGGGCCCTGGATAGCAGGATCCCAGTGAGACAGTGAAAACACCCTGACATATACTCACAAACAGGCCAAAAGTGGGGGTAACAGGGCTAGAAAGAGGCTAATTTCTCACACTCACTGCTGCAGGGAGCACCTGTTACTGGTTGTAGGGAACTAGCTCTCCTGTGTACAGATCTCATACACATCTACAGGGTGAGAAACACTATTACTGGTCTCTCGGCAAACTAACTAAAGGAAACCATCCCACAGGACAAACTCAACCACAACAGCAGACACTAACAATATGACTTGCATGGAGACAGTTAAAAATTAGAGCAAGGCACAAGTGCATGATCAGTAGACACCCAGGTCACACCTTCCCCCTCACCCATTGAGCTCACTGTGCATCCCGGCACCTGTAGCACCCCACTTCCTACAAGCAGCCTTTACAACCATACCCACCCCCCTAACACCAGAGTTCTCATAAGCTCACCATCCAGATCCCCTACTCATGCCCCAATGCTCCCCGTACGCCTTCTACACCTGGGTTCCTTAATCCAAAGGCTGCTCACCAGTCCCACCTCTTTCCCTAAACTTCAGAACACCTGCCGATCACTTGAGGCCATATGTCCGAACACATTTTCCCATTGACACAGAATGGGAAAAACCCTTTGCTACATCTGGCCCTTGGTGCCTTTCATACATACTGTGCAGTGATTAAAATGGAGAGTATGCGCACCGATTGATATCTACTGGTTTCTAAACTTTAGAAAGCACCGCAAAATGTTCAGTTCCCCTGGCAGAGCGGCGGAATTTTAATTTACCATGAATTTCGTATTACAAGAGTAACAAGGAGTTACCAAAAGTCCTCCCAGGCCAATGTACTAGCTGCCAAGCTGTGGAACTAACTGTTCAGCACAATTCAAAGCATTAACGGTTGAGGGTTTTCCCACTCCAGTGCTGAATTATTTTTGCTTTTTGGCAAATGCTGTCCTTAAGCCTTGAGAACTTTTCCCCACATCAGGAATCCAGGCTAAATTTCTGTCCTGTTTTCTTTTTTCACGCATGCTGAGGATTCTAAGAGTACCTAGTATTTGTACAGTATCCTGGAGGGAATGGAGAAAATAGCCAAAATATAGCAACATTTTAGGGTTTTTGGAAAAACAGGAATGGGAACAAGTGTTGTGTAAGTAAGCCTATGTTGGTTTTCTACAAATTTCATCAACAAAAGGATTGCTGTGCTAAGATCAGCAGCCGCCCAGCTTTCAGGAACAGAGTCGTGAAAAATAATGTTTACCATTGTTTTTGCATTTTTCTAAGTAGGTGACTATTTTTTGTCATTTCTGCCTACTTACAGTTTGTTGTTAAAACAGTTGTGAAACTCATGTATGAACCCAGATTGCTAATCAGTTGTGAAAACTCAACAAAATTCTAAATTTACCAAGGGGTCATTTTTGTGCTTCACTGATGGTTTTCCCAAAGGAACTAATTGTTGGATAAAAATAATTAAAATAAATCAGAAATAGGTGACAACATTGTCTTCTATGATTTTTCCCCCTATGCCTTATTGATAAAAATAATATACCATTATGCCAGCAACTGAGATGCAGCTTACAATGATTTTTTTGTTGTGTACCACTTATGTTTCAATTTATATAGTAAAACCTAATGAAAAAGAAATGGGTATGAAGGAAATCTATGCATTTGTTAAATGTATACAAGATATTCAGTGTAGGAATAGTGGTTATTTGTACACCTGAATATGAGGCTACACATACTATCATATGTTTGAGAGGTAATTTTGCAATGTGTGTCTTTTCTTCCATATTGGCTTATCTTTAGAAATCTGGACATACATTTTTTTATAAATTCAATAGATTATAACAAATATTATACTAATTTGTGTTTCCACACTTCTTCCGATACAAAACAGGTACCCTACTTGTGTGGGTCGACGTGCAACAGAAAAGCCACCAGAACACAACATGGAGACATCAACTTTTCACCATGGAAATGGACAGACTGACCGGCCTGCAGACATATGGAACTTAAAGCCTCACCATCTTCCTCAAAAGAAGTGAATATCCCAGGAGTAATCATGGAATCATGGACTCAGATCCGTTCCTAATACCACATGCTGATGAAGTCGAGGGAGCACCTTCTACACATAGAAAATGCTGCAACGCATCTTCCCATACATTGAATATCAACAAAGACAACAATATGTCTTTACTCTTGTTATTGCCAAACTCAGCTATCCAGTAGCCAATACCTTGTCATCACGTATCATGATTTGCACAATTCAATAAATCCAAAACTCAACAGCAAGACTCTTCTTCTACCTACACAGAGAGAACACATGACATCAGTCTTGCACATACCTCAATGGCTATCTGTAGTTAGGGCGGCAAAAGCAAAGCAAAACACAAACGCTGTGGGATAGCGTAACTGGATGGATGGAATGCGGAACCAATCAAACATTCACCCCCAGTCACAGATCTGGGTTTAATCCATCCATTATTTTGCTCACCATGCCACCCCAGTTTGAACCCAGCCATATGCAAATCAGTCTTGACAATGTTCCTCATGGGAACAGTCCCACCCGAACTGCCAGGCCAGGTTCTCCCTGGACCGGAAACAAGCATCCTGGGCCCGGTTCGGGGTTTCACCCCTCATCAGCCAGGCTAGCTTGAATCCAGTGGCACAGTGAGCCCGGGACCCACGTCTGGGCATAGCCGGCGCACTTAGGGCGGCAAAAGCAAAGCAAAACACAAACACTGTGGGATAGCGTAACTGGATGGACGGAATGCAGGACCAATCAAACATTCACTCTCAGTCACAGATCTGGGTGTAATCCATCCATTATTCTGCTCACCATGCCACCCCAGTTTGAACCCAGCCATATGCAAATCAGTCTTGACCCTGTTCCTCAAGGGAAATCCTCATATCTGTAGTTAGACAACATTCAAATACTTTGCATGGTACATAAAGCTTCCCAAGGAAAAGGACAACTTTACCTACAAATTAAATTTAAACACAGAAACAAATGCAAGACTGCACTACAGGTTAGCACCACAGATCATGATATCCCCTTAAAACAATAAATCTATAATAACAAATGCTATTCTAGCTTGTGTTTCCAGCCTTCCAACTTCTACATCTCACCACAGAACAAAGGACAGTTAATCTAGACTTTACGACAGTCCTCCCTATCTCAGTTAGATAAAATCCATGTTGGCTTGCCATATACCAATTCAGTACCTGATCCCTCATCGTCTATGGGACAGGCTTATAATGTATAAAAGGACCTGTGGAACCTTGCTGGCAGCTGGATGGCACATATGCAGGCTATACTAGCATGCTTAACTAACCACTCAATACTAACTAGCAGGCCTGCCGAGGCCAATGAGACCTGCCACAAATTGCTGGTCAATGGGAGACTCTTACACAGTCCACCCTGAAGGTCCCAAGTAGTCACATTCTGTGAACACAAATCCTATAATGACATAGAGGATGATAATAATGTAGCTTCTTGACACATCTCTTCCGTCGATATCTCATATAGGCAATCATACATAGGAGGACTGTAATCTGACCCCCCCTCACTATTTCTTGACACTTGTTCCCTCGTGCGGATCCATAAGATTACTAAGTGGACAATCTGTTGCCACAAGCAACATAGGAAATCGGATCAAGAACCTAAACGATAAGCTACAAACACAATAAAGGGACCTGGAGAGCTAACCAGACCTGCCAGCCTTACACTTATTATAAAATGTGTCCTCATCCATCACACTACTAAGCGCTGACTCTCATAACACGATAACCGCACCTCAGTGGTCATAACTCATGATATGTATACACTTCTCACGTAGGTTCGAAGCAAAAAAGTTGAATACTCTAATTAGTCAGCCTTTATACATATACGCATGTGTATATAATATATTTTTTATATATATACACATTTATATATATACATATATCGAACACTCCCTTCCAATACGAAGAGAACCAGGACACTTCCGTAAATAGAAATCCAATTTTTAATTAAGCAAACAAAAACTCCAACGCGTTTCGGCAAAAGCCTGATCTGTGTCCTGGTTCTCTTCGTATTGGAAGGGAGTGTTCGGTATAAGTTAATTCGGGCGTTTCGGAGCCCGGCCAGAACCGCTGTCCCGTATCGTCCGCACTCCGAGGAAATGATTGTGTTTTTATGTGATATATACATATATATATATATATATATATATATATATATATATATATATATATATATATATATACACACACACACACATATATATATATCATTGAATAAGAGCATGTTGTGAGTTATATATAACATAACAAATTTGCCTCTAGCAGACGGTCAGTGTTACCTGGCAGCAGTGAGATAAAATTATGTTGCCTGTTGGCCTGTCACTTCAAGAGATGGCTCAAGATAATACTGGTACGAAGGCCTCACACCACTGAAATCCTGAACTGCACATTTGTTATTAGAATGGATGGCCTGGGGCTGAATAAGATAAAGCAGACTCCTCTGAACAGAAAGACAGCACACAGCCAGGTATTTTTGTAAATGTCATTTGTCTGATAGCGAGCCACGTTCTTCCCGGGGTCAGATGTGACATCAAAGCCGCTCATCTTATCATGGAGGAAATGAAATAAGTATTGTGTGCACAGCCTGGAGCCCCATCCCCCCATGCAACCCAGTGTGCACAGTCCCAGAATTCAGCCCCTCCCCCAAGCCTCCACTCTGTCCCTTGCCCAACCCCCACCCACCCTCCAGCATAACTGTAGATCCGCTGCAGGTTTCCTGTTGCAGGATCCCCCCCTTCAACCTCCACCCGTCCTCCATCATAACTCTAGGTCCGCTGAAGGTTTTCTGTTGCAGGATGCACCCCCCTCCATGAGCGGGATATCCTGCGACTGCAAAATAGTCCAGCCGTTTGGGCCATGGGTGGCGTTTGCATTTTGCCTAACTTCACAGATGAAGGTATTACATTCCACTTCCTTGTATCTGATGAATACACACAAACTTTCTAGAGCATTCCACTTTGTTCCTTAAAGAAGCTTCTCAAAACCAGACTGGTCAAATGACCATTCAATTGAAATATTGACCCACTGCAGCTTATGAAGAATGTCATATAGGGGTCCCCTGTTCCATGATTCCACTCTAGGGGTCTGATGTACGAAGAGGATGGTCAGGAAAGTGGTTTCAAATTGCACATGACCTTTTGAAATCTGTTTCTTACTTTGCGATGTTACCTATGTACTAACATGAGCGTCACAAAATCTCCAGTTACAGGGAGTCGCAAAATGACTATTAGCCACATCCCAATTTGCACCCTCTGGGATTAGCTGCAAACACAGGGATAGTGACATGCATTAAACAGCGGACCCCCATCTCTGTGTTTGCACTCCTACATGTGTTTTCTTTTAAAACAGCCCATGTTTCTTTAAGCAACTGGTGCTGCTTTCCAAAAATGATTTCCCATTGGTAATAAACTAGGAGGTGCATTGGTCCAATTCAATGCAGCCTGTATCCCCTGAGGTCCATAAGAAACACCCTTTAGCAACTCAGTTAACATATCCTTTAGGGTGTTGGTAACTGATCAGTGGTTTTCGATGGCAATCGTAATGCAGACCTTTGCAAAACCCATTTCGTGAGTCAGAAAGACTTTGTCAACTCACAAAATCGGTTTATCAATTACGAAAAAAGCTATTTCGTGGTCACAGACCCTCTGATTGTGCAAATTTCAGGGTTTGTGATTATAGAATGTCTTTGCACATTTGACCACAACTCTCATAAATACAATTCTTTATCTGTCTCTTTGCTTATCTGAATTCTCTGCAATAAAAAAAAGGATATGTGTGGCACTGTCCCACCCAGGGCACCCACCATATTCTTGTTAGGGGGCAGCGGAGGGAGCAACAAGGCAGCCATGACCCCTGCCGGCTCCCTGCATGCAGCAGGAGCTGGTATTGCTCCCGTCCGGAGGGAGCAGCTACTAATGCTGCACCACTTGAGCAGGATCAATATTTTTATCTGTTTCCCGGCCCACATCACTTTGGGCAGGGAAACAGATCAAAAGTCTGCTCCAAGCTGCTGGGAGCATTTTCAAAGCTCCAGCCAGCTGGAAGCAGGCTTGGTGTTTGCTCCTGCTTGGCAGGAGTTTCGAAAATGCTCCTCCTAAGCGAGCGCAAACACAGGATTGCCTGTCCATGGCGTTGCGGGCAGGATAACCACTATGTCCCAAAGTTGGGCACTCGGGGACAGAGCATTTGAGCCAGACCTGGGGCCATTAAAAGGCTCTGGTTGGGGGCTCCCCAAGCCATTGCCCCGTCCCATTTTGTAAAATGTTAGCCGCACGGGTTGGCTCCCCAGTGCCGTTGGAGGGTTGGTTAAGGGGGATATGCGGCCAAAATTTGCAAACTTATAAACTCATTTGAGCCCCAGGGGTGGGCTCCCCGAGGCCTCTGGAGGCTCGGGGAGTGGGAGCATGCAGCACCTTTGCCTTTATGAACCCAACCCTGGAGGTGGGATCCCGGGGGCTTAAACCTAATAAATGCTTCCTAAATGCCATTTTTTTTTTTTTAATCCCGTGAGAGTTCCGTGGGATTGCATATTTTTTTACCAATATTTTGTTTTAGGCTCTTGGAGGGGGAGGCCCATCTGGGCAACCTCTATGAGGCCTAGGGTGGACAGGGTATCTCTACTCTACCTCTTCATATTGTTTTTCTTTTTTAACTTCAGGACAGTGGACTAAGTCCCAGAGTCCTGTAATGGCTGCCAGCAACATTTTTTCTCAAAAAAGGGCTATGATCATAATAAATTCAATAAAAGGCCCTGCAGAGGTGCACAAAGGTGCCAACTTACTGAAAACCATACACTGCACGCCCACCCCTCTTCATCCATCACACTGCTAAGTACTGTGTCACATAACTCAATAACCGCATCACATTGGCCATCTTGCATGACATGGAAACACTTCCCACATACAATCAAAGCAAGGACAACACACTTTCAACCACCCACCCTGCATGGAGTAGCATCCTAAATGCTAAGACAGTGTAATCAGCAGGGCGGTGCTGAGTTCAGTTCAGATCCCGACAGAGACAGCAGTAAGTTGGGGGGTACTGCCTGACAACCTCGTAATGCGACAGTCCGACAGTCAGCGCAAGTGTGGCGATCCAAGGACCGCCGCACTCGTAATTAGGCCCTTAAAGCAGGCTGGAAAGAGGATGGAAAGTAAAGAGATGGTAATTGCAAAGAAAAGCAAAGACAACAACTGAAAGTAAGGGCCATTATTTATGGAATTACGGAGGAGGCTACATAGAGGTTGCATACAATCTGAAGATGAAGAACTGCATAAAGAAACACTATTATCTGCAAACGAGACAGTGTTCTATTAAGTACATTTGAAAAGTACTGAAATTAGCAAACAGTCTGACCCCTGTAAGGATTCCTCTAGACCACTGCATCAGCAACAACATCTGATCCTCCAAAGGGCCCAGAATCGTATAGTAGTTCTTGGACCCACATAAAAGGAAAAATTGAGAGCTTTAGGCTACACTCAAAGGCAGCAGTAACCTCATTATTATAGCAACGTGAGAGCATATCCTGGGTAATTAATGCAAACAACTGATAGGAAACTGCAAATGCTGGGAAGGCTGTCTCTGATGTTCACCCTTACTGTTTGGCTTTGAGTATTAATTACAAAAGCAAAGCAATCTTGTTTCCTCCCCAATTTTTTCTCACATGGTGATTATCCTGAAGGAGGCCTCACTATCCTTCAGATGTTTCTGTATTTGCTGTCAGTAGGGGCATGGGCGTAACCCATGCCCAGGTGGCATGGGGGGGCCAACCTTCTAGGCCCCCACACACCTTCAGGGAGCCCCATGTAGCCTATGAATAATTTGGAGATATTGGAGACTTGGGGGGCCCCATATCACGTTTTGCGGTCAGCATCATTTTATGTTACACCACTGTGCAAAACCATTGATGCCCCTAACATGCAAGCTGATGAGTTGAGTCATGTTGGGTCACGCACAGTAGCTGTACAGTAGTGCAGCAGGTGCAGTGGCACTTGGGTCCAGCCTGCCTGCACCAACTGCATTTAATTTACTACACACACACACATACACACACACACCAACTGCCTGGGGTTTGGCTCTTTGTTTACTCTTTCAAGCGTGAATGACAGGCCCGGGTAGGCAGCAGTGAACAGTCGGACTCCAGAGTCGGTAGGGTACGCTGGGGTGGTCTGCTGTTTCGTGATTGGATGTCTCCGGCCTCCAGGTGCCTTGGAAAAATGCTGGCACATATGAGTGGGAAGGTAGCAGGCTGGAGGTGACTATTCCCTCAGCAGGTGTCTAACTGCTGTCATGAGAGAGAATACCTGCATGTGATGTGTGTGTTACAGAGAGAACAGACTGAAGCCATCAGCACACGCTGTGGAGAGCTGTGACATGCGCAAATCTGTTTTATTGGCGCGTGATAGTGGGGTTGCCACAGTTGCCTCCCATACTTGTAACCTAAAACTCTACCTGATGTTTCCTGAACATATCCTGATGTATAAACAACAAAGAAGCTGCCTTTCTAACCACAGAGTCTAGACTGGTTACTTTACTCACAGTGGTGTCTAACTTCAGCAGTCATTTTGGTGGTTATACAATTACAGAGACTCTGGCTGCTTACCAGGCCAGATCAGTTGCTGCTGCCTCTCTGTAAGCTGAACTGTGAGGATTTATATAGAATCAATGTATTGTTGAGGCTAAAAACGGTTTCCAGTGCAGTGAGTGGTTCTCCATCAACCATAAGGCACTTAGTCAATTCTGTTAACAAGCATGAGAGAAAGAAACGTGCACTTCCATTGAGTGCCGAAAGAAAAAAAAGTAGTTCACTGAGCCATGGAATAACACAAGTCATTCAATCAAAAGAATGGTAAAGAAGCCATCCTCCAGGAAAGAGACAAACAAGAAGAGAAAGGGAAGCCATTGAATAAGAACAAGCAAATGAGACTGACAAGAAACCTAACCAAATGTAAACCACAGCCTGACCCAAAGCCCACTTGATGTACTGCTATTGTCCGCAATAGCCAAAAGCTGTCTGTAGGCAAACTGCATTGGCAAAGCAAATAGGCCCAAAAGATCCAAAAGACGAGACCCATTGGCTTTGTCAGTGCTTGTTCTATTGAAAAGCATGTGGACTGTGCTCTTCTTGGTGCCTGTAAAAACCTCCTATTGGAATGAATGAAGCAGTTATGTGCATATGTGTTTTTTTGTATGATATTCTAAAAGTAGATTTTTTCTTTTCACTCTAAAAAACAGATACAATGCTTACGGGATCTTATGAGCAACTATGTTAGATTCATGTTTTCTGATTTGATGTGTTTTTAGTTGTTGCTGTTGTAGCACAGAAGTATACTAAAAAGTGATGGGTGGCATGCTTGAATGAAAATCAGCGACTGGTAATTACTCTGTGCCATATCCCAATTCATCGACATTTTACACACCATGCCACCTCTGATGGACCCAGCCATGTGAAAATCAGTCTTGACCCTGCCTACCAGGAACAGCTCCGCTCTAACTGCCAGGCCAGGTCCTCCCTGACCTAGAACAAAAGCACCCGAGACCGGTTTTGCCCTTATTAAGGCTCATTATTGGTGTATAGCTTGCTTCCAGTGGCACAGTGAGCACGGGACCCACGTCGAGGCATACCCATCCCGCTTAGAGCATCACACTGAAGTATACAAAAAAGTGATGGATGGAATGGTTAATTTAATCTCAGCCACTGCTGACCATGTAGGACTGAGTCCCAATCCATCAGTATAATGCACACCATGCCACCTCAGTTTGGACCCAGCCATATGCAAATCAGCCTTGACCCTGCTCCAATAGGAACAGGCCTGTCTGATAACCAGCGATACATAAATGTTACATTCCATTCCAAAACACATGGCTCAAAATGTGTGTACCAATGACAGGCAGATCTACAACCCATCCAACAGTCCAACATACAAGCTGTGAAAGTTCTCAGGGGGTGAATCAAGCTGATTTTTTTGACACTCGCACAGACAGTGACTGGTCAGGGTATTTCTCTGTTTCTTCCTGAAGAACATTGCTCACTGCATGCTCCATTTGACCAGGAAACATCAGTACGGCTGAAAGGAATGGAGCCCTGTGGAATTATTGTCATGAGTTGGTACCAGGAACATTAAGCCATGAAAGAGGCTGCGTAAAATAACTGAATTGTTTAGGAAGTACTGGGAGACACTCTCAGGGGACCAGGCTTACTGGTCAATATGCCTACACTTGAAAAATGTGTGTGCTTGTTCACGAAGAGCGTCAGAAATGTTCTTGTTTTTAACATTTATTGTAAGAGTATTAAATTGCGTTGTCACGAAAATAGCCTATAATGAAATGAAATTAATTTTAAAAGATTTTATCAATGTGTATTTTCAAATATTTCTGATATTCTACATGTAATAAATAGATTCTGGATTTAGCTATTGAATACCATAAATTAAAAATAAATGAGAATGAAATACTATGATAAATTAAAGAGGAAGACAATATAGACAATACAGGGAAACAGAAGAAAGGTCCGACAATGAGAATCTTTGCATACTATATCAATCTAGTGATTTAATACTTTAGAAAAACACATAGGTAGAAACATCTTTTCAAGCCTAAATCTAATTAACGTCATAGGGAATTCAATGTTGTTCCTGAACTTCTCATTCTTTATTGTTGTGCCATAAATAGTCTGTTCATGCTTTAAAACAATGTTTAAGAATACAGATAAAAAGCTTCCTTTCAAGCAGTAATTAAATGGCAAATCCTGTTAGGGATGTTCAGAATTAGATTCATAGAGACACCTCAACACAGAACAATGACACTTTCTAAGACTAAGAACATGAAGAGCTGCCTCTTACCACAGGTACACGACTGTACCCTTAGGTCAGGGGAGTCCAGCCTATGTCCTTGGAAGCTGATCCCTGACAGATTTTTAGTATGTCCATGCAAGATAAGCTTATATTTAATGAATTAAAATGGAAGTAATTTACATGGACACTGAGGGCCTCTTTATGACTTCGGCGGATCCAAAAGCCTGTCTGCCGAAGTTCAAACGGGGAGATTGCCGCCAGTGTGGGAGCCTCCCTGTCGGACCCATTACAAGTTTCCCGCTGGGTCAGCGGGCGGAACCTCAGTTTCCGCCCGCTGTCCCAGCAGGAAACGGCCTACAGCATTATCTCCGGCTTGTAATGTATTGCCGGCGGGAATGCTGCAGTGCGTAGGGTGCGCCAGCACCCGTCGCAATGTTTACTGTCTGCAAAGCAGGCCCCCTGCACCTCGTCTCTGCAAGCCTTTTCATGGTGGTGTTACTGCCATGAAATCGCTGGTGGAGAAGGTGGTCGTAATCCCCAGGGAAGCCCTGGTAGATTAGGACCACCACAACTGCCAGACCGCCGGGACAACTAATCCTGGTGGGGCTGGTGGTCCGACTGTGGCGCAACCGCCGCAGTCATAATGTGGCACTCGGACCTCCGCATTAGCCAGTTGTCTGATTGCCACTGAGACTCTGGCGTTCAGTAGACAGCCAGACTCGTAATGATGCCCTGAATGCCCCAAAAATCTGGCATAGATCCCATTTTCTGGACATGCATTGGACATGCCTGTGTCAGTTAATAGTTCTTTAGCTGGAGGGGGGAAAAAATCTCACTGATTACCAGGCCCGATTTTTTCTTCCAAGGTAATGCTACACCACGGTTGGTTCATGGGTAAGACTAGACAGCCATAGAAACCATTAATTACAATGTGGTGACCCTCTGTCCCTCAGAACGTGGGTATGTAATATTATATAGCTACAATGGGTTCTGTTGGGGGAAAGGACGAAATTGCGCCAATTGTTTACTACTTTGTCCTATAACTTGGACACATCTATAAATGATTGCAAACACACAAGAGACTGATGTAGCTTCGTATATTCTCGTTCATATAGCGAAGCATACAGAAACAAAAACTAGAAGAAGCCTGTTTTATAAAGTGACATACAAGTGAAATGATCCTGTGGTCTGCTCAAGTGGATAAGACAGAACACATACATTAAGCCCGTGGTTTCCAAAGCGTCCTCAGGGGGTCCGCGACTGCTTAGAAAATTAAATAGTGTTAACGGATTAGGTCCTCAGCTTCCAATAATACATTTGTGGGGTGTCCCCGGATTCCAATAATGATTCAGAGGGGGTCCCTGGGCTCCTGTAATGATAAAGTTGGGGTCCACATAAGTCAAAAGGTTGGGAACCACTGCATTAACAAATGACATAAAATGTCACTAAAGCAATACAATTGTATGGTGCCCGTTTCATTCCTTATACATCTGTATAGGCACAGCTCATTGTATCAGCAGTGAATATTGTGCCATGTTCAGAGTAGGTGTGGAGTACAAAATATACATATAGCAGATTCCTTCTTATTTTAGTTTCAGTACACTTCGTTATATGCCTTTAGTCTAGCGCCCAGAATCTGTTAGGGGAACATAGTGCTCACTAAAAATTCACTCGCTCCCATTACCGCTCTCAGTCTAGTGCCTGGGCGTCCACATGGAGTCTCTTGAAATCCGTTGCGCGTGAGTGGTAATGACACCAGCTATTACCGGCGTCACTTTGCAGATCTAAGCGTCTACTAATTGAACGTTGAATGCAGACTCCACCGGCCAGGGAAATATTTGGTGGATGCTTGTTAAGACTGCAAATGAAATGGCTTGGTCCATCTGGGAGCTCCTCACCAGAAATAGCATGAAGATAGTTTAAGCAATGTCGTTAAACTACTGTTCAGCTCTCTGTACTTTCAGTTCCCACAATTAAGCATGCAATTGCAATGCTCAGATATCAATCCCCAATGTGTGAGTCACTTTTGGACTCCAACAAGTACAAAGGATAATTATACCAAAGACACAGTGTCATTATCAGTCCTGGATACGCTAGACGTCTTAAATGTGTAGATATCCCGTGGGCGGGTACAGGCTCGCGCCTTGGAGTCCGCGCGCCCAGGCGTTTCGGGTCCGTCAATTCTATTGCTCCAGAGTAGAAGGCCACCCCTCATAACCAGCGACTGGATCCCCAGGGCTTCTTAAATTTGTAGATATCCAGCGGGCACATACAGTGTCCCCCCCTTGAGTTTACACGCCCAGCCGTCTTGGGCCTGGTAACCCTACTACTACAGAATAGAAGCCCTGCCTCCAGGGAACCTACCATGCACCCCCCACAGACTTCTTAACTTATTAATAAGTTTTAGATATTAAAAGTGAGAGCTCAGGCTCCCTCCATAGTGCTGTCAATCGTTTTGGACTGATTTACTCCTCAGGCTTAAAACAAAGAATTCCAGTCCCCTCAGCACTTCCATTGTACCTCAACCAGACTTCCTAAAATTGTAGATATCAAGGGGATGACTGTGGTCTCTAGAAGCAAAGACCTACCCCTGAACAGCAGTATCTGTGTTCACATTTATATTTGTAATTAGTCTTATAAAGCACGCTGCTACCCAAAGGTGTCTTGGCGCTGTGTACCACGAGAGGTCAGAGAACTGGATCAGAGTGAGAAAGGAACATGTAAAGTTGCAATGCAATGGGTCTCGCTTTTGTTCGAGTTAGAGCTATTAGCGTTGTCAATTCCTAACTGGACTTTTCTTGCCACATTAATTGAAGATGAAAAGTAAAACGGTTGACATAAGCGAGCTGACTCAAAGCGCCGTGGCTGCCATGAGCACGAAGGAGAGACACAAAAAGAAAAAGAAGTTCGCTCGTAGTCAAACGTATCGGCAATCATCCCTGTAACAAGGGCAGTCTGCAAGACGATGACAAAACCACCCCAAGGAGGGACATACATAAAGCATTTACAATGGTAACAAAGGATTTTGGAAAGGCAAGCCCATGAACGAGTGATAGTGATGGGCGTGTCCCCACTGGCTGAACAGGGATGTCCTTTCCCTGCCTTGACGCGCCTGTTGCGACACAGGCGTGACATCACAGCTGTGATGAAAGGTTGCATTGCTACTGTCTGTGCTGCCCCAGGGTACGGCAGCTGCCTGTACCTTGCCTGTGCTGTGCAGTCGCGTAATGAAACTTGAACCCCTCCTTCAGCAAAGTACATGGGGAGCCCCTTCTCCGAACTCACTCTGGAGCTCACATGCCAGGGTACTGTGCTAAGGGGGCCCTGTGGAGTTGACCTCACCCCCCGCACTGCGGAGGCCATGGGGGCATTTGTTAAGCGGCTGGTGCTGTGTCAGTGAGGGAAGCTTGCACTACAGCTACTTCTATCATTTGGGAGGGAAACTGTCCCTCTGCTCTCCAAGCAATACCAGTTCTGTGTGTTGGAGGGAAGCTTGCAATGGGGTTGCCCGTGCTCTGCGTGTGTGTAAATGAGTGTAGGTGTATGAGTGTTTGCACGCGCGCACACTCATGAATGTGTGATTGGGGTTGTACATGCTGGTGTGTGTGAGCCTGGACTTCTGCTTACTGTGTGCAAGGAAGCACTGTTGTACTACAGTGAATGTGACAGAAGCTTGCACTGCTGTTGCCTGTGTATGCAATGGGATTGTGCACTGTTTTGCCCAGGCTGTACTTGGACTCAGTATGAGTAAAGTTTGTATTGCCGTTGTCCACCCAATACCTGAGTGCAGTAGTGAATCTTTAGTACACACTCTTCATTATACAAAAGCCTCAGCTATTGGCATTGACGACGAGTGATTTATGCGCGTTCAGTGTCCCGAGCTCACGATCAAACGACAGCTTTAAGTTGCAAGCCTCTGAATCATCAAACAGGATGCTTAACTTGTCAAATTATTCTGTGAAAGTGGAGCCAGCGGAAAGCACCGCCGTTCCTAGGACATCTCTTATCTGTGCAGTTAATCCTGGGGTCTGAGTAATGTTCCTGCCTCTCAACCACGCTCTTTGTTCTTCAAGCGCAGTCTGGAGTAGCGGCTCTCACTTGTGTTATCATCCGGGTACCAGGCGCGCCAAGGCAGGGGGCAAGGGGCTGGTCCATGAGGAGCCTCAAGAGGCTGCTGCTTCTGAGCAGTCACGAGGCAGGTGGAAAGAGATGAGGGAGTCTGATGTCAGGCTCTGAAAGTCTAGTCTACACTAAGGGGGTCATTATGAACACGGCGGGAATCCCCGCCGTGTTCATGCTGACGGTCTAAACACAGACCGCCAGCCCCTTGAAGACCCCGCCGGGCCTATAATAAACATTCCACTGGGCCAGTGGGTGGAAACAGTGTTTCTGCCAGCCAGGCCAGCGGAATGCTGGGCAAGGACATTACTGACAGCTCCACATGGAGCCATCGTCAATGCCCCAGTGCGGCGGGTGCAGCCGCACCCGTCGCGCATATCACTGCCCGTAAATCAGGCAGTGACATGCGTGACGGGGCTGTGCACAGGGGCCCCGGGGCACCCATTCCGCCAGCCCTTCCCTGGTGGGGGAACCACCAGGGAAAGGCTGGAGAAACCCGGGTTCTTTATCCAGCACTGCCCTGTCGGATAGAGAACTCCGCCATCGTCAGGCTGCCTGGCGGTGGTAGCCCGGCAGTGGCGGAGGGCTGCCTGTGGCGGTCTCCCTGTGTTCATAATATGGCGGTCCAGACCACCATGCCGGTGGCGGTGATTTCCGCCACCGCCGGCATGGCGGTCTGGACCGCCATGTTCATAATGAGACCCTCAGTCTCAGAGGTGCACTCTGCCCAAGCCCTAGTGGCCTCAGAGGCACTGGCGTCTATGGAATCGCCCCCACCAACCCATGGTCTGACAAACCTCCTCACAAACGGACTGAAGTCATTGGAAACAAACAGTGACAAAGCCAATAGATTTGTCTTTTCTATAGTGCTTGAACACACAGGCACACTGTGATGAAGATCTCTCTCACATACACACAGACCAACACACATGCAGGCAATGACGCACACACGTACACAGGGTCATTTAAAGATCCTTACATACAGACGTACCAGTGCCTATGCACACAGATCTCCAGACAACTCCAGGCATTCATTCATCCAGGTATACACACACACTAACAAAAATGCACATACCTATGCCTATGCACGTACATGAACCAGAAGAGGATCAAACACACACATACTCACAGAATCCAAACTCACAGCCCCACGCAACGCACATGCAGGAAGGCAGCACACACACATACTCACAGAATGCACACTCACTGCCCCACACAACGCACATGCAGGAAGGCAGCACACACACATCCTCACAGAATGCACACTCACTGCCCCACACAACCCACATGCAGGCAGACAGCACACACACATACTCGCAGAATGCACACTCACAGCTCCACACAACGCACATGCAGGCAGACAGCACACACACATACTCACAGAATGCACACTCACAGCTTCACACATGCAGGCAGACAGCACACACACATACTCACAGAATGCACACTCACAGCTCCACACAACGCACATGCAGGCAGACAGCACACACACATACTCACAGAATGTACACTCACAGCTTCACACATGCAGGCAGACAGCACACACACATACTCACAGAATGCACACTCACAGCTCCACACATGCAGGCAGACAGCACACACACACTCACAGAATGCACACTCACAGCTCCACACAACGCACATGCAGGCAGGCAGCACACAAACAGGCTTGGTAGATGTCCAGGGACATGGATAGGCAGAGAAAGTGATGGAGGGACTGAGTGTTACAGGCCTTGACTATATCTAATCTATACCCCCTGCAGAGGAAATGCAATTCAGAACAGAATATTTCACCTGCACGCTTTTTCTTCCGCTGAAAAACAGCCCTGATTTTTCAAAATATTAGATTTTGATGCTAGAAATGCTGCATTACAAATGACAGTTTTGTGCACTGAGTGCGCATATTGTAGTGAATATCTCTGCAGCTTCCCTTTTAAAGGGTTGGAGAATTATTTTCGATAGTGTGTGCAGAATGCTGTAGTGTGTTCTGCTTCTTTTATGGAATGCTCTTGGATGCTGACCTAGGAAGATTCCACGTTCTAGTACGTGAATCTCCTGGAGTCAGTTGATCCTGTGCATCTTCCCTCAACGGACCTGTTCCTTTTACTTCTGACTTCAATAAACCTCTAAAGGTCTGCAATGTACCGTCACTTCAATTTGGCGACGTGGTTGTTGATTTCAACGAATCTTCGCATGATATTCTGTTAAAAAGAACTGATCTTGTGCACTCGTTTCCTGTGCCGAGCCTGTGGTGCCTCCTGACCTGATCCGCCGTCGCAGGATTATTGGTGAACTTTGGTGTCTTCAGTTTATTTTATTTATCTTTTTTTTTTTTAACCAGTTTTTTCGGTTCTAGCGCTGTCATGGCCGTCTCTCGAGCGTATCCTTGGCAACGCTGAGGAGACTGACGCAGGCGCTTCACGTGCACTTTCCCGGCTACGCACACGCTGGGGGCCCCGTTTCTGCTAGTGTCTCCTAGGAGACGGAGACGCTAGCTATTAAATAATCATATTCACGGGGACGCGGAGCACGGAGGCTGCTTCCGCTACTGTCTCCTAGGCGACGGAGACATTAACTTCGGCCTGCACTTCTTCGAGCGTCCTTATAAAGACGCGAAGAATAACTCCTTCCAGAAATTAAAGAGGGATTTCGTGTGTGTTCCTGACACAGAGGACTCAATCCAAGAAAAAAAAAGAGGGAAAAAAAAAGGAAGGAAGAAGTAAGACTATATCATTTTTTTTTTAAGTAAGAAGGAGGTAACAGAGGGTTTATCCTACCGTTAAGGGCTGTAATATATATATTGTGAACAGGTCCGGGAAGGGAGGAGTTGGACATATATATATATTTTTTTTTTGATTGTTAATTAAGGCATTAAGTTATTCCTTGTGCCTTATCTTTGGTCTCTGATATGGCGCAAGCCAATTTTACCATCGTTCCCCCACAAGTATTTTGGGCCATTGGTAATTCACCGCCCATCAAATGGCTGGAGTGGAAGGACAATTTTTTTAATTATTTAGGTGCTATTGATGTTGATAACAAGATGTCTGCAGAACAGAAAAAGAGGATCCTTTTGCATTCTTTGGGCCCAATGGGTCTAAAAACATATAATAAGATGTCCAAAAACCCTGTAAGTGGAGATGTGTGTGCTTTCAATTCCGCAATGCTAGACCTTGACAAATATTTTGCTCCAAAAGTTTGTATGGGAATTGTCCGTTATAAATTTTTCCAAAGGAAACAAGAAAAAAATTTGCACGTGGATGACTACGTTGCAGATTTAAAGAAACTGGCTCTTGACTGTAAATTTGGAACAATTCATGACAAACTTATTAGAGATCAGGTAGTCATGCATTGCAACAATCAATCCATTCAGGAAAGACTTTGGGTTAATGGTGACTCTTCTCTAGAAGAAATTCTAGCTATTGTAAGGAAGGCAGAGATCTCTGAAAGATGTTTTTCTGAACTAAAATCTACTGGGAAGAATGAGGATGGCATTTATAAAGTGACCAATCGCAAGGGCTTACAGAGTGGGGAACCTGAAAGAAGATGTTACAGATGTGATAACAAGGATCACTTAGCTCACTCCAAATTGTGCTCGGCTTTGAAGGTGAAGTGCAACAAATGTGGAATTGTGGGCCATTTTGCTAAAGTTTGTAAAACTAAAAAGAAAATAGTTAAATGTATATATGAGAGTGATAACGTTGTTAAGGAGGTTATGGAAGAAAAACCTAGAGGAATTGATGAGGATAAGAATTTCATTCTCAATATCATGGAGGCGAACACCAAGGATAAACCTGTTTGCAATATGTATATTGGTGGAGTACCAATTACAATGTATGCTGACTCAGGCTCACCTTTCACAATTGTAAATGAAGGTGTGTGGAACAAAACTTTAGTGGAAAAAATTGGCAATCGGCTTGCTCCTCCAGACATTCAACCGGAGAGTTACACAGGAGAAAAGATTGAACTGTTAGGTTTTAGATGGTTAACGTTTTCATTTAAGAACAGGAGCACTAGTGGAAAATTATATGTGGCTAAAAAAGGGCCGTCAGTTCTGGGATGGAAGGACCAAGGACAGTTGCAAATGATCCTGGATCCTAACGGCAAAGAAAAGGTCTTAATGGTGGATGATGAAGATTCTTTGACCTCCAAGATAGAAACTTTATTTCCCAAGGTTTTTAGTAAAGGGTTGGGGAAACTTTCTGGTTTCGAGCACAAAATCATTTTAAAGATGGTGGCTGTACCTAAAATTCATAAAGTCAGAACTGTGCCGATTATGATCAGAGAAGAAGTGTCAAAAGAGCTAGATAAATTGGTATTAATGGATGTGATAGAACCAATTGAAAGCTCAGAATGGATTTCGCCTGTAGTAATAGCTCGGCGCAGCAATGGGAAAATCCGCTTATGTGTGGACTTAAGATACTTAAATAATAACATTCTGATTGATCGGTTCCCTTTACCCAGGATTACGGAAATGGTTTCTAGTCTGGAAGGAGCGTGCTGGTTTTCTACTATTGATCTGTCACCCGCTTATCATCAGATTCCCTTATCTGAAGATTCCAAAAACCTGATTGCCTTCATTACACCCTTTGGATGCTTTCAATATAAGAGGATGCCCTTCGGTCTTGCGTCTGCTGCAGCAGTTTTTCAACATCTAATGCACAAACTTTTTGGGAAATTCAAAGGGGTTATGTGCTTTCAAGATGACATATTAATCTTCGGGAAAGATAAGAGTATGCATGATGAGCGGTTGGAACACGTATTGGAAGTGTTAGGTGATAAAGGATTAACTGTGGATTTGAGTAAGTGCAAGTTTGCGAAAAGGAGTGTGGAATATTTGGGTCATGAGATAAGTGGTGAGGGGGTTAAACCTAAGGCATCTTTGGTGGATGCTATAGTGGGGGTGTCACCTCCTATATCTAAGGATGAGGTTAGATCATTTTTGGGCATGGCGGAGTTTTGTGCCAAATTTATTCCGAATTTTGCCAGCAAGGTTTATAACTTAAGAGGGTTACTCAAAAAAAACTCTCCATTCACGTGGAGTGATGCATGCAATAAAGAATTTGAGAACGTGAAAAGGGATTTGAGAAAAGCAGCATGTTTGGAATGTTTTGACCCAAAATTAGATACCTTTGTTACCACTGATGCTAGTAATAAGGGTCTAGGTGCTGTCTTGTCTCAAAGGGATAGTAATGGTAAGGAAAGGATCATACTTTTTGCTTCCAGATCACTGTCCCCATCAGAAGAGAAGTATTCGGTTATAGAGAAGGAAGCCTTAGCCTGTGCTTGGGCTTTGGAGCATTTACGAGCATTTGTGTGGGGAAAAGACGTAACTATTCGGTGCGACCAAAACCTTTAATTAAACTGCTTACAAGTGAAGGAAGTGTACTAGCTTCAGCTAGGATATCAAGGTTATCCATGCGTTTAAAGGATTACATTTATCGTATTGTGTATGTACCTGGCAAGAGTAATGTGATGGCGGATTGCCTTTCCAGATTGCCTAATTTGCTGGAAAGGTGTGTTGATGACCAGTGGTGTGAGTGGAGAGTGGCTCTCGTACAAGATTCAGGTAGTCCTGCTCTTAGTGAAGATAGTTGGAGGAAGGAAATGGAAGTAGACACCGATTTACTGTCTGTTTTTAAATACGTTTTAGAAGGATGGCCCAAGAAGGATCAGATGTCTGAATTATGTAGAAGTTTTTGGGAAGTTAGAAATGAACTCTCTGTTGTGAACAATGTTCTTTGGAGAGGTGATAAAATAATTCCCCCACTGGGTATTAGAGAAGCAATTTTAGAGTTGTGTCATGAGGGCCATTTTGGCATCGTCAGAACTAAGTCTGTAGTGAAGGAGTTGTTTTGGTGGCCTGGGGTGGACAAATCAGTGGAAAGATTTGTCAGAATTTGCCGTGTGTGTTCCTCCGCTGACAAGAGTTTGTGTACCCTTAGACCACCTATGCAGCAAACGTTCGTACCTAAGCAACCATGGGACTATGTTGCTATTGATCTCTTTGGTCCGGTGGGTAGCTCTCAAGAGTTTGTAATTGTTATGATTGATTTGTTCTCTAAATGGCCTGAAATTGGTATTTTGGAAAGAGCAGATACTACCAGTGTGTTGGAGTTTATGGATAAGGTTTTCCTTGCTGAAGGTATTCCTTCTAAGTTATTAAGTGATAATGGTGTACAGTTTATGTCAGATGCTGCTAAAAGGTATTTTAGAAGAGCGGGGATTGAGCATAAGACCACTTCATTGTACAATCCCAGTGGCAATGGAGCAGTAGAAAGGTTCAACAGAGTTATTAAAAGTATAATTCAGGGTGCGATGAATGGTGGAGAAGATTGGCACATCGCCATTTTTAAAGCAGTGTGGACTTATAGAATTACGGAGAATGTTACTACTGGACTCAGCCCTTTCATTGTTATGAGGGGTAGATGTCCGAGAAGCAAACATAACCCGGCTTGGTTGGTTAAGACTAGTATTCACACTGGTCTTTGGAGGAAGTAAGGGATAATTTAGATAAGTCTCGAGAGAAGTCAAAGTCTTATTACGACAAGCTCCATCACGTCAAGTCAGTGGTAATCAAGGTTTGAGATTGGGTTAGAGTTAAGAAACCTAATAAGGTAAGGAAGGGTGAGAGCCAGTATTTGAATCCTGAGCGAGTTATGGAGGTTTTACATAATGCTGTAAAACTGAGTGATGGTAGGGTGTGGAATCTTAAGCGCATTGTTCTACTTAGGAATGGACAGGAATTTGGATGTGGCAGTGTTCATATTAACAATAAGAGGTGTGAAAAGGAAAATGCAGAATGGTTGGAGGATGAGGTTAATGTTCATGATGCGTCTTCACATATTCTGGATGATTGTGTTTTGAGTGAGGAGGAAGGTGTGACGAGTGACTCTATGAGTGACTCTGTAGCTGACTCTGAGAATGGGGATTTGTGTTTATCTGATGGTGTGCAGCAGTGTGAGTCTGTAGAAGGGAAAAGGAAGGTGACACCTCCTGGTTGGTTAAAAGATTATGGGGGTCATTCTAACTCTGGCGGGCGGCGGAGGCCGCCCGCCAGAGTTCCCCCCTCCGAAATACCGCACCGCAGTCAGTAGACCGCGGAGGGTATTCTGAGTTTTTCCCTGGGCTGGCGGGCGGTCGCCAAAAGACCGCCCGCCAGCCCAGGGAAAAACTCCCTTCCCACGAGGATGCCGGCTCGTAATCGAGCCGGCGGAGTGGGAAGGTGCGACGGGTGCTGTTGCACCCGTCGCGTATTTCACTGTCTGCCAAGCAGACAGTGAAATACTTGTAGGGGCCCTCTTACGGGGGCCCCTGCAGTGCCCATGCCAGTGGCATGGGCACTGCAGGGGCCCCCAGGGGCCCCGCGACCCCCCCTACCGCCATCCGGTTCCCGGCGGGCAGACCGCCGGGAACTGGATGGCGGTAGGGGGGGTCGGAATCCCCTCGGCGGCGCAGCTAGCTGCGCCGCCTTGGAGGATTCCGAAGGGCGGCGGTACACTGGCGGGAGACCGCCAGTGTTGCCGGTCTGACCGCGGCTTTACCGCCGCGGTCAGAATGCCCTGCGGGGCACCGCCGGCCTGTCGGCGGTGCTCCCGCCGACCCTGGCCCCGGCGGTCTAAGACCGCCGGGGTCAGAATGACCCCCTATGTGTTAGGACACATTTCTAACTTTTCTGATTGTTAGTATATATATCGTTGATTTTCATGTTTTATGTGTAGTAATTTAATTTGTTGTTTTTATTTTCTTGTTGTTGGAAAAGAAGGGGGATATGTAGTGTGTTCTGCTTCTTTTATGGAATGCTCTTGGATGCTGACCTAGGAAGATTCCACGTTCTAGTACGTGAATCTCCTGGAGTCAGTTGATCCTGTGCATCTTCCCTCAACGGACCTGTTCCTTTTACTTCTGACTTCAATAAACCTGGTTATCCTCTAAAGGTCTGCAATGTGCCGTCACTTCAAATGCCTGCAGGAGGAGCATTCATCTCTCCTTTAAAACTACCGTCTGAAGAAGACTCATGTCATATATTTGTGTTTGAAGTTTTTCTTTAACATTTTTTCATTGTCTGCCATTCATTTGTAAGAGTAAGTTTTTTGTTGTAGCAAGCACCGCTGGGTAGCCTTGGTGTTTTCTGAAATTAAACTGCATTTACGCCTTGAAAAACTGGGAGGGGGCTATCTGGATGAATGAATTGATGATTCACTGGTGCTGCAGAGATCCACGCTTCATGCTCCCTAATACTATCATACTCTGCCGAGGAAATTCCACCGGAAGTAGGGAAAGTGGTGGCTCCTCAATGACCCTTCGCTCTTTGGCCTCTCCTTGGAGACACTTCTTCCTCTGGGTGATGGAAGGCCAGTCTCTTTGTCCGCCGTTTCTGAAATGATCACCTGTGGGTAACAATACAATGCGGTCTACATGCTCATTCCATCCTTGGCCTCTTTGAAAATAGTGAACTTTGCATGTTCATTCCACCGTTTGCCTCTCTGCTATTATCATGCTCATGTAATTTTATACTCAGCACTGACATCATTCTAGGGTCAATGTACGTCACATTTAGAATTGTAGGGTGGTTGTTCCATGTACACGATCAGTCCTGAGCTCTCCCTATACAAATCATTTTTAGCAAGTGCCTCAGTCTAATTTGGTGCAAGGAAGCAAAAGCAAAACCCACAAAAAGTTGTAAATGCAGAATATTAAACATGATCACCACACATGACTACTTTTATCACAACACTCTGCAATTTGCATAATCACTGCCCTGTGTTTATTTATATTCACAGCCGGAAATGGGCACATGGCAAACATCTCCATAATGGAAAACAAGGTATAGGCCTGTGGTCAGGCACCTGCCCTGATGTGCGGCCAATAAAGGAGCCAATAAACACAGGAAGTGCCATTTGAAGAATATATTGAGCAGGCTAAACCATGTCCCTTCAGCAGGACACCTGCACATCCCCTCCCACAGTCTACTGCAAAGCAGCAATCCCACTGGGAGTGTCCGGACTCACATCACCTTCAACAGGCTTGGTCATGGGAATTCTGCAGTAGAATTCAGAAAGCCAGGACTCCCCATCCTGCTCACTGCATTAGAAAAAGGAGATCGGGGGGAGGGAGAGGTAACGCATAAAAACATGCTCGGCGATGCCTGATAGATTTTATCATTGCCATATAGAAATGAATAACGATATCAAAATCTAGCCATCAGTGATGAGCAGTTCTCCCAATGTCTGGGGTACAGCCAGTTTATTTGAAGAGCTTGTTGTGAAATAATCCCATTTGTGGATGTTAAAGTCAATTTCCTTCCCACTATCTGTTATGTCTAGGCCTGCATAAAATATTAATTATACCAGATTAATTGGCAGCATTTTGGTAATTTTGCATAATGAATTTTACACCGAGTGACAGAGCTCCCGATATTACACCACCTCACATACCTATTGAAAGATATTTTGGCACAAGATGTATAGTTAGGGTAATTTTTTAACACGATCAGTATTTCAGGTAGATTTTTTACTCGAGTGGAAGTATGTGTAATTTTAGAGAATTAAACTACAACTTTGAACGGGAATGGCAGGGTTTTGAACACGGGCGATTAACAAACATTTTAGGTAGATATTTTTACCCAAGTGGACAGTTTCGGTAATGCTTAAGCACAAAACTACAAATCCGAAAGCGAGCAGCAGTGTTTTCAACATGAGCAACTAGAAATCAACTCAAAATTATATTTTCAAGATTATTTTTTTGCCAAATGGACCGTTAGGATATTAATTTCAGTGTGAGATGCGTTTCATACAATTGTGCATAGTTTTGTGTAATTTGTTTGATAATTTTGCAAAACTATGCTTGTTACGTCCACCCCAAGTTATATCCTTATTGTGAAGAACAGTATCCGTCTCATTTAGACTATTTATCTACATACAGGTAAACCATATTTCCTGTCCCACTGTGCCTATTATGGCTGGCAGTACAGTAGTTGTTAGTAGGAACGGACAACATGTTCCAATTCAACAACTCGCGAAAATTGAGTTAATTATTCAAACATTCTTAAAGTAATAATGCGCAGACATTCTCTAATTTATACCATCTGTTATTTTTAAGTATTTATGCCATAATTTCTTATATTGCGTGGACGACCCTCGTGGATTTGCGGTCCAACATGATGTACACACACGTCGGCAGCCCGGGTGGAGGTTGCGCCTCCCAATGCATGGGCTTGCGATTCAGGAATGAAATGGATGCTGATTGGTTGCTGTACTGAGGCACGTTTGCTGTAAATGTCACGCTTCTCACGATTGGTTATCAACACAGGATTTTGTAGTTCCAGGAAGCTTGTGAAATGCCATGGATCATGGAACCGTTCATACAACTGCACTGGCTTTTTCTAAGGCAGAAAGATCAGGCTTTTCCTTGGCCCATGACTGCTGGATGAATATTTTCTGCTCCTATCTGTCAGATGTTCTCCAGATCTGACACTATGGCCTTCAGACCTCTCTCACACTTTCCTTACTCATGAGACCACGGGCTGAGGGTCTTCAGAGGTCCTATGGCTGCCTCCCAGCCACAGCCCAAGGAGTCCCTCGTGATGGAGCTCTGAGTTCTCTGCCCTTGCACATGAGCTCCATCACAATGGTCCTAGTCGCGGCCCGGCATGGTAGAATGACGCAGAACCCTGGGCGTCTCCAGACAGGATGGATCCTGAATGACCCCTGCGTGGGTTGCTCTTACCTCTTCCACTTGAGACTGTCACAGCTGCGTGCATGAAGCCAGCCAAGTAAAATATACTGCAATACTGCCAAATTAGGGTGCAGAGAGACTCCCAGAGCCCTGGGCTCGGGTGACACTGCACCTGCTGCACTAATGATAGTGCATAAAAAGCCCAGAAGGAGGCTTATACAGCCAGGGCACCGCAGGGTGAAGGTGTGACAGCAGGACTCCCAGGGTCAGCTTGCTCCCAGCCCCTCTTCACCTCAGGGACAGTTTAAGGAATTTGGGGACCCTGGGCCGAAAGTACTTTGGGGGCCTGTTAAAAATGGGGTCTCTAGTTGGCAGAGGTATACACCCATGTCCAATTAGGGACCACAATCCTAGTCAGAGTAAGTCACAACACAATCCAAATTATACTGTGCCGACCCTCTGGTAGCTTGGCACTGAGCAGTCAGAAGCAGTTAGAAGGCAATGTGTAAAGTATTTGTCCAATAAATCATAAAGTAACAGTGAAAACACCACACAGGTTTAGAAAAATAGATGAAAGTTATCTGAAGAAAATAAGTTTGAATCATTGAAAATCCACTGTACACAAGCAGAGTTATGAATGTTTAAAGGTTAAATCCCACTAAAGCGCTTAGAAACACAATAGCCCCAACTGGGGTTATCACAGTGTCGTTGACAGAGTAGTTTCCAATAATCCGACTCAAACAAAGAGTTGCACAGAGTTGGGGAGATGAGGCGTCGCTGGGGCCGGTGAGGCATCAGTCCTTTACGATGTCTGGGTAGCTGGTGCGACATTGGTGGCGATGCGTCAATCCCTTGTAACGCGGCAGGGTCGATGGATCCAGTCGGCCAAGACGTGATGTGTTGACTTCGCGGCGTCGTGATGACCCTGCTTGGCGCCGGCAGTGTCACGGCCACGTCGGACGTGCGTTGAGGGCCACGGTCATTGCATGCATCGATGTCTATGGAGCGTGAGCAGGCTGCAGTGACGATGCTGGCATTGCGGAAGCCATTCCTGGCATCACTGAAGTCGTTCCTGGCATCGCTGAAGTTGGGAAACTGCCTAAAAGCTAGTGAGTGAAGTCTTTGCTGTCCCTGAGACTTCACAAAACGAGGCAAGC
Organism: Pleurodeles waltl; assembly: GCF_031143425.1. Classification (NCBI taxonomy): domain Eukaryota; kingdom Metazoa; phylum Chordata; class Amphibia; order Caudata; family Salamandridae; genus Pleurodeles; species Pleurodeles waltl. The sequence goes on from NC_090448.1 coordinate 1,144,180,448, forward strand.
TCAATCCAAGCCCTTGAAGAGCACTTTTGGGGGAAGGCAGAGTCCTTCCGGCAGAGTCAGAGGGCAGCAAGGCAGCAGGGCAACAGCAGGGCAACAGCAGGGCAGCCGTCCTTCTCAGCAAAGCAGTCCAGATGAGTCCCTTGGGTAGCCAGGAAGCTCCTCTGACAGAGTTCAGGTGTAGATCCAGAAGTGTCTGAGTTGGTGGGGTCAGAGACCCAGTATATACCCAAAATGAAGTGGGGGAGACTTCAAAGAGTGGTTTTGAAGTCCACAAGTTCCCCTTTCAGCCCAGTCTTGTCTGCCAGGGTCCCTGTGGGGCGGTATCAGTCCTTTGTGTGAGGGCAGGCCACTAGCCTTTGAAATGTAAGTGTCAGGCCCTCCACCCTTCCAGCCAAGAAAGACCCATTCAGTATGCAGATGTGACTAAGTGTCCAGTGTCTGTGGTTGTCTGGGTGAAATGCACAAGAAAGCTGTCAACCAGCAAAGGCCAGACATGGATTGGTGACAGGCTGTAAGGCACAGCTGGTATTAAGGCTGGAGAAATGCCCACTTTCTAAAAGTGGCATTTCTAAAATAGTAATATTAAATCCAACCTCACCAATAAGCAGGATTTTTTTTTACCATTCTGGCCAGGCTAAATATGACCTGGTTACTCCTCCCAGATCAGAATCTACCACTCAAAAGTATATGAGGGCAGTCCCAATGCTAGTCTATGAAAGGAGCAGGCCTCACAGTAGTGGAAAACAAATTTATGAGTTTTCACTACCAGGACATATAAAACACATAAGTACATGCCCTGCCTTTTACCTACATAGCACCCTGCCCTATGGGTTACCCTGGGCCTACCTTAGAGGTGACTTATGTAGAAAAAGGGAGTTTAAGGCTGTGCAAGCAATTTTAAATGCCAAGGTCGAAGTGGCAGTGAAAATGCACACACAGGCTTTGCAATGGCAGGCCTGAGACTTGGTTAAGGGGCTACTTAAGTGGGTGGCACAAGCAGCGTTACAGGCCCACTAGTAGCATTTAATTTACAGGTCCTGGGCACCTGTAGTGCACTTTACTAGGGACTTACAAGCAAATCAAATATGCCACTTGGGTATGAACCAATGTTACCACGTTTAAGGGAGCGAGTGTATGCACTTTAGCAATGGTTAGCAGTGGTAAAGTGCACAGAGTCCTAAAAACCAGCAAACACAGTGCCAGTAAAGTGGAAGGAGGCAGGCAAAACATAGGGGGATGACCACCGTAAGGCTCTCAGGTTTAACAGGGCCCTTGTTTAGAACAGCTTTGAATTTATGATCCAATTTCAGCTCTTTCATGCCCCCTTTGGCCAGGTTACGGACAGTGCCACTGGTCCAAAGTCTAAATGTGTGTATATCTAATATTCAGGGATAGTGATGTTCTTTTAATATTGTAACACAGCAGCAGCTCACTAATATTACTGCAATTAATCTATTTGATGCCCTCAATTATATCGTATCTGAGGTCCTCGGTTTTGAACTTTTTATGGATGTTGCATAAAATATAAACACAACATTTCTCTACAAAATGTCTGTAATAGACTCTCACACATCTCCCACATCAGAAATAAATTCAAGGAAAATGTTTTCTTTAACAGTGCTGTTTAAGAATTATACATGTTAATCAGGGCAAGACTATGCAGAACAGAGATGGCTCTATCAGGCCCCCCTTGAAAGGCTGGGGGTGCTGGGCCAGTGCCCACTTTGCCCATGCCTTAAAAGGTCTCTGCTCCACCTCACTTGGGCACCTGATAGTACACCTGGGAACAGGCCAGTCCTAAAGCTGGAAACACTCAAACAACTGGACAGAGAGGCTTACCTTTGTATGGTTGAAGGTCGTAAAATTCAACTCACACTTTTAAGTAAGTACCCTCTAAATGCGGGATATTTGTAAGTCTTTTTAAATATAAATTTAAAGGATAACAAAAATATTTTTTTCATTTCGTATGACATGTGCTACATAAGAGAGTGTCACCCATGGAAAATCATGTTCTCTTCGCCACCTGCTGAGGACGGAGTTTGGTGAAGCCCAAACTCCAATACCTCAACCCATATGTGTGAATCCTAGTGAACACTTCTATTTTTAATCTTGTCTTGCATTAAACAAAATAGACACTTTCATCACTTGGGTGTCTCAGCGAAGAAATCAATGAATAAATAGCAGCAAATCAAAGGGGGGTAGACTGATGAGCCTGGCGTTGTCACCAGTCAAAGAAGGAAGTTTAATTCATTTCTTCTTCAGGCAACTCAGGAACTTACAGATTTATGCGTCACATGCGCACACGCACGCGCACACACTCAATCCCCCCACAGGGGCACACATGCACAAACATAAGTAGATACATCTATACACTCATATACATGCACACACACACATGCACATACATGCACAAACACATACATAGGTATACACACACACACAGGTAGATTCTTCACGTCAGAATATTGAGTCAAAAATTTAGTGGGAGCAAAATATCAATGAGCACAATATTGTGTAGGCAAGTATGTACATATCTATAGACACATTAATGAACTTTGAAAATATATATAGCTTCCAGGTACATATGGACGGAGTTAAGTATAGTCAATCTATACTTACCTATATATACTTACTTTCACAAAATTCAGTATTGTGGTACTCGATCATTTTGCTGCAGTATCTTTATAGGACAATATTTTGGATACAATATTCTGGAATAATAACCACACGCATGCACAGGCAGTCACATACCCATGCACAGGCACATAAAAAGACAGACGCATAGATGTCAATCACTCTTGGGTGTTTACAAGCAAACAGTCGTGTTTGAAAGAGCAGCTCCCAAGGATTGCCCTACATACAATACTTAGGGGAACAGGGGCCTGTTTAGATGTTGGCAGTAATAGTCCTGCCGTCGACTTTTCAGCGGTAAACCTGCCTGTCGCCTCAACAGTCTGCCTACTGTATTTAGATGTTGGTGTCCCAAAAAGAAAGCCCGCAGTCGAACCACTGTCTCTGCAAAGAAACTTCGGCTGCGTCAATGGCGGGAAAGGGAAAAGGGGATGGCGGCGGGACCACAGCTAGCTTTCCCTCATGTAGGTTTAGATGTGCCTTACAGCTAAGGAAAAAGTAACAGTCCAACTGCCACTCGTTAGTTGGCGGATTGGGGGGGCGGGGAGAAACCTCACCTTTTTACCACTCCTTCCCCCCCTATTTTCGACTGGAAATGACTGGACAAAATCTGCCCGCGTTGCTGCCCCGGACATATGAAGAAAACACAATAACCCCCTCCCACCCCTGTGGACGGACTACAAGTTAGGGACACCGCATTACCAGGGTATGTTGGGTGGCCACTGCACAGGAGGTTAGGACCACTGGAGACATGTAGATGTCACAGTAATTTTTTTAACTTTAATCACTGTGACATGCATATGTCGGGAACATGAGTGGGTCAGACATGGGTGGGGACACACAGGTACACAACACAAATCGCAAACAAACTCAACTGTCAATATGGTGCCAGTATTCTTTGACAAATAAATGCTGGAACCACAATGATGGTACATTCACAACTGCCAACTGTGTCCATGTGTGCACATTGCCAGGGGACTTGTACCTGTCATGTTGTGTTGCGAGTTGTGTGTGTTAGTCAGTACATGTATGTGTGTATGCAATGGAATTGGCAGGGTGAGGTGCGGTGTGTATGTGTGTGTGTGTGTGTGTAGCTCAATCAATCAATCAACCAGAGGATTTGCATAAAGCACTTGTCAACCGTAAGGGTATCCAGGAGCTGTAGGCTGCAGAGCTCTGGGTGAAAAGACAAGCCTTGAGGCCCTTTTGGAACTCCTGGAGGGTTGGAGCCGTTGTCAGGTGGGATGGGAGACTGTCTCAGGTTTTGGCTGCGATGAAGGAAAAGGTACAACCTCCGAAGGAGCTGCGACCATTGTGGAGTGGCTGCGAGGAAGAGTGTTGCTGAGCAAAGGTGTCTGGAGGGTTGGCAGAAGTCCAGTCGGTGGTTGAGGCAGGTGGATCCCAGGTTGTGCAGGACCTTGTATGCGTAGATTAGGATCCTGAATTGACAGCGTTTGTACATAGGCAGCTAGTGGGGGTTCCTCAAGTGTGGAGTGATGTGGGTACTTCTAGGGAGGTCCAGGATGAGTCTGGCGGTTGGTTTTTAGATGACTTGAAGTTGTTTTGTGAGGCGAGCAGAGATCCCTGAGTAGAGAGCATTTCTGTAGTCAAGGTGGCTAATGATGAGTGCCTGAGTGACTGTTCTAGTTGTGACTGGGAGCCACTTGAAAATCTTCTATAGCATGCATAGGGTGAGGAAGCAAGCGGCGGAGACTGCATTTATCTGTTTCTCCATGCTGAGTTTATTGTCGAGGATGAACCCCAGGTTCCTGGTGGCATTAGAGGGGGTGGGAGGTGGTCCAAGCTTGATAGGCCACTAGTAGGCATCCCAGGGTGTGGCAGAGTTTCCAAATAGGAGGACTTCTGTTTTGTCAGTGTTAAGCTTGAGGCAATTGTCCTTTATCCATTTGGCGTTGGAGTTTATGCAGAGGTGGAAATTGGCTTTTGCAGTAGGAATGTCTTAAAACAGCGAAGGATGAGTTGAATCTCATCTGCAAAGTAAATTATTTTCAAACCTTAATTCCTCCCAATGTTGGAGAAGGGGCTCATGTAGATGCTGAAGAGGGTGGGGCTGAGGGAAGAGCCCTGTGGTACTCCGCTTATGATGTCCTTGGGTTGGGAGGTGAAGGGGGGAGGAAGAGAAAAGAAGAGCTGAGTTGTAGTTGTGTTGTCTGTTGTGGTTGTGTAGTATGTGGGTGCAGTGCCAAAGGTGTGTGTATGGTGTGTCATGGATGTGTGTCAGTGTGTGTTTTCGGCATGTACAGGTTGTGTTGTGCTGGACTTGCAATGGATAAACGTATGTATGTGTTATATGTGTAGTGTGTAGCGCGGGGGTGCACCAATGGCTAAGGGACAGTGTGTGTGTCATTTATCTCGCTTCTACAGCCGCTGCCATTGCATGAAGTCGATTGAGTCCCACCGCCGTCTCCTGCCATCACGAACCGTCATCAGTACACCACTTGCAGGACTCTAGCATCTAAATATGCCTGACGGAACACCGCCGCCCTAACAGTCTTTACGGGGTCACTGCCAACGCAGCCTGGCGGTAATACTGCCAACATCTAAATCAGGCCCTTAGCTCTTTCGAATAAAGTTTTCTGCATATTTTCACTCATGAGATTTCAGTGACTACATAAATATAGGGCACCCGATAGTTCATCATGTTGGATCCAATCCTACAGTGCGGGTACTTACCTGGTAAGCTTTTGCTTACCCAGCCAATATGTTCATATGTGCCAAGTATGCACATCATGTCCCTATTAGCAAGTCTAAGCTGTTAAGAGTGAATGCACACTCTGAACTGACCTGTAAAGTGCTTATAATGTTTATTACCGTTTTTATTTTTCATTTTGAAGCTTCTGCTGCTGCCGCAGGGGTGGCTCTCCTCCACCATAGCGGAGGAGTTGCGCCTGCCCTACCTGATGCATAACATTACTCCAGTCAATCTATCTAACAAACTCTCATATCCGCGGCTCAAATTAACTCATAATAATACTAAAACTGTACTCATTATTAAACTATACTAATCCATCACTAATTCTTGTTGGGTTCCGGAGTAGCGTGCTACTCATCAAAAAGCGCTTCGACGCCTCATCAGGGGTAGTAAGCGCTATATAAATACGATTACAATACAATACAATACAATAACTCCGTGAATCAATCAAAGGGATTTAAATTTCACCCTTTTCTGCACCAGAAGCCAGGACAGGGTGTTGAGGGCAGCAAAGTGTGAAGAGAGGTGGGGACGAGACAATGCTAACTTGGCAGCAGACATTTTGAAAAGGATAAAGCTGTTAAACCAATCAGTCTGGTGCACCAAGGAGCAATGATTGCAATAGTCCAAACGACTTAGAATGGAGGAGGGACTACCAGAGAATGAAAATAGAATGTAAGAAGTGGCATCGGAGCAAAACAGTGATTAAAATCCCACAAAATCATAAACTGAACACAATATTCCAGTATTCATTTTCAAATCACAAAACTGTGGCCTATAGGTTCCACGCCGATGTATTTCACAAGTGCCTTACCAACTGAGCTGTGTGCACACTCCCACAATTAGCTTGTTTGAATGACGACTTCCTACCTATGTGTTCCATGCAGAGAAAGTGTTAATGATTCAATCATTCTGAATTTTCCTTGTGGTTGATCTAGGTCTGTGTTGACAGAGTGGGCAAAAATGATGGACTGGAATATGGCCCAAAGTAATTACCAGTGGCTGAGATTATTACAGACATTCTATCCATTACTTTACTGTCTCTCTGGACCCTCCCCATATGCTTTGCTACTTCCTCCTTTGATGAGGGACAAGTCAGTGAATATGCAAACTTAAAACAGATTCTTGAAATATGGATAAACCTGTTCTTAAACAAGCAAGGTCAAAGCATGTGCCATTAAATACTGCTTTATGACAGTCGCTTTCAGACGTAATTGGAAAAACCTGGGGGGCACCTGGAATATTGACCCTAAAATATTGTCTTGACAGCATATTGAATTTAAAATATTGCAAAAAATGTAAATACGCAGTACATCAACATTTAAGATATTTAGACGTAGTAATCTATACTTCTCTATAAATACATACATTTCAATACTTTGTTCCTTGATATTCTTGTATCACAATACTCTGAGGGTAAATATTAAATAAAACAATCCAAAAACCTGTGAATTATAACGCTGTCATGTGATGTACATTGCACACTGCCCGAAGGGTGAGGACACTTGCAAATTTTTAAAGAAACACATTTCTAATCAGTGACTTTATGGTACATATTTTTGTTTCTAGCATTTCAAAATCCTCAACAGAGGGAGCATACGTGGTTAGTGTACAGGTGGACACAGTCATTATATTCACGTTGAAGAGAGGAAGTATGTTTACCTCCATCCCTATTGCAAGCTCAGAAGATGGGCTCTCCACGTCAACACCACAATCCTTAAACCACTTCCGAGTGAATGGGTTCTTGCTTTCATCACTGAAACCAAGGGCCAGCTGTACAAGCAGTGGAGATGGTAAAAGTTGTCTGACATTGAACAACCAAAGTGTTGAATATATCCTGTTTTCGAGAACTGACCTATGAACTAATAGGTCAGCTTGCAAAAACCAAATCTATGGTGGGTCGCAATTCGACCTATCTCATGAATATTAATGAGGAAGTCCTCGAATAGCGACCCACTATCAACCGCTGCCACCACAGGCATAATGGCTGCTAAGACCACCATGTCTGTAATTGCTTCTAAGCTGTCATTTTTTTTTTTTTTAAATGCAGCCTGTTTTCCTCAAAAGAAAATGAGCTGTATTTTAAAAAAAATGGAATGTTTAACTAACGCTTTTTAAAACTAATCAGTAGTCCACGGGATCACTGTGTACTCTCAAAAATTCTTTTCTCAACATTCACAAAGTGGAAAGAATTTCTCGGGGACCCCTTCTCGTTTGTTAATGGCGTACCACTACATGCCTGTATTTGGTAATGACCTGATTTTGGTGCAAAACATCAAATACATCTCATTGTAAATAGGCTCTTGTGGACTTATAATTTCACTTCCAAAATTGGTGGAATTTGAGTAACTCCAAATTATCCTTGTAATGTGGAGTTCCTTCTAAATTCTGCCAATTGGCGCATTGTGGACTTATTCTGCCATTCCCACCTCGCAAGAACAAAGCAAGGCTCCACAAAGTGCATGACATTCGTGGGGACCTGGCGTGATTTCCAGTTGCCACAGAGCCTTCCCGTGTGATTTTAGAACGCCGGCAGACGTAAACGGTTGTGGTCGGAGAGGACTACTGCTCGAGTAGATTTGCTGCTGCTCAATTGGATTTTCTACTTGAGCGACAGCAAAATCAACTAGAATGGCTGTGCGCTATTGTGCAAAACACGGTGCAGTTTGCGCTGTTTTTCAGTACTGCTTGCGCTACTGGCACTAAATTACAGCACGACTAACATATTTTCTGCCAAACTCAGCAGAATTTCATGGACTGAAACTCCACAAGTTCCGCCCACCTCTAATTGTGAATCGATATTTGGAAGGAATCACCTAAACATGCCCTTTACAAATACTAATTTGGTATGTAGTCACAAACTCAAATTATGATTTGATAACGAGTTACTGAACTGCAATTTGGTATTCTTATATACCAAAGACATTTTTGCTGTCACAAACGGCCTAATTCTGCAAATTTGACCCTTTGCAGCCACAAAAGGCCTTCCTATATGTGGCTCCAAGTCTTATTTTCTTATGACTATGTTAGAAGTTCTTGTGAAGGAAATTTATGTCAGATGGTGAAATGTAGACCAGTAAAAGCAGTGGAAACTATAAATGATTTAGTGATTATGTGATGGGGGGGTAGGGGGGATCAGTGGGTTCCTCCTCTTGGGGAGTATGTTTTTCATTTTTAATACATTGTAAATGTTCCGGAGTGTGACCCTTTTATAAGCACATTAGGATAGTTACATTGATCAAACTTAGGTAGGATTTAGAAATAATTTAACAGCGGGGATTCACAGTTCTACCTGCAAGGAGGTTGTTATGAGCATCTGCCCAGTTTTTGCAGTGTTTTATCGAGACATATTCGACCTAGCTTTCACAGTGCTGCCCTAAAACATGTCTGACTAGTTCCCACAATGCCCCAGTAAGAAATAATATTAGCAACTTTTTACTATGCTGCATTAATGCAGATGTTTACCCACTTTCACAATCCATCCATGCACGTATTTTACCAACTTCCGAATAGAGACTGACAAACACAGCACACATACAAAAACAAAGGCATGCACGTAGTTTTACACTAAAAGAGGTAGGCTGGCATACAATGAGACAAGCATTGGCAATGTCAAAGCCCTTCGCCTATGCTAGAACTATTGGCATTGTCAATGTCTTTTAGCCATGATGCATAGCAGCTTAGCTGTTGTTCTTCATGGCTGAATATTGGTAAAGAAAAATGTGCTATGATGTGGCAAGTGCTCATTTCCTTAGGGTGGGTGGCGGGTGGCAACATTGGCAGCGGGAGGCATGGTGGGTGGTAAGGGGAACACGGAAGACAGTAGTAACGGGCAACGAGATGGGTTAAAGAGTCATAGCAATTTTTTGTATAGCGGGTTGGAAACAATACAGACAATGGGAAAGCAGGGATGGGAGGAAATGAGCAACAGGGACAATGGGAGGGAGGGAATAATCAACATGGACAACAGGAGGATATGGGGCGGGAGAGAAAAAGTAACACGAGAGTAAGAAGAAAAAAAAGAAAATAGTACCTCAACCACAGTGGCAGCAGCGGAAGGACACTAATCGAGATAAAGTGATCAGTACGTGATGCATGCTTCAAACAAAAGGAGAGGACGTGAAGCCAGCACGCACTGGCCGATTGCGATACAGCAGATAGCAGTGACAACGAAGCCACAGAATGGTAAGCAATTGTGGGCTTCAAGCCCTTTGCAGAACACAATATCTCTTGCAAGTGAGAGCGCGTGCACCAACGCATGCACTGTTGCAGGAAAGTCCAAAAAAACAGGTAGACAGAAGTGGTGTTGGACACAGGCGCACCCAGTTAACCTGAACATGCGCACGCACACACACACATATGTGCACACACATACGTAGACACTTCCCGCTATAGATACCACCACCAGCTTCCTTCTCCGCAGACAGTAACACCTCCCACCCAACTTCATACTAGGGTTTGAGCCACAATCTTCCACACAGGGCCACTCTAGCTCCACATAGTGCAAAATGACGCTCACTAGGGATGCGGCAGCACGCAGGCATGTGCATGTCTGAGCCGCATAGGCGCACAGAACTCACCAGGCCTGCCTGCACATATGTACTGAAGCAGGCATTCAGTGGGATTCTGGGTGCTCCTGCGTGTGGGTCAATCATCCGGAGTTATTAGTAGCTCTTGGGACTCCTAGCAGTTGAGGACCGAATCACCAAAGCTATTTGGACCTTTAATTTTAAATGACACGCACCAAGAAGCATTTTCGAGGGATCCGCTTTTCCAGTTCTGAAAAGTTGCCTTTTCCGTGTGTCTCCATCGACAAGCAGCCGTGGGGTCAGGAGGGGAGTTTCACATGATGGGCCGCCGATGTCCTGTAACTCTCTATACATATCTTGCATGTTTGTGCATATTCTCCAACTCACATTTGACCCCCTTTTCATTGTGGAGTCTGGCTACAATCTACTCTTGTCAAGTACAGGAGTAAATCTCTTTCCAGGGCGGTGATGGGAACATCTTGTAAATCGGTGTACGTGCAACTTAGAGGTTTTCTTTTTCCCAGACAAAAATAAATAAAAAAAAGTTAGTAAATGCATTTTTACCAGCGGTGGTGACTTTGTGATGTGAAAGCATAAACATGTATACCTGGAAAACATTTCTGAATAGAAAGAGGTCGGAAGCTAACACCACGTTCTGTGCCCCCGATGCCAACAGACACGACCCCTAAAGGGCAAGGTGTCCCACAGCGCTTGAGAAGGTGCCTTGAGCACAATTTAAGCCTCCACTTTGCTGGGCCCGTTGAGGCGTGCCCTGGGGCCACGTGAACTCCCACTCCCGGGCGAGACTGCTCCTGCGAGTAAGTGATGTGTTCAGATCAGACATCCTGGCCCATGCGTGCCAGCAGGGCGAAGGAGGACAATTCATCCTCATTAGGGACAGTCCCTGGGACTGTCACCCGTCCTTGGTAGTCTCCATCGCGCCTGCTCTGCTCCGGATGCTGCGTGGGATGAGGGATGTACTGTGGTCGGATAGGATGGGTCCAGATTTCACATCCATTTGTGTGGACATCTCGTGGCGCTGCGCCGCCCGCCTTCTGCCCATGATCGATGGGGAGCTGCCCTCTGTTGTCTGCTGAGATGGATGTGGCGCAGTGCCACCCTCAAAGACAGACTGCAAACATGGCGTCTGCTAGAAGGCACAGCACATCCAGGCAAAGGGTGCGGCCGGTTCACAAAACCTTCTTTCGAAGTGTAGGTTGGACGTGCACCGCGTGAAAATCATAAATCATGCACTCATACATTACATGTGAAGCACACACATCCATGCACATAATATGCCACATATATTATGGCTAGGGTGACCAGACGTCCCGGATTTCCCAGGACACTCCCGGTTTTTAGAGGACTGTTCCCGTGCCCCGACGCTTCTGTTAATTTTAAATAAATGTCCCGGTTTTTGGGACAAAGGTCAGATCTTTAAATAAATGTCCTGTTTTTTGGGACAAATGTCAGATCATTAAATAAATGTCCCGGTTTTTGGGACAAAGGTCAGATCACCTAGGGAAGCATACGTTAAAAAAGCCTACACAGCATGAAATAATTAAAGTAATTTATCTGTTAATGTCAGATAATACAGTCCCATGTCTGCTGCCAGCAGACAGATGAGTGGGGAACAGAGAGAGGTGGGTGGGGGCAGATTGGGGGTGCAGGGTGGGATGTTAAGCCATAGTTAATTTTATATATGTAGCCTTGTAAGTGTGTGTGTGTATATAAGACACAAACCTGTATAGGCACACGTTCACAAAGCTATGTAAAGAAACGGGACAGGCCAGATATAAAAGTGAGAGTAAAGTCTTTAGTCCTTCTTTTATGTCTGACCTGTCCCGGTTTTTGCTCCTCAAAATCTGGTCACCCTAATTATGGCAGGCTTTAGGTGGTCACAATCAGTGCTTAATTTGTAAAAAAAAACGTGCCGGTGCTCAAAGCCCTCCTCTTAAACACGCGGCTGCTGCAATTAAATGTGGGAACACGGAATACTGCGGCAGCGTAATCCTGAAGCCATCTCGGCCTCTTCAATCCATTTAAAACCACTCCCTGCCCCTTCAGCTCACTTTTGCAGCATTCTGCTTTCTCCCATTGTGACGCTTTTTCGTTTTTCTCTTCCTCCGTCTTTCCCATGTGTGTCTTTTGCTCACAGCAAATGCTTGGGGCAGAAGAATAAGCGCCGGCCCTGAAAAATAAGTGTTGTGCTCAGCACCGGAAACAACTGGTCACAATCCTATATGAAGAATCACAATGGTCTACTATAAGCTTGTCGCCACTTACCAATATGATTCATTACCATACAATAAATAACAACAGACAATGTCCACAGATCATCTTGATTCTGATGAACAAGAATCTGAGAAGCTTAGTAGGTGCCCAGACACCCAAAGCAACACAGGACCATACAGATAGCAGAAACCTGCTACACGAGTGCTCACAACATAACGTAAAACGAGCACATAGCCTTAAGTGTGATCGACGTACATACACATTGTGTGCATACTTCTGCGTACATACTGCACAACATTTTAGTTTAGGTTTACACCAGAGACACTGTCCAGGAGAGTGTCAGAGGAGTGGTCAAGAACATTTCTTGCAGATGAGGGGTAGAAGAGGTGCCACGTGCCCTAATGCAGTCTAGGATGAAGGGCCCTCCAGGTCTCTGATTGGACAAAAAAATACAACAAATATTAGGAGTAGTAGAACATATATGTGTTGGGTAGTAGTGGAATATGCCTTACACCTCCACACAAAAACGTAGTAATGTGGTGGGAAATGTCATTGAAAAACATATAGGCCCTCATTACAACATAAAGATGTCGGCCAGCAACAAGAGAGCCGGCTCCAAATGGTGCCGGCGGTGTTGCGGCGGTGCGACGGGTGCAGTTGCACCCGTCGCACTTTTCACTGTCTGCTATGCAGACAGTGAAAACAACCATGGGGCTGTGGCAGGGGCCCCCATGGGCCCCATGTCTCCCCTTTCCGCCACCCTTTTCATGGTGGTTCCTACCGCCATGAAAAGGCTGGCGGGAGGGGGACTCGTAATCCCCTGGGCAGCACTGCAAGCAGCGCTGCCCTGGGGGATTACAACCGCCGGGACCAATGTGGCGGTAAACCGCCGGGACCAATGTGGCGGTAAACCGCCGGGACCAATGTGGCGGTAAACCGCCGGTCCCGGTGGTGCGACCGTGGCGCTTCCGCCACGGTTGTAATTAGCAGGATTGCACTGCCAGCCTGTTGGCGGTGCAATCATCAGAACAGCCCTGGCAGTCTTTGACCGCCAGGGTTGTAATGAGGGACATAGGGCCAGATGAAGCAAGCCTTTTGCGCCTCGCAAACTGCGAAAAACGCAGTTTGCAAGGCGCAAAAGGCCAAACGCGATGCACAACCTCAAATTGCGAGTCGGTACCGACGCGCAATTTGAGGCTGCGACTGGCAAATAGGAAGGGGTGTTCCCTTCCTATTTGCGACCGCATCACCATGCAGAGTTGGTTTGTGACCGCGAATGCGGTCGCAAACCAACTCGCAGTTACCATCCACTTGAAGTGGATGGTAACTCATTCGCAAAAGGGAAGGGGGTCCCCATGGGACCCCTTCCCCTTTGTGAATGCCAATAAAAATATTTTTTCAGAGCAGGCAGTGGTCCTATGGACCACCGCCTACTCTGAAAAAACCGAAACCAAATGGTTTCGGAATTTTTTCTTTTTGCAGCTCGTTTTTCTTTAAGGAAAACGGGCTGCAAAAAGAAAAAAAAAAACTGCTTTATTCAAAAAGCAGTCACAGACATGGTGGTCTGCTGTCTCCAGCAGGCCACCATCCCTGTGAGTGCCTAGACTCGCTATGGGGTCACAAACTGCGACCCACCTCATTAATATTCATGAGGTGGGTCTTTGCGACCCATAGCGAGTCACAGAAGGTGTCTGAGACACCTTTCTGCATTGGGTTTTGGGAGTTGCAATTTGCGAGTTGCTGTGACTCGCAAATTGCAAGTCGCAAATTCATACTTACCTACATCTGGCCTATAGTCTTTATAGTGCTGGTCTGGTATATAGAAGCCCTACTACCCGAGCTGACGCGCTATTGTTCCTGAGAGGAACCAACACATATTGTTTAACCATAAATACTTCCACACACATTTAGTCAATGATGTTAACTTGTTTTGAACAAACTCCTTTCACAGTAAGGATACGTAGACGAGCAGATGAAGTTGAAGTCCTTTTATTGGCATATTGTTTTAATCAACAGCCAACACGTGTTTCATCACTATTGTGACTTTTTCAAAGCTGTAAGAAGTACAGAAATGTTTTAAAAAACAAGCTCCTGTACATGTTTCAAAGGTGCTTGGTCTTATGTCAACTTGACGATACACAACAATATCCCATGAAAAAAGAAGTGAGCCAAGCAAGGCGTGTATCACAGGCTTATACTTGTGCCAACGTGACGATGAACACCAATATGCAAGAAGTGGGAAGCAACGCATCAAGCCTGAAGCAATCCAAAAGAGATCTTGTGGAGCTAAATGTACAGAAGTGAAGGGTTCTTAGTGACACACTAGTTACCCTTGAGAACAACAGTGTGGTACCACCAACAGAGAGAAAATAACCAAAAAGCGAATGAGGAAGTACCCAACAGTAAAGAAGAACAAAGGGCAAGAGAATCAGTAAACTCAAATAGTGGCAGTCATAAGGAAAAAATCAACCTAATGGGTATGTCCTGAAGATCACACAAAAAGCTTGTACAAAAAAAGATCATCTAGTAAACTCGAAAATTCCACACATCAAGGTAGAAAGTCCTGAGAGTCTGGAGAAACAACTGAAAATTGAGAAGAGTGGCAGACATAGTAAAGGGATAGAAAATGTCCACAAATTGGTTACTGGCAAAAAGTAATGGGACCCCCCAATGGGCATTGAATAACCAGACAGCCGTGTTGCAGTTGCACCAAGCGTTCACAGAAGTATTCAGTGGTATTGTGAAATGATGTAAAAAATGGACTATGGGAGTGATTTGGTGTATCCTAGATGGACAAAAAAAATGAGGTAGTACTTCAGACAGAGCCCACAATCCATAAGCTACAACCTGACGATAAAAAAAGAAGAACATATGGCTAACCCCACAGAACGCGGTTACTGGCTCAAAACTCTAAGTGGTAGGAAGAGCGAAAACCAACAGACGGTCCAAACAGTAGAATGACCAACTGTATAGGTCAAGAAGAAGGCAAAAAGTAGCAAGATATGTTAAAAAACAACCATACATGTAAACCTACCCAAAAGTAATTCTAGGTAGTGCATAATCCCAAAAGGAAGCAACCCTCAAAGCATAGACCATGAGAAGTCCACATTACCTGTTGTAAATGAGACACACGAAAAGAATTAACAACCGTAATGATACAGAAGTCTAGAGAAACTGAACATGTCAAACCGCACAAAAAGCTACCAAGGGCTACCATTTAGGATGTGGAGTTCCTACCTGGAGTCGACCGCGTTGCGGTAAGGTGTGGCGTCAGTGGCAAGCGCAGTGGAGGCGCCTAAAGTCCACCCTATATTGCTGGTGTGTGTCGTGCAAAGCGTAGTGATAGCAACAACGAAAATGGACAGTACCCAGAGCTGATGTAATGTAGAATGGAAAGTCTGGTGGCCATTTTGGAAAGGAGTGCGCACTCTGAATATGAAGTGCCCAACACCAACAATAAAAACAGAGTCAACCAAAAAAGGGTCTTAGAGAACAGATGGAGAGTGAAACCGATCTAGGAGAGATAACAAATGTGAAAAACCATGTTCATGAAGAATACAAAAGAAAGAAGTCTGCATAGAAAAATGTGTATGTCGAACCAAATACGACAATAACAATTTATGAAATAAAACAAATGTATGTCGGAACAACGCATGCTGGAATCACGTATGCCTGAACAAAGTGGTCGGACCAACGACCGCGTTGTTACCACCAATGCCTTTACCACAAATACCTCAACAACTATTTTTCGTTGTAAAGCCATTCCTGGTAAAGGCATGTGTGGAATGGCATGCATGGTTCCAGCATGCGTCCCCCTTGCCCCCCACTCCTGCCCCTAAACCTACAGTGACCCCTCACCCTGCCCCTAAAACCTAAAACTACCCCGACCCCCACCCCTGCCCCTAAAAGTACTGCAAGCCCCAACCCCGCTCCTAGAACCTAAAACCACCCTGCCAATAAAATAACCGTGACCCCCCCACCCCGCCTCTAAAACCTAAAATCACCCCACTTCCCCTAAAATTACCGCAACCCTCTACCCGCCCCTACAATCAACCCAGTCCCCCACCCCGCCACAAAAATTACCGCGACCCCCCCACCCCTGCTCCTAAAACCTAAAACCACCCCACCTCTGCCCATAAAGCCTAAACTACGGTGAACCCCCACCCTGTCCCTAAAACTACCGCAACCCCCCACCCTGCCCCTAAAACTATCGCGACCACCCCATCCCTGCCCCTAAAACCTAAAACTACCCCAACTCCCCACCCCTGTCCCTAAAATCACTGCGACCCCCAACCCTCCCCTAAAACCTACTGACCCACTACCCCCGCACCTAAAACCTAAACTACCCCAACCCCCACCCATGCTCTTAAAACTACTGAGACCCCCTACCCTGCCCCTAAAACCTAAAACCACCCCAACCCCCTGCCCTTAAAATTACTGCAACCCCCACCCCTCCCCTAAAACCTACTCACCCCCAACCCGCACCTAAAACCTAAACTACCCCAACCCCCACTCCTGCTCTTAAAACTACTGTGACCCCCCACCCCGCCCCTAAAACCACCCTACCCCTGCCCCTAAAATTACTGCGTCCCCCCGCCCCGCCCCTAAAACCACCCCAACCCACAACACCCACCCTAAAATTACCACAACCCCTCACCCCTGCCCTTCAAATCACCCCGCCCCTAAAACTACTGTGATCCCCACCTCTAAAACCTAAAATTACCCCTCGGTCCCCACCTCCATCCCTGCTCCTGCCCCTACCCTACCCCTGCAACTACCCCCCAACCCTACCCCAGCTCCACTTACCTGACCAGGTCCTCTCCGATCCGGAGTCTGTTTTCCTCTGCCTTTACCACGCATGTTTGTTGTTCCAGACATGCGTGGTTAAGGCAGAGGAAAACAGGATCGTTGTTCAGGAAAGCGTTCATGGACAACGACCCATCGTTGTTCGGCCGTTGTGGTTTAGGCTGCTTCCCAAATAGAACATATTTCTAAACAGACATTAAAGGCGCGAAGCAAAACATCTATAAGATGGATGTGACTGTTGGAGTAAAAGAACTGGATAATATAACAATATCACGCTATGCAGCTTACAAAGTTGTTATGACTTTCAATTATGAGTATTGTAATGTAAGGTAGTTCCACTTATGGTAAGGAATATGTTATAACAACCATACTATTTAAGATGTTAAAAAAACACCCTGGTATCACCAAGAGATGACAAAGTAAGTTCAATACTTGTAAAAGCCAGATCAATTTGTAATGTCCACATTCATCTCGGGAACACATGCAGTTCCTTGTCCACGTTGAGTCCCATGCCAGCTGCTTGTAGTTGAATTATCCACTCACTTTCCAGTCACCTTAGTATTTCCGTTTGGTTGCAACCTCTGGGGCAGGCCCAAGCTTGTGACAATCCATGAAATTTCACATTAAAGATTTCCATTTCCATATGAATTGCATTAAAATGTCCTTCTAATGGGTAGTAGGGGGTATTGTTTTTGATTGCCCTGATGTGCTTCTGCATTCTTTCTTTAAGAGGTCGGACAGTACTACTAACATAAATTAGTTCACAGGTGCATATGATGCAATAAACCACAAACCTAGAGTTCTAGTTCATAAAAT
Organism: Pleurodeles waltl; assembly: GCF_031143425.1. Classification (NCBI taxonomy): domain Eukaryota; kingdom Metazoa; phylum Chordata; class Amphibia; order Caudata; family Salamandridae; genus Pleurodeles; species Pleurodeles waltl. The sequence goes on from NC_090448.1 coordinate 1,144,198,178, forward strand.
GTCTTATAATGTGAGACTTGCTTGTATAATACTTGAAATCAATTTATTTATCCATTGATAAATTGCATCTGTTACAATGAGTACATCTGTAAAAACCCTTAGGTCTGTCTGGCAACCAGGTTCTGGGCGTTCCTTGTGGGTTGGGAGGGATGTAACTGGCACACAGTATTTCTATCAGTCTTCCCCTTGCTGTATGTAATGCAGGGCCTAGTAGTGGTATGCTTAGAATGTGATATATGTTGTGACTATGGGCCAGATGTAGCAATGGTTTTTACCCATTCTGTCTCTATGGGAAAAAGTGTTCGTACATATGGCCCTATGTGTGTTATACCCGGTAAACAAATTGAGGCGTCCATCCTTTTACGTTTTACACTACCAGTGAGTAAAGAGCTAAGTGTTCTGTTATAAACCCTCTCCCTTGCTCTGCTGAGGATCGACTTGGAATATCCCATCTGTCTGAAACGATTTTCCAACAAATCTAGTTCACATTCAAATACATGATCCTCACTACAATTTTGTCTTAGCTGGGTCATTTCACCTAGCAGGACAGACTCAATGTGCACTCTCGGAAGTCCACCCTCTGCATGTAATATAGCTTTGAATGCAGTGGGCTTCCTAAAAACCTTTGAAAGTATCTTAGAATCTTCAAGAGTTAAATCCCAAAATTCTGTCTGTTTGGATTCCGTGTGGTGTGTGAAGCAGACCCTTACAATGTCACTATTTTTGTTCTCAGCTTAATCAGGAACAGATACTTACCCCTGTGAAGGGCAAGAGTAAATACATTCCGAAGTGCGGAGTTGCAATGGTAACATCCCAAGATTGGTGGAGGTTTAGCACAAATGGTTTCTCCATGGGGTGATAATAAAGAATTGCACTTTTGCACACTGGGAATTCTGAGACTTTTTTTAGGGGTAATCTTGATAAACTAAGTCTGTCTTAGCTTTTCAGGTGCATTCTGTAAACCTTTTTGAATTCAAAGAATATTAGAAATTCACAGCATAAATAAAGATAAACCTACAGGACTCAGGTGCTCATTCCAAGTTTGGCGGTACGTGAACTGCCACGCCGGTGGCGGTGCAGACAGCCATATAACGAGTGTGGCGGTTTGGTCTGTGCCAAACCGCCACTTCCCCGTTGCTACCTCCAGGGCGGTAGGACCCACTGGGCCGGAGGCAACCATCTCCGACCTGGCGGGTCACTCATTACCGCTGCTGGTATTCCGAGTCCCCTTTCTGCAAGGGATTCCGTGGCAGTAGCAGTGGGAAGGCTACTGGCAACAGGAATTTGCATTCCTGTTGCTGGTAGATGACTCCCCCACCCCTACCCACACCCAGTAGTGACCAACCCACTCCCCCTCCAGTAGAGACCCCGCCACCCCCGATCCCCGTACTGAACACCGCCCCCGAATACACACACGCACGCACACACAAACACTCCCCTACCACTCCCCCCAATTCATTACACGCATACACACACTCACACACCCCACCCCTTGCAGAGGACACTTACCTCGTCCAACAAGGTGCTCCTCCATTAGGGGACGGGACCCAGTATTCTCCCACACCTCGCCCCGCACCACCATCAGGACACCGCCAGGCCGTATTACAGGTCATAATATGGCTGGCGGAGTCCTTTTGCCAGGGCGGGGCCGGCAGTGGAACCGCCTCTGCACCGCCGACCGCCAGCACGACTACTGGAGTATTTCCACCCAAAATGAGGCGGAAGCCCTTCAGTACTCGTAATATGGCGGTCGAAGGACTGCCAGCGCTGGCGGTCCTCTTGGGCCCGCGACTTCAGCGGTCTCATCAGAAGACCGCCAAAGTCGGAATGACCCCCTAAATCTTTGATTTGTTGTTAGAACTGAGTCAGGTGTTTTCCATCATCTACTATCTATCAGTGACAATAAAGTCTATGTGTAAGTTTTGTGCCTATCCAAAGGTGACAAAGGGTGCAAGTGTGCACATCTCCAATAAAGCACTTATGGCAGGAACACAAACCGAAGGCAGCACTTGGTGGTAACACCTTCTAACACTATATTGTGAAAGTAGGCTTCTGCAGGTGATAAGGTGTGACAAGAATGGCTGTCTATTGTTATACGGTAGCAATTTGCTGTGGTGGTGAGTTCATCTGTTGCTTTGTATTGCTGTGCTGTTTGCTGCACTGTGAAGCTATTATTTTGTACTGTTCTTGTTATCTTTCATCCTGTTTTAACTGTTTTGTTGTGTTGCTTATGTTGCTTTGTGTATGTAACTGTTATGTCCAGTTGTGTGTAGTAGATATTTCAACGTATATGCTGCTAAATTTCTAACTAAAAGCAACACATGACATGAAAGCTCCTGTCCAAAGGACCCACTTACCATTTGCTAAAATAGCACTGTTATGATATTTCTGACACCTGTCATCCCAAAACTCAAACGTGAAATTAGACAAAAGTTTTACATCACCCCCAAATAGATGAGATGGATCACTTTGTGCCTCTGCAGGGCCTGAAGCCTGACTGCTGGTCTGACATAGTCATTTTCTTATGTACATTTGTAAAACAAAAACACTGATCTTTCAATTTTCCTAGGAAGGGATGCTTGGATTTGTATCTGTAGGAGATAGTTAGCACTTCAAATGTAGTTTGGTTTGCAGCTTACAAGCTGCTAGTATCTGATACCCAAGTAGTACAGATTGTATCCGAGCTGTCATCTCACCAACCAAGCAGGAAATGTTTTGAGCGACATACCACTGCCCTATAAGGGCACACAGCTATCCCTCCTTGGCTCTAGACTGACTATAAAAAGAGCTCAATGAAACTGTAGGATAAAAGATTAAATGAAGCAGAGCTGTGAGAAAAGCCTTGCAGCCACAGGCCTTTCAAACCCCAAGGCTAGACTAAACAATACTTAGCATCCTAATTGGCTCGAAAGGACGCAAGTGAGCGAAAATAAAAACATAAAACTGCAGCAAAGCTAGAACGGTGAGGCCTGTATGATTCTTTGTTCCTTTATATTCACACATTGTTAGAGCCAAGATAAAGCGGTGACTTTGAAGTAGTTTAAGCGCTTTGAAGAGCGCTCTATCCTCGTCACAGGCATGAAAACACTCTGCGGTCATACACTCGAGACTTTGACTTGCTTTCTACAGAGTATTAGACTTTACACAAAACATAACAAGAAGTAATTATTCTGTTCTGGTTAAAGGAGTACAATAGACCTCCCACAGGCAGCGTCAAAAGTCCCACGTCAATGACATAAGGAGGAAGAGACAACACTGCGGAGATGGCAGCAACCACATCAACTCAACGTTATATGCCACTTATCCACATTCGTGAGTAAAATGAACTCATTTTCTCCAAACACAAACTTCATACATTGAAGTAGGTTAACGGGTGTGGAGAACCTCCTGACCTCCAACTACCTCAGGTCTACGCCCCTCAGCCCTGGCCACCTCCACAAAGAACATACGTTTTAAGCCCCATCTGTGAATTCTATTCTATGTTGTTGAGAAAAGTCTTTGGTCCTGATTTAGAGCCTGGCAGCAGGATTACTCCATGATTGATATCCCGTCCTATGTATAACGATCTTTATAGCATATAATGGGATCGTTATATGGCAGACGGGCTATCCGTCACATCTGTGACTGAGTTTTCCCCGCTGTCAAGATTAAAATCAGGCCGTATGTTTCCAAAAGATTCTTTTGTGGATTGAAATTGGCCATTTGCAATGAAGTAGGCATTAGTTGGAAAAATCTGCTTCGATTTACATTTTTGTTTAGATTTTTTATCTTTAATTTCTCTCATTCTTCATTTTAACCCTCACACTAATCCTTCACTAACCTGAAACATTTCCCTTACAACAAGCCAGACTCTAACCCAAAAACATCTTTACCCCTAAACATTTTTAACCTTCTCCCTTAACTTTCCCCCACCCCACACCCTTACAAGAGGGTGATAATACCTGCTGTAATCCACTCTCCAGCCCTAAAGTAACTGCTCATGCCAGTTCTCCTTTTACTCTAAATTTCGCCCTAATCCTATCTACTTACCCCTCTCCCAAGTTATTTCATTTCCTCCCAGTTTTCTCCCTAAATGTCTTTGAAATAATTCAGTGAGGACTACATTCAATTGAAACCTGATGATTCGAACTACTCAGTGATTTCCTCTCATTAGATTGACCCCTTCATTCATCCTCAGCTAACAAACTTCACAGACAAATAAGAAACTATTTTCTAAGCCCAGCTCTACCTTGCCACCTCTTAGCAAATGTACTCAATAAAGTCATACAATGCCCTGCCTTGAGCTGAGTTCCAGTTCCCAGGCATTCCAGACAACCAGCAAAAACACTCCACAAAGCTTTTCCTAGAAGCAAGTTCCAACCCCCATCCCCTTATCTCTCAGCAAATACACTCCCAGAAGCCAATGGCAGCAGCCGTTCACTACCACCAAACACCCTCCACAAAGGCCTTTACAGCCCTTCCTTGAGTCAAGCTCCACCTCCCTGCCCTTATCTCTCAGCAAATATACTTCACAAAGCCATTTTCATCTGTACGCTGAACCCAGATCCAGGCCTTTGGTACCAGCAACACTTCAGAGTTAGTCCATCCCAGCGAATCCCAAAGCCTCCAGGCGCTCCCAGGAGGTTACTGACTGGGGTGAAGTCAGAGGGTCTTGAGGCAAAGTCAAGAGTCCTGCATCACTTCGATCAACAAAAACCTGAGTGCCCTAGCCCCTTATGCATTACTGCTAAGGTAAATCCAACCCTTAAAATTTAGGGTGAAATTAAGATGGTGTATTTTTCATGGGTCTATTTTGGTGGAAGGTTACAAGAAGCATACCCATTGGCTTGTTTAAGTGTTTAGGCTCTGATTTTTTTTTTATCTATTGTAGTAAATGTCGGGTTTTGAGTATTACAAAAAGGAACAAATATAAAAGGTGAGAACAAATTTTAGTCACAATATAAATCATTTGGTATTGGTGAATACTAATTTAAGGTATTCTTGTGAGTTGTAATGTGATTTTACCCAGTGATGAAGTTTGTTTGGAAGAAAACTGTTTTCTCTCATGATTTTCCCATAGAGGTTATGAAAGGTGCTAAAGAAGCTAAAATGAGAGTGCATTTTCTACAAATTCGCCCAGTCTTCCTCAGCCCGGAGAAGTCTAGCATGCTGAGGGAAACATGCACTTCACGCTTCCCTCTGTAAATCCCTCCTCCTGCATCCACTGGAGAAGATACAGCTCAGCTCTTCCTCCAAGTGCTGCAAGGGTTTAGAACTGCAAACGATGCTTCATAGGGCGGCCTCAGCCAGGAGCGAAGGCACCCGGGGATGTAACGTGCAACTGAGATGTGATGTTTGCTCAGTCCCACAAGCAGCACAGCTGGTGCTGGAATCCCTAAGCATCTGGAACAGTTCTTTTCATTTCTATCCAAAGTGTGACATACTCGCCTTCTTCTGTAAATTCCTCTTCAGTAGCATCCAGCCTGGCTCGAAATAGCATTCTTAAAATAGGGCTTTGTTCTAATGTCTAATGAAACCAGTCCTTAGTGCAGGATGAATCCTGCATCAGAAGACACAAAGGCATGGGGGTTGTTGCAAGCATCTGCAGGCCAAGTTCGGGCATCGCAGTGGCACTGGGAAGTTTCTTGATTACTTCTCCAAACCCATGTGCCCCCTGTACTCCTCAGTAAGATGCCTTAGCTTGATAATTTAAGGATGTTGAAGATGAGTAATCTTAGCTTGCTTACTGACCACAATCTCAACCTTCAAATTAGATGGACAGATTTCAATGATATAATCTAGCAGGATGGCTTGGTGAGGTGAACGCGGCCTCTTGCCCCAGTGCAAACAATGCAGGCTGACTGCCAAGCCCCTGAACTTCCTCAGAAGCATTAACCACCTGCTATAGTCTACCACAATGGTCTACGGTCTCCACCTAACTCTCAAAACAAATATTTCCCATGTTTCTGTATATTGGTCTGAAACAGCACCAACCATAAAGACCTATTGCCAAAGCTGCATCTTGTGTCTGTGCCAGTGCCCCTGATAAGTAGGTTAGCATGTCAATGCCACATCGCCAGGCAACAGGTCCCAAAAATAGATTCTTCAATAACTAGGAAAAATCATTGATGCACAGTGTGTCCACTAATGTTGAGACTCCAGAATATCGATTGACCTTACATAAATATGTTTCTAAAAACACTTTCACCTATATTCCTAAATTCTGACAACCTCACTTCCCCCATATTATTGTAAAACGGTTGTAATAGGTTAATGTATTATTCTCACCCCAGCCCTAGCATATTTTGCAGCAAGTGCTTCAAACATGGAGGCATTTATGGAAGGCAGAGAGTTTGGCAGTTTTTGCTCCAGAGCCTGTTCAAGAAAAAGTATTTTTTTCCTGGCTATATTTTCAGTTGATATCTTCCCCAGACCTCATGGTAAATGAAGTGTCTTGGGGGCTGCGGGACATACTCTTTGCATCCCACCCAACTTCTATACTTTCCAGGGAGGCTGATTCAGTAGCTCCCCTTTTTCCTGGTGACATTTCTGCCAGGTGCCCTACCCCGAGATCCTGGCCCTTAGTTACAATAACTTTTTTTTCCACTTATGACTTGTCTTTGGTGCTTTACTTTATCCCCTGATTCGCATTCTGGGTTGTTGCCTTTGTACAGTGGGCCACTCCGGAGTCTAGCCACTGCAGGCAACCATCATAATAATGATGGCTATTCTATGGCAAACACCAGAGACTGAAGCGTCTCTAGGCCAGTGGTTCTCAACCTTCTGACTTCTGGGGACCCCCTTTTAATCATTACTGGAACACAGGGACCCCCCACTAAATCATTACTGGAATCCCGGAAACCCTCATGAGTCATTACTAAAAGCCGGGGACCACGGTCTGAGCATTGCCAATGATTTGAACCGCAAAACAATACACAAAAAGTACAGAAAAAAGCATGCACACAAATACACAAATGATGACATCTTATTAAATTTGCAAACGCATATAAATAAAAATAAATAAAAATGTAATTTTAATAGAAAGATTGGAGCTTTTCTAAAGTCAATTGATGTCACACATCGTCCGTACTATATTCTGTTTCATGCACCTGCACTCCCACATATCGATCTGAGGGGACTCATTTAATTTTTAGTCTCCAGTTTCAAATTCCTTTACATTTACAGTACATTTGAAAATGTTCAATTGTAAATTTAGCTTCTTTATATATATTTTATTAATCTGTTAATATTATTTAATTTTCTAAAAGTAGTCATGGACCCCATGAGGAGGCTTCACGGACACCCAGGGTTCCCCCGACCACAGGTTGGGAACCACTGCTCTAGGCCCTCCACATACAGGCTTTGTTATCCAGTGCAATGACACACCACTCATTGACATCGGAAGGATGAAAGGCTGAGACATTCTTGTTAGAACTTGACCCTGTGACCTACTGATCTCTGTACGGCGTGCACCCTTACTGGAGGGGCTTGCTCACATCCCTAACTGTGCCAATTCTTACTCATAAGAAGCCTTGATCTTTTCCCCCTCTGTGCTTGTGTGAAGAATGCATTTCTAGCACTCCAGGCTCTGCTCACCACATGGACCCCCTTCTCCCAGGGACCTAGAAGGATTGTGCCTGTATTTTACCACAAGCATCACAGATAATACAGGCGTCTCTTCCTGTGACCCCTCATATTTTTAAAGACCCAAACATTTTAATCTTGCAATTGAGCCAGCATTTTCATGTCATGGGGTTCTCAGCCCAGCTGCAAAAGGCTGAGCACCTCTCTTGCTACCCATGTCAAAGACGGATGAGGAAGGGGGCAAAATAGTACACTTATTCTCAAATACCCAACCCCAAAATAAACCTCATTCCAATGCAAGTCACTGAGAATCCTTTCCCAAATGGAAGCCTCCCTGATGTGTTCCATTTCCTTCTCTTCCTTAGAAAAGAGGCATTTGCCTCCTCTGTTGGGGCCAGGTCTGTGCTTCCTATCCAGATTAAGGGTGGAGGGTGAGCATGGGTGAAATTTTAATTAGGCCAGATTAATCGGGGTAAAGTTGGTAATTCTGAGTTACTCTGTTGATGTGAAATAACCAAAAATTACACATTTATGTCTGTTCACCTAATTCTGATTGTTTTTGCACAAAATTCCTACCAAAGGAGCATGGGAACAATACATTTAGTGAATGAGAGTGGTTCCGGATGCTGCAGTTCGTTTTCTGCTCCATTTAGCAATATTTTCTTATCCATTTTGGATATGAGGGTACATTTTGAGCTATTAAAATAAAGCTAAGTGCTGGGTTCCATGCCTTGTATAACACACAGGAAATTAGTTGAGGTACACCCCCCTCTAGTGGGAGAGTGCACCGTTGTAAAGTCATGTGAGGGGTCAGTCTGCCAAGGCTCCTGAGTGAGCTCCAAACTTCTGAACACCAATGAAGGGTCCATCACTCCCCATGACAACCACATCCATCTCAAGCAGTTGGTCCAGGCTGGTGCTGAGATGCTTGCTTCCTGCCCCTTCAAGCTCATCAGGGTACGGGTGCATTGAATAAAGAGAGAAAGCCCAGCCCATGTTCAGCTCTTCTTCAGTGGAAGCCACGTCTCTCTCTACACCCAAACTAGGAGTCAAGAAAGAGTTTAACTCAATAGGTTTCATCCCTCCATTCAGGAGGAATGTAGGATAACTTCCTTGCCAGTTTGGTACCTCTACATTCAAATGAGGCTAGGTGTCCATATTCCCTCACTACTTACCCGACTGCCACCACTGAACATCTCCATACAAACAGTAATGCAGGAATCTCCCTCAAGTACCGGTGAACAAACACGACAAACCAGCCCACAGGATGTCGACCAGATGCAGAGTTTGACATTGGTCATATATGGTCAACTTTTAAAATGATAAGATATAAAAACTACTTTTTTAGTGTGGTTCGGGGCTCTCCATCTGCCTCCAAGAACATTTTGAACAAAAGGGATAAGAAGTTAATGTTACAGCAGAATTTTCACAGAAACTGACTAAAAATCCAGAGGAAGGAGCAGTTATGACATATGACAATAATTCAAGTTATCCTGCGGTGTGCCAGCCGAGACTTACTATACCCAGGCATTACTGAAGCTTCCCCTCACCAAGAAACTTTGAAAAAATGATGGCAAAGTGGATTTTTCAGAACACTTACTCTGAAAATTGTCTGCAGTGTTACATGTATTTAAAAAAGAGTAAGAAATAATCTGTTTTCAGTATTTCACAAGGCCTACCATTTATCTAACGTGCCCCCTCCCAGGGCCGGCTTTAGCGCTGGTGGCACCCTGTGCGACGGTCTTTTTTGGTGCCCTCCCACCCCATACCCACCTCCTCTGATTTCCTCACTACCACAAAGCAAATGTGCCCCTCATCTCTCCATAGCCCCCCTTTCACATACATTCATTTGTTTTAAAGCGCTTGTAAAGGCTGGCTTTATTAATCCACTCAGCTATCCACATAAAACATATTTCTGTTCTTTGCAGCAGGCACATTACCCCTCTGCGCTACTTTATAGCGAGTCAAAGCTGCTGTTATACAGCACTCCCATATCTCTCCCTAGCAGGAACATTAATCACAAGAGGTATCTTGACATTTTAATTGCTTCCTGAAGGCTGGAGGCACAAGAAACTTTTCAGGAGGTGCTTTTAAATGCAAGTTTCTAAGTCATTGCTAAACACAGCGCCCCCTGAGGTCAGCGCCCCCAATCCAGGCCAGCACCCTGTGCGGCCGCACAGCCATAAAGTCGGCCCTGCCCCCTCCAACTCGATTCTCTGCTACATGTTAAGACCCAGAATCGACTTAGATGGAGCCTTGACTCGAAAATTCCAAAATTACACAAACCTCACAATCACGTGCCTTAGTGAGCAGGCGCTAGACATATCCTACAGGGTCAATTAACAATTCTTGTACACAATTCCACAGAGCAGACGGTATCAGAAAGCAGACCGGTTACACATATCTCAACTGGTCAGAAACCAGACCACAGTAATAATATCTTGGAAAGTGTTTCCCACATAGGTGATGACGCGCCTTCACACAAGTCACGAAGCACCAGCCAGAGCAGGAAGTGACATCTTGTACCAAGCAAGAACAATCAGCATTAAGCCCCCAAAGCTCTTCATAACTTCACATCAAATATTAGGGTTCAATACAGTTCTACAATGCAATCGTTTTGTCCCAAACATCAGCTTGCCAGTTTTGAAAGTGCAGAGTTGCTTTTGAGCAGAAGTTTCTATTCCACCCAGGAAGCATTATCTTTGTCCTAATAAGGTAAATTTTGATTTTCGTTTCTAGTAAAGACGTGCTCGGTCTCTGAATACAGCTTGTCAGTATCCCTAGTCAGTCATAAGTACGGTTGTAATTCAGGCAGCGATTCTGTTTTTCATTCCATTGTAATCCTCAGGAGATCCACCTAACAGCTGAGATTTTCACCACCATTTGATTTCATCCTTTCTGCATTATCGTGAAGTGCACTCACCCCAAGGGTCCCCTCGCAATGTACCTATAACAATAAGGTTTATTTCAGTAATACAAGGAACCAGAAGTTTTCAAAAGCCCCAATACACGATGTTCACGAGATTTTAAAAACGAGGGATTATAGGTTAATTATGAACCGTGGAAGTGAATGGGTTTTGGAAATAGCAGAGATAAAATATTGCCAAGAATGCCCACAGTGTCAAACATGGAACAGCATTATACCAAGAGTACTTGGAATGTTGCTTCGAATGCCCTCCACATCACTGATGTGCCATGGTCTTATGCCAGTGACAGAAAGGTGCTCACCATCTCAAGAATGGGTGATCCCAATGCCAGGGGTAACGAGTCAAATTCTGATATACAGAAGATGTTAAGGATGTGAAATCATTATTCCAAAGGCAGCCAGAGTGCTGCCAGGTGCATCACAGATGTGCCATCCTTACTCAAAGGGTATCCACAATGATGCCAAGAACGCTCACTATGTCAATGTTGGGCCACCATTATGCCAAGGAGAATTAAATTGTTTCCGGATCTGCTAGCCACCAACCATCGCGCGGCCATCCAGATGGACGCAGACACGGGCACCCAAGGGCCCCCCATTCACACACGTGCAAGCTCTTCCACAAGGGCCCAAACATTGAGTGCGACTGTCCTGGGCGAACCATCTTGCAGGCGGGTGGGAATCCCGGTTTGGTAGTTCTGAAGTGCTTTCCCTCTGGTTTGGCTCCATGAAGGACACAGCGCTAGCAGGAGTAGGGGGCTGCAGGCCATGGGTGGTAAAAGGAGGGATCTGAGGTCTCGAGACCTGGCCCCCTGTGGTCCTTGGGATCAGCATTGTTCTTACCACATAAGAGATGGGGGGCTGCCACCTGCAACTCTTCGCCTGCTGAGCAAGCTGGGCACCTACAGGAAGCAGGTCAAGGTTTGATTGGGGGTCTGGCAGCTAACAATTTGTGGGGTTCAGAGGGCAGGCCAGGTGCAGTAAAAAGGAGAGGACAGACATACAGGCAGCCAAGCGCTGCGGTCTGTGTCCATGTAAGATCCGGCCTCATCCGCGGATTCGCTGATTATCTGAAGGTCCAGCCAATGGGAGGATGAAGCAGAGTCCTAGAGGCGGGTTGAGCACGTCAGGGCTCCGGACAAGTGGACTGTCTATCTGAGCCCTGGATAAACTACTTTTGGCCTTTACTGCTACCTCTCCGTGCACACTGGGGATGCAAAATTGGGTGTGTCCCCAAAGGATATGCATGCTCTGTTCTGATGCAATTCTACCTCCAGCCAGACTAGGTAGTGGGACAGCAGCGGACCAGCGCCCCCCCTCCAAGCCTGGTAGGACACAGCTCCATACTCCAGCATGGACCCCATAAGTGACGTCCTGCTGACTCTGAACTCATTACATTTAAATGCCCACTTTACAGTTCCATAAATGCCAATTGGCTAGCCTGTTTCAAGCGCTCCCGATGTTGTAATAAATGGGAAATGAGGCACAGGGAGTTAAGGAAATGTGACCAGGATCACACCGTCGGCCACGCGCATAAACTGGAGAGCTAGACCTGCGATCCCAGCCTTCCTGCTAATTGTGTGGACGATTCGTTACACGCACAGCTCCCTCTGGATATTGTCCTTTTCGCCCTCTGAGTCTCTTCGTCTATGTGATAAATTCTTGCAGCATCTTCCGCCGGATATGATGGGTACGGGTTCTGACGCGCCAGTGCATTACCGTGGACCGCCTTTAGTTTTTCGTGGTGTTAGCGGGCCCCGTTCCTTACTCTCCGTGCTGCACGTGAGCAGGAATCCAGCCCTGACCTACATTCCACGCGCCTCTGCGAGGATCAGGGAGTCTCTGCAGCTGTCCGCGAAGAAAGCTGTGAAATGCATGCAGCGCTGCGGGGTCTGAGGTGGGAAATGGGAGGTAAAATAAGGTCATGTTCGCCTGTGTACATTCTACCGTTTAGGTAAAACATGCACTTTTAATCGAAAAACAGATTTCGGTCTCCGCACACCATGTTATTGCAGTTACACTGTACTGTCAGCATCCCCAGTGCATTCTTTGATGCATGCGATGCCTGGTCTAAGCATGCACAGGAACACCTCTAGCGCATCCTAGGTCACATCACTTGGTTACCATTGGCCTTGCTTAGCCCAGACATATACGAGAACACCTCTAGCGCATGCTAGCTCACATCACTTGGTTACCATTGGCTTTGCTTAGCCGAGACATACACAAGAACACCTCTAGCGCTGCCTAGGTCACATCACTTGATTACCATTGGCCTAGTTTGGTCCATACTTACAGGAGAACACCTCTAGCGCATCCTAGCTCACATCACTTGATTACCATTGGCCTTGCTTTGTCCATACTTACACGAGAACACCTCTAGCGCATCCTAGGTCACATCACTTGATTACCATTGGCATTGCTTGGTCCATAATTACTGGAGAACACCTCTAGCGCATCCTAGCTCACATCACTTGATTACCATTGGCCTTGCTTGGTCCATAATTACTGGAGAACACCTCTAGCGCATCCTAGCTCACATCACTTGATTACCATTGGCCTTGCTTTGTCCATACTTACACGAGAACACCTCTAGCGCATCCTAGCTCACATCACTTGATTACCATTGGCCTTGCTTGGTCCATAATTACTGGAGAACACCTCTAGCGCATCCTAGCTCACATCACTTGATTACCATTGGCCTTGTTTGGTCCATAATTACACGAGAACATCTCTAGCGCATCCTAGGTCACATCACTTGATTACCATTGGCCTTGCTTGGTCCATAATTACACGAGAACATCTCTAGCGCATCCTAGGTCACATCACTTGATTACCATTGGCCTTGCTTAGTCCAATCGTGCACAAGAATATCTCTAAAGCATCCTAGCTCACATCGCTTTACTATCAATGGCATTGCTTTGTTTAAGCATACACAAGAATATCTCTAGCCCATCCTAGCTCACATCAATTGATTACGATTGGCATTGCTTAGTCCAAGCATACTCAAGAATATCTCTAGCCCATGGCCTTGCTTAGTCCAAGCATACTCAAGAATATCTTTAGCCCATCCTAGCTCACATCAGTTCATTACCATTGGCCTTGCTTAGTCTAGGCATACACAAGCTTTTCTCTAGCACATCCTAGCTCCCATTACTGGGTTACCATGTGCCTTGCTTAGTCCAAGCATGCACAAGAATATCTCTAGTGCATCCTAGCTCCCATCGCTTGGCTATCATTTGCATTGATTTGTTCAAGCATGCACAAGAATACCTCTAGCTCATCCTAGCTTACATCACTTGATTTCAGTTGGTCTTGGTTAGTTCAAGGACACACATTGAATTCCTTCAGTTCATTCTTGCTCACATCACATGTTTATTACCATTAACCTTCTTTGTGCAAGCATAAACAAGAATACTTATAGGTAGGGCCACTGGAATTATGTGATTCTGTGGTCGCAGTGTTTTCCGTTTAATTATGGATTTGACACATTTGACACAGAATTTATCATCTATCTGCTGCATAACCTGCAGATTTAACATGAAAATAGTTTTTAGCTCAAATGGATCAAAAGTTACTACAATTGCGGTGATCTGTCTTGCCATGCAGAGGAAGGCACTATGCAAAAGTTGAGTGTCATCTTTACATTTCTTACTACTTTATTTGGATGTTGAACTGGAACTAATGAGGGTAAAACCTTTGCTCTATATTAATATTTAAAAACATGACAAACTTATGAATTAATTCTATGATAACATTTGCCCATTAAGTTGCATAATTTGCCTTTTCTCGCTGCATAATTAAATCAATCCTGCTGCATAAATTGGTCCTCCCATGTCGCATAATTCCAGTGCTTCTGCTTATAGGCATCTTAGTATGTAGCATTTACCAGTGTCCTTCCATGGTGGAAGCATGCACATTACTTCCTGTCTTATATCTTTTCAATATCTCTGACAGGCCCTTGGGTAAGCATGTACAAGAATGTTTTCTAGGCATCCTGGCTTATATCTCTTGATTACCGCTGACAGTCCCTTGGGTAAGCATGTACAAGAATGTTTTCAAGACATCATGGTTTATATCTCTTGATTACCACTGACGGTCCCTTGGGTAAGCATGTACAAGAATGTTTTCTAGACATCCTGGCTTATATCTCCTGATTACCGCTGACAGTCTCTTTGGTAAGCATGTACAAGAATGTTTTCTAGACATCCTGGCTTATATCTCCTGATTACCGCTGACAGTCCCTTGGGTAAGCATGTACAAGAATGTTTTCTAGACATCCTGGCTTATATCTCCTGATTACCGCTGACAGTCTCTTTGGTAAGCATGTACAAGAATGTTTTCCAGACATCCTGGCTTATCTCCCAGGATAACTACTGACAGTTCCTTGTGTAAGCATCACACAGTTACTTTCTAGACATCCTGGCTTATATCTCCTGATTACCGCTGACAGTCTCTTTGGTAAGCATGTACAAGAATGTTTTCTAGACATCCTGGTTTATATCTCTGGATTACCACTGACAGTCCCTTGGGTAAGCATGTACAAGAATGTTTTCCAGACATCCTGGCTTATCTCCCAGGATAACTACTGACAGTGCCTTGTGTAAGCATCACACAGTTACTTTCTAGACATCCTGGCTTATATCTCTCCATTACCACTGACAGGCCCTTGCGTACCATGCACAAGAATGTTTTATAGACATCCCAGCTTATCTCCCATGATTACTACTGACAGTGCCTTGTGTAAGCATGCACGGGAAGGTTTTCTAGACATCCTGGCTTATATCCCACAATTACCACTGACGGGCCCTTGTGTAAGCAAGCACAAGAATGCTTGTAAGCCATGCAGAGATAGATCGGGTATTATCGGATCTGCATTATTCCCATTCAGGGGATGCTAATTTGTAATCCTGGTAATGTCACAGAGAGATACTGCCCAGCATTGTTAACTCTTTACCCAGTATTTCCCCACAGCGATAATGGGGAACTTGTATTGGGGCCCTATACTTCTTAGGATCAACCTTGTGCAATGGATAAGCACACAGCACTTGGGTTTGAGACAAACTAAAACCAACAAAGACACCCTAGACAATTGGTTTTGGCCAACATGCTGCTTATGGGAAGTGCTATCATACATTGCATAGTGTTACCCCCTTGTGTACCAACACAAACAGAGTGGCCAAGGCTGCAAATAATTCCATTGGATTCTAAGTGGTTTAAAAGACCCAGCTCAAGCTCACCAGACATGGCGGGGCCCTGTGGAGATGATTTCTTCCCCCCAGAGGACACATATTTGATGTTGTCCCACCTCCAACCTTCTGAGCAGTTATTACTCACTAAAATTATTTCGCAAGATTCACAAAGGTCTTCTTCACCCGCTTCCCCGGCTCCCGCTGTGCCACCCTTGAGAAAACCATCAGCAGTCCGCAGAGTCACCTTTCCGCCTCCTACGTGCCCTTTGATTACTGGATACAGACCTTAGAGGGACGAGAGTCACTCCCCATCCCCCCACATCAGGGAGTTGGTGCTGTGCTGATGCACTTAGGGGTCACTGTTGCTCTTTCGACTTTGAGAAAAAAAATCCCACTGTAAGGACATGGTAGAGAAAATAAATGATTCCTACGTTACAAATACTATTTTTATGTTACTTTTATGCAAAGCAGTTTCATGGCCTTTATATATCCATTTTTAATATCCAACCTAAGATGACTTAAATCCGAAGACCTGTAGATCTCGCTCATAAACCTACAAAAGCGTGCACAGCGACTGCTTTACCTACTTAACTCTAATAAAGCATTACTCAAGAGATCTAGTGCTGGAACATAATAAATATTACAAATGAAGAAAAACACTATATGACATGTATACACATAAAACTGTCTCAGATCCTTTCCTCCAAAAGTAGAGATATCACACACCCGTATACTGATTATGCAATTTTATTGAGTCAGCGGTGTTTTCACTGCATTCTCAATAAAATTGAACAAATTATTTCTTCTATTTGAGGAAGGTATCCAATTTGAAAACTGTGTCCTTGTGTCCTGTTCACCAACTCCACTAGGCAAATGCAGCAAGGCCTTTCATACAAGATTTGGTGAACAACATATAACTGTTTATGTGAATTTACATAATTTTGCCTAGGTTTATAAACAGGATGTTAAACTGATGTAATAGCTATAGTTGCCTTAACTCTGCATTTAGACTTTTCAAAGCAGCCTTGTGCTTAAGATCCCTGCATGGGTTTTTGAAGAACCCCAAACATTTTCATACATAAATCCTCACTGTTGCCACATATGGTGTTATTAGAAAGTTATATGTAAGCTTCTTAGCCGCACAAGATCAATACTTTTGTAGTCATAAACTGAAAAATTGTGGCACCTATTATGTACAGTACCACACAAGATTCTAGTATACCTGACACAATGTACATATACAAGGTATACGTATACACATTCTGAACTTCTTATTCATTTGAAAGCACTTCTAAGTGAGACATTCACAAATTAAAATTTACCTCTATGTATTGCTATTTATTAAGCACAATTCTAGCTGATGAGCAACGGATCACTGCATACTAATGAAGATGCTGGGAGATGATACAAGATCCTTCACATCAAGTGAGGAATTACATCTTTGAATTGCACTACTACATTATATTTCACAAATTTACAATTGCATTTCATATAATTAAATTCTTTAGGAACAAGAAGATTAAGAGATTGGTCGAGTCACATGATTTCCACTTATGTAACAATGTCAAGATTCAAATCCACCACTCACCAGTTGACAAACTCAGAAGCTTAGCCATTAGACCACCATTCAGCGACAATATTGACAAGGCCACTGATGTTCATTGCTGCCTGTGGTCATTGTCACTTACTGATGCCTGGGGAGAATGATGCTCCTTTCTTCCTTGCATCACCGATGATCCTTAATGATTTCGCTTTTGTATGTCATTATTGCTAGGACATTTTGATTATCATCACAAGGGCCCTTGATGAGCACTGAGGTTTGGTGGGAGGGGGACAACAACAAAAGCCTCTGAGCTCTATGGTGAAGGTGTAGGTGAATGTTCAGATGCCTAACAATCATTCCCTGTTTGTAGACTAGTGTGGGTGTGTTATATAAACTGTCACATTGTGGATTAATAATATTAATAGAACAGAACACCATCCAACATTCCTGCATTTTGTCTTCAGCCACCCTCCCACAACCACATTTTAATATATTTTTATATCTTTCTAGTTTGAAATTGACTATTAGGATTTCATTAAAAAAACGTAAAATTCACTGCAAGGAAACTTTAGTTAAAACGGAGTTAATGTTGACTAGGGCCAGAAGTGTTGACAACTCAAAACAAAAAAAATGCACCAGTTGAGGTGGTAATGAAACCTTAAATTCCACTTTTACGCGAAATATGAACGGCCCAATGCTTATGTTAACAGGCGAGAGAGTGGGAATGCAGACTGGGCATGAGAGAGGAAACCAATTGTTAATTGTACATTTGCTTGTTTGCATATGTATACTAACTGAAAGTGTGTAGTAGTGAACACAGGAAACATAGGTGTGTATGTGTGTCGTCCCATATCATTTAATTGTCCTTATATGAGATGTGTACTTTTAGTGATGATACTGTATGGGGGATTCCACTTCGTTTCCCTCTTAAGTTATGTTTAGGTCCATGTTTCAAAGGTAGTGGTAGCATTAGTGAGGGATGAGATGATAAAATAATTTTCCTTTTTATAAGTGAGGGACCAGACAGGACAATGATTTGTTGAGTGTTGTTTGTTGCATGCCTGTGGATTGGGATATTAGCTCACACCACCTCTCTTAGTAGGCCTTGGACTGCTCTGCCTAGCTAACCTGAGAGATTCAGGTGGTACAAGGGTGCTTGGCTCTCAGTAAAGGGAGACCAAGGACTTATTATATGTGTAGGACCCACACCCTTTGCAACTATTAATATGAGTTCTTATACACCCCATTTTTAGAGCATCACTTTTTCCACTTTTTCTGTGTCATGATGAACTTCTCTGGAGTTTAGTTTGCTTTTTTAATTATGTTTCTCAATATTTTATAGCTTTTACACGTATTAGTTGGAAATCAGCCTTTATTTACTGCATCTTATCATTCATTCGCATTTGTTGTCAGTTCACATTTTGCAGCAAGCTCGAGAAGTCTACACTTTGAAGTTCTCACTTTCTATATTATACTTACATGTCTTATTTCTTATCTTTCATTGGCAAGTCTCCAATGACCGAAAATATTAAACTTTCCAATTTGTCTCTGACATCAACATCTTGCTCATTCCGCCATACTGACAAATATATCTAAATTAAGGAGAAAGGCAATGACCCTAGGATTTCACATCTTTTCTGTAGGTAGCAGGGCAAATAATAAGACACTTCACAAGAATCATGAGATGTAGGAGAGGGAAAAAAACTCTTAGGGACACTGAATTCATTCCTATGCTGTTAAGAACATGGTTAAGTGTTGACTCTCCATGCAAATAATCCTGATTAGGTGCTCTTGAGAATTGATCTATTCTCTGCTCTCCACAAAAACTCTGAGTTTAGTGATCTCTTGCTGTTTTTTAATGTTTTTTGGTGGGACCATCTAGTGAATAATGTGACAACAGGTCTGGACAGATCTAAGCGGACATCATCAAATAAAAAACATTCTTGAATGTATACTGAGGGTGCTTTCAGTGGTGCAGGACTGGATAAAGAGAATATTTTTCTTTATGCTAGATGGCCCTTTTAATATCATTTCTTGAAGTCACCTCAATCTTGTCTGTAATTCTAATCTTGCTATCGGTCATGAATAAATATATAATTTTCTGATAGTGAAAGGCTTGAAAGGATGAAAATGTTTAATAAACTTATTTACAATGGTGACTTTTAAGGTAGCTGGAATAAATTGGGCATGATGTAAATTTAAATGTTCTGAAGTTTAAATCCATATTAAGTGATGCTGGATTTATGGATATGAATTTTTAAATTAAGTTTATGCTAATCCACATCTCTTTGAAATGCTTTTAAAGTTAATTCCACCGATGTCAGGAACAAGCAACTAACCAATTGTGTAACAAACCCTTCTGAGCACATGTTAATTGGGAAGCAGTGGGCAAATTATAACGGCTGCGCTTTATGTCAAAGATCCCTACGTTGCAGGTTTGAGTATTTGGAGCACAATATGATAATGTTGTGGGAGCGAAGATGTGGTGTGCAAACCTGTAGTGGAAAGTAGGAGCAGAATGTGGAGGAGGTTGGATTCGGTGGGCAGTGGTTAGGACAAGGAAGTCACTTGTAACAGAGGTCGTTGCTGCTCCGCTCTTGGAACATCTTGGAATCAAGTCTTTACCTGATAAAGAGTTTCCTTACCTCCATCGTAACAGTATGTAAACTTTACGTTTGATTGTAATATATATATATATATATATATATATATATATATATATATATACACACACATGTACACACATATACACGCATTAACTATTGGTGGTCACCACTAGGTAGTAATAGTTAGGACCATGTTTCCATAGAAAAAGCGTTTTTTGACTTGCTTATATTGTTGGTATTGTTGGACGAATTTTCACAAAAAAGTGTCAGGGTGATACTTGTTGCGCATGGTACCTTTCGAGGTGATCCATCAAGCGGGGGCTGAGAAAAAGGAGGCTCAAAAAATGTTGTGTTTCTCATGTTAATTCCCATAGGACCGGTCAACATTTCTACAGCCTGAACCACTGGACGGAATTACACCAAATTTGTCAAAAAGCTAGCTGCCGGTACGCAGACTGTGCTATTTGTTATTTGGTGTAAATCTGTTCGGTAGTTGAAGAGATATTTAAGGGGAAATACATTTGTATATCTCTGGCCTCAAATAATTCACGAAAATGTGTGCATTTTCACAAACACCCATGTGAAAAGAAGAAGTGTTGCAATTGCCTGACCTCAACCTGACTAGAAAGTTGTGACTGCCATTTTATTTCATGGGACACGGTCCCCGGAGATGAAAATTCAAACTGAAAGTTGCATAAGGGGTCAGGGTGAAGGTACCCTGACTCCCAGGGTATGATATAGGTGTGTTTTAGGGGCACAATATAGGTTTAATATAATTCTGCGTCACAGCGTGCAAAATTCATGAAAATTCACGACTTTTCATAAATTATTTGCAAAATATACATGATAATGGAAACATTTGTTAGAAAATCTCAGACTCATTCATACACTAATCCATTCACTCACAAATGCACTCAGAGGCTCTGGCGCCCACTCACACACCCATGCACCCACTCAGATCCACTCAGACTCACAAGCCCACTTTCAGACCCACTCAGACACTCATGCACCCACTCACACATCCACTGACAGAGACAGTCCCTGTGGCCATCCTGCTCTGCGCACGGCCATGGCCATAGATGGCGTGGGGTTGGGTGGTTATAAGGGCTTGATTGCAAGGCCTGGCTTTTGATTGCAAGGCCTGGCTGCAAGGCCAGGTCTTGCGACCAACCCCTGCCGTGCACAGCCAAAGGCTGTGCGCAGCGTGTGTTTGGAATAACGTATAGTAATTTAAATTACTTCACGTTTAAAAAAACCATAGAAATTCACTGAAAACAACAAAGGTTAAAAGGACATTATAGTTAGTTTCTGAATTTACTTGTACAAAATCATAGTGATTCAGCAGTTATTTCAAGTAACTATAACTTGCGCCCTAAGGTAACTATAAATTGCGCCTTCGTCATGCACAGCTAAATATTCCACATATTATATCATTATTGAGATCTTGTATGGCATCTTTGATATTATCAATACTGTGCATGGCTAAGGCACGAGTTATAGTTACCTTAGGGCGCAAGTTCTAGTTACTTAAAATTACTTTAACAATAACTGCTGAATTACTATGGTTTTAGACTTGTTTTTTCAGTGAGTGTATATATATATATCTATATATATATATATATATATATGTATATATATATATATATATATATATATATATATATATATATATATATATATATATATAGATATATATATATACACTCTGTGGTAATCAAGAGCACAATTAACTGTGGTTGCAGAGTATGCATAAGGCAGGGTAATGTCAAAAGAGAGTAAATATATTCCGCTAATATTTCTGGGACCCTAAAACTCCCTCCATCCCTTCACCATCTAGGAAAAAAATCTAAATGTGCCTTAAGTGTGTCTATAATTAGGTTGATTGACACATTTATTCATTAAATATTTAATCACATGAATAATAGGGTATGTTCTCCCAGAAAAGAAAGAAGCAACAGCTAAGTGTAAATCACTATTTCTAGCTTTGGGGGACGTTTTGATAAATTAAGCCATTTGCCTTCCATTAATCAGTCCTATTTCAAGATTACACTGAAACTGATTAAATTTGTTCTTGTACAATTTTACAGAGGATTTTAGCAAATGCATAAGAACTCTGTTCTGAAATAAAAGTATACATCCACATCTCTATGCAGGCAGTCTCTGCACACTATAGAAATTCAGATGTGCACGTCAAGAAATTGAAAGGTGTTATTGCCTGGCCAATAGACAAGACTTTGACCAGATCCACCCTGGAGGGTGAAGGCTCCTGTGATGCTTTGCCTGGAATGTTATAGCTTGAAGCACAGCTACTGTTCTCTCGGGGAGCAGAGGAGACTGCTGGCTCAGATGGTGGTACCTCCTCCTGCTCAAGTGACAGATCACCTTTGCTTTGAAATAGAGGGAGGAGAAAGGAAAATTCAAAGTCTAAGATACAGTCAGGGATGGAGCCCCTGAGTGCCTAGAAGCTTATTTGGCATTTAGTTGTTGAGTGCAGACAGGACAGAGGTCCAGAGCTGGGAGATTACTTACTCCATGGTCAATCCCTTGTGGGGTGAAAGTAACATTGGCACATGCCAATCAAGGATATGTGATGGTTTGGTCATAAGTTGAGCAGCAGGTAGGCTGCCACCTTCTGTTCAGGGAACAACATCTGGAAAATCTCATCTGCTGGATGGAGAACTGGAGCAAAGTACCTGCAAGAGTCTGTGAAAGATGCAACCTTCCTCGCCTTCAAAAGAACTTAATCCCATAACGGGCCTGTCCATCACAGCGTAGCATCCCAGCGGCCACCAGTTGTTCTCCAAGCCAAGGAGCTCTTTTGAGCATTAGCCTGTGGCTCCTTTCTGCTGCTGAAAGGTAGGCAATTTAAGCTCCACTGAAGAAGAACTGACTGCTGGAAACATATCTGACGATCTCAGGCATTGGCCATGGAGCCTCTGCAGCTATTTTGTTCTCATTCAGTTCTTACAAAAACAACAAGGGGGGCCTCTACCATGCTTAGCCTATTGCTCCATACCAGCCCAAGGGGCTCACCCCTTCATACTAGTCAGTCCTCTTCAATGTGATCAGTGATAGGTATATTTGACAATGTAGAACTTTGAACCCTCAGCTCTGCTTCTGCTGATGAAGTTTGAGCTCCATCATACTCACTAAATCCAAGATATTTTTCCACTTGAGCAAATCTCTAATACAAATAGGATCACTTGCTCTAGTATACTGAGCCTAACTTGGTGTACGTTTTTCTTACTTTTTTATTAAGTTCCCTAAAGTTGGTTGTTGCTTCCATTGAAATTGTTAAAAGATATTTCTTTAACTTCTTTTTATTTTGTTCTGAAAACTTGTGTGCTCGTGTGGCAGCTCAATAATGTTTCCTGAACTCTTGATCATCACCCCCTAGAGTAAGACTTCATCTTAACTCCCTTTACCAGGGGCTAAACAAGGACACATTAAGGACATCTTTGGTTTGCAATTGTGCAACCTGCACACCTGAGTGTGGTTTAAATGCTGACAGGTCATGTATTAAAGTCTATAGGCACCATTTACATTTCTCCAGCCAGTGGGAGAGAACTACAACTGCTTAAGTAAAAAATAATAAAACTACACACAAACATAAGTTATGTTACTCTCACTCTCTTTATTAAAACCTGCTGGACTTTGATATACCTGTAATAAAGTCATTATCGAGATACCTCAATTTATTTCCAGCATCCAGGAGCATCTCACGCCTTCCTTTATTTAGTTTCATGCAGAACGATTTCCAAGGGCTCTACAGCAAACACCAATTTGGACATTGTGCTTTAACAGGGTCAAATCAAGGACAATATCAGGGGCAGGAGCTTTGCCTTGTGATTCATGTGGCCGAAGACCTCAAACTATAGGGAACTGATTATTCAAACAATATGTGCCTTTCATTGTTGAGCATGAGATTGGTAAGAGTGCTTTTTCCCTTGGTTGTGTATGCTACTGGTCTGAAATTGTATGTGGTGGTATGCCTGATTAACAAGAATCAATTGTTTATTGGCAAGTATGGACGTCTAGAGATGGGAAATATGTGATAGCAAGTCATAACTCTTTGCCTTTTGTGAGTTACCACTCCACTTCCAAGATACCTTGATGTAAGTGGAACTTTTTCATATTTTTTATGATTGTGACTTTTATTATTAAAAATTACAATTATAGTAAATGTGATTATACAAATTGATAATAATTATAATAGTAATTATGGTTATATTAAGTACACCAAGTAAAATGTATAAATGTTTTAATTAATTTCTTTCTTCAGAACTGGTGGTGAATGACTGTGCAGCATCATGAAAAAGGCTGAAACAAGCACATCCTGTCCCTCTGATCCCCAGTGTATAATTCATTTATGGTCGAATGTCTAACATGGAGTTACGCTGACAAGCCCCACAGTGCTACTCATCATGGAAAACTTTGTTAGAGGCAGCAATCACATTTCACTGTTCGACATTGTGAGAAATGTGAAAAGCGACACAGTTCCCCAAATATTTTACCACAGGAAGTGCAGGATCCTGTTTAGTATGAAGAGAGATTTACAGACTATTTAGCGAAAAGCAGAAGCAAGTGTCAGTGATGCTGGAACGAGTGAGCGCACAAGTAAATGCTTAAACAGAAGAACATCATTAAAGAAGTCAAACATGTATGCTAAAGAATGTATATTTTGTGGAAAGATAAAATGCTACATAGGAATATCAACATGTGAGAAATTAATGAGGGTCATGGGGCTTAGAGTTGACAAAACACTTTGAGACTGTGCAACTCTTAATTGTGATTCAAAGATTCTAGCAGTTTGTAGTAGGGACATAGTGGCTGCAGAAGCCCACTATCATGCATCTTGTTATAGGAACTATACAAGGGTTAAAGCAAAGGAGGAAGATCATGCATCTAGCATTCAAACCGATGGATCACTACGAAAATATGAGAGATGAAGCATATGATGAACTATTTTAATACATTAGAACTGTGATTATTCTTAACCAAGAGGTAATACATGTGATGACTCTCAATGAAAGGTTTGAAACCCTCATGACACACAGAGGAATACAAGGAATGGACAAATCAGACAAGAAGCATATAAGAAGAAAATTGGACTCTAAGTTTGGGGACAGCCTCCACATATTCCCAGACAACCAGGGAAGGAAAATTATTGGCCCAATCTGATAGTGTCATGCTACAGGAGGTTATAAGAGAAAACCAGAGTTTGAAAAGAGAATTATCAGTCTTAAAGGCTAAGGCAACAAACGTGAACAAGATCATTGATCAAACATCATCGCACATGGGAACAATGTTTAAAACAAACTTGACATCAACAACATGGCCATATCATCCATCAGACATTAATACAAATTCATTTACATTGCCTGCGCACGTTAAACAGTTACTTTTAGGACTTCTGACTGGCGATCCAGAAAACACAAAGCCGTCTAAAAGGGTCGCCTTACTTATGCAATCATTCAGTCAGGACATTATATATGCAGTCACAAATAGCCAGCAGAAAACCCCCAAGAAATTGTTGCTCCCATATGCCATAAAAATAATTTGCACTCTCTTGACTTGGTCGAGGGATTTCATACTCACAACTTGATGAAAATTATACCTTCCTGTGTCTTCAGAAACTTGCTGCTACCTTAAGTGACCAAATTGTACTTCCAGCTGACATTCAGCCTTATGTCTTCACTAACTTAGCGAGGGACAACATTGATGTTCTGGATAAGTTTACCGGATGTGACACAGTAAGCGCATTCGCGGAAAAAGTGAGTGCATTCAAAATCCTGTCCACCAACAGACATACACAGGAAATAGTTTCACAGCTTGGAGATGAATGGCATCTCTTTGAAGAACTAATGGACACATTTGAGCAATTCCGGTGCTTGCTGTGTGCACCAAAATCTTCGGGTCATCACATGAATGACTTGATCACCTATTCTGTGCAAAGAAGAGTGAGATAGGCAGTTATCAATTTCCATCTTGCAGGGACTATCTGAAGAAACAAGCAGAATGTGCGAATTATCAAGTCGCTATAAGCAAGAGATGTCTTCTGAATGTTCCACAGACACCTAGTCCAATTGGGTGGGTCGAATTTGGAAAAACACGAGGGAGCAGAGCAACCGGTAGTGGACTGGATATCGAGGCAGCCAGCACCTCAAGCTGAAATAGATCTACTAGCTTGCGGCTGAATTAGGAACTGCAAACTGCCAACATGTGTTTGCTGTCTGAATGACCTCAAGTGCACTGACGTGCAGACTTCCCGCCTGTGAAAATCAAACAGGTGCAGAGAACGATGGCACTTATTTCAGAAAAAGAAGATGATGACAACAAATGTGAATGATAACATTGTGTTTATATTCACTGGTAACCTACATTGCCTTATTTAAGATGTCACAACTATTATTATTTGAAATTGTAAATCAAAATTATGCATATAATCTATACCAATATATGAGGAATACAATGACGTTTTATTGTTATTAGTTTAAGGAATATATTGTTATTAGTACAATTAATAATCATAATTATTTTTACATTATATTGAATTTAACCAACCTAGTGGAATTAAATTTAGTTTTCCACATAGTATGATGATTTTGTATGCTATTTATCAAAAATATGAAAACCATGGTTGCTAATCCAATTATATCAGACAAAGGGCAGAGTGATGACTTGCTATCACATATTTTCCATCTCTATGCATCCATACCATGCAAAAAAATCATGTTAGAAGCCATCCCCCAAGTGATACCAGTGGCCTAATTTTGGGGTCCTGGCTCATGGCCTTCATCTGAGCCAGCGTTACCTGACACATTCACTTTTCTGACCTCTATCCAACAGTAAATGGTTCAGATTTCAATAGTGAACAACCTCATGCCTTCCAAATTTCACCTCCCACAACATAGTCACGTTGTCATTCATGATTCCAGCCAGCCCAAAAGTTAGTTGTCTCTTCACGCTAAAGCCTGAAAGATTGTACTACTGAATATTGACACCAACAATATTGTGGCGTAACAGTATCAAGGGCAGTATATTGAGGGACAAAATATCAAAAGGTAATGTATGCAGGGAAAAGTACATTTTCTCTTCCTATTTCCACATCTGTAAACCTTGAAGATATGTATACTGCGTAGGTACATTTATGAAGAATTAATTGGAGAAAATGTAGGCTTACTTAGTCTACATTTTAGTCTTAATAAAATGTTATTTACAATATTCTGTCTTCAATATTCTGCGTTATCGATTTGTTGATTCGATATTCAGGGGGCATACCACCCTGAAATATTTTTGTAATTGAGTATATTGCACTGTTGATCACGTTCTGGGCTCTCGTTTAAGCCATCCCTGTATCAGGAGTTGCAAGGTGCTTGGCTGCTGCTCAATACAGATCTTGGTACTTTGCAGTAACATCAGCACATTGCAATCCATTCAAGCTTTTTCTACTTCACGTAACACTCAGATTCTTTTGTGAATTCCTAAAAGCCACATTTCAAAGATTTTGTTTACCAGTGTCTAGCCACTTACTTACAATGTAATTTAGTGTCCAGCCCATTTAATTGCCATGGTGCATTTCTCCCTCCTGTGCTGGAGCGTTTCACATAAAGCCTCCGCCTTGCTGATGCAGCAGATTCTGGGCAGCAGCCATTAGGCACAGGTAGCCGAAGAACAGTACCACTAGGAGCATAATGATGCAAAACAAGAACTGCCCTGAAAGTACATTTTCCCACTTCCTTTATAAGGAATTTTAGAACATTTAATGCTTCTGTCACCTGGGTATTGATATTCTATTAATGATTCCACTTATTTAGCATTATTTAAATATCACTAGGATGCAGGCAGTCTGCTATGATACAACTCAACATAAAAGTGGCCTCATCACGGCGTGACCCGGGTGGACGGCGGCTGGTTTGCCCTGTCCGCTGCTTCAGGGCTTGGGAGGCACCACGGGACTCGCGTCTCTGCTGCTGCCCACCCTGTGGTGGTGCTCCCAGGATTGCTGGGCATTCCTGAGGTTGGCTTCACCCTAAGAGACTAAGGCCCTCATTCCGACCCTGGCGGTCATAGACCGCCAGGGTGGCGAATGACGGAAGCACCGCCAACAGGCTGGCGGTGCTTCATACGTCATTCCGACCGCGGCGGTACAACCGCGGTCGCCCAGCCGGGTCCGGCGGTTTCCCGCCGGATTTCCCCCGGCTGGGAGAATCCTCCAGGGCAGCGCTGCAAGCAGCGCTGCTCAGGGGATTCTGACCCCCTTCCCGCCAGCCTTTTTCCTGGCGTTTTACACCGCCAGGAAGAGGCTGGTGGGAACGGGTGTCCTGGGGCCCCTGGGGGCCCCTGCACTGCCCATGCCACTGGCCACTGGCATGGGCAGTGCAGGGGCCCCCTAACTGTCTGCCTAGCAGACAGTGAAAAGCGCGACGGGTGCAACTGCACCCGTCGCACACCTGCAACACCGCCGGCTCCATTTGGAGCCGGCTTCAGTGTTGCATGCCCCCTTCCCGCTGGGCCGGTGGGCGCTAACATTGTTAGCGCCCGCCGGCCCAGCGGGAAGGTCGGAATTGCACCAGCGGTCTTTTGACCGCGGTGCGGCCAAATGGCGGTTCCGCCCGCCGGGGTCAGAATGACCCCCTAAGTAACGGACCCTGTTATCTGCAGCAGACTGGGCATGGTTTGTGCTAAGGCATCTAGACCCCAGCCTCCAAAGTCCATTATGGCCATGCTGGAGGCCACACCATCACAAGCAGACCCAATCAAACAGCTGGAGGGCACGCTCAAGAAACATACCAACATGTTTGACAAAACCCTGGAAGCAATACAGGACTCCAAGGCGGCAATGGAAGCCCAGCTGGGAGCCGTACAAGTTGAGACTGGCTTCATGTGGGCGAAACATGCCAAGCTGGTGGACCTGGTGGATGAGGCAGGGTCCTCGCGGGCCTCCCTCACGCCTTTGATAAAGAAAGTACAGGACCAACCAACAGCGCTCCAGACTGAGGTGCGGACGCTATAGGTGAATGCCGAAGCTGTGGAAGGACGCTCTTGCCACAATTATGTCCGTTTTATTGGCCAAGGGTCCGAACACCGAGTTGTTTCTTAAAGTCTGGTTGATGAATACAGTCCTTAATAATAAGGTTCGGAAATTCTTTTCAATTGAAAGAGTGCACAGTGTTCCGGGCCGTCCCCCAGTGCCAGGGGCTCCCCCTGTCTCCGTTTACTTAACTTTTGCGACCGAGACCGGTTACTGCAGTTATCCAGAGCTAAGCGCCCCTGGTCTTTTAATGGGACTAACAAAGTAGCGGTTCAGAAGTGACACAATACCTTCACAGCGGCCAAGGCTCAGCTCTGTACCCTGAATCTTTCATATGCCTCACTGGTCCCAGCCCGCCTGCAGGTCGTGGATGCAGGCGCCACGCATTTCTTAATGTCACCAGAAGAGGCCTGTCCATGGCTCCGCCCCAAAGGGATACCTGAGAATCCAGAAGCCTGTGAGGTCAATCAACTGGGGTGGGCCAAGAGCAAGCGTACGTGCTACCACTGCTGTCTGCACTGCCCGCAGTCTCGCCCCACTGAGGAACGGACCGCTCTGGAGAGAGCGCAGGCAGAGGCGGAGATTTCCACACATGATGCCAACCCGTACTGAATGCTTGCTTCGGACACGGATTTGGACTCAGAGCCTGGGACATTCAGCTCAGGTGTCTCCGAGCAAGGTACGCTACCGACACCGGTTGGTTCCCCCAGACTCCTGAGAAACTGTGGGTGGGGAGTCACTGCTGATCTTGTTGGGCATGGGGGGGTTCTTGCAGCTGGTAAGTATATATCTAAGGCTGCATAAGAGGCAATGACTGTGGACAAGAGACACGGTAATTGATAGTTACATAGCTGGACTGCAAGCAGGAAAACAAAGCAATCGCTACCAAATAAGAAGTGTCACTTGGTACCCGCTGGTAGAGTTTTCCGCATGGACACGTTCTTGATGTGGATACATATTTCATACCTGTTGCATTGTTTGGGGTGTTGTAGCATGAGGCCGATAGAGGTTCAGGCCTGGGATAGGGGAGTTGTTTACCAAATGTTTTTGACTTGTTTTCACCATTTGGTTGATGCGACGGGTGGCGGGGGTTTGGGGTAGGTTGGGGGAATGTTGAATATTTTGAAGATCTCGACAAGTATTATTTGGAAATATGGCTGTCAGTTTTAGTGCCTTGACCTGGAATATCCGTAGTATGGTGACCCCAACTAGGAAACATAGAATATATGCCTATCTCTGGCGCAGACACGTTCAGTTTGCCTCTCTTCAGGAGACACACCTGACTCCTGGGGAGCTCGACAAAGTCAGTTGTCAGGTAAATGACACGGGATACTTGGCCTACGCCAAGGTGTTCTGGTTTGAGTTGCCGCAGAAGTGCCATTCTTGAAGTACAGGTTCCTGGTTGACAGGGGGGGCCGTTATGTGATTCCCTGTGAACCCTGGACGTGCGCCCTTTCTTTGTGGTCTCTATTTATGCACCCAACACCTTTCAGGGAAGTTTCTCGACTCCATCTCTCCGACTCTACCGCTTGATCCTCAAGCTCCAGGGTTATGGGCAGTGACTTTAATTGCACACACAATACAGATTTAGACCGTACTGTCCCCCCCCACTCCTGGGCACACAAGGTATACAGGCCACTAAACATTTCCAACAAAGTTCCAGGTCCCTCAACGTACATGTTGTTTGGCGCTTGGGGCACCCTGTGGAACTGGAGTATTCCAACTATGCACCAGGACACCAGGTTCATACTAGGCTAGATTATCTCTTCTGCAACACCAACTGCTGGCCCCTTATCCGCAGCTCGGAATATTTAGGGAGGACTTTGTATGACCACAATTCCCTGTGGATCATGTTCAAACGGGGGAAGGTGAAAGCCGCTATCCCAACTTGACGACTCCGCACAGAAGGGCTACAGGGACACTATCGCTACACACTTCACCCAGTATTTTGGCGACAATGCATTGTCTGTGGACTCTAGAGGGCTTAAATGGGACAGCTTAAAGGTAGTTATGAGGGGTCACTGGATTAGTACAACATGGGGTGTTTGAACAATACTCACTTGCTGTACAGGATATAGAGACGCATCTGCGAACGGTCGAGATGGAGGCGGTGACGATACCTGCTGTCCGCCCCCAATTTGTAGCCCTCCATTGTCAACATCAGGAGGACCTTCTTGGCCCGACAACATGCCGATGGTAATAAGCCAGGGAGCACATTGGCATGGCTGTTGCAGTCAGTGGTTCCTAGGACACTGAACGGTGCCATATGGGACAACGCAGGTCATGTGCTGAATTCACAGAATGACATTAATGAAGTAGTCACACTATATTATGAATGGCTGTGTTCCCCCACACCGGAGCTAACTCCGACACAGCTACAGGACTACCTTCATACAGTAGTACTCCCCGTCTGTCCCAGCTACAGCTTTTGGAACTGGAAGAAACCTTACAACTTAGAGGAGATCCATCTAGCCATTGCTCAGACGGCCCGTGGCAAGACTCCAGTTACCGATGGTTTCCCTGTGAAATACAATGCTACCAACTGGAAATCCCTGGCCCCCAGATTACTAGAGGTTCACCACGAGGCGCATAACCAGGGTACTTTTTCCAGGAACCCTTTGCGAGGCTCTCGTAGTGCAACCAAAACCAGGCAGGGATCCTCTTGAGGTGAGTTCTTATTGCCCGTTGTCAATATTAAATATTGACTATAAAAAACTAAGCAAGATCCTTGCAAACAGACTGATCCAGTGCTTGGCACTCTGGTCCATTCAGGACAATGTGGGTTTGTGCCACAGCGGATGACATCTTCCAATATTAGGCATCTTTGCAATATTATGGATGCTATTTCCGGGGGGGACTGAGCTTCCTTTGGTGGTCTCCCTGGATTTCAAAAAAGCATTTGACATGCTAAGCTGGTCCTACTTGCTGCAGGTGTTGGAAGCATTTGGCATGACCCCGGCTTCCTCTGGTGGGTCAAGATACTGTACACCGCCCCACAAGTGAAGGTCTGTGCGGCTTGCCAGACTTTGCACTCTTTCCCCATCAGAAGGGGGACCAGATAGGGGTGTTCCCTATATCTGGTACTTTTTGCACTGGTTAGGGAGCCATTGGCTGTTCAGTTGTGCACCAGGTGCCCAACATGGGGCATCAAGGTTGGGATGGACTGGCACACTGTGTCTTTGTATGTGGATGATGTCTTGGTATATCTAAGGGACAATCCTTCCAGTCCTTTAAGACCTGCTTGCTCTCTTTGGTGATATGACAGGCCTCAGGGTTATCTCGGGCAAGTCCTGTATTTTTCCACTGTGCTGATCAACTTTGAACGCCGTGTGACACTGGCTGGCTGTGACTCCCCTGAAGCTACAGAACCTTTTGTTACCTAGGGGTGAACGTGTATCATGCAGACAACGACCTGCTTTATGGAAATTATGGCAAGACCAAAACTTCTCTCTGTCAATCCTTGCAAATGTGGACATAGCTGCCCCTCTCACCGATAGGCAGAGCATCAATAGCAAAAATGTTCGGTCTTCCGAGGCTCTTATACTTTTTTGCTACCTTGCCAGTGATCCCACCAAGATCCCTTTTCTACACCCTGCATGGTTTGAAATCTGAATTCATTTGGGGTTCTGGCCAGAGGTGAATTTTGCTCTCAGTGCTCAAGCACCCCATGCTCAAGGGGAGGCTCAGGGTCCCTGACCTGGAGCTGTACTTTGCAGTGGCCCAACTGAAGTGGCCTATGCAATGGCTGGCTGGAAATTAGACTGGGGAGGGTAGACTTGAAGGATATGAATATATTAGACTGGCTCCTCTCAAGGAGAGGCCCAGCTAAAGAAGTGGGTTGACTTACATGTGTGGCCAAATGCACTTGGGCCCGCTACATGCAGCCTCATCATGCACTGACACCGTCTGCACCACCGTTTTCCCTCTGGAGCATAACCGCTCTCAAAACATTGCTTGGGACCCATGACCCCTCTCTCTGGCAAGATGCAGGGATCACTCAACTGGAGCTCTTATACAATGAGGGTGTCCCACTCTCCTTCGAGGGCCTGATGGAACTCTACAAACTGGGTCCTGCTCCTTTCTGGCCCACAGTGCCATCATGACTGAAATCCCCGGTGCATGGTTGCAGGGACAGGCCGAGGTGCTCCTTCATTCGGGATTGCACTGCTTAAGGCATGGATTGGGGTGATGGTCGGTGTCACTGTTGTACTCTTCACTACAGGCGGGATACACTGCTCTCCTGGCACGTATTAAGCCCAAATGGAATGAGTGTTTAGGCACAGTTTTAATGGCTAAGCAGTGTACTACGGCCATGGAGCGGGTGAAATGCATTTCCTGCAACAACTGCCTAAAATTTACACAATTCAACTATCTGCCTCAAACCTATCTAACACTCCACCATCTCCACAGAATGTTCCCTTGGGTTTCTTCAACTTGCCCCCGCTGTGGACATGTGGATGCCACATTTATGCACGTGGTGTGGGAATGCCCTCCGTTGTTGTGTTTGGACTCAGGTGATGGAACAGGTGTCGACGGTAATTGATGTGCAGTTGCCATTAGGCCCTCTCCTCTCTCTTCTAGGGATCATGAAGCGCACCAAGCAAAATAAGCACCATCTAAAACTTGTGGACCTGGTGTTAGTCATTCTTAAACGCCTAATTGCTATGTCCTGGAAGGCTCTGCAGCTACCCACACTTAAATGCTGGCTACAGGTGACTCACAAATGGGCCCAGACGGATGCGGAATCCATGATACAGGAACACTGGCTGTGGAGGGGTAGTGGAGCAGCCACGCTTTTGGACAGTTATGTGCTTACATTGTTTGACAGACTGCACAAGCCTCCTATCCAGGTGACAGCTTCAGTGTTGCTGTCTGATGCAGTGGAGGAGACCTGGGGACCATAGGCTTATATATGTATACATACATGCTACATGCATACTGGGTCGACATGGGACCCATGCTGTTCCTTGTTGAGACCTGCATGAGGATGCAGTTCCCCTTCCCTCCCCACCCCCTTTTTTGCCTGCTCCCTCCTCCGGCCCACACCCAGGTGATGTCAGGCCACCGCTCTCCTGGAAGTTGCCGGGGCGACATCAACCGATAAGGTTTTTTTTTTGTTCCTTGTTGGTTTGTTCTATTCTGCTACGGGCATTATGACTGCTCCTCTCCAGGATCTTATGCACTAGGGTAAGCTGGGTTATTATCCCGACTGTCTCACATGCACCACACCCTTGTCTTTTATTGTGTGATTTGCTGATAGAGCACAGTCCTTATACGCGAAGAAGACCGTGTTTGAGTCTTTATTCCTTGACTGTACCTTTTACTGCATTCTGCCTAATACGTGATGTATTATATGTAAATGGAAAATAAAAACAAGCATTTGCAATGCAACGGGTCTTGCATTTCTCCGAGTTAGAGCTATTAGCAGTTGTAAACTCCCAACCGGACTTTTCTTGCCACAGTAAATGGAAAAAAAGAGCGTGATCTGGCTGCTACAGTTCACTCGTAGTGAAACCTATCGGCAAAAGTGCAATTATCTACGTAACCGGCAAAAGTGCAATTAAACTTTGTAACAAGGTCGATGTCATGCAAAGTGCTCGACTTCTGCCAAGCGAGATCGTGCTGCGAAAAAAGATAAAAAGTAGTCCACAAACCGGACGGAAAACAGCGAGCCTCGCATGTTTTCATTACTTGGTCGCTGAGCTCGAGGAGGGCTAACCACTGGAAAAGGCATGACGTATGCACGCCTTCCACTAATGAAAGCAAGCAGATTTTAAAAGGCAAGCCCACGAACCAATGAAAGAAACTGATGTGACATGGACGGGTCTCCGAGCCCTTTTCTAACTACTAAAGCGTCTCGCAAGAGATAGGCATGCGCAAGTGCATGCAACGCAGGCTCAACCCTAAAAATGGATTGTACTTTCAGTTGTTAAATAGTCCCTCATTCATTCCAAAGGAAGCCATTCCTATAAGGTGGAATGATACACCAAATAGCCAATAGCCTGATATGAGAGAATAATACTGCCTTAGATGAACCCCAATCCACTTGATGTATACATACATGCCAATAGACCTGATTCAGGCGGGAAACTCCTGATTTCTGAAGCGAAAACTGGCTTTAGTTCACTTGTCTATCCTGTCCGAAAATACCCTTGCTTCAGTAGAAGGGAAATCGATTATCTAGATTATTTTTTTTAAATCACCCACTTTTCCCGTCTAAAATGTTGGTATTTATGTGTATATTTCAAAGAATTGATAACAATAGGTCAATAGACAACTGTGCTGTCAAACCAGACCTATAGAACGCTGCTGTCCAGATTCAGAGGCATCTGAGGGAAATGAAAACATGTCTGAAAGGGAATTTCCAGTTGTGCTCTGCATGGAGCGGGGGCGCCGGCTCACTCAGGGCTATTAGAGTTTGGCACCCGTTATCCCCGCGGATTATTTTAGCCTGTGCTGGTGACGTTTTGAGGGCTGAGCCCCCCTCCCTCCTGAGAGGGTCTGTGGGAAGCGTGGAGAGCGTGGGGGAGGGGCAGACAGCTGGTCATTCATTCACGTGAAGCCAGGCAGATGGCAGAGAAGAATCTACCACCCATACGTACTCAGTGCAGGGAGCATGCAACAGAGGGGCCCAGGGCAGGCACCAAACATGAGCCACCATCTTCATACCCATGCCCGGCAGAGATGACAAACCAAAGACAGGAGCCGAGCTGGCAAAAATAGGACTCAAGTCGATCCTCAATCTCTTTCTCCCTCAGTCTTACTGTGCCTTACTACCTCCTTCAGTCTTCACTATATCTCTCCGCACCTTCCTCTGTTTTCTTCTTTTTGTTGAACTCTCTCCTCTGTTTCTTTCTGGCTCTACATTCTCTTTTTTCCCTCCTTCTCTTTATCCTTCAGTCGCTTCTTGTATTAATTTCTCTTCCGCCATCTCTCACTTTGTTTCGCCACCTGAGAACTACTGCTTCTCCCACATCTTGTGCCTCTATTCCCCCTGACTCTTTCTTTTTGTTTCTCCTTCTGTCTTTAGTTGTCAGTCCTCTTGCAGCAAGTCCTTTCTTTTCCTTCTGGACCCCTCCTGTGCACATCACCCTCCAAGCCCCCCCGGGTACAGTAGGGGAGAGGCGACACTGACTTTTTGCATTCTGACTGCGGAAGTGGTCATAGCCAGCGGTACTGACAAGCCCCTCCTCCACTGCACGCGGGGTTGGGTTGGGGACTTGGAGAATGATGTGATAGTCCACAGAGGTATGCTGGGAGGTGGAAGGTAAGGTTTCTGGCTCGGCTCGCTTTTGGCTCACGACTCCCAGAAGACCTTGGGCTGAGCTTCAGGTGGCTCACCCACTTCCACTATGTGGCAGAGGCCGCATGGGGTTGGAGCACAATATGGATATATTGCACCTGTGCATATATTGCAATAATAATACTGACTCCAAAATATCATCTCGGTAGACTTAATAATGATGAACTTTCACTTATCTAGACTATAATTTGGCAGTCAATACTATGGTATCGATAGATTTGCAGTTGCTATTTCGAGCACGAAAATATGTCCTGCATCCAATCTCCATTCCAGTAGTATGATCTCTGAGGCAAAATAATAGCTTGAGCTGGAAACAAGTGCATTTGAGGACTTTAAATGTTAACAGAAGTATAAAAAACCTGCCAACTCACATAATATAAGACATAGGGATTTTTCTAAGGGGACCCTATTGCTTGGCGGTTGTGATGAGAAGAATATTCGTTTTCGTGGAGTATCATTTATCCTGGACCTTGAGGACTGTATGTACGGATGCAGGCCTGGAAGTACCCGTTGCCCTGGACCGGCATAGTGAGGCTACCAAGTGTTATTCTCTTGGACTGTCTTGGGTTCCTGTAGTTTCCACTTGCTTTCCAGTGCTTGATGGCATCACTCAGTGGCCTTTTCTTCAGATTTGATTTCAAGCGGACCACTGCCAGAAGTTACCCTTGCTCTTCATCTATATTTCTTAAATACCAAGCGGAGGCATCATTAACCATATGGCTTCCAACCTGGGCTACATCATTTTTGCGGACTATGCGAGCCTGTGGGCACTTTTCGCTGACCTCCCGACTGTATATTTTCCAGTATCCCTGTTTGTTTGTTGAGCCCTGAGGAAGGTGTTTCCCATCTTGGTCTTCACCGAAACACGTGTCGGCGCTATTGGGAATGGAAAGTGAACAAGAAGACCACATGTTATATATTTCAAGAAAAGGAGTTTGTTTGTTTTTGACCTTTAATTAAAAAAATGTCTTGGTTTCTTTTCTCCATATTATATATGTAACCCTAAGAGGGTATCATTGAATGACGGTTTTGGATATCAATTTGCATGTATTATTTAAAGATTTATGTGTTTATAGTGAGAGTTACACTGTAGAGAAATATAAATTCCGTTGAGGAATATCATCTGGTTCACTGTATTAAATTATTAGCAATGTATTTGGTTTGAGTGCGGTTGAATGAATGAACTGTGTATGAAGTGTTTTTAGTATGAATGCCATGTCGGGGGAGTGTCAAATAACATTAATTGGTTTTGTGTATATTGTTAAAGAAGAAAAGTGACTGTTTCAAACACAGCATTGCAGAAAACCAACTCTTGTTGTGAACTATTCAGATATTGTCAGAAATAAATGTTCAATACATTATTTTTTTATAATTTGAGCTCAAGACTGTGATACTGAATGTACATTGAGGGCGTTTTCCCTATGTCTTATGTTATGTGAAGTGGTAATTTTTGTATTTTTGTGTTTTACCCTGGTTTGCCTATTTATCTTTTTTACGGGTGTGATACTTTCTTTATGAGACTTTAAATGTTAAACGGCAGCAAAGAAACTACTGCTCGGGACAACCATGTCTCTTTTCTCTCCCCCATTTGTCGACACGCCCATATCTTTTAACACCTTTCCTTCTTTCACCCAAGGACTAGAATTATCTCAAAGCGACCAGGCGCCATCTAACTTTGCAACTACTTATGCTCAACTCATCAAACATCGAAATGTTGACTTTCAACACTGCTTAATTTGAGCGGGTGGTTTCCGGTGTGGAGCACCTGCACTTATCTTTGAGGGCCGGCACTTATTCTTCTGCCTCAAGTATTTACTGCGAGCAAAAGACACATATGGGAAAGACAGAGGAAGATAAAAACGAAAGTGCGTCACACGTGGAGAAAGCTGCAAGAGTGAGCTGGAGGGGCAGGGAGTGGCTGTAAGTGGCCCGAGATGGCTTTAGGATTAGGCTGCTTCGGTATTCTGTGCCCTCACATTTAATTGCAGCAGCAACGATGTTTCAGAGGAGCGCTCTGGGCATCTGCACGTTTTTACTTACAAATTAAGAACTGCTTTCTAAGCTTCCACTAACCCCCCTATATTCTCCTCAACACCATTGAGTTCATTTCCCCATTCTGCTCGTGCTTCTGCCCTTGGTGTGCTGTTGGACTCTAAACTCACACCTACAGTCTTACATCTTCACCACAGCTCATAGAGCCAAGGGCCACCTGGTGAACAGTAAGAGGAGAGAATTTTCAAATCTCAAAGCAAGAAGATTCATTGCCATCCACAGGCTCCGCTTCACCACCAACAAGACCATATTGGGGGCGGTTTGTTGGAATCTTGGTCACCATGGTAGCCCATCTTCCTGCAGTGGTTTTAAGTTAGTATGATACTCAACATCTGGAACATTGCGACTTACTCCAAATCTGGGCATCCCTCATTAACTGATTAGTATGGAGCAAAGTCGTACCTGACAACTCGAGGGTCTCTTCAAATTTACTTTCTCTCTCACTTAGTTAAATTAATCAACTTTTTACTGGAATGCTAGTCAATAACCACTGACTCCAGCCAGCGCCCCCCTCTGGCACTGGCTAAGCAGCCAAGCACCAAACTACTTCTTACCTTGGAATTATATTCAATCCACAGTCTATTTATCCCTCTCTTGCATAAACTCTCTCCTGACACTCATCTCACCCGCCTCTGTGATTTGCTAGCCTTCCTCTCCTCTTCGGTCCCAATCCCCCTGCACTCAATGTCGTTATCGCGCCTCCCACTCTGAGGCCCTGAGCCACTGGAGCCTACTTCCGCCTGACCCTGGGCTGGCCCTTCCCTGGCAGCCTGTAACACTGACTCACTCTGTGAACCATAAGACCTTCTTTGAGCTCCCCTTTCCCTGCTCCCAGAACCGACAGCTTCTGCCACCTATGTATTATTAATAGATGAATCATATTTAATATATTAATGTGTGAGCTGCTGTGTCTCCTGTCTACAGTCATCAGTCACAACCGTGTCCAACTCCACAGCTTTATCTAAAAATTCACCCGAGGCACTCTTTTTGTACAATTGGCGTGCTATATGAAAATATTCTTGCTAAAATCCTATTATTTAATAATAATGGTAAAAATAATAGTAATATTTATAACACTGGGGGCTATATGTACGGACATATTTTCCCATAGACACAGAATGGGTAAAACCATTTGATACATCTGGCCCTAGGTTCCTAGTAGTGGGTGCCTCAAAGGTCAGATGGACAGGAACACAGTCAGTGACATGAATGGTTTTTGTACCATGCTGCTGCCTCTGAAAGGCCTGTAGGGGTAAGAGGAGTCAATCACATGGCAGATGTAGTGCCTCCGAGAGGATGGTGGGGCTTGGGAAGGGTTATTTGCATGCCAGTTATATCCAAGAGGCTGGTGCCTGTGAAATGCGGAAGGGGCTGGGGAAGAGTCACCTGTTGGGTCCAACTGAAAGGTACGGCGGAGGTAACCTCTTGCAGAGTTTGAAAATACAAGCCTGTCCAGAAATACTTGCTAATGGAGGCCAGAGAGGTTGAGTCGACTAGCTGCAGGGAGGACTAGCGAAGGAGTTTATAGTAACTCTCTGTTGTGTCAATGTCAGGGCAAGCTGAGAAGAGTGGTAAAGGTGCCTTGATGACATGACCTTGCAGGGGTGGGGTCTATGATGAATACAGAAACATTCTTTTAGGGATTCTGCAGTTTTCAGTAAGAAACTTTGAAACTGCCTTGAGTGGTCTTGATGAAGGCCTCAGACCTAGACAACCTCATCTATGTAGTCCTCCCCTTCACTACAGAGCGATAACTAAAGTACTCAACCCGCACAGTCCTGCCACTGGATAAAACAGACAGCTCATGACACAGGTCTGGAGGCCAGAGACACTCTAGAAGGTGGCCCACAGACTGGTGGGTGACTTCCTTCTTCGAGATGTTGACTTGGTGACATATTTTCCCTTGGTTCTCGGTTGGGAAATGCTGACTAATCCTGAGAGAAACTCAAATAACGCTGCCCAAAAAGTACACAAACGCACGTATTAATATTCAAAATGCGGTTTAATCATTTTGCTCTATTTTTAGTGCAAAATACATCCTTGTGTCCATTTTGTACTTATGGAAGCATTTCAAAGTAAAGAAATAACCCAAATTGCATGTAAAGCATACAAGGGCCTGTTGTGTTCAGTTCGTTCAAATTCCTCCAGCGATAGGATTTTTAGCAGGACAAAATTTCTATTACACAGCGTGGTGTAGTGGCATAATCCTGGACATTTTGCGTAATAATCATAAAGTGAAATGCTGGGAATTATGCAGGATTATGGCGGTATAAAGGAAATTTCTCCCAGGCTTACCGCTGACCTCATTTTGCATTCGACCAGAACTTCTCTGTTTTGGAGACTGAATCAACCAAGGCCAGCAGCTGAGACAAAAGGCTACAGAGCAGTGAGATCTCTGGGGGAAGGGGTCAGGCAACCTATGGAAGGCACTCTGGCCTCACATCTGGGAGTTTGTGTTTTCTAACTCTCACAGCAGAATCCTACTTCTCTGACTGTTTCTTCTGTCTCAGCTTTGCAGAATGGATCTGTAGCGTCCCGCGCAATGCGCCCCTGGTTGGTCCAAGAGTACACGTAGAACCGAATATAGCACATGCCCCTATCACTACTCAGCTATACCTTAAATGGTTGTCATGGTCACCCAGAATCAACAACAACAATCTCCAACAAACTAAAAACAGCACAGCACAGGCATGCCATATAGCTGGGTGGTTGTGCGCTCACACATACAGTGACCACCAACAAAGATCATACGCCACCCTACAACACCACACATCAAGCTAGAAGCCTGCGTTGAGTGCCTATGGATGTGCCACTACAACCCGCAGAATTCCAGGCACAGGAGCTTTAAAGCAAATCCAACTGCCAAACAAATGTTTAAGGTACAGTAAAAAATAGATGAAGGGTTTGAAAACTCAACCAAATCTCAAGGTAGAACACCCAGCCAAGTAGACATATTTAAACTTTGGAACAATAAATATATGCAGTCCCATAAACAGAACAATACAATCTCAGTAGTTATGTAGAAGAGTGCATTGTCATAAACAACATGTCTTTACAGAGATCCTTTTGTTGCATTGTGCCATATTGTACCACATAAAAAAATAGCTGTTACTGTTACCAACTTACTACCCTAGGCGGGGCACTGAGGGGCTTGCCTGTATTTTAGCTATGCCATACCCTGCAGGGAATGTGATTAGGAGTGTGTTGTCTTTGTTGTGATCTTATGTTGGAAGTGTTTCCATGTCGTGCCTGGGGACCACCGAGGAGTGGTTATGGTGCTGTGGGGCTCAGTGTTTAGCAGTGTGATGGATGAATAACTATGAAGGAGACGAGCACAGTTCATGGTTTTCAGTTCGCTGGCAGTTTTGGGGAGCTCTACGGGTCCCTTTATGGGGTTCCAT
The DNA here is from genome assembly GCF_031143425.1 of Pleurodeles waltl. Taxonomy (NCBI): domain Eukaryota; kingdom Metazoa; phylum Chordata; class Amphibia; order Caudata; family Salamandridae; genus Pleurodeles; species Pleurodeles waltl. The sequence continues at coordinate 1,144,239,792 of NC_090448.1, forward strand.
GTGCTCAAACTCTGCGTAGCCGGTTACTGCACATGGACATCCATTCTGAGATATTTTGTTTAACGTTTATGGACCTGAACAGGCACAGGGTAAACAGAGAAACAGTGAAGAGATATGGTGGGATGGGCTTTGTTAATATCATTCCATATCTGATTGTCATCATGAGATCTCACGAAGCTGTCAAAGCCCGGAGCTTGTTGAGACCTGCAGTGGTGAACAAAATTAAAGTCCTCCACTGGCCAGCGACATGTCCCGGATCTCTTCAGTTAACCCATCCCTGTTCAGTTGCGGAGTGGATTTGTTGTTTATTGCTGTGGTCAGTACAGTACTGGGTGATGGATATGAGCCATAGCAGTATTGTATTATTTGAATATAAAAGTGTCAAGCAGTAAAAAGAAATTATTATGCAGCCTGTATGAACTACAATTGACTGCCTGACTTTAATGCCATCATTCTACAGAGAACTGTGGTTCACTGTAGTTTCTACAAAAAGACAACACCCACAACTAGATAGTGAAAACTTGGAACTGTGGGCTGTAATACTTACACTGCTTTCAGAGTGAGGCACTATTGGCAGCACAGCCCATCCCCCTCCCTGAGTGTGTTTGATAGGCCAGGCCCTAAATATGCTCCCAGAATGCAGCGCTGCTGTGTTGACATTCGCGATTGCTATTCCTGGCTCAGCTCTCCTAATAACTGCATGGCCTAGTTGTGCAAATCATAACATGCTAACCCAGATTAACTCCTGCCACTGTCGGCCAATCCCCGCAGTTTCCCGACATTCTCTGTGACATCAGCGTAAAACACATTCTAATAAAGAGGTGAATTCAGTCAGAGGTTACCGTAACCTTTGCATGCATCAGTCTCATTATTTAAATATCTATACTTCCCAGATGGAGCTCCCACCAGCCTTGCAGTGACTGCACACGACACAGGGGGCGGTTCTATTCTCCTATTTAGTCAGAGACACCCCACATGCAAGATGGAACGGAATGAGTAGCTGTTTCCATCTTGGAGGGCAGTTCGGTGGGGTTTCTGAATAACCGTCATAGTTTTATATTTTCAAGCCAGTATATAAAGCCACAATGCCATAGAGCAAAGTTCACCAATGTGTTTCCAGGCATCAAAGCATTTTCCAATCAATTAACAATTCGAACATAAAAATAATTAACTAAATTGAATACAGTCTGAAATATATAGCCAATAAAATATATATATATATATATATATATATATATATATATATATATATATATATATATATATATATATATTCACTTAAAAAACCAAAGGTTACTGAGACGTTACAGTTAGGCTCCCATTTTAAAGCGCGCGTTATTGGCAGATAAATGCACTTTCTTCTCATATGCCTGTACCTTTGCCCTGAGCCCATAGTTGTGATGCTGTCTTAACAGCAATTAATGCCCTCCACAGAGAGAAATAACTTAACCCGGACTTGCAGCACATAAATGGTGGTACAACTCTATTACAAAACATACCGTCTTGACGACCACATAATTAATGAGATCTTAACATTAGCAACATTTTTTGCATAAATTACCATTTACAGGTTTAACAAAGGAAACTGGAAACTTCATTTTTAACAATATCATATTAGTTAGTGAAAAAGGAATAACAATGTTTGACATCCAAGATCTCCAAATGGGCCATCCAGTGAATGGTGTCACAGTACATCTCTAAGCCTTAACAGACGTCATCAATTAAAGGAACATTCTAGAATTCACATTGTTAGCGATTGTGGGCTATGCAAGACTGTGTAAAGAGAACTGCTTTTTAGGGTCGAGCTTGTGACTGCATGAGGTAGTGCATGCTTCTCACATGTGAGACACTGTTGTGTTCAGTAAAGGGCTTGTTGCCTGCCTGTCACTCACCATTTGTTGGTGACCTCGACCAAGAGGTACTTCTCGATGTCAGATGGCCATGCCTCTTTGACAGCGTGTATACTCTTGACGTCGACGAACATCGAGGTGACTCACTGATTCGCTTCCTCGCCGTCGAACTTGCTCTCGGCGGCGAACATGTCAGTGCTATTACTTGCATCGACGTCGATGTTCTTGACGTCGACCGCCACCTAGTTCATTTCTGGCCAGAACTACATCTCTGGGATGTTCTGTGTCCACTGGCCGATGAAGTGAGAGCCCTGGTGAAAGATTGGCCTTCCCCTTGCTTTAAGGACCTACCGCTAGGCTGCTATCTTCTTCTGCTGTCTTCTGTGGCATAGAGACAAATTTTCTCTCTGTCATGCAGAGTGCTCCTGGAGCAGTTTTTAGATATATATTACAGGCATCAGGTATATGTGAAGACGGAAGGCAGATAATACAGACCTCATGTGGGTCTGTTTTGGCCTTCTTCCTGCCACAATGAGGGCACTTATCAAAAAGTGAAGGCATTTGGATGGTAAAGTACCTTAAATTTCAATCAGACTCTTTAAAAAAATTACAGAAAATGGTCAGGCAAGATGAAAAACGTCGAGTAAAGATGTAATCTAAAGTATTTGAGTAGGAATGTTTGAGAAAAAAAACTCTAAATAGGTGTAGCTCAAGCTTCAGGGTCCTGTCAGAAGGAGCCGGAAAAAAGAACTGAGGTAACTGCCTTTTTGCTGAGCATGATGGGATATGGGAGGACCACCTGCTCTTAAAGCACAGCTTTACTTTGTAGTCTGTATAATGGCAGCCTATGGGCTACACTGTTATATAGAAAAGTACACTGTTCCAAAAGACAATGAACCTATTTACTATATAGGAAGATAGGGGCGAAGATATATAATTAATATCAGGAGAGCCCTCAAGCGCCCAATAGGGTGACAGGTTTCATCATTGGGCTGTCTCCTCGTCAGACCAGTGCTGCAATGTCTGGCGGACCAATCAGAAGTTGGGATGGTACTCAACCGAAGGCAATTCGCCAAGCGGAGGTCTGGAACGAAAACTAACTAAGAGGATACAGGCGCGCGGCGCAGGGCAGGTGTCCTGTTGGACTGAGGAGACAACAGAATAATACCTCCTTGGTTGAGGCTAGCGCGGTCCTAGGAAGCTCAATCTCGAATATGGGATGGGCGACTGATTGACCAGCTGACTTTGACAATTTTATCTTCAACTTGTAAGTGACATTCCAGCACTTCATAATTTTTTTAATAGGAGAAGTAGTTTTCTGGGACTTGACGAAGCGTCACGGGATCATTTATTGACCAAAAAAAGACGCGAAACATGTTGACCACCAATAGACAGGATTAGGCATACTACCCTTCCTTCTTTATAGAGTATAGCTGGACATTATTCCCACTAAGACTCTGAATGATTTTAATCTTGGCCTGAACCTTTTCTCTGATTCATTAAAGTGATGTTTTAGGCTCAGAGCTAATTTTATCTTGCTTACACTCTCCTTCACTCGCACACCCTTCTCTATCCTCTTAGTCAGTTTTCGTTCCAGACCTCCACTTGGCGAATTCCCTTCGGTTGAGTACCATCCCAACTTCTGGGTGGTCCGCCAGACATTGCAGCACCCATCTGACAAGGAGACAGCCCAGTGATGAAACCTGTCACCCTATTGGGTGCTTGCGGGTCTCCTGATATTAATTATATATCTTCGCCCCTATCTTCCTATATAGTAAATAGGTTTGTTGTCTTTTGGAACAGTGTACTTTTCTATATGACAGGTAAATTTGGGAGACCGTGCACTGGATCAGTAATCTCCCTGTCCCTCGTGTGTATTTAATATGGGCTACACTGCCCTGCACTTCTTCGCCCTTATGTAATATTGCAAAAAAGTTTGTGAAAGATTTTTTCTGTAAAACATTCAAAATATTCATGCATTTGAATGCATATCTGCCAGGCAGGACCTTTTTTCAACCAAACAGGATGAAGAATATTAGCCTTTGAAGCCTCTCCTTTAGGCTGCATTATGATATTCTTAAGTGACTTTGCAGGCCTTTCTGAAGAAAGGTGAACATCAACACTTAAGAAGGTATTTTCAGAGAAATGCTCCGGGGTCCCCGAAAGTGGGCGGAACTATTCAGCACTTATGACTATACATGGAAATCCCCTACGAGAGAAAGGAAACTGTCAAACAACAAATCATGTGATACGTGGGAGTTGTGAGGTGGACAGGGCGCCGATCCTGACATTTGAATAACTGCGCCATGGTCCAAAAAACCTTGAAATCAAAAAAAAAATGTACGCAGGAAAAAACTATTGGTGATAATATCAGAACAGTTAGATGTGCAATTAAGGCACCGTCAGCCCATATTTAAATTTCATGATTTTCAGTGAGTGCAAACTTTTGCAGCTATGATGAGATGCAAAGTGTGCCAGGAAAGACATCACAAGGTGACACCGAAGACTGTGTACATTTCATGGAGAGACGAGTGTGTCGGTAAAAGTGCTACTGGTGATACCTTGAGTACGTAAACTGAAATATCACATGGTGCTACAGTACAGTGTGTCAGTTAACATATGACATGATAACAGTGTAAACATCACATGCTGATCAAGGGTTATCCAGTCACGGTGTCACACATGAATGCTATGAACTCAGTACCAACAGAGGCTTCCAAAAGGTGTTCTATCAAGAGCCTGCGATTACAGTCTTTACCTGGTGATATTGTAAAGGGTACGTAATAAAAAAAAAAAATCCCATGGTGATACTTTTAAGAGTGTGCGTATGAAGACATCAGATGATAGTTTGGTGAACATTATGGGCCTCATTACGACCCGTGCGGTCTTTAGATCGCCAGGGTTGCGGCAGTGGTCTGACTGCCACCAGAGCGGCGGTCTGACCGCTTTGGCAGTGGTCTGACCACCACATTATGACTGTGGCGGTTGCGCCACGGTTGGACTGCCAAAACAGCCGGTTTACCTCCACAGGAGGGAGTGGCGGTGCTGGCGGTCCTAATACTCCAGGGCAGTGCTGCAATTAGCCGCCCTCGGGATTAGGACCCCCCTCTCCACCAGCTTTTACATGGTGGTAGCACCGCCATGTAAAGGCTGGCGGAGACAGGGTGCAGAGTGCCCTGGGGGGGTCCTACACTGCCCATGCACCTGCAATGGGCAGTGCAGGTGCCCCCATGACCAACCCTGTCACGCTGCTCACTGTTTTCTTTGGAGTGTATGAATAGGGCGACGGGTGCTGGTGCACCCTATGCACCACACCATTGCCGCCAGCTCAATTATGAGCCACCGTCAATGTGGGGGGCTGTTTCCCACTTGGCCAGCGGGTGGAAACTCTGTTTCTGCCTCTGACCCAGCAGGAAACTCTTAATGGTGTCCACTTGAATGCGGCCGCACTGGTGGCATACCGACTGCAGGAGTTTGGCGGACGGGTTTTTCCGTCCGCCATACTCATAATGGCCCCCTATGTCTGTAAAGACATCATATGATGCAGTGAAGAACAGACAGTGGTACGGCGAAGAGTCAATAAAAACGTCATATAGTGATATGAGGAAGAGTGTCCTTTTTTAATACGTCACACAGTGACACTGCGCATGTAGAGTGTTTTAATAAAAGCTGTCCAACAGAGACGAGCTAGAGTGTGCCAGTAGAGACGTCATCCGGTGGTGCAAGATCAGATGTCATCTCAATACCTGCCATCTTTTGACCTCCCTCATCTGTGCCTCCTGGGTGTTGCTGTATATTAATGTTTTTATTTATTTTTGGGTTTCACTCTCTCTCTGTTGTGGTAGCTCACGGGCTCGTGGATACTTTAAGAGGCAGAAGCTTGGCTCATGTAATATTTATGCGCATAAACCAAGTGGAGTGAAAAGCCTCCGCATTGCATGTGGCCTCTTTTTCCAGGACCGCGAACAATCAGCCGCGTTATTCCCCCGGCGCCCTGCCGCGGGGGAAACTTGATCGAAAAAGCTGCTCTAATTTGGGAATCTAAATCTAGTGATCGCGCCAATTTGCATGTGACAAAATTAAAAATCTGGATCAGACCCTTAGAGGTGTTATTTGGAGCAATTAAGCAAGATCAAACAAAGTCTCCCTCGTATTCCCCAAATACACTGTGTGGATATGTGTAAAGTGGCTGCGCACAATAAGATGCAATTAAGGCCATGAGCAGGCTTTGGGGAGGAACTGAAACTAAATCCTTTCTCCAGTGATAAATAAGTCAGCTTTAATTTTTACAACACACAGTCCACTCTTGCTGTCTCTGTCCCGTTATAATATGTAGTAAATATGATTCAAGAACAAAAATGAACAAAAAACGGCAAATCGAATAATATATACCTTTAATAAACCCCAAATTAAACACATAAAAGAAAATTGGTACCATATTCTCTATGAACAAAGAAGTTGTGAATCTACACAGAAAATAATACAGTTACAGTCCATGGACAGTATTGTTTTCATACATTAATGCCTACCCATTGATACACATGCTATAGTTACAAAAACACAGAAGAAAAATTAATTGTATTGTCTATAAACAGACAAAACACAAGTGCATCACTAAAGCAATTCATGTGCATTGTGGTATGTCAGTCCATGACCTGTAAGCAAAACAGGAAAACATACTGACAAAAAATAAATCTTAATAACTAGTAGTTGTTTCAGAATCTAGTTGTTCACAATGCAGAATACTTATTGCTAAAATGCCTTTTTGAGGACATGTGTTTTACATCAGAATTAGAACACAGCAAGCAGGTTTATATGTCTACATACATTTTACACAAAGTTCAAAAGCAAGTGACAATTAGCAGTACATATTATGACAAGGTAGTATTCAATATATCACTTTTCAGCCAAGATTGTCAGCCATAGTTAATGTCATGATATGTATGGCCACTTAAAAACCCACACAAGTGGAGTGCTGGTGACAAGAGAGTGAGTGGCAATAATGCTGTCAAAATGCATCATTGAGTCAAACAGTCGCACAGTCTATAGTGAGATCATTCAATCAAGAAAGACTCTCAGGTGTTCATTACGACCCTGGCGGTCCATGGACCGCCACAGCGGAGGATGCGGGCTCGGCGGTGTGGACCGGCATATTATGAGCACGGCGGTGTGGCTGCTGCCAAACAGCCACAGCGCTGCCAGGCCCGCTGGTGCGGGTGGACCACCGCAGCCGGGAAGGCCTACTCCAGCCTGGCGGCACACCCAACACTGCCGGCCGTATTACGAGCCTGCTTACCACCAGGGTTTTTGTGGCGGTCGTCCCGCCACGAAAACCGTGGTGGTAATGCACCAGGTGATAGAAATATACATTCCTGTCGCCCCCACACACACACACTCACACCTCCACACACCCGTACAGACACACACATGCACACACACGCACACCCTACACACATGCACGGCAGGCACACACACTCCCCCCCTGACAGTTGTCCCACCTACCTAGGAGGCCCACACTCTACCCCACATTGAGGGGGTCATCTGGGTGGGTGAGATATCGACAGTGAGGGCCTGACAGTCCCCATCAGCGAAGATCATCATGGGCCCCAGTCCCCCATTGCTGCAACGCGTTCTGATCGGATAGTGCGAATCGCCACAGGTTCACCGCAGTGCAGGGTCCGCCGTGCCCAAAAGGTGGCAATTAATATGGCGGTCGGTGTCGTGGAGGTCATGCTGACCCTCATGGTGGAACCATCTCTCTCACGCCTTTATTCGCCCTGGCAGTGTCGAATTTCGGGCTGTTTTGCGGTGGACTCCTCTTCGTGACTCGTAATACGGAGGTCACTGTACCGCCACCACTGGAGGTCTGGTGGCGGTTTTTCGCACAGCGGTCTGGACCAAAAACCACAGATCTTGTAATGAGGACCTCAGGCTCTCATTCCACTCTTTTTGCACAGATTGAAATATCTTGGTATCACAGGCTGGGCGTTAAAATAGTTATCCTTGTTTTCAACCAACAGAAGCTTCCAAGTTAGCGAAGTGTGCTGCCACTCCAGCATTCATCAAATAAAATGTGGGGTACCGCAGGGATCTTCCCTTAGCCTTATAGTTTTTAATATTTATGTTCGACCCCTATCTGACATTATATGCTCACTAAGTTTTACAATGGTATCACATGCAGCAAATTCCCAGCTTATTGACTCCCTTTCTCCCAACATCAGCTCCATTTCCCAAAAACTAAATACCTGCATAGAGCAAGTTCATAATTGGATGGCGACGAGCTGCTTAAAGTTAAACGGGGACAAGATAGAGGAGGTGGTAGTTGGCAACAACCCCTCCCTTTGGGAACAACTTTCCTGGCCTCCATCCCTGAGTGACTGCCCACTGCCCAAATCCAGAAGTGAAAAGTCTGGGTATTATATTGGACAATCAACTGACCATGGCCTCACACGCTAAAAAGGTAGCAGCTTGCTGTTTTGGCCTTCTCAGAGCTCTGCGGAAAATGGCTTCCCTGGTATGTTCGTAGAACAGTGGTTCAGGGCATGATATTGTCCCACCTTGATTTGGCAACACTTTGTATTTAGGCTGTCCACTATATGTAATCAACAAACCTCAAACCATTCAGAATGCAGCTGCCAAAACATTATTGGGCTTTCCTAAGTCTCAATCTGCTTGTTCAGCACTTAACACTTTGCACTGGCTACCAATAAACGAAATCATTCAATATAAGGCAATCTGCATCGCTCATCGTGCCAAATATAAAGCAGGGCTATGTAGCCTTCATCACCTGATTGACCCGTATCCGGCTAATGGAGATTTGACGTCAGCCAAATGAGGCCTCCTTACCATCCCAGGAATCAAGCGAACTAGAGGGGGTGGCCACTCACATGCTGATCTTGCTTTAAAACTGTGGAATACCCTACCTGTCCGCCTTACATTTAATGATAACTTGTCCAGTTTCAGAAAACATCTGAAAACCTTCCTTTATGACTAGATAGTATTTTTCTATATTGGCTGTTAGCACTCGGAAGCCTTCGCAGGGAAATAATAACCTGTACATCAACAGTATGAATCTCGGAATTCACAACTCAGCCTTTCATCCTTCAACTGTTGGTAAATTGAGTACCATTAAACTGACTAGTACTATTATCTTTGAATTAAAGTACTTAGAAATAGCAAATATATAGTATGAAGCACTGTATAAACCAAAGTGTTGGCATTTTTACTAATGGACTGGTATGTTTATAAAAAGATTGATAAAGAATATGTCATGAAATGTATGCCTCTGATTCCACACTGCACTATGGCAAATGCCTTATGTTGATTTCCACTTAAGTAGACAAAAAGGTGATAGATGGAATGCTTGCATTAATCTCAGCCACCGGTCATTACAAGGGCCGCACCAAGTCCATAGTTATTTTGCCCACCATGCCACCTCAGTTTGGACCCAAGCATATGCTAATCAGCCTTGTCAGTGCTCCAATAGTAACAGTCCAGCCAGGTTCTCCATGAACCAGAGCACAGGCAACTCAGGACCGATTCCGCCCTCATTATGGATTCACTGTTGGGTGCAGCTTGGTTCAAGTGTAAACTAGTTATCTACATTCTAATGGTCATGTTGGGAAGGCACTGAAACACTATTTACCTTTTTTTCTTACTTTTGTATTTATGGAAAACTCAACATATAATTAGAAAGAAACACATTTAGTTATTCCACACCCATGCTACACAGAGGGCCTCATTACGAGTCTGGCTGTCCATGGACCGTCAGACTCGTGGTGCTGCTTGGACCACCACCGACAGGAGTGGTCTGACCGCCATATTATGACCGTGGCGGAGCCGCCATGGTCTGGCACCAGCATCGCCAGGTTGCCGCCAGCCAATGACCTGGCAGTGTCGGCGGTCTCAATCCACCAGGGCAGTGCTGCCCTCCGGATTACGACCCACGTTTCCGCCAGCCTTTTCATGGCAGTCCCACTACCATGCAAAGGCTGTTGGAAAAGGGGTGCCAGGGGCCCCATGGGAGCTCCTGCATTGCCCATGCACTTGGCATGGGCAGTACAGGGGCCCCCACGGGCAGCGCCATCGCTCTTTTCACTGCCCGAATTATGGGCAGTGAAAAGTGAGACAGGTGCTGTCGCACCGGACGTAGTGCAACATTGCCGCCGGCTCTATTACGAGCTGGCGTCAATGTTGTGGTGTGTTTCCTGCCGGCCCAAAAGGAAACTCGTAAAAGGTACCGCAGAGGGACTGCTGCATATGCGGTCATCCCGACTCAGGACTTTGGTGGGCAGCCTCCGTCGCCTGCCAAAGTCATAATGAGGGGCCGAGTGTTGTACCTTGGAGAGCAGGTAGTCCTAGATATTTACAAATATTTAATAATAACTCAAAAGTATTACTATTCATTTAAGGAAAATAATAAATAATAATAATATATACATAAATATATAGTAATACAATAATATATAGTACATATATACATTATTCATAAATACTACCGACTGTTTTAATGCAATTAAAATGGCCTGGGAGTAGATAAATAAACAAAAACAAAGATGAAATTAAAATAGAATAGATACATAGATAGATAGATAGATAGATAGATAGATAGATAGATAGATAGATAGATAGATAGATAGATAGATTTGGGGATGTAACCATCATTAGTAAATAATAATGGGGCTGATTGGGTGTTTACCCTCCACAAAAAATGGAGAATAGGGGATTTAGAGCCATCGAAAGAAAAAATATAAAACAGTAACCTCCAAAAAACAACGATTTTATATATATATATATATATATATATATATATATATACACACATGTTCCATACAAACAGTTTCGGTGCAACTCACATTTATTTAACGTGAGAAATAAATGTGGGTTGTACCAAACTGACTCTTCATGGGACGACTCATTTGTTTGGATTGTGCATTTATCTGTTACTGAGGGTGGTTCTCTCACCTCCTTGTATCCTTGTAAATAAGCCATTTGAAAGTGAGTGAGTATATACATATGTACATATATATACATACATATATATATATATATATATATATATATATATACACACACACTCACACACACATAGAACTCACAGACATATGTATATATATATGTACATATATTCATATATTATTATACATATATATATATATATATATATATATATATATATATATATAAAACATATATATTTATGTTTATGCACATGTGGTATAGATACATATATGTGCGTGGTGGGGTGTGGGTCTGAATGTGAAAATATTGCCCTTTCAGGCATGGAGTGCTGCATAAATTATGAAACAGGGAGCAGGGAACTCTGGGTAAGTACCAAGTTTAAGGGGAAAGCAGTTCCCTTATATGGGGCATTCTACACACCACCAACACTCCAAATCTAGTCACCTCAAATGTTTGTTTTTCTGTTGTTTCTAGTAAAGTTTTTAATCAGAGAATTAACAACTGCCTTCCATGCCTAGCTCAAAAACGACAAAAGCCTTTTACCACTCCAGGAACATCCTTTGGATTGGTAAAATATCATCCAGGACAACCTGAAAGTAATAAAAGTAAGCCTTCAAACATGTGTTTTGCTCTTAATAGAGCCTTGTAACAGAGGTGTACGTTTGTCAGTGGTGCTGTAGATTGTTCCATATAAAGGTCCGCCTCTTACTTGGGAACTATCCATGGTTTACTGCTCTCTTTATCATAATTTATGGTTTAAATTTATAAGCATGAAAGGGTATTGTTTTCATTGAGATATATATATATATTTATATTATTATACACATATATATAAATGTGCACAGCTAACTAAGTCGTGTTACGACATAACAATATAAATTATGTAATTTTAAGTGAAGGAGACCCACTGGCATTGTCAAAGGGTCAGAATACCTGAAATATAAAAAATGGCGGGTCTATTGACTTTATCAGGGGGTCAGCACATCAACACATATAAAGCAAACTTATTGGCTTTGTCAAAAAGTCATCAATAAGTAATCAAATGTATATTTTATAAATTCAAACATTGCAATGTTTAACAACAGTGATTGTCACAACATATTTTCAATTAAGCATTAGTTTAAGTTTTCTTTTAAATGTCTTTAAGTCTTTTTTAAACATTTTTCAGGGCACAAAGTACAGCCATAGACCCAACCGCAAGAAATCTCTACACTCCAGATGAAGAACATGCAGCTCCATCCTGACATACTTTAAAAATTTGGCAAGCTTTCCTAGAGTCATTGATTCAATGACCCAGGAAACGTACTGTGTTTTTTTGATGATTTTTGTCGGCTGCTGTGCTCCACATAGCCCCCCATAGTAACAAAATGCTTGGTAGTGCCCCTGCCCCCTTTAGGGATCCGAAAATATTATTAATAAGCCTTTTTCAGGGCATTATGGGGTGCTCCTCCTACAGATCAGTGAATAATGAGTGTCTCTTGCCATTCATGTATTAATTTTTTTCTTTAGTTGTTTTTTTTGGGTGCCCACTCAGGACACCCAAACTATATGTTTCATACTTAGGGGCTGTGGGGGGATTCCTAAGGCCCCCATTGCCCCTGCTGGCTCACCAGCTAGCACACATAGTGGGCGACAGAGAGATCAGCTACTATTTTAAAGTGGATGCCCTGGTGCCCACTCACTGAGGGCCGCTGTGGGTGTCCCAAGGCCCCTGCGACCCCTGTGACCCGTGCTGGCTCCCCGCTGGACCCCTTCATGCTGGTGGGAGCTGACTTCGTTCCTTTGCTCTTGTCCAGGGGAGGATAGCTGCTTTCGTCTCTGCTCCCACTGAGTGGGAGCAAAGATGTGATCGCTTCCTGGGAGAGTGCGGTGGGGAACAAAGTTTACATTCCCTGCCTGCACCCTCCCAGGCAGGGAGCTCAGCAGTGTCTCAGTGAATGGGGTCCCCAGAACACTGCTCTGAGTGGGCCCTTGGGGATTGGCTCTCAGGGCCAGTCTGTGTCTCACGACCGCCAGCCTCCTAATGAGGCCCTCGGTGCGTGGCTTGTTAAAATAGATAAATGAGGGCAGCAAAGGAATTCAGAACAAAATATGAAGCCTTTTGTTTCTATCTCCTTTGATGTAACACGCCAAAAGCATTTAATTCCTCTGAAAGCAGGAAAACATATGAACATATATCAACATTATAAGCACCAAATACATTATTTGTGCGGGAAAACTGCCAACTTTAATGATTGAATGAAAACTCCAGCATAACAAAAGAAGAAGCATTAAATGAAAAACAAGTTTATCGTTCTTCTGAAAGAAAATAAAACGTATTCTTTTTATTTTAACTGGCACGTGACCTTGGTTTTCAGTGATGGGGACATAGAATCCAGTGATAGATGTGTTTATTTAACTTGGGAATTCTCTTTTTTTTTACATGTCCCTTGGAACTGTCAGGCACAAATCTGCAGTCTAAATATAACTAATGATTATTTCACATTTATCTTTTGATTTAAAACAAGTCAAAATATTTTCTAGTCACATGTTAATTTCTGCCAGAATAAATGAGAACACTGTCAAGCCATGCAGGAGTGACGTATTACTCAGAGGAAGATGGACCGCTATGACAGATGAAGACTGTTCATCCAGTCCACCCCTTTCATGCCTGTTCATTGTATACAGGCTAGACATGGTCTTGGCATGTGCCTCTGACTTATCAGTACTTTTCTCACAGAAGCGCGTTGTGAAATTATAATCCTCAACTATAGCCATATTTGCAACAACCACTTACTAATCCATTGGGGATGCTCAGATGTCCCATCCACGGTATATACATGACTGGGGATGCTCCAAGTGGCGACCTAACCCTTAGTAATTCTTGGAGGTTGAAGGGTCAGTCTCTAGTCAGCAAGAAAAATAAGTCTGGTGACAGACACAGTACCTGTGAGGTAGCCTTGAAAGCTGTCATGAGCTCCCAATATTTTTTTTGTCACGCTTCTCCTTATTATTACACTTCAACAACTGTTTGTTGACACTCACGTTTTCCTCTGTCCCGATTATAGGTCCTTAAGTACAAAGAATCAATTTGGTATGAGTGGTCGCATATTGCTCACCAAATTTTAACAAATTATTTTTGATTTTGCGAACCGACTTATGTGCTAATAGGTCAGTTCACAAAACACAGAATTGTATTTCATCAATACTCATGATGTAGGTCACAGATTGTAACCTACTATGATCAGCAAGAATCACAGGGATGTTGGCATGCTGGGTCACCAGCCCACCATGTCTGTGGTTTTACTTTAAAAAAAGCAACATTATATATATATATATATATATATATATATATATATATATATATATATATATTGTTTTAATGTAGCCCTTTTTCCTTAGAGAAAATGAGGTGCCTTTAGTAAATAATTGGAAGTTTACACACATTTTTTATAAGAATAGACAGTGGGCCTCAAAAAAACACTTTTGTCAACATTCACGAAGGGGAACGGGCCTCTTGGGGACCCCTTCCTGTTTACAAATATGTTACTATCTCCTTTGAGTTGATGGTAAAATATTAATGTTTTGCCGTCTGATTTTGGTTGCAAAACATTAATTTACTCCTTAAGGAACTGGTTATATTGAAAATACTCCTTAAACCCGGCCCTTCCAAATACCAATCGCTCATTGTTTCCTAAACCCATTAAACAATTCGGAAAATCTTTTCTGATTAATTGTGTTTAGCACATTTCAAAAAGTGCTTGAGTGGTTGCAAACCCTCAAGTTTACCGTATCCAAGGGTTTGCTACTGTCAAAACACTTTGTATATGATGTGCATCAATCAATCAATCAATCAATCAGGATTTATAAAGTGGCAAGTCACCCATGAGGGTTTCAAGGTGCTGCATTATTTATTTTGCAAAGTTTATAAAGATTAAGTAGATATGAAGCCTTGATCTGCTCATCTGATAATCTCTCTGTCAAACCCCTGGGCTTTCCCAATGTTTATTTTACAAACAGGTGCATTTCATTGTAGTCTGTAGTCCTAGTGGTCTAGTTTTACTATCGTGAATAATATAATATGAAATGATAAATAATAATCATACCCTTTTTAAAATTGTAATTTATATCACAATATATCAAATACAATTTATGCTAACTTGTTAAAAGGGAAACTCATCGGACCAGCGGGAGAGAGCAGCACAAAAATGATGAATGCTTTGTACACTATGGGGCTGACTAGAGTTTGAAGACCCACCCACTTCCTTTAGTTGGGGAGAATTTAAGTATGTCAGCGACAGACAACTCTGTCTCCACTGTTGACATAGGCTGACATACTCCTCCAATAGTCCGACAAGCCATCAGTCTGCCTACCCCATTTAGAGGTGGGACGGACAACTGTCCAGTTTATACTTTCACACATCCCCACCTAAAATGTGGCAGTAATTGAAAGTGACATCATTTTAATGACCTGCATGAGATGGGGGGTCACTGT
Source organism: Pleurodeles waltl (assembly GCF_031143425.1). Lineage (NCBI taxonomy): Eukaryota > Metazoa > Chordata > Amphibia > Caudata > Salamandridae > Pleurodeles > Pleurodeles waltl. Next base: position 1,144,255,077 of record NC_090448.1, read on the forward strand.
TTTTTTAAAATGTTGTTTTTGAAAATAAAAAAAGATAATGAAAGTGTGCCGTAGAGGAACCGCCGTGACAGTGGTTCCTGCCAATGTAAGAGATGTGTGCTGATGTAGCGGACATCTTTAAACCCGGAGAACGTTATTTTTTTTTGTTTTACTCTGTCACCCTGATGGAGTAAATACTGTACAACACAATCTAAGACAGCCCCTAAATTCAGCAAGATCACACAATTTCACAATGCTGTTTACGGGACACCCTGAGGAATGTCATACAAAATTTTCTGAAGAACAGGAGTAGGGATTCTACAGATATTAAAACATCTCAGCTGTATATTAGGTTTGTTTCGGAATAGCAGCCAAAAGTCTGCTTGGAGGCAGAATTATGTCACTAAATAGATTTTACATCCAACAGACCATTTGGTTGTCATCTCAGCCAAAACTATTTCCAGAGTATCTTGCAAAATGGAAGACATACATTAGCATCCTGGGTCAATACAGTGCAGCGCGTTGACAAAACCTAGCCACTAATATATATTTATCCTTTCATTTTTTTAGTAATCAATAGTAAGTGCATCAGATGAACAGAGAGAATGGCTTAAACATGCTTATCTACAGGACCCAAGATCAATCAACAAAGCCCAGATGATCAATCACATGGAAGCCGCATTATCAGCTTGAGAGACTCCTGAAGTGCGCTGTGTGCATTTTTTCCCCTAACATTATCATATTTTTTTTAAATAAACACAGACGTGGCTCGAATAGAGCTGCAGCAGTAAACTCCACTGTAGGTAGCCAAAGCCGGTGACATTTGAGTGGATTCAGATCTCTGGGGATCTTCAGAAATATTACACTTTAGCATCAACAGGAAGTGGTGCAAACCACACACACATTACCTCGATCCCCTGCCATTGTTCCACAATCATCGACAAACTATGGCTACTCGTGGTTAGGGCGTGATCAGCAATGAAGGATGATGGGTTTTATCAGCACGCCGGTCCAGAGCCCGACCACTACATCCATCAGTGAGGCCAGTGCCTTGAAACGCCTCAAACAATCCGATGAGTTTAGAACAGAAAATGTGTCAGAGATGATGTGGAAGTGCATATGGTCTAGTGGCCAAGTTGTTGATAGAGACTTCTGATCTCAGCTACACCAAAGAAAATTCCAGGCAGGTCATGTAAGCTTCCTCTGCCCACAAATTGTATAGTGCAAATGAAAACACAGACAATATAAACCAATTCTGTATCATACGTCCCCATTCAATACAGATGTCCTTTTTAACTAATGCATAATGTTTTATCTATCTATCTATATATACAAATATATATATATATATATATATATATATATATAGATATAGACGTCTATATATATGTACATACACATATACATATAAATATATAAATACATATACACACATACGTATATAAATATACATATATGTGTACTGTCGAAATAATGAGATGGAGGTGGTCACATACATCTACAAAATAATAGCTCAAAGGGTTAACAGGTTATGACATACCATAAAGATTAACAAAGGTATTTTCAATGCTACATAGAGAACAGAACCTGAAAGAAGGAAGCAGAAGCAGCCAATAAGAGAACAATATTTAAATGATAAAGGGAAGCAGATAGAAACAGTGTTTTAAGTGGACCATTGTGCAATGCTCTGATGTCACAGTGGTTTTAATGGGTTCTGATGCATGCACCAAGAAGCTTTAGCAGCCATGGTGGACAACATTGTAAGCATGCTGGTTAAATTGTAGGGGTCACCTTCCTTCTCAATCCTTCCATAAGGGCCAAGGAAAATGTTGGTCTTGAGCAGGAGATGTGGGCTAATGGAAACGAGAATCGAATCCCACCTTTGGCGTGTCAATAAAATGTATTTGATTCTGGCAAAATAAAGTTTTTATTGCTACTGAATCTGTCATGATAGTTAATGCATGTTGTTACAGTTACTGTATTGTTATATGGGGTTCTCATATACATGCATTAGCACAAGTAACTGGATTCCAAGTCAAGTAATTACTATAATGCAGCAACAGTGGGTTACAAATCTTGTAACTTATTTTTGCAACACCATGAAGGAATTCCAGTCTGCTTTGGCTGGGGTCTGTGAGAGCCTGTCGGAGAAGCACTGGAGAGCAGGGAACATAGCTTCTTGAGATGAGGGAAGGCACAGAGCGTAGGGGTGGATGGCAGGACGCCATTTTCTTTTTATTTCTATTTGAGATAGGGAGGAGAGGCAACACCAGCTGAGCATAGCAGGAATCTCGGTATCGTCCTGGACAGCAAATTCACCATGAGTCCCAAGTCAACCTAGTGTGGTCCTGCTGCTTCTTCACCCTGCGCATGTTACAGAAAATGTTCAAGCGGCTTCCCCAAAATGCACAACGTATCATCCCCCAAGCACTCGTAACCAGTCGAGTGGACTGCGGAAACACATTTATGTGGGAATCGAAGCCCACCTAGTTCAAAGACTACAGACCATCCAGAACACTGCAGCAAGACTCATCCTGATCCCCCTCATTGCACCCACATCACCCTCACCTAAAAAAACTCCACCTGCTCCCGGCTCAGAAGAGATCCCGGTTCAAGCTCCTCCGCCACGAGTCCAAGGGTCTGCGTGATTCTGGATCTGCCTACATCAACCACTGCCTTAGAATCCACAAAGCCTCCAGACCGTCTGTCTGCCTCCCTTCTGCTGGCCAATACCCCCCGCATACACCAGAGCAGGAGGACGCTCCCTCGCCTACCTTGCAGCCAAATCCTGGAACGGTCTCCCCAGCCATCTCAAGACCTCCCCTACTCCACAGAAGTCCCATACAACTCTGAAAACCTGGTTCTTCGACTGAGACCCTGGACCCTAAGAGTGTTTATATGCAGTCATGGGTGACAAGACACGCTCTACAAGTCAACTGATTGATGGATTGATTGATTGATTGATTGCCCCTGCGCAGCAGTTGAAAGCAGGAGAGATAATCTTGTGGTGCATAGATCACCTAAACATTTAAATGGATACAAGTTAATTACGGGGATGATTTTCACCTTTGGGTTCTAAGTGGCATCATATGCCACTCATAACCCATTGGTGAAAAATATCTCCTTAATTCACTGTTACTCATCTACCATTCTATATATGGAAAAGGCGTTGGCGATCCAGCAATAACTTTATTATTATAGTCATATCTCTCAATAGTGAGACTCCTTGGGTATATGTTAACATTATTTAGATTAGGATGGCACATCCCAGGTACCTAGTCACATTTTCTGATGCCACTGTGTCAAAACATAATAACATATCTCGAGCCTTTCTTGATGATGAGAATACAATTTTGTAGTGCTGTACTACATCTAAATTCTCTAGATATGGGAACAACATCTTGGCACATTTGGAGAAAAAGGCAACATTTTGTTAAATAGCATTCCCCTTATATCATGCGATAGCTTTTCGTTACCTCCTGAATCCTGCAAGGACATCTAGTGATGGTCGATGGTATTGCATCCTCGCCACTCTATCTAAAATAACATATGTAACTGAAACATTTTACAGAGGTTTAGTTTATAAACCTAACAGTCTCTTTATTATAGTGGCACCAGGACTGCTCATTTACATTGCTGGATGAAAATACAGCTACCTCTTACTTTTTATCAGTACAGACACACAACGGTACATGTCTAGCAACGGCGCAACAGCACCACTATATTTAAGGTTATGTTACATTTGCAAAAGGGGATTCAAAATCCATTTTGTGCTGTAAAGTTTGAAACATTTGATTAACTTTTTTTTTAAAGTCCAAGAGCATCCTGGGAAGCACCTACGGTTAAATGTGGGAAGAGAGCTCTGACCAAGGAGTTGATAGTTAAAACATATTTTTGAAGTTAGATTGTGAGTACTAATTTAACATGAGCTTCTTTGTATAAACCCTTAAGGCACAAATATCTCAAAATGCTGCTTATCTAATTTCAAAAAAATTGACATGCACTTATAATTATTTGGACCATGTGTGCAGTTAAAAATTGAGACAACTGTCCCTGTCATTTTTGAAAAAATACTAAACATGCTCAAGACTAACTTAGGTGAGGCCAGAACAAAGTCAGATTCAATGAGCACCCGGAAAATAATGTAATCCACAAAGCCCTTAACAATAAAAGTATCATTAAGTATACATTATTTATCTGGAACACATGGATCTGAACCAAAACAAATATGAATTCACTCTGATCAACATGCATTTGGGCAAACAGATGTAGGTCCTTTCAAACCAATGTACATTTGCCCCAGCAAACTACAATGAAACATAGTAATTAATGTATAATCACACCAACAAGTGTATAAAGAGTATATGCTACTAAACACATATAACGTTTTCACTTTATCACCACATCATACTCATTGGAGCTAATGAAATATGAACAAAATGAGAGCACTAAAATAATATGGGAAACAGAAATAGTTGGAATACGCCTCACAGTGCTCTGACACTGTCATTCACGTAATGCAACGTTCTAAAGATATATAGCTCAAATGTGCTGACATGCAACACAAAATGTACCTTTAAAACATGTCATAGTGCTATAGAAAACTCTTATTTGTATTTTTATAATTGTTATTTAAAAAAAAACATTACTGCGGTATTTCAGTATTTTGAGCCAACAGCTTTCAACATGGACGACTTAATATTTATTCCCAGACTGTTTACGTAGCTCATGTCTTTGCTGGTTATTTTGAAAGTAAAGCAGTAAGGCACAGACCATGGCACAGGCCCCAGTGAACTTTAAAAAATACCTAGGGCCTGATTACGATCGCAGTGGCGGTCAGGGCTGCTGCTGCTGTGGCGGTCCGACCTACATTTTACAACCCTGGCAGTACCGCCGTCTCTGCCGGGATTGGTGATCCCGGCGGTTGGTGCAGGTCGCAATCAGCCAGGGCGGCGCTGCATGCCATGAAAAGGTTGGCAGAGAACAGGTGCAGGGGGCCACAGGGGGGACCCCTGCACTGCCTATGCACTTCGCATGGGCAGTGCAAGGGGTCCCCCTGCCCAGCACCCTCGCAATGCTCACTGCCTGCTGTATTTCTTCAGTCTTGATCAAATAAAGGAAACCCCTAGTATTTCTTCACTGTCTATGAAAACAAAGAAAAGTGTCTGGCCATCATTAAGTTCTGCCCAAGGATCACTGGCCTTCAGAAAAACCAGAAGATAAAGCCACAGATGGGGCAAGTGTCTGACTCAGTATCATCTCTACTGGCTTAAATGAGAACAAAGGAAGATCACAAAGGCCCTGATTATGAGTTTGGTGGGCGGCAGAGGCCGTCCGCCAAATTCATATCGCCACCTGACCGCCAGTGCGGCCAGAAAACCGCCGGCTCTCTTACGAGTTCACCGCAGGGCCGGTGGGCGAAAACAGCGTTTCCACCCGCCGGCCCTGCGGTGAACAGGGCCTTAACATTGACTACAATTATGAGTCGGCAGCAATGTGGCGGTGCGCTGGGTGCAGCAGCACCCGTCGCGCTTTCCACTGCTGTGTAATTTGGGCAGTGGAAAGTGCAACGGGGCTGTCCATGGTGGCCCCTGCACTGCCCATGCCAAGTGCATGGGCAGTGCAGGGGCCCCCAGGGGGTCCCCGATGTCCTCATTCTACCAGCATTTCCATGGCAAAACAAAGTAAGATTCACAGAAAGTATTTGGAAGTAGATACTTTCTGCAATATTTAACCCAAACTTGAACATGAATGTGCCATCTCCGAGCTGTTTTGTGTTTCTCATTGAGGTTTTTAATTCACTGGGTAGCATTCTAATCTATTTTAATGCTGGAGACCAAGCGGGGTATATTTGCAAAGAAGAGGTAGGGTATGAAGCAGAAAGGATGAGTTATGTAGTTAGGTCAGAGTCTGCAGAGGAAGAGCATTTTTATTTCAGTAACAACTGGCATCTTTTGACAAATCTACACAAAACATTTCAATGAAAGGGCTCATTCACCTCGGCTCCTTCATGGAAAGTTTTGGCCTGAACCATCCAGGAGGGGCCAAGAAAAGGGGGATTCCCAAAGGATGTGATTTCCCATGTTAACTCCCAAAGGAAACTCTGCTGTCCGATACTGGAGAAAATGGCTGAATTAAGAATTTGAGTGAGTTCTTTCTTATGTGGCTTTACCCTGTGAAAAATGCTGACACTCCCCTGGGAGTTGGGAAACCATTCTCCAAAAGAATGACACCATTTTTGGCAACGATTACAACTTTACTCAGAAAGCATGCTTTTTTGTGATTTTGTGTAAATCCTCTCAGCCATTTTTTACAGATTGGAGTTTAAACATGGGCTTGTTTTGGGCATTAAAGGGTTAAAAAGTTTGTATAGCTGGACTGTTGGTGTCAAGATATGCTCAGATTTGCAATGAAAAGAGGACTAGTCATTCCTGCACAACATGAACAATATGCTGCAGGAGGACTCTGAGACATAGTCCCTGCATCCTGGATATTAATTTTAAAATATAGGGGGCAGGATGAGCACTCATGGATCACCAGGGGCCCATAGGGGTGTTCCAAAGGAACGTCCCCTTGATTGGTTGGCCACAACATGGACAACAATCTGTTGGGACGAAGGGTGATAACAGATCTTAGTCACAATATAAATCATTTGTTGGCAGGGTTATACTCAATTAAGAATTTGAGTGAGTTCTTTCTTAGGTGGTATTACCCTGTGAAAAATGCTGACACTCCCCTGGGACGTGGGGAACCATGTCAGAAAGAAAGCAACTTTCCAGTGCGTTCCTCATAGAAATTATGGATAGTATTGAAGGTGCTCCAGAAGTTAAAATGCGAGCACATTTGCTATAAGTTCACACTTTCTCCCCCAGCCATGTGAAAATAAAGTCTGATATTCTGAGTAAAACATGTATTTGCAGCAGCAGCAGTTTCTTGATAGTTGATTCCATGTCGGTCCACTGCAGCTTCTTAAAGTTTTCTAATCAAGCTGTAAAGTGCTAGAAGTCTGTTATTATGACAAAACTGTTGCACACTTGAAGCCATCTTGATGCAATCAAAGCTGTAAATGTATAGTATTTTTATAGGAAATGAACAAATGGAGGGGTTCTTTTTGTCATAGAAATTAAGGTTTAGAAACCTTAGAAAGCCCTGTAAAGCTAAAATGAGGGCACATTTTCTATGGGTTCTCAAACATCTTTCTCATTCAGGTCAGTAAATATTCTGACATGCGACTGAAACGTGTTTCCAACACCAGCAGCAGTCTGTCATTTGACTCCCTAATGATTAGTGGGAGCATCACCACAGAGATATAATGAACACTACACCGCAAACATTCTGATTTTATGACAAAAGCCTGGCACTTCTGAACACCATCATGATGGAATCAAAGCTGTAAAGCTGTAATTTCCTACAGAGGATACTGCAGTAAATGAAGAAAATGATGGGTTTATTTTGTCATAGAAATTATGGTTAGGGCTTTGGAAAGTTAAAATGAGGACACATTTTCTAGGAGTTCTCAAAAATTGTCTGCATCCATTTCATGTACTTCCAAGACCAGCAGCAGTCTGCCTGTTAACACCCTAGCAATTAGCTGCAGCATTTCCACAGAGGTATAATCCATGAGTAGAGTGATCATATTTTGAACTGAAGACAGAATTGAGGCATTCCTGAACACCGTTTTGTTGGAGTGGGACCTGTTGAATAGAAAGCGTTTCCTGTGGAACTGACTGGGGTAAATGGACATTGAAATTTTAATGCAGGCATGAAACTAGCAGGTTAAAAAAAATGAGAAATATGGATTTTTATTACTTTGAGGCATAATGTATTTTTAAAGGAGTCTGCATAAGTACAGCATCTCTTTTCCAGATCTGCTTACTTTGCCTACATATATTTTCAGTCGCTTAACAGCTCCCTAATTTTAAAATGGTAACATGTTGGTAGACAAAAAAGCAAAGATTAAAATAACATCATAGTTAGGTGCTAAGACGTTAACTTATGTTTGGTAATACCTCAGAAATTCATAGACAAATCCAATGGTTAAAGCAATGTTGCAGTGAGGTGTTGGAATGAGACTCGAGCTAAAAATAAAAAAAACACTGAATTACACCAGTTATAATTTAGTGAAGTAATAATAACATGTGCCCGCATCATGACCTCACTTTAACCGTAGTTTTTTTCAGTGAGTATTTGCATATATATTCATTCTCATCTTCACAGAAATTATACTTTTCCCTCGGATCCACCCCCCCCTTTACAAAAATAGCTGATTGTGGCATTAACTACATTAGTGAACCCTCCCCGCTGGACTCAGTCTTGTGTGCTCTCTCTTGAATGGCTCCGCAGTGCCAAATGGCCACCGCCCGCCGCGCGGCATCAAGTCATCATTGTACTGTCAGCGCATTGAGGATCTTTTCTTGCCTATAATATAAGCAAATTGCCTTCCCTTTCAAAGAGCACTTGATGGCTTCTATACCTGGGAGCCAGCAATTTCCCTCAAGTATCAGAGAGACCAAAATATATCTCATTTCAGTTTTCCAATTTGCTCTAAATAACGTGTTAACATAATAATGAAATCAGGTTTCTGAGTAGAAAGAGTGTTATCCAAAACATGATTGTTTTGGCCATTCTCTCCTTTATTTTCTCAATCCCTGGCATATCTTTCAGTGCTTGTGAAGGCTATATTTTGGTTGTTGATTGTACTTCAGAATTTCAGATCATTAATGGTTGGATTATTTATTGATAATCTTCATTTCTCATTTACCCCATTTGATTGTAGTATGTCAATTCTAACATGAGTCTCCCTTGCAAGACAAGCAATAATTCAAGGATTGAGGTACAAATATCTCATGGAGGGTAGGTGGGTTGTTAATTTTGAGATGAAGAATGGAGACTCGGAGCAATGAAGATTTCCTGTCACTAATCCGACCCTTTTTTTCTCGTTCCGGGCCACTTGTTAACCCGGTTTCAGAACTAGCTGCCAAGTAGAAGGGGGACCTGTGCAGAGTAGAAGTGGAAAGGAACTGCTAGCCCCTGAAACTGGATGGATAACTTTAAAAAGTTATTTAGCAGGACACTTTACATGTGAACACTGCACCCATGTAGTAACCCTTTCTGGTCTCCTTGAAGTGCCTCCTATTCCTGGAATAGTCCAGGGGACAACCATCCCCTTTGGTGTACCTAATGGATTAGGGGGGAGCTGAGCGGACCTCCCTCCTATGCTGTATAGGGACCCGGGGACCACCACCTCCTCGGGCCAGGAACGGAAATATAGGGGGAGGTGGGCTGTGCCCCCCCCCAGGCTATATATGGCCCCAGGAACCACCACCTATTAGGGCCAGCCATTACAAACTGAAGGAGGCCCTCCTCCTGGAGCCATTAATGAACCTGGGGATCACCACCCCCCAGGCCCAGCTCCCTATCACACAAGGGGCCCACCCACAGGAGGTAGCAGTTTGCTTTTGCTTGATAGGAGCTTTGACAGCCCCGCCAAGTGAGATCAAACTGTAAGACCACGCCCAGGGTGCAGGAAAACTGCTCCCGCTCGCTAAGAGTGGACTTTTTGTTTGTTTTTCTGCCCGCTGTCAAGTGGGTAGGCAAACAGATGAAAAGTTTGCTCCTGCACACAGAGAGCAGCATGTTTAGTTGCTCCCTGTGTGCAGGAGCAATTTCAGTGGGTCTCTGGCCGTACCACATAGATGTTAGTGGTAAGCAATTTCTTCCCGCATTTTACCCAGGTGATGGACAGCTTACTAAAAAGCCCATGAGGCATGTTTCCTACCAATTTTAGAGACAGGTTCTTGAACCAGAGGAATATGAGCAAATCTCCAATTAACAAAGAAGCACTTACTATATTTAATTAAGATAAAATACCCTTGTTTGGTGGAGATTCAACTGTTTGCAGTTTTGCCATCTTCTCCACACCAGGATCTATGTTATTTGCATGAAGACGCTCCAGGAACAATCATATTGCCAAAATTATGGACACACAAGGTCACAGGAGACATTACCTCGGGGTCCTTTATGCAGCTGTAGGTACTACACATTTACCCAACGAGGTAGCACTTACTAATTAACCAGTAGAAAGTACTCCAGTTTGGTAGACATTTTGCTCAAAACTGTGGCGTCTTCTTGGATAAATAAACAGGCCAGAATGCATTCTGGCATCGATGCTCATTTCACACAAATTATACCTCAACACCCCCAGGGTACCTGGGAGGGGTTGGTCGCTGGTCCTGGCCAACATTCGCTACACACGGCCGAATGCGGTATGAGGGGTTGGATGTCTATGGGGGCTTGCCGCAAGGCCATGCATGGTGTGGGTTAGATATCTGTGGGGGGGTGTTGGCTGCAGGGCTTGGCCGTGCATAGCTAAAGTCCATGTGCAGCATGGCTCTAGATGCCTGCGGCCAACCCCCTTTCCACACGGCCAAAGGCTAGGGTGGTTTTTCTGAAGGGCCTGAACACAGGCCAGGCCCTGTGGCCAAACCCCACTGCATATGGCCGAAGGCTGTGAGTGGTGCAGGGTGAGATGCATGCGTGAGGTTGGCTGCAGAGCCTAGCCACAGGCCAGGGCCTGCAGCCAAGTCCTGCTGCGTTAAACAAAGAAATCAAATCAACAATGCTCATTCCAGGCTAGAACAGCCCACAAGGGGTGGGGCGAAAAAACCGTCAAGAGCAGACCGGTAGAATCATAAATCAAAACAAAATTGGTAAATAGAATCGCGCACTCAGGAATTCAGAAAGTGAAGCAAAAGGCTTTTAATCACTACGCGTTTCAGCTGTAAACACAGCCTTGATCACGTGAGTTAAACCACCAATTGAACAAAAGTTAATATATAGCATTCAGTTGCATATATATTCAGTGCTTAATTTGTGCTTGCCTCAACCATTTGCTGCGAGCAAAAGGCACATATGTGAACGACAGAGGAAGGGAAAAATGAAAAAGCATCACAAAGGGAGAAAGCAGAAAGCTGCCAGAGTGAGCTGAATGGGCAGGGAGTGGCTTTAAATGTATTGAAGAGGCCCGAGATGGCTTCAGGATTACGCTGCCTCATTATTCCGTGCTCACACATTTAAATGCAGCAGCTGTGTGTTTTAAGAGGAGGGGTTTGGGCACCAGCATGTTTTTATTTACAAATTAAGCATTGTATATATTCACTGAAAAAAAAACAAAGATTAAAGTGGTGCTATAGGTAGGAGAAAATTTAAGTGACAATGTCACATTCTAGAATAAATAAAAAACACTGACATTCACCAATTATAGTTATCTCAAGTAACTATAACTCCTGCCCTAAGACAAGTATAACTTGCAACCCAGTCATGCACAGTTTTGTCATTAATGATGTAATTTCAAATGTAGCAGTGATGGTAATAATGATGTTATATGACAGTGGATCCCAACCGTTTGACTTCTGTGGACCTCCACTTTATCATTACAGGAACCCGGGGGCCCCCACTGAATCATTATTGGAATCCCTGGACCCCCCACTGAGTCATTACTGGAAGCCAGATTCCCAGGCCTAAACATTGTCAATGATTTGACGGCAAAACAATACACAAAACTACAGAAACAAGCATTCCATCAAACACATACACAAATGATAATGTGTTTTATTTAATTTGCAGACAAATAAAATAAAAAAAATAAAAAGTTTCAATAGGAAGGTGGGAGCTTTTCTCAATTCAATTGAAGCCACATATTGTCTATGCAATATTCCTTTTGAGGCACCAGCGCTGCCTCAACAAATCAATTTGAGAATACTAATTTAATTTTTAGCCTCCAATTTCAAATTCCTTTACATTTACAGTATTTTTCTCTTAATATTAACAACTTTTCTAAGCAGTCACGGACCCCCTGAGGTAGCTTTGTGGACCACCAGGTGTCCCCGGGCCACGGGTTGGGAGCCACTGTTACAGAACGTCCATGAGTGACGTAATATGTGGGTTATTAGTTGTGCATGGTGAGGACCACACAGCGGTGGTATCGAGGAATGTACTTTGATATTTTAAAGTCTTGCCTTGGCCGCCAACCAAATAGTTTTTGTTGGCGCCCCATATATTTGTGGAGAAGTTTGTACGCAACACTGGATGGCATCACGCTGTAGAAGAAGCATCTGGAGTTAGGGTTATTCATCTTCCACTTTTGCAGAGTTTCTGTGTTGTCAGTGCATAAATTACATTTCAGATTGTACTTTCTTATGATGTTCATTAGGGGCTGCACACTTACAATAAAGACTCCAGGATGCGGGGGGAAACCATATTGGGCCCCACAAGCAACTGAAAAGGCTGGGGACTGTAAGTGACCCTAGTTGAATTTGTTCACCTGTATCGTGGAGCAATGAGGTGAACCATCAGATGGCGAGGTCATTCAACCAGGCAACCTGCTGCAGGCTGGACCAAAATACTGCTATCCAGAACTCTGAAGGTCACTAGGGGATCAAGAGGAATCAACAAGCTGATTCTACCCTGATCTACTACTTCCTGAATACTACTTACAAAGTCAAAGATTGCCATATCAGACATACGTTTAGCCTGAAATATGGACGTTTTAATACTTAACATATTGTACTTATCCATGTGAAATCACCCTGCCAGGAGCAGAGAGGCACACACAATCAGCATGCAATGATTAGGATCCAGTGTTAGTTGAGCCACAATTAATTGGATTTTTCGGTAAGGGCTGGGCTATATCTCTTTTAATGCTTGGGGCACTACACCTTCTTCAAGGTGAGGCATTTATAAATGTAATCCCTGAAAAACAGGAGTGCAATTATATAAAGGCAATCCTGGGCTAAGTCATAATCATATTCCATTTCATTAACATGTCTATAATATTGATCTCTCCAAAATGTGAAATAGTTTTCAAAACAACTCTTTTTTGGTCTTGGCTACAGACAGCTTTAGCTGTCTATTAACTAGACTATCTTTCCAATATACTTAGAGTGGACATTGAGACTGTCCATTGCTGTTGGCTGGATGACTTTGCTGCCTATCTCTAACCCCCCCCCCCCCCTATTCTTGTGTTTGTCCCACTAGGAGCATTTTGGTCCACATTGTTCTTATGAAATGAGTTATATCTTCCTCCACTTGATTGAGGGACCTCTCTTTTTAATTTGACCCTCATCAGTCTATGAATGCTGGTGTTTAGTTGCCCTCTGCCCAGCTTGCTGTTTCCCACCGCCCATTCCCTCCTTACTGCCCCAAGAGTGTGTATTGATTGCCTCACCTTTCCTGTCCCTCTCAGCTTTTAGTTTATTTCCTTATATTTTTAATATATCAACCTCCCCACACAGTTCCTCTGTTGCTCCCCTTTCTGCTTTCACCACTGAGTGGTGTTTAAATCCCCTGATCCACCTCCCCGCCCAATCGCATCCATTTAAAAAAACAAAAATTGGGAGGACCTGGTCGCTGCAATTTGTTGCCTGGTTACTCTTTCCTTAAAATGCGCTTTCAGTCACTTTTGTTTATTTATTTTTTAATTTACTGCTCCAAGACAGGAATTTTAAAAAATCTAAATGGTTGCCCCTGTAACACATGCGAAGCGACGCGTAATGACATGCGTGCACCTGCCTTGTGCTGCATGCTTGTGCATATGCCATGATGTATAGCACTCATCATGAAATGGACTCCCTTCAACAGCAAACCCATTACTAGATTGCTGTACATGGGTGTGCATACATTCTCCTGTCATATGCCAGTACATTGGCAAAGCCATTAGCTAAGCCATGTAAAGCCAAGACTTACTAGCTTTGCCAATACTTGTTAAAATTGTTTTATTATTACACAACAATGAAATGGATCAGCAGAGGGCTTGGGATGGTGTATCTGACCTTCGCTTTGCTTCAGGTTACAGGAGAAATTCAACTGAGTTAACAGTGTTTTTGACAAATCTTTATCTCTTTGCCATCCCATCCTCACCAACACTCCCTAATGGAGTAGACATCACTCTGTTACCTGTTCCTGAGAAGGCGCAAGACTGACTGTACAAGGAAAGGCAGATGGTCCAAGGCCTCCTGGGTGCTAGCACACCTGGACATGGAGATATGGGCCCATATTTATACTCTGTTTGCGCCGGATTTGCGTCAACTTTTTTAACGCAAATTCGGAGCAAACTTAAATCCATACAAGTTATGGAGTTTGAGTCATTTTTTGTATGTGAAAACCTAACTTGCGCTAATGACATGCAAGGTAGGCGTTCCCGTGCAAAAAATGACTCTAAGGCATGTGCGCCTTATTTATCCTCTGGTGTCAAAATGAAGCACAGGAGGAGGCGGGCCTTAAAACATGACGCCCAGCTAGATTTGCACTGTTTTTTAATGCCTGGGTCAGGGCAGACATTAAGGGACCTGTGGACTAATTTCCATGGTGGGAGACCATGGAAGCAGTCCACAGATGCCCTTCCCTGCACCCAGGGACCCCCCCTGCCACACTCGCCCACCCCTGGAGGACACCCTTGGATGGGGGGACCCATCCATGCTGAGTGCACGTAAGTATAATTTTTTAAGTGGCATAGGAGGGCCTAACTTGGGCCCCCTTACATGCCACTGTACCCAAAGGCCATGCCCAGGGGACAGACGTCCCCTGTGCATGACCTTTAGGCAGGGGGGCATGACTCCTGTCTTTGCTAACACAGGAGTCATTTCCATGGGGTTGTGCGTCAAACAATGGCACAAGTCAGGTTAGAGCCAATATTTTTGAGTCTAGTATGACTTGCACCATTCTTTGGCGCACAACACCCAGTCTTCCCTTTGCCTCCGCTGCCCGGTTACCGTCATTTATTTTGATGCTAACCAGGCCGCAGCGCCGGCTAACGTCATTCCATAAATAAGGCGCCCGGCTGGCATGTTGGAATGGCGTAAGCCGGCGGTAAACTTTTTGGCGCAAATCTGCCCTAGCGCTGATTTGCGTCAAAAAGTATAAATATGGGCCATAGTGCCTTGGAGAAAGGGAGGTTTCCAGCCTTGAAGAATGAGCATGAGTGTCAACATCAGATTGAGAAACAAGGAGTGCAGCATCTCTCATCAGTGGTCACCCACTCCTGTCAAGCTGTAACCACTGAGTAACAACAGCCTTTCTTTAGCCCTAAATTCTCAGGAGGAAGGGAGGGCAACTGGGCAAGTTTTTGGAAAGAGTCAGGCAGTTTTGCAGAATGTGGGGGATGAGACATGGATCTTCTGGCCCCTCTCTGTCATCTAAGTCTTGGACTTTCGGTACAATGATCATGAATGGATCTGCCTAGACGCACAGTGAGGCCGCATTGTCAGCTCCAATGAGAGAATGCGCATGCTTGCGTGGAGCTCTGTTTACGCATCATTTTGATTGTAGGAGAGGGTCATTGGTACAAATAAGACACGCAATGCTCACATCATGTTTAATTAAATGCAAACCACGCATAATTGAAGTAAATGTTGCTGCAGAGTGCATGAAGGGGAGGAATATGATATTATATAACTGAATCAGCACCAAGCTTGCAAGGAATTCAGTGGCCCAGTTAGCTAAGATCCTGCTAAAGGACAAGCATCTTCACTCTTGAAGATAAGTGTCCTTTTATTCAAGCATGAGAAGCTGTATTATCCCAACAGAAGAGCATCTTTCATACAAACTAAATTTAGCTCCTCTACCCAGTTCTCCTTCTGGCGCTGCACTAGTTCATACCCACGCTGCATGCACATTTTTCATGGGAACAGCTAAACTGATAGCCTTGCACTGCCCTCCCCCACATGAAGGCCACTGGTGACGTCAAAGTCCTAAAGATAAAATATTATACTAAGGCCAAGCGGTCGCCTGTTTCTCAGCGGTCCCTTCAAAATCTACTTTCTGTTGCTTTTTTGGGAAGCTGATATATAGCTTATTTTTCATATTTTTGGACCTGGTGTACACAGTCATTCACCAGTCCCCAATATGGTCTTGAAACTCATACCGAATTGTAATTTGGATGGGGAGTGTTAAGGGCGTTGCTTTCAAGCCGCGACTAGGTGAGGTATCTATCAATGGTTTGCGATTGTATATTGCTCGCAAAACTGTTTAAAATGTGTTTGCAGAACTATTGATCTGTTACCAGCTGCTAAGAGGAGGTGGTAACAGATTCACAAAGGGGAGGGACCCCCTTTCGATTTTTTCCCTTTAGCAGCAGCAGCCCATCTTTAAGGATTGAGCGGCCACGCCCCATGCCTTTTGGACATAAAGAATATCTGTCAGGCTGAACGAAGGTCAGCTAGACAGACACTCTTTCTTTTCAGGTCAGGCTGCCAGAAGCTAGACATGTGCTAAATGCGTAGGCTCCCGGCTGCCCGAGGTAAACTTTGCTGGGCTGACGAGGTCACAGCCCCTGTGGCCGTGACACCCTCAGCTCAGTAAGGGTCCTCGAGGCCCACCACCTCGTGACAAGGGGGGAGCGTCAGTGAAAGCCTTGTGCCTGGGCTCTTCAGGTTTAAGCCCTGAAGTGCCTAGGGCCGAGTGTCTATCACTGACACCTCGTCACAGAGTTGGTGGGGTCAGCAGTCTCTCTGACCCCATCCTACTCTGTGACAAAGTAGGGACTGCTGCCTCCCCTCATTGGCTGAAGATCAGCCAATGAGGGGAGGCAGCAGCCCCAACCTTCTTGGCACCACTGAGGCTTCTCTTCCAGAGAGCTGCAGCAGGTAAATATTGTTTTTAATGACTGTTTGGTGCACGCATGTGTGTATGAATGTATGTGTATTTGTGAGTGAGTGTTGTGAATGAGTGTGTACACCTGTCTGCATGTGAATGCATGGGTGTAAATGAGTGTGCATGGGTGTGTGCACCTCCCTACTCCCTTGAAAGTGTAGCTACTGGCCGCCACTGCCCTTTAGACCCCTTCCTCTCTGGGAATATTGAAAAACAAAATTGAGGGAGTGTCGTCAGAGTTCCATCCATTGGACCACTGCCTACACCAACCCTGAGTGAAACATTTTTTTTTTTTTTAAGATATTTTTTAATATTTACATTTTTCCTTGAAAGGAAACAGGTTGTATTTTTTTTTTAAAAGTTTTCTTTAAACACTATCACAGAAATGTGGTCAGCTGACCTTACTAAACTAGCATCCTAATGATATTGACCAATCACAAGAGATGTAAATTGCATCCTGCTTAATGAATATTAACTAGGAAGGTCACTCTGCGGCCCCTTGCAATTCCGTATATTGTGAAACGTCATATTTGTACATTGGTCAGTTAACAAAATAAGATTGTTGGTGTGCAATTTGTGATCACTTTTTGTGAATGTAATCTACGTCATCAGGCCCCATTTCTATTACAACTTGAGGTGTTTGTGATAAGTCACTAAACATGTTTTAAACTAATAACTTAATAAACATATAAAATAGTGCTATGTTAGGTAGCACATATCCCAAAAGTCTGTAGAAGCTGTATAACCTTATGTAAGAAAATGGCTAGGAAAATGGCTCCCTGTTGCAGTTACCCCCTACTTTTTGCCTGATATTGATGCTGACTTGACTGAGAAGTGTGCTGGGACCCTGCTAACCAGGCCCCAGCACCAGTGTTCCTTCACCTAAAATGTACCATTGTTTCCACAATTGGCACACCCCTGGCACACAGATAAGTCCCTTGTAAAAGGTACCAGTGGTACCAAGGGCCCTGTGACCAGGGAAGGTCCCTAAGGGCTGCAGCATATGTTGTGCCACCCTAAGGGACCCCTCACCTAACACATGCACACTGCCATTGCAGATGGTGTGTATTGGTGGGGAGAAAAAGGCCAAGCCGACATGGCATCCCTCTCAGGATGCCATGCACACAAAATGCTGCCTGTGGCATAGGTAAGTCACCCCTCTAGCAGGCCTTACAACCCTAAGGCAGGGTGCACTATACCACAGGTGAGGGCATAGCTGCATGAGCAATATGCCCCTACAGTGTCCAAGTCTATTCTTAGACATTGTAAGTACAGTGTGGCCATATTAATTATATGGTCTGGGAGTTTGTCAAAACGAACTCCTCAGCTCCATATTGGCTACACTAAATACTGGGAAGTTTGGTATCAAACTTCTCAGAATAATAAACCCACACTGATGCCAGTGTTGGATGTATTACAAAATGCACACAGATGGCATCCTAGAAGATGCCCCCTGTAATTTACCCAATCCTTCAGTGCAGGACTGACTGGTCAGTGCCAGCCTGCCACTGAGACGAGTTTCTGCCCCCCTGTGGTGAGAGCTTTTGTGCTCTCTGAGGACAGAAACAAAGCCTGTACTGGGTGGAGGTGCTTAACACCTCCCCCCTGCAGGAACTGTAACACCTAGCAGTGAGCCTCAAACGCTCATGCTTTGTGTTACAATGCCCCAGGGCACTCCAGCTAGTGGAGATGCCCGCCCCCTGGACACAGCCCCCACTTTTGGCAACAAGTCCAGAGGAGATCATGAGAAAAACAAGGAGGAGCCACCCACCAGTCAGGACAGCCCCTAAGGTGCCCTGAGCTGAGGTGACTCCTGCCTTTAGAAATCCTCCATCTTGAGATTGGAGGATTCCCCCAATAGGATTAGGGATGTGCCCTCCTCCCCTCAGGAAGGAGGCACAAAGAGGGTGTAGCCACCCTCCAGGACAGTAGCCATTGGCTACTGCCCTCCCACACCTAAACACACCCCTAAATTTAGTATTTAGGGGCACCCCAGAACCCAGGAAATCAGATTCCTGCAACCTGAAGAAACAAGAAGGACTGCTGACCTACAAGCCTGCAGAGAAGACGGAAGACAACAACTGCTTTGGCCCCAGCCCTACCGGCCTGTCTCCTGACTCGAAAACCTGCAACCAGCGACGCATCCGACAGGGACCAGCGACCTCTGAAGCCTTAGAGGACTGCCCTGGACTAAAGGACCAAGAAACTCCCGTGAGCAGCGGCTCTGCTCAAAACCAGCATCTTCTATGCAACAAAGAAGCAACTTCTAAAGGACTCACTCTTCCTGCCGGAAGCGTGAAACTTCACACTCTGCACCCGACGCCCCCGGCTCGAGATCCAGAGAACCAACACTACAGGGAGGACTCCCTGGCGACTGCGACCCCGTGAGTAGCCGGAGACGACCCCCCTGGACCCCCACAGCGACTCCTGCAGAAAGAATCCAGAGGCTCCCCCTGACCGCGACTGCCTGTAACAAGGGACCCGACGCCTGGAACCAGCACTGCACCCGCAGCCCCCAGGACCTGAAGGAACTGAACCTCAGTGCAAGAGCGACCCCCAGGTGACCCTCTGCCTAGCCCAGGTGGTGGCTGTCCTGAGAAACCCCACCTGTGCCTGCCTGCACCGCTAGAGTGACCCTACGCCTGCTTTGCACACTGCACCCGGCCGCCCCTGTGTCGCTGAGGGTGTGTGTTTTGTGTGCCTACTTGTGTCCCCCCCAGTGCTCTACAAAATCCCCCTGGTCTGCCCCCCGAGGACGCGGGTACTTACCTGCTGGCAGACTAGAACCAAAGCACCCCTGTTCTCCTTAGGCACCTATGTGTTTTGGGCACGTATTTGACCTCTGCACCTGACCGACCCTGAGCTGCTGGTGTGGTAACTTTGGGGTTGCCTTGAACCCACAACGGTGGGCTGCCTATGCCCAGCAAATGAGACTTGTAAGTGTCTTACTTACCTCACAAACTAACCTTTACTTACCTCCCCCAGGAACTGTTGATTTTTGCAGTGTCCACTTTTAAAATAGTTTATTGCCATTTTAACAAAGACTGTATATGATATTGCTTTTATTCAAAGTTCCTAACTTACCTGTGTGGAGTACCTTGCATTGTATGTATTTACTTCAAATCTTGAACCTGTGGTTCTTAAAATAAACTAAGAAAATATGTTTTTCAATATAAAAACCTATTGGCCTGGAGTAAGTCTTTGAGTGTGTGTTCCTCATTTATTGCCTGTGTGTGTACAACAAATGCTTAACACTACCCTCTGATAAGCCTACTGCTCGACCACACTACCACAAAATAGAGCATTAGAATTATCTAATTTTGCCACTATCTTACCTCTGAGGGGAACCCTTGGACTCTGTGCACACTATTTCTTACTTTGAAATAGTATATACATAGCCAACTTCCTACACCTTATGTACTTATTTAAGTTATTGCAGTGCAGGTGCTATAAACAAGAAAAATGTGTGCACTGTGCTGGAGTAATTCACTGCATGACACAGAGCTTGTTCAGTGTCCTCGGAGGTAGACTCTTTCCCCCTTTTCAGCCTCACTGAGTATGTGGCGAGATCTCAGCCCAGATATACAAAGGTTTTCCACTGGCAGTTGTGCAATGCAAACTAATGCACGCTAATCACTTTCCAGCACAAAAGATGCTTTAAGATGGAGAATTACACTTTTCACAGGGCACAAAAAGTGTTTTGCCACTTTGTGTTGAGGGGGTTTTATTTGGGTGGATTATCGAAAAACACCCATAGGTTTTTACACAAAGTCCACTTCACTAGGATAGCCGGACCAAGCTTTGCATCAGAAACTAAGGACTTTTTGAAGCAGATGCAGACAAGATCCAATAAGCGGGAACCCGCTAATACACATGATACGCTGGGCAGCGCACACTCATCTCTGCATCATTGAGCGAGGCCATGCAGGCACATAAAGCAAGTTTGTTTGAGCGCCCCTGCAATTGATGACACCAAATGCAGGCCAATCTTTGTCGATATGGCTTTGTGTTGTGTTTCCCCTCTGGCGTTCTGGTGCAACTCAGCGCAGAAGATATGGATGCTGCTTTGTGCAAAACAATCTAGGCCCTGATGTTACAGAAAGTGCAAAGCTTTACAATTTTACACTAAGTAAACTGTGCATTTCTTTCCATCAACTGTGAACCCCAGTTAAGGATTTTGGAGAAATAAAAGACTGGCTTCCAAAATATTAAACTGGCTGCTGAAGAATGAGATTTGAGAAATCTCCATATGTGAATACTGATCAGCAGGCCTGACACACACCTTCATTTATATTAAATTGTTGGCAGGATAAGAGATATGGTTTGAACTGAGGGGGTGGGCAAAATTCTAAGTATTATGTGAAAAGAAACACTCCCCAACTGTATGCATTGTGAGCCTATGGTACATAGTCAGAATCTTTCCAGAAGATCTAAAAAAGCATACATACACCCATTATTAAAGAAAACAAATCGGGACCCGCATGACCCCAACAACTACAGACCAATTACAAGTGGACCTTTCCTGGGAAAACTGATAGAAAGAGCAGCAGTAGCCAGATGTTACAATTTATTGAAGATAACTCCATACTTTCAGACTACCAAACTAGATTTCGTCCAGGAAAATGCACAGAATCTGCCCCATCACCATCTGGGATGACCTAAAAAACTCTGTAGACCTCAATAGAGTTGCTGCACTACTTCTCTTGGACCTCTCAGCTGCCTTTGACACAGTTGACCTTGATACCTTAATACAAAGCCTCTACAAAGCTGGCATAGAGGAGATTGCTCTCGACTGGATCACATCCTACCTTCAAAACAGAACAGATGACGTCCATCCTCCCCCTTTCTCATCTAAACCGTACTTTACAAAAGCAGGGTTCCCTCAAGGTTCAATCATCTCACTCATGCTTTTCAATATCTACATGAAGTCATTACCAGCAATGATCAATGAATTTCAGCTCACATCCTACAACTGCAGTGCAGGTGAAACAAATACTCCTTAAACTGGAAAGCCCCAAAGACATTGGAAACTCAAAAATCTTCAGTTGCCTTGGAGCCGTTGATTAGTGGATGACATAGAGCCATCTCAAACTGAATGCTTCCAAAATGGAAATACTCACATGTGGAGATGGGAAAAATGATGACCCACTCTATGCCAGGCATGATGATCTGGGACCATTGCCTAAATAGACTAAAGAAGTAAGAAACCTTGGATTTACCATGGACTTCAAGTTAACAATGAATGCCTAAGTGGACAAATTAGCAAGATCAATCTTCATCACCATAAAAACTCTGCAACGCATCTTCCCCCACCTGGGATTTCCACACAAGGTCCATGCTACTATCTCTTGTACTGTCTAAAACGGATTTCACCAATTTCCTCTACCATTGATCAGCTATATCAACTATGAAAATACTACAATGCATTCAGAACTCTGCTGCCAGACTACTCCTACGTGTAAAGCCACAAGCTCACATCTCCCCTGCCTTGAGGACCCCACATTGGTTAGCGGTTACCAGAACATCCACCTCCAAGCCACTATGTATCACCCACCAAGCAATACATGGAACAGAACAGCTTTTTAACAAGAATAAAATCACCAAATATGTTCAACAAAGGAACCCCCACTCAAGATTGGCACATTGCCTCAAATCCCGACCATAGAAGAAAAAGACAATAGGTGGTAGATCTTTCTCTGTTCAAGCAGCCAAACTATGGAATTCATTACCCCCAATATAATATCCACGGAAGACTACTCAAGAGTTGGCTTTTTCCTACTTAACCACCATACTCAAACAGTAATACCCAGCATATCCCTGTGTATGTAAACATTTATAACTTGATTGTATGTATCTATCTAGATATGTGTACTTCTATGTACAAATGTGTTTAATAACTATGTGTTTTAAAATATATAGGTATTCTTCAGGCACTCTTAACAAATGCATATATTACTTATGGTTATTCTATGCTTAGCATGTTCATAGGTCAATGCATTGATGATGCTTATGGGTCTCTGTTTTATTTATCTATCACAATAGGTAAATATAACAGTAACTATTGTGTATATTTTCTAAAAAATTATCTTTTTTTTTTTTAAGTTTTTAAAAAAAAATCTCAAGGTATATAATTCCAGGACTCCTCACTGACCACACTGATGGGTTGCTTTATCTCAGCTAGTATCACAAGCAACACCTGCTCTCTTTAGCTTGAGGACAGTGCAGGCACTTTCTGCATGCACTGAAAATAGTTATCTTGTTTCCCTTTCTTTGTTTTATCAGGGAACACAGTAACCTAGTCATCTTGAGGAATTATTGTAAAGATCAGAGTAATGATGCTCTCGCTGGTAGCTGGTGCTGCACGCCCTGTTGCGCGTTCTTTCCTACCGGAGGCCTCATTTATAAACCTTTGCAAAACTGGAACATCCCCCCAGCTGCGCGAGATGGGAAAAGCGGAAATTTATCAGGGTTGTGCTGAGCTTGCAGTTGTAAACTTCTTGCAAATTGGATTTTGAGCTAATTACTCACGAGAACTCTTCCTCGTGTTAATCTGTGGTTGAAACCACGTGACAGGAATCCATCAGCGCTTTCCTGTCAGTTAGAGCAAATCTTTAATGTGAAAAATCCAAACTTTGTCCCGAACCTGTGTAGGGGTGCAGCTTGGTCAGAAACATTGGGGGCGAGAGGGGTGAGCTTCAGATCTCCCAACAATCACGCCAGCATATAATGTTAAAATACATAGGACAAACAGGGCGCACAGGAGGGGCTTAAGGGGCGTCGGAAAGGGAGAGGAATGCGGATTAGTAGGGGTTGGAAGTGAGAGAAAACACATTAGCCCTGATTTGACAGGGCCTAGATTCTCCTTGTGCCACATTAGAGAGTCATTTTTTGACGCTACTGTGGCTCAACAAGGCCAAATTAACCGCGCCATATTTACAAAGTGGTGCAATACATGCATTGCACCACTTTGTAACCCCTTGCACCACATTATGCCTGCACCAGGCATAATATATGCAAAGTGGGCGTTTCTTTGTTAATGGTACCACATAAATAACGCAGTGGACTCTAAGAGTCCACTGCATCATTTTTGCTGGCTATTTTTAACGCCTGCACAGAGCAGACGTTAAAAGGGGGCGTGCCATTGTTTACAATGGGCCCCTATGTACTGTGAAAAATTAGCACCACAATCCTGCACAGTATATCAGTACCAGCAAAAACTTTGACGCTATTGCCCCTACCCTGCGCCATGGTGCGCCATATATTAATTATGGTGGCCACATGGTGGCGGTAGGGGGTGCTAAGGGGCGCAAGAAAGGTGGCTCTGCATTGAGTGCAGCGCCACTTTTCTTAAATCAGGACCATTATTTTTTTCAATAACCAACATTTTTTAAGCCTTTCCAAATAGAGAGGGAAAGAGTGTGTGTGCGTTTCTGCCCAGTTACACACACTCTTTTCAGTCTTTCACGGTATCACACATTCCACAAATAATAATGTGTAAAGCATGGGAGGGACTTTTCATAAAGCCTGGTTGAACCTGGATCTGGTCATTCCCAACAAAACCATGTGTCGACAGCAGTAGGGACGGCCAGCTATTTTTTTTACTTTTTTTTTACCTTTACGTTTTACATAATCCTTGATTTTTGCCATATGGGTATCTTGCATAATGTACACGTTTTCCTTTTTCTTCGGCAAGGGTTTTTCTCTGCAATTTTTAGGAACTTTTCATTCAAGTACAATCAAGTCTAGCTAGTGTTAACTAGTGGTGTACCGTTCACCCTATTTACATATTTGTATCATAATTTCATACTGGAAAAAGTATGCTGAATTTTCCTTTGAAAGTTTATATATTTGGAAATATTTTCTCTAAACACTGGCACTTTGGAGGAAAAGGAAATCGTTTGGGATAATCATGTCCTCCGCAGTGCCATATTCTCAGTTAACCAATGATATCTGCAAGGTAATTCTCGCAGAAGTTGCGATTTTCACATGGAGGCCTCGATGCAAAAAACTTTGCAAATTATTCAATGTATCCATTGACCTTTTTTACACTGATAAACCAAAACCTTCACAGCTTTACTCTCCTATAGACAGTGGTAGTTACAAGACCGGCCTAAAAAATAACCTTACATCTACAAACACCGTAAGACTTTGCGCATACATTTTCAGAAATGTTTATTCCCAAAAGAAATTATGAACTCCAATAATGCGTTCAGTAAGTATGTGCTTCTCGGCTTAGGACTTTTATTGACGTAAAACGGTAGAGTGGTTGACACTTTACATAATAGCTCAAGTGTAAACAGAACATCATTTCATCAATGTAAAAAAGATACAGTTGCGTCATTGATTGAGATAATCGGATTTTTATTTCTTGCACCGATGGATCTCCACAGGATGGCAGACGGTGTTTATTTTGCTCAATAATATTGCATAATATAATAGTTGTTTGTGAATTGTCATTGAATAGGAGCGATATCAAAGACATTTTGTATTTTATTGTTAGATCGCTTCTTGCTAGTTAACAACATTGAAATTATTAGTGATTACCCTTTTAGGTATGAGGGCCTGGGGATCATTTGCTTCCAAAATAGTGAGTGTTAGTGCCAGTGTTGCTTTTATATTTGCCAGAAGAGGCGTCATTATTATTAGCAGTAATTTTTTAGGGCCTCATTAGAAGTGCCTCGGATCTTGTCCTATTACTGAAAGAGTCCCCTTCGGTCTCTTTAATGTCACTGCAAATTTGGGAATTCGGAGTGATGAGGTGTGAGAAACCGGAGGAGTGACTATGAACGCAATGTCTGCACTTCCACTAAATTAAGCAACTGAGAGCCCAAGGAAAGAAGAGAGTATTTCAAAGAGGTATCCTGTGCTTTCATCTTGTATCTCTGGTCCAAGCGACAGGCTTCCCTCTGAGAAAATCCACGAAAAGAACTTGGCAGCAGGAATACAACATTAAAGTTGTGACCTAAAACAGAAACAGATCCCAAACCAATTTAGTGATAAAAGGACTATGGTTTCACAATTAAAATGACACTAAATGTCAGATAATTGTAAAGGGGGGGTCGAGTTAGAAGTAGTTAAGGGAAAGTAAAAAAAGCTCCATAGAAAGCAATGAGGAAGAGAGGGGTCTATGTTAGTCTATGGGGTGGAGGTGACTGGGTCTTTGGTGCCTTTCAGGGCAAACACTAAGGAGAACAAGTCACGCCAAGTAGTTCCTCTAGTTTCACCTTCTCTTTTATTCTTTTGGCTGGAAGTCAAACTCCTTCCGTGGGGTAAGACAGAGTGCTGTGGGTGCCGAGGGCTCCAGGAAGGCACAAACGTTGAGATGGGAGTTCTGCTACCAAGCTTTCACTTTGAGCACTGAAAGTTCTGAGATGAACAAACTTGAAATCTGTAGTAACTATGTTTCTTATGCTGCAGGGGTCAGTTTACTAAGTCTTCTCACTCTCACATTGCATTTTGGGTCTGAACCACAAATATTTGGAGCTTGAACTCATTCAGGGTGAAAGGCTGAGGCACCGAGGGTTACATGAGGCCAAATACAGTTTCACCATGGTCTTGCAACAGCCTGGAACAGTGCACTGAATATTTTTGAGAGACCAATGCTCAAAATTGTGCTTATGTGGGGATGTATTACACAAAGTGCCCCAGGGGTGCCACAGGCATTTGCGCCCGCTTTGCACACCCCTGGGGCACTTTGGTATTAAAGAAAGGTCCGCAGACGCTTGTGCGGCCCCTTCTGTATTACTAAGTGCACTGGCACACATAAAGCAACAGCGCTATCATTAGAAGGCGTTCCCTCATTTGCATGTGGCGTGGCCCCCATGCAAATGAGGGAATCTCCAAATGAGGGAATCTCATTGCCTCTGAGCCCGTATCGTATTACCGACCTGGGTGCAGAGGCAAACATGTCTTTAGAAGGCATACTGAAAGTGCGCCCTCTGGAGGCAGCCCTGTGAAGGGATAAAAATGGGTCCCATGGACCCCCGCCAGACATCTCCTTGTTAGCCGTGCAGTGACTCACTGAGTAGCTTTCAAACAGTTGCTCCATATTTCTCTTGAATGAGCTGCCGTGGGGGCAGCACGGGTACACGGCTGCCCTGATTACAGTGCATTCTGCCTAATAGGGCACACTGTCTCTGTTTGCATCCGTCGCACCTGCTTTAAGGTGTGCTGTGGCACAAACAGGGAACAGGCTCCCTATAGGTAATACGGACCCTGTAGTGTACTTTTGTTGGGTGCCCTAAACATTGTGGGACTGATTACAACTTTGGCGGAGGGGGTTAATGGGACGGATATCCCGCCCACCGTATTACGAGTTCCATAGGATATAATGGACTCATAATACAGCTGGTGGGATATCCGTCACATTTGGGACAGATTGACCCCCTCTGCCAAAGTTGTAATCAGGCCCTGTGTCACAATCTCACAGAAGACAAAAAGTTTCGAAGTCGTAACTTTATAGGCCACTGGACACCTCAATCCTGGTCACCTCTGAAAGTCCTGCGCTATCAGGGGACAGCTACTAGTGTCCCAAGGCACAGAGTCTTGTGCCTTATCTGGACACCACTTCAAGTCCTCAAAGAGGGCGAGCTCCACAATTTGAAGACCACTGCTGTATCTGTTTGCTGATGGGCCCCGCGCCTACTAAACGACATGTAGTACTGACCGATATGAAGAAACACACAGTGACCCGCCTCTAGCACAACCAGCTGGTCAGAATACAAATCAGATATTTCAGGACCACACAAAACACATGGAAGATGCAACTCTTGGGATTAAGTAAAGATAAAGAAATTATAATGACGAAAAATGCCAATGACAAACCGAAAATAAAGAAACGGGAGTGTTTTTAACAGTGAAACTAAATAATAAATTAATATTCCAAATAAACTCATTATTATTAGTTTTATTTTATTTTTACTAAGCAATGCGACAATAATTATGGGGGTTGATGTGAAATTAGGTTTTGGGTAAGGGTTGCAAATCGGATAAGGTAAAGCTTAGGGAAAGAGTTATGAATGTTGTCTTTCATTTTTTGACATTGTGGCTTTCTTCACTAGTTGTCTTTATAGACAGCCTCGTTCTATATGAAATAATTGGAACCATGAATCTCTCGTGTTTGTATTCATCGTGGGTCTATTTCTCATTTTGCTGTTCTTTAAATTTCCACAGATCCACAATTATCCTCAAATATTAATTATGTTAGACTGGACCCCGCAGAGACTGGGAAGCTGTTTTTGACTTTTTTCTTGGACTGCATGAGTCCCCTTGACACGGATGCAGCTGTTGCTTTCCTTCGAGATTTTAAACGTTTTAGTGCCATCTTGTACACAACCTAAAGGTGATAAAACGAATATTTTTTCCACAAAAAAAAAAAAAAAATACTATTAGTAACACGGAACCCCGTGCTGTCTTCCCCGTGCTTCCGTTTCAGTGCGCATTATTACTTCCAGTTCACGCGCTGACTGCACAAACCTTTCTGGGTTCTCTGGCAGCGCGTTGGATTCTTGCTAACACTTGTCTATCAAATATTTATATATCTCAGTCAGCGAAGAGTCCGTCTCTGCCTTGCAGTGTGCTGTGCTCTCCTGCAGGTGATGGGGTCACGTGCCTTCTCCCGCCTTTCTGCTGCCTTCAGGTTTTAAAGGGGCCGGCCGGTGCATGATGTCACAAGGGGTCTCAGAACCCAGGCCGACGTCATGAAACTCAGGAACATTCTAGAATGCCCAGTGTTTGTGATTGTTGGAGATGCCTCCCTGCATAAGAACTGTTCTTTCTCTTCAGGGATAGCCCCTTTAATGTCCCCACCTTCAGCAAGGAGGACTCATGTTTCTGCCCTGTCCCGAGCCACATGCTTGGAGTGGCCATTTGAGCATCTCGGCCAATCCTAGTAGGCTGCACTTTATGGGGTACCTTTAAGGCTGGATGGAATTCTTTGATGAAAGCATTTAGCCCATATATTAAAAAAATTGTGCTGTATTTTACACCATTTGGACCTATTTTGCTAACATTTGTTCAGGATGAGCCTCTCCTCCACTTCAGACCAAATGGGCGGGTGGGGCTTGCTCACTACGCCCACTCCCATGGTGCAATGTGGGGTGATTATAGCATTTTTGCTACGCCTGGATCCAGTCTCCAGTTCACCCTGATGGTCTCATGTCTCATCGGTGCTCATCGTACCAAAGCCTTTTCCTAACATCCCGCTGCCGAGGCTCTACTTTAGTAAATCCGCGAGGCTCTGCTCCAGTAACACCTGCATGTGTTTGGCGTCTTCTCATTGGGCTGATCAAGCTGCCTCCTCCACCCCCACAAGTGTGCAATGTTTCCCTCAGCATACTTTGTATCCATAGACCGTATCACCCACCCACTCCGTGTCCAATGTCTCACCCGCCTCCACCTACTCCCATGTCTCTAGTGGCCATCAAGTTAGCATGAATGTCCATCACGAAGGAGCCTTTCAGCACAATAAATATACAGTGCCTCATTAGGCAATTGCTGATTCTCTGAGAAAGTTGTGTTTTGTCCCTGGTTAGGGTGCATGAACAGCAGCCTTTCCTCCAGAGAATGTATGTGAAAGATAGAGGAAGAACCAAAACAACACTTCACTCAAGAAACCGCTATGCACAGCTCCAAAACTAATTCAGTAAAATAATTGCTCCATGGTTCACTTCAACTGAAGTTCAGTATGGAAAGTCAATGGGATTCTCTGTGCATTACCCACAAGTGGCCCCCAGGGGCCTCTTCTCCTTCCAGTAGCACAGTACAGTTCCCAGTTCTAGTTTGCTGCTTGTGCCGCTAGAGAGGCCAGAAGAAGAGGAAAGGATTGAAGCTTTTCGCAGGCTAGCACAGATCGCGGGGCCAGATGTATCAAACGGTTTTACCCATTCTGTGTCTATGGAAAAATGTGTTGGTAGATATGGCCCATAGTTTACAAACTTCACAGAGTCCCTTATTATGACATAGGCGGTAAATTCCGCCTACCGCCACGGCAACGGCCGCCACAAGATCGTCACCGTGGCTACCTACCGTCCGCCATATTATGACCGTAACCGTAATTCCGCCATAAGGCTGGCGGAATTCTGGCTACGGTCATGGCGGCGGACGACGGTAAGGTGGCGCTGCTGCCCGCAGCAGCACCACGCCAGTAGACCGCCACCGACCGTATCATGATCCATGATACGGCCTGGCGGTGTTCTGCTGGCAGGCGTTGCTGCACGCAGATGCTGCTGCTGGAAGCAGCCCTGCGTCCCGTCTCCTGTTGGAGGACCCCCTGCAAGCAGGTAAGTCAGGTGCTCCGACAAGGGGGTAGGGAGGGTGTTGTGTGTGTGGGGGTGTGTGTGTGTATGTTTCTGTGTGCGTACATGCGGGTGTGGTGCGTTTGGAATGCATGTGTGCATGAATGGATGTGAGTGTGCGTGTATGTTGTGATGTGTGAATGCTTGGGTGCATGTAGGTATGTCAGTGTGTGTGGATGTGTGTGTGCATGGATGTATGCTTGCATGGGTGAATGTAGATATGCATGTGTGTATGCATATGTATGTCTGTGCGTGTAGGTGTGTGTATGTCGGGGGTGTCGGAAGGGGGATGGGGAGGGTGGGGGAGGACTCTGGGGCGGGTGAGGAGGGCAGAGGAGACCCCTATCAGTGCAGTGCCTACCGCCATGGTTTTCGTGGCGGTACAAAAGCCACGGAAACCATGGCGGTGGTCGAGTTCATATTACCATGGGCGGCCTAGTGACGGCCGCCGGGCTGGGGACTGTAGTCTCCAGCCCGGCGGTCGTTACCGCTGTGGCATCGGTGTGGTACATTGGCGGTTTGGCTTTTGCCAAACAGCCAATGTCATAATATGGCGGTATGTACCGCCAGCTTGTTGGCGGTACTACGGCCACTATAACACCGACCGCCGGGGTCATAATGACCCCCCCAGAGTCTCTTCAGTGGGTCCATGGACTAAGATCCCAAGATGGGACTGAGGCCTCAGTTTTGCTGCGTCCACTCCAAAGCCAGCTGATCGGGCCCCATGTCCCAAGTGCTGATTCTCTCATTTATCTGGAAACCCAGAGCTCTTTCTACTCCTCATGAGTGCTACCTCACAACACCAGCAAGTGAAAAACGCTGTCACCTCTAACGTCAAATAATAAATCTTCAGATCCCAATGCAAAAGAAATTCCAGCTAGTCATCTGGTCTGTTCCACATGAAGACGTATTTCCTTGGATTTTCTGTTTTTGATGTGTCAGGTTGACTTAGTTTGCCTTCTTGAGAGTCGCAAAGAGTACTTGGATTGAGTGGCAAGAGTCACCCAACCCACATTCTCCCAGAAGTCTCTCTCTTCTGCTTACAAGTTCTGCAGCATGCATGTATGCATGCATGTTTGTGGTCTGCATATCTTACCAGTGTGTTAAGACTTTGATGCATTGTTTAACTGTTCGGTGCAAGACACCATTAGTTAAAGACATGCAGCAGAGGTGGGTGGATGTCTTTATCCAAACCCTCTCAACCACTTTTTGGACAGTCATGAGTTTTTCAAAAATATCTCAACCCTTCACCCACCCTATGGACTGGAGAAGGATCTACACCAAGAGGCTATTTGCATTTAATAGCACCATTAGTAAAGTCTTGTGGAACCCATTTGAACTGGTTCGGTCACCTATGACCACAGACCTCCAAGAAAAGCAGGCCTGGGCCATACATTTCCCTACTTCTAACCCAGGATCATTTCTACCACCTGGCATCTCAGCTTGACCCTCACTGTGCTTGAGGCAGTATCTCCTCCTTCCTGCTCAGATGTTTTCTTTAACTCCCCAGTGCCGTCTCAGGACCCTCAATGTCAATCTCCTTCAGCTCAGAGACCACTCTGCTTAACCAACCTACTTAACCTACCTTACGTCAGTAAAAGGTAAACAGGCAGGTTTCACACCTGCAGTTAAGGAACAAAAGCAATCAGTAATTGCCTCATATGATGAGTCAATCTTGCTAGACTGCAGTTGAGCAGGCCTTCAAGCTAGGTTGGCAGCCACTCCTGGTGGGAGCTGCAAATAAATACTGTAGCCACATATTCATATAAATCTACACCCATATGGTGACTTTCACTGAAAAGTGGAACACACCAATTGGGGTTAAGCAATCTCTCTCCAAGTTTTTAAGAGCAACAAATGCACCGAATCAGTCAGTGGCCTCTCGGTGCCCCGAGTCAAAAAATATCAGCAACATCCAGCAGACCAAAGTGGGGTGAACCATGGGATAAGCAGATTTTCCACGTGAAAAATGAGAACTTCCTACAGGAACAATTAATGATTGTGTACCAAAGAGAGTGGGATGGAGAGAGGACATTGAGAGAGAGACATTGACCTATCTCCACAATCCGCCCCACGAGCTAGGAAAAGCTGTGAGGTTCCGTATCAGTGGTAAATGAGTTGCTAATTGGAGGTGTTAGACTAGAGATGTTTTCTGAAGTGTAGTAATGAATGAGATAGCTGGATCAGTGCTGGGATGTTGCCTTAAGATCCTCTGAGTGTAGCTTGAGCTGGATCAATATTGTCCTATATTACTGTTTTTGCCCACAGGACTTGACTTGATGTATTAAATTTCCTTCCTGAGATGATGTATTCCTGTACTAGGAAGGGAGTTGTACTGTTTGTTGCTGCCTTGAAAGTGACATAGCAGGTCTTAAATATGATGCAGACCCCCTGGGACCGCCAGAGTGGGTGTGGTGTGGCCAGAACATGTGTACTGTTTTTCCAAATCTCAGCATGTTGGCATATCCTTGCTTTCCTCAACTCACACATACATGGCAGACACTCCCCATGACAAAGTCACTTTGCTTGTGCTGTGTAATGGCCTACCAGCTGACACTAAATCTTTACTATCTGGACCCTGTTCATCTGAAGGGTCGCTCGCATTCTAACTTGTATGCATCTATTCACCTTGACCACTCAGTGCATCCTTAAAGGCTCCCCTTTGCCTATTTCCTTCATGCACAGTCTTCTTGATTTGCTCCTGCCATGTCCAATACTCTAGTCCCTCTAACCAGCCTTCCTTGGCACTGGATGATTGCTAATGCTCAGCTCCAGCACATATTTTTTAACACCGGCACATATTCATGACAGCCTGCCACATTGCGGCTCTGACAGACTAGTTTTAAAAGAGCACAGGAGCAGAGTGTTTAACAATCCAACATGCAATGAAAAATAATATTAATACCAGAATGCCCAGGCCATTCACTGACTACAGGCCAAGATGTCACATTTGTAGGAGTGAGATACTTCGTAGGTGGCACTGATACTGGTATTTGGCAGCTTTGGCAGGCCCTGTAGGTGGTGGAAGTTTCAGTGGCCTCCTAAGAAGTATCTTGGGCCCTGGCATTTTTTTTTTTTTTTTTTTTTTTTTACAAATTAGGCACTGACCTCACCCCTTCCTCTGCCAGTTTGTTTAGTTATGGCAACAACAGTCAGTTCAATGGGGGCCTTTGTAATTTCCTTCATTTTTTTATGTGACCCTTCCATACCCCAGTTTCAACTCCTTCTCTTTTACATTTGGTTTCATTTCTAACTATGCTAATGTGTCCATCGAAATGCTTTCCCACATCAAGGCTACCTAGATTTTGCATGCATGGATTTCTGTGCTTCGGCCACCATTACATTTGATCGTTTTCCCACTGAGTGGCACAGATGTTTTGGTATAAAAACTTAATAAAGAATTGTAATACAGAAAAAGTGTTTTTCCTCCAAAGCAACTTCAGACCTGGTATTTAAACGTTTATACTCCAGGGGCCAGACGTATCAAAGGGTTTTACCCATTTTGTGTCTATGGGAAAATGTGTTCATACATATGGCTCCAGATCTTAGCTAGGGTTGCGCTATAAAAATAGTATGCTCACTCGTACTGACAATGGTGAGAATTATGAATCTGCACAAGTGGTAACTGCGTGCTACATAACAGTTGCAATGTGTGAAGTTACAACAGCAACGGCTTACCTGCCTTTAGACTGTCCCTTGTCATTAAACCCTTGAATCTTCCCTATTGTAAGGCCTTTCGCCTGGTAGTGCCTGGGACATGCTTGAGGTAGAGGCCATTTCTCACCAGCTCCTTCCCCAAACCTCACCCATCCCCTCCCCAGAGAACTATTAGAATTACTTCTGAGATACAAATAGTAGCATACGGAAATGTGCTTTCTATGTAAGAGTGTCTGCTATCTGTTGATCTTCTTAACCACAACACTGGAGTATATTTTATTTACCGGTGTGACTTGTGACCCGAGCATTGCAAAGTAAATATCGTCTGGGAAAAAGAGGCTGGTGGGGATGAGTGAAGTAGGTGGGACTCGTAGAGTTTCACTCCACAGAATTCTTTGGAGTTACAGAAAAACTCAGCAAGATTCTGCAGAATTCTGCCAACAAGTAGAAAGTATGCAGCTCACGCTGCAATTTAGCAAGGGTAGCGTGAGCAACACTGTAAATCCGCGCAAACGGCACCATGAGTTGCCCAAGGGCGAGCGGCCATTCCGGTTGATTTTGCTGCCACTTGAGCAGAAAATCTACTTGAACTCCAGCAAATCTACTTGAACGGCAGCCAGCTTGTGTACACCAGTGACCACCCATGTGAGAAAATTTGCTCTAGGGGACTCCAAATCTCAATTGCATATTCTGAAACCTTGCAGGAGAAAAATTCCGCCATGCGGCATTTGGCCAGAACTCTGTGTTAAAGAGTAACACGGAGTGGCCAAAATTCTGCCAAGGGACCAGAACAGAACATTCCACCCACCCCTAGTCATAACAATTTTATGGTTGGAAGGAAGTGAGAGCTAATACGCATGTCTGCAAGGTTACATCTGTTTTTTTTAATTAGTAGTTCTCGGCCTTGTGCCCAGTCTCCCTGACATAGAGCAAAGTGACAGCTTGACACTACACGCAACCAGGTACCAGTGCCTCTACTTCCAAAAAAAAGCATACGGTCACGGTTCAGGACCTCGGAAATCTATTGAAAGTTTACTCATACATATTTCACATCAATAATTCATCATTTTTTAAAGAAGTACATCTAGGTTGCTTGAAAGCAGCTTTGCAACTAGACATACCTATACGCTCTATATTATTATTATTGTGATCTCACCTGGACTACCTTTTCCACTTTTCCTTGTGTCACATAACAGAGAAAAGCCTCACTTACATGTTCTAATTCCACCTACAACCATTGTTTTTTTTCAACTCACCAGCATCATCAACACCTCCACCTCCTCAGCAACCTCCCCACACAGATGGAAACACGCTGGCATCAGACCCCTGTAAAGAAAACCTCCGCCAACCCCAGCGATCCCAAAAGCTGTTGTTTGATCTCCCTGTTCCCCTACCCAGCCAAAGTACTCAAGAAAGCCATCAACTGGCAGCTCAGAGAATTCGTGGAAAAAAACCACCTACTGGATACCTCGCAATCAGGATTCCATGCAAACCACAGCACTGAGACTGTGCTGATCGCCGCCACGGTTGACATCAGAACACTCCTTGACTATGGAGAAACTGCGGCCCTGATCCTCCCCGACCGCTCCATGGCGTTCGATGCCATCTCTCAACACCCTTAAGTACTTTGTGCCATGGGCGAGACATTGAGAACTAAATGTCTAAATATTCCAGTTGCCTTGTAAGTAAATTGCAAAAATGCATGAGTATCCCACCCCCAGAACCAAAACAATGGGAAGGAAATAGTGCAAAGTCCCTTGATAAACCCCGTTTTCCTCAGTGGAATGATCTTTCCGACATTAGCGAATGGGCCCATTTCTTACAAGAAATAATTAATAACAAGTCTAAAATTCAGGATTAACCCAGCAGAGAAAGGATAGCTGGAAGAGTGTGTGAAGTGGAGAAAGGGAGGGAGTTAAGAGATAAGGGAACAAGAAGTGGACATGTCAACAAATGGAGTGAAGATGGGAAGATGAGGGAGAGGAAGGGTGAATGAGAAATTTTAAAAAGATTGCTGCAAGAGGGAAAATGGAGATGATAAAAGGAAAGGGAAGGAGGGGCGGGAAAACAAAAGAAAGGAGAAATTAGGAGTATGAGCATAAAAAACTCAAAATACACAGTATACACACACCCTTTCGTAGGACACATACACTCTGATTCTAAGAAGACAGGCACCGCATATCTCACAAACACTGACCCAGCAAACATCATCTATAAAACAGGAATGGAAAACCTAGAAATTCAATATCTAAAACCATTCAAAATATAAATGCCAAGAAATAATCAAACACACAAGCATAAAACCATGGATGTCAATACATATTCAGTGAATATCTCATAGTATCAATGGTCACGGGGACTCCTAGTGGGCAAAAGCTGTCCATAACACATGAAAATCCAAGCCACAAAATACACACTGAGCAGCTTAAAAGACATGAATGTGGTGAACCAAGTAAAGGACAGGAACCTTAAATCCTTTAAAGGAAATGTGAAGTTCTAATAAAAAAACTGCAACGTAAATCAATCTATAAACAAATGGTAGCCAGAGAGTGAACATACACAAACAACCTTATTAAGAAGTAGAAGTCCAAACATCCTGAACACGATGAAGCCCAGTCCGATCATCTCTTCAGGACCGGTGGACAACCTTATACCCTAGAAACTCAGGGGATCTTCAACTTCACTATTACTTTCAGGAGAGCAGAGAATATCTACATTCAAACTGCAACCATTCCACTCAACAATCTTTCTGAAGATTATACTTGTACAAAACAGCAGACACACTGGTACTACTATAAAGATTGTCTCTTACAGACAACTATCTACAAAAACATTGGGTGACTTCCTATTTTATGACAGAGTCGAAGATAGATCCTCCCCCCAATCCTAACTGAAAACCTCAAACTTGATGTAAACATTCCCATACCATGTATGAGACCAAATGTTGGCTCCCGCCCAAATTCCCAAGGTTAGGCAAGACTGATTCGAAAAACTAGCACTTAATCCAATGTATCTAGAACCTACTGCATAAAAACAACTCAACATGTCAAACATTGATTAGTCAAGAAATTCTGAAGCTATTAATGGTGACAAAAAACTCGATCCCTTATTGCCACAGCTAAGACCTCAGAGAACATTGGTGATAACACGCCTGTACAGCAATGCACCTACATCTATAACAATTTTAAAAAGCAGATTATCTCCCCATAACTTCATGCAAGGAAGGAGACTGTGTGCATTGATCCCTCATGTAGAGTGAGTAAGTGGGCGAATGCGATGACAAGGTATCTGGTGTGTATGTCACTGTTAGGTGGGTGAATACGCATTGAAGGCTTCCTCCTGATGATCCCCTGGGGTTCCAGGCCTGTACACCCTCGCATACCCCTCATACCTATAGGTAGCCCACAACAACATGATGGTGGTACAATGGTCTGCAATGGTATAGCAGTCTATATGGGCACGGCTTGGCTACTCACCCACCTGCAGTGCACAAGATATTGGTCAGCAAGTGAATGGTGGTGGGTGATTTTTTGTAGGGTATCCTGATTACTTGTTCTCCATTCCAGAGGAAGGAATGACCTCAGGACAGAGAGTGGCGAATGAATCAGATGTAGAAGTTACCACCAGGGCCTTCAGCTTTGGGGTGGGCTGGGCATCTTGTCAGCCACCTGTCTTGTCAGACACCTGTACGTTGTCTTTGTTTAATGCTCTCCCCAGTCACATTGGCTGGCCAAGCAGAGACTAGATGTACTAGGGTCAGGCATGGCACATGCCATTCGCCTGAGAAGGAAAGAGAACAGGGTGCACCCTCAGAGACATATACTCAGGTCTGCAGAGTCTTTCCTACGAAACTATTTAGTTCCCACGGTCAGTGGATGTGACAAACGCTGGGGAAACCACAGGGGCTCCATGATGAGTTCTGGCAAAAGTAACCTAAGGGAAACAGGTGATGTCTTGCTTGTTCTATCTGGTACCTTGTGGGTGTGCTAAAGATACATTATGGCTCATGGTGCATATTTTCAGTAGCATAGGTACTCCGCTTACCCTGTACTCATACAGGCACACTGTACCCTCTGCGCTCAAAAAAACAACATCATTCACCCTGCACTCATACAGGCACTCCACTGACCCTCACATGAGCCACTGGTCACCCTGCACTCACTCAGGCCACAGCTCACCCTACGCTCTCAAGGGCAGGCGCTTACCCTGCACTCACAATAGGACATCATCACCCTGTAATCAGAGGCACACTGCTCCCCATGCACCAGCACAGGCATCTCACACTATGCACTCACACTGCTCACCCTGCACTTACACAAGCATCCTTAGATCTTACCACAAACCAGATGTGCACGAATTGTGGTTGAGAATGGGAGGTTTTCTAAAGAGTTTGGTGGCTCACCAAGCCTTGAGGAGATAGGTAGCTGCTCAAACTCAGGGCAACAATACTACCAGCCCTTTCAAAGTAAACAACAGCGGTGCAAATGAACATCCTCAGAGGTGTACTTTAAAACTAGTCCATTAGTGTCCTTACTACTACAACCCTACAGCAGCATGTGAAGCTTGTAAGCATGACCAGCATCATAAAGAATCAGCACCTGTACAATGAATGTAAAATATTTAAAGAAAGGAGGGTATATTGTGTAGATATCCACTCACAGACCGACACACGCCTCACGTTTTAAGACAGTGCAGAACAGTCGTAAGATGCCAAGATACAGGCAGAATACTGATCTGATTGTTTAATACTATGTTGCCATAATGTTGTAGCAAAAATATCAAGACGCACAATATCAACACAATAGGTATTTATAGGTTTATTGTACTTAACGCCACATCCATGTACCTAAATGATATATAATATATGAATTCAAGATAGATAGGTCTGGAGATATTTACTTAAGAATAGTAAATCTATGTTCAGCAGGATAGATTTACCTTCTCAATATTTGGTTGTCTGTATTTTTGCTATGATATTATAGTAAGTCGATATTATAAACTCAATATTCGAACAAACAATTGATACCAAGGCTAAGAGGAACGAAAGGCATCGTTGTGCGTCGCTGAAATGAGCTTGAGAGTATCATGCAGCGCCTTGAGACCCTATGGGTGATTAGCCACGCTTTACAAATCCATGATTGGTTGATTGATTGATTTACTTGAATGGCGTGTGACTGGGTTATTGGGGCTGAGTAAACTCCCCTCCAGCCCTCCTTATTTAGCCAGTGAAGTCTTACCTCGAGAACCAAAATACAGGGCTGTTGTCCAGTCTCAGATGGATAGCTTATACAGCCTTGTGGTGTTTTTGCTTTCTGTTACCTCTAGTCATTCACACATATTGGTGTTATCGGACATACAGGTATCAGAACGGCAGCACAGAAGGTGAAACAAACAAAAGCAGGACCATATGCCAGGAGATACAGCTCTCACCTGGCATAATTTAAGAGAACTTCTACTATGGGTCCCACACTCCTGTCAATGCTGCACCTACAGCATCACAAGCAGAGGGTCACCAGAGGTACCGCCCTTTCCTGGTACCCTCGTGTGGCATAAGGCAGGATCCAATTAGGGCCCTGGACCTTCAGGTGGTGGTAGTATTGATGGTTTCAAGGACATATCACATCAACAAAGCCTGCTAAGACACGCAGCAAGAATGCACAGCAGTGATGCAGTCCTCAGGACACAATGAGACCCACTGGGCATCCTCGTCATTGCACTCATCCTCTCAGTACGAAGGAGCGCAGGACTTGCTGGAGCAGCCAAACGTCAGAGGCTGAGCCCAAAGCACCGGAGGGCACCGGTCCTTGGATCAGAACCAAAGGGGCGGACGTGCAGGAATGAGAGGAGGGGGCAGAGGGAGAGGCAGGGCACCAAATGGCCGGTTGCTCCTCTCCCACCAAAAGTGCACGAATATCCTTCCTACAGGATTGCACCATGCAATTCCAACTGGCCAATGGGGGTAGAGGGCAACTGAAACAGAGCGGCCAAAAAGGCAGGGAGCAGCCAACAGCCTCACCGTTCCTGAAGCTGTACCACCCACCCACCCACACCTGAAGGGCAAGGCTTGCAGGTGTCAGGATTGCGAACCCTCCCAGGTTTAGAGGGAGAGAAGCAGAACCCTTAATCTCTATCCAGACAGCCACAAGTGGCCTGAAGTAAGATTAAGGTTCCATACTGGCGGGTCTTGGGATGACTAATGGCTGGGCACCGGAGGGGGAGCAACAGAGGAGGTGATGGGGCAGTTGCAACGCAGACACGGCAATTGCAGCCCAGCAATGGCCCGAGGAGCCTACAAGGTCAGACATCAGTAGCAAGGAAAGCCTAGAAGCAGCTGCGCTCAACCCAAAGTATATTCAAACACTGAGTGATGGCTGAATTTCCATCAATAAGCGGTGACATTGATTTATCATTCTTAGGAATGAGGTATGGCTTTATGATGAGTGAATTATGGCTCTTTTCATTGATTTGTGATCTGATTTACTAATAATCAAATAACAAACTGTGGCCTGTTATCTCCAACCATAGTCCCTTTGTGCTCGTGGGCAGGGGGTGGGTTGGTTGGTGGACACATAGGGTGGGTAGCACGACTGGCCAAGTTCAGAGGCAGCATCAGAGCCTCGACCTTCTTGTAGCATAGAAGCCAACTGCAATCCTACTGAAACCCTCCTCTAATGTTTGAATATCATGGGGGCTGTAGGCTGCTTAGGCCATGTCTTAAGGCTGGAAGGAAAAGATAAGCCATGCATTGGGACTACAGATCCCAGCATGCCCTGATCGGTTCTGTCATGGTAGGTCTGTGCCTGGTCACAGTCAGAAGGTCATTGAGCCGGTTGTGTAACTGATATTCCACGCTGACCGCAGGTATACTGCGAATGGACCATCACTGGCACTTAAACAATAAACAGCCACCACTGTGTGCGCCATGTCATAGTGTTTCACCTCTGCCGCCATCTTAAGTGAGGGCAAACCTCTCCTAGAAATAAGCATTACAGCACAATGAATGTCCCCCTTGATTGCTGCTGCGTCATGACGTTTTGACTTGGTGGCAATCTTAATTGAGGGGAACCACTTTAGAATTAAGACGAGTGCAACACGAGCTCTTTTTCCGTGGCACCACACCACACTACTTCTGCCCATTCAGATTCTGTTTTCTGGGAAATTAACACATTGGCGGAGTCTAAGCCCTTTTCCCTGTAAAGCTTATTAATGTTGTTTTACTGTTCGTCACATAAGGTGGGCGAGGACAGTGCATTCAAACCAGAATTTAAAAATATGCATTGTGGTTCCCATGCACCGATTTAGCAATAAAACAGATTGTGCATAAATTACTACTTAATATTTCACTTTGGTCATGTCGTGAGCTGAACACCTTTTAGAAGTATGTGTGTGTGATCTGGGGTTGCAGTTTTATAATCAGACAAGGTCAGATAACCATGTTATCCTTTTGCAGTAACACAATAGGAGTACCGTTGAGTTTGGTGCTTCTAATAATACCTATATTCAAGCGCCAAGAAGCGGTCCAGATACTGGTGCAGCCTACATAAACGATCAAGATTGTGTATTAACAATTCATGGTAACCAAATTAAATCAGTTGTATGCCACCGATCCATCACACATTGAACATCATTTCGCAAGTTCTACGCCTAACATATATAGACATTTCCAGTCGCTTTTAAAGCTGGGAGGTCGGGATTTGTGTGTCGCATTAATTCACGCTGGAAGTGAACCACGTGATGCTCGTAGAGCGGAGGGTGAAGCGCTTCCTCCGCAGCCTCCTGTGTAGCGCGCAGGGGCATTGTGGGTAAATCCGAGCATGATTGGCAGGCGGGGATGAACAAGCGGCGCTAAATCAGGTCAAAGCGGGGCTGGAGGAAGCCGGGGCAGAGCTGCGGCTCTGGCCCGACCTCCCTCCAACCTCCACAAGATGGATGCTCCCGCCCGGTGCTACCTCAGAAAGTTCTGCCTCATTAGTTATGCTCGGAATGTAGGCTAATTGCTCTCCGAGAAGGGCTCAGGCAGGAGCCCCCGCCCATGATATTGGCGGGCTAACAAGAGTGTTTCCATTTCAGCTGGAGTGCCAGCACGAGGGGTCCCTCCTTCCGATCCCTTTGTTTTAGGAGATGAAATCCCCGTGTAATAGCAATTATTGAGCCCAGCTGAAGTGAAGCGTGGTCGGTTATAACTTGAGATGCAGGTGGAGGGGATAAGAGAGGCAAGACAGAGCTGTAACAACCACTGCCCCTCAGCCAGCTGCGGGTACTGCGCCAGGCCCTGCAGCTGTGGGCCGTGCATAGTACAGGAGGAGGCATGTTCTTAGAGGTTTTAATTGGCCATGGAGACCTTACCCAATTCATCCTTCTCATAAACACTTAGGCCCTCATTACGATTTCGTAAGACCGCCGAAGCCGCAGGTGCCGAAAGACCGCCAGTGCTGGCGGTCTTAAGACCCCCTATTACAACTGATTTCTGAATTCTGCCCGAAATCAGGTAGAATTCCGACACCAGTTGCGCTGGTGGTCGGCGGTAAAGAGGCAGTTCCACTGC
Organism: Pleurodeles waltl; assembly: GCF_031143425.1. Lineage (NCBI taxonomy): Eukaryota > Metazoa > Chordata > Amphibia > Caudata > Salamandridae > Pleurodeles > Pleurodeles waltl. The sequence goes on from NC_090448.1 coordinate 1,144,297,200, forward strand.
CAGCACCGCCACGCCAAAAGGACGCCACACGCCTTATTACGACCTGTAATACGATGTGGCAGTGTCCTGATGGTGGGGTGCCGCTGGTGGTGGACGCGCCGGGACCTGTCCCCTCCCAGACAACCTCGTCGACGGACGAGGTAAGTGGATCGTCCAACAGGGGAGGGGTGTGTGTGCGTGTGTGAGTGCATGTGTGAATGCAGGGAGGGTGTTTGTGGGTGCGTGTGTGAGTGATTGTGGACGGGGTGAGGGGGTTGTGTGAGTGTTTGTGGATTGGGGTGGGGGGTGCATGTGTGTATGTGGATTGGGGTGGAGGTGGGGGGGTGTGAGTGTGGATGGGGAGGGGGTGAGTGCATGAGTGCAATTGAGCGGATGGAAGGGGTGAGTGCGTGTATGCATGTGCATGTGTATGTAAGTGGACGGGGACAGGGGTGCGTGTTTGTGTGAGTGAACGGAGAGAGCGGGTGCGTCAGTGGACAGGGGGAGCGGGTGAATGTGTGTATGCGGTGTAGGGGGAGGGTGGTGTGAATGTATGTCCTGGAGGGGGTTGTGAATGTATGTATGCACTGTGGGGGGTGAGTGCATGCATGAGTGCGGTGTTTGTGTATGTATGTTAGTGTGAATGGGGGTGTATGACGCAAGTGCGTGGGGGTGTGTTTGTGTGTGGGAGTATGTGGGTGCATATGTGCGGGTATGTGGACATGTGTGCGGGAGTATCCCGGGGACAGGAATGCAGCTTCCTGTCGCTGGGATACAAGACCGCCAGCTTTTTCTGGCGGTGCGACCGCCAGTAAAATGCTGGCAGTCTTCCGCGTGGTAATATCTGCTGGGCAGGAGGTGCTTACCTCCAGCCTGGCGGACTGCGGAAAAGCGGCGGGATGAGCAGAGTATTGGCGGTTTGGCTTAGGCCAAACCGCCAAACTTGTAATTTTTGGCGGCCTTCACCGCCGGCCTGCCGGCAATGAGACTGCCACCACAGGTCTGGCAGTTTTAAGACTGCCAGACTCGTAATGAGGGCCACAGTGACGGAGGGGGCTGTCCTTTGTTATGCATTAGAAGCGCCACTGGAATTATGCTCCAGAAGGGGACCACATTATGCGGCACAAAAAGGCAAATCATATGGTGTAATGTGCCATATTTTGTCATAGTATTACTTTATTATTTTGTAATGCTTACATCTGGTAACACTATCTAGGAAAATATTCTACCTGTTTGGTACCAATTTAGTACCCAAATACAGAAATAAACAACTGAAAGATGACTAATCAACCTTTGAGAAGGGCATTCTGGTGCGCAGGAGCTAGGAACACATTTTTATTTTTGTTAAAATCTGCAGAGTAATGCTGCAGATGCTGGATTATGTGGCAAATGTGGCAAATCAATAAATATGTGAAAAACACAGCGGCTACAGAAATGCATGATTCTATTGACCCTGGCTATGAGACTTTATAGACTAAAACAATGACAAAAGGGATTGTAAATTCTTATAGTTTAGAGGCAGGTTTCACCCCCTCCCCCCAAACCACGGACTTTCTGCTCCTAAAACAGTTTAAAGGACACCTGTTTGGTGGCACTCTTGTCACTTTCTCAAGCATGTGTGTTTCCTGATTTGACCAGTCTGTTGCGCTGCAAACACCAACATTACATTGGTGGTGAGGCAGACCTGAGCATGCATGCCTCCATGCCTCCTGGCATGAGGAGGGCCACCACCAGAAAGTTTTGCGCTACTCCAGCCCTGACCTATTACAAGATACCCAACAATGCCTGGCATATCCACCCCCTATCCGACATGCTGTCCCTATTTGAGGCACCTCTCAGGACGCCCTACGCACCTAATCCTCCCATCCCCCATACTGGCTCAATGGGACACCAGCCGCGCGGGAAAGAATAGAGACCCAAACCCACCTTTGCCTGCAGTGGCTCCAACGTGGGTGGAGGGAAGGGGGTGATTACCCACGCGGCCCCTCTGCACTGACTGCAACACAAACAAGGGAAGAAAATACCAAAGCTACAGGTGAAACGTCTCAAAGCTGCTGATATTAAGTAAACAAGCATAGGAAAGCCAATAGATATTTGTTTACTGTACTAACACATGTAGCACCAGCAGATAGAGCATATGGCAGAGAGCCAGCAGGAACAGACGGATAGGGTGGTGTTTTTAAAGTAGTTCCCCATACAGTTCAATGTAAGCACTCAGGTGTAGGTGGAAAGATACATCCAAACTGCCAGTAGAAATAGTTGAGAGCTGAGTGCTCCACTGGGCTCGACCAAGACGGATTGACAAAGTCTCAAGCCAATAGCTGAAAAAGTCTGGTCGAAGAAAGCCAGAACACTTTGTGTATACTGTTAATAGCAGATCTGTTTGACAGCTGTTCTGTCAAAATGGTCTTAGAGCGATGAAATTCTGTCTTGCGTCCCACCACTCTCCAGTGCCGGCCAGGGGAATCAGGAGAAGACAGCAGGTAAGTTACATCAGAGGCCCCACTTTTGCTAATGTCAAAAGGCCCACCAATACCCTGAATGGGCATCATTCTGCAGAAGCCACACCCGAGGCCAGTGCTGCAACTTGAAAGGCCTGCCACGAACTCCTGCCTTCAGGCCAAAGCACACACAGCATCTCTCGCCACCCTCCTGAATAACTAGCACCCCGCAGAAAAATCAGATGCAACAAACATGAAAGAAAAACAGGACCATGATCGCCAGGAGGGTCTGATCCCTCTCACACATCTGAAGCCCACTGCCCCACCTACAACATACACATCACTACCGTGGCTAGGATTATGGGTCCTCTGACAACTGCCTGCCACCTGTCTTACTAATGCTATGACCTTCACTGTGAGCCTTCTCCAGTAAGTCCTATCCCCACCACCACAAGGTGCCCAGGCCAAGAGATATTACACAGCATGGTAGCGGCACTCTCAAGGGCCACTTAGTAGCAGCCTACCACTGCTCAAAAGTCCCACACCAGCACAACCACACCCAGAGAACAGTGCAGACCGCGTGGTGAAACAGTACCTCCTAGGCGTGGAGAAAGCTTGAGCTGGCGGCTGCGTGGAATGCTAAGCGCTGCCCCGTAAAACATTCAAGTGGCTAGAAGTGAAAGAAACAAACATGATTATGCAAATAAGACGAGGCAATCTGACTTCATCCTTAGCTGTCCACTGCACCATGCATGAAAACTGCTGGAGAAGCAACATCATAAAACAACCAGGATCCGGCGTGGGTATAAATGCACTGGGACTAAGTACAGAGTGGGACAATGAAAATGAACAGAGCAGGGTATAGACACCTCTAGGTGAGCAATGTATATGTTTCTCAGTGTCCTGGAGATTGTAGTTTGCATAAGTGCTTTGGGCCCAACGAGGAAAGTGCTACGCAACACAATAGAGTACAATAAAACTGCAAGTATCTGCATGCAAACCATAGGACTGGAAGAGCTGCTCATACATGGCTGGACCTGCTGGTCTCTTAAATGGGTCGAATGCATTCCCCATTTGTAAGTTTTCTAGGAGACAGTAGCTGATACTGGTTACGTATGTAGCACTATATCCTGAGAGTCCCATAGAGCTGAATGATAGGGGTGTCTCTTACTCACGTCAATGTTTCTCATTATATGGATTTTAGGAAATTGAAAGGCAGAGTCGATCTACAAAGATTTGATTGTGTGATCTGCAGGTTACACACAGATTTATTTCTGCAATGCGTCCTGTAGTCCACTGAGCTATCTTACCAACGATGGAACATCTCGTTTGGGACTACTGCTTTTTAAGCCCAATTCATTCTGTTCTGCATAGGATGACAATGGCTGATTTGAAACAACATTTAGTTAAAGGAATTGCCACCAGTTTTAGCTCCCATTTTAGGCACCCCAAAATCTAATAGAGCCAATTTTAAACTGAAATAAATTGTACAAAGAAGCTATCATCAATAGGCATGGGGCATCTATCACAAAAACCTATTATTTGTTCACAAAAACACTGACCCAACCTATTTTGGACTATTTTATTGCTTGTGTAACAGGGAACGGTGTAAACTGATTTGCACCAGTCCGCATTACTGAAAGGTTTTTGCATCTGAGTGAAAATGTAGGCAATGGATTGTGGAACCAATGCTGAACACAAACAATACATTTATTGCTGACATTTCATTCATTATATGTGTGTCATTGGGTATTCAACAAAGACATTCTTGGCCTTGAATAATTTTGAAAAATAGTAGATAAATTGAATTGGAAAATGGAAAGCACCGTACATGACTACTCAACTGTTGAAGGTGGGAGAGGTCTGGACGATCAGCCACTACTTTGAAAACCCTTCTACCATCATTGACTGTTTTTCAAACAGAAAAAAACACTTCCTGATTGAAAACAAAATCATGAATCAAACGCCACCGTCAACGACATCACCCACTCCCAAGAACTATGCGACGCCCTAGCAACCGCCTTCCACCAAAAAATCACGGACATCCACGACAGCTTCAACTCCCCTCACACTCTGGAAGCTCCTACCCCACCCACCACGAACTCCACCCGCTCCAGCCGACTGACCTCCTGGACCAACATCAGCGACGACAGTACCCGCAAGACCATGAACTCCATCCACTCCGGATCACCATCAGACCCCTGCCCACACCACATCTTCAACAAAGCAGACACAGCCATCGCACCACACCTACGGAAAGCCATCAACATCTCCTTCGAAACTGCAAGATTCCCGGAAAGCTGGAAACACGCCGAAATCAACGCCCTTCTCAAGAAACCAAAGGCAGACCCCAAGGACCTGAAAAACTTCCGGCCCATGTCTCTGCTCCCTTTCCCGGCGAAGGTCATCGAGAAAATCGTCAACACTCAGCTCACTCAGTACCTCGAAGACAACAACATCCTCGAACCCTCCCAGTCCGGCTTCAGACGCAACCACAGCACCGAAACCGCCCTCCTCGCCGCCACAGACGACATCAGAAGCCACCTCGACAATGGAGAAACATCAGCCCTCATCCTCCTAGACCTATCAGCCGCCTTTGACACCGTCTGTCACCACACCCTAAAATCCCACCTCCACGCAGCAGGAATCCAGGACCAAGCCCTCGAATGGACCACATCCTTCCTCACCGGCAGAACCCAAAGAGTCCGCCTCCCCCGTACCAATCCAAAGCCTTCAACATCATCTGCGGCGTACCCCAGGGCTCATCCCTCAGCCCGACGCTGTTCAACATCTACACGGCCCCCCTCGCACAAGTGGCCCGCCAGCACAACCTCAACATCATCTCCTACGCCGACGACACCCAACTCATCCTCTCCCTCACCAAGGACCCGCACACGCCAAAGCCAACCTCCACGGGGGACTAAAAGCCATCGCCGACTGGATGAGAGACAGCCGGCTAAAACTGAACTCGGACAAAACAGAGGTCCTCATCCTTGGGCGCACCCCCTCCGCCTGGGACAACTCATGGTGGCCGTCCACGCTGGGTCCCCCACCGACAGCGCACGAAACCTCGACTTCACCCTCGACTCCTCACTCTCCATGTCAAAGCAGGTCAGTGCCATCTCCTCCTCCTGCTACAACACCCTCCGCATGCTTCGTAGAGTTTACAAATGGATCCTAACAGAAACAAGAAAAACAGTAACCCAGGCCCTCGTCAGCAGCAGACTCGACTACGGCAACGCCCTCTACACCGGTATCTCATCCAAACTCCTCCAACGCCTCCAACGCATCCAAAACGCCTCCGCCCGACTCATCCTCAACATCCCTCGCCACTGCCACATCACCCCCCACCTAAGAGACCTTCACTGGTTCCCCGTCAACAAGAGTATCACCTTCAAGCTCCTCACCCACGCACACAAGGCACTCCACAACACCGGACCATCATACCTGAACAACAGACTCAGCTTCTACACCCCCACCCGACATCTCCGCTCCACTAACCTCGCCCTCGCCTCCATCCCCCGCATCCGATGCAAATCTTCCGGTGGCAGATCATTCTCGTACCTTGCCGCCAAGACCTGGAACACCCTCCCGCCGGATCTACGACAGACCCAGGACCTTCTTTCCTTCAGAAAACTCCTCAAGACTTGGCTCTTCGAGCAGTAGCAGCACCTTCCCCCCCCCTCTGAGCGCCTTGAAACGCTCACAGGTATGTAGCGCGCTTTACAAATTGTCTGATTGATTGATTGATGATCTACCTCCTGGGTATGTGTGGGCGGAACTCGCAGAGGTCATTTCATGGAATTCTGCAGAGTTACATAAAAACTCAGCAAGATTTTGCGAAGTTCCGCCACCGGGTGGAAAATATGCAGTTCGAGCTGCAATTTGACACTGGAAGCAGAAAGGCACAATGCATGGTTCAATAGCTCGAGTTGATTTTGCCTCCACTCAAGAAAATCTAGTCAAGCGGCAGCAAATCTACTTACGTCGCAGCCCTCTGCCCACTATCACTTACATCCGTCTGAGTTAGAAAATCACGCGAAGGGACCCCAAATCTCATTCGCATTTTCTGGTTCCTCGCCTCGCAGGAGAAAAATTCAGCTGCACAGTGATTGCTGTAATTTGTCTGGAACTCCGCATTAAAAAGTAACACTGAGTGGCCAAAATCCCGCCAAATCCCGTGGTGGAATGAAACATTCTGCCCACCCCTATGCCTGGAATACCCATTGCTCTTCCTTTTCATGACATAAGAGGGGAAACAAACAGCCCTTCCAGTGCATGTAAAATTAACAGGCTGCAGTCAAGGCAAACACTCCCCGATCTGTTCAATAGCTGGCAGTATATTGTTTTCCAAACAGCAATAGAAATCACAGCCTCTTCTCCATGACACTGCAGGCAAAATAAAGTTGCATAGGGTGTTATATGCCTTTTGAGGGGGTGGTTTCTCAAACAGTGAGCAACATGTAAACTTAGAACAAGGATTTATATAGACATCCAACATTAGGGAATTCTCAGAAATCCCAAAGAGTACTTTAGTCGAACTGTAGGTAGCCTTGTGTTGGACTCCTTCACTAAAGTTATTACTAAATATTGTTTCCACAAAGGTCAGTATCGCCAATATGCTAGAAGAAATGTGCAACAGTACATTTCACTTTTAAACTCTTATCTGCCAGAATTGTTTTTTTTAGCTTTTTTTAGTGAAGCCCCTTTTTTCAGGGCGCTCCCTTTCCATGCCGATCCTGTAATCACTCTTCCTCCAGCCTCATTTTTTCAAGTAAATCTCAGTGTTTATAAGGAGGGAATGGGCCTGCTAAAGGACCCACAAAGTTCAGAATTTATGGTTTCTCAAATAATTTTTGGTGGAAACGCTGTTGACACTATTGATGCCTTCATGATTTGGGGAACCCTGGGCCATATTTATTTTGGGGCTCCTCGTTTGGATCAATATTGAATGTATTAGCTTTTGTCAGCCCATTCAAGCCCTGTGATGCCAAGCTCAGGAACGGGGGCACAAGAACAGCCCCTGATGCTGCCTTGTGTACACCAACCCAATAGTAACAAAAGAAAGTTTGAACAAGCATTTATAATGCCATTTTGATTTAGACTTTTTTTTACTTGCAACAACATTTTATGTGGAACTCAGTGCCTAACCAGCTTGATAATCCCACTGTAGGGGGTCGTGTTTAATGTTTAGTGGACTAGTGCATATTATTAAATTAAGACACGTGCACGTCAAATCGTAACTTTTCACAAATATATCCTGGCGTTCTAGTTGCCACAGTGAATTAAACTGCTGCTCTGAGGATTTCCACCATTTCACTGATAACATTCTCCTAATTTCTCTTCCCCTGCTTTATCCCTCTTCTCTTTGTGTGCACTGCTGCCTGTGGCCCTGCTGAGCATGAGAAATGGGACTGCTATGGACAGAGACAGGAAGAGAACAGGATGGCAAGCTACTGAAGAAGAGGGAGAGGGGTAAAGGGATCATGTAGCAAGATATGCGAGGCAAGGAGAAAGTAAGGTAAGCAGAAAGCAGTGAGCCACACAGAAAGCAAGATGGAGAGGTAGAAATGGGAAGATGGAGCTAGTGAAGGTTTTAGAAAGTTAGAGAAAGATAATGCAGAGGAAATGTGGAGAGAGACTGAGAAGTTAAGCACTTGGGTGAGGTAGAGAGAGACAGAGGTAATGTACAAAAAGAGGTGAATTAGAGAAAAGTAGAGGCAGCAAAAGGTAGATCTAGGCAGAGAAACTTGAAGAAAAACAAAGAGTTGCAAGACAGAGAAATAGCAAAATGAGGTGAGGTAAAGAGAGTGGAGGGGCATGAGAAAGCTAGGCAAAGGGATGAAACGTAGAAAGAAATGTGAAGGCGAACAAGAAGAGCGAGTTGAGGGAAATACATAAATCAGAGAAAGAGAGGTGAGGCTCATACACAGGTGGAGAGTTGAGCGGTAGAAAAAGAGGAAGAGATTTTTTTATTACAGATCTATAAAGAAAGAGCCTGCAAGAGATAGTTGAGGTAGAAGGGGTGACTTGAAATGGAAAGGGAGGTCGCGAGAGAGAGGCAGGGGAGCAGATGATAGGGATAGAGGGTAGAAGTAGCGAAATAGAAAAAAGGAGCACAATATTTACAGTATAGACCAAACGAAAGGGAACAGAGGTAAAAGAGAGAAAAAGGAACAGAGGTAGAAAAAGAGAAAAAGGAACAGAGGTAGAAAAAGAGAAAAAGGAGGTGCAGAGGTGAGGTAGTGAACTCATGGTGAGGTAAACAGATATCATGTGAGAGAGAGTGTGGAGTGAGGTAGAGAGCGGTGTGACAGTGAGGGAGATGTGAGGTGGAGATAAATCAAATAGAGAAGTGAGGGGTACTGGTGAGGAAGAGGAGGGTCTTAATGAAGGACAGAGAGAGGTAAGGCAGTAGAGACATGGAGAGGGATAGAGAAGAAATGTAAAGATAGAGATGAGGTTGTCTGAGAAGTGAAGTAGATGGAGAAGGGAAAACAGGGAGGTCATATAGAAAAAGTGCAGTGAGGTACAGAGAGAGGGTTGAGGTAGGGAGAGAGCTGAGTAGAGAGAGAACATCAAGAGTGATAGATTTAGAAACAGGGGCGGCTCCTTCGCTATGGTGAAGGAGCTTCGCCCCGGCCAAGAACCAGGAGACGAAAAATAAAACAATAGGTTGCTATTGTTTTATTTTTCTGCTGCTGGCTCAGCCAGCAATACCGAGAGGGGCAGATCCGGTCAATGGGAGGGAGAGAGTGCACCTAAGTGCGCATGCGTGTTTGGCCTGCTATCTCAGGCCAGCCAAACACACATGCGCACTTAGGTTTCTCCAACCCGGCAGTGTTTAACACCCGGGCTGGAGAAACTGCACAGACCCCAGGGCTGTGTCTGAGCGGCAGTGACTACCGCTCAGACCAATCCTGACGCTGCTTTCATGTTATGTTTAGCATGAAAGCAGCACCAGGATTGCTGGGGAGCCTGTGCTGGTGTCCCAGCGAGTGTCCGGGACACCACATGGAGGGAAGAGGAGTGAGATAAGGTACGTTTTTTTAATTATCCCCCTCCATCTCCGTCCCCTCGCCCACCTCCCCCCTTGAGATTTGGGGTGGCCGCCGCTGTATAGAAGAAAACATAGCGAGTGACTGAGAATGAGGCAAGGTCATGAAAGAGAGAGCTAAAGCCGAAGTGAGGTATATTGTGTATATTGAGAGAGAGGTGAGGTAGACAAATGTGAGGTGGAGAGAACTGAGGTAGAGGGAACTGAGAGAGAGAGAACTGGGACCGAGAGAAAGGTTGAAGGTTCATTGAGAAGTAAAGAGCGGGTAAGAGAGACGCTTGTAACATAACATATGAAGGGCACCTCAAACAGAACCTCTTCAGTCACCTGGACTGCAAGGAGAAGAATCGCCCTGCTCATGCCAACAGATCTGACCGAGTAAAGTGCTTAATAACCGAGTTCACAAAAGCACAGTCATGTTAATGGCCCTGCAATCAAATGGTCCAAAGGCAACAGAAAAGGAAATAAATGCATCAATTACAGTATCAGACTTGAAGCCACTAGCACAGACTTCAATGGGCTCAGTGGATGCTTGCCTCTCTTTGCAATGCAAATGTGTATGAAAGTTAATTGGGTTCTGGGACCCGGGTGCTTTGCATAAACAGAGGCGGGCCAGCTGCAGCGCTCAAGTCATTCTAGGCAGGATGCTCTTCTAGGAATTGTGACTTTTCTACGCACTCTGCTAGTGACTTTCGAAAGACCTAGTGCTGTGGGTCGAGGTAAAGCTTAATACACACAAACTGTATATTCTCCTGGGGTGATGGGGCAGCAGACGTACATGAGATGTTACTAAAAACATGTTAACAAACTCCTTGCTTTACACTGGGTTCGAATAAAAGTCAGATTCTTAATTTTAAAATTGGAAACAAAGCCACAGTGGAGATGCAACTTCCATGTAAGTGTCCTGCTGAGAGCTGTCACCCTAGCTGGTATTCTTGAGCTGCTATGAATGTGGCATCCCTTGAGGGGAAACCATGCCACGTCCATTCCAACTTGAAGAAAGTGTGACCAGTGTCAGATCTCTGATAGGAGAAGGTCAACTGTCTATCTGTTGTGTTGACCACAGCACCGAGAGCAACATTTTTTTTAATTTAAGATATGTTTATTAGAAACAAAGAAATATAAACTATTGCATAAAATGATCGATACATATATTTCTATAGCATAAGCAGCATATTTTATGACTAAAAACATCTTATAGGTATGATCTATCTAAAAAGAGAAAGGGGAAAGAGAGTGGGTGAAGAAGAGAAGTGTTATGGATTTGCAACCATTGTTTTCACGTCACACTGGAGTTGTCTAGGCTCTGGGAAGAACCTTTCTAGTAATTTGACCCAAGCCAGTGCAGGCCACGTTTCAAAGGGCTCAACATGGCACTGCCAAACTGAGACAAAATGTTCCTGCCCATTCACTTTCAAGTACCCCACTACAAGGACTCCTTTTAAAGGGCAGGATGGAGCTCAGGCATTCCGGCGTCACACACAGAGTCCTTTACAAGGACCACTGCATCTGCCAAAGGGTTAAATAAATCCAGAGCCAGGGAAGCATGAGGCCTGCTCGGATGACCACTACCCTCCAGGTCACTGGGCACTGTTTCCACACCTGGACTTTGGTGTGCCTAGTGCATGCTGGAGGGTGTCTTTTTGTTTCACTTGTTTTTTTTTATTTATTCAATGACTTGTGAGTGAAAAGTATATGACTGAAGACATTATCTGGCGTGATGTGGTCACCCTAACTCATGCAAAGTGCTGCAAAAAAATATAAAGCCTTCATCACAGAATGACAAAACAACTTTCCCCAGCACTCCATCATGAGTCAAATCTCAGACGCTTCCAGAATGAGCACATCCAACCGGACCCCACCTCGAGTCAGATTCACAAGTTTTCAGAATAAGGGCATCCACTAGGACCCCATCTCGACTCAGATTCACAAGCTTCCAGAATGAGCACATCCACTGGGACCCCCCATTTCCAGTCAGATGTCACAAGCTTCCAGAATTAGCACACCCACTGGGACCCCCTATCTGGAGTCAGATGTCACAAGCTTCCAGAATGAGCACACCCACTGGGACCCCCCATCTCGAGTCAGATGTCACAAGCTTCCAGAATTAGCACATCCACCAGGACCCCCCATCTCGAGTCAGATGTCACAAGCTTCCAGAATGAGCACATTCACTGGGACCCCCCATCTCGAGTCAGATGTCACAAGCTTCCAGAATGAGCACATCCACTGGGACCCCCCATCTCGAGTCAGATGTCACAAGCTTCCAGAACGAGTATATCCACCAGGATCCCCCATTTTTTTTTACATCCACGTAAGACACGATTTCGCTCTGGGGGGGTTTAATTTTCGTCATGGCTGGGTTCAGTGTGAAGCATATATGTGGGTCCGGTTCATACATTACTGTAGAACTGGGTATGTCTCACTCAATGATCCGGGTACACAATTCAAGTTAAAATGTTGTTTATTCACAAAAACAGGTGACAAAAAAAATCAGCAGAATCGATGCGTTGTATCAACATAAAAATACAATAGATGGACACATTCCTGAACAATCTACCTTCTGAAGCCCATCACAAATTCTGAATAAGTTGTAAAACACACCAAAAGCTGGTGTAGGGTATGCTGAGCATTCACAATAGATGGCTTCACACAGTCTAGCATTTTCCAGTAAGATTAGACCTTGATAAACCAACACACAGTTCTCCTAAATTTGAGAAACCTTGGATTTCTGGCCCAGAGGCGAAACACCCTGCAGAACTCACCGCATAATGGAAGGCACGCAGGAATATTTAACTTTTTAACCTGAGACTCTGATTGTACATTGAGACCAACTCAGTGTGGCAGCCGGGTGCAACTACCACAACATACATTAGTTCAATGCAGAAGTGATCCTGCAGCTAATGTGAAAACACATTCAAATTCCAACTTTACAGGCTTTGGGTTTGGACACAAACAGTTGATTTATTTACTACACTAGACATGTTCTTCATATACTAATATTAAACATCCTCCTACATTACACCAGTTTCTTTAGCTCATACATTTAAAGGATCATTCTTTTAACCAGCACAAAACAGAAGTAAGCCACAAGCAAAATTATCTCACATTTTTCTCAACACACTGGCATTTAAACTTAGCAAGTTTCAAATATCACAATTAACATGAAAGTATCTGTTCCAAAAATACAGCTTTTTATGTCTCTAATTGAGTGAAATATGCTGAATTTTGTGAACCTTATGAACAGAGCACAGTTTTATATTTCAATCAACTCAGTACATGAGCAACAGTGCTCACCCCAAATGTTTATGTTCTGAGAAATTATGCAAATTAACTAATGATTTAAAGCTATATCACAAAAGATAGCACAGTTCAACATATATTATAATTAGAATAAGCACCACGTTTCTCCTTTAGGATGTTCGCAGAACATTTACAATATACCTACGCTCAATTTCAGAGATTTCGAGGGATATGTTAACTGCTGTTCGAGCCTGGATTTTCTCAGCTCCCTTCCCCCAGGATCTTATTCTGTTTTTTTTTTTACGGTCCAGACCCCTTAAAAAGTCAACCAGAAAAACCCAGGGCAGCCGAAACTAAGATCCTAGTTCCAAGCACTCTGTGTTCTTGCAGCAAATCCCACAAAGACAGGAAATTTTCTAGAGCGATGATGAGTTTTCTAGATCAGTATTATGGTAAGTCGATTCCAACACTTTGGATGAATGCCAAGTGCTGGGTGTATTTATTTTTCCAGCCTCTAGGGGTGCCTTTCCACCACACCTCAGTCCATACCTGGAAAATGTCCCCATGCTAATGAGATTTTGACGTGTAAAGTTTGTTTTCTTCCAGACCATACCTCTAATTCTGGAATGTTCCAAAACTTAGCAATCATAACAGACCTCTGTTATACTTAGGACTTAGAACATTTAGGGAATGTGATTCAAAAGTTTTCAAAAATCTGCCAGTAACCTCTCTGGCTCAACATAAAACAAAATACCAGTGAACCATGGTTTTCCCCTTTTTGAAGGCTTCTCCCGAGCGAGGAAATATGAGGCGACATCTTCCCAGCTTTTGGGGTACACAGTTCAGTACAACTTCATAATCTAGCAGGATTGAATGCAGTGGACATTGGAGAGTTAGGAAACATAACAAATCAATCATTTTCCACTCGGTGTTACTCCATCGACCTGTACCTTTTGCGTTGTTTACAGAAGAATCAGACAGGAATATACAAGAAAAATATTTGCAGTTTAAATTCATTCAAATAAAAATATTCTATGTGTAAAAATAGAAAATTTAGAAGATATATATGGATTTTGTCATAATAAGTCCTTAATTAATATATCAAATCTGGTGAATTTGCTACTTAATTAAAAGTCAGCATGCATGAACATGTTTTTCTGTTTTATCCAGATCATCTTTGATATGAGTGGGAGGCCAGTTCTCATAGCTTTAATTTACTGAGGGGCCATAGATCGCAGGCAGACATCTTCAGGCTCAGGAGAGGTGACCAGGGCAACGGTATGTACAGAAGGGGGGGGGGGTTATCAACATTTGTTTACAGAACCGCATCTCCACTGTCTAACGGAGTCTTTCTGCTGTCAAAAGTCAGAAAAACATTCACCCTAAAAAGCAGGAGACATCAGCACAGTTTGCTAACTGTATACACAAAGTACCTACAGATTGAACATAACTTTTTAACATTAAGAACAATTAGGAAACCATGAAACAAACTGATGCCAAACAAAAGCGCAGCATGAAAAGGGAGCCCCCCCCCCCCTTACGCTAGGTTGGGGGATGTGCCGTCTGTCCAGCACCCACAGAAAAGGGCAGCAGTGAGGTATTGTAGGTTCTGTGCACTGTGGTGGCTGTCTCCATACTTGTGCCAACTAATAACTTATCAGGATTGGGTTCAAGTATGTTACCCCTCTCAAATACTTCAGACTATGTGAAAGACATCAATGGCATACTCGTGACAAGACAGAATAAAGTTATCTTTACCCTAAGGCCTACCCCCTTACACATAACTCCTTATAAAACTCTATCATACAAAATCAAAGTACAGTCCAACGTCACCAATTAAAAAGTATCTCAAACAGTGGTGGGTCAAGAACGTGCAGCCAGAGTGGGGCAGGCACACACAAACATGCACGCTCACTTTCACCGTGTGCACACATACTCACACCCAGCACATGCACGCCCTTTTTCAAACCAAGCACACACAAACATTTGTACACACACGCATGCACGCACCCACCCAACATTACAAAGTTAAAACTTTCTGGGCCTCATTTTGGGTGACAGGACGGAAACCTCTATTGTTTCCTGAAGTAACAGAAGGAAGAAAGATACTGCCAGCTGCTCTCATTGGTTGACCTTTTGCAAAGGTCAGCCAATGAGAGAAGGACCATTCCTACCTCGTCACAGAGTAGGATGGGGGTCAATGAGATTTGCTGACGCCACCCGATTCTGTGACAAGCATCACTGATGGAAACTCGACCTTGCGCACTTCAGGGCTTAAAACTGATGCATCCAGGTTCGAGTATATCAATGACACTCCCACTAGTCAAGACGTGGAGGCTCACAAAAGACATTGCCAGGCTGAAGTGGCCATGCCCACCGGGCCTTAACAATGGGCCCTTGCTAATCTGTACCCTCATGACCATTTCCTAGTCACACAAAGCAAAAGTCGGCGAGACTGCAATCTGCATTGTATTTTTTAAAGCACTTTATCCATGTTTTGGCAATGTTTGCTTATCCATAAATATATATTCTGTACCCATCATATGCCCCTGCACAATGCTATCCATCTTGTCATATGCCACTGTAACTTAATGCATTATTCATATAGCGCATGCACACCAATTACTTGGTCTCTTAGCGCTTTGGTGCAGAGCTTCCCCGTGGTTATCAGCATTTACACTGTATGTAAGTGTAATAAGTTAACTCAGAACCAGATAATACATCCAGATGAATGTCAAAGGAAATATAAAATAGAGATCCTGCAAGAAAATTAGAACTGTGTGAATGGCAGCAGTTTATTGACTGAACTTCCTTGATGCAAATCCGAAGATCACAGAGAGAGTCGAAATATTGTATACTCCAGAAAAATAAAACAAAAAGACCTAAATACTCAGAATATAATAGTTGAAAGTGAGAAAAGTATCCAAAGGATCTTCAGTCTTGTTTTATTTCAGATTGACTATGGAAAGTCTATCCTATATGGCAGTCACACTTCCTCTATAGTGGCCATTAAGGTATTTTCTCACACAGTGACCAGGCTGTCCTTAGGAACCAGATAAATGAATTACATTCCACCTTCCTTTCACACTCTCCACTGCTTCCTTCTCAAGCTGGCTTGCATCACTTGCACCATGGACACCTGGGATACCTGTGCCCCTCACTCAAAATACCTGGTGGCTGCAGAAACCTTAGAAGCACTGACAGACAAGAACAGTAACCAAAAAGTGCAGATTTCACAAAGCTGCTGCACACTCATTTTTCGGTGTAACCCCTCCCATCCGGAACTCTACCAGTTGACAGCTCAAGAAATATCCACTTTTTGGCTACCTGGATTATTTGCTGTTGCCGATCTGTGTCAAACTATCCATCTCCTTCTGATATCTTGTCTTCATTCATCTGAAGCCTCCGCTACTCACCACTTTCTGTCCCTCCCTTTACTCTGCCCTACTTCATTCCCTAGCGCCTTTGAGAACTCTTCCTCCCTTTCCACACTCACCAGCCCTCCTTACTCCGGCGCCTCTCCTGGTGCTCCAGTCCCCTGCCCCAGAGTACCTGAGCCTGGCTCCCTTTCACCACTTGCTGTTCCACACTTAGGGCCTCATTAGGATTCTGGCGGTCACTACACCGCCAGACTCACGGTGGCAGTCAGGACCACCGCTGCTGTGATGCTCTGACCACCACATTACAACTTTGGCGGTCCAACCGCCAGAGGACTGCAGTCTCCGCTGGGATCGGTGATCATGGCGGGCGGATGGCGGGTGCAGGTTACAGTCAGCGAGGGCGGTGCTGCACACAGCGCCTCCCTGCTGATTACAACCTGGTTTTCCGCCAGCCTTTTCATGGCGGTTTCACTGCCATGAAAAGGCTGGTGGTGAACAGGTGCAGGGGGCAACAGGGGGCCCTGTGCACTGCCCATGCCAATGGCATGGGCAGGCAGTAGGCCTGTGGCATGGGCAGTGGAAGGATCCCCGTGCCCAGGCCCTTCGTAAGACAGTGCGCATTATGATGGTGGTGGTGGCCCCTGCGGGCGGCAGCATTGCCGCTGGCTTGATTACGAGCCGTCAACAATACTGCCTCCACTTTCCTGCTGGGCTGACCAGCGTAAACCTTGGTATCCGCCCGTCAGTCCAGCGGAAAAGTTATAATGGGTCTGGCGGCCAGTGGCTGTCGGGACTTTGGCCGAAGGTTGTTCCCACTGCCAAACTCATAGTGAGGGCTTTAGTCTTTCATTTACTCAGTACAGCGGCTCGGTGCTGTAGTCCATCTCTGTGCTCTTCACTTCTCTTCTCTGCCATTCATTCTAACTTATTTATTTATGAGTTTTCTAGAGTACGCTAATGCCCAGAGCGATCCGGGAGCTGCCAAAAGGAAACAATCAGTCACAAAAAGATTTGAATATCTTGTTTTTCCAGGACTTCTAACCTGCATAAAGCTGTGTGATACATCAGTGGGCAAGGAGTCCTGAAAGGAGACACTGTGGCCTAATTAGTGGGCATTGGCATAATCCAGATGGGAGCCAGATGTGGCCTAGATAATTCTGAAATGTGTGTTCGGGGAGAAAGGAGAGCACATTCCTTAAGGTGTTTAGATGGAAGAAGCAGGCGGAAAGATACCTTATTCTTCTCCACAGGGCACTGATGTGCACAGGCCAGGTGCACAACTACACACGGTGCGTCATATTCTAATGCCGCGTGTAGATCCATGGATGGGCGAGTGATTATTCAATTCAACCAATTCAATTCAAATAGGTTTTAATACCTAAATCAATGACACCGGGCAGTGTTATCTCCTTGTCTCAGGAACCTGGGGCAATGTTATGAACACAATGAACACTTTCCTTAAGAAGTGGGTATTCTCAAATCCTTTCAATTTGAATGAGGTTCATAGCACTGCTGCTGATGGTCACAAGGGCACCAGGGCATCCATTTGAGGATGTCAGAGCACAAGGTGCGGTCCATTCCGGTCTCCATCATATATTAGGATATGAGCAGAGTCTCACCACATATTTAAATGTAAAGTCAATCTTCTCAGGCACCCAGCAGTGCCCAATGACACAAGGTAATGTTAAAGTGCTGAGTGCTTCTGTGGGCGGGCACACTTAGGATGGGAGGCATCATTGAAAACTTTGCCTTTTGCAGTTTTTTTTATATATTACAGACTCGACCCGAAGGTATCAGAGACTTTGACCTAGAGTGCACCTCCTGTTCTTGCATTAGACGTAAAGTCCTTGGCTGCCCCAGACTTAACAAGCACTGGCAACGCAGATAAGTCTGACTTTAGCGTGCAAGCAAGAAAAGCATGCAGAAATGTGTGCCGTGCTGGACCACACGCATAGCAGGCAAAAAAAGAGACAGGTTGCACACAGGCACGGCAAAAACAGGCGCCCATTCTTGCATGCCTATGTACCCAGCCTTAGCACATTGAAATCAGATCTGTTGGCTTTGCCTCTGCTTATTCTCACTGTGTTTGAGGACCTAGATGTTATCATTTCCCTACTGTAGGTAGGGAAGAGCAGAGTTGTAGTAGGTTGGGGTCCAAGTATCCTGGACTCTTATGTGAAGCACTCTTTGGTCGATGTTTGATAATAGTTAAACATGTGAAAAACATCAAGGCAACTGATCTGGAGAAGCAAAGCCAGCCTGAGACAGCCACAATATACAGCCACGAGGCCCCTATCAGTATACAGAAGATGGAGCAGTAAGACAGCAGTTAGCTGTAAAATGTGTGCACCAATTCGGCGTCACATACCACCGAGGTGCAACATAACCATATTTGCACAATCACATTTATATGTCAAGCCACATTTAGATCAGCTTTAGATGCACAATCACTTTTGGCTGAAAAACGTGTACCTTCTTACAAAGCATGAAGGATGCCGATATTGGATTTAGCAAATAATCACATTTAGATGTAAAATTTAATTTAGGTGCAAAATAATATTTTGGTGCATAATGAGCAATGATGCAGCATCCACAGGAGAGTGGACACGCTTGCAGGAGCAAAATACATCTAAATTTAAAACCACATTTAAGTGAAAAATCACCCTTGAGGCAACACCAACCGAAATGTGGAGACACGTTTAGAAGCAAGCAAAAACTGATGAATGAGCAAAAATCACATTCCGGTGCAAAAAACAGACAGATACGTGCAAAATCTTGGGTTCAAAGTCAGCAGAAAGTATGGTAAGAAAATGTGCCAATAAGATGCCACCTTATGTGTACAAGCTGAGCTTCCGTATGATATCACATTTGGCTGACAGCACACAGAAGTGCAAAATGACCCTTAGTATGCTATCAGCACGAATATGAAAAACATTTAGGAGCACACAACATTTTTCTGTAAAAATCACATTTTGGTGCAAAATCACATATGGTACAAAGTAAGCAGTGGGACCCATCGCATTTATGAACAGAAAAATTACATGTAGGTGCACAATCACATTAATGTACAAAACCACCCTCAGTGAAACATGAGCAGGAGTGTGAAAACGCTTTTAGGAGAACAAATCACATTCAGAAGGAAAAACACACGTAGGTGTAAAATCACCAGTAGTGTAACGCCAACAGAAGTGTGAAAACACTTTTAGCACCGAAAATGACACTTTAAGTGCAAAATCAAATGTAGCTGTAAAATCACCCTTGGTGTGCCATCTACAGCAGTGTGGAAATACTTTTTTCGATGGAATTACTCATTTAGGTGCAGAATCACACTCAGTTGCAAAAATTGTGCCCATGCGCAACATCAACAGAAGTGTGAGATACTTTTAGGAGCACAATGTTTAGGAGCTAAAACACATTTAGCTATATCATCACATCTAGGTGCAAAGGTCACCATTGCTGCACCAGCAGCAGGATTTGAAATGGGCATCCCCAGTGCTTCACCAAACATGCAGTGCAGTGAGAAGACCTCTAGGCAGGCAGGCCAACACCACCTGCTAACAGTAAGACTTTAATACTCCTCTGGCCTCATACAACATGTGAATGACCCTTGCTATATGCAGGCTAGTCCTAGTGAGACATCAGCAAACAGGGGCTGAACACAAGTCCCTTTCCGAATGTTTTTGATGTTGATTACATGAGAAAAAAATTATCCGAAGACATTGTCTGTCCATACCAGCTGCAGGGAGCTTTACAAATTTGGCCAGCTAACAAAATCATCTATGGCACCAGATACATTTATTGAACAAGTCTAGTTGCCAATTACAATAACCCTTTCCCAGTACTGCACTTTTTAAATTCTATTCACCCTGCTATAAAAAATAAGTGAATTGTGTGTGCTTGTAATAGGCAGTACATTTCACAAATTTTGTTGTTAAAAAAATATAAGGTAAAAAGAAAAATATTAAAATTCGATACAAATTGACAACGCGTCTGACGGAGGTGGGCTGCCCACAGATGTTGATTTTTCGGCTTCAGCCCTGCAGTGTATAAATTAGGCTCGGGGTGAAATCAAGACTACATAGCTTTAATAATTTGACCCCCATACCTTGATAGTTTCACCTGGAGGCTTCTGAGCAAAACTCTGGGTACCAACAATTATTCTTTTACAAATTAAGCACTGATGCAAGCCATCTGCAAGGTAACATCACAATAATAGCTGCATGTAACAGTCCTTGAATCTTGGCAATCCATTGAGCATCCTTGTGCTGCCTTTAGCCTCTTTCTATAATGAAGACATCTTCACAAGATTTGCTGTCCCTGGCAGCAAATCTGTCGCCTCTACGGCAAATGATCACCTCCTTCCTGTCCCAAGATATCTCCCCTACCTCCCTGACAACAAGCCGTCTCCTCCCTCACCTACAAAAGACGCATCTCGACCTGAGCAAACTAAACAACCGCCACAAAGTCACCTAGGAGAAATCAGACAGCAGATGCTCTCTGCTTCCTGATTCCATTTGGACCATGGGTACTCCCAAACATTTCCCCATGGGCCCCAAGGTACTGTCTGTGATGTGCCAGCAGGGCGAGGGTCGTGGTGATGAAAGGTGGGCGTAGGGGAACGCGAAGCAGATGCAGACAACAAACCGAGCCTTCATGTGACGTCTGTCTGCCACCAACGCTCTATTACTGTTACTTTAGTTAATGTGTAAATAAATTATGCCTGTTTTACAGCTTTCAGAATGTTCGTGCTCTGTCACAATTAAAGGTCAGGATGTCGCGCCGCACCACGCGGCGCGAGCCGAGCATTCAGCTCGCGCCGCACAGCGCGTCCTTAGGACACGGCGTGCCCCGAGCCTTCTGTGCACCTCGCGAGGCCCCAGATTTTGCTTGGGGCCTCGCTCTGCTTTTCCTTGCGTCCCTGGTACCCCCTGACCCCTCCTTACCTGTTCTTTTTTCTTCTTTTCTTCTTTGAGGCATTTTATTGTACTTTCTTTATGTCTTTTCCCCCTTCCTATGTTACCTTTTTCTTCCCAGCATTCCTTGTTCCCTATTCTCTATGGTTCCTACTCTATTCTGTCCTATGTACTTTTCCCTATCTAAGATGGTGTACTTTTACTTCCTGTTGGTCATTTCCTGTTTCTTGGTATTTAAGGGCTCTGTTTTCTTCCTTTCCTTGCGCTGCAACACTATCTGCTCTGATTGTGTCTTCGCTCCTGATTCTTTGCCTTCGGTTCTGAATCTTGTCAAATTTCGTGTTTACCTGCATTTTTGTTTCTTTTTGATTCCCGTTTTTTGTTCTTGTTTCAGGAATCTACTATTTGGAGGTTTTTTCCCCTTTTTAGGTTTTTTTTCCCTCTGGCGCTATTTCTAAAGGGCACGGTCTGTTCTTGGCGTTTCCATTGCCTACAGCACCGTGGCTACTAGAAAGAGTCGCCCCTTTCTGGGCCAAAGCCGAACCTTCAAGACCCACGCCACTCGATCTGCGGATTCCAGGCGTAAGCAGCACGTGAGTCGTGACAGATTGCAGCGCCAAACCATCCCGACGTCTTCTGACACCATGGACGATACAGTGGCGGCTGCTGCAGATCCTGATCAATCTCTTCTGAATACTATTCAGCAACAAGCTCAGGAATTGCAACAACTACGCAATGAGAATGCTGTGTTACGACAGGCTTTGGCCTTCCGCAGTGGCGATGTTCTGACTATCTCCGCTTCTACTCCTCGTTTCTCTGGTGAACCAACTAAACTGCGTGAATTCCTTGATGCATTAACGGTGTACTTCGCCTTCCGACCTACCCAATTCTCCCATGACAGGACAAAGGTGGGATATCTTATCAGTGCATTATCCGGTCCTGCCTTGGCCTGGGCAACCCCGATGGTGTCATCCAACGATCCGGTATTGTCGGACTACTCTGCTTTCGTGACTCGCTTCAAACAAATGTTTAGTCGTCCAGGATTGGAGGCCTCAGCGGAAGAAGCCTTATGTGACATCCAGCAAGGCTCCCAAGATGTCCTTCAATATATTACACGTTTTCGTCAACTAGCGGCAGAGACCACCTGGGTGGAGCGTACCCTGGTGACTTTGTTTCGCAGAGGACTTAAAGAAGAAATAAAAGATGAATTAGTACATTCCACCAGAGTTGAAGATCTTCGTGGCCTGATGGATCAAGCACTTTCCATCGAGTATCATCTTCAAGAGCGACGAATGGAGAAGAGAAGGAGTAGAGGGTCTTCCCAGCCAAGCACTTCACAGGTGTATCTGCCTCGTTCTGAGGAATCTCGTCCTCCTGCTAGAGACATAGAGGGGGAACCCATGCAAGTGGATACTACTCGAGGGCCGCTCTCCGCTAGTGAGCGGGAAGACAGACGTAAGAAAGGATTGTGCCTATACTGTGGTTCCGCTGGTCACATGCTTCGTACCTGCCCTGTACGTCCACCAAGACCCTCGGGAAACGCCACTTCCCATCCTCTGTAAGAAGGGAGGGGACGGGATTGTCGGCTATACCTTCCATCAGTTCATTTAATGACAATACGACATACTTGTTCATGTTACCTGTCATATTACAACTAACTGATGGCCGTCAAGAAAGGACTATGGCATTACTAGATTGTGGTGCTAGTGGTATTTACATGGATAAGACTTGGGCCACTAATCAACAGATTCCAACACAACCCAAAGACATTCCTGAACAAGTGCACACAGTGGATGGTTCCTTGATATCCTCTGGTCCAGTCGATACTACGACCTTGATGTTAAATTTACAGTTTGGTAATCATCAAGAACACATCTCCTTTGATCTCATTTAATCTCCCAACCATACCATCATTCTCGGAATTCCGTGGTTTACAAGACATAATCCGTATGTGAACTGGGTAACCCGGACTATTTCCTTGTCCTCACAGTTTTGCCATGAGAACTGTTTTGCTTCCGACAAATATTGGTCACCGAACAGATTAACTCCTATTAAAAGTACTACTGAATATTCCATCAATACGGTCCAAGGAGTCCCTGAACACTATTTAGAGTTTCAAGATGTGTTCCAAAAACCATCCAGACCTGTATTACCTCCACATCGAGAGTACGATTGTGCTATTCCCTTGGAACCTGGAACTGTTGTTCCCTTTGGGAGGATGTATTCTCTCACAGAACCTGAAAAGGAAGTTCTAAAGGAGTATCTGGAGGAAAATGTACAGAGTGGTCTTATTGTTCCATCGTCTTCTCCGGCAGGGGCTCCTCTCTTTTTTGTACCCAAGAAGACTAAAGATCTTTGTCCTTGCCTGGATTTTCGAGGCCTGAATAAGATAACTATAAAGGATCGTTATCCTTTGCCCCTCATCAAGGATATTCTAGAGGCAGTCAGAGGGGCTCAACGTTTTACCAAATTGGATCTTCGGGGAGCCTACCACCTCTTACGTATTAAGGAAGGAGACAAGTGGAAAACAGCATTCAGGACACCATTTGGTCATTTTGAGTACAAGGTCATGCCTTTTGGTCTTACGAATGCCCCCACAATATTTCAAAGATTTATGGACTCAATATTTTCTGATCTCTTGAACCAGACAGTTGTAATCTACTTAGACGATATCCTTATTTATTCCAGACATCCCGAACTCCATTCTTCCCATGTGAAACAAGTCCTTCAAAGACTCCGGGCACATCAACTATCCTGTAAACCCGAAAAATGTGAGTTCGATAAGACGGAAGTCAAATATCTGGGTTATCATTTAAGTCCCACCGGCATAGCTATGGACCAAGAAAAAGTACAAGCAATTCTCGATTGGCCTTCTCCCTCTTCTATTAAAGAAACACAATTTTCCTAGGATTAGCAAATTTTTATCGGCAGTTCATTCTAGACTTTGCTAAACAGACCAGCCATATAACTCATACTTTAAAGAAGGAAAATTTAAAGAAGGGGTTTGTCTGGACTAAGGCGGCTGAAACAGCTTTTCAAGATTTAAAGAAGGCTTTCACTCAAGCTCCCATCTTAAGACATCCAGATACCAACAAACAGTTTATTGTAGTTACCGATGCTTCCGAAAGAGCTATTGGAGCTGTCTTACTCCAACAACAAGAAGATGATGGTCTTGAACATCCTGTTTTCTATCTGTCCCATATACTCTCTACAGCAGAACAACATTACTCAGTACTAGAAAGGGAGTTATTAGCTCTGAAAACAGCCTGCCTAGAATGGAGACAGTTTCTGATGGGTTCCAAGGAGCCTTTTGAGGTGAGAACAGACCACCGTAATCTACAATGTCTACGTAATTTTGTATGCCAGAATAGTCGCCAGGCCCGTTGGGCCTTTTTCTTCAGTCAGTATGATTTTTACATCACCTATATTCCTGGATCCCAAAACATTCTGGCTGATGCTCTGTCTCGCCGTTATCCAGATTGTACTCCTTCCCCATCTCAGTATCTACTGGAACCTAGTAAGATCATTGGAGTTGCTCAATCTTTTCTGGAGGAGGTACAACTGGAGTACTCCAGCCTGTCTAACAGCGAAGTAGAGAAACTAAGAACCTTTTTATGCAAGAAAGAAGGATACTATTATCATCAGAATCTGTTATTCCTCCCTACGAACAGAGTTCGAGACAAGGCTTTACAGATGTGCCATGATTCGCCGGTTGCTGGTCATAGAGGCATCAAGGCCACACAAGAACTTCTCTCACGATCTTTTTGGTGGCCTACCTGGAAGTCAGATGTTGAAAGATATGTTCAGGCTTGTCCCATATGTGCTCAAGTCAAGATTCCCCGTACCAGACCTGCAGGATTACTACAGCCTTTGCCTGTTCCACCAGCTCCCTGGCATACTATTTCTACTGACTTCATGTGTTCACTTCCACCATCAGTTGGAAACCAGGTTATCATGGTCACTGTTGATTCCTTTACTAAAATGGCTCACTTCACTGCCCTAAAAAAGTTACCTACATCCCAAGAATTGAGCCAGATATTTATCGACCATATTTTCCGTCTCCATGGACTTCCACATACCATTGTATCTGACAGAGGACCTCAGTATATTTCCCGGTTTTGGAAATATTTTTGCAAGACTCTAAATATCAATATAGCACTATCATCCGGTTTCCATCCTCAGACCAATGGACAAACCGAGCGTCTGAACCAAGGATTAGAACAATACCTTCGCTGTTTTTGTAATTCTACCCAAAGCAACTGGAACACTTATCTCCCTATTGCTGAATTTTCTTACAACAATACTGTCCATAGTGCCTCCAAGGTCACTCCTTTTTTCTGTTCTTATGGCTATCATCCTATTTCTTTTCCTACTTCACCTCAATCTACCTCTCCTCTGCCTGCGATTACATATTTTTCCAAACGTCTCCTGCAAATCCATAGGCTAATTAGATCTAATTTATTGAACACCAAGAGATATATGAAGAAGGTCGCAGATAAGAAACGTGGACCCACTCCAGATTATCACCCTCAAGATAAAGTCTGGCTTTCCTCCAAATTCTTGCCCTCACGCCTTTCTCTTAATAAGTTCACGCCTCGCTATTACGGGCCTTTCCGTATTCTTCAGTTGATCAATCCTGTCACTGTCCGTCTTCGCTTGCCTCATACTTGGAAGATTCATCCGGTCTTTCATGTGTCCCAGCTCAAACCTTATGTACCTGACCCTTTCTCTCGTCAGTTTCATTGTCCTCCTCCTGTGTTGGTGAATGATGTACCTGAATATGAGGTTCAGGAAATTTGTGACTCTCGCCTTTTTCACAGACGTCTTCAGTATTTGATTCACTGGAAGGGATATCCTCTTAGTGAATGCTCTTGGGAAGATGCATCTTCTGTTCACGCACCTCTTCTGATTTCTCGTTTTCATCGTTTGTTTCCCTTCAAACCTGGGCCTTCGGGGGGGGGACCTACTGTTGCGCCGCACCACGCGGCGCGAGCCGAGCATTCAGTTCGCGCCGCACAGCGCGTCCTTAGGACACGGCGCGCCCCGAGCCTTCTGTGCACCTCACGAGGCCCCAGATTTTTCTTGGGGCCTCGCTCTGCTTTTCCTTGCGTCCCTGTTACCCCCTGACCCCTCCTTACCTGTTCTTTTGTCTTCTTTTCTTCTTTTCTTCTTTGAGGCATTTTATTGTACTTTATTTATGTCTTTTCCCCCTTCCCATGTTACCTTTTTCTTCCCAGCATTCCTTGTTCCCTATTCTCTATGGTTCCTACTCTATTCTATCCTATGTACTTTTCCCTATCTAAGATGGTGTACTTTTACTTCCTGTTGGTCATTTCCTGTTTCTTGGTATTTAAGGGCTCTGTTTTCTTCCTTTCCTTGCGCTGCAACACTATCTGCTCTGATTGTGTCTTTGCTCCTGATTCTTTGCCTTCGGTTCTGAATCTTGTCAAATTTCGTGTTTACCTGCATTTTTGTTTCTTTTTGATTCCTGGTTTTTGTTCTTGTTTCAGGAATCTACTATTTGGAGTTTTTTTCCCCTTTTTAGGTTTTTTTTCCCTCTGGCGCTATTTCTAAAGGGCACGGTCTGTTCTTGGCGTTTCCATTGCCTACAGCACCGTGGCTACTAGAAAGAGTCGCCCCTTTCTGGGCCAAAGCCGAACCTTCAAGACCCACGCCACTCGATCTGCGGATTCCAGGCGTAAGCAGCACGTGAGTCGTGACACAGGAGGGCCACATGCGGCCACCAGGCTGTACTTTGAGTATCCCTGATCTAGACAAACACAACCTCCTCCTGGACAAACATTCTGGCTTCAAATTGAACCGGAGCATCAACATTAATCAATAATTTCCACAAAGAAGGAACCACGCTCCCCTCAGACTTGACCGGGGTACTCCCTGTTCCTTCGTCTTACTAGATACGTCGGCCATCTTTGACAGAGTCAGAAACAGAAACCTCCTGAGGACTCTCCCAATGCACATGAGACTAAAGAAATTGTGTTTGGTCATTTTCTCTTGTCTCCCAGATACCAATACTTAGGGATGGATGCGCCCATGTCTCCTCTTTATCTTCATCACTTGAAGATTTCCCTATAGCTCCTTTGTCTTCCTAATGGCATTAACCCATTGTTGATCCATTAGGTGTCCTGCTCCAAACCCATAGTCTATCTGTATCAATATGCAAACAATATGCAACAGTGATCAGACAGGGAGCATCCCTTGCCATCACAGAAGCACATATGGCTCGGTCTCACGGGACCAACTCCATCCTACTCTGAGGCATCACTCCATAAGTCCTGCATAAAGCTCTTGCTCCCTACACTTGGCTCCTGTGCTGTTCATTGGCTTACACCTCAACTCTAAGACATACATTGCAAAAACACTGTTTCGTAATCCATTTCCTGTGAGGCTTTAAGTTTAAAAGGGAAGTCTTCAAGGCTTTCTTGAAAAGTTTAAGGGATGCTCGTATACGGAATGATGCCTGAAGGGAGTTCCAAGATTTTACTGGAAAAGCTCTATCTCCATGCCTACCCCTGCGGGTTTTTGGTTGGCGTAGGAGGAACTGATGGTTAGATCAAAGATCCTTGCTGAAAGGCACCACCTAATCTTTCCCGGCAAAAATGCCTGAGTGTGCTAGTGCACAGCCTTATGCACCATTATCAATGCCTTGAATACCACTCTGGAGTACACGGGGGCAGGTGAGGCTTTCATCTGGCTGCTATCACACTCATATGTTTTTAGGCTCCACGTGAGGGGCACGGCGGCATTTTGTATTAGTTGAAGGTGGTCCAGGTGTTTATTCAGAGTCTGCAATAGGATACAATTGCCATACTCAATGCTACATTGTATTACAACATTTACCACCAGGATAGGAAGGTTATGGACATAGTATGGAAAAATACGCTGGAAAGACTTCCAGGAGTGTTACACGATTTCATTGTGTTGTTTATTTGTGTCTCTAGATCTAAACTGCAGTCAATGTATATGCCATTTTTGTGCACTGATTTTGCTGAAGTTGGGGTGGGGGGGCTGGATGACCCAGGCAATCCGGCCACTGAAGGTCAAGAATGTTGAATTTTAATGAAGTTATAAGAACTCTTTCCTGTTTGGATTCAGCTTGAAATAAATGATAGCCATCCACCATCTGGTGATTGTTAAGCAACTTGCCAAAATAATAGTGAGACTTGACATCCGGGCTAGCTTTATGGTGCGATGGGTGCAGTTGCACCTGGCAGCTGAGCTTGGTGACGGGGGAGGGCTGAGTTTATGGGTTTAAAAAGCACCTGCTGCAGAGCTCCTTGTGTGTCCAGTAATTTTTAGTTAACAATAAAAATGTCGAGATAATTCTCTAAATAGCAGGGGACAGGCGTTAATTTCAAGCCCAATGATCTATAAGGGACCTTTCATTTCCTTAGCAGGACCAGAGGAAGAGTTAAACCAAAGACTGAGACCCCTAACACGGTATGATGACTACTGTTAATGCTCAGTGAGCCTAGTACGTCCAACAATGGATCAAGAACTGAGGGAGGAGGTTGAGGTGGGTGGTAATTAAGTATGAATGTTGTTTTCATATTGTGAAGGCCCAGAGAGCATATTACATCTTCCACTTTAGGAACAGTAAATTTACCACGTTTTCAGTGGCAGTCACCACAAATCTCAAGGGGAGGGGTGGGGAGGGGGAGAGGTAGGGATGGGATGGGATAAAAAAATAATTAAAAAAAAACGTACCTGTTCCCATTGCCACCACCTACCGCGTTGCTCCTCTGCTCTTTTTGTGGTGACCCAGCATTCACTGGGGCACCAGCAAAGGTCCCCCAGCCATCCTAACGCTGCTCTCATGCTAAACCTAGCATGAGAACAGCATCAGGATTGGTCTGAGAAGCATGGACTGCCACTCAGACACTGCCCTGGGGTCTGTGCAGTTTCTCAAGCCCGGCTGTGTAGCACAGTCAGGTTTTTAGAAACCTAAGTGCGCATGTGTGTTTGGCTGGCCTGAGACGACTGGCACTTAGTGTACAGATTTCACTCCCCCTGTGGCCTGGCCCGGCCCAGCTCCCCTCCCCCCCCCCCCCCCCACACACACACACCTGCTAATGGCCAAGCCAGCAGCTGAAAGATAAAACAATGAAATACAATTTTATCTTTCAGCTCCTGGCTTGTGAGGGGGTGAGGGTGCGGGGGGGGGGGAGGCGACGCTCCTTCGCCATTGCAAGCTTTATAACATGTAGTGTTTCCTGAACAGTAATGGCTACACCACCATCCTTCTTTCATTCGCGATTTACTTAAATCATTTTGTACCCCAAAGGGACAATTTCATCAAATATAGCGTTATGGTGGGTGGTGAGCCAATTATCAGTTAAAAACTGGATGTCTGGATTGAACTTTTGGTTTAATATATGAATTGTCTGAGCAATGCGTTGAAGCTGAACCGACATTACAGAGCACTGCCTTAAATGTGCACTGATTATCGTAATGTGGCACTCCTTCCCACCTTATCCAGTGCGATTGTGGGAGTATATCATACTGTTCTTACCAAAGGCCTTCCCTTATGATGTAGTTATCACATCCTGTTTTGGAAGAAAGGAGGCCTGACACTGCTCAATTCATTTCTAGAGTAATGGAAAGGCAGGGAATCTGTAATAGTTATCACCTGATTTGGTTTCAGAGAGATATATTGGTGTATGGCGGGTATCATTCGGGCACAGACGGGCAAAGATGGGTGCAGATAAGAACAGATGGGCACAGACAGGCGCAGACAGGTGCAGACAGTCGCAGGTGGGCACAGACCGGCACAAATGGGAGCAGGTGGGCACAGATGGGCACAGGCGGGCATAGACGGGTGTAGATAAGCACGGACAGGCACAGATGGGAGGAGGTGGGCACAAACGGGTGCAGGTGGGCACAGACGGGTGCAGATAAGCACAAATGGGCACAGACGAGCACAGATGGGAGCAAGTGAGCACAGGCAGGCACAGGTTGGCACAGACAGGCACAGATGGGAGCAGGTGGGCACAGACAGGTGGCGGCGGGCACAGGCGGACACAGGTGGGCTTGCCAGTTTGCAATGACAGCTTTTCTTGTTGACAGCCAGTTCAGACTTACCTCGCTGAAATCAATGTTACACACTGCACCACAGCTCGTTAAAGGGTAACAAAAATATGACCGCACCATACCTATACTGATCAATCTTTTAGGCCTGAATAAAGTTCTACCCAACTGTATAATTTAAAAGGCTGTGTCAAGGAAAAATTCTACTACTTAGCTAAGAATATTGGCATCCTAGGCAGAGCAGGCACAAGAAGAAGCCAGGAAGATTGGACAAATGATCCAACGGCAACAAAGAACGCAATACCTAGGTGTATGTTCCAAAGCTAGGCCTTCAGTTTCTTGGATGCCCTTGTGCCCCGCTCAAGCTCCCTCCAGCCCTCATGCGCCAACCTTCGTGTGACAATGTAGATCAGGCAGTGTCTACTCTGAACTCTAACTGCTGACTAAGCCTCCTTACCCCGCCCGCAAACTCCCCGGAGTACCACCACCTCTCTCGCATGAACCCTACCAAATCCGCGACATGTAGGAACAGTGCTCCGCTGCCTCTCGCATTGTGGCCTGCAATGAACTAATTCCCACAATAATATGGAATGAAGATGAATGAACATTATACTTGAGTCAAAGCCAGATGTGGAAATGCTACACAACAACCAATAGAACATTTGTTCATTTGGAACACTCTTTTTTCTGTGACCTATGTACATCTGGCTGTGGTCGCTGGCTTATCGACAAGATTTGAGGAGGATTAGCATTACTTATGTATTACCACTGCTTTCCCACATTATTGCAATAACCTGATTCCACCTCAGGCTGGGCTGGGAACCAAAATCTGCCCCTGTAAAATTCTTGAAGCCAACCCCAGGATGCAGGAAGCAAACATTAGAATGGGGCAGTGGGATTGTGCAATGATCATAACAGCCCATCCTGCTTTGAAAGCAGCCCTGAGCATGCAGCCTACCAGGAAAATGCCAAAATGCCCAGTCCGGTGCTGAATCCATCCAACGCTCAAGGTTGGCGATGGTCACCTTTTAGTTCTGAATTGATGGGTTAGCTGAGGTTTTGTGTCAATACACCACAACTGGTCCCACTGTGTGCTAGCCATCACAGGAACAGCACTCAAGGTGTGGTCACTCTGCTCTCTCAGGCCAGGATTAAAGGTAAAAAGCACAGTCGGTGAGGCAGGTCAGTGTGCATCTTGCCTGTGGCGGCTGCTTCTCCGCTGCTCGCCGAAGGCTAGAAGCAGCATGAAGAAGGCCACTGGCCCCAGGAGAAGACCCGAGTGAGCCAATCCCCAGCTCAAGACCATTCCATTGTAAAGTGAGATGGTTTGTGGTTTGCTCCATGTGGGTAGCAGAATCTACCACCAGTGATTACTTCCAAGTAACGAAAAGGCATTCTAGAGGCAAGGATCAATGGTTAATTTGTGCTTATTTTTTCCTGTGCTGAGCACCAGCACTTATTTTTGAGGGCTGGCGCTTATTCTTCTGCCTCAAGCATTTGCAGCTAGCAAAAAACACATATGGGAAAGATGGAGGAAGAGAAAAACGAAAAAGAGTCACAAAGGTAGAAAGCAGAAAACTGCAAGAGAGAGCTGAAGCGGCAGGGAGTGGCTGTAAATGGATTGAAGAGGCCCGAGATGGCTTCTGGATTACATTGCCTCAGTATTCCGTGCTTGCACATTTAAATGTAGCAACCACGTGTTTAAGAGGAGGGTTTTGGGCACTGGCACGTTTTTATTTACAAATTAAGCACTGGCAAGGATACCTTGTGTAAATTTTCAATAACTGATGTTGCTCTACTATTGCCGGGATCCAAAAACACTCCTTTCTGCAGACAGGGAACTGAAGTGGTTTGGGGGATAAAGGAATGTTTCCAAGACCACTTCATTGTGGCCAAGTGGGTTATAGAACATATAGGGCCTGATTACAACTTTGGAGGAGGTGTTAATCCGTCCCAAAAGTGATGGTAAAGTGATGGATATACCACCAGCCGTATTACGAGTCCATTATATCCTATGGAACTCGTAATACGACTGGTGGTATATCCGTCACTGTACCGTCACTTTTGGGACGGATTAACACTCCTCCAAAGTTGTAATCAGGCCCATAGAGCTTAATGCTGTAGTAATCGGGTTGAAGGTTGGCCTCTAGACTCAGGGCCTGATTTAGAACTCCATGGATGGATTACTTCATCACAACAGTGATGGATATCCCATCTGGCGAAATCTAAATCCCATTATAGCCTATGGGATTTGTTTTGCAGCCGACGGAATATCCGTCACCGTTGTGTTGGAGTAAGCCATCCGCTGCGTTCTAAATCCGGCCCTATGTCTGCACCCCCACCATCGCGGGCTCACACTGGCTCCCATCACCGAAGGAACAGGACCATTCTCTCTAGTACAGAGACTTACGCACAGCCAAAGGCACCACGTTACTCAACCGTGAAATTGTCATTTTTCAAACTAATCCAAAGATAGCAAATTAACAAAAAGTCAATTAAGGAATAAAGCACCACATTTAATTCATTAATGAAACATGTGTGATAAATGCGAAAAAAAAGCTTTGAGGAAAATGCTTGGCAATTGAGAAAGATGAAACGAGCTGAGATGAGATAAGGGCAGAGGGGCCCTGCCGAAGCAGCGCACTGACTTGGTTCCTATGGGGGGATAATTGGATTGCAGAATAAAATGTCAGGCAGTGTGGCGAAGGCTAACTGCATTAGGGAAGCCCAGATTAGGCTGGGCTGGTACTTGGAGAAAACAATCTCTGGGCATTATGGCTGAAACAGATGAAGTGCAGACCCAGAAATGTGTGTCGACAGAAGAAACACCTGTTGTGGAGCTCAGACTATCTAGGGAGATACCGAAACATATAGACCTTGCTGAAATAAGGGCACAGATGTCACTACAATGAAAGATTCAACACCCTTTAAAGGACAAATAGTAATGCAGGAGCAACAGAGGAGCAAACTTTCATTGTTTTTCTACTGGATCGATTAATAAAATAACCAGTAACAACTTTAGCAGTTGTATATTTTTGATACAGCTGTACATATTTTTCATAAAGGAATTGTTAACTATTTCAGGAGCAAAGTGGCTTTGAGTTCTACTGATTTGTAAATCAGGGGTTTGAAACCCGCCAAGGCCAACTTAGCCTTCCATCCTTTCAAAGGGAGAAATGGAGTACTTTTTCATTGGTTAATAGAAAAAAAATGTTTTTTTTACAGCACTTAGAGACAGTTAAACGGCAGATGAAGCGTTATGTACAAATCAAGTAATTTGGATTATTTATGTGCATGATGTATGTATGTGGTACCTGTAAAAGAGAAGCCTAGCTAAAAGCATGAGTATGTGTGCTTACATGGATGTCTGACCGTATGTGTGTGCCATTTCCATGCACATAGAGTGTAGTGATAAAGGGAGCAGAATATTTATGTTGAATGTTTACAGATACATTGGAAAGTTCCTTTGTAATTAGCTGGAATTCGCCTTCCTGGAATTAGAGGTAGTTGAGAAATTTTATCCTGAATACATACATTTGGGATTCTCTCATTTTTGCCTGTGTGAGTGTAATTCTTTCTGACCCCATGCTTGAGGATTTCTTTCAGTCAACAGCACCACGCATAATGAGATTTGCGACCCAAGCGTATAATGGGAAAAGCGGAAGTCCCAGCATGCTTTGTGCAGTGGCTGAAAGTCCAGAACTGGCTGAGAGTTATCCTTTTGAGATGAGGGCATGAGGCAATCAGGTTTGCACAGTGCAAGTGTTTGAGTAATGTGGCCTAGAATGGTTTCCGGCAGTGGACTCTGGACTGCAACCTTATTTCTGTACATAGGCCGGACCTGCCGAAGACTATGGCTGGCAGATATTGCAATGACCTGAAACTGGTGTACCAGAAACACCCTTTGGTAGAAAGTCACTATTATGGGTGCTTATGTGCATACACATAATTTTTTATTTAAATTCTGCATCTCTAGAACTATATGCAAAAGTCCAAGATGAACACCTTTTGGACTCACTTATATGTATCCTAGACAATAATTAAATAAAGCAGAAGAAACACAATAAAAATGACCCCGATTCCTACCAATCTTGCCTCCTGGAGAACAGTCTCCTATCTACCACTCATTTCCCTGCAACCCCACTAAAGGTATATATCTCCTGGAACTGGCCAGAAGAGCTATGTGATTAATAATATCTTTATAACCATTATGAGCATATTTGTGATGTCAGAAGGCATAAAGCAAAAGAGTTAGTGAGTGCAAGCCTCCTGAGGGGGTCCAAACATCTGTTACATGTAGGAGGGGATTAAGTCCCTAATTACAGCTCTATCCTTCAGCACTGACAGGTATATGTTTCATGATGATGCACTTGAATAACTCGGTGAAAAAGATTCACCAGGGCCAAAACGACGGGAGCACCGCCAACAGGCTGGCGGTGCCTCCCGCCGTATTTGGACCGCGGCGGTAGCGCCGCGGTCGCACCGCCGGGGCCGGCGGTATACCACCATTTCAGCCCCGGCGGTGATAATCCGCCAGGGCAGCGCTGCCCTGGGGATTATGACTCCCCTACCGCCAGCCTGTTTCTGGCGGTTTGCACCGCCAGGAAGAGGCTGGCGGTAAGGGGACTCCGGGGGGCCCATGGGAGCCCCTGCACTGCCTCTGCACTTGGCATGGGAAGTGCTGGGGCCCACAGGCAGAGCCCGAAATGCGCGACGGGTGCTACTGCACCCGCTGCACATCAGCATTGCCGCCGGCTCAATTACGAGCCGGCGGCAATGTTGATGTGACTTTTCCGCTGGGCCAGCGGACGGTAACTCTGTTACCGTCCGCTGGCCCAGCGGAAAAGTCAAAATAGGGAGCCGGCCATACCGCCTGCAATGGCGGTATTCTGGCGCCCACAACCTCGGCGGTCTGCATAATGACCCCCTAAGACTCAGATAACCCTTTAAGTAGCCACTTATGTATGTTTATAACCTAAAAAAGACACTCTTGCAAGTAGCAATTGTGCCCCTCATCCAAGCCAATCTGAGCATTAAACTACCTGGAGATTTCAAGTGAGTCTCCTACAAAAGGTAACACATATCTCTGAGTCTTAAGGTATATTTTAGATATTCTTGAGATACCCTCTTGATAGCCCAGAATGCTAGCACTCTTGCAAAGACTGCTTTCTGTTGGTTCACATAGACCTGCATGACAATGCCAAGTGCCACAAAATACTCGCAGCACACAATAGAACATATAAACATATTAAAAACAGTGATTGTGAACACAGCAAAGATATATATATATGTATATATATATATGAATGCAATAGTGGATGGTCAAGTAATGCAAAAAATTCATAAGTTAGGCTTCATAACAAATACTGTGCAAAATCGCTAATGTGGTGCGTAGTTTGTGCAGCACAGATTTCGAAATCAAGCCATTGCAAGGCTCAGGTCCTCAGACAGGGTGCAAATCTGAGCCTAGAGATAACTCAAGTGTGTTTTTCTTTTTTTTTCCTTTACTCATGTGGCATGCTTAACTTGTCGTTATACATATTTAGTATTTGCATCTATACTTATTTACATATTACCTCTCTGTACGGCGCTCGGATACCCTGACGGGTCTTGTCTGCGCTATATAGAACTTCTCAAATAAATAAATAAATCTGACCTGAAACATTCTATCAATCAATCAATAAACATTATGCGATCATTAAAAAGGACCATAAAAGCACAGTCAATCAGAAGAAATAGAAATACACAAAATATAAACTAGGACAAGAAACTAAAATCATTATGCAAGACACAGAAGGCCTTAGGGACAAATTACATTGCAAATAAATGATTAAAAAAAAAAAGAAAAAAAAAAGAAATAAACCCTAATCGGTAGCCAGCTTTAAAACGTGAGGGATTGTCTATGAGACGTGCACACCTAGCAGCATCTACAAGTTCAAGCTATGGGTCCTATTCTGCAAAATCAGGAAAGGGGATATTCTGCCCTCATAAATTAATTTACTCAGACTTAAACTTTTGCTTGTATTTGTTCACAAGTTACGGTAGTGGGCGTTCAAGAATGGAGACACCTGCAAAGTGGTCAGATATTGACTCTGGCCAATTCCAGATGCAATCTATTTTCTGGCTGGAAAGGGAGTGAACATCCCAAGAGCGGCGGTGGTGGAGAGAAATAAGATTCGCTTTGGGGAAAAATTCACTTGAATATGTTTTTTCCGCATGAGGAAATGTGAGCTTGCTACATTTTTGTCAGCAGAAAAGATAATATGTTGAACAAGACCTGTAAATCTGAGACTAGTGCAGATTTTTCGGAATTCTCTGAAATTTCCGAGAAAGTTTAAAGTTTGCCCCAGAGTATGGAGTAACCCTCCAGGAGCAATTATCTGACATTCTCAGCAGTATCTCTGATAATCGCACATAAAATGGAAAGGTGGACACTGGCCAATTTCTACTGGGTTCAGAGTCAGTTGCTCTTTTTCAGAGGAGGTTGCCAATGTCACCATCTGCAAAACAATGCAAATACCTCTTCCTAGTTCAGGCAATCGGGGTGTATAAAGTTATTAATGTTTTTACTCTTAAATGTTTTTTTAAACTTCTCAATCTTTGTGAATTTCATGAATTTTGGAATGGGCGTTTAAAAAAAATTAGAAAGGGAGAATGTCTGCTGATGTTAGGTTGATGTGAGAAAAATCCTAATGCTTTTGCCTGGAGAATTTTCTTGAAAGAAACATATTTTTACAAAACAATTATCTTGCAAAACCTCTTTCTGAGCAGAAAAGTTCTCTTGTAAATGAAGTTGAGCCAAGGTAATTAAATGAAAAGACTTTGCAAAATCAGCAAAAACACTGTTGAAACTTATATCACGTCTAATTTTGGATTACGATTGATGACATACATTTAATTTTGTTTTTTTTATTTAGTGTACACTTTACCGGGGTGGCTCCTGTGTGGGCAATGGGGGGGAGGGGGGGCACAAAAAAACATTACCCCCAAATTTTTTTTTACAAAAAATTACCTGACTCGCCACCTCTGCCGCGCCACTCCTCACTCACAGCAGGCACAGACTGCCCTGCGGCCAATCCTAACAATGTGCTAATGCTGTTGGCAGCATGAAAGCAGCGTTAAGATTGGCGGAGCGGCCTGGCTTGGCACTCCGAGGTAGCCTGCTGTCTCCAACCCTGCAACACAGTGCCGGGTTGGAGAGAGCACAGTGCGCATGTGTGTTTGGCCCACCTGAGACAGCCGGCCAAACACACATGCGCACTCCACTCAGTGCTCGTCATACCCCCGTGGCCCGCCCCCTTGAAAAATAAAAACCATAATAAACACTGTTTATTATGGTTTTTATTTTTCAATTTGCAGCTGCTACTGGCGGGAGGCAATGCTCCTCCGCCATAGGGGAGGGGCCGCTGCTGCACTTTACCCTAGATATTTCCAACTGGTGTCATATACAATGATCAAAAAAACAGCTGCTAACTAAAGAAAGTCTTAATAATCAAAGGCAATAAAATAAACAGAAATTTTATGTAGACGGGTGACTAGGATGCAAATATGGAGCACATGAAATGACACAGATTGGAAAATTCATATAGTCAAAAGGGTTTCAGGTTGAGCAGAACGAAAAAAATAGGTCAGAAACTCGCCTACCAATGTATAGAAGATAAAGGAGAAATGGGATAATATGGAACATAAATTTCAAGGACAGAAGGCTGGTTCCTGAACTCTAGGTAACAGAAAAAGATGCACAATATGCAAAAAGACTTATCACATCAAATGTTCGTTGCTAACAAATTGTTTTCGTGGAAATTTAGGACAGAATGCCAGCGTAAGAAGATCAGCAGAACCAGGGGTAATATTAGGATAATCCAATCTAACCCGAAAAAAATAAATCCAGGATTGTTCTCCTTTTTTAAAGAATATACATTAACAGATTGAAGAGAACAAGGAAAATAGAATCCCAGATATTGAAGGTGGACGTTATGGATTTCTTGGTGGGTTTTATGAGTATCTCTTGCATTTGTCAAATTGTGGGCGCCCGACGGAGAGACCACATCGATGGTAGGAAGGATGTCTTGGATTTAATTCATCACACCTCTGCAAGCCAACATCTGGCCAATGTACTTGGCAAAGTATACTTTTAAAAATAAAATGCAAAATTATTATGATATTTCAGAGATTATCGATGTTGGTTTTCTTTGAAAATTTATCTAACTGATACGTCTTTGTAAAGGGATGCTTAGAAAATGTTATTTTAGCCATTAAGTTGCCTTAGAAACGCTTGCTTACTTGCTCACAATGTATTTAATATCACATATTCTGTGAAAAAAGCAACACGCAGAATTATTGTAGGTTTTTACCTTTAAGATATTACAGAACTCACAAAGAAAGGTATGATTTGCTTGATTTGCTTTAGATGACACCAATCAAACAGCTCCAGTGAGTATCAGTTTTTGTATACATTGCTTAGAGGAAATACACAAATATTATCTTTTAGCTTGACTCCAATACTTTACACGTACACACCCAGCATGAGAAATCTGGGCTATTATGTCTGTAAAGGTAGGTCATCCATTTTTTCAACTCAGGGGAGGAGTGGCTCAATTCTAAAAACCTCTGGCCTATTGGTATATGCCTGGTGGTCTCGAAGGCAGCACTTAAAGCATTATAAGTCACACTTCTATTGTTTACATTTTTAGATCATTCTACACTATGTGACAATATGTATTCTTTTAGTACAGAATTCAACGTTTTTTATTGTGTGAGCATTCTATTTGTGTTTCTTTTGTTTTTGATTAATCTCACTGTAACTTAAAACTTTAACTTTGGAATATTATACAGAACATTTCTGTGAGGCTTTTCTTGGGGTAATGGGCTTGTTACGGGCAGTGTCCTTTGTGGGTGGCACCAGGAGGGTTCGCGCTGCACATACAGGTAGACATTGTCCTCGAGAAGAATAAAAAAGGTACTTTTGGGTGCTGGCGTGTCTTGCAGGTCATCAGGTACCGGTCAGATTGTGCTAATAGTGAGGTCATTTTTTATCTCTTTGTGGAAAGGGGTAAGATTTACTGTTGAATCTCCTGAGCTTCTCGGCTCACACACAAACACGTATTCCTTTGAGAAATGTTCTTACATCTTTCTCACAAAGAAAAATGATTTCTCAAGTTATATACACATTACAGTTAAACTAAATGTGTGTGACTATGGCATCCCAACTGTATTGAGTACGTGATGCCAATACCTGGTAGATGATTGATCTAAAACGAGGTCTCCAACCTTTTCCGTAACAATAGCGATTACGTTCAATGACGATTTTTCTGAGCTACCAGTATTATTAGCCTTGTAATAACTACCACATCAGAGAATATTATATTCATGGGCACACTATACAAGACTACCAGAAGTGATCCTCTAAGTGCATCAGGCAGGGTCACCAGTAGTAACTTAAAGTCTTTGTCAATTTGGAAACTCTTTACATTGGT
The DNA here is from genome assembly GCF_031143425.1 of Pleurodeles waltl. NCBI lineage: Eukaryota > Metazoa > Chordata > Amphibia > Caudata > Salamandridae > Pleurodeles > Pleurodeles waltl. The sequence goes on from NC_090448.1 coordinate 1,144,336,734, forward strand.
AATACGTTACAGCCATAGCTGCAAAGCTCATGGCACCTTGGTAATGCCTTCACTATAAGTCTCTCCAAACTCACATATTTATTATTCTGCTTAAAAAAAATATTTTGGAAATTTAACCATTTTTCTACAATCCTTCCAAATCCTTTCAAAAACACACATTTTCATATTGAATAAACACTTTTCAGTTTTGGTATGAATATATTAATTGAACCAAGCAAAAGCTTCTAATTTAGTAGGCTGGACTGCACACAGGAGAGCCATTCAAATATAGCTGGAGAGCTACCAGTAGATCACTAGCTGCTCGTTGGAGAAGCCTGATCTAAAAGTAGCTTTTACAGATCAGATCTGGTTGCAATGCGATCCATCCACACTCCGTGAAGTTGTCTTCATTAAGAGATTGACTCTCCGATGGCTTAGAGTCCAGTCTCCCACAATCTGCCATGTCCTCTGGAATGAACATGCACCGATACTGTTATGCCCCTAATTTAGGGGGTGTCTGCCATTTCGTAGGCTAGGTCTTCAATGGTTACTGATGCATCTATGTCCATTCTTTGGCTGGTCCAGAGAAGTTTACAAACTTTGCCATCTTAATGAAACATAGGTTCCTCGATGCCACTGTTTGTCTCATACTTGGGAGCAGAAGGGATCATTTCAGGCATCGAGTTCAGGCATCTGTCGCCTCTCTTCGCTGGGACAGGAGTTGTTTAGCCAGCGCAAATATAAAGAATTTCAGGCAAAAAGGACTTATGCAGTATGCTGATAGCAAAACCGCCCATTCGTTTCAATTGTTATGTTTTCAGATTGTTTGCCCCTCAGCTTCACCTGTCTGTACTACTTTGGTACAGGGTATCGCGACCTTCAGACACACAGCACCATGCCGGCTGATGTACCCATTTTTTTCACTTTAAATAAACATATTCAAAGTGGTTGGGTGGAGAGGACTTCGAAAGACCAGTAAATGTGTCTGTAATAGCCCTTGTTTTGATGTTAATTTTCAAAGTGCTCTGTTACAAGGATTAAGCTATCACCACTAGTCAGAAGAGCCACTATACAATAAGATGCTTAAACATCTTGTGCACATGAGGTGCGCAAAAGATGACTTTCTTGTGCGCCAGAAGTGTACATCGCACAAAGTTCTTGCAGCTATAATGACAGACACTTGCCTCTCCTGAGATTGTATGTCCACCTTAAAATAACATCTCAACAGCTTCAGCGAGCTGTGGTGGGCAGGACATGGCCACATGCCTTAGATTTGAGAAGTCTCCTTATGTGGCCATATTTGAGTAGTTCTTTGTACATATAAATAACACTTTAGCATTCACAGGCTCAGGACAATTAGGAGTTATGAAATAATTATGAGAGCAAACTTATAAGCAGAGATAAAGGAATCCAGATCACGTCTACCACTCCAGCCCAGAATTCCCATATACAAAGAATTCTCCTGTGTCTGTACATCATTCAAGGTACATAGTGAGGTTTTGTATGATCAGGCGCGATTTGAATTACATTTATGAACATAAATGGTTTCGGATGTGTGTGCATTACTCTTGCAGAAGCTGATACCTTACATAGGCCTGTGGGTCATTTTAAGGGAAGCCACCCTAAACTCTGTGGCTTAGCTACACCTCAATACCAGGGGGACTAGACTGGCCTAGCAGAAAATTCAACAGAAGCAAGTTTCAGTAACTTCTCCATATTGTTCACTCTTCCTACTTTGACTTGTTGATGATCGGGCGACATTGAACAAGAGTCTATATGGTCTTTTTAGACAAAACCTCCCATAAATACACCCCCCACGGATTTGCCGGGAGCTTGTGTGGTCCAACCGGATGTAGAGAGAGACGGAGATAGAGAGAGAGAGAGGACAGAGAGAGCGTGAGAGATGCATGCGTTGGGAGTGGTCTCATATGTGCCCTGGCCTCATGAGCCTCTGAGATCCTCACCATAAGGATGATTTATCTGGATTTTAAGCCCAGCCTAGAAAGACTAGGAGTTGCGCGGGGAAGATATGTGTCACAGGGACACCTGGTAGCATCTTCCACCTCCTCAGTTGTATTGTAGGGTAGTGTGTGGGATCCACACCAGACTTCAAGACAACAATACCTAAGCCCCCCTTTTCCATAATATTAACCGATGCAGCCAACACTGTTACAGAATCGACCAACCCTTGCGTAAGTAATGCTGCGTGCCTCTATGATGAAGAAATCATAAATTTCCTCACCCTTTGCCCCCTCTACAGTAATTCAGGGCCTATTTTTAAATAAGTGTTAGAACTGCAGGTGAAAATAAATGTTACCTCCAAAAACAAATATTCGAGGTTATTAAATAAAAGTTCACACATTCATCGCTACAAGGGTCACTGCCACACAGAGTCCCATGTGAGGGGAAAAACTGGGCTGTCTTCCCAGTGTCCTATTTAATGAACATTTATCTCACTAGGGGATTTAACTGCCTCTGTACTCATTAAAAACCTTAGTTCAGTGGTTCCCAACCTGTTGTGGGGAGACCACTGAGGGTCCGAGAAGAGTCCTCAGGAGGTCCACGACTGCTTAGAAAATTAACGTTAACAGATTAATAAAGTGTATACAAATAAAGTGACGAAATGTACAATTGAAAATTTTAAAATGTACTGTAAATATCAAGGAATGTGAAATTGGAGGCAAAAAATTAAACAAGTATCCTCATATTGATTTGTGGGGGCGGCGCAGGTGCGTCAAACAGAATATAGTACGGACGATGTGTGGCTTCAGTTGAATTTAGGAAAGCTCCAGCCTTCCAATTAAAACTAAAGTTTGTATTTGTCCTATTTATATTTGTTTATAAATTAAATAAAATGTGTTATCATTTGTGTATGTGTTTGATGGAGTGCTTGTTTCTGTTTTTTTATTGTTTTGCTGTTCAAATCATCAACAGTGTTTAGACCGGGTCCCCGGCTTCCAGTAGTGAGGCAGTGGGGGTCCCCGGCTTCCAGTAGTGAGGCAGTGGGGGTCCCTGGCTTCCAGTAATGATAAAGTCGGGGTCCACAGTAGTCAAAAGGCTGGGAACCACGTCCTTAATTTAGAACTTCTACACTTGATAAACTAGCATGTCATAAACCAGCTATGCACATATGTATAACCACCACGTGGGGAGGCGTGGGGCACCTTGATTCACTCGAGGTTCCACCTCCCATGAGGCAGGCCCCCTCCCCACCATTAACAATGGTACCTTCCAGCAAAATCACGTATTGTAATCCGTCTGTGTGTATGTTCAGCTGACATGCACGTATGCTTTCATGGCCCCACGAGCCACTCCTGAGAGCCCTGGACTAGCAGTGAAGGGGAGTTTGCAGCCAAGCACGCGCACTTCACATTTCAGCACAACCAGGGCTGGGGGCTCCGCCTCAAGCCTCGCTTCCCCCATTGAGCTTTTATCTGTCTGCCTAAAATACTTATTCTCATATGAAGGAGCATTCCTCGCCTCTCCCGGGGGATTACAAACGCTGGGCATGTCTTCCGCTCCAGGGCTGGGGCCCAAATTCGCTTATTTATTGCGCCTTTTATCCAGAGGCCTGTGGTTAGACAGTGTAAAGCAATTCAGCAAAGTAGAAAATTAAATCTTTACTTAACAATGCAGTTAGCCAGAAGAGCCAAGGAAACCATGCCAAGGCCCCATTGCAGGGTTTGAATACCCAGCCCCACAGAAGGATCTGAAAGGAAAGGACAGAGCAGCGTGTAGCGCCGAGAGTCCTACTAATAGCAGGTTGTGCGCTATACAAGCACGACGCAGGGCAGCATGAGTGTAGCTGTTAACCTGTGAAGGGCCAGTGGACATCCTTCGAGCTTCCTTTGTTTTAAATGGCTAATTAGAATAGAACACCAACGTAGCCAAGGTAATAACATTACATTTAAGATATTTATTCAGAATATTCTGCCTTCCTTTGCTTCCAAACACCTGAAGGCACTGTACCATGGACAGAAATACAGCTGAGCTTTGGATGTCGTGTTGTCATTATTTATTTATGCATTCGGTTATTTCTTTTAGACAGTGCTACACTACAGACAACAAAAGGGAGTCGCAATTCAGAGAGAATGTCTTCACAAAAAAAAAACATTTAGCAGAATAAATAGGTGGGAGTGAGGGAGAGAGAGCAAAGGAGGGGCCCAGGGTGGGGGGTTGGGAGGTGAAATGAGGGTGCTGACAGAGGCCGCCTTCCATCAGCAAACTCCTGTAGTTTACCGCAAAATGTTTCTCCCCCCTCCCACCCGCGAAAAATGAGATAAAGGGCCCCTTAATATCTCACAGACATACATTGGCTTTTTGCTGTATGGGGCCCTCTAAATGTTTTGGGTCCTCTTGAAGGGTTGAGGGCTCCCCAGCACCGGCTGGGGCTGCAGGAGCCTGCGTTACAGCCCTGGCAGACTCCCCGAAAGTCTATTTGTGCAAGGGCGGGCACTCCATGTACTGCGCAGGGTGTCCCCATTTCATTCATTTACGCCCCTGCGTGCACTGGGACTAGAGGTTAGTTTGTGCCGGTGGTTTCCAGTGCTCAGCACCAGCACTTAATTGTCAACAAGAGTGCATGTGACAATCTGCCACATGGTGGCGCCATCTATCTAATTTAGAGATGAGCACAACAACTGTTGTTTATTAATTCAAAATAGATTGAAAATGTCTCTTACCTTACGCCCAAACCATTCTTATAGCTTACGGGGCCTGAAATAGTCTGAATTGTCACATGTGTACGAGTGTGAAGGTTGGTAGTTGTGTTGGTACCATCATTGGCAGCGTTGGCATGGGCGACTCGTGGTGCAAGCCGCAGTGGTCTCCTGACCAGAGACCTGGCACTTATTTCTTTACACGTTAAGCACTGACTTGGACCTACATTCTATTTGTCCCATACCTGCATTCCTGCTTGTCCCTAACAACTTCTGTGATCAAATCTGTGTCAGGGAAGATCAGGTGGCATCCCACGTGATTCAGGGACGTGCGTATATCTACGCATGCGTTCCCCTGCACACAACTACGAATCTTCAAAGTGCCTATTAAAATCTGTAGATTAGGAAGGCCCTTAGTCCTCAAAAACCTTCCCTTTTTACAAATAATTTTGCATATTTTCTAAAAGCAAGTAACGTGGCTCCGGGTGCAATGTGCATGATATATTTTTTTGTTTTTGCAATTTTATATAGCGCAAACCCCCAGAGATTGGAGCGTTTTACATGAACATCAGTTACATCGCACAAGGACACATTTATTTTTTGCATTTTTAGGCACAGGGAGATTGAGTGATTTGCCTAGAATCACAAGATATTGGGCAAACGTTGAGACTCAAACCGGGTTTCCCAGCTCCAAAGCCGACAGCTCTGGCTGTCATATCACCAGGGGTGTCACAAAGGCCAGTGCAGTCCCTACATTGTGGGGGCCCCCGAGCTCCAGGGGGCTCCATCAACACAGTGCCTGGGCTGGTTGAGTTCAGAGGGGGTCTGCATCCATGTTCTTTGCATGGGGGCCCCCTCCAGTTTCGTTACGCCACTGTATGCCACGTCCCCTCAGATCACGTCAGTGGGAGGAGATAAGTGTAGTGGCTAAGACAGTGACTTAGGACCTAATACTGGATTTTGCATTTGAACAACTCTAAACAAATCACTTTACGTCCCTGTGGCTCAAACTATAAAAATGATACCAGGGCCAGCTTTAGCGCCGGTGGCACCCAGTGCGGCAATTCTTGCTGACGCTCCACCTCTCAAAAACCTCCTGCTACATGAACTCCTTCACTACCACTCTCCCCCAGTGCCCCTCGTCTCGCCATCGCCCCTCTCTCAAATGCATTTTAGGAGTGTTTTATCTGAAGAAGCACAAACTCAGGAATTAAAACATACCACAACGGTTGGCTTTACTAATAGGAACGTATTTCTACCCAAACAAACCCTTTCTAGCAATATTAGGATCATGAAAGATGGGGGGAAAATCATAACATTCTAATCTATACCTTGTAGTTTTCATGCACCTTTTGAAAACCAGTTCGTAGGTCACTGTGCCATATTAGGGTTGTAACTCATGAACTGCAAGCAACACAAGGATCTGTCTGACAAGAGCAGTAATTGACTGAACGATCTACATAAAATACAATTCATGCATGGTACATGTTCTGTGCAGGAGACATATTAATCCTTTGTGCTACTTTGTCATGAGTGGAAACTGACACTAGACAAAACTCCATCTCTCTCCAGCAGGAACATTAATCACCAGAGTTATCTAGACATTTCTTTGTTGCCTGACAATTGCTGGACATACAAGGAACTAAGCAGCAGGTGCTTTTTAAAACCATGTTATTTCTAAAGACAGCACCCCCCCCCAAGGTTAGTGCCAGGTGCAGCTGCACCGGTTGCACCACCCTAGAGCCAGCCCTGTATGATACCCATGTGTAATGTAAAAAAATGCAGAATTGTACCTAATGGCAAGTTCCTATTAGATCTTAGTTTTTTTTAACCAGACCTACCATGCCACACTGCTCTATGTACAACAGGTCACAGTTGAGCAGGGGTGCAGCTACAATCAGTGCAACAGGTACAGCGGCAACGAAGCCCTGAAGGGCCCACTGAACCCAGTCAATGCTACATTTTACTACCCTAACACCAGTCAAAGGGGCATTTTTTTAGCTTGCACCAGGGCGTGTGGCATCCTTGCTACAGTCCTGCATTTGAAATGCTCTGGCTGCAATAAAAATACAACCGTTTGCAATGCAGCGGGTCTCGTGTTTGCTCGAGTTACAGAAGTTAACGTTGTAAATTCCTAACTGGACTTTTCTTGCCACATAAATTGAAAATGAAAAGTAAAACAGTTGACATAAGCGAGCCGATTCAAATCGCCACTGCTGCCATGAGCATGAGCGTGAAGGAGAGACACAAAAGGAAAAAGAAGTTCGCTCACAGTCCAACATATCGGCAATCGCGCAAGTATCCATGTAACTGAGTCGGTGTCCAAGGAGGTAACCAAACCTCCCCCAGGAGGGACAAATGTAAAGCATTAACCAATGATAACAAAAGATTTTTTAAAAGCAAGCCCACGAACGAGTGATAGTGATGGGCGTGCGGTGGGCGTGGTTAAAAGTCCAAAGATAGATTACAACAGGTCAGAGCGCTTGCACGCTCGACCTAATAATCTTGGTGAAGCACTCCACTGCTTCTTGGAGCTAGGTTTGAGCTATCTAAAACACATTAGAACATACACAACCCTAGGTTCTATGTTGTGGCATGATATGTTGCCTGTGTATTCTGGGCTGCTGCCCTCTCTCTGCTTACAAGCCTTTATTTTGATCCAACTCTGTGGGCCTGGGCAGACCGCGGGCCCGCGCAGACCGCGGACCCGCTGTCATGGCGCTGAGCAGCTGCCATTACGCTGCTCTTACAGGGAGGTTTAACCTGGGGATCCTGATGGAGAGGAGCACAGAAAATTAAACCAGCTGCACGAGAAGGTTAAATCGGATGATTTTGCTTCTTTTGAGGTAAATCCCTTCATAATGAGGCTTTCATGGTAACCCCTATGTGGCAGATGCATTGTGCACTCTCTCGGAAATCATATATGCAAAATATATATAAACCCACTCAAGAGATTGCGTTACAGCAGAGCCAAAACGCTGGTCGTGCTGAAGTGGGTAATGCGTGCAGCATCCTGAGGAAACCACACGCATAAATGTGGTGTGCACCCTGAATACTGACCACAGAATATTGATGGAAAACAAAATAAGGTATCTAAAAAGATAACATTTTCAATTTTTTGTCCCCCAATATTTTGTCCTCGATATTTTTGTACGATTATATTTTTTTTTGGGGGGGGGGCGATATGCAATAGTTCAATCCATAAATATAGCTTCAAAACTCATTATTTGATGGAACGGAGAGTAGAAAAACAAAGGTGAGAATGGAGAAAACCCTTGCAATTATCAAAGATCATGTGCACATAGGATGATTCCCTGGTGACTCCAGGTCATCGGAACACAATGCTCCAGTCCTGGGCTTTCATTTAACAACCTAATGCATTTAGGACTTGCAGTCCTGGTGTTTGCCTCAATTGGGCCACTGGACTACGTTGCAGCTGTTTGCAGTATTAATTTTCAGTTCACACACATTCACACATCTTCTTCAATGCTTTATCTAATTTACTATCTCAACAAAAAATAATCCTAGATAAAAAGTCAAATAAATTGTGACAAAAATTAAACGATATTATCATCAACAAATACAGCAGATGAAACAACAAACATGAAATTAAAAATATAGGCGATGCACATTCCCACACATGGGAAGGGAAGCTGTATATGTTTCGTGTTTATCAGCTCATTTTCCACAGATATTTTCATAAAATTGTCCTTGCCTTTATTTTAAATGTGATATGTTCTAATTTAATACGCATTTACACTTCTCCACTCCAATGCCTATGTTATGTTTTCATGAAGGTTTAGAAATTTCCATTATTAGTTGTTTTTGCCAACCTAACTTTTTTATCTGTAGCATGGTGAAATCTCACTCCATAAACCAATTTTATTCCTACTTGTTTGCTGTAACATTTATTTTCTAGCTGCTTCTCTGAGATCTCACGTTTCTAGCTACACAGCTTGTACGCCAACTGATTCTGAAGTCGGTGGCCTCTTTGAACACATTTGTGGATAGTGTATTATTCTTCTAGCCTTCACAAATGACTCTCACGTTTGAAAGCAACGTGGCAGCCATTACGTACAATACAGTTCCAAGGTGGCTGGCACATTTAAAATCAATGAGGTAGCCATCTTGAATCGGTAAAACAAAAGTGCACGTTTTACAATGCTGTTCCAAGATGCTTACCTTGTTTAAAATCAATGCAGACCAGTTGCCAGCTCGCAGTGGTATTGTGGATACTGCATCATAATTTACCATTACAAGATAATGCCACAATTAGAATCAACAAATTATCGTTTGTTGTATAAATCCAGCATTGGTAAGCTTTGAGACTGGCTTTAACATTATAACACAAGCAAACACAGGCACACAAAGTGTATACCTCTGTTTGCATGCAGTAGCGCGTTCAAGCCAAGCCAGACTTATAGGGTTTGCCAATGCTTGTTGACGTTGTGGAGGATCCTTTAATAAGGATACAAAGCAAAGTTGAGAGTTTTTGCTAGGGTTATAAGATTTTTATAAAGCTTTTTTTATAGCTGTCTTCTAGCCACTATTTCTTAGTTCAATTCGTGCAGTGCCTAGTGTCCTCACAGAGGCCGTGGTGCCAAGCACACTGCTGTGCTTTGTATAGTAAAGCTGCTAACACACCTGATGACATAATATACTCATCACAAGGTCATAGACTTCTTTTGCATGCCTCATCAGAGGCATGAGGAACAATTTGCTGTTAATGTAATTGCTAAACTGTACAAATCAGCAAGACACTTGTACTGCTCACCTATGGGATACAAAAGGAAAGTAAGCATTGACAAAGCCAATAGGCCTCACCAATGTGAGATCTAATGACTTTGTCAATGTTTTTTTAGCAATGTGATAGAGAAGCACCTCTTCTGTGCAGCTTGGCTCAAAGTAAAAAAAAAAAACCTCTCTATGACATGGTCAACGCTGGCTGCAATGTAATGCTTTTTAAAAAAAACTTTTAACCGTGCTGTACAGCAGCTGTTCTGCTGTACAACATGACCAAAAAACCTAGACAAAGCCCATAAATCTCACAAATGCGAGACCTGTTGGCTTTGCCAATGCTTGTTGTTTTCAATTGTGTTGCTGGAAGGCTTAGGAGCTGCCCGCTGAAGGTCTGGTGGTAGCAGAGAAAGGCGCCGCTTTGTACAGTCACGAACAGAGTTTTTACATTTCTTCACCTTGCACCGGAGTGCTCATTGTTTTTTTATTTGGATTCTGGGGAGCCAAGGAGCAGAGTGAACTGGACTGCAGGCCTGTGATTTATGTGTGGAAGGCTGGTAAGTAAACACAAGTTTATTAGTCATTTTATGGGATATTCCACCTCTGCGCACACCACCCTCGCAAGGCCATGTTTCAGTTTCTAATGTTTCATTGAATTTTGATAGATGCAGGAGCTGGTGCATGTTCACTGGGAATGCACATACTGATCAGTCATCTGCTTGTCCTGACCAAGCAATGAGACTTGTATTTGTGGAGGAGAGGGGGCTGTTTTCTTTTTTGCAAGGTGGTTTTTAGAGAGAAACCGCACAGTGGAGGAAGAAGATAAAAAGAACCTGAACTCCAGCGTCACCTGCGGAAGGACACTAATCAAGAAAAGGTAATCAGTACATGGTCCATGCTCCATTGACAGGAGGAATAAATGAAGAGAAAGTGAAACTACCACTCGCAGGCCAATCAGGAGCCTGCAAAAAGGAGTGACAATGAAGCCAACGGATGGTAAGTAATGGGCGGACTCCAAGTCCCCTTTCAGTTAAAGCTAACAAAAAGGCTTGCAAGTGACCGTGCATACACTGTGTCAGGCGAGACCTAACATTTTTATTTCATGTACATCCCTGAGTGTCCTTTATAAGCTTTACTTCTAAAGGTACAGCTTTAGGAGAGAACTATACCTCATTTTAACTTCTAGGTATGAGGAATTGTCTGAGGGGCCATCCAGTGAAAGATGTCACAATAGGTCTTGATCCCCAAACAGGCGTCATCAAACAAAGCAGTATCCTACAGGGAGTGCAGAATTATTAGGCAAATGAGTATTTTGACCACATCATCCTCTTTATGCATGTTGTCTTACTCCAAGCTGTATAGGCTCGAAAGCCTACTACCAATTAAGCATATTAGGTGATGTGCATCTCTGTAATGAGAAGGGGTGTGGTCTAATGACATCAACACCCTATATCAGGTGTGCATAATTATTAGGCAACTTCCTTTCCTTTGGCAAAATGGGTCAAAAGAAGGACTTGACAGGCTCAGAAAAGTCAAAATAGTGAGATATCTTGCAGAGGGATGCAGCACTCTTAAAATTGCAAAGCTTCTGAAGCGTGATCATCGAACAATCAAGCGTTTCATTCAAAATAGTCAACAGGGTCGCAAGAAGCGTATGGAAAAACCAAGGCGCAAAATAACTGCCCATGAACTGAGAAAAGTCAAGCGTGCAGCTGCCACGATGCCACTTGCCACCAGTTTGGCCATATTTCAGAGCTGCAACATCACTGGAGTGCCCAAAAGCACAAGGTGTGCAATACTCAGAGACATGGCCAAGGTAAGAAAGGCTGAAAGACGACCACCACTGAACAAGACACACAAGCTGAAACGGCAAGACTGGACCAAGAAATATCTCAAGACTGATTTTTCTAAGGTTTTATGGACTGATGAAATGAGAGTGAGTCTTGATGGGCCAGATGGATGGGCCCGTGGCTGGATTGGTAAAGGGCAGAGAGCTCCAGTCCGACTCAGACGCCAGCAAGGTGGAGGTGGAGTACTGGTTTGGGCTGGTATCATCAAAGATGAGCTTGTGGGGCCTTTTCGGGTTGAGGATGGAGTCAAGCTCAACTCCCAGTCCTACTGCCAGTTCCTGGAAGACACCTTCTTCAAGCAGTGGTACAGGAAGAAGTCTGCATCCTTCAAGAAAACCATGATTTTCATGCAGGACAATGCTCCATCACACGCGTCCAAGTACTCCACAGCGTGGCTGGCAAGAAAGGGTATAAAAGAAGGAAATCTAATGACATGGCCTCCTTGTTCACCTGATCTGAACCCCATTGAGAACCTGTGGTCCATCATCAAATGTGAGATTTACAAGGAGGGAAAACAGTACACCTCTCTGAACAGTGTCTGGGAGGCTGTGGTTGCTGCTGCACGCAATGTTGATGGTGAACAGATCAAAACACTGACAGAATCCATGGATGGCAGGCTTTTGAGTGTCCTTGCAAAGAAAGGTGGCTATATTGGTCACTGATTTGTTTTTGTTTTGTTTTTTAATGTCAGAAATGTATATTTGTGAATGTTGAGATGTTATATTGGTTTCACTGGTAATGATAAATAATTGAAATGGGTATATATTTTTTTTTGTTAAGTTGCCTAATAATTATGCACAGTGATAGTCACCTGCACACACAGATATCCCCCTAACATAGCTAAAACTAAAAACAAACTAAAAACTACTTCCAAAAATATTCAGTTTTGATATTAATGAGTTTTTTGGGTTCATTGAGAACATGGTTGTTGTTCAATAATAAAATTAATCCTCAAAAATACAACTTGCCTAATAATTCTGCACTCCCTTTAGAATGAGTGCTTTAAATGGAAAAATAGAAGTGCAGGTACTCTGTACCATAGTATGTGCTTGTTTCTTAGAAGCGCCTGTACTCTAAAAAGAAAGGTATTACGTTTTTCTTGAGAAGTGCAGGTACTCTCCCTCTTAAAATAAAAAACATGCTGCCACTCAGTACCGGACAGTACCGGCCCATTTAAAGCACTGCCTCGAACGCATGTCTTCAGTGCTTGTTATAGATGCAGAGCTGGGTAAAGAGGACAGTTTTTTCCTAAACTCGAGCAGCTCTTTCACGCTGAGGTATTAGAGTCAGAAGGAAAGTGAGGCATGCATGGTGAAAATGTGTGCAGGGAATTAACCCTTCGTGCACAGGTGACAATGGTGGGGTTCTGGAGGAGGGGGGTAGAAACAAAGATGCCCACATCTCTCTTTGGGTCCAGCGGTGAAAGTGACTTTTCATCACTGCCTTTATCAAACCGCTGGTGCTCGAGGACCCCCCTATCAACGAGCCGAGATGTTCTTTTGCCTTCCAGGAGCTCAGAACAGCACATTGGGGACTCTTTATTTTGAGTCCAGATCTCTCCGCTGCGCAGGGACTGTCGGCAAGATTGAAAAGTTGTAGCAGGACAGCGAGGTGATAAGTAGCTTGGAAGGTAAAAGCTACAAGGAAAGCGATTATCTTCCCTGAGCATGTTCAGCCTGGAGCTCAAGAGATTACGAGGCGCTACGATAAGTCTTCAAGGCTCTTAAAGAGATTGATATCCAGGGGAGCACAGGCCGTCTCTTCTGGTGAAATCGAGTGGGGAGGGGCCTCAGAAGTCACTGCATTTAGCAGGTGCATTCAATGACATAGCATTAGCACAGCAGGCAATAACATATCGCCTATTTGCATTTGTGTGCTTTAAATGGCAATTATATAAAGTATTATGAGTGTAAGATTATGATTGGACAATATAGTTAAGGTGAGAGGGTAACGTCTCTGCATCTCACAGAACCCAGGTAAACAAAGTCTGATAAATAACTGAGCATGGAATCTTCACCAGTTAATTAGTTCCCTCTCTCTGATGCCCCTCCTGATAGTGCACTAGTCACTCTGTTCATTCAACTTGACGTTTCGTGGAATAAACAACAGGCATGATTGTCAAAGCCAATGGGTTTGGGATACTGTGCTCACGTATACATTGTAAGCACATTACAGCCAGACAAGAACGAGATATGGACTATATTGAAGGCTTCCTTACCTTTCATATACAGGGAGTGCAGAATTATTAGGCAAATGAGTATTTTGACCACATCATCCTCTTTATGCATGTTGTCTTACTCCAAGCTGTATAGGCTCGAAAGCCTACTACCAATTAAGCATATTAGGTGATGTGCATCTCTGTAATGAGAAGGGGTGTGGTCTAATGACATCAACACCCTATATCAGGTGTGCATAATTATTAGGCAACTTCCTTTCCTTTGGCAAAATGGGTCAAAAGAAGGACTTGACAGGCTCAGAAAAGTCAAAAATAGTGAGATATCTTGCAGAGGGATGCAGCACTCTTAAAATTGCAAAGCCTCTCAAGCGTGATCATCGAACAATCAAGCGTTTCATTCAAAATAGTCAACAGGGTCGCAAGAAGCGTGTGGAAAAACCAAGGCGCAAAATAACTGCCCATGATCTGAGAAAAGTCAAGCGTGCAGCTGCCACGATGCCACTTGCCACCAGTTTGGCCATATTTCAGAGCTGCAACATCACTGGAGTGCCCAAAAGCACAAGGTGTGCAATACTCAGAGACATGGCCAAGGTAAGAAAGGCTGAAAGACGACCACCACTGAACAAGACACACAAGCTGAAACGTCAAGACTGGGCCAAGAAATATCTCAAGACTGATTTTTCTAAGGTTTTATGGACTGATGAAATGAGAGTGAGTCTTGATGGGCCAGATGGATGGGCCCGTGGCTGGATTGGTAAAGGGCAGAGAGCTCCAGTCCGACTCAGACGCCAGCAAGGTGGAGGTGGAGTACTGGTTTGGGCTGGTATCATCAAAGATGAGCTTGTGGGGCCTTTTCGGGTTGAGGATGGAGTCAAGCTCAACTCCCAGTCCTACTGCCAGTTCCTGGAAGACACCTTCTTCAAGCAGTGGTACAGGAAGAAGTCTGCATCCTTCAAGAAAAACATGATTTTCATGCAGGACAATGCTCCATCACACGCGTCCAAGTACTCCACAGCGTGGCTGGCAAGAAAGGGTATAAAAGAAGGAAATCTAATGACATGGCCTCCTTGTTCACCTGATCTGAACCCCATTGAGAACCTGTGGTCCATCATCAAATGTGAGATTTACAAGGAGGGAAAACAGTAAACCTCTCTGAACAGTGTCTGGGAGGCTGTGGTTGCTGCTGCACGCAATGTTGATGGTGAACAGATCAAAACACTGACAGAATCCATGGATGGCAGGCTTTTGAGTGTCCTTGCAAAGAAAGGTGGCTATATTGGTCACTGATTTGTTTTTGTTTTGTTTTTGAATGTCAGAAATGTATATTTGTGAATGTTGAGTTGTTATATTGGTTTCACTGGTAATAATAAATAATTGAAATGGGTATATATTTGTTTTTTGTTAAGTTGCCTAATAATTATGCACAGTAATAGTCACCTGCACACACAGATATCCCCCTAACATAGCTAAAACTAAAAACAAACTAAAAACTACTTCCAAAAATATTCAGCTTTGATATTAATGAGTTTTTTGGGTTCATTGAGAACATGGTTGTTGTTCAATAATAAAATTAATCCTCAAAAATACAACTTGCCTAATAATTCTGCACTCCCTGTAGTTCTCTTTTTGTTTCTACTGTAAATAAAAAGGGCTTTGCTTGTAAAGTAGTCCCTCACGCAGTTCAATGCAACCACTAGAAGAAGGATGTATTCAGACAACCAATAGCATTAGGTGGTGGGCCAAGCTAAGTCATGACTGGTAAAGTCTCAAGCCAATGGCTGTATGAGGCTTGTTGAAGAAAGCCAATGGGTGCAAGTGGTAGACCCAAAACCCACTCTGGAATGTGTCCTGTAAGCCAGTGGTTCCCAACCTTTTGACTTCTGTGGACCTCCACTTTATCAGTACTGGAACCTGGGGACCCCCCACTGAATCATAATTGGAATCCGGGGACCACCTAATGAGTCATTACTGAAAGCTGGGTACCTACCCTGTTAATATTATTACATTTTCTAAGCAGTCTCGGACCACCTGAGGAGGCTTTGTGGACCCCTAGGCGTCTCCAGACCACAGGTTGGGAACCATTGCTGTAACCAATACGTCTGTTTGTTAGCTGATCTGCCTACCCAGACCTAAAAATCACCAACAGTTATTTACATTTTAGTTCAAAACACCAGCTATCAAAACTCCTCACCTACCACTACAAACAAAACTAATGCTTAAAACAGTAAATTGACTCAAATTACAATGAACATATTCTCTGTTCTTCATACTACAGTTTACTAAATCTCACAGTAAATTATTCTAATTACAGCTTTCAGGAAATATTTTCCTGTTTGAACTAAAAAGTTATTTTAGATATGAAGATGAATGACATGATGCTCCGATTTGCAGGTTTATAATGCCAAGAAAGTTTTTTTGTGACACGAACAATGAAACAAACGTGGAAGTGTTGGTTAATGCTGCCAGCACCCCAAGACAGTATTTTGGGGTTTTAATTGAGAAGAGGCCTACTTTTTAGAGTCGAGCCTGCGTTGCATGCGCTCGCGCATGCGTATCGCAGCGAGACGCTTTAGTGTTTAGAAAAGGGCTCGGAGCCCTGTCAACGTCACGTCAGTGATTTTTATTGGTTCGTGGGCTTGCCTAATAAAATCTGCTTGGTTTCATTAGTCGAAGGCACGCATACGTCATGCCTTTTCCGGTGGCTAGCCCTCCTTGAGCGCAGCGACCAAGTACAGAAAACAAGCGAGGTTCGCTGTTTTCCATCGGGCTCGTGGACTTCTTTTTCTCTAATTTACGAGCGCGATCTCGCTTGGCAGAAGTCGAGCGCTTTACATAGTTAATTTCACTTTTTCCGGTTATGTACATAAATGCACTTTTGCCCGATAGGTGAAAAGTCGGGTTAGGAGTTTATAACGCGATCAGCTCTAACATGAGCAAACGTGAGACCCGTTGCATTGTAAATGCTTGTTTACATTTGATACTTTACTTCAGCTTGCCATGAAAAATGTGTTTATTGCACAATCTGGAACAACATTTTTCATCAGAATTCGCAAAGAAGCAACTCTGCAGGAGGTGTCTGAACTAGTTTCATGAGTTTAGTTTTCTTTCAAAACTTTCACACACTTTAATATTCACGAACGGATCTCCTAAATAACATTTTCTGAAGTCCAAAGGTGTCCATGTTAGTGTAGGAGCCTGGATCTGTGCCTGACCTTTAGAATTATCACGAACTGTGGAAATAATCTCCTCATATGTATTGTATGAAAAGTCTATGTAGGTGGATTTCTCAGAAATATTGCATGGACCAGGCCTCTTGGATGTACATGGGACACCCCTGCTGTAAACAGACATCACAAGCATGAATAGTAAAAAAACTGTCCCAATGTTAGACGGCTCCAAGAACAACGTAAATTGACCAGGCCTACCAGACTCTTAACTGGCTACACAGAAAAAGGTTAATAAAAAAATCAAGAGCTGCAAACACTCCATATGGTTTCTAGAAACTAACTCCTGAGTGGAATCAAAGGCATCATGCCAGCCAGAGCTATTGTAGTGGTGATACCAGCCCACCCCAACATGCACCACCCAAGGCCCTCATCATTATTTTTCTACTTAGGGCTTACCCTAAAAAAAACTGATAAACACAGCTGCAAGATTCATCGAAACCATAGCATTACTGCATGTCAAACATTCAGAAAGTCCAACCTCTAATGCTTCAGAGAGTGCAGAGCACAGCAGTTCGTCTCTCAGTTGTACAGAAATAGTGCTGGCCTATTACAGCATCTCGGCTACCCTCCAATTACTTCCGGGTCACATAGAGCTGGGGATGGAATGGGGCCGGAGTCTGTGTCTGTCAAGTTCATGAAGTACCATCCTTGAAGACAACTTCATCAATAATTGGATAGACTCTTCAATGTGCCTTTTCCTTCTAAACCAATCTCGGGGTACAAAACCCAGTAAGAAACTTTATTACCATTGCCTCCACCTGCCAGTCAGTCTGTGACCCTCACAAACCACACCTACTGCAGGAGGTTCCTTAAAGACTAGTGAGATGGACAACAGGCTCCCGATAGCCTCTCCGGACAACCATTGTATGCCGTAACAATAGCCGGATGCTTTGTAAACACTTCTGTTTATATTGGTTCACTTGTGAGGCTCAGGACTTTGCCAAAGAACAGAGAGTACTAGAAAGTTTTTAAAAACAACATCATCTAATTACTCTATTTCAACACAGTCTCTTAAAATCCCAAAATACTTTTACAACTCCTTAAACATTCCATGAAAGAAATCAGGAGGCAGGAAGGGAAGAGCCTGATTTGGATAATGGGAGTGGTACAATGGTTGGGCAAAGATTTAGGAGATGGTCGCTGAGAAGTATTGGCTGCAGAAAGCACTACGTGGCTGATTAGACGCCACTGATAAATCAGCAGACCTGTAATAGATCAACAGAGGGGTCCAGTGGAAAATGTGCTATTGTCTCCCCAGCAGACCAGCACCAACTTTCTGCGAGGCCTATTTTAATACATTCATCTTTTAAACTGGATCATGTAATCAGTTCTGTGTCACAGACTAGATTCATCTGAACTCCCACAAAATAGTTATTCATCAATTAGCTAAAGTGGACAATGAAGGAGAAAGGGCAAGCCAAGAAGTCTGGGGTGGGCGGATTCTCTCCTATCCACACCTTAATAATAATAGTAACATGAGTGACTCAGCTACTTCGAGTATTCTGTGCAGCAGCCATTATTTTAGGGTCTATGTTAGCCAAAACCTTTTGATTTTGCTAAAATTATACAAAAAGTATATACACATTTATAGGGATTCTTAGTAAACCCTCTTCACCCAGGGTCTATTATTGTGCCTTTCACATTTTCTTCCACCTACTACACCATGGGTTATGCATCAGCCCACTTCAGCCATTGGCTGACTTCCCTCTGAATGATGTCATCATTTCCTTTCACAAGGAGCGCATCCACACACAAAATAGTTCTCTTTAGTGCCAGGAACTAATAGGGCAATGCGGACTCTATGAGGCCTAAACGGTTTTGCTTTCATTCACTGTTTTCTTTTTTTAGATTGAAGAGGGACCACTTCCCCATAACAACGTTTTACATAGATCATGAAAAATGAAAGTGAAAAGTGGGCAGCCAACGCCGGTCCTGTTAGATTTGCCAGTGCTTGTCCTGTGCTGCATCCTGTATTCATTTCGAGATGAGCTATTTTGAGTGCACGCCTTGTAATCTAACATTCTGTATTTTTTTTAGGGACTGCCTGGAAGCTCAGAAATATGGGATGCCTAATCTGGTATGATTTCGTGCTTCATCAAAGAGAGACGCAAAACACACAAGTGCAAACACGATGTTCCTTACAATGCATAAAAATGTATGTTATACACTTACATTGCACATATGCAAGGACATTCCAGCTAGACCATTTTCTGCTTAACATTGCATCTTCAAAGGGAACACTGCATGCATGAATATTTAAAAACGTGAAAATTCAAAGTTACAAAACACTCATGCACAAACGTAACACTTGAAAGGATTTTTTGCCTTAGGAACAGAACGCCATTAGACATCAGAAGACAGAAACTGCAACTTTAATACAATTCGTAGAAAACGTCAAAGGAATCAGCGGCCTTACCTTCCTGTAGACAATCATGTTGGGGGTCGTGTCCTCGGGGTCAGAGGGCGCCACGGCACCGGGGTCACCTGAGGCCTGCGCCATCCTTCCAGGCACACTCGTCCTGCAAGGACAAGAATAGCGGTGAGTGGGACACAAAGTGACACGTCGCCGAGATAAGGCGGCATTCCACTCTCAGAGGCAGGGGGGGCAGCCCGGGGAGGTGGCACAGCCGCCTGGGCTCACATTCCATGCGGGGACCACTTCCAAAACAGGAGACAGGGAACGAAAGCACAGGGACCTGTGTCACACATGGTACGGAGTGGGCCACTTTCAAGGCCCCGACTCCATCATGAGCTGTCAGAGTACAAGCTCTGGAGGGTGACAGGACAAGGCAGTGGCATAACAAAACTAGAGGGCGGGGCCTGCAGGGTACAGGGAGGGCACACTTTCTCTAATCACACAGGAGCTCTCAGGCCAGGGTACTGTGCAGAGCGGGGCCCTGGAGCTCGCCCCTCCCCACCCATGCGCTGCGGGAGCCTTTGTTACATTACTGGGACAAAGTCAAGATTTCTATTGCGCATGCAATCAACATAATCACAGCTAGATGCTTGCAAGTTATGGCTAGAAGTTGTATTTTCTTGTGTGTGTGTGTGTGTGTGTGTGTGGGGCAGCCGACATGGGTGGTGCGACCGCCATGTTATGACCGTGGAGAGCCGCTATGGTCTGACCGCCGGCACCGCCAGTTTGCCGCCAGCCGATGGCTTGGCGGTGCCTGCGGTCTCAATCCGCCAGGTCAGCGCTGCAAGTAGCGCTGCCCTCCAGATTACGACATGCGTTTCCGACAGCCTTAGCATGGCGGTCCTACCGCCATGCAACAGCTGGCGGAAAGGGGGTGCCGTGGGCCACATGGGGACCCCTGCACTGCCATGCACATGCGCTTTTCACTGCCCTGTGGCAATATAGAGGCCTTTTCACAAAGGTAAAATTACACATGTAAATTTGCTCATGTTTAACATGTAAACGTACTACTGCACCTAGTAATATCCTGACACTTTTTAGCTATTCATATTTCAGAGTATAAGTTTACCACTGTGTGTGGATTAAGGGCCTGATTACAACTTTGGAGGAGGTGTTACTCCGTCCCAAAAGTGACGGTAAAGTGACGGATTTACCACCAGACGTATTACGAGTCCATTATATCCTATGGAACTCGTAATACGGCTGGTGGTATATCCGTCACATTTGGGACGGATTAACACCTCCTCCAAAGTTGTAATCAGGCCCTATATGTCTCCACCCCTTCCAATCAGTCGGTGGAGGTTGCTAGAATAGCATTTATAAGTGTAAATTTAATACTGATAACTTTACGTGCATAGGCGGGGGTCTCCACCACTGCGGCAGAAATCTACCTAAGGCACAGATAAAGAAAAATCTTAAAGTTTAACAATTATTTTTTAAAAAAAAGTTTTAATGTAAAATAAAAATGTAAATGAACCTAGAATTAAATAATTAGATGTTAAAGCACATTAACACTTGCTTGATAAACAAGTACATACATAAAATAAAGTAATTACATTCATAATTATTATTAAGGAAAATAATGTTAAAGTATCCCACTTCACTATCATTTTTATATTTATTATTTAGTATATTTTTATTAAAACAAAGATGTTTAAATAATTTTAACTGATGTTGATTTTGTATTAAGATGTTAAATGTTTTGATTATTTATGAACACAAACATAAATATTAATTTACAAAACAGTTTCCAATTCAATATAACACTCCAGGCTCACGGACCACTTTGAAAGCAGCATCTGCAGTGCTAGGGAAATCTTCACCATTGTGAAACACTTCACCTCTCTGACTGCAGGCTCCACCAGCATAACCCCCTTTCAGGACCTCTGCACTCAGCTGTCCCTATTCTTCAGCAACAAGTTCACCAGCATCTATGACAACTTCAAGCCACACCCGGCCCTTCCACCCTTGCATCCCTCCTCCCCATCTCAACCAATGCCCGCAGGATCACTCTAATCCCCTGGACAACATCACCACTCATGAAACCACACAACCATGCAGTCCATACCCTCCAAACCACCCTTGAATCCCTGCCTTCACCGTGCCTTGATCAAAGGGCTAGATCCCATCAGTGCGGCCTCATCCTCACCCTGAACGACACAATCATGACAGCAACCTACCTGGGTGCCTGGAAACATGCCTTAGTACTCCCCCTGCTCAAAAAACCCTCAGATGACCCAAAGGCACTAGCTAACTATTGGCCTATCTTCCTGCTACCCTACCCGGCACAAGTCATGGAAAAGGAGGTAAACAAATGCCTAGCCATGCACCACAACAACAACAACCATCTCCTCAACACCACTGAATCCAGAGTCAGGCCCAACCGCAGTACAGAGACTGCCTGCATCACCACCATCGACAACATCCAGATGACCCTGGACAGAGGTGACACTATGGCCCTCACCCTACTGGACCTTTCTGCTGGCTTCAGCACCATCTGCGATCCAAGGACCCACGCTTGCTGTACTTGCTCCTTCCTGACAGGCCTCAAACAGGCAGTCAGCCTGCCCTTCTCGCCCCAGCCATCAACCGCATCTGTGGAGTTCCACAAGCATCCTCAACATGACTCCACTCGCCAGCATCTTCTGCACCTATGAAATCAACATCAAATCCAGGTCATACTTTCCCTCTCCAACAAGATGCCAAAACCTGGATCAGTTTCCCCTCCTGTATGACTGCAGACTCGCCAGCATCTTCTGCACCCATGAAATCAACATCAAATCCAGGTCATACTTTCCCTCTCCAACAAGATGCCAAAACCTGGATCAGTTTCCCCTCCTGTATGACTGCAGACTCACCAGCATCCTCTGCACCCATGAAATCAACATCAAATCCAGGTCATACTTTCCCTCTCCAACAAGATGCCAAAACCTGGATCAGTTTCCCCTCCTGTATGACTGCAGACTCACCAGCATCTTCTGCACCCATGAAATCAACATCAAATCCAGGTCATACTTTCCCTCTCCAACAAGATGCCAAAACCTGGATCAGTTTCCCCTCCTGTATGACTGCAGACTCGCCAGCATCCTCTGCACCCATGAAATCAACATCAAATCCAGGTCATACTTTCCCTCTCCAACAAGATGCCAAAACCTGGATCAGTTTCCGAACAACTGCCTTAAGCTCAACACGAATATATTTTTTTGTTGTGTACATTTAAAAAAAATGAATAATAAAGCAGGTACGTTAGAGTGTAGTGGGCGAGCATAAACTAGAATTGCTCCAGTGCAGTTTGGAGGTGCTGTATAACAGTTCAGTTCATTACTTATTTCATTCATTCATGCAATCCCTCATTCATTTATAAAAGAGCTTGTTCAGCACAGACGTTAACATACAAAGCAATCTTTCTGAAGACTGTGGTTTGGCGTGTGCAAAAAGGCTTTAGGCACACAGACTGGCACACACTGCTTGGCATACTACTTACCACTCAATAGCTGCCTAGTACCTGCTGTCAGATGTGCCAGTTAGGATAGTAAATTAACACAGTCCTGTGACCGATTCCCCAGGATCCCAGGATTTAGGAAGTTATGGGGGGATATTTCCGCAGTGTCGACATTTGACAGTCGCTGTTTTTGAGTTGCATTTTTTGCAGTGTGAGGTAGGTGACCTGACAGCGGTAACAAAGCAGAGTTGTGTATATGACAGAAGGTGACGTAAGAGTGTGGTTTATACTTAGTATGCAGAAGGTTAGCAGATCATGAGCCCTCGTGATCACGAATGGTACGTGGTGTGTCAACAGCCAAATCAAAATAGCTTTTTGCCACCTGGAGTGCTCCCCATTCACGAACAACGCTGTTTCAGGGACTTTTCTAGTAATTTGGGGGGCTGTACGAGGTAGCAGTGTGACTGTGTACCCCATCTTATTTAAGCGACGAGGGTGCTTATGATGCAGCCCCACAAACCAGAGGCATCTGTGAATCTGCACCTTACAAAATATAATCTGCTTTCCATCCAGGCGCTTGTCCTCACCTCCTGCAGCAGTTAAGACAGAAAGGAACATTTCCACTGGCTCACAGCATCACAAATAACTATTTTTTGGCATATATTTTGTCTCCAAGCCCTACCAAGGCAGCATTCCTTCTGTTCCATAAAATGGGTCTCACCCTGAACATGGCGAGTGGGGGCTTTAACAGGTGGATCACGTGATCACATCACTGTTAACCCCTCTGTGTATACTTCTTCGAGTCAGCCCCTCCCGGCAGTGGTGCGCTCTGTTCCCTCCTTTAAACAAGGGCTTTGTCTGGCATCTTCCACCAAACATAAAGTCATATTTGAAGCCATATATAGAAACTCAGGAAGATTAAAGTCAGGAATCCCTGCTGGACTATAATCGAAATATTGATATTACTGCGATTAATATTATTATTAATGCTACTGGCAGCAGGAAGCATTAGCAGTATTTTGACACAAAATTCCACTGTTTAAGCGCCACCGAGAAAAGGCGCTATAACTTCATGTAATGCTCAATGATATTGGAAAGATGAAAGGGTGGGCCTGCCCTGTCACCACTGGAATCCATCAGGACCTGCAGGTCACCTCAGATATCAGTAACGAGCACTTAATTTGTGGGGCCTTCTTATTTTCTGGGTACAATGCTTGCTGATGCCACGTCCCAGTTTCCATCTCCCCTACAGCCCCCTTGGGTACCATAAAATGCTGAGCAGGCATCTGACATACCACAGCAGGGGGGGTGGCTCCGTTCTACCCCAGGGCGAGTCCTACTCACACGGGGATCTTCTCTTGTCTCAGCTCAGATGTCCCTCTCCCTTTCATCCTGAGCCGCTGCTGCTCACGGTTACACACCTCAGCAGCACTGGGCAAATTACACACACATTCAAATACGTAAAATATGTTTGCAAAGGAAGGGCTCTATCACAAAGCAATTTCAACACTGCATTCAACCTAAGCATGAAAAGGTCACGCTTTACTAGTGCAAAGGGATGTCTGCAGTTCCTCAAACGTCAATTTACAGTTGTAAATCAAAACAGTCATAAAATATTGCACCAATATGCAGTAAAGTTAAGTGGGAGTTATCAAGCCGAAGGCCACAGGGAGTGGACATTCTTGGGGTGAAATGCCTAGGTCAAGGCCTGCAAAGCTGTGAGTGTGGACATTCACAAACGTTTGCAAAGCATATTCCCACCGCGGATGCTATCAGGGCTCTACCCCATTTAAGGGCAGGAGTAAATCTGTGTAAACATTTTCTATGTGGCGAAACAGGTAAAAAAAATGCATGTATATTTGATCGTGTTAAAATTAAACTCACAAAAAACACAAACGTTTCAGACGCCCAAGAGTGCTAAATCCTGTGTGAGTTCTGAAAACGTTGACATTTACTCCATTTGTGGGGGTGACCTACTGAAGTCTGTGTCCTGTTGAGTATGGTAAAAGTTTGAGTGTTTTTTTATTTTTTTTTATTTTTTTTATTTTTTTCTGCAGTAACTTTTCTTAGTGCTGTCTGGCCACCTTGAAAGTCAATGCGGCAGCAGAAAAGAGAAATAGCCATGAACTCTGATTTGGAACTAAGAAAACGTAATTTGTGCTGGAAAACGCAGATTTCATTTCTTGTAATCTCACATCACAGCCACAGGGAGCTCATATCAGCAGACATCAGCACATCCATTTGCACCCACCAGGTGCCAATGGGCGCAGGAGCCTGGTGCGCTTCAATGAGTGGCTGCCGTATGCTGTGCTAATAGGAGCTGGGGGGCAATTTCTTTTATTGCATTATAGCCAGGGCCACTGGAATTATGCGATTGTGCGACTGCCGCGTTTTTAGCGTAATCATAAATATAAATTTGCCGCATGTGCCACATAAACTATCAACTGGTGCATGATCTGCAGATTTTACCTAAAAAATGGTTTCTAGCTCAAATGATTAAAAAATAACTAAAAATGTAGAAACACTTTTTTTTGTTTGAAATTGTTTATTAAGGTTTTCAAATTTCCACAATACAATGGCATGTCGAAAGTTGAATAATACAGTGTGCAATGGACATGGTGATGACGTGTGATTTTAACAATTTAGTACAATAGTCATTTAGGATACTATGTAGCGCACAGTACTATTGTTTAGCTCCAATATCAGAGCATATATTCCCCATACATACCAAATGGAGTGTCTAAATGGCAACACCTTAAGCAACGAGCAAGCAAAGGAGCGAAATGATACATATTAATAAACTTCCATTAATCAAACCCCAAACAAAACACCCCAACAGACCCCACTGCGTGTGCCTGCCACTGTTCCCACCTAATGTCATGTCTGCAGTTACTGCTGATGTGATCTGTAAATAATAGGTGAAGAGGCAATCAGGTGGCTATAGTACTTAATCTCAGCTCCCCGTTGCCAGGGACTCCACCACTGTGTCAAGGATGCCATCTGCATCCAATGACCAGGGACTCCACCACTGTGTCAAGGATGCCATCTGCATCCAATGACCAGGGACTCCACCACTGTGTCAAGGATGCCATCTGCATCCAATGAATGGGGAAATTGCATATCATGTAAAATATTGTCCCAGTAAGTAGCTATGGGATATTTCCTGAGACCAAGGGTGTCTTCCCTACTTCAGGGTTACACTTCCTCTTGCGCCCAGGTTATCATTGAGTGCTGCCAGGATGTAAATGATGGAGGTTCTGGGGACTTCCATCTGCAAGTGATGAGTCGTTTAGCTGCTATGAAGCCTACATCTAGGAAGCAGGAGGTCACCCTAGTAGTCTTCTTTCTACAGATACGTATTTCCCACCCATGTACATCTGGACGGTCTGTGCCGGTGGATAATCTGGAAGTGATGCTGGTCCAATATGCGTGTAAGCAGGGGCAAGACCAGCGCATGTGAAGTAAGTCAGCATCCACATAAGAGCACTGAGGGCAAGCCGCGTCTACTCTATGATAAAATCTGTTTATGTTTGCTGGTGTGAGATGAGCCCCGTGTGTTATGTACAGATGAATAAGCCTGAAGCGGGCATTACGCATTACATGTCGCAGGCCTTCCAGTAGGGCAGCCCATTCCTTTTCAGTGCGACGCATAATAAATCTGTTTCCCAGCATTGTCGCAAAGGAAGGACCTGTGGGGTGGTGTGGCAGCAGAGTGAATCAGCGAACCAATGAATCAGGCGTCTGTCCCCACCTAACACATGCATGTATTGGATCGTAAGATTTATATGTGGTTCCGTGTTCATGTCCTCCCAAGTGACGTCTCAATGTGGCAAGTAATGAGGTATGAAGCAAAAACTGTCCAGGAAGTAGGCCATCCTCCGTTAGCATTTTATATGGCGCCAATGCGCTATCTCTATATAGGTCCCCTAGCGCCTGGATACCTGCTGCGTGCCATGTTGACAGTTCATTTCTAGTCATGGGTCCTCCAGGCCTCAAAGTACCCAACAGTAGAAGTCCAGGTGCAGAAGGGATCACGTGTTTAGTGATGCATAGGCATCTGCGAAAGCAACAATACACAATCCCCAGCAACAAAGAAGCAGGGGCCCGCGCCTTTGTACACTGAAAAAACAAGTGTAAAATGGCTGGTAGTGTCCAGCTGGGGGAGGATGTGGCTGTGTCTGATAGGTGCAATCCTGCCATCCACTTGGCTAGCCACTGAATCTGGGTGGCAAGACAGTACTGTTCAAAATGTGTAGTGGCCAAAGCCCCTTTATCTGTGGGTGCGCAAAGTTTCACTAATGAAATCCTGCATCACGACTTACACCAAATGAATTCTCAGATCTGTTTGCTAAATGTACTAAAGAATACACCAGAAGATTTGTGAAGTAATACAAAAGGCAGGGTAAAACCACCATGTTCAGCAGCACCACTCTACCCGCCACCCCCAGTGGCAAAGAATTCCAAAAGGTCATCCGTGCTCTTATAGATGTTACCGCCCTAGTAACGTTGCCCTCTAAAGGTCAGACATAGCATGATAAACCCATACTTCCAGGTATCTAAATGTGTGTTGCTGCCAATCTACTCTTTACCATCTAGAATAAAGCAGGGATTAAGTACATCTGGTTGAAAGGGAAACAGACAGGATTTCGCCCAATTTACGCACAACCCAGAGAGAGTTGCAAACTGGGTAAGGGTAGATGCAACTGTGTCATGAATGTTGTGCGTGTCCTTTAAATAAAGCAACATATCATCAGCATATAAAGATATGGCATGTATCCCATCCCCTAGCCGGATGCCCCATTGTGTCCCCCAATGATGCAAGGCTAGCGCTAGAGGTTCAACCGCCAGTGAGAACAATAGTGGCAATAGATGGCAGCCCTGTCTCTTTCCTCTGTGTATATTGATGGCATCCGAAACAAGGGGTCCCATCTTGACTTTTTTTATGGGGCTGGTGTATAGCAATCGCACTGAGCAAAGAAAACTGTTGCCAAAGCCATACTGCAATGGTGTGGCAAAGAGGTACCACCATTCCAATGAATCGAAGGCCTTTTCAAGGTCTAGGACCAAGCATCCAGCACAAGGCCATGCATGTCAGGCATAAGTCAGGACTCTGAAGAAGCGACGCAAATTTAGAAAGGTATTACATGTGGGAACGAACCCATTCTGATCTGGGTGCACTAATGTCAGGTCCATGGGTGCCAGCCCTTCCACGAGTATTTTTGTCAGAATTTTATAATCTGTGTTGAGCAACGTTAATGGTCTGAAGGAGCCGAGAAGGAGTGAGTCCCTATTGGGTTTTGGCAAGGAAATAACCATAGCCTCCCTTTGAGAGGCAGAGAGGCTACCAATGGACAAGGCCTCTTCATACATCAGCAGTAAGTGAGGAGCTACTTGGGTCGCATAGGTCTTATATAGTTCTGCTGGTAGTCCATCGGGGCCTGGGGATTTGCCCCTGGCTAGCAGTGCAATTGCTTCTTTAATTTCCATCAGTGTGATCGGACCCTCCAGGTTGATGTGCTTGTCCATGGTGATGCGAGGCATCTGAAGAGTGTCAAAGAAAGAGTTGTATGCTTCTGAGCTTGCGTCTGTGGTTGTTTGATATACCTGTGTGTAATGTTGTGTGAGTTCCTCATGAATAGCATGTTGTATGTAGAGGGTGGAGCCCATTTCAGAGCACAGTGCCTTTATGGGACTGATGGATAAGCCATGTTAAGAGTTGTCCAGCTCTATCAGCCGTGGCATGTGTGCGAGCGGAGTGTGCGGCATAATAAAGGCAGTGCAATCTTTCTAGTAGCGTGATATGCTCGTGCCTTGCTGCTGTCAGCTCTCCCATGTCGCTGGGTTTGTTTGCTGCTCTGGTCTCCAGCTCCAATAAGGTGTGTTCTAACTTGATTATGTCTTTATTAAGGAGATCCCTCAGGTTTCCCGGTATGCCCAGACATTGTCCTCACAATTTCACCTTGAAAGCACCCCATTCTGTCAGCTTAGAAGAGGTGGTACCATTTTGTTCAAAGTGTTCTGTGATCTTTTCTTTCGATGAGGCTCTGAAAGAGGGGGAGGGGTGGGGTCTTTCAACATCATAGGTTAAAAGCGCTATGTGGGGATAGGAGGTGTGTCAGCCATCCATTGGAGTTGTAAAAGTATGGGGTTGTGATCTGAGAGTGTCCACCTGAGTAATGGAGGGGAGTAGTGAGGGTGTACCAGCGAACATGTACGTTTTGGGGTGCAGAATGAGTACACCTTCACATCTGGATTCTGGAATCACCACATGTCAACCAACCTCCGCTGTTGAAGCCAATCTATTAGCATTTGGTCATTGGAGGATGCAGAGGTGTGTGGTAAATGGGAAAAGGAACAGTCAAGGTTGGTGTCCAGTACACAGTTGAAGTCACCTCCTCTGAGCCCTGGTATAGCGCTCCAGTCTGAGATCATGGTTAAGAGTGTGTGGAAGAAAGTGGCTTGGTCTGAGTTGGGGGCATGTATGGAGCCCAAAAGAATGGGTCTACCATCCAGACAGCCCGACACTATGCTATATCAACCCTCCAGATCCAGGAGCATGTCTTCTGCCAAAAAAAGGCTCCCAGGTTTAACCCAAATTAGCGCCCCATGAGCATAGGTGGAGTAATGGGTGGTAAATATCTGCCCGCACCAGCAATGCTGCAGTTTAACGCTTTCTGCCTGCATGAGATGAGTTTCTTGCAGTACTGCAATGTGTGTGGAGCACCGTTTCAGATAGGAGTAGGCTGAGTTGCGTTGTGAGGGACTATGCATACCCCCCACGTTCCATATAAGTATGTTAAAATGGGTCATGGATGACACAGTGTGTAGCCCCTGAACTGGGCATCGAGTGGCTGACAGCCGGGTTAGAGCTGCATATAGCATGTTTGCAGTAGATTTGTGGTGAGGATTTGGGCCAGGCAATGCTGTGGGTCAATAAATAAAGCATGTGTAGAAAGAACATTAAACCCTAAATTCCAATAGAGTAACAGAACAATGTGTGGCCACCCAAACTAAAAAAAGAACAAACCTGGTAGGAGTTAATCAGTCGCGAGAGGAACTGATGGGGGGGAAATCTAGGCAGCCAATGATTGGGGCTCCCTGTCCAATTAAGGAACCATACTCAGAAGTCCACATTGGTAGGAGTAGCCCACACGTTAAGGGGAACATCAGTGCGTACATCAGTATAATGACAACTGTTTAATGTGAGTCAGTTGGCCTACCCATCCCGGGAACTCTGTGCCCCTTAAACTAGAAAAGAAACATACCATTTACATTGTGCTTATAGTAAGAAATATAGAGTGAGCAAGTTATACATTATAGATACGGACAGCACAGCTGGTGACTCCAAGTTCACAGGAGCGACGACAAGCAGGAATGTTATACTGTTACAAGTGTTAGATATTATCATCAGATGTTTGCGGCTTAACTTCAGGAATCACTGTTGAGTCCACGAGAGAATGACAGGTGGTCGAAGAACCTTCATGACTCATTGACTTGCTCGTGTACTCTTCAAGGTCAGAGTCCCCAGGATTTTCAATTAACGCTGCAGCATTTTGTAGGGATTGTCTCCTCTCTTATGACCCGTTCCAAGTCAGGTAGCAGAAGCGCAACCATTGTTCCACATATGTGACTGCTTCTGGACCTTCCATTCCCTCTGGCAGACCCACCACACGTATATTATTGCGGCGGGAGCAGCCTTCTGTGTCCTCCGTGCGGCGCTCCAAGATCTCTATGCGCCCCACCATTAGGCGTAGCGTAGAATCAAGTTTGTGAGTCTTTGGCTGTAGATCTGTAATGGTTAGCTCGACAGAGTGCACCTTTTCCACCATTTTGCGATGGTCTGCATGCAGTAGCATTAGATCTATCATTACTGCATCTATTTTACATTCCGAGGATGGCTGCGTGGATTCCAAAGCAGAGCCAATTTTGTCTACCACTGCAAGAACTGTCAGTTGTCGCTCAGCAATAGTGGGGGAGTTGGACTATCAGAAGTGACATTATTAGGCAGTGATTTTTCAGTCAGTAGCGTACCTTGAGGAGACAGTCTGCATGCCGGTGTGCGGGCCTCCCATCATGACGTGGCGCAGCAGTCCAGTTAGTCACGGTTAGGCAACCCTGGCTAGGGCCCACTTGCCAATTCCAGGTCAGATAAGGGACTTGGCAGTACGAGCAGCCCTAGAGCACCGGCCGCGTAGTAGTGCTTATTCTCCATGATAGGTGAATGCAGCGATGTATCATGTAGCATAAATTACAAAGCAGTTTGCTCTGGATGGGTTCTGTGTGATTGTGACAGTACCAATGCAAGCGTTGCGCCACTTTGTAAACCCTAGCACCTTATTATGCCTGCGCCAGGCATAATGTATGCAAGGGGGACATTCCCCTGCAGGGAGACCCAAACAAATGGCGTGGTGAACATTTTAGTGCGTCATTTTTACCATCATTTTTAACGCCTGCTCAGAGTTTTACAACAACAAAAAATTCTATGGGTTGGGCCACTGGAATTATGAGATTGTGCGGCCGTGGTGATTTTTACATAACTATAGATTTGCCGCATTTGCCACATAATCCATAATCTGCAGATTTTAGCAAAGAAAAGTTGTTTCTTGCTCAAATGTCTCAAAAGTTACTAAAAATTCAGCAACACGAGTTGCCATGCAGTGAAAGGCCCTGTGCAAACCTGAACTTGTCACCTTTTTTGTTGCCTTGTGTGATATTTGGATATTAAACCAGTTTTACTACGGAGCAACCAATGCCCAGACAGGGTTACCAAGTTTAAAAAAAAAGAATGATGTAATACTGTTACAAAATGTGCCACATAATGCCGCTTAATTGCCCTTTCTTGCCGCACAATTTATTCAACCCTGATGCACATTTTGGCCCTCTCCTGCCACATAACTCCAGTGGCCCTAGCTATGCACACTCAAAAACATTTTGGCAGAGCACAAGGTTGATGTGCAGCAGGAGTTTTTCATCCGAGTCCCACAATACCTCGCGAGAGCCTGCCCTGGGAGTCCATATCAGGTCAGTGAGGAGGAACCTGATGCTTTCAGAAGCATCATCCATCCTCAGCAGAACAGCCTGGTTTCACCCTAGACCACCACAGCACCAAAACAGAAAATGTAAGCTCCACTCAGATGTTCATAGTAAAAGAAAGTACAATGAGCTCAGGGCATTGTCCAAAGCCATAACCATCAGATTAAACATTAATAAACAAATGTGGCCTCCCTTCCTTGGACAAGCCTATATTGAACAGACTACAGTGTCTAAACAGCTCTTTTAAAAAATGTTTAGAGTTTTGCCCACTTGCCCATGCATGCTTGGGGTGCACCAAGGCCTCCATGTGGCACTCCCAGCCTGCAGATCCAGGCCTGCCTGAGTTATCTGAAGTAGCCTCATCCTTTAGAGGGGTTCCCCTGCAAGAAGTCATGCTATCGGTTGATATCCATTCTGAGGAGCGCAGACCTAACCCTCCTCCATCTCTCAACTCCTAGAGGTTTATAACTGGCCGTGACAAGCTCGACTTTGGTTAGGGGGGCGCCAGCATGCATTTGAGTGGATTGTGTGGTTGCAAACAGTGGCCTGGCTGCTACAGTAGTTGTGGTGTTACCGATGGTACAGGATCTGATCTTAAGGAGATCGGGAAGAGTGGAGGGTATTTTCTGCCCCCTGGACAGGAAATGCAGTGAATCTCTCTCTCTCCCTGGCAAAGTGGGTGTGGCGGGCCAATCCTGAATTAAGAACTTGCAGATCCTGGACTGAAGTGCTCCAAAATATGTTCATGTGGAGAACTTGTTGAGTGAAGTGAGGATGTGTGTTTGGTGCACACCTTGGCAGGGAAGTCCACCTCACTGCGGAAGGGGCAGGAGGCACTTGGACTTCCTCACATGCATTGAGAAGATGCTCCTCAAGCCGGGCAATGGACAGTTTCAAGGTCTTTAGGTACTGGACACTGCCTCACTTCTAAGCGCACTCACAGAAAGGTCCAAAACCACACACTGGTGGCCGAATACAACATATACAAGCTCCCTTTGCTCTACCATTGAAAATATGCATCACATCCTAAGAACACGGGTCAACGCCAAAAGCAGATTTCCATTTGCAATTCATGAGTCCAGGCAGTTAATGATGCTGCATCCTGACATTATGCTACCGCAAATAGGTGATCTACAGAAAAACTGAAAAGGTAACAGTGGGCATCCAGCAACGCGTTTTTGGTCACAAATAGCTTAAATGTACTATATGACTCATTCATTCACCCATTCATTCATGTTGCCATAGAAGACACTTGACTTTGTAAGAACCTTTTCTTGAAGCTTAGATTCCCTACACGTCATCTTACATCGAGTAACTTTCTTCCTGAGCGTCACTCGGGGATAAGCTGGTAGCCAGGCTGTTGCCTCGTAGCGCCTTGAAGGAGGCAGCATGGACTACTTGCTGAATTTTAATTGACAAACTGTTATCTGTAGACTGTGGCCAAGCACTGTATCTGTCTATCTCTGTCCCTGGTTCTATTTTTTTGCTAAATTGGGGGTTCAGGGGATGAAGGGTGAATATCAGTGAGAAAGGAATCACTTGGCGCTCTTCATCTGCACACCCTCAGATTCTCAGGGAATTCACTAAAGAATCTTTGGCTCACATCAGCGATGACTTTCACCTCAATTTATCGTTTTACCGATGACAACAACGTTATGTGTATTGGGTGTATTTTGAGCATTCACAGTTTCTTCCCCTAAGCCTCCAATAACACCTCTTGGAAGGACGTTGCTCCAATCAGAAGGCTCCGTTGCTTGTTGTCGTGCTCTGTGCTCCCACCCCCAAAGGGCTCCCTGCCTGCCAGGGGAGAACGTTGCACTTCACACACGTTCAGTGTAATTCTCAGGAAACCGCAGCCGGTTGTAATTAGCAGCTAATAACAAGAACAGTCATTTTCAACTAAAAATACCATTTGGCAAATTGGCACTTTCTAAGCTGCCCATTAAAAATAGCTTTGGGAAATCACCATTCTATTATTCCTCAAGGTGGCGGATTGAGAGAAAACGGAGGAATGATGCAGACCTGAGCGAAATCTATGTGCACAAAAAACTAAATGTTTAGATAAAGCGCTGATTTGCATAATTAGACACATAGACGCCCGCTCTATCCCCGCCCTGCTGCCCTCCTGCTGTTTATCACCCTCTATCAGTCCCTTTGGTTTAAGACATTTAAAGTCTGAAGGCTTTGAGTTCTTGCATTGGAGGGTGCAGATCATTCGCGTGCAGATGCCTAGAGGTTGCTCCTTTGCATGGCAGGGGTGCAACGGTCACTGTGCAAACTTGGAGTGGACATTTTGGGCCTGCTCAACATATTATTTTTGCTCCTGTTAGTTGAACGTACAGGCTTAAAAAAATGGATCTGCAGCTAAATCTGGACCAGCAGACATTTCCGTGGAGAGACTGCGTGGTAGATTCATCAAAATGTCAAGCAACGCAACACAGCAAGATGCTTTCCTGCACTGCGTTGTGTGACATGGAGAGGGCAGGAATGCACCATATTAAACATTGTATGGTGCGTTCCTGTCCTTTCCCCCTGCACTGGCGCACAATGTGCACTGTGCTCAGGCACCATTGTGCCGTGTGCAGGAGTACCTGTGTTGCAGGCAGGATTGCTTTTGTGCAGGAAAGGGCACCTTCCTTTGAGGCTTTTCCCACTTCTGGTGTGCATCTCAGAGTGCGTCACATGTAGAAAAGCATTTTGACTCGTCCTCAGGACTACCACTGATGGTAAATCTGGGAATGCACCAAAATCCATGGGTAGAGACATGGGAACATCCACTCCCTACCCATGGTACACGTCCTGGGGCAAAGTAATGCATGGTAGCAACTTGTGTTGCCTTGTGTTACTCCAGATTTACCAAGCCACTTAGGGCCACGCAAGGTGGTTGGTGACACATCTCTCTAGGATCTTGTACAGGAAGAGTAGGCCTGTGATGGGTGTGTAGTTGTCAAGCACTTCTGGGACAGCATTTGGTTCTTTGATATGAGGGCAAACTAGACCCACCTTAAGGAAATCTGGGATAGAGTTGTGGATTGCAGAGGAGCTCATGATTTGTTGCCAGGGAGAGCAGGGGATTTGTATGTTGTTTACCTGGAGGGGTTGGATGGGGTGTCAGGAGAATGAGGATGAGTTACTGTTTGTGATGGATTTAATCAATGTATTTGTAGACATGAGGGTGAGCACACTCCAGGAGGCAAACATTTTTTTTGGGGTGAAAAGTATATCCTTTCTGTTTATTAGTGGTAAGTGGTCCACAATGTCTTCCATTAATTCCCTCAATTTGTACAGAAAGTTGGATACTGTAGAGCAAGATGATGGAGGTATAGTGTACTCCCTGGATTAATTCTCTACAAATTGGGAAAGTACTGTTGAGCGATTTGTAACTCACACAAACTTCAAATTTAAGAAGTAGGATTTTCACAGTAAATACTGCATGAGGTTTTCCTTGCAGTTTTGAGTTTGCCAAGGTGAACTGTTTCCCATCTTCTTTCAGATGCTTTTACAATTGACTTGTACGCATGTCATTAGTTTACCAATTTGAGGGTTGTTTGGAACCTTTCATTTTAGAGGTGGTATGGGCTTCTCTGTTCTTGATAGTGGGTATTTCAACATCAAATGACTCCACTAGCCTGTGTTCTGCTGGTAGTTTCACCAAGTGACTCAATAGTAGTCTCGGGCCTTTTGTATCAATATCGCTAGAGCTTGCAAACATGGCTTCTGGTTTAGCATGTAGATGATGTTGTCTCGTAGGTTCTCATTATCCTAATGAAACTACTGGATTCGAGCAGCAGAGTCACCTGTACTGCGGGGGACTGTGTCTGATCCCGCCCCATGCGACACCTGTCAGCTTAATCTGGGTTTGTTCCGGCTAACTAGCAGTGCCTGATCTCCACCCAAGAGCAGGGATGATTAGGGCAACCGGACGCATGACATATATGACCCCTCAGGGGAATCGTGGTCACTCAGATCTCTTCCGTTTCTCTCAGTTACATTAGTCTCACATATGCAAGGACAATCAGAGGCAGAGTAAAGTTCAATAAGGTTTTATTGAAGTAACTGCATCTTAGATAGTAAAGCAT
The DNA here is from genome assembly GCF_031143425.1 of Pleurodeles waltl. Classification (NCBI taxonomy): domain Eukaryota; kingdom Metazoa; phylum Chordata; class Amphibia; order Caudata; family Salamandridae; genus Pleurodeles; species Pleurodeles waltl. The sequence goes on from NC_090448.1 coordinate 1,144,372,331, forward strand.
GTATTGCAATAACTAGGACAATGAAGTACAATATGATTACATTTGTGATAAGGAGAGTAAAACACAAGAATAAAGCTACCATACTGCCACTAAGGTTTGTAGAGATAGCTCCTACCTAAGCTATGTTAGAGCACAGAATGTTCCCCCCGGGAAGACATAATTCCTCATACCTGAGCAGGAGGCCTGTAGTCTACATAAGCCGCTGTAGCGAAGCAAAGAGCAATCAGCATACAGTCGTGGTCATCTGGCTGGAATCTCCCTCTAGCGTACATGGGTCAAAGTAGTGTTTTTGGGTCAAAGTAGTGTTTTCATAATAAAACAACTGATGTTGCAAGAAAGAATCCCATGTAAGCGTGTGTATGTTTCTGTGAACATTGGAGACAAAGCGTACCACTTTTGCCGGCAACCCATCTTATTGCAGCCTTGAGAAAAGCACAGAGTGAAAGAAATGTCTTGTTTAAGAACGCAGTGCTGACCTAGGCGAAGAACAGCTAGATAGAGAAAATAAAACAAGACCGCAAACGTGACTAATGTTGAAATAATATCTAGGTTAAAGTGCATAGCGGCAGGCCTAGTTTGCTAAAATAACGTGTACAAACCTATAACTAAAATGGTTACACAACAATGTGTGGGCATAAACATTAGTTGAATGGGGCAGAGCTGAATTGGGATTCTGTGAGTGAAATAGCATCAATGTTTTGGTCCAAGTTAAGAGCAAATACAGATGTAGCACTTGAAAAAGCAGACCCACAGTTCAGGAGAACAGCTTGGATGTCATGAATGGTTTCTAGCTTGCTACTTAGGAACACGTGATTCTTGTGGTATGTGTTGTGGCATCTGATGTCATAGGGTAATGGCGTCTGAGATTGAGACTTAAAGGTTTGTATGTGTGGTAGCATCTTTGGTGGGGTGAGAGTTGGGGTGCTCAGGAACAGGTATGTTGAGTAAGCCTTGGAGGGGAAAGTCAAGTGAGTAGTTTATGAGGCCAGGCGGCATGTAGGAGAGAAAAAGATGGAGAGCACGTTTTTGAGAACTTCTATTATCTCACAGAGGCAAACCTAATTTGAGTTTGATAATGTGAAGTTCATGAAAACTGTGTGCTTAGTGCAAATGACCTGAAGTGCAATGCCAGGTGTAGAATTGAACCACACATGAGCGTGGTGGGTCAGGGTGTGAGGTTTGTCAGTTTGAGCATTGTTGTGGTGCCTCCAGACTGTACCAGGAAGGGTCGATAGAGATGGGGGGGGGGAGTTCAATGCGGGGTCGTGATGACTACCGGGAACCCTGACTGCAGTTATGCCCGTGTTATAGGAGCAGTGATGACGAGTTATTAAGGATTGGGTGATTACCATCAGTAAGCGGTAATAGAGTGGGGGTGGAAGATTTTGTGCTGCTGGCATAATCATCATTTTCAATACTGAGCCTCGTTTCAGTCTTGTTGTCTCTAGCCATGGTAAACTCTTTTTGGGGCCTGTGGCAGCCAAACAGTGGTGTAGATGTGCAAGCCAATGTTGGAGAATTGTTTTATGGCCTTCCCATTATCACACAGGTTTATTTGGAGATCACATTTCTGAATGTGGAACTCAGTGATGATTAGGTTTGTGTTGTAGGTGATTTTAGTGTTCTTTGAAAATGTTAAGAAAGCAGAAGATGCCTGTATAGCACGACAGGCCTCTTGTGAGAGAGAGCAAGTCCATTTTATTAGTGTCCAAGTTGGCAATATGACATTTATCTCTGGTTAACATTTTAGGATTTACCACCAGCGCCTGGTGTTTGTGACATTCAATGGCACTTTCAAAAAGCCAGGGTGGATCTCGGACGCTTCAATCCTGGAGTTCTTGAGGAACAAAATCATTTGTACTGCTGATTTCAGATTGTAAGAACGTTTTGCTTTAGATACCATTCTTGGAACCTGATCAGTGGACAGAAATCACCCAACCAAGGTGGCTGGTTCTCTTGCCACCAACTCCCTAAATGCATTTAACATCTGTTTATACCTGTCGGACTACCTCGTTTGTAAATTGAGCAGTATATAACTCCCTTCCGTGAGTTTTTCCACATCTCATCCATGGTCCCTCACAGTTGATTTTCATTGTAAATACTGGTTGCTGTATTGGCTGAAACTTTCATCATTGCCTCGGTCTTCTTCTATAGGTGCCCTTCCATCCTTTCCAATCAAGCTCACAATCTTAGACTGTGTATGATAAAGGTGAACATACAGAAAGCAGGGACATCTTGAGGATTTTGGGAGCCCTCGGGCAAATGTATTTTGGTAGCCCCTGTAGGGAACAGCTTTGAATTTATGACCCAGTTTCAGCTCTTTCATACCCTTTTTGGCCAGGTCACTGAGAGCACGCAGGCACACTCCTCCAAATTCTAAATGCGTCTACAGCTAATATTCAATGAAAGCCATGTGTGTTTTTAACATTGTAACACAAAAGCAGCTCACTAATGTTACTGCAAATAATCTCTGTGACACCCTCCCATTTCTCATATGTGAGGTCCTGTTTTGATCTAAAAGAATCTTTTTTTATGGATGTTGCATGAAACATAAACACAACTTTTCTCTGCGAAATATCTGTAATAGATTGGCACATCATCCACATAAAAAATGCATTAAAGGAAAATTGTTTTGAAAACAATCTCTTTAAGAATTATTCAAGGTCATCAGGGTAAGACTCTCTGCAGAACCGGGCTGGCTGTATTCTGGGCGACCCCTGAAAGGCTGGTGCCCTGGATCGGAGCCCACTTTGCCCATGCCTTAAAACGACTCTGGTAGCAAGTAACTACAACAAAACCGATGTTAACGGGCACTTTCATACTCTAAATCACTCTATAGAATTTTGAATCAAAGATAGTAATTCACTTAGTACCATTGGTAACTGGCTTATCGTCGTTCATAGCTCTATAGAGCAGGCGCTTAGTAAGTTGTAAGATCAATCTTTTATACTCTATAGCAGTGATTTAACTTTAGTACATAAGATTATCAGTGCAAAGAGAAGTATTTTTTAATAGAGATAGTTTTCAAATATGGATTTAGAAACATTTAATTCCCCCCCACAATGACAACAATGCCATTAAAGAAGTAAGAGGCAAGTGATTTGTTGTGTGCACTCTTTGGGTGGCCTGGCTTACTATTACACATGAAAAACAGTTTTAATAAATTAAACACAGGATAAGGTTTTTACTTTGCACATCCTTAAGTCATATATTTCAATGTCTACTTGTATGTTAATGAAGAAAAGAGAGGGAAAGTGAAATAAAACAATTGGCTAGGATCACATAATCTGGTTAAGTGAAGAAGCTGGGCTTAATCCCAGGTTTCCTTGTTTCACAACTGTGCAAATCATCTACTAGATGTTTCTTTGTAGTTCACCTATATCCACCTAACTGCCATCCCCCAACCCCGACCGTCACTGTGCTGGCATCAATGTGGCCCTCGGTCACATCACAGACCAAATTTTTGGCCCCTGGGAAAACATTTACAAGTACCCATGCTCTATAGTATAGAAAAAGGTCACTTTCTCCATAAAGTATAGTTTACTTTTATTGTAAAATTATTTTGATCATGTTATATAGTTCTCAGGCTACACATTTCCTTGTTTGTCATCTGATGTCTTCCCATTTCATTCATTGAAAATTGCATCAAGATTTGTCGACTCAACAGTATTGGCTGGGGACTTAGGAAAAGACCATTGCAAAGAGATGCACTATCCGTCAGCATCGATTCGCACCCACAATTAGAACATGATGCAATTGGGGCATTTTTAATTCATTTCAAATAATCAAATAGTAATGAAGGTAAATACTGTGCATTTTATAAACGAACATCAATATAAGCCCACTGTGTGGCTGGATAGATTAAACGGTGCAATGAATAGGAAAGTTGAACTAATACAGCAAAGTGAGCATTTTGCTGATTGAAAGTCAATAATAACCTACAGCTCTGTGCTGAGTTATGGATAAATAATGATAGATACACTAGTGATGGACTATTAATGTTCCTGACTAGTGCCCCTTCACCTGTGTGTGCACTGACCAGTCATGAGGCCGCTATAGATGAGTTATTTTAATGTAGCCCAAATACAACACGTGATTTCAGGAATTCTTTATGGTAGTGAAATTGAGTGTGCACAGCATCAAAACTGTCTCCTGGGTGATTATGGTGGGACTGATATTAATTCTATGAACTGTAGAGTGTGGTTATTGATAACTGCCTACAATTATTGCCTTTTGTATTTTTTCATTCGCCCAGCCCTGAAGAAGATATGGCTTCATGTAACCCTTGTTGGGTGATTTCAAACAAACTTTGAACATAGCTATTTCATTAAATTGACTATTGGATATAAATTAAATAACCATATTGGTGCCCCCTTCACATTACATTAAGATTTGTAGACTCATGCCTTAATTTCTGTCATGCCTCATTATAGAGAACCTATTTATAATTTCTGGTCTTTTTTGTACTTCATCCCTTCTGCATGTCAGATGAATAGAGATCAGGGGTTTCAAAAGTTATATACTTCTTTTTAATATTTGGTATATTTCTAAAAAGGTCCAAAGGTTTTGGCCAACACATCTATACGTGTGGCATCTTCGATGACTTCTATATACGTGCTATACGGGTTGAACAACATACTGATGACCTAATGTATAATTCTTCTGCTCATCAACACTTCTTAGCATAGCTGCCACGGCATACATGATCCTTTTGTAAATTCCAGAGCTATTACTCTTACCTAAAACCCATAACTCTTTCCCGAATATCAGAGCCTTGCAGCAGGATGTATCTTCCATTGGATCACATCTCCCACAATCTTGCCTATATGCACACAGGCATACAGTGTCTAATCTAACAGCATTCGAATGCAAACTACAGAGTACACCAAATATGGACCGATTAAATGAACAACTCAATAATATCTCAACTGCCTTGGTTCAGCTGCGGTATCCAATCACTTGTCTGGCACCTTTTTGTGAAATAACCAAGTGATGTCAGTAGTTAAGTAAAAGCCCAATATTCCATTCTCTGGTTGCAAAACAGTTAGAAATGTTGCCCAGTGACTGGTTTGCGAGCCAAGAATATTTTTGTGCTGTGACCGTGTACTAATTTGTCTCAATGCAATATTTGGCATCCAAAGGGAAATATCTTGGCACATGGATATTAACGAGACAGGATTCCCTCCGGGAGAGAGGACATTGATAGACAGCAGATCTCCATCACTATATTGGTATTCCCAAAATGCTGACACTGCAGCCCCTGTCCCAATTAAGAAAAAACTGACATGATGTGAAGGGCAATGGGAGAGCGTGTGGCAGTTACATGGAACTCAGCATTCTTCCCAGGTGCCCGCACCCCACATTCAAAACTAAGTTGGAGATGCCCCTCATGGACAGATCACACTTTGCAAATAGTCATCCCCATTCAGGTACCAGTCACCAATCAATGACTTGCTACTGTAATTTCAGTCATTAAGCTTTAAGAAAACTCATCTTTTAATCATCAGGAAGAGGGGAAACAAAACACTTTTTATGAGTCCAATGGCGGCCACAGCACATCCTTCCAATGTACTGAGATTGTACCTCTTTGTCAGATGAAACTGGATTGGGCTTCATCAGAATCTTATCAAAGGACTTATGAATGTCTCTCAAAGCCAAAGGAAATCTAGTTCTCATCAGGAAAGTGACCCAGCTCAAATAACATCCTGCAATCGGGTAGGTTTATTACATTAATTAAGTGCATGGGCAGTCACAGACATAATTATTCCTGCCACGACAAACAGTGCTACAATGGAGGTATAAAGCCTTGACACAGGTCTTCTTCTGTGTAATGCAACTTCTTTACATAAAATATAAATAATCCAATAACGCATCCATTCCATCATCCCTACCCTAACTGTGATCACCATTACCTTAACCAGAGACCTAACCCAACTAGTCAGAAACAAAACCACAGACTAACTGAGTCAAAACTCGATCCTCCTCTAAGCTCTAACCTAACTCTTCAAATGGTAAAACCACTTATAATGCAAAATGTAAGATTCCAGTGTTTCATTTATTTAGCTTATTTCGCTCAAAATATGGATTCTTCATTTTAAATCTCATGATTGTCATTTCTTCATATTCGCTTTCTTCATACTACTTCCTTCATTTTAACATAATACCAAATGTGGACCTTTGAGGAAAAGCACCTAATGATTTAATTAGGACTGCCTACTACCTCACTGTTAATGGTTTTAATCAACCCTTTCTGCTTAAAGTTGACACTTATTAGGAGCATCCATTGAGTTATTTTTCACAGTACATCAAACTGGTACAAACATCTGTCTCGACATCACATTAACTCTGGTTTGTGATTAAGGTACCATGAACAAGGCTTACTAGGGCAGAGTACCAGGATACCACCAGAAAGAAGCCTACTTCCGCACTCCCAGCAGACACCTGCGACCTGTGGCAGCACACCTGATATCCCAAAGAGCTAACAAGCTGAACAGAGGCAAGAATCCTGGATCCAGGCAGTGTCTTTCATGATACCTTAGGCCCTCGTCAGCAGGCCACAACGGTTTGCACCACCTATTGGCCCTGCAAGCCCTGCCAAACAGTACCAACATGAGCTCCATCCACCACCCTCCTCGTGTGACAGTTCAGACTGGTCCAGGTCCCCACGGCTATGAGAGTAGAAGGTATTACTATTTTTGTATGTGCATTGAATCAATAAACAATTGCTGTTGTGTTCATCTGCAGATCAGGCAAACAGTGCCATCATGTGGTAGACTGTCATCAGTGCCGGTGCCGAGCACTGAAACCACCGGTTCAAATTAAACACTGATCTCAAGTAGTATTGACACAAATAATTTCAGGACAGGCCGAACACTAAACTGTTTTGGATCTCTTAGGGTCAGAATGACCTATTGGGCAATCTGGCAGTGCCCGAAGGGCTAATCTGACAGGTCAGTGTATGCAGGGTCAGGTTTAGCACTGTGGTGCCTGATGCAACAAATTGTTTTGGTGCTGCCCCATCCCCATTTATCCTGTCCTCCCATTCTCACACTACCACTCAGCAAAATTGGCCCTCATCTCTTCATAGCCCCTCTCTCACATTCTATTAAAAGTGCGAGTATTGACTAGCTTTTTTATTCCACTCAGCTATCCACATAAAATACAGATCTGTTCTTTGCAACAGGCATATTAACCTTCCGGGCTACTTTATGGTGAGTCAAAACTGTCACTAGACAAAACTCTAGATTTCTCTTTCCAGCCGGAACATTAATCACTGGTTTGGTTTCCGCCCGTTGGCCTAGCAAGAAACGGGCTACAACATTGTCTCTGGCTCGTAATCGAGTCGGCGGCAATGCTGTAGCCCGCAGGGTGCACCAGCACCCTCTCAATGTTTACTGTCTGCTTTGCAGAGAGTGAACATTGCCAGGGTGCTGGGCAGGGGGCCCCTGCAGTACCCTTGCCAAGTGACCCCCTGTAGCACCTGCACCTGTTCTCCGGCAGCATTTTTTATGGTGAAGAACAAGGTCATAATCTGCAGGTCATTTGCTGCGTGCAGCACTTCCCTGGCGGATTACGATCTCTGCCACTGCCAGGCCTCTGGGATCATGGATCCAGGCGGTGCTGGTGGTTCCCTGGCGATCTGACCGCCAGGGTTTTGATGTGGCTGTCGTACCACCACACTCGTAATGAGGCCCTAAGTGTGCAAGCAGGGCGTAAGTGCAAATGTTGTAAAACAGTGGTTCAGAACCTGTGGTACGGGGACCCCTGGGATTCCCAAAGCCTCGAGAGGGGGGGACCGTGACTGCTTAGAAAATAAAAATAAAATTAACTGATTAATACAGTGTATATAAATAAAGAGGCTAAATGTATGATTGAAGATTTTAAATGGTCTGTCAATGTCAAAGAATTTGAATTTGGAGGCTAAACATTAAATGAGTATCCTCAGATTGATTGGTAGGAGCAGTGCAGGAGCATCAAACAGAATATAGTATGGATGTTGTGTGCCTTCAATTGAATTTAGAAAAGCTCCAAACATTATATGAAAATTAAAATATTTATTATTTTATTTATATTTGCAAATGATATAAAATGTGTTATCATTTGTCTATGTGTTTGATGAATGCTTGTTTCTGTATTTTTTTGCGGATCAAGTCATCAACAATGTTTTGGCCGGGGTCCCCGGCATCAAGTAATGACTCAGTGGGGAGTCCCGGATTCCAATAATGATTCAGGGGGGTCCTTGGGTCCCAGGAATGATAAAGAGGGGGTCCACTGAAGTCAAAATGTTAAGAAACACTGGTGTAAAACTCTTAGGTGCCAATAGACCTGACATTACAAGTTCACCTCTTGTTATTTGTCCATACGTACAAGAAAGTAATATTGGGATGTCCAATCACACGTGAGGCATGTGTTAAAAGACCAAAACTTCAACAGTTATTGTTTCATTTGTGTACTATGTGTGATGTAAGAAATGTACCACAACTGCAGCTTGCTTTGTTGGGCTGCAATGATTTGCACACAGCAAGATATTTGTGACATACAAGTAGACAACAAAATATGTGGTATGCCATTGTGTATTCCTTGATGTGTTTCATTCTTTGCTTCTTTCATCAATGATTCTTTTGTATCACAGCTGAGTTCTCTAGCTTTGTAGAAGCTGGCCAATGTTTTTTTTATTTCCCACTGGACCCTGGGTTTCTTCAAAGCCCAGAGAAAATAAAGCACCACCATGTGTACAGAAACACTAAGAACACATTCTCCTATTCCAGAACACAACAGGAGCCTGTTTTATGGATATTTTGGTTCCCCAGTGGTCCCCATCCTCCTCTGTGGAGATCTTAAAGGGGCCATCCGGTGAATAATGTCACAATACAATTGAAAACCCAGACTGACATCATCAAACAATGCAACACCCTAGAACTCTTATTGTTGGTGTTGAAGGACTGGGTCAAGAGAACCGTTTGTCTCAACACTAGTTGGCCCCTTTAATAGTACCGCTCTACTTCTATTCATTTAATTAATCTCAGTATGATGCTCATTGTGCTAAGTGCTCACTAGAGCCATTTGGTATGGTCAGTGAGTCACAGGTTCAAAGCATGATAAAGCTAAGTCAATATCTCATCCTACCAATGTCAATAAACTAAGCACCCTTCAAGTGGGAATTAGTATGACAGCATCGCATCTGCAGTACTGTGTCCAACTTAATCCGTAGCTAGGGACTTCACACGGGGTTTAAAATCAGTTGTTCATCCAACACAAAGCAGTTCTGTAACATAATTTGCAAATAGCAAACATTGGAATCTAGGCTTCCCGCTTAAATACCTTTGCCTGCCTTACTCAATGCATAAAGCGCACCATTCAGGTGTCAGGTGTCAGCTGTCACCCTCTTCACACCCCATTCAACAGAGTATTCAGTGCTAGCCTAGATACAAAATAAAATACTTGAAAATGCGGTGGAGATACACAGAGCCCTTGCTTGGATAGACTTTTTGTGATTTGCTAAAAAATTCAAATTTACCACTTTTGTGAAAAGGTCCATGTCCTTAAAAAGGCCTGTGCTAAATGTACACAATGTTCTTCTTTTAGTGGTCCTTGTGCTGCCACTAAGGTGCAAAAGAGGGTTCTTCCATCAGGCAGAAGCGGTGGTTACTTCCTGTCCTGCCTGGTGGTTCCTTCGTGTCCTCCCTGCTCTCGATACATGATGCCACAACGCAGTGACGGATTGACCTCAGGTCTGCTGCGGACCAGGAGGTGGCTTATAACCACCTGCAGCCTGCCTCACACCAGGCTGCTGGATGAGCACCACACACTGGAGACGAGACCACCAGACACCAGGACCAAGCAGCCAAAGATGTGGCTCTCCAAGAGCCTGCTTTGGTAGCCTCTATCCACAGCGCTTTCAGCATGTCTTCCAGAACTTTAGATAGTCTTGCTGGAGGAGCCTCTTCTGTGGGTGAAGGCTGAATGGAGCAGGACACCCAAGTATCAAGGTATCTCTCTCTGACAAGTGCTCACCTCAAAATAATTTCATAAGCTAACTTGAGCACTATACCACAATATTCACACTCATGTCTGGGCCCCCAAAACCAAGAATTCACCTTATTGACCCATACCATGGCTAGTGCTTCGTTCCAGGAAGCCATCCTTTCCCACCAGTGGAACAGGCTTGGGAAATCCCTTGTCCTGGCTAACAACATGTCCCTGTCCAGCACATCCCTCATGCCCAGAGTAACTGAGTGAGTCGGAAAAAATAATCTACACCTAAACACCACCTCACTCAGAGACGGAAAAAAAGGGGGAAACCCCTGTTTTTTTTTATATAACACTCACCCACCCTAGTAGAGGCATGCTTCATCATCAGGTTCACCCTGACTCCTAAAGGTCAGAGTGGTCTATGAATGTTACTGTGCAGTGGGATTTTTTAACTAGATAAAATTCCTTATTCAACCTCAGGTATCCCTTTAGTAACAGGGATACCGGAGGTTGAATAAGGAATCCAAGTCCAGGTATTCCCTTTATTAACAGGGAGGATGGGAAAGATTTAAAATTATATAGGAGGGACATTCAGGATATTATGGTCTTATGACCCTATTAAAAGGCCAACATGTGTCTGCCTTACACTAAAAATGGATTTCTGCCATTGAGCCATGTCATGAATGGTTCGATGGTTGTTTCAGCACCATGCCAGATGACCAGGATATCATCAGTGTACTGTCACCATAAGCGTATGTCAGCAGTGAAGGGGTTGTTTGTCCAGATGTTTTCTTCCTCGAACCACCCCACATACAGACAGGCTATGCTCGGCGCGAAAGTGCTCCCCATGGACATTCCGTGGCACTGTAAATAAATCTGGTCATCAAAAGAGAAGACATTTTCTGTCAGTGCCACTTTACCCAAGTTCATGATCCAATGGACTGGAGTTTGCTACTTCCGTTCTTGGGACAACAATAGGTCAGTGATGACCCTCAAGCTCTGCTCTTGTGGAATGCTTGTTTAAAGGGCCTCGACATCAAGGCAAACCATTGCTTCTGTGGTGGGGCCTTTTCTACCTCCTTCAACAAATTGAGGAGGTGTTTTGTATCCGTGATCTAGGATTTTGTGTTCATGACAAGAGATCATATAAACCAGTCTATGTATTGCGATAATGGGTCTAGGGTAGAACCGATCCCTGACACTATGGGTCTTACTTGGGGGGGGGGGTGATTCATCCTTTGTGTATTATTGGAATCGTGTAAAATTAAGGCATATGTGGCTCACTAGAAGGGAGGAATTCACGTTCTTTACTTGTGATCCATTCATTCTCCATGGCTTCATCAAGGAGGGTTTTGATAACATTTTGTAGGCAGTAGTTTGGGTCAGTAAGGAGAACTTCACTGTTTCTCTCTTCTAGTAGAACGGTAAGAGTAATTCCTTACTTGAATTATCCTTTTTGGGAACGCTGACTTTTTTGTCTTCTCATTATGAAAACCCTAGGGGCAAACTACAGGGCCTACTCCCACCGAAGGCTACTTCTAACCTACTACTAGGTAAGTACATAGAAACAACAGCATGCCACCTACATATTTAAGATTGTCCACACTCCATGGCCTTTTGGCCCACCGTCATGTAGTTGTATTTTCAAATAAGGAATGGTGGTTAAAACTAGTTGTTTTTTTAATATAATGTGTGGTATTTAAACCGTTTTGTCTGTATTTCAGACACAGAGCAACAGCGCTATGAAGCGGTCTCCAATGAGGCTAATATACATAGTTGGCTCAATGTGGGATGCTTAATATGAACGAGTGCGACACCTTAAATTTGTATAGCGCATTAGTCATCAGTTGCATTATGTGAGGCACCTCAGTAATGGATGAAGAGCGCACCTTTACAAATACGTTTTGGCATTAATTCTCCACGCCAGGTGTTGTTAATTTTTCAGGTGCTTCTTAAAAGGCAAGTACTTCACAGCCATTGCATGCAAATATCTATGTAGGCATGCCAAATATTATTCGCATAAACACAAGAGGGCGTGAGTGGGGGAGCAAGTGTACAGTTCCACCCTGACGGATGCCCTGGACCTTCTTAGGCCATTAGTGGAAGGCAGAAACATGTTGGCGTTTAAATAGGGTCATAGGACCACAATATACTGAATGCCCCTTTTATATAATTTGTAATCCTTCCCATCCTCCCTGTTAATAAAGGGATACCTGGAGTTGGATGAGGAATTTTATCTAGTTTAAAATACCCCTGCACAGTAATATTCAAAGAGCTCCCTGGAAGATGGTCGAGACCACACTGACCTTTAGGAGTCGGGGTGAACCGATGATGAAGCCACTACTAGAGTGGGTGAGGGTTATATGAAAAAAAAAAAGCAAAAAAAAAAAGCAAAAAAATAACCCAGGGTTTCCCCCCTTTTTCCCACCTCTGAGTGAGCTTGTTTGTTACTTCTCATGAGAGTTGCCTCTTCTAAGAGAGGGGCACCTCAGTGGTTATTGCATGTTTAGCAGGTAGGATGTATTCTGTCATCCTTTAAGACGCAAAAGGATATCCCCACCCTTCCGTGTCTAGGAGTTCCTGTGACCTCCCGCACCTAAGTTTTGAGTAATTGAGTGGGTCACCATGGTTTGCTTGAAGAGGTGTTTTTTGCTTAGGCTTTGTCCACTTTAATGGTAGATTCCAATACGCATTACTGGGGTTGGACCGCAGGTGTTCTTGGACGGAGGCGACACAGGCAGGTAGACTGACAGGCTGCAACAGACCCAACCACAGGGATGATTCCTCTGGCTGAAGCTCAAAGCAGACAACACAGAGATCCTCCTAATGTCCATCAATGGTAACAAATCTAAGAATAGGCCATAGAAACCTTTATTTTACGTTGTCACTGCCGTCCGCGCAAAGAGAATGCTTTAACTTGTGGGCGGTCATTAAGATGGTTGTTCAGATGTGATGAAGGCTGAAGTTGCTCATGCCCTGTGCTTCCTGCAGGGTGCCTTGCAGGACAACCGAAGGAAGACCCCGGAACACCATGGATCTGAACAGTGAAACGAATGCTACCCTGCTCAGAGGGCAAGCAGGTGTTCTGACCGCAGTGCCAGGATGTTGAGGAGATGGGTGAGTGCCAGAACGGGTCTTGAATGTGGATGGTGAGAGTGCAGGGCAGTGCCACGCACAGAAGAGTACGGGTGAAAAGGGGCCGCACTACAAGGCGAGGAACATGGACAGAAGTGGAGGTTTGATCACAGGAGGCCCAAAGCTTGTGGTCCAGGTCAATGGACAGCTGTTGTTAGGGACACAGGACACGGATCAGTAAAAGTGAAGAGGAAGCCTTGTGAAAGCACAGTGGGTGGAAGAAAATGGAATATAGACTTTATAGATTGTTGGGTTGGACTTCAGAGAGGGATAGCGATGAATTGGGGGGGAGAAGTAAACAGAATATGCACAGGTTTAATGCATGCAATGCTAGTGTTCCACAACTTGGAAAGCACGTGGGGCATGTAGTTGTGCCAGTAGTAACATATGGAAGTGTGACCAGAAGAGAGATGGCCAGGTCACTATCTGTACCAGGGAGAACTGAAGAGGAAAGGCCTAGAACACTTCTCTCCAGCCCACCAACCAGGGAGTTGACAAGATCGACTACAAACAGCAGATCAATGTCACCCCCAACAATTCAACATCTCCATACACACGCCGGCGAGAACCACAGCCCAGGAGCTGCACAGAGCAAATCCCTTGCACACAAAAATGGCAAACATGAGAACAAGCCCAACTTCAACATCAGCTTCCATTCATGCAATTTTTTCCAGCATGCACAGAAGTTGCGAACTATCAGAAGGGCATGTCATGAAAGGAATTTCCCTTGAGCACTCCTTGAATGCATATTTTTCCAGCTGTCTCCCTCATCTGCCTTTCTCCACCCTGCATTCCATGTATCTGTCTCTTGATCGTGTGCTTCTCTCCCCGCTGCACATCATGTTGCTCTGTCTCACCCGTGTGCTTCTTCTAGTGCACACTCTGTGTTGCTCTTGCATATATCCCTCCCAGTGTGTTCTCTCCCTCATATGTGTCTCTGACGTGCTCCTTGTTGCTCCCTCCCCAGTGTGCATCTTTTCACTTCCTTCCCAGATTCACTCACCCAGTTCACTCCGCGGCTGACCCATGCCATCCTCTGCTTTCCTATTTTTTTCATTTTAGCTTTTATTTTTTGGATGGCTAAATAAAAGCATTGTTGTGCTACCACATTTTGATACTTTTTTTTAATTTGCAATCCATCTCAGATCTGTAAATACAAAAATGGAGCCACACGCAAACCTCATGACGCATGCAGGAGGGCCTACAAAATGGCACAGCTGCCATCAACTGCATCACTATACCTTTTTAGGTCGAGCGCGCAAGTGTAGTCCTGTTGTAATCTATCTGTGGGCTTTTAACCATGCCCACCGCATGCACATTCATGGGCTTGCCTTTCAAAAATCCTTTGTTATCATTGGTAAATGCTTCGAATTTGTCCCTCCTTGGGCCAGTTTTGTTTCCTCCTTGGCCATGTACCCTATTACATGGATGATTACACTTTTGCTGATACGTTTGACTGATACGTTTGACTGTGAGCGAATTTCTTTTTCCTTTTGTGTCTCTCCTTCGTGCTCATGGTGGCCGTGGTGCTTTGTATTGGCTCGCTCATGTCAACTGTTTTACTTTTCATTTTCAATTTAAGTGGCAAGAAAAGTCCAGTTACGAATTGACAGCGCTAAAAGCTCTAACATGAGGAAACCCAAGACCCATTGCATTGCAAATGCTTGTTCTCTTTCCTTTTGTTCATGCAATGGAGCATCAGTATTTTTAACAATGTTGTACGGCATGGACAAAAGGCATTGGCTGAACCTGAATGTCTCAAATGCTACACCTATTGATTTTGTCAAAGCTTGTTTTAGAGTGTATTTCCTTTGCTTGCTCAATTGCAGCATTTGCTTTCCTTGGTGGCTTTCACATCCAAATGTGTTTATCTCTGATGGACCTTGTCTCAAGTGTTTGTTGGCAAAAACTGTAATAAGCAATGTCTTCCCCGTTTGTTCAATGTGGTGCGGTGTGATGTGTGATTAGCGCAGATTTTCTGAAAATGTCTGGTCTACTGAGTCTGTAATCACAATTTTCAGGGGACAGAGCTATGCTTCATCAGAATTGACGAATCCCATAAATTTACATATAAAAGCATGATGCGAGCAAGGTGACCTTGTTAATGTCACCACTTGACTGTGGATTTGAATGTGTGGGGGGTGGGCGTCTGAGGAAAACCTAGGAGCTGGTTATCCTCCGGACGCGTGACATGCGTCCACACAAGTGAGTCTGGTTACAACTTGTGGACATTAAAGGGGCCTTTCATTGAAGAGGAAGAAACAGTTCTCCATCAACATTAACAATCACCAACAATAGGTATTCTACAATGTTGCTTTGTTTGATGATGTCATCTCAAGGATTCAAACATATTGTGACATTATTCACCTGATGGCCTATTAGGGGGTGTGCGCGTGGCAACAGGTGGGCCCCGTGCCTGTTGGCCCGCAACGGCTGGAGACTGGGTCCCCGGCAACCAACACCACCGCAGCAAATTCTGTCACAACTGCCTCACTGGTGACAGTGCTCTGGCGGCCTGGACCACCGTGGTTCGCACTCTCAGCAGCAGCAGCCCGGTCACCAGTGAGGTGCGGGCTGAGTCAGTCGTCCGGTTGGCGCAACCACATTCAAAACCGCAGCAAAGCTGAAAGCGGCCAGCAGCTCCCTTTTCCATTGGTTGCCAGGCAGCAGGCTCCCTGCGGCGAGTCAGTCACTGCTGGTGCTGATGGGAGGTCAGGGGTCACCTGCGGAATCCACACTATACCGCCAGCCCCGGGTGGTGTGAGCGGCATGCACGGCGCTCAGCTGCCCATGCCCACACACTGCAGCAACTAATTACCAATCTGAAATGCTGCCCTATTAGAGTGGGTCTAACAAACTCACTGAGAGACTCACACACTGTAGGAGCACTTGGGCACTGGCCCTGGTGGTGTCAGAGTTATGACGTGTTATGTTGGGAGTTGTGTTACATTGTAGCACAGAGGTAGCGAGCAGATGGTGCAGCCCCCAAGCCTGCAGGGCTCATCGTGCACCATGCATGGCCACCGTCACAGCTTTCAGTATTTCATATGGTGCATTATAGCAGCTCTTCAGCTTGACAGCTGAGGTACTATAATGTGTGATTTTGCATTTCAATGCATTGTTGCGGATCACCACACTGAAATGCGTTAGTTTAACACATGATGCGTGGTACTTGGCAGGGCTGACTATGTATGTAACAGAAGGTTTCTTAAAAACCATAGGCTTCTGGACAGTGTTAATTTTACATTTTTAAACAGATAATTAGGGGATCGCTCACAGTCACTTTAGAAATGCCAACACTTTAGGGCTCCTCGTGCTGGCTTCTCGGCACTGTTGGCTCGAGCAGGGCATTAGCTGCGTCACAAGGTGCAATAGGAGGCGGCATTAGGTTGGAATAAATTGCGGCTTCCGTTTCATGGGCGCTTCAGGAGAGTGAAGTGTTCGGAACTGGCACCCGGGCCCTGAAGCTGTGGCGCGGTCTGCCCACGCGGTAATTCTGCCCTTCAGGAGCCGGGCTGCAATTTCACTCTCTGTGGCAGCGCTGATGCCTGGAGATGGAAAGTCAGCAGGTAGGATGGCGTCTGGATTTCATCCCTGTCAGGCCGGCTCAGCCTCAGTGTCGGAGAGCGAGCATCCCATGCTGTGCGGAATGGACTTCTCCCAGCCCGCAGTGCTCTAGGCCTGCAGCTTTGCTAGGAGAGAATGATGCGAAGCTTCTTAGACGGCATATCTGCTATGAGAGAAATGTGCAATGATTCCTAGACTGCATATCTGCTATGAGAGAAATGTGAAATACTTCCTAGACTGTATATCTGCTATGAGAAAATGTGCAATGCTTCCTAGACTGCATATCTGCTATGAGAAAAATGTGCAATGCTTCCTAGACTGTATATCTGCTATGAGAAAAATGTGCAATGCTTCCTAGACAGCATATCGGCTATGAGAGGAATGTGAAATGCCTCTCAGACTGCATATCTGCTATGAGAGAAATGTGCAATACTTCCTAGACTGTATATCTGCTATGAGAAAATGTGCAATGCTTCCTAGACTGCATATCTGCTATGAGAAAAATGTGCAATGCTTCCTAGACTGCATATCTGCTATGAGAAAAATGTGCAATGCTTCCTAGACTGTATATCTGCTATGAGAGAAATGTGTGATGCTTCATAGACTGTATATCTGCTAAGAGAGAAATTTGCAATGATTCCTAGACTGCATATCTGCTATGAGAGAAATGTAAAATGCTTCATAGACTGGATATATGCTATGAGAAAAAAATGTAAAATGCTTCATAGACTGCATGTATGCTACGAGAGAAATGTGCAGTGCTTCCGAGACTGTATATCTACTTCGAGAAAAATGTGTAACGTTCCATATAAAGCTTCTCTGCTATGAGAAAAATGTGTAATGCTTCGTTGCTGCATATCTGCTATGAGAGAAATGTGCAATGCTTTATAGAGTGCATGTCTGCT
This sequence comes from Pleurodeles waltl, assembly GCF_031143425.1. NCBI lineage: Eukaryota > Metazoa > Chordata > Amphibia > Caudata > Salamandridae > Pleurodeles > Pleurodeles waltl. The sequence goes on from NC_090448.1 coordinate 1,144,389,910, forward strand.
ATGAGATAAATGTGTAATGCTTCATAGACTGCATATCAGCTATGAGAAAAAACACTCAGCAGGTAGGATGGTGTCTGAATTTCAGCCCTGTCAGGCCCACTCAGCCTCTGTGTCGTAGAGCAAATATCCCATGCTGTGCGGAATGGACTTCTCGCAGTCCACAATGTTTTAGGACTGCAGCTTTGCTGGGAAAGAATAATGTGATGCTTCTTAGATTGCATATCTGCTATGAGAGAAATGTGCAATGCTTCATGGACTGCTTAACTGCTATGAGAGAAATGTGCAATGCTTCCTAGACTGCATATCTGCTAAGAGAAAAATGTGCAATGCTTCCAAGGCTGCATCTCTATTATGAGAGGAATGTGAAATGCTTCAGAGACTGGAAATCTGCTATGAAAAAAATGTGCAATGCTTCTTGGATGGCACAGCTGCTATGAGAGCAAGCACTGGCAAAGCCAATAAGCCTATGCAAGAGCTACTGGCGTTTCCCATGTGTTTTAGCCATGTTGTACACCAGCCTGGCTGCTGTTCAGCATGGCTAAAAGTTAGTGGCGTAGAGGAGCGTCATGTGGAGTGTCAGAGTGGAATGGCAAAGAGTGGGGTAGAAATGTAGAGTGGAGTGGCAGAGAGTGTTGTGTAATGGAGTGGCATAGTGTGGAGTCGTGTAGAGTGGCATACACTGAAGCGGTACAGAGTAGAGTGGACTGGTGTAGAGTGCATTGGCATAGAGTGTTGCAGAGAATAGTGGCATAGAGTGCAGTGGCATTGAGTGCAGTGGCATTGGATTAAGGGGCATACACTGCAGCAAAGAATGCAGTGGCGTAGATTAGAGTGGTGCATAGTACAGTACGGTTGTGGAGAGTTGAGTGGCACAGAGTAGAGAGGCACACAGCAAAGTGGCACAGAGTAGAGTGGTGCAGAGTGGAGTGGAATAGAGTTAAGTGATGCAGAGGACAGTGGCGCAGAGTAGAGTCAAGTAGCATAGAGTGCAGTGGCGTAGAGTGCAGAATGAAGTTGAGTGGCATAGAGTGGTGGAGAGTAGAGTATAGTGTTGTAGAGTGCAGTGGCATGGAGTGCAATGGTATAGAGTGGAGTAGGGTAGATTAGTGCAGAGTAGAGTGTCACAGTGCAGTGGTGTAGAGTGGAGTAGTGACAAAGAGTACAGTGATACAGAGAAGAGTGTAGTGGCATAGAGTGCACTAGCAGAGTGCAGTTGGATAGAGTGCATTGGCATTGAGTGCAGTGGTTAAGAGTAGAGTGGCATGGAGTGCAGTGACATACAGTGGAGTGGTGCAGAGTAGAGTGGCATAACATGCAGTGGCATTGAGTAGATTGTTTCAGAGAAGAGTGAATTGGCGTAAAGTGGAGTGGTGCAGGGTAGAGTGCTTTTGGGAACAGTGGCATAAGGTGTAATTGCATAGAGTAAAGAAGTGTAGAGTGCAGTGGCATAGAGTGCACTGGTGCAGAGTAGATTAGAGTGGAGTTCAGTGGATTGTCGTAGAGTGCAGGGGCATACAGTTGAGCGTTACAGAGTAAAGTGCATTGGTGTGGAGTGTACAGGCATAGACTACAGTGACAGAGTGCAGTGTTGCAGAGTGGCATAGAGTACAGTGGTGTAGAGTGGAGTTGTGCAGAGCAGATTGGGGTGGCCTACACTGGAGTGGTGTAGAGTGCACTGCTGAAGAGTGCAGTGGTGTAGAGTAGAGTGCTGAAGAGTGCATTGGCATAGAGTAAAGCGGCACCGGGTAGAGTATAGAGGCATAGCTTGAAGTGGCATAGAGGCCAGTGGAGTGGTTCAGAGTGCATTGGCATGGAGGTGTGTAAAGTGGAGCGATGCAGAGTAGAATGCAGTGTTGCAGAGTGGCGTTGAGTAGAATATGCATGGTACGGTAGAGCACTGCCACCACAGACAACACATCTTCAATTGAAACGATCATTACATTTGCCAAGACATACAGTTGTACTAAAAAAAAACTATACAGTGCACAAACCAAAATTTGTGGAAATTGTATCACCTAGTGTAATGATTTGTTTTGATCATATTAAAGTATTTGTTTCTGAAACACTTCAGAAATAACAAAAAATGTGCTTCATTTAAGTAAATTCTGATATATTCTGATATACTTACCCAGTTCATTTAAATGATGTAGTGTGCTAGAAGAAAAAAACTCTTTCCGTCCCTCAGTATCCAGCAAGATTGTCATATAAATCCTCTCACTTTGAAGCCAGAGAAAGAAAAGTAAACAAGCGCCCTCAGAAGGCAGCGCCTGACATTTGACCTCAGTCTTTGAATGCACAGCAAATGTGACAAGATAAAAACAAGATTTAAAGGCCTGTTTACAGAAAGGGAGTTTGTGGAAGAATACAGTAAATATGGTTCAGGCAACGGGAGGGATGAACTGAACCCAGAGAGCCCAAAGCAAATAAAGAGAGAAAATAGAAAGCCAGAAAATGTGAGTTGGAAACCACAAGGCCAATGGTAATCAAGGGGTGGAATGCATTGCTAGGTCAACTTTCCAAAAGTCCCCAACATGTCTTTAACAAACCAGACAGCTGCACTGTCTAGTAGGCTGAGGCCTTAACATGTGCAGTGCTTCCTAGACTGTATATCTGCTATGAAATAAATGTGCAATGCTCCATGTACAGCATCTCTGCTATGAGAAAAATGTGCAATGCTTCATGGACGGCAGCTCTGCTAGGAGAAAAATGTGCAAGGCTTCATGGACGGCACCTCTGCTAGGAGAAAAATGTGCAATGTTTTCTAGACTGCATATCTGCTATGAGAAAAATGTACAATGCTTCATGTACAGCAACTCTGCTATGAGAAAAATGTGCAATGCTTCATGGACAGTACCTCTGCTACGAGAAAATGTGTAAAACTTTATGGAATAGACCTCTTCTATGAGAAACATGTGTAATGCTTCCTGTACTGTAACTCTACTATGAGAATAATGTGCAATACTTCTTGGAAAGCACCTCTGCTGTGAGAAAAAGGTACAGTGCTTCATGAACTGCATCTCTTCTATGAGAAACATTTGCAATGCTTCCAGCTCTGCAGCTCTGCTAGAAGAATGTGCAAAGTTTCCTGAACTGCACCACTGTTATGAGAAAAATGTGAAATGCTTCCTGGACGATATCTTTGCTAGGAGAAAAATGTGAATGCTTCCTGGATGGCATCTCTACTTTGAGAAAAAATGTGCAATGCTTCATGGACTGAATCTCTGGTATGAGACAAATGAGCAATGCTTCCTGGTCTGCACCTCTGCAATACTTTCTGGAAGGCGTCTCTGTTATGTGAAAAATGTGCAATTTTCCTTGGTTGCAACTCTATGATAGGAAGAATGTGCATCACTTCTTGGGCTACACCCTATCATAAGAAGAATGCACAATGCTTCCTGGACCGCACCTCTGTTACAAGAAGAATGCAGTCCTTCTTGGACTGGACCTCCATTATAAGAAGAACGTGCAAAGCTTCCTGGACTGCACCTCTGCATTAAGAAGAATATACAATGCTTCCTGGACTGCACCTCTGCATTAAGAAAAATGTGTAATGCTTACCTGGACTGCATCTCTGCACTAAGAAGAATGTGCAATGCTTCCTGGACTGCACGTCTGCCTTAAGAAGAATGTGCAATGCTTCCTGGACTACACCTCTGTTACAAGAAGAATGCAGTCCTTCTTGGACTGGACCTCCATTATAAGAAGCACGTTCAATGCTTCCTGGATTGCACCTCTGCATTAAGAAGAATGTGCAATGCTTCCTGGACTGCACCTCTGCCTTAAGAAGAATGTGCAATGCTTCCTGGACTGCACCTCTGCCTTAAGAATAATGTGCAATGCTTCCCTCCCTGCATTAAGAAGAATGTGCAATGCTTCCCTCCCTGCACCTCTGCCTTAAGAAGAATGTGCAATGCTTCCTGGACTGCACCTCTGCCTTAAGAATAATGTGCAATGCTTCCCTCCCTGGACCTCTGCATTAAGAAGAATGTGCAATGCTTCCCTGACTGCACCTCTGCATTAAGAAGAATGTGCAATGCCTCCTGGATTGCACCTCTGCCTTAAGAAGAATGTGCAATGCTCCCCCCGCACCTCTGCATTAAGAATAATGTGCAATGCTTCCTGGACTGCACCTCTGCATTAAGAAGAATGTGCAATGCTTCCCTGACTGCACCTCTGCATTAAGAAGAATGTGCAATGCCTCCTGGACTGCACTTCTGCCTTAAGAATAATGTGCAATGCTTCCTGGACTGCACCTCTGCATTAAGAAGAATGTGCAATGCTTCCCAGACTGCACCTCTTCTATAAAGTAATGTGAATGATTGTTGAAATGTTATAAGAAGATTGCACAATGGTTCCTGAACTCCTCCTATTTTGTAAAGGAATGGGCAGTCCTTCCTGGGCCGCACCTCTCTCATAAGAAGAATCCACAGTGCTTTCTGAGCTGCATCTATTTTATAGAAGAATGTGCATTTCTCCTTATCTGCACCTATTTCATAGAAAAATGTGGAGTCCTTCCAGGATTGCGCCTTTTTTATAAGAAGAATGTGCAATGCTTCCTAAAATGCATCACTGTAAGAAGAATGTGCAATGCTTCCTGAAATGCATCACTGTAAGAAGAATGTGCAATCCTTCCTGAAATGCACCTCTGTAACAAGAATGTGCAATGCTTCCTGAAATGCACCACTGTAATAAGAAGAATGCACAGTCTTTCCTGGACCGCATCTCTGCTATAAGAAGAATGTGTGGTCCTTCCTGAGCTGCACCGCTTTTATTAGAAGAACATGCAGTGCTTCCTGAAATGCATCTGTTTTATGGAAGAATGTGCATTGCTTACAGAACTGATCTATTTCACAGAAAAATGCGCAGTCTTTCCATAATTGCACCTCTTTTGTAAGAAGAATGTGAACTGCTTCCTGAAATGCACCTCTGTAATAAGAAGAATGTGCAGTCTTTCCTGGACTGCATCTCTGCTATCAGAAGAATGTGCAGTCCTTACTGAGCTGCACTGCTTTTATTAGAACATGCCGTGCTTCCTGTTTTATAGAAGAATGTGCAATGTTTACCGAGCTGACCTATTTCATAGAAAAATGTCCGCCCTTCCTGAATTGCACAGCTTTTAGAAGAAGAATGTGCAATGCTTCCTGGCCTGCACATATTTCATAAAAAATGTGCATTACTTCCTGGACTGCACCTCTTTTATAAGAAGAATGTGCAATGTTTTCTGATCTACATGTGCTTTATAGAGGAATGTGCAATGCTTCCTGGATTGAGTCCCTTATATAAGAAGAATGTGTAATGCTTCCTGAAATGCACCTGTGTAATAAGAACAATGTGAGTCCTTCCTGGCCTCCATCTCCATTATAAAAGCAATGCGAGTCCTTCCTGGGCCGCGCCTCTTTTATTTAGTGCAATGCTTCCTGAAAGGCACCTCGTAATAAGGATGTGCGATTGTTCCTGAAAAGCACCTCTGTAATAAGAAGGACGTCCGATGCTTCCCGAACAGCACCTATCTTACAGAAGAATGTGCAGTCCTTCCCGTACTGCACTTCTGCCATTAGAAGAAAGTGAAGCCTTTCCTGGACTGCGCCTAAGTCATAAGAAGAATGTGCAGTAAGTAACTAAGTAGAGCAAACAGCCTTTATTTGATTACAACAACGTGTAATCACAAAAGTCAAGCATGCAGCAGAAACAACCACAGATTTTAAAGAAGATCCAACAGGAAAACAGATGTCCTGTTCCAACAACATTTGTAGAAAACAAAATACGGGCCTACATCTGTTAAAATGGTATTTCTAAGAACTGGAATGACACATGTTTAGAGTGGTGACAAAGTTTACAGAAAAACATAAACCGTAATAAGAATTGTGCAGATGCCTCGTCACAGAGACACAAGCCAATAGTTTCAGTGCACTATTGCCTAAAGGGAAACACAAAAGTTTGCTAATTGGGCTAATTCTGAATCTGGACATGCGCAGTCGTTCCCAGGGATTGCAGCCAGACAAAATAGAAGGTTCTGTGCCCTGCGAGTTTACAGAATGGTGCATTGACTTAACATTGGGTTAGCTATTTGGGACCTCTCTCTGTCCATACGTTTGTGCTGCAGAAAAGAATTCTTGACTCAAAGACTGTCCAGTTTACCTATCGACAAAGGGATATTGAAGAGAGACCCGCCCAGATCATTCCTCAGTAAATGTAAATAAAACAACCAGCACATAGATCTCACTTTTCAGGCAGTCTAAAATAATTCTATGGTTTAATCTGACATTAAGGTTGTCCCAGATGGATATCCAAATGAAAAGAAAAGCCAATTTAATCATAGTCTCCATAGCAGAAATACTGGTGGCAGCTCAACGGCAATGAGAGCAAATGGCGCAAAATCTATTCTCTTCCCATCCTAAGACAGAACTTTTGGCGAAGCCCTGGACCCCACACTGAGCCACATAAATGTTTAAGAGTGGGCATTTGGCTTACTGCTTACATCAGTGGTGATGTTAAACAAGGCGCCCCTTGACTGGCAAAACTTATTGTGCTTTTCTGTAACACAAGGAGACCGTGTGCATCAATTGCCAAAAACGACTCCCCAAATAGGGAAGTCCAATACGTTTATCATTAATAGAGATGAAGCACCCTTTACATCTGGATATTGATTCCATCTCTTCATCTTTATCTCTGAATCCCTGAATATGGAATGAACAATATTGATGGGGCACAATATTGAGGACAGAATATTGAAAATAACATATTGACAGATAAATAAGTCTAGATTTTGAATACCTAGATCCACCTATATGTGCCTACGTGGGACACATATCTTCAAGGTACATACATGTGAACTTAGAAATAGTAACTCTGTACTTCCCTAGTTGCCTTTACCTTTCGATATATTGTCCTTCAATATTCTGTCCAAGATTGTTGGGCTCAATATTCAGCAGTCCAATCTGAAACACATGCTACACTTCCTCAGAAACACCTCTGTTGCAAGAGGACTATTACTGCTTCCCGCACAGCATCTCTGTGGTACGGAGAATATGCAATGCTTCCCGGACTGTGCCTCTGTAGTGAGGCGAAAGTGCGGTCCTTCCTGGACTGACCTCCGTTATAAGAAAGTTCATTGTAAGAACGTGCAGTACTTCCTGGACTGACCTCCATTACAAGAATGTGCAGCCCTTCCTGAACTGCATCCCTGCAGTAAGAAGAATGTGCAGTCCTTCCTGAACTGCATCCCTGCCATAAGAAGAATGTGTAGTCCTTCCTGGACTGACCTCCATTTTAAGAATGAGCAGTCCTTCACGGACTGAACCTCCATTATAAGAATGTTCAGTCCTTCCTGAAGTGCATCCCCGCTGTAAGAAGAATGTGCAGTCCTTCACAGACTGAATCTCCATTATAAGAATGTTCAGTCCTTCCTGAAGTGCATCCCCGCTGTAAGAAGAACGTGCAGTCCTTCTTGGACTGACCTTCATTATAAGAATGTTCAGTCCTTCCTGAAGTGCATCCCCGCTGTAAGAAGAACGTGCAGTCCTTCCTGGACTGAACCTCCATTATAAAAATGTTCAGTCCTTCCTAAATTCCATCCCCGCTGTAAGAAGAATGTGCAGTCCTTCACAGACTGAATCTCCATTATAAGAATGTTCAGTCCTTCCTGAAGTGCATCCCCGCTGTAAGAAGAACGTGCAGTCCTTCTTGGACTGACCTTCATTATAAGAATGTTCAGTCCTTCCTGAAGTGCATCCCCGCTGTAAGAAGAACGTGCAGTCCTTCCTGGACTGAACCTCCATTATAAAAATGTTCAGTCCTTCCTGAACTGCATCCCCACTGTAAGAAGAACGTGCAGTCCTTCTTGGACTGACCTTCATTATAAGAATGTTCAGTCCTTCCTAAATTCCATCCCCGCTGTAAGAAGAATGTGCAGTCCTTCATGTACTGAACCTCCATTTTAAGAATATTCAGTCCTTCCTGAAGTGCCTCCCTGCCATAAGAAGAATGTGCAGTCCTTCATGTACTGAACCTCCATTATAAGAATGTTCAGTCCTTCCTGAACTGCATCCCTTCTGTAAAAAGAACGCACAATCTTTTCTGGACCACACCTTAGTTAATAAAATAATGTGTTGTCCTTCCTGGACTTCATCTCGGTTATAACCAGACTGTATAATGCTTCCAGGTCTCAATGTTGATATAAGAAGAATGTGCAATGCTTACAGGACGGCACTTCTGTTATAAGGAGGATGTAAAATCCTTTCTGGATAGCATCTCTGTAAGAAGAAGGTGCAATACTTCTTAGGCAGCATGTCAGTTAAAAGAAGAATGCAGATGTTTCATATAAACATTTCACAATTTTACGGCAGCATACACACTATAAAATATTGAAACTTGCAAAAAAATTGATTATTTAGAAAGAGTTTCCTTGAAATTCATTGGATATAAGCATGCCTTACAGGTCTAACCTGAAAATCCAGGATGGATCTGGACCGTACTTTGCCAGAGGATGTGTGGCCCTGAGAGGGACTTTGACCTGTTGCAGTACAGTGCTTCCCTGCATGGCCCCTTCAGTCATCAACAGAACAGTTTTGGAATAGTCGGGGCCCAGATGCTCATTCCCTAAAGGACCAGAGACATTTCCAGTAAATCTAGTGATGTTTTGATGGCAGGGAGAAGGATAAATACCATCCTAAATAAAATGGCAATGTGAACGGTCCAACCACTTACAGTTTCAGCATCCTGCAGTGTTAAATCTCCCTCAAATGTTCTAGAAGCTCTGTGCACAAACCAAGGAAACAGCACGAGCCTTACTCCTAAATAAATGGGCAATCTGCTCCCTGGGGTGGCCAGCCTTGCATCTGTGAAGATGTCTCAGTTTCAGAGTTCACGGAGCTCTTCCAAGCTACCCCGGGAAAGATGCCATACTTGCAGCATTCCATGGATAATCCTGGAAAACCTTTGTGAATTCCAGTTTGATGAAAATGTATATATACACGTGTAAATCCGAACAGCAAAATTTAGATTTGCTATCCTACCATTTTGTTTTTTTCCAAGAGAGAACACATATTGCCTCTTTGCAGAAGCCCCATTCTCTACCCAGTTTTGAGTATTTCTTTAAATTGTACACCCAGAGACCGGTTCTTCTCCTGCCTTGGAAGGGGATAAATATATCTGCCCTTTTACTGGGTGGAAGTGGCTTGGAAACTAGTTTGGAAATCCCTGCAAACGTGCATTGCTAATCTGCGCAAGTTACCACCCTGGAACACCCACTTCCTATCCACAGGCGGAGTTTTACTCACAGAAACGTACGCACGAGTAGCCCATTCTTGAGTGTGAAAGCAACATGACTTGTAAAAGTGGTTTTGCACTTATAAATAATGTTATTGGTGCTCTGTACGTTTGAATTACACCAGTAAGTACCTTTAAGAATAGATACCCGCCAGTTTTGCCTTCACTAATTCTTCAGCAATACATGTTTGCATGCTAGCAGGTATGCACCAAAAAAGTGAAATTGATAGAAAAAGATTTTAAAAAAAAACATTGTAAGTGCTATATTTTAGAACTTAAAAAACAAGAAACAGGTATATTTTTGGACAATTCAAAGTCTGACACGTTTTCGGTGGTTAGAGGGTAGATTTTTGACATATTTTGATTATTTTTCAAAATGTGTGAGAAACAAAAAAAAAGAACGGTCGCTCCCGGGAATGAATTTCACAGCACGCTCGTTTGTGCTAGAAAGTGTGAGCGCTAATTATTTTAATCTCTATGAGTCTGAACAGGGAGTGGACATGAGTGGGGCTGCGGAGCTCTCGAAGGCGCTGCCTTGGCCTAGTCCTTGGATCAGAGCATCTCTCAAGATACCCAGTGACCCAAAAGAACAGAAGCTGAGCTCTGCTCTCTGCAGATAGGCTCTGCCTCTCAGTATTACTGGGGTTACTTACCTCTGCTACTTCTTCACAGTCTTGCACAAGTTTCATCAAGTAGTCATCAGGCTACTTTTCCCCATGGGCAGGAAGGCAATAGCCAAAATGTTAATACTTCCTAGACTGCTGTACTACTTTGCAGCATTACCAGTTCTTCTTGCCCGCTCTTTCTTTGACATATTACATAGACTACTAATAGATTTACTCTAGGGGAAAGACAGATGCCCAGTCGTCCTGACAACGATGCAGTGCCCACAGGACGGGGGGGGGCTGGGCATACCTAATCTTGAATTATACTATGCTGCAGCCAAAATACAATGGCCACTTTAGTGGTTGAAAAAGTCGCAAAACTTGGAAAAAACAACTGTGTCCAACCTACTTGGCCTGACCCCAGTATATACCTGGCTTATGGACAAGTAATGCACGCCCCCCCCCCATACGGGGAATCAGTTTGATGGACATGGCCAGAGTTTGCTGCCGTAGATTTTTACATGGTAAACTCCCCAACCTACCCTATTTGTCACTAATTCCCATAACGCACTTGGTAGGCACCCGAGTGCTGTTCAGTCAGCATGGCACGGCTCTGTGGCTAGCGGCAAATTTCACAACAGCGGGTGACTATTTTAAAGAGGCAACACTACTGACGTTTGATTAAATTACGGCTACCAGCGGCATACACACTGGCTTGTTCCTATCATATTGTGCAATAAGACGACTTCTACATGACACCTGGCAAAATGGTGATTCCGAGCCGCCGCCGTTGCAAATACTTACTCTGTTGCTATCAGATCTGGGGCCTAGGAAAGCGATCTCCATGTTATATGATGCCCTGAACACCAAACATTGTCCTGGGATGGAAAAAGCTCAAGCTCTCTGGGACACGTTGCTCTCCAGTCCTTTATCCCAACAGACATGGTCGACAGCCCTGTCCAACGTCAAAGGGGTATCGCGCAACCCTAGGTTTTGCTTTACCCAGTTTAACTATCTACACCAAGCTTACCTCTCCCCCCACCGTATCAAACGCATGTTCCCAACATCTGACCCCACATGCCCGCGATGCGGCTTGCCTGAAGCAAGTTTCTTCCACACGCTGTGGGAATGTCCCCTTTATTGAACTCTTGGGAGCGGGTAGTTGAGATGACGGTCAACATGACAGACCATGACTTGTCATCTACCCCTGAATCTTGCCTCTTGGGTTTGCGGCAATAGGCCAAAGGTGAGAAGCTCCTTCATAGATGCACTGATTTGGCATTTTTATCCGGTAAGCTCCTCATAGCTATGCACTGGAAGGCACCCACCACTCCAGATAATACAAAATGGTTGCAAGTCTTACTACGATGGGCCCGGATGGAGGCCGGAGTACTGCAGACATTGAGAGACAAGGGATGTGGTGGCAGTGATTTGTGGGATGCACTAATTATAAAAATAGAGGCCAAAAATGATTCACGTTCTCCTCGAACATAACACTATACCCTCACAGCACGTACAGCATGCTCCCTGCTGTTTCTAAATCATTATGAAAACCATGTTATCTTTCCCTTCTGATATTTTAGAAGGCGTTTCCTCTCACACTTCCTGGGGCCTCACTTACCTTCCTCCAGAGCATAACCCTTTAGTGATTTACCCCATCATACTCCCCTCCTGATACAGACCTTATGTTCACATTTCAGCTCTCACAGGCTCCAACTTATGTGGGGTACAATAAGTGACTTGGTTTCCTTCAATACATAATCTCAGAATGTACTGTTTCAAAGACTTTGTTATTCAGATACGTACATGTGATTATTGTTGAACACGATGGACCTCATTCCGAGTTTGGCGGGTGGCGGAGGTCACCCGCCAAACTCTTTGGGTTGGAAGACAGCGTTTCTGCCCACTGGCCCACCAGGAAACTACCCACAAAATTGACGCTGACTCGTAATCAAGCCGGCGGCTATGTTGCGGTGCGTCGGGTGTGACAGCACCCATCGCGCTTTTCACTGCCTGTAATTCAGTCACTGAAAAGCGTGACAAGGCGGTCCTTGGGGGCCCCTGCACTGCCTATGCCAAATGCCTGGGCAGTGTAGGGGCACCCTTGGCACCCTGTCTCCACCAGCCTTTGCATGGCAGTGGAGCCTTTGCATGGCCCCTGGCACCCCGTCTCCACCAGCCTTTGCATGGCAGTGGAGCCTTTGCATGGCCCCTGGCACCCCGTCTCCACCAGCCTTTGCATGGCAGTGGAGTCTTTGCATGGCCCCTGGCACCCCGGCTCCACCAGCCTTTGCATGGCAGTGGAGCCTTTGCATGGCCCCTGGCACCCCGTCTCCACCAGCCGTTGCATGGCAGTGGAGTCTTTGCATGGCCCCTGGCACCCAGTCTCCACCAGCCTTTGCATGGCGGTGGAACCACCATGCAAAAGCTGGTGGACACAGGAGTCGTAATCCCCAGGACAGCGCTGCTTGCAGTGCTGCCCTGGCGGATTAAGACCGCCGGTGAAAAAGTAGTGGCGCCAGTGGTGGGACCGTGGCACTTCCGCCCCGGCCGTAATGTGGCTGTTGTATTGCTGCTTTGGCGGCGGTCCGACTGCCAACGCGAGTCTGGCTCAGACTCATATTAGGGCCTACGTGCCTACCCAGCTGATCTTTTGCTGGGCGTTCCCCCGCCCCCTCTGGAACATTCCCATTTTTCTCTGTATTGTTATATTATTGATGCAGCTGTTTGCAAATGTTTATGTTTTCTCTGCCTGCAATGACAACAAAATAAAGAAAAGAGATTCTTTTTTAAAAAGTAGTCAGCAGGTTTCCATGGCTGTGACACAAAAGGGTATCCTATACCCAGGAGTGGAAAAGAATGTGAACCCCGTGTCTGGAAACTCAAAGATTTGTTTGTTACACCCTTAACCACTTTATTAGTTGTATGTTTCATCATCGGGTCTCATCCTGGTCCTTAAAACCCTGGGGCACCTTTGCAAGTCCTGATTAAAGCCCTGGACCCAACGGGCCTTCGAGAAAAGGGCTGAAACATGTTGACTAATTAAGAGGGTGTAGGGCTATTATGACCCGGAACCAATCCCCCACTTTTATTTTATCTGTACCTCAACAACTAATAATAGAGGGATACTTGGGTTGTTCAAGGGACTTTTATCTCTTTTAAAGTTCCTGCTGCGATAATCATCACAGGGCTCCTTGGGAGATGGTCGAGCCCATCCTGGTTTATCAGGGACCAGGATGACACCCAATGATGAAGCATACCTCTAATAGAGTGAGCAAGGGTCTGACCTTAAAGGGTTTCCCAAAGCAGGATTTACTTCCTGTTCCACACCTGAATATGGGATGGGATACCCTTTTGTGTCACAGTCCTAAATAGATTTTATCTCCTGGCTGTTGAAACTTCTCTCTCCTCTTTGCAAGGAGTGGTGTGGTTGCCACTTTCACTGGTTATCGTGTTGGTGATACCATCACTGTGACCCACCCAACCAGGCTCAATGTCAGCAGTGTGATCTTGTGCAGCTCTGCTCTCCTTTGTGGTTACTCACTCTCAGATAAGCTCAGGTGAAATTTGATTTACACCAACATCATCTCAAGTAACTTCTAGCATTCTGCGCTATTACTGTTCAGCAAAAGGTCTGAAATTATGCCACGTCACATAGCATTTGTACCCGAATGATGTCTCAACTATCAGAGGAGCACAAGAATAACACAAACACACCAAATGCACATGCCTGTTGTTCATGTGTGATGCGGACAACAGCTGCTTGCATTCAGTGGGCTATTTTTGTAGCGGAAAATGCGTCCTCGTGCCAAAGATGGACACAAGGATGTCTTTCACTGTAAAAAGACTTATAAAAAGACAAAACTGGTATTTCAAGTAACAAAGGGTAATTTTATGCGATGTTTTGGACATTTTTAATAATTTCTGAAAAGGAAATTATGTAATTTCACCCAGGTCTGCACCCACAAACGAATGGAACTATGTATTTTTATATGCATTCCATAATGAGTAATTTGGAGAGCATCTGAAAAGCAGTTCATAGACCTTTTAAGATACTTGGAAACAGCAGCCAGATTGTGGGAGGACAGTAAAACAGCGAAAGGCAATCCATCAGTTATAGGAGTCCCTGCAGTGCTATGTACCGTTGTGATCACAACATTGGCATCACACAATGAACAATTAACTACAGAGCCACCTCCTGCTTTCTGCCTGATGCCAAGATTTTATTCTCTTGCTGAGTTTAATTTCTCAGGATTGACACTGCTTCTAGATTTTCCATGGACATACTTTGTTCCATTTTTAGGTCGAGCGTGCAAGGACTCAGGCCTGTTGTAATCTATATGAGGGCTTTTAATCACACCCAATGCACACCCATAGCTATCACTCATTCATGGGCTTGCATTTCAAATATCCATTGTTATCACTGGTAAATGCTTTACACTTGCCCCTCCTTGGGGCAGTTTTGTTACCACCTTGGCCATCGACCCTGCTATATGGATAATTGCACGTTTGCTGATACATTTGACTGCGAGCAAACTTCTTTTTCCTTTTGTGTCTCTTCTTTGCGCTCTTACTCATGGCAGTCGTGGTGCTTTGAATTGGCTCGCTTATGTCAACTGTTTCACTTTTCATTTTCAATTTATGTGGCAAGAAAAGTTCTGGTTGGAATTTGCATCGTTGATAGCTCTAACTTGAGCAAACTCGTGACCCATAGCATTGCAAATGCTTGTTATGTTTCCTAGTGACCTGGATTCTCATCAATTTATTCGTCTGTGATGCCAGGAAGAACACCCTGTGATTATTTCACTGGCATATGTATTTTTTCTGAATTTAGTATTTAGGATAAAACGCTCCAAGGTAGAGCTGCAGGACACCACCCCGCCTCACCCGGGTGATAGCCAAGCCGGGTCCCCGTCCTGTCCTCGACCATTAAGAGCAACCTGTTGATTAAGAAAGGGGCGGGATTACACTGGCAGTACCTCTAATCAGCTGGAAGAAGGGGAGTGTCAGGTGCTGCAGCCCCCACCCCCAATATTACATGGAAGTTCAGCAGGACAGGGACATTAATAGGCCTTTTCCTTATTTATTTTTCAACAAAATGTTTGTATTCAGCACTCAGATATCATCAAAGTGCCTGGATCACCTCGCAGGAACTGTTGCTAATAAGTCTAACATTTTTACATCTGCTGTCTGAAAGAAAAAAAAAAAAGCTCTTTTATAAATTGACATTCGTGACACACTCCTGATGGGAGATGAGAGTTGGTGAAAGGTGAGACAGGTGTGGGTGCAAAGTTTCACAGTGCACAAGTGTGCTAAAATGACTTGCTACCTTCCTTCTTTAAACTTACACACCATCCGAAATGTTTAAGTAGAATTGAAAGTACAAAGGAGTCTCAATTTCTCTCTGTGGGAAGTGGGACTGGACCAGGCTTTTTATACACGCTACAAAAAAGTGTATATTTTACACCGGGCGCGAAGACACTCTAGTGTGCTGATGCTTTTTGTTCAATATCTCATGTTTTTATTTCAAACTAACAACATTGTAGACTTAGAGACGCTTTAATCATGGGACAACATATAGCGGTTAAATGTATCATAGCCATGCAACATCAGTTATCTTCACTCCTGGATAGTGTGGTGCTTTTGACATTTTAATCTTGGTAGATTTAAATGACATTCTGTGTATCCCATGGTGTGCTTTGCTCCGTATGCTATAATTTGTTAACCTTTGCTATGTTACTGAAGACGTTCACCTGTGGTGGTCACCTTTGTCCCAGCAACCGCTACAGTTCGGTCTGAACAGCGGACACATGGACTCATTTTTCAATTCCACCTGGTAGGCTCACTGACAACATTGACAGCAATAGTGAATTTTGTGCACTGTGAAAAACTGCGGTATTTTGGATACATTGGTAAGGGCCATCTGGTGGACACAATTAATGAAAACATTGCACTGAGCAATATATGAAGACAGTTGAACCTGTAGGCACCATTTGTGCTGCAAGCACATTACTGATTGGCATATGGTATTGGCTCCTAAAATATGTGCTCCTTGTTAACACTAGTGAAATAATTTCTTACAGTAAGGGAAATTGTGAAAATAATTTGTTCATTATTTAAATTTGTAAGATGGAACAATGTTGGCAGAAAACCAGATTGCTCCAATTATTAATATTAAAGTGTCTGAAATAGTCAAAAATAGTTTCCTAATGTTTAAGGGGTGATTCATGGCCTAAAAATGATTTGTTAGAATCTCCATTGGTTCTATTAATATTTCAATACAAGGTTCCCAGGTGCAGCTCTTGCAAACTCTCATAATAATCTGAGGATTGGATCCAGTGGTTGTGTTTGTTGATTTATTAGCACCACAGCTGGGTCCTGTTTCAACCAAACTGGACTAGGGGGCCTGTACCCACTCAACTGATGCAGGGGTTTTACTAACTTTTTACTGATGCTAATTCACTCACTGACACCACGATGTTTCAAAAGGGCTAGGATTTGTGAGAGCTAATGTCTATAAACAGCAATTTGAAAATTGTTCCAGCGTGAAAGATGCAACTCGACTACCTTGCACTGACTTAGCCAGGTGGCCAATTGGTGCTCTTCAATGACATCATCCACTATGGGCCAATTATACCAGAGCACAGTGGGAGGGCAGAACAGCACTGGATGACACTTCTGCCCACCTCCCCTTTCCATCTTATTGACAGTGGCAGAACCCCTCCCTCACTGCATGACAGCTTCCGGTCCAGAAGGATGTGATGGAACAGGGAGGGGCAGGTGGGCCTGGACAGAAAATAAGCCAATAAAACAAGGGGGGATAGACTGCCTCGACTCCTCTTTTTTTGCTAATTTACAATCTGATCCTGCCCTCTTCCTTGCGCATGCCCATTTATAGTAAAGATAGCCACAAAAAGGAGGGAGGCCAGGCCGGCATGATAACATAATAGAGGTGGGTGTCAAAGAGGAAAGGAGGCCCCTTCCAATAATTTTACCTTCCAATAACTTCAAAGACGTTACCTACTTAAAACTAAGTCACACCTTCTTTACAAACAAAACAAATCAATTCAAAAAGTATTTGTGATCGGTTTAAACACCTACTGTAATGACTAGAAATAAAAAGAGTGACATCATGAAATCTGATGGAGAGCTTCTTCCGTCACAAAGGCTTTGAGTCATACAAACATGATATACTTGTCTTTTCATTTGAAATTTTCAAAGATATTTGTCATTGAATTGCAGAGGCAACAAACCATACAGGTACCTGCCTGCTGTGATACTGCAGACTCGACTGATGGGGCTGCGTAGTCCACCACTTAGCGATAAATCAATAGCAAAAAGCATTTACGCCGGTGTAAGCACTAACTCACGTGTGTAGGTGAGAACAAGCTGAAGGGAAACTGCCAGGGCTACAAAAGCTGTTGTTGGGGATGGCAGAATCTTCAACTCACCTAATTTAATTTCAGTTTGATGGACTGACTGCTAAATTTATGGGCTGGCAGAAAGATGTGACCAGCAACACAGTGTCAGATTAAATATTGACATACCGGGGTCCCAGCACTACTCAGTACCATGCAATAATTGGGGGGGGGGGGGGGAGGAAGGGTCCTGTCTGCCACCTCTTCCAGTATTTTGTGGGCTACTCCTTTTCATCTGGCCATGCCTCACCATGAGAAATCTCCAAAAACTAAAATTCGGGCAGAGAAATAAAAGTCAATAGATATGACTGTAAATAATTTGACAGAGATGGAGTAAAAACAATGTCGTATATAGAAAGTACTCATACTCAAAGAAAAGAAAGTTTGGTTTCTTTCAAGGGTTCTCTTCTCATACTCACAATTAATGTAATACATGTATTTACTGTGACAACATTGACACCCCAGCCTCCCAGGAGCTTTGAAACCTCGATTGCCCTCCTTACATTTTCATGCACAAAATTAATAACATCTGTTCTAAAATTAAAATCAAATTCTGCCCTCTAAGGCTATGAAGTCATCTTGTGAGGAAGGTTTCCAAAAACCTCATGTTGAAAACCAGTGCTGGATCCTTACAGAGGTCTGAGCATGGGAGAAAATCTATTCTCTGTGAACAGTAAAAGTTCTGACTCCCATCCGGGCATCTGAACTACTGGAGTAGTCAATAGCATCCTACTTCAGTCACTGTGCCCTACACAACCCTCTCCTCCTGCTCCGAACCCCAGGAAAAAGAAGCCTTTCTAAAGAGATTCACTACCCACCCCCATGGGCACAATGGCAATGCTCTGAAAAACTCCATACAAAATGTATGCCTCTTTTTATTAAAATATCTTATCCAGCAAAGGACTTCATGGATGCACCTTCTAGCTTAGATCAGCCTGTGGCATTGAGGAGATATATTATTTGACGATCTTAAACTGGAGGAGGCGGGTGTTAGTGGCATCATGCTCTTAGATATTTCAGCTGCAAGAGGGATCACCGGCTATGGGTGGGCAACAAATTCCACTCCACCGGAGTTCGGCGGATTTCAGGGACTTTTGCCCACTCTGTCCTGAGTTCCAGCAAAACTCCCCCAACTGCCAGAAGGTGGAGTTTTTTTTATCACATGAGGCTCGCCAACGTTAAGTTGGTGAGCGAGAATTTGTGTACCCCAGCGCGATGTTTGGGGGCTAGAATGCCCCCTGGCAAGATTTCATAATGTGGGAGGTCATGGCAGGTTGCAACCGCTCACGTTGAGAAAGCTGCCACTCGAATACAAAATCTACTCGAGCGGCAGAAATAAGCAGCACCCTCTGGCACGCTGCGTGCTGCTGTCCGCACTGATTTTACAGCACAGACCAAGCTCCCAGTGCTAAAAATCAGCGCAGCGTGCTTGAATTCCACCCGCTTGAGGAACTCCGCGGAATCTTGCACAGTTTTTCTGTAACTCAGTGGAATTCCATGGAGTGAAACTCTGCAAGTTCCACCCAGGCCGATCACTGGCTAAACCACCCCGCCAATTCTTGTCTTATAACACCAAAAGGTCATACTGCAGAAAAATGTGTGGTTTACAAGACACGTAACGAATTTCCACAGCAGAAAGGCACACTAGTCCATTTGGTGAACCAAAAACACTTTAAATAACTAAATATGAACCTTTCTGACATGTCTCCAACAAAGGATTGGTTTCCAGATCCGCAGCAGTAGTACAAGGCCAGGGATCTGTGATATGATTATTATCAAACGCTAGAAATCTTCACAAAAAGTTTCAGAGCCACTCTGTTAGGGACTGATATTCTGCCGCTTCTACACACATTCACAAAAGGCCTACGAAACTCTGCTTCAACTTTGGGGTGTCCTTGACATGAAACTTATATCAGTTATGGACTGTCATTTCAGCCCAGGTTTCTGCATAATGGATGGATCTCACCTGAGTTGTCAGCTCAGTTAAAAATACTTTCTCCCTCCCTGGAATTTGGTAAGGGTGACACTGAAGGGTTTCTATAAATCACTGAAAATACAGCTCTGTCCCATAAACAACTCTAAACCACCTCTTCGTGGAACCGGCTTGACATGATTGGCTGCCTCTGAAGGACACAAGGCATTCCCTTTAGAGGTCGCCAACCTGCCCTCTGCACACAGGCAGTCTTGAAGGTATTTTTGCTGTAATACTTTTTACAAAGCTATAAAAAATACTCTTCTGAGAAACTGCCCTGTTTATTGTAACACGACTGAATCTAAAAACGGCAACGAAGCACACGAACGAGGGACGATAGACAATCAGTGAAAGAAGTGACCAGGAGAGGTTTGGATACACTTCGAAAGTAATAAATCCATGGAACTATGGATGGGGAAGCAGAATGTTAATAGAATGATTTTGGTCTCCTGTATGTTGAATCATCTTAGCAATGTATGCACCATATTTTTAGGGGCGAGCCAGCGAGTGCATGCGTCTCGCTTGCGAGACTCTGTTGTGTTCAATAAAGGGCTTGGAGCCCGCCTGTCAATCACTATTTGTTGGTTTGCATGGCACTCTTCTTTACAGCCTGGTAATTCGTCAAGGGATGTCTGGCATCATCTCTGCATGGAGCAGGGATCAAGCACTAATTGATTCAACTCTATCTGTGCCCGTCCGCTGCTCCCGACGTGATCGAGGTACTATTTGTTCTTTTTAACTTCTAGTGCCCTGCAAACAGAAGGCTTGTGACTGGCAAAAACGTGCCCAGCAGGATAAACAAAATTGCAAAGTCTTATTTTTGACAGCTAACTTTTTTATTTAGCTAAGTCGTCTTTTCTCAGTTTCCATGCACGTCTCCTTTTGTTTTTGCTTGTGGGCGCGGTTGTAAAAAGATGACAATTAACTTGTTTTAAATATGCGAGACCCATTGCATTGCAAATGCTTGTTTATATTTTTGCTCTCTCGAAGATGACAGGTTATCACATGAAGAGCGTACATCAGTGTTGGTAGCCGTAGGAAAAGCGTTGTTCTTGCAGCCGAATATTTATCTATATTTCATTCTTTAGACCGCAATATATGCTGAGTTTTTTTTATTTGAATTAGACCTCGAAACTTTGCTGTTTTCCGTGCAGTTTAATAATGTTCAGTCCCAAGTGATTACTAGCAGAGATGAAGGGTAAAACTTCCCTGTTACCATTAGGTACCCAAACTATATAGTTGTGGGGTGGTGCAGCAGTATTTAGGTTTTAATATCGAGATAAAATAGTATCAACAGCAGAATTCAGATTGCCACTACATGGATAAGGTAATTATATGTAGGTGATTACCACTATGTGGTTAAGGTAAATACATATTGGAGATTACCACTATATGGTTAAGGTAAATACATATAATATAGGAGATTACCACTATATGGTTAAGTTAAATACATATAGGAGATTACCACTATATGGTTAAGGTAAATACATATAGGTGCATGTGAAGTAAACGTTCTTCTTCCATAGAATTGTCATATGCTTGTAGAAGTTGAAAGTCTCTGTGGCATGAAAGGATAATCAAACTGGACAGACATCTTTGTTCTAGGGCGTGTGGGTGTGGCCGGACACTGTCAGATGGTGAAGTCTCGCCTTTCCAGGCTTGCGCATCTGCCGAGCATCATACTCTGAAATCGCAGGTACTCCTCTCCATCCAGGGATGGACCTGCTGGTGATGCATTCAAATTGTTGGCACCACTGAGCGGAAAGGTTTGCATCTCATAGAAGAACAATGCGTAAGTGCTGATCGCAAAGACCAGAAACTATGGGCCTGGTTTAGATTTTGGCAGACAGGTAGCTCGTCACTACGGTGACGGAGATCCCATCCACTAAAATGTAAATCCCATGGAATACAATGGGATTTATATTTCGGCACGCGGGCCATGCGTCACACTTTTGACGGAGTAACCCATCCGCCAAAAAGTCAGGCCCAATATTTCCAATGAGCCCAGAGACCTCTCCCAATGCTTGGAAATGACAGTATCCACCTTGAATGTATCAAGTTTAGGTTTCTGCTTTGTGCAGGAAGTCTATGCTGGGCAATTTAGATACTTTGTTGCTGCAGCTAGAACCTTGTTACCAGACCTTGTGAAAACCTTGATGATTATTTTCCTTTGAAAGCATGACATGAAATCAAACTGTATAAAGAGACGTAGTGTATGGAATTCAGTATTTTTAAAAATATTCAGAATAGTTTAAGTACATAGATAACCTTGAAGGAGTAAAAACTTTTTTTGCTGCCCATTTCTGATTCTACAGCTAAGTTACACCTTTAGGAGACTGTTGATATTTCACTATGTATATATGGTACTTAAAGGCAGTGAGGTGTTCTAGGAAACTGATTTATTGGTACCAGCGTGTGAATACAGTTTAAGAAACAGCCATTGCATGTATATAGGAGCAGAAAGTATGTAATTACAAAACTGAAGTCAGTTGCCTTACCATAGAAGTGTGTGAGATTTGTGCCAAACCCAAGTAATATCAATTACATAGATACTGCTTATGTTTCAGCTCATGGAATGTCACAGTTCCACCAGCATCCCAGAGCATCTGAGGCATAGAGATATTCTAGAGGTATGTCATTTTTTTAGCAAGCGTTCAATGGCTCAATACAGAGACAAGGTATAAAAAACACCAATCTTGTTTTTAGATATCCTCTAGGACCCAGTAGACATCAGTGCCCAGCAAAGTGATGAGTCAGATTGGTAATATCCAGTATCTATGTTTTTTTTCTTACCCTGCTGTGCATTGCCTGGGTCAATCAATTGTTTCCAGAATATTCCTGCCGTGCGTAATTGGCTATGAACCCGAAGAAGTGCGGAACAGTTTTGCTCCTGTTGTCTCTGACATTCAGTAAAGCACCTTCTGACACAAATTAACAGGGTGTCTGACGTGGCATCATTGGGCACACCTCTTAGGTGATTTGCTGTGCAGTGCAAATTCAGTTTCTTGAACCAAGACATTTCTAGATTCCTAAAGCTTAGAGTACTGATTTCCAAAACTGGCCAACTACAGGCACCAGATCTACTGACCTTAGTTGGTAAACTTAACCAACAAGGCCACATTGCATTGTCTAAACTAGTTTCTCCATAAGAAACCAGACTCTATCCTCCCCTTCTAGATAAAAGGAACACACACTTGTTAGCGATCAACAGACTCCCACTAGGAAAGAGGGTTGGGACTATGTGTGGTTCTGTCTTCAAACAATAACATCAGTTCTAACATAAAGTAGGTTTCTACTATCACTACGGCCGACACCAATGACCTCAAAAAATGGACTCCCTTTCTTATTAATTTACCTTCCTGCCAATTTAGGTTATATGATGGAGCATCGCATGCGAGAACCACGCATGCCTGAACAACGCGGTCGGAATAACAACCTCGTCGTTTCCAAGCAGGCCTTTACCATGCATGCCTTTACCGCAATTTTTCATTGTAAAAGCATGCCTAGTAAAGGCATGTGTGGGAACGGCATGTGTGGTTCTAGCATGCCACCCCCCCAACCCGCCCTAAGGCCCAAAAGTACACCACCCCTAATATTTAAACTTCCCTCACCCCTAAAAACAAAACTACCCCAACACCCCCACCCACTCTGAGCCCAGATTACTCTGCTATGAGTGCCAGCTGGAGGTTAATCCACCTTTTACATTCTACCATACGGAAGAGACTTTCTACAGTTGTAGGGTTGTGGTCCCCGAGCCCCCCACTCGCCTTGAAAACAACCACCCTTCCCACCCACCTTAAAAACAAAACTACCCCGACACCCCCCACCCGACCCCTAAAAACAAAACTATCCCGACACCCCCCACCCACCATGAGCCTTAAAACCTTCCTCGAACCCCCCACCTGCACTAAACACAACCACCCCACACCACTAAAAATAAAACAACCTCAACCCCGCCCCTAAAAGCAAAACTACCCCCGCACCTAAAAACAAAACTACCCCAACACCCCCACCCCCGCCCCTAAAAACAAAACTATCCCGACACCCCCACCCACCCTGAGCCCTAAAACCTTCCTCGACCCCCCACCTGCCCTAAAAACAACCACCCCTACCCCTGAAAATAAAATACCCCGCCCCTAAAAACAAAACTACCCAGACCCTCACACCCCTGCCCCTAAAAACAAAGCTACCCCAACACCCTCCACCCACCATGAGCCCTAAAACCTTCAGCGACCCCCCACACTCACCCCTAAAAACAAAACTATTCCAACCCCCACCCCGCTCCTCAAAAAAAAAAAAAAAAAAAGTAGCCCAACCCCCACCCCTAAAAACTACCCCAACCCTGCACCAGCCCCACGTACCTAACTGCGTCCTCTCCTGATTCACTCTCTTTTTCTCTGCCTTAACCACGCATATGCGTAGTTCAGCACATGCGTGGTTAAGGCAGAGAAAAAGCACTGTGTTGTTCTGGCAAGCGTTGTTCCGCTTGCGTGGGAAACGTCTGCGTTGTTTCCAACGTGTTGTTCAGGACGTTCCCCTCCAATTTACCTTACCTGACAGAGCTAAAGGAGAAGTCACAGGCCTTCACTGAGCACGTCCTAGCTTGCATGGGCCCTTGGCATCAAGCAGGTCAGAACTACATGCCTGGATGATGTATTGTATTGTAGTATTTATATAGCGCTTACTACCCCTGACGAGGCGTCGAAGCGCTTTTCGGCGAGTAGAAATGGAAGCGGTTGGCATCATGCTCTTAGCCAACTCACCGGCATTAGGAATCACCTGGTATACCATTCCCCTTCCCCGTCTTGCAGTAAGGCCACAATGCACTTTAAGTGGCTACACAGAACATAACGAGTCTACAAATCAGAAAGACACACCCGTCCCATTGGTGGACCAATAAACACTTAGGTCCCCATTACTCATAATAACTTCTCTGCATCTTCTTTTCTATCCTGTTTGAAATTTCTCCTCTGACATGAACCTCTGGATCTGTGATTGGAATGAGCACACAAGTTATCTACAACACATGATATTCCATTGTGATTTTGGCTCACGCTATGGGAAATTGCCAGGTCTATGGAGCTATCTGACAGTGCCATAGGGGCCAGTCTGACAGGCTGCGTGTGGGCTGGTTTTGTAGTATGTGGGCCAGCTTTGTGGCTGTGTGTGGGTGATATTGCTAACATATTTAAATAAAAACTATACCTCAGTAACAAGCAGTAAAGGGCAGGCTCTGGTGCTGGTATTTCATTGCATGCGACCTGGATGGGCCAATCAGACTTTGTGGGAAGAGGAGCAGGGATGTGCCTCCGTTTTGATCTTTTTGAAAGAGAAGAAACATACAGAACTTCCCTGCCACATTTCATGAATATTACCACACAGGGTATCCCAAGCAAGCACAAACTACATCTTATTCTCCACCTCTCAGAAACAACCCAGAGAGCATCCCTTAAAAAGTTGCACGATTTACAAATATAGGACATTTGTTAACTACCCAGCTCATAAACTTGAGCCACTTTTATTTTGGTGCCAGGGCCAATTTTATTCCACACTCCGACTATACAGATTGCTAATTACATTCAAAAAAGGTCTTTCAGAAAAAGCTGAATTTTAGATTATGCGACAGCCACTCTTAGAATGAGGCTTCTGGCCCCCTTTCCTTAGTATTCGAATCACATCTGCTCCTCTTAGACCTCAGGCTGGTAAGTGGCACCAGAAGGGTTCTGGGTGGATGGATGGGAATCAGCCACAGGTGCCATTCTAGACTGGATGGGCAGGGGTGATGCTTACTCGGAGCACAAACTGCACATCTTTAAGTGTCTGTCAACCTACTCATTGCCCATTCTGGAACGGACTAGATAAACATCTGCAGGAAAACAAACCCCCCACATGAGCTTTCATCCTGTTTTACTCCTGCCCAGGTAATGCCCACCAGTACCACCCTTAGCTCCCTGCCCCAGATCCAAGGTGGTCCATGTCCATCCTGCAGCGTAGCCTCCCCAGTGAGGAGAGGTCTAGGGTTCTTTCTTGGCTTGCTCTCATTTCAATTGATGAGCAGCTCCATCCAGCTAGTGCACTCGGATACCTGCTCCTTGCCTCTATGACATCACACAGCCCTTAGAATTCCGTCTACTCTGGTTGTACAAGTGGGTATCCTCAAACCTGAAACGACCCCCCCTCTCTTCATGACTTCCCCAAGAAGCCGAAGGCCGGCCTCCTCGAGGAAGCCTGCGCAAAGCGCCTGGATACTCTCACGGGTGACCATGGCACTACGTAAACACCACAAGTTAACACAGTAGTTGTTGTTCCATTAAAGGTCAGTATGATTGCTAACAACACATAAGAACACACAAAAGGAAATCTTTTACTTAAAAGCATAGATTCTGAGCTATACTTCTTTGTATATATGTGTGTAACATATCATTCTTAAAGTTCGTTGCTGCCTCTTTTCTTTTGCTTACGCATATTATTTATTTCTTTGGTTATTTATTCATTTATTGGATTGTGTTTGAAAACGCCAAAGCTACTTTGTTGCACAAGCAGAAAGCATGGACAATCCTCAGACCTTCAGCTGGCAAGAGACTCCTTCGTGAGAGTCGTGGGCGGGACGATGGCTTGTACAAGGTGGAGGGACCTCTTTCCATATGGGGAGGTGGCCCCCCACGGAGGCTGCTTACAAGATGCACGTTTCCTCCAATAGCGGGGTCTTCAGTGCTGTTCTCGCGGACACAACAGTGGGGAGAGGGACTGATTCTCGAAAAACCTAAGAGCCCAGTTCCTAACAGAACTCTAACTCTGCGTCCACTGGTTTACTCTGCATTGGTTCAGATTTACACATTTTCAAAGTACTCCTGGAATTCTAGGTGTACTCCTGCAAAAGCTTTCTAAATGTGTAATGACGCGCAGACAGTTCTGCTTGCGTAATTGTAGATGGTGTATGATTGTGCATCATTGGACACTTGAGGCTCATGTCAGCCATTGCATGAAGAGAGGAAGGCCTCGATGCACTGGACAGGAACCCAGGGTCAGCAAGTCAGCCCCTCTTCCATGCCCTTGGGTACCACAACCCTACAACTGTAGCAAGTCTCCTCCGTAGGGTAGAATGCAAAAGGTGGATTAACCTTCAGCTGGCACCCAGAGCAGAGTAATCATGAATTAAATCTAAATACTGTGACATGAACCTCCCACTTTTACTACTGTTTTTTCACATCCAGGACACAAGGAATCTGGGGCCATATGTATCAAAGGGTTTTACCCATTCTGTGTCTATTGGAAAATGTGTTCATACATATGAGCCCCGGTGCTTTACAAATCGTCTTGACCGGTTACGGTTTTACATCATCTGAACGTCTGCAGCTTATATGTAAATCAGTTCACATCTAACTCTGACTTCAAAGGGGCAGGCAGGGCCCCCACAACTGTGCTAAGATGGAGTCCCCTGCACATCAAAGGGCTCATCTTGGTGACCAGGACCCTGTTTTGTAGCGAATGCATACAGGCCAGAGAGTTCCTTATTTTACTCTCCTGCGAAGAAGAGTTCAGCTTAAAATGTGTTAAAATACACATCGTGGAAAAATAAATAAAAAATAGACGTGCTCCATGTCTGAATAGGGGAAACATGTTTGTGATTAATTTCTCTTTGTCTTCTCTCCTCAAGCCGCAAAATGATTCTCATTGTTTATCCTATAGGGCTGCCAGCAGCCAATCACGTGGGTCTAACCACGGAGGCCTATTCAAGTTGTTTGTGGCCACCCAATCAGAGCCATTATAGCTTTACATAGTCATGTTTACATCTTCCTCAAGTTTACAGCCATCAGTTACATTCTCATTAAACATTCTGTGTGAGAGTACACATAAGGGAAGCTGACAATGTAGACTTGACAAAGTAAGAGTGTTGAAGTGATGGTAAAGTGCATACTATGTATGATGATGTGGAGATACAGGGATGTGATGTACATGATGATGATGGAATAGGTATAGATGTGGTGCCTGCAGTGCCATAGAGTCACCTTTCCCACTGATGGATCTACCATATACAGTGTAGTGTTTTTGTGCATTTATGAATTTGTGCATTATTAAAGTGCAGATTGCAGATATACACTCAGTTTTGTATCTGTACACTTATCTGATGATTCTGCTTTTCAAACGCGTTTGCTGTGACTAGTTAAAGTGCCTTTTCCTGGCTTGTGCTAACTAGGCCCCAGTTAGGCCCCAACACCATCTTGTCCAAAATGGATGCCTTCCCTGCATGTTTACTGCTTATTATTTCTACTGCACACAGTCAAAGTCATATTTGTTTATTGCCATTGATGTTGTTCTTGGTGTTCTCAAAGGAAAGTTTCCAACATGGGCTCACTAATGTTGCTGATGCCAAGGTCTCTTCTGCTGTCTGCTGTACTGCGTTCATTCACAATTGTTCACTGTTGTTTTTGTAACTAGTTTGTTCAGCTATCTCCGTACGACTTACGCACTCCAGCTGAATCAGTTTTCATGTAGTGGGATAGTGCTTAGATGGTAAGGCAAGAAAATTAGTTACTTACCTGTAACTGCAGTTCTCCAGTATTGGTATCTTTCATAGATTCACATGCTTGAATCATCCCCGTCGTCGAGGTGGGAGCCTCACGGTAAACTTAAATATATAAAAAGCAGTAAGTCAGTAAAAATAAAACCAGTAGGCCCAAGTAGGCCTCATAAGGTATTTTACAGTCTATCCACTTTGTTTTGTGAAAAGACCCAAACTTGAGTATCAACCAATCAGGATTCAGCCCCTCCCAAACACTCCCAACAGAGGCTGAATTCCCTCAGATTTTCTATTAGGAGTGTGAAGTTTAATATCTGTATAATAGGGGAGCCTCTGAGGGGAGGAGGGTGGGTCGCATGTGAATCTATGAAAGATACCAATACTGGAGAACTGCAGTTACAGGTAAGTAACTAATTTTCTTCTCCAGTATTGGATCTTTCATAGATTCACATGCTTGAATCCGAGTAACGAGCAGTAATGTTTTCTTACTTACTGAATTACATTGACTGTAATTCCATCGTAATTCTATACGTGATGTGATTCACATTAGTTCAGTTTTAAATATGCACTTACATATAATTATATTTATATTCACAAACATACGAATATAAAAGCAATAAAATGTGTGTGGTAAGAAATCCTGACACAGTTTATGCTATTATTATGGAGAATACGACACGTTAAACAGTAGAAGAAAATGAACCATTAATGACCATACCTCGAGTGTGGTGGTGGGATGTGTAAGAGGCTCACCTTAACGAAATAGATGCTTCAGCACTGCTTGTCCCACTGCTGTATCGACCTGGTTTGTCTCCTCTAGACAGTAATGTCTTGTAAATGTGTGTTGGCTGGACCATGTTGCTGCTCTACAGATGCTATGTAGTGGTACACCTGCAAAGAGTGCCGCTGAAGTGGCTACCGATCTTGTAGAGTGGGCTCTCACCTTGGTGTGGAGCGGCTTTCCTGCTTTTGAATGGCAGAATTGAATCGCCAGGCCAATCCATCTTGCCAAAGTCTGTTTGGACACCGCGTGTCCCTTCTTTGTTCCGCCGAATGCTACAAATAATTGATCCGACTGGCGGATGGCCTGAGTTTTCTGTAGATAAAACTTTAAACATCTTTTAATATCGAGAGAATGTAATGTTTTTTCCGCCACTGTTTGCGGATTTGGAAAAAAGGTTTTTAAGATGACTGGTTCATTTAAATGAAATGTTGAGGGAACTTTCGGAATGAATTTAGGATTTGTCCGCAGGATGACACCTGAGTTTGTAAACTGGAGGAACGGCTGTTTGATGGTGAAAGCCTGAATGTCACTGACTCTTTTTGCCGAAGTAAGAGCTAACAGTAACGCTGTTTTCCATGCGAGGAATTTTAGGTCAGCTTTGTGGATCGGCTCAAAAGGAGCTTTCATGAGTTGCATCAACACAACATTCAATGACCATAGAGGCGGGGGTTTCCTAATTGGCGGGAAGACCCGAAAAAGGCCCTTCATAAATTGTTTGACAATTCTTGTGGAACACAAAGAGAGTCTATCTGGTGATCTGCGGTATCTGGAGATTGCTGCCAGATGTACCCGTATGGAAGAATATGCAAGTCCTGATTTTGCCAGGAGCAGGAGATATGGAAGTATCTGTTCCGGAGTAGAAGATAAAGGATGTATATTTTCCGCTGCACACCAAACACAAAACCGTTTCCATTTAAGTCTATAGGTTTTGTTGGTAGTGTCAGCTCTAGCTTTTGCTAAGATGTCTCTACACTCTGGGGAGATTTTGAGATTTAAGTATTCATTGTGTTCAGGAGCCAAGCCGACAAATGAAGAGACGACGGATGTGGGTGTGTGACTTGTCCCTGGTGCATCGTTAAAAGAGTCGGACTCTGTCTGAGTGGTAGATGTGGTCGTTCGGAGAGCATGAGGAGCTCCGTATACCATATTTGTCTGGGCCATCTGGGAGCTATGAGTAGAAGTCGACACCCCTCCGTCTTCATTTTCCTGATGACTCTCGGAATGAGCGGGATCGGAGGAAAAGCGTAGGCATAAACTCCTGACCATCTCATCGAAAACGCATTCCCCCACGAATCTTTTTGGGGAAGCCAACTTGCGTAGAACTGGCATTTCTTGTTCTCGAGAGTGGCAAATAGGTCTAAGTTTGGTTTGCCCCATAATAGAAACAGGCCATTGAGAGTTTTCTGGTCTAGCTCCCACTCGTGATAAGGAATTACTGTCCTGCTCAAGGTGTCTGCTAGAACATTGATCTGTCCTGGCACATGCTCCGCTTTTAGTGAAATATTGTGTTTGATGGCCCATGTCCAAATTTGTTGGGCTAGCTGCGAGAGTTGTAGGGACCTTGTGCCTCCTTGCTTGTTTAGATAAAACATGCTGGTCATGTTGTCCGTCCGGATTAAGACGCTTGAACATTGTATCTTTGGCAAGAAAGCTTTTAGAGCTAAGTGTATTGCTTTGAGTTCTAGATAATTGATGTGGAGCTGGCTCTCTTGCTGATTCCAGATTCCGCTGATTTGCAGGTCCTGGCAATGTGCACCCCATCCTTCGAGAGAGGCATCCGTTGTTACTATGTAACTTGGTGTTTGAAGAAGAAAAGACAGCCCTTTTGAGAAATTGGTTGGAGTCGCCCACCACCTCATAGTGTTCTTCATTAGAGGCGTTATGCGAATCTTGTCTTCGAAGGAGCCGAGGACCTGTGTCCATTGTATGTCCAATTGCTCTTGCAGGGGTCGCATATGGAGCCTGCAATCTGGGACTAGCGGAATGCACGATGATATCATTCCGAGCAATGATTTGTAGATGCGGACTGAAACGAACTTTTTTCTGGATAGGTTGTCTGCCAACGAGGTTAACTTTTGTTTCCTCTCGTGTGATGGGTACGCTTTGCTGCGTACTGTGTCCAAAATTGCTCCCAAGAAACTCAATTCTTGTTTGGGGTATATCTGAGATTTCTGGTAGTTGACTACAAACCCCAGGCTGTGTAACAAATGAAGGCAATAGGAAATATGATTTGTTACTTGGAATTTTGAGGGTGCCTTTATAAGCCAGTCGTCCAGGTAAGGGAAGACCTGGATACCTGCCTGGCGAAGATGTGCTGCTACTGGAGCTAGCATTTTTGTGAAGATTCTGGGGGCTGATTTGAGACCGAATGGTAGAACCCGGAATTGGAGGTGCATACTTCCTACCCTGAACCTTAAAAATTTGCGATGGTTGCGATATATGGGGATATGAAAATAAGCATCCTGGAGGTCTAGGGATGCCATCCAATCGCCCGTGTTTAAGAGACGCAGGACATCCTGCAACGTTACCATCCTGAACGATTGTTTCTTTAGAAACTTGTTTAGTGCTCTCAAGTCCAGGATGGGGCGCCAGTCTCCTGAGGGTTTCTTGAGAAGGAAAAACCGGGAATAGAATCCCTTGTTCCTTTGAGATAAAGGGACTGGTTCTATTGCTCCTTTTGTTAGCATTATCCTTACTTCCCTGAGAAGTTGGCTCAACCTCAGAGGCGGTGTACCCGATGGAGGGACACTCGGTGGTGTTTGGATAAATTCCAGAGTATGACCTCTGGTCACCACATCTAGTACCCATCTGTCCGATGTTATAGCCTTCCACTTGGGGAAATAAGAATTGATGCGACCTCCGACCTTCAATATTGATTGGGGAGGTGTTGAGATTATCCGCTGGTCATTGCTTTCTGCCTGTATCTCTTGCTCGGGCAGCTCCTCTTCCTCTAGCCGGATGTTTGTAAGCTGCGGCTGGTGGTAATCGATAATGCTGCTGTTGTTGATGGTGCTGATGTCCTGGTCCTGTGGAGGAAGATGTATATTGTGACCTGTATTGTTGGTATCCACCTCGAAAGGAGTAATTACCTCTACCCCTTGCTCCACGAAAAGGTAGTTTTTTATATTGCAGGGTACCTAGGGATTTTGCCGTATCGGTATCCGTCTTGATAGCCTGCAGCATATCATCGACATGTTTGCCAAATAAACTCTCTCCATCGAAGGGCATGTCGAGAACACGAGTCTGGACTTCTGGTCTGAATGAAGTAGCTTTAAGCCACCCTTGTCTGCGCAGGACTGCTGCTCCAGCTAATTGTCGAAAGCCAGTGAGGGAAATATCTATTGCACTGTGTATTATCTCTGCGGAAACCCTTTCTCCCTCCTGCAAGACCTTTTTAGCCTCCACTTTGAGATCTTCTGGAAGTGAATCTACAAAAACGGACATGTCTGCCCACATCTGCCGATCGTACCTTCCCAGGATGGCGAGGGAATTTGCCGCCTTGACCGTTACTGCAGCAACCGAGGAGAATTTCTTACCGATATTGTCTAGTCTCCTTCCCTCTTTGTCTGGGGGAGACGCAATAGGTGTAGAGGGGTTTTTGGATCGTCGTTGAGCCGCCTGTGATATAACCGAGTCAGGTTTCGGTTGTGAGACTAAACAGGCCGGAGAATCATCTGGGGCCTTGTATTTTTTCTCTAGCCTTGGCATTTGTGAAGGCACTGTTGCCGGGTTTTTCATTGCCTTCAAACCCTCCTGCCATAAGAAATCCACAATAGGTATGGCTCTTACAGATCTCTTTGATGGCTCTTTAAAGTCATACAAAAAACACTCAGTTTCATGGGAAACAATTTCCAAGCCAAAACGTTTCGCCGCTCTCTCTATGATATTATGGAAACCTCCTATGTCTTCTGAGGAGAATCCACTGGAGCTGCTGGAGGTGGAGATGGTGTGGGAACGAGATAGTCGTCCCATTCACTAGCCGCTGAATCTGCTAGCTCGCCCTCTTCCCTTTCGTCGTCCGACGAGAGGTAAGCTTCCGGAGCTTGGCTAGTTACAGGTCTACTAGCCTGTGGCGTTTCGGAAACATTAGTAGTTTGAGCTTGCTGGTAACTCTGAGGTCTAGGTGGCGTGGACTGAGTTGACGGTGGGAACCTTTTATAGTAGTCCTTCAACATATGTTGTAAATCTGTCACTAATGTGCTAGGCATAGCTAGAGGCGATGGTTGGTTTGCCTGTGGATAAGATGTTTAAGCATAACTATGCTGGTAATGTTGATCCTCTTCTTCATCAAACTCTTGACATTTGACATTTAGTTGGGACGGGCTACTAGCTGCCCCAAACATTCCTTGAACGTCATCATCCTCATCGTCTAAAAGATGTTGCGGTGGGTATGGCAGCACCTTACTTGGTGATGTATGCATCGGCAAAATGTCAGATGGCTTGTCCCCTATATTAATAAGGGAAAGGGGTAAGAATCTGGTGGAGTCCTCATGATGGTATGAGGAATGAGCTGGTGAAATGTCCAAAGGTTTGTAAACTGTTAATGCTGTGGTGATCGTCGGATCCATCGTCGACGGTTCCCTCGTCGACGGTTCCCTCGTCGACGGTTCCCTCGTCGACGGCTCCCTCGTCGACGGCTCCCTCGTCGACGGTACTGTCGTCAACTGTACTGTCGTCGACGGGTCTCTCGTCGACGGGTCTCTCGTCGACGCTTCCGTCCATGACTGCGTCTTTTCCTTAGTCGACGGTCCCTTCGTCGACGGGTATTTTAGCGACGACGGTCGCTTCGCCGACGTAGTTTGCGTAGATGGGAGTGCCCTGGATGATTTGTGAATCCAGGAGGCCTCCGCTGTCGACGATGTGGTTGCCGACGAAGCTCTTTTGAAGATTTTTGCAGTAATAATCGTCGTCGATGACAAAGGCGACGACGTCATAATCATCGGTGAGGATGGTGTTGTGAACGTCGACGATACCGTGGTCGCTGTTACCGTCGACACTGTCGTCGACGGGGCGGTCGTCGACGGTTGTTTTTTCACCAAAAAGAGTTTTTCTGACTCTTTTTGTGGTGACAGAGACAGGGATGGTTTCTTTGAGGTGCTTTTCCGGTGTAACGGCGTAGTAGGTTCTGAATGAACCTTTTTTGGTCCATGTTTAACTGCCTCTTCAGTTAAGACTTGTTTAGTCTTTTTGTGCATTTTTCTTGGTGGTTCATCCGCACCTCTATCTCTCTCACCTGTTCTTTTCTGAGGGCGAGAAGTTTGTGGTGACTCTTCGCTGTCTGATGAAGGATGCTCTAAGGCTTTCTGTTTTTGCAGCCATAAGAGAAGTCTACCCTCTCGGTCTTTGAGGGTTTTTTGACTAAAGGTGCGACAGATTTTGCAGTCTCTCACCTTATGGTCTGGATGAAGGCAGTAAATACACTTCTTGTGGGGGTCATCAATATGTAGTCTCTTCTTCCCACAGTTGTCACAGTCTCTGAACAGACCCTTCTTTGCCTTTTCAGACATAGTAAAGTTGTAACTAGTTTCCTGAGAGAAAAAAACAATCTTCAGTCAGAAAATAGGAAAAAAAACTGAGCAGAGCTCAGGGAGACTCCCTTCACACGACGTGCGGTAGAAAATCTAAGGGAATTCAGCCTCTGTTGGGAGTGTTTGGGAGGGGCTGAATCCTGATTGGTTGATACTCAAGTTTGGGTCTTTTCACAAAACAAACTGGATAGACTGTAAAATACCTTATGAGGCCTACTTGGGCCTACTGGTTTTATTTTTACTGACTTACTGCTTTTTATATATTTAAGTTTACCGTGAGGCTCCCACCTCGACGACGGGGATGATTCAAGCATGTGAATCTATGAAAGATCCAATACTGGAGAACATGACGTTTACTAAAACCGTTCTGAGTTACTAGAATTGTAATTCTTTTTCACACACCATGATGAATTAGCACTTTCAATGTTAGGGTATAAGAAGATGTCCTATATTAACCCTTAATTTTGGGGGTGAGCCTGAACTTTCCTGATGACCTTCCCATGCTACTAGGGATGCTGTCTGATTTCTTATTGATTTTGCTGCTCATTTGGGACTTAGATTATTTTTTGCGGGTTAATGCCGTCTCCAATTCATCCAGCCGTTGGTGTGTTGCGGAGGTCTCATTTTAGGGTGTAAAAATCACAAAGTCTTCTAATTCCCTTGTTGCCAACTGGCGCTTTCCTACTAGTGCTTTCCTACTGGTGCCTTGGCTCAAGCATCACTGTCATCAAAGCAGTAGCTGAAGTCAACGTTGCCAAGAAAGAGGAGGGCTGCCAGGATGTTGGAGTAACAATAATAACATTTCAATTACTTTGTTACGGATACACAATTATTTGTGTGTTATACATGGTTATAAAATGTCACCTTTCCTTCGGCTTAGAACTGGGTCCAACACCAATGTGGATATTACCCACTGCTTATGGTCGTTATCTGGGCACATTGGTGGATTTCTGTGAGTTGCAGCTGCCATGAGGACTGAACCCACCATGCACAATAAAATAACTGATTTCAGGGCTTGGCCAAAATACAGGCCCTGCACCAAAACGTCTTACACAATTAACTCATGGTTCGCGGTCTTCAGCTGTGTGTAGCGGCGATTGACTGCCGCCTCAGTATGCACATAATCACATGACACAGGGAGGGTTGAGGCTGGCGGGGTCGTCCCGAGGCCCTACACCAAACCCCAGAATAGACTTGCCCACTGCCCAGGGCCTGCAGCTATACCAGCATAGGTTGAAAGCAGGATCAAGCCAAGTGAGACCTAAGCAAAACTAAAGTTGATGTGTAATATCTGTACATACATGTATATATATATATACACGTATGTATATATATATATATATATATATATATATATATATATATATACACATATATATATATGTGTCAGCAGCTGTATAAAAGCTTGTTAGCCTGTTTCTAATTTCATTAAAGCAGTTGAGTTGTGAAGTCTCTAGACACCTGTAATAACGAAATGACTAAATATTTGTATTACATTTGAGTTGTGAGGTCATTATGCCTCCTCATGGAGCCAGCAACTAAGGTAAAAGACAGGTCATGGAGCATAGTTACAATTTAAACAATTAAAATTAGAATAGTTTTTTCCTTCTGATAATTAGGCCTGAGCAAAATTTTAATGAAGCCACGGTAATCAGAGTAATTTTGATAATTTGATGCGAAATTACTGAAAATAGCGCAATTGTGCTTGTTCACTTAATTATGAGTAATTTAGCACAAAAATACTACTGCAAGAGCACATGAGCAACAAAGCGAGCACAAGCAGCTGCTGCTGTTCATGTTCTGTTGCATTTAGTGCTATTTTCGTAGAGTCCGACCTCTGGATTCCATTGGCTGGCGACAACCGGAAGAAAATGTTACAACTGCCATCTTATGAATTGGGTACTCAGTCCCCGAGTTCTAATAATGTTTTTTAAATACATATGAGACAACAGAGTAAGGACACCCTGGTCCCCTGGGCCTCGGAGGAGTGTCCCAGAGGTAGCCTCCTTTGGGTCAAAATTAGAAATATATATTTTTTTGCCGTTTCACAGATCGGTTGCAATGCCCAGATTGTCCCCCTGCATAATCATGGTGGATCTGCAGATCCGCGGCTACAAACAAAACCTAAACGAGGAGTGGAAGCACGTGGGGGGTTGGACGCAGGTCCTGGTCCCAGGGTGGGTGCTCACAGAGGGTTGTGTGCAGGGCCTGGCCACAGACCACGCCAGGCGCTGCACATCTCGCCGCGCACGACCAAAGGCTCCCATGGGGGGTTGTGTGCAGGGCCTGCCACAGGCCAAGCATGGTGCCCAACTCCACACCCTGCAAACTGATTAATATCTTACTTTAAAGTAAACAACAATCATAGAAATTCACTCAAAACAACAAAGGTTAAAGTGACATTATAGTTAGGAATTATAATAACATCGTACTCTACATAACAAAAAAAAAACCTTGGAAATTCACTGAAAAACCCAAAGGTTAAGGGGACTTTATTGTTAAGTGAAAGTGTCAGTTAAAACATACCGTTTAAAACTAATCCAGTTACTGAAATTTATCAATCAGTTATCTCAAGTAACTATCTCATGCCCTAAAGTAACTATAAGTCACGCCCTCATCATGCACTGCTAATTACCTCACATGCAACATCACTCTTGACAGGTTCTATGACATCATTGATAACATCAATGCAACATCTGAAATGACAACATTGATGACAACACTGTTCATTAAAATATCTATATTTATGAATGATACCCAGTATCTAAATAAATAAATAAATATATATATATAAAAAGATTCTGCAGCTGGGCAACTTTTATTCGTACAGTGATAAAGAAGGATAAAATGTGCCACAACAGAGACCTAACCTGCAACCAGTGCTTAATTTGTAAATAAAAATGTGCCGGTGCCTAAAACCCTCCTCTTAAACACGTGGCTGCTGCAATTAAATGTGTGAACATGGAATACTGAGGCAGCGTAACCCTGAAGCCTTTTTGGGCCTCTTTAATCTATTTACAGCCACTCCCTGCCCCTTCAGCTCACTCTTGCAGCTTTCTGCTTTTCACCTTTGTGACGCTTTTTTTCTTCCTCCGCCTTTCCCATATGTGTCTTTTGCTCGCAGTAAATACTTGAGGCAGAAAAATAAATGCCAGCCCTAAAAAATAAGTGCCGGTCTCTTTAGTGGAGGCATGGTCTTTTATGCAGGAGTTCTGCTGAACACAATGGACTGCTTGTAACAAAAATACTTCTAAACGAATAATATCAGGACACAATTCTAACAACGCAAAACCGCCCCATTCAAAGTATATTAGAACAATAGCTGACACTACACAGTCCGAAGTAGGAGCCCATGGATGACATTTTAAAAAGATCTCCATCAGTTCTAAAATGAGTTTTTTATGAATCTTTGATAACTGTAGCCTGAAATTAATGGCAATGTTTCTTCACGTTGCTGCTGGAACCATTTCACACATATAAATGGAGAGTTAAAAGTAGTAAATAACATGTTTTCCTCTTTTTGAATACTATGAACTGTGTGGCTTAATCTACCATTCTAATCCGCAAACCAAATATGTGTAATTTGACACTGACTGGTTAACAACTGGTAATGCAGTTTGTGACCCTACATATATAAATAGGTCGCATCACAAACTGTACATTCGCTAAAGTTTGCAAAACAACCTTTCCTAATAAATATTAATAAGGCAGGTCACAATTTGCTTCTCTCAGTAATTGGCTACCAGTGCAGGGACGAAGGCCTGCAAGCCACAGTGTTTGCTTTCTCAAATGGGTAACACCCCCAAAACATTCAACATGATTCACAAGATGGGGGGGCGGTGGATAACTTTCCCTTTGTAAATCGGGAACCTCCACGACAAGGTGGGGGGAGGGGGGAATGGGTAGTTGGTAGCTCATCATGGTTTTCAGTCGCAATTATGATTACAAACCATTTACACATTTGTTTCCTGTGCAGAAGTTTGAGGTGGGTGACCCTTTCACACCCCATTATTATTTGTATCTCAGAAAAGTTAATAAAAGTCCTCTAATAAGTCAAAAAGAGTGCTCAGACTCGTATAAGGGCTTTTATACATTAAGAAAATACTTTTTACAGTAGCAAACCCTGTGATTTTGAGGATCAAGGTTTGGCCTTGTATTTTACAAAATTCTTCAGAATAAGAAAAACTCATTGAGTCTTCATTGTCAACAGAGATAATACATTTTCAAAGGGGACTACATAACAATGAACAGTGCTGTATTTGCAAATGCCTTGCCTTAATTAAAACATGGCATTTTAATATTCTGAATATAGGTCAGTGGGTTAATGCCTGCATCCTGAAAGTCACCTCAAACTGTCATCGGTTCAAGGTTGCTGAGTTGCATATTCTGGATATTTGTACCAGGTATGAAGAGTCCTTTGAATTTGGAAGGCTGGGATAGCAAGCACTACGTAGGAAAAACTAGGTAATGTATTTAGTATGGGTTTGTTTTGGCTTTTTAGGTCAGGCTAGAGACAGCACTCATGATTATTCCTAGATTCTTTACTTGTGTAGATATGTTTGGGGAAGTCCAAACTCCTTAGGCCAGCCACTGGTGCAGCCATATTATTGCCACGGCCAAGTGAGCAACTCTGTTTTTGAGGAGGTGGTTCAATAGCTCCCAGATGACTATTGACAGCAACCTTTGGCTGCATCCTGAAATGCAAAAAGAACAGGTGACCGACAGAATGCTGAACAATGTTAAACATTAACCCCGTCATTTATCTAGGCCTAAATCTATTGTTTGTTTGCTGCCCATACCATTCCAGTCTGGACCCAGTCAGATGCAAATCAGTCTCGACCCTGCTCCTCACGGGAACAGTCCAGCCCGAACTGCCAGGCAAGTCCTCCATTTCAAAAATCTTTATTCAATTAAAAGGACACAATACATGTTAGTCAATCCATATTTCAGGTGGCACGACATTTGAACATGTGAAAATCACACACAGTGCCAAGTTCAACACCAGGTTTACATCTAGATGGTATTGCATTCTGAATTAAAAGAAACTTAAAGCATAAAAATTCAAACCTATGCAATAAAAGTAATAAGCCAAAAAAGAGTAAACCAAATAAACACATTCCAAGTAAGCTGCCACTTTCCTTCTGTAACATATCCTTACACATATATGCCCTCATTATGAGTTTGGCGGGCAACGCGCCGACCACTGTGCAGGCGGCCACCAAAAGACCGGCAGTGTCGGTAGAATGCATTCCTCCGTATTATGAGTACAAAAAGCCAAACAACCAAAAAACTGACGAACCTCACACACCTCCAGGGCCAATGACAGCGGAAAGGCGGGACTCAGAAATACAATACCTACTTGGAAGGCATTTATGGTGCCATGTCCTGCCTACAGAGATCTTTTCAGGCACTGGCCTCCTCTCTGATGGCAGCCAGCCTCCCTGGTTCTTCCATCCCCCCTCCCACCTCCTGTGCCCCTTTTCCAGCACCCCACCCCCTTCACCCATCCCAAGCACACATACAGACAAGCATGCACCCAAGATGACATACAAGAAACTCAAAGAGGAACACAGGCACCACATGTCCCATCACAAGCAGGCACACACCCAACATCCAATTACACACACAATAACATCCACTTCCCCCACTGTGTCACCCACCCACTCCTCCCTGTCTGTCACTTCACCATGCACACCCACATGCTTTGCACCCTCAGTCACTGCTCCTGCCCCCATTCTCACAGTCACCACAACTGCTGACATCCACTCTTGCACCCCAGACACCACACCTGCACTCACCACAACAACTTTGACAGACACTTACTGCACACTCACCACACCTGCAGACACCCGCTCAACATCCATCTACACTAGCTGCCTGTCTTCTCCCACTGTTTCTGCCCCTCCTTCCAGTATACGCAAACGCACCCACTCCTACATGCAACAGCCATCCCATGCACCTGCATCCACTGACAGCATGCCTACGCCACATAATCCCACTCCCTCAACCTCCACTCCCAAACCTGTCTACAAATCCCCTCCATCTGTACCTAAGAAGCTTTTCCTTTCTTGTGTCGATCTTTTTGAACCCACTGGCCCACCCTATCTTCTCCCTAAACGCTCCCTTGGCCTCACCAAATCCACTCCTTCCTCGTCAGATTCCTCCCCAGTCCTCCCTTCACAGTCCTGTGCCCCTTCACCAGGGAGGAAAAGAACATGTAGGAGGCCTGATCCAACTCCCTCCCCCGGTCTAAGCCCACTCTCACTACTTCCCAGGGCAAGCCCAAAACCCCACCCACTCAAAACCTAAGCCAAGGAACCCCCCTCCCAAGACTGAGTCTCCACCCCACCACCCCCTACCCATGCTCCCTGAGGTGCCTGCCCGCCACATTGATGCCCATTCCCTGTGTAGGCCATGGCAGGAGTCAAGTGAGGGCCTTGTGGGCCCAATGGGACAATTTGAAAGGACTGGCCCATGGCCTTGTCTCTACTTATTTTTCTGCCTCCAGTTTCTGGTTTAATATATCTGGCCAATAGGCATGTTGGTGCAATGTTCTTTCGTAGTCCTGCATTTCAATGTGGGAGGGTCATGTGCATAGGTATGTGTTTCGTATTTTCTTTCTGTGCATGTGTCAGGTAAGTGTCTACCTGTACAGATTGTGTACCTAGTTTGGGTGTGTGTGTGTGTGTGTTTTGGGGTGTTGGTGGGGAGGGTGTGTGTGTAAGGGTGTCAGTGTGCATGTGTGTGTGTGGTGGTGTGTGTGGGATGCGTGTGATGTGAGGATAAGTAATTGTCCTCTCCCTTGTGTGCTAGGCAGAAGTGCTCACCATTGTCATCTTCATAGGCGGTCACCGTCCTGGAGGAATGTCGCAAGGATCAGCACTGGGAAAATGTCCAGTTCACGCTCCATGTCGGTGTGGTCTGTGTCCCTACAGTGAGTGTTTCCTTATGTACGGCTCCCTTCTGCCAGGCTTTGTGTGGCAGTGGTTCCGCCCTGGAAATCGTGGCGGTGTGTCGTAATATGGTGGGTGGGAAGGGCCTGAAGATGGCCATCGCCGGCGGCTCTCCCGCTCTGGGGGTAGCAGCGGTGAAGTGGCTGGTGTGCTCACATTTTCCCATCTGAGTCATAATACGGCGGTCCGGACCGCCACTCTGACGGCAGTCCCACACCCACCGCTGGCGGGGCAGTCCAACACCGCCGAACTCATAATGACCACCCTAATCTTCAACAAAAGAACGTCCTAGAGAATAGATCCTCCCTGGACGGAAAGTAAGCATCCTGGAACAGGTTTCGGGGTGTCACCCCTCATCAGCCAGGCTAAGTTGAATCAGGTGGCATAGCAAGCACAGGACCCACGTCCTGACATACCCTTCTCACTTAGGGTGACAAATTCAAAAAGGACAGATGATGGCCGTATTGCTGAACAATGTCAAACAATCACCCTCAGTCACAGATCTGGGCCTAAATCCATTGTTAATGCACAGGTATATACAGTAATTGAATTAAGTGTGAATGAATAGAAGTAATCAACAGAGGCTCGCAGATCTTTGGTGTTGATGGCCCTGGTGGAATGAGCCCTATATGACATTTGTCTTGTGTATAAATATGTAATTAGCCCTGTCCCATAGGCTTATAGGGTTGTCCCTGTTGGAGTTCTGTAAATCCATTGTTCCAGCATTCTATCCATCAGCTTTATTTTGCATTTGAGTCCTGAAACGTCCACGTATGATGCTTTCTCAAGCTTTCGGGTGATTTTGGTGTTGTCAGTATAACTGCAGAGGGGAAACTTACAAGTGTTGATTAATTCTAGGAGAGGAAGGAAATAAATATTAAAATGGAATGGGCAAGGGTTCAGTCTAGAAGGACACCTACTGGCTGGTGAATGGTGCTGTGCAGAAAGAAGGAAGCATGAGAATTGTAGCTCCTTTTGACAAGTAGTTTTTAATTCAATTAAGAATGGTGCCTTGGCTCAAGTGTCACTCAGTCATCAGAGCAGTAGTTGGTTGTCAGCGTAGTCAAGAAAGAGAGTGGTTGCCAGCAGGTTGAAGTTTACCAAGTCCCTGGAGGTCATTCCAAATTGCTATTAATGTGGATATGGTGCCTCTTTTGGGGGTGCAAACCAATATGTCAGAGTGGAGGTTTGTTTTGTTTAAGGAAGCCATAGACTTGTATGAAAAGCTGATTCCCATGTGACTCAATACCAGTGGTCCTTTAGCCATTGCTTTGAAGTTTGCTTGTTCATAGTTACCAAGTATTACCTCAACGCAGGACACTCAGATAGCTCCTTATACCGTTGTAACAACATGTTGTCCATCTGTTGTGAATCTGCTGTTACGTTACCAGCAAGAGCGATCACAAGGGCGAATGTGGGAGTGAACAACTATTCTTCTCAGCCTAATCAATGACTGGCATGACAGGACTGAAGAATAACCTAGGAAAATGCTGGAACCAGGGCCCGCTTTAACGCTGGTAGCGCCCAGTGGAACAGCCTTTTTTTCTGGCACCCCCCACCCCCATGACCACCTCCTTCTCCACAAACTCCCTCACTACCACGCTCCACCAGTGCCCCTCATCCCTCCACAGCCTTTCTCTCACGTGCATTTAATATTCTATAGCGCCACTCATACCAGTGCAGGGTGTCAGAGCACTTTACATCACAAACATTACACAGAGACAATGAGTCACGTGTGTAAATCGGTTTTTCGGAAATAATACATAAGGGAATGAGGACTACGAGTTGTAGGAGTCAAATCTCATCTATACAAGTTGAGAGTATATTTTAAAAGTGTTTGCTCTGGAGAAGCACAAAGTCAGGATTTAAACTGTACCACAGTGGTTTGGTTGGCTTTACTAATAAGAATGTATTTCTGCCCAATTGGACAGTTTTCACAGCATTAGGGTAAAGAAATATCGGGGAAAATATGTAACGTTCTAACTTATACCATGCAGTTTCCTCGCAGTTTTTTGATGACAGTTCAACGCTCACTGTGCTATATTAGGAATGTAATTTATGAACTCCAGGTAACAAAAAGATCTGTGACAAAAGCAGTAACCCGCTGAGCTATCCACATAAATAACTTTCTTGTGATCTGCATAGTACACCATCTTTGCAGAAGCTATGTTAACTCTCCGCAAAACTGCCACTAGAGAAACTTCTGATCTTTGCCAGCAGGAACACTAATCACCAGAATTATCTTGACATTTTTATTGCTGCCTGAAAACTGACAAACACACAAGGAACTCTGAAGCAGGTGCTTTTAAACCCATAGGTTATTTCTAAACACAGCGCTCCCCAGCTGAGGGCCACGTGTGGCTGCCCCAGTCGCACTGCCCTATAAATTGTCTCAGTCTGGCGCAATCAACTTCACGTTGACCAGGAAATGGACAAACTTAGGGTCTAGACTGAACCCCCTTTTCTACACCCTGATCAGTGTAATATGTGTAAGCAAGAGCAGAATCCATATACTTGGTCTACTATTGGACTCCAAACAGGACCTCCTCTCTGCTATTGAAGAAGCAGCTTTTTTTGCTTACCAAGGCATCCTGGGTGTAGTCTGCAGAACTATTGATTCTGCACTTTCAGGACAATAGTACTTGCTGGTCTACACCTGCAATATGTCCGCTTCTCTGTAAAATTACCACCCACATATCTTTGGATATGAACATAGTTTCACTGCACTACAGGAATTTATATTATATTTGTAAAAAATAATCTAACATACTGTATACCCATTAGATAATTTATCAGATCAAGGTGAGGTAAAACCAATAAGCTTACAGTCCCATTTTGTTGAACTTTCTATCTGTTTCAGTCCTATTTCGACCTCCATACCCGGTTTGCATTTCTCCTCCTTTGTACACTCATGCTAAAAACCCTGAAACTCCTGGTAGGCATCTCTGCTTTCACATATGTGTGTGTTAAATTATAGGTAACAGTATCCCCCCCTTTGTTTTCTGCACACTAGTTAGACTGATAACCGGAGGTGAACTTTACAGTCCACCTTTATATGCAGGGGCGGCTCCTTCGCTTTGGCCTCCCTGACTGAGGGGGATGGGGAGAGAGTGCACCTAAGTGCGCATGTATGTTTGGCTGGCCGTCTCAGGCCAAACTCTCATGCGCACTTACATTTCTCCAGCCCGGCTGCTAAACACAGAAACCGCACAGACCCCAGGGTTGTGTCTGAGCGGTTGGCCAAGCTGCTCAGACCAATCCTGGCGCTGCTTTCATGCTATGTTTAGCATGAAAGCAGCACCAGGATTGCTGGGAAGCCTGTGCTGGTGTCCAGTGAATGCTGGGACACCACACAGAGGGAACAGGAGTGAGGCGGCAGGAGACGGCAGAGGACAGCAGTAAGGTAATTTTTTTTTATTATTATTATATTTTTTCCCCTCGGTCTCCATCCGCTCTCCCCATCCCGCCCCCTTAGATTTGCAGCCGTTGCCACAGTTTATATGTCTATATATATCTCGTCCTACACTGCACAAATCTTCTGGCAGGCTACAGAATTTTTAATGCTTACATTTTTATTTTATTTTATTTATTTTTTAGCTTTACAGCGTTTTTCTGTCTCGTAATTCCAGCTTCGAATAGTCTGTAGCTATTCTCCCTCCTATTTCTATAAATATCTTGGATGGGACCCTGAATAAGTA
This sequence comes from Pleurodeles waltl, assembly GCF_031143425.1. Taxonomy (NCBI): domain Eukaryota; kingdom Metazoa; phylum Chordata; class Amphibia; order Caudata; family Salamandridae; genus Pleurodeles; species Pleurodeles waltl. Next base: position 1,144,434,656 of record NC_090448.1, read on the forward strand.
GTTTTTCTCCTTGGTGTATCATACCACGTACAAAGTGATTTTTATCACATGGTTTCGGGGGTCACTGACGAAAGTCTTGTTGACTGCGCATTATAAAATGTATTATTGAAATGTTTCTCATTTAAAAATGTTGCAATCTTATGTTGTTTTTATAAATTGTTTTCGCAATCTAGTTAATTGTGGCGAAACACGTGTTGGCTGCCCTGTTGCTGTCATGACTACAATTGCTCAACAGAGATTATGTAGTGTAACAGAGAATGTGTTTATGTAGATGCTTAGTGAACATTGCCACAAAGTCTAGTTTCAAAGTGGAAGTTTGCTGCTCATATTTTTTAATCTAATTGGCATAATTTTGCTGGTGACCCTAGTGTGTAAGGAGTAGCAGCAGGTTACTTTGGGATCGGTACCTTGGACACCTGATTACTTGGCTCAATACCAGGGCTGAGATAGTGGACGTACTATTCCGTAAAACTCAAGGCTGCCTTTTTGTTGTAATAGTGCATATTACACTTTTTTTTTTTTTAGGAAAAATGTGAGTTACGTGAGTGTGGGAACTGTGCTTTTTATGGGTGTATGCCAGCTTACAGAAATAACAAACATTTGCAATGCAATGAATCTCACGTTTGCTCGAGTTCGAGCTATTAGCGTTGTAAACTCATAACCGGACTTTCCTTGCCACATAAATTGAAAATGGAAAGTAAAACAGTTTCACATAAGCAAGCTGATTCAAAGCGCCACGGTCGCCATGAGCGTGAAGGGGACACACAATTGGAAAAAGAAGTTCGCTCACAGTCAAGCATATCTGCAAAAGTGCAATTAGTCATGTGACAGGGTCGATGTCCAAGGCGGTGACCAAACCCCACCCAATGAAGGTGAAACGCAAAGTATTTACCAATGATAACAAAGGATATTTGAAAGGCAAGCCCACGAACGAGTGATAGTGATAGGCGTGAGGTGGGTGTGGTTAAAAGCCCAAATATATAACAACACGTCGGAAAAACAGCGCTTCCTCGCTGCTGTGCTTGACCTAAAAATGCTTTCTGAACCTGTTGACAAACATCTCCCCAAGCCACAGATTGGATCAGGTCATAGTCTTTGCAGATCTGGCACTGTGTAGCCTTTGGCAAGGCAACGTGCATCTTGTTACTCAAGTGTACTGTTGTTAGGACCCAGAGAGAACAGGATTGATGGCAGAAGATTGATACAGGCTAAGCAGGTTTCTATACAGAACCCCACTTTGAAGGTCTTCTTTTTGGAGCACAAAAAATGTAATCAAACAATACAAATAACAATTGTGTATTCAGAAGCTTCTAAACCTACACACGGGAGTGCGAAGGCTTACACAAAATCAAGGCATATGTGTCCTCTGTGAAAAAGAAAAGCACCAGCTGAACGTAAATGTGATTTTTTAAAGGATAATAAGACCTTCCCTTTGGGACTAGAGAAAGCCCCTGAAGTGATTCATGGGCACCTTCTGTGGAAAGGACGTGAAATGGGTTTTTAAATTGCTTACAAACCAAACTCAGCACTTTGAAGACAGCCCAGAAGAAACAGAGAATCCAGAGGTAATGATGACAGGCGGATGATGTGTGTCTGGCTCTGGTGAGGGCTCTGAGGGAGTCTAAGACCTGCTCCAAATTTCACTGTTTTCCAGATGTACCTCTTCTTCTGCACCCCACTCTCTGTGAACTGCACTCTCTGCATAGAGGTGGGCAAGGCACTGATGGTTCAAGCCAGACTGTAGCTTGAAGCCTGCGTCTGTCTCAGCTCGAAGTCCAGTTGCAACCTTGAGCCCATAACGAGCCGAGCTTTCAAGTGACTTCTGCCTGCCACCCTCATTCTACCCAGGATGTGGAGTTACTGCCTGAGCTGCAGACTGTGGAATCTTGGATCAAGGGTTGAGTCTGTGTCAGCTCAACATTGTGCGCCAATGACATAGGCCATCATTATGACATTGGCGGTGTTTCCCCGAAGACTGCCGTGCTGGCGGCCGCCAAATGACCACACTGGCGGTAGTAATCCACCTGCCTAATTACGACACACAAAAACAAAATCGCCAGAACACAGCCACAAATCTGACACCGTGAGGCCGAACAACGGCGGCAGAGAGGCATTTCCACCACCCACACCGTCATGGCAGAAAAAGACCGTGCTCCCCAGTACGACCCACAAATCAGCATATCGGTCATAGCGCTGCGGTAATCTGTTGGCGGCTGGGACCGCGGCAGCCGTAATAGAACCTCCACTCCAACACCACATTGGCCAATTTGAATACCCCACACCTGAAACACACACACACCACTCACACCCCCACTATGAAACACACACACAACCCACAACCCCTTGCTATGACAAACAACTGACATACATTGCACGACCACGCTGAAGATCGCACAGGCACACAGACATCACAGACACCTGCACACCTCTCACTTCACTCAAAATATCTTACACTCACACATATCACACTCACCATGTCCCAACAAAAGCACCTCTCATTTCACCGATGATGAATTAAGGACCATGGTGGACGAAATCATCAGGGTAGAGCCACTGCCGTTCGGCGCACGAGTCCAGCAAATGTCCATGGCAAAGAAGATGGAGTTACGGCAGAGGATCATCGACAAAGTGAACTCAGTGGGAAGCCAGCCACGCGCAAAGGACGACATACGGAAGAGGTGGAACGACCTGAGGGGGACGGTCCGGTCCATGGCGTCCAGACATCAAATTGCCCTCATGAAGACTGGCGGTGGGCCCCCACCTCCTCCCCTGGAGATCACATCATGGGAGGAGAATATCTTGACGATCCTGCACCCTGAGGGTCTCACAGGAATCCCCAGAGGACTGGAAACTGGTAAGTCACCATAAACCCCTTGTAACACTTATACGTGTAATGCATGCATACCCATCCCCTGCATGGCCACCCTACCCCACTAACACCAGTCCCTAAGTCTAAACACCCAAATGCACCCAATGCTTGAACAGCATGAAGCACTACAACTCCCACAATGCATCACCCTTCAGCCACCTAACAATTCCATTCCCCTTGCATAACTACAACTGAGTTCTGAGGCTTGACATATAGTACTCACATCGCTGTCCCTGTAAACTACATCAGGCAGATGTGAATAACAATCCCTGTCATCCACAGGTGCCACTGAAAATCTCGTCAGACAACCAGTTCCACAAGCAATCAGTCCTCCACCATAAGAAGACTCCAGTGATGACAGCGACACAGGATGTCTGGAACTGGAAGACCTACCTGGCCCATCCGGGCTCTCTGGGCAGTCCACCTCCTCCAGCCTCACCCAGGACACCCTAGAGCCCCCAACAACCTCTGCCACCACAACACCTGTCGCCCAGCGCCCCCAAACCAGTGTCTCCAGGCCACATCAATCCATAGTGTGCCCACCTGTACAGGGACCTGAGTCAGCACCCACCACACAAGATGATGAAGGTCCTGGTGTAAGTGGGAGTGGGCACACCATGCCAGAAACACAGGATCGGGGGCTAGGGCCAGTGGGAGAGCACCTATGGGCCACAGGTTGTGGCAACCCAGAGAGCCACCTGCCCATAAAGCAATAGCACAAGTCCTAGGAGCATACAACCTATTCCAGGACAAGATGGGCCAGATCATAGACATGTTGGGGGAAAACCTGAGGCTGCAGAGGGAGTACCACCAGGAGGCCATGCAGGAGTGGCATGCCCTCAATGCCACCATAGCCTCCATGAAAGGCTTGATGCAGGAGCTCATCACAGTCCTGCGTGAGTCCTCCACCCACCACCTGGCCCCTTCCACTAGCCAACCTACGGACCAGCCCTCTACATCTGCTGCAGCTAATGGGATGGTGGTCATGCCTGAGGACTCACAAGCCACTACTGAGCCACCCCCTGTAGCTGAGGAACCCCCACGCAAATTTGGTTGCAGAGCCGGACATCCTGCAGGGACTGAAGCTGAGACCAACCCCACTGCCAGGAAATGTGCCCCTCCAGAACGGTCTCCCTTGTGTGTCACAGAGAAACCATGTTGACTCTCTACTGCCGTAGCCCCATTTTCAAATGCCACATGGATACTGGACCTGTGCTACCAACTGCTTGGCCTTACAGACTGATGTTATGAACACCATGGTCCCACTGCTTTGCACCCTATCCTCCCTTTGGTATACACAATAAATACACTTACACGCAAGTTATGGTGTTTTGTGTTTACTCATTGTAACAGTGCAACAAATGTGTGACATGTCACAGAAGGTGAGTATTCAAACAGAGTGAAGATGTGAATGTATCACGCTCACATCCGGTTCCCTGCAGCAAAGTCAGTGTCCACATATCCCTGGGTCCTCAGGTAGCATAGAAGGAAGAGTAGTCACAAACCACCTACAGCACTTCTGCAATTGATAGCACAGAAGGTACATCAAATATAAATTGCACTGTTGCCAACAACATGTACCTGCACATCATGATGGTTACACGGTTTACACTGTAGGTTTGCACATTGATAGACAATCTTATGCTATTGCACACATGACCACAACCCTGTTCAGATACTATGAGACAAGTTAATTGTTGCATCTAACATTAATGAACTGAGTAAGAGACACTCATTGCAGTTGTACTGCACCGCTCACACCCTTGTATGTCAGGTATTTACATAAATTGAAGTCACGAGAAGCAGCAAACTATGCTAATGAACATATGATACCAGAATGTGGAAGTCACAAATGTGTGAAGAAGTAGATAGGATGTCTGAAGTATGTCAGACCACTCCTGTATGCACTCATCGGATACCCAAATGAGATAAACACCTACTCACATCAGGAATATATAAAGATGTACACCCAACCTGTACTCCAACATGACTTATGGTAAATGTAGAGATGTACCTGCCAGAATATTAGCTGAAGTACTGCTGGATGAGCTCTGTCCTTGTGCCTAGATCTTCCTCATCCCCATCTTCGTCACTCATATTTCCTCCCTCCTCTGCCACAGAATTGTCCTTAACTCCTTCCTCCTCCAGCAATGGGATATTCCTCCCTAGTGCCAGATTGTGGAGCATGCAGCAGAACAACACAATCGGACACACCTTCTGTGATGAGCACTGCAGGTAACCCCCAGAGATGTGCAGACATCTGAACCTTGCCTTCAACAGACCAAATGTCCTTTCTGTTACCCTTCTTGTCCTCCCATGTGCCTCACTGTAGTGTTCTTCAGCCCTGGTCCTTGGATTCCACACCGGTGTCAGTAGCCAGGAGAGATTGTGATGACCTGAATCACCTGTGGATAGAATAAACTAACATTTACAATCCACGAGGTCACATACAGACTGAGTAGGAAGGCTGGGGTAACAATATTTACATATACACTAATCATACTCACCGATGAGGTAGGCCCTCACTCTCTGTAGAAGCGTCATCAACCGTGGGACATTGCTATAACTGAGGATGTATGAATCATGGACAGATCATGGAAGCTTTGCAGTCACCTAGGAGATGTACTGGTCAGCTAAGCAGACCATCTGCACATTAATGGAGTGAAAGCTCTTACAGTTCCTGTACACTTGCTCATCAGCTGTGGGTGGTATTAATGCAATGTGGGTGCCATCTATGACCCCACTCACATGTGGGATATGTCCCATAGCATAGAAACCAGCCTTCACACTGGCCAAATCTACAGTATGGGGAAAATGGATGTAGCTTTCCATATGTTTCACTAAAGCGGACAAGACATTCCTCAACACATTGCTGAACATTGGTTGAGACATGCCTGTTGCCATTCCCACTATCCCCTGGAGTGTACCAGTGGCCAAGGAGTGGGGGACGGATAGCACCTGCACAGTTGGAGGAATGGCTGTAGGTTGACTATTGGCTGGCAGCAGATCAGACTCCAACTGGGTACACAGCTCCCTGATTGTAGCATGGTTCAGTCGATAGTGGGAGATGATTTGGCGTTCTTCCGTTGTTGCCAAGTCAACCAGGGGCTGGTACACAGGTGCATGCCTCACCATCCACAGTGGTCGGCATCTAAACATGGCATACAACACAAGAGTGTCAACGATTACACTTCATGCATCCTACTACATGGTCACAAATGGAGAATCAACATCACATCTGCTACCACTTGTTGCATGCAAAGCAGACTTCAAAGTGCTGAGCTGTTGAAATACACGTTAGCTGCACATACATCTGGGATTTACAAAGGATGACATGAGTAAGATGGTTGTCACTGATAGTGTACAGTCACCATCTGTATGTAAGTTTAGTTCCAAGTTTAGTTCCAATCTGTCATGATGCCATTTTCTGTGCACACTGAAAGTTTCTAATGCCTGATTGAAATGTACACAGTCCTAGAGCGTAACTTATCACATGTCCGTGATGGAAATGTGTAGTGATACTTTTGTATTATGTGTACTTAACAGTAGCAGAGTAAAATGGCTGCTGCCTGTCCTGCATGCAGGGGACAGATGTCAGTGAGCTCATTCCGCCAGATTATGCCGTCATGGCAGAAGGAACCGCCGTGCAACTCCTCATTGGTTAACATTGATGTCTATGGCATACAGGGACAAATGACGATTACCGCCAGCGGTGATGGTGCAGGCCACTGCGGCCGTTACCGCCATTTTCTACAGTGTATCTCACTTGACTCCTGACTCTCCAGCCATCAAGACCTCCACTGAGTGTGCTGCTATGTCGTGTTCCTGGGTGCCACGATGGAGCGTGTTGCAGGGGATAGGGCCCCAGCACTCACAATGGAGGAACTGGAGAAATTTATGGATGAGGTCCTACCCCTGTACACAAAGCTGTATGGGGCTCCAGAACAGCAGGAAGGTGGCATTATGGTAATTTTTGTTGCTACATGGGTATGTAAGTGTGCTGCTATGTGTATGCAGGATGTTCCAGGGGAGCGTGTACCTATGGATATGACTGCTAGGGATGTTGTTGAAGTGTGAAGTTGTGTACGATGCTGCTTTGTGTACTGTTAGTAAGCCTATGAATGTCATAGATTGTTGTGTGTACATTAATGTGCCTTTCCTTCTGTGTCTCCCATGCAGGTCAGCGCCCATCAAAAGAAGGGTTTGTGGGAAGCCATCGCCAAGTAAATGCGGACCCTGGGGCCCATGTCCAGCGGAGCACCCACTGCAGGAAGCGGTGGGAGGACCTGAGACTCTGGGCCCGCAAGACCGGAGAGGCCCAGTTGGGGACGGCCTCTTAACGAGGAAGGGATGCCCGTCGGACCCTGACTCCTGCATACTGGCAGTGGCCTACCCAGAGTTGGATGGGCACTTGAGGGCAACACAACAGCCACAAGGGGGTGAGTTACAGAGTACATTTCCTGTACTGTTTGCTGTAGACTGGAAAGAGTGTGTTAGCCATGGGATGAAGGATGTCTCGTGTCGCTGTGACAGTTAATGCAGATAGGATACAGTTGTGCTGTGAAAATAAGTAGCTGTGGTAGGTGAGTATCTGTGCAAAAGGTTGCCATGGCATATGTACAGTGCCAAATTTTAGGATATGACATGGACATACAGGAGCCTAGGTTGGCTCCAATACATATCTATTCATGTCCATTATGGGTGACACAGGTAGGTATGACAATGTACAACGGTCACTCATGGACTGACTTCTCACAGTAATGTTCCTTTATACAAGAGCCATGACAGTGCAGTGTAGTACCTGAGCGTTATTGTAGAGGTTTCATGATTTTGTATGCACATCAGAGTGTATGCATATTGGGTGTGGAGAAATGTCTATTGACATTGTAGAAAGTGCATTCAGGAATGTTCTAAGAGTCATGTTGTTGAAATGTACAAATGTGCAACGGGATTGATATTGACCCTATGCTCCCATTTTTTTCACCCTCTTCCCTCCTTTTTTTTTAATATCCTGTCCTTGTGTGTATTAGCATCAACAGAGGAAGGAGTAGGGGCACCGGTGAGTGGGGAGGCTGCAGCCCACGGGACCCAGGAGGCAGAGACCAGTGAAGCCGAGGGGACCAGTGGGTTGGAAGGCGAGGAGAGCACCACTGGGGAGAAGCTCCCTGGAAGTGGCAGGACCTTCTGGGACCATCCCAGCACCATCCTCGTGCACCACCCCCCTTACCAGCGCTGCCCTCCCAGTAGCTCCCCACCCAATTGCCTGTGCCCACTCACCCAGGAGGATGGGCGTCTCCTTCACTGCAGGCACCTCTGCCCCTGCCTCAGTCAGCCCTGCTGACCTCAATGGTGAGGCTATTTACCTCCTGAGGCAGTCAACCATCGTGAATGCCATCCAGGGCCTGGCATCCCAGATGCAGCAGAGTAATGCCTACCTGGAGGGCATTCACGGTGCCTTATCTGGCCTACAGAGATCATTTCAGGCTCTGGCCTCTTCATTGGCGGCAGCCAGTGTCCCTAGTACTTCTGTCCTCCCTCCGGCTACCTGTGCCCCATCCCAAAGCCAAGCCACACATACAGACATGCACTCGCCCAAAGCAACAAGGTACGCAAAGTCAAACACAGGCAGCACAAACCACATCACAAGCATGCACACACTCAACACACATTGCAGACACACCATCAGCCACTACCTCCACTGTCTCCCCTGGCACCCCCTCTCTTACAGTCACATCACCACTCACACCTGCAAGCACTGCATCCTCACTCCCTGTTCCTGTCCCCACTTCTGTGTTGCCCTCAGTCACCACAACAGCGGACACTCATAAATGCACCCCATGCATCACATCCACACTCACCACAACGCCCATCACTGACACATGCAGCACACCCACCTTACATGCAGGCACCACCCCAACATACATCCACATGACCTGTCTGTCCTCTCCCAGCCTCTAATACCTCCTCCTCCCAAAATACATAAACACCCGCACTCAGACACTCAACATTCCTTCACCTCACACATATACTCTGCATACATCTGCACCCATATCCAGCACATCCTATAATCACTCCCTCTACCTCCACTCCCAAACCAGTTTCCTAATCCATCCCCCTTTTCCTTGTCCGCCTTGACCTGTTCCCTGAGCCTGTCCCATTCCATGTTGCTCCTCGCCAACATGGTTCCCTCCCCAGGCCAAGCCACTCAACCTCCAAGTCCTCCCATGACCCCCCTTCTACCTCTGGTGCCCTCCACCCACAAAAAAAGCCTTCCCTGTCCCGAAAAATACACCTGCCCAAAAACATGGCTCCAAAGCCCCTGTTCCTCCGTCCAGAGGAAAGGTGAAACCCCAAATACCTTCCCAGACCAAAGCCAAAAGACCCCTCCCTCCCAAGCCAAAGCTCAAGGACCACCCTCCCAAACCCCCACCGCCAGACCTTTGAGGTGCCTGCCGGCCCCATTGATGCCCCTACCTTATGGAGGTCATTAGGCTGTCAGAGGCAAGCTGGGGCCTTTTCCAGGCGCAGTTATGCCTACTGGACATTGGTGCTTTTTCTTGCACCTTTCCATTGCATTTGTTGAAATGTATTTACACAACAGGATTCCTGTTGATTTACTTACCATACATTTGTTGAGTCTTTTTGATTACTGGTAGGTTTCCATCCATCCATCATGTGCTGTACAATGTGCATTTCTAGGCATTTTTACATTCAGGTTCACTGTTCTTTCTTGTATTTGTGCATTGTCTGTTGTGTTGTGTGTTTGTATCGGTTTGTGTGTCTCTGCTTGGTAGTGATATTGGTGTAGTTGTGTAGTTTTGATCTGGGTTGTGTGTATGTGACGTGTGTGTTTGGCCTGGCTGTGTTTTGTGTGTGTGTGTCTCGGTATGGGTGTTGTGTAGCTTATGTGAACATGTGTGCGCGTTGGAGTCCATGCATGGTGTGTATGTTGTGTGTGGGTGTGTAACTCTCTCCTTCCCCCCCTTGTGTGCTCTGCAGGTATACTCACCGATGGCGTCGGCTGTCATAGAAGAGGAAGGCGCGGAAGAGCGCTGGAAAGATTTCAAAGTGGCATTCCATGGCTTCCGAGGAGTCGTCTGTGTCCCTGGAGGTGAGTGGGTCCTTTTCTGCTTGCTGTTCACGCCAGGAAATCGTGCCGATCTGCAGTGTCGTAATAGGGTGGGCGGTGCAATGCCTACTACCAGCCTGGGGATGGCAACCGCCATCAGCAGCGGCCTGGCCGCACTGGCGGTGCTGTCGGCAAACTAGCTTTGTTTCAGTGGGTTGACCACCCTGGTCGTAATATGACCGTCTGTACCGCCGGACTGGCGGCGGTCCGACCACCATCGTCGGCGTGGCGGGACCATTACCGCAAGTGTGATAATGAGGGCCATTCTCTCCCCAGTGCCTATAAAAACAACGAATGTGATGTAATGTAACCTTGCTCACCTAAACCTCTCCAATACCTTCGGATCAAGCGCGCACGATACAAAAACTGCCAAAAAATCCACAAAATATTAAAAACAAAGTGTTAAAAAAAGGAAAGACAGATTTGTAGAAGGTGAAACCAGAAAACCTTGATAAATCGAAGCTTTCTCTCAAACTGTGTGATCCTAGGCACCTATTTTACTTTACCACAACTCCTTTTCCTTCATTATCACGTGTGAAAGCACTTTCAAATATGTGAGTTCAGAATACCAATTATACAGAAACCTATTGTGTTTAATTTAATAGGTTATAAGGTTGATGTATAATAATCCGGGTCATGTACAGGGCTTACAGAACAAATGTCCTGCCTTCTATTTCACTAATGGAATGTTTAAAAACTATCACTTTTAATAAGTAAAAAGTGCCATAATGTGACGTATTGATGTTGAACAAATACACTATATTGAATTTTGAAGAGATTTTATCATATGTTATGTGATGTTTGTTGTATGACTTACATAGCAAACATTTTCAGGGCATTTTCAGGGCTCGTGCACAGGCTCTTAGAGCCGAGTGAGACCTTTGGCTCGTTCTAGCTTGACTCTACCTGTTAATCTGTGGCTCACCCACTTCTATCTCTGCATCACCCCGACCTGCAACCCCTTCCTATGACAGGTCTCTAATACCCTACCCTCTGTAACCCTAAACCTGCACCCGTTTGTAAACGTCTCCCTTGCAGTGTCTATCACTAATGTCTCATCTCTCTGTCCCTCGCCCCCTCTCACTTTGCTCCTTGCATCTCGTCCTACGTGCCTCCTCCTCGCTGCGTGCCCACTCTCTATGCCTCGCTCTCTCTCCCCATCTGGGCTGAATGGCAAAACTTTTCAAACAATCCCCACCAGTGGTGGAAGTGGGCGGGGTCAGAGGGGTACGACATGCTCATACTTTTATGATTTATGAAACACCCGCTCTCTTACTTTTTGTAAAAAGAAAACCATCCTGGGGCGGTTAATTCCAACAGTTTAAATTCCTCAGCTGAAAAGTCATTCAGTGAGTCTCCTGTGATGTGAAACCAAAGCTGGGCAGACAGCTAAACCAGCCTTCCTGCCAGGGTGCCTGCTTGCCTGAAAGAAATGCAAATGTGTGCAGTGAGTTAATCTGCAAATGTAGATGATGCTTTCGAGCAGGCACTGGCTTTATATGGCCTAGTCACAGGAAGATTTGTGATGACAAACATACAGTGTCATTTGATCCACTGCCGTCCTTTGGGAGTGCAAAGAGTTAACAACTGGGCTGGCTGCTTTTAATTGTAATTGTATTTATATCGCGCTTACTACACCTGGAGGTGTTGAAGGGACAGCAATGTAAAAAAATTGCCTTAAGTACACTCTGGGTATTACTAAAATCTATATTTTGGAAGCAAAATTTTATATTACACATTTTGCACATTTTGTAGAAGTCTATCTCATACTGTGTGTAATGCAAGTTTACACTAATGAATTACATAGTCACATTGCTTTCTGCCACAGGCTGTGACCTCTTTGCACTAAAAATACATGTCACTTTTCTCCCCTGCACCAACCAAAACTTAATTCTTTGGCTCTCTGGTTACACACAGACCTCTGCAGTGCATTAACCAGTGGAGGTTTCGTAATGCACGACAGTGCATTTCCCAATGAGTAACAACTTTTTAAATTTCTATTTCATTTAAGCTGTGTGTTATTTTATATGTAGCTACATCATGGTAAAAGACCAAAAAAAAAGTACACAATACTTTATTTTTTTGAGCCACACCTTTGACCCCCCCCCCTGCATGCAGCATCACAGTCCCCATTCATTTTTGTAATGTACTTTGACCGCTGATCCCCACAAGCCTTTCCCTCCCAAGAGCTTTAGTCAGGTTCAGCTCCAAAGAACATTTAATAAAAATAGATTCGTGCACTTTCTAATGTATTGGCTAAAGCCCCCTTAAAAGCTAAAGGATTTGGATGTGGTTAGGAACAATATTTCTCAAAAGCAGAAAACTTCATATGTGTCCATGATGAAATGCAAGACAGGCATCAAGGAAGGAAGAGGCAGAGCCTGACTGATACACTGCTCCACACAGAGTAAATGCTGATGCACAATCTTATGCCCAGAGGACTACCGTCAGTTTTAAATCCTCTGCTAGGGTAAAATGACCATGTGCCAGTTATGAGTTCATAAAAGAAGTTGTGCTGCTATACATGCAGAATATATGAAGTGCCACTGTGAAGCGAAAATCCATACTGTGGACAGCCTCACTCCCATGCCAAGACCCCTATTTGTCTGACATGCACATCATGATCGAAAATCGAGCACATTCACTACCTCTGTGCAGCAATCCATCGCCTCTGTCTGCACTGCACTGCATTGCCTCTGTGCAACACTGCATTGTCTCTGTGCAACACTGCATTGTCTCTGTGCAACACTAAATTTCCTCAGTGTAGCACTGCATTCCCTCTGTGCAGCACTATGACACCTTTGTCTGTAGAGCACTACATTGCCTGTCTGTAGAGCACGACATTGCCTTTGTGCAGCACTGCATTGCCTAGGGTGTAGCACTACATTGCCTCTGTGCAGCACTGCATTGCCTCTGTGCAGCACTGTTGCTCTGCTGGAATAGGCATTGCCTAGGTATGTGCAGCACTGCATTGCCTAACTGCAGCACTGTTGCTCTGCTGAAATAGGCTTTGCCCAGGTATGTGCAGCACTGCATTGCCTCTGTGCAGCACTGCATTGCCTCAGTGCAGCACTGTTGCTCTGCTGGAATAAGCATTGCCCAGGTGCGTGCAGCAGTATCACTGCCGTGCCAGACACCAGCCTGGCTGAAAATGTGGCGCCCTCTTTCAGTGAAAGCATCACTGCCATAAACCAACCAACTGCAGCTCCACCCACTGCCTCGCCTCTTCCTGTCCTTCACTGTGGCCCTCATTGGCGCGGGCTGACCATTTCCGGTATGTCCAGTAACTCTTTTTACCACACATATTAGAATTGTGAGTTCTGGGGTTCTTATCGCACCCGGTACATGGGTGCAATGAAAACCTGGTCCCAGATAAATTATTGCTAGAAAAACTTGCAGATACTTACTTGGTAAAATGTCCATCACGAACCAGAACTTTCAGCGTCCTGCAGCGATAACTGCCTAAGCCCTCATGTTATTTTTTTATTTGAGACGTAAATTCATAACAGGTGCTATTATTGTGCACAGTAAATAACGTACCCCAGGGGATTTTTATTTACCAGGTGCAATAAATACCACACTTTATACCGGCCACGTCATAGGGCGGGGCATAGAGGGGCGCTAGCTACAAAAGGGTTACTCTTATACTAAGTGACTGCTGCTAAATATACCAGTGCTTAACTTCAGGCGGTGGTTGCAGGTGGGGCCCACCGCACTTATTTTTGGGGACCGGCACTTCTTTTCCTCATGAGACTTTGACCCAGAGCAAGAGAGTGAAAAATAAACAAGGGAGAAAGGAGGAAGAGAAAAAAGAAAAATGTAGCAAAGGAAGAAAGTAGGAACTGGCAAGAGTGAGATAATGTGGTGTGAGAATGTTGTGGTAATTAAGGAGACAATAGGTGGAATCAGGGCTACTACTGTGCTTAATTTGTGCTTGTTGTTTCCGGTGCTGAGCACCGGCACTTATTTTTTTAGGGCTGGTGCTTATCCTTCTGCCTCAAGCGTTTGCTGCGAGCAAAAGACACATATGGGAGGGACAGAGGAACAGAAAAACTAAAAAGCATCACAAAGGGAGAAAGCTGAAAGGTGCAAGAGTGAGCTGAAGGGGCAGGGAGTGGCTGTAAATGGATTGAAGAGGCCCTAGGTGGCTTCAGGATTACGCTGCCTCAGTATTCCGTGTTCGAACATTTAAATGCAGAAGCCGCGTGCTTAAGGGGAGGGCTTTGGGCACTAGCACGTTTTCATTTACAAATTAAGTGCTGGACTACTATCCTTGGATTCAGCATGTTGACATACAATAGCACTGGCCATGGACTTCTGAGCATAACTTTGGGCCACAGCACTTATTCTTTTACACACTAAGCACTGACCAGTGGGGGCACAGAAGTAAACCTGTGCCACCTTTGTCCTCTGAGGAGTTTCTTTTTTAACTTTTGCACGGAATCCGGATGGATATAATACAATTCTGTATTGGTGGATGCGAGTCCCGTCATGCAATTGTACATTTAAAAATAACAGTTTTACCACAGGAAAACCATTTTTTTTTCAAGAAACCCTTCCCCTACAAATCCACAAAGTTGGGAAGTGTTCTGTTCTTCTCTTCTCGCCCTCGAAGGGATGTGCTTTAACCCCTCACTGGTATCATTGTCCAACCATTTCTTTGGTGAGATAGGGTCAGAAAGGGATTTGTGAATACCCCAAACTGATACGAAAGCACAAAAACTCAGACACTTTCAAGAAAACCATACATTGATCTGCAAGTAGTTTACTGCTGTGTAATGTTGGACCAACATAGGATTAATTTATTTATTTGTGTAGAGGATGATAAATGGCCTGTGGCCAGTGTGGAGGAACCATGCAGGGTGCCATTTCTGAGGAAGAATGGAGGCAGGCATTGGCTACAGATGAGACTCTGCAATAACTTACACCATGCTTATCCCAGATCAAAGGGTAGACTGATTTGGGGAGGCCAGAATTGATTGTTGTGTTTATAATACCATATGGTCTGAGTTATCTGTCATAGATAGCATAGTCAGGAGGTGATATAGGTTGGTGGTGCCCATTGATGTGCGCTCTACATTATTTGAGTTGTTGCATGAAGGACACAGAGGATTGTGGACCATGAAAAGGAGGGAACATGTAGATTTCTGGTGGCAAGGAATGGACAGAAAATTGGAAGATTTGTAAGTGATTGTGTTGCATGCAGGTACACATCACATACAATCAATACAACACCCACTGTGTTGACAGAGTTTCCCACTAAAGCGTGGCAAGGGGTGAGTTTTGATATTTGTGGTCCATTTAATTGTGGAGGTCTGGAAGGGAAGCATGCTGTGGTGCTGGTTGACTATTTTCCCAAGTGACCAGAGGTGGCCTTCATGAAGAAAATTATAGCGTCTCATGTAATTATGTTCTGTGAGGAGGTCTTTAGGAGATTGAGTTATCCCAAATGGACATTGTCAGATAAGGGTATGCAGTTTGTGGCAGAGGCGTTTCAGCAGTTCTTGAATAAGAAGGGTATAAGACATTACATAACTGTGGTGTATCATCCCTGAGAAAATGGTCTAGTTGAGAGTATTAATCATGTGTTGAAGGAATATGTGCAGTTGATGGTAGTGAGTATTTCATTGCAGAAGAGTTACAGGAATATGCCACATTCTGCCACTGGAAAAACACATTTCTTTTTGCTGAAAGGCAAGGTTGCTTGTACAAAAAGGACACCTGCATGGATAAGGTGTGTCATCTGAGTGTGAACAAAGCCGAATTGAAGGAGAGGTTGAAAAGGTATCAGAAGTACTATGTGGAGTGGCACAATGACAAGTTGAGAAAAAAAACAGGAAGAGTTTAAAGAGAGTGATTTACTAAAGTTTATGTGATTTTGAATGGTGGGAGAGATTCTTCTAAGTGGTGGATTCCAAAATAAAAACACTAAAGTGCAGAGAAGTGCAACACAGCCTGGTTGGAAGATGGACGAAATGGAATGCGAGGAAGGTGATTAAGTATAATTCCTTGGAACGTCGGGTCTGGTCGGAGAATGATGCAACACTCTTTTGGGCCAACACGCAATAGAAAAAAGATGATGCCAAAGTCGCTATGGGAAGTGGGGGAATGCGAGTTAAGTGGATACCATGTAGATTCAATGACTACACATGTTCCTAGTAAACGTTATTTTGTATTGTATAGATTTCTCCTTCTGTGACAAACATGTTTTTACTCAATATGAGTATATTATTTATCTTACAGTTACCTAGTGTTGGTTGATTTGTTTGTTGAGTTGTTTAATATGTTTAAAATATACTGTTTGTTGAATTGTTTAATAAGTTTAAAATGTTTGGCAGGGTACATGTCATGTTTTAACTAGTAGTTATGTTGCCAATGCTTTCTATGGAGAGCTGGCTATTCCAGAATCTTGAGGAGGTGGGGCCGCCTGCCAGGGGTCGAATGGCTGCACTGAGTGATGCTCAATAAAGATCAACATATAACTACTTTTGAGTGATGTCCTCAAAATGTTCTCTTTTACTTTCAGTCCTCTACCTCTCTCATTCTATCCATCATGCTCTCTCTTTGTCTCTCTCAATCTGTTGGTCTCTATCGTCTCTCTCTTTCTTACTCTGTGTTAGTGTGTCCCTCTCACTCTGTCAGTCTCGCTTATTCTGTCTTTCTAGCGCTGTTCATCGCTCTGCCTTCCTGTCTCGCTCAGACTCTCTTTAGTACGTTTCCTCTCCGTATGTTCATCTCATTCTCTCTCACTCCTGCTGACCACCACTACTGCTCTATCTCTCACTCTGTCCATCGCACTCTCCCTGCGTCTCAGCCTGTCTGTAGGTCTCTGTCGCTCTCTGTCTTTCTTACTTTCTCCACTGTCCTCTGTCTCTCTTACTTTGTCCATCACTCTCTCTCGCAGTCTTCCCCACCTCCTTGTTTGTTATTCCGGCGTGTTCCAGTGGCGGCCTGTAATGTGGAGTAGTGGTGGGGTAGGCAGACACACACACACACACGTTCTTCTACATGTGCACATACATACAGCCGTCCACATACACACTCATTCACACCCACCGTTTACACAAACAGTGTTAAAAAAAAAATAACTTACCAGGCCATCTGTGATCTCGGGTGGCGGAAGGAATCCTTGGCATTTCTTGGAGGCTTCAGGAAAGAGAAAAAAGGAAGATCCTGAGATGCTGCCTCGCCCTCTCATTGGCTGACCTTGTCTTGGGTCAGCTAATAAGCAGAGGACCTTCCGTTTCTCCTCACCGAGGAAGATGGGGACAGTGCGACCCTACCACTCTGTGACGAGGAGTCACTGACATGGACATGGACATTTCATGGCTTAAAACTGAAGAGTCCAGGTCCAAATGTATCTGTGATGCACCCCTGTGTCCTAGGGGTGGACATCTCGGGGCTCTGCTGGGTTGAGGAGGTCATGCCCAAAGTGCTGGGAAATCTTCAGCCCAGCAGAGTTTGACTCAGTCAGCAAATCACCTGTGCATTTAGTATATGTAGAGCGCCTGACTGCCTGACCCAAACATGAAGGGTGTATGTCTGATTGACCTTTGCTCTTGATATGTTTGGTTTGGGGCCACTTCGCCATTTAGGACAGCTTGTGCCTGGCGGGTACATCTGCCTTGCCCTCTGCACCCCTGAGTATATCTCTAAGTGTCACCCCAGTGTCCTGAATATCTGGCTTTCGATCCGTGCACTCCGCCTGTTACACCCTCCTCCGTGCATGCACGAACTTGTTTGTTTTTCTAAGGCTCCCAGCTGTACATCCACCAAGAAATATGCACACACAGCAGCAGTGGAGCTTTCCAGTTTAGGTGCGCAAAAGTGGCAATTATCTGACAGAAATACATGCCCAGGTGGGAGTCGTAGCGAGGCGCACGTGCCAATTAGCTGCTCAGAAGACCAGGGGCGCGCAAAGCGCTGTAGTGTGGAGACGGGACGTAAGTCAAATTGTTTTTATACAGTGCGATTTACTTCCGGCGTTGTTTATTCTGCGGCTGCCAGAAGGAGCATTGTTTTACTGTCAGAATTGCAATTTTAGATCTGTGAATGTGTGCGCGTGTGCTGTCTCGTGTCAGGCACGGCACGTGCTGCGAGTCCATGGCATCCAGCTGTATCCGTGGGTATTCGTTCTCTAGGGGATATTTTTATTTAAGGAAATCTCAGCCCATGTCATCCCTGGTGTATCCGACATCAGCAGGACTGCCTGCACCAGGGATGGAAGGGACGCATCAGGGATGGAAGGGGCAGCTTCCACTGCTGTAGATTCATGAACGGTATAATTACAGTATCGCTTGTATAGAACTGGCGTTAGTCAAGTCCTTTTAATGTTACTAAAATTATAGAGAGGCATTCAGCAAGCCCTTTTCAGTCATTGGTTTGTTCTTATGTCATTCACATTTTTTCTTCCATCTGCAACAGCAAACAGCAATTGGACAATTGTTCTGCCCATTTCAGCCATTGGTTGACGTCACTGTGAGTGACAGGATTATTTCCCTTTCACAGGGAGCACCTCCACACAAAAAAGTAGTTTCCTTTAGTGACTGAATACTGCTATGGCAATGTGCGCTTACTGGGAGTGAAACAAAACAAAATGTTTGCATTTAGAGAATGGCGAGGGCCCAGCTGCATACCCA
Source organism: Pleurodeles waltl (assembly GCF_031143425.1). NCBI lineage: Eukaryota > Metazoa > Chordata > Amphibia > Caudata > Salamandridae > Pleurodeles > Pleurodeles waltl. The sequence goes on from NC_090448.1 coordinate 1,144,453,293, forward strand.
ACAGTACATTTTCGCATGACAAAGTAGGCACTCGCAGAACTAAAGGGCTGGTAGCCAATGCCACATCTATTGGTTTTGCCAATGTTTGTTTTGCTTGCTTGACTCATGTTGGGACAGGTATTGTGCTAACATTGAAAAAAGGATTTGTTATATTCCTGGATTCACTAGAAACCATGGCATCGCGTGTTGCTTTAAATAATTTGTGTTCAGTGCATGTCAGGGAGGGCCAGGTTTGTGTCACATATTTAAGATACCCACATGAAATATATTTGAATACAATATCATGTTATGTTCTAGTAGGGATTTGTATAGCGCCGTATTGCTATTAGTTTGGCCTCTCACTGCTGTTGAGATCAGCATCCCCTCACGTTCTGGTCTTGAGGATTTTGTCACAAATCAGAGACTGTTTTCCAATTCATATAAAACTGAATCATTTACATAGTTGGTGCTGATCCAAAAAATAAGGTATGACTGCAGCCTTCGTGGATCAAGGTTGCAGTAACCAGATGGCCTCACAAAGTGTGTTTGCCAGGCTCACCCATGAATATGCAAGTGAGCCCAATTCATATCGATTATATGTAAATTTGTCTCTTAAATATTCATTGTGGAACTTGTAGATTAGGGACTTAGGGCCAGATGTAGCAAAGAGTTTGCGACTCGCAAACGGCGAAAATCACCGTTTGCGAGTCGCAAATGCATCTTTGCTATGTAGAAATGCATTTTGCGAGTCGGCACCGACTCGCAAAATGCATTTCCGAGTCGCAAATAGGAAGGGGTGTTCCCTTCCTATTTGCGAGTCGCAATGATATGCAATTCCATTTGCGACCGCGAAAGCGGTCGCAAATGGACTCGCAGTTACCACCCACTTGAAGTGGATGGTAACCCAGTCGCAAACGGGAAGGGGTCCCCATGGGACCCCTTCCCCTTTGTGACTGGACCCAAAAATAATTTTTCAGAGCAGGCAGTGGTCCAATGGACCACTACCTGCCCTGAAAAATACCGAAACAAAAGGTTTCGGTTTATTTTTCAAAGTGCAGCTCGTTTTCCTTTAAGGAAAACAGGTTGCACTTTGAAAAAAAATAAAACTGCTTTATTTAAAAGCAGTCACGTAAATGGAGGTCTGCTGTTCCCAGCAGGCCTCCATCCCCGTGAGTGCCCTGAGTCGCTATGGGGTCGCAAATTGCGACCCACCTCATTAATATTAATGAGGTGGGTCTTTGCAACCCCATAGCGACTCGCAGAAGGTGTCTGAGACACCTTTCTGCATCCCAAATTGCGACTTGCAATTTGCGAGTCACAGGGACTCGCAAATTGCAAGTCGCAATTTGGGACTTTCCTACATCTGGCCCTATATTCAGACCACATAATTATCTGCGAGTATCCATGTTCTAGGGATTGTCACCATGCAGAGGTGGTCCAGAAGGATATTGGCATGATAGGTGGCATATGGGTTGGTAAGAGCAAGAGACGGGTGGATGGATGGAGAGACGGGGTCCTCCAAGCACCAGAAGTCTTCAGAAGTAGAAATAGATAGACTGTGACCATCTGGGCTGATGCCAGTGTGGTGGGTAGGACCCCAGGGGCTCTGGTGCAATCAAGCCAATGGTACCCCGTCCCTAAGATCAAATACCGAAATACAGACATAATTGGGGCGCAACTGCACCTGCTGCACTATTATTAGCCCCCTTGAACAGAATGATGTGAGGTATGGACAATCTTAAGTCAAAGACCCCAAATCCTGCCTCATCCCTTCCTGGTAGAGAAATGGCCAGCCTTTCCTTATTCTTGGCTTTGATTTTACGGCGCTGTTACTACAGGTATTTATAGCTCGTTCTCCCACGTGAAGCATTTACCCTAATCTAAGTTTTTTTTTTTTTTCCTTCTCGAGCTTTTAATCTTTTCGAACGGTGAGTGTGCAGAAATGTACATGTAATATTCTCATTCATTTGTAAAGTGTAAACATTTTCTTCTGCAAAAGGCTTAGGGCCTGATTTATACTTTTTTTGGGCTGCATTTGCGTAATTTTTTTATGCAAAAATGGCGCAAACTTACAAAATGCAATAATATTTTGTAGGTTTGCGCCACTTTTCACGTCAAAAAAATGATGCAAATGTGGTCCTTAAAATTTTTTATAAATCAGGGCATTATTGCCTAAAACACTCTCAAATACACTGTTCCTAGAAGTGCGTCTCACAGGTGGCTAAGGGGCATATTTAAGTGCCCTTGTGCCATTCCAACACCACATTAGCGTAATTTTTTTTACGCTAATGTGACGCTTGAAAGCCGAAAACACGCAACATATTTACAAAGTGGCGCAATGCATGCATTGCGCCACTTTCTAACCCTTTGTGCTGCATTATGCCTGCACCAAGCACAATGTATGCAAAAGGGGCGTTCCCCCATTAGGGGGGCCAAAAAAATGGCGCAAAGTTATCTAAGAGATGTCTTTGCCTCTTTTTTTGGCACCTTTAATGCCTGCGCACAGCAGGCATTAAAAGGAGGCTTCCATTGGTTATGATGGGCCTCTGGGTGCTTTGCAGGATTAGGATTAACATTTTTGACCTAATCCTGCAAAGCGCTGGACTTGCGTAAAGAATTCTGATGCTAGAACCCTAACTACCGCTATGGTGTGCTGTATTTTAAATATGGCGCACACATGGTGGCGTTAAGGGGGCGCTAAGGAACACAAGAAAAGTGACTCTGTACAGTGTGCACTGCCAGTTTTCTTAAATATGCCCCTGAGATTTAAAAAAAACAAAAATACACCTCAACAAAGATGTTGCTGCTGTGCAGGGAGGCTGTCAGAGATAACAATGCTATCAGCTGAGGGGGAGTTTGAATGCAATCAGTGGCCGAGCTACAGGAAGCCATTGATAAACAGTTCCGGTGTACCAGTAGTCGGTGGAATTCCTAATGTGTAATTAATGGAGTTCATTGTTGTGGTGGATTAAGAACACTGACCAGAGGCACAGCCATTTTCATGTTGGTAGAAAAATTCCAGGTCCTGCTCCCATCGCTTAAAATCCAGACTCAACCACAGCAGGTGGACAAACTAGCTCTCAGGAAGTGTCTGATCTCTGCAGGGGTCTCACCCAGCCTGATTTGCAGATGATCTGTGACGGTCTGTAAAGTCACAGTGAGACATAAAGATGGAATTAAATGTACCCAGACTAATTACCAGTGGCTTAGATCACTTGATGCATTCAGTCCATCACCTTTTGAGCAAACAAGCCCTTTTCGACCTGTTGCAAGTATTCTTTGAGCTTTTAACCACGCCCATCACTTTCACTTGTTCGTGGGCTTGCCTTAGAAAAATCCCTTGATGTCATTGGTAAATATTTTATGTTTGTCCCGTCTTGGAGGGGTTTTGTTACCGCGTTGCAGACTGAGCCTGTTACATGGATTATTGCATGATTTCCTATATTCTTCAGCACGGACAAACAATTTTTTTCTTTTGTCTCTCTCCTTCGTGCTCCATGACAGCCATGGCGTGAACAGTGCATAACGCAAACCCCATCGGTGATATTGAAGCGCTGGTCACATTGTCCACTCTGTTACCTAATCAGAGTAATTTATTTTGGCTCTCCCTTTCACGCTCCATAGCTTTCACAAAAACACTTGTAATTGATAAATGCTATATGTAAAAACAAAATCACAGAATTTCTCAAAGCTGCCCTCCCAACACAGCAGAAGAGCCAATACTACAATATTCACTGCACTCTAGAAGCTTACCCCATAATGCTTTGCAGGCCATTACTTTAAGAAAACATTTTTTGCTCATAACTCCATCTGTGGTGGACCTAGGACAATTGGACCACCTTCAAAACATTTCCACTAGGTTAGTGGGGACCCACAAATAATAACCCCTCCCACCATTCAATGTCTGTTTAAGCTCTCTCATGACTGGAAGATTTATTTTACAGCTGGGAGTGTTTTGTGGGGCTTGTTTGTAATATCCTAGGCCTGTTAGATCAGAAAATGTGTAAGGCCATATGCCCTCTAGGGGTAAATATATGGTTACACTGCATTACTTTCTGCCATTTTCTTTTCGTGTAGTTATGCCCTCTAGGGACTAACTATGGTCACATGACCAGGTTTCTTACAAATGCTATTTTCATTGTGGTGTCTTCTAGGTGCTGTTCTAAGCATTACTGTCAACATATCAATATAGTACAATATTCGCAGCACAGAAACTTGCCCCACAATGCTTTGCAAGGCATTACTTTTACAAAACATTTTTGCTCATAACTCAGCTTGTGGTGGTCCTAGGACAATTGGACCACCTTCAAAACATTCACAACAACATGCTCTGTCTGTCTACCTCATCTCTGAGTCCCCACACTGGTTTAGCGGGGATCCCAAAATAATAACCCCTCCCACCATCCAACATCTTTTTTACAACTCTCATGGTTGTAACTTTTGTTTTACTGCTGGGAGCAGTTTGTGTTTTAAACTGTTTGTGTTGTAACTTCATTGCAGTAGGTCTGCTAGCCCTAAAAAAATATAATGTGCTATGCCTCCTAGGGGTTAAATACAGGGTTACTGTTCATTGCTTTCTTACACTTTCTTTTCATGTGGTTATGCCATCTAGGGGCTAACTATACGGTTACATGACGATGTTTCTTACAAATGCGGAGCGTTACAGTCTAATACCAAAAGTTTATTTCTGATAAAGGTTTTTATTGGGTTTACATGATAACTGTATATGTTTTATTAATCTTTCTTTATTGTAGTTATAACCATGATTCAGGCCACCTTAACATCCTCATTACATTATGACTGTGTGAACACTCTTGATATGTTTGGGTGACCCTTCTAGTTTATTTCTCTCGTTACTCCTCCGTGGCTGTCTTGTGTCTTTTTTTGGAGAAGTGTGTTAGCTAGCCAGCAACTTTGATGGTGGGGTGGTGAAAGTGGTATTCTATTGCGTTAGCATGGCAGATTCAAATTAGGATGCTGAATGGCCACATTTTCATTTTTGGGTGTGGATAGAGGAAGAAGGTAAAGGGAAGTGCTTTAGTTATATGCAGGGTGACTGGAATTATGTGACAGGAAAAGACAAAATTATGAGGCAGGGTTGACCAATTTATGTGGCAAGAAGAGTCCAATTATGAATTTACGACACCAATAGCTCTAACTCAAGAAAATGCAAGACCCATTGCATTGTAAATGGTTGTTCTCAATGAGATACCCCATGTGGCATGGGTAGGGCCAGACTTGGGTCCTTTCACTCCTGTGCCAAAGGCAGTCAAGCTACACCTCACCAACGAGGCCCAATAAAGCCATATGAAGTTGTGCCTCACGCTCAATCCAGATAACGAGTGGTTATGCAAGTAGCTAAAAATCCCTTAGCAGACCCCACTGTCTTCAGTAACTAAACACTTACCCCATCCTTCTGTTTCCTCTAGACAATAATAAGTTCATTGGCTCCCCATTCAGAAGCGCATCTTTTTCAAAACCCTCTGCATTCAATATCATGATAGTCGCAATCAAGGCCACAGCTACCTAAGGCAAAAGTTCAATCTCTACCTTCCTGTCCGTTCACCCTGCTGTCCTTCCGCCTTTCTGCTCTTGGTTCCTCATATTCTACAGAGCTGCCCTGGCGGCCACACCTTCTCCTCCTTGGCACCAAAGCTCTGGACCGTCTGCCTTCTTCACCTCAGACTTACCCACTCCCGTCTTCATTTCAGAAAGAGGCTGAAAATCTAGCTCTTTGTTGTCTCAGTGGGCACTTAATCATGCTTTCTTTCTCAGCACCAGGATGTCCTGTTTTGGCTAACAGCTGCACTACACAAATCTCTTTTCATTCACTCTTGCATTCTTTAAGGTTGCAGATGAAGTTTCTAACACATTTATCTTACCCCTTGTATTTCCCATTCTCACTCTTTCCTCAGTGATCCTACCTCAGTTTTCACTGCTAAAATAGCAAACATTAGAGATCCCAGCTCTAAGGGAATCTTGATTGCTCAACGTTCCACTTCTCTGCACTTTATTCAGGAACCTTCAAGATCAGTTGGACATGCTTCTTGCAATTCAGGAATCCCTTGCACTCCTCTCCCTGTTTGCTCTCTATAATAAAAGACATTTCGCCCCAGTTTCAAGATATTCCTACCTTCTGATGCTACACCGCAGTCTTTCAAAATAGGCCCTTCTCTGGACACTGGCTGTCCTCTTATCAATTGCCCAGTCATCCTTCTACCTGCAGCCGCTGACACTTTGGAATCTCCAAGCACCCATGTGCTTTCCTACAGACATCCTGGGTGCTTCACCACGCCGAGCTGTTTTTCACCTTCTTTGAAGCAGTGAATGGTCATCCGCATCAGTACTCTTTTGGATGACCTTCCCCTGACCACAGATGTCAGAAACTCCAGAAAATAGGTATCAGCAGCGGACCACGGGTCACTCTCGGCCCATTGCCCTCCATCAGCTGCCCACAGCATAGCTCAGAAGCAGAGAGAGGCAACCACTGCCTACTGTGTCTGAGCTCTGTTGTATCGTACTGTATTGTATTGCAAAATGTATAAAGCGCTCACTACCCCTAAGTTGAGCACTGAAGCGCTTGCCTACATGAGTTGCCCGCTGCACCATGTAGGGCACTTGGTTGGAGGTTTGTTGTCTTTGCTTTGATGCTAGTGAGAGGTGTTTCCGTGTTGTGCGTGAGGACCACTGAGGTGCGGTTATCATGTTATGAGACGCATTGCTTAGCAGTGTGATGGATGAAGACGTGCGAAAGATAGGCGTGCAGTTTTTGGTTTTCAGTAAGCAGGCAGCTCTGAGCTGGTCTGCAGGTCCCTTCATGGCATTTCGTATGCTCAAACTCCACTTAGCGGGTCACTGCATGGGGTTACCCGTTCTGAGATATTTTGTTTAAGGGTATAGTCCTAAGCAGCCATAGGCTAAAGGGAGAAGGGGTGGAGAGATCTACTGGGATGGACTTTGTTGATGTCATCCCAAATCTGGCGGTCAGTGTGGAATGCCAAGAAGTGGCCGTTGTATGTTCCTAATTGGGACCTGCTGTGTAGGACCAAATTAGAGTCCTCTGTTGGCCAGCGGCGTGTGGCAGATCTCTTTAGTTGATCTGTGCCTATTCAATTGGTGATGGGTGTTTTTTTGCTCAGGTCTTGTATAGTACTGGGCGACTAGCTCATGTGGAGAAATTCTGAGTTAAATATATGCCCTTCAGACAGTGCAGTCGCATAAAAGCAGGGGTACAGTCATGCTCTGCACAAGTGCACCCCTTCATGATACAGCTTCAGATCTTGGCATCTGATGCTTGACTGAGCAACACACCCACCCCAAGTGTCCACTATTCACCGTCTCTGGTGATGGCCCTCGGTACTTTGCTGCACATAATCCTTCGCCCTGTTTCAGGGTCCTGGCAGCCGCCGGCATGTTGTGCTCAGTTGGCAGTGAATGGCCGCTGAGAACATACTCTACACCGAAGCTCAAATTATTCCTGAAAAACCCAATGAATTTTAAATGTAACTTCAGCAGTACCCATGGCTGATCAAGAGGCAGTGGCCTTTTTATAGCGTTATATTCCCGTTTTAAAAAATGCGAATTGCAACGCTAAGACTGAGGCTTGAACTAATAATATTCATTAACTTTTGTGCTGACATTCCACTTTAAAAAAAAAGAAATGTCATGTAATTATAATAAGATCTTCATTTCATGTTTCTAAATAACATCAGAATACAGACAAGCACTGAAAATGCCAGTAGATCTCGCTAGGCTGACCTGTTGGCTTCGCCAATAATTCTTGCCGATGATTTTCAGCATCGTGAAGAGGGAAGATGTCTTTTCCGATGCTGTGCAGCATCAGGGAGAAATGTTTTAAATAAATAAATAGAAGTCAGTGACAACGCCATGTCATTTTACTTACACGTACATGCGTGATGACGTATACACTCCTGCATCACGAGGCGTCTATGGAACGCTAAATTTATGATGCAGGCATCACTGTCTTTGATTTTATCAATTTACTGATCTAAGACAGTGGATTTTACATGGATGGGTGAATGAAAAAAATGTATAAAATGTCTTTTTTTTTTTTTTTGCATAATGCACAGTGGATTGTCCCGACAACAAATAGCAGCTGACGAGCCTTCTAAAAATAGGGGTGGAGGATAAAACAAGAAGTGAATACCAGAGGGATAACTTTATGGAGCTGGTGGGAAGGGAAGCAATGTGGTGTATTTAGCAGGGAGAGAGTTAATAAAACTAAAGGCAGGCAGGGGAGAGGGGAAACGAAGCACACAAGGATGGAAGCAACACATAATATGGTGGTTGAAGCACATGAGGGATCAGAGGTGAGGAGGGAAGGACACATGGGAGAGCACAACATGGAGCATGGTGGGTGGGGCTAGTGCAAGAGGGTGCAACAACAGCACATGAGTGAGACACCTGGAAAACACATGCACTTTCATAAGAGCTTAAGAAAAAACAAAAATAGTAGTTTCCTAAAAGTGAGCAGTGGAAGGAAAGAAGCCAGCCAATCAGATTGATAGTAAAGAGGCTAGGCTCTACTAGAGGGATAAACATATGATGAACAAGTAAACCCATGAAATAATAAGCATAATAATGAGAGTGGCACTAAAGACAACGAATGGTAAGCAGTGGGTGGGCTGTAAGTTCCGATATGTTCCTGGTAAGCCCACAATAGGTCTTTTGCGACCAGACAGCGTGCTTTGTTTGGTAGACTCCACCTAACCATCGTTGGCACAGCCAATAGCTTTCATCTACTCGAGGTATTGGTTTTGTAAAAAAAAATTGTTAGTGTGTAGAGCAGTGGTACTGCTGTGCAGCATGGCTAAAAGTAAAATAAAGAGTGATGTGATGTGCTCTGTATTGGCTTTATCAGTGCTTTTTTAATATTGCTGGCAGTAAGCAGGGCAGGATGTGCGGCCAGGAGGGGGGAGGCAACACAGGTGGTAGGTGGGGAGAAGGAGCACTATGACACAACCAACAATGTCAGCATCATATCTCTTTTTTTTTTGTTATGGGGAGGGGGGTGACAACACAGACAATGGAGGGAGGACAGATGGGTGGGAGAGGTAACACGGGCAATGGAAGGAGGGACAGAGTATAACCGCTATGACATGGTCAGTGGTGTCTGCGTCATAGTGCTTTTATTTTTGTTATGGATGGTTAGGACAAGGAAACATAGAACATGAGTGTGGTTGGGAGCCGGGCAACAAGAATAACGGGAGGAAGGGTTGGGGCAAGCCATCACGAAAAACAAGAGAGATTGGGGAAAAGCCAACGCAGGCAATGGGAGGGAGGCTGGTAGCAGACGGACAATGGAAGAGAGGATGGAGGCAAGTCAACATGGACACCAAGAGGGAGGGTGGGGACAATTCAATATGGACAACATGAAGAGGTAGGTGGGTGGGGTTTCAAGACATCATGGACAAGAGAGGAACACAGAGCGGGCAGAGGTATACAAGGGAGCCATCTGGAAAATAAGGACTCTGTTAGAGTGCTTAAGTGCAAAGAAAAAAGTGGAAAAATGAGCAGTGGAAGGACACAAGTAAGGCAGCGATGCTCTAGGGGAGGGACAAACACAAAAATAGGAAGGCAGCCTACAGAAGCTAACCAATAAGAACATGCAAATGAGAGTGGCAGTGAAGCCAACCAGTGGTAAACAATGGACTGCCCTAAGCCCACAGATAGAAAGCAAAAAGTCAAAGAGAGACCTCATGCGCTGTCTAAGCAAGACCGAAAAAGGACTTTCATTTGTCCATAGGACAAAGGATTATTTAATAAATAATTTTAACACTTTATTTCTATAGTTGTAATTCACGTAATCTGATGTTAGTGCAAATAACTACTACCTACTAACATATATTCCACTCACTAAACCATGTTCACACATGACAGACCTACACATGGGCAGAGCAGAAATGTTAGAGGTTTCATCCATCTTCATATATATTGCATTATAGTATCCATATTATAGTTACTTGTTTACAATATTGTAGTATCTATTATATAACTATTTGTTTTATTTCAGATAGTTTTGTATTATGGGCAGGTATAAAATGTTATTACACCGGCAAAATTAGACAACCTGTTATGTGAAAGTTTCTCAGGGTTGTGAAATTTCATTTATTTCTGTTTCCCTGGGCACTGGTTTATCTCTTTGGAGACATTTGTCTTTCCGAAACAGTCACCATGTCATCTTGTCTGGCCTTTACACATTTGGTATGTCCTCATGTTACATTTTCTTGTGAGATACCACAAAATGATGTTGCAAGTAATTTTACTGACATTTTGCAAATTATTGCAAAAGAGTATTTTGCAATTTTCTAGAGGTCTAGTATGTTTATTTCTGTGTTGTCCAGGGGTTACTTCAGAGCACTGCATTATGAACAAATCTTTCATAAATTAAGGAAAGAGGTTCAGATGGAACAGGTGTGGGCACTGGATGCATTAGAAAGCAAAGATGCTCAATGACTGATGCCAAAGGAGATCATAAATGCCTGTAGTGCTCCAGTACCAGGAACACAGAAGGCCATAAATGCCAGCACCACTCCACCACAAAGCACAAAGGAGGATCTAGGTACCACCACCACCACACCGTGGCCAAGGCCAAAGGAGGCAGTCGACTGCACCACCTCAAAGTGGGCTGTAGACGGCAGTACTCACTACTAGACACAAAAATATCTGCAGCACTCCACTAACAGCCACAAAGGTGACCATAGATACCAGCACACTCCACTACCTGGCACAAAGGAGGGCGTGGAGCAGGCACAGATGCCAGGACAACTCCAGTGCCAGTCACAAAAAGACCGTAAGTGCCAGTACCGCATGACTGCCAGGTACAAAGGAGGTGCAAATGCCAGCTCTGCTCCACTATCAGACACAAAGGTAGTGTAGATGCCCGACTGGTACAAAAGAGGCCTTACATGCCTACAGGGATCTACTATAATTTACAAAATAGGTGCAGATCATGCACCGCTCATTATACAGCGCAAACAAAGCACAGAGGCCATCACCACTCTTCGATAAGGCACAAAGTAGGTCAGGGAAACTCGCAGCACTCCAAGATGAAGCACAAAGGAAATACGGATGCTACTACCACTTCACTATCAGACACAAAGCAGCATGTGGATGTGAGCATCACTTCACTACCATGGAAAGGGGAAGCTATAGACGTAAGCACCACTGCACTACCAGAGATAAAGAAGGCCGTTGATGCCGCCACCTCTCCTCTACCCGACCCAAAAGATGCCACATTTGTGAGTGCCACTCCACTATCATGCACAAAGAAGGCACACCTTCCACTAACACTCCACTACAAAACACAGAGAGGAAATGGATGTCAGCACCACCCAACTACCAAAGACAAAAGAGCCCATAAATGCAAGGATCACTTCACCACTAGGCAGAAAGGAGGTGCAGCTACCAGCAGCACTTCAGCACTAGAGACAAACGAGTCTCGCTGACAAGGTCACTCCACTTCCAAATATGAAGAAGGACACAGATGTCAGCAACACTCCACTGCCAGAGACAAAGGACCCAATAGATGCAGGTACCTATTCACCAACAGACTCAAAGGAACCAGTACAAAGTAAAGACCACTTCACTATCATGCACAAAGAAGGTGCACATGCCAGCAACACTCCACTACCAAACACAAAGGAGCCATAGATGTAGGCACCACTTTACTACCAGCACCACTGCTTGAGAAATGCTGGAGTTAGACCACAATCAGATCTTGGCTATCACCTCTTCACAATTGAAAACCTGCTTGAAACAGGCCATATGGTCTTTACGTTTTCGAACAGATAAAGAAGGTTGCACAAGAAAGAGCATCTTTTTGAACTTGGCGGATTCCATTTTAGTTACAAAAGTGCAACCTTATATCACATGGAATCTATCACATGGGTTTAGGCGATTCTGGATTTTGCTCTGTCAGAGATTACTTCCATTGAATGTTCTTATGGAAACATGGTATGGCTCCGCAATTGAGTGTAACTTCTGTCAAGATGAAGTCCAAGATTTAAATCATGTGCTATTTGCCTGCCCCGTCCTCCTTCCTTTACGTCGTAAGTGGCTAAGACCCGTTTGTCTCCAGCTCTATATTCGGTCTGTACTGGAGTTTCTTCAGTCCTTGAGTGATCCTCCTAATCAACTGTTTTGTTTTAGAATTTTTCACTTTTTAAAGTGTTTGTTACGCTTATAATAAGTATGTGGAATTTAAAGATGCTGTATCTCATATGCTGAGTGTAATGTTTGTGGGGTGAGGGGTGACTCGGGATTTTGTAGTGTCAGGGATATGTCGTTTGTTTCGGAGTTCTCCCAATTTTTAGAGGACCTTTTTAATGAATTGCTCTGATTTAGAATTACTAACCTTTTTAAGTGTTTTTTAAATCTATATTAAGCATATGGATTTGAAATATGATGTACCTTATTTGTTGAATGTAATGTTTCCTGGGTGATTAATCCGCTTGTTTGTGTATGTATTTAATCTTTTTTCTCTTGACTTTTATGTGGACCTCGTGAAGAGTTCCCTATCATAAATAAATAAACTTGAACTTGCCAGCACCACTCTAATGCTAGGCGCAAAAGAGGCTCAGGTGACAGGACCACTCTACCACCAGCTACAAAGGAGCCCATATAAATATAAGCACCATTTCACATCCGGGCACAAAGAAGGTGCAGATGCCATCACTCCAATACTCACACAAACGACAGTCAGATGACAGCATCACTCCACAACTAGGCACAAAGGAAGTCATTTCCCATGGTTGTCTAACTGCTTCTGAGTTCTAGAGTGTCACAGGAATACAAAAATTGACTAGTAACTCCTCCCAAAAGCTCATAAACTTCAACAACTCCCACACTGAGAACCCCCCTTCCACTTATGGTGATAAACAGGTACAACTTCATTATAACACAGATCAGACCATGGGATTCTATAGACATTCAAACAACTCCACTACCAGGTGCACAAGTGGCCATTTTGCAGATAGGGGTACTCCCGGCCAAGTTCCAAAGGTTGCATGATCATGTGCAAAGATGCCAACATTCTAACTATGACTCAAATGGAGACTCCTACTTTGCGTATTAAGAAAAGAAAGTGATGTGGGCTAGTACCGGTACACTAAACACTTACCTTCCAGGGGTACCATGCCACCAGCTGCAGGGTACCCTTCAGGAGCCATGCATAGCCTACAGCAAGGGGGCACTTACACTGATACTGGTACAAGACATGACCAACTTGCCACCTATCCACAATCTTGATCATGTCAGTGCCTGCTCCAGCAACACAAATGTAAACATAAAAGGCAACTATGCCACCAACTAATACAAACCTGTTTCATAAAAGCTGGATTTCCCACCACATTACCCTTGATGTCCCTAATCTCATTACAGATACCAATATTGATTCTCTATTTATCACAGAAGTATAGTTCATGGGCACCTCGCCAGCATTTGAGTATATAGTACTCCTTTATTGTTTACATGTTTGCCCATATCACCAGATGTTGGATGAAAGGGAGGGATGCTGTGATGTACAAACAAAGTCACCTTAACCTGCAAGCCACCACCCCTCGGCAGTGAATTCAGACTCATAGGATTTCTCATGCCACCATCTCCCAACACCTGCTGCAAAATGTTAACCTGCTTCTGCTCACATGCCCCAACACCACCACCATGCCCCTAAATCATCCCATTCCTTGAGCACTCTTCCACTCTGATCTCAGATTTCTTCCTTAATATCTACTACCCTAGTGATTGGCGATTTCAATTTAAGGTTCAAAGATGAAACTTTCTCTCTTCCGAAGGATTCCTGGACAGATGTGACAATTTTAATCCTATCCAAGAGCCCTTCATGCATCAAATACCTCTGGCCTGACCTTCTCCTCTGACATAACTTATACACACCCCATTCTTACGATTCCATTACAAACTTCTTCCTTTCAGCAGCATGCCCCCACACCTCACTTCAAAGAATTTCAAAGCAAACCCACCACCCCATGGTAGACTGGCTTCAGTTTTCTTTCACAGGACCACCTCTCACCCCTTTGGCTCCATCACACTCACTAGAACACATGAGGTAGCTCAGTGCCTTCCCTCCACACCCCCAACCACTCTGACTTTAATCCCTTTGTCCCCTCTTGCTACACCCTCTCTGCCCAATCACCTTTGACTCATCATAATAGCCACTCCTCCCCACCTCTTCCACACAATGTAGTATCCTCCCTTTATGATAACATTCCACCAGGATTTCCCTGCTCCCCTTACACATACTTGTTCCATCTCTCTACTCAACCTCAGACCACTCACTTGCAACTCTCAACAGCCACAACCTCTACCCACCCCATATTATTGCATGAAGCATCCCCCCACTCCATCCATCCTGGTCCATTTTACCCCTTACACACTACCAGCACCCTCACCTACAACCACCCTCACTACGCCCTTCCGCCCTGATCCGATTCTGTCCCACACCACCTTGCCTTCCTCTCCTCCTCGATCTACCGAGCAAATAGAACTCTCCACTCCCTCTGACTGACTTCCCGGGCCGTCAGTCCCTCCGCCCTTCCCACCAGATCCGACTCCCTTCCACCATTCTCACTCCACGTCACCTAAACCCCAACTCACACACACACCCCAGACAACCCTACCCCACCCAATGTAGCCTATTCTCACCCCCACACCACCAACGCCCCACCTCACACACAACCCATGCACCGTTAAACCACCCCAAGTACCCCATTCCATGCTTCTTCGCAACACCACATTGACAGCTCATACACAATGCAGCACAACAGTACAACTAACAAATTATCATCTCACCTATTCACGCTATAAAATCCACTTATAATACCCATCCTCCAAGGACAACAACATTGAATGACAATCACATTGCAGCACACTCCTTTTCTCTGCTGATCATAGAAAACAAACTTGATAGCCTCACCTCGACACTCTCCCAACTTGATATATCCCACCTGACTTCTACACTATTTACTCCACTTGACTCTTTACTCCTCCGACTAAAGGCACATTACTCCAGATACTCAATACTAAGAAGCAGTCATCTCCTTCAACCCAAAAGATGTACCCGTTCCTCTTCCAAGCCAATATTTCAAACCTTCTTGCAACTTACAACACTCCGACATTGCCACCCCACACCTCCCCCACAACCTGTCATTACCCCAGACAACTCAAACCTACACAAATTCCAATTATTTGCCTGACTCAATCCGAACACCAGTCTCTCCCAAAGGGGACACTGGCCAACAAAAATATCCTCCCTATTGTAAGTAAAACCCAGGACACGCCATCCACCAAATTATCCACTTCAGCTGTATGCTGCATACTTCACAATTGCAGATCAGGAATGGAAATCAAGCTTGAAAATTCTGATACCATAAGGTGCTATACCCTAGACCTACTGCTTCTCACAAAGACCTGGTTCAATGACACATCCCACACTATATTTGATCTTTTTCTACCTCCAAACTACTCCATCATCAGAAATAACAGAGTCAGTGGAGTCGGAGGTTTGGACCTCATCTTCAGGGATGCCCTACAATGCAAGGAGCTTCCGAAGGGCCCTTTTTCCACACTCCTATGCCTAACCCTTGAACTATGTGTGCAACACAACTCCTCTTCCAGACTTCATGTCATTTGTCACCCACCAGGTAATAACTCACCCATTATTGCGGAATACATTGATCTCGCAAGTGATCAACCTGCACTAATCAACAAAGTGATCTTCGTCGGGACAATACAGAAGACACTGCAATCAACGGCTTGCCACGTTTCTCTCCTCAAACAATCTGATACAACACAAAACCAACACACAACAAAGGCTCCATACTTCAGCTAATAATTTACAAAAATGACCTGCTGTCTGTCGTTGAACTCATTCTGGTAGACTGGTCTGACCACTTTCCTATTTCTTTCTCATGACAACTTTCTGGCGTCATGACCAGGATTCAACCAATAGTAGAGACCTCTTGGTTTCGCTACATCAAGAACATAAACATTAGCACACTCATCAAATCTGCAGTGAAGGCAGTTCCCCCCAATTAGTCCTGACACCCGTGCCAATGAGTCCACTGCTTTGCAGCCTCTCTATCGTGCTTGACAGAGAAGCCCCACTCCAGAGCAAAAAGAAAAGACATCATCTGCTCCTTGGTTCAGTAAGGCCTTATACAAGGAAAAAACACATAGAGCTCTCTAGATAAGAAATTAAAACAGACATCTTCCACCACTAATCTGGCAGCCTCCACATACAAGATCGCTTTACCAAAAGCAATATATTACCCACAATATTCTGACACATAACCAACAATGTTTTGTCACATTTGTTTGTTCTGATGTTTGTTATGAAGAATTTATTGGGTGACCATCTATAAAAATGGTTTTATGAAGTGCTTTTACCCCATCAGGGTTCTTAAGTGGCAGATTCGGAGTTTGGCCAACAGAGTGCTGTAAACAAGGATTAACAACGGAGCCTGATTATATAGAAAAAACCCACAGCAGTAATGCTGTCAGGGGTCTGGCTTAAAAATACACATCTGTACTCACTCCAGTTCGTGGTAATCTACAATCCACTGAGCTCAACCTTCTAGCCATCCCCAATGCCCCCATGCGGCATCAAAGGGCAGGTCCTTCCATCGTGGGGGAGCAGTATAGCAGAACTCCCTGCACCCGACATCTGTGCTAAACTCGCTCTACAAGAATTCTAAATAAACCTGGAAAACCCAAGACAGGAGAGGGACTGCCCTTCACCTCTCCTCCACTCTGCTGCATATATATAAATATACATTGTATTAGTTAGATTCATGTTCTACCACTAGTTCGCTCAACTGCTTCCATAATTGGCACAGTATATCTAGGGTCACTGAAATTATGCGATTGTGCTACTGCGGGGATTTGTGCATAAATATAAATTTTCTGCATTTGCCACATAATCCATCATCTGAACGCTTCAAAAGTTACTAAAAAATGAGGTGACACGTGTTGTGGAAGGCCCGTTGCAAAGCAGGACCGGTCACCTTTCTGTTGCTTATAGCTACTTTTGAATGTTAAACTGGTACTAAAGGCATGCAACCAATGACCATACAGCGTTAAGTTTAAAAATGACAAAATAATGAAGTTATACTATTACAAAATCTGCAGGATTATGCTGCATAATTTGACTTTTCTAGCTGCATAATTTACTCAACCCTGCCGCATAATTTGGCCCTCACCTGTCACATCATTCCAGTGACCCTCAATATATCCGTACAATAGTTGCAGTGTGTTGAAACAATGTTAACTGTGTCATCATTGCTGGTAGTGATGTCATCACTGCACTACAAGGTTTCTGTTTCAAATGATACTACTGCTTAGGGTAATTACTCCCTACGATGGAGGAAGTAGCAGCAGGAGCTTACCGATGTTGATAGGTGCTCTGCAACCTTATTACAGCACTCCGCAGCCTTTCGAGTATGTATTGAGTTATGCACGTACCAGATGTACACGTACATACATTATTAGAACACTGGAATCTTGAGAGCTCCATTCAAGACAATGGAGTGGATCGGGGCAAATAATGACTGTTATAGACCCTTTGCTCCAACATTCCAATGTTTGCCTTTATGTTTGTCCCTGTTTAAGTTGGAATATTCTACCCCCAGTGAGTGAAATATCCTAATACCCTTACAGCCCTGCTGCCTGGGCTACACTGGTTGCTAAAGGTCTCACCCATGTTTAGGCCCTGTGAATAGGGCCTATAACTCGGTCATTAACTGGTTATAGTGCCCGGCAGCAGGCTGTCATGGTAGAGCAATACTTCCATGTTATAGGAGAGATAGTGTCAGCTTTATGGCTTTTTGCAAACTACAAACACAGGATGGCCAGCCCTTATATTCTGCATATTTTAATATCAATAGCACTGTCTGAATCACAGGCTTCACTGCATCTAGTCAAGGGGTGTCTCGACTGAGAAAACCTATTTAAGAATGTGTCCAGTCTGAACTTTCTCATTTCATAACATATTCATGTCATGCACCAATAATTCCCCTGCAATCAACCTATAATGACATCCTTTCCAGGCCCATCAGTCTGCCTCCCGGGAGATCAGCGTTTTTTGACTAGCACAGATATTTTTGCTTTCTCGGTGCCTGCGTGACTGTCCAAATCAGAGTCCAGAATCGCCCTTCATTTCCTCTGTATCCACAGCTCCTAAGCCCGTCCTGGAGACTGATGGATCCTGATTATTCAGTTATTAGAATGGGGGTCTGTTCTCTGGGGACCAGAGAGCAACCATCCATATTCTGTATCTGCTATGGTCTCATAAAGGCACCAGGGGGTCGGAGACGGCATTGTGTGAGGGCAGGCACAGTCCTTTCAGGTGTGAGTGTCCACTCCTCCCCTCCCCTCCAGCACAGATGGCTAATCAAGATATGCAGGCTACAACCCCAGCCCCCTTTGTGTCACTGTTTAGAGGAGAGGTGTGAACAGCCCAACTGTCAAACTGACCCAGACGGGGAATCCACAAACAGGCAGAGTCACAGAAATGATATAAGCAAGAAAATGCTCACTTTCCAAAAGTGGCATTTTCAAATGCACAATCTTAAAATCAACTTTACTAAAAGATGTATTTTTAAATTGTGAGCTCAGAGGCCCCAAACTCCACATGTCCATCCGCTCCCAAAGGGAATCTGCACTTCAATCAGATTTAAAGGTAGCCCCCATGTTAACCTATGAGAAAGACAGGCCCTGCAACAGTGAAAAACGAATTTAGCAATATTTCACTGTCAGGACATATAAAACACATTACTATATGTCCTACCTTAACCATACACTGCACCTTGCCCTTGGGGCTACCTAGGGCCTACCTTAGGGGTGCCTTACATGTAAGAAAAGGGAAGGTTTAGGCCTGGCAAGTGGGTACACTTGCCAAGTCGAAGTTACAGTCAAAACTGCATACACAGACACTGCCGTGGCAGGTCTGAGACATGTTTAGATGGCTACTTATGTGGGTGGCACAACCAGTGCTGCAGGCCCACTAGTAGCATTTGATTTACAGGCCCTGGGCACCTCTAGTGCACTTTACTAGGGACTTACCAGGAAATCAAATATGCCAGTTATGGATAAACCAATCCACAGTACAATTTATATGGGGAGCACTTGCACTTTAGCACTGATTAGCAGTGGTAAAGTGCGCAGAGACAATAAACCAGCAAAAACAGAGTCCAAAACCAGGAGGTCAGAAGGCAAAAAGACAGGTAGCAGTGGTAAAGTGCGCAGAGACAATAAACCAGCAAAAACAGAGTCCAAAACCAGGAGGTCAGAAGGCAAAAAGACAGGGGAGACACGCCAAAAAGCTGTCTGGTCTAACAGTTGTTCACAGAGCTTTCAAGTGAGATCGGGGGGGGTGGGTGGGGTGGGGGGGGGGGGGAATCCCCTGGAGGATAATTTGCTTAGCGGCTCCCCCAGTATGAGCAAGGTGTCAGCCTGGTATTAGGAAATCCTGGAACTAGTTGATGGTGAATTTAAACTGCCAGAATATCTGTGGGGAGACAATATGCCTCGGGAACAGATACAAGTGTGGTGGCAAGAACCAATGAATACCTTGTTTGATGCCAACCGCATTAAGGAAAAATCATCTTTACTCAATCCATAGAGCGTATATCTCCCCGGCAAAGCTCACCAAAATAAAGAAAGAGGGAGCGTTAAATTGTGCTAAATGTGGAGGGCAGATTTCAACAGACATTCACATGTTTATGGTGTGCCCAGAAATTGATTCCGTTTGGACAGAAGTATGCGAAACACTCTCGAAGGTATTGGGGCGGGAGGACTTGGTAAGTCTCCCCCTCATTATTTTTGGGCAACCGCAAACTCTTGAAGGGTGGAGCAGAGAAAAGAGGAACCTGCTGTTCTGTTCTCTCCTTTTGGAAAGAAGAGAAATTTGTTTAAAATAGTTGGCTGTGCCCACTTATGTATAGGAATTGGCTCAATGCTCTCTTTTATATGGCAAAAACAGACAAAGCTGGGGGTCTCTAAGCATAAAAAGGAGAAGTTATGGGCCCCCCTGCTGGAGTTGGGGGGGGGTGATGGGCAAACCAGAAAATCCAGAGGGCCAGGCGAGGATTTGTGGGGGGGGGGATGAAGATGAAGTCCAATGATTCAACTCCTGTTCTTTTTTTTCGCTCTTCAGCCATGCTGGCCGCCTCTAGAGAAGGCTGAGAGAATGAGATCCGGTCTGCCTCACATAGGTCATTTCCACATACCAGAGCGCAAGAAGGTTGCAGTATGGAGTTATGACTTAGAGCCTGGGGTGCATGAGGACAAAATATATATCTATATATATGATTTAATTTTCTAAGCATTTGTGAACCCAGGATCAGGCTTTTTGGACCCCTAGGGTGCCCGGACCACAGGTTAAGAACCACTGGTGTATCACATTGCAATACAGAACGGCTCGCAAAGGAAAGATGCACTTTGTTGATACTTTTCAGGTCTGCATTTGAAATTGAGTGATGTGGCTCTGGATTGGCAGTGAGCCACCAAGTGTGCACAGTGAACAAGCAAAATGGAGTCCTGGCTGAACCTCCCATAATAGAGAGAAATAGAGTCTCCAATCCTAAGTTCACAGTAGAAAAGGCCTACATAGTGAGGTTATCTGCCAAGGTCTTTTGATCTGCATGGAGTCTGCAGTAAACAAGACTGTAGTTCATGTCCTGGTTTGGGAATGTCTAGGCTGTATCAAAGCATGCTCTCTGCTTTCACCTCTGACATCAGATCTATTTCCGGGCTTTTAAGGAGCTATGACCTCAAAGTTGCCCCTCACCCAGTATACCACAGGCCCCTAGCTTAACTTTGGAGAAGGAGTTTGGATTTTAGGAAAGTATGGAGTGGGTTCTGCTGAGAACAATTGTTAAATGAAACAACCATTTGTGAGTGAGGGACCTGACTCATACTATGGAATTTTACAATGGGGATCACCTAACACATTTTTAGGAACTTGTGACAAATCATATATTTAAAAGCAGTTCAGTTGAGTACCAGTGGTGAAAGCTGGAAGAAGTTAAATGTATTTTTATAAAGGACGAAATCGGGCATCTCCCGGAAGTAATATTTGGGAACATGAACTGGACATGGTGAATTTTGTGTCAGGAACGTAGGTCAAACCACGTCAGACTTTACATACAACTTGACAGTAATCTGGGGGTTCACTCACAAAGGATGCATGAAGCAACATGTGCTAAAAAGTGCAGATAATGGCATTACTTTTCTATCACCTATGGAGCATAAAAGAATTCATCTGTGAACTCACCACTGTGGGGTGAGCAGGGGAGAGAGTTCTTGGTATTAGGTAGCAGCTCGCCTGCTCCGGTTAAATGCAGTTCTGGAACTGTAGGAGGCTGGACTGGCTTGTAGTGAGTACCAAGGGGTACTTGCACCTTGCACCAGGCCCAGTTATCCCTTATTAGTGTATAGGGTGTCTAGCAGCTTAGGCTGATAGATAATGGTAGCTTAGCAGAGCAGCTTAGGCTGAACTAGGAGACGTGTGAAGCTACTACAGTACCACTTAGTGTCATATACACAATATCATAAGAAAACACAATATACAGTTATACTAAAAATAAAGGTACTTTATTTTTATGACAATATGCCAAAGTATCTTAGAGTGTACCCTCAGTGAGAGGATAGGAAATATACACAAGATATATGTACACAATACCAAAAATATGCAGTATAGTCTTAGAAAACAGTGCAAACAATGTATAGTTACAATAGGATGCAATGGGGACACATAGGGATAGGGGGAACACAAACCATATACTCCAAAAGTGGAATGTGAACCACGAATGGACCCCAAACCTATGTGACCTTGTAGAGGGTCGCTGGGACTATTAGAAAATAGTGAGAGTTAGAAAAATAACCCTCCCCAAGACCCTGAAAAGTGAGTGCAAACTGCACTAAAGTTCCCCTAAGGACAAAGAAGTCGTGTTAGAGGAATAATGCGGGAAAGACACAAACCAACAATGCAACAACGATGGATTTCCAATCTAGGGTACCTGTGGAACAAGGGGACCAAGTCCAAAAGTCACAAGCAAGTCGGAGATGGGCAGATGCCCAGGAAATGCCAGCTGCGGGTGAAAAGAAGCCTCTACTGGACAGAAGAAGCTGAGGTTTCTGCAGGAACGAAAAGGGCTAGAGACTTCCCCTTTGGTGGACGAATCCCTCTCGCCGTGGAGAGTTGTGCAGAAGTGTTTTCCCGCCAAAAGAACGCCAACAAGCCTTGCTAGCTGCAAATTGTGCGGTTAGCGTTTTTGGATGCTGCTGTGGCCCAGGAGGGACCAGGAGGTCGCAAATTGGACCAGGAGGTAGAGGGGACGTTGAGCAAGACAAGGAGCCCTCTTAGCAGCAGGTAGCACCCGGAAAAGTGCCAGAAACAGGCACTACAAGGATGCGTGAAACAGTGCTCACCCGAAGTCGCACAAAGAAGTCCCACGTCGCCGGAGAACAACTTAGGAGGTCGTGCAATGCAGGTTAGAGTGCCGTGGACCCAGGCTGGACTGTGCACAAAGGATTTCCGCCGGAAGTGCACGGAGGCCGGAGTAGCTGCAAAAGTCACGGTTCCCAGCAATGCAGTCTAGCGAGGTGAGGCAAGGACTTACCTCCACCAAACTTGGACTCAAGAGTCACTGGACTGTGGGGGTCACTTGGACAGAGTTGCTGGATTCGAGGGACCTCGCTCGTCGTGCTGAGAGGAGACCCAAGGGACTGGTAATGCAGCTTTTTGGTGCCTGCGGTTGCAGGGGGAAGATTCCGTCGACCCACGGGAGATTTCTTCGGAGCTTCTAGTGCAGAGAGGAGGCAGACTACCCCCACAGCATGCACCACCAGGAAAACAGTCGAGAAGGCGGCAGGATCAGCGTTACAGTGTTGCAGTAGTCGTCTTAGCTACTTTGTTGCAGTTTTGCAGGCTTCCAGCGCGGTCAGCAGTCGATTCCTTGGCAGAAGGTGAAGAGAGAGATGCAGAGGAACTCGGATGAGCTCTTGCATTCGTTATCTAAAGTTTCCCCAGAGACAGAGACCCTAAATAGCCAGAAAAGAGGGTTTGGCTACCTAGGAGAGAGGATAGGCTAGCAACACCTGAAGGAGCCTATCAGAAGGAGTCTCTGACGTCACCTGGTGGCACTGGCCACTCAGAGCAGTCCAGTGTGCCAGCAGCACCTCTGTTTCCAAGATGGCAGAGGTCTGGAGCACACTGGAGGAGCTCTGGACACCTCCCAGGGGAGGTGCAGGTCAGGGGAGTGGTCACTCCCCTTTCCTTTGTCCAGTTTCGCGCCAGAGCAGGGCTAAGGGGTCCCCTGAACCGGTGTAGACTGGCTTATGCAGAATTGGGCACATCTGTGCCCAAGAAAGCATTTCCAGAGGCTGGGGGAGGCTACTCCTCCCCTGCCTTCACACCATTTTCCAAAGGGAGAGGGTGTAACACCCTCTCTCAGAGGAAGTTCTTTGTTCTGCCATCCTGGGCCAGGCCTGGCTGGACCCCAGGAGGGCAGATGCCTGTCTGATGGGTTGGCAGCAGCAGCAGCTGCAGTGAAACCCCAGGAAAGGTAGTTTGGCAGTACCAGGGTCTGTGCTACAGACCACTGGGATCATGGGATTGTGCCAACTATGCCAGGATGGCATAGAGGGGGCAATTCCATGATCATAGACATGTTACATGGCCATATTCGGAGTTACCATTGTGAAGCTACATATAGGTAGTGACCTATATGTAGTGCACGCGTGTAATGGTGTCCCCGCACTCACAAAGTCCGGGGAATTGGCCCTGAACAATGTGGGGGCACCTTGGCTAGTGCCAGGGTGCCCTCACACTAAGTAACTTTGCACCTAACCTTTACCAGGTAAAGGTTAGACATTTGGTGACTTATAAGTTACTTAAGTGCAGTAGTAAATGGCTGTGAAATAACGTGGATGTTATTTCACTCAGGCTGCAGTGGCAGGCCTGTGTAAGAATTGTCAAAGCTCCCTATGGGTGGCAAAAGAAATGCTGCAGCCCAAAGGGATCTCCTGGAACCCCAATACCCTGGGTACCTCAGTACCATATACTAGGGAATTATAAGGGTGTTCCAGTAAGCCAATGTAAATTGGTAAAATTAGTCACTAGCCTGTTAGTGACAATTTGAAAGAAATGAGAGAGCATAACCACTGAGGTTCTGGTTAGCAGAGCCTCAGTGAGACAGTTAGGCACCACACAGGGAACACATACATATAGGCCACAAACTTATGAGCACTGGGGTCCTGAATAGCAGGGTCCCAGTGACACATAACAAACATACTGAAAACATAGGGTTTTCACTATGAGCACTGGGCCCTGGCTAGCAGGATCCCAGTGAGACAGTGAAAACACCCTGACATACACTCACCAACAGGCCAAAAGTGGGGGTAACAAGGCTAGAAAGAGGCTACTTTCTCACAGGAACCCATCATGTTGCCACCATTACAATAATCACTTTTGTGATGCGAACTAGGCATCAAATGTTAGTAAATCTGCCCCATAAATGTAGCACAATGACTGGGGCGTCATACTAATAACATTGTATTGCTACCCAGCGGAACACTTTTTAGCAACCTTAGAATAACAAAAGATTGATGGTAAAAACAATGAGGCTCTAAACCTACGCAATTCAATTTCCATGCCGCGCAATGATGCCAGCTCATAGCTCATTGTGCAATATTAGAAGGATTGTTACTTATGAACTCCACATAACAAAATGATCTCGGTGATAAATGCAACATAACCCACTGAGCTATAAACATAAAATACTAATCGATGATCTGCATGTCGCACATTGTACTTTGTAGCAGGAACATTTACCCTCTTTGCCTGTGGTTCCCAACCTGTGGTCTCAAGATCCCTGGGGGTCCACAAAGCCTCCTCAGGGGGTCCGTGACTGCATTGAAAATTAAATAATGTTAAGATTAATAAAGTGTATATCAATAAAGAGGCTAAATGTACAACTGAAAATTTTAAAACATGCTGTAAGTGTCAAGAAATTTGAAATTGGAGCCTAAAAATTGCATTAGTATTCTCTGATTGATTCATGGGAGCAGTGTAGGTGCATCGAACAAAATACAGTATGGATGATGTGTGGCTTCAATTAAATTTAGAAAAGCTCTAACCTTCCTATTAAAGATTTTATTTTTTTATTTATATTTGTTTGCAAGTTGAATAAAATGTGTTATCATTTGTGTATGTGTTTGATGAATGCCTGTTTCTGTATTTTTTGCGTATTGTTTTGCGGTTCAAATAATCAACTATGTTTGGGCTGGGGCCTCCCCAGGTTCCAGTAATGACTCAGTGGGGTGTGCAGGGGGGTCCATGGATTCCACTATTGATTCAGTGCGGGTTCCCGGGCTCCCGTAATTATAAAGTGGGGGGACCACAGAAGTCAAAAAGTTGGGAACCACAGCTCTATGGTACTATACAGTGAGTCAAAACTGTGACTAGACAGTGAAAAAGGCCACAAACACAAAGATCTCTACAGGTGCTCCTAGCTCGGTTCGTCTTGTGCAGAGGGTGTCCCTTTGACCTTGGCGCCCAGTGTGACGGCACATGTCGCACCACTCCACAGCCAAGACTGCCCACACCACTGATTTCGTAGCAAAGAAATTCATAATTGAGGTGCAGTGGGCCCCTCACACTCCTGGGACCCAGTGCCACTGTACCTGCTGCACTATTACTAGCTAAACCCCCGAGCGGTAAGCTAAAATCCTGCATCCCAGCCTCACTGCATCTGCGACATCATTCTGCCATCGCACCTGCTGTACTATGCAACGTTAAATGAGGGTGCCAGTGTTTTCATATTGTTTGCTTATGTCGCTCAAATCACCCAAAACAACTTAAAGCCACAATCATTGAACAGAAGGAGAAGTAGTGGAAATTTGAAGAAAGTTTGAGAAAATAATGTGAAGTAGCTTTTTTATTATAAATAAAGTTGGTTCATATTAACAAAAAAGAATCAAAACTGGAACAAAGTGAGAGCCAGCACATTGTTGTCATACATGTTGCTCATTCACACATTGCAATGTTTACCATACTCAGATTGGCATCTCAGGCCTGCTGACGGGTTTAGAACTGTTGCTTGGGGAAGGTGTGTTTCTGTAATGCAGGGAACATTTCTCAGTTTAACTTGAATACTTTGATATTTCAAGAGAGCTATTAGCAGGCCGTGGACCTTTCAGGTTTCAGCAGGCCAAAAAGCAGCAGATTGTCCAGCACTCATGGGCCCCCTGTGGCTGTGGCCCTGGTACACCACACTCCCAGAGCACCCCGCTTCCTTCCTTTGGCTTGTCCACCACAGCCAGGGCTGGATTGGAAACCAGAATCGGCCTTGACAAAGATGCTTCACACTGCAATAGGCCATTACTGGGATGAGGCCCTGGGGCACGGTTGGGTCATGGCAGTCCAGCTAAGCCCTCTCGCCAGTAGCCAAGCAGGGATCTGCCACAGTGACAAAATGCCGAGTCCAACCTTGACCACGGTTAGCACTGAAAAGTGAATTAATTTTTCCAAGAAACACATGCAAACATTGGTAGTATGTTTGACATTTCAGCATCCTCGTGCAAACCTCGATAAAGTAGCAGCCAGTGCTTTATTTGGTCTGGTGTCGTTAGGGACGCACCTTTTTTTAGACCGGGACTTGTTTTACATTATCTGACTTTGACCCAGAGCAAGAGAGAGAGAATGCAGCAAATGGAGGCAGAAAAAGATCTGTGACAGCAACAAGTGGATGCAGCACATATGGGAAGAACCTTCAAGATTAAGCGGTGCAGATTGGAAGTGTAGGGCAGAACAAGGAAGACACGCGGGGCAGGGTGAAGATCCATCAGCCGGGTGGGGTTTTCGGCAACAGCTCTGGAGCGTGGCTCCTAAGAACACATTGAAGCCCCTGCAGTGATGTTTTTTAAACTAATTAGGCACTGGCTGCAGACAAATGGTCAGTGGACGAGGGCAGTGGAACTGATGTAACCATGGCTATCATGGAATCTGACTTATAGTAAATGGCTTTGTCCCAAGCACATGGATGCCTGTGTCAACTGAAATACCCAATAATGCCCTATTGCCTACATCCTTTCACCTCCATGACTGGGGCCTACAATGGAACCATCACAATATAATCATGATGTCAGCTGTGCAAAGATCGACCTACATTACTGACCCTCAGAACCCCATCCTCGCTCAGAGCTAAAGCAGCAGTGGACCACAGGGTGAAGGGTTGAGATGTCCAAGGTTCACAATGGACTGTTCCATGAGGAGCCGCGTCTGTTTAGAGCGGCACAGTGGGAAAAAAAGATGGGTTTGAAGGCTACCCCGACCAATTGCCGGTGGGTAGACTATTTGCAAGCATTCTCCCCATCACCTTTTCGGTGTTTGGAAAGGGGGTGTATATGCTAGATTCACATAATTTGCTTTTGCGTCATTGCATGAAATGTTGGTAAAATTACCTGTAATTACTTGAAATGCAAATACCCCATTTCAAGGTGGATTGTAGCATGAAATAAACTGATGTGAGAGCTGTTTTCGTGCTGAAGAAATAGTGCAAACAAAAGCACCATAACGAAAAACAACCGTGTTCTGTTGTTCCTGTGCATTCATGTAGATGTTTTACCATGAATGGCGCATTCCCTGCAAATGTTTACCTTAAATTGTGCATAAGTGGTGTAATTGCATTATTTCGGGAATTTTAGGTAGCAAGCATAACCTGAAACTCCAGAAACTATGTGATTTATGCTGGTGCAATTTAAATGTATACCCAGGCCTAAAATATGATTGCTAGTAGTATGCCTGGGACACAGAGACTGGCTATTACTACCAAAGTTTGTGAATTCCAAAATGTTGTATTGCACCCATTCAAGGAGTACTTCTATGCATGTTGATTTAATACTGTTTTGGACAAGTTAAAACCTTAATGAAAGCAAGACAGTGAGAAAAAACAGCACAGACAGCAGACACAACTACCAAGCCAAGAATGCATTTGTTTGGGGGGTGTCACACCCCAACACCCCACCTGAAGCTTCACTCTTGTCCTCACCGAACCCACATTCTACATGCATGTTCTCAATGAGGTCTCAGGATATACTTACCACTTACCTCCCTCTTACCCAATAGACCACATTACCAAAAAAAGTTCCTAAATTGACTTCCTGATGTCCCCATATTCCAAAACAGATCATATGAGCTGCTGAACCGTATTGACTTTCCCTTTACTTTTTTTTCCAGTACTTGCCCCAACCATGTTTATCTCTTTTTGCAACTTTTTCAGTTTCTTTGTTATATTTCAGAAGCGTGCTAAGAAATGGAGCAGTTTCCGAAGAATCTGGCTGGTTTACACTTAAAGAGAAATTCTTTTCAATCGGAGTACCTGTGCCCTCATCACTCTCTGTAGAACCCTTCATCCTTGAAGGACCATCAGGGAGTGCCCAGGTTCTCATACTCCATGGGCACCTCCTTGGGTGGCCCTCTTTGGAGTGTCTGAGCTCCATCACCCTCCATAGCTTCTCCTCTAAAGTGGCCCTCCTTCCTTCCTAAGCTATCTCTTGCCTCTGTAACCGGCCAATGCTGGACCTTGAAAAGATTTAATCCGGCAACCCATAAAGTGGGGGGCACGGTGTGGCAGCAGGAAGATGGTAGAGTCATAGGGGACGGAGACATGAAAAACAGAGTCTGACAGGCAATTTATACATTTATTTCTTAAAAGAGCTGCTGTCAAGAAATTGACAACTAGGACAAATATGACCATAAATCGGTTCTTGCTTACTTAATTGGTCACAGAGAGGATGCATTTAAAAGTTCTTATGGGTTAAGGCATCTGCTGCAGAGATGTTTGTGTACTCAGCAAATTTCATGGGATACTAATTATGGTAAAATAACTCCAATGGTTCATGTACTTGCTGGGGAGATCTGTTTTGTCTAGTCACGGTTTTGACTCAAAGTAGTACAGAGAGCTAAGGTGTATTGTGCACAGCCCATCGCGTAACAAGCAGATCCCAGATTTTGTTTATGTAGTTAAGTGGGTTACTGCTTTTGACACAGAGATCCTTTTGCTATGCATGGCTCTGGAACGACTGGATTCCAAATCCAGCAATTCACTGCTATGACGTACCTGTAGTGGGTAACAGAACATGTTAAGCACTATTGCTATATCATAAAGGAATTTTAGGGTGCTCTGGTCACGGCTCTCTCAGAACACACAAAATGATGAAAGGAATGCTTGCACTAAGCCTAAACCAGTGGCAGTCTCTCAGGGTAGCATTTCAACCCATCGTTCGTTTGCCCACCATGCCACCACAGATTAGACCCAGTCAGATGCTCACCAGTTGTGGTCCTGTGCCCAATGAAACAGTCCAACGCGAATTGCCAAGTGAGGCGCTCTCTAAACCGGAACACAAGCCTTCCAATGCAGGATTTGCCGTGCTCAGGGCTCATCAACCAGGTACAGCATCGTTCCAGTGGCAGAGGAAATAAGGAGCCCACGTCTGGGCGTACCCGTAGCCACTTAGGGTATTGCATCAAACACACAAAAGGTGATGGGTGGATGCTTGCAATAAGTCTTACCACTGGCAATCACTTCAGGAAGCATTCCAACTCATTATTCTCTTGCCTTCTGTGCCAGCTCAGATTAGACCTAGCCATAAACATATCAGTCTTGGTACTGCTTTATTAGGAACAGTGTAGCCCGAACTCTCAAGCCAGGTTCTGCCGGAATCAGATCACAAGCAACCCAAGACAGGTTTTGCCCTGATTGGGGCTCATCAGTCAAGTGCAGCTAGGTTCAGTTGCACAGAGTGCAGGACCCACATCTGGACACAAACTTGGCCACTTAGGGCATTACATCAAACACACATGCAAATTGCAAGGCATGGGATTATAGCCATATTATTTCTCAACCTGTTGTTATTCTAGGGTTGCTAAAAAGGTATACTTTGGGTAGTAATAAAGTCTTAGTGCAGACAATCCAAACTACTGTGTTTTACGTTTTAAATCCTGACTTTGTGCTTCTCCTTCCCATGCACTCTTAACTTATAACACCAGACAACATGGACAACATACGAATCCTACACCTTGCAACCCTCATTGTCTTATGTAACTTATCCTGTACAATGATTTACACACTTGTAAAATGTATTGTTCATAAAGTATGAGTGTGATGTTCAGTGATTTGATACCCTAAATTGGGAAGAATAGTACTATAAAAGAATTAAATAGACTATTAAGTGCTACTTAAATCGCTATCTGTGTAATTACTTACACATCAATACATCGGACACTCTTACACTGCATGCATATATCTTACGTACGGTGGTTGAACAAAGTCATAAACCTGCCGCAAAATCATTGTTTCTCTTTAGTACTTGTGAAGTGATAACAAGCTGGGTGTTTTTGTTTCCCTACAGTACACTGGTATCTAGGTGATAGGCTCCAGGCAGCTCCCAACCGGGATGTAACAAAATGAGGGCTGATAGCCCTTTAAGTCAGTCCTTTGTTTTTCGGTCCGGCTGGAAGTGAAAATAAGAAATCTCCTTTATCTTATGCAGATGTTGCTCTAAACGGAAAGCAAGTAAAGTGATAGGCCAGTTGAATGTATCTTGGCGTCAGCAAATTACACCAGGACAAATTACATACTTCAGTGGGCCAGGCTGGATCCCAAATTCAGCTTAATCATAGCAGCCAGATCCTAGATCCTGTGGATCTCCCTCCCCATTTCCTCCACTGGTAGCACCCACTCATGAAGTGGCACTTATCAGAGTGCTTAAGCTCCCACCACCCTCTGTAGCCCCCTCCTGAAGAGGAGCTCTCTCAGGGTACCTGAGCTCCCGTCACCTTCCACAGCACCCTCCCTCCGAGTTGCCAAGTTCCATATACCCAGCCTCTAATTACCCTGCTCTCCCAAGATGACCCGAGCTTTCATTAACCTCTGTTACTCCCATCCCTTGGAATGGCCCTCCTCAGACCACATAAGCCCTAACCAACCTCTGTAACCCTTTCCCTTGCATTGCCCTGATGAAAGTACCCAAACTTCCATAAGCCTCCTGCGGTCCCTCCATGGAGTGGTGCTCCTCAAAGTATGTATGCCCTCTCTTGCCTGCTCAGCTTACACTCCCAGAGTGACCCATCCTCCTACATAGTCCTCTCCCTCAGAGTGGACCTGCTCAGGATACTTAAGCTTTCATTGGCCTGAGTTGCCCCCTCCTGTGGAGTGGCTGTCCTCAGAGTACCTGAGCTTTGCTTAACCTCTGTAGTCCCCATCCTCTGCGTGCCTGGCCTCAGATTAGCTAAGCTCTCACTAGCCACTCCCTCAGAGTAGCCCTCCTTGGGGTGCCTAAACTCCCAGCGGCCACTGAAACCCCACTGTTGGAGTAGTGCTTCTCGGAGTACCAGAGTTCCCATTGGCTTCTGTAGCCCCTCCCACCGAGTGCCCCTTTCAGAGTACCTGAGTTCCTATCACCCCCTGTAACGCCTCCTCCCCAGAGTGGCCCAACTCCGAGTTCCGAAGCTCACTTTCCCCTCAGTAGCCTGCTCCGTTCGAGTGGTCCTGCACGCAGCACCCAAGCTCTCATTTACCTCTATTGCACCCTCCCCCAAAGTGGCCCTCCTTAGAGTTCCTGAGTGTTCATTAACCTCTGTAGTCCCCTCCCTCAGAGTGACCGTCCTCTGAGTACCTAAGCTCTTCTTAGCCTCAGTAGCCCCTTGCTATCCTCAGAGAACCTGAGCTATCATCATCCTCTGAAGCCCCTCCCATGGAGTTGCCCTCCTCATAGTATTAATCTTTCATGACCCTCCACCGTATTTTTCCTTAAAGTGGCCTTTCTCAGAGTACCTAAACTCCCATCACCTTGAATAGCATCGTGCTGCTCTGTGGTGCATCTCAAAGTACCCAAGCTCTCATTAGCGTCAGTAGCTCGATTGCTTAGAGTGGTGTTCTTTGGAGTACCCAAGCTCTCAGCCTCTGTAGCTCCCTTCCTTGGAGTGGTTTTCTTTAGAGTACCCAAGCTCTCTTTAGCCTCTGTAGCTCCCTTCCTTGGAGTGGTTTTCTTTAGAGTACCAAAGCTCTCATTAACCTCTGTAGCTCCCTTCCTTGGAGTGGTGCTCTTTAGAGTACCTATGCTCTCATTAGCCTCTGTAGCTCCCTTCCTTGGAGTGGTTTTCTTTAGACTACCCAAGTTCTCTTTAGCCTCTGTAGCTCCCTTCCTTGGAGTGGTTTTCTTTAGAGTACCTATGCTCTCATTAGCCTCTGTAGCTCCCTTCCTTGGAGTGGTTTTCTTTAGACTACCCAAGTTCTCTTTAGCCTCTGTAGCTCCCTTCCTTGGAGTGGTTTTCTTTAGAGTACCTATGCTCTCATTAGCCTCTGTAGCTCCCTTCCTTGGAGTGGTGCTCTTTAGAGTACCCAAGCTCTCATTAGCCTCTGTAGCTCCCTTCCTTGGAGTGGTGCTCTTTAGAGTACCTATGCTCTCATTAGCCTCTGTAGCTCCCTTCCTTGGAGTGGTTTTCTTTAGACTACCCAAGTTCTCTTTAGCCTCTGTAGCTCCCTTCCTTGGAGTGGTTTTCTTTAGAGTACCTATGCTCTCATTAGCCTCTGCAGCTCCCTTCCTTGGAGTGGTGCTCTTTAGAGTACCCAAGCTCTCATTAGCCTCTGCAGCTCCCTTCCTTGGAGTGGTGCTCTTTAGAGTACCTATGCTCTCATTAGCCTCTGTAGCTCCCTTCCTTGGAGTGGTGCTCTTTAGAGTACCTATGCTCTCATTAGCCTCTGTAGCTCCCTTCCTTGGAGTGGTTCTCTTTAGAGTACCTATGCTCTCATTAGCCTCTGTAGCTCCCTTCCTTGGAGTGGTGCTCTTTAGAGTACCCCAGCTCTCTTTAGCCTCTGTAGCTCCCTTCCTTGGAGTGGTGCTCTTTAGAGTACCCAAGCTCTCATTAGCCTCTGTAGCCTTCTCAGGCAGAGTGGTTTCTTCACAGTCCCCAAACTCTCAATACCACTGTATGCCCTTCCTTGAGAGTACTTATGATCTCATTAACCTCCATAACTACTTCCCTGAGAGTGACCCTCCTCAGAGTACTTAAACTCTCATCTGTCTCAGTAGCTCTCTCCCTCAGTGTGGCCCTCCTCAGAGTACCTAAACTCCCAATAATCTCCATACCCCCTCCCTCAGAAAGGCCCTCCTCAGAGTACCTAAACTCTCCTAATCTCCATACCCCTCCTTCATAGTGGCCCTCCTCAGAGTACCTATCCCAACATTAGTCTCTTTTGCCCTCTCCTACGAAGCATCCCTCCTTTGAGTACCTAAGCTCTCATTAACCTCATCATCCCAAGAGATTCAATTTTGACATGCGATTAATCGTGAAAAATGTCTATGGTGCTTCCTATTAAAAGACTATGGCCCTCATTCCGAGCCTGGCGGGCGGCGGAGGCCGCCCGCCAGGCTTCCCCCCTCCGAAATACCGCTCCGCGGTCGTAAGACCGCGGAGGGTATTCCGAGTTTTCCCCTGGGCTGGCGGGCGGTCTTCACAAGACCGCCCGCCAGCCCAGGGGAAAACTCCCTTCCCACGATGACGCCGGCTCGTAATAGAGCCAGCGGAGTGGGAAGGTGCGACGGGTGCAGTTGCACCCGTCGCGTATTTCAGTGTCTGCTTTGCAGACACTGAAATACTTTTAGGGGCCCTCTTACGGGGGCCCCTGCCGTGCCCATGCCATAGGCATGGGCACGGCAGGGGCCCCCAGGGGCCCCGCGACTCCCCCTCCCGCCATCCGGTTCCCGGCGGGAGAACCGCCAGGAACTGGATGGCGGGAGGGGGAGTCGGAATCCCCATGCCGGCGCAGCATGCTGCGCCGGCTTGGAGGATTCCTTTGGGGCAGCGGGAAACCGGCGGGAGACCGCCGGTTTCCCTTCTCTGACCGCGGCTGAGCCGCCGCGGTCAGAATGCCCCGCGGGGCACCGCCGGCCTGTCGCCGGTGCCACCGCGTCCCACGGCCCTGGCGGACTTGTTCCGCCAGGGTCGTAATGACCCCCTATCTGTCCTGATGATGACCCATTAATGATTTGTTCTCATAAACTGGGTTGAAACGTCGACAAGATTGTATGTGGATTCATGTCAAAAAGAATAGTGACTTCTAGACACCTGCATTATAGGGTTCTCTGTGAAGATCATAAACTTTTTAACCAAATGTTTACTGTATATACCACTGTGGCACCGTAATCACATTATTCACCTACACTGCGCCGTCACTCTAGGAGCACCTATTTTATTTAGAATGTATTTATTTTTATCATTCTTGCATAACTAATTTGAAATTGTTCATTAAATAAAAGGCAAAAGATTAAGATAGGTTCATTGCTACAAAAAAAGCTTTTGAGTTATTCTTTAACCTTTGCCGTGGAAATCAAGGGTTATACTTCCCCGTTGGGGCCAGCACAATTTTGATATATAAGGTTCACGATGGACTGTTCCCATGAGGAGCAGGGTCAGTATTGATGGTGGGGGATGTGGGCCTCTGTTTAGACTCGCACGGCGGATAAGAAAAGATGGGTTGGAAGGTTACCATGAACAATTGGCAGTGGTTAGACTATTTGCAAGCATTCCTCCCCGTCACCTTTTGGGTGTAAGGGTATGCCGGTACAAAACTCACGTAATTTGCTTTTGTGTAATTAAACACAATTTTGGTGAAATTACGCATAATTATGTGAAATGCAAATAAGTCATTCTACACTATATTTTAGTGTGACATATATTGACTCAATATCATGTTCTGAGCTAAAATAAATTTGCAAAAAAAAGCATTGAGAACAAAAGTCAGAACCTGTTCAGTTGTTCCTGTAAGTTTGTCATAGTTTTTTAACATGAATGGCACATTATCAGTAAATGTTTACCTTGAATGGTGTGTAATTACACAAAGTGACTTAATGGCATACTTTTGGTAATTTTGAATAATAAGTGTAACCTGAAACTCCTGAAATTATGTGAATTACACCGATGTCATTTAAATTTCACCAAGGCCTAGTCTTTCGCTGCCAGTAGTATGCCTGGACACCTCAAACTGGCAAAGCTTTCCAAGGCTACAACTGCCAATGTTTGTGAGCTCCAAACACTAGTAATTTTTCACTCATTCAAGGAGAACCTCTATGGCTGCTGATGAACTACTTTTTTGGGGTAAACAGGCACTCTCTCTATTTAGGTTTCTGATCACAAACATTATTTGGGGGTTGCTAAGGTTCGCATCTGTGACCCTTGCTTGCCCCCTTGTGACCCGGCACTACCTGTGCAACCCCTGGCCTCAGAGATAGCAAAATCAGTGCCAGGAACAAAGCAGTAGTTCACCCACACTTGAAGAAATACTTGGCCCTGGGGCACCAATGGCAAAATGGTGCTACTGGCACATTGGGTGTTTAGACAAAAAATTTAACAAATTAAAACATCTGAGTGAAATCAGGACAGTGAGAAAAAACAACACAGACAGTAACCCCAACTCAGGGTCCAGACCCAAATGCCAGACTTTGTGAAGTAAACTTTTTCAGGGGGACTAACTTTGTCCCTGTGTCCGACACATGCCCCATTGCGGTCAGCCTGAACTTGTGACTGACCCGGAGTGGTGCTTTGTGCTTTTAGGTGCTATTCTTACCTAAATCTTTCAAATTACATAATTCCGGTTCTATGGATTTGAATTTTGTTTATGGCTGCATGAAATACAAATAATTCATACACGGATTAACATAATATGGATACTCAGTAAAGCATGAAAAAGAGTGGAATATGTCACCGTAAAGCAAAGGTCTTCAAATTTAGGGTGGGTGGGGGTGGACTCTCTCTAGGGGTTCTGGAATTGATCTGGGATTTGGGGCAGTGGACACAAGAAATCTCATTCTCAAAACAGTGCCGTATTTTTGCTGAGAAATAGTGACAGTTACTAACTCTGTAATGGGTCGTCAGTGGTAGCTCCTTCACTTATGAGAGGACACTATGTATGAAACAATTAAATAGATACCGCAGACAGTGCCACCTCATTTTAAAAAATATTTATTTCAAATAATTACATATTTAAAGTCATACTTAACAGCAATTACAAGTTTGTGGCCGGAGGATATTTTTAGCTAGATAAATTGCTCTATTCCCTAATCTAGGCTAGACCACTCCCACCAACATTTGACAGGGTCATTAGTGCAGCAGGTGCAGTGACACCGGGAATGGGTGTCTGTTATTCCCAAATAGGAGGACAGGGATACATTTTCCTTATTTGTATTACTGGCTGTGCCCCCACCTTACTAGCCCGTTGCATACATCAGCTCATTCCTCCACCTGCTTAAAGTAGTTGTGTGCGCACGTCTCGCTCACTCCTAAAAGTCTAGTCTTCAAATTGCCGATTGGCTGCTCCATTCTATTTTTCCATATAAAGCACTTTATACACCATCACACTTTAACCCTCGCTCCCTAAACCTCTCGTGTGTACCAACACAGGTTTCTAGCAGCAACACTCCTATAGTACTCCTCCGGTGCGCATGCGCACTCAGAGCCGACCTGCTTACCAGTGAGCGCCTGACAAGACGGGAGCATCCCACCCCCGGCTCCTACAGCGACCTCCTCTCTGCTCCTCGGGGTACACACCGAGCGACAGTACACCCACCCCCTCTCCTGGTCCCCCCTCAGGCCGGCCTCTGGGCGCTCTCTGCGGTGGGGGAGAGAGTGGCCATTTAATCAGAAATCAGAGGGGGCAGTCGGAGCCGCTTTATGCTTCCCGTTGAACGCTATGTAGCGCCTCTGGGTGGGCTTCACGCGCGAGGCGCTAATGGCAATGAAACTGCTGCAGACAGGATACTCTTGTTTTTTAGCATTTGATTTGGCTCTTAGATGCTTCGAATTAGTTGCAGCCTGCAAGTCACAAATTCGACTTTCAGCCCAGTGAGGCAGCTCGGTGGGTTAAGGTGATACTAAATCGTTGTACCTCCTGCACGGGGTCAATTTGTGTCACACAAGTGTTCACTGCGACATTCACCCACCCAAAGTGGATTCATTGAAAACAAGCCGGCGAAGCGCACCTGGATCTCCGCGTGTACTGTAATAGACGCTATATTTTAGCGCCCTCGGTTTCGAGGGCGGGGCTCCTCGACTACAGTTTACACACAAATAACCACTTGAGTAGGGTTTTCATAATCTTACGTAGGTGGTAACAAACCCCAATATGCTAAGCGCTCGCTGCTGAGCGTTATCTTCAGGTCTCGGCTTGCAATCCCGGTTGGGACAACTCACCTTTCATCCTTTCAAGGCAGATACATTCAGCTAGGTAACAGAAACAAGTGAGATTTTGAGTGTTGTGAAAACGGTAAACTACGCTGTATAAAATATATTATCGTATGCCAATCGATAGCTTCGTTGGATCAGCTCCCGGTGTCGAAAAACGAACGCAAACAATCCATCACATTTATGGTGCACGCTTTATATAGGGTAAACAACAGTCCAACGATGTCAGCGCCCCTCCCCCACAAAATAAGCCCCCGCTATCACCGTTCATGATATTTTAAGATTGATTTTTTTTTTTGGGGGGGGGGGGAGGGGCAAAATAATGAATGTCTCTATATTACAAAAAAGGTTGTCGTTTCTTATTCGGCTATCACACTCACTGGAATTTTACACCTGCCTTAAAGCCGCTCAGATGTTCTCCCCCAAGCGCCATAGTGCGCCCTGCCAACCCCTCCCCTCCTACCCATGGCCCACTCTTCCCCAGTGCACCCCCTCCACCGCCCCCCCGGGACGGATTAACTCCGCACAAACGCCACTGTCAGTCACAGGAGAGTGATGGCACACCGAGGATGCTGCGCGGCCCCGCTGGTCCCCACCTGCCTGCTCCGTGCAGATGTGGGAGCACATCCTCCTGCCTGCTCGCGTCCAGCGCACACATATATATAGCAGCCAGCTCATTCCCGGGCACGAAAACAGCAATTAAAGAACCCCCTCTCGTTGCAGTGTTAGGGGTCCTCGTCTCATTACCTTAGCAACCGCAGGCTTGCCTCTCTCCGGCGACGGTCCTCCTTGGAGACCGGGGATGCCTAGACCATGGCAGGCGGGCAGGGGCTGGGGGCATGGGAGGGGAGCGGGCCGGGTCAGAGAGCTGCCAGGCCGGAGGGTTGGCGAGGCAGCCGGAGCGCAGGCATGGTGCAGCCTCCTCTGGGTTCGAGGGAATGCGATGCTTCTGTGCGCCTGCTGCACCGGGGCTGTGGCAGGAGAGGGGGCGAGTGCACGAGACGGGGGCGGGGCACGAGCTAGGGGTAATAACTTAAGTAGATGCCAGGATGGAGGCGGCGGCACACAGGTCCGGTGGGGCAGTAATGGGCAGGGTGGGCGTTGAATGCCCGGAGGTGGCAACTGTCAGGAGCCCTGGAAGAGGAGGTCTGAGGGGCTGAGACCTGCAGGAACTGAAGGTGGGTGTGAGCACCCAACAGATGAGGCACTTGTGGGTAAGGGTTCTCTGTGGACCGGGAAAGTGCCTAGAAGAGGGGAGCTCAGTGTTGAGGGTACTGGGCAGGAGCCCAGGGAGCAGAGTACTAGACCCGGTGTGAAGTGGAAGGGGGCAGGAACACCGGCTGTACAGAGCAAGAGCTGAGTGTGCAGAGGGGGGTGTAGAGTCCGGGGGGGAGCTTAAAACGGGAAGATGGGGGCTTGACGCACGTGCCCAGGATGAAGGCAGCTGAACCTGCGGGGGCGGTCAGGAACTCAAAGGCAGGAAGCAGAAGTGAGGGGCAATAGTCGAAGAAGGAAGGGGCAGCAGTCAGTGAGGGAGGGTTTGGGGGGCATCATCTCAGGGAGAAAGGGGGCCGTGTGCCCAGGGCGAGGGGGGTAGGAGCAAAGCTGATATGAAGAGTCCCGGAGAGATGCTGCGGCTGCTCAGGGGGT
Source organism: Pleurodeles waltl (assembly GCF_031143425.1). NCBI lineage: Eukaryota > Metazoa > Chordata > Amphibia > Caudata > Salamandridae > Pleurodeles > Pleurodeles waltl. The sequence goes on from NC_090448.1 coordinate 1,144,492,201, forward strand.
GGCCGGTGGCAGCCAGAGCGCAGGGAGAGGGGCCAGCGCCCCCGGGGAGGAGGGTCCTGCGGCGCCGGGGGCAGGAGAGAAGGCTGTCGTGGGATGCTGCTGCCGCCGAGGCTGTATTCCAATGCAGGGGCTCTGCCACCGGCGCGAGCTCTCAGCAGCGCCCCTTCCGCGCGCACAGCGCATCGGCGCCGGGCTCTACTTCGCGCACACCTGAACCACTGGGCAGGGATTGGCGCAAACTGCGCGCACCTGAACCACTGGGCAGGGATTGGTGCAGGCCGCGGGCACCTGAGCCACGGAGCAGGGGTTGGCGCAGGCTGCGCACACCTGAACCACTGGGCAGGGATTGGCGCTCGTGGGCGCACCTGAAACACATAGCAGGGATTGGCGCGGGCTGCCCGCACCTGCAACACGGGACAGAGATTGGCGCATGCTGGTGCACCTGAACCCCGGGGCAGGAATTAGCACAGCCTGTGCGAACGGTGCGCGCTTCTGCACATCTGTTCAAGATGCAGGTTGGGCACAGCCTTGACAGACAGCGCCCTCAGCACACCTGTGCTCCCCGGGTAGCATGGTGGGGTGGAGAATGGTGGTTTAGCAAAACTTGAGGGGGCCCTCCTGCAAAGTACCTTGAGGGGGCCCCTCCCCCCTGGACCCAGTCAGAGGCATGCTTCCAGTCCACAGAGTACTGTGTTGATGGTACCCCCTGGAGCTCGGCCCCACCCCCTCTGGGCACGGGGTTTTTGTTACGCCACTAGAATAGACACGTTCCACGTTGAGAGTGCGCGCTCAGCGCACCTTCACGGGGCCTAGGAGGGACACATCCTGCGCTTACAGTGCGCGCTCAGCGCACCTTCCGGGGCCTAGGAGGGACACGTCCAGCGCACACAGTGCGCGCTCAGCGCACCTTCCGGGGCCTAGGAGGGACACGTCCAGCGCACACAGTGCGCGCTCAGCGCACCTTCCGGGGCCTAGGAGGGACACGTCCAGCGCACACAGTGCGCGCTCGGCGCACCTTCACGGGGCCTAGGAGGGACACATCCTGCGCTTACAGTGCGCGCTCGGCGCACCTTCCGGGGCCTAGGAGGGACACGTCCAGCGCACACAGTGCGCGCTCAGCGCACCTTCGGGGCCTAGGAGGGACACGTCCAGCGCACACAGTGCGCGCTCAGCGCACCTTCACGGGGCCTAGTAGGGACACGTCCAGCGCGGACAGTGCGCGCTCGGCGCACCTTCCGGGGCCTAGGAGGGACACGTCCTGCGCTTACAGTGCGCGCTCGGCGCACCTTCCCGGGGCCTAGGAGGCACACGTCCAGCGCACACAGTGCGCGCTCAGCGCACCTTCCGGGGCCTAGGAGGGACACGTCCAGCGCACACAGTGCGCGCTCAGCGCACCTTCGGGGCCTAGGAGGGACACGTCCAGCGCGGACAGTGCGCGCTCAGCGCACCTTCCGGGGCCTAGGAGGGACACGTCCAGCGCACACAGTGCGCGCTCAGCGCACCTTCCGGGGCCTAGGAGGGACACGTCCAGCGCACACAGTGCGCGCTCGGCGCACCTTCACGGGGCCTAGGAGGGACACATCCTGCGCTTACAGTGCGCGCTCGGCGCACCTTCCGGGGCCTAGGAGGGACACGTCCAGCGCACACAGTGCGCGCTCAGCGCACCTTCGGGGCCTAGGAGGGACACGTCCAGCGCGGACAGTGCGCGCTCGGCGCACCTTCCGGGGCCTAGGAGGGACACGTCCTGCCCGTACAGTGCGCGCTCGGCGCACCTTCCGGGGCCTAGGAGGGACACGTCCAGCGCGGACAGTGCGCGCTCGGCGCACCTGTGCTCTCCTGGGTAGCATGATGGATTGTGGGGTTGGGGATGGACACGTCCTGCCCGTACAGGGCGCGCTCAGCGCACCTTCCGGGGCCTAGGAGGGACACGTCCAGCGCACACAGTGCGCGCTCAGCGCACCTTCCGGGGCCTAGGAGGGACACGTCCAGCGCACACAGTGCGCGCTCAGCGCACCTTCCGGGGCCTAGGAGGGACACGTCCAGCGCACACAGTGCGCGCTCAGCGCACCTTCGGGGCCTAGGAGGGACACGTCCAGCGCACACAGTGCGCGCTCAGCGCACCTTCCGGGGCCTAGGAGGGACACGTCCAGCGCACACAGTGCGCGCTCAGCGCACCTTCGGGGCCTAGGAGGGACACGTCCAGCGCGGACAGTGCGCGCTCGGCGCACCTTCACGGGGCCTAGGAGGGACACGTCCTGCCCGTACAGTGCGCGCTCGGCGCACCTTCCGGGGCCTAGGAGGGACACGTCCAGCGCGGACAGTGCGCGCTCAGCGCACCTTCCGGGGCCTAGGAGGGACACGTCCTGCCCGTACAGTGCGCGCTCGGCGCACCTTCCGGGGCCTAGGAGGGACACGTCCAGCGCGGACAGTGCGCGCTCGGCGCACCTGTGCTCTCCTGGGTAGCATGATGGATTGTGGGGTTGGGGATGGACACGTCCTGCCCGTACAGGGCGTGCTCAGCGCACCTTCCGTGGCCTAGGAGGGACACGTCCAGCGCGGACAGTGCGCGCTCAGCGCACCTTCCGGGGCCTAGGAGGGACACGTCCAGCGCACACAGTGCGCGCTCGGCGCACCTTCCGGGGCCTAGGAGGGACACGTCCAGCGCGGACAGTGCGCGCTCGGCGCACCTGTGCTCTCCTGGGTAGCATGATGGATTGTGGGGTTGGGGATGGACACGTCCTGCCCGTACAGTGCGCGCTCGGCGCACCTTCCCGGCGCCTAGGATGGGTACAGATTTCGAAGACAGCGCCCTCTGCCCACCCGTGCTCCCCTGGGGAGTGTGGGGTTGGGTGGAGTGTGGATCTGGAGATGGACTCGTCCTGCGCCGACAACGCCCTCTGCACGCCTGTGCTGTAGTGGAGGGAGCGTGGTGGGGTTTACGGTCTGAGATGGACAAGTGCTGCGCGGACCACGCGCCTCTTCATTCCTGTACCCTAGCAGGGGGAGAAGAGGGGCTCTGCCAAGGAAGCCAGGTTAGTGGCCAAGCCCAGTGTCGTGTAAGAAGCTCTACGGAGGTGAGATGAGAGGGGTCCAGGATCCAACGACTCATGTTCTAAAATTTATGGAAAAGGCACACGAAGGCGCCAACTCCCGAGCACCATGGATACGTTACCTATTTAATCATTTTGTATAGCGCCAACAGAAAAAGCGCTGGACGCAAACTGCTCCTCGAGCACCGAAAAAAGGGAACACATCCTAAACCATAGGGAATGGGGACTAATTAGGAAATGATGTCACTTACTCGCAGGGTAGACTGTTGCAACCTTATCATACCCTTCTCAGGAGTTATGAAGATGGAGGTCTGGGGTGGGCGAGTCCCACGTGAAGCTGGGCCACGTTCGATTCGTAAATGACCTTTATTGGCAATTAAGTGCAAGAAGAAGAAAGGAGCGCCCCATTCAGTGACCAACCTCCACCACACCCAGCTCTCAGCTCCCACTCACCACTTCAACCCGTTGTACCTGTCCACACCTTGTGCACTGCGTTCTCGCATCCGCACCCAAACAGCATCCATTCTACCGGGCGCTCCTCAGCCCACGCCGCACATAGCCATGGTACACACTCATGTCTAAACCACGCGTTCATATCTGAGCAGTGGATGTTAAAGACACTATCTGCAACTTTCACTCTGAACTTCATATATTAAAAGACAAAGCAAGAAATAAAAAAGGTTAATCAAAGAAGCAATTCATTTCTGTTAGACTTTCTATCTACAGTTCATCAATTTAAGATAAGCAATGCCTAATGGATATATGTTTGATATATTATGGAACGCGTGCCGTGGTAGTGGTGTGCAGTTTTACACGCAGGATCTCAGTGTTTTATAATCGTCATATTGTTTTCCTTAGTGCTCTGAAGAAACCTTTTGACCGTGTTAGCGTTCTAGACAAAGAACATTAAACTAGATCTCATGACAAACAGAAATGTGAAATGAAAATATATTGTTATTTTACTTATTGTTAATTACCTGCATTTTTCATCCATATTAAAAGAATCTCTAATCATTGTCGTTGATGGATGAACCATTTGTGGAGGATGAACCATTCGCAACCACTTTACCTTTATAGTGTGGTGGCGAAGAGTTTTCTTTAGAAAAAAAAAAATTCAGACCATGAGGGAAGATTTTTTTGTCAGTGTGATGCTCAGCAGAACAACGTGCTGACGTCACAGTGAAAAAAGTTGGTCCATTAGGCACGACTGCCTGCACTTTTATCTCGGGGAGTGGGTGAGGAAGAGGTAACTCTTCCCCCTAGAACTGATCAGTGAGGGAGCGGTACCACTGGAAAGGGTACAAGGTATTGTCCTCTCTCCAGCAGTACCTCTTAGAAGTGCATCACTGCCCACAGGAGGGTAAACCCAAGCAGGGATCCTCCCACTGGACCACCAGAGGTTAATTTGGAGGGGAGCACCCCCACAGCGAGCGTGGGCTAGTGCCCCACATCAAAGTAAATAACTGTCTTGTTGCCCTACCCCAGAAAGTCCACTGAACACTACAGAAGCAAATTAAAACAAGCATTTGCAATGCAACGGGTCTCGCATTACATCGAGTTAGAACTAATAGCATTGTAAACTGGACTTTTCTTGCCACATTAAATGAAAAAAAACAAAAAAAACGCTATTGCGCTGTGTAAAACACAGTGTGATCGCGCTGCAAATAAGGAGGAAAAAGTAGTCCAGAAACCATATGGAAAACATGGAGCCTCGTATGTTTCCAGTAGTTTACTGGTGCTCTCGAGGAGGGCCAAACACTGGAAAAGGCAAGACGTATGCATGCCTTTAACAAATGAAAACAAGTGGATTTTAAAAGGCAAGCCCATGAACCAATGAAAGTGACTGACGTAACATGGGCATGGTTAAAATCCCCCTAAAGAGAGATTAGAAGAGGGATGGAGCGCTTTGCGCTCACCCCTAAAAAAGTAGAGCTGAGGTTGCACACTCAGGCATTGAGCCACGCCTCCATCCCACCAAAACACAGAACAGTCTATCTGCTCCCTCTGGAGCACAGATTGGTCAATCAATCAATCAGGGATTTGTAAAGCGCACTACTCACCCGTGAGCATCTCAAGGCGCTGAGGAGGGGGGTTAGTGGGGGAGGTGCTGCTACTGCTCGAACAGCCAGGTCTTGAGAAGTTTCCTAAAGGTAAGGAGGTCTTTGGTCTGGTGCAGGTGGGTGGGAAGAGTGTTCCACGTTTTGGCAGCGAGGTGTGAAAATTATCTACCGCCGGCAGTAGTTCTGCGGCCACGTGGGACAGTTGTGAGGGCGAGGTCACCAGAGCGGAGATGCCGGGTCGGGGTGTAGAAGGCGAGTTGTCTGTTGAGGTATTCTGGTCCGGTGTCGCGCAGTGCTTTGTGAGCATGGGTGAAGAGTTTGAAGGTGATTCTCTTGTTGACTGGGAGCCAGTGCATGTTTTTCAGGTGGCCTGCGATGTGGCAGAGGCGGGGGATGTCCAGGATGAGGTGTGTGGAGGCGTTCTGGATGCGTTGCAGCCTCTTCTGGAGTTTGGCCATGGTTCCTGCGTATAATGTCATTGCCGTAGTCCAGTTTGATGCTTACAAGGGCTTGGGTGACTGTTCTTCTGATTTCGGTGAGTATCCATTTGTAGATCTTTCGGAGCATGCAGAGGGTGTTGAAGCAGGAGGAGGAGATGGCGTTGACTTGCTGGGTCATTGATAGTGAGGTGTCCAAGATAAATCCTAGGTTGCATGCGTAGTTTGTGGGAGTCGGAGCGGTTCCGAGAGTGGCAGGCCACCAGGAGTCATCCCATGCGGAGGGGGTGGAGCCGAAGATAAGGACTTCTGTCTTGTCCAAATTGAGTTTGAGGCAGCTGCTCTTCATCCATTCGGCGATGGCCTTCATTTCTTCGTGGAGGTAGGTCTTGGCGGAGTCTTTGGTGAGGGAGAGGATCAGGTGGGTGTCGTCGGTGTATGGATGATGTTGAGGTTGTGGGATTGGGTGATGTTAGCGAGCGGGGCCATGTAGACGTTGAAGAGGGTTGGGCTGAGGGACGAACCCTGCGGTACGCCACAAATGATTTCAGTGGCCTCCGAGCGGAATGGTGGGAGGCGGACTCTCTGGGTTCTGCCGGTGAGAAAGGAGGTGACCCAGTCCAGGGCTCGGTCGCGGATTCCAGCTTTTCTGAGGCGTGAGCGTAGGGTGTGGTGGCAGACGGTGTCGAACGCGGCCAAGAGGTCGAGGAGGATGAGGGCCGCGATTTTGCCGCTGTCCGGTATGGTTCTGATGTTGTCGGTGGCAGCGATGAGGGCAGTTTCAGTGCTGTGGTTGCTGCGGAATCTGGATTGGGAAGGTTTCAGGGTGTGGTTCTCCTGTAGGAAGCGGGTTAGTTGTCTGTTGACTGCCTTCTCAATGACTTTTGCTGGGAAGGGGAGCAGGGAGATAGGCTGGAAGTTCTTGAAGTCCTTCGGGTCCGCCTTGGGTTTTTTGAGGAGGGCGTTGATCTCAGCGTGTTTCCAGCTCTCCGGGAAGGTGGTGGACTCAAAGGAGCTGTTGATGATCTTCCATAGTTGGGGTGCGATTACGGAGCTTGCTTTGTTGAGGATGTGGTGAGGGCAGGGGTGAGATGAAGAGCTGGAGTGAATGGTGTTCATGATTTCGATGGTGTCATTGTCGTTGACAGGGGTCCAGGAGAGCAGGAGGTTGGTCGGAGGTGAATCTGTGGTGTTGGTGGTTGCCGGGGGGGTCTGGGGCTGAAGCTGTAATGGATGTCTGCAATCTTGCGGTGGAAGTAGGAGGCTAGGGAGCCGCAGAGGTCTTGGGATGGCGGGATGTCGTTGACATTGGAGCTGGGGTTGGAGAGTTCCTTCACGACATTGAAGAGCTCCTTGTGGCTGTGTGCGTTGTTGTGGCTTCTGTCTTTGAAGGCAGTTCTTTTGGCAGCTCGGCTGAGTTGGTGGTGTCTGCGGATGGTGTTTTTGAAGGTTGTGTGGTTGTCCAGAGTCTGATCTTGGCACCACTTTCTTTCGTGTCTTCGGCAGCTTTGCTTAGATTTGTTGAGGTTGGTGGTAAACCAGAAGGCCTTTCTGTTGGTGCGTCTATTGGAGAGATTCTTGATTGGGGCGAGAATATTGGCAGAGGTGTTGACCCATTGCCTGAAGTTGTGGGCAGCTGCATCAGTGTCGGTGGTGTCGATGGGTGGGTTCTGGTAGAGTGTCGCGATAAATTGGTCTTCGGTGACCTTGTTCCAACTGCGGTGGGGCATCTGTTGTGGGTGGTGGTATGTTGTGGGTTTCTTGAAGGAGAAGTGGATGCATTGGTGGTCTGTCCAGTGGAGTTCGGTGGTGTGGCTGAAAGAGACGTGATTGCTGGCGGAGAAAATAGGGTCAAGTGTGTGTCCTGCGGAGTGGGTTGATGTCGTGATGAGCTATTTGAGGCCGAGGTTGGAGAGGTTGTCGGTGTTGTTGTATTTGGTGTTCTCGAGGTGGAAGTTTAAGTCTCCTAGGAGTATGTAGTCAGTGGATGCGAGAGCGTGCGTGCTGATGATGTCGGTAATGGAGTCGCTGCACTGCTGTCGTGGGCCGGGGGGCCTGTAGACGAGGGTGCCTCGAAGGGTGGTGTTTGGGTCAGTGTGGATTTGGAGGTGCAGGAGAAATACAGAACAGAAATACATTTATTATCATCATCTCTTTTCACATGATAGTAATGGTAACAACAAATTCAGAGTTGTGGAAACAACCACCATTCGTGGACTCACCATCTTTAGCAGATGTTTAAAAAATGAAGGAATATGTTTCCTTCATCTAAATGTTTAACTCATCAGATTTTACCATATGAATAGCATGGTCCGTACAAAATGAAATTTCATTCTAAACTGCAGCTCAGTTTTTGGCTCTGAATATCACACATTTTTGCACAAACAACAAACACTACAAGTCCCTGTGACCTGAAGGGTATGATGGACTAACGGTATATCACTTTTTAAAAATTGGCCATTAGAGCAAAAAATTAGAGGTGAAAATGTTGCCATCTATTTCTACTTTTTAAAATTTTGTACTATTGTTTTTGATTTCTGTGGTTTGCTTCTTTTGGAAACTATGGGTGATCCACACTAATAGCCCCTTGTTGAATCTGGACCTTTGTCCACTTTTCAGAAATATATAGCTTTTTAGGTTTACCTGTGATTTTCATACCTGTTCCCACCTCACATTGCAGGTAAGTAGAAACCACAAAAATAGAAAAAATGAACTTCCAAATACCGTTGTAAAAATTGTTTTTGTTTTTTACAACTTTGTTTTTTCCTGAAAGCTAGACTGATGGTGATACTGGCACAGCAAACCTTTTGTTTATGCCATATTTAGAAAAAAAGCCCACAGGCCTCCTGCATAGACCTTAAAAAACCCAAACAAACATTTGCTGTATTTTGGCTATTTCTTGGTTCTCTCCAGGGGAATCCACAAACCTTGTGAACCTTTAGAAATTCCAATATCTGGGGGAAAAAGAGCTACCTTTTGTGTAAAAAAAACCTTTATGACGATTTAAGTGCGAAGTGTCCCAAACATCAAAAAAGGGCACCACATTGGAGCGGTATAAGCCTCAGCAGCTAGAGGATTACAAATGACTCAAAGTGGCAAGATTTTAAAATAACATTTAATTAAGAGTTGTTTCAACAAGTATAACAAATGTTTTGCATTTAACGTGAATCAGTTGGTATTAACACTTCAGTAAGGGAGAGAAGGCGTGCAAAGGCAAATATGCTATCTTTCAGACACCTCCGGCAGGTGCTAATGCTCCTGGGGTGCAGCTTTCAACAGTGCAGCAGGTGAAGTGGCGCGGGGGTCCGAGTGTGTGAGGGGCCCGCTTCATAGCAATAATGACTGTTGCATCCCACCAAACAGGGGATAAGGAGCCACTTTGTTTGCATGCATTAGAGCTCATAACCCCCTTGTTCCATCAGTATAATTGCTCTCTTTTACACCTGGTCTTGAACAAGACAAGCACCTGACAATACATCAACCATTGAGTCTTTAGTAGGTCTAGCCAAGATAAAAAAAAAATCACAGCAGCCCTGCACCCCAGCCCATGTTGGTGGCCTACCCTCCATCCCACATGGCCTTGAGACATGTGCATTAGTAGTTTAGCTGCAGGTCCTGGCCAAACCCCACAACCAGCAAACCCCCAGCCACACAGTTATGCACAGCAGGCGGTTCGGGCGCACGGCCTGGCATGAGCCAGGACTTGCTCCAAACGCTATGCGAGCGCCCATCTCTAACTTTAGAACTGAGTGGACCCTCTTTTTTTGTGTGTGTTTTTTGTGTTTTTCTCACATTTATCAAATAATTCAAAGTGTTTTTCACATTTTTTAGTTTGTAAATACCTTTTGTGTATTTTTTATATCCCTTTTCAACTGTTTAAAACCTTTTTTGTATTACTTCTATTATTTTTTACATAACTCTTTGTGTTCTGTTTGCAGCTGCTGGTCCATGGCCATTGTATATATTCTTCTGTTAACTTCGCCACAGGCCACAACTTTATGACAGTGTGTGCAGCACTTCCTCTGGAGCAGTTGGTTGTCTTTCTACTGTTTGTTTCTTTTCTACCTCGGTATGCACTATACTGTATGGGTGAATAGTTCCTAGGACACATTCCAGTGGTTCCTATCAAATACTGACCAGTATTCCTCTGTAGAGTTCCTTCTGGCACAAAGTGCACATCATCTCCTGCACACTAACTTTGTTTTTGCCAGCTGGAGGGTCAAAAATCTGCTAGACAAGTGATTCCTTTAATCACCTTGCACCTTTTGATGCTGTAGATGAGGTTGGGAGCACAATTACATCATCTTCCACTAGTTTCCCTTGCATAGGAGTGGTAAATTGAGCACTTGTTGTTTGCTGGTCTCCAGTTTTGTCTCAGGCCATGATGGCTTCGGGTTGTATTTACTGCAATCTGTCTCTGTAAAACGCCAGTCAGTTGAAGTGGTCAGCAAAACCTTTTGAGATTGTTTCTATAAAAGGTTTGGGCTTTTCTTTAATCAATGTCTCCCGTGTGGCCATTCAAATAGCTGCTTTCATTTTTATTTAATTTTTGGACCTCCCATAAGTACCAGGCTGCTCCTGCAGGACCCATCGAACCAATGGGAGAGTCTTGTGATAATCTTGTGTTTCCAGTTCCGGTTTCCACAGAACTATCAAGGGACCCAGCCCTTAAAAAAAAAGTTCTGTTCACTATCAAGGGGTAGTTTTATTTAAATTGTAAGCCAAGAGCGTGCTGTCTACAATGGGTTGAGCACAGGGCAGGGACTATGCACAACAGTCTTGCCCACCCATGTGCAGTTTGTTACCCATCGAGTTTCGATGTCTGCATAGGGTTTAGCACTGGGTGAAGGCCATGTTCACCAGGAGTTAGCCTTCTAGAGCACTAACCATCATTTGTATGACAAAAGAAAACTCCATGCTTTTTCCATTTACTGCTGGTTCCTCTCTAGAAATTGCTTTCAGTTTTACAGATTTGATTCCATCAAGATGGCGTTCAGATGTGCCACACATGTATTATAAATGTAGAATGCCAGCACTCTAGTTGATCATTAGAACATTGTGGTAAAGCTGCAGTTGATCACCAGGACGTTAATTGACAGGTTGCTGGTGTTCAAAGTATTTTTCATTTGGCATCTCAGAATGTTTTAATGAAAATAATGAGGAAGATATGTCAGCAGCCCTATCAAAAGTGTCCTCATTTTAAGTTTCTAGAGTGCTAACCATTACTTCTATGTCAAAAAGAACCCCCTCATTTTGTTAAGTTCTAAAGGAACTGCGTTAGGTTTTTTAGCTTCGATTCTGTCAGGATAGCTCCATGTGTGCTACACTTTTGCTTTAAATACAGAGTTGTTCATGATTAAGCTGCAGTTGATCACAAGGGAGTTAACTGTCAGTCTGCTGCTGGTTTTAAAAGTACATGTTTCTGTCAGAATGTTTTACTAACATGGATAAGAAATATATTTGGGTACTCATAGAAAGTGTATTCTCATTTAATCTTTCTAGAGCACTAACCATACTTTTTATGACAAAACAAACACTCTAGTTCATTTCTAAGGAAATACTTTAGGTTTCACTGTTTTGATTGCATCAGAACAGCTTCAGGTGTGCCACGTGTTTGTCATGAATACAGAATGTTAGCGCTCTGGTTGTTCATTGAAACGCTGTGGAAAGCCGTGTAGGACACAGGGGAATGAACTGACAGGCCGACGGAAGTACAGGTTTTACTCAGAATATCAGACATCTTTCTCGCAAGGCCGAGGAAGATATTGTGAATTTATAGAAAATGTACTCTCATTTCATCCTCAATGAGCGACTCACGAGAGAAAATTAGTGCCTTTCAAACATAGTTTATCAAATCCTAGCAAAGGGTCAGCATTTTTCACTGGGTAAAATCACCTTAGAACACACCACAATTCTTGAAATGAATTTGTTAACACCAACAACTGATTCATACTGTGACTAAAGACTTTATATGTGCAATTTTTTGACCCCCTTTAATGAGGACTATGATCCCGAGTCCTGTAATGGTACCCAAAATATGTCATCCATGCTGTGGCCAGCCTTTGGAAGCTCACCTTTCTCTGTTTTATTTTTCTTAATTCATTTTGAGGATGCATGAGCAATGTTACTAGCAAAATAAAAAATGTTTTTTCTATGGAAACTGTGATGTAACTGGAAACTATCAGTGACATAAATATATTGGACAGATGTCTCTCTCGCTCTCTCGCTCTCTCTCTCTCTCTCTCTCTCTCTCGCTCGCTCTCTCACTCTCTCGCTCTCTCTGTCACTCTCTCTCTCTCTCTGTCTGTCACTATTACCTACAGCTGGTCGCCAGTACGTAGTTATAGTTTGGACCTAGTTTCAGTAGAAAAAAGCGTTTTTTGACTTGGCTAGGTCTTTGTCGCAGTTTGATGAAGCTTTATGAAATTTTCCAAAAATAGTGTGCTCATGGGTCTTATTGTACATGGAAAGTGTTGTGATGATCCCTCAAGCAGTGGCAGAGAAAAAGACGGGGTTAAAAAAAAGTGGGTTTCCCATTTTAATTCCCATGCAGATTTTGAACACAACTACAGCCCAAACCGCTGGATGGAATTACACCAAATTTGGCGGAAAGGTAGCTTTTGGTCCAGAAAGCAAGCTTTTTGTTATTAGCTGTAAATCCATTCAATAGTTTTCGAAATATTAAAGGAAATCCAAATTTGTATATCTGGGCAGAGCCTAAGCACAGATCTCATGATGGGAACCAGGAAATGCTGGCACTCATTTAAATGCATTGCAGTGAATGGCAGGTTTTGAGGGTCACAAAATGGAGAAAGTATAAAGGGTGATAATGGATTTTAGTTACAATATAAGTAATTTTTTACTAAGGTGATTTTACCCTGTGGAAAAGCTGCCTACTGGGATATCATGAATCATGTTTGAGAGAAAACTGTTTTCTCATAATTTTCCAATAGAGGTGATGGAAGGTGCTCCAGAAGCTGAAATGAGCGCATATTTTCTGTAAAATCACAATATCTGTCTCAGCCATATGAGAATGAAGACCTACATTCTAAGTAAAACACATACTTCCGATTCTATATCAGGGCCGGAGGCGAGGATTATGCAGTCCTTTCTTCACTTTATTACAATCAGCAAGTTCAAAGTTCAAACATAACAAAAAACATTAAAAACTTCAAGTCCCATGAAGCCAGCACATAACCATGGCAACCAGTAAACCAATCCACTGTCCATAATAGAGTGTATATAAGTAGCTGACGGGCGCAGTCCTTCCTCTTTCTTCATTGCTGCCCGACAGTTAAGTCCTCGCTCCTTCTTGTTTTACATGGGGGTTTCCGGGATTGCCTTACGAGCGCTTGCTGCCTTCGCCTGTGTTGATTTGACTGACTCGAATTGCCTTTGCTGTTGTCATTACGCTGGGGGCATTGTTTGCATTCTTGGCATTCCACCTATTGTGCAGGCGGTAGGCTACGGCCAGAGTGCGTGGTGCAGTGATGTCTGTTCACCACTAGGGGTGCTCTTGCGCTCTGTTATGCGATCTGTCAGCTGAGCACTTCACGCGCTGCGTTCGGCGATCCTGTAGGGCTTTTCAGGATCCGGCCCTCAGGGTTCCTGATTTTCTGTGGCCCCCAACCCTCGCCGACACCGCGTTGCGGTAAGTGCAGGTTAAACCTGCTTGTTATTTTCCCTTAGGGGAACCTTCAGGGTTTAATTGGCATATCTCTTTGTAAGAGCACAGCAAGGGGGCTGACCTATTTACATTAGGTTGGGCGTTTCTTTCTGCTCACACCCCTGTGTAATTGACACCCCTCTTGGGGGGTAAGTTAAACATCTTTTTTCTGGGCTGGCCCGGGGTCCTGCTCCACACTACTTTATACCAGTGTGGTCTTCCACCCTACGTTACTCCAACATGTTTTTTTCACGTATATATATATATATATATATGTATATATATATTTGTTCTGGTGTTATGTCTTTGTCTACACCTTCTACGGACTCTTTTGTGGATCATTCCTATGCCACCTCATTGGGGACGGAGGAAGTCTGGCCTCAAAACCAGCTTCCGGGGGGCATGGATAAACTCCTTTCGCAGGCGGTGGCGAAAGCTTAAGCACCCCTGCAAGATAGGGTGGATAAATTAATGGATCAGGTGTCCAACTCTACTGGTATGTTTGGGGACCCAGATTCACGGGCTGGTACCTCTAAGTCATCTTCTTCCTCTAGGAAGCGTGACGCGGGGCACCTGGAAGGTTTTGCCAGATTGAGAGAAACTTTTTGCAAGTGTGCGCGGACAATTGGACCTGTACCCTGCCGGGAGGATGTTTTATCCAGAGAGCATGACAGCACTGCTGCCCTTGCACTGGATCCCTTTGTGGGATCGCCCCTTTCTTGGGGAGGGGTGATTCCGATGATGAGGGCTCAACAGATGAGGGACGCGTTATGGGTAGACCTTGGTGCCCATCAATGAATACATCGAGTGTAGAGGAAGAAGGTTGGGAGGACTTGGCTATGTCCGACCTGGAGGACATTTATCATCCTCGATCCTCTGAATGGGTCCCTTCTCCCAAAGTTGCGACTTACGTCGCCAGGGCCATTCGCTACCCCTGTGAGAAGGAGGTTCAAGCAGAATGTCCTAGGCCGGCGCTTGAGGACAAGGTAGCAGCCACGCCTTCTTTGGACCCCATACTTTGCACTTTTTTTTCCAAATATTTGCAGGATCCCAAGAAAGGGATCGATTGTTCCTGGCGGGCTTGCTAGGATAAACTCTTGGATCTCCTGGGACCCTTAACCAAGATTATTGAATTGGTTAAATCGACCAGAGTATCAGGAGAATCTTTGCAGACAGATTTGGTCGCTGGATGGGCGCAAAGAGCGGTTTGTCTGTTGGGCAATGCCAATTGCGCAATCTCTACGAAGAGGCATAGGTCCCTTCTGATCAAGATTGACCCCAAATTAGGGGAGTTGGCTACCTCAGAGGCAGGCGCGGTCACTCAGGGCAATCTCTTCGGGGACCCCTTTGTGAAAGAGTTGGGAAGGTTTGTTTCTACCTTTTCCGCTCTGGACAAGGCGCAATCCTCTATCCGCATGATCTTTCCAGGGAAAGTTTTCTCCGGGGCCGGACGAGGAAGGGGTCGCTCCTCCGGCCGGTCACCCTGCAAGCAGGCCCACCAGATCTCAGGGACGCCGCAACAAGGGTTGGAATGACGGAAGACAGGGGGCGTTCTTCCCCAACAGAGGTTACGGTAGAGGACGGTCCTTATGTTTCAACAGAGGAGGTTCCAATGATCCAGAAGAAAGCAGTGGTGAGCATTACCCTTTTTTCCCCTCAAGAGCTAGGAGGCAGAATTACTCTCTTCTTAGAGAACTGGGTCCGGATCACTTCCGATCCTTGGGTCTTGGAGACTGAGGCTGGTTTCCACATAGAGTTTTATGGGACCCCAGAACAGCCGGTAAGACCTCCTCCCATTCAGTTCAATGTTCAGGAATCTCAATTAATAGATGCAGAGGTGCAGCTTCTGCTTCTCAAAGGGGTGATTGTACTATTGCATCTTCATCCGAGGGTTTTTTTAAGCAACATCTTCTTGGTCGAAAAGAAGGACAAGGGTTTCCGTCCGCTGATAAACCGCAAGGCTTTTAACGAATGGGTGGTTTATCGCCATTTTAAGATGGAAGGTATCCAGCTTCTCAAGGGGACTGGATGATCTGCTTGGACCTCAAGGATGCTTACCTTACGGACCCGATTTTCCCTCCTCACTGACGTTTTCTGCAATTTCAGTGGCGGAATCAGATCTACGAATTCAGGTGTCTTCTTTTTGGCCTTTCATCAGCACCATGGTGTGTCACGAAGTTGCTGAAACCGGTGGTGGAGTTTCTGAGGATCCAGGGTGTCAGGTTAATTATTTATGTCAACAACATCCTTTTGATGGATCAATCCCGGTCACAGCTGTTGCTTTACGCGTACATGACTATTGTCTATTTCAGGATCTGGGTTTTGTGATCAACGCGGAGAAGTCCATGCTTCTCCCATCGCAGTCCACGACTTTCCTGGGGTTTGTAGTAGACACTACGTCGGCGCCTCTGAAAATTCCAGAGCACAAGATCTCCAAGATCAAGAAGGAGATTTCCAAGGTGTTCAGGAGAGACAGGACCTCCCTCCGGCAGTTTGCCAGGATTGTGGGCCTTCTGTCGTCCCCTACAAAGGCTATCTTTCCAGGTCCTTTGCATTACAGGGCCCTGCAACGTCTGAAGGCATCCCATCTCAGGAAGGGACTCACGTATTCAGCACTGGTGGAACTTTCTTTGGAAGCTCGATCAGAGATGCAATGGTGGTTGAACTATATGGAGGCATGGAACGGGAAGACCATTTTTGGCTCCCTCCCCGACCTAGTGATAGAGTCGGATGCCAGCAGTCTGGGTTGGGGAGCCAGGTGTGGTCAGTTTTCCATCGGGGGTCTGTGGCCTCCGGAGGAGTTGAATCTTCATATCAATTGCCTCAAACTCTTAGCGGGTTCCTTTGCGATTCGGTCCCCGACTCACAACAAAGTATCCTGTTCTGTCCTTCTACGTCTGGAGAACATTTTGGCCATCCAGTACATAAACAGGCTGGGGGGCACTCGGTCCAGAGTCCTGGCGGTTCTGGTGAAAGATTTTTGGCATTATTGCCTCCAGAGACAGATCTCGGTAACAGCGGAGTATCTTCCGGGAGTACAGAACAAGGTGGGAGACTGGAATTCCCGCTATCTGAGGGACACCAGCGATTGGCAACTGGATCCTGCGATGTTTCAGTCTCTGATGGATCGTTGGGGTCTATGAGGGGTGGATATTTTCACCTCTCGGTTGAATGCTCAGCTCCCAGTTTACTTCAGTTGGAGACCAGATCCGGGAGCTACCGCAGTGGACGCTTTTCTGCAGGATTGGTCAGAGAACCAGAATTATGCTTTCCCTCCATTTGTGTTGATTCCCAGAGTGGTGGCACAGGTCCTACGTCAACGGGCGTCCTTGATTCTGATCACTCCGATCTGGAGAGCTCAAGAGTAGTTCCCCACTCTTCTGGAGTTGTCGTGGATGGCTCCTCTCAAACGTCCGTTTTCCTTGGGAATCCTTCGGGATCTGTTGGGTCGCCCCCATCCATTGGTGGTTCAGGGACACCTCAACCTCATGGCTTGGAGGATTTCAGGGGTTGTTGGGAGGACGTCAGCCTTTCACGAGATGCTACGGCCCTTATCAGACAATTGTGGGCTCCAGGTACAATCAAGCGATATAGATAGGCCTGGAATAGATGGGCTCGTTAGTGTCTGGAGAAGGAGGTGGATCCGTGGCGGCCTCATTTGCGTTTGTAGTCAATGTCCTAGCAGAGTTATATACTTCGGGTTTGGCATATTGTACCATCAATTCTTTTTGCTCTGCTATTTCGTCAGGACACGGTCCGATTAATAATTTACCGGTTGGGGAACACCCTTGGTAAGTAAACTGCTTAAAGGAGTACGTCTATCTAGACCTCCTGAACCTAAATACTCTGGGATATGGGGTGTAAATAAGGTTCTCAACTTTATTTCTTCCTGGCCGGAGAATCAGTTTTTATCCAGGAAGCTGATCGCCGCTAAATTGGCGATGCTCTTATGTCTCATTTCCTGTAATAGAGTTTCAGACGTGCGCGCTTTGGATGTTTCAGCTTGGATTTTCATCCCCAATGGGGTTACATTTACCATTTCGAGAAGAACTAAAATGAGTACCAGGTTGGTTTCTTATCCCAGTTTTGAGTCTCATCCCAATCTGTGTGTGGTCAGATGTCTCAAGATTTATGAGGCAATCACAGAGAAGGATAGACCTCCGGGTGAACGGCATCTTTTGATTACTATCAAGAAGCCATTTAAGGCAGTGGCTTCTCCTACTATAGCCAGGTGGGTTCGCTGGCTGATGTCTGAAGCTGGAATTGATGTTAGATGGTTTGGCGCTCATTCTACCAGGGGAGCGATAGCTTCCAAAGCCCTTCAGGTAGGTGGTAGATTAGAGGACATTATGAATGCAGCAGACAGGTCCTCTGAATCGGTTTTCAAGAGGTCTTATTTCGAACCTTTTCACAAAACGACATCATTAGTGGTGAGTAAGCTTTGAACTTGCATAATCCTCGCCTCCGGTCCTGATATAGAATGAAAAATTTCCTAGCTGTCGTGAAGGAAAGTTTCAATTCTATTAAGGACACGGAGGCGAGGATTATCCCACCCTCATACTGTGACGGTATTACCCGCCCAACCATGATTTTAGTTGGGTTTCTATGGATAGATTCGTATACTTACAGGTCGGTTGTATTTTTCCTCTCTGAGATTTTTTTGACTATAATATAACATTGTTTGTGGCTGAATTTGTTCTGCTCTTGATATTGAGTAGGTTTTCGCATTGACTTCTTTTGATTACAAGCTGATGATGTACTATTGTGAGATTGTTTTTTCTTTGCATGAATCTGTTTCGGTGTTTCTGATCACTACTTTGTTTCGTAAGAGGTGATTCCAAAGGTGATTGAGTTTGCGAGTTCCTTAACTTCCTTCAGTGAAGAAGAGGAAGGACTGCGCCCGTCTGCTAATTATATACACTCTATTATAGACAGTGGATTGGTTTACTGGTTGCCATGGTTATGTGTTGGCATCATGGGACTTGACGTTTATAATGGTTTTCGTTATGTTTGAACTTTGAACTTGCTGATTGTAATGAAGAGAAGAAAGGTCTGCATAATCCTCACCTCCGTGTCCTTAATAGAATTGAAACTTTCCTTCACGACAGCTAGGACATTTTACATTCCCTTGTTTTCTACTGCAGCCTCCCAGAGTGTTCTAAAGAACAAACGTGTGGCACACCTGGAGCTATCTTGATTGAATCAAATTGGTAAAACTTAGTACATTTAATTAAAAAAAGGAACAAAATGAGGGTTTTCATTTTGCCATTGAAATTATGGTTGGTGCTGCAGAAAATAAAATTAGGACTCTTTTTAAGTAAGTTCTCAAATACCCTCCTCTTCTACTTCATTAATACATTCTGACATGTAGACTGAAACTAGCACATTCTGAATTTATGCCAGAAGTGTGGCATACCTGAACGCCATCTTGATGGAATTGAAGTGGAAAACTGAAAGCATTTTCTACTGAGGATACTGCAGTACATGAGATTAGGGAGCTTCGCAATAAAAAAAAAGTATCCCAAGATGGCCACCTGAGAAAAAAGAGCCCAAATGTAGCACACGTATGGCCAATTACAGAAGTTTGCCAAACAATTATTTTTTTGTTATTTCAAACTTTTATATTGCACAGACTTGACCCAAAGGCATTTGAGTGCTTTACATGGGCATCAATTGCATTACGGAAGAACACATTCCCCTTGCGCTGTGGGATAGGGACATTAAGTGATTTGCTTGGAATTCCAGGATGTGGAGTTGAAGGTGAAACTCAGACCTGGTTCTTCAGCTGCAAAGTCTGGAGCTCTGGCTGTAACACCACATTCTGTCCCCTAAATGCAACATATAATCAACTGTATAAAAAAATGAAAATAGCAAATAATTTAAAAGTGTTTTGTCGCTAGTTGAGAACTCAAAAATATGTCCTCGTTTTAGTTTCTTAGAGCACTAGCCATAATTTCTATGGGAATAATGCCATCTCATTTTAATAATTTCTAAAGGAAATGCTTTAGGTATTATAGTTTTGATTACATCAAGATGACGTAAAGCGTGCCACACTTATATAATAAGTATAGAATGTTAGCAATCTAGTTGTTGATTAGAATACTGTTGGGAGGCAGATGTCAGTGGTACGGACTTGGATAATTGAGGGAAGGAAGGAGGGTACAGAGGCAACACAGTGGGCAGGCGGAAGGGGCAGCACAAGTTACCATGGAGGGCAGGGGAAAAGGGGCAGGGGCAACAAACCAACCATGCAGGACATTCAAGAGAGGCTGTGGCAATATAACAGACCACTGAGGGCAGAAGGGAGAGGCAGTGGCAGTACAACCATGCATGCCAACAGACCCGATTAAGGCAGGCGGCTCCAGATGTTTTTAAGCCCAAACTAGCCTCTCCTCCATGGTCCATTTTGCTGTCACTCCCTTCTGCCCTCCATGCTCTACTGTGCTGCAACTGCTCCTCCTGCCTACCCCCTGTGGTCTGTTCTGAAGCTCCTTCCCTGCCCTTTCTTGCCTGTGTCTGACCCCTACCCATCCCTTCTGTCCTCCATTGTCCTTTGAGCATGGCCCTGCTCCATCCCTCTTGGTCATCATGCCCGCTGTGCTGCCACTAATCCTCTCGCTTGCCATGCAAGGCCTTCCGTGCTGCCAAAGCCCCTCCCATCTGCCCTGCGTGGTCAGCTTGCTGCCCCTGACCTCCTCCCACCTTCCCTCCGTTGTCTGTGTCTATGCCATTATAGTCTCACTGTTGCCCTTCATGGTGTGTTGTGCTTCCAGTTCCCATCCCACCTGCCCTCCATGGTCAGCTTGCTGCTCCAGCCCTGACCCCTTGACCGCTGCCTTCCGTTTTCTATGTGCAGGCCCCTATCCTCTCCCTCCTGCCTTGTCTGGTCCGTAGTTGTACCCCTTCCCCCTGCCCTTCGTGGACTGTTATGCTGCAGCTGTCCCTCCTGTCTGTCCGGTATGGCCAGCTTGCTGCCCTTGCCTCTTTCCCCTCCGCTGTCTGTTGTCCATGCACATGACCCTATCCTCTCCCTATTGCTTTCCATGGTGTATTGTGCTGCACTGCCTTCCCACTTGCTCTGTGTGGTGCATTGTGCTGCGGCAGCCCCTGACACTTGCCCTGAATAGTCAGTTTGGTGCCGACTGCCCATCTCCCTCCTGCGGTCTATTATTTGAGTCCATGTCCCTTCCCCATTCCTCCTGCCCTCCATGAATTAATGTGTCAAACTTGTCAACATCTTGAACTTGGTAAGAGGGAGATTTTGAAAACAAAACTGGGGAAATGATTTTCCCTATTGACTTACATTGCAAAATATGAGACTTTAGGCAGGAGGGTGCTAAAATAAATGCCCTTTGGGCTTAAGAACAGTGTGAATCTCCTGCCTGCATAGGGTTTGTTTATCAACAACGAAATGGTCTGAAGGTGGGCATAGATTAAATATCTATTTTCGAAAAACAGTGCTCAATACTGTCTTTATGGGTTATTTACTTCCCAATATTTATTCCAACTAATTACATGCAAGGCAAAAAAATGACTCACTGTTAGATTATCCAAGATGTCAGAAAATATCAAAAAATATTTACAACAGCCAACATTACATTATACACATGAAAACAAATTCACATTTATTTACATAGTTAAACTAAGACCAGCATCTAGCTGCTTCAAGCTTCGAGACTGACCATGCCGTCAGTAGAGGGTTGTGCCCAGGAAACTGGTGGTCACGCTTATAACATTATGCTTGTAATCCACTCTCTTGCGATGATTGATAGCTCCCGTCTAAGCAACTATTCAATACCTATCTATATTTCTTTTAAGGTATTCTGTAGTGCATTCAGACCATTATTTAGTGTTGATTTCCATTAGAGAACACAATCTCGCCGGTGTATCTATCAACGCGCTTCGGCCTCTTCACTTAGGGCCTCATCAGGACTATCGAGTGGGCAACGTCACTTCTACAAAAATTAAAAACATGGAGACTATCTGAAAATATATTTACACAATCATTAACGGAAGCAAGCTATACTAAATACCACAGTGCCATCTTAACGTCACCGAATCCCTACACACAACTATTAGTTTAAGTTGGGTGCACAAAACCTATAAAAATCTAGTGTCTGAGATAGCAAACTTGTGTACATAAGCACAGGTGTGGCCTTAAAAAATTATAGACCCATGTGAAGTGCAAGCATGCACATGCATCTGCCCTCAGGGTCCCAAATCAATGCCTTTAAATAATAGTGTCTATTTGTACAATTGGAAAGGAACGCATCTTCACAAGTTCCAAAAGTCTCTAGAGCTGTCGACCCATGTGACATGCATATATGCACATGCATATATGATCAGAGGCCTTAAAAAATACCTTTAAACGGTAGGTCCTCTTTATTCAATTAGAAAGCAATGTATCTTCTCGAATTACGGTGCTGAAATGGGAGAGCACAATTCTCTCTTAGACGTGTGTCGGACTCACAGAAAAAAGAAAGTGCTAGGAGCTGGAAAAAATCACAACTCACTTTATCATATCGTGAAGTCACTGTACTCCTTGCCATCAATCTAGCGCACATTCGTGGCGCTTACAGGGTGGGCTGCAAAAATGAAGACATCAGACCACTCAACTAAGCAAACGTCACCCACACCGCAAAGAAACGTGGTAATAAACCGGCTATGTCCCGTACTTACTTAATTAATTAGTAGATCTCCTGCTCAGATCGGACACGATGCTCCTGGCCCAGCGGTGCTGCAAAACTTTTGTCCCCGTCTCTGCCTCGCCCGTATGTAACCTCGTTTAAACTAAAGACCCTTGTTTTCATTCACAAGCCTTACGCGGTGAATCGCGTGTATTAAGAACATGTCGGCTGCTAGACCGGCAAGTGTCAATGCGTGTAAATGGCAAAACGGCGGCCATCTTTGGGCGGACGGGAATGTTCCTCTGAACTCTTTGCGCCTAAAATTGCTTACAGAACAAGGTACTGCAGAGGGATTTTGTATTACAAGGTCACACCTATCTGTCAGCAAACCAAACTTAATTTATGTAAGTGACTATGAGTCCCGCTATCACACATTTCAATTGGAGTGTTGCAAGCTATCACAAATTTCTCACATTCAAGTCCTCATTAGGGTCTGTTGGCATGAACGGTTGTACTGCCACTGCCTCTTTCTTCTGCCCTTAATGGTCTGTTTTCCACAGCCACTTTGGTCTGTCCTGCAAGGTTGGTTTGTTGCCCCTGCCATCCATGGTATGTTGTACTGCCACTGCCCTTCCGATCTGCCTAGCGTGGTCAACTTGTTGCCTCTTCGCCCTCCTCCCTGCGCTCAATTATCTGAGTCCGTGCCCCTGACCTCTGCCTCCATTTGAGTTCTCAAATAGCAACAAAACACTTTAAAATGATTTGTTATCTTTCTGTACCAAAATTAATGTGCCCTTGGCAATGTAACTGATGCTCATGTAAATCACTACAATACCTTCTGGTCATGTCTGCACTATATAAAACTGCAAAACAACTACTAAAGTAAGTGTTTTGCACTCTTCTGTCATCAGGCTTTACTTAGGATACATTTTGGTGAAATGTGTGCTACATTTGGGCTCTTTTTTCCCTGGTGACCATCTTGGGAGGCTTGTTTGGTATGAAGCTCCCTAGTTTCCTTATTTACTGCAGCATCCTCAGCAGAAAATGCTTTCAGTTTTCCACTTCGATTCCATCAAGATGGCGTTCAGATGTGCCACATTTGTGGTATAAATTCAGAATGTTAGCACTCTTGTTGCTCATTAGAACACTGTAAGCTGCTGATCACCAGAGAGTTAACTGGCAGTCTGCTGCTGGTGTTGAAAGTGCATGTTTTAGTCCGCATGTCAGAATGTTGTAATAAAATAGACGAGAAAGATATTTGAGAACTCATTTGAAACATGTCTTAACTTCTCTTTCTACACTACTAACCATCATTTCTACGACAAAATGAATTCCCCCATGTTGTTCCTTTCTAGATTAAATGTTTTAGCTTTTATCAGTTTGAGTCAATCAAGATGGCTCCAGGTGTGCCACACTTTTGTTATAAGTAAGACGGTAAGTGCTTTAGTTTTTCTTTAGGGGCTGCAGTAGAACACAGGGAATCAACTGACCTGCTGCTCCTGTTGGAAGTACATGCTTCACTGACAATGTAAGACTTCATTCTCATATGGCTGAGAGAGATAGTGTGAATTTACAGAAAATATGCTCTCATTTCGGGTTATGGATCACCTTCCATCACCTTTAAGGGAAATTCATGAGAAAACAGTTTTCTCTCAAACATGATTCATGAAATCCCATCAGGGTAAAATCACCTTAGAACACACCACAATTCCTAAAATTACTGTGGCAGAATCAACAAATAGTTTATAATGTAACTAAAATGTGTTATCACCCTTTATAGTGTCCCCTTTTTGTGACCCTCAAAACCTGCCATTTACTACAATGCATTTCAATGGGTGCTATCATGCATACTGGTCCCAAGGAGGCTGCCAGCACTTCCTGGTTAAAGTGCTGACAGCGAATCAGATCTCACCAAGAGATCTATGCTTAGGCTCCACCCATATACTCAAATGTGGTTTTTTTTCATATATAAAAAAAAAATACTGAACAGATTTACACCAAATAGAAAAAGTGTGATCTCTGGACAAAAAGCGACTTTTCTGCCAATTTTGGTATAATTCCGTTCCACGGTTAGGGCTACAGGCATGTCTAGAGAGGCTATGGGAATTAACATGTGAAACACACTTTTACTGATCCCCGCCCCCTTTTTTTGGGGCCCCCACTTGATCGATCACCCCAAAACGTTCCATGCACGACAAGATCCTTGGGCACACTTGTTTTTGGAAAATTTTGTGAAGATTCGTCAAACAGCACCAAAGATATAGCCGAGTCAAAAAACGCTTCTTGTCTGGAAACTAGAAAGCGGATGAGCTGATAAAACCCTCCGTCTGAAAGTATGTTTTGATAACCACAACTTGGGATATGGAGCCCTACCTAACGTTGGTGGAAAATAACTGGGTCAGATGTTTATTAACTCGTTTTAGGCTAAATTTGTTCCATCTGATTCTAGCCTATCCACTAAGATGCCATAATTTTAAATATGCTGGGCCCGTGTGTTTGTGATACAACTCTCCCCAGGATACATTGCATTTCATGTTGTTTTGTAAATTTGACCGAGCCCCAAGTCATTGTTTTATTGTTCCCTTGCTTTAAAGGGGTGGATTTAAACAAGCCCGACCAGCACTTTTATATTTACAAATGCTGTCAAGGGGACTTGTAATCGCCAATAGGACTTGTGCTGTTAGGCGCTGCAGTATCCATTCGGAGCGCCATGGAGGATGTTTCTGATTTTATGTGATCTGTTGGTATTTTACCAATACTTATTTTTATATTTTTACAGTTTGTATTGTTCTGCTGTCTTTTATGGTTTTATATTTTAAACTGAATAAAGAACAAGAAATTAGAAAAATGTATATCAAGTAATGCCCCGCCCCCCCCCCCCCCCCCCCCCCCAGGGTCGTCTCTTCTTCTTTGGCCCCTGTGTCTCCCTCACAGGGGAGCCCTGCATTTACCCCTGCTTTAAACCCAACAAAATCTGAAATACTGTACAGAATACTGTCTGGAAAACAGTAACGTGCAGTTATTCCCCATTCCCCATGTTTAACTCATTAGAAGGTATTCATGGTGGACATACTGACCACTATCTGATGTTCAGTCACCCAGAATATATGCATAGAATTCATTTTGGCATGTATTCCGGGCCCAAATGAGGCTGTACTAATTTTATGGCAGAGCTGCTGCTCCATCAAACTCTAGCTAAGGCTGGAAAGGTACTGCTGATTAAAAATGTGTCTTGCAATGTGACTTAATAAACATGCTAGGCTTATGCTCATACTTTATAATTCTATTTTTATTGCTACCATTTCTTGTGAGGCTGCCTGCTACAATTGCTTTATTTCACAATTATCCTTCTCAGCATTCTCTTAATCTTCTCTGTGGGTAATGCAAGACATTAAAGTTCATTTTAATTACAGGGGTTTCCAAACCAAGGGACTTCCTGCTATTAGCTTCTCAAGGGCCTAAGCTAGTGGCTGAGAATTACCTCCAGACATATACTGTTGCAAGGACTGCAGGTGGAAAGAAATGAGTCACCACTCTTGGCTCACCTCACCTGGAACATCCAGCACACAGAATAAGATGAATAACAAGCGAGTCTAGGTGAAATTATCAACAGCCAAGAGACATTTTCTGCTCGAACCAGCCTTATTATGGTTTCGCGCATGACATCTGATTGTAAGGCATGCCTCGTGTTGAATTTTCTTGTGAGGTACCAGCAATCACTTTTCACTATCTTTCGTGTTATTTCACACATTTTCACGCTATTTTATAAAATGTCACGCAATTTCCCTCAGGACCTAATTTAGATCTTGACGGAGGGGAATACTCCATCACAAATATCCCATCCGCCTTATTAGGATCTCATTATATCCTATGGCGATCGTAATAAGGTGGACGGGATATCCGTCACATTTGTGACGGATTATTGTGAAATACAGGTAAGCACATTTTGCGGAATTTCACGCACTGTCTGTTAAGTTTCACAAAAATATGTAATTTCGCACACACTTGCTAAGAAAATAAAATATAACAGGCTGGAGTCATTCATGACTTGCAAGAGCTTTGACAACATTTGCTAATCAGTCAGGATGATTTAGAAAAGGTTATTGATGACCAGGAATGAGGAAAAAGAGTGTCTCCTGTCAAACTAGTAATGACCTCTGGCACTAAGTTGTGACAACAGCAGAATGACAGGTCTACTGACTTTGCAATGTCACTGAAACCACAAACACACCTTAGGTCACACACCATGATTATTTCCTCTTCCTTAAAACCCAGTAGGTCTACTGTGAGCTATTGAGCCTTGGGGGTTTCAGGCGGAATGCCTATTGAGAACTAAAAAACCCAAATCCATATCCCAGTGACACACACTTGCCAACTTTGGCAAAACCTGTAAAGCAACCATACACCATCCAGACTTTGCAAAAAATGAGTCTTTCAGGTATGCGTAGGCAGTGTAGGTGTGAAAGAGCGATGAGAGATTATAGTAAGTATATAACTGATCACTCACAACACGCATGCTAGAAACAAACTCCCCATAGCCAGGCCCAAGGCCTCATTAACTTATTGCTAAAAGTGCCTATTGGTCACTAAGAGAAGGGTAGACTCCTGACTTCCTAAAGGACGCCCTGCGGTCTGGTCGCATAGTTCATATTGTGTGCGTATTGACCAAAAGACGCCATATTTGTGATTTACGTGCTGAAGACTTAGGGAAGACCTGTGCATGTTGGCTCAAAGATTATTTTAAAAGAAATGTAAAAAAAATTGAAAAAAACGAAGAAGTGACTTGAAATAAGTTAGAAAAGCACAGAAGACTAGATATTTCATTCATCTCGACTAATGGCAATCTGACGGATGACAAGGGACCGTCTACATGAAAAGAATGCTGAAAGCCCATAGCCACACCTGTTATTACCTACCTAAAAAGGCATTAGACTTGAGTTCTGGAACCCCCAGTACTAAAGTCCAACACTGTCTATGATAATAAAACCCATAACTGGGACTAGATACTACGGAGGTCTTTATCTAAACAAGATCCAAACATTGAAGAAGGTTTCTGTCACCAAGGGACTCCTACAAGAGTACCAAGTGCAGAAAAGTTAGGGTTAGTTAAGAAATATAGAATGTCTCTGCCTTTGACAAGAAGATTGCACCCTTAGCTGTTGATATTTTTATCAAAACCTAAGAAACCATGATAAACCGGCCTCATATTGGTATTACACCCCAAAAGATTGTAAGCATGGGGCGCCACCACATCTAAAGAGAGTTGGCGACGCTGTGGAGGGTCAGGTTCACTCGTACTCCTGTTATGGCTTTGCACCAAATTGAGTAGACTGGGAAGAGGTATTAAATGACATTGATGCAATGTTTGACAGTCCTATTCTACGACCACTGGCACATCTACTCCTCAGGGTAGATGACCGGCTACATATCTGCTTAGATCCCATTGGGAAAAATTGTCACGATTCTTTTGTGTGCCTCTAAATTTGTGATCCTGACAACATGGGGTACGGATAAAGTCCCAGAGCACAGACAGTGGTTATACAAGGTCTGAAAAATAGAGAGGATGGAGAACTTGAGCAAAAAGGGACAGATTTTGCAAAAAGTAGGGCCCATGCCTTTTAGTCATGAAGTTCAAAGATATGACTTGCCCTATATACCATACAATATATACCATACGATTCTTAGGCTAATGAAGTCAAAAGAGGGGTAATAAGAAACATGGGATCACGTGGCAGATGATGGAACTAATTGCACATCCTGCTAAGTGGTTGAAAGCATCAGCATCGACGTAAGTTGGCGTTTGGGTGGGGATGGGGTTCATAAAACTCAATAAAAGAACTGATCCATAAAATATCAATGCTAGAATTTAGTCTTAAGCATTCAGAAGGGCTCTCTTAGATGCAATATACACACTCTTTTAATTTTCTCTAGTATGTGGCCTAGGAATTGCCAACTTTACCTCATCAAATGCTTTTGCAGCATCTAATGATAAGAGATTCATGAGTTTGTGTGTTTAGTTGATTTTATCTAAGACACGCATATCTTATTTGTGCTGTTCCCAAAGTTTCATCTTGCTATAAAGCCTAATTGATCAGGGATTTTTAAACCTGGTATAATAGGCCCTAATCTAGCTGCCAGGATACCCAGAATATCCTTCAATAAGGAGATGGGTGTATGTGCTGCAAAGTCTAGGAGCTTTCCCCTGTTAGGATGTGTACTGTCACCATCCCTTGAACCCTGGTTTTCATTATTACACTTTGATCCACAAAAGCATTGAAACGTATCATCAGAATTAGAACGTGGATTCCAAAAATGATTTATAAAAGAATATGGCGAATTTGTTGGGTCATAGGGATTTCCTAACTAGTTCTTTCACGTTGCCAGAAATAACCTCTCCTGGTTTTATGGGAGAATCGAGGGTGCTTTGTGAGACTCTTAACATGTATAGTCAGATACTCATCTATGTTCATGGGGATTGTGCTTTCTGCTTTTTATAACTCCCTGCAGAGGGAGCAAAAGACCCTTGTGATCGCTGAATCAGAATGTTGCTTATTCCCAGCTATGTCTCTTAGCATCATTCTTCTATCCCAGGTGATTTGTTGCCATAATCTTACAGGTCAGTATTTCGCCCACTATTGTCACGCCCAAAAAATAATTTTTGCTGCGTATGATGAAGAGCATATTCCACTGTAGCAATGTATAGTGCTTTTACTTGTGTGCTTACCATTAGTAGTTTTTGCCTTCTTTTTGTTTGCTCTCATTCCTCTATGCATGCTTTCTAATTCTATTCATTGAGCTTTGAGTTGGGAGCATGTTGCAGCTTCTGCTTTGTTGAGCGCGATAGAGATGGCCATCAGTGGCCCTCTGGTTGTTGCTTTGAGGGAGTACCATAATATGTGAATATTGACTAATCCGTTATCATATAGGCCTGAAATAATCTAACTACTTTGGTGATTGCTTCTTGTGTCTGCTTGTTTTGGGGGGAAACCATATTTAAGCCACCACCTTTTCTCTCTTGGCTGTCCTACTATCAGGGCATGGTCGAAAGGGTCTATGGTTCCTGATCACTCAGAAGCTCACTTCCTCTTGCATGAAAAAGATGATCAGGAAGTGGTAAAACTTAGCATATGTGAAGTGAGCAGCTGAGAAGAAATTGTAGTCAATTGCTCCTGAATTTTGATGTCAGTCAGTGGTGTAGCTCTAAAGCGAATGCGCCCAATAGGTCCACTTTAAGATGGGTCTGTCTTTGATACCATCCATTTCTATGTTCAGTTCGCACCATAGGATTCTGTACTACCCCCCTAAGTTCAGAGCATTTGTAACCATTTGAGAGAGAGAGAGAGAGCATTAGTTCAATGCAAATTTGTCATAGTCGTACTTGGTTCACTGATGGTTTTTCACCTACTGCAATATGCCAGCTTTTGAGACCTCTACAACACGATGAGAGGGTCTCCTTTGCCCCTTCTCATTTCACCCTCTTCCACAGTGGTTGAAGACCCAAAATCTCTGTGTTATGTTTGGAGGCTCTTGGTTGTCGTTTGTGAGATGCTGGATGGATTTTGCTTCCTCAATGGACCTAGTGTTGATGTTGTCCCATTCCACCTAAAGGCAAGTCTGAAGGAGTGCTCTCAGCGACATGCGATTTGTTTGGAACAAAGAACGTTTGTGATTTGTTTAGGTTCCCTGTCTCTTAAGAGTGCAAGCTCTTGAAATAATTGTACTGTGTGGCCTTGATATGTTATATCTTATTGTGTTCTGGCAATAGACTTGATATCCTCTTTTCCCTCAAAAAAGTGCAATTGTATGAGGATGCCAGCTGGTGAGTTTGTGCCTGAGCAAAATAATCAGTTTATATTATCTGTGATACACATACCGTTTGTTGTTCTATTCCCACTATTCTGTCACACTGAAACCTGACAGCTAAGTTTTTTTTTAGTCCTGGTATAAATGGCCCTAATCAAAGTTTGGCTTTTCCACCCACTGATGCCCTAAACTCATTTCAGTGCACCAATTCCTGAGCATGTAAGTCCACTGTAGTCCTACACAACACCACTTGACAGATTTGTTAAGGTGGTATCCATGCCTTCTGGGTTACTAACAGTCCCACACACAAGTACTGCACTAAGAAAAAACACTATGGGGTCGATTACGACTTCGGCGGATGGAAAAGGCCGTCCGCCGAAGTCCCAACGGTTAGGTTGCCGCCAGTGCGGCCGCCTTCTTGCAGGCCCCATTAAGAGTTTCCCGCTGGGTCAGCAGGTGGAAACGGTGTCTCCGTCCTCTGGCCCAGCGGGAAACGTCCTACAACATTGCCGCCAGCTCATAATATCAATCAATCAATCAATCAATCAGGAATTTGTAAAGCGCACTACTCACCTGTGAGGGTCTCAAGGCGCTGAGATTAGGGGGAGAACGGGGGGGGGGGGGCTGCTACTGCTCGAACAGCCAGGTCTTGAGAAGTGTCTTGAAGGTAAGGAAGTCTCTGGTCTGATGCAGGTGGGTGGGAAGAGTGTTCCATGTCTTGGCGGCAAGGTGTGAGGTTGGCGGAGTGGAGATGCCAGGTCGGGGTGTAGAAGGAGAGCCATCTGTTGAGGTATTCTGGTCCGGTGTTGTGCAGTGCCTTGTGAGCGTGGGTGAGGAGTTTGAAGGTGATTCTTTTGTTGACCGGAAGCCAGTGCAGGTCTCTCAGATGGCCTGTGATGTGGCAGTGGCGGGGGAGCCGGCGGCAATGCTGTAGTGCATAGGGTGCACTAGCATGCAAAGCAGACAGTGAACATCACGTCAGGGCTGGCCAGCGGAGAAGGGACTTGTAATCCCCAGAGCAGCGCTGCATGCCGCACTGCCCTGGTGGATTAGGACCGCCAGCATCACCAGTCCCTCCTGTGGAGGAAAACTGGTGGTGCTGAAAGTCCGACCGTGGCGCTACCGCCACGGTCGTAATGTGGCTGTCGGACTGCCACATTGGCAGCGGTCTAACAGCCAGCGTGACCCTGGCGGTCCTAATGAGCCCCATATATTTAAAATTGTTAATTTCAACAGTCTCATTCTGTTGCTTGATGCATGAGGTACAATCTCACAGAATACAATTAAAACAGCACTAATGCATGTCACCAACAGCAAGAATAATAGGACATTTCTAACATGGTTGGAATGTTCCTGGCAGTTTAGCACACTAAAAACTACTTTTAGGCACTACTCTATGAGAGCATGGAGTGCCATCTTGTTTCAGCAGCGGGTCATTAAATCCATCAGGAAAGTATGGAGCATACTTATGAATCCCTAATCTGATCCTGCCACTCTCTTTGGTAGATCTGTGATTCTAATATTATTCCATCTTGAGTGGGTCTCTAGGTCTTCCTATGTAAAAGCAATTACTCATTTTACTCCTGAAAGGGACAGCGATGCCCCATATCCTAAGTTGTTATTTTTTATTATGTTATACAGGTTAGTAGAGAGCGCTATCATCCAGGAGGGTGTCCTGGAGCTGAGCAGGTGTGAGTCTAGCTACAACTAGGGCCTAGAGAGACTACACAGAGTGTGAGGTCTTCTACTTCTTGTGGAATTCAAGAAGTGAGGAAGAGGCTCGTATGCATAGAGGCAGGTCACTCCATGCTTTAGGACGGATGGCGGAGAATGCTTGACTGCTGGATCTGGTTTTCCATATGCGTATACAAATAGAAGTCCAGACGAGCGGAGGTGTATGGAAATTTTGTGAAAGCAGTTGCGATTATGAGGAGTTCAGGGCCAATGTTATCTAGTGTCCTGAAAGTGTGGGTGAGGAGTTTGAACTGTGGTCGTTTGTGAATGGCAAGCCAGTGGAGCTCTTTCAGGTGTGGTGTGGTGTGATGTTATTACAGCGTGGGGGGTAGAGAGTGATTCTGGCTGCCAAGTTCTGAACGGTCTGCAGCCTTCCGTGACGTTTTTGTTGATCCTGGCATAGAGGATTTTGCCACCAAAGTCCTGCTTGCTTGTGACCAGGGCGTGCATGACGGCTTTCCAGGTGCTGATTTGAAGCCATTTGAAAAGCTTCCTTAGCATCTTCAGCATATGGAAGCATTAGGCAGTGATGGCATTGACTTGGGCGGTCATGACAAGTTTGCTTTCGAAGATGATCCTGAGATTCTTGACGCGGTGGTAGGAATGGGCGATGCGGGGGCTTTTGTTACGCCACTTTGAAGAGGATCGGGCTCAGGGATCTATTATCTGTTATTCACTGTTTTTTCAACAGCATCCATGATGCCACAAAGCTTTTCAGGTCCTTGAAGCAAGATTCAAAGTCATATTTGATATGTGCCCCCTTCAATTTTATATAATTATGATGATGATATGATATAATTTATAAAACTGCATATTGGTTCTTGGGTAATCTCTGCGTGTGCCGGTGTTGGTGTCTCAGTGGTCAGGGAGTGCTGCACTATAGGTGAGAAGTGTGCATCTTTTTCTTGGAGGATTTGCTGGAGGATGTTATGAGAGCTCACTGTCTTGCTGCATGAAAGCGGAAGATAGATGTAGATTTTCCTCAGCAGCTTTAGAAATCCCAAACAAGTAGCAGAAGCCTGCGTTACTTGTTGGACCGTAGAAAGATCTTGAGTAATCAGAAAGCCTACATTTCTGGTTGATGGGATAAGCTTAAGTGCAGGTCCTAATTAGGTGGCCACCAGGAGGGATTCAGATTATACAAAGGTTTACTGAACATAAATATTTAAGTTTTTTTCTGAGTTCAGTTTCAGACAATTATTTTTGATCCAGCTAGTCATCAAGGATATACAAGAGTAGAAATTAGTTTGATTGTCCAAGTGGTTGATGGATATAGAGATAATAATCTACATGTTGTCTGCATAAGATAAAATCTCAACACCAAACAGCGTGACGTGCCAGTGCCTAAGATGGCCAGTGCGCTAATTGCTTCACTCCTGTTCACCCGCTCTGCAATAG
Organism: Pleurodeles waltl; assembly: GCF_031143425.1. Lineage (NCBI taxonomy): Eukaryota > Metazoa > Chordata > Amphibia > Caudata > Salamandridae > Pleurodeles > Pleurodeles waltl. The sequence goes on from NC_090448.1 coordinate 1,144,524,976, forward strand.
GACTGGAATCAGCACCTATGCAACTTATTGGACACTGGCTGAAAGGTGTGTGTGGCAGGGGATTTGCTATAGGTTCTGGTGCACTCTGCTGAACCACTGAACCCTTGGGAGGCAACTGGCAGCCGAGCTCGCTAATTTGGGCATGACTGCTCTGATCGACCTGAATGGCCTAGAGATGTAGGGGAGTGACATGCTCCATGGCTGGGACAGTGAGAGTCAGGATCCTACTTCAGAGTGATGGGTCAATCTGTTCCCCTTGTTACAGCCTGGGTACAGAAGATGGGCGGGCCTGATTATATGGCCCAGTAAGTGAAGAACCCGGGGAGAAGGCCCAGGCAGTCAAGAAGGGACAAGCCTGCCATTACATTCACCACCATAGGATAAAGTGGAAAGAGAGCTTGCCCTTATGGAATAGATGTCAAGACTAACCAATAGCACTCTGTGGCATAATCTAAAACCTCTTTTGACCCATAGGACCCTGACCTCTGGATCCACGTTGGATCTGTGATCTGGGTCTAGTGTCACCAACTTGGGTGACCTCAGTGCATAATAACAGAACAGAGGAAATGTGAGCTGATGAACAGTGACTAGACTTGCTCCTGCAGATGCATTAATGATAATTTTATTGCACCATTGGTTTTCATATGAGCAGTGTGCATTGACGTTGCAGGGCATGTCTTATGAGTCACAAACCTGAAATCAGTAAGCAGTGCAAGTTAAACTTTGAGCGGAAAACACCCATGGGGTCAATTTCAAGAGCTGCTTCTCCAACCTGAGAAGCAGATGCTATTGAACAGGAAGGGGGCGCAGAAATGGGGATCAAAGAGGTTCAGTTTGCTATGGAATCCAGTTTGAGGGCAATAGTTGCAAAATGTTTCCATTTTACAGCACAAATTGACTTGATGAAGGAGTGCATGGATAAACAAAGTGTCCACTTGGATGAAGGCAAAACTCACATCAGAGATACTACCCTGGAGCTACAAAGTACTGTTGCAAATATGGGGAAGGAGGTGGCTAAGATAGATGCCAAGAATGAAGACTTAGAAAAGCATTCACTAATAAATAATGTGTACTCCAGAGAGGGTCCAGAACTCTCTTTCTAGATGCCCTAGTTTGAGGAATATGGGTTACCAGGGAGGTGTGGACCCCTTTTTATTGAACTTGGCATAGAAAGTTTAGCAACAAAGTATTGGTAAACCCATTTATCAGTTAGTTAGTTGATATCTTCTCTTTCACAGGTCAAGTTTGAAGTAGCATATCCAGCCAAATCAGTACATCCAATGGAAATTTATTTTAATAATACGTGAAGGTTGAGAAGTCATCTGAAGTACATGAAAGATGAGCAACCGCCGACACGTGTTTCGCCCTCTAGTGGTATACATACCTGGGGCTTTCTCTTTGTTGCTAAACACTAATAAATAATATCTGAATACTGGATATTCTGGAATTGACCGACCTTGGCAAGCCTTAGACTTTTTGGGTGAAATTACTAGGGTTCGTGTTGGGCAGATCCACTTTCTCCGATTTGTTCTTCGTGGAACAAGCGCGCAGGTCATTGGGTCCTTAGACCTTCTCCAAGCGCTCAACCTAGGCCACTGATCCACATAGACCATGACACCACTTTGAGCATGGCCAGGGAGGGAGCCCCCATCACAATGACAAGGCTCAACAACCTCATTGTTCTTTGACTTCGCATTGGTAGTGCAAGAGGCTAGGTGAGCGTTTGCGAAGGTAATGAAGGTGCTCATGGCACAAATTATAAATTATGCTTTGCGCTTCCCACAAAAAAAACAATGATGTTCCTGAAAACTGTTGCTAAGAAATACAAGAAGACACTACAGCTGTTGCCTTGAAGTCCTAATACCTCTGAAGCAGAGTGAGGCTGAATAATGCATGTTTGATGATTTGCAGTTGCTGATAAGTATCGGGGTTGCATCAACAGCAGGCTGAGGCTTACATATCCATGCTTGTTATTCAATTACATTGTCTTCTAAAATTCACTGTCTGGCCCTGCATTTGCCCACGGCTAGGGTTTGGATTGGAGTTTCACCAATTATATGTGAATTTGGGCTATGGATAATATATCCATTAAGAATAATATGTATAGGAATATGGGTAAGTGGGGTCGGTCACTCCTGAGTGTGAAACACATAAGCGTGTTGTGGTTATGTTTTTTTTTAATGGGGTACTGGGCACTGAAACTTGGGGTGTTCGGTGTGGGAGAAGGGGGTGATGTGGAGTTGGGAACCGGTGTTATAGTCAGAGCCACTTACTTTAGTCTGACTTGGTTGAGTGCATTGGATATGATCACAGTCCTGGAGGGTCTCTGAGCGATACACAAATGTACATGGAAGGGTGCGGATGAGTCAAATCATGTTATAAAAGCTGTAACATAGTATATCAGAGACAAGGATAATCCTATGAATAGGAGGTTGATCTTAGCATATATGGAAAAACGAGAGGTGTAGATAACGATGTTTGTAGGGAACACATTTGAGTCCAGGAAACCTCAACAATTTTGCTGGAGGATTGGGTCACAAGAGCTTTTTGTCTCATATAGCACATATATGTGAGGTGTGACAAAATTCTGAATTCAGCAAAGGGTCATAAGTGTAGATCCCTTGAGTTTTTCCCAAATAAACTAAGGGCCTGATTTAGATGTTGGCAGATTGGTTACTCTGTCACAATAGTGACAAATACCCTTTCTGCCGAAATCCAAATCCCATAGGAAATAACGGGATTTAGAACTCGGTAGGCAGGATATCCATCACTGTTGTGACGGAGAAAGCTGTCCACCAATATCTAACTTCCTGTAATATCTATCTTTGTGTTGAAATAAAGAAATATTGATAACGAGTAGGAAAAAACAGCCATTTGTGAAATTGTTTTCATCTGTAACTATTAGTCATGATGGCGATTTACAAATGGAATGTACCATTACTTTCGTTAGGACATTTTCGTTGTTGTGATATACAGAGTTTGTAGGTTCTCCAAGAACCCAAGTTACCCAGAGCCAACAACTGAGCTGCACCTTACAGTGGTATTTCCTTGTGTACTGAGTATAGACCAATTCATATGATGAAATATGTAGAATGAAAAATAGGTATCAAGATAACCTATGTATTTCTGAAATAGGCTCAAGATATGGGATTTAGGAGCAGTGGTTATTTGTACATCTCTGAATTTGTGGGTACCCATATGAACATATGATTTAGAGGGTATTTTTCAAAATGTCTTCTTACTTACACACTGGCTTACATTTGAAAGGCACAAAGGCAGTGAAATCTAATTGGTAATACCAAATATCCTACTGATCTATACTCCCACAAGTCTTTCAATAAAAATGATACCTCGCTTCTGTGGGTAGGCCTAGTGCCCGTGACAGGAAATGGCCCAAAACACAACATGGGTACATCACATTTTTCTACTCAAAACTGACCTGTTTTTTGCAAAGTAGGTAGCTGTGGATTTTGGACCCTAACTTAGCCGCCACCAAGGCACACCCTGCAAACCTGCACACTTTTAAAAACTAGACAATAGGGAAATCCAGGATAGTGAGACTTCCATGGCTCTCATTAGGTTATTTTACCCAGAATCCCTTGCAAACCTCAAACTTTGACTAAAACACACATTTTCCTCACATTTCTGTGATTGAAAGTTCTGGAATCAGCAGGGAGCCACATAATTCCACCCGGCATTCCCCTAAGTCTTCTGATAAAAATGGCACCTCACTTGTGTGGGGAGGCATAGTGCCTGTGACACGAAACAGCCTAAAACGCAACACAGATACATCACATTTTTCCACACAAACCTGACCCTCTTTTAGCAAAGTGGGTAGCTGTGGATTTTGAGCCACAGCTAAGCCAGCACCTAGGGAAACCTAGCAAACCTGCACATTTTTAAAAACGAAATTCCCAGAGGAATCGAGGATGTGGCGACTTGTGTGGCTCTCATGAGTTTTTTTCACCCACAATGCCCTGCAAACCTCAAACATTGGATGAAATCATGCATTTCCTTACATTTTCATGATGGAAACTTCAACAGCAATAGATCAAAACAAGGACAATGGGAGCCCTTGCGTGGGAACTCCTATTGACCACAGTTTGATCTGTTCCTTTCGCTGGCACTAGGCCCAACCACACAAGTGGCACAGCGTTTTTATCGCAGAAGTGGAGCTATACTGGGTTGTAGGAATTTTGTGAATTCCTGCAGATTTCGAAGTTTCCATCACAGAAATGTAAGGAAAATGCATGGTTTCAGGCAACGTTTGAGGTTTGCAGGGCATTGTGGGTAAAACAACCTCACAAGATTAACACAAGGCACACTACCCTGGAATTCTCTGGTTGCCTTCTTTCCAAATGCCTGTGGTTGGTGGGTTTCCATGGGTGGCAGCCGAGCATGGCCCCAAATCCCACAGCTACCTCTATTACTGATCTCTCCACATAGCACTATAGGGCCTTTGGTGTCAAGGTCTCTTGGGCCACCCACACAAGTGAGATACTATGGCCCATATTTATATTTTTGACGTAAACCTGCATTAGCGCAGGTTTGCGTAAAAAAGTATAGTGCCGGCTAGCGCCATTCCAGGACGCCAGCCAGGCATCATATTTATAGCGTTAAAATACATGACGCTAACCGGGCATTGAAGGCGTAGGGAAAACGGGAGGTTTTGCGGGAAAGAATGGCGCTAGTCAGATTAGAGTAAAATAAAATGACTCTAACCTGACTAGCGTCATTTCTTTGACGCACAACCCCCATGGACATGACTCCTGTCTTAGTAAAGACAGGAGTCATGTCCCCCCAGCCCAATGGTCATGCCCAGGAGACTTATGTCCCCTGGGCATGGCCATTGGCCACAGTGCCATGTAGGGGGGTCCAAGTTTGGCCCCACATGGCAATTTTAAGAAAAATTTAAAATACTTACCTGGGATAGGTCCCCCCCTCCTTAGGTATACTCCAGGTGTGGGTGCGGGTGGGTGGGGGTGTCCCTGGGGGCAGAGAAGGGCCCTTGTGGGCTCTTTCCATGGTCTCTGGCCATGGAAAACGGCCCACAGGTCCCCTAACGCCTGCCCTGACCCAGGCGTTAAATAATGGTGCCAAGCAGGCTTAGCGCCATTATTTAAGGCCTTTCTCCTCCCGTGCGTGGTTTTTGCACAGGAGGATAAATAAGGAGCTAGGGCCTTTGAGTCTTTTTTGCCTGGGAACGCCTACCTTGCATCACGTTGATGCAAGGTAGTTTTCCACAGGCAAAAAATTATGTTAACTCCAATATTTTGGCACTAGACATGTCTAGCGCAAAAATATAAATATGGAGTTAAGTTTGCGCCATATTTACATAAAAAAAATGACGCAAATCCGGTGCAAACAGAGTATGAATATGCCCCTATGTTTATTGAAATATTTGTGTGAATGCTGTGTGGTAGGAAATGTGTGACGTCCCACAGGTTCCAGAAGTTTTCCTCGAAGAAATGAGTGGAAAATTTGTGTTTTTAGTCAATGTCTGAGGTTTGCAGGTTATTGGGGAGAAGGAAATGGTGTAGGGTGCATGCAAAGCACAACAATCTGGATGTCTAGTTTTCAGAACTGTCTGGGTCTGGTGGGTGTTTCCAGGTGGCAGCCTACCCAAGCCCAAAAAGAGCAGCAGCTCACTATTGCAAGAGGGATGATACTGGGAGTTAGCCAAACTCTCCTGGCCCATATGTCAATTCAACACCCAAAAGAATAAAATGTCCTCTTGCTTGCATTGGGATGGGATGCTTTACTCCGCAGGACAGCAGAAAGACTGTTGAGGTTTTGGGGGTGAGGATGGGGCCTCCCCCCATTATTTTATTTTAAAAATATATTGCTGCCATACAGTGGGATATCTGCCCCACCCAGGCGGCAGATCATGTATAATAACCCCATCTGCCTCCAGGGGGTAGAAAAACTGTTGCCCTAAATACTTGCATGGCCATGGCAGTCAGCCCCTACTCCTACATTTAAAAAGAAAAACATTCCTTTGCATCTAGTGGGCTTTCTGGGGTGGAAGCCTAACCATGCCCATGATGGGAAGCCCCCACCCCTCCATACTTTTTTTTAAAGTTTCACTGGTGTCTAGTGGGCCTTCTGCCCCTCCAGGGGGCAGATTGTGGCTAATTACACCCATCTTCCCCCTGGGGGCAGAAAGACTGTGTCCCTGTTTATCTTGGGCGGGGGCATGGCCATGCCCATGGTGGGCAGCCCCACCACTCTTTTTTTTCAATAAATAATTCCTGAGCGTCTAGTGGGCTTTCTGCACCCCCGGGGGGGCAGAATGGGTATGTTTACCCCATCTGACTCCCAGGAGAGATAGAAAGACTGTGTCCCCATTTATATGGGGTAGGGCCATGGCCATGCCCACTGTAGGCAGACCCTGCCCCTCTTTTTTCTTTTAAATAATTCCCTGGCTTCAAGTGGGCTTTCTTCCTCCCAGAGGGCAGACCAGTGTTAAAAACCCCAATCTGCCCTCCAAGTGGGTGGGGGGCCGAAAGACTGTGTCCAATATATTTGGGGAGGGGGGTGCATGCCCATGCCCATGGTGGGCAGCCTCCACCCCTCCTTTTTTTCAATAATTCCCTGGTGTCTATAGTTTTTTCTCCCCCTGGCGGGGGAGGGGGTGGGGAGGTGGCAGATCACTGTTAATAACCCCATATGCCCCCCAGGGTGGGCTGAAAGACTGCTTCACATTTCATTTTTTTGGTGTGGGGGCATTGCCATGCCCATGCTGGACAACCCCACCTCTTTATTCCAATACAATAAATAATCCCTAGTGTCTAGTGGGCTTTCTGCCCTCCTGGGGGAGGGAGGAAGATCAAGGGTTATTTCCCCCATCTGCCCCCGTGGGGGGGGGGGGAGGCAGAAAGACTGCATTGTAAAATAATGGCCAGGGAGAGCACACACCCTTGCCCAAAGGGCTAGTCCCTCATTCATGGTGGCTAGTGGGTGGATCCCTGCTTGGAGATCGCTGTCTTGTGGCAGTCCACAAGCATAGCTCCACTGGGCAGGGGTGGCGCTGGAAAGGGGAGAGTCTCCTCCCCCTTCCTCCCATTAGAATCCGTGCTCAGAGAGCAGAGCATAGATTCAGTGAAAGTAGAACGAGGCCATCGGCTCGTTTTACCTCCACTTTATCTGTAATGACGTCAGCTCACACGCTCAAGAGGGGCCTTTATGTACCTCCCCAGTTTCTGGCAATGGCCGACACATGCACTGGAGAGATAGTTATGGGGTTAAATCCTTAAATTTCACAGTGAAATGTATGTATGCTGATCCTCAAGGGAGGCTGCTGTTTGTGAGATTACTGCTGGACACTCCTGCTACTTAAAAAAAACCATCTATGTACCTAATGTTCATGCCAAGGGGTTTTTGAGGATTTCAACACATTATTCAGCATTTTCCCTATTAGTAAGGCCCTTCATGTCAAAGATTGTTTGAATTTAGTGAGATTTGCTGCATCTGCATTTCACTATTTCTGCATTGTACCCCTTTAAATTTTGTAACAAACGTTCATGGGTTTCCAGAATTCCGCTCTAGGACTCAATTTTTGAGTCAGTCCTTTCTTATTTTGATTGTATTTTAAAATGTTATTTTGAACCTCGTGTCTGGGATACATTGCCTCATGATTTGAGATGAACACTGTTCCACCATCCAGCCAACTGCTGGTTACGCCATTGCTCTGTAAAATAAATTTAGGGGCACAGCGCGCCCAAAGATGCACGACTCGCATTCATGCATGGCTACGGCACTCGCTTGAATTGGAAGCAGGGCATGTGCATACCTGAAGGAGCCAATTATTGTTCAAGAAATCGTAATGGCAATGGAGTGACTGCCAGGAACTAAAGCCCTTGGCTTTGATGGGCTTATGTCAGAATTTTACAATGAGTTTAAGGGTATTTTAGCTCCACGCCTGGCTGAGTTATACCAGGAGGCCCTGGAAAAGGGTACCCTCCCACTAGACACCAGGGAAACTGTTACTATGGCTACATATAGGCCGGGGAAAATGAAAAAGAATGTAGATCATATAGGTCATTATCCCTGATGAACCTTGACAACAAAATCTTGGCTCAAATTATAGCCAATAAGATGAACTCGGTGATGATATGCTCTTTGTAAAAGACCCTGAAATCAATTTATTGGAGGTTAGAAAGATAGTGAGATATAACAGAATCTCTGGCATCCAAATCAAATCTGCGATGTTCCCAGCAATCGAGGGAACAAACAAGCCACTAGTTGAATACTGTCTGTGCTGGTCTGTTGAATGGTTTAATTACTTGGGCATCTACATTAACAGAAATACACAAATGATCATCAGATATAAGTATGGCCCAATAGATAAGCTAGCTGAACAAGTTGATAGATGGATACTATTGCCATTGCCAGTGGGGGAGGTGAGCAATTATTAAAATGCTGGCATTGGCTTGATTCTTTACCTTTTCACTAACCTACCCATTCCAATTTCTTCCATACCCATTCATTTACCAATTTCTTGCAAAGGTGAGAACACAACTAACTAAGCTAGTCTGAGAGGGCCCAACCACTGGCTGAAATGGGAAACACACGCTACCATTTGAGAAGGGAGGTTTCACAGTGCCGGACCTCACAAAGTATTACCATGCTGTGTAATCTCACTGTGCAATGTATTGTTTTGACTCGCATAAGTTTGTGTCACAAATGCCCTTTGAAGGGGATCCGATAAAGACAGGTGGTAAAGTTTCCTAAAACTACTCAATCCATACAAACAGTTTGGTTTACTAATTGTTCGATTTGAATTATGGCTGGGACGGGTGATCGCCAGTGGCTGAGATTAATTCAAGCTTTTCATGCATCACTTTGTTTTTTGATGCCCTAAATGTGCGGGATATGCCCAGACAAGAGTCCCGTGCTCACTGTGCCACTGGAATCAAGCTATTCCTGGCTGATGAGCCCATAATAAGGGAGACACCGGTCCTGGGTTGCTTGTACTCCGGTTCAGGGATGACCTGCCCTGCCAGTTCGGGTTGCACTGTTCCCCTGAGGAGCAGAGTCAAGGCTGATTTTTATATGGCTGGGGTGAAACTGAGGTGGCACAGTGGGCAAAAAATGATGGATTGCGATGCAGCCCCAAGTGATCACCAGTTGCTGAGATTGATTCAAGCATTGCAACCATGACTTTCTTTTTGAGATGGGCAGTTAGGTGCCGACATACACCCGGCTGGCAAACTTCCTATTAACCCAGTGCTGCCACCAAAACTGGACAAGGGACTATGATAAATATTTGTAAGAAGCAGGCTTAAGGTAAAAGAGGCAACTATTCATCAATGGCAGATATTTCTCTCCCCTGAGCAGTTTTGGCTGAAAAATTGTATTGCAAAGTTTGGATGTGTTTGCATATTTGAGACTTCGCTGTGCAGTCTTGATTAGATGGCCTGCCTTTCCAAACGAACCTTCTACGTTTTCTCTGCTCACTCATACGATAAATGCTACTACTGGAAGGGGTTGAGTTTCTAGACTGTACAGTTATCTACAATGACCTGACTGCTCCAATAGACAAAGAAGCCCTTACAAAATGGGAACTAGACGTGGATACACCAATAGAGGTGAAAACCTGGACATATTGTTGCGCACAAACGAGATTGGTCTCCAGAAATTACAGGCACACACTGCTGCACAACGCCACTCTAAAAACACAAATTGCAAGGTTATGTTCTGAGAACCAACTCAAGTGCTCTGATGTTATTCTCTTGGCTTTTGGTCAATCCAAACTATGCCTTCCCAGAAAACTCTGCTCTCCGCGACATTCATGGGCCGAGATTTGATACGTTTCTCCAACTTTCCTGTCCTGCCTGCTGCTCTGAATTTATAGGTAAATGATGATGTGGTCTTGCAGTACTGCAGCCAATTGATTCACCCGTCTCTTCACTTTCTGTTCTCAGATCCCAGCTACCTCATAGGAGTGCCCATCTGACCTTTGCAAGGCTATAAAGCCAGGCAACTGGGTGTATATGAAGGTACACCAGCAGAAGACGAAGTTCTGCTGACCACCAACACCGCTGAGAAGTGATGAAAGCTGCCCACCTGGATCCGCTGCCTCACCAGACACCACTCATGCTGCCTCTTCAGATGCTCCTGCCTCCAAAACTGATCCCAGATCCAGTGCTGGGAAAGAATCATCTTCATCCCTGCTGCTGCTGAGAAAGTTCCACGAGATGCCTTTCCTGCATCTCAGAGCTACCACCTCGATCCGAGGTGAACATTGGCTTTCTACTATCAGTTCCCACTGTGGGTATGGCCGGTCTTCTTCGATGCAACTGCTGTTTTCTGGCTCCTTGTGGGGTATATCATGAAAACAGAGTGGAATGATGGTTTAAAGAAAAACTTTGCTCCCACTCTTGAGAGGAGTGGCCAATCTGTGTTCCTACCTGCTGTTGCTAGAAAAGTAGCATCAAGAAGTAGATGTTTCTTATTCGTGGATTTGTACTCGCTTGGCCACTGATGTTTGGGGAGGTGTCTATCAGCAAAGATGAAACATGCCTTGATATGTATTTCCTTGGGCACCATCTGTCAGTCTGCGGACAATGCCTTAGAAATACTGCACCATAGGGAAGACTTCTACAGCCCCAAGCATTCCTTTGTTGCCGACACTATTCACCTTTCTTACCCAGAGCGTGGGATGTTTCGTGAGCACTGAGATCCAAGTAACTGTGGGCCAAAGTGAATATGACAATGCCGTGGAAGTCAAACCCGATTACATTTCTCCCTTTGATTGCTGTTACCCTACTAGCCATAAACCCCATTTGAGAGAGGAGTATTTTGTTTACATTTGCAGCAGTCATGCTTATCCCTGATTACCCCAAGACTAGACTTAGAATTCTTATTCCGATAATGTGGCCCCCGCCATTGCCGCTCTACTGAGTGCAAAGACCTGCAAAGACACCGAAGATGCCATGAAGTATCTGTGAGAAAATGTTTTTCTCTTCCCTGTTTCCTTTGTATGGGGTGGGGCAGTCTATCCATGAAACAAGAATAAATGCTAAATTATTAAAGGAGCTGGCCAACTCCACAGCTGTTCCTTTGGGGTTGATCAATGTCCAGTTAGGCTCACAAATCAATGTGAATGTGAAGAACTGAATGGCCATAGGCTTCATCCTTGCCACCAAGGATGGTCTTTGTGCTATTCTTGGTGTCAAATTTTGCTTCTGCAGCTGGCCCACATGTCAAAACTATGCCCAAAGGATGCAGATTTCTTCTTCCTTGCATTGAAGATGACTGCAATATTTGGTCTCTGGGCCAAGCATGGACAGAAAGACAGTTTGAACCACAGCGATGGGGGCCAGCTCCTATGTCAAACCTATGCCAAACCAACAGGTGTTTGCCTCTGTGTTAGACCTGACAGCCTTATAGTGGTCTTCCCCCAAACATTTTGCCCACCTTGTCTCACTTTTGCTGATCTGTTTTTATTTACCTTAGCACTCTGGGCACGTTACCACTGCTAACCAGTGCTTAAGTGCATGTGCTCACTACCCTAAAACATGGTAGCATTGGTGTATCCACAATTGGCGTATGTGATTTACTTGTGAGTTCCTGGTAAAGTGCACTATATGTGCCCAGGGCCTGTAAATTAAATGCTACTAGAGGGTCTTTAGCACTGATTGTGCCACCCACTTAAGTAACCCTTTAAACATATCTCAGACCTCCCACTGGAGTGCCTGTATGTGCAGTTTCACGGCCATGTAAACTTGGCAATTAAAACCTCTTGCAAAGCCTTACACTCCCCTTTTATTGCACATAAGACACCCCTAATGAAGGCCCTAGGTAGCCCATAGGGTAAGGTGCAGTGTAAATAAAAGGCAGGACATATAGCTTGTAGTTTTACATGTTGTGGTAGTGAAAAACTCCCAAAGTAATTTTTCACTACTGCGAGGCCTACCCCTCTCACAGGATGGCATTGGGGATTGCTTGATACCTTTCTTAAGTGTAATCCCTGATTGAGAAGGAGTAGGACTGTAATGTTTGGTGCCAATGGACTTGTAATAATAAATCCTTGTTAATGGTAAAGTTGAATTTATGATTACCACTTAAAAAAATGCTGCTTTTAGAAAGTTGGCATTGTTCTGCTCTTAAGCCCTGTGTGCCGGCTGCCTGCCTCCAATACATATCGGTTTGGGTGACAGCTGGGCTTTGTGCATTCCCTTTTAGACAGTTACACCCAAAGGGAGGGTAGGTGTGCCATTTACATCCAGATGGCTCATCACCAGGCTGATGGGCCTTACTAGATGGGAGGGAGGAGCTGACACTTGCACCTGAATAGAGCTGTGGCTGCCCCCCACAAAGAGCTGCATAACCCCCTGTAGTGTGTCTGGAGCTAGGGCAGGGAAGGGAGGACATGTGTGCACTTCAAAGCCCCTCTTTGAAATCACCCCAACTTCAAAGCACAACTGGGTATAAGAACTGAACTTCTGACCCTACCAAATCAGAACACTTCTGGACATGACGATACTCTGCCAGGAAGAAAGACTGCTGTGCTGCTGAAAGGTCTATCACTCTGCTGGAACTCTGCTGGGCTTTGCTGGACTCCTGCTTTACTGTGACTGACCTGCTGGCCTCCTTGCCTGGAAGTGAGAAGGACTGGGCCTGTATCTCTTCATCCCCAGAACTAAGTGACTCCAAGGGCTTGCTGGATTGCCTCCTGTTCTGAAGTTGCAGTGACATCAAAGACTTCACTCCAACTCTGATGCAGCTCCTGGACTCTCCCAACAGTTAGTCCTGCCCTGCCAAGTGGTGCCAATCCAGTTTTGGGTCCTTGGAAGTGGGTCCTTAAGCTGATTTCTGCTAAAATCGCCGCATTGACGCAGTTGACCTTGAAACAGCCACATCCTCCCTCGATGCCTACGCATCGCCACTGCCACTGAGGTCGAGGACTCTGTATCGCTGACTGCGTGGCTCAGGATTGACATATCTCCACCGACCCCAGCGTGTAGCCTTTGGATCGCTGGCTGCACAGCTCTTCTCCGACACATCGTCTTCATCGCAAAAAAGGGTTAGTCGCCACATCTTTTCTTGGAGATTGTCAACAGTGCGGCTCAACAATGATGCATCCCCTTACTGTGCAGACCCAAACCAATGCATTGCCTTTGTATCGCCTCCTCTGCTCCTCGCATCGGATCTTCGACATCAACGCAATGCTCTATCCAATGTACTGTTTTAGTGGGACAAGGGTGGACCCTTACCTGGCCTGCGTTCCATCACAATCGGCCTGAACTTTGGAGTTAACACAGTCTAGTGCAACCTGATAGACCCAGTTGGAGCTTTACGTTTCTAAGCACTATAATTGCAGATATTCTTTTAAAAAACTCATATCTCAACTTCTACTTATTTGATTTTTGTTGTTTTGGCCTTGTTTTGTTCATTAAATTAACATCTATATTTCTAACTTTGTGGGGAGTCTTTTTGTGGTATTTTTGCTGTGCTACTGTTTAAGTGTCGCACAAATACTTTTCACATTGACTCTTAAGTTAAGCCTGACTGCACTGTGCCGAGCTACCAGAGGGTGAGCACAGGTTAATTTAGAGAGTGTAACTGACCTACCCTGACTAGGATTGTGATCCCTACTTGGATATAGTGCACACCTCTACCAACTAGCGAACCGATTTCTAAAACCCTGCATCTAAAATACGGTGCAGGAAAAAATACAAAATATTCCCTCATTTGCATAGGGTGGGCACAAAGGAAGTATATCATCCAATTTGATCTGCAGCAGCTCAGAATGAATGTTTTGACTCCATGGATGAGGGTGTGTAGCCCGAAGCCATGATGGGCCGACCCCCAACCTATCCCTTTCTTTCATTTAAACAGTCCCTGGCAGGGATCCACTAGGGAGGAGTATCATTGGAAAGGGGGGAACTCCCCTTTTCAGTGATAACTTTTCCATTGTGATCAGTGCTTGGGGGATTGAGCTGTGCCTCTGGTAGGGTGAAAGGAGAAGGGGCTGTACAGTTCCTTCTACTTTCACTTTTAATAGTGATGACATCACTGCCCAATTCACCCTAATCATCATACACAAAAAAGCTTCAGGGTCCTGGAGAGTTTCTTCCCCAAAAGCCCAAGGTCAGGTCTTAGAAAGATAAGGCTCTCAGCCTTGAGTGTGTGGAACTGACATTCACTGTCTTCGCACTGTCTCGGTTATGTGGAGGACGTAAACGTCACATCCGCTGCACTAACAGTGTTTTCCCAAACTTAGCAGAAGGCGATTGGAAGGTATTTTAAAGGCAACAGGCTGGTATAATGCTCGTGGTTTTTAATTTTTATTTGAAGCCAGTTGGAGCTCTTAGAAGCTTTCTTCATACATAATGCTGCCACCAGTCTCTTCATAAATGAGGACTCTCCATATGAGAGTGAGAAGAATCTAAGGGGCATATTGATACTTGCTTTGTGCCATTTTAGCCTCATTTATTTTTATGCTAAAATAGTGCAAAGTTAACTCATATTTATATTTTGACGCTAGCGTCAAAATATAGGGCTTGGCGCCATATTGTGGATGCGGCAAACCACCCTATACTAATTAAATGCAAGATAGGCGTTCCTGTCCACAATATCACGCTAGTCCCTTAACGCCTTATTTATACTCTGGTGCAAAAATGACGCACACAGAGTAGGCGGACCCAAATAATAGTGCTAAGCCAGCTTAGCACTATTATTTAACGCCTGGGTCTGACCAGGCGTGAGGGGACCTGTGGACCCATTTCCATGGCTAAACACCATGGAATGGGCCCACAGGTGCCCCCCCATCCCCAGGAACACCCCCACCCACACCCACACCAGAGGGATGCCATAGGATGGGGGACCCCATCCTGGGTAAGTAGAGTTAAGCATATTTGTAATTTTTTTTCAGTGCCATTGGGAGCCCCTTACATGGGGCCCCCTGTCTGGCACTGGGTATGATGGCCATGCCAGGGGGACACTATTCCCCTGTGCTGGCCATTAGGGTGGTGGGCATGACTCCTGTCTTTACTTAGACAGGAATCTTGTTTGGGCGGTATTGCGTCAGGAAATGACGCCAGGCTGGTTAGCGGAATATTTTTTGCCGCTAACCAGCCTACCATCATTCCTGGCTCATTAACGCCTTTTTCAATCCCGCCATCCCCCCAGGCTAGTGTCTCTTCTGTGGACGCTAGCCTGTCCTTTGCACCACTGTGCGCCATTCCATTAATATGGCACTCGGCTGGCACTCTGGAATGGCGCTAGCAGGCGCTATGGATTTTGACGCAAGGCTGCTCTAACACAGTCTTGCGTCAAAATCCATAAATATGGGCCTAAGTTTTATTAATGACACGAGGCTAGCATTATCTATCTCCAGGCGTTTGAGGTTTTTGAAGGAAGGGCATCTAAGAAAAAGAAAAAATGCATAACACAATAGTTATTGTTTTTTAACTGGATTGTTTATTTTTATAAGGCCTTGTTTGCTGTTGTGTTGTTTGTAGATGGTTTAGATCTAGAGTATATATGCTTATTTTTATGCTGTAGGTTGCTAGATCTTTTCTAGTGAATGCACATATTATTCCCTTTCAGGGGGGAAATAACATTGCATTGAAGTGTCAATGAAGGCCTCAGAGAGTTGGATGGAGATGAGCTGAAGTGACAGTAGATAGATGAAACAATGGAAGGAGTGTTTAGAACTTGTAAAGAGGAAGGCTCTGGAATGGTGCCACATGCTGTGTGTTTTAAGAGACATTCTACATCTTGTGCTTATCTAAGGTTTGTTTCCTTCAACATTTAGATGCAGACCTTTGCCATTAAATAGATTTATGCATAATGCTAGTACAATACTCATTGCCCTGGGTTTGATCACTCTCCTCCTCTTCTTCAACTCTACCTTTGTTGTCTTCATTTCTCTGTTTCATCTCACACTTTCTTTCTTTAATCTCCCCTACATCTAACTACCCAGGTATTTGAGAAAACATCACATCGATTGAACTGAAACAAGATCCAATATCTTTTTTTGTAGTTCCGGGTAAAATTTCAATTATGTTGGCAAATTCGCATAACTTTGGAAATTGTGTTTTGCTTGTTGTGTAAAAGGCCTGAAATTACGAGATGATGCTAATTTGCATAATCACATACCATTCACAGTGAAAATTTACAGTGAACGCATGTGAGCAGCAATACAGGTTTTGTTCATGGTACTTGTGTTTAAACACACCTTAAGTGCCAAAAATTGACAAGAGGGCCCATGTTGTGTTAAATGTAGCGCGAAACGTACATGCAATTTATGCAAATTTCACACAACCTGACTTTTATGATCCTTCCCTTAACAGGAGAAAGTTAAGAGCTCATTCTTTAAGATTTTATAACACATTGTTGGCATCTATTGCACAGCATACAAGCTTAAATCAATAACCTGCACAAAAACAGGCCCTTTCACAGTAGAGAGTTCAGTAAAATCTCATCTCTCAGCTGACAAAATGACAAACTAGTTCCCACATTTGGGCTTCTAATGCGTGGACCTGTCAGGGCCTGGCCATAGACAGCTGCAGCAAGCACTTTAACAACATAAGCTATCTCAGAAGCAGCCTGGAGTTTACAAGACAGTGAAGTGATTGTCCACACATGCCCTGACCTCTGCAAGTAGGGAGCCTACACCACTGACTTTAGACTGAGAGCTAAAGAAGTTGTGTCTGTGCCATGTGTTTTTAACCAAAGAAAATCCCAGACCACTGTACAATATACCAGCTTTATTGAACAAATTGCTGCATAACACAAACATGCAACAAAAAGCAAAGTGATGGAAGGAATACTTGGATTAATCTCAGCCACTGGCAATCACTATGGATGGATTCTAGACCAGTGGTTCCCAACCTTTAGATTTCTGTGGACCCCCACTTTAACATTAATGGAATCCAGGGACCCCCACTGAATCATCATGGGAATCTGGGGACCCCCGCCTGAGTCATTACTGGAAGCTGGGGACCTAATTTGTCAATATTTGTTAACAATTTTTAATTTTCTAGGCTCTCGCAGACCCCCTGAGAAGGCTTCGCGGACCCCCAGGGGTCCCCGGACCACAGGTTGGGAACCACTGTTCTAGACCATCATTTTTCACCCACTGTGCCACTCTAAATAAGGACCTGCATAAAAACAGCACCAATAGGAATAGTTCAGCCTGAACTGCCTAATCAGGTCCCCTACAGGCAGGAACTCAAGCAACCTCAGAACAATTTCGCCCTACTTAGGTCTCTTCAGTGAGGTATAGCTTGAGTCCTGTGGCACAGTGAGCACAAGACCCATGTGTTGCCATTCCTGATCCAGTTATGGCACCTACATCACCACTGCCAATTGATCTAGGATGCATTCCAGGCCACAGATGTTTAGCACAGTATGCCACTACAGACAAAACCTGCCATATGCAAATCTACCTTGGTCTTACTCAAATGGGAAGAGTGCAGCCTGAGCTACCTGATCCTGTCCCCTCCGGAGCAGGACACAAACAACCCCAGACTGATTCAAGCCTACTTAAGCATTATCAGTGAGGTGTAGCTTGAGGCCTGTGGCACAGGACCCACACCTGGACATACTCGCCGTACTTAGGACACCTACAGCTAAAAACAACAAAGTGATGGAAAGAATGCTTGAATCAGTCTCATCCACCAGCATTCACTCTGGACCACATTCCAGTCCATTGTTTCTTGACCACTAAGCTACTCCAGACAAAGTCCTGCTGTATGCAAACCAGTGTTCATCCTGCTCTATTAGAACTAGTCCAGCTCGAACTGCCAGACCAGGGCCCCTCCAGTTGGAAACACAGGCAAGTCCAGACTGGTTTCAGTCTACTTAGGTCTTACCAACGAGGTAAGCTCGAATTCTGTGGCACAGTGAATATGGCATGCACATCTGAGCATGGCATGCACCCATCGCACTTAGGGCTTCTACTACAATAAACAACAAGGTGATGGAAGGAATGCTCAGATTCATCCTAGAAGGCACCTGGCCTGGCAGTTTGAGCGTTTAGAGTGTTTCTACCAGAACAGGACCAGGGCTGATTTGCATACAGCTATTCATGTCAGAGGTTGCTTTGTGGACAAAAAAATATGGACTCTGATGTTGCATCAAGTAATTCAAGATTAATTCAAGCATTCTGCCTTTCACTTGCCCCTCAGTGCGACACCCTGAATGTGACAGGTATGCCCAGACCTGCTCACTGTGCCGCTGGAATCAAGCCGTACTCTAACAAGGCCAAAACAGGGGAAGTGAACTGGCAGTTTGTGCTAGACTGTTTCTACTGTAGCAGGACCAAGGCTGAGTTGATGTGGCTGTTTTCTGTCTGAGGGGATATGGTGGGAAAAGATGATGTGCTGGGATACGACCTGAGTAATTACCAGTGGCCGAGATGAATCCAAGCATTACACCTATCACCTTTTGCATTCCTCACTCCAGAAGCACAAACATAGCATGCAAAAATGACACTTCCAAGGAGGAGGTGCCCTTGTTGAGGCATATGTGGCCTGGCTACAGAGACATGAATTTCCAGGCAGCATACGCTGTAATTGTTGTAGCTGCTTTGTGGCAACAAAGAAGGACATCCACTTATGTAGGGATACAGTCTATCTGTGTGTATATCACCCAAAATAACCCCATGAGGCCTATGCACAGGCATGTTTAATCCAGTGCAATCCATAGTGTATTAAAAGTTCCCAAAAATAACTTTAACACATCCCTTTCACACATGAACTTTCATTATAAAATTCATAATACCTACGATTTACACAAATGGCACATTTTCACACCTAAATTTGGGAACTATCCAGAGTTCTTGCATGTATTTTGCATAATTTAGGCTTCACTCTAACCCTGAAAGGGTCTTGTTTTGGTTTATACTGGGTGCTCCTTTGTGTCTGGACAAAGCTAAACCCCTCTGAAAAGCTCTAATGAGAGCGAAACACGTGTCAGGGGTTGCTTTACACATTCCAGGTTGGCTTGGATGGTATTTGACCAGTCCAAAGCTGTAATACTGTGCCTGGAGTGGTAAATGGCTTTTGCCATTTTACAGCTAGGCGAGGATGACACTGTGTCAATCCTATGCTTAATGAATTTGCTGTACACATGGCAAAAGACTTTGGGGGTCATTTCAACCTCGGCGGTCTTTTCACAAGACTGCTGAGGGACCGCCACCGGCAAATTATGACTGCTGGCGGCCCTCCGTCCTTTTCCGGATGAAGAGCCGCCAGCAGCCATACTGGCGGTCAGCGGGGAAGTGGAAGTTGCTCCACCTCCACCGCCCCGTCAACAGAACACCGCCCACCGAATCATGTTACGTGATTCGGCGTGGCGGTGTTCTGTTGACGGGGTGCTGGCGGCGGAGCAGCCCCCATGGATCCTGTCCCCTCCCAGATGATCAACGGACCAGGTAAGTTGATCGTCCGTTAGGGGAGGGGGGCGGGGGTGTTGTGTGTTGTGTGCGTGCATGGGGGGGGTGCGTATGAAGAGGGGGTGTGTGAGTGCGTGAATGCATGCGGGGGTGTAGTGTGTTTGGAAATGTGTGCATGTCTGCCTGTATGTATGTCTGTATGGATGTGCGCATGTATGTCTGAATGTGGGTGTGTGTGTATGACTGTGTGTGCCTGTTGGCATGTTTGTTTGTGTGTGTGCGGGTATGTGTGTTGGTGGTATCTGAATGCGTGTCGGGTGTGTGTCTGTATAGTGATGTCGGGGGTCGGGGTGTGGAGGGGGGTCCTGCCACTTTTGGAGGGTGACAGGGGGGTGGGGGTGTCCGGGAAGGACTCGGGGTGGGTAGTGGGGGGTTGGGGAGACCCCTATCAGTGCCAGGGAAGGGATTCCCTGGTACTGATAGTGCTTACCGCCATGGATTTCATGGTGGTTCCAACCCAATGAAATCCATGGCGGTCAGCCGGGTCATGATACCGCCGGCGGTCTTGTGAGGGCCGCCGGGCTGGAGACCCAAGTCCCCAGCCCAGCGGTCATCTCCGCCATGGCGGTCGGTTCGGAGAAGTGACGGATGACTATGGCGGTAACCGCCATGGTCATAATTCCAATTTGTTTACCGCCAGCCTGTTAGCGGTAAGACCGCCACTTCTCCGCCAACCGCCAGGGTTGTAATGAGGGCCTTTGTCTCTATCTAGCTCGGCGTGGATAGCACTATGCTGATCCTATGCTTAAAAACTTTGCTAGATAAACAGACATTTGAGGAGAGCAAATCTAGAGTGTTGCTGGTGTTGAAGAGTGTTCCTTATTGGAGCTGCGCTCCCACCTAAATTTGGGAACTATCCAGAGTTCTCAATTGTGTTTTGGCATATATATATATATATATATATATATATATATATAAAAAACCTACTGAGGGTCGCCATTAGGTAGTTATAGTTAGAACATAGTTTCCTTGGAAAAAGCGTTTTTTGACTTGCCTATATCTTTGGCACCATTTTACGAATCTTCCTGATTTTTAAAAAAAAAAGTGCTCCAGAGAATCGTGTTGTACTTGAGAAGTTTCGGGGTGAACAGTCAAAGCGGGGGCGAGAAAAAGAGAGGGTAAAAAGTGAGTTTCCTAATGTAATTCCCATAGGAATTCTGAACACCACTATAGCTGGAACTGATGGTTGTAATTACACCAAATTTGGCAGAAAGGTAGGTTTTAGCCGAAAAAGAAGCCTTCTTGTTATTTGGTGTAAATCCATTCAGTAGTTTTTGAGAGTTTAGGAGAAAATCAAATATGTATATTTTGAGGCGTTAAGGATTCCTAAGTACTCCTGATCTTGTGCTGAGATCTGATTGGCTGCCAGCACTTCAACGAGGAGGTGCTGTCAGCCATCTTGGGACTCAGCTTCAGCCGAGTTCCAAAAAATCGTTAAAAAAAAAAGGGACAGGGTAGGGACAACCTTATCCCTTAGCTCTGGTGTTGGGTCACAGAGGGACCCCACCAGGGCAAAAAAGCATTTTTTAAAACATTTTCGCCAAAAATCTTAATGGATCTGCAAATCTGGCAAAAAGATGTTTTTAAAAAACAAGCGTGGGCTCCCATGCTTGTTTTGAATAGAGCACCCTGGTGGGCCAGGTCCAGGGGCATTTTTAAAAAAAGGAGGGGGTGCACTGGGCCCCCCTCCTAAGGGCCACCTCTCTGGGGTTTTGTTTTTAATAATGGTTTGGGGGTCGTGCGGACCCCTTCCTGGGCTTCTAAGAAGCCCCGGAGTCCACCACCTCCCCGGGACCAGCCTGTGCTCAGAGAAGAAGGAGGTCCACAAGGCCACCCCCCAGGGGCAGCTCCTGCTATGTCCCAGGGGTGCCAATCCCCATGACATAGCTGTTCGCTCTGACGTGGCAGGAGTTTTGACAGCTTCATTAAAGTCAGAGCAAACACAAACTCCGCTCCCAGTAAGTGAGAGCGGTGAAACCACTCTTGCTTGCTGGGAGCAGAGTTTTCGTCTGTTTCCCTGTCCACAGAGATGCAGGCAGGCAAGCAGACAAAACAATTGCTCTCACACACAGAGCTGCATGTTTAGCAACTCCCTATGTGTAAGAGCAATGCCAGCTCCTGCAGGAGGCGGGGAGCCGACTGGGGCTGCAGGGGCATTTAGGCTCCCCCACGGTTCCCAATGCGGCTGACTGGGTGCCCTGGGTGGCACCCAGGAGACTTGGCCAGGCCCCGGGGGATGGGGCCTGGGGGCAAAAATCAGCCCCTTCCCCTATTGCATGAAGGCAAAAACCAACCCCCTTCCCCTATTGCATGAAGGCCGGGCCGGAGGGATGGGGTTCCCAGGGCTGAAATCGGCCTGGCGTGGGGGGCTGTACGGCACCCTTCCCCTATAGAATGAAGGCTGGGCCCCAGGGGATGGGGTCCCGGGCAGATATCAGCCTAGGGAGGGGGAGCACACGGCCCCCTTCCTCCATTAACTTTGTTTACTGGCAGTGGCGTAACGAAGATTGATGCCCCCCCCTGCAAAATACATGAAGAGCCCCCCTCTTCATGACTTTCTTCTCCACAAATTCCCTCACTACCACTTTCAAACAGTGTACCTGACCTCTCCATGCATTTCTTTTTCTTTTTTGAAGTGCTAGTCATAGTTCACTCGGTTTTTGATCTGCATGTTACACACTCTGTGCAGCAGCCACATTGTCCATTTTCGCTACTTTATGATGATTAAAAATTGCCACTACACAAAATTCGGATCTCAGACCAGCAGTAATATTAATCACCAGAGTTATCTTGACATCTTTATTGTTGGTTGAAAACTGCTGGAGGCACAAGCAAGTTCACCTGCTTCTTAACCCATACATTTTTTTAAAACACAGCTCGTCCACCAAAGTCAGTGCACCAGTCGCATCTCCCTAAAACCGGTCCTGCCCCCCGCTCAGACCCAGTCAGGAGCCCTCAGGCCAGGGGCCCATGCACTGTGCCTGAGGGACCCCCTGGAGCGTGGGGCCTCCCCGCACTACAGGGGTGTGTGGGCTATTGTTACACCATTGTGTACTGGGTGATTACGTATCGAAAAACAATCTGAAATCCCTGGTGGAGGTGAATGCCTCGCTGATCTATTGGAGCCCAGTCTGTATGTGACTGTGACAAGTGGGTTCTTTCTTGTCCTCTCCTGGTGAGAGCAGAGTCCATGGTTCTCCCTTTAAATTGCTATGAGTATGCAAATGTACAAATCACCTGGAAGCTCTGCCCCCTTGGCCCCGCACCGTCCACCTTAGCAGTATGCAAAGGTCTTCCCGCATTTTGTCAGGATGATGGACAGCTTACTAATTGCCCCCCCGACCATTTGGCACCGATTTGGTTGGCGCGTTCTTGATGCCAATGAATATGAGCACATCTCCACAAAACAAAGAAGCACTTGCCTTATATAGATGAAACTCACAAACGCACTCAGAGAATTATGCATGCAGGGTTGGGTGGTTAAAGGGGGTTAGCTGTAGGGCCTGGCTCCAGGCCAGACCCTGCGGCAAACCCCTACTGCACACAGGCAAAAGCTGTGCATGGCATGGGGTTGGCTGGTTATAGGGGGTTAGCTGCAGGGTGTGGCCGTAGGCCATGCCCTGCAGGCAATCCCCGCTGCGTGGCGCTGGGTTGGGTAGTTATACCGGATTGACCACAAGGCCTGGCCAGAGGCCAGGCCCTGCAGACAGCCCTTGCCATGCACGGCCAAAGGCCGCGCACGGGAGTGGTTGGATTAAAGTATAGTAATTAAAATTACTTTATGTAAAAAAATCATAGAAATTCACTGAAAAAAACAAAAGTAGGAGAATTTTAAAAAACACAGTTCACTTAAAAATACAAAGATTACAGGAATGCTATAGTTAGGATCAGAATTTACTCCTGCAAAACCTTAGCAATTCAGCAGTTATAGTTATGGTTAGCTTAAGTAACTATAACTCGTGCCCTTAGGTAACTATAACTCGCACCCTCGCCATGCGCTGCTAATTACCCCACATATTGGAACACTCAATAAAATTATTGAGAAGAAAACTGTGCATGGCGGGGGCACGAGTTATGTTACCTTGGGGCATGAGTTATAGTTACTTGAGCTAACCATAACTATAACTGCTGAATTTCTACGGTTTTGTACGAGTAAATTCATATTCTAACTATGACTTGTCAGTAACCTTTGTTTTTTTAAGTATATATATATATATATATTACCTAGTGGAAGTCGCCAGTAGATAGTTATAGTTAGGACCATGTTTCCAGAGAAAAAGCGTTTTTGACTTGCCTCTATCTTTAGGACCGTGTGACCAATCTTCGCAAAATTTTCCAAAAAAGTCCACGGTGATTCTTGCTGCGCACAGAAAGTTTCGGGGTGATCCATCAAGCGGGGGCCGAGAACAAGGAGTGGTCAAAAAAGTTGTGCTTCCCATGTTGATTCCCAAATGACCTACAGACACAACTACAGCCCTTACCACTGGACGGCATTACACCAAATTTGGCAGAAAGCTAGCTTTCGGTACGCAGATTACACTTTTACTTATGTAGTGTGAATCTGTTCAGTAGTTTACAAGAAATTAAAGAAAATCGAAATTTGTATATCTTAGCTCAGCAATTATATCACAAATAATCGCGAATTTTCACGAGTGTGCGTGCAAATTGAAGTGCTGTAATTGGCTGGCCACAACCTGAACAAAAGTTGCGGCTGACATTTTATGTTATGGGGGAGGGTCCCTGGGGTTGAAAAATAAAATGAAAAGTAGCAAAAGGGGTCAGGGTGGAGGTACCCTGACCACAGGAGTATGATATGGGTGTGTTTGCAAGTAAAATTCTGGGTTTAAAATGATTTTTCTTCACCATATGCGATATTCGTGATCAATCAAGATTAATCAATGGTTCACCAATATTCACGGGATAGTCGCGACTTTACACGGGGCTACACTAAGGGTTGCAATGTATTCAAAAATATTGCTCACCTTGAAAAAAAATAATTTTAAGGTCATAATTTTGCCCTCAAAGACCCCCTATATAACAGCCCTGCGGTCTGGGTACCGCCAACCTGAGCCCTTATGCCACTTTAATTTTATTTTTCAGCCCTGGGGACCATGTCCCGTTACCTAAAACGTCAGCTGCAACTTTCTGGCCAGGTTGCTGCCAGCCAATCACAGCATTCGTGTTGGCGCGTGCATTCGCAAATTCACCGCGATCGCTGTGAAAACGTCGCAACGGATCCACAGCCCTAGATATACAAATGTATTTCCCCTTTAATATCTCAAAAACTACTGAACGGATTTATACCAAATATCCAAAAGCATAATCTGTTATCATGAAACCTACCTTTCTGTTAAATTTGGTGTAATTCCATCCAACAGTTCGGGCTGTAGTTGTGTTAAAAACTCCCACGGGAATTAACATGGGAAACACACATTTTTTGACAAAAATTGTATTACAATTTGACCCATGAGTTCAATTTACTAATATACATGCTCGTTACCAGTTCTTTTATATGCAGACAATGTCATCCTCATGTCTAGGATGGCATTAGGGCTTCAACTGTTACTTGATTCTTTTACTGATTTAATACCAGTTTACAATAAATAATACAAAGGGCCGTATGTATCAAACATTTTTGCATTCGCAAATGGTGCTAATCGCTAAATTCCACTGTTTGTGAATGCAAAAGTGCATTTCCAAACGTATGAAAGGCATTAGCAGTGCCATTTTAGGGAATCATAATTTTTCTGCAATTCCCTAAAATTGCGATTCCAAATAGGGAGTCGCAATTGGTGATTCCCTAAATAGGAAATCGCAAATATGTAACAAGCATTTCCTAAATGCAAAATGCGCGTTTAGTAAATGCTATTACCAACTCTAAGTTGTTTTGATCACTGGTGGTAAACCTACGAAACTGAAAGCCCATTTTTGTAATAAAGCAACGATCACTCAAGTACTCACATTCAACTACTTGGGCATTCTCTTTGATGATAGGAGCACTTGGGGCCCTTTACTTTTCTCGAAAAGGCAAATGCCAGCTCGTTCTTGCATGTTGGTCATGGATTTTAGTGCCAAGATGGTCAGGGAACCAATAAAGGTAATGCCTCACATTTATATAAAATGTAATGTGTACCCGCTACGTGTAATGGTAGAGAAATTTGGGGATACCGGGTTTGCAGTGCATCCAGGTTGAGGAGAACAAGTTTTCTAGGTGCTTATTGGTTGTCCCGCAAAGCACCTCAGCCCATGCTGTTCATGAGGAACTAGGCCTCAAATATATCTCAGACATTATCAAACTTAGGCCATTGTTATGGATGTATTTCTATTCGGCAGAAGAGCGAGCCAACCCTGGTTAGATCCATCATCAGGGACTGCCTTTCCCTGGATAACGTGAGTGCGACCAGTGCGTAATTTGTGCTTGTTGTTTCTGGTGCTGAGCACCGGCACTTATTTTTGAGAGGGCCGGGGCTTATTCTTCTGCCTCAAGCATTTGCTGCGAGCAAAAGACACATATGAGAAAGACGGAGGAAGTGAAAAACGAAAAAGCGTCACAAAGGGAGAAAGCAGAAAGCTGCTAGAGTGAGCTGAAGGGGCAGGGAGTGGCTGTAAATGGATTGAAGAGCCCGGGATGGCTTCAGGATTACGCCGCCTCAGTATTCCGTGTTCACACATTTAATTGCAGCAGCCACGTGTTTAAGAGGAGGGCTTTGGGCACCGGCACCTTTTTATTTACAAATTAAGCACTGAGGGACCCCTGGCTGAGTTATTTTAAAACAGAACTCGTAGCTTTGGGCTGTCCAAGTTTGTTCTCCTGTCCGAAAGAATTTTTAAAGCAGATTATACATCGGTCAAACATTGTTTTTTAACCCGCATTATTACTGACGTAGAAGGAAGTGAATTATAGTATCCTTCCGTTCTGGCCCACTGTCTGACTAAAACAGCATCCTCAATGAGCCGTATTTGAGGGTAGCCAGACAGAATGAGTCTCTTTTTGGCAGTCATTAGCTTCCCTGAGGGTTGGGCTATCCAGGGTACCCTTGGTCACTGTGAATGTCACATTTCTTTTTTTTCCACTTTGCACACTTTCCCCAGGAGAACATTTTAATACCCATCCTAAGGGTTTTTAAATGTAATCAAGTAAGACCTGCCATGCTGTTCCTTTTTATGCTTAGATATGTTCAGACGTGTGTGAATGTGGGGTACTTTTGTAAGCAGCATCATCACATTACCGGGAGGCCTGGCCTTAATTTGGCATTTGCCTGGGTGGAATATTTTAGATTTATTTTACTTGTTGACATTTGTTATGTAATTTTAATGGAAAAGATGTATTTGTTATCTAGGTTAATTGGCTGTGTATCAATGTTTATTGCACTTCGGTTATGCATTTTGACCCTTCCTCTTTTGTCAAGGTTTTTCTTTTCTGTTGTTGAAAATTGTTTCTAACTCAGACTGGAAAGCTCTATTTGTTTCCTAGCTAGAATGACAGCTCGCTAATGTTTATTGAACTGTGGCCCTGAACTTTGCCATTTTTTTCTTTGTTGAATATTCTAAAATATTGATGTTATATTGATGGTCTTATCATATGTTTTAACCCAATGAATAATGTTACTTACTTACTTATTAATATACATTTTCGCAAGTTTATAAATACATTTTATTCCCACATTCATTCTTATTAATATATATATTAAAACTAAAAATTAAAAAATTAAGGTAAGGTAACGTGTAGTTCCATCAAGTCTTTCTTTTTATTCATTTTATGCACCCGCAGATCCGTTTCCAACCAAAAGCATACATTCAATACTAAAATAACAAAATATTTAAAACAAACATATGCTAGTGAGTGGGTATGTGAGTAGGTTTGTGGGTATGTGAGTGGGTGACTGTTAGTGGCTGTATGAGTGCGTGAGTGGGATTGTGAGTGGGTGTGTGAGTATGCTAGTGTGTGAGTGGGTATGTGAGTGGTTTTGTGGGTCTGTGAGTGGGTGTTTGAGTGGCTGTTTGGGTGTGTGAGTGAGTGTGTGAGTGGTTGTATCGGTGTGTATGTGTGTGAGTTGTGTGAGTGGGCGTGAGTGGATATGTGGGTCTTTCAGTGGGTGTGTGAGTGGTTTTGTAGGTCTGTGAGTGAGTTTGTGAGTGTCTGTATGGGAGTGTGAGTGGGTGTGTGTGTTTGTGTGGGAGATAAGTGGACGTTTCAGTGTGTGTGCAAGTAGGCATGCAGGTCTGTGAGTGTGTGTATGTTTTTTAAATTAGGGTCTGCATTGGTGGATCAACCACGGACCACACGGAGCACCTCACTGGATCCTTGCACGCCCATGAGGGGTCCCTCTCTGTCGGATACCTTGGTTCCATTCTCTCAGGAGCAGAAGAAAGGTCCTCAGTCCCGACCTAGGTTACTCGCTACGGATGGAGTTCTCCATTTCGAGCAACCTTGGGAAAGAAAGAGGAATGGGAAAAAAGAGAGTCTGCCTCAGAGGTCTGCTTCTTCTTCAGCTCTGCCTGTCAAACTCTTCTCAAATTATCTTGGAAGCGGCACCTGAAAAGATTACAACCACAATTACTAGGGACACACTGCTTTCTACAATCCCACAGCATTCAACTAATAATCAGTTATGTTTACTTCTGCTTTTTACCTCAAACCCCTTTACCTGAATTTTCTGAGGAATTTGCCTCTCTCTTATATGGAAATTGTTAATATTAGTAAAAGGTTGCTCAGAGGACATTCCTTAAACTTAAAGTAATAATCAATTTGATTTTGTTGAATTCTGCTGACTCCTTGCAGTTTGTTTTGCCTTCACTTCCTCTGTTCAGAGTTGTTGCTATATATATATATATATATATATATATATATATATATATATATATATATATATATATAGGAGCTGAATATAGCCATGTGACTTATAAAGATGCGATAATTGCTGACAGTCTTCTTTCATTAACTTTTATCAGGTAACAATATCCTTGTATTCCATACAAGAGTGTTGCAGAAAATATCTCTCTCAATTCAGACGATGGAAGTAATTTAATATGCATTCTCAAATGCGAAAGAAAATTACTAGACTCTGACTTCTGAGATTTCTTAGCCTTCAAAGAATAACACCGCCGAATACTTCGGAACTTTTATCGGCTTCGAACAGTTACAAATATTGTCAGTGGCTTACTTGAATGGTCCTTCCAATTTCCGCGTAGAACACAGTTGAAGTGCGCAGCACCTGAGTCGCACACGCGTATTAACAACATCTCAATCTCAGGAGTGCAAACATTAGACCTGTAAACTTGTAACTGAATAACCTGGTGGCCAACTTGGATTTCTCTTGCTATTCTTTCCTTGTAATGTCTGTAATATAATTCGAAGAACAATCTGCCAATAAGGACATCGCCTTTTCCACTGTGGATACTTCTTGACTTGCAGGTATTTTGCTTTTCTTTCATACTTTACAGGAGTCAGGACACTGCAACTCTGAGGGTTCTTGACACTCACAAACACTGGCCACTTATTTATTATCATTTTTTTCTACATTTAATTTTGTATTTTTGGATGCCCAGTCCCACCAAGGACACCCTCTATTTCTTTCATTGTTATAGGCAGCAGGGGGAACCCCAAGGCACTTGCGACTCCGCCGGACCACGCACGCAGCCCTTGCCCTATGGGACCACACAGGAACCAGCCTTTGCTGTGTGCTCCTGCCAGACAAGAGCAGCCTTGTTTCTAGGCTCCTGCCAACAGGAGGAAAGCACTGTTTCCCCGCCCACCCTGCTGACAGGAAACTATCAAGTCACTCTGTCCCGGGGTATGGGAGCCCCATGACAGCAATGATTTGGGCCCAGGGAATGGGGTCCCCATAGTCTCTATGCAAGTCCACCTCTCCATCACTAATAACATTTATAGATGCGTCAAACCCCAGGCCCTGGCCCACACCAGGGGTATTAAAAAAATAAAATGCGGCATCTCACATTTTTAAAAATGTTGTGGCATGTCCCATCGGAGTCTTGCGGGACTGCGTGCCAAATAAATAAAATAAATCAATTTCGCCTCCCTTCCCCCAACAAGGGCTAGGGGATCAGGGTGACCCTACCCTGCCCACTCATGCACTTTAAAAAAAAGATTTTCAAGACAGAGGAACAAGTGCCCGAGACCTGTAATGGCAGCTGCAACATTTCTGTTAATGTCGCGGCCAGCCAATCCGAGTGCTCATTCTCAAAAATTCCCTTTAGCCAATCAGAAGGCTTGAATTTTTGATTTTCCGTTTAGTGGTCCAGATATCTCTAAAGTTTGAACTTTACTCTACTGAATGGAATTACACAAAATCACAAAATGCACACTTTCTGAGAAATGATCTGGCTTTCTACCTAATTTGGTGTAATTCTTTTTAACCATTTTGGCAGTAGCGCTGATCAAAAATCCCTATGCAAAATGCATAGGGAAATTTCATTTTAGACCCCTCCTTGTTTATCGCCCCCACTTGATGGATCACCCTGAAATTTTCCAGGAAGCAGCTGAGGTGGATGAACTTTCTTTGGAAAGTTTTGTGAAGATTTGCCAAACAGAACTGTCCTAAATATAACTACACGTTGGCAACAACAGCCACTGTGTAATATACAGGGGTATGTGTATATATGTATTTATATATTTCAGAGGTATGCACAGAGTTGTCATCTATGATATCA
Organism: Pleurodeles waltl; assembly: GCF_031143425.1. Taxonomy (NCBI): domain Eukaryota; kingdom Metazoa; phylum Chordata; class Amphibia; order Caudata; family Salamandridae; genus Pleurodeles; species Pleurodeles waltl. The sequence goes on from NC_090448.1 coordinate 1,144,555,058, forward strand.
TTTCAGATGTTGCAGTCATGATATCAATAATGTTGTAGAATATGTCATGAGTAATGTTTTTTGTGGGGTAATTAGCAGTGCATGGTGAGGGCACAAGTTATAGTTACTTTAGGACAGGAGGTATAGTTGCTTGAGATACTATGGTGAATTTCATTTCTTTTGTTCATTTAACCCCTTCGCTGCCAGGCCTTTTCCCCCTCCTGTGCCGAGCCTTTTTTTGGCTATTTGGAGCAGTTCGCGCTTAGGCCCTCATAACTTTTTGTTCACATAAGCTACCCATGCCAAATTTGCGTCCTTTTTTTCCAACATCCTAGGGATTCTAGAGGTACCCAGACTTTGTGGGTTCCCCAGAAGGAGGCCAAGAAATTAGCCAAAAAACAGTGAAAAATTCATTTTTTTAAAAAAATTTGGAAAAATGGGCTGCAGAAGAAGGCTTGTGGTTTTTTCCCTGAAAAGGGCATCAACAAAGGGTTTGCGGTGATAAAATCACCAGCTTCCCAGCTTTCAGGAACAGGCAGACTTGAATCAGAAAACCCAATTTTTCAACCCAATTTTGGCATTTTACTGGGACATACCCCATTTTTACGATTTTTTGTGCTTTCAGCCTCCTTCCAGTCAGTGACAGAAATGGGCATGAAACCAACGCTGGATCCCATAAACCGCAACATTTCTGAAAAGTAGACAAAATTCTGAATTCAGCAAGGGGTAATTTGTGTAGATCCTACAAGGGTTTCCTACAGAAAATAGCAACTGAAAAAGAAAAATATTGAAATTGAGGTGAAAAAAACATAAATTTTTCTCTAAGTTTTACTCTGTAACTTTTTCCTGCAATGTCAGATTTTCGAAAGCAATATACCGTTACGTCTGCTGGACTCTTCTGGTTGCGGGGATATATAGGGCTTGTAGGTTCATCAAGAACTCTAGGTACCCAGAGCCAATAAATGACCTGCACCCTGCAGTGGGTTTTCATTCTATGCCGGGTATACAGCAATTCATTTGCTGAAATATAAAGAGTAAAAAATAGCTATCAAGAAAACCTTTGTATTTCCAAAATGGGCACAAGATAAGGTGTTGAGAAGCAGTGGTTATTTGCACATCTCTGAATTCCGGGCTGCCCATACTAGCATGTGAATTACCGGGCATTTCTCAAATAGACGTCTTTTTTACACACTGTCTTACATTTGGAAGGGAAAAATGTAGAGAAAGACAAGGGGCAATAACACTTGTTTTGCTATTCTATGTTCCCCCAAGTCTCCCGATAAAAATGATACCTCACTTGTGTGGGTAGGCCTAGCGCCCGCGACAGGAAACGCACCAAAGCGCAACGTGGACACATCACAGAAAACAGACCTGTTTTTAGCAAAGTGCCTACCTGTAGATTTTGGCCTCTAGCTCAGCCGCCACCTAGGGAAACCTACCAAACCTGTGCATTTCTGAAAACTAGAGACCTAGGGGAATCCAAGATGGGGTGATTTGTGTGGCTCGGACCAGGTTCTGTTACCCAGAATCCTTTGCAAACCTCAAAATTTGGCTAAAAAAACACATGTTCCTCACATTTCTGTGGCAGAAAGTTCTGGAATCTGAGAGGAGCCACAAATTTCCTTCCACCCAGCGTTCCCCCACGTCTCCCGATAAAAATGATACCTCACTTGTGTGGGTAGGCCTAGCGCCCGCGACAGGAAACACCCCAAAGCGCAATGTGGACACATCACAGAAAACAGACCTGTTTTTAGCAAAGTGCCTACCTGTAGATTTTGGCCTCTAGCTCAGCCGCCACCTAGGGAAACCTACCAAACCTGTGCATTTCTGAAAACTAGAGACCTAGGGGAATCCAAGATGGGGTGATTTGTGTGGCTCGGACCAGGTTCTGTTACCCAGAATCCTTTGCAAAGCTCAAAAATTGGCTAAAAAAACACATGTTCCTCACATTTCTGTGGCAGAAAGTGCTGGAATCTGAGAGGAGCCACAAATGTCCTTCCACCCAGCGTTCCCCCACGTCTCCCGATAAAAATGATACCTCACTTGTGTGGGTAGGCCTAGCGCCCGCGACAGGAAACGCCCCAAAGCGCAACGTGGACACATCACAGAAAACAGACCTGTTTTTAGCAAAGTGCCTACCTGTAGATTTTGGCCTCTAGCTCAGCCGCCACCTAGGGAAACCTACCAAACCTGTGCATTTCTGAAAACTAGAGACCTAGGGGAATCCAAGATGGGGTGATTTGTGTGGCTCGGACCAGGTTCTGTTACCCAGAATCCTTTGCAAAGCTCAAAAATTGGCTAAAAAAACACATGTTCCTCACATTTCTGTGGCAGAAAGTTCTGGAATCTGAGAGGAGCCACAAATTTCCTTCCACCCAGCGTTCCCCCACGTCTCCCGATAAAAATGATACCTCACTTGTGTGGGTAGGCCTAGCGCCCGCGACAGGAACGCCCCAAAGCGCAACGTGGACACATCACAGAAAACAGACCTGTTTTTAGCAAAGTACCTACCTGTAGATTTTGGCCTCTAGCTCAGCCGCCACCTAGGGAAACCTACCAAACCTGTGCATTTCTGAAAACTAGAGACCTAGGGGAATCCAAGGAGGGGTGACTGGCGGGGCTCGGACCAGGTTCTGTTACCCAGAATCCTTTGCAAACCTCATATTTTGGCTAAAAAAACGCATTTTCCTCACATTTGAGTGACAGAAAGTTCTGGAATCTGAGAGGAGCCACAAATTTCCTTCCACCCAGCGTTCCCCCAAGTCTCCCGATAAAAATTATACCTCACTTGCGTGGGTAGGCCTAGCGCCCGCGACAGGAAACGCCCCAAAGCGCAACGTGGACACCACCAAAATTTTGGAAGAAAACAGAGGTGTTTTTTGCGAAGTGACTACCTGCAGATTTTGGCCTCTAGCTCAGCCGGCACCTAGGGAAACCTACCAAACCTGTACATTTCTGAAAACTAGAGACCTAGGGGAATCCAAGGAGGGGTGACTGGCGGGGCTCGGACCAGGTTCTGTTACCCAGACTCCTTAGCAAAGCTCAAAAATTGGCTAAAAAAACACATGTTCCTCACATTTCTGTGGCAGAAAGTTCTGGAATCTGAGAGGAGCCACAAATTTCCTTCCACCCAGCGTTCCCCCACGTCTCCCGATAAAAATGATACCTCACTTGTGTGGGTAGGCCTAGCGCCCGCGACAGGAAACGCCCCAAAGCGCAACGTGGACACATCACAGAAAACAGACCTGTTTTTAGCAAAGTGCCTACCTGTAGATTTTGGCCTCTAGCTCAGCCGCCACCTAGGGAAACCTACCAAACCTGTGCATTTCTGAAAACGAGAGACCTAGGGGAATCCAAGGAGGGGTGACTGGCGGGGCTCGGACCAGGTTCTGTTACCCAGAATCCTTTGCAAAGCTCAAAAATTGGCTAAAAAAACACATGTTCCTCACATTTCTGTGGCAGAAAGTTCTGGAATCTGGGAGGAGCCACAAATTTCCTTCCACCCAGCGTTCCCCCAAGTCTCCCGATAAAAATGATACCTCACTTGCGTGGGTAGGCCTAGCGCCCGCGACAGGAAACGCCCCAAAGCGCAACGTGGACACCACCAAAATTTTGGAAGAAAACAGACCTGTTTTTAGCGAAGTGCCTACCTGTAGATTTTGGCCTGTAGCTCAGCCGCCACCTAGGGAAACCTACCAAACCTGTGCATTTCTGAAAACTAGAGACCTAGGGGAATCCAAGGAGGGGTGACTGGCGGGGCTCGGACCAGGTTCTGTTACCCAGAATCCTTTGCAAAGCTCAAAAATTGGCTAAAAAAACACATGTTCCTCACATTTCTGTGGCAGAAAGTTCTGGAATCTGAGAGGAGCCACAAATTTCCTTCCACCCAGCGTTCCCCCACGTCTCCCGATAAAAATGATACCTCACTTGTGTGGGTAGGCCTAGCGCCCGCGACAGGAAACGCCCCAAAGCGCAACGTGGACACATCACAGAAAACAGACCTGTTTTTAGCAAAGTGCCTACCTGTAGATTTTGGCCTCTAGCTCAGCCGCCACCTAGGGAAACCTACCAAACCTGTGCATTTCTGAAAACTAGAGACCTAGGGGAATCCAAGGAGGGGTGACTGGCGGGGCTCGGACCAGGTTCTGTTACCCAGAATCCTTTGCAAAGCTCAAAAATTGGCTAAAAAAACACATGTTCCTCACATTTCTGTGGCAGAAAGTTCTGGAATCTGGGAGGAGCCACAAATTTCCTTCCACCCAGCGTTCCCCCAAGTCTCCCGATAAAAATGATACCTCACTTGCGTGGGTAGGCCTAGCGCCCGCGACAGGAAACGCCCCAAAGCGCAACGTGGACACCACCAAAATTTTGGAAGAAAACAGACCTGTTTTTAGCGAAGTGCCTACCTGTAGATTTTGGCCTGTAGCTCAGCCGCCACCTAGGGAAACCTACCAAACCTGTGGTGCATTTCTGAAAACTAGAGACCTAGGGGAATCCAAGGAGGGGTGACTGGCGGGGCTCGGACCAGGTTCTGTTACCCAGAATCCTTTGCAAAGCTAAAAAATTGGCTAAAAAAACACATGTTCCTCACATTTCTGTGGCAGAAAGTTCTGGAATCTGAGAGGAGCCACAAATTTCCTTCCACCCAGCGTTCCCCCACGTCTCCCGATAAAAATGATACCTCACTTGTGTGGGTAGGCCTAGCGCCCGCGACAGGAAACGCCCCAAAGCGCAACGTGGACACATCACAGAAAACAGACCTGTTTTTAGCAAAGTGCCTACCTGTAGATTTTGGCCTGTAGCTCAGCCGCCACCTAGGGAAACCTACCAAACCTGTGCATTTCTGAAAACTAGAGACCTAGGGAAATCCAAGGAGGGGTGACTGGCGGGGCTCGGACCAGGTTCTGTTACCCAGACTCCTTAGCAAAGCTCAAAAATTGGCTAAAAAAACACATGTTCCTCACATTTCTGTGGCAGAAAGTTCTGGAATCTGAGAGGAGCCACAAATTTCCTTCCACCCAGCGTTCCCCCACGTCTCCCGATAAAAATGATACCTCACTTGTGTGGGTAGGCCTAGCGCCCGCGACAGGAAACGCCCCAAAGCGCAACGTGGACACATCACAGAAAACAGACCTGTTTTTAGCAAAGTGCCTACCTGTAGATTTTGGCCTCTAGCTCAGCCGCCACCTAGGGAAACCTACCAAACCTGTGCATTTCTGAAAACGAGAGACCTAGGGGAATCCAAGGAGGTGTGACTGGCGGGGCTCGGACCAGGTTCTGTTACCCAGGATCCTTTGCAAAGCTCAAAAATTGGCTAAAAAAACACATGTTCCTCACATTTCTGTGGCAGAAAGTTCTGGAATCTGGGAGGAGCCACAAATTTCCTTCCACCCAGCGTTCCCCCAAGTCTCCCGATAAAAATGATACCTCACTTGCGTGGGTAGGCCTAGCGCCCGCGACAGGAAACGCCCCAAAGCGCAACGTGGACACCACCAAAATTTTGGAAGAAAACAGACCTGTTTTTAGCGAAGTGCCTACCTGTAGATTTTGGCCTGTAGCTCAGCCGCCACCTAGGGAAACCTACCAAACCTGTGCATTTCTGAAAACTAGAGACCTAGGGGAATCCAAGGAGGGGTGACTGGCGGGGCTCGGACCAGGTTCTGTTACCCAGAATCCTTTGCAAAGCTAAAAAATTGGCTAAAAAAACACATGTTCCTCACATTTCTGTGGCAGAAAGTTCTGGAATCTGAGAGGAGCCACAAATTTCCTTCCACCCAGCGTTCCCCCACGTCTCCCGATAAAAATGATACCTCACTTGTGTGGGTAGGCCTAGCGCCCGCGACAGGAAACGCCCCAAAGCGCAACGTGGACACATCACAGAAAACAGACCTGTTTTTAGCAAAGTGCCTACCTGTAGATTTTGGCCTCTAGCTCAGCCGCCACCTAGGGAAACCTACCAAACCTGTGCATTTCTGAAAACTAGAGACCTAGGGGAATCCAAGGAGGGGTGACTGGCGGGGCTCGGACCAGGTTCTGTTACCCAGAATCCTTTGCAAAGCTCAAAAATTGGCTAAAAAAACACATGTTCCTCACATTTCTGTGGCAGAAAGTTCTGGAATCTGGGAGGAGCCACAAATTTCCTTCCACCCAGCGTTCCCCCAAGTCTCCCGATAAAAATGATACCTCACTTGCGTGGGTAGGCCTAGCGCCCGCGACAGGAAACGCCCCAAAGCGCAACGTGGACACCACCAAAATTTTGGAAGAAAACAGACCTGTTTTTAGCGAAGTGCCTACCTGTAGATTTTGGCCTGTAGCTCAGCCGCCACCTAGGGAAACCTACCAAACCTGTGGTGCATTTCTGAAAACTAGAGACCTAGGGGAATCCAAGGAGGGGTGACTGGCGGGGCTCGGACCAGGTTCTGTTACCCAGAATCCTTTGCAAAGCTAAAAAATTGGCTAAAAAAACACATGTTCCTCACATTTCTGTGGCAGAAAGTTCTGGAATCTGAGAGGAGCCACAAATTTCCTTCCACCCAGCGTTCCCCCACGTCTCCCGATAAAAATGATACCTCACTTGTGTGGGTAGGCCTAGCGCCCGCGACAGGAAACGCCCCAAAGCGCAACATGGACACATCACAGAAAACAGACCTGTTTTTAGCAAAGTGCCTACCTGTAGATTTTGGCCTGTAGCTCAGCCGCCACCTAGGGAAACCTACCAAACCTGTGCATTTCTGAAAACTAGAGACCTAGGGGAATCCAAGGAGGGGTGACTGGCGGGGCTCGGACCAGGTTCTGTTACCCAGAATCCTTTGCAAAGCTCAAAAATTGGCTAAAAAAACACATGTTCCTCACATTTCTGTGGCAGAAAGTTCTGGAATCTGGGAGGAGCCACAAATTTCCTTCCACCCAGCGTTCCCCCAAGTCTCCCGATAAAAATGATACCTCACTTGCGTGGGTAGGCCTAGCGCCCGCGACAGGAAACGCCCCAAAGCGCAACGTGGACACCACCAAAATTTTGGAAGAAAACAGACCTGTTTTTAGCGAAGTGCCTACCTGTAGATTTTGGCCTGTAGCTCAGCCGCCACCTAGGGAAACCTACCAAACCTGTGCATTTCTGAAAACTAGAGACCTAGGGGAATCCAAGGAGGGGTGACTGGCGGGGCTCGGACCAGGTTCTGTTACCCAGAATCCTTTGCAAAGCTCAAAAATTGGCTAAAAAAACACATGTTCCTCACATTTCTGTGGCAGAAAGTTCTGGAATCTGAGAGGAGCCACAAATTTCCTTCCACCCAGCGTTCCCCCACGTCTCCCGATAAAAATGATACCTCACTTGTGTGGGTAGGCCTAGCGCCCGCGACAGGAAACGCCCCAAAGCGCAACGTGGACACATCACAGAAAACAGACCTGTTTTTAGCAAAGTGCCTACCTGTAGATTTTGGCCTCTAGCTCAGCCGCCACCTAGGGAAACCTACCAAACCTGTGCATTTCTAAAAACTAGAGACCTAGGGGAATCCAAGGAGGGGTGACTGGCGGGGCTCGGACCAGGTTCTGTTACCCAGAATCCTTTGCAAAGCTCAAAAATTGGCTAAAAAAACACATGTTCCTCACATTTCTGTGGCAGAAAGTTCTGGAATCTGGGAGGAGCCACAAATTTCCTTCCACCCAGCGTTCCCCCAAGTCTCCCGATAAAAATGATACCTCACTTGCGTGGGTAGGCCTAGCGCCCGCGACAGGAAACGCCCCAAAGCGCAACGTGGACACCACCAAAATTTTGGAAGAAAACAGACCTGTTTTTAGCGAAGTGCCTACCTGTAGATTTTGGCCTGTAGCTCAGCCGCCACCTAGGGAAACCTACCAAACCTGTGCATTTCTGAAAACTAGAGACCTAGGGGAATCCAAGGAGGGGTGACTGGCGGGGCTCGGACCAGGTTCTGTTACCCAGAATCCTTTGCAAAGCTCAAAATTTGGCTAAAAAAACACATGTTCCTCACATTTCTGTGGCAGAAAGTTCTGGAATCTGGGAGGAGCCACAAATTTCCTTCCACCCAGCGTTCCCCCAAGTCTCCCGATAAAAATGATACCTCACTTGTGTGGGTAGGGCTAGCGCCCGCGACAGGAAACGCCCCAAAGCGCAGCGTGGACACATCACATTTTTTCATTGAAAACAGTGCCTACCTGTAGTTTTTGGCCTGTAGCTCAGCCAGCACCTAGGGAAACCTACCAAACCTGTGCATTTCTGAAAACTAGAGACCTAGGGGAATCCAAGATGGGGTGACTTGAGGGGCTCTGACCAGGTTCTGTTACCCAGAATTCTTTCCAAACCTCAAATATTGGCTAAAAAAACGCATTTTTCACACATTTCGGTGACAGAAAGTTCTGGAATCTGAGTGGAGCCACAAATTTCCTTCCACCCAGCGTTCCCCCAAGTCTCCCGATAAAAATGATACCTCAGTTGTGTGGGTGGGCCAGGTGCCTCCAACAGAATAAGGCCCAAAACTTGTAGAGATACAGGGGATAGTACTGCGAGTTTATAAGGACATATTCTTTTATACATCTTTAGACTGACTCTGCTTTGGGGACCCACATACGTGAGGTGTCATTTTATTTGGGAGACTGAGGGGAACACTGGGGAGTAGGAATTTTGTGCTGGAGTGGTGATCGTACGAAGAAAAGTCAGGAAAATATGCTTTTTTTAAGCACATTTTGAGGTTTACAGAGGAGTCTGGGTAAGAAAATGTTGGGGGATCCACGCAAGCCACTCCTCCCTAGACTCCTTGGGGTGTCTAGTTTTAAAAAATGTCTGGGTTTGGTAGGTTTCCCTAGATGAAGGCCGCACACAGGACCAAAAACATAGGTGCCCTCTCCCCCCCCAAACACAGGTAGTTTTGTAATATATCGTTTTGATGTGCCCACATACGTCCGTGATGTGCCAAACACTAAAATTTTGAAAAGAAACACACTTAGGTTATGTGAAAAAGACCCCTCACCCACCAACCAAGTTGGTGGCATGCTTCATCATCGGGGTCCCACCTGAGGCACCTAGCGTGTCATAGGTGTGCTGCGACGCCTGATTACAGCGGAGCAGGTTTGGTCATTTTTACCACACATACTGGTTGGATTTGGCACGAGGGTGAGTGATGGTTCAGTGGATCAAATTTTACTAACAAGAGCTTTCACAAAAATGAAAAGCACTGTTAGTAACTGAAAGGCAAAAAACTGAACCAATGACTCACAGCTCGTGAGCTGTAAAGCCGCGACAAGGCACCAACCGCTTTACAGTCCATTCACACAACTTTCATACATGACACACACAAGGCCATTCACACCGCCAGCCACGGGCCCAGCACATTACAACACTCACATCGACAGACAGCGCCACTCAAGGGCCCATCACTTACATACGCCCACATGCCTGATACAACAATCACACCAGCTGATGGGAGTGTGTGGACTGGTGTTTGGCTTGCAGTGTGTTGCAGTAGCCAACATCAAGTCAATATGTACAGTCTCAGCCAAGCCCCACTCCACACACAATGGCATCATATTTTTTTTTTTTTTAACAGAGGAACCCCTAACTAAGTAGAAAGAATTACAAAACAACAAACACAAAAGCTCTAACTAACAACATGACAGAAATGCTAACCATGAAACTAAACACATGAAAATACAAAACAGACATGAGTTTACACTCATGGTTGTTCCCAGAAATTCTTCTGGGTGTGGTAATTCTTAAAACAAGCACCGACACACAGCCCAGGCTTTGAAGGACAATCTGGGCAGTACATTCGAGTCTCCCTCCGGATACCTCTTCGAAAACACACTCTACATTTCTTAGCTGGAAAGTCTTTTTTGGGTGTGGGAGGAATGTGCTCAGCAAAGTGGCGATCTTTCAATCTAGCCACATCCTCCACCACTGCTTCTCTAGGAACTCTGGCCTGTTCCACCACAATAAGGCTCTCTATCACTGACTCCTGAAATTTCACAAATGTCATCTTTGAGTCTGGAGACCTATCCCTAAACACAATAAAAGCATTGAAGGTTGCTAAGTGGAAGAGGTGAAGTGCTAACTTCTTATACCAAACATAAGACTTACGAATAGCAGTATAAGGTTCCAACCTCTGGTCAACTCTATCTACACCTCCCATGTGCTTATTATAATCTAAAATGCACACAGGTTTGCGCACTTCAGCAACCTGGCCCCAAACAGTCACAGGGGAAGTACTCTCATCATGGATGGTACTTAGCATGTAGACATCCCTCTTGTCTGAAAATTTCAAAGCTAGCAGCTCCTCGTTCCGCAAGGCACAGCACTGTCCCCTCTCAAGTTTTTTACAGACAAGCTCCCTTGGATAGCCTTTCCGGTTAGAACGGATTGTGCCACAAGCAACTGTGTCCACTCTAAACAATTCCTTGAACAACTGCACACCAGTGTAGAAGTTATCTACATACAAATGGTGACCTTTGTTGAACAGTCGTCTACCAAGATCCCACACTATTTTCTCAGTAACTCCAAAAGTGGGAGGACAACCAGGGGGGTCAATATTGGAATCCCTACCAGTGTACACACGGAAACTATACACATATCCTGTCCTACTTTCAGACAGCATATACAATTTAATTCCATATCGTGCCCTTTTGCTAGGAATGTACTGCCTAAAAACCAAACGACCCTTGAAGAGGACCAAAGACTCGTCCACACTTATCTCTTTGCCTGGAACATAGACCTCCGAAAACCGATCTACAAAATGATCAAGGACAGGCCTAATCTTAAAAAGACGGTCAGAATCTGGGTGATCTCGTGGCAAGGCTAATGCATTGTCAACAAAATGCAGCATCCTAAGAAGAAGCAAATACCGATTACGACTCATGGTAGCTGGAAATATAGCTGTTGCCATCAAGGGACTAGTAGACCAATAAGAAGCCAGTGACGGCTTCCTTATCAACCCCATCAAAAAAGTCAAACCCAAAAACTTTTTTAGCTCCTCCAAATTTGTGGGAATCCACTGGGCAGCTCTAGAGTGTGGCCTAAGTCTAGCAGCGTTGTCCCTCAAATGCTGCTCCGCATACAAATTAGTCTGCTCAACAATCTCTTCCAAAAACACATCATCCATGAATAACTCAAAGAAATTGATAGGCATAAAGTTCTCTGTATTGGCGTTACACCCCGGGAGACCAGTAAAGGCAGGCAACTCTGGCTGCTCCATGTTTGGGGCAACCCAGACATCAGGTCTTCTAACGGGAAACCTTTCAGCCCCAGGTTGCTGCACTATTGGCACATCAATGTCCTCCTCTAAAACAGAACCTTCATCTGCACTGAGTGTGGCTTCATCATCAGAAGATTCCCCTCCAACAGAAACATCACTGCCAGAATCTCTGACTTCCTCCTCTGCCTCAGATGCAGAGTCCGTCTCATAGTCATGATCAGACTGTGACTCAAAAAGCATACCAACCACCTGCTGAGCGGTCATCCTGCGGCTAGCCATGATCTCTCCTGCTAAAATTAACTGGACAAATTCACCACCAACAACCAGCACTGTGTAAGACAAGTAACAAAGTGTAGCTTTGTTAGTAAGAGTTACAAACTCAAAAACTATACCGCTCACTTGCCTGAAAAAGCTTGATTCACCAGCAACTACACAGCAATCACCAATGATATCCCACTAAAAAGAAAGAAAGAAAGGCAAATTAGAAATAAGACAACAAATATCATTGTGCACAAACCTAAGGACAATTTCACACACAATCCTGCATTTAGTACACCCCCTACAAACATGTCATTCATGCATGGCAACAATACTCCTTTGGAGTAAATTGTTTTTACTTACCTAAAACATGCAACTGTGCAAACTGCAGGTCAACCACCGCCAAAACCGCAAGGAGCCACAGCAAATAAAGCAAAAGCTTTGAACTAGAACAAAAAGGAGGAATTTTTTTTTTATCACAAATGCAAAGACTTCTTCAGTTGACAAACACCCCACCATCAAACATTTTAGAAATTGGTGCCTAAGTGGATTCTGTCATAGGGGCAGATGGGCCTACTAAAAAATAGGCCTGTCTGCCCCAAGGAAGCCAGAAAATACCTTTAGTACTGTGTCCCCATGGAGAGCGACCCTTGCCAAAGGGGACAGCCCTCAAACAAAAAAAAACAAAAAAAACACACACAACACTATCCCTGGTGCCTAAGTGGCTTCTGCCCCCTTGGGGGCAGGTGGGCCTAAGAAAATAGGCCCATCTGCCCCCAGGGGGTGTAGAAATGGCCAACAGGTCAATGCCCCCCTTGGGGGGGCGCCCCGTGACCAAGGGGACGCCCCCCCACAAAAATAAACACATAAAAAAAAATCCCTGGCGTTCTAGTGGTTTCTGCCCCCCTTGGGGGCAGATCAGCCTAAAAATAATAGGCTGATCTGTCTCCAAGGGGTGCAGAAATGGCCTGGGTACATGTGCCCCCAAAGTGGGGGGCGACCCTTGCCCAAGCCCCCCCCCATCCACTAACACACACACACACACACACTATCCCTGGTGTCTACGTGGCTTCTGCCCCCCTTGGGGGCAGGTGGGTCTAGAAAAATAGGCCCATCTGCCCCCAGGGGGGGCAGAAATGGCCAACAGGTCAATGCCCCCCTTGGGGGGGCGCCCCGTGCCCGAGGGGACGCCCCCCCACAAAAATAAACACATAAAAAAAAAACCCTGGCGTTCTAGTGGTTTCTGCCCCCCTTGGGGGCAGATCAGCCTAAAAATAATAGGCTGATCTGTCTCCAAGGGGTGCAGAAATGGCCTGGGTACATGTGCCCCCAAAGTGGGGGGCGACCCTTGCCCAAACCCCCCCCCATCCACTAACACACACACACACACACACACACTATCCCTGGTGTCTACGTGGCTTCTGCCCCCCTTGGGGGCAGGTGGGTCTAGAAAAATAGGCCCATCTGCCCCCAGGGGGGGCAGAAATGGCCAACAGGTCAATGCCCCCCTTGGGGGGGCGCCCCGTGCCCGAGGGGACGCCCCCCCACAAAAATAAACACATAAAAAAAAATCCCTGGCGTTCTAGTGGTTTCTGCCCCCCTTGGGGGCAGATCAGCCTAAAAATAATAGGCTGATCTGTCTCCAAGGGGTGCAGAAATGGCCTGGGTACATGTGCCCCCAAAGTGGGGGGCGACCCTTGCCCAAGCCCCCCCCCATCCACTAACACACACACACACACACACTATCCCTGGTGTCTACGTGGCTTCTGCCCCCCTTGGGGGCAGATGGGTCTAGAAAAATAGGCCCATCTGCCCCCAGGGGGGGCAGAAATGGCCAACAGGTCAATGCCCCCCTTGGGGGGGCGCCCCGTGCCCAAGGGGACGCCCCCTCACAAAAATAAACACATAAAAAAAAAACCCTGGCGTTCTAGTGGTTTCTGCCCCCCTTGGGGGCAGATCAGCCTAAAAATAATAGGCTGATCTGTCTCCAAGGGGTGCAGAAATGGCCTGGGTACATGTGCCCCCAAAGTGGGGGGCGACCCTTGCCCAAGCCCCCCCCCATCCACTAACACACACACACACACACACTATCCCTGGTGTCTACGTGGCTTCTGCCCCCCTTGGGGGCAGGTGGGTCTAGAAAAATAGGCCCATCTGCCCCCAGGGGGGGCAGAAATGGCCAACAGGTCAATGCCCCCCTTGGGGGGGCGCCCCGTGCCCAAGGGGACGCCCCCCCACAAAAATAAACACATAAAAAAAAATCCCTGGCGTTCTAGTGGTTTCTGCCCCCCTTGGGGCAGATCAACCTAAAAATAATAGGCTGATCTGCCCTCAAGGGGGGCAGAAATGGCCCTAAAAGACATGCCCCCCAAAGGGGAGCGACCCTTGCCCAAGGGGGCGCCCCCCCATCCACTACACACACAATCCCTGGTGCCTAAGTGGCTTCTGCCCCCCTTGGGGGCAGATGGACCTAAAAAAAATAGGCCGATCTGCCCCCAAGGGGGGCAGAAATGGCCAACAGTTCTCTGCCCCCTTGGGGGGGGGCGCCCCTTGCCCAAGGGGGCACCCCCTCCCAACATACCTGCACAGAAAATATAATTCCCTGGTGATCCAGTGGTTTCTGCCCCCCTTGGGGGCAGATCCGCCTAAAAAGTAGGCCAATCTGCCCCCAAGGGGGGCAGAAATGGCCGTAACTAATTGCCCCCACAAGGGGAGCGACCCTTGCCCAAGGGGCCACTCCCCGCCAGCAAGAAACACGAGCAAACAACAAAAAAAAAAAATCCCTGGTGTCTAGTGGGCATTCCTGCTGCCCGATCGCAATGCGATCGGGCAGCAGGAATGCTCAAAGAGACACCGGGGGAAAGGAAAAGCCTTTCCTTTCCCCCGGTGCCTCTTTAGCCCAAACCCCCCACCCACCGGGAAGAGGAACTCACCTCTTTCCTCGTCGCCGCACAGGAAGCAAATGGCTTCCTGTGCGGCGAAATCCCCATAATGAAGTCAGCGCGCGATCGCGCGCTGACGTCATTATGGGGGGGTGGGGGGGTCGGGGGTGGAAGGGGAAGGGCTTCCCCTTCCATCCCTGACTTTGGGGGGGTGGGGGGAAGCACACAGAGGGAGCGAGAGCGCTCCCTCTGGGCTGTGTGCCGAGGACGTAGTGGTTACGTCCTCGGCACAGCAGCACTGTGCCGCGGGACGTAACCACTACGTCCGCGGCACAGAAGGGGTTAAAAGGTACGTTTTGGGACATGCCAAAAATGGATGCGAATATTGTCTCTCCACCACCCGGGCCTACTTAGAAGCTAAATACCGGGGTCCACGCCATCCCAGCTCGGTGGAGGTTCACACTAGAGCCCCTGGACGGAGACAGACTGACAAACGCAGCTGCGAGCACGGTGCTTGCGATTGCCATAATGACGAAAGATTGACCTCCACACATCGGCCCTGGCTCCACACACATGCAGTAGCTGACTGGTGACAGGCAGAATCTAGTGTTGGTGATACCCTGATCAGCCCCCCATCTAGAGCACCTCAGCTGGGGTGATGGGGGCCAGATGCCTGACAAGTTAAGTGCCTAGAAAAAGAGGAAGAGTCAGGGCCCAGCTGCCGGCACACTGGTGTGGGAGGTCGGCGCGGCCTAGTGGCCTTCCCATTTGTTCACCTGCTGGGTGTCACGCTGGGCGTCCTGCAGAGCCTGCCATGGCTTATGGGGGAGGAGTCGTGCCCCTTCAGGAGCCTGAGGGACAGGTGGGAGACGCATGTGCATCACTCGCGCTGCTGTAGCTAAAACTGTAGCACCAGGGACTTCCTCTGCGGCCAGAGCAGCGAGGGCCCAGGACCGCTGAGCCTAGTGGAAATCTCCTCAGCCTAGGGGTGAACAAGCTGATGTCTGTGGGAAGTGCCTGGCCCCATGTCGGTTTGGGGACATGGTGCTGAGTGATGACTTGGCGATTTAACAACCCTCCACACTGCCATGCGGGCTTAGCTACAAACTCCTCTTTAAGGTTCTGTGTGGGGTTCACTTGCTCGCTGTGCTGCATTGTTTGGCTGTCGGGTCCTGCATTACTTGAACCACACTGCACTTGTTAGCAGGCTTGGCATCCCTTCCCAGCTACCTACCTGACTATCACCCTGCAACAGGCCCAGAGTAATTTTTCAGCACCCTCCATGTTTGAACTGTTGTGCCGCAGGCCCAGCTGGAGTGTCCAGAGTGATTTTTAGGGGACCCAACCTGTCTTGGCCGCGAGCTGCAGTGGGGGCCTGGATTCTGAGGCTGCAGGGCTTCCCTTATACTGCGGACCGCCCAAAGACGCTCGCCGAACTCCAGAAGGTGGGTGATGACAGCCCCTGCAGCCTCATGATGCTTTCTTAGATGCATCTATGAAAGGACTGGTTGGTGACTTAGGGGGCACTAACTATCTTAAGAGAGTAGGCTGCTACCTCCCGGCATGTCTCTTTATCTGCTCTGGGCAGGATTTTAGCAGTGAAAGCTAATCGCCGACAGATCCTCGAGAAGCGGTGCTTGTTCGCACCATTTTCCCTTTGACATGGGGACTTCCAAGCACAAGAAAGACCAGTCGGTCAGGGAGATGCTCACCAGATCCACGCCAACTCAGAACAAAGACCACATGACTGGCCCTCAGCCACCTGTCCCCCTCAACTCGTCGGTCTCCTGGACACAGAATCTGCACCAGTGACTCGTGGCTTCCTTTCTTCACTCTTCAAGTCATTAAAGGCAGACCTCCACTCTCTCAGGAGTGATCTTTCCCAGGATATACGTGACCTCAGCCACCATCTGGCCTCAGTGGGAGATCGCTTCCCTGCTTTAGAGGATGGTGAAACTGCGCTGGGGAGGAAATTGAGATGATGCAACAAGAAATTCTCCGCCTTTAGGAACAAAAGAATTATCTGAAACTCCAAGCAGAAAAGTTGGAAAACAGATCCCTAAATAACATGCCCATAGGTGCAGAAGGGTCGAAAGTCATGGAATACGTCCAAGCTCTCTTCAGGTCCATTCTCAATCGGGATGATAATACCAAACTTTGACTCGACAGAGCCCATCAGTTAGGAAGACCGAGAGGCCCAGCAGCTAGATCACCAGATATCCTGGCATGCGTTCCAGATTAAAGAAGACATACTGAAAGCGACTAGAGCCAAGCAGACCTTTAGCTTCAGAGGCCATAGTATGTATTTACCAGGACACTTCTCCGTCCACCCTCTGCGTCGTCCGGACCTCAAACCGGCTATGGACTTCTTCCTCTCAAAAGAGATCACATATGGCTGTGGGGGCACCCTTTTCGGTTGATCATCAAGTGGAGTGGACAGCTCCACCAACCTCGAACCTTGAGAGACCCCAATAGTATATTGCACCTGCCAACCAAAACTACGTCGTCCACTTCACCTGGCTACCCCTGCAGTTCTTCTTTCATGGTTGCACCTTGGCCGTAGAACCGGGAAGTGAGGGCCGCGGTCCCTCCCGGATCCAGGGAAATGCACACGTGAACACCGGGCAGTCCTTGATCACTTAGCTTCTGGAGCAGGAGGAGGATCCACCTAATAGATCTTATTCCGTTAACTCCACATCACCAGATGTTGACACTTGGTATCCTTTTCTCGACTGTCTGGAGACCCTGGGTGGGGGGCATCCTTCAACATCCTGTGAGGCTGCATCCATGTCACCCTGCCCAGGACCACGCCGGTTCTCAAGTTCACCATTCTAAATAGACCTCTATTGCCCAGTTTGTTGTTGGTATGATTGTTCTCTTTGTTTAAGTTCTTTGTGTTTTGGTTGTGGGGTTTACACGCTTTCACAGAATGGGTGGGACACCCATTTTCCTGAACCTGTCTGGGATCCCTCCATTGCTACACGCCTCATGGTACCATTTTGTGCTCCACTTTATCAGCCCCATTATGACTGCCTCTGACCTCCGCATACTAAGCCTCAATGTCAGAGGCCTGAATAACCCTGTTAAACGGAGGGCTCTTCTCTCCATCCTTGAACGGTCAGGCAGTGATATCTGTCTCCTCCAGGAGACCTACTTGTTAGATTCAGATGTGCATCGCATGCAATCCCGTTGGTTCCCTAGGCAGTACTGGTCCTTGAACCCCCAAAAAAGAGGGGGGTCGCAATATTATTTTCCTGGGGCTCTAAGGGCGAAATAGACAAAAAAATAGCTGAATGTAAAGGGCGTATGTTAGCCTCTAGAGTGCGCCTTGGCTCCTTCTCTTTTACCCTTGCTACTGTTTATGCCCCAAATAAACAGCAAGAAACATTTCTCGTTGACACTATCGGGCAGGTCCTCCGGACCCCTGACACTACCATTCTAGAGGGCAGCGACTTCAACTTAGTGTTAGATAATGACCTGGTCCCCACTGGCCATTGTTCAGATCAAAAGGGTGCTTTAATTTCACAGGGCACACAGTGGTTGGCCGAATGTGGCCTGGATGGTGTCTGGAAAAAGCGACATCCCAGGGTGCGTGACTACACTTACTACTCGCTAGGCATAAGTCTTATGCCCGTATCAACTATTTCCTGGTGATTCCTTTCAGTCCCTAATACAAAGCTCCTCCATGAGCCCCAGAACCCTCTCAGACCATGCTCCACTGTCCCCAACAGTGAAGGTTGATTTCCTTTATTAGAGGTCATCTAGGTGGTATGTCATGCGCTCGGCTTCCCAATTATCACTATCCTTTGGTAGAGTTGAGGCACTGCTAGTTAGCCGGAGCAAAACCTGGATTGGAGCGACAGGTGTCACCCGCAGTGGGTTGGACTCAGTCGCCCACACCGCGGGCGATTCTGCTGCTCAAAATCCAGTAGTCTCATTAGAATAATGAGAGCCTACGCAATATCCTTGACATGGAGCGGATGTCACTTCCTCTTGACGGGAAAGCTGATACCTATACTACGGCGTGGGCCCCATCAGAGGAATTCTGTCCTCCAAATTCAATGAACAGACATGCCCGAACTATCTTAAAGTACTGCGACTTAATAAATAGAAATCATTCATAAAAGGTATCCTTAAACAGACATTTTCACCTAACTATAATGTCCCTTTAACTTTTGTTTTTTTTCTTTGAATTTCTAAGGTTTTTATTTAATTTAAAGTAAGATCGTATTACATTTCCTGACTATGATGACATTTTAACCTTTGTTTTCTCAGCGCATCTCTATTTTTTTAACATAAAGTAAGATGCGCATCACCATGCTCGGTATGGGGTTGGACACCCAGGCCCCTGCCGGAGCCCATCCCTCTCACTGCACATGGCTTTTGGCTTTGAACGGCATTGGGTTTGGACGCAGGGCCGGCTTCCGTCCAGGTTCTGCCCCCAACCTTCTGTGAGTGCACTCCCAGCAGCCCCCCATATTTAAACAAAATGGTTGGTGGTGCGCATGGCTCTTCTAGGGATACCACCAGGGTGAAAAAAGCCCTAGAGCGTTATGGATGCTCTTTGCCAGAGCAGGGAATAATACATGAGTGGACCCTGATTATTATTCTTTGTTTACCCCTTTTTTTTAAATTGTTAGGTGCCCTGGTGCTCATACTGGGTGCTAGTGAGAGGCGACAATTTTTTTTAAGGTGGATGCCCCAGGGTCCACCTGGAGCATCCATGACATTGCCAAATGATGGGGGCTGCAGGGGTAGCCCCAGGGCTCCCACAGTGCCAGCCAGCTCTGCAGTCACCACTGTGGTAGGAGTCGGACATTTTTAAATTATTTTTTTAAAGGTGGGTGCCCCAGTGTCCACCTGGGGCACCAAAAACATCCCAATCATTGGGGACTGCGGGGGAAGCCCCTGGGCCCCCTTGGCCCCTATCAACTCCTCATCAACCACCTTGGTGGGAGCTGGACATTTTTGATTACTTTTTTTTAAATGGGTGCCACGGTGCCCACATGTAAAGGGGCCTCAGCTGGCTCCACAGCCAGTACCCATTGTGGTGCTGGCATGAGCCAGCTCTTTCACTTTGCTCCTTCTGGGCGGGAGCAGCATTTCTATTTGGTCCCGCCCGAGCAGGAGCAAAGTTGTGTTCCTGCCTAGGAGAGTGTGAGAAGGGAATAAAGTTTCTATTCCATGTCCTCACTCTGCTGGGCACAGAACATCAGTGTCCTGGGGAATGGGGTCCCTGGGACTTTGCACCGGTATCAGACCCCAGGAGATGGGGTCCCTGGGGTGATGTCAGGCTGGGGAGGAGGGTCCTGATACTCCCTCCACCCTAAAAAAAAAAAGAAACACACACACTGGCCCGGGGGGTGGGATCCCTGGGGACTTAAAGCAGCTTGGGGAGAGTGTTGCACGCACTCTCAACTAAAAAAGGAAGAGGCCCCAGGATATAGTGTCCACAGGGTCAAAATAAACATAGGGAGGGGAGATGCGCACCACCTCCCAATTTAAAAAAAGCAGCCCCAGAAGATGGGGTCCTGGGGCCTAAAGAAGGCTAGAGAGTGGGGCTGCATACCCCTTGCCCCCGAAAAATGAAAACTGCTGACCAGCGGGGCTCTGGCCCAGCCTGGGGACCTAAGTCATGGATCAGGGGAACCTCTTCAGATCTGCAGCTTCAATCAACAAAACATACTTTTTTTGGCTCCCATCAGTCCTAGGGAAGCAGGACAACCCTACTTTGCTACCTATATTTTTACTTTTTTGACAAGACAGGGCACTGAATCCCTGAGTCCTAAAATGGCTGCAGCCACATCTTTGTTGATGCGGGGGCAGCCAGTCAGATGAAATCTTTTGATTTGTTGGATCTGCAGATCCTTAATGGTGTGATATATATGTACATTTTGAACCTTCAGTTCTCAAAAACTACTGAATGGATGTACACCAAATCCCAAAACCACACTTTCTTGACCAAGATCCATCTTTCTGTCAAATCTGGTGCAATTCCGTTCAGCAGTTTTTGCAGCATTGCTGTTCAATTTTCCTAAGGAAAAATGAATGGGAAAAAGTGTTTTGGGATCCCTACTTTTTCTCGGGTGCCGCTTGACGGATCACTTTGAAACTTGTCAAGTAGAAGCTGAAGTGCCAGGGAGGCGGGGGTCGAGTGTCTCCGATGCTTATGTGAACAGTACAGGAAGGTAGAGATGAGACTGGGTCGACATGATTACAAACACTGACTGACTACGCTGCACGTGAAGGGTGATCGATTGGGCAGACTACTGGTGTGGTTGGTCAAGGAGGACCAGCAGCACACCCCAAAAGGAACTATCAGATGAGATGATAGCTCATTGGCCTCCATGCAGGCTGATATTAACAACACATTCCGTGACTACTATCACACTTTGTATGGAGCCGTGAATGCCTCCACCCTCAACCTACTACAAGGCTTCATGACTGGACTCCCACTACCCCGATTGGCCCCTAAAAGCTGAATTGGAGGAATTCATTCGTCTGGAAGAGGTCAGGACAGTCATAGCCCAAATAGCTAGGAATAAGACACAGGGCACTGACAGGCTGCCTGTTCGAATACTATGCCACATTTTCTGCTCTGCTCACCCAGCCCCTTCTGGAGGTGTTCAATGAGGCCAGATTGCTTGGCCAGCTCCCAAACTCGCAACAAGAGACACTCATAGTAGTCCTTCCTAAACCAGGACATGACCCATTAGATGTATGGTCTTAACGCCCATTGTCCCTCCTGAACCTTGACTGCAAGGTCCTAGGAAAGACACTTGCAAACACCCTGCTACCATTGATCCATACACTAGTTCATGATGATCTATCTGGATTTATACCAGGTCGCAGTACTTTCCTCAATATACGCCGTCTTTTACGAATTATACATGATATACCTCCAGAGGCATAAGACAAGGTTGCAGTGTCTCTCAACACCAAGAAAACATTCGATACCCTGAGTTGGGAATTCCTACTAACGACGCTGCAACACATGGAGTTCGGGGTGGGGTTTATGGGGTGCATTCATACCTTGTATTCAAATCCGACGACTAAAGTGCAAATGGGTGAATTGATATTGGACAGCTTCCCAATTCTGAAAGGGACTAGGTAGGGATGCTCGCCATTGCCCTTGCTCTTTGCGATCATCATAGAGCTACTTGCTTGTCGCCGGCACCTGTGTGCGTAAGACTTTGGGATCCAGGAACTCCACATCCACCATATAATGTCCCTCTCCGCAGATGATGCGCTAGTTTACCTGTGCGATGTTGGGGCCTTTCTACCAGACTTGATGAGCTTACCGGGTGACTTTGGTGCCGACTCAGGCCTCAAGGTAACATGGCCCAAATCTTGCTTGTTACTTCTCAACCAACCCCGGAAGCTTACAGAGACGCCTATCCGGAATACCTACTCAAATGGTAGTATAACATCTTCAGATTTAACACATTGTTCAGGCCCTTAAAGAAGGCAATGTGGATCGAGCAGTACTGTCGGGACATGGATCCTTCCCCTTCTGGTGCTCGCTACCGCTGTCTCCGCTAAGGCGGGTGGCAAATAGCTAAGATGCTAGTGCTTCCTAGACTGCTGTATTTCTGTGCTGCACTGCCTACAGAGCTTTCTAATTGTTTTTTCCAAGAACTTAATGACCTACTATTACATTTGATATGGGGAACGGGTCGCTGACTTGTTGCTCCAGCCATAGCACAGTGCCCTCTTCTAGAAGAAAGCATGAGCACACCTAATTTTTAACAATATTATGCAGCAAAACAACTGCAATGACCGCTGTGCTCACTGGACATTAATTCGGGTGCTGAGCAGGTGGCTGTCTACTCTAGGCTAGGCAAACTGAGTATCTACACTTGGCTAACAGACTGTACTTGTCCACCTCAGCAGTAATCAAGCCTGATGACGAGGGTGCCCGGGCGTCATTTGTGCATGGACGACACCCCATCATCCTCTACTCACCATTAATCACCTTAGATCAATTGCCATGCATGAGACGGTTGGCCAACCCTGAAGGTACCATCATGTCTTTTGTGGACATAGTGGAAACATACAACCTGGCCAGAGGGCACTCATGGTGAGAACTACATGGGAAGCTGGAGAGGCAGTCCCGCCTCAGTCGCCCATCCTACATGCACTCCTCACACATGGCAGAACCATCTGGACATATTATGTGGCAGCGATGACTGGCGGATGTGGGAAAGATGGTGACTGAGTAGAATGAAGTGCTTCCGTAACCACTGACACACAAGGCTTGTACACTAGTTCTCCAACACATAAAAAGATGTGTCTCTGAATCCCCAATTCCAATTTACACAACTTAATTACAGACATCAATCATGTACCCCCAAAGTATCAAGTGCATATACCCTGCAAATTCCTGATTTGTGGGCTTAGGGAGGCCAGGTTCTACCACATAGTCTGGGAATGTCCTCCAGTATGGTTGGTTGGCTGTATTTTGGATTGTTTGTGGCACATGTGGTCTTTGACCTGAATATCGACCACATCTTCTTATCCTGACAATAAAAGTGCAGTTTTATTTGTTCTTTGGACTCCGACTCTGATTGAATGACCACTTGGATCAACCACACAGAACTGTGTGCCCTGGCCTTTTCTTCATATAAGTTATTAACCACTGACCGTTTTCCATTCAGCGGTTTTTGGACACCTTGGGTGGTAGGTGCCCAGCCGGTTTTGGCACCCATCGCAATTCCTTTGTTGGATATGTTTTAGACTGCTTTGTTTGGATACTGTTCAAAAACTTGTGTGGATGTGCGAGAGCTCTGGCATCTTCCACCTTTTTCCTCTTGTGATGTCCTCTAGTACAGTTGAAGTGGGTGGAAATCCCAACCACTACAGCTTAACAGGTCATGCACTGACACCCACCCCCAAATCCTGCCTCCTTGGCCTTCATCCCAAAACCAAGGGGGACATACGCCTGCATCGATTTATTTGATTTGGCATTTGCTCTCTTCAAATGACAGATTGTGATGCAGTGGAAAGCACCCAAGGCCCCAGACACTGATAAATAGCTGGCGACACTACTACAATGGGCACACGCGGAGTCGAACGTGCTGCTCTCCCGCGTGCTAAAGGAATGGCAAGAGTGGGGGTGAAAACTGGGATACTGACATTGTAAATATCAAAGCCTAGAACAATACAAGCCCACCTTGAAGGAATACCCTGCGACTACAGGACTACGGCTGTCACAGGGCAACATAGGTGATCCACGTTACGCCCACACTGCCACAGCCCACCGGGTGAGGGGTACCAGAAGTCCATGCCTTGCATCTCATGGTCATTGATGCTTGCCTCTGCATTCACAGTCTGTGTCTGCTAGCTACACCCAGGGCCGTCCACACTGCCCTATAGTGGCTCCACCACACAGCCCCATATGTGAAATGCTCTTGTAGCACTGTATGCACTTTGAACGTTGTTAGTGTCATAACTGTACGGTACTTCTACAGAACCTGGCTTCACCTGTTATAGATTTGGAAAAAATGTAGGAGCTGAAGTGGATGAACCTTTTTTTGGAAGTTTCAGGAAGAATCATCAAACACTGTCAAAGTTATTAGCAAACCAAACAATACTTGTCCTAAGGAAACATGGCCCTAAGTATAACTACACAGTGTCGACCACCACTGGGTAGTATATATGCGCTGTCAAACAATGTCTCCTTTTAAGCTCCCCAGGATAGTTTTGCAGAGTAAATGTTGTTTTAGTTTAATTAGGAGAGAGTGCTTTCCTAAGACAACTTTAGTTTTTTCCAGTTTGTAGCTTATGTTTGTAAAATGTGTTTAATAATCTCAGTCTTCAGTAATACATTTTGATTTCATGTTTTCAAATCTAGATATTGATAAACCGCGTGGGTTGAAAAGGATGCTGTAGCCAGAGATGACCCTAAAAGTCAAATAAGTCAAAGCAGAGCTTCTGATTAAGCCTCCAGTTTGGGTACCAAAAGCTCTGAGTGGGACAAATGAATCGGTAGCCACAGAAGCTCTTTGCCTCGGGGGGGGAAATTTTGCCACCTCGACCCAACCTGAAGTTTTGCCTTGGGGCTTGCACCTGCTGCATTCCGTGTGTCTTGTTCTTGCGGCCTTACATGAAAGTTAATTTTGCGGATATGATGTGTGCTAAGTTTTTGATTACATCCAAGAGATTCCTCTTGGCCCTGCAGGATGACAAGATATATCTACCAGTCTTCCTGATTGGGGAAACATAGGCCCATATTTATACCTTTTTAGTGCCAGATTTGCGTCATTTTTTGACGCAAAAGCGGCGCAAACTTACAAAATACAATTGTATTTTGTAAGTTTGTGCCGATTTAGCAGCACAAAATGACACAAATGTGGCGCTAAAAAAGCATAAATAGGGGCCACAATTGTATTTTGTAAGTTTGCGCCGATTTTGCATCACAAAACGACACAAATGCGGCTCTAAAAATGTATAAATATGGGCCACAATTGTATTTTGTCAGTTTGCGCCACATTTGCGTCAAAAAGCGTCGCTAAAAAAGTATAAATATGGGCCATAGTTGTCCTATGACCCCCCTGCCTCAGATTATACCAGAAGAAAGAATATATAGGAATGAACAATCAATCCTACCAAACACTCGACAGGTTGGTTGTGAACCTGCCTCGGACCACCAACCCATTTGGTAACCACACATATGGGACACATGGATTTTTATATTATAGCATTTAATATACACCTTCCTAGTGCAGAATATATGTATCCGAGTAGAAGCAAAGGACACAATGATATTGACAATAAAAATTTGAAGAAAATTTCCAATAAGAAAAAAACAAACATTATATGTGTTTGTATATATCTTTTATGTAACCCCTAGATGCTAGTAGCTTGGGATTTGCCATGAAGAGAAGTCTGGTATGGAAGCTGTATCCAGGCACCAAGGCCTAGCCTTAAGAAGTGTCTGGTATTATACACAACACGGATTACACTGTCTGTGTCCAGGGAAGATGCCAGATGTCCCTGGGGATGCAGCCCTGTGGATAGTTTGGTCCTCTCTGCCGATGGATGGAGCATTGTGCCATTTTTTGTATCTGGTTTTACCAAATGAGAAAACTGAGAATGTGTTTTATCCTCATGATGTGTGTGAGAACAGCAGCGTGAGGTTTAATAGTGGAAGGGTACTAACGTATGGAATTTATTGACCTATTACATTTATATCAATTAAATAAGGCAGTATCGTCGATCCCTAGTAAATAAAAATAGTGAATAAAATACCATACATATGAAGTGAGTGCATGAGACTTAGGCACTTACATTACAGACTACTCATAGAACCTTATTATGGCATTACGGGAACATATGTGGCATTATGCAAAAGAACAAAAGACATATGTCGGAGGTTAAGGTCATAGGTCATATGTTAGAGATCATTACAAGAAATAGCACCATACACACGACAAACTGGTGAGATAATCTTTCTAGATTCCAGTTCCTGTGAACAATCTTCTTGAATGTTCTTCACTTCAGAAAAACATCGTTGAAATCCATTCCTTTGCGTTGGTGGCTACGCCCCTTTGGAATTTGCATCTGTTTAAGATAGTGCTGGAGGGGGGCGTGGTCTGGCCACAAGTTAAGATGGCCGCTTGGTAATCATGCTCCGCATGCCGGTGTGCACCTGAGAGTGGCAGCAAAGCCTGAGGAGCTGCGGGGACACCCATACCTCTTCCCTCTACAACCCTCGAGGCTGCAGCAGGGCTCTGGCATCAAGAACCAGCCCGCTAAGGCACTGCAGTCCCTGTTACAAATGCCTCAGCCTAAAACCCGGAGCCGGGCCTTTGGTGGTGAGGAACACCACAGCCTCGATTTATTCCACTGCTGCGAGACCGACAGCCGAAACCTGGGGGGGGACACTTTTGGCTATGTCCCACTTGCGGCCTCCATCCATCCCCAACGGCCTCTGGGTACACATCTCCCCCCACTGCAACAGACGCCAGGGAGAACCCCCAAACCACTCTCTTCTTCTCCCTCTCCCGGCACCCAATACATAGGTGCACCCGGGATTGCCCGATGACAAGGTCAGGGCCACACAGCACGAACCCCCCTTGCAGCCAGCCTGGGCTCCCTTGTGCTTGGTGGCACAGGCCCCAACATGATCTGATGGAGGCCCTGACCTTGCACCTTGAACCCAGGGCCATGCCTACTTCCTCAGGGACCTTGATCATCATTTTACTCTCAGCCTGCCTGGACCCCACAGTGCCCTCTGCGCCATGGCGCTGGACACATGCCTGGCAGCCATCTTATTGCCGCTTCTTACCTGCTGGACCTACCACGGGGGCCCCCTTTCCTCTATCCTTGAGCGGGTGACCATTGCCTGGCTATCCCTCTAATTCCCCCCCTGGTGAACCGCACATAGACGAAGAGAAGGATTCGGGCCTGCCCACTCCTCCCCTAGAGGGAAGACCACTGCATGCTCAGTCCCCCCCTGCGTCCCACGGAGGACCCTGAGGCAGACTTCCGTATGGTGCAAGCAGACCCACTTCCTAAATGGTGGCATCTGAAGGAACCCGCCATGCATGACCCCATAGGGTCTGTCACCCGCCACCCGTCTTCCACGCTGACAGCCACCGGAGACTACTATAAGACCTGAGGCACACTGCCCAGCCCCCGTGCCACTCCTTGGGAGGAAAAGACCACCACAAGGATACATACCAGGACCACAAGTTCCACTGGATATCCTCCCCTCCCCTCCCCAGCCTCAGCTTAAGCCCTCCCCTATCTTGGCTCTCTTTGAGGCTAAGTGACTCCAACCCACCTCTCTTCAAGCCAGCGCTACCGGGGTAATGTCCACGGGGGGCACCCTCCCCTTGTCCCCGCAATAAAGTGGTTGCACCTGGGACCTAGTCCCTGTGCCGCAGCCTGAACAATGCCATAGGGGTGCACATCTATGCCCGACCGGACTGCTCTCTCTTTTTGAACACTTCCACAGGGGTGCTACCCTTCTTCCTACACCTTGGGGCAACCCACCACACCAACCTCACTCCTATCCCCTCTAAGAGACCAGGCCTACGTCATCTGCAGGAACCTGGACCGGCGATACCTGCCAGCAAGTCCTCTGGAAAACCTGCCCAACAGGTGCTTTTCTCAGAGGTCCTCTCCCAAAAGTGCACCATGACCTCTCCAGAGGTGCCAACTGACTCTAGTCCAGTAGTCACCTCTGAATGCCTGCAACAAGATACCGCAATGGAGCGTATACTACAGGAGATCAAGGCAGTTGGCTGTCGGCTGGAGGGCATGGACTCCAAAATCTCGGAACTTGCTGCGGAATCTAGATCCATTCAAACTGATATTGCTGGAGTACACGATAGGGTGATGGGGATGGAACACCATTGCATGACCATAGGGAACAGGCTTGAAGCCATTGCGGATAGAGATTTGGAACTGCTGTAACTCCGGAACATGCTCACAGATCTAGAGGACAGAAGCCGTAGAGACAATGTCTGCTTCAGATTCCCGGAACGAGCAGAGGACACTAACGCCAGGACCTTCCTCAAGGACGTCCTTCCCACCCTCTCTGGCCTCACGCTCTCCCCACTCCAGAGTTCCAGCGGGCTCACAGGATGGGTCTCCCACCCAATGACGCATCAGGAAGGGCACGTCCAGTAATAGCATGCTTCGTCTGGCACGAACAGGTACAGCAACTGTTGACCGCTTCCGGCACCCATGGCCCATACGACTTTGAGGGACACAAAATCTGCATAACTGCTGACTTTTCCCATAAAATCAATGATAAGAGGAAGGCATTCTTGCCCCTCTGACCCCAACTGCGGACATCAAATTCGGGCTGTTTGAACCTGCCCGCATGTGGATAACGAAAGACGGCAGGCCCAGAGACTTCTTTGATCTGGATGCACTGCGTCTCTTGCTGGAAGGCCATACTTGACCAGCTGATGGAGCATGCCCCCCTGGATCACCGACTGCCTCACCCTCTCCGGACACATCCTCTGTTCCCATCACCTTCAGCAGCCACAGGGTCATGGAGCGTTCCCACCAGGTCACAGGATGGCAAGGATATGGCTACCCAAGCAGTGGCGGCCCTCACTCAGGACCAGGGCAAGACAAATCCAAATCCCTGCTGAAACCCTCCCCTTCAGAGGGCTGAGACTCGACTTCTACCAATGAACACTGTTCTCTCGTATCAGCTGCCGACTATAGAGTCCTCTGGCATCCACATGGCAGGTGGATAAATATATCCCTCGCACCTACATCACTGCTGTCAATGCTGTTTTCCCACTTAGTCCTCTTGTGACCTACTTGGGGGGTGTGGGGCTACTGCCAGCCCTGCCTTTGAACAATGATGTAAAGTATGATTGAATTTCTGTGTGCTCTTGTGCTGATGCGGGGGCTAGTATCTAGTATTCTGCATAGCTCTACCCCATTGCAGTTTCCATTACTATGTACAGGGCTGATTGTTTATGATAGGTTGCCGTAGGCTCTGTTTCCAAATTTTCCGGCTGTGCTATTAAACATTGTTACGTATCAGAATTTATTTGTTTTCGGCCCTGTCGCCTCGAAATGGTTAAATCTCATACAACCCCACAGTATCCAGTGCTCGACAGACTATTAAACCACTGTCATGCTACCTCGTGATGACCGCTGCAAAGATTGGATTGACTTGTCATAGCCATTGTCACATTTCCCTCATTCCCCATTTTCTCCCCCTTGACCACGAGGAGAGAGACAGGCCCACTTGGAATCGGAGAAACTGCGTTGTGACTTGGTGGAGAGTACTACATAGCAGCTACCAACGATATCAACAGGACCCGGTCCATCCAGGACGTGCGGTGCCACGATCCTTCTGCGCAGATCACTACCATTCACTGTCCTCAAGACCTGGTCTGTCCGGATTGGTCGCTAAATCATTACCAAACTTAAACTTGGCGAACGCATACTGTGCATCGGTTCCATATACGCCCCTATGGGCCCCAAATGTCTTTTCTTCCTCCAAGTTAAGCACTTCCTGACAGAGATTGGAGCCTCTTATTACCTTCACAGAGCAGAGTGGAATCTGGCCGGTGAACCAATGCTTGACCACACTGGCCCTCTAGACCTTAGCAACAATGCCGACAGGGCTCTCATAGGAGACGTATTATCGGATCATGGCTTGATGAACCATTGGTGTTTCTCCCACCTGGAAAACTGGGAATATACCTTCTTGTCACCGGTCCACTGTACTCAATCTAGGTTAGACTACTTCCTGATCTCCCACTGGATGGTAGCACTTGTCAGGGAGTACCGGATCAGGGAGGCTGCTACTTGCTCTGGACCTGGGACTCACCACCCCAGGATAAAACCATAGTGCCTGAATGTTTCTCGGTACCGTACGCCTCGAGGCAAAGCCCAATTATGCTCCCACATTTCTACCTTTCTATATAACAACAAGGGGTCGGTTTCTTCCCAACGGCCTCTGTGGGCAGCCGCAAGGCGACTATACGTGGACAGCTCATGAGGGATGCAGCCCTCGTCAATGCCCAGAGACTATCTCAACAGAAGGACCGGGAAGGTGAGATAGCAACTCTCACCCTCTGCTACACCGCAGATCCCTCCCCTTCTCTCCGCTCTCATCTCAAATGAGCCACAATAGATCTAAACACCATTTATACCTCTCAGGCGGAATATGCCCTTCAACGGCTTAAGGAATGTCATTACAAGCAGGGGGAGAAGGCAGGCCACCTCTTGGCGGCCCAACTGTGACAAAAGGAGGAAGCGCTAGCCATCCCAGCCATCCAGGCCATGGACGGCGCTATCCTCACCTGCCCCCAAGATACTGTCTGCGAATTCTCTGACTTCTACCGGACTCTCTATACCCCAGAGACGGAAGAGGATCCCACCCGACATGCCACATTTCTTGATGGCATACACATTCCCAGCCTTGATGAAGATGGCAAGAGTTTATTAGAGGGAGAAATAAGCAAAATGGAGCTAGCTCAGGCCCTCTCTAGGCTTCCCTACCATAAGGCCCCAGAGGAAGATGAATTCCCTGCAGAATTCTATAAATCAGTGGGCGAGGATGTAGTTGATTCCCTGCCTTTCGTGAGACGGAATGCACTGGCTCCTTAGGTTCCATTTCTAACAAGGCAACAATAGCAGTCCTACCAAAGCAGGAGAAGAACCCCTTGCTCTGTGGGAGCTACAGGCCTATTTCTCTGCTCAACGGGGACATTAAGACTCTGGAAGGGGTCCTAGTGGCCCACCTAATGAAGGTGATCCTGTCCCTCATACACCACACACAGGTGGGAATTGTACCCAGTAGATCATCCAGGAACCAGCTCCGTACCCTTGCGCACACGCTATGATCGACCAGAGACTTACAGGATGAAGCCCTTGCTCTTTCCCTGGACACTGAAAAGGCATTCAACAGGATTGAATGGTGAAACCTTTTTGGGATCCTGCAATGCTTTGGCCAGGACGATGACTTTATAGCCAAAGTCTGCTGGCTTTACGACTCACCTACGGCACAGGTGAACTGCAGAGGTTCCTGTCACACCTGTTCCCCATTTGACGTGGGACTCAACAAGGCTGCCCACTGTCCCCACTGCTGTCCTTTTTGGTTATGGAACCGTTGGCGGCCTCCATCCAACACTCACTGCTCATATCAGGTGTTCCCCATACCAGGTGCCAAGTCCACAATCTATCTTTATGCAGACGATGTACTACTCACTCTCACAGATCTCCCACGCTCACTCCAGACATTACCAGGCATCCTTGCTGACTTTGCTGCGCTGTCGAGTTATAAAGTAAATTGGTATAAGACCAAGGTGCTACCCCTGTTGCGTGTGATCACAAGCGCAGCTATAGCTGACTTTCCAATCCGATGGAAGCAGTCACATCTCAAGTACATGGGGATTTATGTCAACATAGGCCTGGATCTCATGCTAGCAGACAATCTTGACCCCTTGCTCACACACATGAAGCAAGATTTCGAGAAATTGTCACATCTGGGCCTCTCCCTGTGGGGGAGAGTGCAGGCAGTGCAAATGGTGATGTGACCATGGTACACATATACCCTTGACATGCTGCCCCTGTTGGTCCCTCTCTCCATGCTATGCTCTGTGGATAAGACTATATGCTCCTTCTTTTGGGGGTCTTCTCACCCATGTCTAGCAAGCGCTAAACTCATGGCCCATCGCTCTTGCAGCGGACTGAGCTTACGCTCAGTGGAACACTATGCATTAGCCCTCCACCTCTCTCAACTTGCCTACATGCTCCCAGAGACATGGGACCCACCACTGTGGGTTCAAGCAGAATGCACGCTACTGCAGTGCCCGCAGGGACTAAGCCCACTCTATGGTTATGGGGGTTTAACGTTACGCCCTGTCAAACTGATGGTGCAGGCCATGATGAAATCCTGGCAGCAAGCTCATCACCTGTTTGGGGTAGACCCCCACTTTCACGAGCATGCGCCACCCTAGGGCAATGCCTGTCTGCGAATCGGTGGAAAGATGCTAGACTGGGAAGGTTGGGGCTCAGCAGGCATCGACCACCTGGGCCAGGTCTGAGAAGATGGAACCCTTACACCCTTTAAAGTGCTCTGCAATGAGTCGACCTCCAACCGCATCAATCATGGAGGTATCTACAGCTCCAACACTGCCTTACTCATTGCATGGGAATGTGTCCTTGGACCATCCAGTCTTCCCTGTGGTTTCGTATCTTAGGACATGGGACCACTTCTGTGGAGTGATGTCAGGCTTCAATAACCTCCTGAACCACCAGCTCTTCTCTCTATCTCTTTTAAACAATCTTCACACTAAATGGTAGACAATTTTACCGGTGGACTTCTAAATGGAGGATTGGGCTGATTTACTAGAGGCACACGACCGTGGACAAGGGAGACTCGGATGAAATTCTGCCTCTTTAAAACCCAGCACGACTGGCATTGGACAACCGTGAAAGTGAGGGCAGCGGGCCTACTACCCCATGCGAATTGTTGGCGTTGCCCCATGCCCATTGTGACCTATTTCACATCTTATGTGACTGCCCCTCCATTCTGCCTTATTGGGACGTAGTGGGAAACACATTAAGAGAGATCTTGCCAATTGTGAACTCCCTCCCCAGCCCCTTGATCTCATTACATGACACGGAGGGGACCCTGGACCTATCTCGCCCGCAGACCCGCCTCCTACATATGGGACTTACCACAGCCAAGATATGTATACTACGACATAGGCGTTCCCCCATGCCACCCCTCTTACAATCAATGGCTCACTGCAATGTATCAGACGGCCTCCCATGAACGAATGATCTACAACCTGCAGGATAGGACTGAGGCCCTTCTTCAAACCCGGGCGCTCTTCCTCCATGCTGACATGCACCAATCCCAGACATCCCACTTTGTATGTCAACTCACTTACCCATACACCGCTGCGTCTTGTCTTCCCGGACGGCCATACCCAACTACATCCCCCACTCCTCCTTCATCCCCATACCTACCCTTTTAATTTCCTTTTACTTCCATTTCCCCCTCTTCCCCTTCCTTTCTTTCCGGTCCCCTACCTCCTCCCTCCTCAGTCGCTCACCCGTGAAGATACAGGTGGACACCTGAGGCTGACATGTTGATTTTCCCTTCCATCCTATGTCGCAGCATGTCTTTGCACGCCCCAGAGCGACCCTCCCTCCGACATTGATCTGTTTTTTGGGTCTTCTCAAGGCGTATGAGCTTTAGTTTATGCTTTAGTCCTCACCTTATCATATGTACAGAACTGTGTTTGGATATTGCACTATGAACATTGTGCCCTATGACCATGTATATGTTTTGTTCATGATATTCTGATGTCTGCTACTTATTCTCTAATGTTTCTTCCTTTGCAATGTATTGTGATTTTTCAATCAATAAAGAATTGAAAACAAAAAGATGGTGCTGAAAAATAGGGGGGTCCTTCCGGGTCCTGGTTCCGGCTGCCATGTCTGGGATCTAGGATCCGGCTGAGTCATGGACACATGCTGAATTTGTCCAGGTGTGATTTGCCAACACAGGGACACCGTTCCACAGCACCCTCATATTGCATTCTGTTCAGCAACATGCACAGGGCCAGCCTGGAACCCAAAGCAGCCCTGGCAATGTTGTCGGACCAGCCCGGGTCGGGAGGGGGAGGGGCCAGTACAAAGCACTGCTGCTTTTGTTGCTGGGGGGCGATATTGCAGCACTACTGCAAAACTGGCCCCCAGTAACAAAACCAGCCCCCACCCTTCCAGCCTCCTTGGGAAACTCCTGATGCCCTCTACGGCCAGTCCAGGCGTGAACATGCAGATGACAAGGGGCATGTCTTATTTTAACTTCCAGTCAGGCACAAACAAGGGCCTGATTTAAAGGCTAATCAGCCCTCCTTTTGTTCAAGTATCACCCTGGCTGGAAGATGTCTGAAGCCTTACACCTAGGTGCCAATACAATGGAAAGAAACAAAGGCAAACAGTTTGTTATCACTTCATGGGTACTTAAAAGAAACTATTGGAGACAACTTTTTAACTTTGTTCAGCTCCTTATTTAAGAGATGTGCTTGCACTGTAAGATGCAAGATTTATCGATCTGTATGAGTTCTTACACAAATATTCATTTAAATGGCACCTACTATTTATTTTATTTAATTCTTTCATAGTGGGACTTGGCCCAATGTAGACTATCAGAGCACTTTACATTACACACACACAGACACAATGGCCCTCATTCTGACCTTGGCGGGCGGCGGAGGCCGCCCGCCAAAGTCCCGCCGTCAGGTTACCGTTCCGCGGTCGAAAGACCGTGGCGGTAATTCTGACTTTCCCGCTGGGCTGGCGGGCGGTCGCCTTCAGACCGCCCGCCAGCCCAGCGGGAAAGAGGCTTCCACGATGAAGCCGGCTCGGAATCGAGCCGGCGGAGTGGAAGCTGTGCGACGGGTGCAGTTGCACCCGTCGCGTATTTCACTGTCTGCGCAGCAGACAGTGAAATACATGTAGGGGCCCTCTTACGGGGGCCCCTGCAATGCCCATGCCAGTGGCATGGGCACTGCAGGGGCCCCCAGGGGCCCCGCGACCCCCCCTACCGCCATCCGGATCCCGGCGGTCGGACCGCCGGGATCTGGATGGCGGTAGGGGGGGTCGGAATCCCCGCGGCGGTGCAGCAAGCTGCGCCACCGTGGAGGATTCAATGGGGCGGCGGTACACTGGCGGGAGCCCGCCAGTGGTGCCGGTCCGACCGCGGCTTTACCGCTGCGGTCGGAATCCCCATTGGAGCACCGCCGGCCTGTCGGCGGTGCTCCCGCGGTCCTCCGCCCTGGCGGTCTTTGACCGCCAGGGTCAGAATGAGGGCCAATGTGTGTGTGTGCATCAATCTACAGAAGTTTTGCATAAAACAGCGAGGATTATAGACATTATATGAATGGTCGGGGGGTACACAAAGTCAGGATTAAAAACGTAATGCAGTGATTGGGTTTGTCTGTACTAACAAGACTTTATTAATTCCAAGAGGAGCCCTTCTATGTAACCAGAGAATAATTACAGATTGAGGACAAAACAATAAAGTGCTGGTTTAAAAGCCCTTAGTCCTTGTGCCACATTAGTGTCATTTTTTTACACTAATGTGGGCCAACGGGGCCAAAATCGCAGCACCAAATTTACAAAGTGGCGCAATGCAGGCACTGCGCCACTTTGTAACCCTTTGCGCTACATTATGCCTGCTCCAGGCATAATGTGTGCAAAGAGAGCGTTCCCCCATTGGGGGGGCTGAAAAAATGGTGCAAAGAATTCTAAAAGATTTCTTAACATCATTTATTTCTGCGCTTTTAACTCCTGCTCAGAGCAGGTGTTCAAAGGAGGCACACCATTGTTTACAATGGGGCTCAATGGGCTTTGCAGGATTAGCGTTAAAACATTTGACGCTAATCCTGCAAAGCTCCAAACTACCGTCAAAAATGTTGACGCTCCTTCCCTTAACTACCGCCATGGTGCGCTGTATCTTAGATACGGTGCACACATGGTGGCGTTACGGGGTGCTAAGGGGGGCAAGAAAAGTGGTGCTGCACTGGGTGCCTTAAATCAGGGCCTAAGGATCTAGATCCACGACGTACAGTTTGCATACAGCTCCTTGAAGTCTGTAGATCACAGTGCTATTTTAGAAGTTTGGCAACTTATGAACTGGAAGTAACAAAATGATCTTTGTCTCAAAAGCAGAAGCCCACATACCTAGCAAAATAAGATACAAAGATGTGATCTGCATGTTAAACGATGTGCTGTGCAGCAGGCACAACAACCCTGTATGCTACTTTATGAGTCAAAACTGTGATGGGAGAAAAACCTCTCCCCAGATCTATGTTAACCATTAGAGGTATGTAACCGCCAGTGGCATAACACCAGCCCCCGCAGCCCCTTCGGTGCAGGAGGTCCTCGAGCTCCATCGCCCCCCCTCCGGCACTGTGCATTGGCAACGGGCACCTGGCTGAGAGCTCTTGGCTGGGTCCGGGGCATGTATTTTGCAGGGGAGGGTGGGGGTCCCCTCAAGTTTCGTTAAGTCACTGCTAACCGTATAATTGCTCTGCACCACCTGTCTTAACCATGTAAGATATTTTCAAAGGGAGACCCTTTCTGGCCAATTAAGTAGGCTAGAACAGATTTACTGTCACTTACATTCTTGTAGCCAATGTCTTTGCAGTAATTTTTCTTAAATAAGCATACAAGTTGACTGCCAGCCTCTGCGTTTCAAGCTCCGCCTCTTCTGACTCCACCCCCTTTCCTCTGTCACGCCCTGACCTCTAATGTATATGTTCCCGAAGTACCTGTCTTCCAGTTCCAGCACTGGTGTACAATATGTCTTTTATTTCCTTTCAGAAACAAGTTTAAAACTAGCTTTTTCTATCAAATTATCCAGGTGGATCCCTGTCCTACCTTTGATTCTTTCTTCCTAGCGCCCCAAAAAAATATACAACTGTATGAGTGCTGAGTTAAATATTGATAACATAACAAAATAGAATAACAGAAAATAGCATAACACAACATATCAGAATGAATGAAATGCAATATACTGGCATTTATAAAAAATAAAAAAATAGAACATACTTTAATTGGTTTGTTTGTTTTTTCACCTGGGCAATATGGGCCCTTGAAAGTCCCTTTTATGAAACTGCCTGGTGTGAATTTGCACAGCAAATACACCATTTACTCTTCCCGCCAACCCAACCCACTTCCCCTTTCACATGATGCTCTTCCTGGTAAGAGGCAGACAAGGGCTGCACATACTTTGCGTCTCAAACCCCACCATATACCCCACTCTCCGCCTAAGACCCCCCTCCCTCAAGCTCGGCCTTCCTTGCCCATCTAGGGACCCTCTGCTAATGCGCTGAGACATTTTGTGCAATTTCGCAGATCTTCAGACGCACTTGGTCAATATCTGGCAAAATAAAAGGATAAAATATTTACAAAATGAGTGATCCCGGATGATGACTCAAGTACTTTCCTCTGGTGGGTAATCGCGCTGCACTCAGGGATTCTGAATGCATGCGCGCGCCTTTGAATGATGGGTACTTACATTGCTTCAACTGTAATTTAAACTACACTGTACAGAAAAAATGTCCCCAATGTATTATGTAGCATGGATATACATGTAGCTGCAGGAGTCCTAAACAGAGCTGGGGAAGGGCAGTCAGGACATAGTAACTAGGGGCGAGATGTACAAAGGTGTTTGCGATTACCAAATAGCAAATTTTTGTGACTGGCGGAGTTAAAAGCAGGTGCTGCACAGTTCCTTGTCCGCCCAACAATTTTCAGACAATAATAAAACACTGGTGATTGATGTACTGGCGCTTTATCTAGTTGAAGTTTGTATTCGCCATAAAGTAGTGCAGAGGGTCAGTGTGCCTACTGCAAAGCATGTGTACCATGCAGAACACAGAACTGTGTT
Source organism: Pleurodeles waltl (assembly GCF_031143425.1). Taxonomy (NCBI): domain Eukaryota; kingdom Metazoa; phylum Chordata; class Amphibia; order Caudata; family Salamandridae; genus Pleurodeles; species Pleurodeles waltl. The sequence goes on from NC_090448.1 coordinate 1,144,592,278, forward strand.
TTTTGTTTATATGGATAGCTCAGTGGCCTACTGCTTTTTTTCATACAGGCCTGTGTGGTACCTACAGTTCATAACTCTGAATCCTAATATATGACAGGGACAGCTATGAACTACCATCAAAGAGCTGCATGCAAGCTGCAAGACTTAAGTTAGAAACTTATGTTTGTTCCCCAGTCTTTCAATATCCGACAGTGCCTAAAAAGGGGTTCTTTTGGGTTGAAATACATTCTTATTAGTGTTATATTTTAAGTCTGTTTTGCTGCTCCAAACTAAGCCCTCTTAAAATATAATGACTACCACTATGGATGACGTGACTCCTACATGTTGTAGTCCTCATTTCTTACGTAACATTTCCTATGGACTGATTTACACATGTATGATTGATTGTCTCTGTGTAATATGTGTGTGATGTAAAGTGCTCTGACTCCCTACATTGCTATGAACAGCACACAAGCCAGCACTTTAGAAGAGGAAAGTGGGAGATTGTGAAAAAATAATCAGGGGAATTTATTTTTCCCATTGACGTCTATTGAAGCAGAGACAATTTCAGGCGGGAGACAGCCATAATAAAGCCCTATTCCATTTTTGGCTGCAAAAATCAAGTCTCCCACCTGAATCTGGTCTGTCGGCATGTATGGAGTTGCGCTATAAGAGAACTGAAACATGTGAGAGAAGCACTATGGGAAGATGCAGACCTGCCAACTTGTAAACATACTTCATTGTGTAAGGAGGGAGTGGGGCCTTGGAGGGAGTGGGGTCTTGTGCCAAGCACTAACAGGCACTGTGCCCACCACCCATCCGCACTAAAAAAAAAAGGGTCCCAGAGGCTGTCGCTGATGTCGGACATGAGCTGCTTACAGCTTCTACAGATAAGTTGGAAAACCCCTCTCCGCAGTGGTTCCCAGCTCATCTTTGCTGACCCTGTGCGATTTCGGATCTTCACTGGGAGACCTCATGAAGGGAACCAAAATCGTGTGACACGGTGGCACCGTGTGAGTCGGCAGGTCTGGAGATGAGGTATACCATTGGAAGGTGGTAGTGAGAGAATCTGTGATGAAGGTCATGGCGGGATGCGCCAACTAAGATTGTTGCGCCAGGCGCCACCAGTGCTAAAGCCGGCTCTGCTTAAGATATTGGCGTGTTAGGGCCGAGAGCTCTTATAAGGACAAAAAACGTGCCCAGGGATATAATGTCTATCTACCCCTGTGGCTCAGGGAGACTGACAATCATGCAACAATTATTTCATGCAAAACTGGCTACTGGCCCAATCAGTGGGAGTAATTTTATCTTGATTCCTGTTTGGAAAAACAAACATAGTCATATAAGAACATACATGCACATGACCAAGTTAATTATTTCCATAAGTGTGATATTCACCAATTGTAGGCATGCTAAACGTGTTACACTCATAAAACATAGCACACGAGTATTTCCTCTGTTAAGGATAACTCACGTTTAGCACCTGCTAGGTTAAGAAAGTGGCTCCATGCTGTGAAAAAGCACTCCAGTGCATGCCAAAGTCATGATTTAGTGGTCGTAACATTTATGGACATAGACATAAATACAGTCTTGCTAAGGATACGACTTGGATTGGAAAAACAGATCTATATCTATCTTGGGGAACATACAGGACTTAGATGTGGACACATCCGGGCCCAACACACTGTAAGCTTTGGATCTTGCTTTCATGATCCATGATGCTAGAATGTATTTGGTCTGTTTGAATGTTAATATTATTACCTACTGATGTCTTAATGTTCAGAACGCACTAGCCCTAGAACTTGGGTTCTTCTCTTTTAAAGTGTTAACAACATACACTTTCAACACTCACACTACACTGCTGTACCGAATCATGTATGGCTATTGTTTTCGATGAAGTTTGTATTGTGTACTTCAACAAACTAATCTCAACTACTAAGAGTAGAGTACGTTACAAATAGTAGTTCAATTCTAATAGAATTAGAATAGTAAATGTTAGAACTAGCTCTAGTGTCTGTGGTCCAGTTGACCATGGTTAGATCATTGTTATGTTATTCTTAGGGTCAAATACTCTTTTCCTGGCAGAAGGGACTGCCTCACACAAGTCTACTCAGGCGTAGTAACAATCTTGTGTAGCTCATGGAGTTATCGCTGTTATAGCTTGTTTTACTCTAATTCTCTTTGACCGGCTAGGAGGGTCTGCCTCTGTCAAGTCGGTTTGGAGAGTAATAGCGCTTCTACATAAAGTTGTTTTTGATCATGTCATTACCTTGATAGTATTATTGACCTACGTCTTGGGGTGGTAGACAAGCTTTCCTGTCATTACCTCATAGCAATACGATGAAGACATGAATACGTTAAAGAATGTTTATATTCATACATTTACACTCAGATGTTAACATCACAAAGTAGATTTTGTTTTGCCCAATCCATGCATGTCAGTGGTTCTATTTGTTTTTTCTTTGCTCTTGGTTATTGAGGGGTTGGTTGATCTTGGGAGTCAATTCCCTCTCTTCTCTCACTCCCAGACAGTTCCTAGTTTATGTTAAGCTGTAGGCGTGGGGGGTAGGAATAGGGAATTTGATTAGGATAATGGGGCATCCCTGTTTAAGTGGCTTGGTAGTTTTACTTTCACTTTTCATTTCTGCTTTCCTTTGCCCTTTCTTACTCCTTCCTACAGTTTCCCACGTGGCCCAGCACACAGAGATCAACCAGTTTTTTGATGTGTTGTGAAGTAATAAGGCCTTACATCAACATTTCCAAAACTAGCCCTCCCTTGTCAGATCACAGTCTCCGCCTCTCAAAGACTATACACACTCTCCAATGCTTGCACCACTCAAATGGCAACGAGTCCCAAGGAATCCATTAAATCAGTGTCACTAAATGTCAAGGGTATTAACCATCCTGGGAAGAGGAGGAAGATTTCTGAATACCTTTACAAGATTAATGGGGACATCGTATTCCTTCAAGAAACAAAAATTACCCCTAAAGAGACCTCCTTTTTGTATGCTGGTTGGGTAAGTGAGGTGCTACGTCCCCTTCGCGGAATGGAAAAATGGGGTGCTATATTCTTAATGAAAAATTCCTGTGCAAAAATGTATCACCTTATGTCAGGATTTCTCCAGCAAATGATGTTCCAGACTAGTATTTGTCCCATCCTGGTGGCTAGATTTGTTTTCTGCTTTATCAGATTGTTATTGATTTTATTGGGAGGAATTCTTGGTTTACGAAATAAAGTGGGCATCTAGGGTCTTTCAATAACAGCCGGTGAAATGAAGATTCTCATAACACTGTCTTTTGCACCTCGCACTTTGTACTATGCACTTTATTGGCGGTACTTGTGATATTATTAGGAGGAACTCTGGAGTATGAACCAAAGAGTCAATTAGGGCCTTCAAATGGTAGGTTAATGAAGGTTCCAGTGATACTCTCTTTGCAGAACGCACTTTGGGCCAGATTTACAAGGCCCTTGCGCCTCCTTGCACCACACTGGCATCATTTGTTTACGCTAATGTGGAGTTAAAGGGGCCATTCCCAGCGCCATATTTACAAAGTGGTGCAATGCTTGCATCAAGCCACTTTGTAATCCCTTACGCCACATTATGCATGCGTCAGGCATAACATATGCAAGGGGGGCATTCCCCCATTAGGAGGCCCAAAAAAATGGCACAGTGAAATTTCCCAGATTTCACAGCTTCATTTTTTCCGTCATTTCTAACACCTGCACAGGGCACGCATTAAAATGACGGACCCATAGTAACCTTTAGGCCTCCTAAGTACTTTGTGGCACTAGCTCCATAATTTATGGTGCTAATGCTCCAAAGCACCACAATTGTGACATAAATGATGATGCTATTGTAGAAACGACCACCATGGTGCACAGTATTGTAAATATGGCGCAACCATTGCGTCGTTAGGTGAGGCACGGCGACGCAAGACAAGTGGCGCATCAGTACCAATGTACCACTTTCTTGTAAATCTGGGCATTTGTTTCAAATCTTTTAATGGCTATAACTGTGATATTCTGTTTACTACATTTTGATCTGGCAAATCCGGGGTACAGAATTTGATATAGCCTCTAATAATGTGAATGAGGGGGTACTGAAGAATTCATTTTTTTGTGGCTGCAATTTGGATGGTCCATAGTATCAAGACTAGACTGGTCCTGATTTTGAACTTTGCATTTTGTAATGATGGCACCAAGCTCTGTAATTTTATGAACCTCATTGAGGTATCGTGCAATACCTTTTTTGAAACACATTTTTTCTCTTTTTCTGATTTTTTATGAATATAGTAGATTTGTTGGTGTACTTTTGTACTTATTTATTGACATTTTTATGACATTATTCTATTTGTTGTATTTGTGGGAAGTAAAATGTCTCATATTTCTGTAAGAATTTATTTCTTGGAAATACAACAATTCTGAGTCTAATAAAAAATCAATTATTGTTATTCTTGATACACAAACTAATACAGAATGAAGATGTGTCCTAAATAACAAAATCTGGGAGATATTTTTATAGTTAATGTGGACACTCCTAAATTTTTCAAAATAAAATTATGGAAAAAAATTAATGATTTATAAAGATTTTTTGGCAAGCACTCCCGAGAAGGGATGAGAATTTCAATCTACCATTACAGGGAGTGCAGAATTATTAGGCAAATGAGTATTTTGACCACATCATCCTCTTTATGCATGTTGTCTGACTCCAAGCTGTATAGGCTCGAAAGCCTACTACCAATTAAGCATATTAGGTGATGTGCATCTCTGTAATGAGAAGGGTGTGGTCTAATGACATCAACACCCTATATCAGGTGTGCATAATTATTAGGCAACTTCCTTTCCTTTGGCAAAATGGGTCAAAAGAAGGACTTGACAGGCTCCGAAAAGTCAAAAATAGTGAGATATCTTGCAGAGGGATGCAGCACTCTTAAAATTGCAAAGCTTCTGAAGCGTGATCATCGAACAATCAAGCGTTTCATTCAAAATAGTCAACAGGGTCGCAAGAAGCGTGTGGAAAAACCAAGGCGCAAAATAACTGCCCATGAACTGAGAAAAGTCAAGCGTGCAGCTGCCACGATGCCACTTGCCACCAGTTTGGCCATATTTCAGAGCTGCAACATCACTGGAGTGCCCAAAAGCACAAGGTGTGCAATACTCAGAGACATGGCCAAGGTAAGAAAGGCTGAAAGACAACCACCACTGAACAAGACACACAAGCTGAAACGTCAAGACTGGGCCAATAAATATCTCAAGACTGATTTTTCTAAGGTTTTATGGACTGATGAAATGAGAGTGAGTCTTGATGGGCCAGATGGATGGGCCCGTGGCTGGATTGGTAAAGGGCAGAGAGCTCCAGTCCGACTCAGACGCCAGCAAGGTGGAGGTGGAGTACTGGTTTGGGCTGGTATCATCAAAGATGAGCTTGTGGGGCCTTTTCGGGTTGAGGATGGAGTCAAGCTCAACTCCCAGTCCTACTGCCAGTTCCTGGAAGACACCTTCTTCAAGCAGTGGTACAGGAAGAAGTCTGCATCCTTCAAGAAAAACATGATTTTCATGCAGGACAATGCTCCATCACACGCGTCCAAGTACTCCACAGCGTGGCTGGCAAGAAAGGGTATAAAAGAAGGAAATCTAATGACATGGCCTCCTTGTTCACCTGATCTGAACCCCATTGAGAACCTGTGGTCCATCATCAAATGTGAGATTTACAAGGAGGGAAAACAGTACACCTCTCTGAACAGTGTCTGGGAGGCTGTGGTTGCTGCTGCACGCAATGTTGATGGTGAACAGATCAAAACACTGACAGAATCCATGGATGGCAGGCTTTTGAGTATCCTTGCAAAGAAAGGTGGCTATATTGGTCACTGATTTGTTTTTGTTTTGTTTTTGAATGTCAGAAATGTATATTTGTGAATGTTGAGATGTTATATTGGTTTCACTGGTAATAATAAATAATTGAAATGGGTATATATTTTTTTTTGGTTAAGTAAGTTGCCTAATAATTATGCACAGTAATAGTCACCTACACACACAGATATCCCCCTAACATAGCTAAAACTAAAAACAAACTAAAAACTACTTCCAAAAATATTCAGCTTTGATATTAATGAGTTTTTTGGGTTCATTGAGAACATGGTTGTTGTTCAATAATAAAATTAATCCTCAAAAATACAACTTGCCTAATAATTCTGCACTCCCTGTAGAAACAACACTCAACTGAATGTCTAAGTTTAAATTTCAATCATCTTCCCATAAATTAGTGCATAACTTTTGTGACAGATATAATCTTAAAGATGCATGGAGACCCTAACAATCTGATAAAAAGTATTTCATTATTTTTCTCCCACCCACAGAAGACTCACTCAAGAATTGATTATGCACTTGTCTCTAACAATAAAACCTATTCTCTCCTTCAGTCCATGATCAAACAAAATTAATTTCCGATCACTCAGCCATTACGTGAGGAAGGTCTAAACTATTTAAACATTATCAACTTACGTAAGCTTGAAGAACACAAAATAGTTTTTAAATTGCTCAACCTCAGAACAAGAGATAGAATAGTCAGAATAGATAGAACAGGTAATTAAAGACCTTAAAGAAGGGAAAGCCCCTGGCCCAGATGGTCTGATTGCACAGTTCTATAAAAAATTCTGGAACAGCCTAAGACCGCTGCTTACAGATTTATACTGCCTGTATGTAGAATCAGGAGAGAATTTATGGTCAACAGTCAAAGCCGTTTTAACTATAATTCCAAAGGAAGGGGTTTAAATCTCCCCAAAAACTATACACCAACATTTTTAATAAATCTGGATTGCAAAGTGTATGCAAAAATGCTATCTATGAGATTGGAAAAAGTCTTCCAGTTGCTAATTGGCCTACACCAGGCAGGCTTCAAGAGGGGAAGACTAGTGAGTAAGACTAGAAAAACTTCTTTCACATCCCTTATAGCTCTCAACGTCAAAAAGGATTTTGATAAAGTAGCCTGGCCTTTCATACTAAAGAAAATTGACCTGGGAGATAAGTTACAATGATGTCTATGGTGCCTTACCCAACCCTCGTGCCAAAATAAAGGTGGCGACTTTCTTTCAGACTTTTTTCTGTTAAGACAAGCAATAAGGCAAGGATGTCCCTTGTCACTCTCTCAGCAATTGAGCCCCTCCTAAAAGCAATAATTTATAATCATAAGATTTCTGGTATTACAATTAGAGACACTTGTTTTGAAATGGCAGCATATGCAGATGACATACTGGTGCTTCCTGATCAAGCAGAATCTTCCATTCCCACCCTCAGTGATGCTATGGAACAGTAAGCAAAGATCTCAGATCTGAGTATACTACCTTAATAAAAAACAACACAACACAAAACAAGCTTCATCGTTTTTGCAGGAAAAGTCTGTGTGGGAATTCCAGTCTAGCATGGCAAACAGATTTCCTAAAATACCTTGGTCTCACATTTAATGACGACATGCACAAATCCTTACGACACAATGAGAGCCTCGTCATAAAAAAAAGATATCATGGACAAATGATTTCCAAAACATTTAACATGGTGGGCAACGTAGAATCAGTTAAAATGATTATTGCCGCCATAAGTAACTTAATTATCTAATCGGTATGGTGCCTGTCAAATTATCAGAAGACTTATTTTAAAATGTAGATAAAATAATTAACAAATTCCTATGGAAAGATAAAAAATATATATTTCAATTAAAAGTCTAAGGGGCATATTTACAAGCCCCTAGCGCCACCTTTTTTACGCTCAGGCTGCACTAAGGTGGCTTTTCCCCTGCACCGTATTTACAAAGTGGCGCAATGCTTGCATTTCACCACTTTGCAACACTTGCACTACATTTTACCTAGTATGCAAAGGGGTGCGTTCTGACACAGGGAGGCCTGAAAAAATGGCGCAGTGAAATTTACAACATTTCACTGTGACATTTGTTCCATCATTTTTAACGCTTGCTCAGAGCAGGAATTAAAATGACGCACCCATTTTAATCAATGGGCCTCCCTGTGTTTTGCTGCACTAGCATCAAAATTGTTCTTAGTGTCAAACATTTTGATGTTATTGCCCTAACAACCACCAGGGTGCACCATATTGTAAATACGGCGCAACCATGGTTTCGTTAGGTGGGGCAGGGGCGACGCAAGAATAGTGCTGCATCAGAATCGATGCACTATTTTCTTGTAAATATGCCCCTAAGACTTCTCAAGAACATGGGAGGAACAAATTTAGCAAATTTGAGAAAATACTAGCTGGCCTTCCTCTTTATTCAAGGTACTCAATGGTTGAAAAACAAGAAGTCTCATCATCCTCAGTGGCTTTCTTTACAACGCTTGCTAATGGATGATCCAACCTTGATCCCTGCACTCACCTTCAAAAAGGACAGTCAAGCCTTATATAGCACAATCATTGCAAATACTAGGGAGTTGATCCTAAAAATCTACTCCTTATTCACTAGGCCTCTGGGAGTACCCAAGTATAGCAAAGCTTTATTCATGCTCTGAAAGCAGGCTTAGTGGACAAACACGAGCCAATTCACGCCACAGTTGCACATACCATTCGGGATGCGCGATCTTCGCATATGCACCGTGCTGATGACATTGTCTCTCGCTCGAAAAACTGACTGAGCAGGAAAGCCCCAAAGGGGGGCTCTTAACCGTACTGCTCTTATAGTGACTTGTGGGTTCAAACTATATCGAGAAGGATACCTTGTTGCAGGCACCAAGAAAAAACAGGAGAGAACAAGGATTAAAATTGGTTCTTCATCTCAAAACACATCATAAATTTAATCCGCACGAATGAGATGAAGACCAAGATTAAAACCAAACCAAAAGAAAAGATTTGAGTGGTGATGCTCAATTACTCTAAAAAAAGCAGAAAACATGAGAGGAGTAACACTGTTATGGTACCTCTAATCGTGGGTCAACATGTTTCGCGTCTAGTGGTCCAGCCGGATCCATCGACACTTACTCAGGACCAAAAAGAGAATAGCAGCTTCTCCAAATAACATAACTAAATATAAACCCTAATGTGGGGGTTAGGACACAGTCACTTACTTTAAGTCAACTGGCTAAGTCAAAATAGGTCGCCATAGAAGACAAAGAGTACAAATATCAGTGATGCCCGATCTGTGGTAATTCGTGTACATACGTGAAAAGAGTGTTTGGTGAAAGATCACATAATAACTTAGAGAATAAGCTTACCATCCCCAAGTTCAAGATGTAGCTCCTTGGGAAAACACATGCCAGGGACTAAAGCTGACGCTGTTCATATACAGTAATCATAAAAGTGAATATTATCACAACGATACTTTTAGAGACAGATTAATAACCATTCTTGCTTGATCTTGTCATATATAAACATATAAACATTCATAAGGATAGGTGACATCATAAGCAACCTAAAAAATATAAATGTCGATTATGTTTATGTAGTGATCACACGGTGGTCTGGTTCAGTTTCTTCACCTTTTATTCCAGGATAAATAGTACAGCAAAAGATATAACCCCCAGCAATAGATCAAGCCTCCTCCTTTTCTCAGTTCCTCTCTCCTTCTCCACTCCTCCAGAATCCCAGCACCCCAGGATTCCACTCTCACAACATTCCAACATTCAGAGGCATGATCCTACAGTATCAATCTAACAGCAGCTGAAACCCTAAGTCGTTGCTACCATAAATTATGGGTGCCAGATTTAATTAAAATCGTAGTTCTAAGTTTTGAAAATGGCCAGAAAATCACGTCCATCAATTTTTAAAAAAGAGAGGGTCGGCGAGCATAAAAGCCGACCATAAGTGAGATGGTAAAATTTACAGAAAAAATGAAGTACTCATAATTGCATCAGCAGTCCTGCACAATGGACCTACCCTCCAGGCAGCGTTCCCATATATTATCAGACGGACGCTGTCGGAGCCCTGATAAAATGCCGCGAGACACAGACATGTCTTCCGGCTCGTGCGCATCCCGGGACATAGAAACTGAAATAGGACGTTCTGTCAATAATAGACATAAAAAGTGGACACCAGTTTTTAACAAATTGTAAACGAAGGCATGTTAACATTGCAAGGTAGTAACAAACACAGTACAACATTTATTTGTGAAAAATAATAGTCAAATAAAGGTTCTTGTTAAAAGGTATTGTGGTATTGTAAAAATCCCTCCTCATAGAAGGACAACAAAGAATGTTATTTAATACTCAGCATACCAGAGTGTTGTGATGGAATATGTATAAATAAAAGAACTTTTCATTCTTCAAAAGTATCAACACTCTATAGGCAATTCGGTTTGGTTTTAACCCCTTAGCTGCTGGGCCTTTCCCCCCCCAGTGCTGAGCCCTTTTTTGGCTATTTGGGGTAGTTCGCGCTTAGGGCTTCATAACTTTTTGTCCACATAAGCTAACCACGCCAAATTTGCGTCCTTTTTTTCCAACATCCTAGGGATTCTAATGGTACCCAGAGTTGGTGGTTTCCCCTGGAGGAGACCAAGAAAATAGCCAAAATACAGTGAAAATTTTGTTTTTTCCAAAAAAATGGGAAAAAAGGGCTGCCGAAGAAGGCTTGTGGTTTTTTCCCTGAAAATGCCATCAACCAAGGGTTTCTGGTGCTGAAATCACTATCTTCCCACCTTTCAGGAACGGGCAGACTTGAATCAGAAAACCGAATTTTTCAACACAAATTTGGCATTTTACTGGGACATACCCCATTTCTACTATATTTGGTGCTTTCAGCCTCCTTCCAGTTAGTGACAGGAATGGGTGTGAAACCAATGCTGGATCCCGGAATGCTAAACATTTCTGAAAACTAGACACAATTCTGAATTCAGCAAGGGGTCATTTGTGTAGATCCTACAAGGTTTTCCTACAGAAAATAACAGCTGAAATAAAAAAATATTGAAATTGAGCTGAAAACAACAGCCATTTTTCTTTATGTTTTACTCTGTAACTTTTTCCTGCGATGTCAGATTTCTGAAAGCAATATACCGTTTTGTCTGCTGGACTCTTCTGGTTGCGGGGATATAAAGGGCTTGTAGGTTCATCAAGAACCCTAGGTACCCAGAGCCAATAAATAAGCTGCACCCTGCAGTTGGTTTTCATTCTATACTGGGTATACAGCAATTCATTTGCTGAAATATGAAGAGTGAAAAAGAGGTATCAAGAAAACCTTTGCATTTCCAAAATGGGATCAAGATAAGGTTTTGAGGAGCAGTGGTTATTTGCACATCGCTGAATTCCGAGGTGCCCATACTAGCATGTGAATTGCAGGGCATTTCTCAAATAGACGTCTTTTTTACACACTCTCTTATATTTGGAAGGAAAAAATGTAGAGAAAGATAAGGGGCAATAACACTTGTTTTGCTATTCTGTGTTCCCCCAAGTCTCCCGATAAAAATGATACCTCACTTGTGTGGGTAGGCCTAGCGCCCGCGACAGGAAACGCCCCAAAGCGCAACGTGGACACATCAAAATTTTTGGAAGAAAACAGAGGTGTTTTTTGAGAAGTGCCTACCTGTAGATTTTGGCCTCTAGCTCAGCCGGCACCTAGGGAAACCTACCAAACCTGTGCATTTCTGAAAACTAGAGACCTAGGGCAATCCAAGGAGGGGTGACTCGCGGGGCTCGGACCAGGTTCTGTTACCCAGAATCCTTTGCAAACCTCAAAAAGTGGCTAAAAAAACAAGTTTTCCTCAGATTTCGGTGACAGAAAGTTCTGGAATCTGAGAGGAGCCACAAATTTCCTTCCACCCGGCGTTCCCCCAAGTCTCCCGATAAAAATGATACCTCACTTGTGTGGGTAGGCCTAGCGCCCGCGACAGGAAACGCCCCAAAGCGCAACGTGGACACATCAAAATTTTTGGAAAAAAACAGAGGTGTTTTTTGAGAAGTGCCTACCTGTAGATTTTGGCCTCTAGCTCAGCCGGCACGTAGGGAAACCTACCAAACCTGTGCATTTCTGAAAACTAGAGACCTAGGGCAATCCAAGGAGGGGTGACTCGCGGGGCTCGGACCAGGTTCTGTTACCCAGAATCCTTTGCAAACCTCAAAAAGTGGCTAAAAAAACAAGTTTTCCTCAGATTTCGGTGACAGAAAGTTCTGGAATCTGAGAGGAGCCACAAATTTCCTTCCACCCGGCGTTCCCCCAAGTCTCCCGATAAAAATGATACCTCACTTGTGTGGGTAGGCCTAGCGCCCGCGACAGGAAACGCCCCAAAGCGCAACGTGGACACATCAACATTTTTGGAAGAAAACAGAGGTGTTTTTTGAGACGTGCCTACCTGTAGATTTTGGCCTCTAGCTCAGCCGGCACCTAGGGAAACCTACCAAACCTGTGCATTTCTGAAAACTAGAGACCTAGGGCAATCCAAGGAGGGGTGACTCGCGGGGCTCGGACCAGGTTCTGTTACCCAGAATCCTTTGCAAACCTCAAAAAGTGGCTAAAAAAACAAGTTTTCCTCAGATTTCGGTGACAGAAAGTTCTGGAATCTGAGAGGAGCCACAAATTTCCTTCCACCCGGCGTTCCCCCAAGTCTCCCGATTAAAATGATACCTCACTTGTGTGGGTAGGCCTAGCGCCCGCGACAGGAAACGCCCCAAAGCGCAACGTGGACACATCAAAATTTTTGGAAAAAAACAGAGGTGTTTTTTGAGAAGTGCCTACCTGTAGATTTTGGCCTCTAGCTCAGCCGGCACGTAGGGAAACCTACCAAACCTGTGCATTTCTGAAAACTAGAGACCTAGGGCAATCCAAGGAGGGGTGACTCGCGGGGCTCGGACCAGGTTCTGTTACCCAGAATCCTTTGCAAACCTCAAAAAGTGGCTAAAAAAACAAGTTTTCCTCAGATTTCGGTGACAGAAAGTTCTGGAATCTGAGAGGAGCCACAAATTTCCTTCCACCCGGCGTTCCCCCAAGTCTCCCGATAAAAATGATACCTCACTTGTGTGGGTAGGCCTAGCGCCCGCGACAGGAAACGCCCCAAAGCGCAACGTGGACACATCAACATTTTTGGAAGAAAACAGAGGTGTTTTTTGAGACGTGCCTACCTGTAGATTTTGGCCTCTAGCTCAGCCGGCACCTAGGGAAACCTACCAAACCTGTGCATTTCTGAAAACTAGAGACCTAGGGCAATCCAAGGAGGGGTGACTCGCGGGGCTCGGACCAGGTTCTGTTACCCAGAATCCTTTGCAAACCTCAAAAAGTGGCTAAAAAAACAAGTTTTCCTCAGATTTCGGTGACAGAAAGTTCTGGAATCTGAGAGGAGCCACAAATTTCCTTCCACCCGGCGTTCCCCCAAGTCTCCCGATTAAAATGATACCTCACTTGTGTGGGTAGACCTAGCGCCCGCGACAGGAAACGCCCCAAAGCGCAACGTGGACACATCAAAATTTTTGGAAGAAAACAGAGGTGTTTTTTGAGAAGTGCCTACCTGTAGATTTTGGCCTCTAGCTCAGCCGGCACCTAGGGAAACCTACCAAACCTGTGCATTTCTGAAAACTAGAGACCTAGGGCAATACAAGGAGGGGTGACTCGCGGGGCTCGGACCAGGTTCTGTTACCCAGAATCCTTTGCAAACCTCAAAAAGTGGCTAAAAAAACAAGTTTTCCTCAGATTTCGGTGACAGAAAGTTCTGGAATCTGAGAGGAGCCACAAATTTCCTTCCACCCGGCGTTCCCCCAAGTCTCCTGATAAAAATGATACCTCACTTGTGTGGGTAGGCCTAGCGCCCGCGACAGGAAACGCCCCAAAGCGCAACGTGAACACATCAACATTTTTGGAAGAAAACAGAGGTGTTTTTTGAGAAGTGCCTACCTGTAGATTTTGGCCTCTAGCTCAGCCGGCACATAGGAAAACCTACCAAACCTGTGCATTTCTGAAAACTAGAGACCTAGGGGAATCCAAGGAGGGGTGACTTGTGGGGCTCGGACCAGGTTCTGTTACCCAGAATCCTTTGCAAACCTCAAAAAGTGGCCAAAAAAACAAGTTTTCCTCACATTTCGGTGACAGAAAGTTCTGGAATCTGAGAGGAGCCACAAATTTCCTTCCACCCGGCGTTCCCCTAAGTCTCCCGATAAAAATGATACCTCACTTGTGTGGGTAGGCCTAGCGCCCGCGACAGGAAATGCCCCAAAACAGAACGTGGACACATCACATTTTTTCATAGAAAACAGTGCCTACCTGTGGATTTTGGCCTCTAGCTCAGCCGGCACCTGGGGAAACCTAGCAAACCAGCACATTTTTGTAAACTAGAAACCCAGGGGAATCCAAGATGAGGTGACTTGTGGGGCTCGGACCAGGTTCTGTTACCCAGAATCCTTTGCAAACCTCAAAATGTGGCTAAAATACCACGTTTTCCACACATTTCGGTGACAGAAAGTTCTGGAATCTGAGGGGAGCCACAAATTTCCTTCTACCCAGCGTTCCCCCAAGTCTCCCGATAAATATGATACCTCACTTGTGTGGTTAGGCCTGGTGCCTGCGACAGGAATAGATCACACAACGGTCAATGTTGGTCCTTACGTGAGGCAGCTGTTGACCCTGGGGTGATCCATTCCTGACACAGGCACTAGGTGTAGGCACTCAAGTGGGGTAGTGTTTTTATCAGGACAGGTGAGGAGTCACTGGGTGGTAGGAATGTTGTGGATCCCAGCATATTCCTGTAGTTTGTGTGACAGAAATGCGAGAAAAATAGAGTTTTTTCTCAACATTTCAGCTTTGCAGGGTATTCTGGGTAAGAAAACTTTGGGGAATCCACACAAGTCACACCTCTGTGGACTCCCCCGAATGTCTAGTTTCCAGAAATGTTTGGGTTTAGTGTGTTTCTCTATATGGCCGCCGAATCCAGGACCAAAAACACAGGTGCCTGCCTTACAAAACCAGTTTGTTTTGCCATAGACAATTTTGATGTCTCCACAATATGATTTGGGTGGTGGAATTTGGGGCTGAACTAAATTGGTGAGCTCCCAAGAGAGCACTCTCTCTCTGCTTGCCGTCGCATTCACCTGCTCTCTGGGTTGGCCTAACCCACTATTACCCAGTTGCACGAACAGCTTGCGAAGGGACAGCAGGACTGTCCTCATCACCTCCCTCATAATGTACTGAAGAGGAGTTTTCGAATGGGACTCCTCTGACTGAAAAATCACTCCCAGAGTCTGCGCCATTGTCCTATCCCTCAGATGCTGTCTCAGTATCTGATGTCTCAGTCTCTGATCCTATGTCAGAGCAGTCCTCTATAACCCGAGTGCAGGCAGCAGTCATCCATCAAGATGCCATCTCTGCTATTGGCTAAACTGTTGCTCTAAAACACTAGCCTACGTAGACAGTCACAAAATCGATGGTGTGTGTGAGATACGTGCAACAGTAGAGGCCACCTTACCTGCGCTTCTTCCCTCAATCAGCACGTACTTTCAAGACACTCAAAAAACACCTTGTCACATACCATTCGTCACAGTCTTTAGCACCTCCTGCGCCCAGTCCAACAATCATTATTGGTGCTCCCACTCCCTCCTCCTCGGATTCCCTCATTACCACCCAGCAAAAGTGCCCTTCATCTCTCCATAGACTTTACTAATGTACTCAGCTATTTACATAAAATACAGATGTGCTCTTTGCAGTAGGCATATAAACCTTCTGCGCTTCTTTATGGCACTAAAACTGCCACTAGACAAGTCGGACCCTTTTCCCCCCAGGGAAACCACACACATATTGACAAAAGTGATGTATATATGACAGCCAACCACCTGAAACTCAACTCAAGCAAAACCGAAATAATCCTCTTTGGCCCTCACCAAAAAAACCTGGGACCCCCCATGGTGGCCCACCACGCTAGGCCCTGCACCCACCCCCGCCAACTACGCACGCAACCTCAGCATCATCCTAGACTCCTCCCTCTCTATGACCCAACAAATCAACGCTCTTACCTCCTCATGCTTCAACAAACTCCGTATACTGAAAAACATTAAAATGGATCCCCACAGAGACCAGAAAAACTGTCACTCACGCACTCATCAGCAGCAGGCTTGATTACAGAAACGCCCTCTACGCCGGCACCACTCTAAAACTCAAGTGCAAACTACACGCATCCAGAACTCAGCAGCACGACTCATCCTCGACCTCCACCGACACGAACACATCTCTCCACACCTCAAATCCCTCCACTGGCTCCCCATTGACAAAAGGATCACCTTCAAGATCCTCATCCTCACACACAAATCACTCCACAACACAGGCCCTGCCTACCTCAACGAGAGTCACCTTCCACACCCCCACACGAAACGTCCGTTCAGCTGACCTCTCTCTCGCCTCTGACCCCCGCATCAAACACACCACCACCGGGGGCAGATCCTTCTCCTACATTGCACCCAAAACATGGAACGCACTCACAACTCACATTCGCAAGACCCAAAACCTACTTCTTTTCAGGAAGGGCCTCAAAACCTGGCTTTTTGAACAGTGAACCTCCTAGCCCCTTTCCCTCCCCCCCATCCCCTCCCAGCGCCTTGAGACCCTCACAGGTGAGTAGCGCGCTTTATAAATCTCTTTGATACAGATCTACCTATATATATATATATAAATATATATCTACATAGATATATCTATAGATATATCCATGTACCTAGATATATCTATCTACATAGATATATATATATAGATATATACATATATTTTTTTTTAGTTGTTGTATGGTTTCCTTGGGGGCCAAAATGGCCCCCAGGGAAACCCTACAACATCTAAAAAAAAAATTGCCCCCACAGGGGGTCACCCTGCCCACGGGCGACCCCCTGTCATTGCATTTTTTTTATATTTTTTTTTATTTTTTTAAAAAAAAAAAAATCCCCTGGGGGGGTGGGGAGGGGGGGCGCGATCGCGCCCCCCCCCCCCCCCCTCCCCAGGGGGCACCTACCTTTTTATTTTTTTAGGAAAATTATGCCGGGGGGGGGCGGCCCGTTTTCCGGGGGGGGGGGGCTGCCCCCCAAAAGTGAAATCCCTGGTGTCTAGTGGGGTTTCCTGGCCCCCGATCGCAGCTGTGCTGCGATCGGGGGCCAGGAAACCGTTTCAGAAGGCCTCGTAAGAAAGGGGAGAGTCTCCCCTTTCTTACGAGGCCTTTTCAAAATGTTTCCTGACCCCCCCGATCGCAGCTGTGCTGCGATCGGGGGAGCCAGGAAACCTGAAAGTGTTTCCTGGCCCCCGATCGCAGCACAGCTGCGACCGGGGGCCAGGAAACACTTTCAGGAAGGCCTCATAAGAAAGGGGAGTGTCTCCCCTTTCTTACGAGGCCTTCCTGAAAGTGTTTCCTGGCCCCCGATCGCAGCTGTGCTGCGATCGGGGGCCAGGAAACACTTTCAGGAAGGCCTCGTAAGAAAGGGGAGACTCTCCCCTTTCTTACGAGGCCTTCCCGAACGTGAAAAAGGCCGCTTTCCCCATGAAAGCAGGAAGCGGCCGCAAGGCTGCTTCCTGCTTTCATGGGGAAAACACCTTTGCAACGTCAGCGCGCCTCGCGGCGCGCTGACGTCACAAAGGGGCGGGTGGGGGTGGGGGGAGACACAGTAGCTTCCGTGTCTCCCGGGGGGGGAAAAAAAATAAAAAATAAATCCTCGGGTGCGACGCACCCGAGGATTTATTAATGCCCTTCCTGGTGTCGGCCACTGGTCGTGACCCGCACCAGGGAGGGTGTGTGGGCGTCGGCCAGTGGCCGACGCCCGCATTTAAGAGATTAATCTTGGTCTTCGTCTCATTCGTGCCGATTAAATTTATGATGTGTTTTGAGATGAAGAACCAATTTTAATCCTTGTTCTCTCCTGTTTTTTCTTGGTGCCTGCAACAAGGTATCCTTCTCGATATAGTTTGAACCCACAAGTCACTATAAGAGTAGTACGGTTAAGAGCCCCCCTTCGGGAGCCCGTCAAGCATTGCAGTGCCGGCCTGACGAGGAGCATTCCTGATGATGAAGCCAGTTATCCATTGTGATGCGTGAGGGCTCTTGCTCCTGAAGTAACAGGTCCCCTTGAACTTTGTTTCATTTCTTGGAACAGTGTACCTTTTTGCGATTACCATTATTGGGAGACAGTACAATGGACCATTAACCTCCCGGTCCCTCCCCCCCTTCAGTCTTGAGCAGGAAAGCCTTCACGGGAGTAAATTTCCTAGCTGGTGTGCGAGGTTCTTCTCTCTATGTACATATTTTTGCAGTATTTATGTAGTGTTAATTCAATCGGAGGCACTGGAGCGCTTTACATGAGTACCAAATTACTTTACACAATTTCGATTAATTTTTTCCTTGTAGGCAATAGCTGATTTTCCCAGAACCACAGGATGTTGGGACACTGGAAGGGACTGAGCCTGATTCCCCAGTTTCCAAGTCATCAGCTCTGATCCTTAGGCCACTTCTTTTAATCCCATTCCGGGTTTTACAATCTCCCCCAGACATGGGAGGGTCTTACGTTGTCCATGGGGCCTGGAGACAGTCCTTTCACAGTAATGCACATTTGTGGTTGAAAAGAGAAAAGAGAGGAGCCTAGACAGATAGTAATGCCGTTTACCCGAGTGGTAGTCAGAAGTCTAAGGGAGCACTGCTGGACACAGTCACGTCTCTCTCTGTGTGCACAGAACAGTATCAGGAGAAGCAGCTTATAAGGTGCATATTTAATGGACTTGGGGCCTAATTAGGAGTTTGGTGGACGGGAAGACCCATCTGCCAAACTTCATACAGGGAGGTTGGAGCCACACTGGCTACCTCCCCGCCGGATCTATTAAGGCTTTCCCGCTCGGCTGACTGGCGAAAAACTGAGGTTTCCGCCAGTCAACCTAGGGGAAAAGTGGCAGCAGCATTTTCTCTGGCTAATAATCGAGCCGGCGGCAATACTGTCACCTGCAGGGAGCACCAGCACCCTCGCAATGTTCACCGTCTGAACAGCAGCGCTGCATGCACCGGGGCTCTGGCTGATTCCGACCTCCGCCACCGTCAGCACATCGGGATCACTGATCCCGGCAAAGACGGTGGTACCCTAGCGGTCTGACCCCCAGGGTCTTAATGTGGCAGTCGGACCGCCAGAGGAGCGGTGGTCCTGACCGCCACCGTGAGGCTGGAGGTCCCAAGACCACCAGCCTCATATTAAGGCCCTAAGTCCAAAATTATGGCACTCACATAAGACAATCTATGGCAATAAGTTGTGTGCAACCAGATAAAATGCTTAGTGTGTCTGCTGTGTGTTTCAGTAAGTTGCACATTTGTATTCGAATTGGCACATGCAGGAAGTGCTTCTGTGGGGAAACAATGCTCCTGGGTGAGGTGTCAGACCCTAAAGCATTAAAATATTTCCTGAGTTTCCTTGGATAACTACAGGGAAAATACACCCTGATTATAATTAATTAAAATGCATTAAATCTCCCATTTATTAACAATTGTTTTGGTATGAAGAGGAAACCCATCCTAGTAACCTTCTCCACACTACAAGTAGTGGCATATCCACTATGTCATGTGCCCTAGCATCATGGGCCACAAGGAAGGGAAAATATATCTTTGCTGCTGTTTGAATTATATAACATAGCAAAGGAACCGGTGAGGTCCTTGGGCCTCTGGAACCCGGTGCCACTGCACTGCTGCACCAATGGACGCTACGCTCCTACCCTTGAGTGATTGCCTCACTCTGTAGGCCCATGCTAACGCCCCACATCAACAGCCCTTCTGATGGGCTGCACCTTGAACATTTGGACATTTTAGGACTTTTGTGGGGGAGGAGGATACTATTTTGTTTTTTAAGAAGAAATTTTTTGAACAACATTTCTTTATTTTTTGAGTAATGTAATAATTACGAAAAGGCTACACTACTGAATATCGACGCCAGAATATCATGATACAAGAATATTAAGGACAGAATCTCAAGGGGAAAAATATCGAAAGGTAAGTGCATATAGAGAAAGTATAGATTTACAGAAGATATATATAAAAAAATATATTTCTATATATGGTATAGAAAATATAGACCTACATAGCTATGGATATTTTATTTTCGACATTTTGTTCTCAATATTGTGTCCCATCAATAGTGTGGTGTAGCTATTCAGCAGCTATATATACTTTCTACAGTTTTAAATGCTGCAAAACACCAGCAAACCTTTTTTCTACTTTAACAGAAGATGAACCACTAAAACTAAAAATGCGGTAGTTCCCTGCCTCTAGTTTTATCATCAATGACTATTAAGCTGTTATAACCACAAATGTATAAATTGCAACACCCGCCATGCCATAAAGTACCTAGCTGTGTCGTGCTACCATTAAAAGCAACAGATCTGATGTTACTGTCATTGTGACTTTTTCGTTGTTAGTTTGGTTATGTTTATGGTTTTAAGAAAAAAACAATAACAATTGTTAGTAGAAATGCAACTAACAATTTAGTAAAGTTGTAAATGCTATTAACGAAAAAGTTGCCATTGTTTACAAACAGCAGTAAAACGTATTTTATTTCATTTGCTAATCACTCATTTGTGCTTTTAGAATTTACAAAAATTAAATAATGACATACAGAATTGACATTACATCTAAATTTCGATTTAACTGTAATGGTATGTAATAAATTGTATTGCACCAATGGTATAGCGCTTCTAACTCCTGGCAATGCCTCAGAGCGCTCTGATTTTAAACCTGGGCCCCTTTTTAGAGCGTATGGTTGAAAGGGTGCTGGATGGATACGTCCCGTGTGGGAGATGTTGGGTGAGGAGTTTGCGGTTCAAAGACATGCTTCAAACATGTGTAGAGTGCGCCTCTGCACACATGCAATAAGTGCTGCACAGAGTGTGAGAACAGACCCATTCATGCAGACCTACTTACCAATTTCCATAGATCACTTTCTACACCTTGAGATTGTCATTATAGGAGGAGCCATGTTGTCATTGCTTTCTGAAGTTGGATGTAAGTGTTGATTCTTATTGGTGCTGGCACTGAGATGTTTGAACCACACTGTGGCATCCTGAAGGATGGAAAGCTCAACGCGGTGGCCATTCCTGCCCGCAGACATCTTGACTGATGATGGTTTCGCAGAATTTGCTTGTATTGCTTGATGAGCGATGCACTTTGCAGGATTAACTTTCTTGATTCAGTACTTTAATTTAAAAAAGGTTTAGGTAATAAATTCTATCCGATGAATGGCTTTTAGGGAACCACCTACTGCGCTTTTAATTCTGCTCATGGGACATATTATGTTTTCAGCAAAGCCACTGCACAACCTTTATTAATACATTTTAATGCATTTCATTGGATTGAGGCATTGATGCAAAAGCAGTTTTTCATTGTTGATTTGCCCCACAACAGACCTTTTTTCTTAGCTTAACTTGTTGAATGCTGACATGTTTTGCCCAGTAAGAAGTTTTTTAAAGTTTCTATCTTACAATGTAAGACTGTAGTACCAAATGACCAAAATAATATGGAACTGGGTGTGTATGTTACACAGGTACTGTGGCAAGCGAAACATTGTCGCATTGTATAGATAAGATCAAAAACCGTAGCAGACTCTACTTTTGCTAAATACAATGAAATATATTCATGTTCAAATAATGTCACTGCAACGCCGACACTACACGAGACAATTATAAATAATATTTCAACAAAATATATTGTTTAGGTCACTCTATAATCACAATTAGACATTGGGAAAGCTGTCATCTTTGGACTCACGAAATATCTACTTACGAGATGCCAGGTCATTCAAAACATGTCAGCTTTTGACCGTCTTAATCTCCCCTCCCCCATGCCCCTTCTAGTCATCATCTTCATACCCTTCACTCAGTCTCCCTGGCAGAGGCCCTTTAATCTGCTGCCCTTTTTCTGGCCCTACACCCCTCTATGGTCTAGGTCTTCTCTGATCTACTCAAGTAGCTCTTCTGAAAGTCTATAATACATGCATTAATTACCAGTAAACTTCATTAGTTCGAGTCTTAATCTTCCACCTATCAGTCCTTACAAAGTTTGCACCATCTGGAACCATCTGACCACTGGTGCCAGTGTGCCGTGGGAGGGAGGCAAGGCCATCTTAAGGACTTTGGGAGGATTTTTGGGATCCAAATGTATTTCTGGAGCCCCTGTTTGGAACAGCTTTGATTTTATGATCCAGTTTCAACTTTTTCATACTCTCTTTGGCCAGGTCAATGAAAGGGCACAGCCACCATCATCCGTATTCTAAATTTGTTCTAATATTTAGGGATAGTGACTTGTGTTTTCAATATTGTAACACAGCAGCAGCTCACTAATAATCGCTGTGACACCCTCCCATTTCTCATACGTGAGGTCCTGTTTTGATCTGAAATATTGTTTTATGGATGTTGCATGACATATAAGCACAGCATTTCTCTGCAAAATGTGTGCAGTAGACTCGCACATGACCCACATGAAATTTTTTTTAAAGGAAAACTGTATTTAAAACAATCCGTTTGAGAATTATTTAAGGCCATCAGGGTAGACCTCTGCAGAAGAGAGTTGGCTCCATCATGGGCCCCCCTTAAAGGCTGGGGCCCTGGGCCAGAGTCCACTTTGCCCATGCATTAAAACCTCTCTGAAGGGAGGCCAGAGAGCACACGGAACAGCAGAACCAGCTGGCTAGACATAGATCCATGTGCAACTTTACAGAGAGTGGAAGTAACTAGAGCTGGGGACCAGATATGTTTGAATAAAGAAGTTTTTTAGGGGTAGAACAGATAAATATTGTCTGTTGGGTGAGGCTAATCTCGCTTTGCATGGCATGAGATGAGCCACATTGATGGCAGTTTGTGTTTGCCTCGCCAGGCCCAGTGAGGGACCCTTTTCCCCCAAAGCTTGCACCCCTTAAGATCTTCTTCCATGGAGCTCCAGCTTACCCCATTATCTACTGTTGCACAAAAGACTTGAAACTCTTCTTTTCACCCACAACCTCTCACTGGTCCCCTGCAGAAGTTGATGCTTTGACAGGATCAGAGCATCACTTGGGAGCCTGCTCCTTCAGACCAATCAGTCATCAGATAAACGAGAAAATATCTGAAAAGGAACATTTTATTGCGCTTGCTGCGGTGTGCTATGAGGATGAACTTGGAAAACAATCCCAAAGCAGGACAAAACAATGTTCTATTAAAAATCAGCCATCCCTGCCACAGCTACATCAATCGCCTTCTTCAGCAATCGCCAGCACACAGGCCTTGTGAGCCTCTGCAGTCTGCAGGGGGGGCAGAGGACCAGTCCCGGGAGGGGCAGCTGCGGTGATGGAAAGACACTGCCAGGCAGGGCGAGCCAGCAGGCCGCATCTGCCGCTCAGCCTGACTGAGCCCGCAGACCTGCTCTGGGAGTTCTCCACTCTTTGCAGGCATCAGGGTCGTGTCAGGCCTAAATGGCTCGGCCATCACCACTCTGCAAGCGATGGCACTTCCAGGAGGAACAGGGGCCCTGGGCTTCGCTCCTGTCGGCTTCTGCTAGTCCCCAGGGAGCCCGAAGACGCTGGCAGGGATGATACATGACAAATGGACGTCACGGAGAGCCTGGGCAAGGCGGCCGCCTTCCCTCTGCAGAGAAGGGCGATTTGTTGCAGCATGGTGCTGCTGGGTCCAGGATGCTGAAGTACTTCTTCTCTTACATGTTGTGTCTGGTTTATCTCTAAAAACACCCCTGTAAGTTACCATTTGTTTCTGAGTTCAACACATCCTCTTTCTAGTGGTTTCCTCCCTCAGCTCTTTGTTGTTTGACTTGCCTGTGATTAGATTTTATCCCCCTTCCTCTAGGTACAAGTTTTTCTTCTCCCTCTCCCTCCCTTTTTGCACAAACTGCAGTGGTTTCAACACTCACGTTTCACAGAAATCGTCTCTTTCCCGTGAATAACTTTCAATATGCATAAATGTATCTTTCCTGTGGATTATGAATTCCACCTAATCCGTGGTGTAAACATTACTTCCACAGCTCCATTTTCTTCTCATCAGCTACTTTGCTACTGAGCATGAAAATGTATTCAAAAGGTGCCAATATCAAAACATGTTGCCCAATGTTACCATTGCTGTGTGTGCAATCATCATTGTAGTCATGGTAAGTAAATGAGCCCTGAGTGTTTAGGAAAGGTACACAAAAGTCGAGTGTTTGTGCTGTTTTGTGTTACTTTGTGTCAAGGGGATGTCCCATGGGTGGTACATGGGCCTTCCCAAGCTGCCTGCTCTCAGGAGTGTGGATGCAAAGGACCATCTATTAACAACAGAGCAAAGGGCTTAGCACGAAAAATACCTCCTTGAACCAGGCGCCAACTAGGAGAAATGTTTTATTTCACCTAACATTTGCAACATGGCATGTCTGCTTCATTGCACAGCACACATAGAATGTGTTAAAAGTTTTACAGTGTGTCTGAGCATAGTATTTTGTACTGGAAGGATAGCCTGCCACTCTTTCATTAAACACATCATGATGAAATATCACATTAGCTAGGGAAATCATCTTTTACCTCAAGACTGTAGGTTGAAATTATGCTAGTGTAAAATATTCTTAGAAACTCAAAGGTTGAGAATGTCTTCTAAACTACCACCATGTGTGAAAGAACTAGAAGGCATAGCCCCTCTACCAGAGCAACTACGGAAACCGGAGGCGCCCAAGCCCACCAGTCAGATGGCCCATCTGACCAGCTGAAATGACTCAAAGCATCATAGCATTTTAATGATTCGATAGAATTTACACAGCAAATCTTGTATCATGTTGCGAGGTCCCTCCGCCTTCCTCTTCCTTAAATGCACTCATTGGTGTGGTTGATGCAATTAAGGCAGAGCTGAATGCTGTGTAGGTGGCATTTATTTTGTCTACTCCACGTTTACTTTTGTATTTCAAAAACAAACTCCCAAAACAAGTATTTGATTCAGTCGCGGCTGGGCAAAGTGGCAGGGCGGGAATAACATCAAAATAAAAAACAAAATCAAAAACTTACCTTAATCGCACCGCCGCTCTCCAGGCACAGGCTCCCAGCTTGCCCTGCGGCCAGCCATGACGCTGCTCACAGCAGCGTTATGATTGCTGGGTGCTCCAGGCAGACTGGGAGCCTGGGCCTGCTGTCTCCAACCTGAGAGAGCCCTGTGCGCATGTGTGTTTGGCTGGAGCGAGACAGCCGGCCAAACATACATGCGCACTGAGGGGAGTGCTCTGTGCACTCCCCTCAGTGCCCGTCACCCCTATGGCCCGCACCTTTAAAAATAAATGTATAATAAGCACAGTTTATTATCGTTTTATTTTTAAAGGTTTGCAGCTGCTGCTAGCGGGGGCAATGCGCCTTCGCCACAGCAGAGGAGCCACCCCTGATCTGATTGCTTTCCCTGGCTGGGATTACCATACCTCCCTCACGTGGCAGTCTCAGGAATGTATATCCAGTGATGGTCGACATACACCCCGGCACCATCCCCAAACAGGGAGTGGCGTGGTTGCCAACACTATGTTCTTCAACCCTGTGGTGGACAGACTATCGAGTCTAGGGTTTCAGCCAACATTCCCAGCAAAGGCTCCAATGGTGGACCGCCTGAGGTTCACATCCTCTGAATGGGAATTGTTGACTTGGAAAATGAAATTTTTTAATTCTTCTGTACCAAGTATCCCTCATCATTCAACCTCTAAATGACCCCCTGAGTTTGGATATAAACACATATATGAACAAATGGCTTGTACATACGAAGGTAGGGGTTCCATGGACCACAATACCATTCACAATCTCTCGACAAAAGCATCACGCGGTTGGCACCTATTGTTCTGCAATTCTGCATGTTCTGTCTGGCTTAAGTCGATGCCATTAACTGGAACATGTATCTGTTCCCTAGATAGTCACTGCTGTGATGTTAACACCAGCAGCAAAAAATACCATCGAAGTTTCTCTTCTGTGATGCCTCAATACTGTGAAGCAGTAAAATTGCAGTTTTCTCTGTTTTTCACACCCTCCCATGGTCTCCAGGTACCCTACAAAAGAGTGGAATGGTGAATGTTCATCCACCCCTCCTTGGGGTCTGCACAGACTAGAGAATCTGCCACCTCCCTGTTTTCCCTAGTGTCCTGCAGTTCTTTCCAGATCCAATGGGAGCAGCGATATATGGTCCATACTCTTGAGCTGCCATCGCCTTCTGCCTTCATCTTGCAGGGCTGTGACAAAGTGTCGGTTCATGCTCAGCCACAGCGCTGTGTGTCAGGATGTTGCAGAAAGTGGTGCCGGATAACCTCCTTATAAGAGACAGCAGGCAGCAGCAGACTGAGGAATGAAAGTTTGTGGGGCTGACAAGGTGCTGTAGGCACCAGCAAGTTGACCTTTATAAGGAAAAGCCATTCGTTGCCTCCCATCCCTATGTCTCCTGCTTCCTTTCTTATGCACTAGGTCATCCTAGGAGAATGAAATGGTAGGGGCACACACAGTGCTTAGTTTGTGAAATAATAAGTGCCGGGACCCAAACTTTTTATCAGAAGATGCTGCCTGTGCTGAAGAGAGATGTGGTGCGGCATAACCAGACTTTGTAGTCTTGATTCCCCCTAATGCAACATTAATCCCTTGTCGGACACTCCCTGCCTCTCAAACTCTCTCCTGCACATTCTTTTTCATCTCTGCCTTCTCCCTTTGTCACTCTTTTTCTTCCTGTTTCTTCCCCTCTCACTCTTTTTCTTCCTATTTCTTCCCCCCTTTTGTATTTTTCATTCTCATACTCTTGGTCATTGTCTAATGAGGAAAAATAAGTGCTGATGCCCAGAAGTAAGTGCCAGTGGGCCCCAACGGCAACCACCAGCTCAAGGTAAGCACTGGGCATACACAAAATAAATTTGGACATGTATAGCTTTCCGCGGAGGGGTGTTTCCTGCCATAGAAGGTTCCAAGCAGCCCAAGAGCCAACTTGATGCTTCCAGTCATCTGTGTTGCCTCATGAAACCCCTCACTAGATAATGCCAAATGTGATGCCCACTTAGCTGCAGTTCTATAGGATTGCCCCAAGACAACCACTGAGAGATGAATGGCTCAGACAGAAACCTTGGTAAAGGTAGAGCAAGGACCAAAGCCCAGGACTCTGATCTCTTGGTACTCCTAGAGCTTGACTGTGTATTTTGACCTTTTTTATTTAAAACTAAAAAATCAAACAATACAAAGGTGAGAAGATAAATTCATGAGAGATAGGATGCCAAAGTAAGGGACACATGAAAGACAACTGCAGTTTTGGAACCCACACACAAAACCAAAGGATGTAAGCTGGCATGCTAATGAAGGGGACATGCCAAAAAAACACTATCTCAATCTAACGAAGTGTAGGAGCATAAACAAAATCTATCTAAATTAAGGGGAAACGTCATCCGGACCGTGAAAACAATGCATGTTGCCTGTGTGTTTAATATCATACTCCTTTGCAGAAGATTCACAATGACGTTAGAGATTCACAGGGATATGGGTCTATTTTATTTTTAATCTAGGTGAAAATTTGTTCTGAATCTTACGGAAGCATTAACTTGGGTTGGAAGGTCTATTCCAAGGTGAAGAGGTTGGGGAAGGGGAAATGCATTCCATAGTTAGGGAATTATTATGCTTTTGTGAGGAATCTATATTATGATTGTATAACTGAGTTATTTAGAGCATGGAAGAAATTTACTGATGATTTTGGAAACCACTTCATGATTGTTTACACCTTTCATAACGCTTTATGGCTATTTCATGGTCATTGTGAGACGATTTTGTTTGTTGTAATAGTGACAATTTATACTGACCGGAGCACGATTGAAGATGGAAAAATCGGGCAACTTTGCTTCTTAGCTGGACAATTTTATGAGTGACATAAGACCAGGGAAAAGGGAATTATGTGATTGTGCAGAGATTTTCACATAATTATAGATTTGCTGAAATTCCCATATTATCCATCATCTGCAGCTTAATCTGCAGATTTTAACAAAACAAAATAGTTTCTAGCTCAAGCAGTTCGAAAGTTACTAAGAATGCAGCAACACATGTTACTGTGCAATGGAAGGCCATTTAGCAACGTTGGACTAGTCAACGTTCTGATACTTTTTGCTATTTTTAAATGGGAACTAATGAGGTGCAGACAATATCCAGACAGTGTTACCAAATTAAAATATGATGAAAAATGAAGTATTACCATTATAAAATGTGCCCCATTATGCCGCATAATTTGCATTTTCTTGCTGTATAACTTACTCCACCACCTCGCATCATTTGACCCTCTCCTGTTACATAATTCCAGTGCCCTTGCATAGATTCCATTTTCACGGCTCATGCTAGCCAGTTTGATGCTGCTTTGGAGTCATCTAACTTGTTCATTTCTCTAGGTCTGTGTGGGTGGCAAATCTTCTTCCCCCTTGTTCTCCTATCACCGGACGTGGGCCCATGCTCTCTCTACCTCTGGAACCAAGCTACACTCAACTGAAGAGCCCTTGCCAGGGTGAAAGCCGTCCTGGGTTGCCTGTGTTCTCTTTCAGGGAGGACCTGGCCTGGCAGTTCGGGCTGGGCTGTTCCTATTGGAGCAGGGTCAAGACTGATTTGCATATGGCAGGATCAAACTGAGGTGGCATCATGGACAAAAGAATGATGGGTTGGAATGTTAACAGTGAGCAATTGCCTGTGATTAGACTTACTGCAAGCATTCATTCACCCATCAACTTTTGTGTGTTAGCTGTGCAGCAATGGGCCTAGGTTCGGAGGAGTGAGTCAAATAATTCCTAGCTACACCACTGCTCAAAGATCAGTTGAGAATGAGCTTGTGCAGACTTACATGCTTTTCTCTGCCTACTCTGCAAATCATGTTTACTTTCTGGTCCCAAGTGGGTGCGATTTATGCATTTTCACTCTTAATACGTGTCAGTGCTGAGTAATGACTTCTCTCCAAGTCCATCTCCAGGACATTGGTATATATCTCATCAGACAAATACAAGATGGAAACTGTAATTAAGGAATATCAGCATCATAGGAAAGCGAACAGTGCATCAATCACCCACGCATTGGCTGAGCGAAGGATGTTTTCTGCAAGTCAATATAAACCTAAGAAACTGAGCGCTATAATGGCATTTAATCCATTAATGCTCTGTTGGCTCCCGCGCATCACTTACGCTGCATTTGGGTGAATGCCCAGGGGATTTAAATGAAATTGACAGTGCTATAAGTGAACCTTTTTGGTTCCTTCCTGAGTTCTTTTTGTTCCAACTTCTTCCTGCTGTTTAGCCTAGCAAAGTGAATTTGCTGTGATTTTCTTTAGAGGGCCTCTTACAATGTAAAAGAATGAAAGTTAGCACTGAATCTAGCTTATAAACTACAGTATGATGCATGCTTTCAAGTCTTTCAATATCAAATTCATTGGCAGAAAGTTTTCAATTTTTAAGTTTGCACCTATTCCGGCAAGTAGTAAGGATGTTACAAGTCGCCGAGGAGTGCCGCTATCAGGCCAAACACCATTAACAAACTCTTAAGTGGCAGA
Organism: Pleurodeles waltl; assembly: GCF_031143425.1. Taxonomy (NCBI): domain Eukaryota; kingdom Metazoa; phylum Chordata; class Amphibia; order Caudata; family Salamandridae; genus Pleurodeles; species Pleurodeles waltl. The sequence continues at coordinate 1,144,621,673 of NC_090448.1, forward strand.
CAATAACATTTTAAAATGCACTTGGGAGTGTTTTATCTCTTATAATTCAGGACCATGTCTTCATTCACCACTTCGTATTTTTCCAGCTTCCTATTAAATATTCCCTCCAGCCTCATATTAAATACTGACGACCTTATTTAGGGCATGGAAGCTGGTCCTTTAAGACAGCGGAGGAAGGCACTTCTTGACCTAGTTGAAGACTGACTGATGTCATGGCAGCTCTGCTGAAGGCACTACAGGCCTTATTTAGAGTTTGACAAACAGGATACTTCATCAAAACGTAATAGATATCCGTCTGCCGTCTTGTAAGTTCCATAGGCTTGAAAGTGGTTGCAACACTGCAGATAGGACATCCGCCTTGTTCCATCAGCACCCAGGAGGATTTACATCACAGTCAACAGGTCTTACATCCTTAGTGACTTTAGTTCAGTTCACTCTAAACATGTCAGAAAAATGTTTCAGCGGTCACAACTTGGTGCTTTTGATGTGTTCATTCTTTCAATTTTCACTGCTGCAACTTGGATCACTAGCTTTCTGCAAATTGGTTTCATCTTCAGCACACAAAACACAGGCACTTGAGGCAACAATGCAATCTAGAATACAATGTTTTCAAGTCCCCTGAGGCTATGTGGTGAGCATTCCAAACAAAAAACATAAATTTAGGAGATATGTTGTAATTTACATTCTCATTTTCATTGTAACCTGCAATAGACACATTTTAATTCTTGAAGCTTCAAATGTAATGTTTCTTTAATACAAAATTGATAAAATGGGCTCCTTTGACAAAAATAAACATTTTCTTAAGCGCCACAAAACAAACGAATTTGTAATGGGCACTGTAAAAATGGCTACAATGAATGTAATTATATACACTAGACATTCATACAAAAAGAGATCAAAGTATCTTACATTGATACAAAGCTCCAGAAAGTCAAAGCACATTCAAATAGCTATTTATCTTTTCTTCATACAAAGAGATAGGGTCTTTCTTTGCTTTTATGTTATCTTGTCACGTTACTCAGCAGAACTGTTCACCCTGCTAGGGTAGAGGTTCTACAGAGACCCGAGCCACAGAGTAAACCTGCCTGAGAACAGAAGAAACAAGTGAGTTTTAAGCTTTTTCAAAGAGAAATAAAGTTCACCAGCATCTAAATTCTGGAGCAATGTTTTAGACCAGTCAGACATAGGATGGTCTTCCCCCAAACCTTTTGCCTTTCTTCTCCATTTTCACCGATCTCATTTTCGCTGGCCTTAGGAATCGAATCACTTTACCACTGCCAACTAGTACTAAAGCACATGTGCTCACTCCTTAAAACATGATATTAGCTTATCCCCAAATGGCACATTTAATTAACTTATAAGTCCCAAGTAAAGTTGTACTACATGTACCCAAGGCCTGTAAATTAAATGCTACTAGTGGACTTGCAGCACTGATTTTGCCACCCGCATAAGTAGCCCTTTAAACATGTCTTAGGGCTGCCATTGCAAAGCCTGTGTGTGCAGTTTTAAACTGCCATTTCCACCTGTCAAAATAAACCTTTTGCCAGGCCCAAACCTTCCTTTTGAATAGATATGTCACCCCTAGGGTAAGCCATGGACAGCCTAGAGGGCAGGATGCAGTGTATTTAAAACGCAAGACATGTACTTTTTAGTTTTACATGTCCTGGTAGTGAAAAACTCTTACATTTGTTTTCACTGTTCCACGGCCTTTCTCAACCATTGGATAACATTGGAGTTGCCTTATTACATTCTATAAGTGTAATTTCCAAATGGGGAGCGATGATCAGTCCATGTTTCATGTCTCTGGAATCACAGTTTATAATTTTAACGTATGGTGAAGTTGTATTTTAAATTGTAATTCTGACGATGTCACTTTTAGAAAGTTCTCAGCAATGAACGTGTTGTAGGACTTATTTAAACAGAATTTATACTTATTTGATCATATTGGTCACAAGATCCAATGCCCAAACAATGGAGATATATACATATACAGACAATGTGTTATCACCGTTTGGTGGTGTGGGGTCCACCTTTTTGGCATGACCCTTTTTTTAGACACTTTTTGTGGACACTTTGGTGGTGTTTAGCTTTGAGAGGCTGTGCACATGGGGTCTTCTGACCTTGTTTGACATACTGGTAGGTTACTTGTTTATTCTGTGCAGGTGTGGCCCTGTGCTGGCCCCATTCTTTCAACGCGAAATCCCGATGATGGCCTCACCGACCTCTTGGCCATTGGAGACCGAAAAGTCGACAATCCCTTCTCACTGACACAACAAGGGAACAGTATTCTGGACTGTGGACTAAAAGATTGTTTATGTTAAGAGGAGTTGAAGCCTCCCCAGGACCCTTGGACTTAACTTTGAATATCAACTGTGTAGGATCATTGCAGGGCGTGAACAGTGTTGATAGCTATACAGATTTACCAATGGTTATGTATTAAGTTTAACTGTCTCAACATGTTTTGATTACAGAACAGCTCTATGCAACAGTACGTCTGTATATGTATTAGTCTCTATTTTCTGGGCATTAGATCTTGTGATCAATACGATCAAATAAGTATAAATTGTGTTTCAATAAGTCCTCCAAGAACACGTTCATTGCTGACAATTGCCCTTACCCAGTTTCCTAGGGGACTATTGGCTAGCACTGTGAACTTTTAGTACTTTTAGAAAGTTAGCATTTTCTTGCCTTAGTCATTTGGTGCCTGCAGTCTGTCTCTGGTCACATGACTGGGTGTAGTTGGCAGTTGGGCATTGTGTAGTCCTCCTAGGCAGCGACACACAATGGAGCTTAGGTGTGACTGGATGGGGATCACTGGCTAGATGAGATGAGAGAGAGTAGCTGAGCCAAGCCTCACTTACAGCTGAATAGGCTGTGTTCTGTCTTCACATAAATGGCTGCATATCCACTGTAGTTAGTCTGGAACCAGGGCCACGAGGGCAGGGCCTCTGTTCACTTCAAAGGCATGCCTCTAGACTCTTCTCCCCACTTCAAAGTCATAACTGGTTATAAATACTGGACCTGAGAGACCACCACTTCAGTACACTCCTGGACCTGTGCATAGTCTGCCAGGAAAAAGGTCTGCTGTGCTGCTGAAGGACTGCCACTCTGCTGGACTGCACTCTGCTCGACTCCGGTTTGCGTGCTGACTTGCTGCCTGCTGCCCTCTTGCTTGGGTGAGAAGGACTGGGCCTACATCACTTAAACCCCCAACTCAGAGTGACCCCAAGGGTTAGTTGGCTGGCCATCTGATCTGAAGCAACAGGGACATATCAGGCTTCCAACCCCATTGAATCTGCACTTGGATTCTGCCATCTGTGAGACTGCCCTGTCAAGTGCTACCACCCTAGTCCTGGACCCTTGGAAGTGGACCTAAGGTGCTCGCCAGTCTATGGATCCAGCAGAGCCATTGCATCTCCTCTGCTGTGTGGTGCAAGGGCGTGATGAACAGAAGCATCACCGCTGCTGCGTAAATTGGACCTGTCACAAAAATTCTCCTCGCTGCCTCAGCCCGCATCACCTTCAGAACCTCTGCTGTGCGACACATCCTCAGAGCAGGCCCTCGCATCTCTTGTCAGCGGCAGCCTTGACACTGATGCAAGACTCCGCATTGCAGCCTCGCCGATCCTCGGAACCGACGCATCACCCTAACTGTGCGACTCACCCCGATGTCAGATTTCACATCACAAGCCTTCGTTAACGGGATTCTCAGTGTCAATACAACAGGACCTCACACTGCAGCCTCACCGCATCTCAAAATTGATGAATTGCTTCTGCTGCGCAATGCATTTACAACGGGGATCCACACAACACTCCGCAAGCAGGATTTAAGGTACTCAGTTTAGTGGGCCTAGCTGGGTTCCTGTAGCCAGCCCATGCTCCATCAAGGTCAGCCTGAACTTGTGACTTTGTCCCAGTCTGGTGCAACTAGATATCCATAGTTAGCTCTTTACACCTTTTGCAGCTGTTTTCTCTAAAAACTTTAAAATTCGATATCTCCAGTTCTAATGATTGGACTTTTGTTGTTTTGGTCTTGTTTTATTTATTAAATTAAGTTCTGTTTTTCTAACTTGATGTGGGATCCTTTTTGTGTGGTGTTTTCACTGGTTTACTGTTTGAAGTGTTGCACAAATACTTTACACATTGCCTCTAAGTTAAGCCTGACTGTTCTGTGCCAAGGTACCAGGGGGTGAGCACAGGTTAATTTGGAATTTGCTTGTGCCTTACCCTACAAGGATTGTTGTTGCTGCTTGACCAGGGCTCACACCAAAAGGCAACCAACAACCCAATTTCTTACAAGAGAGAATTCTACAACCTGGGGAAGAACTGTAAAAAACTCTTTCTCCATTTCCAAATAAATATTAATTGGCAGACCTCAGGTTTCTCAGGCAGAGAACTTAGGAGGCAATTCTTTTTATGATTGTAGGACATAGTAGACCTGAGAATAGGGAACACTTAATTGGATCTATGCCCTCGCCCACCAACCTAGCTGTAAAATTCTGCATTGTTTGGAGATGATTGATCACGCCCTTGACAAGCCCTAAATACAGAGTAGTGCAATAGTCCTATCATGAGCCTGTTAATGCTGCATGTGCTGGTATGAGGCATTTTATTTGACATTGGCCGTCTAGTGCTTTAATTATTATTTCTAGACACCTCACCACCTCCATCTCCTCTGGATATTGGTCTATCTCCTCGAGTCAGCAGTTACTACATCAAATATTTACACTTTGGAAACTACCAGTGTTTCCATCTGTCAATGAAAATAGGCACTCAGGATAGTGCATAGAAATCTAAGGCATGTTTAAGATAAAAATAGCCAGCAAACATACAATAAATAAAGGCAAAATGCCTATTCAAAAGACCCAAGCTTTGACCATCTACTCAGTTGGAAGAATGCAATGCTAAAATCTATACATATTTGTACTACATTTGTACACTTTTTCTCAATGCAAGTTAATGAAACCAGGGGCTAGTGACAAACAGAAACCTACAGATAGGCTCTAATGTGCAGATGTCAGTTCTTCTGGGGAAAAGAATACAAGAAGTTCTTAAGAAGCGGGTACTGTTGTACACTCTTGCTGTGGTAACAAGATTGCTGGATTTTGGGTGGCAGCACTACTGAGCGTGGGGGACTGAGTCTGATCCCACACCGTGTGACAGCTGTCGGCCTAACACTTTCCGGCTAGCTAGGAACACCTCACCAGTACCAGATGTAGAAGTGATTTGTGGCAGCCTATCGTATGACACTTAGGCCCTCATTACAACACTGGCTGTCGGTGTTATAGCGGCAGTAATACCGCCAACAGGCCAGCGGTAACAAAAATGGGATCATGACCACGGCAGAAACCGCCAACACATACAGCCACTTTAACACTCCGACCGCCACGGCGGTAGCAACAAAGACCGCAGCGGTCACCGCCAACAGCCAGGCGGAAGACAATGTACCGCCCACCCCATTACAACCCGCCCATCCGCCAGCTTTTCCGGGGTGGTACCAACACCATCAAAAGCACGGTGGAAACAGTACTTGGGAGGGAAACCACTCACCTCTCGACACTCAACGAAGAACCAGGACGCCATGGAGCCCAAGCTGCACGTTCTGCCCATGCTGGTGTATCTTCTCATATATCAGGAGCACCAACGGCGGCGACGACGACCATGGTGAGTACAGCACCTAGTAGACAGGGGAGGGGGGAGGAAAAAGAGAGTGACCCACACACACAACACGCAACATCCCCACCCTCACTCCCAACACCATACACACAAACACATGCAACAAAATTACAAATACACCCTGTAACCCTCTGGAAGAACGCAAGGACAAAAGGAATTGAGTCAAATTAGTGTTATATTAGAATTCAAGAGAAATACGTTCATAAATAAACAGTACGTACAATATATACAAAATGAGGGACAATGCCCACACAAAAATAGTCCGTGGCCCACTGGGCCATCACACATAGGCCAATCCCACACTTGACTCCTTCCTCAAAACGGAGAGAACACTGCAGGGGCATCAGGTCGAAAACACACAGGCACCTCAGGGGGACGGGGGAGGGAGGGCACCTCAGCCGGAAGATGGTACAACGCCACTGCTCCTGGAGGGGGCTCCATGCCCACAGCAATGTCCTGGGGAGAGCGAAGGCCACAGTCTCTCAAGTGGGTGGTTTGCCCACTGCTTGGTCCTGGGGAGTGCAAAGCCACAGTCTCTCTAGTCTCTCAAGTGGGTGCTTTGCCCACTGCTTCATCCTGGGGAGTGCAAAGCCACAGTCTCTCAAGTGGGGGGTTTGCCCACTTCTTGGTCCTGGGGAGTGGAAAGCCACAGTCTCTCTAGTCTCTCAAGTGGGTGGTTTGCCCACTGCTTGGTCCTCTGGATTGCAAAGCCACAGTCTCTCTAGTGGATGCCTTCTTCCACTGGTTCTGGAGGGGGCTTTGTGCCCAGTGTGCTTCATCCTGGCAAGGAGGGGGTGAGTGGATGCCTTTCTCCACTGGTTCTGGAGTGGGCTTTGTGCCCAGTGTGCTTCATCCTGGGAAGGATGCGGTGAGTGGATGCCTTTCTCCACTGGTTCTGGAGGGGGCTTTGTGCCCAGTGTGCTTCATCCTGCCAAGGATAGGGTGAGTGGATGCCTTTCTCCACTGGTTCTGGAGGGGGCTTTGTGCCCAGTTTGCTTCATCCTGGGAAGGATGCGGTGAGTGGATGCCTTTCCCCACTGGTTCTGGGCGGGGCTTTGTGCCCAGTGTGTTTCATCCTGCCAAGGATAGGGTGAGTGGATGCCTTTCTCCACTGGTTCTGGAGGGGGCTTTGTGCCCAGTGTGCTTTATCCTGCCAAGGATAGGGTGAGTGGACGCCTTTCTCCACTGGTTCTGGAGGGGGCTTTGTGCCCAGTGTGCTTCATCCTGGGAAGGATGCAGTGAGTGGATGCCTTTCTACACTGGTTCTGGAGGGGGCTTTGTGCCCAGTGTGCTTCATCCTGCCAAGGATAGGGTGAGTGGATGCCTTTCTCCATTGGTTCTGGACAGGGCTTTATGCCCAGTGATGCAGCACTTGGGGGGTGCCAGGTCACAATCCCTCACCTGGGTGTGAGACCCACAAGATTTGCAGTGGTCAGGATGCATGATACTCCATGGAGGCAGGGCTACAGTCCACCTGCCGGCGGCTACGGCTGCACAGTGGTGGTAGTGGCGGTGCTGGTGGGGGTGCTGCCAGTGGTGGTGGGAGGCTCCAGCCCTTCTCCTGCAGACTCAGACGGCTGCCCACTGGGACTGCTGCTGCCAGCAGTGGTGCCACTTGCGGCGGTGCTGGCCGCGGTGCTTGCGGCTGTGCTGGCCGCGGTGGAGGTGCTGATGCTGCCAGTGGTGGGGGGAGGCTCCAGCCCTTCTCCTGCAGCCTCGGACAGCTGCCCACTGGGACTGCTGCTGCTGGCAGTGGTGCCACTTTCAGCGGTGCTTGAGGCGGTGCTTGTGGTGGTGCTTGCGGCTGGGCTTGCGGCGGTGCAGGTGGCGGTGCTGGCCACAGTAGAAGTGGTGGTGCTGGCAGTTGTGCTAGTAGCCACCAGGCCTTCAACTGCAGGCTCGGACGGCTGAAGTGCCTTGCCTGGTGTTTTGTGCCCCTTCCTGCTTTTCGCAGATGGTGGTGTCACATTGGGCCTGGCAGCTGGAGTCTTTGAGGTGGCCTTGCTGGGTGGTTGTGGCTCCTTCCCCTTACTGTCTGCTGTCCCCTTCTTCACCTTGCCAGGTGGCGGAATGGTCTTTGCCTTGGCAGGGGTTGGTGGCACAGTGGCTGGTCTGACGGGTGCCCCCTTTGAGCCTCTGACAGCTGCAGGAACCACAGCGGACGTGGACTTGGTGGCTGAGGTGCTGTTCTGGGTCACGGCCACCCTGGCCGAGGGGAAGAACGGGGGTGGGAGGGGTAGGAAACAGGTCAATGTTGGCTAGGAAAATCTTAGGGACACTGGGGCGGGAAGATGGTGAAGGTTTGGGAGTGGAGGAAGAGGGAGTGGTTGTAGGAGGTGTTAGTCTGCTGTGTGGGTGCAGGTGCATGAGCTGGATGCTGTTGGGAGGTGGATGGCTGTTGAGTGGGTGTGTGGTTGCGTTTGTGTACTTTGGGAGGAGAGGTCACAGACACAGTGGGAGAGGACACAGGGGACGTGTGCATGGATGTGGGGGTGGTGACTGCCAGTGAGGGGTGTGTAGTGATGGGTGTGCTGGTGATGGAGGTAGTGGATGAGGATGTAGTGCATGCAGGTGTGAGTGGAGATGCTACTAGGAGGGAAGTTGACGAGGAGGAGGAGGGGGACACAGTGGAGGCAGTGGATGTTGGTGTGTCTGCATGGGGATGGTGCTTGTGTGCGTGCCTGTGAGATGAAGTGTGATGCTTGTGTTTGCCTGAGCCACTTTTGTGTGTTGATTTGGGTGAATGCTGGTCTGAAGGTGTGCTTGGGATAGGCTGGGTTTGAGGGGATTGGGACTGGGAAGAGGAAGTTGGAGGGGGGAGGCTAGAGACAGGGACAATGGCTGCCATCAGTGCAGAGGCCAGAGCCTGAAATGCGCTCTGTTGGGCCGCCACGCCAGAGTGAATGCCCTCCAGGTATGCATTTGTTTGTTGCAAATGCCTCTTGACACCTTGGATGGCATTCAGAATGGTTGACTGCCCAACGGTGAGGGATCCCAGGTGGTCACTAGCCTCCTCAATGAGGGCAGCAGGGCTGACTGGGGCAGGGCCTGAGGTGCCTGGGGCAAAGGAGATGCCCACCCTCCTGGGTGAGCGGGCACAGGAAATACGTTGAGGGGCTGCTGGGAGGGCGGTGCTGGTAGTGGGGGTGGCAGCTGTACCTGTGGTTGGGGTGGGCACAGAGGTGTCTGCCACCACCAGGGAGCTTCCATCGGAGGAGGAGTCACTGTCTGTAGTGTCACCTCCTGTCTCCGTGGTGGTGCTCCCCTCGCCCTCTGTCCCACTGGTGCCCTCACCCTTGGTGGATTCGGCCTCCAGGCCCATGTGGGATGCAGCTCCCTCCATCGCCGGTGCCTCTACTCCTCCGCCAGATTATGCTAATGCACACAAGGAGAGGGTGACAAAACAAAAGGGGGGGGGGGAGAGACAGAGGATACACTTGGTCAATGCCAGCAACAACACTACAGTTGGCGTACACAACACACAGGGAGCTGCCCTATGCACTAGGCCATGTACTACCAGTTACAATGCTAGTCACCAGCCCATGGGGGACATGGCATAACGCCATCAGCTGCACACCTGAAACCACAGGACCCTGCCCAGTAGTAGATGCCCACTGACACCATTGGGTTTGGAGTGCTTCAGAGCCTGCCCAACAAGGGACCTACCCTGCCATGTTCGCCCTGGCCTAGGGGCACCCACAGTCCACATCCCCCACCCAGGTAAAACCTTAACGCGTGCCAAATCATGAATCTAAATTTGTACTCACCCCCTTGTGGCTGCTGTGATGCCCTCAAGCACCCATCCAACTCCAGATAGGCCACCGCCAGGATGCGGAACATCAGGGGGGTCGGAGTACGACGGGCACCCCTTCCTCAATGGGAGGCCAGCCCCAGCTGGGCCTCTGCCGTTTTCCTTGCCCAGCGGTGCAGGTGCTCCCACCGTTTGTGGCAGTGGGTGCTCCGCCTGTCAAAGACCCTCAGGGACCGCATCTCCTGGGTGATGGCATGCCAAATAACCTTTTTCTGATGTGCGCTCACCTGCTGGAACAATAAAGCAGAGAAGGGATTAGTAATACCGTCCGGACCGTCACACTCATGCCCCACCATATCCCTCCCATCCACTATTGCACATACATTGACCACCATACATGCAGCACTCTGGCCAGGACCCCTCAGACCCACCCCTACACGGGTTTTACACACACAGCAATTCACACATTCATGGCCCACGCATCATCCTCACAGTGTACTCACCTGTTTGTCTGGAGGACCATGGAGTAAAGTGTACGGGGTAGGACCCCATCCACAAATCTCTCCAACTCCTCTGCAGTGAAGGCAGGGGCCCTTTCCCCAGACACATGAGCTACTTTCACTTCCAGACACAGGTCACAGCAGCACTTGCAGTGTAGGTCCTCTCCTGGTGTAGGTCAGGTAGCAAGTGAGTGAATAGATAGAAAATGGCGGTCACGTCAGCTGTGGTGCGTACCGTCACCGCCGGCGTACATCGCCATTGGCTCCTGGAACCCATAGGGCCCAATGATAACCAATGCGAAGTTGCGCTGCGGTCATCGACCGCCTACCGCAACGGCACACAACGCCAGCAGACTTACCTCATTTCCTCTTGTCCCTCCACACAGGTCAGGCAACCGCCATTTCATGGGGGCACAGGCGATGGCACCTAACTGCGTCACAGCAGACATTGGCACATCAACTGACTCTCGGATTCACATACTGGTTCAGACATTGGCACATCAACTGACTCTCGGATTCACATACTGGTTCTGTAAATGAAGAGATGCATCATTATTGCAGTAGATGTGTGAATATGACCCTCTGCTCACCGTTTTCCTCCCTAGGCTTCAACCGCTGAGGATGAATATGAGATGGAGACATCCTCCAGTGTACAGACCCCTGGTGGACCTTGCGACAATGGAGGACAGACACATTATCCTAACCTACAGACTTGATCTGGCCACAATCCAAGAACTGTGTGCTAAACCTGATGTCAGCTATCCGCCAGCCCACAGATATCCCCCCTCTAGTGCAGGTCCTGTCGGTGCTCCATTTCCTGGCAAGTGCTTCATTCCAAACAACAGTGGCCATGGCATCAGGGATGTCTCAGACAATGTTCTCCAACGTGTTGACCAGAGTGTTGTCTGCCCTGCTGAAACACATGCGCAGCTACATCGTATTCCCCCAGGTGGAGGATTTGGCCACAGTGAAAGCTGACTTGGGACATATCCCCAACATCATTGGTGCTATTGATGGTACACATGTAGCATTTACCCCCCCCCCCCCCGGAGAAATGAACAGGTGTTCAGGAATAGAAAAAACTATCACTCTATGGATATGCAGATGGTGTGTTTGGCTGACCAGTACCTCTCCCATGTGAATGCCAAGTATCCTGGCTCTGTGCATGACGCCTTTATCCTGAGGAATAGCAGCATCCCATATCTGATGGCTCAACTCCAGAGGCACCTGATGTGGCTAATAGGTGAGCCCAAGGTCCCCATTCAGTATATGTTGGTGTCTGGTTATGGGATTGTCCCTAAGGGTGAGTGTGTCTAACAGTTGTCCCTCGATGTTTTCAGGTGACTCTGGTTACCCCAACCTCTCATGGCTACTAACCCCAGTGAGGAATGCCAGGACAAGGGCAGAGGAACGTTACAATGAGGCACATGGGCGAACAAGGAGGATAATTGAGCGAACCTTGGGCCTCCTGAAGGCCAGGTTCCGGTGCCTCCATCTGACAGGTGGATCCCTATACTACTCACCCAAGAAGGTGTGCCAGATCATCGTTGCATGTTGCATGTTGAGCAACCTGGCCTTGAGACGCCAGGTGCCTTTTCTGCAGGAGGCTGAGCCTGGAGATGGTCTTGTGGCAGCGGTGGAGCCTGTGGTCAGTGAGGAAGAGGACAACAGAAGTAATATCATACAGCAATACTTCCAGTGCCACACAGGTAAGACACTGTACCTTCACTTTACTTTTCAGTTTTCTGTTGGACATTGTACATGGCAGCCTGATTTCCCTATGTCTATGGCCACTTACTGTACCCTTTGGCATCTCTATTTTCAGATCTCTGTGGCCCACTCTGGCTTCTGGTATGTTTACTGCTGCCCACTAAATGTCATACCAATGTATTATTTGCTGTACATATGAATTGCAATGTTTTCAGAATGTTGTACTAATACATATTTCAATCAATTGACAGACTCCAGATTTGTATTTGTTCCAAGGGTGTTTAATTAAGTGCTAATAAGTAGAGGGGGATGTGCAATGGGCTGGGGTGATGGTGGAAGAATGTCCAGTTAGAGTCCAGCCTCTTGGTATCACAGGTGCATAGTCCAATAGGGCATAGGAAGGGGTGTAATGGCAGTTCAAGGTGGACAGGGTGACAGAGTGGGACAGAAGGGTGACAATCAGGAGAGTCTTATTCCTGGCTGGGGTCTTGGCAATGTTCTCTGGCTTCTGCCTGGATCGCAGGGACTGTTTGCGGGGTGGTTCTCCTTCTGCGGGGTGGGGGTACTGGTGGCCTGTTGGTCCTGTGGCGGGGCCTCCTCTCCACTAGCGCCGGCGGAGGTGGAGGGCTGTTCATCGGCGTGGCTAGTGTCAGGGGCTCGTTGGTGTGCCACTGCCTCCCTCATGGTGTTGGCCATGTCAGCCAGCACCCCTGCAATGGTGACCAGGATGGTGTAGATGTGTTCGAGGTCCTCCCTGATCCCCAGGTACTGTCCCTCCTGCAGCCGCTGGGTCTCCTGCAACTTGGCCGGTATCTGGCCCATGATCTCCTGGGAATGGTGGTATGCTCCCAGGATGTTTGTGAGTGCATCCTGGAGAGTGGGTTCCCTGGCCCTGTCCTCCCCCTGTCGCACAGCAGTCCTCCCAGCTTCCCTGGTGTCCTGTTCCTCTGTCCCCTGAACCGTTTGCCCACTGCCACTGACCACAGGTCCCTGATTGTCCTGGGTTTGTAGGGTTGCCTGGGGTCCCTGTAGTGGTGGACAAACTGCTGACTGACATGTCCTGCGGACAGTGGCATGGGCCCGCTGGGTGGGTGCTGTGCTGGTGCTTCCTGAGGGGGGAGGCTCTGTGGTGGTACGGGACTGTGGCAGGGTAACCGACTGCCCAGAGGTCCCTGATGAGCCAGGTTGGTCATCGTGATCCAGGCGTGCAGAGCTGCTGTCATCACTGTGGGCCTCTTCTGGGGGGGACTGGATGTAGCTGGCAACTCCTCTCCGGTGACGTTGAGTAGGGGTCCTGTGGGGATGCACATGTATCTGCGTGTGCCATCTTGTTCATGGGTGTGTTTCCCTGTATGGTTGTGATTGTCCTGTCAGCTTTGCCTTGTGTGAGTGGTGATTTTGTGGGCTAGGTGATTCTCTCTAATGGGCATGCTGTGGTGATGGGTGTCCATGCAGGTCTGGGATGGGGGTCCATGGATTGGTGTGGTATGCAGGGCTTGGTATTGGGATGGGTGGGTTGTGATAGTTGGGTATATTTGAGGTGGTGGAGTGATGGGGGTGAGGGTAGGGGTAGGAGTTTGTGATGGAATGCAGGTAGGGTGGGGGATATAATAGTAAAGATTTGACTTATTAGAGTCCAGTCCTCCAGCTACTCCTGCGAGGCCCTCAGGATGCATTATTGCCAAGACTTGCTGGATGAACGCCTCCTCGGCTCCCGACATCGCCATAGCCATCCCCGACGGCTACAAGATCGCCCGGAAGGACCGCATCACCCAAACTGGTGGAGGAATCGCCATCATCTACAGGAACTCCATCAACATCACGACCACCACCGAAGACACCCCCCTCGCCGCCGAACACGTACACTTCCAGATCCACACCGACCCCAGAACCACCCTCAGAGGAACTCTTGTCTACAGGCCCACGCGCCCAATTCAGCGACACCATCACAGAATTCATCAGCCTGCACACCCTAGCCTCACCAGACTACATCCTCCTCGGGGACCTGAACTTCCACCTGGAGAAAAACAACAACACCGCCACCCTGCTCGACAACCTCGCCAACCTCGGACTCAAGTAACTGGTGAACACCCCCACCCACACCGCTGGACACACGCTCGACCCCATCTTCTCCGCCAGCAACCACATATCCTTCAGCCACTCCTCTGAACTACACTGGACCGACCACAGATGCGTCCACTTCACCTTCAAACGGGAGACCCACCACCATCGCACACAACAAATCCCCCGCAGACACTGGAGCAAAATCTCCACAGAGCAGCTCCTCTCAACACTGATCCAAAACCCACCAGCCATCACCACTGACGCCAACAACGCAGCCCTCAGCCTCACACAGTGGATCACCAACTGTGCCGAAAACCTCGCTCCACTTAAAAGCCACCCAAGCGGGACCAGCATCAGGAAACCCCCGTGGTTCACGGACGCCCTCAAAGAATCCAAGAAATCCTGCCGTACCCTCGAAAGAACCTGGCGCAGAGAACGCACCACAGAAAATATGTCAGCCCTCAAGATCGCCACCCGTGAACTCCACCAGCTGATCCGCTCCACCAAAAGGACATCATTCAAAGAGCGACTAGACAACAACACCCACAACAGCAAAGAACTCTTCAACGTCGTCAAAGAGCTCTCCAACCCCAGCGCCAGCTCCAACGTCATCATGCCCTCACAAGAACTCTGCAACTCCCTCGCTACGTTCTTCCACCGAAAGATCGCAGACCTACATGACAGCTTAGGACCCCAAACCCCGCCGCCCACCACGGAACCAACAGCCCCCACCACTACACTCAACGCCTGGACCCCCATCAGCTCTGAAGAGACCAGAATCACCATGAACACCATCCACTCCGGCTCCCCCTCTGACCCGTGCCCCCATCACATCTTCAACAAAGCCGACTCCATCATCGCCCCCTATCTCCGGAGCATCATCAACAGCTCGTTCTCCTCTGCCACCTTCCCAGAGAGCTGGAAACACGCAGAAGTCAATGCCCTCCTGAAAAAACCCACGGCTGACCTCAACGACCTGAGGAACTTCCACCCCATCTCTCTTCTCCCCTTCCCGGCCAAGGTCATCGAGAAGACCGTCAACAAGCAGCTGACCAATTTTCTTGAAGCTAACAACTCGCTCGACCCTTCCCAATCAGGATTTCGGGCCAACCACAGCACGGAAACCACCCTCATCGCAGTCACCGACGACATCAGAACTCTGATGGACAACGGAGAAACAACCGCCCACATCCTCCTGGACCTCTCGGCTGCCTTCGACACCGTGTGCCATCGCACCCTAATAACCCGCCTCCGCTCCACTGGAATCCTAGGACAGGCCCTTGACTGGATCATCTCGTTCCTCTCTGACAGAACCCAAAGAGTCTACCTCCAGCCCTTCCGCTCAGAACCCACAAGATCATCTGTGGCGTTCCCCAAGGTTCCTCGCTCAGCCCAACCCTCTTCAATATCTACATGAGCCCCCTCGCCGACATCGCTCGTAAACACAACATCAACATCATCTCCTACGCCGACGACACCCAGCTGATACTCTCCCTCACCAAAGACCCAACCACCGCCAAAATCAACCTACAGGAAGGAATGAAAGACGTCGCGGAATGGATGAAGCTCAGCTGCCTGAAGCTGAACTCAGACAAGACAGAGGTCCTCATCCTCGGACAATCCCCGTCCGCCTGGGATGACTCCTGGTGGCCCACGGCTCTGGGCACCACACCAACCCCCTCAGACCATGCATGCAACCTCGGATTCATCCTGGACCCCCACCTCACTATGGCCAAGCAAGTCAACGCCGTCTCGTCATCATGCTTCCACACCCTTCACATGCTCCGAAAAATCTTCAGATGGATCCCCGCCGAAACCAGAAAGACAGTTACCCATGCCCTCGTCACAAGCCGTCTGGACTACGGAAACACCCTATACGGAGGGACCACCGCAAAGCTACAGAAACGTCTTCAACACATACAGAACGCCTCCGCACGCCTCATCCTCGACATCCCGCACCACAGCCACAATTCGCACACCTGAAACACCTGCACTGGCTCCCCGTCAACAAGAGGATCACCTTCAGGCTCCTCACCCACGCACACAAAGCTCTCCACAACATGGGCCCCGAATACCTCAACAGCCGCCTCTCGTTCTACACGCCCACCCGTCAGCTTCGCTCAGCCAGCCTCGCCCTCGCCACCATCCCACGTATCCACAGAACCACCGTAGGAGGTAAATCCTTCACCTACCTGGCAGCCAAAGCATGGAACTCCCTCCCACACACCTAAGAACTACCCAGGACCATCTCGCCTTCAGGAAGCAACTCAAGACATGGCTTTTTGAGCAGCAGTAATCCCCCCCTTGCCCCCCCCCCCCCCCAGCGCCTTGAGACCCTCTCGGGTGAGTAGCGCGCTCTATAAATGCATTGATTGATTGATTGAATTGACCGATAAGATGAAGGAGACTGAAACTCGCATTTGGACTTTGAAGATACAGTGTGAAAACTGCAACAAACATCCCGTAAGATCCAATTAGCAAGCTTGGACATGGGGGCCAGAATAGAAGATGCTGAGGGTCACTGCTGTCATAACAACTCACGGTTCATTGGGTTCCTGAAGGGGCCAAAGGGGGCTAACCTAGAAGTCTTCCTTGAGAACGAGCTTTGCATGTTCCTCCCCAATGATCAGTTATCAAGTTATCACTCTACTTTCTCATTCAGTGGGCCCACGGAGCTCTCTTTCACTGACCCCATGGTACCTCCCAGATCCCTCATCTCCTGTTTCCTGAACTACTGGGGCAGGGGCTTAATTCTCCACACAGCAAGCATTAGGGCTGAAACCCGCTTTGAATCCGCACAGATACTTATATTCCCAGATTATATGAAACAGACCTAGCGCATGTCTTTGAACAAGTAAAGCAAAAACTATGGGCTATGGACATAAAGTACTTGCTCCTATTCCTCACCAAACCTAAGGTGTTTTGTTGAAATAAAACGTTGCTCTTCGACCATCCAGACAGGGCGTGGTAACGGATCGAGGAGTGTCTTTCATGGGCCGAGGGAGCCACCTCCCACCCTACGGCTGCAGCTCCCATGTGTGAATTCGAGTGGCGCTCTGTCATCGAGAATGAGGTGGCGACGCTGCTCACGGAAGAGGACCCTGAGCCACTATTGGGCTCGATGGAGGAACAATGGCACTGTCTCACAGGTCTCCACTGCTTCAGACACAGGTGATGGACGGGTTTCCCCAAGACCTTGCCAAGGCTGTGCCAGCCTGGGACGGGCAATGACAGAGTCTCACCTTGGTGCGTCCCCTACAGTTTCTTGATTTGTTTGTAGACATGTTTCAAATGTTGGGTGGATTAGTGATTCTGGGGAGACAATGTAGTTTGGGGGGGCTCAATGTTCTAATTCACTTTTTTATTTGTTGTTGTCTTCTGTTCATTCGTTTTTATGTTCCATGACAGGCATAACTCATAAGTTGAGCTCAACAAGAAATGCGACTTCTAAAAAGGGTGAACAACAGTGGTCATGCACTTACACCTTATGAAACTGAGTTAGAATGTCAATAGGCCCCAAGACAAAATCAATAGGGGGAAGTATTCTGATACAAGAAGAGATTATCCCTGGCCATTCTCCTCCTCAAAGAAACCACCTTCTGGGCTCTAACTGCCCCATTCTCACCAGGTCCGGTTACACTAGAGTGTTCCAAGCATTTTTTACTGTGGGGAAGCAGAGTGTTGCTGGTTTGATTCACAAGACTGGTCTGTTCTCTTTTACTCAACCCTAGCTTGACCCACTAGGCTGCTTCGTGCTCCTGGAGGCTCTCTGTGACTCTGATTGTGCACAGGTCTGAGTAAACGGAACACTTTTGTCCCCATTTCCTATACAGCGGGGAATGAGGCAAGGCTGTCCCCACTCGCCCCTACTTTTGGCCATAATTATTGAGCCCTTGGCTTTGTTGATCAGAGCAGATATACAACTTCAGGGCTTCCAGTAGGCACCAGACCATGAACACAAAGTGGAGTTACAGGCTGACCACATGTTGCCGTATATTCAGTCCTCACAAGTCACCCTAACATGCTTATTTCACATGCTTAACGTTTACGAAAATGCTGAAGGTTCATGCGTAAACTGAGATAACTGACACTACATCCCCCTGATGGGCCCAGCCCGTCACCGATGCTGGAATCACGGTTGAGGGTTACCAATGAGCCCTTTCCATATCTGGGCATCACCACCGCCTAAGATGATTGAGTTGCTTGGGAACACATTATTGTCCCCATCACAAGACGGGTATGCAGTGACTTGGGCCACCTCCCAATAAATGGTCTGGGTAGCACTTTACAAGATGACAGTTCTCTCCTTTACCTATATGCACTGCCAAAATTACCCCTTCATACTTCCGCTGACCTTTTTTGCTGAAATTCCCTTAACAGCGACAAAGTTTTATTGGGCAGGAAGGTCATCCAGGGTGTCATCCCAAGTGTCATCGACCAAGTGCCCAGCTCCGGAGTATGAGGGTGGCTTTGGGGTGCCGGACCTCCACCTCTACTACGGGGCAGCCCATATGATCCACCTGGGGGGAGTGGCTTTTTGGGGACCACCACGATCCACCCTAGTGCCTTGAGCTTGCACTGAAGGAACACTAGGGTGTACATGACTTACTTTACGGGGCCCGTATCCCTGCCTCTCTACCCCAGATCTCTAGAATCCCCTTTATTTGCTGGAGAGAAGCAATTACCTCAATTAAATGACTAGGGAAGCCCACCGCCCCCACACCATTATAAAAGGGTACATGTGACACAGTTTAAGGTCTTCTGTGGGTAGTACCTTTTTGGGATTTCTACATTGGGTGACCTGTGGTAGCACGACCATATGGAATCTTTTGATCACCTTAAAACATTCCACTCAATTCTTTAGGTACATGCAGGTCAGATATGCATTAAAAGCTCACAGACACGTACTGGGAGTATTCCCGGATTTGAATCCCCTGACGGCTAAGCTGGCGTTAGGCCCTCTGGGTCATAAAGGTATCGCAGAACTGTACAGCTCCTTAGTACTTAATGCACCTGACCCCTTGATCACACTCAGTGAGAAGTGGGTACGAGACTTTGGAGAACTAGACGATGACAATAGGTTACTGACCATCCCAGCCATCCTGAGACTGATTCAGTTCAATTACTTTCACTGCACATATTACAGTCCAGACCCACTGGGGAGCCAGGGGGACTCCTGCCTGCCCACGCATTACCAAATATTGGAGGTCAGTCCACACCAGGTCGTCTTCGGATTAGTGAGAGCCTAGATCCAAAAGTAGCCCTGTCGGGGATAATAGAGGGATGGGCGCACACCATGTATCAGAGTCTCTTAATTGGGGCGGGATACTTAATAGCAGAGAGAGGCATTGCTAAGAACTGGAGGTCCCCAGAACCTCCTAGGATGACTACCTAGGAAACCAGAATGAACTAGTGCTGCTGAGTGGAAATAAAGGACTACAAATTATGATCCTGTGCCTCTAAGAGCCAAAGGTTCTAAGGCCCATAGTTATCAAGGTCAGACACCAGAGGTGACTAACATTTATACATTTGTTTTTTATTGTTACTCGTATTGCCTGGAGTTCGAGCAAGGTGCCAAGACATGATTGTTCTGTAACACTTAATACCATGCAATGTTGTTTATTGCACTGTTGTACTCAATGCCAGAAAAGCCAAGAAATAATTGAAAAAATGTGTGTGTGTGTGTGTGTAAGTTTGTTAGTGTACAATAATGCTAATGCTTTAGTGAGCTACTAGAAGGTACAAAAACAAAATTGCATCTGATTAATAAAATATATCAGTACACATTAATGTACATACGTGGATTTGCGTTCTCAAAGTATATAAGCAATCATTAAGAAATACATTTATGATTTCACATTCTCAAGCCCTCCTTTTTCGCCAGGGTAAAAACCTTACAGCAAATCAATAACATACTCTCAAGGGTTGCAAGCAGATTCACTGGTGAAACACCTTTGTTATTGGAAGCACATTGAATGATGCACATACTCAATTTACTGACAACAAATAGTTATTTTAACAAGAATAACTGTGATTAAAATTTCAAAAATATTTACTCCCCAATTCCCAAATATCTCTTACAATCAAGACCAGATGCCACTTCAGGAAAAATCAAAGCCCTTTTGGATCTCATGTAATTTCTTGGGATCTATCAGCTTGTGTATGCTAAGGAAAGTGTTGGAGAGGTGAGTACAACACTCAGACCCTACTATCACACACACTCCTCCATTTGACTGTGAGGATATAATCTACGGCCATCAGATTCTTCCTTTGCGTAGTCTTCTGAGCATCTAACTGATCTGATATCAAACCTAGGGAAGTGGCTTTGGTCTTTGCTACTTCTTCCAGGATCTGTGCCTTGTTTTTGGTCTCTCCGATGGCCTGATCTACACCATTGTTTACGAATAAGATGGAAAAGAATCTGTTGGTTCCAGAGATCTTACAGTGTCCCCGCTACTGCTGGAGAGGGTGAACATTGTAGTGTCTGACGGGGAGGATGATGTAGCCAGGGAATCAGACCCCAGCCCATTTTCAAGTCTGTTAAGGGTTGGCTTCTTTTCCAGAGTAAAAATGTGCTGGCTTCCCGTGGGAAGACGATGTTCAGAGGGGGTTGTTGTATGGCGTAAAGTCTATAAAACAGAGTCACATTCACTTTGGCCCAAAAAGAGACTGCATCTAATGGTTTCATGATGTTTTCAAAACTCCTCGCTTTCTTTAGGAAAGTCCAAACAAGTAACGCTGGGGTATAGTGACCCATGGAATTGTTGTATTCTTCAAGGCCTTGCAAAGACTCTGGGGAGGTGCCAGCATATTCCAGCTATCTGAGTCCATAACAAAACAGATGAAGGGCAAGTTTGTGCAGATCCAAAATGAGGAAAGGTTAATCGTTTGGTGAAATTCCTCAAGCAGAAGCAAGTAAGAGTTACTTTCATATACAGAGTAAACAGAGCAGCAGCTCCGCTAAAGGACAGGATCAGTACAATTAGTTTTTATTAATAACTCCCCATTTCACAGCATTGAAGTATCAAATCAAGAGCTAAAGTGTGAGGACAGCTGGACAGACAGCAGGCCAGACCAACCGGGTGGTCCAGTATCCAGGAGATGGCTACTTACCTTGGGCAGAGGTCAATCAATCAATCAGTTTTTATAAAGCACAACTACTCACCCGTGAGGGTCTCAAGGCGCTGAGGTGATAATGATGATTGGTGATGAGTGCAACATTGGGGCTCGAGGCAAGTTCGGAAGGGAACACCAGCGGGCTGGCATCTTGGGGCTGTGCAGTAGGCTTGCACTGGGACAGTCAAACTTAAGTCACCAATCCAACACTCTTGACGGCTGTGTTGGTCATGAGCAGAATCAACCAAGTACCACATAAGCGAGGCTGCATAGCAGACTTTCTCTGATGGACCAGGATGTAGATCCAGTCGGTGGGCTGGGGGGAATGACAAACTTCAATCAGGCACTCATGTAAAGCAGCTTGAACCTAAGAACAGAAACTGCAGAGACAGTGAATAAGCTTCTGCAATATTGGAGAGCAGTATCATCATTCAACAATAGGCCTAATTTGGAGGCTTAGATGGGAGGGCTTGAGGGCAACTTTATAACTATCTCAGAGTGGCTCAATCTATATCCTGAGATTATCTATACATGAAGGGCATAGGGTTGTTTTCAATTGAGTTTCAGAGGATATCTTTGCTAGATCCACTTTGGCTGCTGACTCTGGTTGGCAGGAGCATTGCAAGTGTTCCCTAAAGCTTTGCATATCTCTTGCACTACTGATGATATAAAGTATGTTCATCAGTTGCTCAAGAGGTGACCCGGGATTCCAAAACATGGAATGAAATCCTAAATTAAGCACTTTGCAACTGTAACAGCATCAGCACTAATGCAGGCATTAGCTTCCACCCACCCTGAAAACACACAATGGCTAACACAAAAGAATATGAGGTGCATCTAGGCATATAGATTAAATCCATCCTGGACAGGATACAATTCGGAGTGAGTGCAAAGAGATTGGCAAGATAGGTGGATTTCACATTAGGCAGGCAGCGGTTTTTAACCATCTGATATACAGTGCATACAGCATATCCTGCAGCCGGGACACCGTCACCATTTCTGAGACATGAACCATTCACAAAATACATTTATTCACAGTTTGGAGAGGGTGCATCTGTTAGATCAGTATAAGGTTTGTCACTTGCTCCATTAGAATCACATGCTTCTTCCTCCTCACAGGTGAACATCGAAGATGCTGGGATTAAAGTGGGACAGAGGACAAGGTTGATTTGAGAGGCAATACTAAAAATATTTAATATCTAGACAATCTGGTGGTGGAAAGATGTTGTGCTTTGGTGGTGAAGAGAACAGTGACAGTAGCATGGGGCAACAATCATGGTGGTAGTCAATACAATATTTTCAGAAGTTTTAACAAGGTGACAGATAATGGCTAGAAATCAGAGACATGGAGGGAGCCAAAGTAAAAGAATAAGGGGCTCATTCCGACCCCGGTGGTCAAGGACCGCCGGGGCCGGGGATGCGGGAGCACCGCCAACAGGCTGGCGGTGCCCCGCAGGGCATTCTGACCGCGGCGGTTTGGCCGCGGTCAGACCAGGAAAACCGGCGGTCTCCCGCCGGTTTTCCGCTGCCCTGGGAATCCCCCATGGCGGCGCAGCTTGCTGCGCCGCCATGGGGGATTCCGACCCCCTCACCGCCATCCTGTTCCTGGCGGTTCCGACCGCCAGGAACAGGATGGCGGTGAGGGGTGTCGTGGGGCCCCCGTAAGAGGGCCCCACTTTGAATTCCAGTGTCTGCTCAGCAGACACTGGAATTCGCGACGGGTGCAACTGCACCCGTCGCACCTTCCCACTCCGCCGGCTCCATTCGGAGCCGGCTTCCTCGTGGGAAGGGGTTTCCCGCTGGGCTGGCGGGCGGCCTGCTGGCGGTCGCCCGCCAGCCCAGCGGGAAAGCCAGAATGGCCTCCGCGGTCTTTCGACCGCGGAGCGGCCATATGGCGGTTCCCTCCAGGAGGGCGGCTCCCGCCGCCCGCCGGGGTCTGAATGACCCCCTAAATGTCTTTGGGCTTTTCTGATCCCCATGACCTCATACCAGTACCCCAAGGGCAAAACCATCCCTTTCATGGCAATAAAGAGTAAAGGATTTAGCATAATCAGGGAGTCCCAAAGCAGGCACAGAGTTCTGGGCCTATGAGCTGTCCTCGACCAAGGTCTGCCCTTGCAATAATGTTTGCTTCAGACCTTAGAACACCTTGTTCTGTTTTGCAGTTAGTATGATTCCCCCAGAAGGAGGTTCCTGCTGCCTGTCCTTAAAGCCAATGGATTTTAGCAATATCGTCCTGCCTTCCTTTATCTACACATGTTGAATGAACATATTGTCGCAATGGCGGTTTGCCGTTTTTTGAAGAGCGCATTTTATTGGAACAAGATTATGAATTATGGGTTTTTATTGCAACTGTTTGAAGTTTTTTAAGTTTAGTATGATGACTGTTTTAATACATTTTAATTATGAGGTGTTTCTTCATTATGAGGCTTGTGGATTTTAAGGTTGTTATTTTATTCTACTATGTGAATGTTTATAATATGATTTTATGCTTTTATTATTATTTTTATAATCAAAATAAACATTTTCATTTATTCATTCATTCATCAGTATAAATGTATTTTCTGTTACTCTAGGCCACTGCAAGGGCTCAAGGATATAGGGCTAGTTTTACAAGGCCCTAGCGCCACTGGAGCGTCACTTTTTGCGACGCTGTGGTGGCGATAACCACAACTCCATATTTACAAGGAGGTGTAAATACGACATTTTGTGGGTTTATGCCTCCTTGTAAATATGGGCCCCTCCCGTGCATTTTTCTGCATCAGAGGGGCGTGCAATGGGTGTTGCTGTGGGCGTTCCACCGCAACATCCATTGCTTTTGACGATACCCCAGATTTGCAAGAAGGCGTACATCTGTGGCAGCGCCAAAAACTAACACCACCCCACGGGTGGCGTTAGCAGGGCACAACGAGGAGGAATACTTTTATTCCTCCTTGTTTTTGCTTTTGTCATGTGTGCTGCATTTTGCAGCACCATAGAAAGAGCAAACGGCCATGACTGATTGTTTATGTGCAGGAAGGACCAAAAATGATGATTTGGTACTTCTGTGTGTGCTGCAAATAGCCATTATAGATTATTTATGTGCAGGAAGGGACGCCTTCCTGCACCTAAATAATCACACCCTTTAACGCAGACACCCTTGCACTATGGTGCAAGGATGCCTGCGTTGGTGCAGGCTGCTTAATTTAGCACTGGCGCAGGGGGAAACGCAGGGGTGCGCTGTATTTTTATAAATACAGCGCAACCCTGCCTTTCAAAACTGGTGCAGAGCTGGCCCGTAGTGTAACAACAAAGGATCCTCTGCCTACAGTATTCAGCCATACCATGGGAGATGACCACTGGACAGGGCAACTTACAAGTGGTTTCAATTTGCTTGGGTGAAAGGTGGCACTGCCCAGCTGGAATGTAATGACCAAGGTATCTTACCCAAGAAAGGTTGAACTACTGTTTTTCTGTTGAAGACTTGACAATGAAGCGAGGAGATAGAAGGAGACGACCTTGCAGTGATCTATGTAACAAATGACTAAAACAAAACATCATCATACTGCACCAAAGTGGAGCCCCTGGGAAAGACCAAAGTGTCCAAATCTTTCTTTAAAGCGTGGGAAAAGATTGCCTAAGACTCTGGAAATCCTTGAAAGTGTCCTCACCAACAAAGTTAAGATTCACCAAATGAGAACGTGTAGAGGAACGGACTCTGTTTGTGTGTGGAAAAAAAAGGCAGCACAAAGACGACTCCACTCTACAACACAGTACTGCACTCTATGCCACTCCACGACACTATTCCACTCTATGACGCTCTACACAACTCCCTCTATGCCACACCATGCCACTTAACTCCACTCTGTTCTGACACACTACTCCACTCTACTTCAATCCTCCACTCCACTAGTCCACTCTGCACCACTTCACTCTACTCTGTGCCACTCTATGCCTCTCCACTCCATAGCACTCTACTCCACTCTCTGCCACTCCACTTTACTAAACTACTCCACCTCATGCCACTCCACTCTTCAACAATCTACTCCACTCTACGCCACTCTACTCTACAACACTCTATTCCACTCTACGCCACACCCCCTATGCTACCCCTCTCCGCACCACTCCATAACACTCTATGCCATCCACTCTACAACACTCTACACCCTTCCACTCTACAACACTCTACTCCCTGCACAACACTCCACAACACTCTGTGCCACTCTACATCACTCCATGACATGCCACTTCACTCCACCCCATGCTACTCAACTCTACTCTACTCTACTCTACGCCACTACATGGCTCTCTACACCACTCCATAACACCACACTCTACTCCACGACACTCTACTTCATGACACTCCAATCCATGCCACTCTTTTGTACGTCACTAACTTTTAGCGATGCTGAACAGCTGCCAAACTAGTGTACAACAGGGCTAAAACATATTGGAAAAGCCATTAGCTCTTGCACAGGAGAGACCTATTGGCTTTGTCAGTCAGTGTTTGTTGTTATAGTCTATTCTGTTTCAGCACTGATTGGGTTTGATCCAACAAATTCACTTGAAGAAGATTCTCGTTAAGTTGTTTTTGTTGAATTCAGTTCATCAGAACAACTCATCAGAACAGGTATGTTTTTCAGCATTGCATAGTTACAAGTTATATCTTACACCCACAACAAGCCTGGTCGATTCAAAATGCACGTGAGTGGACAAAGGACCCAAGTTGGACATCTATGTACATAATCATTACCCATCATCTTCTCCAGAGGAAAAGCTTAGTAACCCTTCCTCCTGCATGAGGTGGCACTGACAACACAAGTAGATGATGTAGGTGCACCCTTTGGCGATACCCCTCATAATGCAAGAGTTATAAACCACACTAAAAATATATCAAAAAGGCAGCAGTCGGAGCAAAATACTTAGGGGCTTATTTAAGAGTCTCTAGCGCCTCCTTGCGCCACATCGTCGAGCCAAATTTACAAAATGGCGCAATGCATGCATTGCGCCACTTTGTAACCCCTTGCGCCACATTATGCTTGCACCAGACATAATCTATGCAAGGAAGGCGTTCCCTGATTAGGGGGGGCCGAAAAAATGTAGTCATTTTAGTCATTTTTTTTGGCATTGTAAAAGCCTGCTCTGAGCAGGCGTAAAACAGGGCTTCCATTGTTTTCAATGGGCCCCTATGTACTGTTCAGGGTTAGCGCAGAAATTTTGACGTTAGCCCCTAACAGTACATAAATAGCATCAGAAATTCTGACAGTATTTTCCCACTACCCTAGGCCCGGGTGCACTGTATTTTAAATACGGCGCACATATGGTGGCGGTAGACGGGGGTGCAAGGGGCCACAAGAAAAGTGGCGCTACATGTAATGTCGCACCACTTTTCTTAAATCTGGCCCTTAATTAATTTTACATACACTTTCAGTAGGCCCTCATGAACCCTAAATAAAGTGGACGAAATGTAGCCCTCTACAAAATTCCTTAATACGTTTAAACACGATCTCTTCTAATAAAACTGACAAAGATCGCTACTTCTAGAAAGAAAGCGCTCACTCAGAAATATTGAATTCCATGTCTAGCCTCAAGTTGGCTCTTCCGTGAATTGCTGGCGTGCTTTATGGTTCCAACTAAAATATTGATCTTGGGCAGCAGTGGTCTCAGAATGGTTTATTCCGTCTTTTGCTTTATTAAAAGCAAGAGATAAGATCACAGCACTGGACTTACAAGTAAGGACATGTTCAGATGTTACTATTTTCAGCTCTTGACACGTCACTGTTGATCTGACACCTCGCCAGGGACATATACATTATATTCAAGCTTGCCAAGCAACATGGAGACATCTGAGGAAGCAACTGTGCTATTTGCGGGCTCCATATATCGATTCATTAGTTTTCCGTTCAGTTTTCTTCACAGGTGATACTGGCTTTGATCCATCAACGACAATTTGAGGCAACCAGATGTGCCCACAATGTTTTCCCCAGTTGGAATTCCTGCACGACCAAACACCCTTCCTCTGATTTTTATATATAATTTTTTATTGCATAATACCTACATAATGTAGACAGATATTTATAAAGTTTGTGTATGAGTGGGTAGGAATGAGGATACAATTTTGATTGAATAATTGCTATTGTATGTACATAGACACACATTTCATTATTAGACTCTACTGAAAATCATTCACGGGCATGCAAACACATGCAGACAGACACACATATTAGAGTACGTGCATGGTCACAATACCATCCAATCCACCCCACCCCATCCACCCCAATCCAATTCTCCACACTCAATCCAATCCAATCCACCCCACCCTAATCCACCCTACTCGATCCAATCCAATCCACCTCACCCCAATCCACGCCAATCTGATCCACCCCAATCCAATCCACCCCACACCACTCCAATCTACCCCCTCCAGACTATCCCACCCCAATCCACTCTACCCCATTTCAATCCACTCCAATCCATCCAGCCTACCCCACTCCAATCCACCCCACTCCATTTCACCCCACTACAATCCACCCCAATCCATCCCACCCCATCCCAGTTCAGTCCACCCCACTCCAATCCAATCCATCCATCCCACCCCATCCACCCAAGCTCAGTGCAATCCACCCTGTTCCAATCAAACTCCAATCCAATGCAATCCACCCCACCCCAATCTAATCTATCACACTGCAGCCCACCACACCCCAATTGAATCTACCCCACCCCTCCCACCATAATCCACCCCACCCCACTCCACTCCAGCCCACCCGACTCCAATCCTCCCCACTCACTTCAAATCCACCACACTCTTCTCAAATCCACCCCACTCTCTCCCAATCCAGTCTACCCCACCCCATCACAGTTCATCCACCCCACTCCAATCCAATCCATTCATCCCATTTCACTCCAATAAAACCCACCCCACTCCAAACCAATCCAACCCACTCCAATCCAATCCACCCCACCCCACCCCACCCCACTCCACTCCAATCCACCCCACTCCAGTCCAATTCACCCCACTCCAATCCACTCCAATCCAGTGAATCCAATCCACCCCACTCCAATCCACCCCAATTTAATCCAACCTGTTCCAATCCAATCCAATCCACCCCACTCCAGTCCAATCCACCATACCCAGCCCTATCACTCCAATCCTCAATCCAATCTAATAAACCAAGTCTAATCCACACCACTCCAATCCGCCTCACCCCTTTTCATTCCACTCCACCCCATTCCAGTCTACCCCAATCTACTTAAAGCCACCCCACTCTACCCCACCCCACCCCATACCAGCTCAGTCTACCACACTCCAAACCAATCCATTCATCCTACCCCACGCCAATCCACCCCACTACAATCCACCCCACCCCAATCCAATCCATTCCACTCCAATCCACCCACTACAATTCACCCCACACAATCCCAGTTCAGTCTTCCTCACTTCAATCCAATCCTTCCACCCCACTCCAATCCACCCCAGCTCAATGCAATCCACCCTACTCCAGTCAAACCCAATCCAATGCAATCCATCCATCTCCAATTCAATCAACCTCCCCTCACTGCAGCCCACCACACCCCCAATCCAATATACCCCACCCCATTTTAATACACCACACTCGCTCCACATCCACCACACTCTACTCCAACTCCATCCCACTCTATCCCAATCCAATCCCCCCACCCTATCACAGTTCAGTCCACCCCAATCCATCCAGCCTACCTCACCAATACAATCTACCCTACTCCAACCCACTCCACTCCACCCCACTCCAATTCAATTCAATTCAACCCAATCCAATCCATCCCACTGCAGTCCAATCTATCCCACTCCAATCCAGTGAATCCGATCCACCCCATTCCAATCCCATCCGCCTCAGTCCAGTCCAATCCACCCACCCCAATTTAGTGTAATCCACCCCAATCCAATCCACTACACCAAATTCAATCTACCCCACTCTACCCAATCTAGTCCACCCCACTCTACTTCAATCCAATCCACCCCACTACCTCAATGCACTCCAGCCCACTCCACTCTTTTCCACCCCACTCCACTCTATGACACTCTCTGCCACTGAACCACTGAACTTTACTCCCCTCTACTCAACTTTACGACTCTCTACTCCCCCTACTCCACTCTACGCCACTCCAACAAATCCACTTTACGACAATCTACTCCCCCACTCCAGAATGACACTCCATGCCACTAACGTTTAACCATGCTGGACAGCGGCCACACTTGTGTACAACATGACAAAACACATTGGCAAACACAATAGCTTTTGTAAAGGTGAAACCTATTTGGCTTGTTTAAGAGTAGGTGGTTGCCAGTAGAGCATTGGACAGTTATACCAAAACAGTAAATTTATATCAGTAGCACAGTACACCGAGGGAAGAACATCCACAGCACTTGACATACGGTCAGATAGTTGTATCCAGATCCAGTCGAATAGGTGCCCTTCACATACCTCATACCTGCATTCTACACTAGAAGATGGGCCTTGACATTATGCGGCATGGTGATATACTATCTTTTCGCCAGCGGTTCTCATTATTCTAATGAGGCTACTGGATTTGGGCAGCAGAATCGCAAAGATTGTGAGGTACTAGGTACAATTCCACATCATGTGACGCATGTCGGCCTCATCCGGGTTTTCCAGCTAACTCCCAGAGCCTCATCTCCGCCCAAGAGCAGGGATGATTGTTGCAGCCAGGTGCATGACAAGAAAGACTCCTCATGGAAATTGGGGTCGATCAGATCTCATCCCTCTCTCTCAGTTACATTAGTCTCACACAGGGAAAGAAAAACAGAGGCAGAATATAGTTCAATAAGGGTTTATTGAAGTAGCTGCATCTTGGATAAAATGGCATGTATTGCCATAACTAGGATGATAAAACACAATAGGAGCAAAAGGGTGACAAGGAGTGTGAAACACAAAAACAGTCCCACCATACTGTCACTGGGAGTGATTATATATATATTTTTCCTACCTAAACTTTGTTAGAGCAGAGCATAATAAGCCTAATCCGCCCTTCAGGTTTCCCCTCTGGGAAGGCATCATCCCTCATACCTGAGCAAGGAAGACTGTAGTCTAGAGAGACACCGTCCTCGTGTAGGCCAGTTGTCTAAGCAAACAGCTGTAGTGAGGCAATCATCTTGCAGTCATAGTCATCTCTATGGAATCTCCCTCTAATGTGTAGGGGACAAGGGGGTGTTTTTATAATAAAACAGTTGACATTCTAGGAAAGGGTCTCCATGTACGAATGTGTGTGTTTATGTAAATGTTGGCGACACAGCGAACCACTTTTGCCAGTAAACCTATCTGACTGCAGCCTTGAGGAAAGCACAAAGTAAAAATGAATGTCCAGCTGAGAATGTAATGCTTTCGTAGGTCAAAGAACAATTAGATAGAGAAAATAAAACAACACTGCAACTGGGCTAAAGTGCACAATGGCAGGCCCAGTTTGCTAAAATAAAAGCCCATATTTATACTTTTTTAGCGCCGCATTTGCGTTATTTTTTGAAGCAAACGTGGTGCAAACTTACAAAATACAATTGTATTTTCTAAGTTTGCCCCGCTTTTGCGTCAAAAAGCGGCACAAATGCGGCGCTAAAAAAGTATAAATATGGGTCTAAAATATGGCTAAAATAGCTAGCCAACACTTCCAAGAAGGCATGGGCAGTTGATTTGAGTGAAGAATTTGCAGAGCATCGCTTGACATGTTGCTACTCACAAACACCGACAATTTCCATGAATAGAAGGCATAAACTGATTCACTTTAAGTTTCCGCACCCTCTTCGGTGCACACCAATGACCACACACAGGGGTGATTTTTTCAGTGAGACCAGGCTGGAGTGGATGTTGTTATGTGCTGTTAAATCTCTTGAGAGATGAACTTCGAGCAGAAGACCTCTGACTACAGCTACTAACCCAAGTAACTCATCTAACGAATAAGAGTACTGCGTGCAGATTACGTGTCCAACTAGTGTTTCCTGAACCAGTGGAGGATTTTGTTTTTGAGGGACACATGATCTTCCTTTTGAGGGTGCACTCATTTGGGAACTTTCTTCAATGCAATGATGTGTGGTGTGCAATCTGGGGGGATCTCAGGTTACATGCCTTTTGTCTGCAAACTTTTGGGTTATTGGGGCTGAGGTGCAGGTAGAGCTCAGGCTGTTAGCCTTTATTTGGCTGCCTGTCGGCAAAACCCCAGTTGTGTCATTGACCCGCATCAATAGGCGCTTGGTTTTGGGCTTTGCTTGCTGATGGCAATGACAGAGCAGGAGAGTTCATAGGTTGTTCACAAACTGCCAGATTGGGATTATTACCAGCGGCTTTACAAAAGGCTGTTAGTCTGTTGTCCAGTTCTCTTATTTTGCTCAGAATAAGGGAGGAAAGACTATTAAATAGATAATCTAATGTGCCTGGATTTTCAAGGCAATTATCACAGTGATCCCTGAGTCTGCCTTCAAGTTCAGACGTGCCAAATGGGAGTTTTTTTGCCAGCCACGCTACCTCACTTATTACGAGGGGTACTGGAGGTAGTTTTCAAAGGTTTGGTACAAGATCTCAAAGCTGCCTCTGACCCCTGAGGTCCTGAGATGTCCAGTCTTGTTCATTTCATTAGTGGACTATTGGGGGAGGAGGGTGTATTGGCTGGTAAAATAATTTCAGTCGTTGGATCTTGTAGCACTCAAGTGTTCATAGTGTCAGGCTGGGGGGCGCCTTGGCCTGCGACTTGTGTTGGGCTAAAGGACGGTGACACACAGCCAGAAGAGAATCCAAATTAGCCTGCTGATTAGAGGCCAATGTTACAGCCAACTCTGATGCTAAGGGCAAAGTTGGGTCCCTTAGCCTAGCATCCAACTTGGCCTCAACCCGCCCTATTTCAGAGTCAATGACACCCATGACTGAAGGCAAGTAATTCTTACCTGTGCTTTGCACTTAAGTTTCCCCATATTGCGGCAAACAGCAATCAATTACACAAAATTATGTGAAGAAAACTTAAATGCCTCAAAAGGTCTCCTTGGGGCTTGGGTCAATGGGTGTCCGGCCCCGGACAGGTGCAGATGGGTCCACTCTTCGCCCAGGCTTCGCCCGGGCACTCGCCCGGGTGCGTCATGTGCCTCAGGTTGTGGCAATCCAATTTGTGGCCCCATCCCGCCTCCTGTTTACAGCATGTCAGTATGTGCTGAAGAGTCTACAGATCCAGATGTGGTGTTCCAGAGGCACATTAGATGGTGAATGAATAAATGTATGAGTGGAAGGATGAGCAACAGAGTGCACTTATCAGGACTTACTGAGTTCCTAAACTCCCCAGTGACAGAAGAGGCCATGCCTTATGCATATGAGCTCCGCTCCGCTGGCCGGGCTAGTGGAGGTCTTTGGATAACTCCGTGCTCCAAGCAGAGTGGGGAGTTCCAAAAACTATTAGCTCCGCCAACGAAGAGGAGCTCCCGGCATACCCCTACTAATAATCTATTTTTGGCTGTTTTTCATATGAGAAATGTGCACTCATTCAATTGGTGCATTGCATGTGTTCGTATGATACTTTTGCAGCAAGTAAACTTTGACTTTTGCTTCCATTTTGATGTCTGGGATATTGTGAGGGTTCATAGTTTATTCTCAGAGGTCCATGCTGCACTCTGACTCTAGAATGGCTCAACTCTTCAGATCACTATTTTGCAAAGATCCAGTTCAGGTAGATTAATTTTATTTAAGGCCTTTTTGTCTTGCATGATTTTCCTCATTTCAAGTTATTGCACTTGTCGTGTAAATAAAGACCGTTCACACAAAAATCCTATTGGGTGAGCGTGTGAACAACGTAAAGGATCAGATCCCGAGCAGCTTTAGTTCTCAGAAGTCGTGATTTTTGTACTTTTTGATTAGCGCAAAATGCACCCTTGTGTCCAAAATGTATGTGATGCTCCATTTCGCACTAACATACAGCTATGAATGCTGGATTTAATTTTTGCATAATTTCTCAAAGTGTTTTTGAAATTTCAGAGAAAAGAAGATTTTGCAAATTTCACAAAGAGAGAGAGAGAGAAAAACAGAGAGAAAGAGAATAGACACACATTTTTAAAGGATACGATTACAAGGTAACACGGTCGTCCAGTATCGAAAGTGCCAGGGGCAGTAAGATGGCACATTGTGCCCCACCATTTCATCACAGAGTTAACCCAATGTCCCACCCTTGAACCTTCACATCATCTATTTGCTGTTGATGGAGGAAGGGATGGGCAAGAAGTGAAAACAGCATAAACCCATGTTTGCCGTCTGTTCCTGTTGCTGCCTTCCTAACCCCTGACATCTGTGCCAGCTGCTCGCCCTAGCTACCCCCAACCACTGTCCATGGATACTGTAATTGTGAAAGGCTGTGTGAGGGTCCTGTGATGTCCTCAAGCTTGAAAAAACATGTGATAGTACATAATTTAACCCTGTTTATCGCTGACGAAAACTTGTATTTGTTTTGTGTTTGCTTTTTATGCATACGTTTTGTATGTTATCTTTTATGATTGTCTTTGGCATTCGAATAAATAATTGATTGATTTGACTGACTGATTGATTGATTGATTGATTGATATAAATGAACCCTGTATTTTTTGGTGAAATGATCCCAGTGGCTCCCAAGTTCAAGCAGAAAGGGGTAAAGTCCTGATACAACAGCTCATCTGTACGTCCAGAGCATTAACAGTTTGAGAGGTAAGGATTCGTGCTCGGTGACATTAAGTACTAGGGTTGGAGATGTAGTCCTGATGTATGACTGTTGTAGATATATTGCGCATGTGTTTATAGGATTAATTTAATGGTGCAGCCCTGTCAGATCTCACACAAACTTGTACATTAAGTTAATTATCTAAATATATCCTGGAAAGAGACAACTTTTCAGCGTTGGGGAAGATCTTTAAGCAGAAAGGTTGCAACTTATCAGGCTGCAGCACACTAGATTGCTACACTTAATTACAGAAATTGAAGTGTTTGCAGGTGTGCGGTACACGAACCTCTGAAAGAAGCAACCATGACAGCAACTAACCGGTGGCTCTTTACTAGTAATATGATATATTTTGATCAGCCTCACATTTTTGTTCGTACATGTTGTGCTAAGCTGAAATACCTCCGAAACTGCCTACGACTAGGCGGATCTTAGTTTTTTCTACCATTGTAGTAAAGAGGTCATATGAGAGAGAGAGAGTCTGTGTGTCAGACAGCTGCCTGACTGGGCTGGGGCAGGGTTAATGGAATTGAATTTCATGGAATGGAATGGTAAAATAGTGGAGTCCAGGGGAGTTGGCTGGAATGGCAGTTCCAACAAGAGATGTAACTGGTGTATATCAAAATTGTGAGCTTCAAAACAGATGCAAGAGTTGAAAGCAGTTCTGAAAGTGTTTTCATACCAGGCCAATATCACACAAAGCAAGCTTAACAAGCAAATCCAGGTATATCCAGAAGGCCTTCTGGGGAGTGGGCGCCCATCAAGGCATTTTTCTTAAGAACTGAGTCAATATAAATAAAAAAGGAATGATCTGTCAAAAGCTACCTTTTCTCATAATCTACAGGCCATTTTCTCCTTTGAAAACATTTGATACCAAATTTAAATTAACTAATCCTGGTTAAGGTTCTCCAAAAATGCTATCAGAGCTGAAACATCTCAGCACCTTCATATAGGAACGAGGCAGGGTGCCATATATCTTGCATTTAGTGATTTTACCAATGGTAATTGCAGTACCTAAATGAAAGTAATCACTTGGAAGCAGGCTCCCTAATCAGAAAAAAAACAGTGTAGGTATAAGGGCCTTCTCAGTACATAGCTACCTGCAAACTATGGAGAATCCTACCTAAGAAAACAAGGGTGATCAGCAACCACTTAGAGTTCAGAAAAACAAACAAAAAAGGTTTTAACCAAACATGACACCAACTCTAGGAGACCATGTGGTCAAATGAACCCAAAGGCATCAGGATAGTCTATCGAAGGTTTCAAGGGACCAAGCCAGTGGCACTGCTAGAAATACCAGAAACTTATTAGAGGGCACTGACGCACCATGACAACTGCACACTCACCCATAAGATGACCTGAAGAATACACATGTACCATGAATGGTAACTCATACACAGCTATACGTATGTATGTATGTGGCTACATCCTCCTCTCACACATTCCCACAGAGGTCATGCAAATGGGCTGTTTGAAGCCCTAAGCATCGCCCTACCCTGCTTACAACCTCACCCATATCAGGACACCCTGAAACAAGCATATTTTCAATCACACACCTGAAGGATACCCAGGAAACCGTGAAACAGTTTGCTGAGCAGCCAGTGCTGTGCAGCTCTCTATAAATAATACATACAGAGTGGCAACTTATTCTACACTCCAGAAAGCGCTTTTGGCGGAAGGGGGCACTGGAAAGCGCTACATAAATGTCAAGACAGTAGGAAAACTTCGCACAATACATAACTCAATAAAATATGTTTTTTAAACACACTTTATCTGTATGTTTCCAAATACATGCAAACGCATGCACCGAAATTGAAAATGTATGAAAAAAGAATGGGGTTTACATTGATTGGAGCTCAAACTTCAAAATTGCTTTTTGATTGCTCCCAGTAAGTGACTCTGAAATTGAACACTTATTACTGTATATGTATTTTTCTTTAAATAGTGGGTGTTATGGTGATATCAGGAATGCTTGAAAATAGCAGTACAGTAAGTGTTTGGAAGAAACATTAATTA
Organism: Pleurodeles waltl; assembly: GCF_031143425.1. Lineage (NCBI taxonomy): Eukaryota > Metazoa > Chordata > Amphibia > Caudata > Salamandridae > Pleurodeles > Pleurodeles waltl. The sequence goes on from NC_090448.1 coordinate 1,144,657,196, forward strand.
GCATTTTCTGCATGAGCAACCTACAGAGGGATAAATTGCTCGGTTATGCCATATGGCTCCTGTTCATTCTTCACAGATTCACTTCTCCTTCAAGGAATGAGAGTGGGTCATAGTGCACCACATGTCACATCTGCCTACAGGCATCAGGCATGCTGGTTCAAAGTCTGTCACAGGTCCACCTCCCTCTGCAGGCATGACCTGGGCAGGCTCACATTGTGCCACGTCACCTCTGCCTGGAGGCATCAATCATGCTGTGTCCCACTGTGTCTCACAGACACAGTAAAGCCCACTCATACACTCAGGTCACACACACATACGGACACACGCACACACACACACTAAAAAAAGAGGCAGCGTTAGAACCTTTTTTAATATACTTTCAATGGTTGGGAGCAACTTACTCTGTTCAGGATACCTCAGATCTCCCTTGCAATCCTCAACTCAGCTCCCAATCCGACTTCAGCTGCATGGCAGGCCCAGCATCAAACAAACAGTGCGAATGAGTGCAGAGCCTGTGCGGTGGGTGGCTTCATTCGAGGCTTGGCGGTGTTAATCACATTGTGGGAAACAGTGTTTACCAAGAAGATGTTACATCAGACTACAATTACAGTGCATTTTTTACCACGTAAGATTTTAGCACGTATATGTCTTTACCACGCATGACTTTACCACGCATTTAAGGTAAGTATAAATGTTTGTGTGAGTATATATATATATATATATATATATTTAAGTATATATGTATATTTATGTATGTATATGCATACATTTACGTTTTTAGTTTTGGGGATGGGTAAGGGTGGCGGGTGGTAAAGGTATTGTGGGGTTTAGGGTGGGTAGAGGAATAGGGTGGTAAGGGTGTTTTTAGGAGTTAGGGGTGGGTAAGGGTATTGGGTGGTAAGGGTATTTTTAGGGTTTGGGGCGGGTAGGGGTATTGGGTGGTAAGGGTATTTTTAGGGTTTTGGGGTGGGTAGGGGTATTGGGTGGTAAAGGTGTTTTTAGTGTTTTGGGGTGCATAGGGGTATTGGGTGGTAAGGATGTTTTTAAGGTTTTAGGGGGGTGGGTAGGGGTAGTGAGTTTTAAGGGTAATTTAAAAAGGAGGTTTTGGGGGGGTTTCCACGCCACCCCCAAAAAAAAGAATATATATATATAACGTCATCTGAAACTCTTGCAAAAGGGCTTAACATATGTTCTTCCCTTAGCCAATATGAATCTTCCAGATGCCAGAATCAGTTTGTATAAATGTTGACCTAAACTAAAACTACACGAATACTTTGCAATAAAGAAAGATAATTTGAGGCCCACAATTACTGGTGGGTAATAAGATTGATATATTTCAAGAAATCATGACACAGCAACTACAGAGAATCCATAAAGATGAAGGACATACAATAAAGGGTCAATCATATAAGGGTAACATGACACAAGATGATTGGAAGGCTTTAAAGGAATTGCAGGTTGAACAGATAATAATAAAACCGTCAGCTAAAGGAGGTATTATTGTGATCATGGATCGGGGGAATTACATTAAAGAGGCAATGAGACAAATTGGTGATAGGGACAATTACAAACTTTTGGAACAGGACCCTACAAAACCAGATAAAGTATTATGGGGGTCATTCCAACCCTGGCGGTCATCGACCGCCAGGGTGGAGGACCACGGAAGCACTGCCAACAGGCTGGCAATGCTTCCCTGCCCATTCTGACCGTGGCGGTAAAGCCGCGGTCAGAAAAGGGGATCTGGTGGTTTCCCACCGGATTTCCCCTGTCTGAGCTGAATCTCCATGGCGGCACTGCAAGCAGCGCCGCCATGGAGTATCCGACCCCCTTCCCGCCACCCTGTTTCTGGCGGTTTTTACTGCCAGGAACAGGATGGCGGGAACGGGTGTCGTGGGGCCCCTCGGGGCCCCTGCACTGCCCATGCCACTGGCATGGGCAGTGCAGGGGCCCCCTAACAGGGCCCCAGCATGATTTTCACTGTCTGCATAGCAGACAGTGAAAATAGCGACGGGTGCAACTGCACCCGTCGCACCCCTGCAACACCACCGGCTCCATTCGGAGCCGGCTTCTATGTTGCAGGGCCTTTCCCGCTGGGCCGGCGGGCGCTCCTTTGGCGGGCGCCCGCCGGCCCAGCGGGAAAGCGAGAATGTCCTCCGCGGTCTTTTGCCCGCGGAGCGGCCATATGGCGGTGACCGCATGGCGGGCGGCTACCGCCGCGGTCAGATTGACCGTCAATATCATGAAAACCTTAAGGGATGGTATGATAGAGGTCTCTTGGATGAGCATGAACACAAATATTTGAAAAATGATCACCCAGTGATGGCAACTATTTATTTCCTACCTAAAATACATAAAAATCGAATAAATCCTCCTCGGTGGTCTATAGTAAGTGCAATTGGATCTTTATTAGAAAATACATCTAGATTCATTGACATTTTTCTTTCCCTTATGTGCCATCTTTACCATCTTATATTAGATAGTCAATGGATTTCCTTTTTTGCATTAATGACATCCCATGGAGACATGACTATGTGATGGCCACAGTAGATGTAGTTTCACCTTACACCTCCATTGAACATGTGGATGGGATAATAGCGTGCAAGCAGTATCGACGGACACGTTCCACTAGTTTCTGAGAACATACAAATATGCTATTAGAAATATTGGAATACTGTGTGATGCACAACACTTTTCTTTTTGACAACACGTATTATTTACAAATACGTGGGACTGCGATGGAGACTTCATTTGCACCCACCTATGCAAATCTACTGATGAGACAATGGGAATCTGAGGTCCTGTAGACTGATGAAAACCGAGACCTACTGCAGAAAATAGTACTATTGGTCAGATACACAGACAATATTTTCAGCATTTGGCATGGCGAAGAATATGAGTTGGTTAGATTTATAAAATATTGGGTGGTGAATCCATACAAATTGAAATTCACATATGACATTAATGCCAGCAGAATAACATATCTGGATTTAATGATATATATATATACCAGATGACAAAGTATCCAGTAAATTACATAGGAAACATACAAGTTGTAATAACTTACTGCATGCCAATAGTGGTCACCCACTAGCCCTTAAATGGAGTACACCATTCGGAGAACTAATCAGGGCTCGAAGAAACTGTACAGAGGATGAAGTATTTAATCGTGAAGCTAAGGAAATATGTTTGAGATTTATGGAACGTGGGTACTCACAGAGTGTAGTTGAAAATGCCATTGAACAAGCTTGGGCACATAAAAGAGATGAGCTTCTGATACCCCAAAAAATCAAAAAGTAATGTGGAAGAAAAAAGATCAAATGTGTTGGTATATTATGGAGTTCAATTCCTCAAGTGAATCAATCAAACAAGCACTACAACGACATTGGAAAATTCTCACATTGGATATCACCATAAAGGATAAACTTAGAGACTATCCCATGATAATATATTAAAAAACAAAATCATTGGACAATATTTGACGAGTAGTTATTTGAGACATACTATTAAGAGAGAGACAAATAATTGTCTACAAACTCAACAAAAGGGCCTTTGGTGATGTCACAAATGTAAAGCATGAAATATGAATGAATTCAGATCATCAAGTAGGAAAGGTTTTAAAATCCACCAATGGATTAATTGTGAAACACCATATGTAGTGTATGTATTGGAGTGCTGATGTGGTAAACAATATGTAGGAAGCACTATTAACAAGTTGAAACTTCGAATTCTACAACACTTAAGAGCCATACAAAACAAGGATATGACATATGCAATTGCGAAACATTTGGGAAAGACATAATGGAGACTGATTGGGTCTCCTATATTATGGCATCCAACACAATAGCAGAAAACTCAGAAGTGGAAATCGTGAACGCTTCTTAAGACAATCAGAATCTAAGTGGATAATCTTATTGAATACTGAAAATCCCTGGGGTTTGAATCAAGACACAGGACCTTATGTGTTCCTATAAATATGTTTTTCTGAAAGATAGTCTAAATGCGAACTGGGGCAGACTTAAGAGTAGTTTCTTCATAGTGAAATATAGTCAGAACTTATTCACTTTTGAGAATGAATATCACTAGCACCTTGTGGATGGAGAAGGGGATCTTTATAATGAAAAAAATATTTGATAGAAGGGAAATGGTTTAGATGGAATTTACAATTGAGCAGACTGGTGGTTCCCTGTAATACAACAGCTCTGAGGTGTGAGAAGACATGGACAGCTTATACGAGTGGGTGTATACGAGTAACAAGTGTAAGCAGATCCTGACATGAATTTGTGTCCCTTAATTGTGAGAGTCCATAGAGTGCTAAATTAATGTTATTCTGGTAAGACATTAGACAAACAAAGCAGGGATGGATAATGAGAACCGTGCAGAAAGTGCACGTGTGGAGATCTTATTGGGAACAGGATTATGACTCTAATAGTACTTTACTGTGATCGTTACCTGGTTAAGTTGCACTTTACTCGAAATGCAGAATTATGTAAAGAATATATCTTTATATATGTTCTCTTTAGAACTGAAAAAATGTTGGGAGGAGTGGCTAGGCCCTTCCCCTTTAAATGCATGTGCACTGTGTCTGTCCTTATGGCCCGATGAAGGCTATTGGCTGAAGCCAGATTCTCACTTTTATGGAGATCACTTTGTACAGTTGAAAACAAAATAAAATCAATTAATTACTGGAAGGGAGAGTGTCACTGTCATTCGTGGACGTGTGTGAGGCGACAGACGTATGCTATCTATAAGGATTTTACTGAGCCTGCGGAGACCATGTGTCGAGAGATATATATATATATATATATAATATATCTTTAAACTTAACTTACTAATACTTACCTTAGATAGGCTAACAATGCGTGGTAATGGCATGCGAGGTAAAAGCATATACATGGGAAATAAATGTGGGGTATAAAATGGGATGTAAAGGTATGCAGTGTATTTCCCTGCGTTGTTGTGTCATACAACCTCAGATTGTTAGTGGGACACCGGACCAACCTGTAGAGCTGCAGGACGCCATTGTAGGCCCCATCTCTCTGACAGTGGCCACAGAGTGAACTATCGGCCATCAGACCTGCAGTTTCTCTTTCTTCCCTCTTCACTCTCAGGTTCTAGGGCCGTGAGGCCGCATGGCACAACTTCAGACCCTCGTAGTGGCAGAGGTTAAAAATAGATGGGTCAGGGCCCAAACACACTCATGGACAAGCCACCTCTACCTGCAAAGATCAGCTAGGCAGGCTCAAAGTGGACCAGAAGTCAACTTCCCCCTACAGTTACCCAACAGGCCACCTCAAAGTGCACCACAGGTCCACCTACTCCACAGTTTGCACCACACTGTACCACACACCCGCATCTCCACCCAACCTCGAGGCAGGCTGGCTACAGTGTACCTCAGATCCATCACCCCCTGGCTGCCAGTGTCCCTCAGGTCTAACCCTGCCCGTAGGCATCCGAAGGCAGACGTACAGCACCATAGACACATTTTCCAAAGCAGACATGAGTGCGGATGCCTCACAATACCACACATCATAAGAGTGTGTAAAGACACAGCTGGACAGTGTGCCCCACATGGCTGTCCAGTTTCTCTCTTTCGCATCCTGGCTTCTGTAACTTCGTCTCATCTGGACCCAACACGCCAGCCTGTTCTCTGGACAGCACCTCGTGTCCCCGATGTTCTCGTTACAATAGTAATGTTCTTTGTAAAGCGCTCAGAATCTTTTTGGAGCCAGGTTTCCGCTATCACAAATTCCTCAAAGACTGGTTGCTGCTACAGCCGTCTCCCTCTTCATCCGCAGCCTGGTTCCCACCTGCGGCCACCGTGTGACTCACAAGGAAAGAGAATTCAGTGTCACTGCCAGCCCACTGGGCGACAGGAAGAGAGCAGGCGTGAGAAACCCAGGGAGGGGGGACCGAAGCATCACGTCGCCCTGGCAACCGCAGCTTCACATGCCCAGGACTCCGGTCCACTCGCCAAGCCTCCAGGAAATCCCTGGGCTCCTGAGGCCAATTACAAGCGAAAAGCTCAGCGGGGTCCTTCACAAGTATGAAGTCCAGATGGTTCTCCATCTGGGAGGGGCCTGGGAAGCCCCTGTGAACCCCGGAGGAGGGCCCGGTGGCCCTTGTGCATAAAGCATGAAAGGACAGAAGCAAGATGAACACTTTGACTGGCAACCCTGCATCTGCGACGTGAAAACCCGGCGAATAAATGTAATGAGTGTGAAATGACCTAGCTAAGGTGAGGGAAAGTTACAGTTGTATCTAAAAAGAAGCTCCATAAGCATATGTTTGGGCATTGAATGGACTGAAATATAATATCCCAGAATCGTCCACTCATTTTATTTTTATCCAATGCCTCTTCTGTCTTTTTTCTCAACCTTAATAGCTGGTAGGGGAAGCCATCATATCTCTCTCTTTTTTATTTGGAAAGGTAAAATACAGATAGTTCAAAAGAAAATGACAATACATTAAAGGACGTCACTAAACCGTTAATAAATAATGGTAAAATTCAACATCATACATACATAACCAGCAAAGTTTATATAGTTTCTGAATTATTTAAAATCTCAGAAAGGTACCCGGGAATACCAAGGACAAAGCCTTCCCTAACTGGAGCCCACAATTTTCAAAATGTGCATCTCTTCGGTGTAGGGAGAATATTTGTGAGTTGCAGACCACAGGAGAGAATGAGCTCATATCAGCAGGCCTTGGGATCAGTCACTGCATGCTTCAGCCTTGCCCTAGCGCATAGAAGTACATCGACACCAGGTTGTATGGATTAGAGGGTAAATGGGCCAGCATAAGAAGCCTACAATCAGAAACAACTTTCTCTCGTAGTAGTTTTTTTAGCCTATGAAATGCTAAGGTGCAATATCAACTCAAGGATGGGCAACCAGCAAGGATATGGGGGGCATTGGCCCCGGCGTCAAGTACCAGTCAGAACATGGCCGAGGCCCATTTTAAGCAATCTACAGTGTGTATATTAAGTATAAATAATGTCTTTAAAAATTAGCCTTCAGTCGAGACACATTAAGGGCCTAATTACGACCTTGGCGGATGGGAACTTCATCACAAATATGACGGATATCCCGTCCGCCATATTACAAGTTTCATTATATCCTATGGAACTTGTAAAACTGCGGACGAGATAGTTTGTGACAGAGTATCCCATCTGCCAATGTCATAATCAGGCCCAAAGTGTTCCTTGAGCCAGGTGAACACTAAGAAGGAGATCCCCTTCGGTCACCCGCGAAGCTAAACTCTTAGGCCCTCATTTTGACTTTGGCGGTCAATTTCCCTGACTGCCAAAGCCAAACCCGCCACCAGACTGCCAGTGCTGGCGGTCTGCAGACTGCCATATTACGAGTGCTGGCAGCCGTCCGCCATATTTGTGGACTCTGCCCACCATATTACAAGCCGTAATATGGCTCGGCGGAATCCTGCTGGCGTGGCGGTGCTGGCGATGCAAGACCGCCAGGACCCATCCCTTCCCGGTTGTCCTCCTTGACGGAGAAGGTAAGTGGGCGTCCCAAAGGGAGGGAGGGTGCCCATGTGTGTAGGTGCATATCTGCAGGGGGGGGGTGAATGAGTGCATGTATGCCAGTGAATGTGAATGTGTGTATGCATGTATGTGCGCATGTATGGGGTATCTGTGTGGATGAATGTGAGTGAGTGGGGGTGTCTGTGTGGATGAATGTGAGTGAATGGGGGTGTCTGTGTGGATGATTGTGAGTAAGTGGGGGTGTCTGAATGCATGTATAAGTATGCTGAATGGGTGTGTATGTGAATGCGTGAGTGTGTGGATGGGTGGGGGAATGTGTGGGGACATGTTTGCATGTGTGTGGCAGAGACAGGAATGAAGATTCCTGTTGCCGGGTGCCTGACTGCCAGGGTTTTTGTGGCAGGGTGACCGCCACGGAAAGCCTGGAGGTTTGGAGTCTTGTAATCCGGCTGAAAGGCTGAGGCCTGCCGCCGGCTGCGGCGGTGCTACCGCATCTGCCAAGCCCCACTACTCTTAATGTGGCAGTCCTTACCACCGGATCCGTGGCGGTAGGACCACGGCGACGCTGGCGGTCTTATTACTGCCAGCCTCGTAATGAGGCCCTCAGTCCACTTATGTGCCAATTGCTGTAAATATTGTGTACCGGGTCCAAAGTGGAGCAAAGCATTGTACAAGTACCTATCGACCATTGTTTGGGCAGGCGATAGAGCTGTTCCAGAAATAAATTATGATCCATAGAGAAATCCTTAGCAGGCAAGTGGATGACAAAATCCCTGAGTTGGAGATATCTAAAATAACAGTGTGGACCTGCCCCCATATTTCTCTATCAAATGAAAGAATAGCACATGTTGCTTTGTTGCCTAAAGTGGGTGCACTAGCAGGAGTGTTCCACATAAAGTAAAAAAGTGACTGGACTTTGTATTGTGGGCCTTTCAATGTTATACAACAAGCATTGCCAAAGCCAGTAGGCCTTGCCTTCAAAATGTGAGAGCTGAGCTATTGGCTTTGTGCTAATGCTTGCTGGGAAAGTATTGTTTAAAAAAAAGTTTACAAATATTTAAAAATACTGGAGGCAATGCAAACACATGTTGAGGTATCTGAAAACTGTATTTTGAATTTAATATTCTCAATCTTTATAAACAAAATGGTTGATTTTTAAAATACTTTTCACTCAGAACACTCTGAATAGAATTTAAACAAGCATTGGCAATACCAATGAGTCTCGCCTATAAGAGATTTATTGGCTTTGTCAATGTTTTTTAACCGTTTTGCACAAAGCATCACAGCATCTGCATAACACAGCTGGATGTTGAGAAAATAAAAGCAATATGACGCAGTGAACATGTGCCACGTCTTAGCGCTTTTATGTTTTTTTACTTTCAATCATGTTGCAGGGCGGCCACACTGCTGTGCAACATGATCAAAACGTTCTGGCATAGCCAATAGATCTCATGTAGGTAACAATTATTGGCTTTCTCCAATGCTCCCATTTCTCCCAGTATCTTAAGATGATTTTGTGAGGGCCAAAAGCGCTACACAATACCCAACATACTATAATTGTCTGCATGCTCTGCACCTATGACGGATTCTCAGCAGTCCAGACAAAGCCAGGTTGTTTGAAACCGACAACTGAGGGTAACATGGCTCTACTAGTGAGGCAGACCCGATGCAGCCAAACCAGGCCAGTGCTCGTATTCGAACTGTATAAAGCTTTATAGGAAATGAAATGAAATGGAAGAGTGTTCAACTTGGACCGTGGCCGCGTAGGAGCTCCTGCCATGGTCCGCGGCTGAGACGTCAGTCAGTCAGCCAGGGGGAAGATGCGATCATTGGAGATGCTGCGCTATAAACACTGCGTTAACACCGACGAGGTACCGGCTCGGAGGGACGAGGCGGAGCGCCTTCGTGTGCACATCAAGGTCTCTCGGATTCTCCGAGTTCAGAAACTCGTTGTAACTGGTACTGAGCACGAAGCACGAGCATGAGCATGCAGCAAAATAAAGGTACAGAGGGTGAGGAGGACGGGGGGAGGTGGGCGTTGAAAGCGCCCGCCAGCAGGAGTACTGTCGCGGTCCATAGGAGGAATGTGCCCCTCCTAGTCAGGACTGAGAGAGAGAAAAGAGAGAAAGAGAGAGAAAGAGAGAGAGAGAGAGAGAGAGAGAGAGAGAGAAAAGAGAGAAAAGAGAGAGAGAGACCCTCCCCAACCCTGAATAATGGAAATGAACTGAAGGAATCATATAAGCAAACTCAATAGAAACAAGCATTTGCAATGCAACGGGTCTCGTGTTTGCTCATGTTAGAGCTGATCGCGTTGTAAACTCCTAACCCGACTTTTCACCTATCGGGCAAAAGTGCATTTATGTACGTAACCCAAAAAAGTGAAATTAACTATCTAAAGCGTTCGACTTCTGCCAAGCGAGATCGCGCTCGTAAATTAGAGAAAAAGAAGTCCACGAGCCTGATGGAAAATAGCGAGCCTCGCATGTTTTCTGTTCTTGGTCGCTGCGCTGGAGGAGGGCTAGCCACGGGAAAAGGCATGACGTATGCGTGCCTTCGACTAATGAAAGCAAGCAGATTTTATTAGGCAAGTCCACGAACCAATAAAAAACACTGACATGAAGTTGACAGGGCTCCGAGCCCTTTTCTAAATACTAAAGCGTCTCGCTGCGATACGCATTCGCGAGTGCATGCAACGCAGGCTCGACCCTAAAAACAGAAGAGAGGAAGGAGAAAAGGAAAGGAAGGAGGAAAGAAGGAAGAGAATAAGGAAGGAAAGGGAAAGTGGAGGAAGAAAGAAAGAAAGAAAAGGAGAAAAAAGAAGAAAGAAGGAAGAGGAGAAAGAAAGAAAAAAGAAAGAAGAAGATAAAGAAAAACATTAGTGACATAGCCAGGTCATTAATAAGAAGGCACAAAAAAAAGGCACAAAAAGACACAAGGGTGTCAGGATAAAAGAGGGGAGGGGAGGAGAAGGAGGTCTTATATAGTAGTGCTCATAACGTTACACAGAACCCCTCACCGCCGACGAAAACAAAGACAGAAAGTTTGATAACACAACAAAGTCTACCTCCCCTAGCAGGAAGGGACATTAGGTCTCCCTATTAGGCTCCAGCTCTAGCAACACGCTGAAGGGCTAAGGAAGCGACTGGTTGTTGCCCCACCAGGCGTCTTCGATTACTCAGAAGGGGATTCTGAAGAATTGGGGAGTCATCCCCTCTCGGCAACGGAGTTCTTCCCAAGACCTCCAGAACAAGGGCCATACCTCATTAAAGACCCTTAGATCAGCGCGGAGCACAACAAATAAGCGTCCAGTACCTTCAGATAAAATGGCGAATGCTGAGTTAAGCATGAATATTAGTGGCCTTCAACAGATCAATGTGTGAAAATGTAACAACAGAACAGGGCCCCATCGGTTCACTGGAACAATCGCAAGGGATACAAGACACATCATATAAACTCAGTAGCCAGCGTAAGGTGACAACAAGTTTGCTACTCAAAAATGAAGAATTTCTGGAGAGCGACGGCGCCCCTATGCAATTCTATCCGCTATTTGGAGGAGGGGTGGCCAGAGGGTCAAAGGAGGTTTTTTGGGATGCCAGCCACAATGTCGTCTCTGTAGAGAACACCCTTTCCCCCTCTGATCAGCACAGTTCAGTAATATGTACTGTGTGGGAGGTAAGTGCCACCGGCCTCTCTACGAGCGCATCTAATAGGTCTGAACGTTGTGTAGAAAACAGGACTTGTCAGCAGGGGCAGGAGAGTTGGCAGGCAGATCCACAACCCTATGAGGGCCAGGAGCAAGCTGATGGAGAGACAATACTCATTTGCAACCCCTCCTTCTTCAAATATTAAATGAGCTAAAGTCTTAAAAAATTTCACAAACAGAGACACAGCTAAACTTGATAAATGCCAACATCCAGCAACTTAATTCTCGTATTATGGAGGTAGCACTGCGGGTCTCAGACTTGGAGGATGGAATGGCTCCTGCAATTTCTAAATGTCAAGGGGATCTGCTCGAATTACAGATTCAAATGGATGACGCGGAGAATCGTTCATGAAGATCCGATCTAAGATTCATAGGGGTGCCTGAAGGCTGCGAGAATGGGCAGAATATTATTAAATTGATTACCGGCCTTGTGAAACAACATGTACTTCCGGAACTGGCAGATAGCCATCAGGATCTTTCCATAATGCAAGCTCATCACCTACTGGCAGTCCAACGATCTAATGCTAAATATCCGCAAACAATACTGGTGAACTTTGGTGATTTTCGAATTAAAGAACGCATTTTAGAACAGAGCACATCAGATCCCTGGTGATTACACTTTTAGAATTTATTCAGACATGTCAGTTGCTGCGGCACGTAGGAGGAGGGAACTAAAGGAAATTATTCCTGCATTCCAAAAAGCAGGAGCTCTGGCGCGGTTCGTCCAACAATCAAAGCTAAAAACTTTTTCAAGGGCCAGTCAAATATAGTCCACACAGTCGATACGGCCAGAACTTTGTTGCATGTTATAAGCAATGGGGAGGGAGTGGTTGAGGTGGGCAGTATTTAGTGGGATGAGTGGGATGAGCTCTATGGTGAAACAGTTAAATTTGTTTGGCTTTTTTGGACATCACACTAAGCTATTGTATGTTGGTCACCCTCTGGCGCTACTGACGACCAGGTGCTATGTCAGGGCACCTATCTAGGGGTATAAGCAGAGGGATGGATAGGGGAGATTGGGAGGGATTCGGCAGAGCTTCTGGGAAGGGGAGCGCTCGGAGAGCCCCTAGGCAGGAGGGCCTCGAGGTTAGAGTGCTCAAGGAGGAAGGGGAGGGATGGTGGTGGTTTCAGGGTTGGAGTGAGGGAACTCACATAGGAGGGACTAAAAGGTTGAGAAAATTCAGTTTTTTTCAAGAAGTAGCATACATTGCGCTTGGTTCGATAAGGTTGAAGAACAGGATAACCAATAACAAGTATGGTCAAGTTTAAGGTTATCTCCTGCAATGCAAATGGCATTTTAAATCGGCATAAATATAAGGCAATGCTAAAGTGGTTGATATCATTCAATCCCGATGTTCTTTATTTCCAAGAAACCCATCTAACAAATAACAGCCTCAAAATATATATATCCCAAAGCAGTTCTCAGCAGCTTTTTTTGCTTCATCTGGGTTGGCAGTCAGAGGGGTGGCAACATATCTCAGTAACAAAGTAGACTGGATTATAAAAGACGTTATTAGAGACCCCAAAGGGAGGATCTGGCTCAAAGTTTTACAATCAGGAGCCCAAGTTAATCTGGTGAATTACTATGGGCCAGTCATGGATGAAATAGAGCCATTAATGCAACTCTATCACATTGGGAGCATAAAAAGGTTCACAGCTATATGGATGTATTATGGATGTATTTTGGATGAATTTTGCGGAAACAAGCCATGAACAAAGAAAGCTGAGAGTCATATGAAAATATTGCTTGTGAATACTGTATAACAATGCATAAAATAGATATAAAAGGATCGAAATCTTGGTCTGATTATAATTTGGAAAGAGGCTTGAATGAATGTTTCATTAAACAAAGATAGATAGCAAGGTTATTTCGATCTCACCAGCCAAAGAATGTTGATTGTTATGGATTCATGCTACTTAGGTATATTTAATGTCTATTTGTATGTATATGTATACCTGAAATAAAATAAAAAATAAAAAAATGAAATGAGACGATAGAAGAAATATTTTGAACTGATAATATAAGCACATTTTTCAAGAATATGGATGAAACGATGTAATAATGAGTTTCAGCTTTTTTGATGCATGTCGGTAGACAAACAAAAAAGGATGGGCTGTCCAGGCAAAAACATGTCTGTGTCTGAACTGAAAATTGCCTTGTGTACTTTCCTGCCTCAGCTGGTGAACATTTGAAATTTTCCTGAGCATGTCATACACATATACATTACACAAGCGGGGGGGAAAGAGACAGTTTTTACAGCACAGCCAGTTCTGCATTTTCAGCCATTTCCCACTAAGTTATATTAGGGGGTGAGGGGGTGTCGGCTTGGCCCTGGTTCCAGATTACCAATGAATCCATCTCTAGAGTTTCCATGCTGGACCGGATGGGGACCAGATTGCATAGGACCCTGGTGCGGAGTGTGGACTCTCCACACCACACTATGGAACCTTCCAGAACTCAGTAGTTTGTGAACACAATTTTTCTCTCTGGACAATAATGTACGCAGACAAAATATGATCTAGATGTATGATTTGTTAATCTGTAACCATGTGGCCAGCGCTCATCCCGCCATCCCCACTCACACAAATTGTGTGACCCTTGGCAAGTGATTTACATCCGGTGATCTCACAGTGCTCCATTGTTGGGTCCAGATCACCTTGCACGGAAGGGCACTGAAGGGCTCTTCATCAGGTGCCACATGTAAAGGTGGTTCAAGCTGCAAGCGGCCAGTGGCTGTACAGTGAGTAGCCCAGTACTAAACTGTGAAAATCAACCAGGGATGGACTGGCTGTAGCCGGCATCCGGCGTTCCCCTGGGTGGCTGGAAGGGTGAGGACCGGTTTTACAGAGGTGGGGGCGGTTTTGATTCTGGGGGCCCGTTTCGCAGTGGTGCTGCAATATGTGCCTCAAGTAACAAGACCAGCAGTGCTTCACATTTGCAGCCCCCGGCCTCCCTGGGAAGGGGGAAGGGGGGGGGGGGGGGGCTGGTCCAATAGAAATTGCCAAGGATGCATTGGGCTCCTAGCCCTGCCCTGTCATCACCTTCTCTATCTAGCATCCGTGAATAGCACAGATAGCAACATACAAGGGGGAGTACTTCTGTTATACTCTTCATTTGAGCAGGGAGCAAGTGTGATCTTAAGGAATTGGCTCCACTACGTGCCCATGCCCTCTCCTGGCAAGCTTTGGGCACCTCAAGTCCCCACCTAATTACACGTTCTGCTCTCGGATGCCACTGTGTGAACATGGGCTTGTACCTAGAGACACCTCCTGCCAGCCTTGAATGATCTGCCAGTGTAAATGGTTACAGCTCCTAGAGGCAGCACACATATGATGTATCAAGCGCTACATGAAAACAAATACAAACAATTTGCTGCAGGGCCACGGGAAAGTGACCGGTGGAAGCGATACACGCGGGGAAGGGCTGCAAAGAATAAAAGAAAGGGCCTGTGCTTCTGAGCTTGAAGGTAAAGCCCTGATGTAACACGTGAGAAAAGGGGTAGTGTTGTAGAGTGGTGCACAGCGCAGTGGAAATGGTCATAATCGGTGGGGAAAGTGACTGCTCAGTTGCCCCATACACGAGACAGAGTCTCAGTGATGCGCAGCATGATGAAGCAAGAAAAAAAGTGCTCTAGTAGGCAGCGGCAATGTGGGGGGGGGGGGGGGGGAGAAATAGTACCTCAATCACCTAGGGAGCAGTGGACAAAAACTGATTAACTTGAATCGATCTGTGCTCGGTCCGTGCTCCACAGCAAGCATCAGAAGTGGTATTTCAGCTGGACTATCCAATTAGGGACGCTGCAAAGAAGAGTGACGATGAAATGCACAAATGGTAAGCAATGGGTGGGTTCCAAGCCCTTTTTGTAAACAATAGGGTCTCGAAATCGAAACGCATGCTCTAGCACATGCTCTCTCAGGATGGACCATAAAAAAAACACAGAAGTGACCAAATTTAAAGGAAAATGCTTGCATGTCCTAATTTACTTTCAGTGTAGAAACAATTATTCATCATTTGGTTCTCTGCAGTATCCCAGGAACCAGACTTAAGGACTGCAGGAGAAGAGACATCTCCTTTTCAGCCATGCTAAGTACACTTTCTGCCTCGAGGGCCAGCTCAGTGAATTTAGTAGTCAGCGTCTTTCCAGCACCATAAAAGACTTTGCTTGCCAAGGCCTGATCTTTCATGCAATATATGGAATGCAGGAGATAACAAAACAACATCCTTTGAAGAATGCTCTTTTGTCATACCCCAGCAAAAATATACTTTTATAGACAAGATGTGCGGGACGGGGAACAACACTGAAAGTGTGAATGGAGGGCATTTCAGAGGGGAAGCAGTACATGAGAAAGAGATCTAGAAAACACAGGGACTCTCATGGAGTGCTGAATGAAAAAAGAGACCTATTGGCTTTGCCAAAGCTTTTCAGCCATGCCTTACAGCGTTGCGACTGCTGTGCAGCAGGGCTTAAAAAATAAAATAAAAAAAGAGCTTTGACGCAGCAGCGGCATCATTTTTTAGGCATGAATTCAACGTGCACGCTTGCACTTACAGAAGGACACAGGCTTCTTTCTTTTCATTTACTAATCCAAGATGGACCAGTACATTAAAAAAGTAGCACAGAGCGCTTGTATAAAAAGAGTGCATTTTTAAAGTGAAAATGGATAAGCAGCTTGCGGGAGTGGGTGTGGGGGGAGAGAAGCAATGCGGTGGTTGAGGGAGAGAAAACACAAGTGTTGGGGTACAGAAAAACATGAGTAAGAGACGGCAACATGGAGGAGAGGAGAAAAACACACAAGGGAGAGAGCTGGAAAACACATTGCACCTGATGGAGTGCTTGAACAAAAAGAACAAAGAAGTTCCCTAAAAGTGAACAGATGCAACATAGAAAGCAGCCAATCAAAGAGATGATAATGAAGCTATGCTCCAGGGGAGGGAAAAACACAAGATGGATAAGCTGGGACAAGCAAAGCCACAGAATGGAAAGCAAGCAAATAAGAGTGAAAGTAAAGCCAACCAATGGCAAGCTACGGGTTGCACTACAAGCCCCTGTTTGTTCTTGACAAGCCTGCAATATGTCTTTCACAATCAGACAGCTCTGCTATCACGTAGGCTTGACAAAATATGTGCTGGGTAGAAATTCCACTTTAAGGACACAGTGAACCTTGTGATTTCTGTCTCTGTTACTAAACAGTAAAGAAAGCCAAACTCTCATCTCCAGCCATGATATGAAATTTCCTGAATGTTGAGATAGCAGCAGAGTGTTGTGCAACATTCCAGTTGTACCAATAAATCCTATTAACCAGTGGAAACAGCGTGGAGAAAATATGTGAGTTAAAATATAACCCTAGAAATATGTCGCAGTCCTTAACTCAACCGAATAAAGTTCAGTACTATGTAAAAACAAGTATTGACAAAGCCAATAGGTTTCGGCAATCCGAGAGCTATAGGCATTGGCAATGTAAATGTATTTGTGTATGGCTATGAGGCTGTTTTACTGATATACACAAATGCATTAACATTGCCAGCACCTGTAGCTATTGGACTGCCGAGACCTATTGGCTTTGCCAACCCTTGTTTTATTTATGTTTCACAAACATATGGAATATGTAAAAAAGAACTTCTGGACCCTTCCAGGTACGAACTGCTCTCAATGAAATATTTAGCATCATGTCCTAAATGTAGCCTGCATTGCCCCACTGGAGTTCATGACAGAAACTCTACCACCGATGGGATTGTATTATTTATCTGCGTCAGGCACATACTGCGAGCAAACACATATGGGAAAGACGAGCAAAGAAAGATGATAAGGCGTCTGAAAGGGAGAAAGCAGAAAGCTGAAGAGTGAACTGAAGGGCTAGCGAGTGGCTTTAAGTAGATTAAAGAGACCCAAGATGGCTTCAGAATTACGCTGCCTCAGTATTCCGTGCTCACATTTAAATGCAGAAGCAGCGTGTTTAAGAGGGTGGCTTTGGGCACCGGCACGTTTTTATTTACAAATTAACCATTGCATGTATGACCTTGGAGTGAGTGACTAGTGAGGGAAAAACCAGCAGTCAGCATGTTTCAGTGGCCGAGGTGATACCAGACACCAGAAGTGAGGTGGCAGTTGAAGATGGAAAGCAGGAAGAGTGGGTGAGGTTACCTAGCAGGAGGAACGGAGGGTGGCAGTGAACCAGAGGGAGCGGCAGTGAAAGTACACACAGCACAAGCGAGTGTGTCAGGGGGAAGAAAAAAGGGTCGTTATACCGAGAGAGGCAGGGAGGAGGTGGGAAAAGGAAGAATTAATATTTTCTACCTTTCAAGTGAAGCTAGTGGCAAAGTGCCTTTTGAAGGTCACTGTTTTTAAAGGCTCAGTGACAGAGAAAAACAAAAAAGCATCACAAAGTGAAAAAGGAAAAGGCTGAAACAGTGAGCTGAAGGGGCAAGGAGTGGCGGTAAATGGATTAATGAGGCCAGAGATGCCTTTAGGGTTACGGTGCCTCAGCATTTAGCACTTAGGACCTGATTCATACTTTTTTAGTGATACATTTGCGTCCTTTTTTATCTATCTATTTTATTATTTCCAACACATATAGTCAGTTACAAATATCAAAAACTGGATCAGTGCATTCCATTCTCCAAAGGTCAACAGCGCAGCTAATTGCTGATTCATTATACAAACTATCCAAAGATAGCAAGCGATACACTCACAAAATAGTTGCAAGGTACATTACAATATCATGTATCATGTGTCACCTCAAGCTGCCTGCACGCTTTGTATGGGTCTGTCCCATTACCCATCACACCCCTCATCTCGTTATTACATCCCATTACAAGCGTGGAGTCCATTACAGCTTATCCATTTCGCTTTTGTACACATACGGGGGTTCGAGCAACCAGGTACAAACAATCTTTTGTTGACATTCACGGAAGCTCATCATCAACACATTTCCATATACAAAGGTCCCTTCAAGCTGCCCGGTACCCCCGTCTTACATGGAAACTCCAAGCTTGATACGTTGCATATGTGATTACGATAGTTCCTTAATTCACGGTGGGCGCTCATCATTTCCAGACGAGAGACAAGTGTTTCCCAAGTATCATACCCCGTGTGCGCCTGTCCCTTATCTCGCAACGCTCCTAACACCCGGGACTCCGTTCGTGCCCAACGCAGTGTCATGGCACGCCACCTTTGGAGCTCCAGTGCCCTGGGCGCCTTCCAGTTCATGGCAATCAACCGCTTATACATGATAACTGCCAAATTGGCGAACCTATGAATATAAACGTGCTGCTTAACTCTGTTTCGTATCCCCAAGAGACAAAATTTCGGTTCCAGTGGGAACAAATGTTCCATGATGTCAGTGATGTCTGTCACTATATCATACCAAACTTTCTGAAGGGGCCCACACTCCCATACAATGTGATAGAAATGAGCGTGCTGGGATCCACATCAAGGGCACGTTGGGCTAGAGGCAGGGTACATGCGTTGAATACGGGATGGGGAGAGATATGTCTGGTGCACAAAATTAAACTGGGTATTTCAGAACCTGGGGTTTCGCGACACTTGCTGTACCTGCTGAAAGGCCAGCAACCAAGTCTCGGGAGTCAAGGGCTCCGGAAGAACTGCATTCCATCTCTGTCTTGCAACCTCCAGTCTATTGCCATCCATTCAGTTTAGGGCTTTATACAAATCTGTAATCACTTTTGTGAGGCCATTATCTGAGAGCAAATAGTGTAGTGTGGGAGAAGTGATAGGCTCCTGGTCTCCCCCCGCCCATGCTCTTCTAATAAAATGACATATGGAGTAATACGACATGAATTGTCCCGATCCCACCGAGTTACGGTCCCTAATGGCCTCAAACGACATCAAAGCAGCATCATCAAAGCAATCACCCACTGTTTCTATCCCTGCTTCCGCCCATGGGGCTAGAGAGTGTACCTCCCGGTATCTGACCGAGGGGGATGAGGGGTGAGAAAGGGGGACCCGTTCCTCCCTTCTGTACACATCGCCTCCAACAGGAATGAGCGGCTATCAGTAAAGAGTTGCCAATGATGTGTTTCACTGTGCGATCCGTTAGCCACGTGTAGACAGGAACATTCTGCAACTGCGTGCGAACCCACATTGCCTCTGACGACTCAGGCCTGTGTATCCAATATAGTGCCCATTGCAATTGTGCACAGCATAATAGTGTTCGAAGTTCAGGGCGCCCAGACCCCCCTCCCGCAATGGCCGCTGCAAAGTGGCAAGCGCCACTCGCGGTCTGCCACTCCCCCATATAAGTCCCAACAGTAATCTATTCAGTTCCGGGAAAAAGCTCCTGGGCACAACTATGGGGAATGCTGCAAAATAGTAAAGGAACCGTGGGAGCACCAGCATGTTTGCTACTTGCCACCCTGCCGAGGGGAGACAGAGGGAGTGAGCACCAGAACCGAAGCGAGCCCTTCATAGAGCTAAGCATGCATCCCAAGTTGCCATCCCTCAGATCCTCAGATTTGTGGTATATATGCACACCCAGGTATTTAAATGTGTCATAGCACCACTTTAGCCTCCCCACAGGAGAAGTCTCTCTCAGCCTTGCGGGCAGATCAGTCAAAGGGAACAAACAGGATTTAGACCGGTTAACCCTCAACCCCGAAATCTCTCCATATGTATTCAACAGGGACATCGCTGCAGGCAGCATTGTCCAACCATTCTCTAGGTAAATCAATGCGTCATCAGCATACAATGAGATAATATGGTGTGTCCCCATTTGGCGTATCTCCCAGTGCTCGGCCAATGCAGGCAACCGGACCGCCAGCGACTCAATTGCGAAGGCAACAGCAAAAGCAATAGGGGACATCCCTGTCTAGTTCCTCTACCAATAGGGAAACTGTCTGATATTAA
Organism: Pleurodeles waltl; assembly: GCF_031143425.1. Taxonomy (NCBI): domain Eukaryota; kingdom Metazoa; phylum Chordata; class Amphibia; order Caudata; family Salamandridae; genus Pleurodeles; species Pleurodeles waltl. The sequence continues at coordinate 1,144,677,261 of NC_090448.1, forward strand.
TCCTGCCGTTTTCTTACCCTGGCCGCAGGCTCAGCGTATAAGGTCTGCACCCATCATATAAAGCCCTGACCAAACCCCATACTATGCATTGTGGCAAATAAAAAATCCTAGCCTAACGTGTCGAATGCCTTCTCAATGTCCAATGACATTGCCACATTATCATATGCCTCAGATGGAGTGTCGCCAATAATGCTTAAGAGTCTACGGATATTCAGGAATGTATTATGCCTTGGCATGAAGCCATTCTGATCTTCATGGACTAAAGTGTGTATTACAGGGGCGAATCTGTTTGCCAACACCTTACCCAGAATTTTGCAGTCTAGGTTAAGAAGAGACAACGGCCTGTAGGACCTCACGTCTGTGGGATCACAGCCTTGCTTGGGAAGGACCACAACCAACGCCTCTCTCTGAGACAATGGGAGTATCCCACAGGTCCACGCCTCCTCAAACACTGATAACAAGTGCCACGACAAGTGCTGTGCATAAGTGGCATAGTACTCTATCGGCAAGCCATCCACCCGGGGTCTTATTGCAGGCTATTTCTGCAATGGCTACGCCGATTTCCTCTATTTTAAGAGGTTCGTACAGTGCTGCCATATCCATTGCCGACAATGTGGAAAAGGCGCTCCACAAAGGAAGGCCTCTAATTGCCAAGTATCGCAAGTCACCTTCCCATGGTACAGCCCCATATAGTATTCCTTGAAAGCATTATTAATTGCTTCCTGCGAAGTGGACAAAGTTCCGTCATCTAGACGTATATCCCCAATAGGGGTGTGTTGCTGGTCCTCCCGCAGCAGCCATGCCAGCAATCTCCCTGGTGGTCACCCTCCACCTGTAGGTGCATGAGGTGATAATTCTGATTGTGACAATGAAGGCGCTGATCTGCCTCCTCATACAACTCTCGCTTAGCACGAAGGGATTCGAGCGACACCTTATTTTGTGCAACTGACACCTTCCAAGGCCTGCATATCTTTAACAGGTTGACAACCTCAATGTGCAGTGATCGACGAGCTCCCCAGGAGGCCGAAAGACAATGTCCCCTCACCACGACTTTGTGTGCGTCCCACTCTACAGCCCTCGATTCCGTGGACCCCTTGTTTAAGTCCCAATACTTCTTAACACAGGTGTTTAATTCTTCTCTAAAGGGATGGTCCAACAATGTCTCCCTCTGTAGACGTCAAGTAGGAATTGAGGAACGCTTTCTGCCCCACTTTAAAGTCAGCAGCAATGGGGAGTGATCGGACAACGTCCTGGCCAGGTATCCCGAATCTTTAATCAAGGAGCACACAGCAGGAGTTCCCCACAACAAGTGTAATCTAGTGTGTAGTTTGTGAAGTGAGGAGTAGAATGAATACTCCCTATGCATCGGATGACCCATACGCCACATATCATACACCCCAATGTCACCGGCCCAGGTTGCCAACAAGTTAGAATTGCGTCTGCTCGCTGCACCCTGTGGGGGCAATGCCGAACCGTCCAACAGTACGTCTGGGACACAATTAAAGTCCCCACCCCAAATGGCAGGCACAGCAGGGTCAGTTAACAGTGGGGGGGGGGGTCAGCATCTGGAGGAATTCAGTTAACACGCTATTGGGGGAGTAGACCCCTACTATAGTGAATGGTCTACCATTAAGCTGCCCTTCTGACACTACGTATCTGCCCCCTCATCTATCTTGTGTGCATGCTGAATGTATGGTACCCCTGGCGCTATCCACACCAATACTCCCCTTGCATATGCAGAGAAAGTCGTGCCATAGATTTGTCCTCACCAGCGTTTCATTAGAGCCTGCAAGTCACCACCCAACAAGTGTGTTTCCTGCAGTACAGCAAAGTGCACTCCCTGGCGATTGAGATAAGTGTGTATACAATGTCTCTTACGCAGTGCAGCCATCCCGTGCACATTCCATGTTATGATGTTATACTCCTGCATAGTGCATGGCTTGCGGAAACCCGTAGCATGGTAAGCAATACATTTGCGTGTTGTGTCCAGGGACTAACCCCCAGTGAGGATATATAACTACAGTTTTGGAGAAAGCATCTGTCTAGCAATTATAAGAACATGCATTGTGATCCAGTTAAACATGTTAAACGTAACCCACCACCCCCCAACAACACCGCAACCCCCAAAAACGGTGATGCAAATATGCCTCTCTGAGCACCACCAATAAGAACAAAAAATAAAACATACATCGAGTACCAAAATCCATATGGATACCATTTAGGGGAGCATGGTAGCTATCCATGGATCCCTTTTAGGGCCCCCCATTGTCGGATACATTTTTTTCGTGTTAGCGCTTCCAACAGCCACACTGCCATGAGGACTCTCTAACTCCAAGAAGGGACCATCATCAATACATGTAGCCAAAGTCAACACAATGCCAGGGACTCCAAACATAGGCCAACCAAGTGGCAGTCCTAACCGCAAATCTCTTTGCCTCAAAACCCAGGGCCCATATCAACACACCACAAAGGTAATCAGAATCCCATGGTGAATCGCTAGCAGGTAGAAAGATGACTATCCAGGTATCACAAGTCATCTGCAGTCCTGGGTGTAATCGCCAGTCCTTTCAACACATCTGTGACAGTCGAGTCAGATCCACCAGAGTCCGAATCCGTTTGCTCACCTGAGGCGGCCCGGAGCATAGTGAAAGAATTATGAGTGTGCAACGACGCATCTCTCAGACCCTTTGCCCTTTCTGCAGCCGCCTGCGTTTTCGTGGGCTGCGCTTTTGATCTTCTCCTGGGTCTCCTACGAGCCAGCGAGGTCAGCCATTCACCATGATCCCCATCTTCCTCCGAAGGGTTGGGCAATACCTTTGATATGTATCCATGCCCAAGCATCAGCTGGTGTGGTGAAGACATGAATGCGGTCATCTGCGATTACCCGGAGCATAGCAGGAAACATCAGGGCATATTTAATGTTATGCTCACAGAGACGCTGTTTTATCTTCATGTAGGAATAGCGCTGGTGCTGCTCCTCTGCCGTGAAGTCCGGATAGGCCGTGATAGAGGCCCCCTCGTGTCATATCGGCCCTTTGTTTCAAAAGTATTGTAAGATCGCATCACAATCTCTGTAGTTGAGAATACACGCGATCAGCAGGTGAGGCGGCAGTCCCGGAGCCAGTTGCCCACCCAGAACTCTGTGCACTCTTTCCACAGAGAAGAACTTTGGCGGTGTACCATTCAGCACCTCTTTAATTAGCCATTCCTCCAGGAACAATTCCGAGTTGTGCCCCTCCACCCTTTCCAGAAACCCCAGGAACCGAACATTATTTCAACAAGATCTACCTTCAGCGTCCTCTGCGCGTCTCTGGAGGGCTTTCACTTCCATGTCCAATCGCTGAATTTGCCCCTGGTTTTCGGAGACCAAGGGATCCATGACACCTAGAGTGGTCTCCGCCACTCCAACCCTCTCCACCAGACTGCAATGGTCCACTCTGAGTAGATTAAGGTCTTGGGAGACCGTGTCTATTATATTTTCAAGAGAGAGTTTAGTGTCCATGATCGCCTGGAGAATCTTCTCAAATAGGCACGAATGGGATTGCAACGTACTTTCTAAAGGGCGCAAACTCAGCATCTCCAGGGGTTCCTCGGGAAGAGCTGCCTGGCCAGGTCGCTCCTGGGGCTTGGGTGTCTTAGATTTCCCCATCATACTGTTCACGCAGACTGTCACTCCTACAGGTTGAGCTGCCTGCACCCTGTGTATTGCCCTCTCCACCACCATGTCAAGGGGGCAACTCGATTTACCGCTGGTAGATAAATCAAGATCCCCCCGGCAGTAAGGTATGCATCTTCAAGTGAACATGAGCACCCAGGGAAACCAGTGCCATCACCGGCTCCGGGAACTGCAACCGCCTAAGCAAGCAACAATCAAGCACAGACCTGGTCAGTTTGTCAATAATATACGTGCAGTGCGCTTTTGATTCACATTGTTTGCAGTGCTCAGATCTCCCCTCAGATAGCCAAGAGTATTGGCCTTGCTGTACACAACACTCCTGGGCTTTCCAGTGCCTTTGCCACCTCACCGTCCGCTCCTCGTAGTTCCAGCCACTCCAGGCACCTCCAAAGCACCTCCGCCACCGTTTATGCCGTGTGGCTAGTGCCGCGGAAGCACCAAACAGGATATTTACACTGGCCCGAAGCAGAGCCTGATTTTAAGCGGCTGCCATCTTAACCACACCCCAATTGCGTCCTTTTTTGACACAAAGCTGCGCAAACGTACACAATTCAATTATATTTTGTAAGTTTGCACTGCTTTTGCGTCAAAAAATGACGCAAAAGCGGTACTAAAAAAGTATGAATCAGGCCCTTAGTGCCTTATTCACAAGGCCTTTGTGACACCGTTGCGTAATGCTGCTCTACACTGCTCCACATTTACAAACGAAAGCACTGGGCCCAATGCGTCAGTTTGTAAAAGCTTGCGTCACATTATACCTGCACGAGGTATAATGTATGCAAGGTAGGCATTCCCACGGGAAAAGCCATGCAGAACTGGCACAGTGAAATTTACATTTCACTGCGTCATTCTGTGACTTCACTTCGTCAGAATTTTACCGCCTGCTCAGAGCAGGAGTAAAACTGAGGCAGGGCTTTTCTCAATGGGGTCTCTTGGCAGCAATGAGTGACTTTAGCATCACAGATGCATCAGATTTTCTGAAACATCTGTGAAAACGTGCGCAATGGAGCTCTGCATTGTAAATACAGTGCATCCACCGTGTTGTTAGGGGGTCATAGGGCAAAGCAAGAAATCTGACGCATTGGAGCCAATGCGTCAGATTCTTGTAAATGAGGTCCATAGTTTTCTGCATCAGGCATTTACTGTGAACAAAATAAACATAGAAGAAAAACGGGGAAAGAGAAAAACAAAAAAGCGCCACAAAATGAGAAAGTAATATATCCAGAACAATCACAGAACTCTGAATACTTGTCCCCCCAAAAAAAGTTTAATTTGAAGTAACTGTAAGTATGTAAGCCACTGAAACTTAATTTAAAGTAACTAGTAAATATGTAAAGCACTGAAACTAACAGGGCTCATTGTGGCTCCCACATGCTGAAAACAGAAGTGCACGCCTTTGCTCCTTAGTTGAAAGCGTGCAGTGTAGACTTACAGCTGGGCCTGAAGAAGGCACACCTTTGGTTTACTGGTAAGCACTGCTTAATTTGAGCCTGTGTTCTTGTAAGCAGTGCTTAATTTGAGCTGGTGTTCAGTGCTTAATTTAAGCCGGTGCTTTCTGGTGTGGGGCACCAGTATTTTTTTTTGAGGGCCGACACTTAATTTCAGCATCAGGCAATTACTACAAGCAAAAGACACATATAGGAAAGGCAGGAGTAGAGAAAAATGAAAAAGCGTCACAAAGTGAGAAAGCAGAAAGCTGCAACAGTGAGCTGAAAAGGCGAGGAGTGGCTGAAAATGGATTAAAGAGGCCCGAGACGCCTTTAGGATTACGGTGTCTCAGCATTCAGCACTCAGTTTTCTGCATCAGGCTTTTACTGCAAAAAAAATAAACATGTAAGAAAGACAGGGAAGGAGAAAAACTAGAGAATGGAAAAGCAAAAGCAATACATCCAAAACAATTATAGAACTCTGTATACGTGTCCCTAAAAAAACATGTAATTTAAAATAACTGGTAAATATGTAAAGCACTGAAAGTAACGGGGCCCTCATTGGGGCTCCCACATGCTGAAAATAGAAGAGCATGCCTTCGCTCCCAAGCTGAAAATCAGTGTGCAGTGTAGACGAACACCCATATAAATATCTTATTAAAAGGGGCAGCCAGACATAACCAGTGCTCCTAATGTGTGGCAGTACTGTCACCCATTTGAAAACAAAAAAGTAATCCCAAAACAATGAAAGAAAATGGCCACTGCGTAGGTTTAGCAGTAGTCGGGCGGTGTGCTCGGGGAGGGCTAAACCCTGGAAGAGGCATGACGTATGCATGCCCTTGCCAAATGGGGAGAACGCAAAATAGAGCGACGATGGTGCCAGCAAATGGCAAGCCTGTGGGCAGGCTGAAGTCCACAATGTAGATACAGCATGTCTCAGTTCAAGACAGCGCATGCGCGCCATCTAGAGCTGAAACCTAAAACTGAATGCAACCTTTTCCATTTGATATAACTCTGTGTCATAGGTTTGTGACAGGCTCTGGGAAATGTTTTATTAAGGAGCAAGACATGTTTTGTTACACTGTCTAGAACACAAAAACACTATTTAAATGTGAATGACCTCAAACAATGAAAGGCAAGTGATTGTGAATTATTGGTTTTTTTTATCCTAGAATTTTGAAGGAGAGATGAATCTTGATGCAGGAGTTTCCTGTTTTGAAATATGGAAGTCGGAGGTCACAGATGCAACAGAGAGGTTCCTGCCTAGGATACCGAGCCAATGGATAAGAGTGACTTAACTGGAAGGAGGGTTTAGAGAGTGAAGAGATTGGCTTGGTTCAGAAGAGAAGCTCGCTTGCCATGCAGCAAGGATCACCTGCCTTCTTTGCCACAGATTGTGGGCCGGTGTTGGCATGCTCATCGACACCATAACCCTGAAAGGTTCCAGTTGTCAGTGGGCTGCCCTCCACATGGCCCAGGAGGCTGGGCTGAGAGTTCAGAGGAAGGAGTACAGAAGTACGGAGGATTAGAGATACCAAGGCCAAGATTAACATAAAAGTCAGACAACACAGAAAAGCAAGTGAAGTTGCTGCACAGTGTTGCTTGTATAGGAGAGGGAAGAACAGTGCCATATTTACTAGGATGTGGCACTGTCCTACTTCCTCCATGTGCTGGCGCACTTTTTGGCTGTCATGCACCAACACACACACCCTTGCGCAATAGTGCATGGGTGTCTGCATTGCGGGTATCATGGGTTTTGTGCTGGAAGGGGTCGCTTTCAGGACAAAAACTATGCTTTAAGGAGTTTCCCACATTGTATGTGTTTGTGTGTGCTGTACAATACGGCACACACGCAAAGTGGAAAAAAGGAGAAATTAAAAGATTTCCCCTCGTTATGCTGGCCATGAGGAGGCACAAGATTCCAGCACTAATCTCTGTCTACAATTCTTGTCTGCTATGCTTCCTTGATGCAAAGTAAGACAAAGCGGCACCAGCGGCAGCTCCTCCGCTAAGGCGGAGGAGCATCACCCCACTGCTTTGTGCAGTGCAGCAAAAGTAAAAATAAAATAATAATGCAAAATTATTATCATTTTATTTTTTTGTCAGGAGCAAGGTTAGGGGAGGGTGGGGCTGGGCTACTTCAAAGGGAGGAGGGGTTTGTGCACCATAAATGCACATGACCATTTGGCCGGCTGTGTTGGGGCAAATGGTCATGCGCACTTAGCTTTTCTCCACCCGGCTGCATTGCACAGGCTCCCACCCCCTTCTCTGAGTGGCAAACCAGGCTGCTCAGACCAATCACAATGGAGCTGGCATGCTGGTGACAGCAGCGTCGTGATTGGCTTAGGGTAGTCGGGGAGCCTGTGTGCTTTCCTGCTGACGGTAGTCAGGGAAGACAAGAGGATGAAGAAGAGACGGAACCATCTCTCCTGCCGTTAAAGGTAAGTGTTTATTATTTATTTATTTTTATACCTCCCCGCCCCATCGCCCCTGTTGAGTAGCAGCCGCCTCCGAGCAGCACATCGCGCGGCTTCCTTTTACTTTGGATTACAATCCAACGGCGTTGCATTGTAAATTCCACCACAACACTTTGCATCTGGTTTGTGTTACAAAAGTGATGCAAACCTGAAGCAAACTGATCTTTCATTTTGCACCTATCATACAAGGCCAGTGTCGTGTTCCTATGAGAGTGGGTGTGGTTAGTGTTATATTGATTCCTAACCAAGATGGTCATCTTGTCAGTTTTGGCTTCTACAGCATCCTAAGCCAAGATGGCGTTTGACCAGTTGCCTGTGAAGTTATTCCCTGTTTTACTCATATATAGGAAAGCTTGGATCTGAAAAGGGTGCATTGCAATGCTTTCGATTCCCTAATTTTTGTCACATCCATTAACTACCTTAGATATCTTAGCCCCTGATGTTTTGCTCTTTTTTCTTCATGTGTCTTACTCTGGTTGTTAACTTCTTTCCAGATTTGTCAACTCACCCACAGCTGATCGGTGTCACTGGCATTCACAGGTGCACACCTGTAAGTTTAGTTTTACAGCCACTATATACGTAGAATAACCCGAAGTCCACTCTGCACAGTGTAGGAGGGGGAGCCATTGTAGTGACTCCCACAATTAGAAGGACCATCAATCATTCTTTTACAAAGACAGGCTGATGCTGCTGTTGCATTTTCCAGGCTTTTAGTTAAACTGCATCCAGCTACTCTTAACCAAGATGTGCTGGGGTTGGAGCAGGCAGAAGCGAAACAGGCAGTTAGCATCGCAGGCAGCAGCGCAGCTTGTCTTTGGGTGCAGGGCCTGGTGCCTACTTTACTTTCTTCGATGTTGTTCAGGAAAGGACTCAAGACCTGCCTGTTCGACTGAGGCCCACCCAGTAGTTAATTTGTAAATTAAAAACGTGCCAGTGCCTAAAGCCCTCCTCTTAAACACGCGCTGCGAGCACGGAATACTGAGGCAGGATAATTCTGAAGCCATCTCGGCCTCTTCAATCCATTTACAGCCACTCCCTGCCCCTTTAGCTCATTCTTGCAGATTTCTGCTTTCTCCCTTTGTCGCTTTTCGTTTTTCTCTTCATCCGTCTTTCCCATATGTGTCTTTTGCTCTCAGTAAATGCTTGATATAGAAAAATAAGTGACGGTGCTCCGCACCGGAAACAACAAGCACAAATTAAGCACTGGGCCCACCTCTGCAACAGGATTCGCAGTGCCTGGATACTCCATGGGTCATTAGTCGCGCTATACAAGTCAGCTTGATTGACAGACATACCTCTAGATGGAAGCAAGGACACCTAACTGGCCAGTGTACCTGAGAAGCTGGCGAAATTAGACACTGTCCTCATATGATTGAGATGACTGAGTCTGTCCCTGATAGTCAGCCTTCAGAGACTCTAGCCTGATAGGCTAACTCAGTCTGCTTGTGGCTGCTTGTCTTACTCCAAAGCAAACAGTAGCTGATCCGAGAGGGAACCTGAGATGCTTTACTCCAGTAGCCAGAGATGCTTTACTCCAGGAGCCTGAGATGCTTTACTCCACAGCTTTACTCCATTGTCACCAGTAGCTGATCCGGGAGGGAGCCTGAGATGCTTTACTCCATTGATCTCATTAGCTGATCCGGGAGGGAGCCTGAGATGTTTTACTCCAGGAGCCTGAGATGCTTTACTCCAGGAGCCTGAGATGCTTTACTCCACGGCTTTACTCCATTTTCACCAGTAGCTGATCTGGGAGGGAGCCAGAGATGCTTTACTCCACAGCTTTACTCTGTTGCCACCAGTAGCTGATCCAGGAGGGAGCCTGAGATGCTTTACTCCACGGCTTTACTCCATTGTCACCAGTAGCTGATCCGGAAGGGAGCCGGAGATGCTTTACTCCAGGAGCCTGAGGTGATTTACTCCACGGCTTTACTCCATTGTCACCAGTAGCTGATCCGGGAGGGAGCCTGAGATGCTTTACTCCACGGCTTTACTCCATTTTCACCAGTAGCTGATCTGGGAGAGAGCCAGAGATGCTTTACTCCACAGCTTTACTCTGGTGTCACTAGTAGCTGATCCGGGAGGGAGCCTGAGATGCTTTACTCCACAGCTTTACTCCATTGTCACCAGTAGCTGATCCGGGAGGGAGCCTGAGATGCTTTACTCCACGGCTTTACTCCGTTGTCACCAGTAGCTGATCCGGGAGGGAGCCTGAGATGCTTTACTCCAGGAGCCTGAGGTGATTTACTCCACGGCTTTACTCCATTATCACCAGTAGCTGATCCAGGAGGGAGCCTGAGATGCTTTACTCCACGGCTTTACCCCATTGCTCTCATTAGCTGATCCGGGAGGGAGCCTGAGATGTTTTGCTCCAGGAGCCTGAGATGCTTTACTCCAGGAGCCTGAGATGCTTTACTCCACAGCTTTACTCCGTTTTCACCAGTAGCTGATCTGGGAGGGAGCCAGAGATGCTTTACCCCACAGCTTTACTCTGTTGTCACCAGTAGCTGATCCGGGAGGGAGCCTGAGATGCTTTACTCCACGGCTTTACTCCATTGTCACCAGTAGCTGATCCGGTAGGGAGCCTGAGATGCTTTACTCCACGGCTTTATTCCGTTGTCACCAGTAGCTGATCCAGGAGGGAGCCTGAGATGCTTTACTCCAGGAGCCTGAGGTGCTTTACTCCACGGCTTTACTCCATTGTCACCAGTAGATGATCCGGGAGGGAGCCTGAGATGCTTTACTCCACGGCTTTACCCCATTGCTCTCATTAGCTGATGCGGGAGGGAGCCTGAGATGTTTTACTCCAGGAGCCTGAGATGCTTTACTCCACAGCTTTACTCCATTTTCACCAGAAGCTGATCTGGGAGGGAGCCAGAGATGCTTTACTCCACAGCTTTACTCTGTTGTCACCAGTAGCTGATCCGGGAGGGAGCCTGAGATGCTTTACTCCACGGCTTTACTCCATTGTCACCAGTAGCTGATCCGAGAGGGAGCCTGAGATGCTTTACTCCACGGCTTTACTCCATTGTCACCAGTAGCTGATCCGGGAGGGAGCCTGAGATGCTTTACTCCACGGCTTTACTCCGTTGTCACCAGTAGCTGATCCGGGAGGGAGCCTGAGATGCTTTACTCCAGGAGCCTGAGGTGCTTTACTCCACGGCTTTACTCCGTTGTCACCAGTAGCTGATCCAGGAGGGAGCCAGAGATGCTTTAGTCTGCGTCTTTACTCCGTTGTCACCAGTAGCTGATCCAGGAGGGAGACTGACATGCTTTACTCCAAGGCTTTACTCCGTTGTCACCAGTAGCTGATCCAGGAGGGAGACTGACATGCTTTACTCCAAGGCTTTACTTCGTTGTCACCAGTAGCTGATCCGGGACGGAGCCTGAGATGCTTTAGTCCACGGCTTTACTCCGTTGTCACCAGTAGCTGATCCGGGAGGGAGCCTGAGATGCTTTACTCTAAGAGTCTGAGGTGCTTTACTCCATGGCTTTACTCCGTTGTCACCAGTAGCTGATCCAGGGGGGAGCCAGAGATGCTTTAGTCCACGGCTTTACTCCATTGCTCTCATTAGCTGATCCGGGAGGATGTCACCGAATAGTGAGTGAGGGTTCTTGTTCCTGAGTCTGAATACTCCCAGGGACCTACTGATTTACCCTAAATTGGGTTGAAATCAATCGCCTTCAATGTGGAACTGTGCATCCTTTCGTTTGTGACTTGTGTGGGAGTGCTATGCACAGGACCCATCATTAACTCTCCCACCACACAAGACCTCCTTGTTTGTTTTGAATATTTAAATTACACTACGTATCACAAATTTTCCAAAGGTTATCATAGGGGAACACTCTTCAGTCCCCTATAAATTGGTTTTAAACTATGGGCCTGATGTAGAACTCAACGGACGGGTTACTCCATCACAACGGTGTTGGATATCGCATCCGCTGAACTTTAAATCCCATTAGATATAATGGGATAGATTTTGGTGGACGGGATATCTCTCACTTGTGTGACCCACCGGCTGGGTTCTAAATCAGGCCCTATATCCAGTTCTGAGCAATGTTAATGGCCTGTGTGCTCTAAAATCCACCATTTCCCAGCAACATTCCACAGAACTCACTGGGTAGACTTACAAAGCACACATGAAGTGCTCTTAACTTTTGACCAATTTTACTGCCATTATGGATGCGTTTTCATGGAGGAATTTCCCACGACTCCCTTGTAAAATATTTTTTTAAAGTAGATGTAGTTCTCACCCAAAGTATTTTAAAATGCAGTACAACCTTTACCACCATTTCTAATGATTCCTTTGGGGAGTCATTGGTAAAGAGGCATTTCTACCATATCAAAAACCGACCGAAGTTAGTAGATTTGTTGTTTTTAAAGGAACAATTTACTACAAATCAATCTAAAAATTCCTTGTGGGGATTCTCAAGTCCTTTGTAAAAAGGATCCAGTTCTGTCTAAATGTTTTTGGTCCAAGACACATTAAATGTAATACTTTTATTATAATTTCCCAAAACGTCTTTGCATGAGAACATCAAAAAACTCTCTAAAGTGGACTTAAAAAAAATCATATGACGTTCTGACCATTGTGCTTTGAAATGCCTACCATAGGACCCACTACCCCCACGGTGAAAGCTATAGGGATGTATTGTGCCATCCACATTTCACCCTTATTTCAATTTTGTAAAGATGATAGCCAAGTCTTCAGCATGAACGATTACTCTATATTTTTCCTCTACTCTGAGTTGCCATACCTTTGGTGCGTTGCTTCCCAACCATTCATCATCAATCAAGAACTATCCATGTTGCCAAGGAGGCTTTTTGACACCCTTTGTGTTTTTTAATACCTAAGTGGGACCCTCTTAAGGAGATGAGGAACACTTTTCACACGCAGGGCAAGTGCAGAGCGGCACTTACTTATTTGTAGGAGTCGCTCTTCCGGAGAATCGCAAACGAAACAAGAGAAAACTTCACTGCCTCCAGTCCATGACAAGAACATGGATTCAGCCTATAGTGATCAAATGATTTTTTTAGACTTTATTTGACTAACATCCTCATGTCAACATTCTGCATGTGTTCTAGGGAATGCACAATCGTACAACTCAAGCATCCAGGTGCACAGACAATGTCAATCTCTTTCATGGTTCCCTCCATTTGGGTGCAGTGTCCTTTAATCGATGACATCACTGCCACTTCGATGCAGGCATCAAACTGACGAGCATAAGGCGGGATTATTTGATAACCATGATCTCTTTGATGGAGAAATCCCAAACTACAGGAATACAACAGGATGTGCTAAAGTTGTGAGATGGAGCCTGAAAGCGGGATAATAACAACAAATGATGCTGGTGTTCCTACGGAGATTGAAGAATTGCTGGTCCATTCAATATTGATCGTCCATTTGAGAAAGCAGAAGCCGCACACGCTTTTCATTAATCATAATTAGAGCTTAAAGTTTTCTGTTTAACACATAAACACAATTGTAAAAAGCCTGCTTCCATGTCTGTATTTGGTTTCTAAACACTGAGACATACAGTACTTAAATCTTCTTTTCAGCATCTTTCAAAGATGTAAGTCATGTTTCCGGGGACCAGTAACTGTACATATTGATGTCATCATGCTGTCCTTTTAGTTATGATATTTTGTACTGATTTCTGCTTTTTATTGCATCTTGATGTTTTTTATCAGAATGTTGCGTTGCACTATCTAAAATTGTTGTATTTCTACCATGGGTATTCGATTCAATGTTTACGAAAGAAAAATAAAATTAGAACTACTATTACAATTATTATTTTCTTGTAGAGAATAAAAAAGAATATATAAAGAAATATTAAAATTTTGGTCAGATATGTCATGAGCTAATACTTCTTATACACACGAAAATTTGATGTTATCGCAAAGGGTGCTTAATAATTTGCGGTTCTTATTACCTTACATCATTCAAATTTACAATCCTAGAATTGATATTAGTCATTTGAGTAGTGCACCCCAATTAAATTACTTCTTGTGGTTAAACTGAGGTTACTATCATTTCCAAGGTCATTGCAACTCATTTCCAAAGTCATTGCAGATCATTAATCATTATATGTTGCCTGTGGTGTCAGGGGATTACACACTTACATACACTTCGGGTCCATCGGCCCTAAACAAAGAAAATGACAATTTTTGTCACTCTAAATACTGCTGACACTTTTGAAAATACATCTGGTAGCCAACACGTGTTTCGTCTATCAAGACTTTTTCAAGGCTACTAAAACGCTGAAGATGATACAGTCAAATCACAAAAGAGAGTAGTTCCCCAACAGAAAAAATGCTTTCTAGACGCTGAGGACTTTGTCGTTGTACACCCTCTTCAGCTTATCATGGATACAAACATGCGACCGGTCTAATCAGAGACTTTCTTTGTTATATTCTCCATAGCTTGAGGGACAGCACTTGATATTCTTATGTTCAGCACAATCTCTTACAGTCTTTAGTTCACTAATGACCAGGGAGTATTTTTTCTGTTGGAGGACTATTTATTTTTGAAAATTGACTGTGTCATGTTCTGTGTTTTATAAGCCTTGAAAAAGTCTTGTTAGATGAAACATGTTGGCTGCCAGATGTGTTTTCAAAAGTCTTGGTATCAGTTAAAATGATGAAAATAAAAGGAACAAAATTAAAAACACATGGACTGTTTGAAACAGGCAACAAAGGTTTTGAGTGCTCAAGTGTTACGTATTATTTTCAATGCAGATCCTTGTTTTGACCTCTGAAGGATGGAGATCAAGTCTGACCACCAGGTGATATGCAGATTAGTGGAGATCTTCACACGGAGATATGCAACTATTCACAAAGATTCTGCTGTGACTGTAGTACTTCTGCCCTACTTCTGAATTCCAGGAGTTAGCCAGGATTAATACTGTACTGGTTTATTCCTCAATATTACAAAACTAGACCACGCCTACTCATAGCAAAATATTTGTAAATTGGGTCCTCTACGTATAATCCAAAATGCTCTTTGGAATTACATATAGACACAAAAGATTGAAATTTTTCCTAAATTAGAGCAGATTCGGGCCAGCCCTAATGGCTACAGGGATGTTGTTCCGGATCCTGGATGACCATATAGAGAAGTTGCCTTGATTTTCTTTTTTTGCAGTTCTTGATGTATCACCCTAAACACATGAATGCCCACGTTTCATGCAGTGAGCCACTCATGGCACACAGGTATTACAAATGAATGAACTTAGGTACAGAGTGATACATTGACTTCTGGAATTAGAACACTGGTCTCATTGTGCCACACTATTTCGTAATCGTCTTTATAATTATGTATCAATATGCTTGTGTATTGCAGACAAAACCCAGCCATCCCACTGCATGGGGTAAAAGCAGTCCGAAACAGTGCAGGAGTGTTTCAAGTGGAATGGACTGGTTAGTCCCTGCAACACAACTCTTGTATCCACTTTTCCATGGCTTTACAGCTAGGGTTGCACTTTTGCAATACTCATGCATGCTGTAGGAAATCCACATTTTTGTGTGGTTAATCCAGACTGCTTGCCTTTTTATGCACCCCATTTTCACTTTAATTTGACTCTATGCACTGTGACACTGCTATTGGTTGCCACAGTATATGCATTCTTTTCCTAAGACTGTACTGTAGAATTAGTTTAACTCAACTGGTACATTTAAACTTTCTGCAAAAAATGTATGGCAAAATATATGGCATCATGGAGTAGCATTGTGCTCTGGATGGATTGACGTTTAAAGGCATTGCAGTAGTATTTGGAGTGGAAAAGTGTATTTGCCATTTAACAAAATTCTATTTTTATATAATGGCTAAATCACCCTAAAGTGTGCATCGTAAGCCCACAGGACTGGGTGCTTGAGACATAAAAATTTGACATTCAAAACACTGGAAATAATAGCACCTCACAATGAACAATTATCCCAAAGGTGTGTTCCTTGTGTACGAAGCAGCCTAGGTATGAATAAAATCATTATTTTATCTTTCAACCTGGGAAGATTCTAGAGTGATGATTAAAAGTATTTTTCACTCAGTTTTATAGATTTATGATAACCTTAGTAGAAAATTAATTTCCAGAAAGTGTTCTTTGGGATGACAGAGTAAACTAGTTTAGAACTGGTTTGCCTCTCAGCCCTACTCAGAGGCACAGTACACATCATTTACTGGCTTGCTAAGAACTTATCTCCTGGAAGACAGAGGTGTGTGATCTTATCCCAGGAAGGCAGGGGTGTTGTCAACAAGTGGCTATCCAGCAGCAATTAGCCATCTCGCAAAGGAAGCCGGAATGGTGGGCAGAACAAAGGGCAGCTTTCATAGTTCTTCCTTTGACTGGGAGATTGGAAATGGGGCTGCCATAATTCACAAGCCTGCCACAGACTTTGTAAAATGAGCCAGGGATTGCTGACTTCTGCTGGCACCCATGGACTGGAACTGCTCTCCAAAAGTAAGTGGTTGGCCTCTTAGTACCTTCTGCAGAGTAAGCAGAAGGAACCCTAAGTCCCAAAAGGCCCTGCTGACCACTTAGATCTTGACCCTGCAAATGCCCAGACTGCATAGAGATCTGGGCCTGGATTTATGGGTTGCCTAGTGCCAACACAGGCCCCTGTGCACTATAGTGCAAAGGTGTCTGCGTACCTTCCTGCACAACCCTCTGAGGCTTTTGCCTCTTTCTATGTGTGTTGCAGAATGCAGCACACATATAAACAGGAAACAATGGAAGAAAATAACATAATTCTCCTCGCTAAATAAAGTGGCTTTGTGTGGGCTCATAAATATGATTGCAAGGTTTGTGCTGCTGCTACATCAAAAAAAGTGATGCAATGGTAGTGTAAGGGGCTCAAACATATGCCCCCTCGTGCCTATGAGGCTGCCTTGAAGTCCTAGGGTCTACAGGAGTGACCAGGGTCAACTTTGTCAGCTGCTGGAGAAATGTGGAACTCATTAATTTTTTCTACCTCCTGAGGACCTGGACAAGGTGCTGAAGTTTCTCCAGGACGAACAGACCCTCATTGGGCTAGAAACCAGGTTTATCCAGCTATAAGCTTTTTGCCATGCCTAAAATGGGTTCAGCGAGACATTGTGGTAAAGATATCCAGTGTCCAGGACCACGCACTGGCAAAAGCTCCCAGCCTTGCCCTGCGATTACATTTTAGACCCAAAAAGTGATTAAGTCTAACAGGAAAAGCTTGGACCAAGGTGAGACATCAAATCTATCCCATCAGTGAAACTACCTCAGTGGCTACAGAATATAGATGTGTACTACTCTGAACTTTTTTTGCCAAATCCAAAGGCTTCAGCATGAGCTTGACGATGGCGTATCTGACGCTGTGGGACCCTCCAGGGTTCAGAACTAGACCTTGCCCTCCTTAAATACCCTGAGCTCCAAAACGTAGAGAAAGTCTTAAGGTAAAAACCTTGACTGATGTGACCCACTTGGCTTATCGAACCTCTGCTGCAGTAGGTCTGAAATCATGCCTAGATTCTAGATAACCATGAACTGATCACTGTCATTGACGCTGCGTATTTTCAAGGTTTCTTTGTCCTCAAGGATTGTCATATTTCTATGGCCCAGCTCCAAATCAGATTGCAGGTCTTTTTTCTCCCCGCTGGGCCAAGTTAATTCCTCTGCTCCCCAACAGAGGGAACAAAGGCCTCCCAGTCAAAGGGAGCAGTTATCCAAGCAGCTATTAGTGATTGACTTAGTTTGTGAAAAGGAAGGGGTGAGGAAGAATTCTGCATCTGTTAATTAGTTGTCACACCGCACCAGGTTTCCGACAGTCCAGACCCACTGAACAAAAGAGGAAGCCCAGACATCTGGAGCTAACAAAGCCAAGTTTTGGTGGGAAGGCACGCGCATTCATGAATACGCTGGGATCACCGCAAAAATGTTGCAATGAATTTGCGACCCTAGATATACAAATGTATTTCCCCTTTAATTTATCAAAAACTACTGAATGTACTTACACCAAATTTACAAAAGCATAATCTGGGTACCGAAACCGACCTTTCTGCCAAATTTGGTGTAATTCCGTCCAACGGTTTGGGCTGTAGTCATGTTGAAAACTCCTATGGGAATTAACATGGGAAACACACTTTTTGTTACCCCCCTTTTGCTCGGCCCCTGCTAGACAAATCACCCCAAAACATCCCAAGCAAGACAAGAATTACCAGCACACTTTTTTGGGAAAATTTCGTTAAGATTCCTGAAACGGTGCCAAAGATATAGGCAAGTCCAAAAATGCGTTTTCTATGGAAACATGGTCCTATCAATAACTACCCACAAGCGACCGCCAGTCGGATATCTATCTATCTATCTATCTATCTATCTATCTATATATATATATATATATATATACACACACACACACACACACACACACACTAAAAAAAACAAAGGTTACAGGGAAGTTATAATGAGGTTCAGAATTTACACACACAAAACCATAGAAATTCAGCTTTTATAATTAGAGTTGTTTCAAGTAACTATAACTTGTGCCCTAAGGTAACTAGAACTTGCACCTGCACAAGGTTTTGGTGAGTTAGTGTGTGGGTGAATTAATTTTGTTTTTTATTGGGTGCTGGATCCGCAGATCCATTGTAAATTTACACTCGGGCGCCACTGAGACCAATGGTTCATCTGGAAAAAATTATATATATTTTGCCCAAGAGGGACTGGATTGCAGGATGATCCAAGGAGGATCACAGGAGGAGGATCCATTGATCGGCTGAAAAAAAAATGGGCAATTTATTGCCCATGAGAGGTCCCTGAGGGACCCCTCCATGTGTCCTATGGGGTCAGGATACCTGTACTCTGACCCCCTTATATGTTTTTACACTGTTTTTTCCAACCACCCAGCCAATGTGAGAAACAGAAATTGGCAGCTGCAACTTTCTGTCCAGTTGCGACCAGCCAATCATGACCTTGCTTTCCCCCCAGATTCACGTAGGATCCCTGGAGGATCCGTGCCTCTAGATAAAAAAATGCATTTTTCCTTTAGTACCTCAAAAAATACTGAACAGATTTACACCAAATAACAAAGAGAGCACTTTCTGGACCAAGATCTACCTTTCTGCCAAATTTGGTGTAAATCCGTTTGGCGTTTCTGGCTGTAGCTGTGTATAAAATATGAAAAAACCTCATGGACATGAAATGGGGGAAAAGTATTTTGGAACTCCCCCTTTTTCTCGTCCCCGGCTTGATGGATCTCCCTAAAACATCCAAAACAGCAGCTAAAGTGAGTGGCAAACTAGTTTTGAATTTTTTTTGAAGATTTGTGAAACGGTGCCAATTTTTTGGCAAAACAATAAAATGCTCCACCTGTGGAAAAAGTTGGTCCTAAATATAACTACCTATTGGCTATCACCAGTAGGAGGTAACACATATATATATGCTAGATAAGCAGACATTTGAGGTGAGCAAATCTAGAGTGTCGCTGGTGTTGCAGGGTGCTCCTTACTAGAGCAGCTCTCCACCTAAAATTGGGAACTTCCCAGAGTTCTCCTTTGTGTTTTGCATAATTTATGCGTCACTCTATCCCTGATAGGGCCTTGGTTTGACTTATACTGGGTGCTCCCTTGTGTCTGGACAAAGCTATACCCCTCTGAAGAGCTCTAATGAGAGCGAAACACGTGTCAGGGGTTGCTTTACTTATTCCAGGTTGGCTTGGACTGTATTTAACCAGTCCAGAGCTGTAATACTGTGCCTGGAGTGGTAAATGGCTTTTGTCATTTTACAGCTCGGCAAGGATGACACTATGTCAATCCTATGCTTAAAGACTTTGCTAGATAAGCAGACATTTGAGGTGAGCAAATCTAGAGTGTCGCTGGTGTTGCAGGGTGCTCCTTACTAGAGCAGGTCTCCACCTAAAATTGGGAACTTCCCAGAGTTCTCCTTTGTGTTTTGTATATATATATATATATATATATATATATATATATATATATATATATATAAATGGATACAGAGCGGTCAAAAAAATTAAAGTGGTGCATACAACTGTTGGTGCTAGCAGTAAGGGTAGATCAGTTCCCCTCGTTAATAAAATACCGCAACACTCCAGCCTCCCAATAATTTGTGCACTTTTATTAAGCTTCTAGAAAACACCACTGCGTTTCAACTGAACGAGTCTTGTTCACAGTCTTGTATATGAATATATATATCTATATATATATTATATATATATTCACAAAAAAAAAAGATTACAGGGACGTTATAGCGAGGTTCAGAATTTACACACACAAAACCATAGAAATTCAGCTTTTATAGTTAGAGTTATTTCAAGAAATTATAAATCGTGCCCTATGGTTCACATATAGATATACATATATATATATATGTGTATATATATATCTATATATATATATATATACTGTATATATATGTGTGTGTGTGTGTGTGTGTGTGTGTGTGTGTGTATATATATATATATATATATATATATATATATATATATATATATTATTCCTGTGCATCAAGAAAGTGTCTAAAAAATCAGCAGGGACAACAGGCTCGAGAGGTCCTTTTAAGTAATTTAATAAGTTGTCCATCGTCCTGGGAAAATGGCGGGAAGACGTTGCATACCACTAATGTATATAGGGTGAGGCCCAAAGGTGGGGCTTCTAAGCCATTTTACATACTTGTAGTTTGTAAAAGGGAGAACACGATCTCTGGGCTCAGCAGCACATGATAAGAAAGAACCCACTCGTCACAGTTACTACATAAGATATTGCACTCAAAAAAAGCAATGATGCAAACACCTCCATTAAGGATTATGGATAACGTTTTAAGGAGGAAATGGGGAGAAAAACACATCCTATGCCTGGACCATGAGCAAGAAATTAGGATGATTAGTACTTTACAGAAGTGGATCTTTAACTTGGGCACCTGCTTTGTTTATATATATAAATTAGCCGTCAGGGGTATATAAATACTATTACAATACAATGGGAGTCATTACAACCCTGGCGGACGGTGTTAAAGCTTTGGTAATACCGCGAACAGTCCGGCGGAAAAAAAAAGGGAATTATGACCCTGGCGGAAACCGCCAACAAAGACAGCCACTTTAACACACCGCCCGCCACGGCGGTACAAACAAGCAGATCGGCGGTCACCGCCAACAGACAGGCGGAAGACAATGTACCGCCCACAGTATTACAACCCGCCAATCCGACACCTTTTCCGGGGCGGATTCACCGTGGATAAAAACACAGTGGAAACAGCTTTTGCTATGGGAAAACGCTCACCTGAACACATCCCACGAGGAACTCCATGGAGCCGGAACTCCAAATACTCCCTGCCCTTGTGTTTCTGCTCCTCTACGACCAACAGCTATGTAGGCGCCGAAGACAACAGTGAGTACTGCACCTACGACACGGGGAGGCAAAAGTTAGGGGGACACCCACCAAACACCCCCACCCTCGCATATTACAACATACACACCAATGCATTCACAAAAATCACAGTAACAACCCACAATCCCCCCGGAAGAATGAAAAGACAATGCGAAATTCGGTCAAACATTGTAATGTGGCAATATACATGTCATAAAAAAATACTCAGATATATCTTTGAAAATCAGTCATAAATATATACAATACGAGAAGTGGTGCAGATATGTAAATTACAATGTCCGTGCACCTACAGTCCAAAAATGCATGGGCGAGGCCCACAAAGGATACCTGACCAAAATCGGAGAGAACACTGCCGGGGCATCAGATTGAAATACTACAGGCACCTCAGGGGGAAGGGAAGGGGGGGCACCTCAGCCGGATGACTGCAAAGCCAGATCCACGACGGGGCTCCATGTCCATTGATGCATCCTGGGGAGTGCAAAGCCACAGTCTCTCAAGTCTCTACAGTGGGTGGGTTGCCCACTGTTACATCCTGGGGAGTGCAAAGCCACAGTCTCTCAAGTCTCTACAGTGGGTGGGTTGCCCACTGTTACATCCTGGGGAGTGCAAAGCCACAGCCTCTCAAGTAGATGCAGGTCTCTACTGGTACTGGGGGGGACTGGTGCCCAGACTGGATGAGTCTCCCCGTGAAAGTTCCTGTCCTGTCACTGTCCCAGCTGCACATGGGATAAGGATGCCTGATGTGGCGGCCCATTCATTCCTACCCGGTGCTTGCCCTGTTCAGCAGTGCTTTGCCATGGCGGTCTTTGCCCTGTTCAGCGGTGCCTTGACATGGCGGTTCTGATACGGACATTGGTGTGTGGCATGACGTTCTCTACACTGGGCATTGGTTTGTGGCATGACGTTCCATCATTGCCCAGCGGGGCTATGGCATCCGGGGCCCTCCAGGGCACTGACTCCGGCGGTGGGGGTGGTCTCCTGATTAGTGACGAGACTCGGGCCCTCCTGGGCTGTGACTCTGGCGGTGGTCTCTGGACCAGTGACGATACTTGTGCCCTCCTGGGCTGTGACTCTGGCGGTGGTCTCCTGACCAGTGACGATACTCGGGCCCTCCTGGGCTGTGACTCTGGCGGTGGTCTCTGGACCAGTGACGACGGTGCTAGCGGTTGTGTGTCGACCGCCGGAAATGATGGCGCACTTCTCCGCCGTGACACTCACAACAGGCTGGGCAGACTTCCTCAGGCCCTTCCCCACCGTTGGTGGAGTCACAGCTGACTCTCCAATCCCCTTGGAACCCATGTCAGTTGTTTTCCCACCAGGAGTCTTAACACGGTCCCGTCGTCCACTCTCCAATTTCAGAGCCTTTACAGGGGGTGGGCTGCCAGTGCCTTGGCTCCGGGTCCTACTGCCTGCCCTGGTGGCCGGTGCACTCCACAAACCTTGAACAGGTACCACTGGTATTGGAGGCTTTTTGGCTGAGGCGCTACGACGGGACTGATGAATTGGAGGGGGTGGGGGCAAAAAGGTCAACTTTACAGAGGGACAGTTTCTGACGAACACTGGGATGGGTAGCTGGAGGGGGTCTGGGAGTGGAGGAAGAGGAGGTGGTTGTAGGAGGTGTCACTTTAGGTGTTTTGGGTGCAGGTGCAGGTACTGGAGGCTGTCGTGAGGTGGATGGATGTTGGGTGAGTGATTGCCGGCGTTTGTGTACTTTGGGAGGGGGCGTCACAGACACACTGGGAGAGGACACAGGGGACGTGTAAATGGCAGTGGAGGTGGTGAGTGCAGGTGAGCGGCGTGTGGTGCTGGGTGTCCTTGTACGATTCATGGTGCCTGTAGATGTGGTGCATGCAGGTGTGTGTGTAGAAGAGACTGGGAGGGAGGAGGGAGAAGAGGAGGAGGGGGACACAGTGGAGGCAGTGGATGTTGCTGTG
This sequence comes from Pleurodeles waltl, assembly GCF_031143425.1. NCBI lineage: Eukaryota > Metazoa > Chordata > Amphibia > Caudata > Salamandridae > Pleurodeles > Pleurodeles waltl. The sequence goes on from NC_090448.1 coordinate 1,144,700,136, forward strand.
TCTGTATGTGGGTGAGGCTTGCGTGAGTGCCTGTGGTGTGTGTGGTGCCTATGTTTGCTTGAGCTACTTGTGTGTGTTGACTTGTGTGCATGCTGGTCTGTAGGTGTGCTTGGGATGGGCTGGGGTACAGGAGATTGGGTCTGGGTGGAGGAAGTTGGAGGGGGGAGGCTAGACACAGGGACAATGGCTGCCATCAGTGCTGAGGCCAGAGATTGCAGGGTTCGCTGAAGGACAGCCTGACCAGAATGAATGCCCTCCAGGAATGCATTACCGTGTTGCAACTCTTGTTCTACACCCTGGATGGCATTCACAATGGTAGACTGCCCAACAGTGAGTGACCTGAGGAGGTCAATGGCCTCCTCACTGAGGGCAGCAGGGGTGACTGGGGCAGGGCCTGAGGTGCGTGGGGCGAAGGTGATGCCCACCCTCCTGGGTGAGCGGGCACGGGGCGAACGCTGAGGGGCTGCTGGGAGGGCGGTGCTGGTAGGGGAGGTGACAGCTGTACCTGTAGAGGTGGGGGGCACAGATGGTGCCACCACCACAAGGGAGCCCCCATCGGCGAACGAGTCCGTGTCGCTGCTTGGTGATCCGGTGGCCGACGTGAAGCTCCCCTCGCCCTCCGTCCCACTGGTGCATTCAGAGTCCGTGGTGTGGCCCTCCATGGCCATGTGGGATGCAGCTCCCTCGTGCTCCGGTGCCACTGTACCTCCGCCTGTTGATGCTGATGTAAAAAAGGATAGGGAGAGCAGAAAAAGGGGGGGAGACAGAAGAAAGAGAGTTTTAGTGCATGGATTACCGCTACCGTTGGCGGAAAAGACAGACGCAGCAGCCCCCTGCATTACGCCGTGCTCCTGCCCTCTGCACATGCAATTTCTGGGATATGGCCTACATGGCAATGGTGGACATCTGCGCACATGTATGCCACAGGGACAACTGTACCTCGACTTGGCACTCTGCTGAGGTGGGGTAGAGTGCCACATGGCCTACATTACGGAGGGGCCTTGCCTACCTAACTCGCCCTGGCCTTGGGACACCCACAGCCCACCTCCCCCACACAGACACCTCCACTGCACGCAAAGTCAGCTGAACAAGGTTGTACTCACCCCCTTGTGTCTGCTGTGATGCCCTCAAGCGCCCATCCAACTCCGGGTAGGCCACCGCCAGGCTCCGGAACATCAGGGGGGTCATGGTGCGACGGGCACCCCTCCCACGTTGGGAGGCCATCCCCAGCTGAGCCTCCGCCCTCTTCTTGCTGCAGCGGCGAATGTCCTCCCATCTCTTACGGCAGTGGGAGCCTCATCTCTGGTGGGCCCCCAGGGTCCGGACCTCCTTGGCGATGGCACGCCATATGTCCCTCTTCTGGTGGGCGCTGACCTACATGACATGCACAAGGGAAGAGGAACAGTCATTACCAACTGCACCGTCGTTGTGAGTGTCCCCCTCCCTACTCTGGCCATGTGGCCCATTCATTCCCATGCATTGTTGTTCTATGAACTCTGCCCCCTTCCCTCTTCCAAACAGCCCTCTCCACCCAGGCCTAGCCCATACAACGTGCTCCCTGTGTACTAACCTGTTGGTCTGGAGGACCGTAGAGTAGCGTGTACTGGGGGAGGACCCCATCAACCAGTTTCTCCAACTCCTGTGCAGTGAAGGCAGGGGCCCTTTCCCAAGACGCAGCAGCCATCGTCGCTTCCAGACCGAGGTCACAGCAGCACTAGCAGTGTAGGTCCTCTCCTGTCGAAGGTCAGGTATCTAGTGATTGAACAGATAGAAAATGGCGGTGACGTCCGCGGCGGTGATGTCCGTGGCGGTGCGCATCATCACCGCCAGCGCACCTGTTCATTGGCTCCTGGGACCCATAGGGTCCAATGTTAACCAATGCAAAATTGCGCCGCGGTCTACGACCGCCTACCGCGACGGTGTGCAACGCCAGCGCAGTTACCCCACAATCCCAATGTCCCAGTTTAGAGGTCAGGCAGCTGCCATTTCAGGGGCCCACATGGCTTAATTTACCTCTGCGTCACACATAGCTAGGCCTACACTCAACACACATACAGGAAGGGTTTTGTGAGTGGTGTAGTCTTGTGTGTAACTGTGGGTACATACCTGGAGGAATAATGACTGGTTCTTCGCTGTTGTCCTTCGTAGACACCGTCAGCTGGGACATATGAGAAGATGGCGGAATCCTCCGGTGTACCGACCGCTGGTGGACCTGTTGACAATGGAAGAGAGACATGTCATCGTCACCTACCGGTTTGACCGTACCACAATCCAGGAACTATGTACCCAGTTGGAGCCAGACCTGATGTCTCCAATCCGCCATCCGACTGGAATCCCCCCTGACGTGCAGGTGCTGCCAGTGCTCCATTTCCTTGCAAGTGGGTCTTTTCAGACAACTGTGGCCATGGCATCAGGGATGTCCCAGCCTATGTTTTCCAACGTGTTGTCCAGAGTGTTGTCTGCCCTGCTGAAACACGCAAGGAGATACATCATTTTCCCTCAGGTGGAGGATTTGCCTACAGTGAAAGGTGACTTCTATGCCCTTGGACATATCCCCAACGTCATAGGTGCCATTGATGGGACCCATGTAGCTCTGGTCCCCCCCCCCACAGGAGTGAACAGGTGTACAGGAACAGGAAGAGTTATCATTCAATGAATGTCCAGATGGTCTGTTTGGCAGACCAGTACATCTCGCAGGTAAATGCTATGTTCCCTGGCTCAGTGCATGACGCCTACATCCTGCGGAATAGCAGCATCCCGATATGATGGGTCAACTCCAGAGGCACCGTGTATGGCTATTGGGGGACTCTGGTTACCCCAACCTTTCCTGGCTATTGACCCCAGTGAGGAATCCCAGGACCAGGGCAGAGGAACGGTACAATGAGGCCCATGGGCGGACTAGGAGGGTGGTCGAACGCACCTTCGGCCTCCTGAAGGCCAGGTTCAGGTGCCTCCATATGACAGGTGGATCCCTATTCTACTCACCGAAGAAGGTGTGCGACATCATCATCGCCTGCTCCATGCTCCATAATTTGGCTTTGCGACGCCAGGTGCCTTTTCTGCAGGAGGATGATCCAGATGACGGTGTTGTAGCAGCTATGGAGTCTGTGGAGCCTGTGGACAGTGATGAGGATGAAGCTGAGGTAGAAGACAACGACAACAGGGAGTCAGTCATACAGCAATATTTCCAGTGAGACACAGGTGAGAAATTTTTCATTTTTAGCATTAGCCTTAACTTTCACACGTCTACCTCTGTCCTGTTTCTCGATTTAAATCACTATTTGGTAACTGAGTTTTACCCTTCCATTACGGTTTCACAGGTGTGGTTACCTACGTGTCAACTGCTTGCATCCTTCAAGGGCTTGTGATGTGTGACATAGGTATGTTAGCCTTACAATGGTAAACCCATTATGACACTGTCATTGATAATACATATTTTCTAAATCACAGACTGACTCCAGATTGTTTTGTGCTTCAAGGGTGTTTATTTAAGTGCTCAAAATTGGAGGGGGTTGTAAAATGGTGATGGGTGATGGCGGCGGAATGTCCATGGCAGAGTCCAGTCTATTAGTCTCACAGGTGCACTGCCCATCTGGGCATAGGAAGTGGAGCTGGGGCAGTTTAAGTATGGACAGGGTAACAATGTGGGACAGTGGGAGGACAATCAGGGTGGTCTCATTTCCTGGCGGGGGTCTTGCCATCTTGCTCTGTCCTGTTCCTGGATCTCAGGGACCGCTTGCGTGGTGGTTGTCCGTCTGCAGGGGGTGGGGTGCTGGTCCTATGGAGGGGCGTCCTGTCCACTAGCGCCGGCGGAGGTGGTGGGCATTTCATTGTCCTGGATAGTGTCAGGGGCCCCTTGGAGTGCCACGGTGTCCCTCAAGGTCTGCTGTATGTCCTTCAGCACCCCTACGATGGTGCCCAGGGCGGAGCTGATGGTCCTGAGCTCCTCCCTGAACCTCAAATACAGTTCGTCCTGCAGGCGCAGGGTCTCCTGAAACTTGTCCAGGACCGTGGCCATCATCTCCTGTGAGTGGTGGTAGGCTCCCATGATGGAGGATAGGGCCTCATGGAGAGTGGGTTCCATTGGCCTGTCCGCCCCCTGTCGCAAAGCAGCCCTCCCAGTTCCCCTGTGTTCCTGTGCCTCCGTCCCCTGGACCGTGTGCCCACTACCACTGCCCCTGGTCCCTGTTGTTGTTGGGGTGGCGGGTTATCCTGGGTTCCCTGTAGTGGTGGACACACCGCTGATTGACCTGTCCTGGGTAGGGAGGTTTGGGCCCGCTGGGTGGGTGCTGTGCTGGTGTTACCAGAGGGTGGAAGGTCGGTGTTAGGCTGTGCCTGTGCAAGGGGAACCGACTGTCCCGAGGCCCACGATGATCCGGGCTGGTCATCAGGATCCAGTAGGGCAGAGCTGCTCTCGTCACTGTGGGCCTCTTCTGGGGGTGGAGTGGTGTTGTCTGGTCCCTCTGGTGTGGTGACGGTCCTTCGGGTTCCTTCAGGGGCATAAGAGCATGATTATTGCATGTGTGTGTGTAATGGTGTGCAATGGGTGGGTGTTTGTGTACCCCAGTGCAAGCATTCCTGTGTGTGGGTTTGTGTGATGATGGTTGGGGGGGTGTTCTGGGTATATGCAGTGGGCATGCTTTAGTGAGGGGTGTCCATGCTTAGTTGTGTCATGCAGGGCTTGGTGTTGGGATGGGTGGTTTGTGTTATGGGTAGATTAGTGAGGATTTGGAGTGATAGGGGAGGGTGTGGGGGTGGGGGTGTGTGATAGCATGCAGGTAGGGTGGGGGATATGATAGTTATGATTTGACTTACCAGTGTCCCATCCTCCACCGACTCCTCCGAGGCCCTCAGGATGCATGATGGTCAAGACTTGCTCCTCCCATGTTGTTAGTTGTGGGGGAGGAGGTGGAGGTCCGCCGCCAGTCCGCTGTACCGCGATGTTGTGCCTGGAGACCGTTGAACGCACCTTCCTCCGTAGGTCGTTCCACCTCTTCCTGATGTCCTCCCTATTTCTTGGGTGCTGTCCCACTGCATTGACCCTGTCCACTATTCTGCGCCATAGCTCCATCTTCCTGGCTATTGATGTGTGCTGTACCTGTGAGCCAAATAGCTGTGGCTCTACCCGGACGATTTCCTCCACCATGACCCTCAGCTCCTCCTCGGAGAAGCGGGGGTGTCTTTGGCGTGCCATGGGGTGGTGTAGGTGATGTGTGGGGTGGTATATGTGGTGATGAGTGTGGTGAGTGTAGTGGTGTGTGGTGTTTTGTGCGTGGATGTTGTGTGGGTGATGGTGTTGTGTGCCTCTATGTGATGGAGTTGTCTATTCTGTGCTCTCTCTCTGGCGTTCGTTCGTGATTTTTTTGTCGTAGGGGTTTGTGGGTGATGTGGGTGTGTGTTTTATATTGTGTTGGGTGTGTGGGAGTGGTGTTTGTATGTGTATCAGGTGTGTGTATTTTGAATTGTCCAATGTGGCGGTGTTTTGGAGATGTGTGTGTATTTTGAGCGCGGCGGTGTGTACCGCCAATGGAATACCGCGGTTGAAAGACCGCCGCATGGATTCATGGGTCGTAATAGCATGGGCGTGTTTCTGTTGGCGTGGAGGTGGCGGATTTGTTTCCGCCAGTTTATCACTGACCTTTGGTGTGGCGTTGTTGTGTGGGTGTCTGAATTTTGGCGGATTCCAAGATGTGGGTCATAATAGCTGTGGCGGAATACTGCCGCTGCCGCGGTGTATTGGCGGTCTTCTGCGCGGCGGTAAGAGGCTTTTATCGCCAATGTTGTAATGACCCCCAATATCTGGAAGTGCTTCCTTTTTAGGATTTATTTCTTTGAAATGAATATCATGCCAGAATGAATCCTGCCCTGCATATTTATCCAAGATGAGAACGCCATTTTTAAAAAAAAACTTGTCGGGGACCGCAGGAGGAACCTCAAGGCCTCCACGGTCCCAGCAGACTTCCCACCTCCTGCAGGAGTCGCATTGCTCCCACACGCAGGGAGCTGCTGGAAATGCAGCTCCCTGCATGGAGGGGTAATAGTCTCATACTTTTTGCCTGCAGGCAGGGAAACAGATGAAACCTCTGCTACCAGCAAGCAGGAGCATTTTGACATTCCCACTTGCCGGAAAAGGAGTTAGTGTTTGCTTTTGCTTGGTGGGCGCTGTCACAGCTATCTCTTGAGCGTGGACACCTCTGGAGATAACAGTAGCCAGCCCTGAGGGGTGGCTGTCCCTACGGACATAAATGGCTCCAGGAGGGGGCCACGCATCTCCCCCTTTTCTTTTGCACAGACCAGCCCAGTGGAGGTGGTGGTTCCCAGGTCCCTATATGGCACGGGGCCGCATGGCCCCCTCAGTACTATGCCCTGGTTAGGCTTCTGAAAGCCCTAGCAGGGGGGTCCATGCAGCCCCCCTTATTGTTTTTAAAAAGCCCTGGGCAGGTGGTGGTCCGCGGGGCCTGAGGGGGGGGGTCTACACAGCCCCCCATATATATAGTTTTTTTTAAAGCCTCAGGGAGGTGGTGTTCTCTGGAGCTTAACAAAGCCCTTGGAGGGGGAAACCATGCGCCACCCTACTTTATATTTTATAAGTGCATACCCCCGGGACCTGACCCATCTGGGGCAAAGTTAAGAACAAGCACAGGAGACTGCACTTGATTTTTAAACATTTTTGGCAGCTCCACGGATCCTCCACGGATTTTACCAAACATTTTTAAAAACATGCTTTTTTTGCCTTAGCAGGGTCCCAGGGGGACTCCAGCACCAAGGCTGGGGGGTAGGGCATACCTTCCCTGCTCCCTTTTCTTTTTGTTACATTTTCTTTTGGAACTCAGTTGAAGCCGAGTTCCAAAATGGCTTCCAACACTTCCTGGTTGAAGTGTTGGCAGCCAATCAGATCTCAGCACTAGATCTCCAGGATCCGTGGAGCCTCCACATCCCTATATATCTATATTTCTTTGCCCTTTACTATGTCCAAAACTGCTGAACGGATATACATCACATCACAAAAAGCGTGCTTTATGGACCAAAAGCCAGCTTTCTGCCAAATTTGGCGAAAGTTCGGCCAGCGGTTCGGGCTGTAGTCGTGTTCAAAATTCCATTGGGAAAATGCATGGGAAAACGTTTTTTGTTTTTTTCTCTGCCCCTGCTTAATGGATCACCGTGAAACGTTCAAGACAGCAGCTAAACTGACTGTCGTAATAATTTTGAAAATTTCTTGAAGATTCATCAAACTGTGCCAAAGTTATTGGCAAAACAAAAAACACTTTTCCAATGGAAACTGGGTCCCAACTATAACTACCTACTGGTGACCGCCAGTAGGTTTTGTATATATATATATATATATACACACACAAACATATATATTATTTATATATATTTTTATATACATATATATTCATTGAAAATTCAAATCTTTAAGTGGAATAATACATAAGTAAACTAGTAAGATTTAAAGTTATGTTAAAAACCTTACAAATTCACTGAAAAAAAATATTGTCATTTTAAAACCAAAAAAAGCACTAATATGTACAGGTTATATGTAACATAACTTGCACTGCCGGAGATTTCAGATGCCATCATTAGTGTAATATGTGAGGTCATCAGCAGCGCATCAATTCGGTGCCAGTTATACTTATGTCAGTTACATATAACTGTCGATTTTCAGTGCATTATTGGTTTCAAAACTATAGTGGGTTTTTTCAGTGAATTTCTAAGGGTTTTTTTTTTAGCATTAGTTAAAATCTTACTACCTTACTTACGAATAATTCTACTTCAACCTTTATGTTTTTTTCCCTTTTGTCCAGTTACCCCTTTGTCCAGCCACCCACGCCTTTGGCCGTATGCAACTTGGGGTTTGCTGCAGGGCCTGGCCTGCATTCAGAATCTGTGTCCTACCCCGCAGGCAGTCTAGCACCTGTTATAGCAGGCAAGCACCCACGGGCCTCCCACCCCACATTTTTCCTTTTCTTTTTCATTTTTTTTTCTGTCCCGCTGAACTCCTGTGGGAGCACAGTTAACCAAACAGAATCTCACAAGAGTCCACCAGACCACAGGGGCCGGAGGTCCGGCGGGGGAGCACACTGGCTCTGCAGGATCAAAATCTCTTGCAAGAGTTCCACCGGATCAACCGACTGAAACTTTCTTTTTACTATTTTGATACCCCAACTCATATAATTTTCAAAGTTTAAGGACACAGGGACAAGGTCCCCTTGTTCTGTAATTGAAGCCACAGCATTTTCTTTCGTGTTACGGCCAGCCAATTACATTGTTCAGTCCCGCTGGACTGCCTGCTCCTGTGGGACTGAAAAAGGGCAATGAGATAAAAGCCCCCACGAGCATTTAAAACACATTATTTTTTAAATTTGTAGTCTGCAGGAGTCCCGCAGAGGCAAACTGTCAATATATCTATACATATTGAACCTTAATTCCTCAAAAATTACTGAACAGATTCACAAAAAGCTTGCTTTCTCAGTAAAGATCTAGTTTCTGCCAAATTGGGAGTCTTTCTGTTCAGCATTTTTTTCAGTATCATTGTCTGATTCTTCTAATGGAACATGTATGGGAAAAATGCTTTTGGACCCCTGTTTTTCTCGACCCTTGCTTGAAGGATCACCCTGAAATTTTCTAGGATGGAGCTGAGGGGGATTCACTTTGTTTTTGGAATGTTTTGTGAAGATTTGTCAAAGAGGGCCAAAGTTATTAGCAAAACAAAAAACTTCTGATTGAAGTATAACTACACAGTGACTATCAACATTCCTGAGTAGGACACTCAAGGAGAAGACAAAAGGACCCGGCTCTGCTAAGAAACCTCTCTCCTTCAACAACTAAATCTACTGACCCATCCCTTTTCCTCTGTCATCAACCAGTGCAGAAAGGACTAAACAGCAACCCCCTGTTAGAAAGGTTACAACACAATGTCTAAAGGTAGCCCTGTCTTCATGCCTCTACACTTCAGTGTCTAAGGCTGAACCCTGCAGCTCAGGAATACAGACAACACCTTTCCACTCTCTTGGGAGGCTGTATCACAAACTCCATATAGTGCCATGTCAAATCAGGGGCAATCTAAAATGTATTCCAATGGCTTCAGCATTTGCACACACAAACAACAGGAAGTCCTGCTACTATTAGCTATACATACATCTGTACTCGACATTCATGTTGGACTATCAGCACAGTGTCGTAATCAATGAAGCTGAACTTTACATGGGCATGACTGTAGGCGTTATGCTGTCACTCGGAACAAATCAAGAGGTGTATCCAATATTAAAGGATTCACAATGTTATGCAGCCACCACCACTTGACGGAGAGGGTAGTCATGTGTCCGCGAGAGAGTACGTTTTTGGCATCGGTCCTGACCTGAGAGCCAGTCCCTGGGTTTCATGGCCAATTTAGGGCCTTGACCTCAGTGCACATCCATAATTTTGTGAGTGCTGGGGTCACAAGAAAATCAGGATACTAGTATCACATGGAGTTGGGTCAGTCAGGGCAGGGAAGGACATCAGTTTACTGTGCAAAGGCTACTCTTGCCCTAACAAGGGGAAACCATGCCATCAGGCCAAGAGAGATGGAAGTATTTTCACCATCAAAGTATAGAAAGTCGTTTTGCATCCACTGGTGAATTTGAGAGAAGCAATAGGATAGTCTGTGAAGATTGCTTGGATGAGCTTTAATTGTTACATGAAAATGGGGGTCATCTACATACATCTGACATCCTATCTTATCGGGTTGCAGGATGGCTACCATGGGTACTATATGCATTGAATTGGGTGGGAGACAAGGCAGAGCCTTGTGGAACACCACAACTGATGTCAGCTTGAGAGGAATGGACCCACTTTTAGATGAAGCATATGTTTCTGAAGGAAGAAGATGAGTTATACAAGTGGAGAACCCCTGATGCCTATTGGAGTGGAGAGATAATCAACGAGTGCCAAGTAGTATGATTTGTAGAGCTCTACTAATGCTCAAATGGAGCTTCTAGGTGGGGATACCGCTGGAAAGACACAGAGAGCAAGCAATTAAGAAAACAGAATAGAAAGCTAGGGGAGAGCAGAGAGTGTAATTTCCAAAGGTGGTGTTCTAATTAAATAAAAGCAAAGAACCAAGAGGCATATTTATAAGAGCTTTGCACCATGCTTGCACCACACAATGCGATACATGCGTGACGCAAACCTCAAAGTCAGATTTTTGAAATCACAGAAAGCCACTGGGTGTGGTTTTGAATGGCTTCAAAAATCTGGAGAAATGCAACGCAGTGCAAATGGCTGCGTTGCATTACTCTGCAGAAAAGAAGGCATTCCATGGGCTTTGTGTGGGTGTTCCCACACAATTCCCATAGTTTTTGATGCATTCCCAGATTTCCCAAACCTGGTAAACCTGGGAGTGTGCCAACAAATATGCCTATATGCCTCCCCATGAGAGGGCTAACAAGGGGAAATATTGTTATTTATCCTTGTTGCTTCCACTTTCTATGAGTGCTGCATTCTGCAGCACACGTATAAAGATGACTATGCCTCTAAGGATTGTTTTTTTGCTGGAAGGTGCCCCTTCCTGCACAAAAACAATCCTGCGGGCAAAGCAGGCTCCCTCACACCATGGTGCAAGGTTGTATGGGTTGCAGGGATGATCCTTGCACATAAACAATCACTAATGGCGTTTTCCTCTTTCTATGTGTGCTAAAGAATGCAACACACATAGAAAGAAGAAAAAACAAGAAGAAATAATGTTATTTCTCCCCGTTGTGCCACTTCTATGCCATACCTGAGGTGGAGTAGGAATTTGACGCATTCCCAGCCTTGTAAATCTGGGAACGCATCAGATTCCGTCAGGCTCCATGGGTGTTGCGTGGGAACACTCACAGCAACACCCATTGAACGCCTCTTTCACTCAGTTATTTGTGAAAGGGGGCCATCTTTACAAGGACATGGAAAGCCATGCAAGGTGGCTTTGCGTGGCCTGATAAATATGGGCCGCCACACTGTGCCACCGGGGCGTCACAAACAATTATGCTCCGTGGTGCAGTGTGCGGCTAGGGCTTCGTAAATGAGACCCTATCTGTTTGTGCCCCAGAAAGGAACCAAAGGATAAAGAAAATCCCAACCGCGTCTTCAAGGGGAGCAAACACATTGCTCCTTCCTTTCTCAATGCTTGTTTTTTTAACAGAGAAGCATTAAGAGTTGAAGAGTTATCTGGAACTGAATAAGGAAGTGGGGGCTGAAAGGGGTTGAATTAGAAGAATCCTAGTTCACCTCCTTCCCATCCACACTTCCTGGTTAGATTCTTCTGCTGTCGGCAAGCAACTGACTCCACCTCAGCCCTACCAGCCTTTCAACTTTAGTAGAATGTGAGGAAATCTCATATCTCTCGAAATACCCTCCTTCCTGGGTCTCCGTTGCATCTTCTTGCTGTCCCTTCCCTGGGGGGGGGGGGGGCGAAGGGATCCTCTCATGAAAGAAATCCATACATTTCAAAGAAAGAACATCTCAGCAGTTCTTAGTTTACCCAGGGTAATTAAGTTACGCTTTCCAAACCTGACTTCATTAAATGGTTTTCTTTTTGAATTTACATCAGTTCTGCAGCAGAGACAGGATCCGTAGGTAATATCATAATAAGGTCATCTTATCTATTTTAAGCTCTATGCAAATTGGCAATTTGAAAGCGGGGAGAGTAAGTGAGGCCCCCAAGGGTGTGATAATGAGGAAAGTGAAATAATTCAATCACAGATTGGATGTTTGAGTCAGAAGGTCCTGTTCGAATCACAGAGTGGAGCAGGCTTCTCTCGCAGCTTCAGTAGTAAAACTCCAGGTAGAAATTGATCTCTACTTACCCTTAAGAGCCGCTTTTAAGTGGTTTAACCTTCAAGAGGCTGAAAGGGTTGTCCTCACCAGCCGAGGCTGCCACTGCTGCCTGCAGAGAGAACCTTTCTACCTTCTGCATGGATCACCTGTCCTGGTCCTGTGTCACCTGGACGGTGGTAACACCCTTCACACCAGCTTTGGTGTCTCTAACGTGGCCCTTTGTAGGGTGCCCTGTGCACCTCGACCTGTGTCTTCAGAGAACAGGGGAATCATGGTCCCCTCAAGTGTCTCCAAGCTCACATCATCTTCACAATCGTCTGCATGACCTACAAACCATCAAGAAATGACCCATCAGCCAGTTGCCAAAAATTGTAGGCCCCTAATTATGGGTTTTGTGGCGCAAGGTAGCTCAGCAAGTCTCCATGCTGTACTGCCCTACATCACAGTGAAAGGGCAGGAATGCACCATATTTATTCAATACGGTACATTTTTGTCCCTTCCCCCCATGCTGGGGCACTTTTGGCAGCCTAGCACCAACACAGGCACCCTTGCACCATTGCGTAAGGGTACCTGGGTTGCATGCAGGATTGTTTTTATGCTGGATGGGGCACCTTCCTGCACACAAACAATCCCAAGAGGCGTTTAGCTCTTTCTTTGTGTGCTGCGGAATGCAGCGCACATTGAGGAAAAGACGAGAAGAAATGAAGATATTTCTCTTTGTTAAGCCTCTCCTGGGAAAGCGTATCTTTTTGGTGCATTCCCAGGTTTACCAGATTTGGGAAATCTAAAAATGTGTTAAAACCCATGGGAGTTATTTAGGAACACCCATGCAACACCCCCAGAGTACCTCTCTGATGCAGAGTAAGACAACACAGCTATCTCCATTGCCTGGCCTTACTCTATGTTTTTATAGCCATTCAAATCCACACACAGCGGCTTTGCGTGGCTTCAAAAATATGACTTAGTGGTTTGAGCCACACATGTACCACGTTGTGTGGTGCAAGCATGGTACAAACAGCTCAGAAAAATGCCCCTTAGAACTTACCAGTGTAACATATACATCACCCTTGCGCCTCTGTTCACCAAAATGACAGGTGCAGCAAAAGTGACATTGTCCGCTCTTTGATCCCCAATGACATCACAGACTTGACCCCTTGGTCCACTCTTAGCCACTGACCTATCTGCAGATGAGTGCCTAAGAGGAGGCAAGGATTAGAAACTACAGAAAGGAAAAGTGGTCTTCGTACCCGACTTACTTAGTCTTTATCTGCCTTCAAGAACCTTGAGACCGGGGTAGCCAGGGTTTTGCCAGAGGTTGAAGGGGTGAAGTCCGTGCCCTTACCAGATTCGGAACTAGGATGTGGAAAATAGAAAAAACGAATCAGGCGCTAAGCCTCGTTCCTCCGTTCCCTCCCTTCCCAATGCACCAGGGATCCGAAATACATCTCACCACACGCTAGGTTTGCACCTTCTCTCCTGCAGTTCAGAAAGGAGCAAAATATCTATTTCTCTGGATGAGCATCTTATTAGCTATCAAGATCATCAATCAGGACTTGTAAGGAATTGCTATTCACCCCTGAGGGTATCCAGGCACTGGGAGCACCTGTCAGCTCCTCTGGACTGGTACCAGAGACATAGGGCAGATTTAAGAGCCCCTAGCGCCTCCTTGCACCACATTATTTTTATGCTAATGTGGCCCAACAAAGCCAAGGTCGCTGCGCCAAATTTACAAAGTTATGCAATGCATACACTGCACCACTTTGTAACCCTTTGCGCTACATCATGCCTGCGCCAGGCATGATGTCTGCAAAGGGGACGTTCCCCCGTTAGGGGGGACAAAAAATGGCGCAAAGAAATCCAAGAGATTTCTTTGCGTCATTTTTTTGGCACTTTTAACGCCTGCTCAGAGCAGGCGTTAAAAGGAGGCAGACCGTTGCTTACAATGGGCCTCAATGGGCTTTGCAAGCTTAGCATCAACATTTTTTATGCTAATCCTGCAAAGTGCCGAACTAGCGTAAAACATTATATCGCTAGTTCCCTACAGCCATGGTGCACCATATATTAAATACGGCACAAACACTTGGTGGCATTAAGGGGACGCTAAGGGGCTCAAGAAGTAATAAATCTGTCCCAGGCTCTAAGCATTGAGTGAAAGATCAGCTAGCAGAGCACTATATAGTTTGGCAGAGGAAATAGATAACACAGCTATTTTTGATGCATGCGAAACAGCCGAACTGATGCTGGCAAGCTAGGATACCTTTAGCGGGTGAGAGAGAGCTGTTCTGTCTGGATGAGTGAGGAGTAAGTCAGCTGAACAAGAGATGCCTCTGCTGTCAGTGGCAGGCGGACATATGGGCTATTCCACCTGTGTCTGGACTAGTGAGGGCCTTTTCCCCCTCCTGGTGCTGGTGTGTCCTCAGAGACTCTGCTCAGGAGGGTTGTAGGGAGAGACCAGCCTAGGTGCTTCCTTTCACTGCTCGATGTATTAATGTGGCCTATGCACCATTTTCGACTGCCCTATAGGATAATCAGGAGATGCGCGAAGGGCTGGTCTGACAAATTAGTGTATGGACTTGTGTTTTGTTGGCTGGCTTTGTAGTCTTGTAGACTGTTTTTTTACTGATTATTGCTCTGATACCCCACAAACATTGCCTGCAGCAAGCACAAATTCAATCAGTCTCTCGGTCCTTGCAAAAACAACTATACAGGTTGTCTTTGTAAGTTTAAAACTGCTCGAATTCGCAAATGTGGTGCACCTTTTTACCTATCTGCTTCACTGATGGGGGCCACTTTTTTAGCTTTATGATTCGCGAATGGGACCCACTGTTAATATGGTGCCCAGGCCGATTTTCTGTCCCAATCTGACCCGGCTATGCACCATAAGCAAGGACTATCTCTTTCTTTAGGTCTCAGAAATGTCTCTTTGTTTACGTTCTTAAATGTTCTTTGTATCTCAGCCTGGTGCACAACAGCCCAAGGAAATCCAAAGAATTACCTATGTATATAAATCTATAGAATGCATTTAAAAAAAAAAGGATAACCACCTACTGTAAATTTTAGGGGACCATTCACAGTTTCTGCTGGTGTACACAAACGTCTGGTTCAGTGCTGAATTTGACTGAATTGGGTATCACTTTTAAAAATCTGCTTTCAAGGGAGGCTCACAGCACAAGCAACAGAGCAGCAGAGACCTGTGTGAGTGTTTGAGAAGGGAAGCAGCATTCAAAAGAGCGAGCTAGAAAAGACATGCACTCACATGCAGTGCTGAAAAAATAAATATATAGGGGGTCATTATGACCCCGGGGGTCGGTGGAAATGTGGCGGTAGTACCGCCAACAGGCTGGTGGTACATACCGCCACATTATGATATCGGCAGGTTGGCGTCAGCCAACCCGCCAATGTACCACACCGACCGCCATGGCGGTAGCAGCCGCTGGGCTGGAGATAATCTCCAACCCGGCAGCCGATACTACTGTCCCGCCAGCGGCATTATGACCCTGCCTACCACTGACAGGGAATTCCTTCCCTGTCAAAGGTAGGAGGCCCCACTCCCACAACACTCCCCAGACAACCCCCACCCCCCAACCACGCTCCCCCACTTCCAATCCTCCCCCCATACACGCACATTTGCAGGCACACACCAGGCATTCACACACTCACTCACCCAGACCTACACGCATTCATACACGCAAGCATCCGTTCATTAACGCACACATCCATACACACATCCAAACTTACATGAAGACATGCATTCACATTTCCATTCATTCATGCATTCTCACACATGCGCGCACACACGCAAACAACACTACACACTCATTTGCATGCATGCACACCCCCACACACAACACCCCCAACCCCCTTCCCCTGTCGGAAACCCGACTTACCTGAATCCAGGGGGTCTTCCGGCAGGTGACGGGAGAGGGCTCTGCTACCTCCAGCAGCACCCACCAGCAGAACCCCGCCAGGCCATACTATTTTTCATAATACGGCTGGCGGAGGTCTACTGGCGTGGTGCTGCTGGTGGTAGCAGCACCACCTTAACACCGTCCGCCAGCATGGCCACAGTCGGATTTCCGCCCTTCTTTTGGCGGAAATCCAGCTGCGGTCATATTATGGCAGATGAATGTTAGCCACGGTGGCGGTCTTTTGGCGGCCGTCACAGCAGTGGTAGGCGGTACTTACTGCCAAAGTTATAATGTCGGCCATAGTTTGCTGAATGTGAGCATTGGAAGAAAACAAGTCATTCAATCAAACAGATAGTAAAGTGGCAATGCTCCAGAGGAGGGACAAACACAAGAAGAGGAAGGCAAGCCATTGAATAAGAAGCAAGCCAATGAGAGTTACAGCAAAGCCATCCAAAGGTAGGCAATGGTTGGCTGTCAGCCGACTATAGTTTTTAGTGTGGTCCACAAGAGGTCTTTTGCAACCAGACAGCAAGATTCTATCTGGTAGGCGAGACCTAAAAATGTGTATACACTGGTCAGCCTACAAGCAGCCTGTCTAATACAATACAATGATTGGCATCATCACCACTCCCCGAAGCTGACCCAAATGTCTTAGCCAGTGGAAGCTCTACCACTCAGTCCATAAGTCCTTGTAATTGTTTGGAGAAACGCCGAGTTGCACACCACTAGAGTAACTATGGCCATGAAATTACACAATTTAGCGGACTTGCAGGACTAAATTATTAATTAGCCAGTATTCTTGTGGGCCAAGCATCAAACCCCACATGCCTTCTTTCCAGCGTGCCTGATCTTGTGTCTAGTTTAGCAATAACCTAAAACCCTCACCCTCAGCGCCACCAGAAACCACACATGCGGTCACCTTGTGATTGCAAGATGGCCGCCTCCATCCCACCGGGCATCAGGCCAGCTGCGAGGCATGAGCAGGCAGGCTGGAAGAAAGGCGTCCTAGAAAAATGAAAGTAGGCTTTGCGTCAAGGGTATTGGAGGCGGGAAGGAAGCCCCCGCAGTGTGGGAGTAAATTCAATAAAGTTCCGTTAAAACATGTTACTATTTTTCATACGGTCGCAGCTGTGCCCCCGGGCTACAGCGCTAGCCAGCCTCAAACGCTGTATGGTGCGCAGGTGCATTAGTTTTACCGCCAGAACCTCAGGAATGAGCGCATTGTTAATAATAAAAAAGGATTTGATCCTTATGATACAGTCTATTTTAAGAAATCTCATGCGTTAAGGCAATGAATGAAAGCACTGACAAAGCTGTCACACACAGACTGCAGAACTCCTCATAGAAATAAATAAACATTTAAATTACCTTCAAAGTGATGCATTGTCAGGAAGATGGCTCCGCGAGATTCGTTCCTTGGTAATGGGAGCAGCTGCAAATCACAAATCGCAAAGGCAATTCTGCAAGTCGGCCTTTCATTCTTAGGAAGTTAAATCACGTACAATCTATTTGGGGAAATTGTTGTTATTTTTAACGGGTCATTCAGGGTTTGGTTAAAAATTAACAGAATAGCGTTAGAGTCAAGAACCCACCGGGATTGACAGAGGGACTCTTTAATCAGTCTGCCTCAAGGCCACACCGGCAGATGCCCTACCCATTTTAGGGCGGGCTTCCATCACTGATTTTTGTCTGAGGTCACAGACAGGAAAAGAGAAAAATGTCCCCTTAACAGAGAGAGAAATTCCCTAAAAATCAAGGACACGCACTTTGGGGCTTTGTATCAGGAGAGTAATTCAAGAATGCCAAGCAAGCCACATCAATATGGCGGCCCCTTTGCCACACAGCTGGGCCAAAAGTGCAGAGGCCACAACAGCGAACCCCACAAACCAGTCAGTGATCCCCAGTTATGGCAAATGGTCACACCCGCTTTAGAGGTTTGTATTCAGAAAGCAGACAATGGATACTAGAATCTCGAGAAATCGACCTCCGGAAAACTGCGGTTTCAGAGCTAGGTTAGATTATTGAAATGGGCTTTATCAGAATCTTCAAACCAGCTTACTAAATAATGTACAAATTCTGCAGAATTCGGCAGCCGGGCTCCTATTTCGGATCCCTAAATTCCAATTCGCAAACTTGGCCCTGAAGGTACTGCATTGTCTCCCTGTTAAACCTAGTATTACCCTTAAAGCCCTCCGTATTGCTTTTAAGGCCTTGCATGGAACTGGTCCAGCATATCTGTGACAAAGTTTTACTTAATGTCAACCCTCTAGAACGCTACAGTCTGGCTTTCACGCAATGTATCGTGCCATCTTTCAAGCACTCCTCATGGGGGTGGGAAGAGGCTTTGTCAAATGCACCGCCTGGCAATGGAACAGCCTTCCTCCTAAACTCAAATCTGCCGTTGCCTTGCTCAGTTTCAGAAAGATGCTTAAAACACTCCTTTTTTAGTTGTTAGTTGACTATTGTATAGACTTATCCCCTCCTGATAGCTTACCTTCTCTGCTCTCATAGGCCAAGACGCCCTTTCGGCATTCGCGCGCTCTATAAAACTCAACATCATCAATGCTAACCAAGCCACATCAACATGGGGGCCCGTTTTGCATTCATCTGTGCAGAGGGTACATTGGCTCGAAGGACAGCTCATTCAACCAATGGTAAAACTACATGAGAGGCAATGGCTGAACTGGGTACACCTTCTACTCCACTATCTACTCCTTTCTTGTATACTTTACAAAGCATCGATGATGAGATTTCCCAACCAGTTAAATCAGTCTGTAATGAGACAAACAGGCCATGGACCTTCAAGACACTGGCTTGACTGGCTAATGGTGAGAAGGAACCTTCTCTAAAGCTTAGTTTAGAGATGAAGATTAAGTGAGGTTCACAACCCAGAAGGCATTAATGGCTTACAAAACCCCACATATCCTAAACTGAGCTAGGTTTTCTGGACTCAATGATACTGATGTGATCTGACCATGAATGAGAACTTTGCAAGTTGAAATTAAGGTGTCAATTGAAGACATTTTCAGGATGCGGGACTCGGGGTGCTAGTGTCCTCAAATCAGAGACTGACAAGGAGTTTGCAGATATTTCAGTCCCAGTGTTGAATGAGATTCCTAAGCCACTAAGGCAGAGTATGCTGCCAGCCCCAGCTGTTCCCACTTGTGAAAAGTATACTTAATAGTGTCATTCATTTTTGCTAGTGCAATAAGGTAATTTGTATTTACCAGAAGTTGGTGGGCACATGAGGAATTCTGGATTGTGGAAAACCAGGTCCTGTGATTTCCAACATTAAAGGAGGGTTGATCGTGGATTCAGTTTCCTGTGCCCTTTGCCGGAGGCGTGTACAGTCGTAACTGTGATTCTCCCTACATAATTATAGCTGTTTCAAGCAGTTGCTTTGGAACTATAGACCACTTCTTAGATTGTTCTAGGGAGACAAGTGGCTCGGTCGAAGTGGGAGATTCTTATGAGGACTTACGCTCTGAAAGGGGTGGTGGTCCACTAACAGTTGGCGTTGCAGGCACAGTTCACATCTCATTGGTTTAAACTGGGACCTGTACCTCTGCACACACAGAAATGGGTGCAGTAGGGTCTCCCTGTCTCCTTGGGGTCAATGCCCTGGCATTTAGGCCATTAACCAAGCTAATCAACCTGTTTGTTGGGAGAGTCTTGGGCACAGGACTGCTTTGGATCCATATTTCTCAATACATTTAAGATTTTTGAAGATCTTCTTGTATTGTGTTCTTTAAAATTATCATTAGGGGTGGGCAAAGAATTCCACTCTGCCGGTTGAGTTTGTGAAGTTTTCCCCACTCTGCGCGGAGTTCCAAAAAACTCTGAGGTGACACAGAGCATGAGAAATTGCTGAGTTGGCAAGTGCGAGCAAGATTTCTGAACTTGAGTGGTCACGGTAGGCTGTGACCGCTCGCAGTGAGAAAGCTGCCATTCGAGTAGAGAATCTACTTGAGCGGCAGAAAGAAGTTAGCACCCTCTGGCACTCCGTGCGATGCAGTTTGCGCTTATTTTACAGCAAGGGAGAAACTCCTGGTGCTGAAAATCAGCGCAAACAGCACGAATTACACAAACTCTGCCGCTCGCAGAACTCTTTTTTTTGGTACTTCGCAGAGCTCCGTGTAGCAGAACTCTGCAAACTCTTCCCAGGCTTACTTATCATCTGGTTTTATGTTCTTTGAAATGATCATTATACATAAGTAACAGAACAAGTGTCCTCTTTTCAAAAGCGGATATTTCTTTCCAAAGAGCTGGTTACAGAAAGGATACTGCTGTAAAATATTTCCAAGAAAGTCTGGTACAGTTCCATGAGATTTATTCCAATAAGAACTCAAACAAGTGTCTAATCAGAGCCATTGGACCACCTTTCACCAGCAACCAAGTACCACATAGGGCAGAATGTAGATACTGTTTGACAATCTCAGATTAACGCTCAATTGCAATAAAATTATTCAAGGATCATTGGCATAGTTGGGAATATATTCCTCAGATCGCCATAAGGTAATCTCAGTGGTGTATGCCCTAACTCAAGCATGGCACCTACTGGAAGCTTCTTGGCTGGCGGAGGTTGAGATTGCTTGGATTGGGATTTCTGCACTCCCCAGACTGATGTCCAGTGCTGGACCACCTGTCTCCATGATTAGAAACCTTTCTGCAAGCTCACAAGACCACTTGATGCGCTCTAACTTTTTGGTGCAATTTGCAGACGTCTTGGTTGATCTTATAAATAGCATATAAGTGGGCAGATTGCGGCTAGTCCATTTGGCCTCAGTTTGTCCTGTGGTGTTTGAGATGATGTCCTCTGTTCCCTCTGTAGAGTGTATCGTGGCCACCTCTCATGCCATTGAGGTGCGATTTGCAAGTGTTGAAGCCACCTGGACCTATCAATATGAAATTTAGTAGGTGAGACTCCTTTGTTACAAAGTACATGATAGATCCCACACTGAAACATGAGTGTTGGGTCAAAGATTTGATAAGAAATAACGAGCCTGACAAATCTTTTTTTTTTAAAAAAGAGTGACCACCATCAGCAGTATTAATATTGCAGTTACATGGTCAGTTAAACCCCGAAGGAAAGTGGGGTGCACGTGTGGACTTGTCAATGACTCAGTAGTCATTGTCTTCCATGAATGGTGCATGAGACTATGGCCCTCATTATGACCCTGGTGGTCGGTGATAAAGTGGCGGTAATACAGGCAACAGGCCAGCGGTAACTACCGCCAATTTATGACCTTGGCTGAAAGATCTCCGAAAGACAGCCAAAGTACCACACCGACCGATAGGGCGGAAACAACAGGCTCCACTGCGGTAGTCAAAGTTCCGCCCACCATATTATGACCAGACAATCCATCAGGTTTTACGGGGCGGTACCAACGACATCAAAAGCCTGGTGGTAACACTGCACAGAAGTGAAAGGACTCACCATTGGAGATGCAGGGAAGAACCACGCCGCCATGGAAACAGAACGGCAAGTATTTCCAATGATATTCTGCGTTCTGCTCAATCACGAACACTAACGCAGGCGAAGACGACGACGGTGAGTACAGCCGCCTAGCACACAATGGGTGGGGGAAACGCCAGGGACAAACACATGCACCATACACACCCCACACACACCCCATACACAAAACCAGCTGCACAAGAAAACAAGTTAATCTCCCTAAATCGGCTGAATAATGCAAGGACAACAGGAATGTACCAAAGTGATTGTAATAAGATCAACACAGTATAAATAATAATTTAGCCAATGCTACAGATATTTACAAATGTACAGAAAAAGGGACACTGCCCAGTCCTCAGTTTGTGTGGGCCACATGGCCACAGGGCAAAGTCCAAGGCCCCACTTGTCACATGCATCAATACGGAGAGAACACTGCAGAGGCATCAGTTGGCAAATAGGCAGGCACCTCAGGGGGCGTGGGGGCACCTCAGCCGGAAGCGGAATACCACTGGTTCTGGAGGGGTCAACATGCCCTGTGCTTTGTCCTGCGGAGTGATGGGCCACAGTCTCTCGAGTGGGTGTCTTCCCCACTGGTTCTGGAGTGGACAGGCCGCACAGCAGCCCATGGAGGCCGGATCACATTGCGTCGGCCGACGGTGATGGCTGCACTGTGGTAGTGCTGGTGGTAGGAGGCTCCTGCACAGCCCCTGCACCCTCGATGGCAACACCACCACGGTTGGTGGTGGGGGCTCCTTGACAGCTGCTGGTGCAGGCTCTTTGCCCTTTTGCCTACTGGTGCAGGCTCCTTCCCCTTTCGGCTGGCTTATGCAGGCTCCTTCTCCTTCAGTATTTGTGGCCTGGAATGCTTTCCACCACGAGTAGGTGCAGATGGAACTGGGCCCGTGGACTGTGTGGCTGAGGTGCTTGGCTGGGTTTGTTATACCCTGGCCATACGTGCAGGACGTGGGGACGGGTAGGGAAGAGGTCAATCGTGGAAAGGAAAAGCTTTTTAGGGACATTGGGGTGGGAAGAGGGAGAAGTAATGGGAGTGGATGATGAGGGAGTGGTTGTTGGAGGTGTCTGTCTGCTGGATTTGGGTGCAGGTACATGGGCTGTATGCTGTTGTGAGGTGGATGGATGTTGGGTGTCTGAGGGCTTCGTTTGTGTACTTTAGGAAGGGGGGACAGACACAGAGGGAGAGGACACAGGGGATGTATGCATGGCTGTTGTGGAGGTGCCTGCCAGTGAGGTGTGTGATCTGCTTGGTGTTGTGATGATGCAGGTAGTGGATGATGATGTATTTGCATGCAGGTGTGAGTGTGGACTGGGTGGGAGGTGGAGGAGGAGGAAGAGTGGGAAACAGTGGAAATAGTGGATGTTGTTGTGTCTGCAACTGGATCTTGTTTGTGTGAGTGCCTGTGGGATGAAGTGTGGTGCTTGTGTTTGCCTGTGACACTCTTGGGTGTTGTCCTGTGTGCATGGTCATCTGGCTGTGTGCTTGGGATGGGTTGGGGTTGAGGGGAATGCGACTGGGAAGTGGTAGTTGGAGGGTGGATGGTAGAAACAGGGACAATAGCTGCCATCAGAGAGGAGGCCAGAGCATGGATCGATCTCTGTTGGGCCGCCAATCCAGTGTGAATGCCCTCCAGGAATTCATTAGATTGTTGCATCTGGGCTGCCACCCCCTGGATGGCATTCACAATGGTTGACTGCCCTACAGAGATAGATCTCAGGAGGCCAATAGCCTCCTCACTTGGGGCAGCAGGGCTCACTGGGGCAGGGCCTGAGGTGTCTGGGGCGAAGGGGATACCCACCATCCTGGGTGAGCTGGCACGGGCAACTCGCTGAGGGGCTGCTGGTACGGGGGTGGCGGCTGTAGCTGGGGTGGTCACAGAAGTGTCCGCCACCAACAGGGAGCTTCCATTGGAGGAGGTAGCTGAGTCTGAATTGTCCTCTCCAATCTCTGCTGTGGTGCTCCCCTCGCCCTCCGTCCCACTGGTGCCCTCAGCGTCGGTGAACTCTGCCTCTTGGGTCCTGTGGGATCTAGCGCCCTTCGTCGCCAGTGCCTCTGCTCCTCCGCTAGGTGATGCTAATGCACATAAGGACAGGATGACAAAACAAGAAGGGGGGGGGGGAGAGAGACAAAGAATACACTGGGTGAATGGCTAGACCAACACCACCGTTGGTGTACACAGCACCCTCACACACAGGGAACAGGCATACGCACTATCCATTGCACCACCACAGATACTGCTAGCCACCAAGGCATGAGGAGGGGCACACACCGTCAACTGCAGCACACCTGGGACCCACGCAGCCCTGACCAGCAGTGGATGCTTACAAGCTAGATAGGAAGGAAGGATTATCCCTTCAGCACCCTAGCCACCAGAGGACCTACGCTGCTATGTCAGGCCTGGCCTAGGGGCACCCACTAACACACATCCACCACCCGGATACCACCCCACCAGCCGTAAGTTGTAATGATAGCCACTGTACTCACCCCCTTGCGCCTGCTGTGATGCCCTCAAGCACCCATCCAGCTCTGGATAGGCCACCGCCAGTATGTGGGCCATCAGGAGGGTCAGGGTCCGATGGGCACCCCTTTCTCGTTGGGAGGCCATCCACAGCTGGGCCTCCACCGTCTTCCGTGCCCAGCGTCTCAGGTCCTCCCACCGTTTGTGACAGTGGGTGCTCTGCCTGCCAGAGACCCCCAGGGTCCGCACGTCCTTGGCAATGGCCGCCACATACCCTTCTTTTGATGGGCGCTGACCTGCAGAGGCAATACACACAGGAAAACACCATCAGACAAACAGTCTAGCCAGTTACACATATGGTCCACCATACCCGTTTATAGCACTATTGGAACACACATGGCCCAGCACCCAATGTGTACCCAGCCAGAAGGACATCCCTCTCCCCTTACACAGAGCCGTCACACACCTCCACACATGCATGCCACATACATCGTGTCTACAGTGTACTCAACTGTTGGTCTGAAGGCCCATACAGCAGTCCGTACTGGGGTAGGACCCCATCCACCAGTCTCACCAACTCCTCCGAAGTGAAGGCTGGGACCCTGTCCCCGGTCACACTGGCCATGGTAGGTTCCAGACACAGGTCACAGCAGCACTTGCAGTGTAGGTCCTCTCCTATGGAATGTCAGGTAGCAAGTGAGGAATCAGATAGAAAATGGTGGTCACATCAGCGACGGTGCATATCGTCACTGCCGACGTAGATCACCATTGGCCACTGTAACCCATGGGGCCCAATATTAACCTATGAGGATTTGCACGGCGGTTACCGATCGCCTCCCGCCACGGCGCACAACGTCAGCGGAATTACCTCACTTCCACCTGTCCCTCCACACAGGACAGGTGGACGCCATTTCATGGGGAGGGCAGCCCTAAAGATTCATGCTGTGTCACAGGAGAAATAGGCACATACTGGACATATCACACTGACCCATTACATGTTTACAGAATGCGAAGTACTGTTGTGGCTCCAATATTCAGTTTGTAACAGCCTCCTCACTCTTGTTTCCCTTAGTTACCTACCGCTGCGGATGAATAGGAGATGGACATACCCCCTGTACAGACCCCTGGTGGACTTGGCTACACTGGAGGACAAGCACATTATCCTCACTTATAGACTGGACAGGGCCACAATCACAGAGCTGTGTGCCCAATTGGAGCCTGACCTGATATCTGCTATCCGTCACCCCACTGGGATCCCCCCTTTTGTGCAAGTGCTACCTGAACTCAATTTCCTGGCAACTGGTTCTTTCCAAGTGACAGTGGGCATGGCAGCAGGAATGTCACAGCCAATGTTCTCAATGGTGCTGACAAGGATGCCCTGATAAAACACATGTGCAGCTATATTGTTTTCCCCCAGGTTGAGGATTTGGCCACAGTGAAGGCAGAGTTTTATGCAATGGGACATATCCCCATCATAATTGGGGCGATTGATGGTACACATATTGCATTTGTCCGCCCCCTCCCCCCCCAGCAGAATGAACAGGTGTTCAGGAATCGTAAGAGTTTCCACGCCATGAATGTTCAAATGGTGTGCTTGGCGGACCAGTACATCTCCCATGTCAATGCTAAGTATCCTGGGTCGGGTCATGATGCCTTTGTCCTGAGGACTAGCAGCATCCCAAATGTGATGGGCCAACTACAGAGGCACAGGGTGTGGCTAATAGGTGAGCCCTGGTTCCCACCCAGTATATGTTGGTGTATGCCTGTGGTGTTTCTCATATAGGATAGTGTGTGGCTAAATGTTGTCCCTCAATATTTGCAGGTGACTCTGGTTACCCAAACCTATCATGGCTGCTGACCCCTGTGAGGAATGCCAGGACAGGGGCAGAAGAACGTTACAATGAGGCACATGGGTAAACTAGACGGGTAACTGAGAGAACCTTTGGCCTCCTGAAGGCCAGGTTCCGGTGCCTCCATCTAACAGGTGGATCCCTGTGCTACTCACCCAAGAAGGTCTGCCAGATAGTAGTGGCATGCTGCATGTTGCACAACCTGGCCCTTAGATGCCATGTCCCTTTACTGCAGGAGAATAAGACTGGAGATGCCCCTGTGGCAGCAGTAGACCTTGTGGACAGTGAGGATGAGGAGGCAGAGGATGAGGACAACAGAACGTCTGTGATCCGTCAATACTTCCAATGACACAGGTAGGATAGTGTAACTTTACATTTCAATGACACTGGTTGTAATTTGTGTGGCAATGGCATGCTGATATTTCCCACTTCTATGCCCATTTACTGTTCCCTCTGGTAGTTAATTCTGTAGATGTTGGTGTTTTGACAAATACTCCTGGTATGATCACTACAGCCAGCTACAGGTCATTAATCTATGCTCATTCTATGTACAGTTCATTTGCAATGTTTGTACCTGTTTCAAAAAAATACATATTTGATATACATGACATACTGCAAAAGGAGTTTTTCAAAGGGTGTTTATTGAAGTGCTAACATATAGGGGGAAAGTGCAATGGGATGGGGTGATGATGGAGGAAAGTCCAGGATATTATTCCAGTCTGTTTGTAGCACAGGTACATTATCCAAGGGAACATAGGAAGGTGAGCAATGGCAGTCCAAGGTGGACAGGGTGACTGAGTGGGACACAAGGGGGACAGTCAGGAGAGTCTAATTTCCTGGCGGGAATCTTGGCATGTGTCTCTGGCTTCTGTCTGGATCGCAGGGAATGTTTGCGGGGTGGTTCACCTTCTGCAGGGGGAGGGGTGCTGGTGGCCTGTGAGTCCTGTGGTGGGGCCTCCTGGCCACTAGCGGAAGTGGAACGCTGTTCAGATGTCTGGCTAGTGGCAGGGGCCCGCTGGTGTGAGACTGCCTCTCTCATAATGTTGGCCAAGTCTGCCAGCACCCCTGCTATTTAGATCAGGGTGTTGTTGATGGCCTGCAAGTCCTCCCTGATCCCCTGGTACTGTCCCTCCTGCAGCCGCTTGTTCTCCTGTACGTTGTTCAGGATCTAGCCCATCATGTCCTGGGAATGTTGTTAGGCTCCCAGGATCTCGGAGAATGCCTTCTGGAGAGTCGGTTCCCTAGGCCTGTCCTCCCCATGGCACACAGCACTCATTCCAGTTTCCCTGTTGGCCTGTGCCTCTGTCCCCTGAACCATGTACCCACTGCCACTGACCCCTGGTCCCTGATTGTCTTGGGGGCAAGGTGTGGCCCGGGGTCCTTGTAGAGGTGGACACACTGCTGATTGACGTGTCCTGGGGACAGAGGTGTGGGTACGCTGGGTGGGTGCTGTGGTGTTGTTTCCTGATGGGGGAGGCTCTGTGGTGGTCTGTGACTGGGCTTGGGTAACCGGCTGTCCAGTGGTCCCTGATGGGCCAGGTAGATCATCCAGATCCTGAAGACCAGAGTTACTGTCATCACTGTGGGCCTCTTCTGTTGGGGGACTGGATAGAGCTGGCACCTCCTCTCCAGGAGTACCTGTGGGGATGTAAATGATGTGTTATGGTTTATGTGTATGACATATTGTACATCCCTGGCTTCCCCCCATGGTTGGATTTGCCCTGCCAACTTTCACTTTTGTATGTTAGTGTATGGTGGGATTGTTAGTTCTCTATGCTGTGCATGCTTTAGTGATGAGTGTCCATGCAGGGCTGTGACCGGTGTCCATGCATTGGTACAGCATGCAGGGCTTGTCATTGGGATAAGTGAGATGTGATGGTGGAGTGTGTGGTGAAGTGTGTGGGATGTAGTGGAGTGATGAGAGTGAGGGTGAGGGTATGTTTTGGCATGCAGGTGGGGGTGATAATAGTAGAGAGTTGACTTACCAGAGTCCAGTCCTCCTCCGACTCCGGCCAGTCCCTCAGGATGCAGTATTGCCAAGACTTGCTCCTCCCACGCTGTGAGCTGTGGGGGAAGAGGTGGGGGTCACCCGCTAGTCTTCTGGATAGCAAGCTGGTGTCTTGCTGCTATGGAACGTACCTTCCCCCGTAGATCGGTTCACCTCTTCCTGATGTCATCCCTAGTTCTGGGGTGCTGTCCCACAGCGTTGACCCTGTCCACGATTCTTCGCCATAGCTCCATCTTCCTGGCTATTGATATCTGCTGCACCTGTGCTCCAAACAGCTGTGGCTTTACCCTGACAATTTCCTTCACCATGACCCTTAGCTCCTTCTCTGTAAAACGGGGGTGTCTTTGTGGTGTCATGGGTGTTATGTGAGGTGTGTTGGTGAGGGTGTGTTGGGTAATGTGTTGGGGTGTGTGATGTGGAGTGCATGAGTGGTGCATAGGTGTGAGTAGTGTGTGGCTCTAGTTGTCTCAGTGGTCTTGGTGTCTCTCTGGTGGCAATGATTTGTGATCATAAAGGTTTGTGGGTAATGTGGGTGTGTATTTTATAGTGGTGTGGTGTGTATATGGGTGACAGGTGTGTGTTGTTTGAATTGCCCAATGTGGTGTTGTTTTGTATGTGGGTGTCCATTGTGAGCGCGCCGGTATGTACCGCCAATGGTTACCGCCATTGAATGTCTGCCGTGGTGATTCATGGCTCATAATGTGATGGGAGTTGTTCTGTTGGCGTAATGGTGTGGGTTTTGATACCACCACTTTATCACTGACCTTTGGACTGGCGGATTTGTGTATGTGGCTGAATTCTGTCAGATTGGTGTGTGTGTCATGATATGGTGAGCGGATATCCGCCGCCGTCAGCGTGGCGTTAAGCGGGATTTACAGCCAATGTCATAATGAGGGCCTATGACTTGTCATTGCTGGACACCACTTGTGTCTTTTCAATAGTCCATGTCAGGTTTGTGTCCAATATTTACTAAACATCTTCCCGCCTTAATGGACACCCAACGCGGAGCCAATAACATCCACTGTATACTGCAGCAAAGGCACAGGCATCTTCCACCTAGGCCTTCACCCCCCAACTCGACCCAACATGACATCTAATTTCCAAGATTCCAAGTTCCATGAATTTGATATAGCAAGAGCTTCTCTGCCCCGATGGTATAACACTTAGGCCCATATTTATACTTGGTTTGCGCCGAATTAGCGGAATGTTTTATTTACGGTAATTCAGCGCAAACCTAACTCCATGTTTATACTTTGGCGCTAGACACTTCTAGCGCCAAAGTTATGGAGTTTATGTCATTTTCTGGACGTGAAAACCTACCTTGCGTCAATGAGATGCAAGGTAGGTGTTCCTGCCCAGAAAATGACAAAATGGCTTTAGCGCCATATTTTTCCCCTATGCTAAAATCTAGCACGGGGGATGGGTGCCTTAAATAATGTCGCTAGGCTTACTTAGCGCCATTATTTAACACCTGGGTCAGGGCATGCGTTAGGGGACCTGTGGGCCTTTTTCCAAGTTCAGACACCATGTAAAGAGCCCAAAGGTGTCTGTCCCTGGCCCCAGAGACACCCCCACCCACACCCGAGGGACACCACAGGATGGGGGACACATCCCAGGTAAGCCCCGTTAAGTATTTTTTTTTTAAATCACCCGCTCGGGGGCCCTAACTTGGGGCCCCCTGCATAGCGCTGGCTGCAATGGCCATACCCAGGGGACATCTGTCCCCTGGGCTTGGCCATTGGGGTGGTGGGCATGGCTTCTGTCTTTAGTAAGACAGGAGCCATGTCCATGGGGGTTGTGAGCCAGTAAATGGCGTTACATTGCTTAGAGGCATTACTTTGCCTCTAAACAGTGTAGTGCCATTATTCGGCACACAAGCTTCGGTTTCCCTTACGCCTCACCCCACCCGGTTAGCGTTCTTTGCAAGGACACTAAAAGGGCATCAGCACCAGCTTTTGCCATTCCATAAATATGACGCCTGGTCGGCCAGCCGGCGTCCAGGAATGGCGCTAGCGCAGTTTTTTGTGTAAAAGTATAAATATGGGCTTTAGAGCCTCCCCTGTCGACCAGAACCCATTCTGGCTATAGCTTGACGGCTAAAGTGAAAAGCAAATTATACAGGTTATGTGAATCAGACAATTAGTTAACTGAGAATTTATTCTGTATCTGCCCGTGCCATTATAATATCAGACATTGCTACCTTGTGAATGCACTTAGAACAAATTACATAAATTGGGTCCCAGCACCAGTTGAATTTAATGAACTGATTAGAGACGGTGATTATTGTGTCGGTCTAACCCAATTTTTATACATTGGGCTAAGGAGGTTAGGCTATTCTGTTTGCATGTGTTTGGGGACTAAGAAAGAGGTTTAATTTTTGTGGGTATTGTGAAGTTAATTTTGGCTCAATCATTTTTACTTTGTGCTTTCGACTTAATTATTGTATTATGTTCAAATAAATTTTATTCTATGTTTTGCAAGTAGGCTTTTACCCAAAATGCAATAAAGATGAAATGAAAACAGCAGTATCTCGCTCTGCGACCTGTTATAATTGGCCTAAATTAAGATTGGAGCTGATTACATTTTCCATTTTAAAATGTATTTTAACTCTCTTCAGATACTGAAAAGTAGCTGAAGGCACATGCTGCCCACTCACCCCCAAGCGAATAATATCCCATAGGTCACGAGTATCTGGCATAAACCATCTTAGATGTTTTAATGCGATGCATAGTATTTAGATCGAGCAAAAGCATAATATGCATTATTTAATGATCGGTGTCATAATCAGGACTCTAATTAGACGGGAAAGGTCAGACGCAGTGAGGCACCTTCAAGGAATGAATTAATTTAAAATAAAATAATGTCCTGAGAGTTGAAGTCACCAGAATCTGATCTGCATTTGTGAGTAAGCGTCCAGTAAACAAGCAGATGTTGCACGGCTGACCGCGCCACGTTACCATGGAGAGATGTGTGAAGAACATGGGACCATACGTGAGTCTACCGTAGGAGACACCTGCTCGCCATCATCTTTAATGGATATCAAGAGATCTATTCCTACATATACACAGTGTCTAATATAGGTTAAGGAGCTTTAGATTTTTTGTTGCCTCTTTAGAAAGTTGCAATAAAGTGCTTTTTTAGGGAGGGATGTTGAGTTGAGTCAACCAAGTGCTGGTTCAAAGTGCCTTGTGGAGAAGAAGGGACATTGAGGTTCCTTCTTTGCACTCTCTTACACCCCGGAACAAATCTTCTCCGGTGCAGGTGAAGCTATGGTCCATGGTCATCTCTGCTAAGACGGTCCACTAGGGGTGCCAGTTATGATGGTGGTTTTCTGTTAACCCGCGTCCAAGCTGAAGCGCACGCTCCACCCCTCGAGACGACAAGTAAAGGAAGTAGCCCTGGTCCAGAAATTTGAAAGCATGCAAATATAAGAGGCTGAGGATGGGATCCGACTGCAACGAAAGTTCAATCTGGTAACCTAACAGGAGGTTGGTGATAACTGACTAGATGTCCACAAGGATTCTCCCATCATGCATCACTGTTTTCCATCTCATCCTAGAGTCCTTATGGCTCACAATGCTGTGTGTCTGCCGACCACCTGAAATTCTAGTCGATGATATCCACTCTACTACCAGCATCCCCAACCACGAGCCTAGCATAACACTTGTTTAACTTGTCGCAAATCATCGTTTGTGTTATTTTAAATACCAGATACAACTAGAACTCAGACTTTATAAAATAGCTGTGTGTGTCCAGTCCAGAGAACATGCATGAAGGGCCCTTCACAAGTAGCTCAAAGGTAATTTGTTGGCAGTGGCACAAGAGAAGATTTCTAAGTAAACACAAACTGACCAGGAGTAATAAAAGTGCTTATTGTGTGATCTCTTGAGCAACAGCATTGCTCTCTGAGCCTTTATTATTTTTCTAGTTGTGGTGTCTGCGGCTTGTGATTTGTATGACCTTGTATAGGTCATGTTATGTTGCATAGACAAAATTCCTTACCTTTCTGTAGCACACATCTCTATAGACAAAGCAAAGGGGGCATTATCGTCAGCCCCCCGAGTTTTAAACTTTTCATGGGGAGGGTAAGTCCCACCATTTATAAGGAAGGTAATGCTTGTCTGTCAAATCACAAATATAGTGAAACCTTTCATTTGTGCCCTTTCTGAATCTGTGGATTGGTACCCAATTTTTGTGAAATGATGCTGTAAAACACACCTTATCAACACTTCCTATCAAGGACTAACATGTTTGTCCCCAATCCTCCTGATGGTAGTCAGACCTACCCCAATTTAAAGTATGCTTTTATGGCCCACCACTTTCCAAGTTCACCAGTCACGATTGCGCGGAATAGTCCTGTAAATCGACGGGACTATCCTGTTCCAAATGCTAGAACACGGGCTGATGACAGAAGCTTTTTTATTGGGCTTTAATCAAATTAGCCTACAAGGGCATCCAGAACACCCACCTCCATGTGGTGCCCCCAAATGTAAACAGAGCAGACGGACCGTTAATTTGGCGGACAGGCTACGTTGCCATTTACGAAGCTGGGGACCCTGTCCAGCAAACTAACTCAAGACCTAGTCCCACCCATCAATTGCGAAAACTACAACTGTGCAATTCTGTCAAATTCACAAGATAGGAATGGTGCCAAAAGCATCCCACTGGCAACCACACAAGACAAATCAGAGCCTTATAAAAAATATCCGCCACCTGCCCGAAGGAGGCATCAGTTTCTCCGGGAATCCTACCCTCTTCTGTCTTGGATTAGTATGCCAAGCCTCAACCTACGCCAACTGTAAGCCAATGCAGTCTACCTAACAATGTACTTTGCCACAATCTCTCTTATACCAAACGTGGGCAGATGTTTTGAAGGTCTCACTTATAATCCAACACCCTTACCAGTCCATGGAGTTTATCCACTACATCTACTATCTGGATAGGCATGGAATGACCTTCTGAACAGATGTGCGGCTCATTGCAGGCCTCAAGAAAACTCTAAATTAGTCCACTCTGGCTGGTTCTGGCTAGCCACATCCTATAGCCACTGCTTGATGTCATCAAATGAGATTTACAGAAAGGGTGACAATAATGTCGTCTGTCCTGGTAGTGCTCTCATCCTCTCGCCTCCCATCAATGCTATCTGTGGTGTTTATGACCCCAGAATTGATGACCCTGTGCGGTGGCCAGTAAGGTGGGCTGTAACAGACAAAAACACCATTAAACGGACCTGTGGAGCCAATCATGGCTACCAGCAATTTACTAACCATAAAGTGCATGTCTTTGTCTAACACTTCTTCATCCTTTAAAAGGCTAAGTGCTTCAACCCATTATCTGATAACCGCACCTTGGTCACCATTGCACATTACCTAGAAACACTTTCCACATAGGATCGAATGTAAAACAAGGACAACATCGCACCAACATGACGTAGCACGTTGCCCATACGGGCACTTCACTTAGGATGTGGTAAGTGATATATAAATGTTTTAATACAAAACAGGAAAAGGATTGACAAGTCCCTTTGAGATTACAGTGACGTGTTCAATACTGCTGATGGATCCACATTACGGAGAAGGTGGAGAGCTTGCCTTCAGACCTGCCTTCATAAAGCTTTATCGCAGTAATGCACTCATGCAAGTAGGCACTAGATGGGGCAGTCAAAGGAATTAAACGATTCCTTATTTGTATCACAGGAGAAGTCAGCAATTCCTTTTCTCACAGATACAATTTAATTGTCCCTGTTTGACTTTTGGATCTCAGTCTGGTCCACCCCATTTGTGACATTTTAAGACACATTCTGCCTGATATATTAAAGATGGCTACTGCTAAGTCTACAGCAAGGGTTACCTTCTCCAAATCAGCTAGCTTGGTGGGCTGGGACTCAGTACTTGAAGTCAAAGCTAAAATGTCTATGATGAAGACGCTCTTGTGCATCTTTTTTTTTATTTCCAAATCAGAGCAGCAGGTGATGGAATTAATCAACATCTTGGCATTGAACCCAAATGGCATGCACCTTTTGTACAAATTTAAGAGATGTTTTATACACTTACTTTTAAATTTTGCTACAGTTTGGCTATGGAGGCTGGGTCAATTCTGTGCCCTGGTGATGATGACTCCCCAAAGAAGTTTATGCACTGTTTTCTCATTTTGGTTTTTTTTTTATCGTTGCCCAAGAAAGCTATTTCTATGTCTTTGTTAAATGTTATGGCACAAAGAAAGCAAAGGTCAGTTTTTTAAAATGTCTTGTTAGTGAGCTCTTTACCGATTTGATTAGCTTTTAACCAATTCTTAAAAGCAACAGTATTTCTAAGGCGAATATCGGGCGAAGTTGTACTGGCTACTTAAAAGCCTTTATTTTTTGGAATTATAGAAATATTTCTGTCAAGTTGGTGTTTTATGACAAATTTAAGCGGCTGTGGCTCAAAGTTTAGACTTCAGTCTTGGTTCCAGCTATACATGTCATTTTATATTTTAATGATGCTTTGAATGTTTACTTGTGTTCTTTAAAATATTTTGTGTCTTCTTTTGTCTGGTTAATTCCAAATAAAATAGCTATGGAGTAGAAAGATGACAGTAAATAGAGGCGGTGCAGGAATGGTGCCTACTGGCCCTGGCACACTCTTAAGAAATCTGTAGCAGATTCCTGGAAGCCCCTGGGGACAGACAACACAGTGAACACATCCTCCCAGTTCAGCTATGTAAACACTGGAGAATTACTGCTAAAAGGTACACAAGTGTGGTACTCAGATGCCAATCAAACAGAGTGAGTAACATTAAATCACGGGTCTTGTTAAAATATAAAAAGCTCTGCGACCTCACGTTACACTACAGGAAGGGACGTCACAGGAAGTGATGTCATAATTCTCCTTTTATTTGGCACTGAGACAGGGCACAATACCCTAGTAGCCTGGCATCGAGGACATTTGGAAATTTGAAGCTATCATACACTTCTCTCAGAATGGGCCCATTTTACCGTCCAATGTAATAAAAAGATTTTTTAAATAAAATCTGAGACGTAAACGTCGTTGTATAGTTAACGAGCCTAAATGTGAATGACCTACACTTACTGTGAGGTTTTTAGATAGCGCATCTACCACAATTTCCAACACCTCCTAGGCGCTGTGGGATAGTAATCTAATGACGGATGCATGAAATAATATTTAATCATTTGCGTCGTATGAAATAATGAACAAATATACGTCCTTGCTAAGCAAATTAATTTAACTTCAACCAAATAGAGAGATTGTTTAGGAAGATATGTACTTCTAGATTTAATCATTTATATTTCCAACACACAATTTTTGGTGGGCCATTGACATATGACACGGTTCACTTGGTTGTATTTATCCTGAGTGAGTAAATGCCACGTACTGTATAGGTAAAAAAAAATCTCCATTCGTAGTCTCTTATGTGGCTTCCTCACTGCTCAAGTCTTATGCAAAAACGTAAGAAACGTAAACACGCATAGAAATGTGAAAACATTTTTTATTTCATTTTCACCTTTTGATAATGTCATGGAAGGGGGGCTTAAAACTGATTCTACGTGAACATATTTGGTGCTTGGGGGTTACCATTGGTGTTAATGGGATTGGGCCCTGCTGATGTCTTTTAACAAGTCGAGGAATAATAAGTGCTTCCCTCGAGCCTTTGAAACCACTGCTCCCGCATTAGGTGATGATAATATCAAGGGCGGGCAGTGCCCTGTGCCTTGAGGGTGTCCAAAGGTCTGAAACGAGTTCCCCCCCCCCCCCGGTCGCCCTATTGTATCAGGCATTGGTTCAGTTTTGGAGCCTTTATCTGTCTTTTGTGACTTTTTTCTCCAACCTTTAGTGAGAGATTCCAGCACCTTTCTGAAGGACACCAAACATGTCCTCAACTTGATTGAGACCATCAATTCTAGTACCCGTGTCCAGGCCCTCATCACTCTGGATGTTGAGGCCCTTTACACTAACATCCCTCAGGAAGCTACCCTACAAGTTGTGGAGTCTGCCCTTCTTGAAAGTTCATGGTCCTCTCCGACCCCTGTGCAGTTTGTAATGCAATGTGCTACATTAGCTATGAAAAGGATTTTTTTTCAATTTGAAGACACTCTGTTCCATCAGATTCGGGGTACTTCTATGGGCAGTACCTTCGCACCGAGTCTGGCCTGTTTATATATGTACCACTTTGAGAAAAAGTTTATCCTACCAACATCTAACCCTTTTCATGATAACCTCACACTGTGGCGGAGATATATAGATGATATCCTCATTATTTGGCATTATTTTGGCCTGAAGTAAAACTCCACATAAAAATGGTGGATACACCAGATGTGACTCCAGATTACCTCTTAGAGGCCAGTGTGGTACTTGGTTTGAGAGTGGAAACACCAAGTACATCTCCAGTATAAGCAGTCCAAACAAACATGGCTCATAAGTTCCAGAATGAACTTGCAAGACTGGGGCCAAGGTCTTTGATAAAAAAAGGCCCGTGTGCAAAGATTTAGAATTCGCAGCCTGGATCCCTCCAGTGCTAGGCAAGGCTACTGGCGTCCCAGGAGCAGCTCTACTCAAGGATGCGAAAGGCAAGAACAACACTCAGATAAGGGAATGGTTGCCCTGGTGAACTTGGATGCACAGCATAGTGAGAAGCATGTGTCCTAGGGGTGCTCTTAACCATAATGGGAAAACCTTGCTTCTCCAGAAGATGGGAATCTTTTTTTGGGTGCAAGATTCAATACCAAGAAAGAGGGTCGAAAAAGAGAGGGCAAGATGACTGAAGACAAGAGCAAAAGCAGCCTAAGGACACTCAGGAACAACTTTTGCCGAGGATACAATAACACAAAAAAAGAAGCGCGAAGGCCCTCAGGAGAAAGATAGGGGACATGAGAGTAAGATAGATGGTGGTAAGTCTGCTGAGCGATCGGGCCCAAACTAACATCCCTGGTGGTGGCTTTCTTAAAAAAGGGACAATTAGTGGTGAGATAGAGTAAAACAGGGAAATTGGGGTACAGAGGGAAATTGAGATTAATTGATGGTAGGAGCAAGGTGGCAAAGAGGCAATGTAAAATAATTTTAGGTATGCAGGATAAATACGTTGGCATTGATCAATGAAGGGATGTATGGTCTTCCACCCAGGAAAAATGAAGGGCAGGCAGAATGGAAAGCAGGAAAAGCAAAGGGGAAGCAAAGAACAGGTGGAATAACAAAGAAACATCAGCAAAGTCAATAGGTCTGGAGTTGGCTGCTGGCTTTTGAACTTTGCCAATGCTTGTTTTGTTTAGTTATGTTTTTTGTAAAACTTTATCCTTGAGGGAGCTGCCAGCCCTCACCAATGCATAAAAAGGTGAAAAAAAGCAAAAATATTTTTTGAACTCAATAACATACATTGTCTTAGTAGGTTCTGGCCCTGAAGGGACCTACTTTGTATGCAGATGTGGCTGAGGTGGGCTGCCCTAGGATGTATGGTGTAGGGGGATGGAGGGAAAATTTGAATGATGCAACAACAAACCAATGGATGAAGAGGGCTGGCTGATAGCCAACATAAGCAATAATATATATGTATATATATATATATATAAATATATATGTATATTTTTTTTAAATAAAACTAAAAAGTTTTGGCTAACACCACATTTAAAAATGAGGTAAATGCTCCCAGCAAACTCCTGACCGTGTTGCACCTGAATACAATGGAGCACACGAATCAGTTATTGCCAAACCCCTTCACCTCACTGCTACTCAGGGCCTACCGACAGGCTCGTCCCACAGGCCAGTTCACACCAGATCAGCAGCACTGATACAGGAGCTCTTCAAGCCCATTAGAACGACAGAGGGATTTAAAGTGTGTTAAGTGTACAGTCCCTCATGTCTTGAGTAACTCATGTGTGGACTACTAGTGGTAACTCCAGGCTTACACGCTGCACGCCCTCTTTACATGGTTGTGCAGCCTATTGTTCAACACTACAGCACTTTAAAAATACACCATCACTTCATGATCCAAAACAATCTTCACAGCAAAAGCTGTACTTTAAAAAGTTTTTTCTATATTGACCTTAAAAATTTCCAGAGTCAATTCCAGCCGCTAAAAATAAACTCCAACAGAACAGAAACTTGTGCCAGAACAGATATTATGCTATAAATAAATAAAAAAGATAAGACCAGCTGCCAGATAAGAGTTCTTCTCGTCTTACATCTAATCTGGCCCTCCCCACCTCCTCCCAGAACAACTGTGCTCACTTTTAATTCTATTTTTTTTTTTAACAATCTCTG
This sequence comes from Pleurodeles waltl, assembly GCF_031143425.1. Classification (NCBI taxonomy): domain Eukaryota; kingdom Metazoa; phylum Chordata; class Amphibia; order Caudata; family Salamandridae; genus Pleurodeles; species Pleurodeles waltl. Next base: position 1,144,737,880 of record NC_090448.1, read on the forward strand.
CTGTTAATTGTATTCACAGCTACTGATCCTGGGCACCACAAGCTTGGAACAGATTATTTCCAAAATGTCTCAGAAAACCGCCCCACTGGACGTATGAAAAGAATCAGCTGGCAATGGTGAAGCAACAATAGCAAAGCGTTGGTTAGTGTGAACCACAGCAGCACTACAATCTAAAGCAACACGTGCTAGACAGGTAAGTAATCAGATCTGACTGGCACTTACCTTGACTGCTGAGCAGCAAAGAAAGAGGCCGTCAAGATGGCGCCTCTCAGGTTTTATGGTTAAGGAGGACTGTGATTGGTGGAAAGGAGGGAAGTATATGGTTGGGGTTCATGGGAGTTGTAGTAGTCGAAAACCTCTTTATTATTGTTCTGTTTGGCTGCTGATAAAAATACAGAAAAAGAAGCACAATCCTTTGTGTCCCTACTAGAATAAAAAAAATCTTGTACCTACATTTAGAAAATGTATTATTTGCATCCACGCATGTGGGCACCACAAGGCCTGAACAGATTATTTCCAAATTGCCTCATTGCAGCATGCCAGCTTGGGCGCAAGTTGGTTTTGTTAAAAAGGGCTCCTCTTCAGAGCCTTGCCTAGCACATTTACCTCAACAGTTTGGACAGTGCTTAATTTGTTAATAAAAACGTGTCGATGCCCAAAGTCCTACTCTTAAGCACACAGCTGCTGCAGTTTAAAAGTGAGAGCAAGGGATATTGAGGCAATCCTGAAGCCATCTCGGGCCTCGTCAATCAATTTACAGCCACTCCCAGCCCCTTCAGCTCACTCTTGCAGCTTTCTGCTTTCTCCGTTTGTGACGCTTTTTCATTTTTCTCTTCCTCCGTCTTTCTCATGTGTGTCTTTTGCTCGCAGCAAATGCTTGAGACAGAAGATTAAGCGCCATACCTCAAAAATGTGTCGGTGCTCAGCACCGGAAACAATAAGCACAAATTAAGGACTGAGTTTGGACCTTCTACTCAACTCTTATGCCAGATGATTCGGAAACTTTGTTCCAAGCTCAAGTCACTTACCACCTAAAAGGCGCCATTGCAGTTCCGCTGTGAAAAAGACCGACCTTACCGCTCTGCCATCTGCAATCTGTCAATTCATCTCTTCGCTCCCCATGGCTGCGAACAGTTTGATATGCCATGCTTCAATACTGCAAAGAGGTTTCTTGGACAATAAGACCATGTTGGATGATGCCCTTCCTGGATTCCAACCCCATGGAAGGACCAAGTCCATTTTTGTTGTCAGACTATACGGCCTTTGGTTGGCCTCCTGTTGGCAGCTGATATCTACGTATTGATTGTTTAAGGTCTATCAGCAGCCCTTGACACTGTCAGCCACGGCAATCTCCAGAACAGACTTCCGGAGCATGGTTGGGTGGGAATGCCGCTTATTGTGTTTTTGCATCGTTTCTATTCAACACCATCCGGAGTATTCATGTTCCTCCGTTCCTCTTGTACCCCCAAACTTGGACCTGTGAGATCCCTTTGGGTTCTGCACTATCCTTCTATCTGTTCAACATTTATGTCGAGTCTTTGGAGAGGCTCATCTGTTCCTCTGGCCTGACCAACACCTGACTTTCCAAAATTCCTTAGCTACTCGCAAAGACCCACATTCACTAAGGTATTTGTACACTCGGATTACACATGTATAAGACACATTTGCTATTCAAAAATGTGCTTTTACATTCACAAAATATTTAATTAGACTTGATATTAACCGACTTTAATGTAATATTACAAGGTTATTAAACTTGGCAGGCGCATGGTGGGTATTCCAGGATGGGGGGCCCAGAAAGTTTTTGCACACCCACAATCTTTTCATTTTGTGCATAGGTAAACGCTTTTTCACCACCCATTCCCACTCTGCTAATTGTTTGAGATTTGCGTTGTTGTTGACAGAAGTAAACACCTTTTCAGCATGGGGCTAGGCAGGGAACACCCCCATAACTGGTGGGGTTGCGAACAGGCACTTTTTCGGGTGGGGGAATGTTTTCTCCCTGAAGAAAAACAAAACACAAGTGCAATTCTACTAATACATAACCATTTGTTTTTCACAAGTATATACAATGCACAATTACCCAGGTTGAAATGGCTTCTCCGGAACATATATCGGAGTACACATAAGTTTACCAACAGTTCTCTCGGAAAATTTGGCAAATCCTCAAAATTCACAAACTGACAGTTTCTTTGAGAATTGAGAAATCTATTTGAGATTTGGACTAAAACAGAGGTCAGGTGTCACTCAAAGAATTTCTCAAGACCCCCTCCCTTCCCTTCTGAGACCCTGTAAGAGGCAATAATGGCTTCCTTTAGAGATGTAGGACTCTCAGACAACAGGGAAAGATGTTCATGAAAACATATTAAGGCCCTTCATCTAATGCTTTTGGTATTCTACATTGTAACAGCTGTATGGTATTGTGGCCAGTGTCAAAAGAACTGTGGGACATAATGGCAGCTGGCTATTGTTTTGACACTGTTTATACTCATTTTAGAGGCCATCTTATTTAAGTAGTAAACACTACCACTGACAGGTAGTTGGATTTCATCTAACGGGAACCAGTGACAATATAGGGGTTCGTCATAACTACGCATCACAGAGTATTTTGCCACGTGTGGGATGGGAGTTATTTTACTGTAGGCATTATGCTCCATTTATCACTTGCTGTGAAATTATCTCCCTTTCTAGAAGGGTGACCTAACTGTATTTTTAGGTTCAAAAGCAACTCCAGGCCCAGATACAGCTCATTTCGTTGATGTGTGACCAGGTCATAGACGGCATCTAATGAGATCATTAAACTCTCAGATCGGCTCAGCGGGTGCTCATGACAAATGTGTCTTGCTTGACGATGTTACTCTCATTGGCAGTAGGTACTTGCCCCTACTCCAGCCCCTCGTTACTACTTTGGAGAAATTCTCACTAATCAATTCGCTGAAGGTGTGGATTTTTGCACATAGAAAGATACCAATAGGTCTGACTTATGACAGTGCACAATTAGGCTATTCATCTACCTAAAAATGACAGCGCTTCAAAGCACTTTGGCACAATGTACAGATTAGGTGGTGACGGTGCTGTTCATCCACCTTTTGTTTACGACTTTAGCTTATTGAAAGTGCCATTGCTATTCCTCTAATATAAACTTTGTTGGCATCCCAGATAATTAAATAAGAGGCACAGCCTTCATTATCTTTTTAAAAATCCTTAACTAAGGCTTTACAGAGTCAGTCACCGTTTGCAAGACTCTTGCATGAGCAGTGTGCGAATAGTACTGCCATTCTGAGGGTAGGAGAATTTCCAAACAGATTTATTGGGTTTTTCCTAAAACTTTCCTCTCATTTCTCCAGTTCGCCAAATGACAGGATTTTGAGGTCTCTGCAGGTATTATACTGGCAGCTGTGCATGTCTCAAATGTTGGCTGAAGTGACAATAGTGAAGAAGCTTCTTTCAGCTGTTGTAACGGGTCTGTCAAGGTCACCTAGGCGGGTTGGATCAAGGATGCCCCAAAGAGAAGTTCCCCGGCTTTCCGGTCTATTATGGATTCACATCCACCCTCACTGCTTGGTTCTAGTTGACCAACCTAGTTGGTTAGCTATGTTTACAGGAAAGAAGGACTTAGGTAAGTGTTTAGGGTTGTAGAATCTCTCCCCTTGGCTCTCTTGGATTAGAGCAATTTTTCATTCCAGCATCTTACTAGCGTTCCTCATTGCCTCTAAAGACTCCAAATGTATTATGGACATATGGGAAGATGCACTTTCCATTTCTTGTTTCTCAACTAGGGCAGACTCAGTGTAACACGAGGGAGTCCCTTCTGATGCCACTGCTACCTCAGTGGTAAGGCAACCAAGTCACACCCAGTGGCAGTAGTATCCAAGGCAAAGCAGAAATGAGATCCGGCCATTCAGACAGCCACAGCAGCCCACCCTCCACTCACCTCCACCATCAGTAAGAAGGAGCCAAAAGCTGAGTAGCATTAGTGTTTGCAGGCCTCCAGTTACAACTCTAACATCTGCGGCCTCTCCAGTAGCACCGACCAAGCACTGCTTCACCACCATCCATAAGCCAGGCAACCCAGAGTCCTCCGAGATGGTGGGCCACTGCTATGTGAGATAATACATGTAAGACGGACCAAGGACTCAGTGCTTCGGCAACAGCAGTACTCTCCGACACCATCTTGCTCCCTCATGCCCTCTATTTCTCACTTAGAACACACACAAATGAGGAAGCAGCCTAAACCACGACTCCTTAACAACGAGGGTTGTTATCCACGAAAGCGGAACACGCTTTCCTCTGCCTTAACGACACATGTCCGGAACAACGAAAACGCGTGGTTAAGGCAGAGTAAAACAGACTCCGGATCAGAGAGGACGCGGTCAGGTAAGGGGGGCTGGGGTAGGATTAGGGGGGTAGTTTTAGGGGTGGGGGTAGTTTTAGGTGCAGGGTGGTGGGGGTCAGGGGGGTTCATGCTGGAACCATGCATGCCATTCCACGCATGCCTTTACAACGAAAAATCGTTGTTAATGCATTCGTGATAGAGGCATTTGTGGTAATAAAGCGGTCGTTGTTCCGACCGCATTGTTCAGGCATGCGTGGTTCAAGCATGTGTTGTTCCGACATACATTCACACAAATGACATACAGAAATAAACAAACTACCCAAAAAGGACTTCAAAAGAGATTAGGGACTTATTGAATGTTATGATGGAGGGAATTTAACTGATGGATTTTCCTCCGGATTTAGCACTTCCTCCATAAATAAGATTTTCTTTGATCCTCCAGCACTTAATAAGGCCTCAGCGTGACTGAGTGGCACCCGAGTTAGGCCTGACATCTCTAACTGTTGCAACTTCATCAGGTTGCCAAGCACATGGCTCCACTCACATTCCAAAATCTGAAATTTACTGCCACAGCTTTCCTCCTATGTTTGGAGTATTTTCTGTTTTTTTTTTAGATTTCGCAAAGGTTTCCAGGAGTCGCCTGAAAAACGTACATGAATTCTTATTTACTCAACTTTGAAGGCTTTTCGGCATTTGCAAATGTACATGGTGCACAATTATGTATGGGGAAATGTTCTGGTCTGTTGTGAGCCCAGTTCGTAGATGTTTCTTCTCCAGTGGAAAATGTTTTTCTCGTTGAAAAATCTCCTTTTCCAGAACGGTCACCTATTTTGCGGGTGGGGATGTTTTTCCCCGAGAAAGGCATTTACTCCTGCCCTTCACATGAAGGAATCCCTGAGCTTACCCAGGAGTAGAATAACCCACGGTAGATGTTAATACTCACACTGAAGTATGTTGGTGGGTGTTCACAATGTTTTGAGTTATTCCTGCCTTGGAATGTTCACTCTAGGGCAGACGATTTACTGATATGACAAAGAATGCAGAATAAACATTTTATAGTGTAAGACCATGTTTCTTGAACACAATTCTCTTTTGCAAAGGTTATTTGCACGTGTAAGTGTACCTTGCATGCAGAAATATTTTTGTAAATCAGGTCCAGTATGTGTGGACTTCCTTCTCCACTATTCAGCATGCCTAACCCAGTGCTTAATTTGTAAAATAAATATATAATACATTATCTCAGTTCCCATTTTTTTTTCTCGGTGTGTTGGGGGTGCACATGCTACTCGGGCTCAAACCTCTAGTAGGAGCAGTCCATTGTTGACCGAGGAGGGGACGTGGGTGAGGAAGGCAAGCGTGGCATTCACTTTTTGTTTAGGTCCTGTCAGCAGCTTCAGTGCCATCACACACAGACCCCTTGCTGCCTCCTAGAGGTGACCACCCTTCGGCTTCCCCTAGAAGAAGACAAAGCAACAGTCTTTCATCTACTTCCATTGTGGTTTGTGGACATAGAAGAAAGACTTCCAATACACTAACTGGTAAAACAAAATACAGCATTAGTGTTTTTCTTTTATTTCTAAGAACCTGTTGTCTCTCACGGCCCTGTAAATAAAGGCAGGTCCAGGATGGGCTGGGGCATGGAGGGGGGCAAAGTGTCCTGGGCCATGAAATTAGACCTGGTGGTGTCCATCCGCAGGGAGGAGGCAAAGTGTCCTGGACCGCTAACCAGCCTTCACCCCTAAAAGTCTTCCGTCTAGGAGGCTATAATATTTCTCCATCCTAATCCACAAGTATATCTCAATGCACCACATTGTGTGTGCTGGAGGCTCTGAAAAGGATAGAAAGTCTATAACCTAGGGGCTTTTGAGCCAGGGTGAGCGAAGAACTACCTGAGCCAGACACCCTAGTGCCCACCACTCTGCAGGAGGCCACCCTTCTGATGGTAGTAGCACCGCTGGAGGAGAGTACTTCACATGCACACTAGACCATGCTCCTTGTGGGACGGAAATTGTGCACTGTCCCCTTCATCATTAATTATTATTACAAATACAGGACAATATGAAGTACTGCAGATAGATTCCTACACTTGACACTTTTTAAGAACTTCAATGAAAAAGGTCAACCCGCGACCATAGCCATCCCAAGTTCACTGGTTAGATATATAAATAACACTACTTAATATGGTTGAAGGGGGTACAGAGACAACCCCACTCCAGGACATTACAGACCATGGGCCAGAACGGCGGTCTGACCGTGACATATTTGCCACGGTCGGACCAATGGCACTGCCAGGTTGCCGCCAGGCACCAGCCTGGTGGTCTCAGCAGTTGCAATCTGCCAGGGCTGTGTTGCTTGCAGCGCTGCCCTGGGGATTAAGAGTCCCCTTTCAGCCAGCCTTTGAATGCAAAGGCTGGCAGAAAGGGGGTGCCAGGGGCCTCATGAGGCACCTGCACTTCCCATGCAGTTGGCATGGGCAGTGCAGGGGCCGCATGGACAGCATTGTCGCGCTTTCCACTGCCCGAATTACAGGCAGTGGAAAGCATGACGGGTGCTGCTGTACCCACCGCACTGGCACATTGGCGCCCGCTCGATTACGAGCCATCATCAATGTTAAGGCCCTGTTCACCGCAGGGCTGGCGTGCGGAAGAGCTGTTTCCACCCACCGGCTCTGCGGTGAACTCTTTATAGGGTGGCGGTGTTCAAACCGCAATGTCGGTCTACTGGCGGTTTGAGTTTGACAGGCGGCCTCCACTGCCCGCCACGCTCAGAATGAGGACCCGTGTCTCCAAACCTGAACTTTTCACCTATTCATTATTAATTTAATGTGTTTTAGTCTAGGTGGTTAAAAGGAAGCAAAACAAGACAAAACCCAGGACGCATCACACAAAGGTACAGGACTGGAAACAGTGTCCTTAATGGCCTGGAGGGACGTAGTCATCGCAGAAGGGAGAGGAGGGAATAAACGCGTCAACTGTGTACCCTACTCTCGAGCTACTGTGCATAATTTTAAAATCTCATGGTCATCCCGATTAAATGTAACTAATCCATCCTGATCTTGCACCCTAGAGATAATATGTACTTAAAATTTTTACTTACAGTTGTAAAGAATCACATTTTGTGTCACCATCATGATCCTAAAAATACATAATTTATTTTCTCTACCGAGTACTCCTTTTAGGTGAAAATCATGGATCATATACTCTTTACCCTGGTTGCACATTTGTTCGCACAACTAGGTTAATCCCCCCCCAAAAAAAAAAAAAGTTTTTTTATCCAAAACTGAGACACCTTTGAGCAACTACAAAACAAATGCCGAGTAGGGGTGGATACCAAGCATCTGCAGCAGAGGCCATCATTCCTCAAGTGCGGCTTACACATGTTTTAGAGGCCTGTTCTATTACACGTGTGAATGTTTTCTGCAAGGACCTCTGGCTTGTACACGGTTTACGCTTGCAGTGACCGCTCACTTTTGCTTGATCTCAGCTTTTTTCTAAGTAGCTTGTTTTTTATCTTCGATGCCCTAGTTATTACAACATAAAACCACTAATCAAGGGAGCAATAATACGACTCATTTAACACAACTAGGTTAGAAGGGAGCAAAGTCTTAAAGCACCTGAAGTATGCCCTAGTACGATGGAATGCTGCTGAAAGTATTCTGAGCTCCTGCTGCCATCTTGTGGTGACTGGTGAGATAGTAGTCTGCGCTCACGAAAGAGTTGAACAGAAAACAGGCGATGGATAAAGGTGCATCATGCTATGTTGGGTTCTATAAAGCGCCACCATTACCTACAGCGATATTGTTGGCGCTGAAGCAAAAAAAATGGCTAAACTAACTAGCTGTCATCTAGTACCTTACACCACCAGGCTCTAAAAGGACATTCTACTACTACCAAAAAGTACGACCTGCTACTATCAAAAGACCTTCGGAAACGTCAAGTGAAGTTGGTCTACAGATCTTAAGCAGAGAGCTGGCATATAAAATGAAAAAGCTGGCCAAAAATAGGGGTCCTGCATTATGAACTGTTTTATGCGCAAGGCTTCGAAGACGTTCTTTAACCTGCATCCAATATGGAGGCCAATAGGGGCAAATTTACTAATAATTTGCATCACAAATATTTATTTTGAATTTCCTTTGCAGTGCAACATTGGTTTGGTGCTGGAAAGTTGCCTGAAAGTAACACAAAACAGCGCTTTGCATTTCTCTGCGTCAGGGCGGCGTTCCATGAATGATACGTGGACGTTCCCATGTAACCACCCACGGGTTGTGACACATTCCTATCTACTAACAACAGTGGACATCGTTTTGCACGAAAAATAACACCTTTTGGAGAGTGGCGTTAACTTGAAGCAATCCTTTTATTTCTTCAAACTTCCCTGCCTTTGCATGTGTGCAGCACTGTACAGCACACACCCAAAGTGGGAAAAGTTTTAAAGTTTTTCTAGGCATGGTATTTTGTATTGGAAGGATATCCTTCCTGTTCAAATCCTAAGCTAGATATCACACGCACTCATGCACTGTGGGGCAAAGATGTGTGCATTGGGTTAGACGGTTGATTGCAGTGCTTAATTTGTGCTTGTTGTTTCCGGTGTTGAGCACCAGCACTTATTTTTGACAGCCGGGGCTTATTGTTCTGTCTCAAGCATTTGATGCGAGCGAAAAACACATATGGGAAAGACGGAAGAAGGGAAGAACAAAAAAGCGTCACAAAGGGAAAAAGTAGAAAGCTGCAAGAGTGAGCTGAAGGGACAAGGAGTGGCTTTATATGGATTGAAGAGGCCCGAGATGGCTTCAGGATTACGCTGCCTCAGTATTCCATGTTCCCACATTTAATTGCAGCAGCAGCGTGTTTAAGAGGAGGTCTTTGGGCACCGGCACATTTTTATTTACAAATTAAGCACTGAGTGACTGTACACCTGTACTAGGGAGAGAGCAACACAGAACCACATCTTAGCAGATCAGGCTCTTTTCTTCACTCCTCCACCACAGTTGTCTGCATTTAAATGTTTAGCAATTCCCCACAAACACGTAAAACTAGCCATGATAAAAGCTCCTTCCACATCACGTTTCAAAGTTGCATAGTCCTCCCTGACAGCTTGATGTGTGTCCCATGTCACAACCTGACAAGTGACATAAAAGCCACTTCTGGAGATAATTAGGCAGGAAAATCAGGAGGAAGGGATACAGAGTTCAGAACAGAAAGGATGTGACCATTCATGGACACCAAGAGATAACATGTGGGACAACTGGATGGGACAAGACAATGGTATCAGGATGGTAGTTATTGACACAAGTAGTCCTCATTTAATTCACAATAAAAAAAAAGGTTTCATCATGTCCGTCTCAAAATCAGGAGGGTACAAAAGTGAAAAAGATGAATCATTCCAAAGGAAAAAGTAGTTTTCAATGTTTAGAAACATAAGTTAACTTTGATGGAAGGAACGGTGTTGCGAAAGGGAATTTCATTCATGCCAACATACTATGAAAAAGTTGGAGACGCAAAATGAACTTCACAAATTAATGAGAAAAATGAGGTTGAAGACTTGTTTGATTAGACAGAGGTTTCTTGAAATACAAAGAATTTAAGCCTAAGACCAGGTTCGCAGCACCAGCAAGTCACTCCAAAGCTAGTTTCTTTGCCAATTTCCACGAGATCGATTTAAATCAATGCCATTTTAAAAAAAAACATCCCCCATAGGTATGTCTTCAAAGCCAATGTAGTCTACCTTGGATCTGCCTTATAACTACATATATTTCACTACATCAGAATCTCAAACATGACATTCGTCGCAGCTTCCTTGAGAAATACAAATGCAAATCAATGCACCATTGGCAACTACAGACAATCATTGCCTGCTGTTGCATTACCATGGTAGTATATAAACAGTGAAATCCACTGCTGAATGCAGAAACCCTCAGGTCAACAATCTACTTTGTTCAACCTCAGAGAAGAGCTTTTCGCTGCCTGCAACTAATGTCAAACCTTTGCCTTTACTGAGTCATCTTTCTGTGGCATTTGGTACCAGCACGCACAAAATACTAACATAGCACATCTCAGTGCCTACCACAGTGATTCCCAAACTTTTTAAAACTATAACCCAATTTTTAGAATTTTTCTAACCCACCTACCTTTAATGCACATGAGGTGGGATGATTTTTTAATGTAACTAAGGTATTGTGTGGAATCATATTGTCAATTTCAGATAGCACATTTTCCATAGAAATGGTCACTACATTTGACCAGACATACAGTTTTACTAAACTAAATAACACCCAAATAATAGTGGGTAGAGACCAGGTCTCTTTGAATATTTATCATGTGAGCATCACCAAGAAAAGTGTCTAGATGTGTTTTGATCATACTAAAATGTTTATTTTCTGCACACTTCAGAATGCCAAAATAGTGCTTTCTTTTTGCTTTCCTAACTGCTGAATGCATACAGTTTATTTACAGGTACTTACATTTTTTTGCAAAAAAGTCATCCTACAGCCTCTTCTTTCACACTCCTGGTGCTCCAGCAAGATTTTCACATTATTCACTCATCTCACTTTGCAACCAGAGGAAGAAAAGCAAACACAAATCCCTATGTTAAAAGAAGAAGCAACAATTTGTTTTAAGACATGGCTGACATTTGACCTCTGTCTTTGAAGCACTGGCAAATGTGCCAAGAAAAACAAAGAAGTTATATTCATCTTTATTTATTGTTTAGACTTTCCTGACTCACTAAAAATTGGCACATGACCCACAGTTTGGGAAAGGCGGGCTAGTGTGTTGATGGTAGAAATACTTTACTTTGACCGATTTATCACTCGGTCACAGCCTACAGTCCGGAAGCATCAGTGATTGATAGGGACAGTGTGGTGCCTTCCTTTGGAAAAGCAGGACCTTCTCCATGGTTTTGCTAGAATATCTCTGCTGCCCTACCTATCCAAGTCACAGGGCCCAGAATGTGTTTTCCCATTTTGCGTACACTAGTGTAATGCAAGTGTTATCCCACGTGATACTAGCAGGGTGTTGTAAGGAACCCAGTATAGTATTGGTCAATTAAATTACTAACTCCACTTAGAGGATCATCAGGTCTTAATTGAATTAAGACCTTCTTTTATGCTAATTAAGAAAATGTGCATTCCTTATTCCAGCCTTTCCCTGTGCTATTGCTTAAAATGTCTCCTAATACCTCTTGATAATGCCCTAATCTACACAAAGGCTCATGATAATGCAATTTCGTTGGCCAGAGACAGACGTTTCGGAAATGTTTAATATTTAGAGGTTTTTTTGGCTGCGCATGTGATATTGAACATCCTTGAAAGAGATCTAAAATTGATCAACAAAGCCAGTGACATTTGAATGCAAGGACTCAATGAGATGGTTCCTCACTAGCCTTAAGTGCCAAGGACCTGTCTGCTGCCTCCTCTGGTCATCCCCTCTCCCTGCTGGCCTCATGTGCACCAATCAAAACTGAGTCCTTAGTGGTGAAACCAAGACACATCCTGTGAGCCTTCCCAAGTGCTTGATTTGAGACAGCGGTTGCAGATGGGGCCCACTGGTAGTCATTTCTGGAGACTCACACCTATTTTTCCTAATCAGGCTTTGACCCAGAGCAAGAGAGAGAAAAACACAAATAGGGAAAAGGAGTAAGATAAAGATGGAAAACAGTGACAAGGAGAGAATGTATGAATGAAGAAGATTTACCTGCAAGAGTGAGATAAAAAGGCAGGGAGTGGCTGGTGGTGGATGAAAGAGGAATGACATGGAATCAAGAATACACAGTCTTGCTAGTTGGCACCCCCAACATTTGATAGCCCTAGCCATGGGTTTCTGAGTAAAACTTTGGGCCCCACCATTTATTCTTTCAGAAATTTGGCACTGGGCACCCTTGTGTTGGACCAACTTAGAAGTTGGCCACCAGCACCATGTGTAGCTGCTTGGAGCTGAGCGAATTGAAGGCAGGTTAATACTTCATACCCTTGGTGTTGGTCATGGGTTGGTCTGACCTGCATACTTTATTTGCAGAGCTGAGGAGCTGTGAGTGGCAGTGTCTTGTGATCACTGCCCTGAAGAAGAAGGCCCATGCTAAGAGAGAGAGCCAGCCTGAACACCATCCTGATCTGGACCTGAAGTAGCTGTGTAGAAATTCTATCCAAAAGGAAATAGTTCAAGTGGATTCTTTATTAGAAATATCCCATCCACAAAAGTACATCCATAAGCTTTCTCCTCCTCCAGCAGCTTTCTGTCTCTCTCCAAGTACTGCCTGAGGAATCAGAATCCTCTTACATTCTACAGCTCCTATGATGTAATACATTCCAGCCACCACACACCTTCCCCCCAAAACATATGATAGAAAATACAGAACAAGCTGAACTGTAAACTTCACTACAAAAAAACATAATAATGAGAACACACAAACATTAAAGTTCATGAAATTTTCTTCTTCGAAATCACAACACAATTGAGATTCCATATCCTCCCATCATTAATTTTGACTACATTCCTGAAAAGTTTGAGGACTACAAAAGGACCCAAGAATTTACTTCCACTTTGACATAATGTGGGTTTTTTAAGTAAAACTTTATCACCAACATTCACACTGACAGTACAAGCACTCTTCTTGTCGAAATACTCTTTCCTTTTTCTTATACATTTCTTTTCACACTCACTTTCATATCCTCCCTTGTCAGACCAGGAAACAGTGCTATTTTTATTCCATGCCACCCAACCCGGAACTAACAGAGTGTTCCCCTTCCTACCTCTGAATAATTCAAAAGTGACTGCACCAGTAGTAGAATGTGGCGTGAATCTGTATGCAAGAAGGAATTTTTTTCAAACCTTCTTTCCAATTTCTGCCAGCTGCCACCTCCAGTTGTAGACATTCCTTTACACACTTATTGAATCTTTCCACAGTCCCATTTCCTTCAGGGTGATACAGGAAACACAATCTACGCTTTATCCCTCTACGCTTAAGATATTCTTCCATCTCATTGGAAAAAAATTGCGAGGCCTTATCTGTCAAAATTGAATTTGGTAACCCCTCTCGGCTGAAAATCTCATCCAACAATCCAATTACTCTCCCTGTTTCAATACTGCTTACAATCCCTATTTCAGCCCACCTGGAGAATTAATCCACTAAGACCAAAATTTAACTAGCCCCACCTTTCGCATGAATAGGTCCCACAATGTCCATCCCAACTACATCCCACAGTTTGCTAGGGAAATCTCCGACACACATAGATGGAACTCTAGTTTTGTATATTTTGCCACTGTTGCAGCAATCGGGACATCTCCTGACTGCCCTTTCAATCATCAAATCCATGCCTGGCCACCAATAGTTAAGGCGGATTCGGGCCTTTGTCTTACTCGTGCTTTGGTGTCCTGAGTGTCCCAGCTCAATAATTCTGTCCGTCAATGCACTCGGAACATAATATTAATGCACGCAATAACAAGCCTTCTGCCACAGACAACTCATCTTTCACCCTCCAAAAACCTTTCAATGCTTCATCACGCTTCACATCTGAATGCCAATGACTCCTGAGCGATTCGCAGACACGTAACACAGAATCTTCAGCTACAGCTCTTACCCATTCATCTTGTTCAATTATCCCTTCCGTAACACTGCACACACTAAATTCATCCTCATGACTTATCCCTAAACCTCCTTCGGATTCAGAAGTAAGTCTCGATAAACAATCAGCAGTTTTGTTACACGCCCCGGTATATAAAACTTATTAAAATTATAATCTTGAAGGTTAACAATCCATCTGCTGATCCTACTAGAAATCAAATCAAGTCCCTTCTTCATAAAAACTTCAACAAGAGGCTTATGGTCAGTTTAAACATGGAATTCCCTTCCCCACACGAAATTCCTGAATTTGTTGATTGCCCAAAATACACTCAAAGCTTCTCTCTCAATAGTAGAATAGTTGATCTCTGCTCCTCGTTATGTCCTTGAATTGTACATCACTGGTTTAAGTATATCCCCACCATCAGATTTCTGTAACAAAACTGCTTCCAGACCTTTAGCACTAGCATCCATCATGAACACACACATTTGTCCGGGATCAAACGAATTCAAGCTTTCCACAGTGGACAATTCTCTTTTAATGCTCTCAAATTCCTTTTTACACTCTCCGTCCCACAAAAATCCAATGCCTTTCTTAAGCAACTTCCGCATATACTCCGTCTTGGAGGCTAAGTTAGGTAAAAACTTAGCGTGGAACTCCACCATTCCTAGAAAAGACAATAGTTCCTCTTTCTTTTCTGGATGAAGCAAACTTAAAATGTTCCTAACAAGATCACTCTTTGGAAACAAACCCCTAGCAGTGATTTTATGACCGAGATACTCAATTTCTGTCTTACTGAAGGAACATTTCTTCAACTTAAGCATCAAACCATGATCTCTCATAATGGTTAGTACCTTCTTCACTCATCTCATGCTCCTTCTCTGTCTGTCCATAAATCAAAATGTCATCCTGGGAGTACTTTATTCCAGGTTCAGAACCAAATAAATTGTACATCATACGCTGGAATTCAGCAGCAGCTGACACCAAACCGAAAGGCATTCTAACGAATCTAAAAGTGCCAAACGGCGTAATAAAAGTAATATAATCTATTGAATCAACATGCAAAACGACCTGATGGTATGCAGAAGCTAAATCCAACGTGCTGAAAAACTTTCTCCCATGTAACAAAGATACCATTTCAGTTATGTTTGGTAACGGAAACTGGTCACTAATAACACACTTGTTGAGATTCCTCAAATCAACACACAACCTGATTTCTCCAGAAGATTTACGTGCAACGACAATTGGAGAAACCCATTCAGAGCACTCTACTGGTTCAATTATGCCTTCTTTGCATAGCCTCTGTATCTCCTTCTCAACATCATCCTTCATTGATATAGGAATAGGTCGTACCTTGGACACCACTTCGACCCTTCCTTAATCTTAATGCGATGCACATATTTCGTCAAACACCCCAACTTGTCACTAAACACATCTTTGAATTCATCAACAAAATCGGGCAAGGACACAACATTCTCATTCTCAATTTTTCCAGAGACCTCAAATATTTCACGCAACATTTGGACATACTCACTCTTAATCATGACTGGTGTAGACCAATTGGATCCAAAATAACATTCAGTTCTTTTTGGTGTGGCCAACTCAAAACACTGTCACCCTTTACAGGCACATACATTTTACCCAAAGTTGTATTAGTCTTGAAATAATCTCAGATTCAAAATAACTCCTCAGTTCTATTACTTGTCCACCATATGCTCCAGGAATCACATCTGGATCTTTCAATTCAACACTATCACTTAAATGTTTGTCAAATAAGTCATTGGACAATAATGTTAACCATGCACCTGAGTCAAACAACACTTCACTTTCAATACCCAAAATAGTGGCAAAATCCTTTGGATGTTTTTTCTTCTTATCTTGTGTACAAACAGTTAAAATAAATCAAATCAAATCAAATCATAAATATTTATAAAGCGCGCTACTCACCCGTGCGGGTCTCAAGGCGCTAGGGGGAAGGGGTTACTGCTGCTCGAAGAGCCAGGTCTTGAGTAGTCTCCGGAAAGCGGAGTGGTCCTGGGTGGTCCTGAGGATGGTGGGGAGGGAGTTCCATGTCTTGGCCGCCAGGTAGGAGAAGGACCTCCCACCCGCCGTGGTGCGGCGGATGCGAGGGACGGCGGCGAGAGCGAGGTTGGCGGAGCGAAGAGGACGGGTGGGAGTGTAAAAGCTGAGGCGGCGGTTGAGGAGTCCGGGTCCCTTGTTGTGGAGGGCTTTGTGTGCGTGTGTGAGGAGTCGGAAGGTGATCCTTTTGTTGACGGGAAGCCAGTGCAGGTGTCTCAGGTGGGCGGAGATGTGGCTGTTGCGGGGTATGTTGAGGATGAGGCGGGCGGAGGCGTTTTGAATTCGTTGCAGACGTTTCTGGAGTTTAGCAGTGGTTCCTGCGTATAGTGTGTTGCCGTAGTCCAGGCGGCTCGTGACGAGGGCGTGGGTCACGGTCTTTCTGGTGTCGGCGGGGATCCAACGGAAGATCTTTCGGAGCATGCAGAGGGTGAGGAAGCAGGAGGATGATATGGCGTTGACTTGTTTGGTCATGGTGAGAAGTGGGTCCAAGATGAAACCGAGGTTGCGTGCGTGGTCTGAGGGGGTCGGTGCGGTGCCAAGGGCCGTGGGCCACCAGGAGTCGTCCAGGCGGTCGGGGTGTTTCCGAGGATGAGGACTTCTGTTTTGTCTGAGTTCAGTTTCAGACGGCTGAGTTTCATTCAATCTGCGACGTCTTTCATTCCATCTTGCAGGTTGGTCTTGGCGCTGGTGGGGTCCTTGGTGAGGGAAAGTATCAGTTGAGTTTTGTTGGCATAGGAGGTGATGATGATGCTGTGTTTGCGTACGATGTCGGCGAGGGGGCTCATGTAGACATTGAAGAGATAGAAGAAAATACAATCCTCCACAACTTTCACAGAAGGAGAAT
This sequence comes from Pleurodeles waltl, assembly GCF_031143425.1. Taxonomy (NCBI): domain Eukaryota; kingdom Metazoa; phylum Chordata; class Amphibia; order Caudata; family Salamandridae; genus Pleurodeles; species Pleurodeles waltl. Next base: position 1,144,754,695 of record NC_090448.1, read on the forward strand.
TTTTGCTTGACTTGCAACACTTTGCAAAGTGCCCCCTTTTGTTGCATATCTTACAAGTCACATTAATAGCTGGACACTTTTTGTAAGAAGCATAGGGGGTTATTACAACTTTGGAGGAGGTGTTAATCCGTCCCAAAAGTGACGGTAAAGTGACGGATATACCACCAGCCGTATTACGAGTTCCATAGGATATAATGGACTCGTAATACGGCTGGTGGTATATCCGTCACTTTACCGTCACTTTTGGGACGGATTAACACCTCCTCCGAAGTTGTAATCAGGCCCATAATGTCCAATATTGCCACAACGGAAACATTTTGTGTCTTTGATTCTAGACCATTGCGCTTGATTAACTTTACCATCTGCTTTATCTCCATCACCTTCTTTGCATACATTTTGTTGTTCCTTTTTCTGAATGATCTTGTTAATAGCAGGACTCTTGTTCTTCTCTAACTCTTCCAAGCAAGCTAGAGTGTATTACACACCCTTAGCTAGAATTACAACTTCCTGCAGGGAAGGACCATCTTTACTCCATAGTTCCTGTCTTATCTTATCACTGGAGCATTTCTACATAAACTGATCTCTTATGCGTTCATCAATGGTTGCTCCAAACTTGCATGTTGCTGCTAATTTCCTTAAGGCAGTAATATATTCCTCAATAGTTTCACCAGGTTTTTGCTCTCTCATTCCAAAATGATAACGCTCCAAAATCGTGCTAATTTTTGGTAAATAATGTAAATCTAATTTCTTCAAGCAAATTTCAAACTCATTTAAGTCAGCTCCATCATCTTCAGGCTCTGGTAAGGTCTCCAAACTTCTTGCCCTTCACTACCCAAACAGTGCATGAGTAAAGACGTCTTCCTTTCGTTGGATAAATTTGTGCCACAAACTCTAGAACAATGCAAGAAAGATTTTTTCGATTTGGACCAAGTTATGGGTGCGTCTCCTGGCATGGTTAAAAAGAAAGGAGGAGGAGGTATATTTTGCATTGTTTAGATAAAAGTAAGTAATCCAAAAGAAATATATATTTTTTTTTTCTTCAATGTAAATATTTTTCTCCTTTTAAGGTTTCATTAAACCCATCAATCGTTATAGCCAACTTCCATCATTATGTGCACACAAGGAGAGGTTGTTTTTTTAAAGGAAGTTCCGTCTTTTTTTTTTCCTTGTTCACATGCACGCGTGTACTTCCTGGTTGTGTAGACGCTGCAGTAGGAAAGCAGCCGAAGAAATCAAGAACAGAAAGCGGTTTCAACTTACAAGAAACCGTTTCAGCATAAGAAATCTAAAAGGTGAGAAAAAAATTATTTGCCGGCGTCGGCAACGCGGATGAGTCCTACACGCGCACAATTGGAAGAATGGTGGCACAAGAGAGAAGAATGCCAGCTCGAGAGCGGCGCGATTTGAATTATCTTATTTAACGATCACTTGCCGCTTGATCGCTTGTAGTATATTTAAGTAAACACTATGAAAACAGTGCTTATCCAGATTAAGTGTACATTCTTAAAGCTGTTTAAATTCAGATGCAGAGTAGGATGTTAATGAAAGTCTTCAATGAGCCAAACACGGTTAGTCTTTGACGTGTTAGGATATTTCTTACGCCAGTCGCTCGTCGCCAGTGTAGAAATTCTATCCAAAAGGATATAGTTCAAGTCGATTCTTTATTAGAAATATCCCATCCACAAAAATACATCCATAAGCTTTCTCCTCCTCCAACAGCTTTCTGTCTCTCTCCAAGTACCGCCTGAGGAATCAGAATCCTCTGACATTCTACAGCTCCTATGATGTAATACATTCCAGCTACCACAAGCTGCCCCACACGAGCAGTAGGCTGCATACCAACAAGGCCAACACTGAAGTGGCTGGCTTTTGAGATGTACAGAAAAGAAGCCGGACATTGCTGAATATAGTCCCAGGTGTGCTGAGAATCACTAATGACTAGTATTTAAAACCTGGAGATTTGGGATGGCACACCTCTAAGTTAGCCTTACTGGAGAGTGTCCAAGGCTTGCAGGGAAGTGAGATAGCAACTCCCAGAGGTGTGTGGTTATCCTGAGTGGCTTGTGAGAACTGGACAGTCCCACTCATTGGGCCAAGTCAACAGGTGGCTCCTGGGCTGCATAGTTTCCAGCAGGCTCATAAGGGGAGACTGAGCGCCTGGCTGAAAAGCTGGTGATCATGTTTCTTCTGTGGAGGCATCCGCATGTGCCTAAGCTCACTGTGAAGGATGTAACCCTCGATCCCTGGAATGTAAGTGAAAAAGCATGTGGCTTCCCGGTGGAGGCAGCTGTAGAATGAGGAGGCAGCAGTAGGTGCCCTGGGCCACTATTGTTGATGTGTGTGAGCAGAGCACTGACGGTCACTGTAGATGAAGAACATGACTGGCTCTGGGATGGCTCAACATCCTTGGCTACAGCAGGCTTCTGGTGTCATCATATGGTGAGTGTATGCATGTTTTCCCCGTGAGCAGGACTTTGAGTGATGGCCACCTGTCCAGCGTTTTGCCCATTGCATCACACCCTGTGGGTGAAACAAGGTAACTTGCCTGAGTTGGACTGGTCACTCCCGCCATTTGTAGTGTGATCTCTACATCAGTCATTCAGTGAGTCTTTTTGCCTTGCTTTGAGGGTTCTTCACCTGCTCAGCCAGATGTGCCCTCAAGAGCCCGAAACATTGTCAGTGACCAAATGATGTCACCTGTTCTGGAATGACAACGTGCCAGATTCTGGCCACAGCCATAAGTGCTGCCCAATTGGTTAGCAGATGACAATTGTTGCAGCAGGAAGAATGCTCTGTATCTTGAGAGCTCTGCAGCACTATGTTGTTTTGCTTAGTTTTTGTGCTGTAATTATGATTTGAGTCGTAGTTATTACACAGGGTCTTAATTTTCCAGCCATTACTCTTAGGGTTTCATTACTAGTGGCCCAGAAAGTGAGTTGGTATTTCCCATCCCGTGGAGCTACCAATACTAGGAATACTGGCAAATCCTCCATCATGGAAAATGAGGACCATTGTGAATTGAAACCTGAGGGCCAATAAAAAGTGAAGAATTATTAAACGAGTCAGCAATTCCGGGTCTGAGTCCTCCAGTAATTCCTCACGTGTCCCACAATTCCACCCAGGGATTTCTGCCGCTTTCTGAACTGTGATGGTTCCACCGATCTCGTTTTTTGGCTGGGGCTGGTAACAGCCACTAGGAGACCCTCTGGAAATAAGTGGACACTTGTGATGAAGCACATAGACTAGACTACTGCAGTTGCTACTTGCCAAAAGGGCTGGTGTGGCTTTCATTCAAAAAATGCACTTCCATCACAGGTGGCAGAGCATGCCATCCTCATGATGGTTCCCAAGTTAGTACCCTTGCCACAACAAAGATGAAGCAGGTGCTTAATATGTAAAAAGGTAGGTGACAAGGCCCATCTCAGGAGGTCACTGCATATTGCACTAACCAGTACTTCTGCCAGCACGGCCAATGACAGTACCAAGACAACCACTAACCATCACGCTCCTACAAGTGTGCCAGTTCAGACCGTTCAAGTCCTCCAAAGGAATGAGAATGGTGTAGGCAGCAGGTAAAATTAATTGTAATGTACATTGATTGATTAAACAACTGTTTTGCTCATCTCATAATTAGGCAACAGCACCACCCTGTGGACTCCTGCAGGTGCTGAGATTTAAGTGCCCGGGCCGAGCACCGTAAACCACCGGCTCAATTTAAGCACTGAATCTTTAGGTCCAACTTTACATTTCAACATGAATTCCTTCTTGTAGACGGGGATGGGTGCTATGATGACTAAGGGAAGAAGGACATAGAAGCCCCTTTGACCCTAGTAGTGATGAACGCTCCTCTCTGGCTGCCTTAGAAAAAGGCAGGATAATTGTGGGAGGGCATCTGACAGTAGTAACACATGGCGAGAACCAAGTAGGTGTGTTTATGCAGGGACATTGAACATATACTCAGATAGCTGAGGCCAATCAGTGTCTGGAGGGTACACTACACTGTTATTAAAAGTTACTGAGCTTTAATCCTAGCTCTAGATCGTAGGCATCTTTAATGAGGTCATGAATAATAACCTATCCTGCATATAGGTGTTAACATTCTACTTTTTATACTTATGTATGAAGATACATTTTACTCTCTCATACACAAGACAAATGCCTCAATTGATTGCACGTTTTTGAGAGCTATTGGATCAAGCCATGGTAGAAGTGGCATTAGATGAGGGAAGCTGAACCCAAGCCAGGGTTCATTGCAAACCGGAGACTAGATACTCGAGGACCTTTTGGTGAGACAGAGCTGCTTGCATGTTTAGAAAACTGTCCATGGTACCACAACCTTTAGAGAGCACAGGTCACAGGAGTTACACTAAATGCCTGGGATTATCTCACCAAGAACCAAGCAACCATCAAAATTTCCTCATCATTCATACCTATTCCTGGCCTGCATAAATGCACATTTGCTCACTGGAAGAGTGGTTTCTGCCTGCAAATTGTGTGTGTGTGTGTGTGTGTGTGTGTGTGTGTGTGTGTGTGTGTGTGTGTGTGTGTATATATATATATATATATATATATATATATATATATATATATATATATATATATATATAAGCCTTATAAGCTTTAAGGGAAACAGAGACATGAGAAGATGAACCCATAAGGAGATATGGTAGTGGGATCGATGGACAAATCTAACTAATGAACACTAGTCTGACATATATAAGTCTTATAAGCTTTAAGGGAAACAAGAGACATGAGAAGATGAACCCATAAGGCGATATGGTAGTGGGATCGATGGACAAATCTAACTAATGAACACTAGTCTGACATACACGTTAAAATAATTCAAAAGTGGTAAATGTACACAGGAAGTGGACATGCGGTTGCAAGTACTATGCAGGTGGCACTACACTGCAACACAACATAAGGTCATGGGTGCCTTGAAGTCTGACTTGAGCCAGCAGGGAAGAGGCCACAGCAGCACTTTGCTTCACATCTTTGGGTGGGAGACCAGATGGTATGGACAATATGTGAGGGACCGCGACTGCCAGTGGTCAGGGTTCATCCTTTTCTGGAGCTCTATACCTGAATACAAACATGTGTCGTACATGGTGGGAATGGGACAGAAAGTTAGACCTGGGCGCCAAAATAAAAGTGTCCCCCATTAGTAAATGCGACTGATAAACATATGGCCCACATTTGCAAATCAGGCCAGTTTTAAACTTAGAAAGACAAGCTGAACAGGTGTTTTGCAAGGTATGGGCTACTGCATGCATTTATCCTTGCTGCAGGCAGTGTTTCTCGTACTATCAGAACTCAGTCAAAATCTGTCCCACAAGACCATAAATAGACCTACAAGCAGCCAATAAACCAGTCATATGCTGATCTGAGACCAGCCCTTCGGGCATTGCCAGATTGGCTTATAGTGCTGTCCAACCAAGGTGGCAAATCCCTATGGTCAAATGAGTGATTATCTACTACTGGTTTCCAAACAGCTAGTACTATGCAAGAGAGGTATGCAATACATCATGACGAACGGTGTGGTAGGATCTGGTAGACATTGACCATGGAAAATTGACCAACTTGGCTACAATTTCCAATGATCAATTCCTGGTGATTTGTACATGGATGAACAGGTGTGCATTACCAGATAGGTCACTAGTCCAAAATGATCAAGATTGAGGCTGGTTGAGATTGCCAACGTTACCCAACAAAGAAAGAGAAACGTGGGGATTTGCGTGGGCGGGACGTGGGTATTTTCAGACATGTGGCATTTGTGGTCTCACAGAGATGTGTGGATTCGCAAGTCCGGCTTATGCCATGGGCAAGCTCTGCCAGGGCACTAATCTTCAGAGGGGAGTAGGGCGCTCTCTGTTTTAAGGTCATGCAGACAGCAGAGTCCCAGTCACCTGGCTCCAGTGATTCACATTAAAGTTACTTCACTTTTTTCCCAACATGCTGATTAGGTCTTGCATGCCATTGCACGTGTGTTGCATCAACCCACTCCAAGAAACAGCTTGGCCTCTGTGTGTGTAGCTAATCTGTCTGTGATTCTGGTCTGTTGGGGGAGGAGCAAATATTATGTGTGTTAAGAGGCAGGTCACAACTTTGATGTAGTCAGCCAGGGACTGACCCTCTACACACAAAAGGGTTCCCTGCTGCCTCATTTTATTCATCAGCAGCAGAGAGGGCGCCAACCTTTTCCTCACCGGGCGCTGGAAAAGGCAGACTCTGTGGACTCGGCACAGGGGGAGGAGCGAATGGGAATTTTGTTTTACGAACCTCATTGGTTTTACCTCTTTTCAGATGGGTGCTTTAGTTGCCTTCTCAAGATGGCCACCATCATAAAACAAATAATGGGACTGCACTTTGTGATGCCGAGAGGCCAGCCTGACATGCGCACTTTAAACTTTTCTGTCTTATGACAGCTGGGTTAGAGAAAGCACAGGCCTCCAGCGCTTTGCGAGAGCTGAGAGCGGCCGCTCCCACTAATCCTGGCCCTGCTTTCAGCAGCATGAAAGCAGCGCCAGAATTGGCTTGAGCACTTTCCTGGGTCTCATTGTGTGTTGAAGCCAGGAGAGGAGAAGAGGGCATCCCAAGGTAATTGCCATTTTTAAAATCGTATTATTGTATCACCCCTTATTGTAAATACGAGGCAGCCGCCACTCGTAGACTAGCAGAGTGAGAAGATGTATGGCCGGATACACGGCTGTATGAGTGAAGGGGACTATTCAAGGAAGAATGTATTAATTTTCTGGCTACCCCCTTGATTCTGATGTAACTTGGACTTTTGTGTTATTTAATGAGATCTAGCCTAAGGATCAGAGCTGCAGACTTTTAGAACTGAGGAACCAGGTTTGAGTCCCGGCGTCTGCTGAACATCCTGTGATTCTGGGCAAAACACTTAATCTTCCTGCGCCTAAAAACGCACAAACATTTGAATCTGACTTTGTGTGATTTAACTGGTGTTAGTGTAAAACACTCTAAAGCTCATGGGCCAGATTACGCTATATAAAGCTGCAAAAAAAAAAAACGTTGATAAATGGTTAAAAGTGTTTTTAGTTAGACCTAAAAGGGATGCGGGCTAGCCCTGTGAGCCAGGGTTGCATGGCTCTCTGAATCATTTGCCAAGTCTGAGGCACTTCGAGGGCGTGAGAGCAGTCACTGTTGCCCTGAGCTGTCCTTTTTGCATGTCAGGCTCGTTAGTGTCTTGGACACAGTGCTTAATTTGTGCTTGTGGTTGCCGGTGCTTAGCACCGGCACTTATTTCTGAGGGCCGGCGCTTAGTTTTCTGCCTCAAGCATTTAAGGGAGCAAAAGACACATATGGGAAAGACGGAGGAAGAGAAAATCTAAAAAGTGTCAGCAAGGGGAAAAGCACGAAGCTGCAAGAGTTAACTGAAGGGACAGGGAGTGGCTGTAAATGGATTGAAGAGATGGCTTCAGGATTACGCTGCCTCAGTATTATGTGCTCGCAATTTTAATTGCAGTAGCCGTGTGTTTAAGAGGAGAGCTTTGAGCACCAGCAGCTTTTTATTTACAAATTAAGCACTACTTGGACAGCGCTGTTTATATCATGTCAGGAGCAGAGAAGTGTCTCGCTTTCCTCCAAAGGACCATCCCGCTCTGCACGCAGCGGCGTCCGAGGCTGTCGACTTCCCAGTAAATATGAGCACTTTAACCATCCTGAAAGACGGGCCATAAGAACCAACAATTAATTGCTAATGGTGTAATCAATATTCAAACCACAGCTAAAGCGATCTCTAGTCAATCATCTGCGTGTCTTGGGTTCTCGGGGAGCGTGCACCAGAGCCTTCGTTTAATGTGCTTTTAAATTCAGTCTACCCGGAGGAACGAAACACGTTTTAAACGTTTACAATCTTTCCAGTTCCCATGCAACAAGACCTTTGATATAAATGCAGCGTCAGTAAAAACGATAATGGTGGTAGCGCCACCAAGCGTCTAGGAATATATCTACATCAGAAAGGGCAGAAGGAAACACCCTTTAATGTAGCAACAGTAAGTAACATTTCTATCAGAAAAGTTTCACTTAGCACCGGTTACCGTATGTCAATCATCGAGGAATAGAGGTGGGCGAGCGAACAAATTAAGAGGCAAGAGCACTGCTTAATTTGTAAATCAGTACGTGCTGGTGCCCAAAGCCCTTCTCTTAAACATGCGGTTGCTGCACTTAAATGCGTGAGCATAGAATACTGAGGCGGCGTAATCCTGAAGCCATCTCGGGTCTCTTTAAACCATTTAAAGCCACTCCCTGCCCCTTCAGCTCACTCTTGCAGCTTTCTACCTTTGTGACGCTTTTTCGTTTTTCTCTTCCTCCGTCTTTCTCATGTGTCTTTTGCTCGCTGTAAATGCTTGAGGAAGAAAATACAATAAGCACAAATTCAGCCCCGGGCAAGCGCATGGCACGACTGTTCGAGCCGAGCCCTGAAATTGTTTGCTATGTAAACCATACAACTAATGACAAAAAAAAGTCTCTTCATTATTTTTTTTTAAGTGCATTATTTAAACACGTGGAAGTTTTGACATTACTATGTTACATTACAGCAGTACTTATTAAAAGTGATAGTTTTTTAACCTGAATCATCAGTGCACTACGAGGCAAAAAAGTGGTCAGGTAATCCCTGCACATGGCCCAGATTACAGAGCAACATTATAATGTATTAAATCAAACACAATAGGTTTCTGTACAATTGGTATTCTGAACTTGGATATTTGAAAGTGCTTTCACACACGATAATGATGGAAAAAAGGAGTTTGGGTAAAATAAAATGGTTGCCTCAGATCATGCAATTGCATTGCTTAGTCATTGTTCTCCGCAGCTGGTCCCTTCCTTCTCTTGGGCCTCTACAGTGGAGACAAGGATCACTCTGTCATGTCCAGCTCCATAATGTTTTTTCAAGGTGAAACCAAATGCAGTACTAATCACCTGTTACTGCCAGGAGAACAGCCCCCTGCACCCCTCCTACAGTCTGCTTCTCTGTACAATCAACAAATTGTTGCCACCCAGTCCCTTGTCCTCATCGGCCTGCTCCACCCCCAGCCATTGAAGGTAATGGAGGTTTGCTAACTCCTCCCTGGGCCACTGTTTTTGCGCTCAAAAAGCAACCGGATCAATTGCACTGTAAATCAGCCTTCCCTCTCTGATGGTGTCACCACTGTAGCTTGTGCCTGCAGGTCGAAGAAAACCTTGCCTGGCTGGTGCTTGTGCAGTAGGACATCTGCAGAGTTCATCCAGGAGATTCAGCACACTGTCTCTGAGCAGTGATTTATTTTCAGCTGCTCTGTGTTTATTTCCCTGATCTTGCCTCTGCAGGACAGAGGGTGGCAGGGCAATGCCCCTTTTGCCCATGAACACCAGTCGCAGCTGGTTTTTAGGTTGTTTTGATGCGTCCATTGCTTGCAAAGGAAAATGAGCTGTTGGAAAAATATATGCGGTAGGTTGTTCTTGGGCTGGAACGAGGTAAAGAAATGAGGTATTACCTTAAATCAAATCTCCCAGATCAAGTTATGGTTATTAGTACAGCTTAATGTGGCAAGCGGAGAGTTGAATTTGCTGACGTATTCCAGGATAAATGTGAAAATGGAAGGGATTTTCACACTGATCTATTCTCAAGCATGGAACTATACCTAAGGTCCATAAAGTAATAATGGTATCTTTGTCTGTGAGAGGAACTTTGAGAACCACACTGGATAAACCTTGTGCTGAGGGAAGCATTAAATCCACAGAAGCCTCTGAAAGGCTTAGTCCAGCTGTACTGGCATGAAAACAAAATGGAAATGTACATGTGCCGATTTACGACAACTAAACAACTGTACTTGGGTAGACCGGAATCCACAATACCTAACATCAATCAAATGCTTATTACTTTATTGGAAGGCAAAGGTTTTTCAACCGTAATTTTGTTTCACAGTCCCCTACAGGATTTGCATTGGCTTTTCTAAATGTATTTCTGGTAAATCCATAAATGTATGTATTTCTATCAATTAGTGTATATGGTGAACATGAATCCACCCACATATCAACATCATCTCCTGCTATGGTTACCCTACCCTTTAGAGGATTTTAAGATTCATCAATGTGTAAAATTTGTCCTTCAGTAGCATCAGTTTGAGGAAATTCGATTTTTAATACGATCGTATCGACCCGCCATTTTGTGGCCCGCCGCCATTTTATGTTGCCTTCACTCAGGCAGCACAGCGAACGAAGTCCATTCTGCCTTTTCTGCTTATTCTGCAACATGGTGTTCAAAACAGCCTTCTGCCTCTATCTTTACAAGGCTGGTATTAAGGTCTGACCGAGTACACTAATCCCTGTCTGGTTTTCTAATCCTTGTTTCAACTATCTGTAGGCTCACACTATTCTCCGCCGATCTTATCTTATCGTCTGGCCTTCGCTGTCCTTTGCTAGTATTCTCTCATTTCACAACTGTCCTCCAAACGCACACAAACTTATCGCACCACATGCAACTTCGTTGTGGATCGGTTAATGAATTAGTTCAAGGGAGGGGTGACAAACACAGCTGGAGGGGAGGCAACCTTAAGTCACTTGATACTTTGTTTTCCAGTTCCTTCTATTGGTGCTGTCTTGTTTTCCGACATTTCTATTGGCTCTGTTCTATCTTTACGTTATTCTTACTGGCTCCTTTCTATGTGTTCTAGGAGTGTATGTAGTTAATAAATGGTTTTTATACGGTATATAAGATTGTGCGCCACAAAGTAAAGTGGCAGTCTCCTGAGAACATACCTTGTGTACTTCTTGGACAACTGTACTAGCTGCAGCTAATAAAATCTGATCTTTTACGCCTGACAGAGTGTCCCGTGTCTCTGTTAGTTGAGGCAGGTGAATCCAAGGAGATTTCAGGCGTACCCTGCGCCGCCAGGCCCATAAGGTTCTGGTTCTTCAATTGGCGCCCAACGTGGGGCGGCTTCAGCGGTACCGGTTCTGCCTGAAGGTCGTGAGGAACCCCGCAAGAAAATTCTGGAGGAATCGCGAGCCACGTCAAGCGACCCCTGTATGTCGAAGTGGTCCGAAGGTCTTTTTCAGCGCGGTTACTCCTTCCTGACGGCTACTGACGACTGCTGCCCTGACTGCCGCCCTGCCTTGGCCCTTTCTTTGATGATGTATGGTAAAGCGAGACGATAGACGGGCCTCTGTTGGTGTAAGAAGACATCCTTAGTTAAGTATTTGGTGGGTCGCGCCCACAAATTTTGGTCTTTGTTTTGTCCTTAGGTCCTTAGATTTGGCCATTGCAGTGGCCAAAGCCGAGGGGTAAGTGCATTTGTGCTGTGTAAACTGAAAGTTTTACCCCCTTGATGTTTGTGAACAGCCAGTAAAAATCGTGAGATGTCTGGTCTGACTAAGTTTGGAAAACTTTGTTGCTTTGGTTGTAATAGGGACTCCCAGCTTGAGGACTCCTGTCCGATTCCTTCGGTTGGAACTCCCACATATGAGCTCTATTCTAAACATGGTGTTGGTCCTATTGCCTTTAATAAGACATGGACCCGATATACAAAGAAAGATGGTGTTTTAAAATGGCCAGAAAATGGTAGTTTCGAAACTGATGTGCTAGATAATTTAGAAGCAACGTTATTTAAAAGAAAAGCCCGGCCGGCAATGTTTGACTCTTTTCGCCTTTGGCGTAAGGAAGCCAAACAGAGAGAAATTAAACAAGCGAAACGAGATAGGAAAACACAGGGAATGACGATTATACAGGCTGCTCAGCAATTCAAAGATGATGAAATAGATAATGCAATGGAAATTTCAGACAGACAGCATCGAATGGCAATAGATAAATGCTATCCGACGTTGCCTATCTCTTCCCTTGATAAAAGAAAAGATTTTGAGGAAGATTCCTTAATGTCCCACTTATTGAAATTGCCTCCGCCCTATGTACAAGGTGCTAATGCACCCCCGATGTTACAGCCTGTTCAGCCGCCAGTTGTGCTTCCGCCTGCTCCAGCTTTTCCACATTTGCCTCCTCAAGTATTGCCTATGCCAGCTTTGCCTTTAACTCCTTTGCCTTCTGCTCCTTTGGCAATTCCTAATGCTCCTTTAGTTAATTCACCTAATACCTTGTCCCCTATCCTTATGTCAAATTCTCCATCTATGCGTAAGCGATTTGCAGATACTGTCTCTGGTCTCTTATCACCTTTCTTTGAAGCTTTAAATGTGTCTCCAGCTTTTTCTCGAAGACAGTCTCGTAGTCAATTCCCAGACTCCGAAGAGCGAGAAAAATTGGACTCACTTGCTTGTAGATGGATCAAGAAGGGTCCCCAATATAGTACGTCTGATATTATGTCCACCTTTCTGCAATGGAATGCACCTACGCAGAGATATGTTTTTAAAGTTATGTGCGATACTCTCGCTAAAGAATGGGAGGATATGAATTTGGGTTCGGTCCCACAGGATCTGTTAGATGTTCAGGCTGACTTTGACAAAGGACTTATTATGGGTCCTAAGGTTGAAAACGCTGTCAGAACACTTATTTCTTTCAGATCCCTATTGTTCTCACAGACTTTTCCTGATTCTGATCCTTCAGTTAGGACAGCACTGAAAAACTATCCCATGAGAGAGGTTTCTCCAATATGGAAGGAAGAAGTTGCAGCAGCAGGTGCTAATCCAGCTATTCCTGCGCATTTTCAGCGCATATGGATACATGTCCCCTGGAAAAGGTCTGAAGTTTTAGCACTTAAACAGTCACTACCAGATTCACGCAAAAATCCTGCTGGTTACTATAAAGAGTTGTCGCAAACAGTTGATGCATGTACTATGAATCTAGCAGATATTGACATGTTGATGGGAAATGTAGTTCCACAGACAATATGGGCTAAAATTCGTAGAGAGGATCACGCTCAAGAATTAGGCGGCGATTGGAACGCTATTATTGCCGCAGATAGAGGTCAAGTAGGTGGTGCAAAGCCCGACGCTTTGATCTCAGAACTCCCTGGTAGGATTATTACATTAATGAAAACAATGATGCCTGCTTTGAGAGTTAATTGGGATAAGCTAGCAGCATGTAAACAAAAGAAAGATGAAAGTGTTTCCGATTTCTTTACCCGATTCGAGGAGACATTCATTGATCACAGTGGTCAAGATATGGCTACAGAAGGGGGACAGCGATTATTTGTGGATAAGTTCGTATATAACTTGCTTCCTGAACTATCACACAAGCTAAAAGACTCCGAGAGTTCATGGGCAGTTTCTTCTTCCGCCCAGATATTGGCTACTGCACAATATTATGAAAATAGAGACAAAGAAGAAAGGGAAAAACAAGAGAAAAAGACGAAAGAATTAAAAACTAAAGTTCTCTTGCAACAGGCTTATCCTCCTCGTTATGTTCAGCCTCAGTTTCAACAGCCTCCGCAGTTTCAGAGGTTGTATCAAAAGCCTGAACCATTCATTCCAAGACCTTTGCTAGGTCCCAATCAATGTGCTTATTGTAGGGAGGAAGGTCATTTTAAGAACAATTGTCCGGAATTGTTGCAGCGTAATGGAGCAACATCTGCTTCACGAGGTCGTGGTGGTCTTCAGTCAGCAAATAGAGGTAGAGGTCGAGGTGTGTTAACCCAAGGGCAGCGTTCTTTTGTTCCTCCAAATTCCGGAAATTACTTTGACCAGCAAAATGTTAGGTCTACACAGTATTACAGTGAGGATCAGTATATTGAAGGAGGGAATGAAAGTCTTCATTTTGAATAGGACAGCCATGGACAAAGTAAGGGGGTTACGTCAATTCCAGTGGATCAGAATGGACCTTATGTTAATGTCACTACAATGGGTGTTTCAGAGCCATTTCTTTTAGATACTGGTGCCATGAGAAGCTCTATCATTCATTCTAAACTCCCTGGCGCACCTTTGTCTGGCTTAACGAATGTATCTGTAGGATTTTCTGGCGCCCCTGTTCGCAATCCAGTTTCTTGCCCTTTGCCTGTTTCAATAGGCCCTTATGATTTAGAAGCTCCGCTTCTTCTGACGAATGGTTGTGGTGAAAATCTGTTGGGTTTAGATCTATTAAAAAGAATGCATGCTACGATATATTGTTCACCTTCTGGTGTATACCTCACTCTAGGACAGAAAATGACTAGTCCAATGTACTTATCAAAAGATCAATTCCCACCTGAATTGCTTTCTCTTCCCGAAACGCTTTGGGCTACGGGTCCGAATGACGTTGGTTGTCTTGATATCCCACCTTATGTTGTTACTCTTAAGCCCAATGCTGAAATGCCACGTATTCCGCAATACAGAATCTCTACTGAAGGTGAGAAAGCACTTCTGGAAATTGTCCATGATTTGATTCAGAAGGGTGTGGTTGAGGAAACGAGAGGAAATACATGTAACAGTCCTGTTCTTCCGGTTCTTAAACGCACTGATCCTTCTCAGCCTCCTGTTTATCGTTTTGTAATTGATCTTCGGGAGGTAAACAAGATTGTCGTACCGCAGTTTCCTGTAGTCCCAGATATCACTGCTCTGTTGACGATGATACCTTCTACAGCGACTTGGTTTTCAGTTATTGATTTAAAGAATGCTTTCTTTAGTATTCCCATCGCCGAAGAGAGTAGAGATATTTTTGGTTTTTCCCTCGGAGGCCGAAGCTTCCGGTTTAAACGCGCACCTCAAGGTTATTGTGAAAGTCCCTCTGTTTACAGTCAAGCTCTAAAATGTCATCTTGATGCCTTTTCCTTACCGTCCGGTGCCGCTCTCATTCAGTACATGGATGACTTATTAGTTGCCGCTGATTCAGAGGAGATTTGCAAAAACGTGACCGTTGCACTGTTGCGTCATTTGTTTGATCTGAATCACAAGGTTTCTCCTTCTAAATTACAATATGTCTGTCGCGAGGTGACTTATTTGGGTCATCTCTTGTCAAAGGAGGGACGACGATTGACCCCCGAACGAATTCAGGCAATTGCACAAATGTCAGTGCCATCCACACAAAGAGAGGTACGTGCCTTTTTGGGCATTACTTCTTATTGTAGACAGTGGATTCCGAGTTTCTCTTTATTGGCTAAACCGCTGTTGGCGCTAACTTTAAAAGATACGCCTCAGCCTCTTCCGTGGACTGACGAGTGTCAGAAGAGTTTTACTGATTTGCGTATTGCTTTGTGTTCTGCTCCTGTATTGGGTACTCCTGATTACAGTAAGCCCTTTACGCTCTATGTCCACGAAAGAGAGGGTTGTGCATTGTCAGTCTTAACGCAGCGTTTTGGAGATCAACAGCGACCATGCGCATATTTCTCAGCTACGTTAGATCCAGTAGCTAAAGCATTGCCTAGTTGTCTTAAGGCGACAGCGGCAGCAGCAATTTCTATTCGACAGTCTGCTGGAGTAGTGCTAGATAATACTCTCATTGTTATGGTGCCACATGCAGTGGATACTTTACTAAATAGGACAAAAACGCAGCATCTTACGAGTGCTCGGTTGTCCGGATATGAGCTGACGCTTTTGGCAAGTCACATACACATCAAACGATGTAATACCCTGAATCCAGCTACTTTGTTGCCTCTTCCAGAAGAGAGAGATGTCTCTGAACAGCATGATTGTTTTCTCCGTACTGAAGAAGAGACTAAGGGTAGAATTGACCTAAAAGACACGCCATTAGTGAATCCAGATGGAACACTATGGGTAGATGGTTCTTGTTTCAAGTTCCCGAATGGAGATACAGTTTCAGCCTACGCTATTACTACTTTGTATACGATTGTGGAGACAGCACGCATTAGACATAATTCAGCTCAGGCAGCTGAATTGATAGCCTTAACTAGAGCGTGTGTGTTATCCAAAGGAAAAAGAGTAAACGTGTACACTGATAGCCAATACGCTTTTGGTGTAGCGTTTAACTTTGGGCGCTTATGGAAGGAAAGAGGATTCTTTACTTCCCATGGTACTAAGATACAACATGGTCAATTAGTGACTGAACTTCTTGAGTCACTTACAATGCCTACTCAGATAGCGATCGTGAAGTGTAGTGCACACAAAAAGATTGTGGACGATGTTGGTCGAGGAAATGCATTTGCAGATGAGGTAGCGAAAAAGACAGCCAGAGACAACACAAGTCGAATGTATGTTGCAGGTCCCGCAAACTGCGTAAGAGAAAAGGGAATGTGTGAAGATACAGTAGAGAGTGTGAAATCAATTCAAGGAGAGGCTACGGAGAATGAGTTGAGAAAGTGGAAGGAAAGTACAGGAATGTTAGATGAGATGGGATGTTGGGTTGAATTATCAGAACATCAACGTTGGCTGTTACCAGATGCTTATGTACTACCTGTAGTTACTATGGCACATGGTCCAGCTCACCTAAGTGCAAAAGGAATATGTAAACTTCTGGCTCCAGTGTGGCAAAATGAGGGGATCCCAAAGTGTGCAAATAATGTAGTAAAACATTGTATTGTTTGCTTGATGTACAATCCGGGAAAGGGAACCCCAACTCCAGCAGGTCATTTTGCTCCTCCAACATATCCATTTGAGGTGTTGCAGATCGATTATATTCACATGGAACGATGCAACAACCTCAAATATGTTCTGGTGGTAGTATGTGCTTTTTCTAGATGGGTAGAAGCCTACCCTCTGAAGGACAATACTGCTTTATCAACTGCCAAAATACTTTTGAAAGAATTCTTCCCTAGGTTTGGTTTGCCGCGCATTGTCTGGAGTGACAATGGGAGCGAATTTGTGGGTCAAGTCATGCAAAAAGTTTGTGCAGGTCTTGGCATAAAACAGAAGTTCCACGCGGCGAATCACCCACAGTCGGCTGGTTTAGTAGAATGCTACAATGGAACCTTGAAGCTTAAAATTGCTAAGGTGCAAGCTAGCACAGGACTTAATTGGCCTGATGCTTTACCATTGGCTCTTCTGTCCACCAGAACAGCAGTACACTCTCGTTTGGGGCTTAGCCCTTACGAAGTGATATTTGGTCGCCCAGCTAATGTATGGGGAGTTCCTCGCCCTAAGAAATACTCAGACTTGCCATACCCGATGTTGATTGACTACTTGCATGACCTTACAACTAAATTGCGTGTTCTTCATCAACAGGTTCAGAGTGCTCTACCAGAGGCTTCCACAGACCCAGGTCATTCCATCCGACCAGGTGACTGGGTCTGCACGAAAAATTTCCAACGACAGAGAAATTTGGAGCCCAGATGGAGAGCCACGCCTGGTTCTTTTGACCACAAGAACAGCAGTTAAAGTCGAAGGAAAGAAAAACTGGGTGCATGCCGTGCACTGCAAGAAAGTGCCTTTGCCCTTGCCTTTCGATCAGTGGGTCCGTAGAGGCATCAGTGACTCTGAAAGTGAGAAAGTTCCGCAATTTGTACCATTCAGTGATGCGCGTCTAATTGGAACACTTTCTGAGAAAGAGGACGACGACATCCTTCAAGAAGCAATACCATCGCATCGTCGCTTGAACACGACAAATCCAGGAACATTGTTTCAAAACCAGACTGCCTCTGGACAGGAACGCTATAATTTGAGACCAAGACCAAAGAACTTGTAAATTTCTCTCCTATGTAGTACTCTATCCCGGTTGCAGGGTCACGGTAGGAGTCTTAGTTACGACCTGAGTAAGTGGCAATAGGCCTGCAGGACCTCACAGTGTCATAGGACGGTAGATAATCGTGACTACAGTGATTGAGGAAGATTGCCGTGAGCATCCACTTAGAAAGATGGAGGCTACATTAGATAAAAGAGAAAGTAAAAATGTAAAGAATAATTGTAAAGAAATATGTAGTCGTTGTAGTATTGCTCTATGCGTCATTATATTGTCGTGTATTCTTTTGGCATCTGTAAACTGGATCATTATTACTCTGCAGCAAAAAGTTGTCTCTTCTCCTACCTCTACATCTTCTTCTACTATCTCTCCGCACCTATTTCACACTCTTCCCCAGCATGAACTCATCAGAAGAACTGAATACTTTAACAATTCCTTCGTCCAGTTGTTACATCAACATCAGTTAGTGATCAATACAACTGACTGTTGGGTGTGTGGACTCATACCACATACGGTAGAAAAAGGAATGCCATATTTAGTTCTTCCATTCTCCTATGAAGGTTCCGCTTGGGCTTATTTTGTCATTTTCAATAATGCATATCAAAGTAAAATTAAACAACCTGTCAGTTCACATAGTGTTGGTTCAGATTTCAGTCATAGTTTATTGATAAAGGGAATGGTAGCTATGGCTAAAATCATGGAAAAAAGTGAAGCTTCCATAGATGAAAGAAAAGCATATACCAATTGGAACATAACTAATTACATTTCCAGCCTCAATGATAAGGTTGAGCAAGGAAAATCTCCTCTGATACGGGTCATACCCCAACAAGGAAATTTCTGTCTGCAAATAAATGGTAGAACTCCAAACACCGGACAAAGAGAAAGTTTATGTTCCCATACATATGTTTATTCAGCCCTGAATTCACTGCCGTTAGTACCATCTCAAGGTACATACTTCGTTTGCCACGATAGGGCTTATACATGGTTGCCAGCTGATTTCTCTGGTACTTGTTATATAGCCTTTCTTCTTCCCCCTACATACACCGCTCCTGCGAACCATCATAAAAATAGATATGGCAGAGGGATTGTAGATTCGAAAGACACAGCAGGACAAGAGGGAGGAGATTTCCTCAAAGGATTTCTTCCCTTCTGGGGTCCAATGGCCAACAGCAGAAATATAAGGCAATTGGTTCGTGTCGTAGAAACCACCATAGACATCACTGTAGGAGCTTTAAGTAACATTACGGCTGAACTACAGGCTGATCGTCTTATGACCTTGCAGAACCGTGTTGCCTTAGACTTTGTTCTTGCGGACCGTGGTGGAGTATGCAAATTGATCGGATCAAGTTGCTGTATTTTCATACCTAATGACGCTCCGACAGTATACCAAGCTATCTCTAAGTTACACATAATCTCCGAGTCGATTCATCAAGACGAAGGAGATTGGTCCTTTTCAGAGTGGTTTTGGGGATTACTGTCCAAATGGGGTTGGAAGGTATTGACATTCTTTGGAGTAATTTTAGCTTTTATATTCTCTTGTTGTCTTTGTATGCACTGCGGTCCTGCCGTCTGCAACCTATGTGCTACTGCATGTATTCCCAAACCCAAGTCACAAAGAGCAGAGAATATCAAAATGATGGTACAGCAACAGCTTGATGACCTCATGGCCATAGACATCGACTCAGATTAACATGAGTTTGTGTATCTTGCCTGAGTTCTGGCAAAAGGAGGGTCTGAGGAAATTCGATTTTTAATATGATCGTATCGACCCGCCATTTTGTGGCCCGCCGCCATTTTATGTTGCCTTCACTCAGGCAGCACAGCGAACGAAGTCCATTCTGCCTTTTCTGCTTATTCTGCAACATGGTGTTCAAAACAGCCTTCTGCCTCTATCTTTACAAGGCTGGTATTAAGGTCTGACCGAGTACACTAATCCCTGTCTGGTTTTCTAATCCTTGTTTCAACTATCTGTAGGCTCACACTATTCTCCGCCGATCTTATCTTATCGTCTGGCCTTCGCTGTCCTTTGCTAGTATTCTCTCATTTCACAACTGTCCTCCAAACGCACACAAACTTATCGCACCACATGCAACTTCGTTGTGGATCGGTTAATGAATTAGTTCAAGGGAGGGGTGACAAACACAGCTGGAGGGGAGGCAACCTTAAGTCACTTGATACTTTGTTTTCCAGTTCCTTCTATTGGTGCTGTCTTGTTTTCCGACATTTCTATTGGCTCTGTTCTATCTTTACGTTATTCTTACTGGCTCCTTTCTATGTGTTCTAGGAGTGTATGTAGTTAATAAATGGTTTTTATACGGTATATAAGATTGTGCGCCACAAAGTAAAGTGGCAGTCTCCTGAGAACATACCTTGTGTACTTCTTGGACAACTGTACTAGCTGCAGCTAATAAAATCTGATCTTTTACGCCTGACAGAGTGTCCCGTGTCTCTGTTAGTTGAGGCAGGTGAATCCAAGGAGATTTCAGGCGTACCCTGCGCCGCCAGGCCCATAAGGTTCTGGTTCTTCAAGTTCTCAACTCAAGCTAACTCACCACCAACATCCTCTGATACATTTTTCCCTTTTCATCTGTAACCATTTTACATAGGCTTGAAAAAAATCTCCCAATGTTTTTTACATAACACCTAACTCTTGTTGTGAAAGAATACTCCCTGTAGAGGTAAAATTGGATGTTTAGATATTAAGGTGACAAAAAGATACAGGACCCCAACAGAGTTCTGCAGCAACAGCCTGTTTATCTGTGCCACCTCCAAACTTACCTTTCTAATACAGAATTCTTCCACTACATTCTAATATTAGAGTGGCTTTACCCATTACACAGGATACAACATCACACTGATAGGCCAAGACCCGGGATGCAGCTACTGCTGGTGGATGTCTACTCACATCCACAGTGCTAGGCGAAGCCAAGGATGCTTCTGCTGCTGGTAGCTCTCTAAACTGAACTTGCAACAAGGGAGACTCTTCCTCGCTTTCTTTTAAGGGTGATGGAAGAACCCAAAGAAGGCACAAATGTTCTAGATGATGAAAGAGAAGTCAAGGTGAAAGACAAGAAGACTAAACAAAGAGTCCCTTTATTTGGGGACACATATCGGAGGAGGCTTTAGGCTTTGCTCGGTCTATGATTTGTTGCAAGAGGACCTGTAAAAAGAATCATTCGAGCAAGGCATACGAACAGAGAAGAAAAGCCCCCCTGTGCTGATAATACTGTATCAGTATGAGGGAGGGGTAATCCTTGCCTCCATCATGATCCATCTTGCCCACCTGGCTATAGTGGGATGCGCAACCGCCCTAAATGGCTTCTTAATAGTAATCAATAACTCTCTCTCTGCCAGAGGTCTAGACTTCTCCTTCAGCTCCTCATACGTCTTAAGGCATCTTTCCACACATGGTTTAGGATGTGAATTAAAAGTGGGATACAATACCAACCTTGTACTCATTTTAACCCTCCTGGAAATGGCAAACGTAACCCCTTCGGGAGTGTAAACCCTTGCTGAGATATCCAAGGGGTGTACATCTGAAAGCCTTTTGCAGGAAATCAGGCACAATACCATCGCCAATTTAGCTGAGATTTGTTTCCTGGTGAAAAACTGGTTACTCTTCCATGAAGAGATAAGGTTGAGTACCTTATTGACGTCCCATAAGTGTGAGTATCTGGGATCTGGAGGTCTTGATGATTGAACTCCTTTGAGTAATTGACTCACTCAAGGATGTTCCCCCAACCGGCAAATTATTGACCTGGTTGTGACCTGCAGAAATGGCAGATCGGGAAGAGTTGATTGTGCAGTATGCTAAGCCGGAAGTATACATTTCTGCTATAGGAAGTTGACTACAATAGTAACGGGGGCCCCCCACGGGATCCACCTTCCTCTCCAGACACCAGTGAGCCCATCGGTTCCAGGCTGACTTGTATCGTTTGATCGTGCCCAGAGTCCATGACTGTCTGATAAGGGCATTAGCGTCTTATGAAAGTTGGATTTCTTGCCAGCGTCCCCTGAAATCCTCCAAGCCATGAGGCTGAGATGAACCCGGATTCACACTATATCCCGAAGGATTCCCATGGAATTCAGAGGTTTGAGAGGTGCCGTCCACGACAACTCCAGAAGTGTAGGGAACCACACCTGAGCTTTCCAGATCGGTATGATCAAAATCAATGATGCCCTCCGACGTCTGACTTGAGCCACCACCCTGGTGATCAACAGAAAAGGAGGGAAAGCACAACCCTGACTTCCCGATCAATCCTGCAGAAAATCATACATGGCTGTCTACAACTGAAGTACATTGGAGTGTTCAGTTGTGACGCAAACAGATCTACCTCACAGGGTCCCCAATGATCCATCAGAGATCGAAAAAAATCACAGGATCCAGTTGCCAGTTGCTGGAATCCCTCAGGAAATGGAAATTCCAGTCTGCCACCTTGTTCTGCGTTCCCCGGAGATATTCTGCTGTTACTGAGATCTGTTTCTGCAGGCAGTAATGCCAGAAGTCCTTTTCCAGTTCTGCCGGGCTCTGGAGCGAGTGCCCCCAACCTGTTTTTGTACTGGACAGCTGAGATGTTGTCCAGATGTAACAGGACACAACAGGATACCTTGTCTTGTGTCAGGGACCGGATCGCGAACGAACCTATTAGGAGTTCGAGGCAATTGATGTGTAGATTCAGCTCCTCCGGAGTCCAAAGACCTCCCATGGATACTTGATCACACCTGGCCCCCCATCCCAGTCTGCTGGCATCTATCACTAAGTCGGGAAGGGATCCAAAGACTGCTCTCCTGTTCCATGCCTCCATATGGTCCAACCACCATTGCATCTCCGATCGGGCTTCCGATGAGAGCTACACCAGTTTGGAGTACGTGTGTCCTTTCCTGAGGCGTGAAGCCTTCAATCGTTGGAGGTCCCTGTAATGCAATGGGCCCGGGAAGATAGCCTGCATTGACGAAGACAGAAGGCCCACTATTCCGGCTATTTGGCGGAGGAAGGTCCTGTCCCTCCTGAGCACTTTGGATATTTCCTTCTTGATCTTGGAGATCTTGTTCTCTGGGAGTTTGTGTTTCCAACGTAGTGTCCACTACAAACCCCAGGAAGGTCGTGGATTGTGACAGAAAAAGCATAGACTTCTCTCTGTTGATAACAAAACTGAAATCCTGAAGCAAGGCAATAGTCATGTACACGTAAACCAGCAGCTGAATACGTGATTGATCCATCAAAAGGATATCGTTGAGGTATTTGATTAATCTGACACCCTGAGTTCTCAGATACTCCACTACCGGTTTCAGCAACTTCGTGAAGCACCATGGTGCTGACGATAGGCTGAAAGGTAGACACTTGAATTCGTAAATTAGGTCCCGCCATTGAAATTGTAGAAAATGTTGGTGAGGCGAAAAGATCGGGACCGTGAGGTGAGCATCCTTGAGGTCCAACTAGTCCCCTTGGCACAGAAGGTCCCTGAGAAGATGGATACTGTTAGACCTGACAGCCTTAGGGTGGTCGCCGCCACCTTTTTGCCTGCCTCCCTCCACTTTTGAGATACTTTTTTTGCTGGTTTTTAGACTCGGCGCACTTTACCACTGCTAACCAGTGCTAAAGTGCATATGCTCTCTCCCTTTAAACATGGAGGCCTGCTCCTTTCATAGGCTAACATTGGGCTGCCCTCATACATTGTTTGAGTGGTAGCTGCTGATCTGAAAGGAGTAGGAAGGTCATATTTAGTATGGCCAGAATAGTAAAACAAAATCCTGCTGACTGGTGAAGTTGGATTTAATATTACTATTTTAGAAATGCCACTTTTAGAAAGTGAGCATTTCTCTGTACTTAAATCTTTCTGTGCCTTACAATCCAGATCTGGCTGGGTTTAGTTGACAGCTCCTTGTGCATTCACTCAGACACACCCCAAACACAGGATACTCAGGCTCACTTGCATACATCTGCATTTTGCTGTCTTGCTGCTCTCTTGCTTTGCTACGTAAGTGCTCTCCAAGGGCTTGGATAGAGCTTGCCTCCTGTTCCCTGAAGTCTCAGAACCAAAAAAGACTACTCTCCTTCAGCTGAAATCCCCATGCAGCAAAAACTTTGACGCACGGCCTGCCAAGAAGGAAGCACATCCTGCTCGCGGTGAAAAAGTCACCGCATGCTAAGTCCGGAACGACGCAGTCCGACTTTGCAACAGAGGATCGACGCAGCAACGTGACCGGAACATCAACACACAGCCCTACTGGATCGACGCAAGCAGACTCAGAACAACACTGCACGACTTCCTGAGAGGAATCAACGCAGCGCCTAACATGGGGAAGAAAATTCCACGCATCGCCTACCGGAACCAACGCAGCCACTGTGACTTCGCTCCGCAAACCCAGGATTCCACGCATCGTCCCCGAGGCGTCTAAAAACCCCGCAACCTGAAGAGGATCCAAGTCTGCGCGCTGGAAATCAACGCAACGTCTTCCCTGCGTGGAAAATAATGACGCAAGTCCGTGTGCGAAGAGGCGAAACCGACGCACACTCACTGTTTTCCACGCATCTCCTCCTCAGCGGTCCCTTGCGAGGATTTTTCAAGGCAAACCAGGTACTTTTCCCTACAAGAGACACTTGTTGTTTCTAGGAGAACTTAAGACACTTTTTATTGCTTTTACAGTAATCTGAACCCTAAAGACACTTGATATCACTTTCAGTGATATCCCTACATTTGCTTATTTCTTCTTTAATCATTTTGACCTGCATTTATCCAGTTAAATATTATATATTTTTCTAAACACTGTGTGGTGTATTTTTGTGGTGTTATATTGTGGTATTGTATGGTTTACTGCACAAATACTTTACACATTGCCTTCCAAGTTAAGCCTGACTGCTCAGTGCCAAGCTACCACAAGGTGGGAACAGGATAATTTGGATTGTGTGCGACTTACCCTGAATAGAGTGAGGGCCCTTGCTTGGACAGGAGGTAACCTGACTGCCAACCAAAGACCCCATTTCTACGGATACCCTCCATCTTGAAATCCCGATAAACCACCCATTTGTTATACTCGTTGAGGTTTATTACAGGTCGAAAACCCTTGTCCTTCTCGACCAAGAAGATATTGCTTAAGAAACCCCTTGGGTGAAGATTTGTTGGTGCAATGGCCCCTTTGCCAAGAAGATGTCGTATTTCTGTGTCTATCAGTTGAGATTCCTGAAAATTGAATCGGAAGGGGCGAAGCCTCACACATTGTATCGGGGTGCCATAGAACTCTATGTGGAAACCTTCCACTGTCTCCAGAACCCAAGGGTCGGATGTAATCCGTGCCCAGTTCTCTAAGAATAGACTAATTCTGCCTCCCAGACTGAGGGGAAAAAAGGAGAACTGGAGCATTGGAGCCTTTTCTGGTGAAGCGAGAGGGACGGCTTCTACCAGAACCCCGGTTGGGGAAGAAGGCACCTTGTTTCCCATCGTTCCAGCCATTGTTGCGGCGCGCTTGAGATCTGGAGGTGGTTTATTGGTTCTTATGGTTACGTGCATGGACATCATGGCAGTTGAAGTTCTTAACGCTTTATTGTTTTAACTTTGAACGTGCTGTATATTAATAAAGTGAAGAAAGAACTGCATAATCCTCGCCTCTGGTCCTGACAGAGAATTTCAGTAAATTCACGCTATCTTTCTCAGCCATATGAGAACGAAACCTGCCACTCTCAGTGAATCCTGTCAGGTGATTCCTCTGTGTTCTACTGCAGCCCCCAGAGTGTTCTAAAGAACAACTAGAGTGCCAACAGTCTTGGTATGACAAAAGTGTGGCACACCTGGAGCCATCTTGATTGACTCAAACTGGTAAAATGTAAAAAATAAAATTTAGAGAGGAGGTTCATTTTAGGAGGGGGGTCCATTTTGTCATAGAAATTATGGTTAGTGCTGTAGAAAGGAAAAAAGGGGACAGATTGTAACTAAGTTCTCAAAAATCTTGTACTTTTACATTAAAATATTCTGACATGCAGACTGGAACATGCATTTACAACACCAGCAGCAGACCGCCTGTTAAGTCCCTGGTGATCAGAAGCTTTTCTCGTATTCTAATGAGTAACTAGCGTGCTAACATTCTGAATTCATGCTAAAAGTGTGGCACATCTAAATGTCATCTTGATGGAATCGAAGTGGAAAACTGAAAGCAGTTTCTACTGAGAATACTGCAGTAGATGAGGAGATTAGGGAGCTTCATAATAAATACAGGGAGTGCAGAATTATTAGGCAAGATATATTTTTGAGGATTAATTTTATTATTGAACAACAACCATGTTCTCAATGAACCCAAAAAACTCATTAATATCAAAGCTGAATATTTTGGGAAGTAGTTTTTAGTTTGTTTTTAGTTTTAGCTATGTTAGGGGGATATCTGTGTGTGCAGGTGACTATTACTGTGCATAATTATTAGGCAACTCAACAAAAAAAAATATATACCCATTTCAATTATTTATTATTACCAGTGAAACCAATATAACATCTCAACATTCACAAATATACATTTCTGACATTCAAAAACAAAACAAAAAAAAATCAGTGACCAATATAGCCACCTTTCTTTGCAAGGACACTCAAAAGTCTGCCATCCATGGATTCTGTCAGTGTTTTGATCTGTTCACCATCAACATTGCGTGCAGCAGCAACCACAGCCTCCCAGACACTGTTCAGAGAGGTGTACTGTTTTCCCTCCTTGTAAATCTCACATTTGATGATGGACCACAGGTTCTCAATGGGGTTCAGATCAGGTGAACAAGGAGGCCATGTCATTAGATTTCCTTCTTTTATACCCTTTCTTGCCAGCCACGCTGTGGAGTACTTGGACACGTGTGATGGAGCATTGTCCTGCATGAAAATCATGTTTTTCTTGAAGGATGCAGACTTCTTCCTGTACCACTGCTTGAAGAAGGTGTCTTCCAGGAACTGGCAGTAGGACTGGGAGTTGAGCTTGACTCCATCCTCAACCCGAAAAGGCCCCACTAGCTCATCTTTGATGATACCAGCCCAAACCAGTACTCCACCTCCACCTTGCTGGCGTCTGAGTCGGACTGGAGCTCTCTGCCCTTTACCAATCCAGCCACGGGCCCAACCATCTGGCCCATCAAGACTCACTCTCATTTCATCAGTCCATAAAACCTTAGAAAAATCAGTCTTGAGATATTTCTTGGCCCAGTCTTGACGTTTCAGCTTGTGTGTCTTGTTCAGTGGTGGTCGTCTTTCAGCCTTTCTTACCTTGGCCATGTCTCTGAGTATTGCACACCTTGTGCTTTTGGGCACTCCAGTGATGTTCCAGCTCTGAAATATGGCCAAACTGGTGGCAAGTGGCATCGTGGCAGCTGCACGCTTGACTTTTCTCAGTTCATGGGCAGTTATTTTGCGCCTTGGTTTTTCCACACGCTTCTTGCGACCCTGTTGACTATTTTGAATGAAACGCTTGATTGTTCGATGATCACGCTTCAGAAGCTTTGCAATTTTAAGAGTGCTGCATCCCTCTGCAAGATATCTCACTATTTTTGACTTTTCTGAGCCTGTCAAGTCCTTCTTTTGACCCATTTTGCCAAAAGAAAGGAAGTTGCCTAATAATTATGCACACCTGATATAGGGTGTTGATGTCATTAGACCACACCCCTTCTCATTACAGAGATGCACATCACCTAATATGCTTAATTGGTAGTAGGCTTTCGAGCCTATACAGCTTGGAGTAAGACAACATGCATAAAGAGGATGATGTGGTCAAAATACTCATTTGCCTAATAATTCTGCACTCCCTGTAGATCTCCCTAGATGGTCACCAGAGAAAAAAGGCCTAAATGTAGCACAAATTTCACCCAAATGCAGCCCAAGTATAGCCCAATGACAGAAGTGTGCAAAACACTTGATGTTTTATTTTTGCAGTTTTATATAGCACAGACTTGACCAAAAGGTATTGGAGGGGAAACATCCTAAACAATTAGGTCTAAACCACTACTTGCCTGAACCACTACTGCTAAACAACTAAAAAGTCTCTACAACTAAGTACTGAAAAACTACTGTCTAAACAACAATTGTGCCTGAACAACAAATTTTAAGGTAATGTTTTCTTTTTGGTTTTTATGGTTTATTAGTTGTTTAGAATATATATATATATGGAGCGTGTTGTACAAGGATCTATTTTGAAGGGGCCGACCCGCTTTCCTCAGTGAGAACCACAGCATTTATCCGAGACAGAAGGTCAAACTGAGGTGAGCAAGGGATGGGAGAGAGGTATTTTACCTCCCTTCTAGCTGTTTGGGACCTCCCTATAACGAGAGGAATATGGGCAACAACTTTAAACAAGGACACTTTTCCAGCATACATTAACTTTGGTGCCTAAAACGCTATTTTACGCAGTACAATGATTCAGCACCAGAGTTTAAGAACATGGAATGGTGCACCTTGGGACATGGAGTTCGTGATTATCAGGTCACATGATCAGCAATTTAAAAAGCACTGGCTTTGTGATCACTTGCATTGTCTCACCTGTGATCAAGGCAGTTGGAGCCGAAACGCGTCAGAAAAAGGAGAGTTGTTGTTCACTCTGGAATAAAGTGTTTGGATGGATCCCAAACTGGTGCCTTAGCTATTTTTGTTCTATGTTAAGATGGGATGCTTCGCCCTTATGCGGAGGCTGCCCTGTCAGGGTCTGTGGCCCCTTAATGGAGCGTGTTGTACAAGGATATATATATATATATATATATATATATATATATATATATATGGAAAATGTCACTTACCCAGTGTACATCTGTTCGTGGCATGTTGCGCTGCAGATTCACATGCTGTGCACTGTTCCTGCCATCTAGTGTTGGGCTCGGAGTGTTACAAGTTGTTTTTCTTCGAAGAAGTCTTTTCGAGTCACGGGACCGAGTGACTCCTCCCTTTCGGCTCCATTGCGCATGGGCGTCAACTCCATCTTAGATTCTTTTCCCCGGAGAGGGTGAGGTAGGAGTAGTTAAATTAAGGATACCAGAGGTGCCCATGCAATGGAGTAAATGTGTATGTACATAGCGTATTAAAGTCAAAATTATTTACATATTTACTATTTTAATGCAACTAAAATGGCTACAGGGTCCCGGGGAGGTGGGAGGGCGCATGTGAATCTGCAACGCAACATGCCACGAACAGATGTACACTGGGTAAGTAACATTTTCAGTTCGATGGCATGTGTAGCTGCAGATACACATGCTGTGCATAGACTACAAAGCAGTAATCTCCCCAAAAGCGGTGGTTAGCCTGTAGGAGTTGAAGTTGTCTGAAATAATGTTCTTAGTACAGCCTGTCCTACTGTGGCTTGTTGTGCTGCTAACACATCTACACAGTAGTGTTTAGTAAATGTATGAGGCGTAGACCAAGTGGCTGCCTTACAAATCTCTGTCATTGGTATATTACCAAGAAAAGCCATTGTGGCGCCATTTTTCCTAGTGGAGTGTGCCCTTGGAGTAATGGGTAAATCTCTTTTAGCTTTTTGGTAACAGGTTTGTATGCATTTGACTATCCAACTGGCAATGCCCTGTTTGGATATAGGGTTACCTGCATGTGGTTTTTCGAAAGCTACGAACAATTGTTTCGTTTTACGAAATTGTTTTGTTCTGTCAATGTAATACATTTGCGCTCTTTTTATATCTAACGTATGTAATGCCCTTTCTGCTACTGAGTGGCTGTGGGAAGAAGACTGGAAGTTCTACTGTTTGGTTTAGATGAAATGGTGATATGACTTTTGGTAAGAATTGTGGATTTGTACGGAGAACCACCTTATGTTTATGTATTTGTATAAAGGGTTCTTGAATAGTAAACGCTGTATTTCGCTAACTCTTCTAAGTGAAGTGATGGCTATTAGAAAGGCTACTTTCCAAGTAAAAAATTGGATTTGACAAGAACGCATGGGTTCAAATCGTGGGCCCATGAGTCGTGTTAATACAATATTAAGATTCCACGAAGGCACTGGTGGTGTCCTTGGGGGTATGATTCTTTTTAGTCCTTCCATAAAGGCTTTAATAACTGGGATTCTAAAAAGCGATTTTGTATGTTTAATCTGCAGATAAGCAGATATTGCAGTGAGATGTATGAGATGTATTTTAATGGAAGAGAAGGCTAGATTGGACTTTTGTAAGTGTAGTAAATAACTTACAATGTTTTGTGTGGAGGCGTCTAGTGGCGTAATCTGATTGGCCTGGCAGTAACAAACAAATCTTTTCCATTTGTTAGCGTAACAATGTCTGGTTGTGGGTTTCCTTGCTTGTTTAATTACCTCCATACATTCTTTAGAAAGGTTTAGATATCCAAATTCTAAGACTTCAGGAGCCAGATTGCTAGGTTGAGCGATGCTGGATTTGGGTGTCTGATCTGTTGTTTGTGTTGTGTTAACAGATCTGGTCTGTTTGGTAGTTTGATGTGAGGTACCACAGATAGGTCCAACAGTGTGGTGTACCACGGCTGGCGAGCCCACGTTGGTGCTATAAGTATTAGTTTGAGTTTGTTTTGACTCAGTTTGTTGACCAGATAAGGAATGAGCGGGAGAGGGGGAAAAGCGTTATCAAATATCCCTGACCAGCTGATCCATAGAGCCTTGCCCTTGGACTGAGGGTGTGGGTACCTGGACACGAAGTTGTGGCATTTTGCGTTTTCTTTTGTTGCAAATAGATCTATGTTTGGTGTCCCCCAGCGGTAGAATTGATCTTGTAGAATCTGGGGATGTATTTCCCATTCGTGAGTTTGCTGTTGATCTCGACTGAGATTGTCGGCCAATTGATTTTGAATGCCTGGTATGTATTGTGCTATCAGGCGAATGTTGTTGTGAATTGCCCAATGCCAAATGTTTTGTGCTAAGAGACACAGCTGTGACAAGTGTGTGTCCCCCGTTTGTTTAGATAATACATTGTTGTCATATTGTCTGTCTTGACAAGAATGTGTTTTTGGGCTAGAAGTGGCTGAAACGCTTTTAATGCTAGAAATACCACTGGCAGTTCCAAGTGATTTATGTGAAGTAGTTTTTGTTGATTGTCCCATTAACCTTGTATACTGTGATTGTTGAGGTGTGCTCCCCACCCTATCATGGAAGCGTCTGTTGTGATAATGGCATGGGGCACTGGGTCTTGAAAAGGCCTCCCTTTATTTAAATTTACAGGTTTCCACCATTGAAGCAAAGAGTGTGTTTGGCGGTCTATCCACACTAGATCTTGGAGTTGACCCTGTGCCTGCATCCATTGTTTTGCTAGGCACTGTGTAGTCTTGCGTGTGGGACAATAGCTATGCATGAGGACATCATGCCTAGTAGTTTCATTTCAAACCTTACCGTGTATTTTTGGTTTGGTTGCATGCTTGATCTTACATTTTGAAACGACTGAACTCTTTGTGGACTTGGAGTGGCAATTGCTCTTTGTGTGTTGAGTGTTGCTCCCAAGTATTGTTGTATTTGGGATGGTTCTAGATGTGATGTTTGGTCATTTATAGAACACCCTAGTTTGTGTAGAGTATCTATGACGTATTGCGTGTGAAATTGACATTGTTGCTGAGTATTGGCTTTTATTAGTCAAGCGTCCAAATATGGGAATACGTGCATGTGCTGTCTCCTTATATGAGCTGCTACTACGGCTAGGCATTTTGTAAATACTCTGGGGGCTGTTGTTATTCCGAACTGTAGCACCTTGAATTGATAATGTTTGCCTTGTATTACAAACCTGAGGTGTTTCCTGTGAGATGGATGGATTGGTATGTGAAAATACACATCCTTGAAATCCAGTGTTGTCATGTATTCCCCTTTTTTTTAGTAAGGGAACTACGTCCTGAAGTGTTACCATGTGGAAATGATCTGATTTGATGAAGAGATTCAGTGTTCTGAGATCTAAGATAGGCCTCAGTGTTTTGTCCTTTTTTGGGATAAGGAAATACAGGGAGTAAAGGCCTGTTCCCTTCTGGTGATAGGGTACTACCTCTATGGCTTGTTTTTGTAGCAGTGCTTGGACCTCTATTTGTAATAGCTCTAAGTGTTGTGGAGACAATCTGTGCGGTTTTGGTGGAACATCTGGAGGGAATGTTGTGAATTCTATGCAATAACCATGTTGGATAATTGATAGGACCCATGGGTCTGTGGTAATGTGTGTCCAATTGTGGTAGTATTTGGTTAGCCTCCCCCCCACTGGTGACAAGTGTTGGGGAAGTGTGACATTGAAGTCCCTGTTTGCTAGGGCTTGGTTTGGAGGGCTGGAATTTCCCTCTTCCTCTTGGGAATTGTCCTCTGTAGGAACCACGAAACCCCCCTCTTTGGTATTGCGACTGGTAGGTGGTTTGTTTGGGAGGTGGACGGTTCAGATGTCTTCTTGTCGAAGCACCCTCTAAACTGTGGTTTCCTAAATGTGCCTCTGTATTGTGAGGAGTAGAGCGTGCCCATGGTTTTAGCCGTGTCCGTGTCTTTTTTCATTTTCTCAATTGCGGTATCCACCTCCGGCCCAAACAACTGATGTTGATTTAACGGCATATTTAGTACCGCCTGTTGTATTTCTGGTTTAAATCCAGAACGTCGCAGCCATGCATGCCTTCGAATTGTCACAGCTGTGTTGACAGTCCGTGCAGCTGTATCTGCAGAGTCTAGGGCAGTCCGTATTTGGTTATTTGATACGGCCTGTCCCTCTTCAACCACTAGTTGGGCACGTTTTTGGTGTTCCTTGGGCAAATGCTGGATGATGTCTTGCATTTAGTTCCAGTGCGCCCTGTCGTAGCGTGCAAGTAGGGCTTGTGAGTTTGCAATTCACCATTGATTGGCTGCTTGTGATGCCACTCTTTTCCCTGCTGCGTCGAACTTTCGACTCTCTTTATCAGGGGGTGGGACATCCCCTGATGATTGTTAATTCGCCCTTTTTCTTGCAGCCCCCACAACCACCGGAGGGAGCTGTTGAGTTATAAACACTGGGTCTGACGGGGGCGGTTTATATTTCTTTTTGACCCTTGGCGTGATGGCCCTTCCTTTTACAGGCTCTTGGAAGACGTGTTGTGCGTGTTTAAGCATGCCCGGTAGCATTGGCAGGCTTTGGTAGGATGCGTGAGTGGATGCCAGAGTGTTGAACAGGAAGTCATCCTCCTCCGGTCTGAGTGCATTGTTACATTGTGGAAAGTAGCTGCCCTGGCTAATACTTGCGTATATGCTGTACTGTCCTCTGGTGGTGAAGGCTTGGTCATATAACACTCTGGGCTGTTGTCCGATATAGGTGGGTTGTATAGATCACAGGGATCCGCATCATCTCGAGTCATCCCAGTATGTGTGGGTGACTGCACCATCGCTGTACCCACTGGTGACAAGTGTGGTGATTGCAGTGGGGATGGTTGTGGTGAGAAATGTGGTGGTGGTGATTTGTCTCTAACCACTTTGGCTTTGGGTTGCATCTTAGTCTCTTGAAAAGCTAGTTTTCTTTTCGATTTGAGTGGAGGGATGGTTTGTATCTTCCCAGTGTCCTTCTGGATTTCTAACCTTTGTTGTGTCTGGTCATGTTCTTCTAAATCCAGATCTTGCTCAAATCTGTGCTTTTTTTTGAGCTGCATAGAAAGAACTTGCTCCTCAGTGTAGGAAGAGCGTTTCGGCTCCGAAGCCTGTTTTTTCGGTATCGAAATTCCCAACGAAATTGTCTTTTTCGGTTCCGAGGCTTGCCCGACTCAATGTCAACTTTTTTCGATGCCGGATTCTCGGCAAATCTTTGGCCTTTTTCGGTGCCGATGTTATTTGGTCACCTTCTTTTCTGTGGGTTGAGCCATGGCCTGCTGGCAGTGGCGTCCCCGTGGCCTTGAGTTTTTTGGTGTGACCATGGGTGTGGGACGGGGCAGGTGTACTCACTGTTTGCCGCGCTGTCAAGGGTCGATCACCGTCTGATTCATCAGAGTCCGTTTCTTGGATGGAAATTCTCTCTTTCTCCTCGACGTAGAGATGTTGTTTCGGCTTCTACGCCATTTGTAGTCGTCTTGCGCGTCGATCCCTTAAGGTCTTCTTGGATCGAAACGCTCGGCAAGCTTCACAAGTATCCTCTCTGTGCTCGGGCGACAAACACAGGTTACAGACCCAGTGCTGGTCTGTATAAGGATACTTGGCGTGACACTTAGGACAGAAACGGAAGGTCCATTAGTCTTGGACGACAGGTGTGGTCGGGCCGACCAGGCCTTGATGAAGAGCGGAAGCCCCGAAGGGCCGCCGAAGCGGCTTGATGTCGGTGCCGATACGCTAAAACTAACACGGTACCGAACAAGAACAATACCGATGGATTTTTGATTCTTTTCTAACTTTCCCGATTTGAAATACGGA
Organism: Pleurodeles waltl; assembly: GCF_031143425.1. NCBI lineage: Eukaryota > Metazoa > Chordata > Amphibia > Caudata > Salamandridae > Pleurodeles > Pleurodeles waltl. The sequence goes on from NC_090448.1 coordinate 1,144,788,488, forward strand.
GCGAAGAGGAACACGTCTGAACCCGATGACGGAAAGAAAACAATCTAAGATGGAGTCGACGCCCATGCGCAATGGAGCCGAAAGGGAGGAGTCACTCGGTCCCGTGACTCGAAAAGACTTCTTCAAAGAAAAACAACTTGTAACACTCCGAGACCAACACTAGATGGCAGGAACAGTGCACAGCATGTGTATCTGCAGCTACACATGCCATCGAACATATATATATATATATATGTATATATATATGGAAAATGTCACTTACCCAGTGTACATCTGTTCGTGGCATGAGACGCTGCAGATTCACATGCTGTGCATTATCCTGCCATCTAGTGTTGGGCTCGGAGTGTTACAAGTTGTTTTTCTTCGAAGAAGTCTTTTCGAGTCACGAGATCGAGGGACTCCTCCCCTTTCGGCTCCATTGCGCATGGGCGTCGACTCCATCTTAGATTGTTTTCCCCGCAGAGGGTGAGGTAGGAGTTGTGTATATAGTAATAGTGCCCATGCAATGGAGTAAGTATGTATGTACATAATGTGTCTAAAAGTGATATATATTTACAAATGTACAAGTTTTATCAACATATAATATATATAATTTTTATCAACTTATAACGGCTACAGGCTCCTGGGGAGGCGGGAGGACGCATGTGAATCTGCAGCGTCTCATGCCATGAACAGATGTACTCTGGGTAAGTGACATTTTCCGTTCGATGGCATGTGTAGCTGCAGATACACATGCTGTGCATAGACTAGTAAGCAGTTATCTCCCCAAATGCGGTGGTTTAGCCTGTAGGAGTTGAAGTTGTTTGAAATAATGTCCGTAATACTGCCTGTCCTACTGTGGCTTGTTGTGTTGTTAACACATCTACACAGTAATGTTTTGTGAATGTATGAGGCGTAGACCATGTGGCTGCCTTACAGATTTCTGTCATAGGTATATTTCCTAGAAAGGCCATTGTGGCGCCTTTCTCTCTAGTGGAGTGTGCCTTTGGTGTAATAGGCAGGTCTCTTTTAGCTTTAACATAGCAGGTTTGAATACACTTTACTATCAATCTGGCAATGCCTTGTTTGGATATTGGATTTCCTGCATGAGGTTTTTGAAAGGCTACAAACAATTGTTTTGTTTTGCGAAATTGTTTTGTTCTATCAATGTAATACATTAGTGCCCTTTTGATGTCTAATGTATGTAATGCTCTTTCGGCTACTGAGTCTGGTTGTGGAAAAAAGACTGGGAGTTCCACTGTTTGATTTAGGTGGAACGGTGATATAACTTTTGGTAGAAATTTTGGATTTGTGCGTAGAACCACTTTATGTTTGTGTATTTGTATAAAGGGTTCTTGTATAGTAAATGCTTGTATTTCAAGTACTCTTCTAAGAGACGTGATAGCTATTAGGAAGGCTACTTTCCAGGTTAAGTATTGCATCTCACAAGAATGCATGGGTTCAAATGGTGGACCCATGAGTCGTGTTAATACAATATTCAGGTTCCATGAGGGAACTGGTGGTGTTCTTGGAGGTATGATTCTCTTTAGACCCTCCATAAATGCTTTTATGACCGGGATTCTAAAGAGTGATGTTGAATGTGTAATTTGCAGATATGTAGATATTGCTGTAAGATGTATTTTAATGGCTGAAAAAGCTAGCTTTGATTTTTGTAAGTGTAATAAATAGCTTACAATGTTTTTTGTGGATGCAAGTAGTGGCTGAATTTGATTATTATGGCAGTAATAAACAAATCTTTTCCATTTATTTGCTTAACAATGTTGTGTAGTAGGTTTCCTAGCTTGTTTAATGACCTCCATACATTCTTGTGTAAGGTCTAAATGTCCAAATTCTAAGACTTCAGGAGCCAGATTGCTAGATTGAGCGATGCTAGATTCGGGTGTCTGATCTGTTGTTTTTGTTGAGTTAACAGATCTGGTCTGTTTGGTAGTTTGATATGAGGTACTACTGACAGATCTAGTAGTGTCGTGTACCATGGTTGGCAAGCCCAAATTGGTGCTACTAGTATTAGTTTGAGTTTGTTTTGACTCCATTTGTTTACTAGATACGGAAGAACTGGGAGAGGGGGGAAAAGCGTAAGCAAATATCCCTGACCAACTCATCCATAACGCATTGCCCTTGGAATGAGGGTGTGGGCACCTGGACGCAAAGTTTTGGCATTTTGCATTTTCTTTTGTTGCGAATAGGTCTATTTGTGGTGTTCCCCAGTTTTGAAAATAAGTTTGTAGTATCTGGGGATGAATTTCCCATTCGTGTATTTGTTGGTGATCTCGACTGAGATTGTCGGCTAACTGGTTTTGAATTCCTGGTATGTATTGTGCTATTAGGCGAATGTGATTGTAAATCGCCCAATGCCAAATCTTCTGTGCTAAGAGACACAGCTGTGATGAGTGTGTCCCACCCTGTTTGTTTAGGTAATACATTGTTGTCATGTTGTCTGTTTTGACAAGAATGTGTTTGTGGGCTATTAACGGTTAAAATGCTTTCAATGCTATAAACACTGCTAGTAGTTCTAGTTGATTTATATGAAGCTGGCTTTGTTGAGTGTCCCATTGTCCCTGGATGCTGTGCTGGTTGAGGTGTGCTCCCCACCCTATCATGGAAGCATCTGTTGTGATCACGTATTGAGACACTGGGTCTTGGAATAGCCGCCCTTGGTTTAAATTTATAGGATTCCACCATTGAAGCGAGGAGTGTGTTTGGCGGTCTATCAACACTAGATCTTGAAGTCGACCCTGTGCTTGTGTCCATTGTGTCGCTAGGCACTGTTGTAAGGGCCGCATGTGTAGTCTTGCATTTGGGACAATGGCTATGCATGAAGACATCATGCCTAGAAATTTCATCACTATCCTCACTTGATAGTGTTGGTTTGGATGCATGTTTAGTATTACGTTTTGGAATGCTTGTACCCTTTGTGGACTTGGAGTGGCAATCCCTTTTTGTGTGTTGATTGTTGCTCCTAAGTATTGTTGTGACACGGTTGTAAGTGTGATTTTTGGTAGTTTATTGAAAACCCTAGCTTGTGAAGGGTTTCTATGACGTATTTTGTGTGTTGAAGATACTGTTTCTGAGTGCTGGTTTTTATTAACCAATCGTCTAGGTACAGGAATACGTACATGTGCTGTCTCCTGATATGTGCAGCTACTACCGCAAGGCATTTTGTAAATACTCTTGGTGCTGTTGGTAATGTACTCCTTGGATTACAAACCTTAAGTATTTCCTGTGGGAAGGATGTATGGGTATGTGGAAGTAAGCATCCTTGAGGTCTAATGTTGACATGTAGTCCTGTTTGAGCAAGGGAATCACGTCTTGAAGTGTCACCATGTGAAAGTGATCTGATTTGATGTTGAGATTTAGTGTTCTGAGATCTAAGATGGGTCTCAGTGTTTTGTCCTTTTTTGGTATTAGAAAATACAGGGAGTAAACACCTGTTCCTTTCAGATGGTTGGGTACTAGTTCTATTGCTTCTTTTTGTAACAACGCTTGGACTTCTAGTTGTAATAGATCCAAGTGCTGTTTGGACATGTTGTGTGCTTTTGGGGCACATTTAGTGGTAATTGTAGGAATTCTATGCAATAACCATGTTGGATAATGGCTAGGAGCCACGAGTCCGTAGTTATGTTTTCCCAATTTTAGTAATAATCTGTGAGTCTCCCCCCCACTGGTGTTATGTGTTGGGGATTCGTGACATTGGAGTCACTGTTTAGTTTGTGGGGTTTTTGGGCTTTGGAATTTCCCTCTTGTCTTAGGGAACTGTCCACCCCTATATTGTCCCTGAAAGCCTCCTCTTTGGTATTGGCCCTGGTATGTGGGTCTGGCCTGTGAGGTTGAAGGTTCTGTGCTTTGGGCCCGAAACCCCCCTCTAAAGTGTGGCTTCCTAAAGGTGCCTCTGCTGTGTGGGGAGTAAAGCGCACCCATGGCTTTGGCCGTGTCCGTGTCTTTCTTTAGCTTTTCTATAGCTGTATCCACCTCCGGCCCAAACAATTGTTGTCCATTAAAAGGCATATTCAGTACAGCCTGCTGGATCTCTGGCTTAAATCCGGAGGTGCGTAGCCATGCGTGTCTCCGAATGGTGACCGCCGTGTTTACTGTTCTGGCGGCTGTGTCCGCTGCTTCCATAGCCGATCTTATTTGGTTGTTGGAGATACTTTGGCCCTCCTCCACAACTGTTGTGCATGCTTCTGAAACTCTTTGGGAAGGTGTTCAATGAAATGTTGCATTGCATCCCAATGTGCCCTGTCATATCTTGCCAATAAAGCCTGTGATTTGGCAATTCGCCATTGATTCGCTGCTTGTGCTGCAACCCTTTTCCCTGCCGCATTGAACTTTCGACTTTATTTGTCGGGTGGTGGTGCATCCCAGAAGTCTGTGAGTTTGCCCTTTTCCGGGCTGCCCCTACTACCACAGAGTCAGGTGTTAGCTGTTGCGTAATGTACATAGGGTCTGTAGGGGAAGGTGTGTACTTCTTCTCCACCCTAGGTGTGATGGCTCTGCCTTTGACTGGCTCTTGAACACCTGTTTCGAGTATTTTAACATGCCTGGTAACATAGGCAAACTTTGGTATTGGCTGTCTTGATGACAGGGTATTGAATAAGAAGTCATCCACTATAGGTTCAGAATGCAGTGCTACGTTATGAAAAGTAGCTGCTCTGGAAACCACCTGCATGTAAGCAGTACTGTCTTCTGGTGGTGATGGTCTTGCCGGGTAGCAATCCAGACTATTATCAGATACTGGTGCATCGTATAGATCCCATGCATCTGGGTCATCTTGGCTCATCCCTGTGTGCGTTGGTGATTGCATCATTGGGGGTGTTGCAATTGGGGACAGTTGCGGTGAGTGCTGTGGCGATGGCTGTGGTGAAAAACGTGTGGAGTTTTTTCTTTAGCCACCTTTGCTTTTGGCTGTTTTTCAGATTCCTGGAAAGCGAGTTTCCATTTCATTTTAATTGGGGGAAGAGGTCTTATTTTCCCTGTGTCCTTCTGTATATGGAGCCTTCTTTGTGTATAGTCTGGCTCTCCCATCTCTAGTTCTTGTCCAAACTTATGGCCTTGTAGTTGTGAAGAAAGGCCTTGTTCCTCGGTATAAGAGCTTTGTTTCGGCTCCGAGGCTGGATGTTTCGACACCGAAACCTTTTCAGCAGTCTTTTTGGGCTCCGAAGCAACTTTTTTCGGTTTCGGGGTGGCAAGTTTGGTCGGAGCCGGTATCTCAGTGCCGAGTATACTCTGTGCCAGTATCTCGACCAGAGTCGGATGTTTTCGGCTCCTGTGTGCCCTTTTTCGGTGCCGATGCTTGGTCACCGTGCTTACTGGTTAAGCCATGGCCTGTCTGCGGTGGCGTCAGCTGGGCTTTCATAATTTTGGAGTGAGTTTTGGCCGGGGCTGTTTTACTCACGGTTTGCTGCCTCGCCAGCTGCTCACTCTCGGGCTCGTCAGAGTCTGAATCAGGAGTGGAGAATGTCTCCTCTTCTTCGACGTCGGGGTGTCCAGCCGGAGTCGACGCCATTTGAAGCCTTCGAGCTCTCCGGTCCCGTAGCATCTTCTTCGACCGAAATGCCCGACAGGCCTCGCAGGTATCCTCTTTGTGTTCGGGGGACAAACACAAATTACAGACCAAATGCTGGTCTGTATAAGGATACTTAGCGTGGCATTTGGGGCAGAAGCGGAATGGGGTCCGTTGCATGAGCCTTGAAGTCGCACGCGGTCGGGCCGACCAGGCCCCGCCAGGGAGTGGAAGCGGAGCTCTTCTGTTCTTCGGTGTTGATGTGCTATTACTAACCCGATACCGAGCGCAAACAATACCGTCGAATTTTCCGAATGTTAACTAACTTTTCCGAACCGAAACACGGAGCGAAGAGGAACACGTCCGAACCCGATGGCGGAAAGAAAACAATCTAAGATGGAGTCGACACCCATGCGCAATGGAGCCGAAAGGGGAGGAGTCCCTCGATCTCGTGACTCGAAAAGACTTCTTCGAAGAAAAAACTTGTAACACTCCGAGCCCAACACTAGATGGCAGAATAATGCACAGCATGTGTATCTGCAGCTATACATGCCATCGAACATATATATATACTAGTTGTTCAGGCAATTGTTATTCAGGTTTAGGCTATAGTTGTTTAGGACCTAGTTGTTCTCTCACATATTCTATTGGAGTGCTTTCTATGAGCATCAGTTACATTACACAAGGACACTTTCATTTTGGTTCCAAGCATGGGGAGATGAAGTGATTTGCCCAGAATCATAGGTTATCAAGCAGATGAAAAATCTCAAACCTGGTTCCTCAGTTGCAAACTCTGCAGCTCTGGCCGCAAAGCCACATCGTCTCCCCTAAGTGTAACATATAATCAAGTGATCAACTGGATAAAAAAAAAATCAATATAGTAAATAATTTAAAAGTGTTTGGTCTATATTTGAGACCTCAGAAAAGACACCCTCAGTTTAGTTTAGTTAGTTATGTAGAGCACTAACCCTAATTTCTATGGGAATAAAACCCTCTCATTTGTATAATTTCTAAAGGAAATGCTTTGGGTATTACAGTTTTGATTACATCAAGATGACGCCAGGTGTGACAATTTTGTAATAAATATAGAATGCTACCAATCCAGTTCTTCATTAGGATACTGTGGTGAGGCAGAGGTCAGGGGCACAGACTCAGATAATTGAGGGGAGGGAGGAGGGTGAAGAGGCAAGAAGTTGACTATGTTGGGAAGGCGGGAGGGGGAGGGGCAATACAATGGACCATGGAGTGCAGAGGTAACAAACCAACCATGCAGGAGAAGCTATGGCAAAATACCAGCCCATTAAGGGCTGAACGAAGAGGCAACGGAAGTACAACCATACATGTCAGAGCTGATTCAGGCAGGAGACACCCGATGTTTTCAGCCCAAAAGGGCCTTATTTTAGCTGTCTCCTGCCTAAAATCCCCTCTTTTTCAATGTAAGTCAATGGGGAAAATAAATTCCCAAGTTTTTTTTCTTCTTCAAAATCTCCCTCTTACCAAGTTCAAAATGTTGGCAAGTAGGAATGGGGTAGGGGCATGGGCTCGGATAACAGAGGGCTGAAGAGAGATGGGTAGGGGCACCAAACTGACCTTACAGGGTAGGTGACAGCGATTGCTGTAGCACAATACACAACAGAGGGCAAGCAGGGCAGCAATGTAGTAACAAAGGACCATGAACGCAATAGGGAGGGGAAAGGTCCATGCACATGGACAATAGAGACCAGATTGGAAAGATGCAAGGACAGCAAGCTGACCATGCCGGACAGACAGGAGGAACAGTTGCAGCATAACGGACCATGAAGGGCAGGTGGGAGGGAGCAGGGGCACGACAATGGACCAGACAAGGCAGGAGGGAGGACTTAGGGGCCTAGACATGGAAAATGGAGGGCAGGAGCAGTGAGCTGGCCACGGAGGGCAGGTGGGATGGGCAATGGAAGTACAACACACCATGGAGTCCAACAGACTATAATGGCATAAAACAGACAATGTAGGGAAGGAAGGAGAGGATCAGGAGCAGCAAGCTGACCACCCAGGCAGGCGGAAGGGGATGTGGCAGCAGAGAAGACCATGAATTGCAAGTAGGAGGGTTAGTGGCAGCACAATGGCCATGTTGGGCAAGAGGGAGGTGGGCAAGGGCACGCACAAAGGACCATGGAGGACAGACGGGAGGAGTAGAGGCTGAACACAGAGTGTAAGGGGCTTCACAACAGACCACACCGGGCAGTCAGGAAGAGCAGTTGCAGCACAACAGAGCATGGAGAGCAGTAGGGAGTTGCAGCAAAATGGACCATGGAGGACAGAAGGGAGTGATAGGGGGCATGGAACGCGAACAGGCAGGGTGGAAGTTGCAGGGACAGGCAGCAGCCACCTGACCACCAGCCTGGGCAGGTGGGAGGGGCAGTGGCAGCTCAACAGAACACTCATAAAGAGGCGGGGCAGCGGCAGGCCCATGGAACATGGTGGGTGTAGGAAAGTGTACCTTTTTGACATGATCACCACCACTTTTTGCCTGGTACATGATGCAATTTTGACTGAAATTACACTGGGTTCCTGCTAACCAGATTCCCAGTGCCAGATCTTTCCGTAAAACTGTGCAATTGTTCCCCCAATAAGCCACACCTTTGGCACTCCTGTACGTCCCTAGTAAATGGTACACCTGGTACCTAGGGCATGGGCATCAAAGGGGGTCTCCAAGGGCTGCAGTATGTATTGTGCCACCTTCAGGGACCCTGCAACTAGCACAGACTGCCATTGCAGGCTGTGTGTCGTGGTGCAGCTAGAGGTGGAAATGCAACATGGCACACAGCCCCTAACACTGCGTGCAATATATGCAAGTCACTCCTATAGCAGGACTTACAACCCTAAGGCAGGGGTCATTATATCACATGCAAGAACATAATTGCAGGACCAGATATGCCCCCGCTATGTCTTTGTCGATTCTTAGACATAGTGAATGAACAGGGAAGCCATTTAAAGTACATGTGCTAGATAATGGTCAATATGCGTTCCCCAGCTACATGATGGTTTCATTGACAATAGGGAGGTTTCAAACATCTTGTGTTAATGAACCCTCACTTATTCCAGTGATGGATTTATCAATACATGCACCCAGAGGGCGCCTTTCAGGAGCCCCCTGAAAACCTACCAACAATTGGTGTGCTGACTGGCTAGTTGTAACTTGCCTGCCACCACCAGACACATTTTTGACCCCCAAGGGTGAGGGCCTTTACTCTCAGGTGGACAGGAACAAGAGGCTGCTCTGGCAGGGGTGTTAGCACACCACTCCCAACAGGATTGCCTGCAAATCAGCTTTCCAAGACAGGGGGCTTCAATGAAGCCCACCACCCTTGCTAAGCAGATCTGGCTTTAATCATGGGCGAGATACCAAACCCCCTGTCCCAGGGCCCATTTGGACAGGTGAGAAATATTGTATTCAGAAAGGTGTGTCCACCCCTTAGGTCAGTCCCACCCCTAAAAACTTCCCACAGGAAACAGCCATATAGATGGTGTAGTGACCCCAGGGGTAAGTAGCCCATTGGCTACTACCGTACAATCCCCTAAATTCAGTATTTAGGAGAGCCCCTGGTACCAGGAAATGAGATCCTACTGACTTGAAAGAAGGACACTCCAGAGACAAATGGCAAGAACTGAAGATACGTGAGACTCAGTGCCAAATCTGCCAGCCTGCCTGCTGACTTCGACAATTGCGAGAGATGTCTCGTCCTCCAGCTGCTGAAACTTCCAAAAGCCCAGAAGACTGCTAGCCTTCATCCCAGCACGAGGAACTCCAGTGGAGCAGCAGAGCTGCTTCCCAGCACCTTTGCAGGCACCCAAGAAACAGAGAAGAATTCCCCAGACAGCCAAAAACAGACACCATCACTGCACCGTTGCCCCCTAGCCCAAGGTGAAGTGGGCTAACTGCCAGCATGTTCCCCAGCCTCTCCGGAAACCAAGGCCATAGTACCCCCGTGCAACCTTCACCTGGATGCCTGCAGCCTCTTTGTGCAGGCCGCCTCAACCACCTCCAGTGACAGAACCCTGATGGCCCTCTGCACCTGGATGCCCGGACCGAGAAGAGGAGAACTACTTGTGTCTCTGCATACCCCAGGCTTGTGAGACTTGAGCCCACTTGTTGGTTCATCCGGACTGGTCCAGCAGTCCATCCCTGCAGTTAGAGCTTCAAGGACTTTACCAAGGTGGATCAGGTGATCCTGCCAAGTGGAGCTAAAGACAGCAATATCATCTAGATAAGCTGCACTAAAGGCTTCCAACCCAGCAAGGACTTTATTCACCAACCTTCAGAAGATGGCATGGGCATTCTTTAAACCGAATGACAACAGTAAACTGGTAATGTCCATCTAGAATCGAGAATGCTTCTCTCTCTTTCACTCCAGGAGTCAGACCAATCTGCCAGTACCCTGATGTTAAATCAGAAGTACAGAGGAATTTGACTGCCCCTCCCCTTCAGTAAGTTAATCTGCTCTTGGGATAGGGTATGAACCTGTCTTGGTTACAGCATTGAGACCTCTATATTCCACACAAAACATCAGCTCTGGTTTATTTCCCTTGGAATAAGTTTTGGGGACAAGGACCACTGGGCTTGCCCAGGGACTGTCAGAGGGCTTAATAACCCCCAACTCAAGCATCTTACTGAATCAGCTTTCATGCTATCTGTCACATGGTGAGACTGACTGTATATTTTACTTTTGACAGGTATATGGTCACCAGTATCTATATCATGGACACATCAGGCGATTCTGACCAGGGGTGAGGGAAAACATACTGCTGTAGGACATGCCTGCAATTCAGATTGCTGCTGGGCAGTGAGAGCATCTGAAAAGACCACACCAACCACTGACCCATCATAGAGATGTGGGAGAGGTCAGGGACGGGCTCATTCTCTTCCTCCTGGTCCTCATCAGTGACCATCAGAATGGTTAATCAGTCCCGTCATGGAAGAGTTTTAGGAGGTTCACATGTATGACTGAGACTTTTTGGGAGTTCCTAGGTCAACCACTCTTCTTCTCAAGAATAGGGTAAGGGCCACTACATTTGTCCTGGTGTGTCCTGGGAGCTACAGGCTCACATACCCACACCTGCCCTGGATGGTATTCCACCAGTGCAGCATTTTGGTCATACCAGAGCTTGTGGAGCTCCTGGCTGACTTCAAGTTTTTTTTCCCCTATGTACGCAGCCATACTCGAACGTAAGCTAGGCACATACTCCACAATGTTTTGTTTGGGCTCTTTGAGAGGTTTCTCCCAGCCTTCTCTCACTAGACACAATAGCCCCCTTACAGGAAGTACAGGCAAATGTTAAAAGGGGGAAAAACCTACTCCCTCCTGTGGCACTGCTCTGTAAGCAAAAAACAAGCATGGTAACAGGATTTCCCATCTCCTGAGTTTATCAGGGAATCCTGCAATCATGCCCTTCATGGTTTTGTTGAATCTCTCAACTAAACCATTTGTGCCTAATATGGGGTAGTGAATTTATAATCACTCCAAAGTGCTTTAACATAACCAGACATGAGGTTACTCTGTCTGATAGCACCTCCTTAGGGAAACCCACTCTGGTGAATACACTCAAGCGGGCCTGGCAACTGCAGGAACAGTGACAGTCCTAAGGGGAATAGCTTCAGGGTACCTAGTGGCATGATCCATTACCACTAGTATGAATCTGTTCCCTGATACTTTGGGGGGGCCACCTGTCTTGCCACTGGCTTGACAGGTGACTCAGGAGCTGCAAAACTCCTTCACCTTCTGGGACATACCTGGCAAGTAGACGTGAGGTACCAACCTACTCCAAATATTGGTCAGGCCAAGATGGCCCAGCTAAGGTGGATGTAATGAGCCACAGTGAGCAGGAACTCTATACATCTGAGGCACTACCACTCGCCTAGTGGCACCAGGCTTGGGGTCTCTGGTCTCAGTAACAGGAGGCCCTCCTCCCAATAGGTTTTGTGGGAGTCCCTGACATCTCCCTTTTCCTGGTCAGCAGCTGCTGCCTCAGGTACTCTGCCCCTGGCTTAGCTCTTCCCTAGAATGTCCCCCTGTGTAAGGCCCAGGCTCCTCATGCTCAGTTCCCTTAAAGGGCTGACAGATCATCCTCCCTGAAGAGAGGGGGCCTGAGCTTCTGGCTGCTTAGAAGCTGGCTTACCAGACTTCTTGCATTTTCTCTTGGAGGACTGGTCCATTAGTCCAGGCTCCAGCACCTCTTTCTCACCCAGGGCTTTGCACTGTGCTCTAGTTTTTTAACACACCCGTTCAGGAATAACCAGCATAGTTGCATAGGTCTTTCTTTCAACCTCAGCCCATGCTGCGGAACTCCAGATCATTTCATAGCAGACAGGCTACAGGAACTGCAGAGGATACCCCTACCTCCTTTTGGCCATTAGCCCCTCCCCACTCTAAGGACACCATTGCCATTGGATGTACCTTAGCTTGGTTGTCAACATTGATGACTGAAGGTGTCACCAGTCTGAAAAACTGATATCCCCAGAACAGTATCTGTCACCATAGAGACACTTGCACCTGTATCCCACAGTGCTTCAACTCCGAGCCCATTTATGAGGCTGTTGTCTGTACTTCTCCAGATTACTGGGCCAGACAGCCAGGGCAGCGACATCCACCCCACCTTCAGAGACTAAAGTTGCTTCTGTGAGCTCTCTGACATGGTCAGGGCCCACCGAGGATCTAATCTGGAGACTTACCACTGCAGCCGGTGCTGCAGGTGCACTGGGGGATTCATTTTGGGACAGACAGGGTCTGCAGTTCAGTGCCCATTGGCTTTGCAATTGTTTCACCAAGCTTTCTTGGGATCCCAGTTCTTACCCTGGTGCCCACCCTTGCTCTGAGTTTTGTCTTGGGGACCACCCTCCTGAACAGGTTTTGGGGGCCTTCAAAAGACTTTGTTTTTATCTTTAGACTGCTGTCCATCTTTCCCCTGGGAGGTGAGAGGGGTGGGAGGGAGAGGTTTGGGGCTCATCAACCCTTTTCTTTTGTCTTGGAGACCTAGTCTTCACCCAGTGGTCTGCCTTCTTTCCCAATTCTTGGGGAGGAATTGGACTAACAGGTACTGATGCCTTTTTTCAGAAACACAGTTTAACAGATGCTCTTTCATAATAAAATTATTAAGCTCCCCCATAGTCTTGCACCAGGTTCAACCAGCTACCCAGTGTTTTGACTGAGAAGTCAACAAAATCTACCCAGGATTGACAAGACATTTCCCTAGTCTTGACCCAGTGGCCTGCCTTCTTTCCCAATTCTTGGAAAGCATTTGGACCTAGGTCTACCAGGCACTGATGCAATTTTTCAGAAACACTTAATGAACAAGTAATTTATCTTTGGTAACGATATATCTGGTAGAGACATTCTAGTTGCAGATTCCGTATCTTAGAATTTCCCCCAGGCATCAGACTGAATCTGGAGATTTGTCTTCGAGGTGTACCCTTGCACGCCATCAGGTGGCATAGGTCGAATCCGCGTGCATCACTGATGTTGCGGTCGTAATGATGACGTTGCGGTCGTAAATAGGCACTACCCTGGCGTACTAATATCAGTTGCTTATCACAACTTTCCACACCAGTAGCACGCAGACATGAACACTGAGAATGGTGTGCCAGAACTAGGGCCCTGAACAAGGAATCTCTGTCCGTAGAAATCAGTTTGCAGTGCGGGGAGGATGGGTTGGTAAGTAATCTGCAACTAGAATATGTCTCTACCAGATAAATCGTTACAGAAGGTAAGTAACTTGTTCATCTGGTACAGACTTTTAGTTGCAGATTCTTTACCTTCTCACCAAAATCCAGGATAGAGGCTGAAACATCGGTATCATAGCCTGAATATCCTGAACTCGCTTTTTGGGAGGATAAGCCCAAATATGCACTGTGTCCAGAACACCTCGGATAAAGGGGAGCGTTTGAGAGGGAGTCATGTGTGACTTTGGCACATTTAAAGTGAACCCGTGGCCACTAAAGGGGTGAAAAGCGGACTGTGCTGGGCTAGGGGCTGCTGTGAGACCAATGGACCGAGCCGTAGCCTGGGACTCCTTAAAACACTTGAGTGCTAAGTCCAGTCCACTTTGTCTCCTAAGAGGCAGGTGCCATCGAGGGCATGTCCATAAGACATTGTTGGACATCTCTCGAAAAGCCAGATGCCCTCAACCAGGCATGGAGCCTTAAGGCCACCATTGACGCATCCAATCACCCAGTGAGTTGGTCGTGTCCAGCCCACAACGGATCGTGAACCTGGCCGCATCCCTGCCATCAGCAACAGCTTGGGAGATGATGTCTGGGGAATGGTGTAGAAGCCCAAGGGGCATGTGGTGTTCAAGGACTGCAATGCCAGACTGGAGGGAGAGAACATCATCTTCCCAAGCTGACCCAGTCTTTTTGATTCCCTAACCAGGGTTGTGGATAGGAATGCTCCAGATGAGGAAGAAGCCTGGATAACAAGGCTCTCAGGCGTAGGGTGTTGAGACAGGAATGTAGGGTCGTTTGGCACACGCCGATGGCGGCAGGATACTGTCCTATTCACCGAAGCCCCTGTGCTGGGCCCAGACCAGTGAGGGCTTCATTGAAGGGTAAAAGGGGTTCCGAAGTGGAAGCCCCAGGATGAAGCACCCGAGTCAGGAGGTTAATCTTCAGGCGTCCTGCTGATCACCACAGAATAAGACACTCCCTCGGCCGTAGCCACGGTAGGGAAAGCATGCCAGCATACAGAGAAGTTTCCAGACCACTAGCCTCGCCCAATTCCTGGGCCCAGCCTAATTCAGGGTTGTCTAGCTGGTATTCCAGGGGGTCCAGCGACCCCTCCAAACCTTCCCAGTATCCATACCCATTATAAAAAGGGTCAAAATCCAACCTGCGGTGAGAGACCCCATCGAAGACAAATCTGGCATTGAACAACGCAGTTGCAGGTTGTCTGGGATCAGGATTGGGTCCATGTCCCTTGTGGGCCCACCTGGCATCAGGAGCGCCGACGTCTTTGCCAGCGCCGGAGAAGGTAATGTTGGCATGACTGGCATCAGCACAGATCTGATAACGGATACAGAGGGGCCCTCAGTGGCTGGAGACAAAGCCAGTGGCATGGAACCTGGGGGGCCCCTCATCGGATCCCCTGAACCTAAAGGTGCCACGGGGGGTCGGTGTGCCTAAAGATGAATCGCTTGGCCTCATAAAACTCCTTCAGCTGGGCAGGGGTGGCTATGGCTCCCATAAAGTTGGGGAGGCATGGAGCAATCCCAGAAGCAGGCTCCAGGGGTGGAGGCCTAGAGCATCAACGCTCTTCAGCCGAGCGACGGGGTGAAGTAGAAGAACGTTTGACCCTCTTTGATGACTTCTTTTTATGACCAGAGTGTCCAGAAGATTTTGAATGGGACGACGAAGAGTGGTAGTGACTCTGTGAGCGGTCTTGTGACCTTCCTCACGAACAAGACCAGGAATGATGCAGAATCGAGTGCCGGCCCTCCATGAACTTCAGGGACCTCTCTCTCAAAGCCTTTGGGGGTCATGGCCTGGCACTCAGAGCACGACTTCGGGTCGTGGTCGCACTCCAGATACAACAAGCACACGAGGTGCTGATCTGTCACCAACATCATTTGGTGACAGGAGTCACATGGTTTGAACCCGGTCTTCTGTGGCATTCCTTGGCACACCAAAAAGTAAAAAAAAGTACGACAAAAAGGTCGAAGCTAGGCAAAAAAAAATTAAGGGCATCTCTCTCCGGATCTGCACGTGGCGCGGAAAGAAAAGAACTGACGTCCGCTCGCTGGAGTGGTGCCTACATACGACTGACATCACGACGACCGCGTTGCCAACGATGCACACAGCGTCAACCAATGCCACCAGATGCCGCGCAAGGGTACTGCTTGAAGAAAAATCTCCAGATCCAGTCTGACATCTGGGGGAAATTCTAAGGATCCAGTCTCACGCCTCCAGGAAATTCTAAGGTAAGGAATCTGCAACTAGAATCTCCATCAGATGGATGCTCTTTCATTATAAGATTATAAAGCCCATCATAGTGTTGCACCTAGTTCCCTTTCAACCAACCACCCAGTGTTTTCACTGATAAGTCAACAAAATCTACCCAGGATTGACAAGAGGTTTTCCTGGTCTACCTGAACCTGTTCCTGTACTCATCAATTGTGAGTCCTTAGCCCTCAGTCAGGGTATCCTTCATGTGGTCACAGGACTCAGCATCTGCTCCAGTCAGTGTCAGGAGTCTATCCCTACACTTTCTTGAGAACAGCTCCCAGAGTAGAGAGCTGCAATACGTATGGCTGAGTTACCTCATGGCACATTCCCTCTCAAAGGCTGTGAACCATTTGGTGATCTCATCACCCTCTTCTAAATATTAGGGAACAATCCCTCTGGGGATCTTAGAGTCAAAAGCTTCTTTTTTCTCCCCATTTAAAACTTTGCTGCCACCATAGGTGGGTCCGAGGCCCATCTCAGCTATTTCTTTTTAAATAGCCATAAGTCTAGCCTTTAATTCAATCCTCTTTGCTAGTTTCTGAAAATCAGCATCTTCACTGTCTCCTTCTCCTGTGGTACTATCAGAGGTGCTCCCAGTGGGGTTACTATCACTGGAGTTGTAGAGGGAGTTATCATGCTCATCCACCTCCTCCTCCTCCTGAGGGTTTTTTTTTTTTTTTTACTTACCATGGCTCTATCATTTTCTGCAACCAACTGCTGCAGATGGGCTTTTGAGGACTTAGACCCCACAGCAAGTACCATGCTTGGCAGAGAGACTTAAGTTAGGCCAACTAAAGGTTTTGGTAAGGGCCCAGGTGGAGCTCTTGGGATGAACCTGCTGCCTCAGTCATGGCTTTAGAGATATTGGGACCTTATTAGAAACAAACTTCTAAGTACACTAACTAAAGTATTTTTAACAGTTTGGACTGGGAAACTAAACACAAGGTCCTAATAGTAATTTTTAAACAATTTTGAAGAATCAAAAATAGGAAAAAAGTATCACCTATTAACCGAGTGGTAGCGCAAATGTAAAGACTTATACACCACCGCCGTGCCCCCAAAGTAGGAAGCTGGCTCTTTATAAGGTATATCAAAATTAGATAACCTTGCAAAGAGTCCAGGGGTTTCATACTTGTGAAGAGGGGCTTGCTCTAGCAATCCCAAGGTGTTCTCTTAGGGGGTACTGTGGTCGAGCAGCCTTAGGCTTATCAAAGAGGAGTGTTAGTCATCTGCAAATACACACACAGTCAATAAATGAGACAACTCAATAAGGAGATCCACACCAATTTACATAACAAAACAAGTATCTTTATATATGTTTTGGCACCAGAATCATCATGATCAGGTAAGCACTTTTTGCAAAATAAATATTTTAGACGAGTCGTGCAATTCTTGAAAGGTGCAATGTTATCCCATGGAGGAAAAACAAAACCCAATAAACAGGTATGGTACAGAGGATTACAGGATCAATAACCTGGGCTACGGTTGGGTATTGGGCAATAGTCAAGACCACACCAACAGATCACAACAGGCAGCACTGGGGCAGCCGGGTGCAGAGGTGTAGTACAGAATTAGATGACAAATGTTAGTCAATGGGGATTGGTCCAGTAGGAAAGAGGCTGCAAATTAGGACTGGGAGTTCAGCCAATGTGAGCCACCAAATGGGCTCAATTCTTACAATGCTCGGGGACATAGGGACACCAGTGGTCCTCTTCTCCTCAGTCCAAGGCGTCTGGGAGCAGAGAGCTTTTCGACTGTTGGGTGCCTGTCACCGGTGGTGGTCAAGGGGGCCACTAGAAACAAACTACAAGCGTGGGCTGAGGGACCAGTCTGGAGGAAATAGCAAGTGGGCTCAGTCTCACGAGCCTGGGGGACACAGACACCACTGGTCCTCTTCTCCTTGGTCTGGGAAATCTGTGTGTAGAAGTACAGTGGACCGTCAGGGTTCCGTCACCAGAGGTGGCTGCAGATGAGGAGGGCCTGCACAAAGAGGCTGAAGGCGTTTGGGTGAAGGTCACAGTGGGAGGACCCACAGTGGCCTTGGTTTCTGGAGAGACTGGGGACCACGCTGGCAGAGTTGGACCACTTCAACTCAGACTAGGGGGCATGGGTGCACTTGTGCTGTGCAGCGTCGGATTTCGGCGACTGGGGCCCTCTTTAGTGCTTATTGGGTGCCTGCAAAGATGCAGGGAAGCTGCTCTGTGGGAGTTCGTTGTGCTGGAGTGAAGGCTAGCAATCTTTGCGGGCTTTTGGAAGTTTAAGCAGCTGCAGAACAAGGTGTCTTCCCCGCAATTGCCAAAGTCAGCAGGCAGGCTGCCAGGGTTGGCGCTGAGTCTGTCACGGATCTTCAGTTCTTGCCATTTGAGTCTCTGGAGTGTCCTCCTTCGAGTCACCAGGATCTCATTTCCTGACGCCAGGGGCTTGCATAAGCAGTTAGGGGAGTGCAGGGTCGTAGCCAATGGGATACTCACCCCTGGGGTCACTACACCCCCCTTTACGACCACTTTCTGTGGTAAGTGGCCATAACTCTGTCCCAGAGTTCCTATTTCTGCAAATACGAAGATGGCAGATTTTTACATGTATCCACATCAGGCAGCTCCTCTTAGGGTTGGGACTGACCTGAGGGGTGGACAGGGGTGTAAGGGGAGGATAGGGGGGGTATAGCGGTGGGGTGGTTTGGCATTTCTCTGTTGAGTGATGGCAGATCTGCATACCAAGGGTTGTGGGCTTCTTTGAAGCTCCCTGTCTTGGAATGCACATTTTCAGGTTATCCTGTTGGGAGGGGTGTGCAAACACCCCTGCCAGAGCAGCCCTTTTTCGTGTTCACCTGAGAGCAAAGGGCTTCACCCACTGGGGGGTCAGAAACTCATCTGGTAGAGGCAAACGTGTTGAAACTAGTCAGTCTGCACACCGGTAGTTGGTAGGTTTTCATGGGGCTCCTCCAAGGTGCCCTCTGGATGTAAGTAGTGATACAGCCATCACTGGAATCAATGAGGGTTTATTAACAAGAGATGTTTAATACCAAACACCCTATTTTCAGTGAAGCCATCAGGTAGCTCTGGAACTCATACTGACCAGTGCCCGGCACAGGTACTTAAAATTGCTTCCCTGTTCACTCACTATGTCTAAGAATTGACAAATGCATAGCAGGAAAATGTCTGCTTGTGCAGATATGTTCTCACATGTAATATAATGTACCCTTCTTTACAGCAGTACAGCCCGCCATAGGGGTGACTTTTGTATATTGCAGGCAGTGTTAGGCGACATGGTGCACCGGCTGTGTGCTATGTTTTTACCTGTAGCTGCACCAAGACACACAGCCTGCAGTGGCAGGCTATCTGTGTTAGGTGCAGGGTCCCTGAAAGTGGCACAATACATACTGCAACCCTTGTGGACCCCCACTTTGGTGCCCATGCCCTAGGTTCCAGGGGTATCATTTACTAGGGACGTACAGGAGTGCCAAAGGTGTGGCCATCTGGAGAACAACTGTACATTTTTAGTGAAACATCTGGCACTGGGGACCTGGTTAGAAGGAATCCAGGGATTTTTCAGTCAAAATTGCAGGCAAAATGTGAGCTGTCCACATTAAAAGGTGGCACTTACCCTACACAACCCCCATCCCCAACCTAGGAGAATGAAACTGACCTTTTCTAAGAGAGTCTTCTTCTAAGTGGAAAAACCTGGAAAGGCCATCTGCTTTTGCACAGTCAGTCCCAGGTCTGTGTTTCAATGAAAAGTCCATTCCCTGTTGGGAGATGGACCACCTCACCAGTTTGGGGGGTTTCACCTTTCTTTTGCATCAGCCATCTGTGGTCTGTATAAACAAGGAAGTGAGAACCAAACCGGTAGGATATCAACTTCTTCGGGAACCAAACCACAGCAAAGGCTTCCTTCTCAATGGCACTCCAACACTGCTCTCTGGGGAGTAACCTCCTGCTAATCAAATCAACAGACTGGTAATGGCCATCGTTACTGCTCTTGGATAGGGCTGCTCTTAACCCATGTCCAGAGGCATCTGTCTGCATTATGAACTGCTTGGAATAATCTAGAGCTTTTAGAGTAGGTGCTTCCTTTAAAGTGATAAATGCCTTTTGACAGCTGTCTAGTTTACTTTCTTTGGCATCGCTTTGGAGTTCAATCTGTTAGGGGTGCCACAATGCTGCCATACACCTTCACAGTGGGCAAAAGAGAGAGAGCAGGGGCATGCACATCTACATCAGCGGGAAGGAGGGTAGGGACAGCAAGCTATGTCTAGAGGCTAAACAGGAGGGCAATGATAGGCACAGAATTGGGTAACGGAGGGCAGGAGGAGTGGGCAGGGATATCAAGCTAAATGGAGGACAGTAGCAGCACATCAGATCGTGCAGGGCATGAGGGAGGGGGCTGGTGCATGGGCTCAAACAACAGACGGTAGGAGGTGGATGGGGTAGCAATCTAACTATTTCAGGTCAGGCTGGAAGGGAAGTGGCAGAACAACAGTCACACAGGGCGGTAATGAGGGAGCAGGGGCATGGACTTGGACAATGGAAGGAAAGGAGGGGGTGCTCTCGCAATGCATAGCTAATTACCCCAACAATTACATCAGCCATGACAAATTCTATGGCATTACTGATATTATCATTGCAACATTTCCAATAATATTGATGAGAAAAGGGAGCATAGCAGGGGCACGTGTTATAGTTACTTGAAATAACCAACTATAACAGCTGAATTTCCATGGTTTTCTGCATGTAATTTCAGAACCTAACTAGAACGACCCTGTAACCTTTTTTCAGTGAATTTCTAAGGGTTTATAAATGCTAATTCCCAACTATAACACCCCTGTAACCTTTGTTTTTTTCAGTGAAAAAACACACACACACACTTCTGTGCTTCAGGACGAGATAAATGTAAATAACTTAAACATGTATTAGTTTACCACAATATATTGTACAAGCTTGGTCCAATTCATTGTTGGCCCAAAAATCTTCCACAGGATTTTGATTCTTATACTGAAAAATGTACGTAGGAAAAGTGATGTTCTGCCACTACTCTAGAATTTATTCCGTCACTAAATTCATAGCAAACACTCTAAATGGTTACATTTGAAATGCAGATATGTAGAGTGGAATCGAGAAGCGGAACAAAATGCAAACAACATTTTAGAAGAGCCTTTAAAATTAGTTTTATTTGTCAGAACTTTACAAGTTGCCTATAGAGGCATCATACAAGCAGAACTCTGTTGCAAAACTGAAACAGTTCGCCTCAAGTCCCTCCCAAAAATAAAAAGAACAAAGCAAGGGTTCAGAACACTCAAGAGCTGCTCGCAATAATCTCCATTTACAAATAATAACATCCGGCATAATACAAATCTCCTTCATACAATCAATAAAAAAGTCAACTTTTACAAAAGAAAGACACTCAGTCTGAATTGCATGAGAACATGTTCCAAAAACCTTAACTTACTATTCGGTGTGAACCACTAGAACAGACGCTTTGAACCAAAATACTAAAAGGGAGAAATAGTACAGGTTGCTTGCTGTAGAGTCATCTAATGGTGGTCCTAAGCCCCCCACGGTCAGATCCTTGGTGGGCACAGCATCAGCAGATCAAAGGGACAGAGCACACTTCAATGCAGAAAAGGAGTCAAGATTGAAGCCTGGTACACTCTGTGCCTCACATGACCAGATCCCACCGCTTTTCACACTTGCCCTCTTCACTTTGGTCTCACCTATCTTGGTTCAGAAGGGCTTGCAGGCAGTGTCAGGAGAAAGAGGATCTTTAGAACCACCAGTAGTAGAGTAACTTGTACTTGTGGGTTCTCTCAGTTCCTCTTCCTCTATACTGAGATTTGAAAACATCTGGTTCCAATTAGGGGGCAGATAAAAGGGCCATAGATCATGGATACTACAGCCCCAGAAGGCTAACCAAAAGTGTTTTTAAGTAGGGCATCCACTGCACATTATTTTCAGAAGCCAGTAGGCATAGTCCAGAAAGATGCTTTACATATAGTATATATAGAAGCACGTCACTGGATAGTCAATGAAGCCGTGATAGTTCATACCGCAAGGGCATTTAACACTACAGTAAACAGGATTCGTTTCTGGCCCTTCAGGGAACAACCAAGTGAGCAACGAAAGCCTAATGTCAGTTTTCTGAGTAAAGGGACACCTGAGGTGATGTACAGTCTTTCCAATTTTATCGGGTTTTTGGTCAGACAAGTAAAATGTCAAAACACTCTTCACATCTAACCTAGAAATGTTTAAGTATTCAAAAAAGGAGTGCATGAAAAACTCAAACAGGACGTTTTTGGAGTGAAAGGAATTCAGAAAGGGAGTTTCATAAAAATGCAGAGTCCCTCCCTAAACCAAGACCACCTTTGTGGAACACTGCAGATGGTTTACACCATTCCAATATTCATCTCGCCAAGGTCTATGACGAAATTCACCACCTGAAAGGAGGCCCTACTTGACAAAATATTTAAAAGTCATTCCAGTGTCGCAAAATGCTTCCCAACTGCATTCAGAAAGGAGGTGAGTTCTTATAAGTCCTTAGATTGGCTAGAGAGGGCTTACAGAAAGGCACCTGGATACCCCAACTGGCAAGATAGAAGACAGCAAAAAAGGCACATGCATAAAGCAGAACATGTATTTGATGTCTTGGAAAGAACTGTTGCAACAACAGCCACTTGCTTTTAGACCAACGTTTGGCTGCATGAAGAATCCTGAAGTCAGCTTCTGAAGTCATAAATGACAAATGCAGCAGCACAGGAACCTGATAGTCAGCTGCACTGATGGCAAAGCAGGACAGATGAATCATCTCTGCAGCCTGTACCACAAATGGTGATACTCTGTGGGGAGCTGGGGGCCCCAGCAACAGGAATAGGTCAAGAGAGGGGACTTCAGCACTTGCAGAAACCTGTAGAGATGAGGAAGCATCCTTTTCAAGTGGTCTGCTCTGCCCAGCCACAGGACCATACCATTAAGCTTCTGAGGTAAAATGTTGCTATCCATTAAGCTAATGCATTTTAAGTTGAAAAAAAAGCTTGGTGAAATTCCTGCTCATGAGAGGTGTGTATTAGCCGAATGTTGGAAGTTTGACACCAAAGTAGGATAGGAGCATCTCCTTGGACTGGAAGAGCAGGGGAGGGATTCACACCGCTAGTGGTGCGGCACCTCACTAATAAACTAGAATGACTGAGAAGAAACTAAATGTGAAGTCCACATTTTCTGAAAGGCTAAGGACATGAAGAAGGCTCATAACACGTTAAAACTACGCAGAAATCAGAGAGATGCTCCACATGCAAACCTGAGGTGTTTCTGATGTGGGTGGGGCTTGTAAGACTAAATTGGAAGTTAGCAACCTGGGAAGGATGGCATAAAGCCAAATTGTTCTGTTCTAGCTTCACCCATGAAGAGCAAGATGCCAAGGATGGAGTGCATACATCTGTCCTACAGCGTATCCATTGAGAACCAAAAATAGACTGAGGATTGCAGGAGCACCTAGATCTTGCCAATAAGCTCTGGATAAAATCACCATAAGACAAGACAGCAAGGAGGCAAATGTAGAAGGAAGAAACCTCAAAAGACCACAGAGAGGAGCTAAAAGTTCTGTCTGAACATCGTATGAGCCTGGCCATCCTGGGAGACTCTCCCTGGCGTAGAACAATATAATGGAAGCATACTTTTGTGTGAGGATTCCTTTGGCTTTATTTCTTTCTATCTAGCCTGATTGTGATTGAGTCTTGCTTTGGGGTAGGGATATAGCCTTGAAAATGTCTGCAACTAGCTTAGGAAAACTGAATAATAAAACAATGACCTTGGCCCCTTCTCTTTACTGGGGATAAGTTGAAAATAAGTCAGCAACGGATTGGGTCCCAGAGGCAGCTGGACCAAAAGCCCAGGCTACATCTTTTGATGCAAGCTGGCGCAATAAAAAAGCTGCGGCCCACAAAGCAAACCTTTGCGAACCCATTTTGTATGAGAGAGGCTGGAACAAAAGAGAAAGGATAAGGCTTAATGAAAAGTTACCTAAGGGACTGAGGGCAAGTGATTCTTGGTAGTAAAGTAGATTGAGAGCAGGCTGCAGCAATGCCACCTTGGGGCACCAAGTACCATAATCCTTAGACAGTATCTTTTAGTCATTCTGCCATAACTTTCTTCAGACAATGAGTCAGCCTTTTGGTCAACTTCAGGAGCTGATACTGTGTGTTTTGCTAAGGGCTGCAGATTCCTGTGATTCAAAGTAGGTTCGTGCAAGTGTTCAACCTTCAGGCAACAGAGGTGTGTACTCAGACATGAACTCATAGGCACTTCAGATAAAGTTCTGGTTCTGTCAGAACATATCTCCTGGCTATGTTGCCTGAGAAAATAATCTTTCTACTTACCCAACGTCGCTTCTATGAAACAAGTAATGCTGAGGGTGACAGTAACCAAATATATACACATCAACGGATGGGATCCTTGTGTCTACAGAGTTGCAGTGTTGGAAAGCACTGATGACATGATCTTCCCCTCTGCCTTCTATACATACTAGTTTAAGTGAAATGACAGGGACTTTTTGGAGGTCTTTAAAGCCAGTGACGTGAGTCCCACAAACTGAAAAAATGCTGATGGACTAAGAAAGCCAGATGGACTAGAATGGGAATTTAAGTACATAGGAAGACCAAGTGAAGAGGAAGCAGCCGACATCTTGGAAAAGTTTTGGCCCGTGCTGTGTGAAAAGTAATGGTGGTTGCTATATAGAAGAGTGGGATGTAAAACTTCTATTTTAACTCCTTTTGTGGTAAGGAAAGAGTGCTCCAGTCTGGCAAGTTGCTGCTACTGGTGACCCGACAAGGAAAGAAGGCTGGACGTACCAATAAGAAAGTTACCTTCCCTTAGAACGTTAAAGTAAGTTGAGATGTAAGTGTTGGGAACTAGGTGTTCCAAGTTGGGAGCTAAAAAATACGAAATTAAATATATAACTCAAGGAAAGCAATGATAACTGTTGGTATGACATAAAGGTTATCAGTGGTGTATGGCAGAGAAGTGTTGCAGGGTTGCTTTCAGGACTGCTATTGTCAAGTTTTAAATTAAGGTTGCATCGGAAATGATGCAGTTAGTAGCAAAGCCACTAATATAGGTCTCAGTACCAAAAATATAGGTATTTCTCCAACTGTGGCACTATGTAACAAATTCAGGTTTCATATTAGAAATGCGTATATACAATCTTTAGTTCCACAAAGATAAGTGGAGTCTGAAATGCTAACACTAAGGGTCAAAATATAATTCTATTGCTCCTGCTGGACCTTCCATGTATCCGAACTACAAATTAAGAATTAACCCAGAAGGAAAAAAATCTGATGCTCTTGATACATTCTTGCTTCTGAATCTCCACCCAGCAATGAAGAAACGTCAGGCTGTGCTACGTCACTAAGGGCAAGAGCACACTGTAAATAACTCGACTGATATTACCCAACGTGTCAACAGTTTGTAGGCTCACGAGTGAAACCGTGGCAATGGCTGTATTACATATAACAGCAATGTTTGTGTAGGGCTGTACGACTTCTCAAATGGAACCTGCTCCACGTATGACTTTGCAAGCGCATGTCAGCCCTAAAACCTGCAGCAGTTGACTACCACTGCCAGGGGCCAGATATGTACAGTTGATCATGCGACGCAAGGTGGCCAAACTGCACATTCCATGCGCTGCAGCTGAAAATGTGGAGATTGCTATTGCTTCAAGTTACCGCTATAAAAATAGGGATATGCTTTATTGACCTTCTTAACATCCCTGAGTAGCAGACTGTTTTTTCATGCTCAGTGGCCAGTGATAGTACCGCTCCACGTCTGCCTCTCGTTGTTCTACATGGCAAAAATATTAATGTTTAGCTGAACCAACCACAGCACATCCTGCAATTGTGTAAAAATTGTGTCGGGGTGCCAGCTTTTCAAGATCAAAGAACAGGTGATATTGAAGGGGAATTGAAACTGCTTTGAAATTTTCACACAGGTTGCAAATATCTCTGTCCCTAAACAATGCTGGTTACAATGAGGAAATCTGGGGTATTCCTTTCAGAATTAGCATCCCCATGTGGGGTAAGAAGGACTGCGAGTAACATGCAAACGTCTATCATCACTTCAAATACAAGCCTAAAAATGTCAACTTTAAGTCAGTCTCTCTTAAATGATGCCAGGGATTTGCGTAAAATAACAGCAGAAATAAAAGCAATGCAAACGTTTGAATTAACGCCCCAAAAATTTACTTTGAAAATAAATTTAAAACCGTGTTTGTGGCTGTGTGCTTAATGTTTTCTTTTATGAAGTAGCAATATCAAATGCCTGGAACGCAGGGAAAGTTGTCTTCAATTGTACACAGTATTGAAAATATACATATCACCAGAACTCCAATGAAGCATTAATTTCAGTGAGGGTCAATCAGCAGCAACAAGAAACTCACACAGTTGCAGCATCCATTCTAAGTGCTTTTGCACTGAAGTATCGCTAGCTGTTCTTACTGGCCCTGCTGAGACCCAGCTTAGGGCGCTAATAGAGTGTATAATATGTGGGTGGAAGGTGCTGAGTTGACGTTGAAGCGCTAACTTGACACTTAATGCTTGGGCTATTTACGTCATCAACGTTGTTAACCACATACTAAGATATTCTAAACTGAGAGGTAATAAAAGATTAACAGCCAAAAAAGGCTCTGTCTTGTGTTGCACAAAAAAAGATTAAGCAGCAGTTACGGCAAGCTAGAAATGCAGAAATCAATGTGCCAACGAAACAATGGTCGCGTAATACTACTGAAACCAGTTGTGCCAAATGTAAGTGTCTTCGTTAAAGCGCCAACCTGAAATATCCACCACAAAGGACAGCTGAGTGACCATATGTGCCAGCACTATCATCTGGCCCCACGGTCGCTGACGTCACATGACAAGTCACAGAGAAAGCGCAACACCACAAGTGGTGGACTCCATCAACGAGAGGGCAGTAAGAGGTGTTTTTAACCTACGATGAAAGGGTGAAAAGAAACGGAAGAGGGTAAAGACAGTAAATTCCGAATGTAATCAACAAACCAGTGACTTGGAGCTGAAAACAGTTCGTAGGTAGAATTTGAAGCCAGTGCCCTCCAATCCTTTTACCCGCATCAGCTTGTTGATTGTAGAAAATGATTTCTGATGATTGACATTCCACATAACCAATCCCAGTGCAACCATATCCCATTAGATTATTGCCAGCACATTAAATGATACAGAAGGCAGTGTGACTTTCAAGTTAGAAATTTTAAAACTATTGTATTAGGATAAAAAAAAGCGCTGTACCACCCAAATTATGTGATTTTGCTACTTAAAACAACTTTAATGCAGTTAGTTGGTGATCATTTGTATGTACTGTGTTTCTCACAGTCCCACCGTTGCCCGCATTATAAATCCAACAATAAGTCTGTAACAAATGATTCAATTGTCCACAATATTTTTTTGCAGCCATGTACTACACAATCAACACATCTGGTTTCACTAGATGAACTGTAAATATATATTTAAGTCAAATGTACGTTAACAAGGGACTGCAGACTCAATATTTCAGAGGCAGCTATCCCGTGTTAACAAGCGCACAACCGGCCAGTCATTTCTGCATGATTAGCCTACTCTAGAGAACACTGAAAAGCAGCAGCACAAAACAATACTCCCAGTTGCGACAGTTTTCAATCCCTAATTAACGATGCTCAAAAGAAGCATAAAAATTTAGACTGCCTGGAGCAGACTGGATAGGGTGAAACCGGAGTCAACAGAAATGGCTATAGGGATTTGGTGCCATTCTTCATACATTTTATACATAACCTAGAAATATGTGCAAAAAAAAGACATTCACATTTTAGAACGCGTGTTTTTACGTTTCTTTCGTTTTTTTATATTTTTTGTTTTTTCCCTTTTCTAAAAAGGCGAGCCGGCGGTGCTGTTGCTCTGGATGTGTGTGCTGTGCCTATGTAAACAGGGTCGCCAGAAGTATGAAAACGGGATCTGCCTTGGAAACATCTTTTTAGAAGATGGTCATGGTCTGAATTAAAGCTAAGCCCAGAGAGCTATTTATAGCAGGTTTTACGACTTTCCTTTCCCTTTGTGTGGAAATCCGTAGTCTCAGTTCATATCAATGGTGTTGAAAACCCATTCTGTAAATTTCTTCAGCTTTGCAGAGGCGTTCTGCGACTCCTCCTGCAGCCGCAGGTTGTCTTCTCGCAGTTGTTGAACCTCAGCTTGGAGATTGGCTTTATCTTCCTTCTCCTGGTGAAAGGAAACATACAGAAAATGAATTGAAGAGACTACAAGAAGCTCTTCTGAACACAGTACAGACTTCATCAGCTAGAGTATTTTCCCAGAAGCTTTAATCAAATTTAAAGTAAAAACCCCTTGTCTTCTATATCTTCTAAAGAAAATCAAATCCGACTTTAAAGAGCAAATTTACAACTGCGAAGGGTCTTGTAAGGCCTAACTCATCACACAAAACGCCAAACAGAACCAGTTAGACTTTACTTAACCCATACTAAACGTTCACCCTCAACGTTTTCTCACTGCGCTGCAGTATACCAAGGCTGTGGATTCCTCTGTACAAGGAGGCCATTGCACACTCACCGAGTGAGTAGCATGTCTGATATTAGTCCGAGCCAAGACTATGGCAGGGTCTCCACACTGCCCGAAGAAAGAAAATACACAACAGGGTGGCATTAAGAATGACCTGGGACTGGGATATTTCCAACCATTCTGGCCTAAGAAATACTGCATTCCAAAATGCGTGATCACTCTACAAACTGGCTGAGAATGCAGCCCATTCTGATCTGTAGCTGGCAAGGAAGAAGTCAGAAAGGCTGGTTTATTAGCTGATCAAACGCCCCCTCAAGCCAGACGAGGCAAAATAATACTAAAGAGAGTCAGGCTTTGCCATCAATGCTGCAAACTTCGAAAGTGCCTTCTATACAAAAAGAGAAATAGCAAGATTGTTGCACGTTTACATGGGTCAAAAACACTTTAAAACATTTCTCAATTTAATGGACTGCACTCTTTCCCTCTCTTACCTCAGCTGCCAACAGCCAACCCAGTCGCAACCTGCAAAGTATTCTTTGCTCCACAGGAAGCATGGGATGCGGTACCCCTTGCCATACATTAGAAGAACATTGAAAGTCACAGTGGAGTTACATATAAAGGAGCAGGCTGAAAGCAGAGTTCCTTTCTGAGCTATGGAACTCGAAGGTGACTTGCAACATTCTTCTAATATATGGCAGACAGGGGGTACTTTCATCCCATATAATACATGGCCATGCCACCACCTTTCCCACAAGCCGCCTTAATCCTTGCTATGTAGCTTTTTCATATGAAATAGAGAATGTTTTCAAACATGAAGAATAAAATATAGTATTTTGAGTACAAAATCAACAAAGCTGTTAGATGTTTCTCGTAAAAAGATACTACAATCAGTTAAATACAAGTAAGATTTTTTTGTTAAAAGACAGTATATCAGAATGTGCAGATATATATAGAAGGATTCTAACATTTTTTATATAACTACCTACGGAGTGGAAAAAGCAAACATGTTGCCATAATTATCTCCTTTCACTTTACAGCTAGAAAAACAGAGAAGAAAGAAAATCCTTAAGAAAAGTCACATTCCTTTTGTTCTTTAAAAAGCTGCTTTAATTATGCTCCTTGACCTCAGCCGTGGCTCTGACAGCAGGCACTGTCAAGTCAGAATTCAACAGTAATAAGTTATTACAGTCTAGATCTGACATCTTTTATTTAGAGTCAACGACTGTGCGCACGTCACAAGTCGCTGAATAGATACATACTTTTAGATGGGTAACAGTGGATAAAAGGGGTTCAGGGATACATCAAATGAACATTAAGAGCGAAGTCTGAGTGGTCGATGATGTCACTAAGAATCCCAAGATGCAAAACATACCCTTAATTCTCTTTTTACCAATCTATATTTTTTATATTAAGTATGCGCCCTCCTCAAAAGAAATTCATGTACCCCTGCTTTCAACTGTTACGCAATGGTAGAGAAGTAATGAAGTAGCGATACATAACATGGCCTCTTATGCATCCCTGCCCCAAAGGTATGCCTTCCTTCTCCCTCCTGAAGCTGTGCTTCTTTTTTCAGTAAAAACAAACAAGAAGAGCTTTGTTGACCGGCTCTCGGCGAGCCACGTCAGCCTGGCCTGGAAGGCCTTTATGATTTATCAACAGTGGGTAATGAATTTTGTTAACAACTGCTGTGATGTCGTAGCAAGGAGTTATCAGATTTAGAAACGGTATCAGACACTAGGTTCTCTACATAGCCATAAATAAGAAATTAGAGATGTTTTTTTATACAGCAATTGTAGAAAGTAATGCATTATAATTTCAAATTGGGATAATATGGCCTGACTGTTTCAGACATTGTAGAACATGCCTTGGATAAAGTTCTGAAAGGGGGGAATTTCACTGCCTATTTAGGTAAAATGACAACTTGGAGAACATAGAAGCAATTCCTATTCCTTATGGGAATATTTTGCAGTTAGTAAGGTTAGAATCAGCTCTTTAATTTCAAATCATTAGTATATATTTAACATAATCCTCACAAAGGCCAAGAACATCTGAATATCCGGCAACAACAATAGAAGAGCAACAATTTGTGGCAGGTCACTAACAAGATCACCAACAGGACACATTAGGACAGTGACAGTGGAGAGTGCTCTGTGCACCTTCGGTTTTATGATGAAAGGTTTGTCAAATAATATGGCTACTTCTCTATATACTTGCTGGGATGGTGTCCTGCATGTCCGAAATCATTTGTGTTAAAATAATGTACTTCTTTAAACAATATATCCTACTGCTCTAGTTATGAACGACATACCTCAGATAAACTATCATCCTTGCACTGCTGTATGTGAGGACAAGAATCCCTATATGTACTGATCGCGCCTCAGACTGTGTGTGTAGTTTACCTTCTTGAGATCATATTGCAGTAATTTCAGCATACTCTCCAACTGGTCAACTTTTGAGGCAAGGCTGGTAGGAGATTCCTTACTACAAAAAACGAGAAAAAGAAGCGTTGATCAATGGGTTTAACAGACCGTGACGGCAAATGAAGGTCCAATGTTAATTTGTTTTTCTGTAATTCATGTTGCAGATGACAATGCGTGCTATAAGAAAGATCTGGTAAATATTCATTGCTAGGCAGGGAGGAAATTACTTTTCAGTCAATAATTATAATCTGACAAGGTGTCAGATTTGAACTCCAGCAAATTCAAAAGTGAATCGGATTTGGTAATGGAAAACGTAGAATTTACCAATACATTTTCTGATTCATAAAGGTAAACTTACACTGTAGTGTAAGTTTACAATTGTTTGCTAATAACAAAGGGATCTACAAGTAGTATCCTTAAGAGTGTGAAGTCTCCGTACATAAAAACATAAGACTGTCCTATCATTTTATGTGTGAAGACTCTGCACTCGTAAATATACTACTTGCAGATCCCTTTGTTAATAGCAAACAATTGTAAACTCACATTAAAGTCTAAGTTTACCTGTGTGAATCAGGCCCAAAGTTGTTATCCACCAGTTGAACAGGCCAAACTCACTGAGGAAATACTCTTTTCATGTGATCAAATTCTGGCATCAATTTATAAGCAAATGAATCTCTCATTAATTTTGTTTTCATCCCTTGCACTCACTTCACAATATCCTAAATATCAGGCTGCATGCTTACATTACACTGGCCATAATGCAACTTATGAGGCATATCAATTAGGTTTTCTCTTCTCCCACAAAAATATCCAACATGCTATAAAGAATGTTTTTTCCCCTCACAATCAAAGACATATTGACATCTCAAGCAATCATCATTGAATCTGGTATCCTCAAGTGGGTTATAAAGAGTCCTTCTATCCAACAATTCAACAATGAGGATTAGTATTTATAGTCATTTTTTGTTTAAACAAATTGGATTTCTCAAACCTACCTTCTAATTAAAAGGGGGGGGGGGGGAGGACTTGTCTTCACACATAGTAGCTGGGGCTCAGTCCAACTAACCAGCATTTGATGAGATAGTGTTCTCTATACTTTTTTTTAAGTTTGGCAGATCTCTAAAACAATGTCCACTGCAGACTCTACACTAGACTAGTTGTAGATCTGTGTCTGTTACTGGGCTCTTCAGATATTGGGGATTGTGTGGCTGGATCAGGAAGCATTGGGATCAATACTGAATCTAGCAGCCTATTCGGTTTCCTTCATAGAGAGTTCTGTCTTAATTAGTGGATCTATGCACACAGCAGGATCTTGGTACTGACAACTCTGCCTCCAGTGTTTTCTTTATCTCAGTTTTATAGTTTAAAAAAAAATAAAATGGTTTTAGGACACGAAGTTCAGAGACATTTAAACACTCGCTCTTGCCGGTTCTCAATTTCTAATTGCGAATTTTGCTGTAAGGAAGCCATGGTTAAAATGATATGCTTTCTGTAGGACTGCCCAGACAGAAGTACTTGCATCTTAGTTTTTCAGTTTGGGCTTGAAGCCATGTGCCATTCGTTGTGTTACGCGAAACTGTTTGTCACTTTCGGTCTTCTCTGCTCGACAGCCTCCTAGTTGCTAATGTTGGGATGCGGGCTATCCTATACACATCTCCATGGAAAGGGCTGATCAGGTTTTGCCACATCCCGTTACGTGGAGAGGAGAGATGCGACTGGAACCAATGGGCTTCCCTTTGGTATTTTATTTTTATTTTTAACATGCTATTTTCATGTTTAGTGCATGCACCATCTCTTTCGTGCGGTGGTGGGACATCTATGATCTGCACCAGTTTGAGTTTCTCAGTTTTGACTTGGACCCACTGTTTTTGCCTGTGTGCATTACATACACACATTGACAGCATCTCTTGCTTGTTTTCTATGCACATTTTTTTTCACTTTCAGCATTTACCTTAAATGGCCAAACTAAATACTCAGACTGCCTCGTAGCTAATGAGCAGAAGATGGCAATCTGCTCACATACACCTAGCCTTTCCAAGACTGAAACTGTGTCCACCTTGCTGCCCAATCGAAACTTAGTTTAGTCTAGTCTATTTCCCCAAGACACTCCCCACTCCTACAACTTCAGCCAGAAACCTTGGAATACTGTTCGACCCAATTACGAGCTTGGAATTCATCACATCCACATCTACATCTACTGTGGCCAGAAACTGAATTACTCAATACTCACAAAGTCCATCAGCAAATCTCCTTTCACACATGTAAATCACGACTCTTCATGCTCATCTATTGTCACATTAGAATATCACCATATACTTCTAGTTGTTTTTTGTCAATACACATTCATGCCAAACAATAACATTTAAAGTTTTTCCACAGTAATCACGTTCGCAGGTACATGCATAGATCTTACTATAGTCACTAAAGTAACTGGTTATCAGCAAAAGTCAGGTAATCAGACATACAAAGTGCTGTCTTGTAGCTACCTATCATGAATGCCAAACGTCGCCAGACTAAAACTGACTTGTTCTCCCCCAACCTGCACGTGTTGCATCATGATTCCAATTATTCCTGAAAGTCAAAGCTTACCTTCTAGGTGCTTATATCCTGGGCAAAAAAATGCCTCCAATGATTAAAAACAGCTGAATTCATCACCGGTTTAAGCAGAAGAGAGGAAAGAGCAATTTTCTCCAGAATACTAGGTTACACCGTAAAAACTTTAGTGCATACCTTAAATAAGGCCTGGCTTGTGAGGCATGTTGTCCATCTGACTGATCGCCCACGGAAGATGCACTCCCTGGTCTGTTTTTTTCACCAGAACCAGAAAAGAATGTGGCACGCTGGACTGAATGAAAGACACAAAAGTGAATCATTGTTAAATAAATAACTGAGCACTGACAGAAATGCATCCAGGGTTCAACTTAATTGTTCCAAACTGTCTTACGAATACACCCAGTTATACAAAATTAGATTGTTACAGTCTGGCTTGACAGCGCAGCTGTCAAAGAATTAATGTGAGAATCACCAAGAGAGGACATTAAGCTCCACCTACATGTTGGGACCAGGAAGTACATGTTTTCAGTGGCCAGAAGTTGTATGCTTCCACAAAAAAAAGTGCTTATTTATCCAACTACCTGAGCTTGAACTCAGGTAGGCCCTTCAGCCAAAGGGCAGGGTGCATGTCTCTAAGTTTGAGGGTACCCCCTGCATGAGCAGGGTGCCCCTACAGATCCCCAGGCCAATTCCTGGAATCTATAAGTGAGGGGAAGCCATCTTAAGGTACGTAGTGCACCAACTATAAAATGGCTTCTCCGAACCTAGGCATGTTTGGTATCAAACATGTTGGAATCATGCAACTACACTGTGCAACAATGTTGGTTGCATGATACTATGTACCCTGAGGGTTCCTTAGAGGATCCCCCAGTTCTGCCTGTGCAGCCTTACGGGGTCTAACTGCAAGCCCAGGCTGCTGCTAACCCCAATGTTCTGCCCTCCTGCTGGTGATCCAAGCTCAGGCCGGAGAAGCCAAACAAAAGATTTCCTACAAGGGAGAAGTGTGGCCACCTCCCCCCGTGTATGAGGTGTCTAATGGCTGGGTTGGGGTGGCCTCTGAGCGCCACCAGACTGTTTTGAAGGGCACATTTGGTGCCCTCTGCACATAATGCAGCGTACAAAGCTAATTTACATAGGCAAATAATATTACTATAAATTAACACAATGAGTGCTTTCCCGTTAAATATGATAGTGTATCTATGGACTTAAATTGTAAAATTCCATCTTAAGAATACATGATCAATTTGAGGATTTCCTAATTGCAATATCGAGACTAAATATTTCAGCTTATGAAAAACAAATTGAAGGGAATGGCACATACCCAGCTCTTCTATTAATATGCTTGGATATTTAGACCACAGGGATAGTAATGCTAGTAACCACAGTTGAGGGTTAGTGCTCATTATTAATAAAAACTATTCAACACATCCCAGAACTACACCACACCATATCATCCTGTTTTCTGCGGATTCTGGTTTGTGAGCTGCTAAAACACATTTGCCAGCAGGGCGCTAAAGTTAAGATTTGTACAGCACGGCATTGAAACAATATTTTCAGGAGGCATAAGAGTACCACTGGGTTTACCTCCCTTAATGCTGATTTTTACATTTCCCCAAGACCGTCTTAGCACTGGTGCAATAAAGCCAAGACAAATGTTCACCTGTCAAATATATGCTTTGCCAAAACATTTGTAGACTTGCTGTTAGATTGTATGGCTCACTAACTAACTATGGCTCTTCAGTTTTCAAGAAGCAACTGCCCAGTGGTGCTGTCTAGATTCTAAATGTAAGAGCTATGGAATTGCATTCCCTCTCGTTTACAGAATATCACCAGTACTGATGCGGTGTCTCTTTCTGTGATGATTAGTAATAAGATAATTGTGTTTTATAAAATGCCAAGAGCTGCAGGACATATTTAGCACCTTATAATGCAGCTTTCATTCTTTGAAGTTGCAAATTCTCTTATCACTTTGCAGTGTAATTTGTTTCCTTCTTTCTAGGATATCTCTGTGCCAAATGAGGCGATCCCAATATAAAGCATATTGATGACGTACAGGTTTACATTAGGTCTGAAGCTTACAGCTCACAGAAACAAATACCAAGCCGGTGTAAGGCCCAGCCCCTACGGTCTACCAACCTGGCCTTCTACAGCCTGCCACAGAAGGAAAATGTTACTCAGTAGACATCTGTTTGTGGCATGCAGTGCTGTAGATTAACATGCTTTGCATACGTCCGCCATCTAGTGTTGGGCTCGGAGTGCTACAAGTTTTTATTTTTTAGAAATTTAAATAAAAAATAAACTTACCTCAGTGCCGCTCCTCTCCTCCGTCTCCTCAGGCTGCAGGTAGGAACAGGCTCCCAGCCTGCCCTGTGGCCAATCATGACGATGCACAGAGCAGCATCAGGATTGGCTGGGAGCACCCTGGCTGGGCACTCCCAGGCAGACTGGGAGCCTGTGCAGGCTTTCTTCAGCCCTGCAACAGCGTTGCCGGCTGGAGAGAGCCTGCTGTGCCATGTATGTATGTATGTTTGGCAGGCCGGAGATGGCCAGCCAAACATACATCCGCAGTGAGGGGAGTGCACAGTGCACTCCCCTTCACTGCTAGTCACCCCATGGCCCTGCCGCTTTCACATAGTTTATTGTCCCTTCCTTGTGAAAGGTTTGCAGCACTTACCATTATAGAATCAGCAGGTAACTGTCCTAATAAAAACTGTAATGATTCTTGCTTTTACAGGCTCTTTAAAAATGTCTTCAGCATGTCTAAGCATGCCTGGAAGCATAGGGAGACACTGGTACTCTGTGAGTAGATGTTAAAGTATTAAACAAAAAATCACCCTCAATAGGATCGGTATGCAACTGAACGTTATGATACACAGCTGCCCTCGCTATAACCGGATTATAAGCAGTGGTATCTTCAGTGGGAGATGGCCTTGCTGAGTATAAATCTGGGTCATTGGGGAGAATGGAATCTGCGTCATATATACCCCATGGGTCTATCGCTTCTTGAGGATCAGTTAAATCATCCCTATGTGGTGATGCAGATGAGGCCTGTGGAGAGAACTGTGTTGAATGCGTAGGTGAAGGTGGTGGTGGGGTAGAAGGAAGGGAAGGAGAATGCGGCGGTGAAGGCTGAGGTTGTTGCATCGCCTTTTGTTTCTCCTTTTAATTAAGGACTTTGAAATGTGGCAGCCCAGCGTTTAGTCTCTTGAAAAGTCAGTTTTCTTTACATTTTTGGAGGAGGAGAGGCTATGATCCTTCCTGTTTCTTTGTGTATATTAATTGTTCGCAGTTTAGCGTCCATAACCTCTAAAATAGGTTGCATCGCCAAAAACTCCTCAGTAGCTAGAGAGTGTTTACTACTGGCAGCTTTCTATTCCAAAGGTTTGAATGCGGAATGCTTGACTCGGGCCAAAAAAGTCAGCTCCAAAAATGCTGTTCATTTTTTCGGCTTCGAGGTGGAAAAGTCTGATTTCCGGCTTGGTACCGAAACTGATGTGCCAGGCTGTTTGGTATATGCTGAATGCACTTTGGTCTTTTGTTTTGGTGCCGAACCTGAGGGTTGGTCATCCAAAGGCAATTTTTCGGGTCCGATCATGGCCCGAAGGCAGTGGAAGACTGACGCAGGAGTCTTTTTAATAGTCTTTATTTGGTGTGATGGGGCTGGTGTACTCACGTATTGTGCCGGTGGGATGGCTTGGCTGTCCAAATCGGAATCTGCAATGGAGACGGCTACACGCTGTCCTACTTCTTCTTGTGGGTGTTCATCTCCGGAGATGTCTGGTGTGTGTTCTGAAGACTTGGACGCCATCTCCAATCGACGCGCCTTTTTGTCCCGAAGAGTCTTTTTGAATCGAAATAATCTACAAGTGTTGCAGTTTTCTTCTCTGTGTTCCGGAGACAGGCAGAGATTACGCACCAAATGCTGATCGGTGTAGGGAAATTTGGCGTGACACAGAGGACATAACCGAAACAGAGTCTATTCTATCAGCCTAATATTGTTCGACTACCCCGATGACTGCAATCTGATCGACTATAAGAGTGGAAATCACGATCGAAACTATACCGACATTTATAGAAAGTTAGAGGAAAGTTCAGAAGATACTGAACCGAGATGTACCGGAGCGAGAGGTAACACGTCCGAACGAGACAGCGAAAAGAAAACAATCAAAGGGCTCAATTCCCATGCACAGTATTACTGAGAGGAGGAGTTACTTGAACCTGTAATACGAAAACATTTTTTGAAGAAAAACAACTTGTAACACTCTGAGCCCAACACTACATGGAGGACTTATGCAAAGCATGTGTATCTACAGCTACACATGCCATCGAACATGCAGAAACTCCAGGTGATTTTGAGACAAGTGGCAGCCTCTTTTTCTTGTGATGAGGTAAAACAACTAGTTTTGTCATCTTATCCCTTATACCTTTGTGTGTGATGTAATCATAGCACACAGTACCACAGTCACTTCGATTCAGACAGTTCTGCCCCATGCTATAGGTTGTTTTCATTATACCCTTGACAGCAGTGTATATTTGGAGGTGGGGTTTAGACATCACTACATAATCTGTCACAGGATGGCCTGTTAGCTACTGTGGTTTCCTGGCGTCACTATTTGTAGGTCTCTGTTTGACGACCCTCACAGTAGCTTAGGTGAGAAAGTTAGTAGGCAAAGCTGTGGCTGAGGAAGCCTAACTATAAAGAGATTCTCTTGAAAGTGAAATGTGGCTGCGGTAACAGCCTTGTGTATGAAAGTGGTTGAAGACATGGTGATGCTTTGGATGGGAGTACACTCTTTGGGCTCCGCGATAATGGTGCACCTGAACCACACCAGGAAACGTGGGTATCATTCACTTCAAATTCAAGCACTTCATGTATCTCCCGCTGCTCATCACACAGCTCTTTCAAATCAGGAGTATCGCAGAGTGACAACGTTGAAATACAGATCAACAGCACAGTGGGTTCTGGTAATTCAGCAGTGCTTAGGCAGCATCAAGCAAGTCAGACAACGGTTCAGGCATCAAAGTCATATGCCTTCAAACTTAAAAAATGTCATCAGAGTTTGCAAACCAACTACATAAACAATTCATTATGTTTGTTTGCAAAAATATATTAAATTGAATCCGATAAATACATTAAAATACATTGATGTGTATGCAACAAGTCTATTGTAACTGAATATATGTGTATAAATAAAATCCTAGAAACAATTTTTTAAAAAAAAAATTTAAGTGCAACTGTAGAGAATCAGATTTAACCAAAGCGGCAGATAATTAACAGTAACTTAAGTTTCTCTGGCGCTTCCAAATACTATGCAATTAGTATTTTTGGTTTGGCCGGAATTCTATTGTTTCACTGCACATATTTTTCAATGTAGACAAATCAATATTTTATAAAAAGTAACAGCTGGTTCAGTAACCATGTCCAACTGGCTAGGCATGCCAGCAGTTATACAACGGCCAGTGAGGAATACAGGAGGATTTTACAATTGACAGTGATAAATCCACCATCCCTGAACTGTCTTTCACAGTTAACCTTAACACACCACGCAAGGTACTGCTATCAGTTAACCTCAATACACCAGCTAAGGTAATGTCAGTAGTTAACCTCAACCCACTAAGCAAGGTAATGCTAGCAGTTAACCTCAACTCACCAAGGTACTGAAATCAAATTTGTATTTCATTTTAAGGATTGCTTGACGTGCACAATAGGCGCCCGTCTAAGAGAATTAAAACATCAATTTAGATAGCGAGACAACACTACTTCCCAATAAGAAGCTAAACCAAGCTCAATATGAACAGCTGCTGCTGTCAGAGGGTCAAACCCCAATATATTTTTTTACAAAATATTTGTGTCCCAATTATGGTATGGACCTCTTGAGAAACCAAACTAGGGCACCTCATAAAAAAAAAAAAAACTGTACAAATCTTTCAACCGACTGCTTTAACCGTGTTGAGTATCTTGTGTGCACTTAACAACCTATACCTTTTAATGCAACGTCTATCTTTTCTTCTCTCTGTAGATCCAACTTCATTCTACTGTTGAACAGTACACTGAAATACTTACACTTTTTAGTTTGAAGCCTACCAGATGAACAAATTACTTACCTTCAGTAACAAATTATCTGGTAGAGACAAATTCTAGCTGCAGATTCCTTACCTTAGAATTTTCCCCAGACGTCTGTCTGGATCCAGAGATTCTTCTCGAGCAGTACCACTGTGTGCCGTCCAGTGGCGACGTTTGACTCCACATCTGTCATTGGCCAGATAAGACGTCACAGGTAGTATACAGGCACCCACCTCGGTGCGCTGACGTCAGTTTCTTTTCACGACTTTCCACGTCAGAAGCACGGAGCCATGAATAACACTGAAACTTGTGCGTCAGAACTAGGATCCTGAAAGGGAAGTCCCGGTGCCTAGAAGTCAGTTCGCAGAGCGGGAAGGATGGGTGGGTTGGTAAGGGATCTGCAACTAGAATATGCCTGTACCAGATAATTTGTTACCGAAAGTAAGTAACTTGTTCATGTGATATAGACTTCTAGATGCAGGTTCCTTACCTTAGAATAGATACCCAAGCAAAACCATCCTGGAGGTGGGTCTGCAAACTAAGATCATACTAGGAAGTCCTGCAGGACCCAACGGGCAAAGTACTCGTCCCTCTGGACCTGACTGTTGAAGCAGTAGATTTTGGTGAACGTGTGCAAAGACGCACACATTGCTGCCTGGCAGATATCTAAGACTGGAACTCCGTGTGCTAACACAGTGGTTGCAGCTGTTGCTCTGGTGGAGTGAGCACGCAAACCCTCTGGGGGTTACTTCTTAGCCAATGCGTAGCACAGCACAGCATGCATAGCATTTTAATGTAGAGAACAACCCTTCTATAGATGGTTCTCTTCTACATTGCCTGACCTTTCTTTGCACCCACATAACCCACAAAGAGTTGATCATCCACCCAGAACTCTTCGGTACGATCAAGATAGAATGCCAACACTATTTTTGGGTCAAGGCAGTGGAGTCTCTCCTCTTCCTTAGAAGGATGTGGGGGTTCGTAAAAAGTACACAAAGTGAAGGATTGGCTTACATGAAAGGGCATGTGTACTTTTGGTAAAAAGGAGGCCCTGGTACGAAACCGCTCCTTGTCAGGATGAATGGAAATGAAGGGTGGCTTCAAGGAAAGAGCCTGCAACTCATTGACCCTGCAGGCAGAAGTGATGGCTACAAGGAAGGCTGTCTTTAGCGTGAGAAGCCCAAGTGGACAGTAATGAAGTGGCTCTAAAGGAGCACAAATCAGAAAAGAAAGAACCAAGTTCAAATCCTATTGGGACATTATGAACGTGAAGGATGAAACATATGGGTAAGACCCTTCAGGAATCTACCCACGATAGAAGATTTAAACAAGGCGTGTTGGTCAGGTAATTTCACGAAAGCAGAGATAGCAGACAAGTAACCCTTTAGGGTGCCCAAAGCGGAGCCCTGTTGGGCTAAAGTAAGAAAAAAACAAGAGAACCTCTGCTAGAGGGGCAGAGAAGTGAAAGTCAACAGACTTGTCTGTGTACCAAGCCACAAATTTATTCAAACGACAGGCGTATTCCGTTTTTGTGGAGGGAACCCTGGCTGCCAAGAAAACATTACAGAGTTCGGGAGGAAAGTCAAAAGCTGTCAATGCTGCTGCTCAATCTCTACGCAAGAAGGCAGAGACTGGACAGGTTTGGGTGGAGAACCGTCCACTACTGTTGCGACAGAAGAGCCTCCCGAAGGGGCAGTCTGATTGGAGGAACTTAAGGGCATGCTCAAGAGCTCAGGATACCAGACTCTTTGTGCCCAGTCCAGAGCCACAAGAATTACTTTCACCTGGTCGTTCTTGATCTTCTTGAGAACTCTGGGCAGAAGTGGTATTGGCGGAAAGGAGACATGAGTTCCACTCGAGATGAAAAGCATCGTCCAGCAAGTGCCACCTTGGAAACTCCAACGTGCAAAGCAGCTGACACGGTGCGCTCACTGCGGAGGCTAACAGATCTAACCCACTGTTGAAAGAGACCTTGCCCCACCTCTGGATGGAAACGCCATTCATGTCTGACCAGCACTGATCGCTGAGTTAGTCTGCTCTGGTGTTCAGAGAGACTGCCAGATGTTGAGCCACCAGAGATATGCCCTAATGTTCCAGCCATGTCCAGAGAGACAGAGCCTCCTGACAGAGTCCATGACTCCACCCAGCCCTGCTTATTGCAGTACCACATGGCAGTGGTGTTGTCCGTGAACACATGCACCACTTTCCCTTTGAGAGAGAGAAGGAATGCTTTCAATGCTAGTCTTATCGCCCTGGGATCCAAAATATTGATATTAAGCCTGGACTCCGCCATAGACCAGATGCCTCTAATCTCTGCATCTCAAATGTAGCTGCCCCATTCCAGGAGTGATGCATTTGTCACTACTGTCAGATCTGGTTGGGGCTGGGAGAGGGATCTGCCTCAGACCCAATCGCGGTTCAAAAGCCACCACTTCAGATCTTGCGCAGGTCCCTCCGAGATCTGGACCATGTCTCACATCATCCCCTGATGCTGAGCCCACTGAAACTTCAGGTCCCACTGCAGAGTCTGCATATGCCATATGGCATGATCTACTAGCAGAATGCAGAAGGCCATGAGGCACTGCAGCCTCAGAGTCATTCTCACTAAAATCCAGGACAGACACTGAAACATCTGTTTCACAGTCTGAATATTCTGGACTCGCCGGAGGATGTGCCCCAAAGTACAAGTTACTTACCTTCGGTAACTAAATATCTGGTAGAGACATTTTAGTTGCAGATTCCTTACCTTAGAATTTCCTCCAGGCGTCAGACTGGATCCAGAAATTTTTTCTTCAAGCAAAACCCTTGCGCGTTGGTAGGTGGTGCTGGTCGACTCCGCGGGCGTAGTTGTCATCATAGTCGCCGTGATGACGTCAGGAGTAGTACATACGCATCGACTCAGCGCAGACACTTCAGTTCTTTTCTTTCCGCGCCAAGCACTGATCTGGAGAGAGCTACCCTGGTCTCTTTTTGACCGACTACGACCCTTTTGTTGATGAAGACACTGGATCCCACGGCCACGCGAAGGCTGGCCAGCATGCACAGCACGGTCACTGGAAGGAAGCGCACATGGTTGGCCCCATTCTCTAGCCACAAAAGGGGCAAAAAGCAGACTGAGGAGGGTGAGGAGCAGCTGACAGGACCAAGGAACGGGCTGTAGCCAGAAACTCATTAAAGCTCTCGAGCACCAAGTTTGCTTTGTCTTTGAAGAGACAGAGGCTATTGAAGGGCATGCGAAAGTGCAGCTTGGACATTCCCCGAAAAGCCAGATGTCCTCAACTAAGCCTGGTGTTTCAAGGCCACAGTCGATGCAACTGATCTACCTAGCAAGTTGGTTGTATCCAGCCCACACCTTATTGTGGACTTCACTGCATTTCTCCCATCAGCAACTGCTTGGGACAGAATGGCCTGGGCCTGCTCCTGGTCCTGTAGCAGCATCTGCACAAACATGTCCCATAAAGTATGGGTGTAACAGCTCAAAAGGCATGTAGTGTTCACGAACCGCAACGCCAGACTGGAGGAAGAGAACATCCTCTTCCCAGGCTGGTCCAGTCTTTTGGATTCCCTATCCAGAGGTGCAGAAGGGAATGCGCCTGAAGATGCAGAGGCCTGGATAACCAAGCTCTCATGGGACGGGTGTTGGTTCTAGAACCCTGGGCCATTAGGCGCTGGCCTATTGTGGTGGGCTATTGTTCTATTAGTAGGAGCCCCAGTGCTGGGTTTGGATCAAGTCCCCAGCTGAACATCAGTGGGGGTCCATTAAAGGATAAAAGGGTTTCTGAAGAGGAAGCCCCAGGCTGAAGCACCTCAGTAAGGAGGATGGTCCTTTCGAAGTCAGCTTGAGACACAGGACCTTGGCCACTCTCCTCACCACCATTGAATAAAAGGCTCCCTTCCTCCATAGCCATGATAGGGAGAGAAGGCATGCCAGCATCAATGGAAGTGTCTGGAACGCCGGCTTCACCCAGGTCCTAAGCCCAGTCCATGGGGTCATCAAGTTGGTATTCCAAAGGGTCCAGCGAGCCCTCCATACTCCCACCGTACCCATAAGAATAAGGTTCAGGATCTGACGTAGGGAGCAAGGTCCTTGTTGAAGTCTGAATCAGAGTCAAGCTACGCCAGTCCGGCTCTGTG
Organism: Pleurodeles waltl; assembly: GCF_031143425.1. Taxonomy (NCBI): domain Eukaryota; kingdom Metazoa; phylum Chordata; class Amphibia; order Caudata; family Salamandridae; genus Pleurodeles; species Pleurodeles waltl. The sequence continues at coordinate 1,144,831,670 of NC_090448.1, forward strand.
ATGAAGTCAGCAATGAGTATGGGATCTTGGTGTCGGGAGTGGGGACGTGGAACCGTTGTCAGGGAAGGCTGCGGTGGCACAACCGATGCTGGTTTGGATTTGGAAACAGATCCCTGGGTGCCCTCCAGTGCCAAGGCCGAAGCAGTCAGTGGGGACTCAGAGGGGGCCTCTGCCGACCCAGTGGGGCCTGAAAGTGTTCCAGCAGGGTCACACTGCTCATAGGTGAGGCACATGGCCTCAAAGAACTCACTGAGTTAGGCATGGGTGGCTCAGGCTCCCAGAAACTCTGGGAGGCACAGAGCTGACCCAGAAGTAGGCTCCAAAGACTGAGGCCTAGAATGTTTCTGCTCCTTTTCCTGTATCGTGTCATCCGACCAACGCAGTGAAGTCGAAGATCATTTGCTCTTTTTCGATGACTTCTTGTGCTTACCCGAACTCCCAAGGACTCAGAGTGGGACGATGAAGAGTGAAAGTCTGTGAGCAGTCTCAGGACCCTCTTCTCGACCAAGAGTGTTGCGGAGCAGAATGCTGGGCTACAATTAGAATTAGGATCCGCTCCCTCAAAGCCTTCGGGTTCATGGCCAGCCACTCTGAGCACTACTTCGGATCGTGGTTGTGCTCCAAACACCAGAGACACATCAGATGCGGATCCGTCACGGACATTATCTAGTGACAGACGTAGCGAAGCTTAAAGGCGGTCTTCGGTGACATCTTGACACAGCAGAATGTAAAAAAAGCTTTGACAAAAGTCGAAAAGTCCAGTGAAAGAGTGGCTGTGGGGTAGCTCTTCAGATCAGCACGTAGCCTGGCACAGAAAGAAAAGAACTGATGTTAGCACGCTGGGGTGGCAACTATATGCGGCCTGAGACTTCATATCCGGCGAACCAGATGCAGATGATGGATGTGGATTCCACTGACGCCACCTGATGGCATGCAGGGGTGCTGCTAGAGAAAAATCTTCTGATCCAGACTAATGCTTGAGGGAAATTCGAAGGTAAGGAATCTGCAACTAGATGTCTCTATCAGATAGTGCAGCTGCCTGGTTTGCTTAAAGACATCATGGGGACATTCAGAAGGCTTCCCTGGGAATGCATTCTGCTGTTGGTTACCACTGGCTTTGTTGTATATAACTCACATTTTCTGGCTTTCTATTTGCTGGCCTTATTTATTTCATCCCTCCCAACCAGCAAATTCTTTTCACACTACCTCTTTCTTGTATTCTTCTACAAGCGCTGCTTTCTGTAAATATGGCTGTAAATCTTATTCTTATCTTGTCAGATTTGCTGTGCATTCAAAGACAGAGATCAAACGTCTGGCTCTGTCTTTCAAGGGAGCTTGGTGTTTACTTTTGTTTCTCGGACTTCAAAGTGAGCTGATTTATGTGAGTCTTTCTGGATACCGGGGTAGGAAATAGTTTTTCTAGCTCACAGCAACATTTAAATGAACTGCCCAAGTACTTGAGAATATATCAGAATTAAGAAAGAACAAATTAAGCAAATTGTGTGTTAATTCTGAAGGGTGTTAGAAACAAATACTTTAATATGATCAAGATAAATCAATACACTAGACTGTACTCTCCACCACTGCACTGTGCGCCACTGCGTTCTACAGTGCGGCATTACATGCCACTGAATTATATGCTGCTGCATTTTGTGCCACTATACTCACCAGCACCCTACACTGAAACAATCTACTCCACACCAATGCACTCTACTTTGGAAAAAAATCTACACTAAGCCACTGCATTCTACTCTGAATCAATCTACTCTTATGTCACTGCACTCTACTCAAACTATCTACTCTTAGGCTACTGCACTCTACTCTGAAACAATCTACTCTTACACCACTGCAGTCTTAAGCCAATCTACACCAGTGCACTCTACACTGCATCACTCCACACCACTGCACTGGGCCATGCAAACTGATTTACCCACTTTACTGACTACACTTAAAAACCGAATTAAACTCTGGTCTGTGATGGAAACATTTGCAAAGCTGTACCACATAGTAAAAAAAAAAAAAAGGCACTACGATGGCAAACTAATGGCAGACTGTGCGCTATTCAAGGGCCAATTAACAATAGTATCCAAAATCCAGGGAAGTATACGGAAAATGTTCTGCAGCTAAGCAAATTCAAAATTTCTGGAGAAAAGACTAGGAATCTGCAATTGTGGAAATACACATTTTTATGCTTTACCTAGTCTAAATTAGCGATCATAAAATAAAATATTTCAGTAACAGTCCAAATTGGAAGATCAACAAGTGCTGCTTAAATAACCTTTTTTGAGTATTTAAACATTTTCAAATAAAACAGTCGCAACAGGGCTACTTACCTTCAAAGGCTTTGGCAGCATCTACCAAATTTGACCAATCCAGGTCAGCATCAGGAAGCGGCATAAGACCAGGGTCTGGCATTGGTTGCCTTCGTTGGTCACGGAAGTCAGTGAGAGAAGTGTCTGAGGTAGAGAACTCTCCTGCAGAAGCAAAACATAAAATCAATATTCTCCACAAAATAATTTCTCATTTTTTATTCCAATCTTAGATGGGAATCTCATAATTATCCTCAATATAATGACTGCATACAAACATGTTCTCTAGATTTTACTAGAAACAGGGGTCGGTTGTCTAGACCCCTGGGACCAAAGACTAAATCAACATGCCAATCAGAAGGAGAAAACCAGCTGTACTGCAACCATTTCACAACCCAAATGTCTTTCAAGTAACTATCAATCCTGTGAGACATTACAAAGTTATTCAGTGGAATCTCAAACTTTAGTTTATTAAAGAATTGCATAGTCAAGAACATTAGAAAATTAGGGATACATTGTAAATATTTAAAATTAGAATCCTAGTTTAGTACACAAGAGTTGAATTGTAACCACAATGAAGACAAATAAAATGCCAGCAGCAATGTTCACTAAATGCAAAAATAAGCTGAACGAGTAACATGATTGTGGTGATAAATCTACAGCAATCCGATCTTGACTCTGTTACTTCTAAGTGTTAAGCTAATTCTAGTGCAGCAGAAAATAACAGTTGTGAGGGTTCAGAGATAGTACACATCCACATACCTGTTTGAACAATAGAGGTTATGTTGAAAGCAGTCGCAAGGTTTTCTATGCTCATCTGATGAGGCCAGCTACACTGACAAGTCAGCAAGTGAAGGCCAAATGCCTCCTGCCCAGTTACCCTCACTTAGCAATGGAGATATTATTGTGTACGGTCTGTTCCAGTATTGCGTGTTGTGAAGATTCCCCTCAACCCTGTACACTCTGTGCACTGTTTTTATACCCGTATTTCATTGTTTTTAAAAACTTAGTTTAAACAACAAAGTGACCAGAAGCCCCTTCAATTATTTTCATTCTGCAAGACTTTTTTCTTTTGAATTACAATACGAGACAAATAGTTGCCAATACTCAGGAAACCCCTAGAAATCAATAACAAACTAATGCAAAAAAAAGCAGTCTGGATATAGGTTAAATACTGCGAAATGTAGTAACGTAAGCTTGATTTGCACAACGCAAAACAAAATAAACTCAATGTGCATCATATTAATCACACAATCATTTTTGATTGACTATCACATGCAAATCAAGCACGGGACTACCCAGAGTAGCAAAATCATAATATTCATAACAATATAGCTCTTAAATATGCATGTTGATTCCAAGCGGGCTCTGTCTGTTAGCATTGACACCCCCACCACAAATGTAAGTCATTTTAAATTCTTACCATATGAGTAACTATGCATACATTTTAAGCCTGACTGAGCACAATAAGCCGTTCCTGCCAGAGAACCCAGTGCAATTTGTAAGTGCATCTCAAAGCTCTGTATAGGGTCCACGTTTATCAAAGAAAACAATTATAGGAAGGCATCAGTTAAAAACAGACACATTTACAATGTTTACCCATTTAGCTACCTAATAAAGTGGTTAGGCAGAACAGACAGTTCATCTTTCAACTCAGAAGGGCAAAGACAATCACTTTAAATAAAGCAAACTTGGCTCAGATAAGACGGCCATGGGTCTTGATTTTAATGAACTTGTCCATTGCTTCGTAACTACATCAGTGCAACAAACATAACATACATGCAATACCACCCTAAGCAGGTCATGTGTCTGTATTGGTCACAGACTATCAAAAATTGGTAGAAACAAAAGTGTAGAGTACAGCAACAAAAATGGAGTATGTCAGGTTTCACTTTAACAGCCTACGTATTAGGGTCATGGCCCTGCATCTACTTTGGAAAATGTTAAGTTCTTTGAAATTCGGTAGTTGCCCTCAACACATGCATTTTAAAAATCTGATAAGATACATGTCAGAAAGGGGCATAATGAAAGGTTCATTATCATCTGTCCTGAATTTCTTTTTATATGCTTCCAAGTCTAGTGGCATCCAACTATCACCGCCAACATACACGTAACTGAGCGTAGAAAATTATATCCCTTTCACAGTTTTTTAAATGGCATATTAATAAACGCTGAAATAAAATCAGGTCTATGTTCTTCCATGTTAATGTAGATGGGTTAGATGAATTCAAAGTGCACAGCATAGAAGGAAGTCCCATAGACAGACCCAACATTAGTTGGTCTATGTCCTGGATCATACCTAAGGCAAAAGTATATTCTGAAGTAACATGTTTTTTTTTTTATACCTTTTAACAACAACACTTCTAAATTGTCTTTTGCTGTGAAAAGGCTAGTAGCCCCATTGGCTAACAATGGGTTACAGGCTGGCCACTGAGCCTGGCTAACTTATGAAGAGGACTACTTGTCTGGGTACCAAATTACTTATGATATTAAACCTGCTGTGATGCTCAGGTTGAATTTAATGTCGCTATAGAAGAAATGCAACTTTTAAAAAGTTGCCACTCTGCGACCCGGTTGGCCAGTGGCCTCAAATGGGAACTGGCCCACAGACTGCTTTCTGACCACCTGGGGAGTTGTGTGAACGACTCTCAGGCTTAGGAACAACAGCAGCTTGCTACAGGGCGAGGTGTTACCTCTCCTTCGCAGGAAGCCACCCAAGGTGTTAGCCCAAAAGGCGAGCTTCAAAGGAGAGCTGCCTTTAGTGGGCAGATGACGTGTACACTCAAGGTACAGCCCTTTTCTCACGTAGATAGGCTGGAGAAAGGGACAGAGGGAGAAACCCAGTACCCAAACTGGTTTTCCTGTGGGCATGCAGCAGTCAGGTAGCCACACCTCTAGGGTGGGCTACCAAACTCCTGACCTCCGAGGAAGGGACTCCGCATCTTGAGAGGGGACAGAATAGTGCACACTGGGATTGCAAGATGCCATACATAGCCGTAAAGTTGTCACCAAGAAGGAGGTGGCCTGGTAGACCACTGGCTAGTGACCGCATCATCCCCCAGGGCAAGGTCTGGTAATAAATATTGCACCCTTCACCTCAGATCGCGTTAGAAGGGGAACAAGGAGAGAAGGACTGCCCTGCTGCCACCTGGACTGCACAAAGAAAGGCTGCACCGTCTGCTGGACCCTACCTGCTGCACCTTGGGCTACTGAAGAGAAGACTGGGCCTCTGGCTCGAAGAAAGGTTGTGCTCCAGACCAAAGGAGTGACTCAAAGTAACAGTGGACTGACCCCCATAACCCACACCAGGGTCACCACAGTTGAAGTAGCCCACACCGGAAAGTTGCTAGCCACCACAGATGATTTGCTGCTAGCTGCCATTGGGCTACCCAAGACAAAAGTTGCAACCGAGTCAGCTGGACCCAGAAGTGCTGTCTTAGTCCAGACTGGTCACACAAGAGGGACACCTGCCCCCACCAAAGGATTTTGCTGGGACTGCTGTGCATGGACGCCGGTAGCCCAGCTGCAGCTGTCCTTATATGGTCTCTAAGAGGACTTCAAGGGACCCTGACCACTGTGGCAAAGTCACCCCACCTGACCCGTGGACCGAGGAACAACCGCAAAGGCACACCTGTCAAATGCACAACATCCGGAGCATGCTCAAGCATCTTCATCTCTTCTATCCTCTGCATCAGGACCACTCAATTGACTGTCGTGCTGTAAAGTGTGGAACTGGACTAGAAAAAGTTCTGGGGGCCAGGTAACTGTCCAAATATACCCACTGGCCCCCAGATCTCCTCTCTGTCAGATTTGGTTGCCCAAGCCACGTTGCAGTAGTCGATCTTGATTTTACAAACTTTCATAAAGTTTTCAAAGTTTTCGGTTGCCAATGCTTGTTTGCAGTTGGATTACAAATTAAGATTTCTTCTAAAGTTCTGTATCTCCGAAATCCTACGGTGGATTTTGCTCATCTTGGATTCTAAAAATTCCTAATAATATAATCTATTTATTAAGTTGGTGTTGTGTGGCTTTGTTCAAGCCTTGCTGCTCAAAGCCATAGCTAGCCAGGGTTAAGCATAAGGTTGTGCGAATGAGTGACTGAATCTAAGACAGTTTTTGTGAGTGTATTGCATGGTAAGGCTGTACAGCCATACCATGTAATACACCCAAATCCTCACACTGTGCCCCATCAATGTAATCCATAGAGTATATCTTCCACTCTACAAACCTACTACATCTTTACAGGCCATGAATGCAGCTGGATATTGCAGAAGAAATCAGACCTCCTGTGATCTGGGAGTGAAGCAGTTTACAGATTTGGGTTGTGAACTACACCGCTGGACTATCAAGAAGAGAAAATTGTGTGATTCCCATTCCACTGCTGTTCCAGCTCTTTGATGAATGCCATTCTTATGGTCTGCTTTACAGAAAGATGGAACAAACAGAAAAAAAACTTGCTGGCTAAACTGGGTCCTCTTTGATAGAGAAACCATTTTACTGTCTAAGGGTCCCACTTCAGTAACAATAAAGGGGGTGATGATTTTCTCACCTGGAAACTTGGTAGAACTCACTTCTAAGGTGAATGCGGCACATGCTTGCTGGTATTGTGCACACTCCATGTTGGGGCGATGACTGAATATGAGCCTTGTTAAAGGTGTCAAGAAGGGCCAATGCAGTGGGAGTTCATGACTCTCCATGCTTTCACTTTTTCTTGTATCTTATATGTGGCAGGTGAACAGGTAGTGTTCCCAAACACTAAGGAGGCCCACCTCCTGTGTTTTTCCTTGTGGCAAGGCTGATTTGTTAGCCTTATCCCCTTCAACTGTCACCTGTTTAAATGGCAGACCACACTGCCACTGGGGTGGAGAGACAGGTGCCAAGAGGTGGGCCTACATGATCTAGATCCATCTGCAACAGAACACCCACAGAATGAGGTGGGGTCCTCATCAATACAAGTTAAAAAAAAATAGAAAGTGAATAAAGAATTTGTCCCCAACGCCACACCTTCGGAGAAACACTTGGCTGCCTATTGATGAACAGCACTGCAAGGACAGACTCGGTGCAGCATTTCCCTCCAATGCTACCAGTTACTCATGTCACTTGTTTTGGACTACTCCACTTGTGGAGTAAAATATATCACTGCCTCACAGAAAGAAAGGGTGCTCACACTATGTCAGATAGTCGGAGCTGTATTCCCAGCTTTCTCCTAAAGATGTTATTCTTCATACAAGCCAAAGGGTATTTGAGGGGCCACATACCAATGGTGACACAGAGTGCACTAGCATACACTAGATGACTTCTCTAATGAAATGCAGAGTGTATGCAGGTTGCTTCTAAAGAAGCTTGTTGGTGTGACAAACATGGTGTAAAGACAAAGCATTGCATTATAAGCTACTCTAGGTTAAGGAAAGAAAGGAGGTAAAAACAGCAGGCAAAAGCATCTGGAAAGTCCAATTGAATCATAGCAACGGCTTGTGTTAGAAATTTTCTGAGCACGTGAGCAGTAGGATTCAATCCACACCATTCACCAGAAAAAGAGGGGTTAATGAGTGAATTATCAAGGATGCACAAAAGTGGTAGGACGGGTAATGTTACACGTATGGCAAGCAGGGTAGTAACGCAGAGATTTTTTTAAGGGCCTAAGTTTACATTAGGTGATCCTCAAGTAGTAGAATGGGAAAGAGTCAGTTCGAAAGAATAAGGAAGTATACGGTGTCTAGATTAACAGGGCACTGGGGGTCGCATCAGAGGGCCCTCATACACAGATTCAGTCACCTCAGGGAGGATCACCATCTCACCACCTCAGCAACCAGAGCCTATAATTGTGCCCCTGCTCTGCTACCATGACTCGTAGGCACTGTTCTGCCACTAGCAGTGCTAGGCCTCACCGATTTATACAGCACAATGGGTCATTGCGACAGAAAAGCTGCATCTATTTTTTTCCTCTTTAAATCAAGCACATCCTGCATTTCAATCAAGCTGGTTCTCTCTCCACATTTCGGGGGGGTGGGGCTTAGCAGTCAAGTAACCCACAAAAGTATGTAGAGTATGCCTAAAATCCTACATCTCCTCCCCAGTACTAAGAGTTCAGGCTCAGTAATCAACATGCCGCTTATCAAGAGTCCATACCCATTATTGAAGACCCTAATGAAGTTTCACCTCTCCAAGATCAAGCATTCATACTCTACCATGGATACCACTCGACTTGCCATGGACCAGGATGGACTTCCTGTAATCCACATGAACATGAGAAGCATTTTCAAGTCTCTTATAAATCCATTAAGAGAGTGGGGAAAGATGAACTGTACTCATAGGATTTGTGGATTTGTTAAGAGTGTCTAATCAGAAGCCTGAATTATTGCTGCACATCTTTGAGTTTGCTGCAAGATATGTTTTTTTAAGCAGCACCTCATTTGCCCAACTATCCTGCAATTTCCACATTCTACTATCATCTCTAAGCAGTAGGGTTTTAGGTCTCAAATACAAACAGCATTAGCTACCCGTTGGCCAAGACCCATTGTATATAAGATCTAGAGTGGGCTTTGATTCAGCTTCTTTTTCATGACTGGATGCCTTTGTTGTCTATCTCATTATTCTGGTCCTTCAGCAATGGCTTTCCTCTATATGTTTTTGTCTGTCCCATCCTTTAAGCATTGCGGATGTACACTGCATTTGACTGGATCCACTGTATCCTTCCACTGATGCCTTGATGGGACTCTTTATTGTAATTTCAACTCCCCGTGGAAACACGTACTTTTCTTTCTCTCTGCCCTGGATTCTTCTTCCCATATTTCTTCCTGTTTTCATATCCACCGCTCACCCCTAGTCTCCTGCCCCGTTCCCGGTAATTAGCATTTTTAATGGCATTTCTTCTCTTCTACCACTTCCTCCTCTTTCAGCTATTTGTCATCTTTCTCCTGTCCACACAGCTCAAACGGTGCTGCTGCATCCCTCTACTACCCCTCCATTGTTTTATGTTTTAGCTTATGTTTTCATGGCCAAGGCAGCTGCAACATGCTCCACACTGCTTGCCTGGTTACTCACTTGTGACTTGAAAAAACATTGTTCTAACAACTGTTTACTACTGTTTGTGTGTGCTTTATTTTAAAAAGTCAAAATCTCATACCGTGTACAGACTTCATTCCCAAAGTGTATGACGGCCTTCTTTCAGGTAGGGATTTGTGAAGAGATGGGTAGGTGCTGCTGAAGAGAACAACATTTGGCAGTGCCTGGTCCAGAAGTGAAACACGTGCATTTTCAAAGGCAATGTCTCTTTGACCACTGTAAATACTTTCATCTGACAGTGTTCTGTGCAAGGAACGTCTTGTAGGAGTAGTAGCAAAAGGGGACTGTGGGAGGCAAAGAAAGCACATATGGATATAAGCAAACATTTGTAACACAAGAGGCCTTTGGTACATATCAATTTGCAACCAGATTACAGAAAAAAAATAGGCAGGAACCCTATACATAGAGAAATAAAATGGGCTATAATGTTTCTCAAAATTATTCCATTTTAAGAACAAAAGTTATGGCTGCAAAGATATGCTTAATTCAATAACATAGTGACACTTACACTTAACAAAGGAAAGTCATGCCAAAGAAGATGTCTCTGATGTGTTGCCAAGGCCAATCAAGCAGTGTTAATCAGGTTCATGGACCTGTGAGCTCCCAAGAAGTGAAGCAGAAAGAACCTAAGCAAAACTGTATTGTTTTTGTTTTGTTCAAACTATGGCAAAGGATCCATCTAGAGAGGGTCATCTCAATTCCAGGGGAGGGGTTTTAGGTGATGTACTTCACACTACCTATATAATTATACAAAATTGAAAAGGAAGATTAATAAAGGTATTCTAATTATATTAACCACCATGCACGAAATTGTAAGCAATCAGGGGGTGGGGCTTACTGAGCTCAGGGATTACCGCACTGCTGCAGTCCTGAGGCCTTGTCCATCATACAAAAGCTTGTGATGGTGCTTCACTTGGTGATGGATGAAGCTACATGACACAAGGTATCCTCAGGGAACACAAGATGCTGGGATCTCTTGAAACAACCTGGATATCTGTAGCTAAGTGCTGCAGTATCCAGAAAAAAAAACTACCTTGAGGAATCCATGAGCTCACCCAGTGTATAAGAGCCCCATGGCATACTCGGAGTCAGAAGCGTGTGGGGCCCAAGATGTGGAGGAGTGAGCTGGGCCCACAGACTGCACCTGCCAGTGCATGAAGGACAAGCCAAAGCTTTATCAAGGGGTTGCTGCAAGAGACTATTCCCTGCAAGGACAGGAGGCAGACAAATGTAATTATTTTTTATTTGTTTCCCCTCTAAGGCCTGCTGAGATGGGGACCCGAAGCTTTCAAAGTATTCTGAAAATAGCCACACCCAGGATGAATTTCTGATCATGAGCATGCGGTGAGTCCAGCATTGGAAGGGGTGGGGGTCGTTAGAAGTAATAGCCACAGAGAAGGATACCAAGGACCATAGTCAAAGGATGACTGCATTTGAAACAAAAAACATTACAAGAACACGGAGTCAATACGAGGGTACTAACAATTTGAGTCTTGCACATTTACATCGATTGCTAATCCTGAGTCCAAGGTGGAGTTGTTGGGAACACAAAGAAAGGCGTGGAGACAGTGCTTGCCGAAGTGGCACAGCAAGCAAACAGCAGTGCGTGGCTCACGCTTCTGAGAAGCAAATGGCTACTAGCAAATGGCTTCAAGGTGCCCGTTACCCTCATCCACGCCCAACCACACAGAGGTGAAAAATTCCTACTGGCAGCATTGGAAGATCAACACTGACCTCACCTTCACCCAAAACACATTTGTGGCCTGACACCTTTCTCAATGAACTGAATGTTGTCTTGACATCAAACAAACTGTATGGAAGCAAACCAAAAATAGCAAATTCATTTCCGAGTGATGGATCAATCTACATATACAACAATGGTAGGATCCTGAATCAATCCATACATTATATCCATAAATGTACATCTGACTCTATTCAACCACTTCTTCACAACTCTTCCCAATGCCTTGCACCCACATATACAGCAAATCTTCTTGTACAGTTATAGAAATGAGTACATCCCTGCTGTGATTTCACCTAAGTTACACACACAACTCTCAAAAACATCTCACTCCCATCACTCTTCTACAGTTCCTGAGCTCATACACTGCTTTTTCTCAGTAAGCGCTAATACCAATCCTTGCTCAAGACCTCTCAGCTGCTGACTCACATCACTGAACATCTCAATACTCAGACAATCACTCTGACAATTGCCATCATAAGCCTAGGAGTCCAAACGTCAATGAAAAGCTATGCTTCCTGTCCCCAACACAGACCTCACTATCATCATCAGTTTCCTAGCCACTCTCACATTTGCCAACCTTCAACTACAAGGCTGTAGCTGACAACACTCCAATTAAACCTTGAAAACGGCATATATTATGGGCCAGATGAACATGTTCAAAGTTACGAAAATCACCAGAGCCCCTCACTAGTAGTCATCTATCCCCAGCGGTTTTAAACTGTTGCCTACTGCAAAGGAAAATCACAACTCCGAAGCATTCACTATGGGGAACAGCGAGCATCAACATGGGCGCAGCTCTACAGTTCAGGATCCCGATTCAATCTTCTGGAAAAAGAAAATAAGCATAGTGACTATTAATGCAGCCTAAACATGACAGACCATAATCCTCTTGAACATAAGTTATAGCTCCTCAATTATTCTGGATAGCAGACATGGAATGACCTGCCTACGTGTCCAGTTATCTGCCTTGCTAAAGTCTCCATCATCTCAGAGAAAGTCTGACAATACATGATACTCAAGTCTGAGGAACAACTGACTATCACACCCAGGCAAACTTCAACCCAATGTAACACAGGGAGACAGCCTACTGACAGAGTACACCACTTTGTCCCCTCTTGCCATCAAAACTACTGCACACCTATCCTGGGTTGTTGTACCTTTCCGAAAACAAATGACCCACTAACTCATCATTTAGGGCCGGGCGTCAGTCCGACTCAACCAAAATATAGGCGAACAAGAACATCTCTCCTATTTTGACAGAACTCACCCATTGACAACCCCTTCACCAAAACCTTATGCTTGATGTAGGAAGGTAGCCTCTTTCTAGTGTACCTGTCCGAAAACAAATGACCCACTAACTCATTGTTTAGGGCCGGGCACCAGTCCGACTCAACCAAAATATAGGCGAACAAGATCACTCCTATTTTGACAGAACCCACCCATTGACAACCCCTTCACCAAAATCTTATGCTTGATGTAGGAAGGTAGCCTCTTTCTAGCATTGTTACCCCACCTTTTGGCCTGTTTGTGAGTATATGTCAGTGTGTTTTGCCTGTCTCACTGGTATCCTGCTAGCCAGGACCCCAGTGCTCATAGTTTGTGGCCTTAATGTGTATACCTGTGTAGTGCCTGTGTCACTGAGGCTCTGCTAATCAGAACCTCAGTGCTTATGCTCTCTCTGCCTTTAAATTTGTCACTATAGGCTAGTGACCACTTTTACCAATTTCAATTGGCATACTGAAACACCCTTATAATTCCCTAGTATACGGTACCTAGGTACCCAGGGTATTAGGGTTCCAGGAGATCCCTTTGGGCTGCAGCATTTCTTTTGCCACCCATTGGGAGCTCAGACAAACCTTTACACAGGACTGCCACTGCAGCCAGAGTGAAATAACGCACACGTTTTTTCACAGCCATTTTCACTGCACTTAAGTAACTTATAAGTCACCGATATGTCTAACCTTCACTTGCTGAAGGTTAGGTGCAAAGTTACTAAATGTGAGGGCACCCTTGCACTAGCAAAGGTGCCCCCACATAGTTCAGGGCCATTTCCCGGACTTTGTGAGTGCGGGGTCACCATTACACGTGTGCACTACATATAGGTCAATACCTATATGTAGCTTCACAATGGTAACTCCGAACATGGCCATGTAACATGTCTATGATCATGGAATTCTCCCCCCCATGCCAAATCTGGTATTTGGGAGCCAATTCCATGCATCCCCGGGGCTCCACTATGGACCCGGGTTACTACCAAACCAGCTCTCTGGGGTTTTCTCTGCAGCTACCGCTGCTGCCACCCCACAGATAGGGTTCTGCCCTCCTGGGGTCTGGGCAGCCAAGTCCCAGGAAGGCAGAACAAAGAATTTTCTCAGAGAGGGTGTTACACCCTCTCCCTTTGGAAACTGGTGTTAAAGGCTGGGAAGGGTACCCTCTCCCAACCTCTGGAAATGCTTAGAAGGGCACAGATGGTGCGCTTCTTGCAAAGGCCAGTCTACACCAGTTTAGGGAACCCCCCCCCAGTCCCTGCTCTGGCGCGAAACTGGACAAAGGAAAGGGGAGTGACTACTCCCCTGTCCATCACCACACCAGGGGTGGTGCCCAGAGCTCCTCCAGACCTCTGCTATCTTGTTTCCAGAGGTGTGAGGGCACTGTGAAGGCCTGAGTGGCCAGTGCCAGCAGGTGACGTCAGGGACTCCTCCTGATAGGTGCTTACCTGGCTGGGTGGCCAATCCTCCTCTGAGGGCTATTTAGGGTCTCTCCAGTGGGCTTTTCCTCAGATAACGACTTGCAAGAATTCACCAGAGTTCCTCTGCACTTCTCTCTTCGACTTTTGCCAAGGATCGACTGCTGACTGATCCAGGATGCTTGCAAAACTGCAACAAAGTAGCAAGAAGACTACCAGCGACATTGTAGCGCCAAATCCTACCGGCTTTCACGACTGTTTCCTGGTCGTGCATGCTCTGGGGACGGCCTGGCTTCACCCTGCACTGGAAGCCACGAAGAATTCTCCAGTGGGTCGACTGAATCTTCCCCCTGCTTCAGCAGGCACCAAACTTCAGCTTCACCGGTACTTTAGGACCCCTCTCATCCTGATGAGTGTGGCCCCCTGGAACACAGGTGGTGGACCCAAGTGACCCAGACTGTGACCCACTCTTCCTCCATGACGTTGAGATGTTCGCTGCTTTTCGATGCCATTTCGAGCCTTTGGGCTCTGCGATCTCTCAGGGTCTTCTTTGATCGAAATGATCGTCAGGCCTCGCAATCTTCCTCCTGATGGTCTGGAAAAAGGCACAAATTACAAACTGGTTGTTGGTCTGTATATGGGTACTTCGCGTGGCACCGAGGACAGAATCGGAATGGAATCCGATCCATCAGGTTTTACACACGGTAGGCCCGAATGGGCCAGAGTTAGACACCTGTGCCCCGACGGGTGAAATGAAGGTTCCGACAGTACTACTGGTTCGATTATATGAGATGGGAAACGCGATCAAAACAATACCGACGGTTAAGAAGGTTTTCTGAGATTTTCCGAATCGAAATCTCGGAGCAAGAGTAAACACATCCGAACCTAACAGCGGAAAGAAAATCTAACAATGGAGTCAAAGCCCATGCGCACTGAAACCGAGAGGAGGAGTCACTCGATCCCATGACTCCGAAAAGACTTATTCGAAGGAAACCAACTTGTAGCACTCCGAGCCCAACACTAGATGTTGGAATTGATTTGCATAGCATGTGTATCTGCAGCTACACATGCCATTGAACATAGATATATAGATATATATATATATATATATATATATATCAGTGACAGAACAAAGGTCACACCTGCACTTTATTCAAGGCATTTTTTATTTTAACTTTAATAAAATGGCCATTTTAGGGGTCTTACTGTTCGTAATTTGACTCTCCGGTTCACATGTCTATTGTAGATGGAGCTCCTTCATCTGCAGACCAATTCTTCTTCGCCTTGCCACCTAGCACTGCCGTCTTTCCAGTGAAGGTTTCTTTGGCAAGAGAAGTGATAACAATGATGACCACTGTCTTTGAAACGATGGCCAATGTGCAGACACGCCTGTGGTGAACTGAACACAAGCCTATCTGAGCGCATCCTTACCCAGACCGGGCCAGGGACATGACCCTGGACCAATTTCAGAGTGATAATCTCTCAATCATGTGAGGTTTTGCTGGCTTGGCGATATCGAGTTTGGCAGCTAACCTCTATATTATCCTTCTGTTTGAGGCAGACTCCATAAATGTATGTAAGCACTACAATGTTTCCTTCAACTTGTGCCTAATAGTGAAACAACCTGCCCTTTCAGACAAGGATATGTTTTTTGAATTAAATGTTGCTGTTTAGCCAACCTTAAATTAAATCAATATAGTTTTAATAAAGAGTGTAGATCTGATGCTTTTTTTTATTTTTTTAAACCAAAACCTCATTCAAAGACAACTATGCCAGATGTCGCTAAGGCATACCGGAGGGCTATAGTATTAATAAGCATGACAGCAATGATAAAAGGGGTGGCAGCATTGGCAGTGTTTTTAAATCAGAGTTGATCTGTGTTACAACTGACCTTATGGACTTTGAGCATGAAGGTACTATTTTTTCTTAAATTTCGCACATTTTCTTTTCCGGAGTCCCAATTTACTGCCCTCCAGTTCCAGATGCTAGACTTTCTCACACTCTGCTCAAGGCACTCAAAACGCATGTACTTCAATTTGCTAATCCTAACATTTTTGGAAATCTTAATCTCCATTTTGATAATGAACTCTGTACTTCTGTGTCCAAAGTGATCAAGGATGCTGAAGCCATCACGCCTTTACAATGTGTTAAGCCATGTGGTGGGCCATATCTTAGATGCAGTTTTTATTAATCTTGCAGTTGATCCACCTTTTCCTCTGGTATGAACTGACCATTTCAAGATTTCTATTTCTACTTTGGCAGACCAAGTGTCTACTCCCAATTCTGATTTTCTGATTTCTACAAGACAACTCTCAGATTTCCATTTTTGTGACCTTCTTAAAACATCTAACCTCTACCCCAAATCTAATACAGAGGACGTGGATACATTGTTGATGACATGGATCACCTCCACTTTAGATAAGCTGAAGCCATCAGACTATTTTTTTCTAAAACCACCATCAAACACCCACCACTGTGGTTTAATAGCCAACTTCTTGCCTTCAAAAACGGCTTCAAAGTACTAGAAGAGGGGCAAACAATACGAATCTAAATGTAAAGTGCGATATATTGTAATTAAAATCTTCCATAGAGCCATTAGGAATGCCCAATCTGAATTCTATGCAGATGAAATTAAGGGAGCTTCAAATTCTACAAAGTAAAAATTGTCTATAGTTAAATATATGTAAGAACCCATTAAGTCTCCCCCTATTCCTGGCACTATCAGTAGATATAACAAACTTGCAGGATTCTTTCTGTGATAAATGTATATTTATAGTACCTTCCCTTTAGAGGCTCAGACACAAAAGTTCCTATGATGTTTGAATCTCCCAATGCTTTAGGACCTTGCCTGTCTACTTTAAACCTATTCAAATCGAGGACTTACATAGTCTTATCAACTCTATAAAATCAGGGTCTCCTCTTAACCCTGCCTCATCAAATGTCACCAAGAAGAGCTCATCTATTATCCATTCTATTTTTGTGGAGCTACTTGACCTCTCAATTTCCTCAGCAAAGGTCCCTCTGTCATGGAAACATGCAGTACTCATCCCATTATTACAAAAATCTTCTCTGGATTCTTCCAAAAGTGAAAATTACCATCCTAATTCTCTTCCTCTTCCGGCTAAAGCTTTAGAAAAACACATCAATGGGCAATTATCGAGATATCTGGAAACTAATCTACTTCAGCCCTCGCAGTGAGATACCTGAGTATTGGGCCCGTCCTCTATCTGTTGCTGAAGAGCCAGGAAGGATTCTTGACCAATCATTCTACTTGATCCGAGCGTTGCTTTTTTCGTCCTTATTAGGGCTCTTCAGTCAGGTATAGCTTAGTTCCAGTGCGCAGTGAGCCCGAGACCCATGTCTGAGCATGCCAGCCTTTGCCAGTGTCTAAGATTAATTCAAGCATACCATTCATCACTTTGTTTCTAATGCTCTGAACGTTTTTGGTACCAGGGTACAGAATTTATTTACCCATATCAATTCAGACTCTGATATCAGACAATCCACCGTTCTATACTTCAACTGTGTTTTGGAATGTTTAATGACTTAGCACCACTTAAAAGTAAAAAGACCAAAACCATCGGCTCCCTGCTTTATTGAGGTACTCTCCGAGGTAAAGAAAGTTCTGAGACAGTTAGAAAAATGGCAGACAATCACTATTCACTCACTTACCTCAGAAATGCAAGATCCATCTAAAAAGCCTCATAGGGCTCTCAACTTCGATGTCTTAGTGACTCTACTGAGAACTGCCCCAACAGTTCTGAAAACAACACCCAGATTTAAATGCACAAGAATTGGCTCAATTTTGTGATTCTGAGATGAAATCGATTGATCAATCCCTCACGAGCAGTCCAAATAAAAAAATCCAAACATATCACCACTTATAAATCCAAGACCACTCGCTATCTCTAACAAAATAAGCTAGGGCAAATTATTAAAGAACATCACAAACATCAAACACACAAACCATTTTGGGGCTCAATTCCCAGCAAGTTAAACAGTTGCCATACACTTGCTTCCATGCTGTTTCAAACAATTGAATCTCACTCGCCCAGGTAGAGATTCCGGTGTGCTAGTGAGACACCAAGTCACCCTACTTCTCAAAACACCTTCAGCAGACATATTTGACCGCAACAACTTTTGTCCAGTTTTCAAACCTCTATTCCTTACTGAAAGATGTGTAGAAATGAAAATGTCACTTACCCAGTGTACATCTGTTCGTGGCATCAGTCGCTGAAGATTCACATGTTGTGCATAGCCCGCCATCTGGTGTTGGGTCGGAGTGTTACAAGTTGTTTTTCTTCGAAGAAGTCTTTCGAGTCACGGGACCGAGGGACTCCTCCTCTTTGTCTCCATTGCGCAAGGGCGTCGACTCCATCTTCGATTGTTTTCCCCGCAGAGGGTGAGGTAGGAGTTGTTTGTTAGTAATAGTGCCCATGCAATGGAGTGAATAAGTATGTACCTATTTAAGATTTAATATATTTACAAATGTACAAAGTTGAAGCTAACTTCTAAACGGCTACAGGCTCCCGGGGAGGTGGGTGGGCACATGTGAATCTTCAGCGACTGATGCCACGAACAGATGTACACTGGGTAAGTGACATTTTCAGTTCGATGGCATCTGTCGCTGTAGATACACATGTTGAGCATAGACTAGTAAGCAGTTATCTCCCCAAAAGCGGTGGCTCAGCCTGTAGGAGTGCAAGTAGTCTGAAATAAAGTTCTTAGTACGGCTTGACCTACTGTGGCTTGTTGTGCGGATAGCACGTCTACACAGTAGTGCTTGGTAAATGTGTGAGGCGTAGACCATGTAGCTGCCTTACATATTTCGTGCATTGGAATATTCCCTAGGAAGGCCATGGTAGCGCCTTTTTTTTCTGGTTGAGTGTGCCCTTGGTGTAATGGGCAGTTGTCTTTTTGCTTTAAGGTAGCAGATTTGGATGCACTTAACTATCCATCTGGCTATACCCTGTTTCGATATTGGGTTTCCTGCGTGAGGTTTTTGAAATGCAATAAACAGTTGTTTAGTTTTTCTGATGTTTTTAATTCTGTCGATGTAGTACATTAGTGCTCTTTTGACGTCTAATGTATGTAGTGCCCTTTCAGCTATGGAATCTGGCTGTGGGAAGAACACTGGTAGCTCTACTGTTTGATTTAGGTGGAACGGTGAAATAACCTTTGGCAAAAATTTAGGATTGGTCCTTAGGACTACTTTATTTTTGTGTAGTTGGATAAAAGGTTCTTGTATTGTAAACGCCTGAATTTCACTTACTCTTCTTAGAGATGTGATGGCGACGAGAAATGCAACTTTCCAGGTTAGGAATTGTATTTCGCAAGAATGCATAGGTTCAAAGGGTGGACCCATGAGTCTTGTTAAGACGATGTTGAGGTTCCATGAAGGAACAGGTGGTGTCCTTGGTGGTATAATTCTTTTGAGGCTTTCCATAAACGCTTTAATGACAGGTATCCTAAATAGCGAAGTTGAATGGGTAATCTGCAGGTATGCAGATATTGCTGCGAGGTGTATTTTAATGGAAGAGAAGGCCAGGTTCGATTTTTGTAAGTGTAGTAAGTAACCCACTACATCCTTTGGAGATGCGTGTAATGGTTGAATTTGATTATGATGGCAGTAGCAAACAAACCTTTTCCATTTGCTTGCATAGCAGTGTCTAGTGGATGGTCTTCTAGCTTGCTTTATGACTTCCATACATTCTTGTGTGAGGTTTAAGTGTCCGAATTCTAGGATTTCAGGAGCCAGATTGCTAGATTCAGCGATGCTGGGTTTGGATGCCTGATCTGTTGTTTGTGTTGTGTTAACAGATCTGGCCTGTTGGGCAACTTGACGTGGGGTACTACTGATAGGTCTAGCAGTGTTGTGTACCATGGTTGCCTTGCCCATGTAGGTGCTATCAGTATGAGTTTGAGTTTGTTTTGACTCAATTTGTTTACTAGATATGGAAGGAGAGGGAGAGGGGGAAAAGCGTACGCAAATTTCCCTGACCAGTTCATCCATAGGGCATTGCCTTGAGATTGCCTGTGTGGGTATCTGGATGCGAAGTTTTGGCATTTTGCGTTCTCCTTTGTTGCAAATAAGTCTATTTGAGGTGTCCCCCAACGTTTGAAGTAAGTGTTTAGAATTTGGGGGTGAATTTCCCATTCGTGGACCTGTTGGTGATCTCGAGAGAGATTGTCTGCAAGTTGATTCTGGATCCCTGGAATAAACTGTGCTATTAGGCGAATGTGGTTGTGAATTGCCCATTGCCATATTTTTTGTGCCAGAAGGCACAGCTGTGTCGAGTGTGTCCCCCCCCCTGTTTGTTTAGATAATACATTGTTGTCATGTTGTCCGTTTTGACAAGAATGTATTTGTGAGTTATGATTGGTTGAAATGCTTTTAATGCTTGGAAAACTGCTAGTAGTTGGAGGTGATTTATATGCAGCTTTCTTTGATGTACATCCCATTGTCCTTGTATGCTGTGTTGATTGAGGTGTGCTCCCCACCCTGTCATGGAAGCATCTGTTGTTATCACGTATTGTGGCACTGGGTCTTGGTAAGGCCGCCCTTTGTTTAAATTTATATTGTTCCACCATAGAAGCGAGAGGTATGTTAGGCGGTCTATTAACACCAGATCTAGAAGGCGACCCTGTGCTTGTGACCATTGTGATGCTAGGCACTGTTGTAAGGGCCTCATGTGTAGTCTTGCGTTCGGGACAATGGCTATGCATGAGGGCATCATGCCTAGGAGTTGTAATATTATCTTCGCCTGTATTCTTTGTGTTGGATACATGCGTTGTATAATCTTTTGGAAATTTTGAACCCTTTGTGGACTTGGAGTGGCTATTCCCCTTGTTGTGTCTATTGTCGCTCCTAGGTATTGTTGTACTTTGCACGGCAGAATGTGTGATTTCGCATAGTTGACGGTGAAACAGAGTTTGTATGACCTGATCTGTGTGGTGTGAGCACCTTGTCAGTGAGTCGGTCTTGATTAGCCAGTCGTCTAGATACGGGAATACGTGTATTTGCTGCCTTCTGATGTGTGCAGCCACTACTGCTAGGCATTTTGTGAAGACTCTTGGTGCAGTTGTTAAACCGAACGGCAATACTTTGAATTGGTAATGTATTCCTTTGAATACGAACCTTAGGTATTTTCTGTGCGACGGATGTATTGGTATGTGGAAATACGCGTCCTTGAGATCTAAGGTTGTCATGTAATCTTGTTGCTTTAGCAATGGTAACACTTCCTGTAGCGTGACCATGTGAAAGTGTTCTGATTTGATGTATGTGTTTAGTGTTCTGAGGTCTAGGATTGGTCTCAGTGTTTTGTCCTTCTTTGGTATTAGAAAGTACAGTGAGTAAACCCCTGTATTTGTTTGTGTATCCGGTACCAGTTCTATTGCGTTCTTTTGCAGTAATGCTTGAACTTCTATTTCTAGGAGGTCCGAATGTTGTTTTGATATATTCTGTGTTCTTGGTGGTATGTTTGGAGGGATTTGTAGAAATTCTATGCAATAACCATGTTGGATAATTGCTAATACCCAAGTGTCTGTTGTTATTTTCTCCCACGCTTGGTAATACTGACCTATTCTTCCCCCCACTGGTGTTGTGTGGAGGGGATGAGTGACGTGTGAGTCACTGTTTGGTTGTAGGTGTTTTGGGGCTTTGAAATCTTCCCCTGCTTCTAGGGAATTGTCCTCCTCTGTATTGGCCCCGAAAGCCTCCCCTTTGGTACTGTCCCTGGTAGGTGGACGGTGTTGAATGTGAGGTACTGGCCTGTGTGGCTTGACCCCGAAACCCCCCTCTAAAGGTTGTCTTGCGGAAGGTGTTGAAAGTGCCTCTGCTCTGCGGGGAGTAGAGCGCGCCCATGGCTTTTGCAGTGTCAGTGTCCTTTTTTTAGCTTCTCAATTGCCGTGTCCACTTCAGGTCCGAACAATTGTTGCTCATTGAATGGCATATTGAGCACCGCCTGCTGTATCTCTGGAACCAGATGTTCGTAGCCACGCGTGCCTTCGTATGGTTACTGCCGTGTTAATTGTTCTTGCCGCTGTGTCCGCTGCGTCCATAGAGGAGCGTATCTGGTTATTGGAGATGTTTTGGCCCTCCTCAACCACTTGTTTCGCCCTCTTTTGTAGTTCTGTGGGTAGATGCTCAATGAGGTGTTGCATCTCGTCCCAGTGGGCTCTATCATATCGCGCTAGGAGCGCTTGAGAGTTAGCGATGCGCCACTGGTTTGCAGCCTGTACTGCGACCCTTTTACCGGCTGCATCGAACTTGCGGCTCTCCTTATCCGGGGGTGGTGCATCGCCCGATGTGTGAGAGTTTGCTCTCTTGCGAGCTGCCCCTACCACAACCGAATCTGGTTGGCAGTTGTGAGGTGATGAAAGCTGGGTCTGTGGGAGGTGCTTTATATTTCTTTTCCACCCTCGGTGTTATTGCCCTACTCTTGACAGGCTCTTTGAATATGTCCTTTGCGTGCCTTAGCATTCCTGGGAGCATAGGCAGGCTTTGGTAGGTGCTATATGTGGAAGAGAGGGTGTTGAAGAGGAAGTCATCCTCGACAGGCTCCGAGTGTAGAGACACGTTATGGAACTCTGCTGCTCTAGCCACCACTTGTGAATATGCTGTGCTGTCTTCTGGTGGTGAGGGCTTTGTAGGATACGCCTCTGGACTGTTGTCTGACACTGGGGCGTCGTATAAGTCCCAAGCATCTTGGTCCTGGTCACCTTGGCTTAAGGTGGTGTGAGCCGGTGAATGTGACGGAGTCTGTGCCGGTGAAATGTGAACTACAGGTGGAGGAGAGGGTGGCGGAGTTACCTTCGTCACCAGTTTTGTTTGTGGTGCTTGTTCTTGTTGGAATTTAAGTCTCCTCTTCCTCCTAATAGGGGGAAGGGTGCTTATTTTCCCTGTTCCACTCTGTATAAAAATCCGTTTTTGAGTGTGGTCCACCTCGGTGGATTGTAATTCCTCCTCGAATCTATGCTTTCGCATTAGAGAGGCCAGTGATTGTTCCTCTGAATAGGAACTGGTAGTTGGCTCGGTTGCGGGTCGTTTTGGCACCGAAACTATGTCCACGGACGATCTCGGCACTATTTCGGCCTTCTTCGGTGCCGATGGTCGGTCACCGCTTTTATGGGTTCAGCCATGGCCTGATGGCAGTGGCGTCCCCTGGGCCTTGTCAGTTTTCTTATGTGCTATCTTCGACGTCTTACTCACTGTTTCATGGTCGTCGAATTCGTCCGAGTCCGATTCATGGATCGAGAAGGCTTCTACTTCTTCTTGTTCCTCGAATTCTCGGTGTCCTGTCGGCGTGGACGCCATTTGCAGTCTTCTGGCTCGTCGGTCACAGAGCGTCTTTCGGGACCGGAACGCACGACAGGCCTCACAAGTTTCTTCCCTGTGCTCGGGCGACAGGCACAGGTTACAGACCGAATGTTGGCCTGTATACGGGGTCCGTTCCATCAGCGTCAATGTCACACGCGGTCGGGCCGACCAGGCCCCGACGGGGGATCGAAAACTACCCCGAAGGGCAACGGAGATGTTATCGTTTCGATGCGATGTCGATGCTATCTAACCCGATCGCAACAATACCGACGTAATTTTCCGATTTTGAGCTAACTTTCCGTTCCGAAACCCGGAGCGAAAGGAACACGTCCGAACCCGATGGCGGAAAGAAAACAATCGAAGATGGAGTCGACGCCCATGCGCAATGGAGACAAAGAGGAGGAGTCCCTCGGTCCCGTGACTCGAAAGACTTCTTCGAAGAAAAACAACTTGTAACACTCCGACCCAACACCAGATGGCGGGCTATGCACAACATGTGTATCTACAGCGACAGATGCCATCGAACACTAAGTTACCCAACACATCAAAGAAAACCACCTTCGATGAATTTCAGGATTCAATCAAGACTAACAAAAAAAACAGCATGCCTCAAAATTGTCAACAATACACTTTGCATCCTGACCTTGGACAACTCATGACTTCATATTCTACTTAACCTGGCAGTTGCAGTTAATCACAACACGCCTCTTGACACTCTAAAAAAAAAAGAAATCGGACAGGCATTAATGAAGTGTTTCACATGGCTCAAATCAGCTCTCATGGATGAGACACGAAAAATAGCCACATGCGTATCTTACCATATTGCCTTTAGGCTGCTCAATGATCTATACTAGCCTAAACCCTATTTAACCTGTAACAGGCAAGCCCTCAGAATCTTACTATGAAACTCAGGAATCAAATATTATCAATAAGCAGATGACACACAAATGAACCTACAGATCTTCTACCCAAACAACATCTTCAACCTAGAAAACACTCTAAAGACTATTCAGGAGTGGATTACTTCACATCATTTAAGGCTAAACCCATCGAAAACTGAATTCCTCTTCATTTCCACATCTTAATCACCACTAGCAATACAATCATGGCTGGACTCAATTAGGTCTCCCTTGGGGAACCTACACCTTCATTCCAGAACAAAATCTTAAAATGCTAACTCCATCACTAGTAATGTTTATAACAGACTATTGAGTTTCTCTCCTAATCAGCCGTCCCACAGCTCATTTCAATCCACTGAAAGCAGTTTTACATGCAGCAGCATGGTTCACTTTTGGGGCTAAAAGGAAAGGCCATATAATACCGGACCACAGCTTGCACCACACACAACGCCCTTTGTACATCTCCATCACAGTATCTGCCTGTCAAGCGGAAGATTTTTGATTGGTCTAGACCACCATAGAATGTCAACAATTTTGTTCTAGAACAGCCAACCTACCTTTAAAAAGGAACAATCTATGGTCTAACACTATCCAGAGAGAGCTATCAGAGTCTGGGGTTCCCTACCTAAGAGTTATGCAGCATCACCTCATTGGCAGTCTTGAATCATGCGATGCTCTACAATGATATATGCAGAGAATCAACATTTTAATTTTATTTGGCTTCCTCCTAAGACTACATAAACTTTCATTCTGACATTCAATAATTCTATGAGCAAGATGTAAAACCCCATTTGTAACCGAAAGCGATCAAACACCTAGAATGTCGGCAATGATCCTCTGTGCCCCGGGACCTTCCTTTGTAACTAACTTATTCAGGCACTAACCTTGCACCTGTGCTCCTTTTATGATTGTGTAATGTATGTCGCTTATGCAAAGTTACAGTTGTATTGCAAAGCGATCTAATTCTTTTTAGTAATGTCCGCAGGATAAACAAAAACAAATTTTATAAATAAGCAGCTCATTTCCATTGGACTGGGGCTTCTTTGTGGTTCCCAGTCAGGCTCTGGGTCAGACATGTGAATGATCTTTCTTATTTTCAAGCCTTCAGGTAGCTCACTTAATGGAAGAATTGGGAAGATGATTTTGACTACGCGGTTTGGTTAACTGTGCTGCCTGCACACAGTAATAATGAAATTCAAGGCCCATTCTGCTTCTGCTCTCTACTGGACGGCTGAGGGAGGCACAGATGTACTCCAAAATTCCTCATAAAACCGAGCAACAAGTTGGCACTTGTAACATCCAAGTTGAGTACATGACAACATTACTTACCCGAAGAGAGTGTACTTTACCCAATTGTGTTTTGAAACAGAGATTATTCAGCAGAGTGCTTTGCTGTTAGTGTTGATGGTTCATAGGTGAATTATTTTAGTCCACTGTTTGTAGTCTGAGTTATTTTCAATCAAAAAATATTGAAAGTTCAAAAATTCTAGCTATCATCAAAAGTAAGCTTATGTATTAAAATACTGTGTAGGCTACAGAAGGTCCAAAAAACCGACTGCTATGTTTGTTCTGAATTAAGGCATATTAAACAACTACCATTACCCTGCAAACCAACTGTATGAGAGGCTCATGGAAAACATCACTGGGCAAAAGAGGATGCAGAAATGGCTTTGGAACTTCACATCAAAAAGTGTGCAGCAAGTATAGTAAGTTGTAGTAGAACTTGTGGTAATTTGTGTCCAGACCGATTAGAGTAGAAAAATTGTATCTCTTGTGCAGGAATCCGTGACAAGTTCTTATCATTTGGAAAACTTGTTTTTCCCATGTTCAGCAAAAAATGGACATGCAACCTATTTATTACTAGAACACGAAGCTAGTATTACACAACCTGGGCTTAGCACTGTTAATGTACTTTTTTAAATGCGCGCGGGCCAGGCCGTTTCAGATGTTACTGCTCCAAATGGAAGTTACATTGGCCTATAACAGTAAAAGTTTTGGTCATAACACAGCCAAACAAAATGCATGTGTGGGAAACAGCACTAACAACACAATCATTACCATGCAATACCCTTACCATGCATCAATGACAATGCATACACCTTTACTACGCATATACCTTTACCACACGTGCCTTTACAACGAAAATGTAAGTATTTTCAAGGTGTGTGTGTGTGTGTGTGTGTATATATAACTAAAAAAATGGTGAGGGCGTTTTAAGGGATCAGGTTTGGTAAGGTAATATGAGGGGAAAGGGTGTTTCTTAAAATTTAGGATGGGTGGAGTATTGGCTGGTAAGGTTATTTTTCGATTTTTTAGGGTTTAGGGGTGGTAAGGGCATTTGGGTGGTATAGGCATTTCTATTGTTTACAGTGGGTAAGGGCATTTGGGTGTCAAAGGTAAATTTAGGGTTTTACGTGGGCAAAGGAAGGGTATTTTTAGGGTTTAAAGTGGGTAAGGGTATTTCAGTGACAAGGGTAGTTTTAGGGAGGATAAGGACACTTAGGTGGCAAAAGTAATTTTAGGGTTTCAGGTAGGTAGGAGCATTTGGGTGGTAAGGGTATTTTTAGGGTTTTGGGGTAGGTAAGGGTGGCAAGGTTATTTTTAGGGTTTTGGGGTAGGTAAGGGTGGCAAGGTTATTTTTAGGATTTAGGGTGGGTAAGGGTATTTGGGTGGAAAGGGTCATTTTAGGGTGAGTAGGGCAATTTGGGTGGTAAGGGTTATTTTAAAGGGAATGGGCATTTGTGTGGAAAAGGTATTTTTAGGGTGTGTAAAGATATTTGAGTAGTAAGAGTAATTTCAGGGTTTAGGGTGGTTGAGTCTACAGGCTGATATATATATTTATATTAATGTCACTTACCCAGTGTACATCTGTTTGTGGCATGTAGTGCTGCAGATTCACATGCTGTGCATGTATCACCATCTAGTGGTCGGCTCAGAGTATTACAAGTTGTTTTTCTTCAAAGAAGCTTTTTTCGAGTCACGGGACCGAGAGACTCCTCCTCTCCGTGATAGTGCGCATGGGCATTGACTCCCTTGTTAGATTGTTTTCCCGCAGGAGGGTGAAGTAAGGAATGAAGAATTGTGTAAGTACAAATATATATCGAAAGTGAAGATGTCCATGCAATGTATATACATATTTACATGATAAATGTACTACAACGGCTACAGCCTTCTGGGGAGGAGGGAGGGTGCATGTGAATCTGCAGCGCAACATGCCACGAACAGATGTACAGTGGGTAAGTGACATTTTCCGTTCGATGGCATGTGTAACTGCAGATACACATGCTGTGCAGAGACTACAAAGCAGTAATCTCCCCAAAAGCGGTGGTTAGCCTGTAGGAGTTGAAGTTGTCTGAAATAATGTTCTTAGTATAGCCTGTCCTACTGTGGCTTGTTGTGCTGCTAACACATCTACACAGTAATGCTTAGTAAATGTATGAGGCGTAGACCAAGTGGCTGCCTTACAGATTTCTGTCATTGGTATATTACCAAGAAAAGCCATTGTGGCGCCCTTCTTTCTAGTGGAGTGTGCCCTTGGAGTAATGGGTAATTCTCTTTTAGCTTTTAGGTAGCAGGTTTGTATGCATTTGACAATCCATCTGGCAATGCCCTGTTTGGATATGGGGTTACCTGCATGTGGTTTTTGGAATGCTACGAACAATTGTTTTGTTTTTCGAAATTGTTTTGTTCTGTCAATGTAATACATTAGTGCTCTTTTTATGTCTAACATATGTAATGCCCTTTCTGCTACTGAGTCTGGCTGTGGGAAGAAGACTGGGAGTTCTACCATTTGATTTAGATGAAATGGTGATTTGACTTTTGGTAAGAATTGTGGATTTGTACGGAGAACCACCTTATGTTTAGGTATTTGTATAAAGGGTTCTTGAATAGTAAACGCCTGTATTTTGCTGACTCTTCTAAGTGAAGTGATGGCTATTAGAAAGGCTACTTTCCAAGTTAAAAATTGGATTTGACAAGAATGCATGGGTTCAAATAGTGGGCCCATGAGTCGTGTTTACACAATATTAAGATTCCACGAAGGCACTGGTGGTGTCCTTGGGGGGTATGATTCTTTTTAGTCCTTCCATAAAGGCTTTAATAACTGGAATTCTAAAAAGGGATTTTGTATGTTTAATCTGCAGATAAGCAGATATTGCAGTGAGATGTATTTTAATGGAAGAGAAGGCTAGATTGGACTTTTGTAAGTGTAGTAAGTAACTTACAATGTTTTGTGTGGAGGCGTCTAGTGGCGTAATCTGATTAGCCTGGCAGTAACAAACAAATCTTTTCCATTTGTTAGCGTAACAATGTCTGGTTGTGGGTTTTCTTGCTTGTTTAATGACCTCCATACATTCTTTAGAAAGGTTTAGATATCCAAATTCTAAGACCTCAGGAGCCAGATTGCTAGGTTGAGCGATGCTGGATTTGGGTGTCTGATCTGTTTGTGTTAATCGATCTGGTCTGTTTGGTAGTTTGATGTGGAGTACCACAGATAGGTCCAACAGTGTGGTGTACCATGGTTGGCGAGCCCACGTTGGTGCTATAAGTATTAGTTTGAGTTTGTTTTGACTCAATTTGTTGACCAGATAAGGAATGAGCGGGAGAGGGGGGAAAAGCGTAAGCAAATATCCCTGACCAGCTGATCCATAGAGCATTGCCCTTGGACTGAGGGTGTGGGTACCTGGACGCAAAGTTTTGGCATTTTGCGTTTTCTTTTGTTGCAAATAGATCTAGGTTTGGTGTCCCCCAGCGGTATAAGTGATCTTGTAGAATCTGGGGATGTATTTCCCATTCGTGAGTTTGCTGTTGATCTCGACTGAGATTGTCGGCCAACTGATTTTGAATGCCTGGTATTTATTGTGCTATCAGGCGAATGTTGTTGTGAATTGCCCAATGCCAAATTTTTTGTGCTAAGAGACAAAGCTGTGACAAGTGTGTCTGCCCCTGTTTGTTTAGATAATACATTGTTGTCACATTGTCTGTTTTGACAAGAATGTGTTTGTGGGCTAGAAGTGGCTGAAACGTTTTTAATGCTAGAAATACCACTAGCAATTCAAAGTGATTTATGTGAAGTCGTTTTTGTTGATTGTCCCATTGACCTTGTATGCTGCGATTGTTGAGGTGTGCTCCCCACCCAATCATGGAAGCATCTGTTGTGATAATGACGTGAGGCACTGGGTCTTGAAAAGGCCACCCTTTGTTTAAATTTACAGTGTTCCACCACTGAAGCGAAGAGTGTGTTTGGCGGTCTATCAACACTAGATCTTGGAGTTGACCCTGTGCCTGCGTTCATTGTTTTGCTAGGCACTGCTGTAAGGGCAGCATGTGTAGTCTTGCGTTTGGGACAATAGCTATGCATGAGGACATCATGCCTAGTAGTTTCATCACAAATCTTACTGTGTATTGTTGGTTTGGTTGCATGCTTGACCTTACATTTTGGAACGAATGAACTCTTTGTAGACTTGGAGTGGCAATTGCTCTTTGTGTGTTGAGTGTTGCTCCCAAGTATTGTTGTATTTGGGATGGTTGTAGATGTGATTTTTGGTCATTTATAGAAAACCCTAGTTTATGTAGAGTATCTATGACGTATTGCGTGTGAAATTGACATTGTTGCGGAGTGTTGGCTTTTATTAGCCAATCGTCCAAATATGGGAATACGTGCATGTGCTGTCTCCTTATATGAGCTGCTACTACGGCTAGGCATTTTGTAAATACTCTGGGGGCTGTTGTTATTATGAACGGTAGCACTTTGAATTGATAATGTTTGCCTTGTATTACAAACCTGAGGTATTTCCTGTGAGACGGATGGATGGGTATGTGAAAATACGCATCCTTGAGATCCAGTGTTGTCATGTATTCCCGTTTTTTTAATAAGGGAACTACGTCCTGAAGTGTTACCTTGTGGAAATGATCTGATTTGATGAAGAGATTCAGTGTTCTGAGATCTAAGATAGGCCTTAATGTTTTGTCCTTTTTTGGAATAAGGAAATACAGGGAGTAAACGCCTGTTCCCTTCTGGTGATAGGGTACTAGCTCTATAGCTTGTTTTTGTAGCAGTGCTTGGACCTCTATTTGTAATAGGTCTAAGTGTTGTGGAGACAATATGTGCGCTTTCGGTGGAACATCTGGAGGGAATGTTGTGAATTCTAAGCAATAACCATGTTGGATAATTGATAGGACCCACGGGTCTGTGGTAATGTGTGTCCAATTGTGGTAGTATTTGGTTAGCCTCCCCCACCACTGATGATAAGTGTTGGGGTAGTGTGACATTGAAGTCACCGTTTGCTAGGGCTTGGTTTGGAGGGCTGGAATTTCCCTCTTCCTCTTGGGAATTGTCCTCTGTAAGAACCACTAAACCCCCCTTTTTGGTATTGCGACTGGTAGGTGGGTTTTGTTTGGGAGGTGGATGGGTCAAGTGTCTGTTGTCGAGCCCCCCCCCACCCCCAAACTGTGGTTTCCTAAATGTGCCTCTGTACTGTGAGTAGAGCGCGCCCATGGCGTTGGCCATGTCCGTGTCTTTTTTCATTATCTCGATCGGGGTATCCACCTCTGGCCCAAACAACTGATGTTGATTAAACAGCATATTTAGTACCGTCTGTTGTATTTCTGGTTTAAATCCAGAACTTCGCTGCCATGCATGCCTTCGAATCGTTACAGCTGTGTTGACAGTCCATGCTGCTGTATCTGCAGAGTCTAAGGCAGACCGTATTTGATTGTTCGATATGGCCTGTCCCTCTTCAACTACTTGTTGGGCACGTTTTTGGTGTTCCTTGGGCAAATGCTGGATGATGTCTTGCATTTCGTCCCAGTGTGCCCTGTCGTAGCGTGCAAGTAGGGCTTGCGAGTTTGCAATTCGCCACTGATTGGCTGCTTGTGATGCCACTCTCTTGCCCGCTGCGTCGAACTTTCGACTCTTTATCAGGCGGTGGGGCATCCCCTGATGATTGTGAGTTCGCCCTTTTCCTTGCAGCCCCCACAACCACTGAGTCCGGAGTGAGCTATTGAGTTATACACACTGGGTCTGACGGGGGTGGTTTATATTTCTTTTCGACCCTTGGCGTGATAGCTCTCCCCTTTACAGGCTCTTGGGAGACCTGGTGTTTGAGCATGCCTGGTAGCATTGGCAGGCTTTGATAGGATGCGCGAGTGGATGCCAGAGTAGATCTTTTTAAGAAGGAATGCTGGTAGTGAATGGATGTGAGGGGCTGGGAAAACTGCTAAAATTGCCCAAGAAAACTATCTTTAATACAACCTGGCAACCCTGCCAAGGTTAAAAACATAAAAAGGGGGAAGTACAGAAAACAATGATCTGGTTTCCTACCAAAAACTAAATGTATATCTACCACTCTAGTTAGAGAAGTAGATTTTATGGAACTGTGTGTGGTTATTCACTACACAACAGAGCTGCTAGTCATGGTCATCATGTTTCTCACCTAATACATTCACACGGATCAGGTGGCGATTCTGCATGACCTGTTGTGCCTAACCCTCACCTCACTAAGAGTAAAAAAAAATTAAACTCTACTCCTATTGCCTATGTAAGAAATCACTGAAATCTTATGCTGGAATCAAACTTCTGAATTTGGAGACTGTCCTACATCAGGTACATGGGTCCCTTGGGGCTAGCATGGATGCTGGCTGCTCTTCTATCAAGACAATTTAAAGAGCGCCGCAGTCAGTCTGACCTACCCAGTCTAAGCGGAGACAAAGGCATACATGAGAATACAGTTGCTCCAAATCATTATGCGTTATATGCAGGTCATTGACTACAGTGCAATCTTGTGCATCTTTTGTAAGGGACACCGGTTAAGAATACAACTTACAGACAAATATTGTCCTGTGTACCATAAACACCATGGTATTTGTTCAGCACATAGGCACCACGATATGACTCGAGAGGCACATACTGCTACAATCAAATAGTAGACAGTGATCTAAGACTAAAAGTCTTACGCTGGGAGTTGTATATTTAAAAAATTCAAATAGATGTTGTCAAGTGAACTAAAGAGCTGTGTATTCTTTGTAACATATTCAAACATAAAGGGAGAAGGGGCAAGGACTAACTGTTGGAGTAAGACTCCGGTGACTTCTGGGGGAAGTCATAGCATGGAAGGTGAGGAACAAAGTGGGAAAGCAGAAGAAGGTGGTGGTGGAAGAGGAGGAGCAGTCCTTAAGTTCAAAGGGTAACAGTTGCATAAGTGTCCAGTGGTTGAATGTCTTTAAAGACAAGTCTGTGCTTGTCTGGCAGGGTCTTTCTAAAGCACATATATTGCCTGTGCAGAAGGGATGAGAATCGACCTTTGCCTCTTGTTCATCTTCTGCTGCAGTCTCTCGAGAATTGGCCTTTCCTCCGTCTCTGGAGTATGTTGCTTTGGAGCCAAAGGCAGTTTCCGCCAGATGCATCTCCGCAGACTCACTTTTGGGCTCAGTGGAGGAGCAGGCTTCAAGACTGCAGCAACGACCGACATCCTCAGGCTCACGGCTCCTGAAAGGATCTTTTCTCAGCTCTGAGGCTTTGGTTTGATATTGACTGGTGCACCTGAAGGTGGTGGTGACTTAGGCACAAGGCTTGATGTCTGGACTCCAGAGGTGCAGTGTTGGGCTCTGATGTGCAGCGGTTTCTGGGCTCTGAAAGAGGTCTGGGTGTCAACTGAGGTGGATGGAGCATCCTTGGGTACCTCTACTTCCAAAAGTTTTTCTCCTCTGGCTCAACAAATATGGGAGTGTATCTCAGGACTGGATTGGCATGCCGGAAGGTCAGATGGCTTAAACTGCTCCTCTTCCGTGCACAGTTCAGCCCCGTGAAGAAGCCTGGCATTTCTGAAGAGGGACTGGACATTCTGCTGTGGGTCCACCATCTGTCTCTTCGGTAATGCATGCTTTCGTATTGTGGAATGCAGAGCAAGAGTCACACCAGCTTTTGTCATGCTCCAGCAAAAGGCAGAGGTTGCAGAAAGCATGAAGATCGGCCCAGGGGTCTCTAGAAAGGCAATTCAGGCATCTTCTGAAGAGGGCCCGCTCCATCACCTCAAATGTGTCATCATTTTCTGAAGATGGTCTGGGGCATGCAAGAGCCTAAAAGCCTCAAGGGCCAAGTGGCCTGGCTGCTCATTGACAATGGACTCTAGGAGTGGAGCAGGTGCTGTAAGAACGGAAAATGCATTGCATGGACTTCTCGCAACAGAATAGAAGGCAACAGACTCCAGTCCGAGACAGGAACAAACTTTAGACAAGGAGCAATGCTAATTCACGTCCGAACCCTTGTGGTAGAGAAAAACAATCTAACAATGGAATTCGTGCCCATGGGCATCCACCACCAGAAGCGTTATCACTGACATCTTGTGACACAAAAGACTTCTTAGAAGAATAACAAACTGCAATCGTCCAAGTCCAACACTAGATGGCACGAGCATGCAGAATATGTGCATATGCAGGCACACTTGCTCCGAACAGGAGTTTTTGACATTAAGATAAATCAGCTTTCATAAGGGTTTGGGCGAGTGGTCAATAATAAGGAAGCCTAGACACACAGTCAAAATGTTTGATATAGGCTATAAACCAGTATCAGCTATGCTGTTAATGTCAACGGCTACAGTTGTTTACAGCAGAAACTTAGACCGTGGCTCTGTTTACTAAAGCAAATGTTTCACTGGTAAGCCAGATCATGTAAAGTATTGTTTTAACCTTTCTTTCTTTACAGGACCTCTTAGTCTTGGTGGAAGTGCAGATGCAGAAAAAGTGTGTTCAAGGGTCATTGCCTTGTGACTTTCAGCAGCAGACATGTTTGCTCTGAAGAGAGTTAGGCCCCCTTATGATGGCAATTTAGTTTGCCAGCTAGCTTAGGGGCACCTTAGTGTGTAGCAATGGTAGTGAGGCAGACAGTGTCAAGCAAAGATCGAAATTCAAGAAGAAATAGGTAGAGGGGGCACAGGACTGCTGTTATGTGATGTATTCTGCAGGACATGCAATATGCTACTATTTGATAAATCGCTTAGAGAAGTGCTAAAACAAAACAAAATGTTTGTAATCCAACTTGAAAATGATTATTGCTTCTACAACTGTTCACAGATTGCCAAGATGTGTATATTATTATAATCATAGCAAGTGCAGTTGGAAGTGAGATTGAGGTATAGTTCGGAGTTGAACACAATTTCTGATCTATCACGCTGGGAATAAGTGGGTAGTGATTTGATCAACAATTAGTTTGGGGAACAGTTCAGAGAGAAGGAAGGTGATGGCTACACAAAACTCACTTTCTGGTGGTTTGATGTGAGATAAATTTGTGAGTTCCAATCTTAGGTAGTCACCAGATATTTTCTCTCAAAAGCTATGCCCTAGCGGTAAGAATGTGGATTCCACAAGATGCTGGGGAAGGTGGGCTTTTATCTTTCCTAGCCAGCACACTTCTGTTTATCACTATGTTACTGTAATACAGTAATGACAACTGTTGTGCAACTTTTCTTTGCTGTTTGTGTCTCCTACTATGTGATGGTGAGGGGACAGAAACCCATCAAGAACTAGACCAGGTTGCTCTCTACATCTTAAATCAGGTACTCACTTGGCTAAAGTTAGGCACGTGGTAGGAGATCAGTGGGCACTGAAAGAACATGCTTTGATTAAAAAAAGATGAGTCTGCTTGTAAATAGGGTTTATTTAATCAGTGATTCCTACCCCTTTAATGCAGTTTAAATCTAATCAAGCTGCTTTGCCCACTCAGACACCTTGGCAATGTCCATAAGGGTGGATACCGAGGAACAGAAGAGAGAAAGTAAGCATGAAGGTGGATGGTGTGGCAAACATCCTCCAGATGTGAGGCTCTTTAGAAATTTCCAATTAAAGAATTACAGGTGAGTAGGCAATTGGTGATGCGGAGGAAAGGGAATACCTAGTGGAAGTCTTGGGTTCCAGGGGAGGGGAGGTGGGTAGGCTGTTGCTACCTCAGAAAATAGAGGGCAGAGAATGGCACAACGATGTCCACTTGCTCTGTTTGATCCAAAATGTAGGAGGCCCTCGAGGCACCAATTTTCATTATATCTTCACAAGCATGAACACATCTCAATTAGCATGCCTGCTCATCCCAACATCTTTTCCACAAATAAAGACTCTTCCTGCTACTCAAAGCCCAGCACCACTTTCATTGGCCCTTTGCCTTCCAGTGAAGCAGCTACACGTATACTGTTGAAATGGAGTCAGATGAAATAGATATTATTGGCACCTCAGAAACACATTTCACATGAAGGGAAAGAACTATTGTGGGTGTTTCACTATCACAAAGAGGAAAAGATTGATCAAGGTGGTGGAGGAGACTGAGTTGAAGACACTGTGGTCAATTCAGTGCAGGTGACAGAGAGCACATTTTTCATGCTGCAACAACCATACACATAGAACACATTACAGTCAAGAGGTCTATGGAAAGCCAAAGTCCAGGCTTTACTCTGGAAATTAAACATTACAGCACTTTCATAGTCCTGTTAAGCGTACATGGAAAAAGTGATTACAGAAACTTTGCAGCAGAGAGAAACGAGGACAGGGTAGAGCAGAAGAGGAGACATCTGTGGTGTAAAACAACTACGAGAACTGAAATTCCATATGCACTCCAGAGGTAATGGTGAGAGGTAGCCAGCCAGTCAAAAAGAAAGCACACCACACTGTTCTACTAGCTCCTAACAACCTTGCGAAGAGAAGTGTTCCAGGGAGCTGCACGAAGATAGGTTGAAAAAAACTCCTTTGTCATGCGTGCTCCCTTAGCCTCTTAAAAAAAACAAGTCAAAACCGAGTTTTCCAGCCTCTTTTTAAAAAAAAAAAAAAAAAAACTACTTTACTACGCTGAGATCAGTAAAGTTCTCTGGGATATGTTTCCTAGCACTCCAAATTCCACAGAGAATTTCAGGAAACTAGGTTAGTCAGAATCCTACCAAATATGAACATCTTAGTACATGTCAATGAATCCCCACCTCATTATGCCTCTTCCAAACCTAGTTCCTCCCCCACTCTCACCCCACATGCTAAAAAAGTATAGTTTCTCTATAAGCATCCCCCAAGTACGTCTACTCGGCAGACCTGCCTGCATTAGGGACATTAGGGACAACTGAATTTCCATGAGCCCATCTGTCAGCAGGATTGTTTGGAATACTTCCTGCCCTTTGTTTTTAGTTTCTACTCGTAGCAAAGGTGGCACAGGCACAAAAGGACAGGATACTGAGCTATCTTTGCCATCCACTCAAGTAATAAATACACTGAATTTCACTACTTACTAGGAGGAAAAGTATCTAGCCAATTCCTAATATTTCCATAGCCACGTCAAAATTAAATGAGGTTTGCAAATATGTAAGTTTCAGAAAAAAATAAAACCTAGGAGTGGAATAGTACCTGTCGCAATTCGAAAGTGAGAAATGATAATGTTCAAAACTATGGAACATACTGCCTATGTGATTTATTAAATCCAGAGAAATCTTTCAGGGGAATAATATGCTACTTCCAAGCCTTGTCACCGTATATATTTTAACAAGGCAAACATTCCGCAATCTTGACAGTTAACTTCCAACATGTCCATCATGAGCTTATTTTTACCTCCATGAGCCAGACCAATAAACTGACCTACTGCCAACACAGGCATGCAGCCGGAAGCCCTTTTAAAGAGAATGGCTCGCAACATTAGCTCAGGAAAGCACAGGCGGCTGAAACTTTTTATGAGGATTCAGTCTCAAGAAAAGGTCCAAATTCAAAGATTGAAAATGTAAAACACCCTGGAGATTTTGTATATGCCTCATCACGGTCCTGGTAGGCTTGATATCCAAGACAGATTGGTTGTTTTGCAATATTTTTTTTTTTACAAAGGACTCAGACATAGTGAAAATGTAGACTTCTACGTTACAGCACTGAGACTGCTTTCAGACCACTGATTTGAGAACGTCAGTGATCATGTGGTGAGAGAACAGTTTATCCATCAGTGCCTAGGCAAAAGTATTCAACAGAATTTATTATGGGACACTAGAAAACAGTGAAATGTATTCAAACTTCACAATAGTCTGCGAGAGAAATAAATGATGCCCATTCTGATGACAACAAAGGCTACAGGCCTGGCAAGAAAA
The DNA here is from genome assembly GCF_031143425.1 of Pleurodeles waltl. NCBI lineage: Eukaryota > Metazoa > Chordata > Amphibia > Caudata > Salamandridae > Pleurodeles > Pleurodeles waltl. The sequence goes on from NC_090448.1 coordinate 1,144,868,783, forward strand.
ACACATCTAAGGAGAAACTTATCTTTAGCCAGAATAAGGTGGTTTAGATGTAGGTTTCCAATGCGTGGCAAAGATGTGAAGTCATACCCAGCTAAGATTTTGGCGTGCAGACCTGTGGGAAGACTGCACATTTTGCTAAAGTGTGGCAGAGTGTATGAGTAAAAAGTACAAGGGATTGCAGTGCTTGCTAAATAATAAGAGTTTAAGACCCAGTGCACAGCTCCAGGAACATTTCCAGGATATGGTCAGGGGGTGACATTAGGAAAGTGGACTCTATTGAATGAGTGGACCCCTATAATGATAAGGTTGGGGACAAATCACTGCATTTATTGATGGGTTTGGGAGTGAGAACACCAATGATTACACAAGACCGTTTTGTGGACATATTAGGAGGAAAAGAGCCGGAACTGTCTGATAGAGCCTCTGTTTCGAATGAAGGTGTACAATTGAACACCCTGGATGAATTAAGGATATCCTTAAATGAAGGTGAAGGAACATTTAAGGCAATATTTATCTGACCAAAAAATGGCTTCTAGGATAGTGTCATCCAGAGTTGTCTGGCATTGTTTTATAATCTGGAGCCGAGGTCCAGGTGCTCACCATAAGGAGTGAAAATGTAGTTAATGTCCTTTTGCTTTGGGAAATATGAGCTTTAAAGATAGGAACGTGTTGAGACTTCAGTTTGTGTCAACCTACTCAGTCTCAAAGAGTTGTGGTCAAATCCCATCTGCTGGAGGTATGCAAGGGTGCTGAACAGATCACCAAAACTAAATAGCCATCTGTGTACTACCAGGTGGAGTTGGGGGCAGAATCCAGAGATTATACAGCCTTCGTGTCTCCCACGAGTACATTCCAATTCTGCCACATGCCATTTGGGCTGGTTTCTACAGCCTTTGTATTTCAACACAATATGTTCCATCTGCGGGAGGTCATTAAGGGGGCGGCGGTGTTTCAGGATCAGGTTCTAATCTATACACCAGACAAAGAAGGACATGATGGTGTCCAGGATAGTGTGTTAAGTGTTTCGGGAATATGGGGTAGTTGTAAAGAAAGAAATGAGAGCTCCTGAAGCATACTGTTAATTTTTTTTAGATGTTTTCTCCAAACATTGTGTCAAACAATAACCAGGGTTGGTAAAAGCCCTGGTCGAAACACCTCCTCCCAAATTATCCTTGGTCTGAACCTTACGGTTGGGTTAAAATACGTTTTAGGGCTGTGTGAGCTTTATGCTAGGTTCACTGTGGACTACACATCACAACTGTTCGAAACACGTTGAGGAGAGAAGTGTCGTTTAGTAGGACAATGTCAATTACTTTTGAATAAGTTAAATCACAAATGATTGATTGCAAGGCTTTAAAGCTATAGGATCCAGCCTTACCATGTGGTATTGTAATCAATGCTCAACTGTCTACCATTAAAATTGAGAAAACATTCACTGCCTCTGTGCACTCTACTTCACATGTGAAAACGGGACGTTAATTTCTCCTATTGCTTTTGGGTGCTAGGAGGACTCAATCATTTGAGTATTTTTGACCTTATATTTTAGATCACTTGATTGAAAGGATTGTCAATTTATACTCATTATTTCTATGCGGCAAAAACTTGCATACCAGACTGTACCTCTTGTGTACAATTTCAACCCTATTTACAGCGACAGTGGTGCAGTGTTGCACCAGCAGTCTGCGCCCAGTTCCTTTCTATCTGGGTATTTTAATACCATTTATCACAAAAATTTAAGTGAGACTCGATGGATAAGCTGAAGAATACAGCTGTTGGCAGAGCATTTTTATCTCCCTCTTTCTAACAGAATTGTTCCAACTGGCTTTGAAAAAGGTAAGAGGGCAAAAGGAGAGAGATCACTAGGCATTACTACTCAGAATATGCAAGCATTATTTATAATCCTTCTGGCAAAAGTTTTACATCTCCCACTCCTTACTATCTGGTCCCTCTCTGACCACACAGAAAAGCCTCAGAAAAACGCAAGCCACTAACCAAAACACTTTTGGACATCAAGGTATATTTGGACTTTTCTATCTAGATTATTGTAAGAAGAAAAAGTTACTTACCTTCGGTAACGCTTTTTCTGATGGATACAGTAGCTACCTGTGGATTCCTCACCTTAGGATTCCTAGCCCTATGAATTCTCCCAATGCGCCAGCATTCAACTGACATTTTCTTCCTAGCACCTCACGTCGAATAGGACATTACAATTGCACGGCTCCGCACGTGACTCCATCGGACGTCATCTGAGCCATAAGAAGTCCTTGCCAGCATGCTGACGTCAGTTTCACCATTATTTACGTGCATTTGAGGCCAACAGGTGAATACCGACCTCACAAGCACATGTGCCAATCCAAAAAAACAACAAAACAAAAAATATATATATATATATATATATATATATATATATATATATATATATATATATATATAATACTCACAATATCTGTTGATATAAAAACAAAAATACATACATTCTATAATAAACGAAGTCTTGGTATGACCAGACAGGCAACGGGGAGGCAGGAGGGACTGTGAGGAATCAGCAGGTAGCTACTGTATTCACCAGAAAAAGCGTTACTGAAGGTAAGTAACTTGTTCTTCTGATGGATATAACTACCTGTGGATTCCTCACCTTATGAATCCCTCTTAACTTCTGAGTCTAAGCAATAATGCTTTGCGAAAGTGTGGAGGGAAGCTCAAGTTGCTGCCTTGCAAGTATCAACAACTGGTACACCTCTAGCTAAAGCCGAAGTGGCAGACTTAGCACTGGTGGACTGGCCCCTACTACCTTTAGGGGGAACCTTCTTTGCTAGCAAATAAACTTTTATGCAAAGAATGACCCACCTTGAAAGGGGTTCTCTTGTGGACGGCTTTGCCCGCATATCCAATGAAGAGTTCATCATCAATTCTAAAGGCTCTTGTCCTCTCAATGTAGAAACTCAGAGCCCTTCTTGGATCTGAACGGTGCAGTCTTTCCTCCTCCTTTGATGGATGGGGAGGAGGGTAAAAAGGACAAGAGTTTTCTAGATCGTCCCAGAGTGACTACTTTAGGAAGGAAAGCCGCCCTGGTTCTCAGCATCTCCTTGTCAGCATGAAAGGTTGTAAAAGGAGGTTTCATACCAAGAGCCTGAAGCTCACTCACACATCTAGCAGACGTGATAGCTGTTAGGAAAACTGTTCTTAAAACTAAAAGTCTCAACAGCCAAGAATGTATAGGCTCAAACGGTGAACCCATTAAAAAAGTCAGAACTAAATTGAATGCCCACTTAGACATTACAAACGGAGAGGGAGGAAACTTGTTAGTTAAGCCTTTTTAGGAACCTAAGAACTACAGGGGACTTAAATAAGGAAGGCTGATCAGGATGGCAAAGAAAGGCAGACAGCACTGACAAATAGCCTTTCACTGTTGCAAATGCACAACTGGGCCAAGGAAAGAACAAAATGCAAAATATCAGATAAATGGGCCTTTAAATGATCAATGTGTCTCTCTCCACACCAAGTAACACATTTTGCCCATCTGCCGGCATAGAGAGACTTGGTGGAGTATCGCCTGGCCGGTAAGATAAAATCCACCACTTCTGGAGGGAGAGAAAAGGAAGTCAGATTGCCCTGTTCAATCTCCAGGCATGTAGGTGCAGGCTCCGGAGGTGGGGGTGTAGAACCTGCCCCTGCGAGAGGATGTCTACCCTGTGAGGGAGACAGAGTGAAAGGCACAGTGAGTTGAAGGAGGTCTGTGAATCACACCCTTCTTGGCCAATCCGGGGATATTAAAATGACTTGAGCTCGATCTTGGTGAATCTTCCTCAGAACTCGAGGAATCAAGGGTATGGGAGGAAACGCATAAGGCATTTGGTCGCACCAAGACAGCTGAAACGTGTCCCCCAACACTGGATACTGGAGGCTGCAGAACAACGGGCAGTGTGCATTCTCCTAAGTGGCAAACAGATCTATCTGAGGAACTCCCCACATCCGGAAGACGTGAAGAACCGGATGAAGACGCCACTTGTGATCGGTTGAGAAGTGCTGACTGAGACCGTCCCCATGTACGTTGAGAACTCTGGCCAGATGGTTTGCTACTATGCAAATCCGATGGCCCTGCGCCCAGGACCACAGCCACAGAGCCTCTCTGCAGAGAAAGTACGACCCCACTCCTCTCTGGTTGCTAATGTACCACATTGATCGGCCAATCATCCAGATAAGGGAATACAGATATTTCCTTCCTTCTGATGTCAGCTGCCATCACCTTCGTGAAGACACGAGGTGTGGAAGACCAAAAGGAAGGACCGCAAACTGGTAGTGTTGCGACCCTACCAGGAACCGGAGATACTTCCTGTACGACTTCAGAATAGGGATATGAAAATAAGCATTCTGTAAGTCGATAGACACCATCCAGTCTTCTTTGTTCAATGCAAGAAGCACCTGTGCTAGGGTCAGCATTTTGATATTCTCCCGTTTGAGGAACCAATTCAAAATCCTCAGATCCAGGATAGGTCTCAATCGACCATCCTTCTTGGGAATCGGGAAATATCTTGAATAACATCCCTGACCCTTTTCCTGCTCTGGAACCAACTCCACTGCACCTTTTAACAAAAGGAAACGCACCTCCTGGTGAAGCAACATGAGATGCTCTTCCATGTAAAATGAATGACAGGAAGGTAAGGGAGGGGGAAACTCCTGTAAAGGAAGGGCATAACCTTTTCACACTATACCTAGCACCCAAGAGTCCAATGTAATTAACTCCCACTTGTGGGAAAAAAAAATGTAACAGCCTTCCCCCTACGGGTGAAACATGCTGGAATATGGAGAGAAAACTAGGGCTGCTTTCCTTGATGGGCTCCCCCAAAGGAAGAGGATGAAGCGGAAGGCTGCTGTGTGGCTTCTCGCATTCTAACCCTCCCACAGCCCTTATAAGACCTGTAGAGAGGGTTGTTAGGATGCTGGATTGTAGCCTTCCACGAAATGAGGACCCACAGCCAAATCCACTGAATCTCGAAAAAGACTTAAAGGGTGCAGACGATGATGGTTGGAGACCCAAAGATTTTGCAGTAGCCCTGCTTTCTTTAAATCATTCCAAAGTGGATTCTGTTTTAGTCCCAAACAACTTCTCACCATCAAAAGGAAGGTCCATCAGCATAGCCTGAACATCAGAGGAGAAACCAGAACCTCTGAGCCACGCATGCCTCCTGGTTGCTACAGAAGTGCCCATAGCCCTAGCAATCGAGTCTGCAGTGTCCAAACCAGATTGAATGACATGCTTTGCTGCCACATGACTGTCCAGCAGGAGTTCATTAAAATGCCCCTGCACATCCTGAGGCGAATTTGGTACAACTGCTCTTGCTGTGTCCATTAGGGCATAGATATACCTCCACAGCACATATGTAGCATTCAGAGACTTTAAGGCCATTCTGCCTGAGAAGAAGCACTCCTTAGCTGTCTGCTTCATACGCTTACACTCCCTATCAGATGGAGTTGTAGGGAACGAACCAGGAGCCGACCACGCAGAACAAGAGGCTTGCACCACCAAGCTTCTCAGGCGTTAGATGCTGTGATAGTAACTGAGGATCTCCTGGAGCAACTCTGTTCCTCCTAGCCACACGCTTGGAAACCGCAGGTGTAGTGACAAGCTTCCTCCAAATTTCTAAAATGGGCTCAGTGAGAGCATCACTGAAAGGGAGGAAAGGTTCAGAAGACGTAGCCAATGGATGCAACACCTCAGTTAAAATGTTTGTTTTCGTCTCCGATTGCCGGTAGTAGTAAGTCAAAAAATTCAGCAGCCTTTCATATCACACTGTGGTAAGAAGCTGCCTCCGCTGTGAGTTCACCTCCAGGTGATGACAATTCCCACTCATGGGATGCATCCAAACCACTAGCAGAGTCTAGGCCCTGAAAGTTACCTACAGGCTCTAGAATTTCCCCTTCCTCCAATAGTGGTTGTTGATACTCTTGCTCCTCTAAGAGTCACAAGGCCCTCTTTCTCGACCTGGACTCCAAACGTGGCGTCGCTAGAGAATTAACCGACGGCGCCGGTTTCAAAATAGAAGGTTGCTCTGGCGGAGCTGAGGGAGGCAAATCCACACTGTGCTGATCGTGATCCATGCAGCGTGGATATCAACTCATTGGGTGCTGCCGGCACCATCATTCGTGGTAGAGGTGGCATCATCGCCACCGAACCAGTACCTTCACATGGAAGAAAGGGTCCAAACAGGGCCTGCTTTTACGGTGCCAGTGACCCCAGCGTGAATGCAGACAGACCAGTGGAACCAGCAGGTGCACCAAAGGGAGCCATAGCTCTGTTAATTATGCTGAACGTAGCATTGAGGAACGCTGATGGATCTGCTCCTGGGGCCGGGAAGGCAGGAAACCCTGGCTCCGATGCTTGTACACCCGTCTCCTGATCATGAGCGGATGCAGGAGAAAAATGAGAAACTGGGCTTGCCGGGGACTCTGAGATCTCAATGAAAGTCGGCCCTGGAGAAACATGTGGACTGAGGAGACACTATAGGGCTGATATCCCACGCCGTGTGGTGCCGTCTCGGATGAGACTGATCTCTGGATGACGACGTCAAGATTCATGTCGGCGTTGCTTCTTATTCGACCTCAAGGATCTATGTGAGAAAGTGTCCCTTGCCTTTGATCTTCAGCAACCTCTACGCTCCTCCTTAGATTTTGCCAAGAAAAGCTTAGCCTCTCTCTCTTTCAAGGCCTTCAGGTTTATTCGCTGGCAGGACACACACCCCTCTACGTCGTGATCTGGGCTCTGGCACCACAGGCAATTTTAGTGCGGATCAGTCACCATGTGACCCCCGCACTTGGTACAAGGCCTAAATCCCGATTTGTTAGGTGGAGACATTGTAGCGCTCTACAACAATTCCCTCAAAACAGTAACTGCCAGGAGGTAGAAAATAAAATTTAGCGTCAAAGGCGCAGGAAAAAGGGAACTGACTGACGTCAGCACACCAGCGAGGACTTCTTATGGCTCCAATGAGCTAGGAAGAAAATTTCTGTTGAATGCTGGCACATTGGGAGAACTCATACGGTGAGGAATCCACAGGAAGTGGTATCCATCAGAAATTGGGTTACTGGTCAAGCGGCGGGGAAATCCCTTCAAGCAACAACCAAAATCCTTGGCAGTGTGAACCACACAAGTCAATAAATTAACCTGTGCTCAATTGTCTGGTAGCTTGGCACAAAAGCAGTCAGGCTTAACTTAGAGTCACTGTGTTAAGTTTTTATGAGGTACACAAGAAAAATCCTACACCAATTTAGAAAAATAGAGGAAATTGCAATAAATTAAACGACTCAAATGCAAATTACATCCTATCAGTAGAATGAAAATGTCACTTACCCAGTGTACATCTGTTCGTGGCATCAGTCGCTGAGATTCACATGGTATGCATGAGCTCGCCATCTGGTGTTGGGTCGGAGTGTTACAAGTTGTTTTTCTTCGAAGAAGTGTTTTCGAGTCACGGGACCGAGTGACTCCACCTTCTGTGCTCATTGCGCATGGGCGTCGACTCCATCTTCGATTGTTTTCCCCGCAGAGGGTGAGGTAGGAGTTGTACTATAGTAATAGTGCCCGCGCAATGAAAAATGTAAGTATGTACCTATTAAAGGATTAAGTAATATATATACAAATGTACAAAATTGAAGGTAACTTCTGAACTGCTACAGGCTTCCGGGGAGGTGGGTGGGTCCATGTGAATCTCAGCGACTGATGCCACGAACAGATGTACACTGGGTAAGTGACATTTTCAGTTCGATGGCATCTGTCGCTGTAGATACACATGGTATGCATAGACTAGTAAGCAGTTAGTTCCCCATAAGCGGTGGTTTAGCCTGTAGGAGTAGAAGTTGTCTGAAATAGAGTTCTTAATACAGCTTGACCTACTGTAGCTTGTTGTGCGGATAGCACATCTATACAGTAGTGTTTGGTGAATGTGTGAGGCGTAGACCAAGTGGCTGCCTTACATATTTCTTGCATTGGGATGTTTCCTAAAAAGGCCATTGAAGCACCTTTTTTCCTTGTTGAATGTGCCCTGGGAGTAATGGGCAGTTGTCTTTTTGCTTTAAGGTAGCAGATTTGGATGCATTTAACTATCCATCTGGCTATACCTTGTTTTGATATTGGGTTACCTGCATGAGGTTTTTGGAATGCAATAAATAGCTGTTTAGTTTTTCTGATGTTCTTCGTTCTGTCAATGTAGTACATTAATGCTCTTTTGACATCTAATGTATGTAGTGCTCTTTCAGCCACAGAATCTGGCTGTGGGAAGAATACTGGTAGTTCTACCGTTTGATTTAGATGGAATGGAGAAATAACTTTTGGTAAAAATTTTGGATTAGGTCGTAGGACGACCTTATTTTTATGTATTTGTATAAAAGGCTCTTGTGTTGTGAACGCTTGAATTTCACTTACTCTTCTTAGAGATGTAATGGCGATGAGAAAGGCAACTTTCCAGGTGAGGAATTGTATTCCGCAAGAGTGCATGGGTTCGAAAGGTGGGCCCATGAGTCTTGTTAGAACCACGTTTAGGTTCCATGAAGGAACAGGTGGTGTTCTTGGTGGTATAATTCTTTTAAGCCCTTCTATGAATGCTTTGATAACTGGTATCCTATACAAGGAAGTTGAATATGTAGTTTGCAGGTATGCAGATATTGCTGCAAGGTGTATTTTAATAGAAGAGAAGGCTAGCTTTGCTTTTTGTAAATGGAGCAAGTAATTTACTATATGTTTTGGAGTTGCCTCTAGTGGTTGTATCTGATTATGATGGCAGTACCAAACAAATCTTTTCCACTTACTTGCGTAGCAGTGTCTAGTGGATGGCCTTCTGGCCTGCTTTATGACTTCCATACACTCTTGGCTAAGTTGTAAGTGTCCGAATTCTAGGATTTCAGGAGCCAGATTGCTAGATTCAGCGATGCTGGGTCCGGGTGTCTGATCTGTTGGTTGTGTTGCGTTAACAGATCTGGTTTGTTGGGCAGTTTGATGTGTGGTACTACAGACAGATCTAGCAGTGTTGTGTACCAGGGTTGTCTTGCCCACGTTGGTGCTATTAAAATGAGTTTGAGTTTGTTTTGACTCAATTTGTTTACTAGGTAAGGAAGGAGAGGGAGAGGAGGAAAAGCGTAAGCAAATATTCCTGACCAGTTCATCCATAGGGCATTGCCTTGGGATTGCTTGTGTGGGTATCTGGACGCGAAGTTTTGGCATTTTGCGTTCTCTTTTGTTGCAAATAAGTCTATTTGTGGTGTTCCCCAGAGTGTGAAGTAGGTGTTCAGAATTTGTGGGTGGATTTCCCATTCGTGGACTTGCTGGTGATCTCGAGAGAGATTGTCTGCCAGCTGATTCTGGATCCCCGGAATAAACTGTGCTATTAGACCAATTTGATGGTGGATTGCCCACTTCCATATTTTTTGAGCTAACAAGCTTAACTGCGTTGAATGTGTTCCTCCTTGTTTGTTTAGATAATACATCGTTGTCATGTTGTCTGTTTTGACAAGGATGTATTTGTGGGTTATGATTGGTTGGAAAGCTTTTAGTGCTTGAAAAACTGCTAATAATTCTAGATGATTTATATGCAGTTTTGTTTGATGTATGTTCCATTGTCCTCTTATGTTGTGTTGATTGAGATGTGCTCCCCACCCTGTCATGGAAGCATCTGTTGTTATTACGTACTGTGGCACTGGGTCTTGGAAAGGCCGCCCTATGTTTAAATTTATACTGTTCCACCATAGAAGCGATAGGTAAGTTTGGCGGTCTAGCAACACCAGATCTAGAAGGTGACCCTGTGCTTGAGACCACTGTGAGGCTAGGCACTGTTGTAAGGGCCTCATGTGCAGTCTTGCGTTTGGGACAATGGCTATGCATGAGGACATCATGCCTAGGAGCTGTAGTATTGTTCTTGCTTGTATTGTTTGGTTTGGAGACATGTGTTGAATGACCCTGTTGAAATTGTGGATCCTTTGTGGAGTTGGCGTTGCTACTCCTTTTGTCGTGTCTATTATGGCTCCTAGATATTGCTGTACTTTGCTTGGCAGAATGTTTGATTTTGCAAAGTTGACGGTGAACCCTAGATTGTAGAGGGTTTGTATGACTTGATTTGTGTGGTTTGAGCATTGTGTGAGCGAACTGGTTTTGATTAGCCAGTCGTCTAGATACGGGAACACATGTATTTGCTGCCTTCTGATGTGTGCAGCGACTACTGCTAGGCATTTTGTGAATACTCTTGGAGCGGTTGTTAAACCAAAAGGCAATACTTTGAATTGGTAATGTATTCCTTTGAATACAAACCTTAGATATTTCCTGTGAGATTGATGTATTGGTATATGGAAATATGCGTCCTTGAGGTCTAGGGTTGTCATGTAGTCGTGTTTTCTGAGCAATGGTAACACTTCTTGTAGTGTGACCATGTGAAAGTGGTCTGATTTGATGAATGTGTTTACTACCCTGAGGTCTAGAATTGGTCTCAGTGTTTCGTCCTTTTTTGGTATCAAGAAGTACAGTGAATAAACTCCTGTGTTTATTTGTGTGCTTGGTACTAATTCTATTGCATTTTTTTGCAGTAGTGCTTGAACTTCTATCTCTAGAAGCTGTGAATGGTATTTTGATAAATTTTGTGATTTTGGTGGTATGTCTGGAGGGAATTGCATGAATTCTATGCAATAACCATGTTGGATAATTGCTAGGACCCATGTGTCTGTAGTTATTTTGTCCCATGCTTCGTAATATTGATGTATCCTCCCCCCCACTGGTGTTGTGTGGGAGGGGTGAGTGACGTGTGAGTCATTGCTTGTTGGTAGTGGTTTTGGGGCTTTGAAATCTTCCTCTATTCCTAGGAAATTGCCCCCCTCTATACTGGCCCCGAAAACCTCCCCTGTACTGTCCCTGGTAGGTGGGCGGTGCGGACTGTGAGGTGCTAGCTTGTGTGGCCTGACCCCGAAACCCTCCTCTAAAAGGTGTTTTGCGGAAGGTGTTATAAGATCCTCTGCTCTGCGGGGAGTAGAGTGCGCCCATGGCCTTGGCAGTGTCAGTGTCCTTCTTGAGCTTTTCTATGGCTGTGTCGACCTCCGGACCGAACAGAAGTTTCTCGTTTACTGGCATGTTAAGCACTGCCTGCTGAATTTCTGGCTTGAATCCAGACGTTCTGAGCCATGCGTGCCTACGGATGGTAACCGACGTATTAATGGTTCTTGCGGCCGTGTCTGCTGCATCCATGGAGGAGCGTATTTGATTGTTGGAAATGTTTTGACCCTCCTCAACAACCTGTTTTGCTCTTTTTTGCAGATCTTTTGGGAGATGTTCAATGAGATGCTGCATCTCATCCCAGTGGGCTCTGTCGTATCGCGCTAGCAGCGCTTGTGAATTTGCGATGCGCCACTGGTTTGCTGCTTGGACAGCAACCCTCTTCCCGGCTGCATCGAACTTCCTACTTTCTTTATCTGGGGGAGGTGCATCCCCAGAAGTGTGTGAGTTTGCCCGTTTTCTGGCAGCCCCTACCACCACAGAGTCTGGTGGCAGCTGAGAGGTGATGAATACGGGGTCCGTAGGAGGCGCCTTATACTTTTTGTCCACCCTAGGCGTCACTGCCCTACTTTTAACTGGCTCCTTGAAAATGTCCTTTGCATGGCGTAGCATGCCTGGGAGCATCGGCAGGCTTTGGTAGGAGCTGTGGGTTGAGGAGAGGGTGTTAAATAAAAAATCATCCTCTACTTGTTCCGAGTGTAGTTCCACATTATGGAATAGTGCTGCTCTAGCCACCACTTGTGAGTAGGCTGTGCTGTCTTCCGGTGGTGATGGCCTAGTTGGGTATGTGTCTGGGCTGTTATCAGACACTGGTGCGTCGTACAAGTCCCACGCATCCTGATCTTGGTCATCGTGGCTCATGGCGGTGTGAGCTGGCGAATGTGACGGGGTGTAAATTGGCGAAGCCGGAGTTACAGGTGGAGGCGAGGGAGGAGGTGTTACCTTTTGTGCTGTTTGTTGCTGAGGAGTAAACTGAAGCGTTCTCTTTCGTTTGACAGGTGGAAGGGTACTGATCTTCCCAGTCCCCTGCTGAATAAAGATACGCTTTTGCGTGTGATCCACGTCAGTGGATTGCAGTTCTTGTTCAAATCTATGTTTCTTCATTTGAGAAGACATAGAATGCTCTTCAGTGTAGGAGCCAGAAACAGGGTCTGATGTCGCTTTTTTCGGCTCCGAAAACCCTGTCGATTGTTTTTTCGGCTCCGAGGTAACCTTCCTCTTTTTCTGTGCCGAAAAATCTGGGCCTCTATGGTCTTCGGCGCCACTGTCTCGGCGTCGATCCGTGTCGACACCGAACTCTCGGTGTCGATGCTTCTGTTTAGCAGTCTCTCGGTCTCGAGGAGGCTGCGTGCCGGTGTCTCGACCGGAGTCGGACGATCTCGACACTGAATGGGCCTTTTTCGGTGCCGATTGTTGGTCACCGAGAATTTGGGTGGAGCCATGGCCGGTTGGCAGTGGCGTCCCCTGGGCCTTCTTTCCTTTTTTAAGGTTTGATCTCGACGTCTTACTCACAGTTCTTGTAGAGTGTAGCTCGTCGGAGTCTGAATCCTGGATGGAAAAGGATTCCTCCTGTTCCTCTTCTGTCTCGAACTGTCGACGCTCTTTTGGCGTGGACGCCATCTGCAGTCTTCTCGCTCGACGGTCGCGCAGAGTTTTTCGGGACCGGAACGCCCGACAGGCCTCACAGGATTCTTCGCTGTGCTCGGGTGACAGGCACAGATTACAGACCGAGTGTAGGTCCGTATAAGGATATTTGTTGTGGCATTCGGGGCAGAATCGAAACGGGGTCCGTTCCATCGGCGTTGTCCTCCACGCGGTCGGGCCGACTAGGCCCCGACGGGGTGCCGAAATCTACCCCGAAGGGCACCGAAGCGCTTCGATGTTCAACGCGTCGTCGTATGTGTCTATCTCTAACCGGATCGCAACGATACCGTCGAAAATCTTCCGTCTTCAGCTATCTTTCCGTTCCGAAACTCGGAGCGACAGGAACACGTCCGAACCCGATGGCGGAAAGAAAACAATCGAAGATGGAGTCGACGCCCATGCGCAATGAGCACAGAAGGTGGAGTCACTCGGTCCCGTGACTCGAAAACACTTCTTCGAAGAAAAACAACTTGTAACACTCCGACCCAACACCAGATGGCGAGCTCATGCATACCATGTGTATCTACAGCGACAGATGCCATCGAACCCAGAGTTATGGATTTTTAAGTTTTTTAGTGAAAAATGGTGCCTCAAAGTACCAACTGCAGGTATCTTGTCAAGCGAGACCAGGGCAAAGTCAAATTTTAGGCCTTACCACGATGTACAAATACAGACACACGAGGTGGATGGGGCCTGGCCTTGGTTTAAATTCTGACTTAGAAGAAATGTTGATGAAAATTCCCAGAGAAGGTTAAGTTCAGCAGGAGAAGGCAGCAGGCTGAGTCCGAGGAGTTGTAGTCCTCTCTGAGCAGCTTGAAGTCTTCAACGATGGCAGGGAATGTTTTTTAGCAGGGAAGCCAGATTTCCAGGCCGAAGAAGTTATCATCGATGGGAAGCCTGTCACTGTTGTTCCTGATGAAGATTTTTACCTTCGGACTTTGACAAAGGTTCGGAAGTCGAATACCTCCAGCAGGTCAAAGCTGCAAGCTTTACTGGGCCAGATAACGTTACTTGGAGGTCCCACTGAACAGAATTTGCTGCTGCGTAGGAGGTGCTACCACAAAGTAGGGCTGACTGGGAAAGCACCTTGGGTGCGTTGACTGGCAGGTATGTCCCTCTCATCTGTCATTTCTTCTGGTGAAAAAGATTCCTAACTTTTAGAATTAGGCAAGAGCAGCAGCTCTAACACCACTTCCAAAGGTCCAGGACCTAGGGAGGGCACCACTTGAAAGGTTAGGACTCACTCCAGCAGAAGCCAGGCGCTTGTTATGTCCCTGTAGCTCACACAGGAAGTCAGCCAACTAGCCCTTAGTTACTTTAGTAGTCCTGGGTTCAAGGAGATGGCCCTCTCGCCTTCAAGCAGTAATGAAGGTCTCAAGTAGAAGGGAAGTCCTGTGAAGAACAAGGCAGGCCCCAAGCAGCAGTGCAGTCCTCTGGAGTACAATGCAGTCCTTTCTTAAGTTTTCCTCCAGTAGTGTACTGAAGTACTGGTCCAGTAGTGTACTGAAGAGGTGATTCAGGCGGTCCAACATGTATACTTGCTGCCAGCTTTTGAAGTGAGGGTGACATCATGGTTGGACATCTGTATCTGGAAAGTTCTCCCCTTCCACTGCCAAGGCTCCAGGTATTTTCGGTTGGCAAAAGACTGGTGTCAGGTTCCTTTGTGTGTGCTGAAGGCAGCCCTTTGAAATGAAACTGGGACAGGGAACAGCATTGCCCCACCCATTTAGGCAGATTGGCCAATACTCCCAACGCCTAGTCCCTTTTTGTCTCATTGTCTGGAAGAAATACACAAAGGCAATCTGTCAGGCTATTCAATCATGTAACACAAGAAGAAAGGTAGCAGGCAAGAAATAGTTAGGACAAGTAAATGTCAGCTTACTTAAAGTGGCATTTTCAGCATTGTGACTTTAAATTAGACTTTACTATGAAAGAGGATCTTAACTTATAATTCATTTGAGTCACAACTTGGCATCCCTATCTGTTCTCAATCAAACATCAACACTTATGAAATGTAAAAAGGTAACCCAATATTACCCAATGGGAGAGGTATGCCTTAAAAAAGAGAAAAAGGATTGTCACATCCAGGACATGTAAAACTTAAAATCACATTTCTTGAAACTATAGACTGTTTATGGTCTACCTTGGGGGTGACTCGTATGTTTTAATAAGGAAGGTTTGGGCCTTAAAAAGGGTTGATTTGCCAGGACGAACTGGCAGTTTAAAATTGCACTTCATGCTGCAACGGCAGGCCTGAAGTATATGTAAAAGTGCAACTTAAGTGGGTAGAAAGAGTGCAACCAACAGGGCCACTAGTACAATTTAATTTACAGGCCCTGTATACAAGTGGTACTATCTCCTAGGGACTTATGAGTAAGTCAATTATCCCAATCAGGTGTAAGGCAACTTATGGTGTTTTAGAGAGACAGCACAAGCACTTTAGTACAGGTTAGCAGTGGTAGAGTGCACAGTCCTAATGGCAACAAAAACAAAATTCAGTAAACAGGAACGGTGAAGGCCAAATGTTTGCGGAATGCCTCAACAAGGAAGACAAGTCTAACAATTATGTTCCTAAATGAATTTGTATGCATGGCCTATGCATCTCTGTTAGTCAGAATAGTATATTTCAAGAACTTTAAATTCAGTGACACACTCAACAGTGGATTGAATCCCAAGCTTTTCAGATCATTCAAAATGCCTGACAAACAATTCTATAAAAGGTAGCACCGTAGCTTCAAGCCTCTGTGGAACATCATCTTACCATTTTCCTAAATTATATACCTTTTGGCAAACGTCAAAGGTCCATAACGTACCTTTAGATTCTTCTCAGATCCAGGCGGTGGGCTATCCAGAGCAATCAATTTTTTAAGCTCTTCCTGAACACTTGTTTTAAGAACCCGCTTTGGGGATGCACGAAGATCGCGGACAGACGCACGCAGCCTTGTATGGGACATTTCATTGTCATCACTCTGGTGGCGTCTTAAAAACAAACAATATAAATTATTAGGATAAAATAAAATATCAGCTCAATTGCATTAATTTACAGGAAAGAAAACAAGATGAAAAGGAGATCCAAGTCTAAATAAATACCCAAAAGTCCATTGACACGAATACCTGTTAAAGGAATAAACCTGTTTTTTCCATACATTTGTAATGCTTTCTTGCCATTATGATTTGCTCAACCACATCATGTAGGCTATAGCTTCCCAACCGGTTATCTACACCAGGGACTGAAAAAGAAAGGGTTTGTTTGGATTTTTGTGTCTTACAAACTATCCCTCTGTGTGTGTATGTTCTTGTTAGTTTGCAACCGAACACTGGGATTGGTGTGCAACTTTAGAAACTGACTTATGAATGCTTTTTGTTTAAACATTTTATGGAAAAAAGTAAAACTGCTTAATAATTAGAAAATGAGTCATATTTACCTCAGTTTCTTAACTTTTAAGATGTGAAATAACTCAACTTATGAGCAGAGAAATTCTTCTCAGCAACTGTTGGAGTGGATTAAGCGGGATTCTATTTGATAGAAAACCTAAAAATATCGCTCTGCCTGTGCTGAAGATTAAGCCTATATTTACAATTGTGCGTCAAAAAAATCTAATGTCGTGAACAGGGATACAACGTATTGCAATAAAGTGCTTCAACATGCACATTATTCAGCTACCTAAACGTACATCCCACACTATCACAGAATTTATGAAAGTCACCTTCAGGCTAGGATTTTTTCATAAATTCACTTAATGTGTATGGTGTGTACACCCACATTTCTAGGTTCAAAATTAACATCCAAAAAGAGAAGCAAAATCCTCTTACTTTCTCGAGTCCATAAACCCCACAGAGTTTATTGTCCCTTCAGGTTTTTTCCATCCAATCAGGTACTTGCTAGTGGCACCCTGGCGAGGGTAGAAAGTCCTAGGACCAGAAGAGGAGGAAGAGGAGGAGGAGAGAGAAGGTGCAAACTGTGGGGAAGTGGCGGAATGAGTCTCATCCTTGGGTGAGCTTCTTGCGCTATTGAAAACAACGGGGCTGGCCGAATGCCTTGAGCTCATGGTACTGGTGGGAAAAGCAACACAAAGACAAAGCTTGACTTAATGTGGTGTGCTTGAGTAGTGCAGTAATATAGGTTACGTAAATGATGCATTTTCATTCTTTTTACTGAAAGCCTATGAATGCATATCAGTATGAGGATTTCTGATGCATCTGCTTTTATCAGTGCTTTGCAGCACAATGCATGCACTTTAATACTGTCATGCATTAATTTCTGATTTAAAAGGAGATTATGGTATTGATGTCTCATTTTACTTTAGGATTTGTCCAATTATAATAGCCAGATATTAATATTTTTTCAGATTTCATCAGATACCAAAAAAACCTCCTATAAGACATTCTCATGTTAGTAGATTTAGTCTCAGGAGTGTCTTCTATGGTTTGGAATACAAACTGCTGTACTTTATCATTTTGTCCTTTGTCCAACTGTGCCACATTTCCAACAATTAAATTTTAAAGTATGGTTAATGCTTTTTTGGCACCTGTAGACGCTGGGATAGAAAACTACTACGTTTCCAGCATCACTATCATATCCAATCGACTGTTCAAATTGGACAAGGGAACAGTACAATATTTCCAACCCCTGGCAAAAACAGCAGAAACTAACCCCAAACTAGAAAACACTTCTGGACTGCCAGTGAATTACAACTTTTTAACCCAATTACAAATTTAATATTTAAAAAAAATCAGCAGTACTCTGGTGTGCTACAAGGTGGTGGGAGAAGCTCTTACTCGAATAAACTGAACTTCTTAATGTAGCTTGTCAATTTCAGCTATGTGGAAAGTGAAACTAAGTTCAACAAGCTCACACCCTTCATTTAAAGAGCTACTCCATATAAAAGCTGACTTTGCTGGCAAACACAGTTTAGACGAAGGGGTGCACCTTTGTCTTTGGAATGCTGTTCTAATTTTCAGAAGCTTTGTTACTCTTCACTAGTTGTTGGTAAAGCACTTTAAGGTCTCCTTTCTCAAAATGATCTGGTTACTCCTGATCACTCTACAACTCTTATTGGGTGGATCATCTGATTCAACACAGAAGCAATTTTTTCACCCAGTAAACTATACCTCAATGTAGACACCAAAATGTGGACGCTTTTTTTTTTTTATTTATTTTTTTATTTTGAACAAGTAAGAAATCGCCAAGCACAGTCAGCACTGACATTAGTGCAGCAAAAAGTGAAGGAAGCCATAATAGGTATAACAGTATCATATAAATGCTGCAGACCCTAGATTAAGCATGAGACTCAACCATGGGGTATGGCTGTTCCCTAACGTATATGGTAAAGAAAGCCTCAAATTACCTTTATACAATGTCATGCCCTGTACTAGTAACATAGTACTGATGGTAACCATCAATAATGCATAACCTCTGTATAACCTACAGCTTACCACCTCATGACAGCGTTATATTTAAGTATGTGCCTCCCAGGTGTTCCTCAGAACTGTACATTTTGGAAATAGGACCATTACCTTATTTCGGTTGCAGTTTTCCATATCCTGCAGGAACAGGTCTTCAAACTCACAGTAGAGCTTTGCAAGAAACCAACCGAGAGGAAACTGAAGAAAGATTCCTTGAATCCTGGGTGTTCTGTGGACTGAGCTTGTTTAAACCGGTAGCATTTAACACAGTTATCACAGTCTCAAGTAGTGTGTTCTAGGCAGCAAACCCAGTTAGGTGACCTGAGTGAGCAAGTAATATTAATTGCTAATGCAGACTTTAAAACTGTTCATTCTCCAAATAGGAAGTGCTTCAAAATAATTAAAACTACATTAATTTTCCACTGGAAGTGCGTGGGAGATTTGTCTTCTTGGGATATGTCACCTGCAGCGTCTCTTTTTCAATATATTATTGAGTTCCTGCACATCGATAGAGGAACACTGTGGGCCTATAGTACATTTTAAATGGTTTTCAAAGCTCCTCATCTGCAAGTTTGAATCCAAATGTGTGCTCTCACAAAAAAGGAAACTCCCACCTCCGTTCATGTGCCTATATCCACAAATAAAGATAGTAAACGGGTGCAAAGTGTGGTCCCTATGCCTGCGACAATCCAAGATAAAACCAAATGTTGCTTTAAAAATTTACACTGAAGGATTTACTTCACCGTACTATTTTATGACTGCTTAAAGTTGTTTCTTTGATTGAGATACAATTTTGCAATAATGTTTGGAAAGATGTATTAAGACAAAGACACCTCCGATGATTAAAATGGATACTAAGAAGGGCAAAAGGGCCAAAAATGTGTTGCTCTGACAAATGCACCTGCAAGGAGACCATGTTTCTCCTGAGTAATGATGTTTCATTAACAAGCTCTCTAAGATTCAAAGAATTGGGTGAGTATTACAAGCACAGCAGTTCAAAAAACAGTAAATCGGTATGCAACAGGAGCATGATGTGCTACTCAGTTTTTTTTTTCCCCCCCTGAAGAAAGAATGAAACATCTCAGGCTTTCTGACTGATCACGTTTAGATTTTGACATTCAAACAGGGTCACAACCTGTTGTTAGATTAGGTAGAAGCTTTCAAGCACCGGTTCTAGTTTATCTTATTATCTAAAACAATGTAATCCAGGGAAAACATACCCCCTGACTCGAACGTATCATCAGTTAAAAATCTAGAAAGTTCTATGCCTGGAAATCCACAGCTACTTAGAGTGGCTTGTAAAATATGAAGTTCTAGATTAGATTTGCTACAGTAGGGGCATGGAGTTTTGGTTTTGCAAGCCAAGGTAGGTCAAAGCAATCCAGCAGAACAAGTTACTAAACTTCTGTAACAACTTATCTGGTAGGGACATTCTATTTGCAGATTCCTTACCTTAAAATGTTCCTCAGGCGTCAGTCTGGATATGGAGAGCTTCCTTTGAGCAGTACCCCTGTGTGTTGTTAGATGGCGTTGGCCGACTCCACGTCGGTTACTGGTGTTGTGGCGCCACCCTAGGGCGCTAACTAGTGCACCTAGGATTTCTTTTCCCTAGAAATCAGTTTGCAGAGCGGGAAGGATGGGTGGCTCAGGTAAGGAATCTACAATGAGAATGTGTCTCTAACAGATCCTTCATTACCAAAGGAAAGTAACTTGATCATTTGATATACTCTTCTAGTGGCAGATTCCTTACTTTAGAATAGATACCCAAGCAATACCATCCCCGGAGGTGGGTCTGCGAACCAAGATCATACTAGGAAATCCTGCAGGACCAAACGGGCCTGCAGACCTGACTGTCCAGGCAATAGTGTTTGGTGAACATGTGCAAAGTTGCCCACATTCCTGCCTGGCAGATGTCCAGGAATGGAACTGAGAGTGCTAACACAGTGGTTGCAGCCGTTGCTCTAGTGGAGTGAGCACGCAAACCCTCTGGGAGTTGCTTCTTAGCCAATGCGTAGCACATTTTAATGCAGAGAACAATCCATCTAGAGATCGTTCTCTTCTGCACTGCCTGACCTTTTTTCACACCCACATGGCCCACAAAGATTTGATCATCCACCTGGAACTCTTTGGTACAATCCAGATCGAACACCAAAGCTTTTTTTGGGTCCACTAGGTGACTCTCCTCTTCCTTAGACGGATGTGGGGACGTGTAAAATGTAGGCAAGGTGATGGACTGGCCTACATGAAAGGGCGTGACCACTTAAGGTAAAAAGGAAGCACTGCTATGAAGCACCACCTTGTAAGGATGGATGGAAATGAAAGATGGCTTTGAGGAAAGGGCCTGCAGCTCACTCTGTGAGCAGAAGTGATGGCGAACAGGAAGGCTATTTATAGAGTAAGAAGACAAAGTGGACAGTTATAAAGTGGCTCAAAAGGAGTACACATCAAAAGAAAGAACCAAGTTCAAATCCCATTGGGGCATTATGAACGGTGAAGGAGGAAACATATGAGTAAGACCCTTCAGGAATCTACCAACAATGGGCAATTTAAACAAGAGGGTTGGTCAGGTAATCTCAGGAAAGTCGAGATAGCAAGCAAATAACCCTTGAGGGTGCCCAGAGCAGAGCCCTGCAGGGCTAGAGAACGTACAAACAAAAGGACCTCAGAAAGAGGAGCAGAGAGGGGGGTGGGGTCAGACTTATCTGTGCACCATGCCACAAGGGATGCCTGGCTGCCAGGATAATGTTACAGCCTTCAGGAGAAAGGTCAAAGCTATTAACTGCTGCTGCTCAATCTCCACGCAAGAAGAAAGACTGGTTAGGTTCGGGTGGAGAAGTGTCCCCTGCTGCTGGGACAGAAGATCCTCCCGAAGGAGCAGTCTGATTAGAGGATCGATGATCATGCTTAGGATACAAGGCCCTTCGTGCCCAGTCTGGAGCCACAAGAATTACTCGGGCCAGGTCGTTCATGATCTTCTTGAGAACTCTGGGCAGAAGTGGCATTGGCAGAAAGGCGGCCTTAGTTCCACTCGAAATGAAAAGCGTCTCCAAGTGAGTGCCACCTTGGAAACTCCAATGCACAAAACAACTGACATTGCGTGTCCTGTGCGGGGGCGAACAGATCTAACAAAGGCTCTCCCCACTGCTAAACGCAACCCTGCGCCACCTCTGGTGGAGATGCCAATCTTAATCGACCAGGCATGGAAGGCTGAGTTCATCCGCTCTGACGTTCAGAGAGCCACCAGATGCTGAACCACCAGGGATATGCCCTGATGTTCCAGCCATGTTCAGAGACAGAGCCTCTTGGCAATGGGTCTACGACCCCACCCCGCCTTGCCGGCTGCAGTACCACATGGCGGTGGTGTTGTCCATGAACAACTGCACCACTTTCCCTTTGCTTTCAAAGCTAGCCTGATCGCCTAAGCTACAAAAGGCTGATGTGGAGCCAGAACTCCACCAGAGACCAGATGCCTCTGATCACCATCTTTCCAATGTGGACACGCCATCCCAGGAGTGACGCATCTGTCACTACTGTCAGATCTTATTGGGGATGGGAGAGGGATCTGCCTCTGACCCAATCGTAGTTCAAAAGCCACCACAGCAGATCTTGTGCAGTTCTCTTTGAGATCTGGATCATGTCAGAGATTCCCATGTTGCTGTGCCCACTGTAACTTCAGATCCCACTGCAGAGCCAGCATATGCCATCTGGCATGAGCCACCAGCAGGATGCAGGAGGCCATGAGGCCCAGCAGCCTCAGTCATTCTCACTGAAATCCAGAACAGACTCAAACATTGGTATCATAGCCTGAATATCCTTGACCCGCCGCTAGGGAGGATAGGCCTGAAACTGCACCGTCCAAAACTGCTCAGATGAAAGGGAGCATCTGAGAGGGAGTCAGGTGGGACTCTGGCACATTTATAGTGAATTCCAGCGACTGCAGGAGGTCTGCCGTAGTCTGGAAGTGGCAGGCGACAACCTGGGGCAAACCCGCCTTCAACAACTAGTCGACGAGGTAGGGCAAGACTGAAACCCCTAATCTGTGCAGATGAGCTGTGACCACCGCCGTCACCTTGGTGTACACCCGAGGAGAGCTGGTAAGGCCAAAGGGGAGCAAGGTAAACAGAAAATGCTTGTGGCCTACTGTGAATCACAAGTAACATCTGTGAACAGGCAGGACGGGAATATAGAAATATCTGTCCTGAAAGTCCAACACTACGATCCAGTCTCCTGGGTCCAGGGCAGATAGGACTTAAGCCACAGTGAGCATTTTATACCGCTCCCTTCAGAGGAAGAGATTGAGGGTCCGAAGGGCTAGTATAAGGCGGAGGCCCTTGTCCTTCTTGGGTAACAAAGTAGTTGGATTAACAACCATGACTGGTTGACCGTATTCAAAACTTAAACCCCCCCCCCCCCAAAAAAAAACATTGAAACAGCATATGACTCCACCTATTCTTTTTCTTACAAGGAATCAGTGCCCCTTTCACGAAGGATAAACAGAGCATTCGCACATGTATCTCTGGTGATTAGGAAGGACGAAAAAAAAAAAAAAAAAAGAAGAACAGAGGAGGATGGAAAAAGGGTCTCCTATCTGTGAAGTGACCACAATGACTTGAGGAGAGGGTGATTATGTAAGACATAGCTGTCACTGGGTCCTGTTCACCTCTGCTGAGGTCTGGAGGACAGACTTGATATTCATCCCAAAGAACCTTTCCTTTGGCATAGCGGTGTGAGCTTAAAGAAGAGAAAGACGTTGCTGATAGCTTAATGAAAATGCCACAAAATGACTTAAATCTCCAGCAGGGTTTTGGCTAGTGCCACTTGAATGGCACTCAAGAGAATTGATTGTGAGCGTGCCTATCAAGTACTGTAGGAGTACCTCGACTCAGTGGAGGAACTAAACAGGCTCTTCTCATTGAAGGGACAATTTATTACTTCCCCCCCCCCCCTCACCCTTGGTGAAAGTTAAAAACATTAGCCATGTCTACCAACATATGAAAAAGCCAGCCAGTGCGCAATTTGAGGTGGTGGTTTCTGGTGCTCAGCACCAGCACTTAATTCTCAACACCGGCACTCATGACAGTCTGCCACATGGTGGTGCTGTCTGTCTAATTTAGAGAAAAGTACAACAAGGGTTTGCTTATTAAATCAATATACATTGAAAATGACCAACACCTGCCTTCAAAGCCATTCTTATATCCTGGAACAGTCTAAATTGTCACACTTGTAGGAGTGTGATGGTTAGGAGATTTGTTGGCATTGTCATTGGCAGTGCTGGTGGAAGCAATGGGTGGTGCAAGCTGCAGTGGGCTTCTGACCCTTGCGCTAGCACTTATGTTTTCACAAATTAAGCACTGGGCCTGCAAGCATGACACTAGAGGCAGCTAACAGGAAGTTGAAGGGACATCAGAAGCTTTTGTTCAGTAGTTTGCCTTAATAACCTTGTTCATTTATGTAGTAGTTTTCAAATGTCTTGCCACAGAAAAACTTGATCTATCTCAGCAGTTCCCAACCTGTGGTCCGCAGGTCTTGGTGGGCAGGAAGGAACTTCTCCAGCTGGGCCTTCTGACAAAAAGACATGTATGTTTTTATTTGTATTACTTCCTTTGTACAGCAGTTTTACAAGCACTTCAAAGTTTCTTGTACATCCAGCAGCTTTCGGGTAAAAATAAAAGTAGCAAGATAACTCTGGTGAATAATGAACCTCCTGGAAAGAGATGGGAGTTGTCTCTAGTGGCAGATGGTTAATATACCTACTACAAGGAATGTGTATCATGAAAAGAACAGTATTTTATGTGCATAGCACAGTGGGTTACTGCTTTTGTCACAGAGATGCTTTACTGTGCAGTTCATAAGTTACAATCGTAATCTAGCAAAGTGACCTATGAGCTGCCATTGAAGAGCTGCATGCAAACTGCATGGCACAAATTAGAATGGATTTTTTTCTGGTCTTTAATTTTCCTTGCGCCGCTAAAAAAAGGTTTGCTTGCGTAGAAATACATTCTTAATAATAAAGTCAATGCAAACCAATGTTTTATGTTCTGAACGATGAGTTTGTGCTTCTCCAGACCAAACACTCTTACAAAATGCCTAGCAGTATGGATGACGTGAACCCTACACCTTGTAGACCCCTGTAAGGTGCTCTGTCACCCTACAGTGGTATGAGAGGGGATATAAAACAAATAAATTACTTGCGACAGAGGCTATGGAGAGATCAGAGACCCTTATGGTTTTACTTCCTTCCACCACCACATATTTACGTGAAAAAGCTTTCTCAGATTTTATGTACCTAGAAAGCGCTTGGAAAATGCTAAATCTGACCAGAGGATTCAGCTTTCCTAAATAAAACTAAACACTGAAAAGTTAGTCACCGAGATGCAGTGCCAACCTTCCCATTAAAATTTTTCAATTTTGGCATATTTTTTCAATATAAAATAATTATATTTTTAGAATTAGAGTATTTGTTTGGTGTATACTTGCTTGTGTATTTTTGCAAATTACTGTTTTAATGCTTGAAATTTAAACTGCACAAATTGCCTGGGGATCCCCGGGATCCAGTAATGACTCAGTGGGGGGCTGGGGGGTCAGGAGTCAAAAGGATCCAACCACTGATCTATGTTTTTGCCATAGGACTTCTGCATATGGGAAGGTGAAGCCTTGGACTCCACAGAGCCTGCAATCACCACCAACAACTTAGGTAGGGTTCATTGAAAGAACTGGCAATATTAAAAATGAACCATCCAACAGAAGGGAGGATGAAGGTGGACAGCATTTTCGAAAGGCGAGAGAGGAACAGTGTCTCAAACAATCATAACATCAACAAGCAATGACACAACGGGACTCATTATGAGTATGACAGGAGGTGGAGGCCGCCCGCCAAACTCTTCCCGCCATCAGTCCACCTCTGCGGACTGAACCCCACCGGCCCTATTAGTTCACCGCAGGCCCTGTGTGAACAGGGCCTTAACATTGCAGCCAGCAACTAATGCCCATAATTCGGGCAGTGGAATGCGCGACGGGGCTGTGCATGGGGGGCCCCTGCACTGCCCATGCCAAGTGCATGGGCAGTGCAGGGGGCCCGCCCCCACTTGCACCGCTGCCCTGGCGGATTACAACCATGTCGAAGTCAGACCACCACTTTGGCAGTGGTCCTTCCTCAATCGTGACCCTGGTGGTTTGGTAACCACAAGGATCATAATGAGGCCCTATGCCTCTAGGTTATGAGAAGTAACAAAATTCTTGTAAGGTGTCTGTTGCAATCAAAGTCTTCAAGATAGAGGCTCCATTTTAAAAGGAGACCAGGCCGTCACTTTCACGAAATGTGGTCTTTCATCAACAGGCCAACCTTTTTTTTTTTTACTGCCTACGTGAAGCTGCCTAATTAAATCACGGCCTAAGAATTGAAATGTAGTGATGGTGGCCAATATATTGTATTAGCATCCCCCCACTCCAAAAGATTAAAACAACAATGATCAAGTCAGGCCTTAAGGATCTTACCTACAAGTATGCTCCAAGTCAGGATGGACTAGCTATGCCAATACCTCCCAAAAGGTCAACATGTTTCTGCCCATGTAGAACAGCCAGAAAATGGTCCTGGGGCATTCATCAAGATAACAGAGGCCCTTCGTCTGACAACACAAACTAAGTGAGTTTGTGTTCCATGATCTTACCATGCACAGGTAGCACACTAGAACAAAGAAACATGCATTGTTTTCCAAGGTTTCTAGGTGTGAGGTCAGCTTACCTTGATCAATCGATCAAATAGACAAGTGAAACAGGACAACACAATCACCACACATGTCCCCATGAAATGAAATGAAATAGTCCAATGTGGAGTTCATGGAACACATTTACTTAAATGTATACTATGTTCATTGCAGAGGTGGTAGAGCAGCTATGCATACTGTCTCATCACCATTGTCACTCTACTGCAAACACACATTCAACAAAGTATTTAAAAAAACATGAGGCCATGGTTTACAAAGCCGCTAAAACGTACCCCACCTCTATGGTTTTTATACAGCAACATATTGGTCAATCAGGGATTAACCAAGCCTACTATTTCTACAGCTCTGAAATGCAATTGTATTGATTGACAGGGACCGATGGACAGCCACTCACAAGGGTTCCGAAAATGAGATAATACTTCTGTATTATAGAAGAGAAGTGAAGTGCAAAATGACTGACAGCAGGTGACAACAGGTGTGTGCAATCCTTGTACCTAAGCTCCAGGATGTTGATTGAACTGCAGATTTACAGCAAGGTAAAATAATGAAGAGATGCTTCAACCTGGACATAGTAGACTGGGGTCAGTGCCACACTGTGATGCCACTGAGTGGGTGTTTTCCATCAGCTGCGTGCAGTGTCTGAAAGGTGGAGTATTGACCTCTCTACAAAATAATCAGTAAATGAAGAAAGAAAAAAGAATACAACCATTTTTCTTTCACCACAAGACCAAGAGGGGGCTGAATTTTGTTACTTCATACATCTAGTCTTAAAGGAAAGTAAGATCATTTTGTGATTCTAACAATAAGACCATCTTTTCGTGCCCAATATAGCTAGTTCTATATAGACTTGTTGATAGCCAGCTTGGAGTGGGGGTTCAGCCACATCCCTTGATTGACTGGCAGTCAAGGCTGCCATTTTTTTTAAATTTTTTTATTTTTTTATTTATATTTTATTGAGTTTTGCATGATACAGAACAGGCAACAATGCAAACAGCCCCCTTCCCCCATTATAGCAACAGACTGTACATACTACAACCCTCCTCTATTCCAGTCAGCAAATCTCCTAGTGTTTCTCGCATTGTGCATCAAGATCGGGAGCCACATCTCTGATCCAACACGCCGGGCTTCCAGTCGACAGTCCGCATATTCAGTCCAGGAGTGATTGTCGTATCAAACATCGAAGTCGATATACCAACAAAAGAGGGGTGAACAACAAGAAAGGCAGGTAGGGTGCACAAACCAGGCTACACTAGCTGACCTCAACTATACACAATCTTTAACCCAGACAGGGAGGGTAAGGGAAAGCATCAAACGCGGGCAAACACACATCATTCCGCCTGCTCATTCCTGGACGTCAGGTACGCACGCAGCGGAGCCCAGATATCCCTCAGCCGGGAACCTTCAGGCATAAGCTCCCAAAAGACCATCAACTGATCTTGACAAAAGGCAGCATCCCGCAGCCATTCGGACCTACGCGGCGCCCGCCCCTGCACCAGCACATGGCAACTCTACGCTTGGCCAATAGCAAAAGTAAGCCCACCAGCCGCCTATGCGGCCCGTTAATCTCATTCACACACCCAAGCAGCGCAACCCTAGGGGAAATGAGTATCTCAGAGCCAGTTACCACAGCAATAGTATGCAAAACCTCCACAAAGAAAGCGTGAACTTGCGCACAGTCCCACGCCAGGTGCAGAAAACCCGCATCCGGCGCATGACAGCGCTCACAGCACGCATCCGCGTGCAGGCCCATGGAGTGGAGCCCGCTGGGTGTAGAATATAGACGATGCAAAAACTTAAAATGCAGCAGCCGTAGCCTATAATTCGGGGACAGCTCTCTCATGTGGGCACAGCAGCATCGCCACATTGCCTCTGAGATAGGTTCCCCCACGTCTCTCTCCCACCTGACCCTAAAAGACTCTTCAGAGCCGCCTCTCTGCTCCTGTATGCAGTTATACAGTTTGGTAACTAGCTTACTCAGCGACCGCACGCAGCACAGCACCTCCAGAGCACAGAACTCCGTGGGCGCCTCCTGCAAGCCTGGAAATCGAGCCCACAGCAAAGCACTAACCCTGAGAGCATACATTTGCTGCAACGCCGTCCCGCCACTGTCATCTAGTACCTCTGAAAAGTTAATCAGGCGACCATCCACAAACCAGTCCCCCAGCCCCGTCAAGCCCCCATCTCGAAGAAAACCACGCACACCACCATCCCGGAATATCTGAGCATCGGCGACCGCCACAACAGGCAACGAAGGAGCAAACGGTGCATTAACCCCAGAACGCTGCATCAGCATCCACCACGCTCTCGCCGTACATGCCACCGTATCAACTCCCTTAGGTCGAGACCGAGCCCGGCCCCCAAGCACATTTAGCAACCCATCCGGCCACACCGCATCGCTCTCGGGCGCCAGATGCGGCAAGTATCGAATCGATCGCAACCAGTAGTATGCAAAGTGCGCTTGCGCGCAGTTATAGTATAACTCCAGATCTGGAGCAGCAAGCCCACCCAACTCGAATGGCACGCCAGCCTCTCCCAAGAGATGCGGGGCCAGCGACCTGCCCATACCAAGCGAATCAGCGCAAGGCGCAGGCGTCGCAGAAAACCCCGCGTGAGCGGAAGTGGGAGGTTAACAAAGAGATACAGGAATTTAGGAAGAACCACCATCTTCGTAATGGCGATACGCCCAATTAACGATAATGGTAGGGCACGCCAAGTCTCAATCTTCTCCTCTAGCCACGACATTGCAGCACCGTAGTTAGCCAGCCAAAGTGTATCAACATCACAGCTCAGCTGAACTCCCAGATAGCGCACCGGGCCCTCCGCCCAAGCCATGGGATACCGCGAGTCGAACTTCGCCACACACGGAGTCAAAGGCAAGACCACCAACTTCAACCAGTTGATCGTGATGCCCGAAAAGGTGCCGAAGCGCACGATCTCGTCCAATAAAATGTCCAAGTTTCGATCGGGGTTCCGCACGTATAGCGCAATGTCATCAGCATACATAGATACCAAGATAGGGGTTTGCAGTTCCGACAGAGACCTATCATTATACTTCTGTCGCAGCCCCGCCGCCAGAGGTTCCATTGCCGACGCAAAAAGTAGCGGGGACAGCGGACAGCCCTGACGCGTACCGCAAGCAACAGGAAATGGGGCCGACACGCACCTGTTGAGACGCAACCGAGCAGTGGGCAGGGTGTACAATAATCTAATCAACTGCACATACCACGCGCTGAGACCTACCCGGGCCAGAAGTGCAAACATATACTCCCATGCCAGAGAGTCAAAAGCTTTGGCGGCATCAAGAAACACCGATGCCGCCCTGTCGTCCGCCCCCAACGAACCCGCCACCGCAAAAAATGTGCGCCAGTTGTGACATGTGGACCTCCCGGGGACAAAACCCGACTGATCCGGGAGCACCAGCTTGGGAAGGAGCGGCTGCAAACGTGCTGCGATCATTTTTGACAGGATTTTGTTGTCAATATTTTTCATAGAGAGTGGGCGATACGAGTCGCATCGAGCCGGATCCTTCCCTGGTTTAAGAATCGTTACTATCAAAGCCTCCCAGAGCGAAGCAGGAAGGGTCCTAGTCTCCAAGTACTCCGCGTACACCTCCAGAAGGCACGGGCGAGAATATCCGCATATTCCTTATAAAACGCTGGGGTCAGGCCATTAGTACCAGGAGACTTATCGCCAGGCATGCCGCGGATCGCCGCCACCACCCCTCCCAGAAAACGGAACATCCAGGTACGACCTGTGTGCCTCATCAAACCACACAAGTGCAATATCCGCAAAATACGTCTGCGCAGCTGCCGCGTCCAGGCCCTCCGGGGCAGCATACAGCTGCGCAAAATACTCTGTAAAAACTTGCATTACACCATTCGTCCCAGTCACCTTCTCATCCCTCAGTGCCAACAACCTCAGTGACATAGTTACTGGCCCAAGGCCTGGGCAGCATATCAGCGAGCGTGCGCCCAGCTCTCTCTCCCTCTTCACAGCGGCGAGCCCACACATGCCTCCCCGTAAAACAAACTTCTCTGAGGGAGGCCTCCTCATACAAGGACACCTCTCGTCGGATCTCCGCTAGCACCTCGCCCGACCAACTCTCAGTCAGACGCCGCTCCAACTCCACAAGTCTCCCCTCTGTCAGCCATCTCCCGCCTCAGGGCCTTCAGTGATCCATGTTGTTTCGAGAGGCATATTCCCCTAATGACTACCTTAAATGCCTCCCATAATGTACCGGCCGACCTCACTGAACCCCGATTCTCAGGGAAAAACAACACAGTAGCCTCGCGCACCTCCGCCCTAAAGGCCGCATCACGGAGTGCCCCGCAGGGCAACCGCCACATGAACGACTGGCTCAACTCGCTGGGTATCTCCAACACCAATCTAACCGGCGAGTGGTCAGATAGAGTGCGAGGAAGATGATCTACTGATCTCGTCCAGGCCTCCACGTCTCTTGTGCCCAGCCAGCGATCAATACGAGACCAGCTACCGTGAACGTAATTCACACACATACCCTCTCTCGCATCTCCATGCTTCTGCCTCCACAGATCTACTAAAGCACCACTCTGCATCACCGCCGCCAGCGACTTCGCTGCCGCAACATGCTGCACTCTGGCCACACTCTCGCGATCCATCATAGAATCCAGAATCACGTTAAAATCGGCGCCCCAAATCACTGGACCAGCACCCAGCGATTCCACCAAGCGCCACAGCTCCAAGAAGAATTCTGGGTCATCCACATTCGGCCCGTAAACAGCAACAAGCCGGCAGGCTCTATCGGACAGCGTACCACTCAGTAGGACATATCTGCCATTTGGGTCGACAATCACATCACGAGTTCGCCACTGCAGACCCTTACGCAACAAGATTGCCACTCCACGAGCGTAACTTGAGTATGTCGAGCAGTGGGTCTCGCCAGCCCACCCAGCTCTCAGTCTGCCCAGCGCAGACGCCGCCAAGTGGGTCTCCTGCAGCATACAAATATCAATTCCATGCCGTTTAACATACTCTGCCACCAGCCGCACCTTCCGCCTGTCATTGAGCCCGCGCACATTCCACGTCAAGCACCAAACCGCAGTCACACTATCAGCCCCCACCACTCCCCCACATGCATACTTCCCTTCGCCAGGAAGCGCATCCCCACCTGCCAAGAACTTGAAAAAAAAACAGCCATAACAACATAGAGAACAGACGCCCGCATCCCAACAAAGCCCGCTCCCACCCCCTCCCACTCAGGCCCCCCCAATTGGACCATTTCAGAAATCCACCCACTCAACCCCAAAACCCACCCCTTTAAATCAAAGGCACAACTATCAGGACTCATCCTAGGGGCTATAGCCGGCCTATCAGCTCTCCACCCAGTGTGCACTTGGGAAGAGGGGAACATGGGCCGAACAGCAAAGCTGAACTCCGGGCGACCTCATGCACGGAGGCGGATCCGCGCACCTCAGCAGTTTCAGCCAGTACCGCCAGCCCAGCAGCGAGCCGACTAGTCATTGTCACTCAAGGCAGCACTCTCTGCTCCCGACTCCCCCGGCCCCGCAGCCCCCGGCCGCCTAGGCAATCGCCGAGCAAACCTGGCTACCCGCTTTGGGTCCGTGAAGTACAGTACCTTCCCCTCATGCCGCACCCTCAACTTAGCAGGATACAGCAAGGCAAACCGGACTCCAGCCTGGTTCAACAATCGTTTGGTCGGTAAAAAAGCACGTCGCAGCGCCTGCACGCCCGGGGTACAATCAGGGAAGAAACTGAGTTCCGAGTTTTTGTATACCAGCGACTTCCTCTCCCTCGCCAGACAAAGAACAGTATCTTGATCCCGGTAATTCAATAGGCGCGCTATAATTGGGCGCAGAGGAGTACCCGGCGGAGGCCGAGACCCCAAGGATCTATGCGCCCTCTCAACCACCAGCATCTGGGAGAGCTCGCCCGCAAACAGATCCGACAGCATGCTCTCCACAAAGTCCTCCATGCGGCCCATATCGGTAGCCTCCGGCAGGCCCACAATGCAAATATTGTTGCGGCGCGACCTCGCCTCCAAGTCCTCATTTTCATTCCGTATCACCTCCAAAATGTGCTACATTTGTGCAATCTGGTCTCTATCCCCCCGACGTACATGCTCCATCTCCGACGTACACGACTCCAGAACCTCAAATCTGGAATCGTGATCGTCCACCCGGGCTTTAATGCGGTCAAGTTGTTCAGTCACATGGTCCAGTTTCGCATCAATGCCAGCCAGGCTATTCTTGAGCTCTAAAAACATGGACCGCACAGACTCCTCTGGGCTACCCTCTCTGACTTCATCACCACAGGGCTGAGAGGCAGGAGCCGAGTTTCTCTTTTTCCCACCCTCAAAGGTGAGCTTTGCTTGACGCTGATCAGCCTTGCCCTTGATTCCAGCTCAGTCCATAATCGACTCCTGCCTGCACACGAAGGGTAAGTAATATCCAGATCTGAGGATGTCCACAATCAGGCAGCCCCTTCACAGCCACCCAAATTTAGCCTCCGGCCTACCAGACGGCACACGAGGTGGCAGACCAGCGCCAAGACACTCCACACGGCAGGCCAATCCGTGCCACCTCTACCGTAAGCCTCCGTCAGAACCAGCTCCAGCACTGTGAATCCTCCGTACACAGAACAGCGTCTGGGCCCCAGCCAAGACCAGCACGCCAGCGCGGTGGACCCCCTCTAGCTCCAGACCCCTAAACGATCACCGGCGGCCCAGCCGCGACCCACCAGGATCAGTTCATCTCCTCCTGCTCTCCAGTGCCCAGCCGCCACGTCTGACTAGTCCCTCTCAGGCAGCTCAATGCATGTCAGCCGACCCAGACCTGCCAAGCGATTCAGAGACGTCGTTCCCCGCAAGGCGCTCCTCAGCGACACTCGTCTGGCACCTCCGTCCGTCCACACGCCAGCAGCAGGCCGCCACGTCCAGCAGATATCCACCGGACCACCAAGCCGGTCCCACCTCCTCTCCGAGGTAATCCGCTGCCGGCTCTAACTCAGCTCCTCTCGCGCCCGCACGCACCACCAGGCCGCCAGGGCGCGAAGACCACCAGAAGCACCAGAGCCGCAGTGTCCGCAAGGCCGCGGAGTCCACGAGGGCCGCGCCTCGATCCAGCCGCCAAGTAGGCCACCAAAAACGTTCACACGCTCCCGGCAGTATATTCGCCGGGAGTGGCACTCCGCGAGCGCCCCGACCACCGGAGTGCGCGTGCGTACAGCAGCCCGCAGCTAGGCCTCCACCCGCGAGTCTCCACACCAGTCCCGATCGCGGGCCGCCACCACACCCATAGTGACGGCAAGACCCACCCAGGACCGCACCTCAATCCGCCTCCGTCAGCGCCGCCCTTTAGGAGAAATAGGCGGATAAACGGCCCGCGGCCCGGCAGAGCCTCACATAGTGCCGGCCATCTTGCCCGGCAGCAGGGCCACGCCCCCGTCAAGGCTGCCATTGATAAAAAAGATACTCATTCTGAGGCAGACTGGTTTCTCCATGGACTGTGATTCAAGG
This sequence comes from Pleurodeles waltl, assembly GCF_031143425.1. Classification (NCBI taxonomy): domain Eukaryota; kingdom Metazoa; phylum Chordata; class Amphibia; order Caudata; family Salamandridae; genus Pleurodeles; species Pleurodeles waltl. The sequence continues at coordinate 1,144,902,096 of NC_090448.1, forward strand.
GCTTTGGCAGGCATCAAGTAGTACCACTAGGCTGGGTGCAGGTTCAAATGCTCTCAGGTACAAGGCACAGTGTTTGGGTCAATGACCACAACCCCAAGTTTAGCCTCTTTTGGGAAGTACACCTCCAAGATAACGTTCATTTTATTCCCATTTTGCTAAAGTATATGTGCTGCTACCCACAATGGAGTTTTTAAGCTATTTGGTTTATCCAGACCACACTGCACAGGCAGCACATATGAACATTCCAAGAAAAACCTTTGTGTTCATATTGAAAACATTTACCTTTTAGCCACTTATTCAAGGAGGTTCTATTTCCTCCCTTAAAACAAACATGCCTATCAAGCCAAGCAGAAATCCTGTACTGACGATCTTGCAAACAAGAATATATACAGAGCATATGTAATCAACCATATAGCGCTTAATAAATGAAACATAGCAATGTTTTTGCTGTATACCACTGAATATGTCAAATGTAAATCAAGAAGTAGTGTATTATACAATCAACAAGTCTTTCAGGCCAGCAATAAATCAGAAAGAACGACAGGCGGTTACTTCCTTCAACAGCTGTGTTTACCTGCAGGTTTTACCCTGCTTACAATGACAACCAGATTGAAACATTATTTCTGAGATGCAGAAGAATTTCTGCAAAATCAAAATAAATTAAGGACAGCAATTGGAAGCATAAGAGCACGAAGGGAGGAGAACAAACTACGGATGGAACAGGGCTGGAAGAGTGACAGCAGTAAGGCAATGAAAAAATTGTTTTTCACAGATAAATTTCCTACTCATCGCAGAAAGAACTAGACATTCATTTTAATAGCATTTTGTAAATGCAATAGGTCTCAGTTCAAAAAGGCTAAGCTTTTGGATCGGTCAATGATTTTTACCAAACGCATCTTAATATATGCGCACATAGTTGCTACTCTTGCAATGGGTTTTCTATTAAAGATGATCCATCCCAAAATGGCCTGATACGTATGTGTGCGCTGTGACATTTTCATACACATTAACCCCTTAACTGCTGAGGCTTTTCCACCAGAGTGCTGAGCCTCTTATTGTCTATTTGGTGTACTTTGCGCTTAGGGCTCCAGAACCTATACCCCAACCCCAACACACACATATAAGTATCCAGGCTCCCAATTTGCATCTTTTTTCCCCAAACATCATGGGGATTCTAAGGGGTACCCAGGGTTTGTCAGATTTCTTTGAGGGGGGACACGAAAAAAGCCATAATATTTCATAAATGTTGGATTTGGGTTGGGGGTGATACGGGGAGGGGGGGGGGAGGGGGGGGGGGAAACTGCTGCTCAATAAAACAATTGCCTCAATGAAAGGCTTGCTGTAATAAGATCACCATCTTCGCTGCTTTCAGGAACAAGCACAGCTGGGGGGTTTTAACCATAGTGTTGGCATTTTTCTAAAAGATAATCTATTTTTCCTAAATGTTGTGATTTTTGTGAAACAAGTGGGAAACTCATGGCTGATCCTAAAAAAAGTACGTCTAATCTGCCCTTAATGGGGGCAGAAAGAATGTCGCACCATCTTTGTGGTGGGGACATGTTCATGCTCATGGTGAGCATGTGTTCCATCTTTTTTATATACTTCTTCCCTGGTGTAAATTGAGCTTTTTGCTCTCAGTTGGAAAGATTGGAGGTACTCACCTCCACCGGCCACCTGGGGGGCAGAAAGTTTACATCTTTGGTGGGGGAGGGTCTGGGAAGAGCACAAGCCGTTGCCCAAGGGGCCACTTCCACTGCCAAAAATTCCTGGTGTCAAGTGCGTGGATCACTGCTTGGGGATTGCTAGCCTGTGACAATCACCAATCAGGGATACACTAAGCCAATTACTGCTCAGGGTGTGAGATATGCTATCTGAGTTCAGATGCAGTGAAAGTAAAACGAGCCAATTAGCACGTTTTACTTTCACTTTTAGTGTCTATTCATAAGCAAGGGCCTGATCCATAGCCCACAAAGTATATGTTTTTTTATTGGAATCAGTAGATTTCTCAATGATGTTAACATGTAAACTTACAAAATGTTTACATAATGAACCCAGCGGTATAGCATGCTTGAGACACATTATTGAAGGGCCTGGGCGATGTCAAAGAATATGCAAATAATCAAGTATTTGAATCCTGCACATCAAAAAAGTACGTCTGTGGAAACTGGGTTCAATGACTGATACCATGACATGAAGCTAAAAGGGAATGAGGTTGAGGACAGTGTGAAGAGGGCGAAGGAACCTTCCAGCCAAGGGAGTGAGTGAAAAGAACTAGTTACTTACCTTCGGTAATGACTTTTCTGGTGGATACATTAGCTACCTGTGGATTCCTCACCTATTGAATACTCCCATTGCGCCAGCATCCGACGGAAATCTCCTTCCTAGCTTCTGCACGTCGACATCACAATTGCCCACGCGACGCCGTCTGACGTCATATAGGCAATAAGAGGTCCTCGCCGACGTCAGTACCAACATTTTTTACGTGCCTGAGACTAAAAGGCCATTGAGACAAACAATCAAATAACAATGTTTAATAAAATCGAAGATAAACACATCATTCCAAAAATTCAAGATTTTTTTTTTCTCAAATAAATAAATAAATATATATACAGTATATGTGCAAGCCCTCACATACCAAGAGGAGCACACCCAAGAACAACTTGGTTGGACCAGACAGGCAATGGGCAGGCGGGTGGGACTGTGAGGAATCCACAGGTAGCTAATGTATCCACCAGAAAAGTCGTTACCGAAGGTAAGTAACTCGTTCTTCTGATGGATACAACTACCTGTGGATTCCTCACCTATTGAATAGAGTCCCAAAGCAGAACCGCACTCTGTGTAGGGTGCCTGAATGGTCAAACCAAGAAATCCTACAGCACTGACCGTGCAAAATGGCCATCCCTCCTAACCTCAGAATCCAAGCAGTAATGCTTCGCAAAAGTGTGGAGGGATGACCAAGTTGCGGCCTTGCAGATGTCGACCACAGGAACACCCCTAGCCAAGGCCAAAGAGGCCGACTTCGCTCTGGTGGAATGAGCTCTTATACCATCAGGGGGTTCCTTCTTTGCTAAAGAGTAACACATTTTAATGCAAAGAATGACCCACCTGGAGAGTGTTCTCTTGTGGACTGCCCTTCCTCTCCTCTTTCCCACGTACCCGATGAAGAGCTGATCCTCCAACCTGAAATCCTTTGTTCTGTCCACATAAAAGCATAGCGCTCTCCTCGGGTCGAAGCGGTGTAGTCTTTCTTCTTCTTTCGAAGGATGAGGCGGAGGATAAAACGAGGAAAGAGTAATCGTTTGGGCCATATGAAAGGGTGAAACAACCTTCGGTAGGAAAGCAGCCTTGGTCCTCAACAGCACCTTGTCCCCATAAAAAGATGTGTAAGGGGGTCTAACAGAAAGAGCCTGCAGCTCACTCACTCTTCTTGCGGAAGTAATTGCAACAAGGAAAACAGTCTTTAGGACTAATAACCTTAAAGGGCAAGAATGCATAGGCTCAAACGGTGAACCCATAAGAAATGTTAAGACTAGATTTAAATCCCACTGAGGCATAATGAAAGGAGTGGGAGGAAATTTGTTAATGAGACCTTTTAAAAATCTAAGTACTATAGGGGATTTGAATAGAGAAGGCTGGTCCGGAAGGCATAGAAAGGCTGACAGGGCAGATAAATATCCCTTGACTGTAGCCACTGCACAACCCCTCTGTGCCAGAGATAAAGCAAAAGACAAGATATCCGATAAGTGGGCACGTAAGGGGTCAATTTGCCTCTCTCCACACCAATTCACAAACTTAGCCCACCTATTAGCGGAGATAGATTTAGTGGAGTGTCGCCTGGCCGATAGAATAACATCCACTACGTCAGGCGGGAGAGAAAAGGAACTCGGGTTGCCCCGTTCAATCTCCAGGCATGAAGGTGCAGGCTCTGAAGGTGGGGGTGTAAAACCTGCCTCTGCGACTGCGAGAGGAGGTCTGCCCTGAGAGGAAGATGGAGCGGAGGGCATAGTGAGAGTTGGAGAAGGTCCGTGTACCATACCCTCCTTGGCCAATCCGGAGTTATTAAGATGACTTGAGCCCGGTATTGGCGAATTTTCCTCAAAACTCGAGGAATCAAGGGTATGGGGGGAAAAGCGTAAAGCAACTGGTCGCACCAGGTCATCTGAAACGCGTCCCCCAAAGCTCCTTGTACCGGATACTGGAGGCTGCAGAATAACGGGCAGTGCGAGTTCTCCCGGGTGGCAAACAGATCTATCCGAGGAAACCCCCACATCTGGAAGATTAGACGGACTTGATCCGGATGGAGACGCCACTCGTGATCGGTCGAGAAATGGCGAGTGAGAGTATCCGCACGCACATTCAAGACTCCGGCCAGATGATTTGCTACCAAACAAATCTGATGGTCCTTTGCCCAGGACCAAAGCCGCAGAGCTTCTCTGCAGAGAAGATACGACCCTACACCTCCCTGTTTGTTTATATACCACATTGCGGTAGTATTGTCCGTCAGGACCTGAACCGACGGACCGCGAAGGGATGGGAGGAAGGCCTTGAATGCAAGACGTACAGCCCGCAACTCCAACAGATTTATATGAAACATCTGTTCTACTGGAGACCAAAGACCTTTGATCTCCAGGTCCCCCAGATGAGCTCCCCACCCTAGAGTGGAAGCATCCGTTATTATTGTGGTCACCGGCAGAGGTTGCGAGAACGGCCTTCCTTGGGAAAGATTGCCGTCCGCAATCCACCATTTTAAATCCGTAGCAGCGTCCCCGGAGATCTTTACCGATCCTTTGAGATCCCCTTTGTGTTGAGACCACTGCTTCCGGAGGCACTACTGAAGAGCCCTCATGTGCCAGCGAGCGTGAGTGACCAACAGAATGCAAGAAGCGAACAGACCGAGCAGACGTAGGACCTTGAGGACTGGAACGACCGCTCCACTTCAAAACATTGGAACCAATGCCTGAATGTCCTGAATCCGCTGAGGCGGAGGAAAGGCACGATTCAACGTTGTATCCAGTACTGCTCCTATGAACAGGAGGCGCTGAGAGGGCTCTAGGTGAGATTTGGGCACATTCACTGAAAAACCCAGGTCAAACAACAACTGGGTTGTCGACCGTAGGTGATGCAACACGAGCTCCGGAGACTTGGCTTTGATCAACCAGTCGTCCAGATAAGGAAACACTGCTATACCCTTCCTACTGAGCTCTGCCGCAACCACCAACATCACCTTTGTGAAGACTCGAGGTGCTGAAGTAAGACCAAACGGGAGGACTGCAAACTGATAGTGCTGCGACCCCACCACAAACCAGAGATACTTCCTGTGCGACTCGAGTATCGGGATATGAAAGTAAGCATCCTGCAAGTCGACAGACACCATCCTATCTCCATCGTTCAGCGCCAAAAGCACCTGAGCTAGGGTCAGCATCTTGAACTTCTCCTATTTGAGGAACCAACTCAAGATCCTCAGGTCCAGGATTGGCCTCAACCGACCATCCTTCTTGGGGATCAGGAAGTATCTTGAGTAACAACCCTGACCCCTCTCCTGCTCTGGAACCAACTCCACCGCACCCTTTGAAAGGAGGACTTGAACCTCCTGTTCTAGTAACAGGAGATGCTCTTCTGAACAGTAGGAAGGGCGGGGCAGGATGGGGGGCGGAAACTCCCGAAAGGTGGTGACCCAGGAGTCTGATGTTATAACCTCCCACCTGTGGAGAAAGCTCAATAACCTCCCCCCTACAGGAGTTGAGTGAGAAGGAATTGGTGGAAGTCTAAGGCTGCTTCCCATGCTGCACCCCTCCAGAGGAAGAGGAAGAGGCAGAGTGCTGCTGGGCGGCTCCTCTGGTCCGGACACTACCCCTCCCTCTGTAAGATCTATAGGAGAGAGCAGAGGCGGGTTGATGCTGGAATCTCCCTCGAAAGGAGGAGGAGAAACCACAACCAAATCCTCGAAACCTCCTAAAAAGTCTGGAGAAAGCAGAAGAAGAGGCTTGCAAGCCTAAAGACTTTGCAGTGGCCCTACTCTCCTTGAACCTCTCTAGAGCTGAGTCAGCCTTGGAGCCGAAAAGTTTATCGCCATCGAAAGGAAGGTCCAAGAGTGTTGACTGTACATCAGAAGAGAATCCAGAGCTACGAAGCCAGGCTTGCCTCCTTGTAGCTACAGCAGTACCCATAGCCCTGGCAACAGTCGTATCTAACCCAGATTGAATAACTTGGGTTGCCACTGCTTGAGCATCAGAAACCAGGCTCATTATTTCTTGGGGTACCTCAGTATGAGACGACTTTATTTCGTCCATCAGGGCGTAAATGTATCTCCCTAAAATACAGGTAGCATTAGTGGATTTCAAAGCCATGCTACATGACGAAAAAGCCTTCTTTGATGAAATGTCCATTTTCTTAGAGTCTCTATCTGAGGGCACAGCTGGAAATGATCCTGGGGCAGACCGGGCTGAGCATGAAGCCTGAACCACCAGGCTTTCAGAGTTGGGTGCCTGGAGAGGAAGCCCGGGTCAGCAGGAGCCACTCGATATCGTCGGGCCACAGATCTATTCACCGCCGAAGATGACACCGGCTTCTTCCAAATCTCCGTGATTGGATCCAACAAGGCCTCATTAAAAGGCAGAAGTGGCTCTGCAGATGTTGAGGCAGGATGCAACACTTCAGTTAAAATGTTTGGCTTAGGCTCCGACACCAGCAAAGGGAGGTCTAAAAAGTCAGCTGCTTTCCTGATGACTGAATGAAATGTTGCAGCCTCCTCCGTATACTCTCCAGGTGATGACAAGTCCCATTCAGGAGAGGTGTCCAGACCACTAGCCGTGTCTAAGCCATGGAGATCTTCTTGAGATTCCTCAATCTCTCCTTCTTCTAATGTCTGTCTCCGATATTCTTGTTCCTCAAGGAGGCGAAGAGCAAGCCTCCTCGAATGTAGTCTTTCCTCTATCCTCAGCGTCGACAAGGCTTCAGCAGATGTCGAAGCCTGACGCCAATCCTCGGATCCATCAGATGCCGGATCGAACGGCGCCATGGATTTCTTCGGCGCCGAACGAGGAGAAGGACGGACAGAAGACTGTTCCGGCGCCGGTACCATAGGTCTACTCGGCGTCACTGGCTGAGATGCTGACGCCATAGGCGCCGAGCCCACATTTACCATGGGAAGAAAGTGCATAAAAGGTGCCGGTCGTAATGGAGCCGGAGCACCCATATTGAAGGCCAAAGGGCCCGAAGGGCCAGCCGGTCCACCACCGGGAGCCATCTGCTGAAAGATGGAGAACATCGCATTCAAGAATGCGGAACTATCTGCTCCAGGGGCCGGGTAAGCCGGGTACTGAGGAGCCTGGGTTGGAAGCGACATTGACTCTGGTCCCGACGTCTGCAAAGCTGGAGAAAACTCTTGACGCCGAGGAACCTCGAACACAGAAGGAGGATTCACAGGCGATGTCGGCGAAGTCGGGGATGTCGGAGATGCTAAAGGCATCTGCGGTTGGGGAGAGATGGTGGGACTCACTTTCCAAGTCTTCCGACGTCAAGTCGAAGGTGACCTCGATCGCGATCTCTCCCTACTCGACCGGCGTCCAGATTCTCGACGGCGCCGGGAGTCCCGATGACGCCGTTGCGACTTCGGTGAAGACGTCTTGCGATGATGTCTTTTCTCCTTTTTCTTCGACTTCGCCAAAAAGAGCTTTGCTTCTCGCTCTTTTAAGGCCTTTGGATTCATCCATTGACAAGAGTCACATTTGTCAACGTCGTGGTCGGAACTAAGACACCACAAACAGTAAGAATGTGGGTCCGTAACCGACATCTTGCCACCGCACTCGTTGCAGGGCTTGAATCCAGACTTTCTTTGCGACACTGTAAACTGTCTCAAAGCGAAAACAGCAAAAATAACTAACTACGTCGAGTAGTAACAGTAGCTCCCTCGAAGAATAACTGTCGTTCGAATGGCACGGAAAAAAGGGAACTGACGTCGGCGAGGACCTCTTATTGCCTGTATGACGTCAGACGGCATCGCGTGGGCAATTGTGACGTCCTCGTCGACGTGCAGAAGCTAGGAAGAAGATTTCCGTTGGATGCTGGTGCAATGGGAGTGTTCAATAGGTGAGGAATCCTCAGGTAGTTGTATCCATCAGAACTAATGTAAGGTACAGAAGATCAGAACAGACAACGAGGGTCTCTTGGTGGGGAAAAAAACAGCCCCCAATACGGTCTGTGGACAGAAGGAAATGTGTGCGAATCTTTACCTGCCCATCACTCATAGCTTTCATAACGTGTCAATTTCCCTTTCCTTGATGATCGGCTTCTGTGAGAGTAGGACCATAATTATTATGTAAATAATGAAAAGCAACATAAGCTTCCTATTTGTCAATGTACATCTTCCACCTCTTTGGAGACATCCGCCTAACATGTAAACGTCGCTGCATGACACAAACACCACCACTTGAAGCGGTAAGCCAATTTCAGGTCGGGCAAATATTGCTGCAAAAACGTAATCACTGTAATTTACATTTGTTCCCAGGCAGTTCCAGGTACTAGCTATTTTGAGCCCAGTCAGATCGGCAGACTAATTACAGTTTTGTTTTTCTTCAAGGGAAAATGATTGTCAAACCCCAGTGAGGAATCTCTGCTGTCTGTGTTTGGGCGAAGATGCACCACCAGGACTGCATTCACCCAAAGGAAGCAATGGCACAAATAACCATCACATCATACAACCTGTCAATTTCCCTATCAATCCCTGCAACAGGAATCGCTCCTTGCAAAGAACCCTGGCTTTAAAGTCATAGATGTCATGTACATTTTCAAATGGAACATCTACATTTTACCGATGTTACTTCATAAAAGATAGTGACCAAACCTGCCCAGTGATCTTTGCCTCAAGACCTCTCTTCACATCTTTGAATGGGGGTCAACCCTCAATGGATTCCTTTCCCTTGCCTCAGCTAAGACGAAACCCTGCAATTGTGACAGTAATGCTACCTGGTCCTATACAGGATCAGGCTACCACTAATCCTGGTGGGCACATAAAACTAAAATGGAAAAGAAAAGGCAGTGTCATGTCTACACTTAAGTAATGCTATGGAATAATACCAAGGCTGATGGGAGAGGGATGAGAAACAGGAAGGGACAGTGTGTTGACATGAGATTTCTATAGATAACTAAGCATCTCAAAAGGGAAGGCTTAAAATCCCGCAAACACATGTGTCTCACTATCCATTAACACAGGGTCAGCACTAGTGATTTAAATGACATAGTTTTCTTTAGTGCTGTCTGGAGTTAGCGATTCCAAGTCAAATGGTACTCTGTCATCTCAGAGGGAGGCATGGCATGTGTAAGCCTACAAACGTTACCAGCAAACGTATTCTGAGCAAAATCATTTGAGATAAAGTCCCTAAATTTCCACTGTTTCTTGTTCCAGCTTCTGTTCACCTTGAGGGTGATCACTTCAACTAGAAGACATTGTGTTTGTCCCACAGACGTCAAGAAGGATGTTCAAGACCATGATCAAGTTCTAGCAGAACGTGCTGGTAAGGCACGTCAATAAGACCGATCTCTGAATTAACCATAAACAATAAGGTACTGAACTACGAAGAAACCTAGATGAAAAAAACAGAAAAAGCACAACCAAAAGAGCATACAGTGTTTTAAAACATGCCATCGAAATCGGAGCATGTAACGGGTTAGGGGGAGGTATCATGGTCAGGACTCAATATCTGAAAAGTATCTGAATACTGGAGAGATACATAGATATCGCACCTCCAGCTCTTAGAAGGGAAAAGAGGGGCATTTTCATAGTATTCCATCCCTCAAATGGCTTGGGATGTGGGGTAAATGGAAAGCTCATCTGGGCCTCTTGCTGGGCCTCAAAAGATTTTTGTTCATATTTAAAATTGAGTACTCTCTTTGCTCTTTCTCTTCTGGCCCTGCAAAAGTAGGATGCGCTTACCTTGCACTGTGCACATTTAGGACCAGGTGGAGTCAGTCAAAGACTCCATGAATGACCTGGAATAGTAGGATGGGCTTATCTTGCACTGTGCACATCTAGGACTAGGTGGAGTCAGTCAAAGACTCCATGAATGACCTGGAATAGTAGGATGGGCTTATCTTGCACTGTGCACATCTAGGACTAGGTGGAGTCAGTCAAAGACTCCATGAATGACCTGGAATAGTGGGATGGGCTTATCTTGCACTGTGCACATCTAGGTCCAGGTGGAGTCAGTCAAAGACTTCATGAAGGTCATCCTCAGAGTAATATCTCTGACACAGTGGCACACACGACTATAAGAAAATATTTATCTCCTTGATCATGATGAAAAACTGAACAACTCACTAACGAAATAACAGGGCTGAATGGGCAGTTTCTGAACAAATTCTACAATACACACAGTTAAGTTACCTTTTAGCTGAAATACTGAACAAAAGTTCTCCTAAGAGCTGCATCATCATAAATGTGCAGTAAAGAATCAGAGCGGAATGTAATTCAGAAGTTGGGTTTAAGAGGCAATATAAGTCAATAAAAAATAAAAAAGTAAAATAAAAGTGATCATGTTCCTGAAACCCATAGTGCTCGGAACAGCTGTCCCATTCTTTACCATCCTGCATCCATCCACTCCTAATACATTAAAAGGTCTAGTTTACAGCAGAAAATTGGTGAACTCTAAAGGGTATTATACTGAGAACCATATGCTGGGAATGGTCTAATATGATGGGTAAGTGACCGTGCAACTGCTGTCTCCAGTGGGTCCGACAGGTATCACTAAACGCTCTGTTCCGACTGGTTCAATTCAGTTACCTTTACCACACTTAGCTGACTCCAGAGAGAATTGGAAAGATATGCCCAGCGGCGAGGAGTGAGTATCCCAGGAGCATGGCGACTGGTGCATACTTTCTACACATGGTTTGGTTGTGTCCAGTGATATCCCAGTTCTGGATGCAAGTGAGACAGATGTATCTGGGGGTGACAGAATGTCTTCTCCCACTGGAACTCATTCGGTGCCTACTTGACACAGGTCCCATTATCAGAAAAACAAAGGGTCTCTTGCGCTTCCAGAATCTGGTCTGGATTCTAACAAAAAGATGTATAGCCATGGTGTGGAAGTCAGACGAGTACCCTCCTTTTACCCACTGGTGGACCAAGATGGTAAAGTGGGCCACAACTGAGTTGGCATTACACTGGGCACTGCGTTTAGAGGGCAGCGTCCACTAGGCCGCTCAGACACTTACCTGGTGCAGTTAGACATGAGATCTCACAAACACCACCCCCCCTGAGCACACTACTGGCCCCTCACACAGCCATGTAACAAAGGGGAGACTCAGAAAACTAGGCCACGTTGTCAGCGCAAGAGGTCCAGAAGGCAGGTGCCACAGGATCATATAACCCGTCCACACACTGTACATGAGGTCATTTCAGATAGTGTGTGTTGAGGGGGGGGGGGGTAGTTGGGTAGCGGAGGGACTGGGAACCGCAGACGCACATGATTTGAAGTTATCTTTATTCCTGTTAAAAGCATAAAAATGAAAATGTCACTTACACAGTGTACATCTGTTCGTGGCATCAGTCGCAGTAGATTCGCATGTTTTGCAATAGCTCGCCATCTGGTGTTGGGCCGGAGTGTTACAAGTTGTTTTCTTCGAAGAAGTCTTTCGAGTCACGGGACCGAGTGACTCCTCCTTTTGTCTCCATTGCGCATGGGCGTCGACTCCATCTTCGATTGTTTTTCCCCGCAGAGGGTGAGGTAGGAGTTGAATTGTAGTAATAGCGCCCATGCAATGGAGTGACTAAGTATGCACCTATTTAAGGTTGAGATGATACATATATAAATAGTTGAAGGTAACTTCCAAACTGCTACAGGCTCCCGGGGAGGCGGGTGGGCACATGCGAATCTACTGCGACTGATGCCACGAACAGATGTACACTGGGTAAGTGACATTTTCAGTTCGATGGCATCTGTCGCTGTAGATACGCATGTTTTGCATAGACTAGTAAGCAGTTATCTCCCCAAAAGCGGTGGATCAGCCTGTAGGAGTGGAAGTAGTCTGAAATAATGTTCTTAATACGGCTTGACCTACTGTGGCTTGTTGTGCGGATAACACGTCTACACAGTAGTGCTTGGTGAATGTGTGAGGCGTAGACCATGTGGCTGCCTTACATATTTCTTGCATTGGGATGTTTCCTAGAAAGGCCATGGTAGCACCTTTCTTTCTGGTTGAGTGTGCCCTTGGTGTAATGGGAAGCTGTCGTTTAGCTTTAAGGTAGCAGATTTGGATGCATTTAACTATCCATCTGGCTATACCTTGTTTTGATATTGGGTTTCCTGCATGAGGTTTTTGAAATGCAATAAATAGTTGTTTAGTCTTTCTGATGTTTTTTGTTCTGTCAATGTAATACATAAATGCTCTTTTGACATCTAATGTATGTAGTGCCCTTTCAGCTACGGTATCTGGCTGTGGAAAGAACACTGGAAGTTCCACTGTTTGATTTAGATGGAACGGTGAAATAACCTTTGGCAAAAATTTAGGATTGGTCCTTAGGACGACCTTATTCTTGTGTAGTTGTATAAAAGGTTCCTGTATTGTAAACGCCTGAATCTCGCTTACTCTTCTTAGGGAAGTAATGGCGATGAGAAATGCCACCTTCCAGGTTAGGAACTGTATTTCGCAGGAGTGCATGGGTTCAAAAGGTGGACCCATAAGTCTAGTTAGGACAACATTTAGGTTCTATGAAGGAACAGGTGGTGTTCTTGGTGGTATAATTCTCCTAAGGCCCTCCATGAATGCTTTAATGACTGGTATCTTATATAGGGAAGTTGAATAGGTAGTCTGCAGGTATGCAGATATTGCTGCAAGGTGTATTTTAATGGAAGAGAAAGCCAGGTTAGATTTTTGTAAGTGAAGCAAGTAACCCACTACATGTTCTGGAGTTGTGTGTAATGGTTGTATTTGATTAATATGGCAGTAGCAAACAAACCTCTTCCATTTACTTGCATAGCAGTGCCTGGTGGATGGCCTTCTGGCTTGTTTTATGACTTCCATACATTCTTGGGTAAGTTGTAAGTGCCCGAATTCTAGGATTTCAGGAGCCAGATTGCTAGATTCAGCGATGCTGGATCTGGGTGTCTGATCTTTTGGTTGTGCTGTGTCAACAGATCTGGCCTGTTGGGCAATTTGATGCAGGGTACTACTGATAGGTCTAGCAGCGTTGTGTACCAGGGTTGCCTTGCCCAAGTTGGTGCTATTAATATGAGTTTGAGTTTGTTTTGACTGAGTTTGTTTACCAGGTAAGGAAGGAGAGGGAGAGGAGGAAAAGCGTAAGCAAATATCCCTGACCAGTTCATCCATAGGGCATTGCCTTGGGACTGTTTGTGTGGGTATCTGGATGCAAAGTTTTGGCATTTTGCGTTCTCCTTTGTCGCAAACAAGTCTATCTGAGGTGTTCCCCAGAGTTTGAAATAAGTGTTCAGAATTTGGGGGTGAATTTCCCATTCGTGGACCTGTTGGTGATCTCGAGAGAGATTGTCTGCGAGTTGATTTTGGATCCCTGGTATAAATTGTGCTATTAGGCGAATTTGGTTGTGAATTGCCCAACGCCAAATCTTTTGTGCTAGCAGGCTTAACTGCGTGGAGTGCGTCCCCCCTTGCTTGTTTAGATAATACATTCTCGTCAAAACAGACAACATGACAACAATGTATTTGTGAACTATTATTGGTTGGAAAGCTTTTAGTGCTTGAAAAACTGCTAGAAGTTCTAGGTGATTTATATGCAGTTTTGTTTGATGTACGTTCCATTGTCCTTGTATGCTGTGTTGATCGAGGTGTGCTCCCCACCCTGTCATGGAAGCATCTGTTGTTATTACGTATTGTGGCACTGGGTCTTGGAAAGGCCGCCCTTTGTTTAAATTTATGTTGTTCCACCACAGAAGCGAGAGGTAAGTTTGGCGGTCTATTAACACCAGATCTAGAAGGTGACCCTGTGCTTGTGACCATTGTGATGCTAGGCACTGTTGTAAGGGCCTCATGTGCAGTCTTGCGTTTGGGACAATGGCTATGCATGAAGACATCATGCCCAGGAGTTGTAGTACCATCTTTGCTTGTATCCTTTGTGTTGGATACATGCGTTGTATGATGGTGTTGAAATTTTGAATTCTTTGGGGACTTGGAGTGGCTACTCCTTTTGATGTGTCTATTATGGCTCCCAGGTATTGTTGTACCTTGCGCGGCAGAATTTTGGATTTTGTGAAATTGACGGTGAACCCTAGTTTGAAGAGGGTTTGTATGATATGATTTGTGTGATTTGAGCACTCTATTAACGAATGGGCCTTGATTAGCCAGTCGTCTAGATATGGGAACACATGTATTTGCTGCCTTCTTATGTGTGCAGCGACTACCGCTAGACATTTGGTAAAGACTCTTGGTGCGGTTGTTAATCCGAAAGGCAGTACCTTGAATTGGTAATGTATTCCCTTGAATACAAACCTTAGGTATTTCCTGTGCGATGGGTGTATTGGTATATGGAAATAAGCATCCTTGAGGTCTAAAGTTGCCATGTAGTCGTGTAGTTTTAGCAATGGCAATACTTCTTGTAGTGTGACCATGTGAAAGTGGTCTGATTTGATGAAAGTGTTCACTACTCTGAGGTCTAGGATTGGTCTCAGCGTTTTGTCCTTCTTTGGTATCAGAAAGTACAGTGAGTAAACTCCTGTGTTTATTTGTGTGTTTGGCACTAATTCGATTGCATTCTTTTGCAATAGTGCCTGCACTTCTATCTCCAGGAGATTGGAATGGTGTGTTGTCAAATTTTGTGCTTTTGGTGGTATGTTTGGAGGGAATTGTAGAAATTCTATGCAATAACCATGTTGGATAATTGCTAGAACCCAAGTGTCTGTAGTGATTTCCTCCCATGCTTTGTAATAATGACTTATTCTTCCCCCCACTGGTGTTGTGTGGAGGGGGTGAGTGACATGTGAGTCACTGTTTAGTAGTAGGGGTTTTGGGGCTCTGAAATCTTCCTCTATTCCTAGGGAATTGCCCTCCTCTATATTGTCCCCGAAAACCTCCTCTATACTGTCCCTGGTAACTGGACGGTGTTGCTTGTGAGGTGCTGGCTTGTGTGCTCTGACCCCGAAACCCCCCTCGAAAGGGTGTTTTACGGAATGTGCTGTAATTGCCTCTGCTCTGCGGGGAGTAGAGTGCGCCCATGGCTTTAGCAGTGTCCGTATCTTTTTTGAGTTTCTCAATCGCTGTGTCCACTTCTGGACCGAACAGTTCTTTTTCGTTAAAAGGCATATTGAGAACTGCTTGTTGAATCTCTGGTTTAAATCCAGACGTTCGGAGCCATGCATGCCTTCTGATAGTTACAGATGTATTAATTGTCCGTGCAGCTGTATCTGCAGCGTCCATGGAGGAGCGGATCTGGTTGTTGGAAATGGTCTGTCCCTCCTCAACCACTTGTTTTGCCCTATTTTGTAAGTCCTTGGGCAGATGTTCAATGAGATGTTGCATCTCGTCCCAGTGGGCTCTGTCATAGCGCGCAAGTAGTGCCTGGGAGTTCGCGATGCGCCACTGGTTTGCAGCTTGTGCTGCGACTCTTACCAGCTGCATCGAACTTGCGGCTTTCTTTATCTGGGGGTGGTGCATCTCCAGATGTGTGGGAGTTGGCCCTTTTCCTAGCTGCTCCTACAATGACAGAGTCTGGTGGCAGCTGTGTAGTGATGAAAACCGGGTCTGTAGGAGGCGCCTTATACTTTTTTTCCACCCTTGGTGTGATAGCCCTACTTTTGACCGGCTCCTTAAAGATTTCTTTTGCGTGCCGGAGCATACCAGGGAGCATAGGCAGGCTTTGGTATGAGCTGTGGGTGGAGGAGAGTGTGTTGAATAAAAAATCATCCTCGACCTGTTCTGAGTGGAGGCTTACGTTGTGAAATTGTGCTGCTCTAGCCACCACTTGAGAATACGCGGTGCTGTCCTCTGGTGGAGATGGCTTCGTAGGGTATGCCTCCGGACTGTTATCTGACACTGGGGTGTCGTATAGGTCCCATGCGTCTTGATCTTGGTCACCCTGGCTTATGGTGGTGTGAGCTGGGGAGTGTGATGGAGTTTGTGCTGGTGAGACGTTAATCACGGGCGGAGGAGAGGGTGGTGGGGTAACTCTTTTCACCACTTTTGGTTGTGGTGTCTGTTCAGTTTGGAACTCCAACCTTCTCTTTCTTCTAATGGGGGGGAAGGGTGCTTATTTTTCCTGTCCCCTGCTGTATGAAAATACGCTTTTGCGTATGGTCCACATCAGTTGATTGTAGCTCTTCCTCAAACCTATGCTTTTGCATTTGGGAGGTTAGCAAGTGCTCTTCTGTATAAGAGCCTGAAGCTGAGTCGCTTGCAGTTTGTTTCGGCACCGAAACCCTGTCTGCGTGTTTTTTCGGCTCCGAGGTGACTTTTTTCTTTTTCGGGGCCGAAACCTCTCGGCATCGATCTTCTTCGGTGCCGCTGTCTCGGCGTCGAGCCGTGTCCACACCGGCATCTCGGTGTCGAGGCTTGTCTCCAGCACTTTCTCGGTCCCGAGAAGGCTGCGTGCCGGTGTCTCGACCGGAGTCGGACGATCTCGGCACTGTTTGGGCCTTTTTCGGTGCCGACGGTCGGTCACCGAATTTATGGGTGGAGCCATGGCCTGATGGCAGTGGCGTCCCCTGGGCCTTGTAAATCTTCCTCCGTGTGGTTTTCGACGTCTTACTCACGGTTTGTGTATCGTCGAATCCTTCGGAGTCTGAGTCTTGGATCGAGAAGGTACCTTCCTCTTCTTGTTCCTCGAACTCTCGGTGGGCTGTCGGCGCGGACGCCATCTGAAGTCTTCTGGCTCGACGGTCTCGGAGTGTTTTTCGGGACCGGAACGCACGACAGGCCTCGCAGGTGTCTTCACTGTGCTCAGCTGACAGGCACAGGTTACAGACCAAGTGTTGGTCTGTATAGGGGTATTTATTGTGGCATTTGGGGCAGAAACGGAACGGGGTCCGTTCCATCGGCGTTCTTCAGCACGCGGTCGGGCCGACCAGGCCCCGACGGGGGATCGAAAAACTACCCCGAAGGGCACCGGAGCTCTTCGACCTTCGATGCGGTGTTGAATCTAACTACGCCGATCCCGAACGCAACAATACCGACGAAAATCTTCCGAAATTAGCTATCTTTCCGTTCCGAAACTCGGAGCGACAGGAACACGTCCGAACCCGATGGCGGAAAAAAAACAATCGAAGATGGAGTCGACGCCCATGCGCAATGGAGACAAAAGGAGGAGTCACTCGGTCCCGTGACTCGAAAGACTTCTTCGAAGAAAAACAACTTGTAACACTCCGGCCCAACACCAGATGGCGAGCTATTGCAAAACATGCGTATCTACAGCGACAGATGCCATCGAACATATAGTTATTGTTGGCGTTCCTTTTGTATCTGTCCACTAGTAATGTTATGTATATTTCCTGCTCAGATCTACTGATACCCACACAAGAAAGAACACATGCATTGCATATCGTGTCCAATGGGTATGAGGTTTATATAGATGGCTTCCCCCCTCTATCCACGGCTGTCTGAGATGTGAGAGATGTGGATTTCGCATATGCAAAAATCAATTAACATTTACCAAACAAATAGTGACCATGCAATTATGGCAGCCATTTAAGACATTTTCATTTGAAAAACTAATCTTGCACATAAGGTTGAACAAAACAATCTTTTAATGTCCCATTTAGATGTCCAGGATATGAGCATTTAAGACTAATTTAGGCCCTCATTAAAAAAGTTAGCATGCCAGAGAATACAAACCCACCTATTTTCAGAAAGATGGCATTTAATTCAGTGAAGCACCTCTCCCCCACACTGGAGGAGCAGAGTGAAAAGAACAGCACTCCGGGTAACAGATATTGACTTATCTTATATACACCAGCCATGAGTCGAGCAAGTTTTTGCAATCTTTCTAGATAAAGTACATGTTTTCAACATCCGCAATAGTAACAGATGTATAACTATACAGCATGGACATATTTCGTCATGCCAGATTTACGAGTCTTTGCCTTGGTCTTGACATGCTGTACTGAGCTAGCCAATCATCCAGTCTCATTATTAGGCAGACGGAAATGGAAACTTCTTATTTTTTTTTTTTTTACAACTCCTTACCCCCCCCCAATATACTCTTAGTGAGAGGCAATATGATAGAATACATCTCCCTCCCTTACAAATCACATTAACACTACCACTCACACCAAACACTCAGATCACCAACAGAGAGAGAGAGTGCATTACATTACTGCACAACATCTAACTCCCCAGATTCACATCTGCATAAACATTTAAAGTGTAAAATTATCAATCTTATGAAACTACAGAAATAGTAAGGTGGAACAAAACAGTCTGTACTCCACGTATTTCCACGTTCTGCAACTGCTTCTTTCCCTCGACATCTTACAAGGCTCTGACAACTCTGATTCACCTTTCCATACAAAACTATGTCCCCTCCCTCAAACATGATCACCAATGCTAAAAAAAAAAAAAAAACATTTCTGCTCCTTCTGAGTCTCATCATAACATTCCAAGTACTTAAACTAGTTAACTTGAATGTTCGCACAAACCGTCTCCAAATCCACTTGCTCATCCTAGTGACCCATCCAAATAGGACCTCAAATTTACATGGAACACACTGCAACTCAGCCAATATGCCAACAACCATTTATTGATCATCTTCAGCCATGACAACCTATTCTTCAAAGCCAAATGTACATTTCCCAAAACCATCCAGTTCACTCTCTTAGCAACCTAGATGGCTCTTGTATTATACAACACAAAAAGTTTGTGCTCCACTCCCTTGCCAGTCAAAAAATATTTAATCGTTGGGAGCATAACTGTACAGCACTGTCTGTGACAATAACATTTTATCTTTTATGGTTACCCTAATCACAACACAAACCTCAATCCTTTTGGACAAAGGAACAAGAGCACTATTAACCTACAATTATTACTCAAACTATCAATATGTCACTACACCCACTGCCACACACTATTAGGAAGCTGATCCAGTTTTAAAAGTACACCAATTATCTTCAAACCTTTGCCACTCGTGGTCCACCCTACACATCCATTGTATTATCATACTCCGAACCAACTTATCCATTCCTTGCTTCTAAAAGTTTTTTTTTCTCACCTGCCTCTTCATAACACTTGTCATGCACCACTCATGGGCCATGTCCACACATTTCTTCCTGCAAGCAATGTGAGGCACTAACTGCTCTTTCCTTCAAATGCTAATATACCATACATATTAAACTCATTTTTTCAAACGTGAACAATTGTAACTTCTGAAGGTCAAGCATCACCATGTTATCGATCTGATTGTGGGTGGTGGTAAGTCAGTGGTGGAAAGTCAGAGTGGCCCTGAAAAAACTGCAGCACCCATTTAGGGGTGAGGGTGTTTAATGTGTTATCCGACTCCAATTATAAAAATTACTATTTGGCAACCCAGTTCCAATGCATAGCTAAATGGGACGGTGATTCACAAGTGAACGAAGTTAAATATATAGAAGGCCCAACAAAAACCTACTTTGTGAAGGGTTCGATCTGAAAAGGGTTCGATCTGAAAGCCAGGACATAATATTCTAGAATGAACGTTGCGAAGTAATTTTGGAGAGATGTCTTTTTTGCACTGAAGCACATTCAAGCTCCTGCTGAGGATACATTCCAGACTGCATACGTTAGACTTAAGCTTAAGTCAAATGAGTTGGGATAATGCTAATGTAACTGTACTGGTGGGACAACTGAACCTATATTTGAATTAAGACAAAATAAAAGTATTTTTGTTGAACAATTTATATTCCTCAAACTGTATGCAGTATAAGAGAGGCAATCTTATGGTAAATGCTTCAATCATGTCATGTATTCATCAACTCCATCTTCAAAATGGCAAACAAAAAACTCACATAGATAAAATTCTTAAACATATCAGAGTCCAATTAATCCAGTTATTTCATTGAGTATGGTCCTTGGACGTTGTTTTGTGGGTACATCACATTTCATCTCATGTCCTTTCTTTTTACCACAATGTAGTGATAGCTCTAGGTAAATTGTACTTTGTCCTGGTAGTTCGACTAAGTAAAATTCAGAAGTCCTTTATAATTCCCTTTTAAATTTCACACACTCATCAGTAATACAGTAGACGCGTCTGGGCCTATACACATACCAAGGACTCCCTAGGACTTGTTACAAGGGCTCCAATTTACAACTAAAGATACATAAAAATGTATGCTCACTATTCACAATATATACTATGCAAGGTCATCTCTGGCATACTTATTGCAACAGCTAATGTCATGCATACTCTCCTAGTTACATCTTGACAATGCCCTGGTAAAGCATGGTCTACAACTGGCGACCAGAACATGTCTCCTGGGAGCTCAAAACATACCATGAATACCTGCTGCAAAGGTACAATTATTTTAATCTTCTCTGATACATCAATCTACTCCAATCTATAACGAGAAGTGGGGATCAATTCTAGCATTTATGACAAAAGGAGTAATTCCTTTCTCTGTATAAATAATACATTTATGGGGGAGTCAACTGACCAAATTGATTGTATACAATTGGAAATATTATGGTTACTATGCTCAAATACAGGAACAAAGGAATTATCATATAGACATCTTAGATTGAAACCTATGAAGCCAGCAAATATATTGCATTATAAATAGGGACTGAAGGATCTGGTGGAGTGTCCAGTGTAAGATGGATTTCCATTAACTCCAGACAAAGAAGATTTCAATGGGTTGGTGACTTAACTCGAGATTTAGAGTGCCTAAGCAAACTTGAGAGGCTCCTTTTCTTCTTGGGGTGGTGTTTCTCCTTCAATTATTTCAACATGGGAGTGCGCAATCTTGAGCAAGAGCTAGGAGACGTCGTGCATCTGGACCTTTGCTCTTCTTTGGCGTCGGCCATTAAGAGCTTTGCCTCACTTTTCTTAATTGCTTTTGGAAGCATGCAACAACAGAATAGCAGGAGTCGTGGCAGGACCTGAGGCACCATAAACCGTCCTCATGAGAATGTCTGATATTTGCCGGTCACAGATAGAAAAAGGTTTATACCTGACTTTTTTTCAAAGGTAAAACTATCCTATCCACTGCAGTGTTTTGAACATTGTGAGGTATAAACCTCTGCAGAGCTCTAGGTTTGATTCAGAGGGTGTGGAAGAAAGGAGGCTGAAGATATGGTACAGAGGCGGGCATTTTATACTCCAGGGACGTCATCAGAATGCCATTTCTGCTATAGAGATGGAGCCCGTACCTCCCCCACTAGGAAAGAAGTGTTTAAAAAACATTCCAGATCCAGCCGGGTAAGGGATAACATTCACAAGGGAGGAATCTGCACCTATGAGTATCCCTCAAAAGCATTAGTATATAGATCAGGGGACAAAATTATGTAAGATGATACAGAGCTAGCCATTGCCTGCTCACAAACTCCAGCAATTT
This sequence comes from Pleurodeles waltl, assembly GCF_031143425.1. Taxonomy (NCBI): domain Eukaryota; kingdom Metazoa; phylum Chordata; class Amphibia; order Caudata; family Salamandridae; genus Pleurodeles; species Pleurodeles waltl. Next base: position 1,144,923,575 of record NC_090448.1, read on the forward strand.
CTAACTCGCAGACCAGTAGACAACCCTCATCCTCCACATCAACCTATGTTATCAGCTAGACCTTGGAAGGTGTTGCAGTTGCCAGTATATTCACGAACACAGAAGAAATAAAAGATCCCTTATCACCTTCACCCAGCACTGATGATGTAATCGCTTTCCCAACAATCTCTTCAGAACAAACTCAATGCTCACCACACCTCACACGCCTTATTTTTTATGCTACTGAAATCATTCTCTTCTCCAAGTTAATGGTCTCTTCCCCCCCCCCCCTCATCTAACACTTCTTCATTAACACACCTTCTCTGAGGATGAAACATCAGTGATGGTAAGTCCCATAAACGCAGCAACGAGTCGGGACTCCGCAGCAGGTTTGTGGAACTTAAAATATCTACTTGTCCGTGGACAGGTTGCTTCATACATCTACTTGTCCGGTAAAACAATCTACTTGTCCCTTTGGTGCAGTGTAGTGACACATTATGGCAGCAAGCTCATTATGTAAGAGCTCTGATAATAGCCTCTCCGATTACGCCAGGGCTAGTACTACTGTAGGGCTTGAATACGAACAATTTCAAGTCCTACTATAACAGTTTCCTTATTTTGCCACCTTTCTGCAGATCTACATACTGGGGCTTGAGGAAGCAGTAAGCAATAGTTCCCATGCTGGAATGCCTTGGGGTGTGCAAACCTAGTAACTTGCATGTTTCAAGGATTTTCAACAGCTCTTCTCTAATCTTTTCTCATACTGACAGAGGTTGGAAACTTACCTCGGGACAAGGGCAGAATTAGACATTCTTCCAGGGTTGGGAAAATAGTGATTGGAGGGAAAGTGAACTTGTAAACACAATAGATTTTCACATGAACAAATCTACACATGCATTTTTATTCATGCTAAAATACAGTCACAACTATTTTCTAGGCATAAGATTTCCTGGTCTACTTCTGTAAATTCTTACGAATTCTTGAAAGCCAATAATGCAATGACATACCATGGGTGCACTTTTGTGACTTTCTTTAGGAACTGGGCCACTAATTAGGTCTTGGGTTAACCAAGACATTTTGTTTTTATTAAATTCTATTTCTCTATCTATTGGCTGGATTTACTGTGAGTGATAGCATTCTGCCCTTCAACAAGGTGCATACTGGCACACAAAATAGTTTTTTCAGTGCCAGGAACTACTGTGCTTTTTGAGACAATATTTTTTTTGTGTGTGCTTTTTGCCAAAGTTTGTTACAATGGTGAGGGACTGGCAGCTGGCACAACAATAAAGTATTCAAAAGCCATGTCAAAACAAGACACGCATCGACAAAACCAAACGACTGACAACCAATGCCAGAATGGGTGGTTTTGCCAATGCTTGTTTATTTTCATGTTTTCCTAATCTTGTTGAAAACGGCTACACTGATTTTCCATTATGAATATTTTTTTTAAATGCTAGCATGCATCTACACATTTTACTAAATGGTGTTTTAAAGAATTAGTACCTAAAATTTCAGTGATTTAGCAAAAGTTTTTTTCCTACTTGCATTTTTTTTCCCTGAACATTTTATTTTGAAAGCAAACAATCATCAATCTTGCTTACAAGTTTCTGCAAATATTTGCATCTAATCAGAGAGCATTCTGGGAGCATTATACATAACTTCATATTGTTAAAAAATAAATTAAAAAAACGTGTGTACACATTTTTTTAACCAGAACCACTGTCAGTAAGAGCAGTGTGACCTTACAAAATGTAGTTAGAGCGCTCACTCTTATAATAAAGGCTTTGCATTAATAAACCATAAATTTAGGTTCCAACAGCATTAACATATAGACACAAACACTTCCTCAAGTGCAGACAGTTTCCTTCCCTATTAACTGGCATCTAAAAGTTTTGTGCTTCTCGGGGTTGGGCCTACTTGACCCAAGGACAAAATAAACATGAAAACCTGTTGTCCTTGACATCAAACAATATGTCCTGGGCGTCAGGTTATAGGAATTCCACACCCCTGTGCAGCATAACAGGCTTCTTTATTCACATATCAGGATACATTCAAGAAACATCAGGTTCAGTTGCAGGATACAAAAACATCTACAGGATGCTTCACCAGGAACATGGAACTTCCCTACTCAGCCTCTGGTTCTGAACTGAAAACTGCCAACACTCCAAGCGACATAGCAACATTCCATGAAGCATCACTGTGATGGCGGTGCAAGGGCACAGGTCAAGGAAAGCAGGAAATAAAAATCACCTGTGAAGCAATAGCAAATGCCCTAAGCACCCACGTTTGCAACACTACCCATCACAGGACACATAGCTGTAATTTCATCTGTTACAATGCTTTAAACGCAGCACCAACAACTTACACACTCTTAGCCTGAGCTCATCTCCATTTCACCGTCGTTCCTAATTCACATCTACCTTCCATTTTTGCCTATTACACTGCCTTCATCACTTTTGACATAGAATCACTCACTAGCAACAAATATTCTTTAATGTTAGAATTTCAGATTTCAATTGTGAGTTGACCTTGATGTACTAATATAAATCTTCCATGATTTCCAATTCAAATCCCTCAATACAGCTGTACTTGTTGACAGTTGCATTCTCTTTCTGCGGTAAAAACATTTTTTCCACAATCACATTCATTTTTTTTTTTTTTAAATACTCCAAGAAATCTCTGTGACTTCGTTTTACCAGCTCTAATTCTATATTTCATTCAAAGCAGCATCATCTGGTTGTGTGGGGAGGCCTCTTTTTGCATGGTTAACCCCCCCCCTTTTTTTCTCCTGATGTTGATGTGTCCTAGAAGTTGTAGTGCTCAGGGCCCCTGCTAAACAGGTTCCCTGAGCAAGAGCTCTTTCCCTAAATCTGTTGTGATGCCTGGCACAATTGGATACACTCTTAAATATCACTAAGTCCCTAGTAAATGGGTACACCAATACCCAGAGCATGGGATATTAAGGGTAGGCCTATGAGGGCAGCAGCACTGATTGTGCCATCCTCTAGGGCCCTGCACCCAGATGCACCCAGCACTGCCATTGCAGGCTGAGTGTACTGGGGCAAACCTAAAAAGGCAAACTCGATATGGCACACTCTGTGTGCCCTGTCCACCCTACACTGCATATGTTATGGGTAAGTCACCCCTCTAGCAGGCCTTCCAGCCTTAAGGCAGGGCGCACCATACTGTATGTGAGGGCATAGTTGCATGAGCAATATGCCCCCCACTGTGTCCTTGCCAAACCAGGGACATAGTGAGTGACCAGAGCAGCCATTTTAAGTGCATGTACTGGACACTGGTCAAACACTAGTTCCCCAGCTATATGATGGCCATTCTGCACCCTGGGTTGTTTGGTATCAAACCACTCAGGATGATAAATCCAAACTGGTACCAGTATTGGATGTATCCCTAAATGTACCCAGGGGTCACGTTAGAGGTGCCCCCTACACTAACCTAACTGGCATGGTTGCTGACTCGTTCCATCCAGCATGCCACCTCCAGAGAGCCAATATACAAACCTGGGATAGAGCCCTGACTCTCTGGTTTGTAAGACCATACCCTTCCTGGGTGAAGGAGCTAACACCCCTTCCCTCAGAAATGTGCTCTCTCCTGGCAATGAGCTTCAAAGGGCTACCGCCCTTGAAACTCAAGCCCCCAGGCCTGCTGCTAGAAGCAGATGGCTTCTCCCTTTGTCAGCCCCCACTTCTGGCAGGAGCAAAGGCGGGAAACCACACAGAGTAGGAGGAGGGGGTCTCACTGAGCATGCACCACCCTTTGGCTTGCAGGCAAAGTGGACCCTCCATTTCATTTTCCACCATGCTGAAAGGCATGCAAATAGCCACTGAGGTTTAGGGTAGTGATGCTTCCCACAGGAAATGGTCACTGTAGTGGGTATAGCCACTCAAGTGTAAGTGTTCCATTGCACACTACCAGGTTCCCCCTAAAATGCCCACTAAATTCAGTATTTACTGGGCTCCCCTAGACCAAGAAAACAGATTCATCAGGAAAAAAAGAAGACAGCACCAAAGAACCCAACGGGACGAGAACAGAGACAGAGTCACTTTTACCAACTGGATAATATCTCCGCAACCAGAAGTCACAGCTGGACCCGATACCGCACCAACAGCCCAGATTAGAACTACAAGTGTGCCAACTTAGGTGGCACTGCGCCCTCCCATGGTCAATTAGTGCCAATACCCCAGTTACTGGTCAGTGTAAGTCTGACACCAACAAAAACAGCTCACCCAGAGCTGCTACTGGACCAGGTGGAAGTCCTAGTCGAGGGACCTCAGGAACACCTCAGACCTCCCACCAGTGCGCCCTCATCTTCCTGCAAGGCCTCCAGAAGATGACTTGCCTCCAGCTCCAAAGGATTCCATTGGACCCAGCATCCAAGACCTTCAACTCGCCCTACAACCGGCCGCCCCAAATCGCGGAACCTGCTGTGTGCCACAGGTCCCTAACCACTTGCAACCTCAAAAGCCCAAGGGGACCCCAGGGCACCACCTTTAAACCTGCAAACTAGCTACTTTTCCAGGTCGACCCTCCAAGTGGCCCTGTGCCAAGAGACTTTCCAGCACTGCTCTCGCCAAAACCGGGAGCCGCCCGAGACTCTCCAGCTGGCACGGTGTGCCCACCAACCTCATCAACCATCGTGCAAAAGAAGAGACTGGTAACTGACTTGTGCAATTTTATCTGCATTTTTCTAGGTGGCCTTCCATTGATTCCTATGGTGCGTAATTAAACACGGAAAGACTAACTTTATAAAAACTTTGAAAAATCATAACTCAAAAAGTACTTAACGAATCAACCATTTATGTCTTAAAAATTATATAAAAGCCTGAAGTATTTTTTATAAATTCTGGTCTCCAGTTTTTCATTGTGTGTGTGTGGTGCATGATTGGATTTGAAAGTACAATAAATGCTTAGCACATCTCCAGGATTAGCCTAACTACTCGACCAGCGACCTTAAAAATTGGAGCATTACGTGGTTGCCTGCAATCCCTGCACAGTGTGCCTAGTTTTGGACACTACATGGAGGGACAGCTTCCTACACTGGTAAAATCCTGTATCCTCTCAATCCTTAAACTGCTTAACCGTTCAGCTATATAGATAATTTCTGGTCTATCCTTCAACCCAAGAAGCAGACATGCTTAACAAAATGTCTTGCTTTTGCTTCCTTGTTATGATACGACTTCTGGGGAAAAGAGGAGTTGAATATTAGCCTGCAACTTCCCAGGAAGCACTGTTCTTAAATCGAATAATGTTACTGCACCCCGTATGTAAGCATGTTAAAAAATCCACCACAGTCTAAACAATTTTAATGTATTCAGGTAAAATAATACACAGAACCACAGCATGGTATGGAGAGCGTGTCCCACCTTGATCAGAGTCCACTGATGCAGATTCTCTGCTTGAAGTCACAAGCTTGAACATCTGCCCCAGTGTGTTTCATGCCCTTCTTGGGTCTCCAGCTGTATCTTTTATTTTGGTAATGACAATTCCACCTTTATTTCTTTCACTCCGTTGGAAGCTGCCTAGCTTTCTGCCTGCTATCATGCCTTCTTTGAGTCTATGAAGACGTGTGATGTGCTTTTGTCAAGCATCTTCAGTTTTGCAGGGAACAGCAGTATGTACTTGAGTCCCAACTTGCTAAGTGTTGCCTTATTTCTTCAAATACAGAGGTGAACTGAGACAGAGAATACACCAGGCATCAAAATAGAAGTGGCACTCACTAGTGAGTCAGAAAGCTAAAAAAGTGCCCAATGTTTGCAAACGGTAATGGTTTTGAACTTGTAAAAACATGATTTATCATCGTTTTGCAAGGTATGGAAGACTGCATGGATTTGAGCTTACTTCAGGCAATGTTTGAGGTTTATATTTGGGCAGTCACCAGAAAAATAGACCAGGCAGACTATAAAAAAATAAACATACATACAGCCATGAAATCAACCCATACACTGACGTGTCAGACCAGCCTGTCGGTCACTACCGGATTCTCACATAGGCGAGTCCGACCCTGTTCAAATGTGTTGCAGCTCCACAGCTACCCTATGAATCAGGAAACACTTTTGTTGGGATTGGCTGTGAAGGGGCCATGAATCCTGGCTCTCTGCAGTAGCAGACCCCGGTCTTCATAGTGCAACAGTTTCGCTACTACCAGCCATGGAGGCCTTTCAGGAGGAGGAACTGTGTCCGTCCAAATAAAAAAACAAATGAAAAAAAAAAAAAACTGTGAAAAGCCTCTTGTTGCTGCTGACTTGAGAAACCAAATTTCCAAGAACAACTCAGTGTTCTGTCCTTCTGTTTTTTCTACCAGGTCTACATATTTGCTTGATCTCTTTTAGGTGTAGTCTGCAAGATATTCTGATTATCTTATAATTTCACACAGCTAATATACTTTAGGCTGGACCATTATCTATTCACTTTAGTTTTCAAACATTCATCGCAATAGTTTTTTCTTTTGATCTTCCCTCCAGTATCCATCCACCTTCTGTTCCAAAGCTTCAGGAGTATTGTGGATTTCCATTAAGATATCATCCAGTTTATCCACTTTATCAATGGGCATTTTCTGTGTGCTTTAACTTTTAGCCACAATTGCCAGGTTAGATTCTGATCTACGTATTTCCTGTTCAATTGCTATTTTCATCTGCTGAGGTGGAAGCTTGTTTTGTTTGGGTTTGCCCACTGTGGTAGGGACGGAGGTAATCAAACTCTTATTCTGGTCTATGTAATGCCCTAGAGCCACCAAGGCATCATTAGATCTCACTGCCTCTTAGCACGCTGATGTTGTTTCTTCATTTGATGTGCACAACATTTCACAGCATTCCATGAAAAAACACTCTTTAATTCGTCTGCTTCTGCTTTTCTCTCCACTGCTGTGTATTTTTTGTCGTTTCTAGCCTATAGAAATCTGTAGATCTACCAGTCCATCATTTAACTCCGTGTAAAGAAGCTGGAAACTCAAATCCAGAAAAATTTGATTTATTCTTAACACCGCAAACAGGAACTCAAGGCAGCAGAACAGCAACTAACTTTCCACAACAGATGTGACTTGCTTAGCAAAGGTCGTATATAATCGTAACAGACAATACAAAGAACACTACACATCCTCTTAAATCATCGGGGTTATGACTTGCATTAAAACTGTATTTAATATTTGCAAAGAGTAGCTTTAAAGAGTTCACCATTATCAAGTACAGAAAGGGTCCTCAGTATGGCCCCCATAGACTCTTGAGCTACAATCGTGTCTTGGAGTAGTGACTAGTCTTGAAAAGCAACATTGTTGTATCCTAGTCAGCAAGAACCAGCAAACCGGTGAGGGTCACTTCACCGACCGGATGATATGTCCACAACTGGAAGTCGCAGCCAGACCAGACAACACCCAAAACAGCCCAGACCAGGCCTACATGTGTGCCAACTTTGGTGGCACTGTGCCCTGCTGTGGCAGAGTTCTGCCAATACCCCAGGTACTGGTCAGTGCATGTCAGACACCAACAAAAACAGCTCACCCAGACTGGAACATTGTTGTATCCTAGTCAGTGCTAATCCCCAAAGTAACACCACCAGCACTGAGGCCATATCAAAGTGAGCGTTTCAGATCTGTTTCACGATCATGTCATGGATAAAGCTTTAGCAATTTTGACATAGAAATTGTGCACCAGAGAACAGACATTAAAGTACTTCTTTACGGGGAAAACACACTTTTCATTCATGAAATAACAGACCATCGGACAATACTCTGGGGATCCAAACAAAATGACCCGAACCCTAAATAATTCCAAAACAGAATTATATAACCTATGAAGGACTGTCTGCAAGGCTTCTCAAATTTACTATGCCAAGTTCATGAAGAAATGGGATAAAATGTCACTTATCATTAATCTCCAAAAATCTTTCAGAACACTGGCCAATATGGCATCTCTCTGAACAAGCATTGGTAAAGTCAATAGATACTGCCTATGAGAGCTACTGGCTTTGTTAATGTTTTTTGCCATGCTGTACAGCAGCATGGCTAAACGTAATTTAAAAAAGCACTATGATGCAGTAGGCACTAACTGTGTCAAAGCTTTTTTTTTTGTGCTTTTTTTTTTTTTGTCGTGTGCTTTTCTGGGGTTACAGTGGGCGGGAGGAAGAGAAGGACAGGCAACTGGAAGGGGTGCTCAGTGTCAGAGGGACAGGCAGACAGACAACAAAGGATGACCGGGGTTGGGGACCTAGGTGACTAAGAATGGTGGGTGGTCAAATAGCTGGAGAGTGGTGGGTGGGCAGATGGCAAGAAGGCAGACAAAGGATTATTGGTGGGATGGGCTCAAACACACAAACAATGGAGAGTGAGTAGGGAAGCAGGTCAACGACATGGACAACAGAGTGGGTCGAGGGGTAGAGGCAACCACATGGACAAGGGGGAGAGGATGGGAGGGGTGCTGCAATCACATGGACAGCACACAGGAGAAGTACAGAAAGGAAGCAACTGAAAAACATGCATTGTGAGTGCTTGGACAAAAAGAAAAAATGTATTGCCTGGAACAATGAGCAGAAGGACAAGAGTAATGCGTCCAAGCTTCAGGGGAGGGACAACTGCATGAGCAGGAAGCCTATAGAAGCTCACAAGCCAGTGAGTGAGTGGAAATGAAGCCAACTAATGGCAAGCAATGGACAGCCTCTAAGCTCCCTGTCATGTAACAATAGGTATCGAATGAGACCACACATGAGCAGTCTTCAGCACGACTCAAAGATGCAACACAAGAATGGAAAAAATCTCTAACAAACCAACAACACAATTTGCCATATCTCAACCGGCATAAATGGATCCCCTCTCCACACTACTAAGAAGACATCACTTGCAACACCCACTGTCAGTGAACTGAAACCCACTGTGAAATAAAGAGGATGCAGTATACAAGGGGCCCAAATTCATCAAACAAAAGAACTCAATGTAATTAAGCAGCAGGTTCTTATTGAAGAACGAGTTACTTACCTTCGGTAACGACTTTTCTGGTGGATACATTAGCTACCTGTGGATTCCTCACCTAATGAATACTCCCATGGCGCCAGCATTCGACGGAAATCTTCTTCCTAGTCTCTGCACGTCGACGAGGACGTCACTCTAGCCCACGCGACGCCGTCTGACGTCATACAGGCAATAAGAGGTCCTCGACGACGTGCCGACGTCAGTACCAACATTTTTTACGTGCATGAGAACAACAACCCAATGCAATGAAAGAGCAAGGCAACATCCCATAACCTTGTAAAATACACAATATTGCAATGAATAGCTGTACATTTAATATAACGAACAAATATATGCAAATCATGTATGTACACAAAGATATATATATATATATATATATACAGATAAATATACACAAGTATCCATATATACAACATCTATTGCAACCTTGAAGACCAAGAGGAGCGCACTCAAGGATTACTTGGTAAGACCAGAAAGGCAACGGGGAGGCGGGTGGGACTGTGAGGAATCCACAGGTAGCTAATGTATCCACCAGAAAAGTCGTTACTGAAGGTAAGTAACTCGTTCTTCTGATGGATACAACTACCTGTGGATTCCTCACCTAATGAATAGAGTCCCAAAGCAGTACCACGCCTGGTGGCGGGTGCCTAAATGGTCAAACCAAGAAATCCTGCAGCACTGACCGTGCAAAATGGCCGTCCCTTCTGACCTCAGAGTCCAAACAGTAATGTTTCGCTAAAGTGTGAAGGGACGACCAAGTTGCGGCCTTGCAGATGTCAACCACAGGAACACCTCTGGCCAAGGCCGAAGTGGCAGACTTAGCTCTGGTGGAATGAGCTCTAATGCCCTCAGGAGGGTCCTTCTTTGCCAAAAAGTAACAGATTTTAATGCAAAGAACCACCCACCTGGAGAGTGTTCTCTTGTTGACTGCCTTTCCTCTCCTCTTGCCCACGTACCCGATGAACAGCTGATCCTCCAGCCTGAAATCCTTTGTTCTATCAATAAAGAAGCTCAACGCCCTCTTTGGGTCCAGACGGTGCAGTCTTTCTTCCTCTTTAGAAGGATGAGGCGGAGGATAGAACGTGGACAAAGTAATTGTCTGTGCCAAATGGAAGGGTGAAACAACCTTCGGGAGGAAAGCAGCCTTGGTCCTCAATACCACCTTATCCCCATAAAAAGTTGTATAAGGGGGCTTTACCGATAAGGCCTGCAACTCACTCACTCTCCTTGCAGATGTTATAGCTACCAGAAAAACTGTTTTTATAACCAAATACCTTAAGGGACAAGAATGCATAGGCTCGAAAGGGGACCCCATAAGGAAAGTCAGGACCAAGGACAAATCCCATTGCGGCATAACAAATGGTTTTGGAGGATATTTATTTAGAAGACCTTTCAAGAATCTGATAACAATAGGGGATTTAAATAACGATGGTTGGTCTGGAAGACAAATGAAGGCTGACAAGGCCGACAAATAACCCTTAATGGTAGCCACTGCACAACCTTTCTGCGCTAGAGACAGAGCAAAAGACAAAACGTCCGATAGATGAGCATGTAAGGGATCAATCTGCCTCTCTCCACACCACGCAACAAATTTAGACCACCTATTAGCGTAGATAGATTTAGTGGAGTGTCGCCTGGCCGCTAATATAACATCCACTACATCAGGCGGGAGAGAGAAGGAACTCAGGTTGCCCCGTTCAATCTCCAGGCATGTAGGTGCAGACTCTGGAGGTTGGTGTGTAAAACCTGCCCCTGCGACTGCGAGAGGAGGTCTGCCCTGAAAGGGAGACGGAGCGGAGGGCACATTGAGAGTTGGAGAAGGCCGGAATACCACACCCTCCTTGGCCAATCCGGAGCTATTAAGATGACTAGCGCCCGGTCTTGGTGAATCTTCCTCAATACTCGAGGAATCAAGGGTATGGGAGGAAACACGTAAAGCAACTGGCCGCACCAGGTTATTTGAAACGCGTCCCCCAACGCTCCCTGCATCGGATACTGGAGGCTGCAGAATAACGGACAATGCGCGTTCTCCAGAGTGGCAAACAGATCTACCCGAGGAAACCCCCACCTTTGGAAGATCAAACGGGCTTGATCTGGATGGAGACGCCACTCGTGGTCTGCCGAGAATTGGCGACTGAGACCGTCCGCACGTACATTCAAGACCCCGGCCAGATGATTTGCTACCAAGCAAATCTGATGGTCCTTTGCCCAGGACCATAGTCGAAGAGCTTCTCTGCAGAGAAGGTACGACCCTACTCCTTCCTGTTTGTTTATGTACCACATCGTGGTAGTATTGTCCGTCAGGACCTGTACCGACTGACCACGAAGGGAAGGGAGGAAGGCCTTGAGAGCCAGACGTACAGCCCGTAACTCTAACAGATTGATATGAAACATCTGCTCCTCTGGAGACCAAAGGCCTTTGATCTCCAGATCCCCCAGATGAGCTCTCCACCCTAGAGTGGAAGCATCCGTTATGACCGTGGCCACTGGTGGCGACTGCGCGAACGGCTTTCCTTGTGAAAGATTGTTGCTCGCAATCCACCACTTCAAGTCCACAGCAGCATCTCTGGAGATCTTGACAGCACCTTCTAGATCTCCTTTGTGTTGAGACCACTGCCTTCGGAGGCACCACTGAAGAGCCCTCATGTGCCAGCGAGCATGCGTGACCAACAGAATGCAGGAGGCAAACAGACCGAGCAGACGAAGGACCTTGAGGACTGGAACTACCGCTCCATTTCGAAACATTGGAACCAATTCCTGAATATCTTGAATCCGCTGAGGAGGAGGAAAGGCTCGACTCAATGTTGTATCCAGTACTGCCCCTATGAACAGGAGGCGCTGAGAGGGCTCCAGGTGAGATTTGGGCTTGTTCACCGAAAAACCCAGGTCGAACAACAACTGAGTCATTGACTGCAGATGATGCGACACAAGCTCCGGCGACTTGGCTTTGATCAACCAGTCGTCCAAGTAAGGGAATACTGCTATCCCCTTCCTTCTGAGCTCTGCCGCAACCACCGACATCACCTTCGTGAAGACTCGAGGTGCTGAAGTAAGACCAAACGGAAGGACCGCAAACTGATAGTGCTGCGATCCCACTATAAACCGGAGATACTTCCTGTGTGACTTGAGTATCGGGATATGAAAGTAAGCATCCTGCAAGTCGACAGACACCATCCAATCTCCCTTGTTCAATGCCAAAAGCACCTAAGCTAGGGTCAGCATCTTGAACTTTTCCTGTTTGAGGAACCAATTCAAGATCCTCAGGTCCAGGATTGGTCTCAACCGACCATCCTTCTTGGGAATCAGGAAATACCTTGAGTAACAACCTCGACCCCTTTCCTGCTCTGGGACCAACTCTACCGCGCCCTTTGAAAGGAGGACTTGTACCTCCTGTTCTAGCAACAGGAGGTGTTCTTCTGAACAATAAGATGGGCGGGGCGGGATGAGGGGCGGGAACTCCCGAAAGGGAAGGGTGTAGCCTTTTCCCACAATACTGAGAACCCAAGTGTCCGTTGTAATAGTCTTCCACTTGCGGAGAAAATGCTGTAATCTTCCCCCTACAGGAGAGGAGTGAGTGGGAAATGGTGGAAGCCTAAGGCTGCTTTCCCTGCTGCACCCCTCCAGAGGACGAGGAAGAGGAAGAGGCAGAGTGCTGCTGAGAGGCTCCTCTGGTGCGGGCCCTCCCTCTCCCTCTAAAAGATCTATAGGGATGGGAAGAGGCAGGTTGCTGGAATCTCCCCCGAAAGGAAGCGGAGGAAGAGCCACGCCCAAATCCCCGAAACCTCCTGAAAATCCTGGAAGAGGCAGAGGAAGAAGGAGCTTGGAGTCCTAACGATTTGGCTGTGGCCCTGCTCTCCTTAAAACGTTCCAAGGCCGAATCTGCCTTGGCGCCAAACAGCTTGTCCCCATCAAAAGGGAGATCCAATAGGGTTGACTGCACATCCGCAGAAAACCCCGAATTACGGAGCCAGGCCTGTCTCCTTGCCACCACAGTCGTGCCCATTGCTCTGGCCACCGAGTCGGTGGTGTCCAGCCCAGACTGAATAATCTGGGTCGCGGCAGCCTGGGCATCTGAAACAACATCCAAAAGAACCTGGGGAAGCTCCGTAAATGATGAGGAAATGTCATCCATAAGAGCATGAATATATCTCCCCAGGATACAAGTTGCGTTGGTGGCCTTCAATGCCAGACTGCAGGACGAAAAGATTTTCTTGGACTGCGCATCCAGTTTCTTCGAGTCCCTGTCCCCAGGCACTGTCGGGAAAGAACCAGGCGCTGATTTGGATGAACAGGAGGCCTGCACCACCAAGCTCTCCGGTGTAGGGTGTCTAGAAAGAAAGCCAGGGTCAGTTGGTGCAGCTCGATGCCTCCTGGCTACGGCTCTATGAACCGCTGGGGAAGATACTGGTCTCTTCCACACCTCTAGCACCGAATCCAGCAAAGCGTCATTAAACGGCAATAGAGGCTCTGCCGCAGCTGAGGCCGGATGAAGCACCTCTGTCAGAAGGTTCTGTTTTGTCTCTGCCACCGGCAAAGGCAGGTCCAGAAAACTAGCTGCCTTCCGTACCACTGCGTGAAAGGAAGCAGCCTCCTCCGTGTATTCCCCTGGAGACGAAAGATCCCACTCAGGGGAAGTGTCAAGCCCACTGGCTGTATCTAGACCATGCAGTCCATCACCCGAGTCCTCTAGTTCTCCTTCTTCCAGGACTCGTTGGTACTCCTGCTCCTCTAATAAACGGAGAGCACGTCTCCTCGAATGAAGCCTCTGCTCGATACGCGGAGTCAACAATGCCTCCGCCGAAGCCGAAGATCGGCGCCGATCTTCAGAAGCCACCGACGCCGCGTCCGGCGCCACAGGTAACTTCGGCGCCGATGAAAGAGCACTCGGAGAGGATGGACCCACCGGAGTCACAGGACGAAATCCCGACGACGGAATGGAAATCTCCGGGACCAATCCCTCCGAAGTCACCGGAGTGGACACCGGCGCCGAGCCCACGTTCCCAAAAGGGAGAAAGGGCATAAAGGGTGCCGGCCGTAGAGGCGCAGGATCACCCAATGAAAAGGCCAAAGGGCCAGCCGGAGCACCCCCTGGAGCCATCTGTTGGAAGATGGTATACATCGCATTTAGGAATGCGGTACTATCGGCTCCAGGGGTGGGAAAAGCCGGATACTGGGGTGCCTGTATCGAAGGCGACCCCGACCTCGACGTCTGCGACGCCGGAGACAACACCAGAGGCTGCACCACTTCAATCACCGACGCCTGTCCAGGTGAAGTCGGTGACGCCGGAGAGGGCAACGGCGTCGATGGATGCGGCGTGACCGTGGGACTGACCTCCCAAGTCCTCCGGCGCCGATCCGAAGACCTGGAACGAGTCTCCTTGCTTGAATGGCGCCGTGATTCTCTACGGCGCCGGAGTCTCGATGACGCGGATGCCTTGGCAAAGAAGACTTCTTATGATGTTTTTCTTTCTTCGACTTCGCCATAAACAACTTCGCCTCACGTTCCTTGAGGGCCTTTGGATTAATGAGCTGGCATGAATCGCAAGTCGAGACGTCGTGGTCGGAGTTTAAACACCAAAGGCAGTCGGAGTGAGGATCCGTAACTAACATCTTGCCCCCCCACTCACGACAAGGCTTAAAACCCGACTTTCTCTGCGACATTATTACTGCAGCGAAGGACTACGCAGCAAAAAATACACTGTAACCACGAAAGTAACAGTTGCTCCCTCGAAGATAACCGTTTCGAATGCACGGAAAAAAGGGAACTGGCGTCGGCACGTCGTCGAGGACCTCTTATTGCCTGTATGACGTCAGACGGCGTCGAGTGGGCTAGAGTGACGTCCTCGTCGACGTGCAGAGACTAGGAAGAAGATTTCCGTCGAATGCTGGCGCCATGGGAGTATTCATTAGGTAAGGAATCCACAGGTAGTTGTATCCATCAGAAACATCTCCTCTCAATAGGAACTCCAAACATATGAATGCTTTTGCTTTTCCATAGATTTCAGGAAAATAAACCAGATTTCATTTTGATGACAAGCCACTTACATCTTCAGAAGAGTTAAGTGAAACTTAGCACCCTGCAAACCACTATCTACATAAGATTTAATGATTCATTATTGATATATGCCCACTTTCACAACAGCTCTTTTCAATTAGCCATTTTGCCCTTTGAAGTACATAATCTGGATGGCCATGACATGTGTACTCAATGTTCTGAAAATCGTGAGCATGAGCCAAAATCCATCTCACTGCAATTAAGTAAAGGTGTACTGGATTTATATCAGCATTAACCATACTGAAAACTGTCACGCCATGTCACAAGCAAGGACATTCACCTCTTTGCCAACTTCCTGATTTATCCTTGGGTTTGCCGCATGTGCAGCCCCATTCACAAACAGTTTACAGAAAAAACAATAAAAATGTCTCCTGGGCAATGTATGCCAAAGCGATGTTTCAGACCTTGAGTCTACAGTCCCTGTTTTCTGCTTTAATAGAACGATATTGCCACCAGCATTATTCCTATATTAAAGATTAGTGCTGTGCTATGAAGTGAGCAGCTGAGTGCTTACATTATTCTCTAAAGGGACAACACCTCAAAGTTTACTGATCAAACACAACTTCCAGGCTTTGTTTTTAACAAAATTCTAATCATTGTATCTACAGTGGCTCCCAGACATGCAATCTTTTACTTTACTGCCTGGTAAATCTGCACATCTGCGGTCATGATAACTGATGAGCAGCATAAGAGGGAGATGGTGTTTAAGTGGGTGGGTACAAAACAAGTACCTTTTCATAATCTTGAGATACACATGCTACTTATGGCTCTGTTGGGGACAGGGAACAAATCTGAAACGACTGTCCACTACAGATACTTTACAAATGGAAGAGGGGCTTGGCCAGAATTTTCTGGCCTGGGTGCGGCTGCTCTATACAGCTCTGATTGCCAGGGCAAAGGTCAATGGGGCAGCCTCAGCGGAATTAAACATAAGCAGGGGCACCCACCAGGGGTGCCCGCTATCCCCCTGCTTTTAGCACTGACATCTGAACCTCTGGCGATGTGGATATGCCAGGTCACTTTCCTTAGAGGGCTGGGAAGACGCCAAAACACTTTTATGCAGATTCCCATCAGCAAAAGAGTCGCCTTTAAATCACTCTGCATCGCCCATAAATCCCTCTTCCAGGCAAGCTCGACTCCCCTCAAAAATAGGATCGGTTGACACATTCCTCCTCAGAAACTTAGATCTTAAACTGCCAGGAAATTAATTACCCTGACAATTTTTAAAGAACCAGAAGAGGTAGGAGTTTCTCCCACTACACCTCCCACCTTTGGAACCTGCTACCTGTTCACTTGAGAAACCAGCCAAATTTGGTATCTTTCAGGAAACTCCTTAAAATATGGCTTTTTAAATTTTCTTATGTAGCACTCAGCCGCCATTCACTAGGAAAATTAGCCAATTTGGCTATCTCAGGAAACTCCTTAATTATGGCTTTGTAATCACTATATTTAGCACTAAGTGGTAGATCTCAATCCTAGGCACTAGAACCAGCGCTGAGATCCCCTTGGGCATTTGCTCACAATTTACAAATTGATAAATTCAAACTCGCATACTGCTCTATCTGGACAACCTCAACAGCTCCATGCCCTGAATGCTGCAGATTGTGAAGGTGTTTGGGTCTTATTTGGGGGTCTGCATTAATTGGAGTAAATAAACGGCTTATGCTCTAGCGCGAGGGGAGCAGAGTTAAGTATGGAGCTATCCCCTTAGATGGGAAGTAACTGGATTGAAGACCTTGGGTGCCTTTGTGATCACAGACAAATAGCTCTTTGTCTGGGGAAAGCTCACCAAGATCCTTGACGATTATAGAGGCAGCTTGGGTCGATGGCAGGTGCTCCTGCTGCCACTGCTGGGAAGGGCCATCCTTAACAAAATAAGTTATCTGCCAAATTTTCCTTACATCTTAAAAAAATACACCGTTTGAGGTCCCCTTCAGTTCCTTTAAACCAGTGGACAAGGTGACCAGGACCCTTTTGTGTTACGGTTGACCCAGATGATAGCCTTGCTTACACTGACTAGGAAACTCCTGAAGGGTGGAGGCTGAGCTCCTGAATCAACAACTTTACTCCTCGACGACTCAGTTCCAAGTGATTAATGATTGGGCTTTCCCAAATGAACAGGAGCCATCGCTATTGGCAGACCGTTGGGCGATGGACGCATGGGGATGTGTGCTGCTTCTATGAGGTTAGAGAGGATGCTCCTCTGCTCACCCCTCCCGCCATCACTACCGCCAACAGCGATGATCCAGCTTAAGATTCTCCACCGGGTGTACTTCACGAGGATCAGGCTGTTTCAAATCGTTAAGACTGAGACAGACCTATGTACGGGGGTGCAGACAGAGACACACTGCTGCATACAATACAGGGATGCCTGAATAACCCGAGCTTCTGGCAGGGGTGCAGGATAATATCTCACCTACTCTGGACATAACAGGACCTTACCCCGCAGCTGGTAACTCCCAAGAGCGTGGGGTGATCGGACCTTGGATCACCATGTGCTCCTTTTCAGTAATGTGGCTCTGATGGTGATGCAACGTGACTTAATACAGAGTTCAGGAAGCATTATGGTCCCAACGATAAAAGAATGGAAGACTGGTATGGGCAGGTGCATGAGGACTGAATAGTTGGTTTATCAGGCAAAAAGCTGCTCTAGACAAATATGATACAATCCTAGGCCCCGGGCAGGCAGCGAAGGTCATGACCTCCAGACAACTCCAGGGGAGCATAGGTAGAGGGACTGGATCAGGATGGGGTTACGACAGGTTCCCGGAGCAGCGCTGGTCTCATATATGGGGTTCCTGGCAAAGGAGTCGACCCAATGTACTATACTCAAAGCAACACTGATAAGAGTTTATCTTGCTGTGTTTTTAGTTATGGGGAATGTTAGTGTGATGACTGAGCTAGCATGCCTTCCAAAGATGCTTTGTTGTATAACAACCATTCGTTTATTGTTACCACTGCTGTGGTGTTTCAGAAACATGAACTTAATAAAAAGATTAATATATTAATAAATATAGAGCAACAAGTCTTTCGAAAAAAAGCAAACCCAAAAGGATGTGTACAAACGTTGACAGTCCAACCTCTACTCAAGAGGCTAATCATAGTTATGTTTTTTAAACAGAAATCCTGAGTGTGGAAGAGTCCCAAAAGAGTAAAAAATGGTTAATTCTGGTCATGATGTTTGAGATTTCTTGCCATTCAGACATGCACTGTAAGTAGAGTTTTAATTGCACTACAATACCACTTTAGGTTACAACAGGTCTTGGAAAAATCAGGCTCTTCTTTTTTTGTCATGCCCAAAGAATAGAGTTGGATTTTGCTGCCAACTGGACAGAGGATTTTGAAAAACTACTGCATCATTCAGGGAAAGCAAGTCTACAAGTATATGGTTGATTGAAAACCTTTTGGTCTCATTTATGGCACTTAACATGGAGCTTCTTCAGCATCACATCTCCACAATGCTTGATATGTAAAATAATATCGCAGTTAATTACTGTAATTAACGTAGGACTGCACACATTGCTCACTTAAGGGATCTAATCAAAATTATGTAAAATGCACAACACTGAAATAGTCAAAACAGCACAGATGGTTTGAGGAAAGAAGGTGTTAAGCTTGGTAGGAATGCCATGCAGAAAGTTCTTTGCCTTCAGTGGCACCTGATTAAATAGGTGACTGGGAAGGCCACGTTGCATTTACGCTGACACTTCAAAGCACAGTTACCTGATCCAATCCAAACATTTTATTCATGTAGTTAGGATTAATGTAATTTGTATACTATTTCTATACTACTACAATGCTGCTGTAGCACAAAAAGTCACCATCACGGATAGTGATAAGGAAAAAAAGAAAAAATAATACAAAATAAATACAACTATTGTTCTGGCTGATAAAGCAACATGACTGTGACTGGGGGTGAGTGTTTTCATCGTTCAACACTCAGTCCATCATCCTTTTGTGTTGCTAACGTTGGCCTAAGTGGGAAGGGTATACCCAGACGTGGGTCCCTTGGTCACTGTGCCACTGGATTCAAGCTAGTCTGGCTGATGAAGGGTGATACCCTGAAACCGGTCTCAGGATGCTTGTTTCTGGCAGTTCGGGCTGGACTGTTCCCATGATGTACAGGGTCAAGACAGATTTGCATATGGCTGGGTCCAAACTCAGGTGGCATGGTGAGTAAAAGAACAATGGATTTAACCCAGATCTGTCACTGGGGGTGAGTGTTTGCATTGTTCAGCACTCAGTCCACCATCCTTTTGTGTGGAATACCATCTTCAGTGGGCTTTAATGAGCATAACTATCTGAAAGCTAACCTAGTTGAGCAATCAATAGCAAATGTAAATTGGCAAGACAGCACAATGCGCCAAAAGTGAAAACTGAACACCAAAAAAAAAAAAAAAAAAAAAAACATTTATTTGCTTTTTTTAATAGATCACTGTTGAAAAAAAAATCATAAAATTAGTTTAACTCCTTCAAACATAAAAAGCAGATTTGAAACCTAATATTTCTCGGCTTTTGCTTAGATTTTAAGTGATTTCTTCAACAGGGTACGTTTACTAAAGAACATTGAATCTATTTGCAGTTACCCCTGGGAATATGCAACGTCGGTGATATGTCTAGAAGATCCCTTTGCAACATCCAGATGTTTGGTAAGGGGGAGGGGGGGCACAAGGAGTAAAAGTAAAAGATATCCAAAGGCAGCTGCCAGCACACTGTCAGCTACTGCTAAGGCATTGAACATGTCGAAATCAGGAAACCTGCATCACCACCACCTGTTAGCACACCGCAAGCAAGAACAGCGTGTGATTTGAAAATTAATGTTACCTTGTGTGCGAACCAGCATCAGTGAGGCTGTATGTACTGTTCTCTCTTGTCAGGGGGTTAGAGCCCGGGTGAACCTTATGCAACTCCATACTCAATTGAGATTCGCTCTTTCGCTCAAGGGAGTGAGTGTCTTTCTCCGGAATCTTGCTGTCACTCATGCAGACCTCGCTGGCACTGTGCCACAGAGGTGAGATTTTCTCCTTTGGTGGTCCAGTCCTGGGAGATGTTGTAGTGGTCCCTGCTGCAGCAGTACTTGCCTGGTTGGCACCATAGGATGTGGTATCAATGCCACTGTCTGCGGAAGTTCCTTGGAGGTAGGTGTAACTATTCAGCTCAGACTCAACACGGTCACCGCTATCATACCATTTTTCGTCACTGTGGGCGCTCGAAGCATTGCTGGAGAGTGTATTGCTACTGGAGTGGCTGGAGTAGTGACTGTCAGTCTAGAACAAAGGAAAGTGGGTAAGGAATGTGCACAGATACAGTATATGACAACACTGTAATAGCTAGGATCACATATTAAATCGACATTACCTTTACATGTAGCTTGTAACCTTTTCACTGTGTTAGGCTTGAGTTTTGCAAGGAGGAGGTCAAATATTACAGACTGGTTAAACTAAGCAGCACACACTACACCAGATTTCCCTTTTCAAACAGAACAAACTTTCTAGTACTTATCTTAGTAAGAGTAATGCTTACGTCACACAGGCTGGCTGGTCATAGGTTGCTAAGCTGGTAAATCCAAGGAGCAGGAAGCATGCTTCGCATGAAGTAAAGCACATCAAGATGATGGCTGCAACATATTCCTCAGTAACACAGACCATTGCAGATAGGGAGCTATCTTGCACAGTAGTGTTGGCACTATATGATGTTGTGCGTCTCCCCCCGTAAGCAAAGTACTATGATGGTGCACGTTGCCTCCTGTTTTATTTCCACAGCCAATATGCGATGTCTGCACCATGCTTAGATTTAACCAAAATCATAAAGATTTTAATAAAGAATTCTTGGAAACTGCCTTCTGCCACAGTATATAGATATTTTAATATGCTCCAGCAGCCTTCACAGGTCCTAGCATGCCTCAGTTATTAAAATAAAAACAGCAATCCTTTCTGCTTTCATTACAAGTAACTGACGTACAAAGGATAGACTCCCGCTTTAAGAGTGCAACAAAACTGTGATGATGGAATGATTTGTCATAATGCAACGCAAAAGTGGTCCTCTTTTCTCATCTTTGTTAGCCGAGTTAAGACTGCAGCAACTGGTATGTAGAGTGTAAGGAGCTCCTACTAATATGTGCCTTCAATGGCGGACTTGAAACCAAAACCAGTGCTAACAAATGTTCCACCCACCCCACTGCTTGAGCCAACCACGTGGCCATGAATGGCTCTTAGTAACCCACCCTGCTATATAATTACCCTCAGAACCTGCAGCCCACTAGGGAAACGCTAGAATGGCCTGTGAGGTCACACATCATTTTGTATGACCATTAAGTAGTGACAAGTAATGATAAAGGAACGTGAGACAGAGTTGAGCAGCATGCAAGGTAAATGCTCACATATAAAGTGGATGGCCATACAAGGAGAGGAGCCGAGATCACTTTGTTTTCAAGGCAGTATCATCTACAGAATGCTTGGACAAATACTGTGGCAGTCCAATAAATGTCTACAAGAGGGACTTTCCATAACACCAATGGTTTCAGTCTTGTCCCTTGCCACACAGGCTCTCAGTGAACCTAGCAATAAAATTCTTCAGTCTGTTTAGACTCATCAAGGACTTGCATAATTAGCACAAACAAGAGAAGTAGTCTTAATTAGTCAATTAATAGTGCAAAATCCTTTTAGCAACTAAGGTCTGCAAACTTTGTTCAGCCAGAGAAGGCAGGTGGGCTGATTTCCACGAAAACGCAATAGTTCTTAAGGAGGTGGAGGGAGTCATATACTGCACTTTATTTCCACATTTCTTTGCAGAATAGTACAAGGCTGATGACAAAAAGGCATTCGCTTCACTAAGAAGTTATGACCATCAAAAAACTAATTTTCTATGTAAATTGTGTTGGAACGCTTTAATTTATAGTTAGCAGTTGTTTTGAAAAGATTTGACTGTGTTTGTATAATACCGGCCACTGTACTAAAAGAATGACTCCTAAAGCACAACGTCCATAAATGTACATCTTGAAAACTAAAAAAAAACTCTCCCCATCCTACTTTGACGAAAACTAATTTTAGCGATTCAACACAATTTAAACATACAACGATTTCCGCAATGGATCATACCTTTCAATTTCATGGCCTAGACTGTGGGCCCAAATGAATAGCAAATAGGGACCACAAATATTTACATTATCAAATGAGAGCCAATAAAATTACAGGAGTTTAACCTTAACTAAACCAAATTTCCTATGGAAAAAACGATGCAGGCAGTAGCATTCTGAAACTGCTGCCAGCGACTGATTGTCTTCGCAAGTATATTATTTCAACAGCTTCTACAACTCTGCAAGCGAACTCATTATGATATGCTGAAAAAGGCAATTGTATGAGTGAAACCCATAGGTGAAAAAAGTAGGCTACTCTTACACCAACAAACTTCTGTATAAAAAATAAAAAAAAGAAACTGTAAGGGGAAGGGTAGAGCTGCAGAGCCGACTGGGCCCAACGTGGCTACATCCTCTTGGAGCTCAGACCGAAGTTTCTCTGCATGGCGCCGACTGTGTTAAGCATGCCACAGACCTACGTGGGAATCTGGTGGATCACTTAAACTGACTTCACAGTGGTCCCTAATGCAGCAAAACAATGTAAAATGGGATTAAATTCTTCATTTAATGAGCGGCATATATACAATATATGATGGGTGCGAGATCATCCTCAGGATTCCAAGAATAAACGGCCCGCGAGGGAATTGCAGCCCGAGTCACATGCAGGAGTTGTACAAAAAACCAGAGGCACCCCCATGGCAGCAGAGGGATCTGAATGGAGGAGCCGGTGCTCCTGCGAAAGCTAGGGAAAGGAGTGGGCAACTCTTGATAATAGTGCAGGATTCTGGAGGAAGACTGTAGAGGACCACCGACAAGCCCAAAGCAAACCCCCTAATCGGGTGGATGCAAGGTGGGCGGCCAGGGCGAGGCTGCCAATCTCGAGATTCAGTAACGTGGGAGTCTGGCGGCCTTGTCTGAACCAGCTGGTCCCGGCGTATATCACTCCATACACGTTTCATTACACAGAATGTAGTCATTATTTACATTATTTTTGCTGTATTAGGTATTACTGTGTTGCAAAAAATACATACTGACCCAGGCTGCCTATGACACTCCCTTGAGGTTTTTTTAAATTACTAAAACTGACAGCGACACCTCTGGTGACACAGGGAGCGCACTTTCCTCCTCCCCCACTGGAACACCTGTACTGCGGCCTAGAAAGGTGGAATGGAACATGCAGGCAGGTACTGTGGCACTCTCACCATATAGACAGGGTGGATGAGAAGGTAGAGTTGCAAAATTTCTTTGTGGACAGGGGATCAAAGGGTACTAGAGTATACAGAGGCTTGTGAAGCAACCGAATATGCAACTAAATGTTTCAGCATCAGAAACAGAAGCAGAGTGGCAAAGATGAGCTGGGAAAAGTGGGTGTGATTCTAGGAGCCAAAACTCCTAAAGTCACCAGGGCTGGTTCCTACTATCAACGTGTTTGGAGCCCCTCTCATACTAAGGTGCAGAAGGAAAATATGTGCCCGATTCTTGGTAGGGTGATTTGGCCTACCCCCATCCAGACTGTCTGATTGCAATGGGCTGCAATTATTGATTTCTACCTTCAGGCCTCTGATATAACATAGCCATGTCAGACAACAGAAAGGTAAAAAAGACATCTAAGGTATGAAACCTAGTGGTAGCAGAAAACACAAATCACTTAGTAGTGACATGAGGTGGCTGGCCATTTGAAAAAGGAGAAGGGTCTCTTAAAAGCATTAACACTTTGAGCAGAAATCCTACGCTATTGAGATTGCCATTCAAGCTGTGGAAGGAAAATGGAAGGATCTGCGAACAACGTACTGGAAGTGTAACAGAAGTCTGATCTATTTGCCAACCATTCAACAATTAGAAGCTCAAGGGCATCAAATGTAAATCGCTTTGTCTGTGATGGTAGATGTTAAGTAGTGTAAAGCCAGATAAACTGCACTATGAGGTCTCAACTCTCAGTTCAGGACAGTGGAGGTTTATGAGACATCAATGTCCCAGTGCTGGAAAAAACTGACCAGTGAGTGGAGCAGCTGAGGATTCACAGAGCCTACATGATTGTATGAAAACAGTGAGAAAGTGTGCTACTGTGGTGGCCATTGAGTACTTTTCCAGTTATTCTTGCTGGTAACTGAAGGCTTATGGACATTTTAAAGAGCACCTAATAAAGGCATCTGAGGTGTTTCCAGTAAAGATGAAATTGACTCAGTACGGCAATAAGTGTACGGTCTCCACAGAAAAGCTGCAGTGTTCCTACAGCATCTGGGGCGGTAGGGCACATGAAGTACTACGTAATATGAGACCATCTGGTGGGAGAGCTTAAACATTGACCAACCCTGCTGGTATGGTGTTCCTCTGTTAGGACTAATGAGTCGAAGTTTATTTCTTTGATATTTCCTTAGAAGCTGTATCACTCACCTGTCTCCTCTTTTCTCCATCTATACCTCATGAGTATCCGAATCCTAAAAATAAGTCACTCCCACACAGGTAGCATTGTGTGGCTCTGTGGTAACTGCACAGCCCAGCAAGTGACAGAAGAGATTAATATAAGCGCTGCTCCTGTACAGACGTGTTTCATCAACTTTCTACTTCAAAGCCCTCTAAAGAGGAGTGTTGATTCTAACTTAGGACTCTTTTTGTACGCTAAAGGCTCTCAAAAGAACAAGGAGCAGGGAGGACAGAGAGGAATCTGTGGTTAGACAGCGTATCCACCAAAATAAGTGCAACCAAGGGTTCTTCTGAAGAATACTTCTAACAGTAGATTCTTCATCTTAGAAATACATACCACATCTGTACCTCACAATGTGGATAGCCCTTGGACTGGACTCAGATCAAAAAGAATCGAGAAAATAAAGTCACTTTTCTGAAGGCACCATCTGTCAAGGCAGTAGGGCTAGATGAACGTATGCATCAATGTCAACGGCGGAAGCAAGTAAGATATCTAAAAGAGGTACCTCATCACTCCAATGCTGCCATGGCAGCCTTAGCCCTGCCGGAGGACTATCCATTTTAACATGCTATGCTTCTGCACGGTCTTACCTTTCTCTTACTAGAGACACCAACAAAGACCTGATCATGCATTTGATGTTTTTTTGTGTGGTTGATGTAAAGGTTCAGAGACCTCTTACATGGATGAAGCTTTTTCTCCTCTTTCAAGGGGCGAGGTGGAGCAAAAAACAAAATGGCAGAGAAACAGATTAACCAACATGGAAAGGAGTCACATCCTTCGGCAGATAGGCTGCTGCAGTCCTCAGTACTAATTCATATGGAAAGAAGGTGGTGGAGGATAGTTGCACCAAAAGGACCTGCTGATGAGGATGACAGTTTACTGTCAAGAGACCAAAATAACAGCTTGCAATGGTTCTAAGGCAATACACAAGATAAGTATCAGGACCAATTTCAGTTCCCATTGTGGCAAAACAAATGGCTTGGGAGGGATTGGGGGTGGTGTAATATGCGGGTTAAACCCTTTACTAAATGCAAGACAACTGGAGACAAACATTAACAGTTGATTTTTGATACTGTACATTCTTGTCTGTGGCATATTGATGGACCCCACTGGTCACTACCCCTGGTCTGCCCGACGACATCTGATCAGGCTCTCGGCTCTGGCATTCCAGTCGGTAATTGATCACCTGGAGGATGTCCTGCTGATGCAGCCACTTTCAGAGGCGTAGAGCCTCTTGGCAAGGGATACAGGACCCCGCTCAGCCTTGATTGTTGCAGTACCTCCTGGTGGTCATATTGTCTTTGAGGAGCTGCACTAAACCCCCTCCCCCTCGATAGATGGCAGGAAGGCTTTCAGGGTCAGACGGATCACCTCAAACTCCAGGAGATTGATATGGAGCTCCTGAAGTCCAACTTTCCCAGATGACCACTAGCGCCACCCCTCTACCACCCAAACCCACCTAAGACAACGTGAACGCTGGATGAGGGGAGGTATAGAGTAGCCTGCCGCATGTCAGGTTAGCACATGTGAGCTAGTTTTGCAGATCTTGAGCAGTGTCCTGAGAGATCTAGATGGAGTCAAAAAGGCAGCCCTGGAACTAGGCTCAGTGAAAACAGAGGCCCATTTCAGGGTTCACATTTGCCAACTGGCACTCGGGAAGAGTAGGATGCGCAAGGCTTGCAAACCAAGAAGCATCAGGCCAATCTTCACCAAGGCCTAGGATTGAGCCGAGGCATCAAGATCATACCATGAATGTCCTGGGCTTATAAGATGCTGCAAAGGCCTATGATGCCATCAAGTCCAAGATATCCCTAATGAAGAGACTCCTTTGAATTGAACACAGAAAAAAGCTTTGACTCATTGATGGAAAACCCAAAGATGTCAGGAGTTCAGCAATCATCAGAAGTGGTCTACAACTGACGTCCGAGATGCCGCTTTCAGCAGCCAGTCATCAAGGTTATGTATCCTGAACTTCAAAAGTGGGCAGCAACCACCATCATCATATTGTTGAACACCTTAGAGGCCAAGGTAAGGCCAAAAGGAAGCAAGGCAAATTGGAAGTGCTGCAACCCTACTCTGAACTGCAGGTAACATGTGGACAGGAGGACCAGTATATGGAAATTCAAGTCGTGCAAATTCGGGGACAACAAAGCTGAAAACCGCAGCCAAAGTGAGCTGTTTGAACCATTTGTTCCCTCAGGAAGGCTTTCCACAGGCAAAGGTACAAAATGGGCCTGAGGCCTTCATTGAGCTTCAGAATAAGATAGTGCGCACTAGTCCTCCATCTGCGAGGTCGCCACCTACTTAATGGCATCTTTTCTCTATAATGATTTCTTGCATTAGGAGTGCTCCTCCAATCGACATTCTTGTGCAGGAGGAATGAGGGTGGAGAAGAAATATAAAGCAGGGTGTAGCCCCTTCGAACAATCTGTACAACCCACATGTATGATATAGGGAGGACATGAAGCAGCTTGCCATCTTCTGTAGTAGAGGAGGAAAATTGGAGGATTGCTCCACTTAGGGAGCAACAAGTTTCAGCTGCTGCCACACCCTCAACTGCTAGACTATTGTTGTAGCACAGGTTGGGAAGGTTGGTCAGCCCCCTGAATTAATCTCTATGCTTTGTCTATTGGTGTGGTAATTGCTTGGTCGACAAATGTTTCAATCACTGAGTTGTGGCGCAACTGTTTAAATTATTCTAACACCGAATCAGCAACTGAAAAGTCTGGAGCCATAGAAGGGCATGTCCATTAAAGACACTTGCACATTCCCTGAAAACTAGGTTGACCTCAAAGCATGCCGTCTGAGCACAATACTGGTGCCAACAGCTCTGCCTATGCAGTCAGATGTGTCCAGGTCAGCTTGGAACACATACTTTTCAGCATCCATCCATAATGCATTATTAGGGCTAAAGAGGATCATAGTTCCCCAGATGCGGTCAGGCAAGGCCTCCCTGGCCATACCCTATAATGCATAGGTGTAACTTTCAAGGAGACAAACTGCATTGATGGATCAAGGGGAGAAATTAGTTGAAGAAAATATTCTCTTTCCAAAGACATCAATTCTTTTAGATTCTCCATCCTGAGGTCTGGCCCAAAAAAAATTTTGATTGACTTTACTTGCTGATCTCTGAACTATCATGCTTTCAAGTGTAGGATGTTTAGTTCGGAAGCTCTGGTTACCGGGAGCCAGTCTAGGTCACTTAGCCACATATCTAATGATCAGAAGGCACAAGCATGGCTGAACCCAAGACATCATTAGGGTATCAGTAAGGGCTCTACTGAAGGGAAGTAATGGCTCAGAGGAAGCCAGTCCTGGTTTAAGAACCAAGGTCAATATGTTGGTTCTTTTCTTAATGGTTGTCAGTTGCAAGTTTAGAGCTTCAGCTGCCGTCTGTATACCACTGCAACCAGACACTTGGGTCCATTGGTCATCCAGGTGGTGCGTCTATCTCTGTTAGAAAAATGTGTCTAGCCCACTGGAAGTTTGGATGTCTAAATAAGCTGTCCTCTTCGCCATCATTAAAGCCAAGAGATACAGGATGTGCTTCCTGCACTGGATCAGAATCCAATCCAAAAAGAGCTTCAAGCAGCTGACAGCACAGGTGTTGCAGCAGAGTTTTTAAATCAGAGTGCTGTTGTGTGGCCCGATGGCACACAGAGGAAGCTGAAATCACACTAAAGATCTGCAACATGGTTGGTATTTGCTGCAGGATCAAAAACAGTTTTCAGAATGTTGGCACGCTGGGGCCAATTGGGGAACCTCACCCATTCACTCTACGATTACTGTGGCAAGATGGGGTCTTATTCTGTGTAGTGTTCTTGCAACTGTCTCTAGACTTCAACTTGCTGGAAGACTTAGACCAGGAACTGAACCTTTCACAGGAGCGGACTCATGACCAGGACCATGGTAGAATCCGCAACTTGGAATGGGAGTTTCACATGTGACTACCTCTTATGCTCAGTGACTTAAAAGATCCATTCTTGCTCCAGAGTCACCTTTGGGTGCATAAAGGCACCCTTACTGCATGATTCAGGGTCTTGGCTGGAATTCTGACATCACAAAAAGCCTGTGTGGATTCAAGACTGCCATCTGCTTCTTACAGTCTCTGCACAGCTTGAAGCTTATGGTTCTCACCTGGGGGACACTGTTACCCAACACACTGCCATAAAAATTTAGAAGGTGTTGGAAGACTGATGTAGTTGGGAGCAGTACTTTGAATGCACATTGAAGGGAACAGAAAGAGAAACTGGTGTCCGCATGCAAGGATGGTGCCTATATGTGGCTCCACTTTGTCACTTCCTGGGCAGTATGGAGTCACCATGGCACCACATGCCACTATGTACCAGCACGCAAGAGCCTTGCGACAAAAATCTACAGATGGAGTCTGGCAGCTTAGGCTATTTTTAAGGTGAAGAACTTTCAGTCAGAAGTACCCATAGGAAAGTTTATGTTTATTTAATTTAAAAAAAACAAAACAATGTAGGTTCATTATGCCTTAAGGAGCTGAATATTTCCATCACAAGGATCTCTGGATAAGCAGAATTTAGCTTTAAGGATTTTCTTCTCTCCGCTAGTGAATGAGGTCTAGGCAACTAGGAGCAGACTGGTCCCTAATCCAT
Organism: Pleurodeles waltl; assembly: GCF_031143425.1. Classification (NCBI taxonomy): domain Eukaryota; kingdom Metazoa; phylum Chordata; class Amphibia; order Caudata; family Salamandridae; genus Pleurodeles; species Pleurodeles waltl. Next base: position 1,144,952,705 of record NC_090448.1, read on the forward strand.
TTTTTTTGTCATTTCTGTATTGGGATTTACAGAATTAAATCAGTCTGTAAATTAGGGTCCCCAGTTCCTCCTCAAACGGGATGCTAAGAATTTGATATCATTGGAATATGTGTGAAAGGCAAAGACAACATCCTGCAGATGAACCAATGGAGTTAGATAAAGTTAGCAAAAAACAAGGCAACATGAGGAACACTGAGGTATTCCACATGGCACCAGTTTGGCCAAAGGCAAAGCAGTCCAAATACACTACCTGTGAACTAGACTATTCATCATTAAAGTACAATGCCAGTATTGTTACCTTAAAGTTGCAGAGGGATTTGGCATTCGACTGGTTAATGCTGCTCATAGGTTTAATAAGAACAGATATCCTTCAAAACAGCCAATGACCAGCCCTATACAAAGGTCTGGGCAAAAAGAAAGTAGTTCTAAATAAGATTAACAGCTTCCCTAGAGAAAGTCAGGGATGCTATCAGATGGTTTTCTTTCAAATAGTGTACTGTTGTGTTGTAGTTTGCCCTAGGACTGACTTTACGAGTTGATAAGAATAACCTCTGATCTAACCTAATTACCCTGTAGTCAAGAAATCAGTTGTGTAGTTGTTGCTTCTTTCACCACAAGCTACAATCACTCCTAATAATTCTGCTCTCTGAAATCCTAAAACAGACATTCCTGCAGGACACTAATTGTGTAACACTCCAGTAAAGCCAAAGGCTTTCTGACATCACCTCTATCCGATTTTTTCGCAGTGCTGTTTGGACACACAGATGAACATACCAACTAGGATGAGGTTTCATTGTCGTCAATTAAAGAGGCACCCTTTGTGAAGAAAGCAAAACCTTTTTTGCCAAAAACCTGTCTAGTACCCTTTGCTCTGGATGTGCAAAACGTAATTCCTAAAAAGGATATGCAGTTCTAACGGACAAAGGAGGAAATGATCCAGTTCATTAGGAATCATAAAATACTTAGCAGATGGATTGTGTAGTGGGTAGGTTTGCAGTAAGCTTGACAATCTAAGCCATCTAAGTGGGTAAAGATAAACTTCCTATATGCAAAGATTGGTGCCAACAAGAGATCAGTACTGTAGCTCTTTCCATTTGGAATGGGATGATCAGGATGTTGGTGGACGTGATCTTGCTTGTTGGAGCTGATCTCCCACCACAAACCACATGATGTAGAAAGTAGATTGCCTACCATTAGCAATGGTAGTATCATTAGCGGTAATCAACGTTTATTTTTCCCCCCCCTCAAGAATGGGTCTGTGTACCAGGAACAGGCCACATAAGCGGATACCTTTCTCAATAACAAGTAATGCTGAAGGGGTCATCCAATTGTTCATATCACAATGTATCTAAAAACCATCCGAGGCACCAAACAAAACTATTCTGAAATCTTTCCTGATGATAGCTGGTGATGCTGGGTTAGAAGGTCTAGGAAAAGGGATGTATATATACACATTGCCTTTCATTGTATGAAAAATACAAATTTCTACAATGGTAATTCAGAGAAAGTAAAACCTACAATCTTTAGCAAAGCACAAATGTGAAATTTTACCAATGTGTGATGAATAGATTTTCAGTGTGAATTTATCTATGACAGTGGACATTTGAGGCCCTCACAATTAGTGAGCTGCTCTATCCTTCCATAGTGTTGCACAGGGGACGCGGGCCCTCAAACAAATCTTTGGTATTTTGGCTGTGCTTCAGCTGATATTTTGTCACATTTTCTGAACTATGGATGCCAAGCCGGGTGTTGCAGTAACTAAGAAACCCCAAAACTTCCCTCGAATGGTCAAGAGCTTCTGCTTCAAGCCAACTATTCTAAATATCTCTCTCTATAATTTTTACATGCATTTCATTCCTCACTCTGGACTCAAGCAACGTAGTCTCTGAAAAAGGTATGACAACATTCTGCTTTAACCCTGGGAAAAACGATTAACTTTGGCCAAGACACATTTGTTTACATGATGCCACACCAGACTTCACCTGGAACCAAATATGTCAAGGACTGCTCCTATAAAGACTATCCTCTGCAGTGTAGACGTCTGGGAACTGTTGCATACTTGGTGGGGAATAGTCTTTGTGCACAGAAGGCGTTCCTCAACCATTGTTGGGGATTCGGCTTCCACCAGTGAGTCATCTAAGTATGGAAATAAACAGATTCCTGACACAATAAAGCAGATTCAAAATGCAGCACATCTGAAATTGTATGTGGTGCGATCTTGAACTGATAGTGTTAGGATTCCACAGTGAACTTCAGGTAACATCTGTGGGTGGGGAGAAATTGAAGATGAAAATGGGTGCCGGAAGATTCAGGGATGCTATCCAATCCCCCGCATTCAGAGTGGGCAAGATTTGGCACAGAGACAACAATTTTAACTTGTCCTGTAGAATAGACAATTTCAAAGGAGGAGACGGAGTGGGCCAGGGAACTTAGGCCCCACTTGGGGGCCAAGAAATAAAGAGTAAAATCCCAAACTTTCTTTCTTGCAGAGGTAACTACCTCTTTGACCCCTTTCTCAGCTGGGCAAGAACTTCTGCCAGCAAAATTAAAGTACCAGCCAGACAGCATGTCCTATGGAGGGAGGCTCCACCCCCTGTGGAAGATGAGACAAAGTCAGATTTAGAGGCAATCAAGCTAGCAGACAATTGCTGAGACTGGATCTGATGCAAGTGAATAGGTTCCCACTGCTGCCTAGAAAAGAGCACTACATTTTTTGGGCATCTGGACTGGTGGAGAAGGTTGTCTCCACCAGGAATGTTGCAAGCTGAAACGAACTCAGAACTTTCTGTACTGCTGATGGAACTGCTTCTCTGGGGACGAGGGGAACGAGTAAGAAAAACGTAGCTGTGCTGTTCTTGAAGCTCTCTAGAAGAACTTGGCCTTATCTCTGAAGAGCCTTTCGCAATCGAAGGATGCGTCCATGGAAATTGCCTTGACATCTCCCAAGAAGCCAGTGGAAAGCATCCAAGTGTGGTGATGTACCATGACCGCTGTGCCCAAGGATTGAGCCAGGTTATGTCATAAACCAAAACTGCACTTCAGGAGTGGCCTTTGAGACATCAAAAAGTCACTGAAGTTAAATGTTTCAGGAACCAAAGATGTAGCAAGGCACAACAATCTGGTAGAACAAAAGGCTATGCTGGCAAGAGATAAGTAACAATTAGAGTACATGGTTTCCTCTACTTCTCTTGTTACTTATTTCCACATTTCTTCATCAGGTTACTGAAGGGAATGAAGCTAAGCATGCTCAGCCAGTGTGTGAATAAAAAAATAAAAAAATGATGTAAATAATGCCGACATAAAGGCAGTGATTCATAGTCTTATGAAGTCCTGTTGTGGACAACCTCATAACTGTAATATTGTGTCTGTATGATAAACACTCAATACGATTTGAATGAAAAACAAAAGCCACTAAAGTGCTTCAGTTCAGGGATGATATACTTCTTGTAAACACCCATCCTCCCATGGGAGGTGCTTGATTTGAGACCTCCATTTAAAAAACATGATGGTGTACCGAACAAAAAACATATTTTGCATATCATTGGAGCAAATATAAACAATACAAACTCATATGCATGCCTTATTCAAGAATGTTTGTAAAATGCAAATAGGAAAACATCAAAAGCGCTTAGTTTGGGGAAAACAATCTTAGACATTAGGGTGAAAACAGTTGACTGCAGTCACTGCTGAAGCCTTGCTTACTTCAAGTGAACATGAGCACTGATCACAGGAAAGAATTCAGAACATATTTCAATTTCCTTACCTGCCCCTGTTTATGAGGAGAGAGGTGGACAGGGTCTTGCCTCATTAGCCTGCCAGTTGGGCTCTCTCTGAAGGATGGCAGTACCTTGGAAACTGCTGGGAGATGACAAGTTGGTTCTGAAATACAACGCAAATTTGTCAACAAATGGAATGACACCAAAGGCTGAATACATTTAGAAGTTAACATGATTTAAAAAAACTAAATTGACAATGAGTACCATATATAAAAAATATAAAAAAATCTGGCAATGGAATATTTACCACAAATGGGCTGTCTGGCGTGCACACCATCAGATAATCAGAGAGGCAACTATCTAGCCCAAGTTGGTAGTGGCATGAAGTAATTCACACCTGGCGTTTGCTCCCTCAAGTATTTTAAATGAACTTTGTAAGCTATATCGAATTTCTGATCTAAAAGTTTAAGTCATGTAATCCATTTTTTGTGTGTGTTTGGTACTAAAAATTATAAAAGTTCACTCTGGGGCACAAAGGGAAAATTAGTATGCAGTAAGCCAAACTAAGAGGATTTGGAGAAATGTGTAGTGGGAAAAGGAACATTCCAAAGAAGGAGTTGTTTAAGTATTACTGTCTACTATGATGTACTTCATATTTAAGTACTGCACATAATACCCTAAACCTTCCCGATGGTGTGTTAGAAATGGGGTCTTTGGTTGGCAGTCAGGTTACCCCTTTCCAAGCAAGGACCCTCACTCTAGTCAGGGTAAAAGAGAATCACCCTCAGCTAACCGCTGCTTACCCCCCTTGGTAGCTTGGCATGAGCAGTAGGCTTAACTTCAGAGTGCTAGGTATAAAGTATTTGTACCAACACCACAGTAACTCAATGAAAACACTACAAAATGACAACACAGGTTTAGAAAAATAGACTATTTATCTAAACAAAACAAGACCAAAACGACAAAAATCCACAATACACAAGTCAAGTGATCACTAGAAATGCAAAGAGTCTTCATGTAATTTTAAACACAATGCTAACGCCGTTAGCGTGAAAATGTACCTTGGGTGTGTCAAAAATAACCCCGCACAGACGAGTATGCGTCAAAAAGGGCTTGCGATGCATTGATTTCACTCATGAGCGAGACCTTGTCGTTCCTCCTTTAGTCGGGTCGGCGTGCGTCGTTTCTTCTCTCCGCAGGAGAGTGATGCGTCGATCCGCTCAGTACTCTCGGGTCCGGGCAAGCCTTGCGTTGTTTTTACACACCCAGCGATGTTTGCATCGGAAATCCAGCCGCACGATGATCCGAAAACCACACAGCGCGGGTTGCGATCTCCCAGCCTCAGTCAGCTATGCTGTGCGTCTATTCTCCAGCCCCAGGTGTTGATCTTCGGGTCGCGGGGCGTCGATCTTCAGGTCGCGTTGCAGGTGAGTGTCTAATTTCATCTGCGAAACCGGTGGTGTGCCGATTTTTCAGCCGCCGATCGGAATCGCATCAATCTTCTCCCCACACGACGTTCTGTGCGTAGATTTCTCACTCTTGGGCTGCCAGCTTCTCCTTTCAGAGTCCCAGGAACTGGGTGGGCACCACTTGGCAGAGTAGGAGTCTCTCCAGATGCTGGTAGAGAGAAGTCTCTGCTGTCCCTGAGACTTCAAATAACAGGAGGTAAGCTCTAAATCAAGCCCTTGGAGATCTTCACAAGAAGGAAGGCAACACAAAGTCCAGTCTTTGTCCTCTTAGCACAGGCAGAAGCAGCAACTGCAGGATAGCTCCACAAAGCACAAACACAGGCAGGGCAGCTCTTCTTCAGGCAGAGGTTCCTCTTGGTTTCCAGAAGTGTTCTAAAGTATGTGGTTTTGGGGGCCCTTCATATAACCACGTTCTCCTTTGAAGTAGGCCTACTTCAAAGCAACGGCTCCTCTCTTGATTGTGAAATCCTACCTTGCCCAGGCCAGGCCCCAGACACTCACCAGGGGGTCGGAGACTGCATTGTGTGAGGACAGGCCCAGCCCTTTCAGGTGGGAGTGACCACTCCTCCCCTCCCTCCTAGCATAGGTGGCTCATCAGGAAATGCAGACTACACCCCAGCTCCTTTTGTGTCACTGTCTAGTGTGAGGAGCAAATAGCCCAACTGTCAAACTGACCCAGACAGGGAATCCACAAACAGGCAGCGTCACAGAATGGTTTACGCAAGAAAATTTCTAATTTCTAAAAGTGGCATTTTCAAACCCACAATCTTAAAACAACTTTACTAAAAGATGTATTTTTAAATTGTGAGCTCAGAGACCCCAAACTCCACATGTCTATCCGCTCCCAAAGGGAATCTACACTTTAATCAGATTTAAAGGTAGCCCCCATGTTAACCTATAAGAGGGACAGGCCTTGCAACAGTGAAAAACAAATTTAGTGGTATTTCACTGTCAGGACATACAAAACACATTACTATATGTCCTACCTTAACCATACACTGCACCCTGCCCTTGGGGCTACCTAGGGCCTACCTTAGGGGTGTCTTACATGTAAGTAAAGGGAAGGTTTAGGCCTGGCAAGTGGGTACACTTGCCAAGTTGAATTTACAGTTGAAACTGCACACACACACTGCAGTGGCAGGTCTGAGACAGGATTACAGGGCTACTCATGTGGGTGGCACAACCAGTGCTGCATGCCCACTAGTAGCATTTGGTTTACAGGCCCTTGGCACCTCTAGTGCACTTTACTAGGGATTTACTAGTAAATCAAATATGCCAATCATGGATAAGCCAATTACATACACATTTTGTAAAGGAGCACTTGCACTTTAGCACTGGTTAGCAGTGGTAAAAGTGCCCAGAGTAACAAAAATGGCAAAATCAGAGTCCAGCACACATCAACAACCTGGGAAACAGAGGCAAAAAGTTAAGGGAGACCACGCCACGGATGAAAAGTCTAACATGGTGCAATTCTGTTTTACTCTATGGGTTATGAAACAAAAAAAGATGGAACCGTGATTATATTTTATATAGTCACAGGACGATGCTTCTGGCTCAAATGCATAAAACTGAAATTTGCCAGTCATGGCTATCAGCGTACACAACACTTGCAATAAACTGTGCCATCCACTACGTTGTTCTCTTGATAGCTTTTTGTTTGTCCACTAGTGTTTCACTAGCAAACTGGTTTTGAGAATGGTGTTTGCCACAAGTTATTGTATGTGTTGCTAACTGTTACCTGGGAAATTTAAGTGGTTTTACACATTTGAGGAAGGACCATAACTCAGTCTCTATGTATTTTTTCCAGTGCCTTTTTTTTTGTAATCTTGCCACCTGCCAGCCCCCATTCAGTGTTTAATCAACCTCGTCAGATATTATCAGTGTTTTGCTCTGTGTTTTTTTTTTTTTTTTTACTCTAAAATGACTGCTTGTGAACTCCTCGAGTTGCAAGACTGCTTTTGGTGTTTTTTTATGTTGTTGGCCTCGCGTTTTCTATGCCTCTGGGAAACCTGAGCACTCCCTCGGCATCATCTCTGGAGGTGGTACCAAATATTTTTTCTATGGAGCAAAACTCAGAAGTTAGAGTTGACCCTTGAGTTTCAAGGCTGTTTGGGGAAAAAAGCCTCCAGATAACTTCTCCAGCCAATAACATTTCTTAAAAAATAATTCTAGATGTGATTGACAGGATCTGCAAATCATGACTAGCGGGGGAAATGGCAGAGATCTGCCTTTGCATTCTCCTTCAAGCCTGCTCAGCAGCTTTTTTTAAATGCTTATATCTCAAAAACTAATGTAAGAACTTACACCAAAACCAACAAAAACATACGTTTTGAGTAAAGTTTTACTTTCCGGTCATCGTAGTTGCCACTGCCAGAGTCCCTGCTAAAAAATATGTGTACAGTTTGAGCCATACCATGTGCTAAGGGCAAGTTATAAGAATCTGAATGCTTGTCTTCTGGCCGCATCCCAGTCAGAGCAGGAAGCAATGTTAGTTGTGGAGGATTCTGCTCAGGGTAAGATAACACTATGGGCTGTACATCCTCCTCCTTTGTTGATGTGAAAGGAACCAGCGCAGGGGATGGTGCTGAGACTGAAGTCGGAATCAGAGTCAGTGCTGGACCCGATATGGCTTCAAGGGGCACAGATCGTGGTGAGGGCAGACCCACGTGCGGAAGATTGCCTGGGGGCCCAGTCGATTCTTGAGGTTTAAAGGTGCACTAGAGAAAGTTGTTTATGCAGCAATTGTACAGCATGACCTCTCTGAAGGCATCTACTTGCTGAAAACATCGCAGACAATCCTGGTAATTCAGGGTACACTGGGACCAAGCTCTGAACAGCTTCAATGAAGTCCGGGAAGCAAACTGACGCCCTTGCACCGCTTTGGAGTCAGAGAGTTGGGAGGGGACCAAACCCTGCTTTGACTGACTTATTTATTTATTTTTTGATTAACTCGAGGACTTCAACCAAGACGATCTGCTGCAAGAACGGGTTCAGGAGTGGGATCTGCAGCTTCCTCTTGACTTCAGCGAGTTGCAGCGTGAAGTCTTGTATCTGGTAACAAAAGTTTGGCGTCACTGTCCCATATGGCCTTCTTGTTCATCTGGGTGTAGAGCCTATAGGCACAAACACCAAAAGCAGACTTCATGAGAGTCTGTCAGATATCGGTTTGCAACAGTCCCCTGTGGCCTTATGGAGTGACATTTTTCTCTGTACACTGGATAATTTCCCAAAAATAATTGCCTTAAAGATAGAGGAAAAGTTCCAGATCTGCACCAGAAAGTGTAGAAAAAGAAACTGACATTAAAAAAAGCCATTTAGTTGGCGCTTACATGAGGCTCTGCTTGTCACTTCCTAGATGGAACAACTTTAATGCAGAGCCCTACAATGCCACCTACAGGTGTGCATGAGTACTGCTTCAAAATTGCCAGATCCAGCCTGTCTGGGAATAATTACAAGGTGAAGAATCTGCAGTTGGAAGTATCCATCAGACAGCAGTTGGCATTGACCGATTTCATGGCAAAAACAGTCTGTCTAAATGTTACCAAAATTTGGTGCAGTGTCTGAGTATGACTATTCAGTACTGATAAAATGTCTGAGTCAGAGGGATTGGATATTGGCTGGCCACAAAAGGATCGGGCGCAGTCTCAGTTAAGACGAAGTCGGCTCATAATCTTATACCACAATGGGTTGTGGTTCTTCTTCCAGTGGCAGCAGTACCTGCTTCGATGTCCCAGGGACTGGCACAGATTGGTTAAATAAGAGCCAGACCTGGAGGCACAGTGACACCCTTGTGCCTTCACTGCAGATCGAGCGTGACGAGAAGGCACAGAAGACAAGAACTTTGGTTCACATCAGTGTAGGTGTTTAAAGGGTTCCACACAGGAGCAGGATACGGTTTAAGAAGTATTATCCTCTTAAGACCCTCCATGAAGGCCTTAGTGACTGGAACCTTAAAAAGAGATGAGTTCTCTGTTTTGCAATTAAGCTGCAAACTCGGTCAAGTTAGTGTACGGAAGTGTAAGCCTACCTTGTGTAGGTCCAGAAGGTTGCAGGAAATATCCTGGACAGAAACCTTAATGGGTCTAAATGTTTAGAGACCCAGTAATGCATGAACCTTTTCCACTTAGCCACACGGCTAGTAGGCTTACTTGCCTTTCACAGGATAAGCATTTGTTCCTCTGGAGAACTCAGCTGCTCAACTGCAAGGTTCTATTGTCTTGAATCTAGGTACCATGGCTGGTCACAATGCTTAGTAAGGTCTGCCTAATCTGAAGCTTCTTGTGGCAATTGAGAGACATCTTTAGGACTACTGAATTCCAGAGCTGTCTTTCTCAGGCTGGTGCCATCAGGATGAGGGTCACAGATATCTTAATTTCCACATTAAGTACGGGATAAGGGAGAGAGACAGAAAAGCTTAAGCAAATATGACTGACCAGTTCATCCACAGTGCACTGCCCATGGACTGTGGGTGTGTGTACCTAGAGGTGAAGCTTTGGCATTTTGCATATTTGGGAGTGGTGAACAGGTCTAAGGATGGGATACCCCACAGGTGAAAGTACTTGTGAAGGACCTGGGGGTGGGGTTCTCACCGGGGTCAGACTAAGACAAAAATTAGACCTGTGTACCAAAATAAAGGTTGCCACCATTAGTGAAATAAATAGCTAAAAATTGTCTCATGTTTGCAAAATGGGGCTGATTTTGGACTTGTAAAGACAAGCTCTATATGTGTTTTGCAAGGTATGGGAGAATGTACAGATTTGAGTCTGCGCCAGGAAATGTTTGTTTTAATGTCAGGGAAATTAATAGTAAACAAACGGCCTAGCAGACACTAAAAAAGGCGCCAAAACAGAAAACAGCAGCCAACACGGTGACCTGTCAGACCAGCCCATCTGGCACTCCCTGACCAATCTGACCATGGTCCTCACTTGTGGACTTGTACATGCATCCTTAGGAGCAGGTCCACAAAGTTGTTCTCCAGTCCCGGCAAAGGGTCTGCTGGCAGGTTAGTTTTTACAGGGGTTGCCCAATGCCAAAAGTCCTGAACTAGAGTAGACAGCTGGGCCAAGTGGTGCCTCCTATTTCTGGATGTGGTACAGGGCTGTCATGCTGTCTATCATTATTAGGACTGTCTTGTCCCAAGTGAGTTTGAAAAATGCTTTGAGACCTAGTTTGATTGTGAGCAGTTCCAGACAGTTCATGCGGCGCCGCCAATACTGAGCGGTAATGGTACCGTGGACAGTCGTCTTGTGGAGGTGAGCAGCCCACAGCACAAGAGATGGAGTGGTGATGGCCACCTGCAGAAGTGGGCCTAGAAAGTGCCTTCTGAGTAGAGGTTTGTTGCTATTTCACCAAAGCAGTGCTGAGTCCTGGTCACTACAAACACTAGATTCTACCAACGCCCTTCATCCTGTGCCCACTGCCGCGAGGCCCTCGTGGAGCAGGCAACCTGGGTAACCTTGCATATGGCACAGTCCTAATGCATGAAGCTATCATTCTTAACAGTTTCCTCACACTTCGAACAGCGATAGGGCGAGGTGCCTGAAAAAGAGGCACTAGTGACTGGAACACTATCTCACTCTGCTCACTGGGGTATGCTTTCCTTGTTATCACATTTGGAAGGGAGGCCAGGAAAGGCTGAACATTCTGCACTTGGAGGTGGCACTTTGTTCATGTTGGTGCTGAAATCTAGCTTACGATGTTGGGGTACTGACATTTGCTGTTGCTCTTGGTCAGCCAATTGTCGAAGTATGGAAAAACATGCATGGCGTTTCTGCATAAGTGCGCTGCTAATACATGAAGGCACTTAGTAAACACCCTTGGAGCCAAAGCGACTCCAAAACGTAACACCTTGAACTGGTGCACCTTCAGTTACCATGAAATTAAAGGTACTGGTGATGCGCCTGGAATATCAGGAAGCCAGGTTATACGTCCTTAAGCTCCATTGCAGACACAAGTCACCTTGGTGGAGCAGTGCGTGGGATGACGTCCTCAACGGTGATTAAGTTAGTGTTCAGAGGTTAACCTGTTCAATGGCTGGAGTCAGGAGTCCTTTTTGACGATCAGCAAGTAGAGGGAATAAACCCCTTTTCCCACGTTGTTGTGCAAGAACTGGCTTGATGAAGCTCTTTGCAAGGAGCACTTGAACTCATCCTCTAAACGGTGAAGTAGGTCTGAACTAGAGAGGGCAACGGGGGTGTGATGCTGAGGGATTGTGTAGAATATGGGGCATTACCCTTTTCTCACAATGGAGAAGGCCCACTGATCCAAGGCAATATCCTTCCAATGAGGGAAGACGTCTTAGTCTTTCAGTGACAGGTGAAATGTGATCAGGGGTTAAGGGTTGGAAAGCCAGTGGTTGTGGGCAGAGGCACCCCTAGCAGAGCCAGTCCGGCTATTGCTGTTACAAGGCTCTCGGGCCTTAACCTCCCAGTTTAGCACCACCTCTGGTTTGCTGCCTTGAAAGGCATACCTGAGACAGAGGGAAATGCAGGGCACCCGTGAATATGACAAAGTTCTTGATTTTTTTGGAGCATATAGTCCACCAGAGGCCAACGTATATTCGCTGTCAAAGGATGCTATTACACCTTGGGTTAAAACCCTGATACCATGAGCCAGGCATGACGGAGGAAGATGCTGGTGTTTATCCCTCTTGCAGATGTATTGGCTTCTTCAATGGCGCATCTGATGTTGACACTGCTGTTGGTTTTACAGTCAGCAACTATCTTCTGTCTCCACTTGCAATAGGCCTCTTGGAGGTGCTTTGCCAGCTCCTCCAATTCCTCCCAGTGGTACCGGTCGTAGCTAAAGAGGAGGCCCACTGAGTTTCCAATGCAAGTATGAGCACCTGCTCCAAGTGCTAACTGCTTCCCTTTCACAGAACAGGGAAGTGGGAAGGTGGTGAGAAATCAGAGGTACTGAAGGCAAGTAACATACTTCAAATGGATACTTCTAACTGTAGGATCCACACCTTGTGAAAAAATAGCAAAGCAGAACCTTCCAAGGTGCTGTGTCTGTGGAATAGCTCACACCAAAATAAAACGTCCTACAAGCACGAATGGCCAAAATGTCATTCACATCAGACGTGGCAGTAGGGGCAGCAGAGTTTGGTGAACGTGTGCACTGATGCCTTCGTTGCAACCTGAAAGGTCTTTAGGAAAGGTACTCTGCGTGCCAGCAGACCCGGACCTAATGGAATGGCCCCTCAATTTCTTTGGAGGTTGCTTTATCACCCTTGCACAGCAGATCTTAATATAGAGAACTATCCATCTGTATAAAGTATGCTTCTGCACAGCATTTCCTTTCTTTGCCTGAGTGAACCCTACAAAGAACATCTATCACTCTGTGGTCTTTGGTACAATCTACATAGAAGCTGAGGGCTCTTGTGGGGTCCAGAAAATGGAGCCTCTCCATCTTTCGAGGGATGAGGCAAGGAACACTGGAAGAGTGATGGATTTTATCACATGAAAAGCTGATACAACCTTTTAGCAGGTAGGTCGCTTCCTCGTCACCCACGCTACTGCCAGCTGCCTTTCCTCTTGTTGGAATCCTTTTTTGGAACTCCCCTTGTTTTTTGCTCTTTTTCCCCATAGTCGCTGCGTACCGCAACCCGACCCCCCTCCCTCCCTCCTCGTATCTCCTCCATTCTTGCCTCCCCCGTGGTTTCCCACCCGGCTGCCCCGCCCCCGCCTTTCCATTGGTCCATCCACCCCCTCTTCCCAGCTGCCACTCCCTCCCACCTCCCCTCTTATGCTGGCTGCAGCGCGGTGAGGGCAGCGACCACTGACCCTGCTTTTAGCAGGTAGGTTGCTTCCTCGTCACCCACGCTACTGCCAGCTGCCTTTCCTCTTATTGGAATCGTTTTTTGTAACTCCCCGTCTTTTTTGCTCTTTTTCCCCATAGCCGCTACGTCCCGCGGCCCGCACCCCTCCCTCCTTGAGTCTCCTCCATTCTTGCCTCCCCTGTGGTTTCCCGCCCGGAGCCCCGCCGCCCTGCCATTCCATTGGTCCATCCACCCCCTCCTCCGCTCTTATGCCGGCTGCAGCGCAATGAGGGCAGCGACCTCTGACCCTGCTTTTAGCAGGTAGGTCGCCTCCTCGTCACCCACTCTACTGCCAGCTGCCTTTTCTCTTATTGGAATCCTTTTTTGTAAATCCCCGTCTTTTTTGCTCTTTTTCCCCATAGCTGCTGCGTCCCCACGGCTGCTGCGTCCCCGCGGCCCCCCCCCCTCCTCGAGTCTCCTCCATTCTTGCCTCCCCAGTGGTTTCCCACCCGGAGCCAGTCTGCCACCCCCGCCGCCCTTCCATTGGTCCATCCACCCCCTCCTACAAGCTGCCACTCCCTCCCACCTCCCCTCTTATGCCGGCCGCAGCAAGCCCGTCTGCGCCCATCCGCACCAAGACCGCGCCCAGCGCCAGACCCCCTGGCCAACAAGCCCCCATTCACCATTACAATGCTGACTAACTCCACGCCCTCAATCCAGGATGCTCCTCTATCTGCTTCCAGTCCACACCAACGCGCACCAGAGGACCCTTCTCCTGCAAAGCCTGCAACTTCACCTGCAACCTAACCCCTGAACACCATATCAAAACAACAGACAGCCGCCTAAGATGAATCCTGCTGAACACCCGCTCCGTCCACAAACATGCAATTGAACTCTGGGACTTACTGACCACACACTCGCCCGACATCGCATTCCTCACCGAAACCTGGATGAAGCCTGCCTCGGAATGAAAATGTCACTTACCCAGTGTACATCTGTTCGTGGCATCAGTCGCTGAGATTCACATGGTATGCATGAGCTCGCCATCTGGTGTTGGGTCGGAGTGTTACAAGTTGTTTTTCTTCGAAGAAGTGTTTTCGAGTCACGGGACCGAGTGACTCCTCCTTCTGTGCTCATTGCGCATGGGCGTCGACTCCATCTTCGATTGTTTTCCCCGCAGAGGGTGAGGTAGGAGTTGTACTATAGTAATAGTGCCCGCGCAATGAAAAATGTAAGTATGTACCTATTAAAGGATTAAATAATATATATACAAATGTACAAAATTGAAGGTAACTTCTGAACTGCTACAGGCTTCCGGGGAGGTGGGTGGGTCCATGTGAATCTCAGCGACTGATGCCACGAACAGATGTACACTGGGTAAGTGACATTTTCAGTTCGATGGCATCTGTCGCTGTAGATACACATGGTATGCATAGACTAGTAAGCAGTTAGTTCCCCATAAGCGGTGGTTTAGCCTGTAGGAGTAGAAGTTGTCTGAAATAGAGTTCTTAATACAGCTTGACCTACTGTAGCTTGTTGTGCGGATAGCACATCTATACAGTAGTGTTTGGTGAATGTGTGAGGCGTAGACCAAGTGGCTGCCTTACATATTTCCTGCATTGGGATGTTTCCTAAAAAGGCCATTGAAGCACCTTTTTTCCTTGTTGAATGTGCCCTGGGAGTAATGGGCAGTTGTCTTTTTGCTTTAAGGTAGCAGATTTGGATGCATTTAACTATCCATCTGGCTATACCTTGTTTTGATATTGGGTTACCTGCATGAGGTTTTTGGAATGCAATAAATAGCTGTATAGTTTTTCTGATGTTTTTTGTTCTGTCAATGTAGTACATTAATGCTCTTTTGACATCTAATGTATGTAGTGCTCTTTCAGCCACAGAATCTGGCTGTGGGAAAAAACTGGTAGTTCTACCGTTTGATTTAGATGGAATGGTGAAATAACTTTTGGTAAAAATTTTGGATTAGGTCGTAGGACGACCTTATTTCTATGTATTTGTATAAAAGGCTCTTGTGTTGTGAACGCTTGAATTTCACTTACTCTTCTTAGAGATGTAATGGCGATGAGAAAGGCAACTTTCCAGGTTAGGAATTGTATTCCGCAAGAGTGCATGGGTTCGAAAGGTGGGCCCATGAGTCTTGTTAGAACCACGTTTAGGTTCCATGAAGGAACAGGTGGTGTTCTTGGTGGTATAATTCTTTTAAGCCCTTCTATGAATGCTTTGATAACTGGTATCCTATACAAGGAAGTTGAATAGGTAGTTTGCAGGTATGCAGATATTGCTGCAAGGTGTATTTTAATAGAAGAGAAGGCTAGCTTTGCTTTTTGTAAATGGAGCAAGTAATTTACTATATGTTTTGGAGTTGCGTCTAGTGGTTGTATCTGATTATGATGGCAGTACCAAACAAATCTTTTCCACTTACTTGCGTAGCAGTGTCTAGTGGATGGCCTTCTGGCCTGCTTTATGACTTCCATACACTCTTGGCTAAGTTGTAAGTGTCCGAATTCTAGGATTTCAGGAGCCAGATTGCTAGATTCAGCGATGCTGGGTCCGGGTGTCTGATCTGTTGGTTGTGTTGCGTTAACAGATCTGGTTTGTTGGGCAGTTTGATGTGTGGTACTACAGACAGATCTAGCAGTGTTGTGTACCAGGGTTGTCTTGCCCACGTTGGTGCTATTAAAATGAGTTTGAGTTTGTTTTGACTCAATTTGTTTACTAGGTAAGGAAGGAGAGGGAGAGGGAGAGGAGGAAAAGCGTAAGCAAATATTCCTGACCAGTTCATCCATAGGGCATTGCCTTGGGATTGCTTGTGTGGGTATCTGGACGCGAAGTTTTGGCATTTTGCGTTCTCTTTTGTTGCAAATAAGTCTATTTGTGGTGTTCCCCAGAGTGTGAAGTAGGTGTTCAGAATCTGTGGGTGGATTTCCCATTCGTGGACTTGCTGGTGATCTCGAGAGAGATTGTCTGCCAGCTGATTCTGGATCCCCGGAATAAACTGTGCTATTAGACCAATTTGATGGTGGATTGCCCACTTCCATATTTTTTGAGCTAACAAGCTTAACTGCGTTGAATGTGTTCCTCCTTGTTTGTTTAGATAATACATCGTTGTCATGTTGTCTGTTTTGACAAGGATGTATTTGTGGGTTATGATTGGTTGGAAAGCTTTTAGTGCTTGAAAAACTGCTAATAATTCTAGATGATTTATATGCAGTTTTGTTTGATGTATGTTCCATTGTCCTCTTATGTTGTGTTGATTGAGATGTGCTCCCCACCCTGTCATGGAAGCATCTGTTGTTATTACGTACTGTGGCACTGGGTCTTGGAAAGGCCGCCCTATGTTTAAATTTATACTGTTCCACCATAGAAGCGAGAGGTAAGTTTGGCGGTCTAGCAACACCAGATCTAGAAGGTGACCCTGTGCTTGAGACCACTGTGAGGCTAGGCACTGTTGTAAGGGCCTCATGTGCAGTCTTGCGTTTGGGACAATGGCTATGCATGAGGACATCATGCCTAGGAGCTGTAGTATTGTTCTTGCTTGTATTGTTTGGTTTGGAGACATGTGTTGAATGACTCTGTTGAAATTGTGGATCCTTTGTGGAGTTGGCGTTGCTACTCCTTTTGTCGTGTCTATTATGGCTCCTAGATATTGCTGTACTTTGCTTGGCAGAATGTTTGATTTTGCAAAGTTGACGGTGAACCCTAGTTTGTAGAGGGTTTGTATGACTTGATTTGTGTGGTTTGAGCATTGTGTGAGCGAACTGGTTTTGATTAGCCAGTCGTCTAGATACGGGAACACATGTATTTGCTGCCTTCTGATGTGTGCAGCGACTACTGCTAGACATTTTGTGAATACTCTTGGAGCGGTTGTTAAACCAAAAGGCAATACTTTGAATTGGTAATGTATTCCTTTGAATACAAACCTTAGATATTTCCTGTGTGATTGATGTATTGGTATATGGAAATATGCGTCTTTGAGGTCTAGGGTTGTCATGTAGTTGTGTTTTTTGAGCAATGGTAACACTTCTTGTAGTGTGACCATGTGAAAGTGGTCTGATTTGATGAATGTGTTTACTACTCTGAGGTCTAGAATTGGTCTCAGTGTTTCGTCCTTTTTTGGTATCAAGAAGTACAGTGAATAAACTCCTGTGTTTATTTGTGTGCTTGGTACTAATTCTATTGCATTTTTTTGCAGTAGTGCTTGAACTTCTATCTCTAGAAGCTGTGAATGGTATTTTGATAAATTTTGTGATTTTGGTGGTATGTCTGGAGGGAATTGCAGGAATTCTATGCAATAACCATGTTGGATAATTGCTAGGACCCATGTGTCTGTAGTTATTTTGTCCCATGCTTCGTAATATTGACGTATCCTCCCCCCCACTGGTGTTGTGTGGGAGGGGTGAGTGACGTGTGAGTCACTGCTTGTTGGTAGTGGTTTTGGGGCTTTGAAATCTTCCTCTATTCCTAGGGAATTGCCCCCCTCTATACTGGCCCCGAAAACCTCCCCTGTACTGTCCCTGGTAGGTGGGCGGTGCGGACTGTGAGGTGCTAGCTTGTGTGGCCTGACCCCGAAACCCTCCTCTAAAAGGTGTTTTGCGGAAGGTGTTTTAAGATCCTCTGCTCTGCGGGGAGTAGAGTGCGCCCATGGCCTTGGCAGTGTCAGTGTCCTTCTTGAGCTTTTCTATGGCTGTGTCGACCTCCGGACCGAACAGAAGTTTTTCGTTTACTGGCATGTTAAGCACTGCCTGCTGAATTTCTGGCTTGAATCCAGACGTTCTGAGCCATGCGTGCCTACGGATGGTAACCGACGTATTAATGGTCCTTGCGGCCGTGTCTGCTGCATCCATGGAGGAGCGTATTTGATTGTTTGAAATGTTTTGACCCTCCTCAACAACCTGTTTTGCTCTTTTTTGCAGATCTTTTGGGAGATGTTCAATGAGATGCTGCATCTCATCCCAGTGGGCTCTGTCGTATCGCGCTAGCAGCGCTTGTGAATTTGCGATGCGCCACTGGTTTGCTGCTTGGACAGCAACCCTCTTCCCGGCTGCATCGAACTTCCTGCTTTCTTTATCTGGGGGAGGTGCATCCCCAGAAGTGTGTGAATTTGCCCGTTTTCTGGCAGCCCCTACCACCACAGAATCTGGTGGCAGCTGAGAGGTGATGAATACAGGGTCCGTAGGAGGCGCCTTATACTTTTTGTCCACCCTAGGCGTCACTGCCCTACTTTTAACTGGCTCCTTGAAAATGTCCTTTGCATGGCGTAGCATGCCTGGGAGCATCGGCAGGCTTTGGTAGGAGCTGTGGGTTGAAGAGAGGGTGTTAAATAAAAAATCATCCTCTACTTGTTCCGAGTGTAGTTCCACATTATGGAATAGTGCTGCTCTAGCCACCACTTGTGAGTAGGCTGTGCTGTCTTCCGGTGGTGATGGCCTAGTTGGGTATGTGTCTGGGCTGTTATCAGACACTGGTGCGTCGTACAAGTCCCACGCATCCTGATCTTGGTCATCGTGGCTCATGGCGGTGTGAGCTGGCGAATGTGACGGGGTGTAAGTTGGCGAATCCGGAGTTACAGGTGGAGGCGAGGGAGGAGGTGTTACCTTTTGTGCTGTTTGTTGCTGAGGAGTAAACTGAAGCGTTCTCTTTCGTTTGACAGGTGGAAGGGTACTGATCTTCCCAGTCCCCTGCTGAATAAAGATACGCTTTTGCGTGTGATCCACGTCAGTGGATTGCAGTTCTTGTTCAAATCTCTGTTTCTTCATTTGTGAAGACATAGAATGCTCTTCAGTATAGGAGCCTGAAACAGGGTCTGATGTCGCTTTTTTCGGCTCCGAAAACCCTGTTGATTGTTTTTTCGGCTCCGAGGTAACCTTCCTCTTTTTCTGTGCCGAAAATTCTTGGCCTCTATGGTCTTCGGCGCCACTGTCTCGGCGTCGATCCGTGTCGACACCGAACTCTCGGTGTCGATGCTTCTGTTTAGCACTCTCTCGGTCCCGAGGAGGCTGCGTGCCAGTGTCTCGACCGAAGTCGGACGATCTCGACACTGAATGGGCCTTTTTCGGTGCCGATTGTTGGTCACCGAGAATTTGGGTGGAGCCATGGCCGGTTGGCAGTGGCGTCCCCTGGGCCTTCTTTCCTTTTTTAAGTTCTGATCTCGACGTCTTACTCACAGTTTTTGTAGAGTCTAGCTCGTCGGAGTCTGAATCCTGGATGGAAAAGGATTCCTCCTGTTCCTCTTCTGTCTCGAACTGTCGACGCTCCTTTGGCGTGGACGCCATCTGCAGTCTTCTCGCTCGACGGTCGCGCAGAGTTTTTCGGGACCGGAACGCCCGACAGGCCTCACAGGATTCTTCGCTGCGCTCGGGTGACAGGCACAGGTTACAGACCGAGTGTAGGTCCGTATAAGGATATTTGTTGTGGCATTCGGGGCAGAATCGAAACGGGGTCCGTTCCATCGGCGTTGTTCTCCACGCGGTCGGGCCGACTAGGCCCCGACGGGGTGCCGAAATCTACCCCGAAGGGTACCGAAGCGCTTCGATGTTCAACGCGTCGTCGTATGTGTCTATCTCGAACCGGATCGCAACGATACCGTCGAAAATCTTCCGTTTTCAGCTATCTTTCCGTTCCGAAACCCGGAGCGACAGGAACACGTCCGAACCCGATGGCGGAAAGAAAACAATCGAAGATGGAGTCGACGCCCATGCGCAATGAGCACAGAAGGAGGAGTCACTCGGTCCCGTGACTCGAAAACACTTCTTCGAAGAAAAACAACTTGTAACACTCCGACCCAACACCAGATGGCGAGCTCATGCATACCATGTGTATCTACAGCGACAGATGCCATCGAACCAAGACATATCCATACCAGAAAACTACAAGATCACCAGACCGCAGCAACAAACCAGGAGGAGGAATCGCCTAGTCCACAAAAACACCATAAGAGTCTCCACCAACTCCGACGACACCATCAAATCAGCCGAGCACCTCCACTTCACAATCCACATCAACAACACACTCAGAGGTACACTGGTCTACAGACCCCCTGGCCCTAGACCACAGTTCTGCGACGACATCGCTGACACCATCAGCTCCCAAGCCCTCGCCTCAATGGACTACATCCTCCTCCGTGACCTGAACTTCCACCCGGAGAATAACAACGATACCAACACCACCAACCTAATCAACAACCTCGGCCTGAAGCAACTCCTCACTTCACCCACTCCGCAGGCCACACACTCGATCCCATCTTCTCAGCCAGCAACCACGTCTCCTTCAGCCACACCACCGAACTTTGCTGGACAGACCACCGATGCATCCACTTCTCCTACCAGAAACCAGTCACTCACCACCACCGCACACAACCTCCCAGACACAACTGGAGCAAAATATCAACGGATCAACTGATCTCCACCCTTGCCCGGACCCTGGGCCCTGGGACCCCGCAGCCCAACACAGCCGCCACCAACCTGCATCACTGGATAGAAGACTGCGCCAACACCCTCGCACCGCTCAAAAAACACCCAAACACCCTGCACAGAATCAAGGCCAGCTGGTTCACCCCAGATCTACAGGAATCCAAACGGCTATGTCGCAGAATGGAAAAAACCTGGCACGGTGACCCTACCAACTCCAACCACATCGCCTTCAAGGATGCCCTACGCAAACGTCACCAACTGATCCGCACCACCAAAAGGACCCACTTCAAAAACCGCATTGACACCAACGTTCACAACAGCAAAGAGCTCTTCGGCATCATCAAAGAGCTCTCCACCCCCAGGACCTGCTCCAACGAACCCCCGTCATCACAGGAGCTCTGCAACTCACTCGCAACCCACTTCAGTCGAAAGATAGAAGAAATCCACAACAGCTTCAACCCCCAGACCCACCAGCTAGCTATAAACACCTACGAACCCAACGCTCCAAGCAACACCCACTTCCTCCACACCTGGACCCCTGTCAACATAGAAGACACTGCCAACGCCATGGCCTCCATGCACTCCGGATCACCATCGGACCCCTGACAACACCATATCTTCAACAAAGCTAACACCATCATCTCTCCCCATCTTTGCAACACCATCAACAGCTCCTTCGAGTCAGCCACCTTCCCAGAAAGACGGAAACACGCAGAAATCAACGCCCTGCTAAAGAAACCAAAGGCAGACCCTGACAACCCCAAGAACAACCGACCGATCTCCCTACTCCCCTTCCCAGCCAAGGTCATCGAAAAAATCATGAACAATCAATTATTCCGGTTCTTGGAAGACAGCAAGGCACTCAACACCTCCCAATCCGGATTCAGCAAAAACCATAGCACCGAGACCGCACTCATTGCTGCCACAGACGACATCAGGACCATGCTCGACGAAGGAGAAACATCAGCACTCATCCTCCTGGACCTCTCCACAGCTTTCGACACGGTGTGTCATCACACTCTCAACACACCCCTCCACAACGCTGGAATCCGCAACAAAGTACTGGACTGGATCTTGTCATTTCTCACGGGCAGAACCCAGAGAGTCCGTCTCTCACCGTTCCTGTCAGAAGCCTCCTGAATCACCTGTGGCGTCCCCCAAGGATCTTCGCTCAGCCCCACACTCTTCAAAGTTTACATGGCCCCTCTCGCCAACATCACACGAACATACCACATCAACATAGTCTCCTACGCAGACGACACTCAGCTCATCATCTCCCTCACGAAAGACCCTACAACTGCAAAAGACAACCTCCACAACAGACTTCACGCCATCGCCAGCTGGATGGAATCAAGCCACCTCAAGTTAAACACAAACAAGACAGAAATACTCATCTTTGGCACCAACCCCTCAGCTTGGAACGACTCCTGGGGGCCCACCTCCCTAGGATCCGCACCCTCACCCACCACCCACGCATGCAACCTGGGCTTCATCTTTGATTCCACACTCCGCATGACTCAGCAGGTCAATGCCATCTCCTCTTTCTGCTACAACACCCTCTGCATGCTCCACAAAACCTTCAAGTGGACTCCCGTTGAAACCAGGAAAACCATCCCCCATGCCTTGGTCAGCAGCCGATTGGACTACGGAAACACCCTATATGCAGGAATAACAAACAAACTCCAAACAAAGCTGCAAAGAATCCAGAACACGTCCGCCCGCCTCATTCTAGACATCCCATGCCGCAACCACATCTCACCCCACCTCAGAGACCTACACTGGCTACCAGTATCACAGAGGATCACCTTCAAAACCCTCATCCACGCACACAAAGCCCACCACAACACAGGTCCCGCCTACCTAAACGACACTCACCTTTCACACCTCCACCCACAACCTTCGCTCTGCCAACCTCGCCCTCGCCTACGTCCCCCGCATCCATCGCACCACTGCCGGAAGAATCTTCTCTCACCTAGCCGCCAAGACCTGGAACGCCCTACGGCTCCACCTCCGCCTGACCCAAGACCTTCTATCATTCAGGAAACGCCTCAAGACTTGGCTTTTCGACCAGTAGCTCTCCCACCCCTAGCGCCTTGAGACCCTAATGGGTGAGTAGTGCGCTCTATAAATCCTTGATTGATCGATTGGTTTGCAAGGATGAGCTGCTCGTCCTGAGCACCAGCTTGTCCAGACACAAAGTGGTGTAAGGTTTCTGTACTGATAGAGGTTAATACACGAGTGGCTGACATTATTGAAATAAGAAAGAGTCTTCAGTGTCAGCATACTTGGGGAATAACTGAATAGCGGCTTAAGAGCGGCAAACATAAGAAAAATAAGGACTAAATTAAGGTCCTACTATGCAATCGCAGAAGGTTTTGAGGGAAACAAGTGTTCCAAATCTTAAAGGAAAAGCATAACAACTGGTGACTTGAAGAGTGATGGAGGGACTAGAAACCACAGGAAAGCAGACAGGGCTGACAAATAACCTTTAACAGTGGGCTCTGCCAGACATTGCTGGGCCAAAGCCAAAACAAGCACTGGCAAAGCCAATAGTTCTTGCATTTGGGACCTATTGACTTCACCAATTGTCTTAGTGAGACTGAGCACCGTGGGTACTCAAACATTTTCTCAAGGGCCAAAAAGTATGGTTTGAGGAGTGGCAAAGGACTGCATTGATGCCTCCAGGGTGGGGGTGGTGGGTGGGGGTTCAGAGAAGAGGAGAATGTAAGGTAGGCGAAGGTGGAGCAAAGAATGCACATGGTGTGGACAGAGTTATTTTGAGTGCATTCCATACTGCCCTCTTAGTTATGCCCTAGACTCTAGAAAGAAATTCAGATTTGACAATACTGTGTTACGCTGCATCTTATTCGCTATACATCTACCTCACATGGAGTAAGCCGATCTGCTTGCTATCTTTAGTGCGTCAAAGTTGCAAAGGAGGTAACATGATTATTCAACTGGAATGAAATAGAATCTTAGGCCTCACAGTCTCCTTATCCTTTAGTCTCTAATCTGTAAACATTAGGAATGCTTAGAAACCGGCTCAGTTAACATAGCAAGAGCTATCAAAAAGTATGTGACAAAGGCATCACCTTGTCAAAACTTGCACTATGTGTTGCTGGTCAAAGGACCTTATTGAGTGCTTCTTCTAACAGTTGTTTGTAATGTCCATTCACGCATTTCCATTATTGCGTTTGATTATATGAATGTGTATTTTTAGATTCTTGTGAAAAGTTCTCTGAATATGTCCCTGCACTGTTTTCAGCAAGTCGTTTATGTTTTGTTGAGATGTGAATTACAGATGGTAATACAGTAAACTGCATATATGCTTCATTGAAGATTAGTCTTTTTCAATGTTTGTGTGTTAACACTTATTACTTAAGTAAAGGTTGAGGAACATGCGTCAATTATTTGAGCAAATGCTATTTGAATAGAATCGAAATAGGATAGGTAAAAAGAAGTATACCAACAAGGGCTCATGTGCAAATGACATTTCGCAATTAGCATGCGTCAGTGGTGCTGGAACAATTTTCAGGGTTGAGAGTGTTGTTACATCACTGAAGTCATAGATTGTGAAAAATCCATGCGTCACAAAAGAACATTGTAGAAAATGTATTTAGCAGTAAGTAGTAAGGGTGTTGCATGTTGCAAGTAGATTACTAAAGTATGGTGTGGTAGCACACTGTAATTTACAGAACACATTTTCCTCTGAAGTGACCAGTAAATGTGCACATACAGTTTTAGTGATAACATTTTGCAGCACACACATTGTGTGGAAATCACGTTTCAGTGAATATTTCATTTGTGCATCACAAAAGTGTATTTATTTGTTTTGTTCAATTAAAATATTTGATTCCACCACACTTCAGAATTTTTAATACAATGAGCTTCATTTGTGCTTTCCTAACTGCTTACATATTTTGAACTATTTGTACAGCTCATTTACAGGTATTTATATTTTTGGTGTGCTACTAAAAAACATCTAGCAGTCTTCCTTTCCACACTCCCTGTACCCTGCAAAACTACTGCATAGTTCACTTTACAAAATCCTCTCATTTTTCAATCTACTCTCAAATCTGGGTGTGGTCTGAGAGGTCCCCACGATGTAGGGCCCACTGAGACTTCAGAACTTACTGCAGAGCCACATGTGCCACAGGGTGTGCTTGACCAGCTGGATGCAGGAGGGCTTCAGTCCCAGCAGCTTCATAGTCAACTACACTGAAATCCAAGAGAGATGCTGAAAGATTTGGATGAGAGCCTGAATGTTCTGGAATCTTTTCCTTGGGAAAGGCATGAAACAGAACAGTGTCTAGAATGGCTTAGTTGAAGGGGAGCGTCTGAGAAGGAGTCAGGTGTGACTTCAGAATGTTGATGGTGAACCCCAAAGATGACAGGATGCTCGACATAGTCTGGAGGTGTTTGAAGATTGCCTGAGGCGAGTCCTTCAACAGCCATACATCGAGTTAGGGGGGGAAGACAGACCCCAGGCCACCGAAGATGAGCTGCCTTAACTACTGTGAACATCAAAGGGGCACTGGTGAAGTTGATACAGCAAACCAAAAATGCTCCTGTCCCACCACGAACCACAGAAGCGCTGTTGTGCCAGCAGGACAGGAACATGGAAATATGTGTCCTACACATCCAACGCCACCATCCAGTCTCCACCATCAAGGACTGACAAGACCTGGGTCAGGTTGAGCATTCTGAATCGTTCCTTCTGAGGGACAGGGTGGAGGTTTAAAATAGGATGAAGGCCTCCATCCTTCTTTGGCACCAGAAAATAGTAAGAATAACAATGACGAGCCATTTCTGGTGCAGGCACCAGCTCAACAGCCCCTATGACCTGCACTTTCGGGCATAAAAGGAACAGATGGTCCTCTGTCAGCCGTTCTGTAGATGGAAAAAGGTGGAGTGGTTATGAAAGGTAAGGCACATTCTTTCTGGACTTTCTGCAGGGTCCACCGGTCTGATGTTATGGTCTGCCAACCTGCTAGGCATTGTTGGAATTCTCCCTCCAAATGGGCTTTGCTTCACTAACAGCACACTGAGGGGGTTTGGCAGATAGGGACAGATGGGGTGCAGTGGACATACTGGTGAGCTGTCCCTGTACGCAGGGGCAGTGGTTACCACGGCACTGACTGCAAAACGTCCGGGCACCTTGTTGAGGCTAAGTGGCTGTCATATGAGCTACCTCTGCTAAAACTGTGTAAGAAACAGTGGGGTTGATGCGGCTGACAGGGCATATAAGGAAGGGAGTGCAATATGGCCCTGCTCTTTTTGAAATGCTCCAGAGTGGCATCTGCCACATCCCCAAAAAGACAAGTCCTGTCAAAAGGCATGTCCATAAGGGACCAATGGACATCGCCTAAATGTGGGAATAGCAACCTAGTAGGCCTCTGGCACGGACTGACCTGAAAGCCAAACTAGTGTAAGAAATTAGCCTCTTTCCAAAGGTCTCCACTTTCTTGGACTCCCTACTGAGGGAGCAGTTGGAAAAGTATTTGGATTTGTCTGACTGGTGGAAGCATATACCATCAAGCTTTCAGGAGAGGGAGGGGTGTGGAGACAAACAGCTGGGGTCGCCAGGGGTGAGTTAGTGGAGTCTTGCAATTTGATGATTGACATGCGGTCCAGAGAAAGGCCTGACCCAGGACCCTAGGAGGGTATTTTAGCAAGTGCTTCATTGAAAGGAAGCAGGGACTCCGTAATGGTCTGCACAGGCTGGAGCCTAAGGAGGACACTGGTTTTGACCTCTTAAGAGGGAGATGGAGGTCAAGGAATTCCGCTGCCCTCAGCAAAATCATTGCAAAAAAAGCACTGCCGTCTGTGGCAGGACCAGGGGGTGAGAGACGGCCGGAATTAGGAGAGATGTCAAAACCACTGGCATCCTGGACGTCATCATACCAGTTTTCCTCTTGGTAGGGGTAGCCAACATCTTCTGCGTAACAGTGGTTGTCAGAATCTGACCCAAACAAGGAATGCAATGTATGAGATCTGCCTTGTAGAATGTTAAGCAAGGCAAGTTGCACCTCAGTAGAAATTTACTGCAGCCTTGGTCGCTGAGTGAGCTTACTGTGAGTTGGAAAGCCCCCAATGGGTACTTCGTCTTCGGACGCCCATGAAATTGCATCAAGCTCCAGGAAACAGTGTGGAGGCGGAGTCGGAGCAAGAGCCAGGAGAGGTCCTGTGATGGGCTCCAATGGTCCAACTGGGGCTAAGGACAAACCTACCAGCAGTGTCTGAGATGAGGGGCCTCTGGACTACTTGGGCCCCCGGCAAGCCAGATTTGAATGGGATCTGAAGAGTTAGAGCATGACTTAGCAGAACTCTTCGTTCTGCTTCTAACTCAGAGATGGCTCAGGAAACTATGGTTATGCCAGGACAACTTGCAAGTTGGGCTCCAATGTTAACCAACTTCGAGAGCAAGAATGACAGCCTTGGTGAAACCCCCGTGCCTTCTCAGGAGTACGCGAGTGTTCCGGGAAAGGTCAGAGTCCTGCTTAGTTTTTTTTTGTTTTTTTCTTTAACTTACCTGAAGGTTTGGATAGTGACTATCAGCCCTGGGATCAACTCGTGTGACTTCTGGACTCTGGCAGGGACCCACTCTTTGACTTGGACCAACGAGTAGTCTTGCAATGCTTGGTGACAGAGTTTCACCTCCAGGTCATTCAAGGCATTTGGGTTCACTGATGCAGTCATGGCAGGCCTTTGAGTTGTGATTTAACCCCAGCCCCCAAAGGCAAACCTGATGAGGATCTGTAACAGACATTAGCTTGTGACAGTCCTTACAGGGTTCAAAACTTGTTAATTTGGGTGGCCACATTCCCCTCGCACAAGCAGTAGCTCTAGTGCCACGTCTGGTGGCACGGAAAGAAAGGAACTGTCATCAGCGTGTGGGAGTGACGCCTAGGAAGGCTTTGCATGTCATTTCTAGAGTGGGACGTTATCAGCGTGGAGCCGTACGTGCCATCTACAGGTGTGCAGGTACCGCTGAAAGGTTTACAAATCCAGTCTAATGCGTAAAAAAGGTGAGGAATCTGCGGTTAGAAGTCTATCAGAAATTTAATTTGACCCTTATACTGTAGTAATAAATACACAAAACTTTTTTAGTGCATTTACTCCAAATAACACGCTGCATTGGATCACATTTATTTTCTTTGCCTTGGTACCTCATACACAAATCAATGCCATTTTAAAAAGATACTTGTAGCTGTATATTCACTTAGCGCTTTACACTGAAGTGCAAAGTATAATGTAAAAAATATTAAAGTAACACAGTAACAGTCTAGGAGTGGCATTATTCTTCAGACAAAATATATATATGAGGTCTGTCACTTTGGATTTACAACAAAGAAGAATTACTTTTGAGGAGAGCTGGATTTTCAATGACACTGCAGTGCACAAACAGAAGTAGTGACAGAACCAAGCCTGGTTGTCTTGTGAGGAAATTGCTGATTGTGCTCATATTACAGTTTCAACAAGGGATATTGTGGGCAATCTTCTCATTTTATATAGCTGGACTCTAATATGACTTAATATCTGTACTTGCACTTTGAAAGTTTTCCAATCCCTTAGTGTATTCCATTTGGTAAGAGTAGACACAGGAACGTGTTTTGCTTCATTTTCTATATTCTATCAAATCCTTGCTTTCTTCCTAGCAACGAAAAGAGAGCTGTTTCCAACTCTTTCGTGGTGAACAAAGTCAGAAATTATGATTCTAAAAAGTTCCTTTGAGATGTGTAGTTAACTTACAATTCTGTTTATTTTTTCTTTAATCACTTTCTTATAAACCTTTTTTACAGTCTTTCCTCCATTTCTGGTCAAGTTAATGAGAGCCAAGTTTAGTGTTCTCTTGTTTGCTTGTAAAACACACATTTTTGTTGCTTGGTTCATAGTTTATTTTCCAATTTAGGTTATGTAGAATCAAGAAGACCAATTGCACAGCCATTATGTTGTGCCACTGCTTTCTCTGGATCATACAGTATTATATTGAAATCTTTGAAGAAGGTCCTTATAGGATCAAGAAACTACAAAGGTACACATTTCTTCCAATTTCTGTCATTTGGCAGCTAGGATTGCTTTCTTAGAAACTTTCCCATCTAGAGGAATTTTAAAAAGAAGTGCAAGATGGTCATTCCATTCAAGTTTGACAGGGCCATCTACAATAATTCGCAAAACTGTACAACATGGAAACCTTGAGTAGCCAAGTTAACAGATTTGCAAATCCCATCTCAAACTCATACCTCTGGTTTTTCCAGATGATCCACCCCTTTCCCAAAAGGTTAAAACGTTGATCCTCTTATCCTCAGAACTGTCTTTGGGCCTACCGAGCAGTTCTGTCCTAAAGGGAATTGCTTCAAAATCCTAGAAACGCGCTGGTAAGACCTTTATTAGAAAAAAAGTAATCGCAAAGGGAAACAGATTACCAATTTTAGGCCAATTTCTCCTCTCCAGTTTTTAAGTAAATCTCAAGAAAAAACTGCATATGAACAACTTCAGAATTACGTAGAGTATACTTTTGTGCTCAATTCCCCAACCAAGCAAGTTGTTGAACAGGAAGAAGCACAAAGCTGTTTTGTTATCCTTAAATGATCTGAGAGTCCTAGTTAACAGATGCAAGGCAGACACCGTTGTTCTGCTGGAACTATCATCCATGGCTTTCAATACCATTGATCACACGATTTTGAAGGAGAGTCTTCAAGATATGGGGCTAAGAGGGATTGTGCTGGATTGGCTTATCCTTTTCCTAACAGAAGGACTTCATTTGGTACCCCTTCCCCTTTCTTAGCATACTCTGTATAACTCAAACATGGAGGACCCCAGATTCTATCCTATCTACATTTTCTTGACGCCCCTCACACTTGTATTGTAGAAGCTTGGTTTAGTTTTTTATATGTACGTTCACAATATGCAGCAGATCTTTGGCACTGCTAAAAAAACAAATTACTGAACACATTCCAGCTTCACTTAAAAACTGCTTAGGTTACGTTAGATTGTGGATGTGAAAAAATTATATTAAATCCCACAAAATGAGAATTATTCATACAAGATGATAACCAGATATGTATAAATTTAGATTGGGCGACAGAAATGGGGCCCAGTCCTGCAGCCACTGACTCAATTCATAACCTGGGTACTGACATAGATGAGAAGCTTGTTAGTATCACAAGCAGCCAAGCTGGCTAAAACATGTTTTTGGCTGGCAACTCATAAACCTTAAGTCCTTTTATTAATGACCAACTCCACATCTTTGTTGTAAACACTGTATTGCAGAATAGACAAGACTATGGTTTTAGCTGGCAGCCCCCATTCAGCTGCAGTCAGAGCAAGATGTAGACACTCAAATGTATACTAAGGTTTTAAAAAACAGTCACCTCGTTCCATGCCTATTACATTGGCTTCCTAAAATACAGGATAGGTTTTAAATGTCTTTAAGCTTAATTGATTTTTTTAATCTCAACGTCTCTGCTAATAAGTGCATATTATGTTCAGATTTTCTATCTTAGTTTCCAAAAGCACAACAATCTGGTTTGGTGGTTCTGGTTTTTCAATAGCAGCGGCTAAAGAATGCAATGCTCTTCCTGCTGATCTTCAAGCAGAGTCTAATCTTCTGCAATTCAGGAAACTGGTAAAGACCCTACTGGTTCATTTTTGAGGTCATCCTTGGTAACTTGTGGTTTACTTCAGCACCAAGAAGCAACAGCAAATATTTCGTTTTAGAATTATCTACCACAGACCATTATAAACTACTGAAGTAAATTACCTTTTTGTGTTTTTCAAACAATATTTTATTATTATTTACTATGTTCCCTTCTGGTCTCAATGTCGAAACTGCAATTCGAGACCCATTAGAATATGTCTAAAACAATCAATTCAATTTTCACCTCCTGAAGCAGCAAATCGCTCCAAGTAAATTACTTTTATACTGGTTTCAAAGGGAGGCAGCTTCAGTGCTGCACGCTTATTGGGCAATGAGAGATAACCTGGAAAATTAAAGTACACCAGTGCCGCCGTACAACAGTGGGCAATGAAACTAAACCTAGGCTGCTGCATTTCAGCAGAAAAGGAGGTTTATTTAATTGTGCTACAGGCAATGAAAGTAAACCTGGGCACTGTGTGTCAGTGGGCAATGAGGGTAAACCTGAGCAGCTGGACAACAGCAAGCAATGAGAGTAAACCCTGGTCGCTGCTAAGGTTGCCACCTTTTTTCCCTGACCTAGGCTGGTAACAACCACCATAGGTGGAAACAATAGTCACGGCACGACAGGGGGCAAGGCCTACTGTTAATTAATCATGTTTTCTGCCAAACCTCTTCAGTAGGAAGGCAAGATGCACCATTAGCCTTAACCAGGGCAGGAAGCATGGTCTAAATACCTTATTCCTGGTTGTTCCATGTTTCAATAATGAGCAAGCTCTAAAACACAAACCTATGGATATCTGCAGGTGAAAGTGACAAAAACAACAAGCAAGGTATCTCCGAACTAGTACATTGGAAGCATGCCACGCTGTGTGTATTGAGGGTACAAGTGGTAGAAATGAGGCGGAAGATGAGATCTAAATTCAGAGTTACAGTTGTGGTGACCTACATATGTTAGGGAAGCAAAACCCTAACATAGGCCAAACTACATCAACCATTTATTTACTCCTACACCAACCTCATTGTTTGGAGATAGAACTATTAAAGTCAGTCTTCTTGCTTTGAATGGAGGGGTGTTCTCACACATCAAGAGGCACAACACAGCCACCAAATCCAAGCCAAATCTACTCTAAACTGGAGCACAAGCAGCCTCATAAATGCACTGGCCTAGCTGGACATCAGTGAGATGCAGCTTGAATCCAGTGGCACAGTAAGATACGAGCCCCAGTTTGGGCTCAAGTCTAAGTGCTGTACCTTTTCTTCTCTGTGTGCTGCTTCTCTACCAGGCAAAATAATATACCTATTAGAATTGTTAACCATACTTATACTTGGTATTATGTTCAAGCTACTGAAAAAAAACAAATGTATTAAAAGAAGTAAGGACTTCACCAGCCCCTTATATCCTTTCAAATCTTGCTCACACAGCTCTACTGTACCGCTCTGAAACTGGACATCGGACCAGAAAAATCAAAAGGGCACTTGAAGTGCCACCTCCTGACCCCTGAAGGTGCACCAGCCTGGAACTACCACTAGTAAATGCAGTCCTTTCGTCATCAGCAAAGTTTCATCCAATGGCTATCTCAGTCTTATATACCGGCACACAGCACCTCCATAAACACATTATTTTATCATGAAGAGCTTTAATTGAAAAGCTACAGATAACAGAGCAAAAAAGCAAGTTTAAATGAGAAAAGACTACTTTAATTAGGGGTGGTCATGACCTGTAAAACTAGAACGCAATAAAGTCTGTTCTATGGTGCAAGCATTTCCCCACTTTTAATGGAACTGTCCAACAACTCAGTGCTGATGGTATACAAATATTTTGAGGTATGCTGTAACCATGCCCATCAGTTGCGATCAGTCAGTAAAAAAATAAATAAAGTATATAGATAATCTTTTGGCGTGTTAGAAAATTACACTTTTAAAATGCATTATTTGAAGCAAACATAGGCAAAGAAATTTAGAATAATAAGAATGTTTCTGCACCTACCAAGAGCTACTTTTAATACTGTACACTTAAATCACAACTCACATAAAACGCAGATGCATCATCCATTTTCAAACGTAAAGAATTTTTTTTAATATTTTTTTTTAAAGGCTAGCCATTTGTAGTACATAGCGGTATTAAGACGTCAGCCAGTATCTACAATCAGCTTCAATGGAACCAACCTTCATGTCATGTTCAACCTTCGCACGCAGCAGCTCCATCTATGGATAACAGCTTTCTCCTACGGTACATTGCAATGGAGCTAAAGTGATGCAAATAGTCAGCACCCTGCTGTTCTGCAGAGTTAATGTTCCTCCAAGTGACATTCTAAATGCAGGATACTAAGGAAATGTAAACACTTGTCCAATGCCATGGTTACAGACGTATAGATTTATATAGCCATTTAAGCTCCTAATTGCACAGTTGCCATTTTGTGCAACGAGGTTTCTAGGGCTTCAACTGTCATGCAATAGATTTCTGTGTATAGAGCACAGCTTGAGATGACGCCTCCCAAGCACTCTGAAGATACAGCATAGGAGG
The DNA here is from genome assembly GCF_031143425.1 of Pleurodeles waltl. Classification (NCBI taxonomy): domain Eukaryota; kingdom Metazoa; phylum Chordata; class Amphibia; order Caudata; family Salamandridae; genus Pleurodeles; species Pleurodeles waltl. The sequence continues at coordinate 1,144,985,237 of NC_090448.1, forward strand.
AATCACATAATGTGCATCATTAGAGACAGAATATGTAATCAAGGCAGAACTGCGGGGGAGCTCAGCAGCACTGGGTTTAAGGCTTAAATGTTTAGTGGGACTAGTGGACTGACACTGAAAAGCACTTCCAGATTGTACACCTCCACAAGAATCATGGCTCGCCTCAAAGATTTGGGGTCTGATTTACAGTTTGGCGGATGGGTTACTTCATTACAACACGTCTGATATCCTGTTTGCATCAGTGCAAGTCCCATGTGATATAATACACGCGAGATAAGGTGGATGAGAAATCTGTCATGTTTGTGACAGAGTGATTTGTCCGTCAAACTATAAATCACACCTTTAGGGGTACAGGTGGGAGCAATCACCCATCCCTCATAACTGTAACAAACATTAGGTTTTGGAGAAGTCCAGTCTAGGTTTTTATTGTTATTTATTGGTTCAGCTGAGCGAACGCGAACTGTCCAAATCAGCAAGGGATCTTTAAAAAGACCTCTGAGTATAAAGGTGCTCGTGTTGTAGGACGGCATCATCTATTTTCTCAACTAGTTTGGGCTTCAGCGTAGAGACTTCAGACTTCTTCTCCAATTCAATGTAATAAAAGTGGTGCCCATGAACTGCTATATCAATATGTAGGAAGTTGGCTCTGTATGTACTATTTCAAAGTAAGAAATAGTGTGCACAGAGTCCGAGGGTTCCCCTTAGAGGTAAGATAGTGGTAAAAAGAGATCATTCTAATGCTCTATTTTGTGGTAGTGTGGTTGAGCAGTAGGTATATCAGAGGGTAGTGTTAAGCATTTGTAGTACACACACAGGCAATAAATGAGGAACACACACTCAAAGACTTACTCCAGGCCGATAAGTTTTTATATAGAAAAATATCTTTTCTTAGTTTATTTTAAGAACCACAGGTTCAAGATTTACAAGTAATACTTTAAATGAAAGGTATTTCACTTAGGAACTCTAGGAACTTTGAATAATCACAATATCATGTACAGTCTTGGCAAAAATGGCAATAAGCTATTTTAAAAGTGGAGACAGTGCAAAAATCAACAGTTCCTGTGGGAGGTAAGTAAAGGTTAAGTTCACAGGTAAGTAAAACACTTACAAGTCTCAAAGTTAGGTCCGAGGTAGCCCACCGTTGGGGGTTCAAGGCAACCCCAAAGTTACCACACCAGCAGCTCAGGGCCGGTCAGGTGCAGAGGTCAAAGAGGTGCCCAAAACGTATAGGCTTCAAAGGAGAACAGGGGTGCCCCGGTCCTTTTGAGGGCACCGGGGGGGAGGGGGGGGGGGGGGGTTACACAAGCAGGTACAGAAAGCACACCCTCAGTGGCACAGGGGCGACCGGGTGCAGAGTGCAAACAGGCGTTGGGTTTTGTATAGGAGGTAATGGGGAGACCAGGGGGTCTCCAACGATGCAGGCAGGCACGGGGGCTCCTCGGGGTAGCCACCACCTGGGCTAGGCAGAGGGTCGCCTGGGGGTCACTCCTGCACTGGAGTTCGGTTCCTTCAGGTCCTGGGGGCTGCGGGTGCAGTGTTGGTTCCAGGTGTCGGGTCCCTTGCTACAGGCAGTCGCGGTCTGGGGGAGCCTCTGGATGTCCTCTGCTGGCGTCACTGTGGGGCTTAGGGGGGTCGTCTCTGGCTACTCACCGGCTCGCAGTTGCCGGGGAGTCCTCCCTGTAGTGTTGATTTTCCGCAGGTCGAGCCGGGGGCATCAGGTGCAGAGTGGAAAGTCTCATGCTTCCGGCGAGAAAGGTGAAGTCCTTAAAGTTGTTTCTTTGTTGCAAGAAAGTTGCAGATTGTTGAACAGGGCCGCTGTTCACGGGAGTTTCTTGGTCCTTGGTTGCAAGGCAGTCTTCTGAGGCTTCAGAGGTCGCTGGTCCCTGTTGGAAGCGTCAATGTTGCAGTTTTCTTCGAAGTTGGTAGACAGGCCGGTAGGGCTGGGGCCAAAGCAGTTGTTGTCTCCGTCTTCACTGCAGGGCTTCAGGTCAGCAGTCCTTCTTCTGGTTACGGTTGCAGGAATCTATCTTCCTCGGTTCTGGGAGCCCCTAAATACGGAATTTAGGGGTGTGTTTAGGTCTGGGAGGGTAGTAGCCAATGGCTACTGTCCTTGAGGGTGGCTACACCCTCTTTGTGCCTCCTCCCTGTGGGGAGGGGGGCACATCCCTAATCCTCAAAAAACAAGATGTAGGATTTCTAAAGGCAGGGGTCACCTCAGCTCAGGGAACCTTATGGGCTGTCCTGACTGGTGGGTGACTCCTCCTTGTTTTTCTCATTATCTCCCCTGGACTTGCCACCAAAAGTGGGGGCTGTGTCCAGGGGGCGGGTATCTCCACTAGCTGGAGTGCCCTGGAGCATTGTAACACGAAGCTGGAGCCTGCTAGGTGTTACAGTTCCTGCAGGGGGAGGTGTTAAGCACCTCCACCCAGAGCAGGCTTTTGTTTCTGTCCTCAGAGAGCACAAAGGCCCTCACCACATGGGGTCAGAAACTCGTCTCTCAGCAGCAGGCTGGCACAGACCAGTCAGTCCTGCACTGAACAATTGGGTAAAATACAGGGGGCCTCCCTAAGATGCCCTCTGTGTGCATTTTTTTAATAAATCCAACACTGGCCTCAGTGTGGGTTTATTATTCTGAAAAGTTTGATACCAAACTTCCTAGTATTCAGTGTAGCCATTATGGAGCTGTGGAGTTCGTTTTTGACAAACTTCCAGACCATATACTTAATATGGCCACAACTGTACTTACAATGTCTAAGAATAGACTTAGACACTGTAGGGGCATATTGCTCATGCAGCTATGCCCTCAACTGTGGTATAGTGCACCCTGCCTTAGGGCTGTAAGGCCTGCTAGAGGGGTGACTTACCTATGCCACAGGCAGCATTTTGTGTGCATGGCATCCTGAGGGGGATGCCCTGTCGACTTTGCCTTTTTCTCTCCACCAACACACACAATCTGCAATGGCAGTGTGCATGTGTTAGGTGAGGGGTCCCTTAGGGTGGCACAACATGTGCTGCAGCCCTTGGGGACCTGCCCTAGTCACAGGGCCCCTGGTATCACTGGCACCTTTTACAAGGGACTTATCTGTGCGCCAGGGGTGTGCCAATTGTGGAAACAATGGTACATTTTAGGTGAAAGAACACTGGTGCTGGGGCCTGGTTAACAGGGTCCCAGTACACTTCTCAGTCAAGTCAGTATCAGGCAAAAAGTGGGGGGTAACCGCAACAGGGAGCCATTTCCTTACACAATAAGATTACCCATGCTCGTTTTACAGACAATCAATAAAGGACAAAAATCCTGCAAGGGTTGATGTCTGAGCAGCAATTGTACTAACATCCAAGCAGTCTCTTGCTCGCTTATCACTTACCTATCTGGTCAACAATGCTGTCCTCACTTCTTTGCCAGCTTGGTGTGGATTTCCCACTGCCACAGGTATCTGTCTGCGTGGTCTGACGGTCCAGAGAGGCAGGGGAGCGACGTGGTGCCCCAATCCTGATTTTAAAAAAGAAACAATCATGAGACGCAATTTAGCCTTTTTCAGAAGATTACATTTTTTGCATAAATCGGGTTTAACTTTTCTTGTTTTAAAACTAATAAAAAACGGCTACAAATTTGACAAAAAGCTAAAGGAAGTTTAGAATTCCAAAACGTCAGCACCTGGTGACATGCATCTTGTTAGTGATTTTGTAAATTAATTCTATTTAACCACCCAATAAAACAACTGAATTTAAATTTATAAAGTTCGACAAATAGAGAATTGAAGAATAAGAAACATGTTTGGTCACAGTTTTGCAGAAACTTAGTTGAAATAAATTATTGAATGAATGCTAGAGTAACCATGTAAGGCAACACAAGTGAGCAAATATAAAGTAATTCTGAAACATTCAAAAATCCAACTTTCTTATTCTCTTGTTTTACCTATTCCAGATTTATGATCTCGTAACTTAGGACAGATGAATTTACCAAACCGGTAGACTGACTAAGCAGGCATCCTGTCATCTCCTAAATTCCAATAAAGTTATACCAATGTCACATTTCAGGACAATGCAGGAGTACAGGCTTGGGGTAGGCAGAATAATTGTGCGGTTACAATGACTACTATGGATTAACTGATATCTAGTAATAATAATGACGGTTTCCAAACTCTGTCAGCCTTTAGTTTCTGCTAGTTCAAGAACATGGATGGCAGTGCTTACCAATCACGGAAGGAAGTTATATAAAATAAAATAAAAAAATTGTATTTAAGTACCATAATTCCAATGAAAATACGCATTTCAACAAAAACATACAGCTCTCAAATTCAATATTATCATTTGTTTAAAGCTGTTACAAAGGATGAGAATTCATGTGAAACCCCTAAACAGATACTGTACTCGAAATCCATTAGCAAAAACAATTTTAACATTTAATTCGATCACATAGGCGGTGAAGAAAATGTACCCACCCAAAAGAAAAGGTCACCACCAGGAGACTAAATATATATATCCATATATATATATATATATATATATATATATATATATATATATATATATATATATATATATATATCCCTAGAAATCCATTTGAAATTCAGTGTAATATGTAAAATCATGTGGCAAAGGAAATGAAATAATACTTCAACACATGCTCATAGGTTCCAGTAGAAATGCAATACAACTACATTAGTGCAGTGGTTCCCAACTTGTGGTCCCGGGGCCCCTAGCGGTCCCCTAAGCCTCATCAGGGGGTCCGCGACTGCTAAGAAAAATAAATAATTTAACAGATTATCCCCCAGCTTTCAATAGTGACTCACTGAGGGGTCCCCCGATTCCAATAATGATTCAGTGGGGGTCCCTGGGTTCCAGCAATGATACAGTGGGGGTCCACAGAAGTCAAAAGGTTGGGAGCTACTGCACTAGGGTACTCCTGTGGAAAAAATATCAGGGAATTCAATTAATTTTTGCTACCCAAGTTTGATGAAATGGTAATTAACACCATGAACCATAACCGCCACATGTATAAGCCAGCATATATACCCATCTCCAAGCATTTCAGGAGCCGTTGGTCTTTGCACCAAGTGAAATGACCACACCTACATTTACAAAAGAGATGCACTTGATGTTTTGGGGGACTGGACACAACGTTTCTGTATCCATGTTTCTGATCCATCATGCTTAGGTTTTTTGTAATGTTTTGTGTATACGACTCACTAAGGAGGATTCAGGAACTCTGGGAAGATATGACTGCTGTGGGAGCAACCAATAACGTTCTTTGACCCAGACCCCGAGAACTTGGCCACTGACCTGCCTGTGAATGGATCAGAGAGTCTTGGCTGCTACAACTTTCAGTATTTAGAGACGAACTCTGGAAAGGTATGCCTGCTCACATCTGCCTCTTAGCAATATTCTTGCATTAAACTTTAAAGCACTAGGAAACCATGATTTATTTTGCAAACGATTGATAACAGGACCAACCAAATATATGCCTATGTAGCTTTCTAGATATTTTAAGAGAAAAGTTTTGAATAAAAATTAAAACATATATAGAGATGACTATCTATTTCAGTGGATTGAGAAATCTGTGCTCGGCACTCAATCAATCAGGATACTTACATGCAAAGTATAGGCATGCACATATCACAAGTCAAAAGTAAGATACAGCCTGCATGTCACAAATTAACAACATAAAGGCATGTCGGGTTATATGTGAACAGTGTTTCGATCCATTATAAATGAGAAATATAATTGGGATGTAAATCTGTTTAAACCTGAGAAGTTACTAAGGGCACGAGGAAACAAACAAAAGGGACACGCATAGGTTAAAAACAAATACACCGAAAATAAAACGTCAAAAATAAACGATTGCTTTTGACACCTTGAGGTCAAGTGCATGGTTGCAGCATTACTTACATATAATTTTTGAAATTACAATTGCAGGCTTCCAATTAAAACTGAAGAACAAAAAGAGGAAGGAACCAGCTCAAATATATAATATCTGTTTATCTCACAGTCCTCATCTTATCACATGGAGCACTGTGTTTTGAAATATTACTGATATACCAGGTCTCTGGTAATCCCTAGGGTTCTCTTATACTATAAATACATATGTAGTTTCCTGGCATCCTATTACACTCCAAAAGCAGAGCAGGAGAATTCAGTTCTAAAGAGGTTCGTTCAACTCTAGGAGGTCCATCTTAGACACTACATCTATACCTTACATGATGTACATCTGTACCGTACACCTTGCAGATCTACACCATATGCACTGAAGTTCTACATCTTCAAAGTTCTGGATGTATATATACTACAGCCTCAACAGATCAGTTCCATGAATGATGGACTGAAAAGCTGAAGGGTCGTACTACATTCCTATGCAGGACTGAGGAACAAAAAAATAATTATTGGCAAAGCCAACAGTTCTGCCTTCTGTCGAGGAACAGGTTTTACAATGTGACACCAACACAGAAAGGGTATAGTAGCAGCAGTGAGAGGTTTAATTATACGTATAAGATACATCAGTAACAGAAGCTTCACTAACATACACAACCATTACAACAGTCATCAGTCAAGAACGTTACGCTTTCACTCACAGTAGCTAGCACACAGAACACAGCATACACAATGAGCACTAGCCGTGCAACATTCTAAACCAAAGATACCTTAGCCAACACCACCTGATGCTGTGCTGTTAAGAAAGCCAATGGAGACATGGATGTGGACATGCATGGGAGCCTGTATGGGAAGGCTCAGTAGGGCCTGGGAAGGAAGCGCACCCTGGTGAATCCAATCATCCTCCAGCACATCTCTGACAGGTGCCGACACAAGCAACCAGCTCCTGGGCGTCAGTGGATGAGGTTTAATTTTGAGAGAACAAGCCTGAATGGTTGTGCTGTGTACTGACACACTTAAATGTCGTTCCAGATCCTGGGTGCCCACCACCCTGAATTACTCGTTCCAACACCCTGATTTAGTATAACACTGATGCACCAAGTAGGAGAAGCACACAAGAGCATGCAACAATTTCTCTTTTTTAATTCTTACTATAAAATGACTTTCTAGTCCTGGGTTTAAAAGAAGGTCCAAAAGTATAAGCCAATGTATTCGTATTGTCAAGGGCACGAAGACAATTAGTCGGTATAAGAAAACCGTAAATGCATCCTTGTTACATCAACTCGACATACAGCCAACAGCTTCGCCCCATCTCAACAGGACTTGCTGAGGGCTCTACTGGTTGATCGAATCCCAATCTTTCAAGAACTGTAACGCCTTGCCCAACAGTGTCACAAATACCGTCTTGTGTATAGCTTGCAAGCATGTAGAGTCTCTTTTACTTGTGTTCATGCATACAGGAGTCCTTAAACAATCATACGGTCCCCTCCTACAGCAGTTGTAGCAGGATGTTGTTGTGGCTTCTAGCACGCCATTGTGGCACAATGATGTTCTGCGACATCTGCTAGAGCAGGGGACTATCTGCACATAAGAGAAGATAATACGGTGACATAAAACAGGATTTCTTGAGCATATGCAGCAAACAAACCTTTAGTGCACACACTTTGCAGCTGCAAGGGGATATCTTGCAAATATTGCTGCCTTTCAGAAGCACAGCTAAATGCTACATGCTGAAAGCAGTTTCAATTCAGGTACACCTTATTGTAGTGTGATAGTCAATCAATTAGACATCATTTTTGTTCGTATGTTATAAATTATGTATTTTTTTTTTAACCAAAAAGAAAATAAGGACAACGTTGAAACTATGGAGGGGATATAAACTAAAAACGGTCAACAGAAAGACATCAGTTTTGAAATGTAAATTACCTTGTCCGTAATAAGTAGAGAGCAGAATGATAACCATCTATTTAATTTTCTAAGACAATTACTATACGGAATCTTTCACTAATTGTAAGCAAGGGTCATAAGGAACCGAGGTAACCTTTCGGGTAAGGTTGGGAATTGTGACAGACTGGGCATTTCACTAGCCAATGTATTTTGAGGCACACAATCTCCCTTCCAAAGCAATTAGCTTTTTTACTCCGGGCAGAGTACTCCAACACCAGGTAGCACTCCCCCCCCACCCCTCCTTGGCCTCACGTTCACGTCAGCTGTGGCTGCAAATACTCAGCCCACTGGCATCACATAAGCAAGCACCATCATACTTCATATAAAAGGTTCCCATAAAGTGCTACAAACAAAAACAATGATTCTGTTTTATAAATTAAATGAATTTATTAAAAGATCATCCCTCAATTCATAGCTAAGGAGCTTGGACAAAAAAACAAAAAAAAAACCTTTCATAGCCTTGGTCCTTGCGGTGGAAGTGCAGGCACCGGACTGAAGGAGGCAGACAAGCAGCATGGGCACGAGACAAGGTCTTCTAGCCACTGCCTGCCACGTTAACGTCTAGTGATGAATACCAGGAGGAAGAAGGGTGCAACCCACCCCCACCTCACCTCCAAGCCTCTCCTCCAACGGATGTCATCAGATTAGTCCATCTCCCCAGGGACACCGTGGTCCAACACTGAGATTTCATTTTCTTCATTATTGTTTGCAGGTGTAATAGACCAACTGGTTTAGTTGTTGTGAACCAGGAATACAATTCAAGGATTGCTAAGAAAGAAGAGGAGTGCAAACGTGCCTCCCTGATGTAATTGGGTAACCTTACTTCTAAGGACTCCAGAACAGGTTAACAAATGGACAATCAATGGGAACGCTCCCATATAATTTCCAGTACCATTAGCCAGCACCAGCTGAGCTTGTGGCAGGAAAGATTTAGGAGGTGCACGGACCTCACAGGTGTGGGTATAGTAGTACAGACTGCACATTAATAATAGAAAGATGCCCAAACTATCAGTAACTCAATAAAAATACAAATCCATAACTGTGCACTCTTAGGTGGCTACACCATCAACAAGCACTGGCAAAGCCTTTAGGTCTCATCTAAGCAAGAGCTATTAGCTTTGGCAATGTGTTGTAGCCATGTTGTACATCAGAGTGGCTTCTGTTCAGCATGGCTAAAAATGAGTGGAGTGGTGTAAGGTGAGCTAGGGTGCAGTGGTTTGGGGTAGATTGGGGGGGGGGGGGGAGATGACTGGAGTGTGGTAGCTTGGGTACACTGGGATGAGTAGGATGTGGCAGATTGTGCTGGTGCAGGGAGGAAGATTGGTGCTGATTGTGGTGGGAGATTGGGGCAGGGTAGGGTAGGGTACACTGAGGCAGGTTGGGTTAGATTAGGTTGGGGTAGACTGGGATGGGTAGATTGCAATGGAGTAGGTTGGGTGGGGTATGTAACGTAGATTGGAGTGGTGTAGATAGAAGTGGGGTACATTGGGGTAGGCAGGAGTAGATTGAAGTGGAAAAGGCAGGGTAAATTGGAGTGGGGTGGATTGGGGTAAATTGGAGTGGGGTGGATTGGGATACAGTGAACTGGGGTGGATTGGGGTAGAGTGGAATGGGGTGATGTGTCGAGTAGATAGGAGTAGGGTAGAATGGAGTGTGGTGGATAGGGTTGGAGTAGGTTGCGGTGGATTGGGGTGGAGTAGGCTGTGGTGGATTGGAGTGTGGTAGACTGGAGTGGGATAGAATGGGGTAGGTTGGATGGGGTAGCGGTTAAGGTGGGGTAGATTGGGGCAGACTGGAGCTGGTTAGATGGGAGTGGGGTAAATTGGGTTAAAATTGAGTGAGGTAGATTGGAGTGAGGTAGCAGTAGTGCGATGAAGAGGGAGGGGCAGCAGTGCCATGGTAAAGTGGGAGCATAATTACGATGAAGTGTACGCTCCTCTCTATTGTCAACAGCTGTGCAGCTAATTTGTTTTGAAACGTTAAAGACTTTTCTAGCCCAGGACACGTTTATCCCATTGCAGGTTAAAGCAAAAACCCAACTATCCAGTCGCAAATGCTTTGGAGCTGTTTTAAATGTAGGTGTTTCATTAGTAAAGCGTATTCATTTTGTGTATTTTTTTGTGTCTGCATAAAATTTGTTTCTCCAGATGACCAACTACAAAATTGACAAACTGTGTCACTGCATATCATCTGCATTTCTTACTAGTTCATAACTGCAATGTACAGAAAGCCGTTGCAGTGTTCATTTGCATGCTCATAACGCCATGGGCTCTCAATGCCAGTTTAAGCTGCTGTAGTGAAATATGTGTTTACCATTGTCTTTGTGTTGCACCACTTTGCACCTGGATTAGCTGTTTAGTGTTCACCAGTTGCAGACTACATTTTGCATTCAGTTTAGCTGCCTATTGACTTTATCGTAGCATTAGACACTGCCATGTTAACACCTAAGAGCTAGTACATAATAGGGAGGAGTTAGGCAGTCAGCACGTTAAGAATGTACCAGACTGATGTTTATAGTGCAAGCAGGAAACGGTTTGACTTTGGGAGGGGTGAATTGGGATTCTGGCCAGGTCCCAACGCATTTATTTGAAAGCTTACCTAAACAAGCCAGCATTTTTTAATACTTCTTTTTTTATGGGAGGGTTTTTTCTAGAAAGCCCCTTCTCCGGTTCTTTAAGATATAAAAAGACCCAGTGCGACAGTGAGAGTGGCTTCAATCAGGATTCTTGACGTCGGATGCCTGATATCTGTCCAGCGAGGGTGGTAATCTCTTGCTTTTGCAGTCGAATGTGGTCATCGTCTTGCTGGCATGAGAAAGATGAAGCGCTCGGCAGGCCCTACGGTGATAAATTTTTACTTCATTTGCCTTGCAGAATATAACTATATATATTTGCTGTATACACTGCAGTTGAGAATCATTTTCATTGCTGTGACTTTTCATTGCTGTGACTTTTGTTTAAACGTGTGCTTTTCAACATGCTAATCTCCTTTTTAGGAACCTTGTGGTGAAATAATAAATGTCTTCTTTGAACTGAGAAGTGCATTCCAGAGATTGTCAGCTCGGTCATTACTGGAAAGCAAAACAGCTGCTTCCTCCTTTTTAGGTCAAGCGAGCAATCGCTCTGACGTGTTGTAATCTATCTGTAGGCTTTTAACCACACCTATCACTATCACTCGTTCATGGGCTGCCTTTCAGAAATCCTTTGTCATTGGTAAATGCTTTGTTTGTCCCTCCTTGGGGCAGTTTTGTTACCGCTTGGCCATCGACCTTGTTACAAGCGACCTTCTTTTTCCTTTTGTCTCTCTCCTTCGCATTCACGCTCATGGTGGCCAGGGCGCTTTGAATTGGCTTGTTTATGTCAACTGTTTTACTTTTACTTTTCAATTTATGTGGCAAGAAAAGACCAGTTAGGAATTTCCAATGCTCATAGCTCTAACTCGAGCAAACATGAGACCCATTGCATTGCAAATGCTTGTTAATTGTCTTTTAGCCACACCAATAATACGTTTGAAGTTGCCAGTAGACAGCGCAGAGCGCATGGGCAGCGGGCCCTAGTTCCAAAATGACTCACTTTAAAATTCTTTCGGATTAGGGCTTTATATACTATTTGGTTTGATTTTTGTTGTAGCTCACGTTCTGGAAAACACTGCGGCTTTCCCCACTTCCAAGTACGAAGGGGAAGCAACAACAGCTATTGAGGAGGAGGGTATGGAGTTTGAGGGAAGCAACATGGAATACTGAGTGGCATTTACTTGTTTGTTAATGTAAAAGAAATAGGAACGGAACCTAAGTAGCAAGTACTTGTATGGAGAGCTTAAGCATAAGTAACAATTAAAGGGCGGTGGGGGGGGAGGTAAAGAAAAAAAGAAAGAGTAAGGGGGCGAGTCAGAAAAGAAGCAACATGAGTTGCGAAAGGAGCGAGTGAAAACAATCACTCATATGGAGTGCGTAAACACAATTTAAAAAGTAGCTCCAGAAAACAAGTGGGTGGACACAAGTATTTTGTCTATGCTCTAGGGAAGAGACAAGCACAAGAAGAAGCATGACATATGCATGCCATGGCAAACTTCAACGAAGGATATGAGCGCGACGTGGAAGCGAATAAATGGTAAGCTATGGGCTGGGTGTAGCCCACTAGCTGTAAACAACATGCCTCGAAGAGACCTACATGGAGCCTTTTCCACAGCACTGACATTTCCTTAGTTGTATAAAACGATCATCATGCAACTTGACACTTTCAAACTTGACACTTTCTACCAAAACAGCCTCAAAGTCCTCCACTCTAGCAAACAATACCAAGCAAGTAAAATCAAAGGCCTAGCGAAATGAGGTAATTTCCGGATATGTTATGGTCAGGCTAAAGATTCTGTGATGTGGAGAGACATAATATCCTAGGGTGAGCAAAGCGAGTGTGCCCTGACTCAAGGACAGTTCAAAGTTATCTCCAGAGAATATTTATAAGAATATGGGTTAAATAGTGCATTCAAAAACATGTTTTCACAGATTTTCAGAAAAGGCTCTCAAAGGACATTCATGAAATACACCAATATTCCAAATACACCGATCGAGATCTAAACAGGGAGACTGGGAAGGAGAAAAAAAGAGAAAGATAAAGAAATAGAAAGATGGGAGAGAGATCGAGACATCAAAACATTCAGAGAATGAGTGGCAGGCACAAAGAAAGAATATGAGAACGGGTCAGAGAAAGATAAGGAGCTGGCAACACCTGGGAGAGAATATCAGAAATGGCCCCTTTACTCCTGCTGAAAACGAGGGAAGTGTGGATGTTGGTTTTTAAATGACTGTACCACTCAGCAACACATCTGCTGTATCAAGAGAACCAAAGATGTCTGGGAGGCTTTCTGCCTGCACCAATTCCAACAAGGAAATACATCCAAAACTGTTCCAGTGTATTAACCTGCTCATCAAGCTCCTCGAAAGTCACTCATCAGGTAGACAGTATCAAGAGCAGGAATTTAAAAAACTGCATTAAAGAAGCCCTGGTGGCAGAATCCCTGTATCCTGTTGGGCTGGCTACTCTCCCTTCTATTCAAAAAACACTATTATGCAGCAGTGAAAGCATAACTATTTATTCTGAAAGACTACTGTAGATGTAATCCAGTAACCGGAGTGATGAGTCCCTGGCTAACTATTAGGTCCTCAATTTGCAGTGCTTATGCTCTGCACGCTGCAGCATCAGACAGTACGTAAATGCCTGACAAGTTAGCAGGTTATATAAGGACCATGAAGAGCATCCATATTGCAACAACACCTGGGAAGGAAGGGTTGTGTGTGTGGGCTGGCGGGGGGGATTTGGAGTGGGGAGGCAGAGGAGCTGGACAGAGTTACATAGGCTAACAAGACTGAGCTTTCAAATTCAGCCTCCATGCTTCCAGCTCACTGGGAGATTGATGGCCAGAAATGGCAATGCACCCCGAATGCCTGTTGACTACACTGAGTTCTCAAATGGGTCCCTGCCTAAATAATGTATACACAAACTCCTGGAAAATGTATCCCTCCATTTGACCTTTTTTTTTATCACCTCTGTCTCAACCATGCCCTTTCTCCCTTCTTCACTCTCAAATCACCCTGCCTTGCTGCCATCAGTGATTAGATGGCTCTCAGATCACTTATGCTGAGCTTCTTCAAAACTGACGTCATCTACTCATTTTCCTGTTTTTTTCAGGTCCGATCCTCTCGACTGGTTCCATCTGCTATCCTCCTAAACCTTTTTCTTATCTTACAATGCCAAGGGTCAAAGAATATACTTTGACAGTAAGATCCACACAAGGTGAAAAGGAGGTTCATATAGAGGTAAATAATTAAAAAAGCGAGGGTGAGGGCTCTCGCCCTTCATGTATTTAATACTAATCTATTGTTTAGTGTTACTGTAAACATTATTTCTAGAACTTTAAGCGCATGGTCAAAAAACATCCAGTCAGTCGGTATGGCTCACATATTTCCCCGGGTGCTGAAAAACCTGCGTACAGCAGGGTTCCCCACATAGAAAAACAAAACACTCAAGGCAGATGTAAATATACAAAGGTACATTTTAAAGTTATTAAAATAGCTGCTACCTTGCCAAGCAGTAGAAAAAAAGACAATTGTGGAATTTCATTTCAAATGTCCGAAAATAAATTAACTCTTTCTTTAAGGTGCAAGGTTGATAACTGGTATCTCCAATTAGACTCAAGTTATTCTTTATCCAAATAACATGTTTTGGGAAGGAATTTACATCCATTATAACAGATTTGAGGAGATCAGCGCCATTTAAGAGTACAAAGTGACATTCCGACAACAAAACTGCAAGGATTCCTACATCAGGACAACACACCTACTGTATGAAGGAGCGCCACATAGTAGGCATATCAAGATGTATGATAAACGTGACTGAAACCCGGTCCATTTCCTTCAGTGGTTTAAGGTGACTGCTGATGTCAGCCTAAGCAAATGAATCTTTACGTATAGACCAGTCAGTGGTGCTGTTTATTCAGAGCAAAAAAAGTGATTAGAACATCTTGCTGGATCCGTAGTATCCAGTAAAACACTGCACTCATTTTTGTATAAACAAACAGAGAAAACTCAGTCGCCAGCAACCTAATAGCATTTTTAGCACTTTAAAAATTGAGAAAAATGTACATGTTATATTTCCAAATGTTAAGATAATGAAATTATCTAGTCTATGAGCAGAAAAGCATTTTGTGCATGTTATGTTCCAGGTTACCCATTCCCCTGTCAAACAGCATTCAAACGCTAACCAACTGCAAACAATGCTAGAAAAATGTACAGCCTGCAAAAGAGAACTCTAATTACCAGGTGTAAATACTGCGTGCTGTGGCATTCACGGCAGAAGCTGAAGCTGTGAAGTACACCAATTTATAGGAGGAAAACAGTTTCCACAAGGTCACAGTGAGAAATCGTGAAGCCACAGATTTAAGAGCGGAGAGCGAAGGGGAATCGTAAAAGGCACAAGAGAAGAAAACACCAAATTAAACAGAGTCTAGCGCTCTCCACATTTCCAGGGGACTTGCTGGTTACCCTTCCTTACGGTCTATTGCATGATGGTTGGATATTAAGGACATAGGTTTTGTTTGTTTATAAAGTAGTTGTTAAACATTAAGAATATCATCCACTAGCCAATAGGGTGCAACATTTGCAATGCATCAATCTCAGCTTAATTATATTTTGAGTCACTGTTCCATCAATTTACTGGAAAAAAATAAAATGAATACCTGGGAACAGAGATGTTTGAGGATCCAAACTAAATTTGAATGCAGCACACCAATAGGTTTGCTCTGCATCATAACAGTGGTTATCAATACTAGCCACTATTTATGGCCAATAATCCGACTGCACACACACTTTATAACATGCTTTTTTGAACCTTCCATCATGCTGGTGGGGCTGCGGCTAAGGCAAACCCAGTGGACCTCGAGCTACTGGATTGGTCTGCATCTTTCAACAGTATCGCATTCGATCCTTCCCAGGCTGGCCTCTAAGAGCAGGCTTTACTATGGTGTAAATTCTGCTTAATCAAGCAGTGCCAGGCTGTTGCTTCCACTTTATTGGTTTGAAAATAAAAATCATACCGCAAGAAGACCCTCAAGGGTTGGCACTTAGCCCTACATTGTTTTACATCTATATACCATCTCTACTGATGCTTACACGTTCTTCGGGACTGGCTCATCTCTATGGACTCTTCAGAGCCAGCCTCTTCAGATACCTTTCATCGGCCTATAAAGGCTGTTCCCTCCTGGAGAGGTACAAATGAACGAGTTACTTACCTTCGGTAACGACTTTTCTGGTGGATACATTAGCTACCTGTGGATTCCTCACCTAATGAATACTCCCATGGCGCCAGCATTCGACTGAAATCTTCTTACTAGTCTCTGCACGTCGACGAGGACGTCACTCTAGCCCACGCGACGCCGTCTGACGTCATACAGGCAATAAGAGGTCCTCGACGACGTGCGGACGTCAGTACCAATCATTTTTTACGTGCATGAGAACAACCAGGCAATGCAATGAAAGAGCAAGGCAACATCCCATTACATTGTAAAAATACACAACATTGCATGAATAACTGTAAATCTTTTATATATATATATATAACTCTCTCTTTTTAAAATATATATCTACACATCAAGTATATACACAAAGATATATACATATATACATATAATATATACAACGTCCATTGCACCCTCAAAGACCAAGAGGAGCGTACTCAAGGATTACTTGGCAAGACCAGAAAGGCAACGGGGAGGCGGGTGGGACCGTGAGGAATCCACAGGTAGCTAATGTATCCACCAGAAAAGTCGTTACCGAAGGTAAGTAACTCGTTCTTCTGATGGATACAACTACCTGTGGATTCCTCACCTAATGAATAGAGTCCCAAAGCAGTACCACGCCCGGCGGTGGGTGCCTAAATGGTCAAACCAAGAAATCCTGCAGCACTGACCGTGCAAAATGGCCGTCCCTTCTAACCTCAGAATCCAAACAGTAATGTTTTGCAAAAGTGTGAAGGGACGACCAAGTTGCGGCCTTGCAGATGTCGACCACAGGAACACCTCTGGCCAAGGCCGAAGTGGCCGACTTAGCTCTGGTGGAATGAGCTCTAATGCCCTCAGGAGGATCCTTCTTTGCCAAAGAGTAACAGATTTTAATGCAAAGAACAACCCACCTGGATAGTGTTCTCTTGTGGACTGCCTTTCCTCTCCTCTTGCCCACGTATCCAATAAACAGCTGATCCTCCAGCCTGAAATCCTTTGTTCTATCGATAAAGAAGCTCAACGCTCTCTTTGGGTCCAGACGGTGCAGTCTTTCTTCCTCTTTGGAAGGATGAGGCGGAGGATAGAACGTGGACAAAGTAATTGCCTGAGCCAAATGGAAGGGTGAAACAACCTTCGGGAGGAAAGCAGCCTTGGTCCTCAACACCACCTTATCCCCATAAAAAGTTGTATAAGGGGGCTTTACTGATAAGGCCTGCAACTCACTCACTCTCCTTGCTGATGTTATAGCTATCAGGAAGACTGTTTTTAAAACCAAATACCTTAAGGGGCAAGAATGCATAGGTTCAAAAGGGGACCCCATAAGGAAAGTCAGGACCAAGGACAAATCCCATTGCGGCATAACAAATGGCTTTGGAGGATATTTATTTAGAAGACCTTTCAAGAATCTGATAACAATAGGGGATTTAAATAAAGATGGTTGGTCTGGAAGACATATGAAGGCTGACAAGGCCGATAAATAACCCTTAATGGTAGCCACTGCACAACCTTTCTGCGCTAGAGACAGAGCAAAAGACAAAACGTCCGATAGATGAGCATGCAAAGGATCAATCTGCCTCTCTCCACACCACGCAACAAATTTAGACCATCTATTAGCGTAGATAGATTTAGTGGAGTGTCGCCTGGCCGCTAATATAACATCCACTACCTCAGGCGGGAGAGAGAAGGAACTCAGGTTGCCCCGTTCAATCTCCAGGCATGTAGGTGCAGACTCTGGAGGTTGGGGTGTAGAACCTGCCCCTGCGACTGTGAGAGGAGGTCTGCCCTGAAAGGGAGACGGAGCGGAGGGCACATTGAGAGTTGGAGAAGGTCAGAGTACCATACCCTCCTTGGCCAATCCGGAGCTATTAGGATGACTAGAGCCCGGTCCTGGCGAATCTTCCTCAATACTCGAGGAATCAAGGGTATGGGAGGAAACGCGTAAAGCAACTGGCCGCACCAGGATATTTGAAACGCGTCCCCCAACGCTCCCTGCATCGGATACTGGAGGCTGCAGAACAACGGACAATGCGCGTTCTCTCGAGTGGCAAACAGATCTACCCGAGGAAACCCCCACCTCTGGAAGATTAAACGGACTTGATCTGGATGGAGACGCCACTCGTGGTCTGCCGAGAAATGGCGACTGAGACTGTCCGCACGCACGTTCAAGACTCCGGCCAGATGGTTTGCTATCAAGCAAATCTGATGGTCCTTTGCCCAGGACCATAGTCGAAGAGCTTCTCTGCAGAGAAGGTACGACCCCACTCCTCCCTGCTTGTTTATGTACCACATCGTGGTAGTATTGTCCGTTAGGACCTGTACCGACTGACCACGAAGGGAAGGGAGGAAGGCCTTGAGAGCCAGACGTACAGCCCGTAACTCTAACAGATTGATGTGAAACATCTGTTCCTCTGGAGACCAAAGACCTTTGATCTCCAGATCCCCCAGATGAGCTCCCCACCCTAGAGTGGAAGCATCCGTTATGACTGTGGCCACTGGTGGCGACTGCTGGAACGGCTTTCCTTGTGAAAGATTGTTGCTTGCAATCCACCACTTCAAATCCACAGCAGCATCTCTGGAGATCTTGACAGTACCCTCTAGATCCCCTTTGTGTTGAGACCACTGCCTTCGGAGGCACCACTGAAGAGCCCTCATGTGCCAGCGAGCATGCGTGACCAACAGAATGCAGGAGGCAAACAGACCGAGCAGACGAAGGACCTTGAGGACTGGAACTACCGCTCCATTTTGAAACATTGGAACCAAATCCTGAATATCTTGAATCCGCTGAGGCGGAGGAAAGGCCCGACCCAATGTTGTATCCAGTACTGCCCCTATGAACAGGAGGCGCTGAGAGGGCTCTAGGTGAGATTTGGGCTCGTTCACTGAAAAACCCAGGTCGAATAACAACTGGGTTGTTGACTGCAGATGATGCGACACAAGCTCCGGGGACTTGGCTTTGATCAACCAGTCGTCCAAGTAAGGGAATACTGCTATCCCCTTCCTTCTGAGTTCTGCCGCAACCACCGACATCACCTTCGTGAAGACTCGAGGTGCTGAAGTAAGACCTAACGGAAGGACCGCAAACTGATAGTGTTGCGATCCCACCACAAACCGGAGATACTTCCTGTGTGACTTGAGTATCGGGATATGAAAGTAAGCATCCTGCAAGTCGACAGACACCATCCAGTCTTCTTTGTTCAACGCCAAAAGCACCTGTGCTAGGGTCAGCATCTTGAACTTTTCCTGCTTGAGGAACCAATTCAAGATCCTCAGGTCCAGAATTGGTCTCAAACGACCATCCTTCTTGGGAATCAGGAAATACCTTGAGTAAAATCCTCGACCCCTTTCCTGCTCTGGGACCAACTCCACCGCGCCCTTGGAAAGGAGGGCTTGTACCTCCTGTTCTAGCAACAGGAGGTGTTCTTCTGAACAATAAGAAGGGCGGGGCGGGATGAGGGGCGGGAACTCCCGAAAGGGAAGGGTGTAGCCTTTTCCCACAATACTGAGAACCCAAGTGTCCGTTGTAACAGTCTTCCATTTGGTGAGAAAATGCTGTAATCTTCCCCCTACAGGAGAGGAGTGAGTGGGAAATGGTGGAAGCCTAAGGCTGCTTCCCCTGCTGCACCCCGCCAGAGGATGAGGAAGAGGCAGAGTGCTGCTGAGAGGCTCCTCTGGTGCGGACCCTACCTCTCCCCCTGAAAGATCTATAGGGATGGGAAGAGGCAGGTTGCTGATATCTTCCCCGAAAGGAAGAGGAGGAAGAGCCACGCCCAAATCCACGAAACCTCCTGAAAAATCTGGAAGAGGCCGTGGAAGAAGGAGCTTGGAGCCCTAACGACTTAGCCGTGGTCCTGCTTTCCTTAAAACGTTCCAAGGCCGAATCAGCCTTGGCTCCAAACAGTTTATCCCCATCAAACAGGAGATCCAACAATGTGGACTGTACATCTGCAGAAAAGCCCGAGTTACGGAGCCAGGCCTGTCTCCTTGCCACCACAGTTGTGCCCATTGCTCTGGCTACCGAGTCGGTGGTATCCAGTCCCATCTGGATAATCTGGGTCGCAGCAGCCTGGGCATTTGAAAGAAGATCCAAAAGACCCTGGGGAAGCTCTGTAAACGATGAGGAAATGTCATCCATCAGAGCATGAATATACCTCCCCAGGATACAGGTTGCATTGGTGGCTTTTAACGTCAGACTGCAGGACGAAAAAATCTTCTTGGACTGCGCCTCTAGTTTCTTTGAATCTCTGTCCCCAGGCACCGTCGGGAAAGAACCAGGCGCTGACTTGGATGAACAGGAGGCCTGCACCACCAAGCTCTCCGGCGTAGGGTGCCTAGATAGAAAACCAGGGTCAGTCGGAGCCGCCCGATACCTCCTGGCCACGGCTCTGTGAACTGCTGGGGAAGATGCCGGCCTCTTCCACACCTCTAACACCGGATCCAGCAGAGCGTCATTAAATGGCAACAGAGGCTCCGCCGCAGCTGAGGCCGGATGTAGCACCTCTGTTAAAAGGTTTTGTTTAGCCTCCACCACCGGCAAAGGCAGGTCCAAAAAACTAGCTGCCTTCCGTACCACTGCATGAAAGGAAGCAGCCTCCTCAGTATATTCCCCCGGGGACGAAAGATCCCACTCAGGGGAAGTGTCCAGCCCACTGGCCGACTCCAGTCCACGCAGCCCATCACCCGAGTCCTCTAGCTCTCCTTCCTCCAGGGCTCGTTGGTACTCCTGCTCTTCTAATACACGGAGAGCACGTCTCCTCGAATGAAGTCGTTGTTCAATACGCGGAGTCGACAATGCCTCCGCCGAAGTCGAAGATCGGCGCCGATCTTCAGAAGCCACCGACGCCGCGTCCGGCGCCACAGGTAACTTCGGCGCCGACGAAAGAGCAGCTGAAGCAGATGGACCCACCGGAGTCACAGGCCGAAATCCCGACGTCGACGGGATGGAAATCCCCGGGGCCAATCCTTCTGACGCCACCGGAGCGGCCACCGGCGCCGACACTGGCGCCGAGCCCACGTTCCCAAAAGGGAGAAAGGGCATAAAGGGTGCCGGCCGAAGAGGCGCAGGATCACCCAAAGAAAAGGCCAAAGGCCCAGCCGGAGCACCCCCTGGAGCCATCTGTTGGAAGATGGCATACATCGCATTCAAGAATGCGGAACTATCGGCTCGAGGGGTGGGAAAAGCCGGATACTGAGGTGCCTGTCTCGGAGGCGACCCCGACGCCGGCCTCGACGTCTGCGCCGGAGAAAACACCTGAGGCTCCAATACCTCAATCACCGACGCCTGTCCAGGTGAAGTTGGAGATGCCGGAGAGGGCAACGGCGTCGAAGGATGCGGCGTAACTGTGGGACTGATCTCCCATGTCCTTCGGCGCCGATCCGAAGACCTAGAACGAGTCTCCTTCGAATGACGCCGAGATTCTCTACGGCGCCGGGAGTCTCGATGACGCCGATGTCTTGGAGAAGAAGACTTCTTGTGATGCTTCTCCTTCGATTTTGCCATAAACAGCTTCGCCTCACGTTCTTTGAGGGCCTTTGGATTCATGTGCTGGCATGAATCACAAGTCGAGACGTCGTGGTCGGAGCTCAAACACCAAAGGCAATCGGAATGAGGATCCGTCACCGACATCTTGCCTCCACACTCACGACAAGGCTTAAATCCAGACTTTCTCTGCGACATTATTACCACAGCGAAAGACTACGCAGCAAAAATACACTGTAACCACAAAAGTAACAGTTGCTCCCTCGAAGATAACCGTTTCGAATGCATGGAAAAAAGGGAACTGACGTCCGCACGTCGTCGAGGACCTCTTATTGCCTGTATGACCTCAGACGGCGTCGCGTGGGCTAGAGTGACGTCCTCGTCGACGTGCAGAGACTAGTAAAGAAGATTTCCGTCGAATGCTGGCGCCATGGGAGTATTCATTAGGTGAGGAATCCACAGGTAGTTGTATCCATCAGAAGCATTAGTTTTAATCTGATAAACCAGAGTTACCTTGGATTCACCACAGTTTCCTCACACTATCCCTCACTATGAAGAAATGGTGCAGCGTTTTAACAATTTTTTGAAGACACAAAGTTTTTTTTTTTTTTTCCAGAATTCATTAACAAAAATATTATTCTCAAAAGCTTTTAAAAAAATCTAATTTACACTTCTTCAGTTCAAGTTTAAAGATTACCTATGGCGTGACAGACTGCAAGCAATTTACCAATGAGGTGTCAGATAGAGAGCATTTTACTTGAGAATAGGAACTGCATACCCGGTCACCGAAGGGAGCAATACTTCGAGAAAGAAACTGTCATGCACATTTAAATGCCGTAGGACACCAAATATAATTATTTCATGAATTACTAAGAACTGAGGTAAGACGTTGGGGACTGAATAGGGGGTGGATGGGCCATTAAGAGACGATCAAGGAAGAGGTTTTATTCCTTGCATAAAGTTTGCAGATGAAATTATGTTGGTCTTGTGTTACCAGAAAAAACAAAAACAATCATGCACAATATATTGATGCTTACACTGATCGCCTGCTTATTTCGTTTATAGCAAGTAACGCACACAAGCATGGACATGCAGAAAGTTCAGTGGACAGGGGTGGTTCTCAGTTCATGATACTGTTCAAACACGGTATCAGAAGCAGTTTTAGGATAATATTTGAAAAAAAATCAGCTTATTGCAGGGTTGTGAAGTTGGGCTATGAGTTGAAGGCCAACAGTGTTTCAAATTTGTGGACGTTTTAGCAAAAAAAAAAAAAAAAAAAAAATGGATGTACTAACTGATGACAGTTGTTGTATACAATATGGACAGAAAGAAATTCTGTTCATACATCCCATAAACAGCACGTCAGTAGGCCAAAGTAGCCTGAGACATTCCAAAACAAGCTTGAAGGGACTATACACATGAGCATTGAAAATAAAGTTATACCCTGCAGAAATTTGAAGAAAAACAGTAAAACATTTAAAGCACCATGAAACAAACTGGTTGTTAACAGGTCATAAAAATGCTGTCCATGTAGGACAAATGCAAGATAAGAGGCAGGTGCTGTCAAGAACTAACATGCATCTAGAGCTCTATTATGGTTCTTTTCAAACATGCAGCAGCCCGATTATTTTGCCACTTTGCAAAACAAGTGGAACAAAGCCAAGCTAAACAAAATTATTCCTTACCCTTCAGGCACTGACGCTGGACGTCTGTGAGTACCCCCACCAGAACCAGTGTCACTAGAGAAGGATAGGTTACTTGGAGAATTGTGACATGGTTGGGGGTGTCCCAGAGCAACTGATGAAACTGCCACGTATATTTCACAACCAGGAGACAACCTGTTGTTAAGAACAAATGATGAAAACTTTAAGCCTTGCACAAGGGTACTTGGAAAACCATTCCCTCGTTCAAGCAACTGTTGCAAAAAAATGTAGGTCTGAAAACCTAGTGAAGGACAGTTCTGGTCCTTGCAAAACAGCCTTAAGTTATCAATCAGGCTCCAGAAGCTAGGTCAAGGGACTCCATGGCATTGCTGAATCTGCAACTGCAGTAGTTCTTGTGACATGAGTTTATGGATCAGGAATGCTACTACACTCAGGATTCCGGAATAACATAGGGTGGAAGTGAATATACCTTAGGCTAGATGTCAGTATCTCCTTTGGATAATTTTGTCTGGCATTCCAGTGGGTAGTTCCATTCTTCTGAACAATGTACATGTTTCTGAAAGCTCAACATTGTTCTATGCTCTGCTTTACTCTTTGCTAAATAAAGTTCAGCAACCTTACTTAGATGATTATGCAAGCAGCCAAAAGAGGAGCAGACTCTTAACTGCTGCCTATTTTTTCCTTGCTCAAGGTAGCTTTTACTTAGTTCAATTTCTAATTTTAACATTCCAGGTTTCAGACTAAATTTTCAGACATTTTGAGCTTTCCATTCAACAATTAATTCAAAACGGTTTACTTTGGTAGAGTAATACTTTGTTTTCATACAGCTGGGATTGTGCATGGTTCAATAAGGGTAAATGTGTTGCATACATTTGGAACACTTTTTGCCGAGGGACTACAATTTCTAATTCTGACTCTGGGAATAAATGAAACCTTATTTTGTTACCAGAAGCTGCTCCTAAAGCTTTTTAAATAAACTATGCAGCAGAGATGGTACCAATCTTGTGTGTTCCTAAGCACGTCAAGGTACACCATGTTCAGTGATGGGTGACAGGTGTGGAGTTGGAATTCAAAGCGTTAGTAATGAACAACATACAGAATTCTATTGAGTTACATTGGTAATTTTCTTACTCTTACAGGAAGCTTGCCTCTTGCCAAACTATGGAAAAGGATTATTGAGAAGAGCATAGGACCCAACCATGCTTCAGGGAAATAGGTTGGAAATGGCAGCTTGGTCAAACTTAACATTAGCTCTGAAACAGCAATCTATCAAGTCTTATTGTGAAGCTACCATTGTGCGTTTCTTGCTGAGATCTCAGACTGGATCATACCTCTATAGAATTGGAGATGCTAGCATGGCTCAAGATGAAGGAATGTCAGTACGCTTCTAAAATTATTGCCTTCGGATTTCACAACAGCAGAAAATGGAATACCCTATTCAGTGTGCAAATGACTGCTTGTACATCAATGCCATAATTACCAAAATAAAAGCCAAGCACAATGTTAAGCCTATGGTTCGACCCAGCAAACCACAAAGGCTAATCAAACCACTTCTATTCATTCAGCGAGAGACTTGAGAAGAAGACTGACAGAATGGCATAGGAAGAAAGGCAGTGTCTGATACCACGTAGGTTGTTTCAAAGATAAGCGACCCTAAAATATGAACAAAATAAGGATAAACAATCTACCAAACATGTCTCATGGCCACAATGTAGGCTACCTTCGAGATTAGCACCTTCATGGCTTAAGCAAGCAGAGGATCTCAACAAAGGGTGGTCAACCAAGCAAAGGACAAGGACACTGGGAACTCTTGCCAAAGCAAGGTCCCGATAAGAGACATGGATGTATTTGCACAATAAAATGACGATGTATTGCCTAATCAGGCAAGGGGGAAGACCCCCCCAAGAGTGTTTCCGTATGCAGCGGTGCCAGTTAAAGTTAAAACTTCCCAGACTAATCACCACAAAACTAGTAAATGCAAAAAAAAGGAAAAAAATGCCTCATTCTTTGAAGTCTAAGAAAACAATCTGAGCCATACATTCCTTTGCATTAAGTTGTGCCACAGGTCTGTCTGGGTCCATATTAACTCAAGGCCTGGCTACTACAGGCTTTAGCAGTGAAAGACTAGTTCCTCAGTTCCAAGTTTCCAGGCTAAGCAAAATGAAAAAGTGGTAAAGAATTAAAACACTCTTTGGAAAAAGAGATCTCATTACTAAGCAAAATGAAGGACATTGTTCATCAATAATTTCAGAATTCAAAGAATGAAAATACAACAATCTACATCTTTACAAATGCTCACGTTTGTACATATAAGTTTAATAATGTTAACAAAAAGTATATAAGCCGCAAAGACTGACTACGCATTGGAGAGCCCCATGCTTTCAATATCGACTAGGCTACACTGGATTAATTTCACAGTACTTTATTTTCAGTCCTCGTACTTGCAATTGATGCTGAAATAGGCAATACATTTGCGCAGACATACAGTTTTACTGATAAAACACCATTGCACACAAACGATAGTGTGGAAATCGGGTTCCAGTAAACATTCATTATTTGCGCACCACCAAGTAGTGTCTTGAGTTGTGTTGACCCTATTAATATCTGTTACCATCACACTTCAGAATTACAAAAAAAAGAGCTTAATTTTTGCTTTCGAAACTGCTGAATGTATCCAGGCCGTTTACAGGTATTTACATTTTGTTGCTGTGTAAAAAAAAAAAAAAAAAAAAAAAAAGACATCACACAGCCTTTCCTGTCACATAATTCACTTTACTTCTCTTTCTCTGGCTGCAAAGTGAGAGGAGTCTAAACATCAACTCCCCTTGATAAAAAACACGAGCAGCAATTTGTCAGAAGAAATAGCCTGACATTTGACTTGTCTTTAAAATGTAGCGATTGTGACAAAACAAATTCAGAATTTTTTTATTTTTTTTTACCGCTTGCATTTTTCCAAAAATAGTCTGTGAAACAGTCTTCTGCATCTATCCACTGTTGCACTTGACCCTCCATTCCACAACCTCGTACTGTAAAACTCTTTATCTAAAATGTTTTGCCTTGAGAAAACACATTAACCCTATTGGTGCGGGCGTTGACCACTGGCCGATGCCCACACTACCTCCCTGGTGCAGGTCACCGCCGACACCAGGGAGGGGGTTAAAAAAATCCTCCTGTGCAATGCACTGTAGGATTGTTTTTTTTAAATTACCCCGGGAGACACGGAAGAACTTCCGCATCTCCCCCCGCTCACTCCCCCACCCGTCCCTCTGTGACGTCATCGCACCGTGAGCCACGCGGACATCACATTTTTCCCCACCGGAGGAGCAGGTGAGTGCCCGCTCTCCACTCCGGTGGGGAAAAAAGGCCCAAATGGCCTCCCCAGATGCCAGGGAGGCATTGATGGAAAGGGGAGTGTCTCCCCTTTCCATCAATGCCTCCCTGGCACCGTTTCCTCCTGTGTGAGTGGGCCACAACCCCCCCAGCCCCCCCTCCCCCTCCCCCCCCGGACGTGGAGGCACAGTTAATTATTTATTTTTTTAAAACAAATGTTGGGGATCTTCTGGGGGGCGATCGTGCCTTCCCAGATACTAAAATTAATGTTTTTTTTTTAATTTTTTAAAAAAAAAAAAGACGGGTCGGGCCTTCTTACACGGGCCCACAGGGGGTGGGGGAGTGGATGGTTTGGCGCATTACAGGGTGGGGGGAATTGGGGAGGCAATATTAATAATTTTTTTTTTTTTAATGTTTCTCCTTGTGGGCCGATTTCGCCCCCCAGGGAATATATCTTTTCTTTTTGTTTTAATGAAAACGTTGGTCAGCCCTTTGGCTAAGCCCCTATGGGCGCATTTTTAGGGATGAGCGCAAAGCTCTCTGTCCATGGTGTAATCTGTCTGTGGGCTTTTAACCACGCCCATGTCAAGCCCATCAGTTTGGTTGGTTCGTGGGCTTGCCTTTTAAAATTAGCTTGATTTAATTAGTGAAAGGCATGCATAGGTAAATGGATAATTGCACTTTTGCCACTTAAATGGATAATTGCACTTTTGCCAATACATTTCACTGCAAGCGAAATTCTGTTTCCTTTTGTAAGTTTGCTTTGCGTTCATAGCGGCAGTCTCGCTTATGTGAAACTGTTTTACTTTTCAGTTTATGTAGCAAGAAATGTCTGGTTAGGGGTTTACAACGATAATAGCTTTAACTCGAGCAAATACGAGCCCCAATGTATTGCAAACGCTTTTTTTTTGTTTTTTTTATACATGTGTGTTTTGCCATGGGGTCACAATTGGCCCCATGGAAAGCACACATGTATTAAAAAAAAAAAAAAAAAGAAATGATGTAGAGAGTCTGTCTCTCTGTGTCTCTCTGTCTCTGTGTCTCTCTGTCTCTCTCTCTCTGTCTCTCTCTCTCTGTCTCTCTCTCTCTGTGTCTCTCTCTCTGTGTCTCTCTCTCTGTGTCTCTCTCTCTGTGTCTCTCTCTCTGTGTCTCTCTCTCTGTGTCTCTCTCTCTGTGTCTCTCTATATATATATATATATATATATATATATATATATATATATATATATATAGCAGCAACGAGAGACATCTTTCTATATATATGTGTGTGTGTATATATATATACAGGGAGTGCAGAATTATTAGGCAAGTTGTATTTTTGAGGATTAATTTTATTATTGAACAACAACCATGTTCTCAATGAACCCAAAAAACTCATTAATATCAAAGCTGAATATATTTGGAAGTAGTTTTTAGTTTGTTTTTAGTTTTAGCTATGTTAGGGGGATATCTGTGTGTGCAGGTGACTATTACTGTGCATAATTATTAGGCAACTTAACAAAAAAAAATATATACCCATTTCAATTATTTATTATTACCAGTGAAACCAATATAACATCTCAACATTCACAAATATACATTTCTGACATTCAAAAACAAAACAAAAACTAATCAGTGACCAATATAGCCACCTTTCTTTGCAAGGACACTCAAAAGCCTGCCATCCATGGATTCTGTCAGTGTTTTGATCTGTTCACCATCAACATTGCGTGCAGCAGCAACCACAGCCTCCCAGACACTGTTCAGAGAGGTGTACTGTTTTCCCTCCTTGTAAATCTCACATTTGATGATGGACCACAGGTTCTCAATGGGGTTCAGATCAGGTGAACAAGGAGGCCATGTCATTAGATTTCCTTCTTTTATACCCTTTCTTGCCAGCCACGCTGTGGAGTACTTGGACGCGTGTGATGGAGCATTGTCCTGCATGAAAATCATGTTTTTCTTGAAGGATGCAGACTTCTTCCTGTACCACTGCTTGAAGAAGGTGTCTTCCAGGAACTGGCAGTAGGACTGGGAGTTGAGCTTGACTCCATCCTCAACCAGAAAAGGCCCCACAAGCTCATCTTTGATGATACCAGCCCAAACCAGTACTCCACCTCCACCTTGCTGGCGTCTGAGTCGGACTGGAGCTCTCTGCCCTTTACCAATCCAGCCACGGGCCCATCCATCTGGCCCATCAAGACTCACTCTCATTTCATCAGTCCATAAAACCTTAGGAAAATCAGTCTTGAGATATTTCTTGGCCCAGTCTTGACGTTTCAGCTTGTGTGTCTTGTTCAGTGGTGGTCGTCTTTCAGCCTTTCTTACCTTGGCCATGTCTCTGAGTATTGCACACCTTGTGCTTTTGGGCACTCCAGTGATGTTGCAGCTCTGAAATATGGCCAAACTGGTGGCAAGTGGCATCGTGGCAGCTGCACGCTTGACTTTTCTCAGTTCATGGGCAGTTATTTTGCGCCTTGGTTTTTCCACACGCTTCTTGCGACCCTGTTGACTATTTTGAATGAAACGCTTGATTGTTCGATGATCACGCTTCAGAAGCTTTGCAATTTTAAGAGTGCTGCATCCCTCTGCAAGATATCTCACTATTTTTGACTTTTCTGAGCCTGTCAAGTCCTTCTTTTGACCCATTTTGCCAAAGGAAAGGAAGTTGCCTAATAATTATGCACACCTGATATAGGGTGTTGATGTCATTAGACCACACCCCTTCTCATTACAGAGATGCACATCACCTAATATGCTTAATTGGTAGTAGGATTTCGAGCCTATACAGCTTGGAGTAAGACAACATGCATGAAGAGGATGATGTGGTCAAAATACTCATTTGCCTAATAATTCTGCACTCCCTGTATACATATATATAACAACCAACAGTTGCTCCTCCTGAAGTAAATACCCGTGGGAGGTGGCTCATCTCGGCCAGCGGAGCAATCTGGCAATTAATTCCAACGTCAAGACAAACAATAAATGATGCGCTCTCAAGCTGATGCAGTCATAACGTTTATTACTCGCATAACGCGTTTCGCCTGCAAAAACGGGCTTCTGAACACACATGGCTTGTGACGCCATAAAGTAGCACAGATGGTTTATATGCCAGCTGCAAAGGATATACATGTATTTAGCTGAGTGGATTAGTAAAGCCAGGCGTTACCTGCACTTTAAAACAAATGAAATGTATGTGGAGGGGGGCTATGGCGATATGAGGGGCACTTTTTCTGGGTGGTACTGAGGGAATTAGAAGAGGAGGTCATGGGAGGTAGAGCACCAAAAATGACTGTTGCACAGGCTGCCACCAGCGCTAAAGGCTGTGAGGATGGGCATGTGGTAAGGTGAAGTAATAGTGGTTTTTTTGTTATTTCAGAATCTGCTGAATCAGAGAAGAAGCGAAGGTAAGGTGACGACAGTTACTATTGGACACATCACACACACACACACACATACACACACCCACGAGCAATTTTGTGACTATCTGCCTTCTACGTAGGCTAGTACTTTAGAGGGACAGTTTAGCCAGTAGGAGAGATGGTGTCTTGTTGGATGACTGCTGCTCAAGCTCCAACTCAGGTTATGGAGGATAGCTCTGAGGCAGGATCAGAGACTGAGACAGCATCTGAGGGAGAGGACAATGGGGCAGAATCTGGGAGTGATTTTTCAGTCGGCGGATTCCTATCTGACAACACCTCTTCCAGTGATTCGGAGGGAGACTATGACGACAGTCGCTGTCTTTTTGTAAGCACAATCTGTGCAGCGGGGCAACAGCGAGTTAGCCGAACCCAGAGATCAGGTGCGTGCGGCCGAAAGCACAGAGCGAGTGCTCTCTTGGCGGCCCCCCAATTTAGTTCAGCCCCAAATTCCACCTGTTACTGGTGACACTGGATGTAAAGTTGATAGGGCCAACTTTTTGCCAGTCGACTCCGTCCATCTATTTTTGGACGTTGACTTCCTTCAGGAAATTGTGCAGCAAACAAATTTGCGTGCAGACCAATTTCTGAGGGAGCATGGAGGCACTCTAGGGCCCCGTTCTAGGGCACGCCAGTGGACTCACACTTCGCTGGTGGAGCTGAAGATATTTTTGGGTCTTGCGCTCAAAAGGGGGTTAGTGCAGAAACCCACCTTGCAGTCCTACTGGACGACTCGCACAGTTTGGGTAACCCCCATCATCGCACCATACATGAGCAGAGATCGCTTTTTGCTACTGCAGCGCGTGCTGCATTTCAATGACAATTCTGCTGCATTGCCCCGGGACCATCCAGACCATGACAAGTTTTTTCAAAATTCGGCCTGTCGTGAAACATTGGTCTGCCAGGTTTCCAGAGATCTATACTCCAGGAAAGAATATAGCAGTTTATGAGTCCTTGATCCTGTACAAAGGACGGCTGTGTTTCAGACAGTACATTGCAAGCAAAAGAGCTCGCTATTGCATAAAGCTGTACATGCTGTGTGAGAGCTCTTCTGGTTTATGTGTACAGCTTGAGAGTGTATACAGGGAAGGACTCTATCCTAAAACCTGTCGGTTGCCCTCCCGCGTTATGGGTCACAGGTAAGATTGTATGGGAACCTGTCCAGCTACATCTTCACAAAGGATATAACCTTTATGTGGACAATTTCTATACAAGAGTAGAGCTGTTCAGTGAGCTCTACCAAGCTGGCACTAAGGTCTGCGGTACAGTTCGTTGTAACCGCAAAGGATTCCCACAGGAGCTGGTTTGCAAGAAGCTCCAGAAATCCCAAAGTACTGCATTGCGTTCCAACGAACTGCTCGCAGTCAAGTTCTTGGATGGGCGTGATGTATACGAGCTCACTACAATTCATGATGAGAGCACTTCCCGCATCACGGTTTGAGGTCAGATGGCCAAAGTCCACAAGCCCATCTGTATACTTGATTACAATAAGTACATGGGTGGAGTGGAAAAGAACGACCAGGTTCTTCAACAATACAATGCGTGTCATAAAACTCGCACTTGGTACAAGAAACTGTTTACCCACCTGATCCAGATGGCAACATACACAATGCGTATGTTGTTTACAGTCAGGCAACCACAGGAAGACTCATGACTTCCTTGATTTCCAGTTGTCTGTAACTGAAA
Source organism: Pleurodeles waltl (assembly GCF_031143425.1). NCBI lineage: Eukaryota > Metazoa > Chordata > Amphibia > Caudata > Salamandridae > Pleurodeles > Pleurodeles waltl. The sequence goes on from NC_090448.1 coordinate 1,145,016,379, forward strand.
GCCTTACTGCTATTACAGAAGCAGCAGCAGCCTCCACCTCATATGTTCTGGAGGATGTGGCAAGGCTGCAGGAGCGACACTTTGCTGATCGCATTCCTAAAACACCCAAAAAGGATCGTCCATGTCGTCGCTGTAAAGTGTGCTCGAAGCATGGAAAGCAGCAGGAGAGTTGGTATTACTACCCCCAGTGCCCATCACAACCAGGCCTCTGTGTCCCTACTTGCTTTACGTTGTATCATACTAAAGCAAAGTTCTGGGAAATCGACTGAGGTGGAGCTGCCGTTGAGTAATCCTTTCAGTGGCACTGCATGGATACCAAACGTCCATGGGCCACTGCGTCTTTAGGCAAGGAACCACAGAATTTTACTTCATCTACTTCAGGAAATCATGGACTTCCTTATGGCCTGCTTGAGACTTAAATCCACTGTCAGAACCTGGTAGGTGTTCTGTTCAATTAACATGCATTAAGGTCCCCATACTGCATATACCAGTGGACAGAACATATGCCACATTGTCACGGTGTACCCTGTGGGGCAGAATGTTAAAAGCATGACTGAATTTTGAAGTCCTGGTTAGGTAACTTATGTATACTACAGAAGGGCCACCATGATTGCCAACGAGAACCAGAGTAAGTGTAGTAAGTCAAACAAATGTCCTGTCAGATATATTCACCAACATTTCTACTTGTCTGAAATTGTGAAAACTCAATTTGTAGCTTCACTTTCAAAGCAAAAGTAGAAGTGTTGGTGAATGAGTCTCACTGGATATTTGACTTTTTACTTTAGAGAGCTTAGGATTTCTTCACCAGCATGTGTGCCTTAGTTTCAACAGTAAATATGCTCACTGATTTTGAGGAATAGGCCTCCCAAGCCATACTTGGACACCCCCCAACTTGCATCCACAAACTAGTATAGGTTCACTTGGCAATTATACAGGATTAGTCAGGACTCCAATGAGAACAGAGACATGAATGGGTAAGGAAAGCTTATGGTAGGTGTGCCTTCACAGGGATATTGCACAGGTAGAAGGCAGATAGTAAAGGCAGTACAGATGTACATCATCTACAACTATGGATTCAAACCCATTGGTGCCATCCCAGCACTGAAGGACAATGGCATGTGTAGGTCAGTGTTTGACCAGCTTTTCATGTTCATCCTCCATCAGAACTTAGCACATGTTCAGTTTGCTGTATGATAAGTGCATTTTGGGCTGGGCTTGTGATTGGCAGTAGGGCTGGGATTCTGATTGCTTCCTGGCTTTTAGGGCTGGGCTTGTGATTGGCAGTACAGCTGAGATTCTGATTGGTTCCTGGTTTTAAGGTTGGGGTTGTGACTGGTTGTCAGGATTAGGGGTATGGTTGGTGATTAGGGCTGGGTCTCCCATTGGTTGTGAGATTTAGGGCTACAAATCTGATTGGTTAGGGTTAGGACTAGGTTTCTATTGGCCAGTAGGGCTATTTAAGCCTAGGGCTCAGGGCGTCTCAGCCCGGGCGTTGTGGTTAAGGGCAGAGAGTACAAAGGCAGTTGCCTGTTTGGGCCTATTTGGGACTGGTAGGGCCTAGGGCCAGAAATGCTGCCCTACTTACCATTTACCAAAAAGGACTTTACACCCTACACATACATCAACATGCAAACACATTATCTGCAAAGACATTCAACTTCTGCATCACAAACTGACCGCATACAAATTGTAATGTCCCATCATCTAACACAATACCCCATTTACAACACTTATGCATATAACCACTAGAGTAAAACACCTTCATTCTCACAGCAAACACTACTCTGTCCACTCTCACCAACACAAACTGCCATCACCCACACAAAACAAAACCACACTATACATTACTTTCAGCCTTCCATATACACACTCTCTGTTCATACAAACCAACAACACTATCCTCTATTTGCTCCACACAGACCACCTTTCATCATGACAATTCCTAAGCCCAGCCTTCCAACACACCATCTACAAACGCCCTTCCCACTCTCTTCACCAATTACGCTCAACCATACAATCCTCACTCCACCACACATTACCTCTTCCAGTCATCACAACTAACACAAACTCCCCTGACACACATCCATCCCCTCTTACACACCCTCACACATTCATCTCCAAAACACATCAACACCCCCGGTAATACTCTAATTCCACTCACCAGCACTAACTCACATACAAATCCCTCACTGAAAACAACATCAATATCTCCTCTCACTATTGCACTAAAACAATACAGACCACAAACATCAGCACATCAAATCGACACAAACTTTCATTATACTTATTGTCACACCCACGACTACACAAATACAAATCCCGTCCAACCTTTACCCCTACATTCTCACTCTTCACAAACATTTACCACAAGCACCCCAACCCACCAACTTTCATTCACCCGCATCTCCTCCACTGCACAATTTAGAGCCTTACATCATTATCTGCATGCTCCTCCACCACCCCAACCCATACTCCATCCACACAACACAGACGCAAACAAAATAAACATGCCACTCTTAACAACTTCGCATCCCCTTGCCTATTACATAATAAGGCTACCCTACAAAAAACAGTACACTCTTCTGGTCTCTCTCAGCCACCAAGTTCACCACACACACAGACCCAACAAAATGCCTCCTAAACCTACTGGAAGAGGAACACTATATTGAAAAGCAATACTATTGTAACCCTCACACAGTTATCACAACTAACAACACACCTGCTACAAACTTAAAATATACTGCTTACCCTTCTCCTAAGCAAAACACCGCCACTAACACTTTTTCTAAACTGCCAGTTCATAAATGCTCAGTCACTCAAAAAAAACGAGCACCAAATCTACGACCTGCTCACAGACACACAACCTGACTTACTATTCATAACAGAATCATGGTTGGGAGATGACATGGCCCCAGTGTTGCATGAAGCCCTTCCTCCGGACTATCAAACCATCACACAAAACCGTATAGGCAAGAGAGGAGGTGGACTAGCTATTATATTCAAACAGGCAATAAATCTCAGTAAAACAGACATTTCCATACAAGGTTGTGAAGCCCTCCTCAGCAGATGCCACCCTACTCCAACTTCCTCCTGTAACTTTCTCCTCCTTTACAGACCTTCACCTAATAACTCAACATTCCCAGACGCTTTTCTAGATACAGACTCAAACCTTATTATATTATACACAAACCTATGCATTCTCGGGGACCTAAACATTTGGTTTGACAAACCCAATATGCCCCATCCAAAAATCTATCACCACTGGCCTAGTCGCATTGAACAATCCCACACACATCACTGGACACATCCTAGATGTCATTTTTGCTAAGCTTGAACTAGTTACCGTTCATAGCATCACACCAATCACATGGTCAGAGCACCATTTGATAACTTTCCGATATAAAACTCCACAAATCAACACAACCAACAACTACTTACATACATGCACCTATCGACCTTGGAGCAAACTCAATTTTGATGACTTAGAAACACAACTAACAGCCAATACAGATCTAGATTCAATTAATTATGTTCCAAAACTTTATGAGTGGCTACAAGAAGCTTTTGATATCCTATTACCACTCAGAAAAACTAAACACAACAAAAGAAAACAAACACTTTGGAGAAACACAGAACTTAAAAAGATAAAGCAACAAATCAGAAAGTTGCAGCGGACCTGGATCAAAACAAAAGAGTCAAGACAAACTGCAGCTACATAAACTTAACAGAATATACAAATCAATCAAAACAGCAAAAAAGGAACTACTCAGGCAGAATTCAAAATGCTAAATCTGCAACCAAAGAATTTTATAAAATTCTCAATGAATTTTGAAAACCTACATGCATGGAAGGAAGTCATCCCACTATTCAATATTTCACAAACAAATTGGCAACTCATTACACAACCAAGGCAGACACATTGGACTCCTAACAGAAGAAAACCATCAGCAACAACTCCTTTCATAAAATACCCTTTAAAAATAAATCAACCCAGCCTCTACGGTCCTTCAAACAAATATCACAAGGTGAATTTATGGATTTGGTCAAAGCAAGCAGACCTTCTGGTTGTCCTTCTGACCCTTGCCCACCACACATCTTCAAGAACATTCTTTTATCTACTTCTGCAGCCACACCTGTAAGAAGAATCGTCAACAACTCTTTAACTACAGGAACTTTTCCTGTAGACCTGAAAAAGGCAAACATAGGATAGTTATTAAAGAAAACAAACCAAGACCCGCAAGACCCCAACAACTACAGACCAATCACAAATGGACCTTTCCCGGGCAAACTGATAGAAAGAGCAGCATTCACCCAGATGTCACAATCATTGAAGACAATTCTATATTTTCAGACTTCCAAACTGGATTCCGCCCAGGAAAAGGCACTGAATCGGCTCTCACAGCAATCTGGGATGATCTTAAAAACATAGTTGACCGCAATGGAGTTGCTGCACTACTTCTCTTGGCCCTTTCAGCTGCCTTTGATACGGTTGACCATGACACCCTAATTCAAAGACTCCACGAAGCCGGCATAAAAGGGACTGCTCTCGACTGGATTACACCCTACCTTCAAAAAAAGAACTAATATAATCTATTCTCCCCACTTCTCATCCAAACCCTACCTCACACAAGCAGGGGTCCCCCAAGGATCAATCATCTCACCTTTGCTTCTCAACGTCTACATGATATCATTACCAGAACTGATCAATTATTTTCATCTCACATGCTACAACTATGCAGATGACACACAAGTACCACTTAAATTAGAAATCCCCCCCAAAACATTGAAAACTCACTAATCTTCAGTTGCCTCAGAGCTGTACACAATGGATGACTTGGAGCCATCTCAAACTAAATGCCTCCAAAACAGAAATTCTCATATGTGGTGACTGGAAAAATTATGACTCACTGTGCACCTGGCCTGACGATCTCGGACCACCTCCTCAATTATCCAAGGAAGTTAAAAACCTTGGAATCACCATGGACTCCAAATTAACAATGAATGCTCAAGTGGACAAATTAGCACAAACAAGCTTCATCACCTTGAAGACTCTTTGACACATCTTGCCCCACCTCGGATTTCCACACAAGGTGCAAGCTACTATCTCCCTTGTACTATCAAAACTGGATTAGGCCAATGGCCTCTACCAAGGATCATCTCTATCTATTATGAAAAAACTACAACGTATTCAGAACTCCGCAGACAGGCTACTATTACATGTAAAGCCCATATCTCCCCTGCCTTGAGAGCACTACACTGTTTACCCGTTGCCAGAAGATGCACATTCAAGCTGCTTTGTATCACCCAAAAAGCTATACATGGAACAGGACCGCTTTTTATCAGAAACAAAATAACCAAATACATTCAACAAAAAAACCTCCGCTCAAGATTGGCACCCCGCCTTAGAACACCACCATACAAGAAAAAGACTACTGGTGGTACATCCTTCTCCGTTCAAGCAGCCAAAGTATGGAATTCATTACTCCCAACTATCAGAGCCACAGATAACTATCTTGTCTTCAGAAAACTACTCAAGAGTTGGCTCTTTCCTTCATAACCACCATATTGAAACAGCTCTGGACTGCATATGTCTATGTAGAAAATATTTGTATCTTATGTGTATATTCTAGTTATATATAGTTCTTTACAAAATATGTATCGCTACTATGTCCTAACAAACTACACACATACTCTTTAAACCTGTTTAACTAATGTATATTTACTCATGGTTTAAATATGTATATGTATGTACATATGTGTATATATATATATATATATGCTATTTTATGCTTAACATGTTCATAGGTCATTGCATAGCTCCTAGATAAGTTGTTATATTAGATACTTACGAATCCCTGCTCTCATTTTATATCACACTGTCTACCCATCACCATATGTCTGATTCATCCCAAATCCATTCTACTACTTTCATCTCCTAAAAAACCCTGCCTAAGCTCTTCCCTCCTCTTCCACATCTAACTCACCCAAACCTCACTTTACTACCATGATCTCCCCAACAACCCTCCTAAATTCTCCCTCATTTATCTCACTGTTAACTCATCCAGAACCCCTCCTGCTACTATGACCTCCCTAACCTTTTTCATCAGACTTTTCCCTCGATCATCCCCCCTTTACTCATCCCAAGCCTAAATTCAATTACCATAAACTCCCAATCAACACTTCTGGATTCCTCCCTCCTACACCCCTCAATTACTCCAGTCAATTCAACTAACAAATTCACGTATCCGCGGCTCAAATTAACTCATAATAATACTAAAATTGCACTCTTATTTTCCTATACTAATCCACCACTAATTCCTTTTGGGTTCCGGAGTAGCGTGCTACTCGCCGAAAAGCACTTGAACGCCTTGTCAGGGGTAGTAAGCGCTATATAAATACTATTACAATACAATTAGAGTCACAGCACTGCACATAATGTTGGCTGGGACATATGCTACATTCTCCCGGACTCCCCTATGTGCCAAACACTACCCTTTTTCATAGCCTAGGACCTTCCCTTTAGGGAACATCACGAGAATTCCCCAGCATGTCTCCCTTAGTTTCAAAGGTAGCTATGCTCACTCAGTTCGAGGAATCGCTTTGTACGGCATACTCGGACACCTCCAACTTGCGTCCACAAACTGGAAGGAGTTGGATTTAGCACAGTGAGTGTGTTAAAGGCGCATGAAAAACATGCCTTCCTGAGCCTCTGGTGGCTGTCATGGGAGTCTTTGCTAAGCATGCATTTGGTAATGTTCAGGAAGAAGGAGGCGGTTACTTGTCAGGTGGTAAAATGTAGTCAAACCTATTCTGTTCTGTGGCGTGTGAATGTGATGGGCCCTTGTCTGGCAGCAGTAAGTTAATGCGAGTGCAGTGATTGGTTGGATTGGGCCCATGGCCGGTGGTATGAAAGGGCGGTTTGTTGTGCGTTAATGGACCATAAAGAGGTTGGTGCCGTGACGTGGCTTTATGGCCAACCTTCAGAAGGCTTGGTTTCAATATTCAGATACTTTGATAAGTATTCATGCTTTGAAACCATAGTTTCTGGAGGTGCTAAAACCAACAAGTGTGCGTGGTGGGTTAACTAACATACTAGTACCAGGGGAGTCTAAGGGTGCAGGGCTTGCGCGGCTCTCACCAGTTTTCCTTCACCCAGAATCCCCTTTAAATCACAAAATTTGCTTAAAAAACACTTTTGGTTTAATTTTAGTGAGCAGATGTCCAGGGATCTGCAGGCAGCCACATATTTTCTACCACTCAGCATTCCACTAAGTCTCCAGTGAAAAACTGCCTCACTTTAGTGAGTGGGCAAGTGACTACAACAGGGAAGTACCCAAAACGGATTGTGGGGACATCGAAATTACCTACCACAAAACAGCCTTCTTTTGTAAGGCAGTCACCTGAGTATTTGGTCCTGGGCTCGGCAGCCATATAGGGAAACCTACTAAACCAAGACATTTCTGAAAACTAGACACCCAAAGCAGTCCACCGAGATGTGGCGTGTTTGGATTTCACAAGGTTTTCTTACCTAGAATACCCTGCAAAAGTGAAACGTTGATTAAAAACACTATTTTTCCTTGCTTTTTCATCACAGAAACTACAGGAATGCGCAGGGATCCTCAAAGTTCCTACCACCCAGTGTTTCTCCACTTGTCCTGATAAAAACACAACCCCACTTGTGTGCCTGCGCCTACTGCCTGTGTCAGGAATGGATCACTCCAGGGTCAACAGTAGCCCTCATGCAAGGACTACCATTAACCCTTGTGTGATCCATTCTTGTTGCGGGCACTAGCCTACCCACACAAGTGAGGAATCATTTTTATCAGGAGACCTGGGGGAACGCTGGGTAGAAGGAAGTTTGTGGCTCCCCTCAGATTCCAGAACTTTCCATCACCAAAATTTGAGGAAAATGTGGTCTTTTTGGCAAATTGAGTGTTGCAATGGATTGTGAGTAACAAAACCTGGTGAGAGCTCGCAAGTCACCTCATTCTGAATTCCCGTAAGTGTCTTGTTTTCAGAAATATATACGTTTGCTAGGTTTCCCTAGGTGCCGGCTGAGCTAGTGGCCAAAATCCACAGCTAGGCACGTTGCAGGTCAGTTTTCTTTCGGAAAATGTGATGTGTCCATGTTGGTTTTGGGGCATTTCTTGTTGCGGGCACTAGGCCTACCCACACAAGTAAGGTACTATTTTTATCGGGAGACCTGGGGGAACACTGGGTAGGAGGAAATCTGTGGCTCCTCTCAAATTTCAGAACTTTCTGTCACCGAAGTGTGAGGAAAAAGTGTTTTTTTTTTTGGGCCAAATTTTGAGGTTTGCATAGGATTCTGGGTAACAGAACCTGGTGAGAGCACCACAAGTCACCCCATCTTGGATTCTCCTAGGTGTCTAGTCCACAGGTTTCCCTATGTGCTGGCTGAGCTAGAAGCCAAAATCTACAGCTAGGCACTTTGCAAAAAAAAAACCTCAGATTTCAATGTAAAAATTTGATGTGTCCATGTTGCATTTTAGGGCGTTTCCTGTCGCGAACATTTGGCCTACCCACGCAAGTGAGGTACCATTTTATTCGGGAGAGTTGGGGGAACATACAATAGCAAAAGTAATGTTATTTCCCCTTATCTTTCTCTACATTTGTTCCTTCCACATGTAAGACAGTGTGTAAAAAACAAAAAAGATGTCTATTTGAGAAATGCCCTGTAATTCACATGCTAGTATGGGCACCCTGGATTTCAGAGATGTGCAAATAACCATTGCTTCTCAACACCTTATCTTGTGCCCATTTTGGAAATACAAAGGTTTTCTTGATGCCTATTTTTCACTCTTTATGTTTCAGCAAATAAATTGCTGTATACTCGGTATAGAATGAAAACCCATTGCAAGGTGCAGCTCCTTTACTGGCTCTAGGTAGCTAGGGTTCTTGATGAACCTACAAGCCCTACATATCCCCGCAACCAGAAGAGTCCAGCAGACGTAACGGTATATTGCTTTAAAAAATCTGACATCGCAGGAAAAAGTTAGAGTAAAATGTGGAGAAACATGGCTGTTTTCTTTCACCTCAATTTCAATATTATTTTATTTCAGCTGTTATTTTCGGAAGGAAAATCTTGTACGATCTACACAAATGACCCCTTGCTGAATTCAGATTTTTTTTATTTTTTAAAACAATTTAGCATTCTGGGATCCAGCATTGGTTTCACAACTATTTCTGTCACTAACTGGAAGGAGTCTGAAACCACAAAAAATAGTACAAATGGGGTATGTCCCAATGAAATGCCAAAATTGTGTTGAAAAATGTGGTTTTCTGATTCAAGTATGCCTGTACCTGAAAGCTGAGAAGATGGTGATTTTAGCACCGCAAACCCTTTGTTGATGCCATGTTCAGGAAAAAAAAACACAAGCCTTCTTCGGCAGCCCTTTTTTTCGCCATTTAAAAATAATATATATATATGTTCGCTGTATCTTGGCTAATTTCTTGGTCTCCTCCAGGGGAACCCACAAATTCTAGGTACCTCTAGAATCCATAGGATGTTGGGGAAAAAGGACGCAAATTTGGCGTGGATAGCTTATGTGGACATAAAGTTATGAAGGCCTAAGCGTGAACTACCCCAAATAGCCAAAAAAGGGCTCAGCACTGGGAGTGGAAAAGGCCCAGCAGCTAAGAGGTTACAACAAATCTATTTCACCAGGCCTTTCACACTTTGTGCTGATAAACTGTTTACGATTTCATGCAGACACAATTAACCCACTCTTCTATTTAGTAATCTCTTCTAGAGGTATGTGAATTCATGGCTGAAATTTCACCTATTTTCTAGTGCTTCTTACTGCTTTCTGAATCCATTACTATTAAATTTAATATTTATTTAGCCTTCCGTGTAATTTTGACGCATTTGTTTTAAAGTCTGGCTTGATGATGGTTAGGATACAATAATAAGTTTGAGGTAGAAAGGAAATTCTATATTTTAAAACTGGACAAATGAGCTGAGCTACATTTTTATGAGGGATGCTGGAGTCCATGTGCCTCTTAATTGTTCATATTTGCAAAGCTAGAAGACCTGCTACTCAGAGCCCATACTCAACCACCCAGGATAGCTGTCTCTCATGCTATTTTAAGCAGAGCATAGGGAGTAAAATGCTTTCCATAATGAGCAGAGAGAGACCCAAGAGAATAGAAAAGGAAGAATTTCATCAGAACTAGAGTCTACAACTTTATATTGATAATCTTACCTTATTTTTTCTCAGATTTGAACTGAATTTAACATTGAAGGCCACTTCAGAAAATGATTTAACATGATTTCATTGAATTGAGATACCACTTAGAAATTTTGACAACACGTTGTTTGTCTTATTCTGATCAGACCCTGTACACAGTGAGAAATTAAGATGTCTGCATGGGCAGAAAGATGGGCAAAATCTGAAATGTTAGGACCTGTGCTCTGGTTCCACATAGATTTCATGCCTTTTGTTATTAACCTGCTAAGACGACCCACATCGTCAGAGGTGGAAAAGTGGGATTTTTCTGGGAGCACTAGGCAGATGTGTCCTTCAGTGTTTGAAGGCATACAATAATGTTAAGGACACAAAGGCGCTCTCTCTTCCAACAGTCCTCCTCATGAATTGCTACACTGGTTTTGGTTATATGAAGAATCGGAGCACCTTTTACAGGTTGAAATCAAGCCCACTGGTCAGTTAAATATGATCAGGTGTTGGTATGAATGAGTGATGATACTGGGTTATCATCATACTTTAGTGAATACTTGAGAGCATGGTTAAAGAAAAGTACAAGCTTTTGTACTGGTAGTGTCAAGTCCTCACCAACATCCTGTATGACCTACGGTTTCCTACTGAAATTGAGAAGTTCAAATTTCCAGGATATTCAATGTTCATACATTTATACCCTAATGCACCACTGTTCTAGCATATGTTTGTTATGTATCTCTTCGGGGTCAGAAAGCAATTCAGACTGGAAAAAAATGCAGGACTGGACTCTGAACTCCCCTCCCCCTTTTTAAGTAAGGAAAATCAATGTAAGTAATACTCTCTAGAGTCAATCTAAAGCATAGCTATAAATGCATTTGGATTTTCCAATCTTGGTAATGATGCAGACGGAATTGGCAAAACAAAAAGTAGTAGTCACTTCTCCCTGTATTCAGAAGAGATGAGCAAGTCCCTGGCAGCAAGATTACAACAAGGAAAGAAGATGACATTGTCCAACCCACAAGGAAAGAAGGTTCTACAAACCACAAGGAAAGGAAGCTCCTCTGCCTGAATCAAGGCATAAGTGTTCTTTCCATCAATTGTTAAATCAATGCCTATGCCCTGTGCATCGTACTATATGGTTAAGAAGCAAATTTGTGACTGGTCGGATGCAGTGGCAACAGTGTGTGTGTGTGTGGCCTTTTTCCCTTTTTAAATTGAAAAAAGCAGTATAAATCAGTACAGAAAACACAGATGTCACAAATCCAAATGGCAATTCATATTAATATATCAGCTCTACAGAGACTTGTGTAATACTCCACACTCCTGTCCTAAAGCACTGAAATATGTAGGACCACCCTGCCATCCTGCTTACACCCCCTTAATCAATTCCACTTCATTACCAGTTAGTTGACTTTTGCCATTCTATGCCTTTTACCTTCTCCATTCAATACCACGAACTTGATCTCACAATCATTCATATAGGTACACCAAAAGTGCTTAAAGTAAGAGATCCATAAGGAACCGGTACTTGGCTATATACAATCCTGCTACAAATATGGCCACAAACTCCACCACCTCCTCAAATTCCTTGCAATATCTTCAATCAACCCAAAAATGAACAGTTTGCATGAAGGTGCAATTTGCTCCTTTCTCGCATCTCTCAACTCCCTGAAGATTGCCACCCAGAATTCATCTAAAACCATGAAACTGACAAACATATGTATTACCATTGTGTCTCTGTCTTCCTGGGTGTGTAATACAAATAGTAGGTAAGTTGAAAATGTTGGATTTTTGACTGCATTCACTACACTGACAGACTATAATACCGCTGCATCTTTCGAAGTGATAAAAACCTTCACAACATAGTGATTATTTTGAAACTTGCTGATATAAACTAGCTTCTAATGTACAATGTCAAAATTGAGCTCACTGAGTATAGTTAGAAAAGCAAAGAACCTTGCCCACTCTCTTTCCAAATAGGGACAACTGCCTTTCAGATCTTGAATCGATTTGGTTCCTGAGTAGCCGGGTTCAGTAGAGCTTAGCATTAATCTGAAAGTGTAAGACAAGTGGAGACGATGAAAATGGATGACCCCTCACCCCCACCCCCCATCTCCCCTCTGTCCCATGTGCGTTACAATGTCCCAAAAATGACAAATTTAAATTAGGCGTGCCTATGGTCTCTTGTCTAATGGCAATTTTAAATATCTCAGTGCCCATTTATGTTTTTTTTAACCCCTCATAAATAATTCCAACTGCAATATATAGGCACTTTGATTATGAGCACTATCACACGTCTGTCAAGTTCATAATTAACGTTATGGAGTTCAGTAGCTCAATAGTGTGCTGATCTTCTAACTTTAGTCCTTTTCAGATACCAGCATTGGCATAGCCAATAGGTTTGGCAATGGCTATGTTTTTTTTTTTGTTTTTTTTTTACATTTACCAATCCGAGTTGGATTGGTAAATAATTTTTTTTAGCCTAAAAGCATTTTTGTTTATGCAGTAGTAACACAGTCTTACTAGGTGAGAAGCAACACAAAGGGTGCAGGTGGGGAATAAAGGAAAACAGGGCAACACAAGACAACATTAGTAACACTAAAATAAAATGATTTCAACTTTGCGAGTGCTACGAAGTAAACACGCTGAGAGAGCAACGAAAGCAAAGAAAGCCCAGGTGAAAGTAGCTACTGCTGAGAAACAAACCTATACTCGGAGTGCTAAAAACAGACCAGAACCTGGAGTCCTGAGAAACAGACAAATTGTAAGCACTAAGTTTAAAATCAGGGGTGTCGAGAAGCAAGACAAACATTGGCAGAGCTGAAAAATCAGTAGTAACAGGAGCATGAAACCAGGCAGAACTGCAAGTGCAAAATTTTAGTATGTGTATTCCCGCCAAATAGTGATGAAGACAACAGCGAACACTGGATATGCAGGAAGAAGCTACCAACTTAACTCTCTCTTCTTTAACTGTCATGCAGGCTAACCTTTCGGAAATATAGTAGGTTTCTCAGGGGAAACGTCCTAAACATTAATTGGGCAAATTAACAGAAGCAATCTGCAATATTGCCATGTGAGTGAAATCACTGGAAGTGATGAGGCAGAAGTGGTGTCACAAACCCCTCACTTAATGAGAATGCACTGTTTTTACCAAGCTGAGACAAAATAAGAGGGTTTTTTGGATGTACATATATTTACAAAAAGTGCACCGAGCGCTGTGCAAGGTCTAATTCAAGAGCAAGAATTAGAAAATGAATATAGGGGTTGGGTGCTGGGTTCTGAGAGGGGAGGTGGACCATTTACTGTGCCATGATAGTGTTTTTTTTTTTTTTTAAAGAAGTGAATCTTTACCTCTTTCCTAAATGCACCTCTCTTTCCTCTCAACTGTGTGCAAGCTTTCTCCTCCAGTACCAGACATTCTTAGCTCGACTTTGTGAATCCCACCTTCCGACTCTTAGTTGTCTCCTCACCTCTCTCCTTTGGAGCAACATTCCGTTTAAAGCCTCAGAGCCACTATATTCCGGCAACGACCGCTGTGCATGCCGCCCTACTGGAAAAGGAAGGGAAGCAGAGAATACTACTTTCACCATGCAAAAGGACTACTATCTTGGAGCATGCCGAGAGTAGTAGTTCCACTGTACAATGTCACCAAGACAAAAATAGTACTACACATGACTGAAACATGGCGTCATCTTGCAAAATATTGGAACTGAAACCGAAATAATGAGGTAAAAGCTGGCGACTATTTGTGAAGGGGTTGAAAAAGAAAGAATTAAATCCCCTAGTGAGTCATACAGCCATAAACTTTGTGCAACTTCAAAATGACTATGGTAGAAAACGTGGCTCTGCCTATATGTGCACTCTATTCAATGAGTGCGGGACTACAATTCACAAAACCAGTGCAATTTGTTTTCGTGCCAAAACATCTCAGCTGGAAAGTGGGAGTAGTAGGGGTCAAAAAGAAGTGGCACGACTAGGAGGGTGAAACATGGGAATGTATTTATTTTTTAAACAGCAAGCGCTAAACAGTGAGCCTCAAAGGTACTAGCGTGGTGCGCTTTTTTTTTTTCTCTTTTTTTCACCAAGCAGCGGGGGCAACTGCTGGCCCCAAAGGTACTATCGAGAAGGTGCTCAAGCATGCAACAGTGGTGGCTGTTGGCAAGACCCTCGACCTCTCCCTGCCCTTCACCCGTTCAAGACCACTATCATGAAGGACTTGAGGAAACCACTGAAGAGCGTGTGGGCCAAAGCAGCCAGGAAGGTAAATCTGCAGTCGGGGGGATGATGATGATGGTGGGGGCGGTTTTTTGGGTTAACTAATAATGGTGGGGAGCAATGACTGAATCGGTCTGCAAAAAATAAAGAAGCCTGAAAAGTCTACAAACACACAAGCTGATTGAGCGGGAGGAGGAAACACAAGCCGAGGCAAAAGATAACAAGGTTAATGAGGAAGAGCCAGCCGGAGACCTGCAGAGCAGCGCTGAGTAAGGCCGCGGACAGAGGTGCTTGATGGGGGTGGCAGCAGTTCAACGTTGACTAGTCCAGGACACAACTGAAGAGGATGAGCCGGCTTAAATAAATGTAAAAAAAAAAAAGTGCCAATAACGACATAAGTTAAGAGTAGGGGCATGTGTAACAGGGGCAGTGTCCATGGGAGGGAACAGCACACCAAAAGCTAGGACGAATAGCAACAGTTCACCAAGGAAAAGCAAGGAGTTTAGAAGGCCACATTAAGGAACGAATTAAAATAGGTGGGTGTGATAAAAGCCCACAGAGGAGATACCGCATGTCGAGGGACAGCACATGTGCTGCCTAGGCTCGACCTAATAAAGGATGCCACTCTGCAGAATGGAGGAGGTGGGAAGGCAGTGAGGAATCTGTGGCGAGAGTAGGGACTAAAAAGGGCATTATTGGAGGTAGATCGGTCTCTTCTGAAGGGATACTTCTAACTGCAGATTGCTCAACTTATGAGCAGATCCCATAGCATTATTCCCCCCATCCCCTCCACCCATCATCATGTCAGGCCAAAATGTCTGGCTGAACCAGGTGGGAGAAGCAACCTTCCCACCAGACATTTCTGTGAACATATGCACAGATTCCCATGTTTCAGCCTGGCAGATGCGTGTAACAGGAAACCCTCTTATCAATGCTGTTGTAGCATCCTTGGTCCTAGTGGAGTGAGTCTGCCGGACTTGGCCAGGGCACAGCAGATTTTGATGCTGAGAACTAAGCACCTTTTAAATGGTCCACTCTTGCAACAGAGCTCCACAAAGCAGGGTCATCCACATGATGCTTCTTTTTGCTGTTGGTCTAGACACTCTCTTAAGGCCAAGGCAATGGAGTCTCATTTTCTTTGTCAAGGAGTGGGGCAAAGCCTGCTAGCAGAGTGATTAACTAGCCAAAGTAGGAGGAGTCACAACCTTTGTTAGGAAGGCTGTCCAGGTCCTCAGTACCAATTAGTCCAGAAAGAAAATAATTTAGGGCAGTTGCACCAATAGCACCAGAAGTTCACTCATGCAGCGCGCTGACATAACTACAATAAGGAAAACAGTATAAAATACCAAAAGCCTTATGGAACAGCTGTGCATACCACTGAAGTGTGGCCACAACAGAAGTGTCAAGATCAAGTCCAAATCCCACTGGGGCATAACAAACAACTCTTGGAGAAACATGCAAGTCTAATTTTTTTTATCAAACACATCAAAACTAGTGGTTTAAGATTCTTGGTCAGGTAAACACAGAAAGGCTTAAATGGCTGATAAATTTGATCACCTTCCTGCATCAGAATTGTGGAGTTCTCCACCGAAAGTCGCTCTAGTATTGGAGGAAGATGGAGTGGGAGGAAACGAAGGGCATAGTCATAGCCTCTTTGGAAAATTTGTATATCCGCTAATGCTCTCCAGGAGGAGAAAACAGCACCCTCTGTCTCCTACTGGCCAGAAATGAGCCTGAGAGGGCAAACAATCTCCTCTGCTAGCTGCTATAGAAGGGGTGGAAGGACTGGTGGACCGTTGTCTCTGCTAGTTTGCCACGTCAGAGGCCTCGAAAAGACTGGTTTGTTTGCTGCCATAAATGTAAGCTGGACACCGGGTAGAGCCTCTGAATTTCCTGTATTGTAGGGAAAATTGCTCAGCCAGTGTCAATAGCCCCAAGGACCCTGCTGCTGACTATCCTTTCACTGTTCCAGCACTGAACCAGACTTTTCTCCAAGTAGGTTGGAGACATCAAAGGGCATGTCTATTTAGCACACGTGCACACCCCCAAAAAACTGGATGATTGCATTCAGACAGGTCTCCTGAGCATGACACTGCTGCCAATAGCTCAGCTGATGCAGTCTGTAGTGCCTAAGCCACAAACAAGAATGTGCTCTGAGCTGGCTTGCCCACCCTACAAATTCTGGGTTATTAAGGCCCTGAGGTCCTCTGGGGCAGCCAGACAATGTTACTGGCCAGGTCCCACAATGCATGAGTGTTTCTTTCCAAACGCATCAAACTAATTCCCCATCAGGAGGGTTGATCAGAAAGGAATTCGTATTAATCTTAATTGAACAATCAGGCCCATTGGTGTCAGGTGCTTAGTAAGAAAGTATGGGTCCAAGGGAGGGTTGCGGAGATTGTAAGTCTGTCACCTTACCAAAGGTTAACTGGCTTACAGGCAGGGGTATGGCTTATACTATGTAGCAAGAAGGGTATCAGTAAGGGCATCACTGAGTGGTAAGAACGGCCTAGATGAAGCTGCCAACTGCTGAAGAATCTCATTCAATAAATTTGGTTTTGTCTTGATAGTAAGCAACTGCAATTCTAGTGCTACAGCTGCCCACTGAACTACCAATGCAAATGAAGTGCTTTCTTCCATTGGAAGCAGGTCTAGCTCGCTTTCATTCTTTATCAGCATACTGAAGGACATTGGAAGCTTCTCGTACTGGGTCCAACTGACCAACTACAGCATGAACCATCTGCTGATACAGATATCAGCGCAAAGGCATTGGTTTGGAATGTGGCTGCTTGACTACCGGCTGTGCTTTTGGAGTCTCATAGCACAGGATCAAATCAACAGATTGGTATCAGTGAAGTTGATGCCGGTATCAAAGGAACTGGCATGGACATTGGTGCCAAAGCAGAAGGCAGAGTTAGTAAGGGCCTGATAACAGTTTCCATGAGGGTAAACTTACTGGCATAAATCGGACTGGTGACCCATGTGCCTCCATAGCGCAAAAGGAAGCAGGAATTGCACCCTGATCTGCAGCATGACCTCAGTTAGATGCCACTTTTGCTACCCTGTTAACAGCATCGCAGGAAACTTGTGCATGGCAGAGCAACTGTGGGATCGGTGTGGGTTTATGAGACCTGAAGAGTGTGATCTGCTTTTTCATGCCTATGAGCCTTCCCTCTATACTTTGAGTGGTGGTGATGTCGACAGGTCCTACTTGGATTTCTTGTGATTGTGTCAAGACTTTGATTTACCGGTAGATTGAGATTAAGATAAAGACTTCTCACCTGGGCGGCCTTTAAACCAGGTGCACAAAGTGGTGTGGGACCTGTGCTTAGACCACAATCTCTTGTATTCATCAGCAGTTTGTCTCCTGGTCCTGAATCAAATTGAGATGCATGAGAGCACACTTTTCCCAGGAAAGAGTCGTGCTCGAAGACCAAGCACAACAAACATACCTTGTATGGATACCTGACAGACTCCCACTTCTTGCATTATCAGCACAGCTTAAACCCGGTTGTTTACATTATCAACAGTGTTCCCTAGAACAACATGAAAAGTTTTAGGAGTCATTGTAAGACCAACAAAAGAGGGAGCAGAGATCCAGATCCGTGTCGAAGGGCACAAAAAATAAATAAAACTCACATCAGCATTTAGGATTGAATTTATATGTGGCTCCACTCTGTCATTTCTGGGGAGGCACTGAGTCGCCAAAGAACAACACAGCACCATCTACTGGCACGTTGGAGCATTGCTGAAGAATTTCCCAGATCCAGTCTGTGCCTGTGTATATTATTAATAATGTGAGGAACCTGCAGGTAGAAGTATCCTCATGAACTACCAGTGTAAACATGGTCAATGAAAGCCCATAACAAAAAGAGCAACAATCAAATCAAAGAAAACTGAACCAAGTAAGAAATGAAAAGAAACAACTGCACCCAGTAGCCCACTCCCCGAGTCTACTTTCAGCAATAATCCAGAAACTCATGAAGATTTAAAGATGCAATTAAAAGGAAAACTAAAATTCCAGCGAACAAGGATACAGAGTCAAAAAGCAAGAAAAATAACCCCTTAGACATCCAAAGGTTTTTGCACTCTAGAATATGAAAGGAAAAAATGATTTAAGACCCCATATAAACATTTTATTTTTAAAAATGCCCTTCCTGAAGAAGCCACAATATGAACTAAACATAGGCAAGAGAATGTGAAGCAGATGGAACACGCACTTGTGACACTTTACGATGGAAGAGAAGATGCAATGCTGGCATTAGTTCTACTAAACCAATTCAGACACATAATCACTATTGAAGACTAAGTCTGTTTAAATGTTATTTCATCAGACAGCCTAGATATGAAGAAAATGCAGTGAGGTGCAAAAATAAAAATCAAGAAAATCCAACGCGCAGTGGCTTACTTAGCAAAGAACCATCATACATTAAATAGACCAAAAAAAGAAAAGGTTCACAAGCAGAAATAGAGATAGAGACGCATAGATCAAACAAACGAAGAGCAAACCAATATTTTGCAACCCACGATTGAGGGGGGCACTACCAGCATCTAATTGACGTCTTTTGAAATAAACTGCACAATGAAGCTGTGGAAACAAGGATATTTTTCACAAACAAGACCTAGATAACTGCACACTGATTTTTTTTTAAACATATTTATGGAAGGATAATGTACTAGGGGCTGCTATAGTGCTCACTGCATGTTTTTTTGCACTATCTAGTCTCATCTAACGTGTCTCGTTGCCACTGTGACTATTTCCATGCTATGCTAAAGGTTAAAAATAATCACACACAAATGTACAAGTCCCAGCAAAATGAATCTCAGTAGAACAGGTGTGTCTTTACTTTGGTTTCAGCATTTGTTTTTTCATATTTCCACATTCCTCCAAAAATACAGCTCTGAACCAGAAGTGACTGAAATCTAGAGGGATCCAGTATACAGTTATACCTCTGAAGATCAAACTTGATTTAGAAAGCAACACAACTATAACAATCATTTGCAAAGCAATAAGGTCTCGCATTTTCTTGAGTTAGAGCAAATGGCATTGTAAATTTATAACTGGACTTTTCATGCTACTTTAATGGGTCAACCCTGCCTCATAATTTCATCTTTTCCTGCCATATAATTCCAGTGGCCCAGCATTTAACTAAAGCACTTCGTTTACCTTCTTCCTCTAACTTAAAACATATACAATTATCAAATAAACCTTTAGCAGAAATACGTTTTTGGCATTACAGTCTAATGCTCAAAACATCATAACAAAAATATAATTTGGGACGGATTTGAGGGTGAAAGGAAAGAGGGAGTCGGGATAAAGATGATGAGGACAAGTGGTGCAGCAATGGTGTCACGGGCCCTGGAGTAAGAATTTAAGATGGTTCACTGTAATTTCAGTAGGAAAATACAGCAGTAATTGGGGTTGAGTGAAGTCCATAGGTCTCTGGGCCCCGGTGCCACTGCACCTGTTGCTCCAATGATAAGGAGAGAAAGCCGATGGGGCAGAAAAATACAACAGACAAAAGGAAGAAATAGAAGAGGTCACAAAGAAATGAAAGAAAGGGAAAGCAAGAATGAAAAAAATGAAATCACAACTAAGAGAAGAAATAGAGCAAATGCGTGAGACAAAGGAAAATAGGGAAGGAAGCTAGCAAATGAAACAAAGAGGAAAAAATAATGAGATAAAGGAAAGAGAAACATGAACATTAGGTAAACAAAAGAGAGATGGTGAGATAAACAGGCAGCGAAAGAACCAGGGCATTTATGTATTGACCCATTTCCCACAGACAAAGAATGGGAAAACCACTTTGACACTTCGGTCTTGACAAGTAACTTGTAGCTTCCACATACCGACAGGAAAAAAGAGGGATTTATAGTAAAACGTGAATTGACAAATAAAGATAAGAAGAACACCAAAGAATTGAAGGAAGAAAGATCTTTAAAAAAAAAGTGAAAGGACGCATACCAAATCAAAGGAAAGAGCAAATAAAATAGACAAAGAAAGAATGAAGGGAAGAGAAAAAATGTGAAAGAAGGAATGCCTGATGAAGAAAAAAAGAGGAACGAACCAAGGAAATAAATAATTAAGTGTTTGCGAGTTTGAAAGAGGAGGTAGCAAGAGGAAGAGGGCAATAAAAAACAGGAGAGGAGTAGAAACAAACAGTTGAAAGAAAGAGAAACTTAATGTGTGGATTTTAAGAGCTGGAAAGAGAAAAGTGGGGGGGAGAAAGAAAACAGAGTAAACAGAAAAAGGAGTGAGAGAGGTGGAACAGACCCTCAAATAAAGATGGCAGCTAAGAATAGTTTTAATTGGCTCACCCACGCACTCAAACAGAAGTTAGATTGTGGAACAGCAGGGGGCACTACTGAACAGCAGGAGGTGCATTAGCAGAGTTGTATGTGAACCCCAATTCAGCTATATTGGGGCACTTCAGATCATGATTGAGGGAGTAGACAGCTGTGTCCCGGTCAAGTGCTGGAACAACAGAAAGGCAGCGGGTGAGGAATGAGAAACGGAACGCTGTGTAATTTCTGATATTGGTTAGGGCTGAGATGCACTGGCAGGGTTGTCTGTGGGCTGCAGTACTGGAATAGTAAGAAGCACACAAGATAATACGTGAGGTATGTTAATGGAGCTATGTGTGGAACCTAGTATTGGCGTGCCAGTGTTGCCGAGTGTTAAACTGGAGGTGCCCTGGTGAATCTGCGAGTGAGGCCCAGCATGGGAGTGCAGTGCCTCTGAACCTCAGAAGTGAGGAGTCCTGAAGGGCATGTGTGTGAGCGTTAATAGTGAGAAGAAATGTGCACCCAATGCTAGAATAGATGGATTCTGACGGAGCTGTGGTGGTTCCCATCAATAGTGGCTTTGGATGTTAGACTTGAGGTGCACTGGCTGAGCTGTGTTTTGCTCTTTTGGGTCCATTATTGGCCTGGCAGTGGGACTGAATATTAGAGTTGAGCTGCTGTAATGTCCCAGAAAAGGAGGTGCACTGATGGAGCTGCGCCTGAGGTCCAAGTACTGGAGCAGCAGAGTGTACTGACTGCAAGAACTGAGGTGCTCTGTCACACAGCGTGTGTGGGGTTCCTGGCACTGGCACAGCTGAGGGCTTGGAGTGTGTGAACTGAGGTGTAATGATGGAGCTGCAGGTGGGATTCCAGTATGGAGCAGAAGTGGAAACTGTATCTAAGGTTTGTGGAGCCCGGGTAGAGCTGGGTGCCTAGGCTATAAGCAATTACAAGCGATCCTCTACCCTTGCTCTCAGCACACAGGCAGGCACACTTGGTAAAGAAAATCAAACCCAAGGAAGGGCAGGAGCCAGGTAGCTGAGAGAGGGTACAGAGAACCCACAAAGACCAAACATGACCAAGTTCACAACTTGATTTATAGCCTTATTTACAGCTAAGCTCAGAGGAAGAATGCTCTGCAAATGAAAAGGGAAGCTTCCCTGGACAGGAGCAGGAAACTAAGTTTTAAAAAAAAGTAACCTACAGACCAAACAGGACAAAGTGTAATTGCACAGTAGTTGGTCGCCACTCCCACACAGGAGAGACAAAGGGGCAAGGATTTTTAAATGAGACAAACTAAAAAATGAAATAGCTGGAAGCCCACAGAAGAAGTATACTTAAACTTATACAAGAGGTCAAACGCTTACACTCAGCCTAAAAAAAAAAAAGACCACTATAAAGTTGCTGTATGGCTCAAAGTCTGCACTTAGGTGAGAGTAATACTGTCATGTAGAATAGATCAACACCAAACAAGTCCAGCTGTGTTTAAGACATAAGGGAATGAAAGCTAAAAAGAAATAGGCCTGGATTGGTGAAACCCCGAAAACAGAACACTTGTTCAGGTTTCCTCTCTCACTTCAGTCCAATGGTCCCATAAATAAATATTTACTGAAGAGAACATGCACCTGAAGAGGTCTGTAGCCCAGAATGGAACCAAGTGACATGGGTCAGAGGGAAACAGGTCTACTACTTTCCTGAAAAACGAACAGAAAATCTGGAGCGCCGGCAATAACTAAGTTTTAACAAAGTATTCAAATTACTTAAAAACCTTCCTCACACTCAACTGGAAATTTGCCTGTATATACTATTCGTATTGAACAGGCCTTTCAAGCCATCTGGCACTGCAGATGTGCCAGCTTGATAAAAGCCAGTGAGTGGGTGGGATGTTTTTATTTTATAAGGTCCATTCACTGCCCTTGGGACCCCAAAAAATATAACCAGCCCACAAACTGGCCCCTTTCAAGATGTACCATTTGGCAGTGCCAGACTGCTGAAAAGGCAGTCCAACTCTGGGCAGTGCTGGTACCATGTTATTAAATGCCAATGCAGTATAGCATACCAATTTGAGGCACATGGTTAACCTTTTTAGTAGCCACATCAAAACCCGCCATCTTCAGTCGTCTGGGCACGTAATGTAGTTGTAACAGCACATCTAAATGTTGGGGTGAGGTAGGCCTACACATAGGCTCAAACTGCTCTGCAGGGCAGAAGGGGTTTGCAGGCCTAAGAATACTCAGTCACATGATCACTATGTTTCCAAAAAGCACTCTAGTCTAGTCCTAGAAATTAAACCAAATGACCAGGACTAGGAGCACCAGGTACATCTGTCAACTCCCTGCTAACTTTCATACACCACAAAGTGTGTGATCAGCAATGTATAAAGCATTGAAACTGCTAATCTGACCAAGATCTTAGACATCTTACTGTGACACCAACCACAGATGGAGATTTCCAAATCAAAACCTCCTGCCAACAGTACAGCCAAAATGATGATTATATTAATTATTCTGCACTGAGATCTAAGTATTGGATCTTAGTTCACTTTTAAACCTACAGTTCCTCTAGAAATAGCGTTCTTCACTAGTGTGAATTTTCTCTTGAAAAGCCTAGCACATAATAAGCCACTGCATGTAGCTATGTGACCACCTTGTGTAGGTTATGTCGGTCAGACTAACGGTACTAAAGCAATCCTATGATCAAAAACAAACCAAGCTTCCCAGTATTTAAGGGAAATGTCTGCCATTTGGTAGATATACGTCACTCAAGACAAGAGAGCACCTGTGGGAATAGGTAAACTGGACAGCATCTGAAAGCTGGAGAATCACACTTCCATCACTTAAAGGCATGTGAACTGATAACTGGAAAATTGTCAACAACTATGCTGCTACTGATTAATAAGAAAAGGGAGATAGGTGAGGTATGCAGTGAATGAAAGTCCAGGCAAAAGTGGTAGCACCGACATTGTGCAGTACCTCAAAGAGCTTCACTGGTTCCCTATTCACAGCCTATTCAAACTTCACGCACACATAGAAAGCTTAATAAAGCACAGGAGCAGAACACCAGGAGAGCTGCATACACTCCGGCTCAGGCACCTGGACACTCACGGGGGAGTGGTGCGCCGCATGCCTGCACTCCGGCTCAGGCACCTGGACACTCACGGGTGAGTAGTGCGCGCCGCATGCCTACAATCCGGCTCAGGCATCTGGACACTCACAGGTGAGTAGTGCGCCACATGCCTACACTCCGGCTCAGGCACCTGGACACTCACGGGGGAGTAGTGCGCGCCGCATGCCTGCACTCCGGCTCAGGCACCTGGACACTCACGGGGGAGTAGTGCGCGCCGCATGCCTGCACTCCGGCTCAGGCACCTGGACACTCACGGGGGAGTAGTGCGCGCCGCATGCCTGCACTCCGGCTCAGGCACCTGGACACTCACGGGGGAGTAGTGCGCGCCGCATGCCTGCACTCCGGCTCAGGCACCTGGACACTCACGGGGGAGTGGTGCGCTGCATGCCTGCACTCCGGCTCAGGCACCTGGACACTCACGGGTGAGTGGTGCGCCGCATGCCTGCACTCCGGCTCAGGCACCTGAACACTCACGGGGGAGTGGTGCGCCGCATGCCTGCACTCCGGCTCAGGCAACTGGACACTCACGGGGAGTAGTGCGCGCCGCATGCCTGCACTCCGGCTCAGGCACCTGGACACTCACGGGGAGTAGTGCGCGCCGCATGCCTGCACTCCGGCTCAGGCACCTGGACACTCACGGGGGAGTGGTGCGCCGCATGCCTGCACTCCGGCTCAGGCACCTGGACACTCACGGGGGAGTGGTGCGCCGCATGCCTGCACTCCGGCTCAGGCACCTGGACACTCACGGGGGAGTGGTGCGCCGCATGCCTCCACTCCGGCTCAGGCACCTGGACACTCACGGGGGAGTGGTGCGCCGCATGCCTCCACTCCGGCTCAGGCACCTGGACACTCACGGGTGAGTGGTGCGCCGCATGCCTGCACTCCGGCTCAGGCACCTGGACACTCACGGGTGAGTAGTGCGCGCCGCATGCCTACAATCCGGCTCAGGCATCTGGACACTCACGGGTGAGTAGTGCGCCACATGCCTACACTCCGGCTCAGGCACCTGGACACTCACGGGGGAGTAGTGCGCGCCGCATGCCTGCACTCCGGCTCAGGCACCTGGACACTCACGGGGGAGTAGTGCGCGCCGCATGCCTGCACTCCGGCTCAGGCACCTGGACACTCACGGGGAGTAGTGCGCGCCGCATGCCTGCACTCCGGCTCAGGCACCTGGACACTCACGGGGGAGTAGTGCGCGCCGCATGCCTGCACTCCGGCTCAGGCACCTGGACACTCACGGGGGAGTGGTGCGCCGCATGCCTGCACTCCGGCTCAGGCACCTGGACACTCACGGGGGAGTGGTGCGCTGCATGCCTGCACTCCGGCTCAGGCACCTGAACACTCACGGGGGAGTGGTGCGCCGCATGCCTGCACTCCGGCTCAGGCACCTGGACACTCACGGGGAGTAGTGCGCGCCGCATGCCTGCACTCCGGCTCAGGCACCTGGACACTCACGGGGGAGTAGTGCGCGCCGCATGCCTGCACTCCGGCTCAGGCACCTGGACACTCACGGGGGAGTGGTGCGCCGCATGCCTGCACTCCGGCTCAGGCACCTGGACACTCACGGGGGAGTGGTGCGCCGCATGCCTGCACTCCGGCTCAGGCACCTGGACACTCACGGGGGAGTGGTGCGCCGCATGCCTCCACTCCGGCTCAGGCACCTGGACACTCACGGGTGAGTGGTGCGCCGCATGCCTGCACTCCGGCTCAAGCACCTGGACACTCACGGGTGAGAGTAGTGCGCGCCGCATGCCTCCACTCCGGCTCAGGCACCTGGACACTCACGGGGGAGTGGTGCGCCGCATGCCTGCACTCCGGCTCAGGCACCTGGACACTCACGGGTGAGTAGTGCGCCACATGCCTGCACTCCGGCTCAGGCACCTGGACACTCACGGGGGAGTGGTGCGCCGCATGCCTACACTCCGGCTCAGGCACCTGGACACTCACGGGGGAGTGGTGCGCCGCATGCCTGCACTCTGGCTCAGGCACCTGGACACTCACGGGTGAGTAGTGCGCCACATGCCTGCACTCCGGCTCAGGCACCTGGACACTCACGGGGGAGTGGTGCGCCGCATGCCTCCACTCCGGCTCAGGCACCTGGACACTCACAGGGGAGTGGTGCGCCGCATGCCTGCACTCCGGCTCAGGCACCTGGACACTCACGGGTGAGTGGTGCGCTGCATGCCTGCACTCCGGCTCAAGCACCTGGACACTCACGGGTGAGAGTAGTGCGCGCCGCATGCCTCCACTCCGGCTCAGGCACCTGGACACTCACGGGGGAGTGGTGCGCCGCATGCCTGCACTCCGGCTCAGGCACCTGGACACTCACGGGTGAGTAGTGCGCCACATGCCTGCACTCCGGCTCAGGCACCTGGACACTCACGGGGGAGTGGTGCGCCGCATGCCTACACTCCGGCTCAGGCACCTGGACACTCACGGGGGAGTGGTGCGCCGCATGCCTGCACTCTGGCTCAGGCACCTGGACACTAACGGGTGAGTAGTGCGCCACATGCCTGCACTCCGGCTCAGGCACCTGGACACTCACGGGGGAGTGGTGCGCCGCATGCCTACACTCCGGCTCAGGCACCTGGACACTCACGGGGGAGTGGTGCGCCGCATGCCTCCACTCCGGCTCAGGCACCTGGACACTCACGGGTGAGTGGTGCGCCGCATGCCTGCACTCCGGCTCAAGCACCTGGACACTCACGGGTGAGAGTAGTGCGCGCCGCATGCCTCCACTCCGGCTCAGGCACCTGGACACTCACGGGGGAGTGGTGCGCCGCATGCCTGCAATCCGGCTCAGGCACCTGGACACTCACGGGTGAGTAGTGCGCCACATGCCTGCACTCCGGCTCAGGCACCTGGACACTCACGGGGGAGTGGTGCGCCGCATGCCTACACTCCGGCTCAGGCACCTGGACACTCACGGGGGAGTGGTGCGCCGCATGCCTGCACTCTGGCTCAGGCACCTGGACACTAACGGGTGAGTAGTGCGCCACATGCCTGCACTCCGGCTCAGGCACCTGGACACTCACGGGGGAGTGGTGCGCCGCATGCCTACACTCCGGCTCAGGCACCTGGACACTGATGGGTGAGTAGTGTGCCATTAAAGCCATCATAACATAACAAGAGGTTTCGGTGTTGCCTGAGCACTGAGTGGCTGAGATAAATCAGAAGGGAGACTATCGATCAGGAAGGACGGCAGCTAAACAGACAGTGGATGGTAGCAGCTGCTGAAGGTAGAGCAGGAAAGAATTCCCTTATCTTATGAGAGCTGACAATAAATTTGAAGGTATCAGGAAATTAAAAAAGAAAAAGACGAGAGAAAGTGGCTAAACTGACGAAATGGTCCGATGGGGGAAATTTATAATGGTGCCATTCATTATTCTAAAGGCAGTCACAGATCCTACTCACTTCTTCATGTTATGCAACGTATACTGCAATACAAAAATGTTGATAAAGAACAATTTGTCGAAAGAAGAAAAAAGAAAAAGAAAAAAAAACACAGAGAGGATCTTTCTTGATTGTAATAAACTCTGTGCCAAAAATAAAAATGTTGCCAAAAAATAAAAAATCTTTAACGCAGTCAGAAAGAAGGTTAGTACCAACGTACCCGAACTGATGAATAAGAGTGAGGGTATGCAAGCCAGTTAAAAAGATTCAGAGAGAATATGAAGAGGGGGCATACAGGCGTCCACAGTGAGATGAAGACTAGAATTTACAGGAAATAACCAGGAAATGTCAGGGAGACAAGATAATGCACTAAAGATCCGCAAATAATACAGTATGAGGTATAAGGCGATAAATAATGAGGGAAAGTGGATACGGTCTGCTACGTAACGCAAACTGAAAGCCAAAAGTAACACTAGCAGAAAAAATGATGAGGAGAGAAGGAGAGGTCCACTGAGAGCAGCAAACAGTCCAATACCTCCTCCAGAGCAGGAAAGGCGAGGTACATGAACAAAAGCAGCAGCTTAGGTATAAACAGCAGCAGTAACTGAAAGGTCATTAGACAAGAACCAGGTTTCAGTGGTGCACAGAAACTAGAGATTAAGAGAAATTAAAGTGTCAAAGACGTCCACCATAACCTTTTTTTTCTTAAATCACATCCTAGCAGTCCCTGCATTCGGCTATGAACTGAGGGGCACACCAGCTGGTTTGCGGCACAATTTAACACTAATGGATGTTAGTGTGACTGAGCTAGTGCGGCGCTGTGGTGAGCCGAAGCAGCGCTGCGATGTCACGGTTCATCTTAACTCACCATTGCTAACGAGGTGCACGTTTCTGCTGGTTCAATATTTTCCACGTCAGCATCTCGGGGAGCAATCCATCGTCACTAGTGATTATTTTGCACAGCACCCCGCGCGTGCAGATGGTGACATTGCTTAACACCTGCCACTACAATGATTTTAGCGCCTCGTGAATGAGCATGGATCCTGTGCACCAGGAAGTGCATTTTGTCCGCTGCTAGCGCTATTTTCTGTACACCGGCATTCAGGCCCCTACCCCATCACTAGCAGCTATCTATCTGCGCAGTAATCCTCACTTGGTTAAAATGTATATTACATTGGTGCGCTCGGTTTTTGTTGTACACTGGCTTCAATGATTTGCTTGTGTGTACTTCACTTGCTGTTTACCTAGTACTGGTACTCTAGGGAGCCTGCAAAAGCAGCGATCTTGCTTCAATTGGCAGTAACACTATTATCGTTTAAATCTTGCTGAAATTGCTGTGTTTGTTTTTAGAAGCAACAATGAGTTTATTAACGTCTTGCGTATGGGCTGTGCGCCCTGGTAGTTAATGGTCCTTCATTGTATTTTCTTTTTATTAATTGTACTGGTTTTGATAACTATACATAATAAAGATATTCTCTTTGTTGCGCCCACATGAACTCACTCAGATGCAAGACAATACAATATTCTAGCCTGGTAGAGGAGGAGAGATCAGAGGTTTATCAGAGATGGCGAGCATGAAGTGCATGTTGGCATCAATACAGCAAAGAAACACAGAGATTTCACAGCTCCAGATAAAACCTTAAAAGAATGGAAACTTCCTGGCAGGCCGTATCAGTTAACACAATCTATGGCCTTTTTCCATTTCTAGGTTGAACATTTTGACAATTTTGAACCCCTACTTTTTGCACAATCGCGCACTGCTCTCGATCTGTGCATTTTTGGGTTTCTGGTTCCCAGTTCTGAAAAGCTGACCCAGTCTCCCATCCTCATGTGCGCGATTACTCAGCTGGAAAGAG
This sequence comes from Pleurodeles waltl, assembly GCF_031143425.1. Taxonomy (NCBI): domain Eukaryota; kingdom Metazoa; phylum Chordata; class Amphibia; order Caudata; family Salamandridae; genus Pleurodeles; species Pleurodeles waltl. Next base: position 1,145,045,453 of record NC_090448.1, read on the forward strand.
TTAGTTAATTTTTTTCTATACTTTACTTTACTTCTGGTGATTCAGCAAGACGAAGTGCTGTTATGCATAGCACTGATTGGGCAAAGGGCAGGTCTTTTTCCACTGTGGAGGAAAGGGTGGTTTCTTTATCCAAAGCACGCCGAGTGGGGAAACTGATGGCTCTTGGCTTCAGACCAGGAGACAATGGTGGTCTGAAAACTCACTTCAGGTATGGGCAGTCTTACTAAAAGCTGATCCAGTAGTGGCATATTTCACGCAAACGAAGAGATTTTCCGTGAAACAAACCAAACATCCTATCGGCCTTCTGTATTTTTTTCGTAGTAGTATATTTTACAGTTTCAAATTCTAGTGATACTAAGCAGGCGCACTGACACTGGGCCCTTTAACTGCTCAAACTGCATGCCAACACCAACTCCTCCCCCCACCCCGCACTGCAATGAGCTCAGCTCGGTGGCCTGTCCGCTCTTACACGTGTGGAGCAACAGCTGATTAGAAACTGTGTGGAGCACAAGGTCAAAGGGTTTGTGGCAAGGCAGCCCTCAGCGCTCACTGCTACTTTACAGAAAGGGCGAGGCGATCAGGTGCTCATTCCCCTAAGACCGGAGCGTACTTCCAGATAAAAACAACCAGCGGGTTTGTACGCCTCGTTGAAATGCTCGGTGAATAGGACTTGAAACTGGAAGAGAATGAAAAAGCGGTCAAATTTGGAGTCAAAGTGAGCCTCAGCCGCGGGTTCCCTTTCAAGAGAAGACTATTAAAGCCCACCAGTGACAGAAGCAAACCAAAGCTTTGTTCTCACCTGGGAGGGTCATCGCAGGAAAACATGCCAGCTGCGGAAGAAGAGACCCCGACGGCTCTAGATGAGCTAACCCGCAGGGTTTCAAGTCGGTCCCACAGGCTTCGCCAACTCAGGCTTTTAGTAAAACTAATGAATATGCACAAAAACAGGAGCAGTTACCTTCAGGAGAACTAGCTTTACACAAAACCCTGATCTAGAAGCATCTTCCAGGCTCCAAACTGGATGCTGGCCCAGTAGGAACTGGGTTGGCCACACTCCCATAGGTCAGTTCACCGAATTTACTGTTTCTGGTGGTAAGAAAATGCTGCGTGATTACTCTCCGTTCCTTCCTAAACCACACACTTGCGCTATAGTGTGCTCCTAAATGAAATACTTTTGCTCACGAACTAAAATAAGATTCAGGAGTGATGGATTAGGAAGACCACAGGAAACCTTAAAGCAAACTCCTGCTTCCAAGGCACCTTTTTACACTTCTTAAAAAGCCCACCTCAGTAGAGAAGAACTGAAGCCCCATCATCAAATCACTTCGCGCCCCAGCGTTCGGAAATAGAAAAAAAACATTAACTTTTCAAATCCAAGCACGCCAGGGCAACCAATATCACTTTCAGGATTAACAAGTATGCGTTGGACCGCCCTGCAGCAGCCATCATCACTATCCAATGCAATAAAACTTTGCCATTTTTGATAAAACATTCTACCACATGTCCTACATTAAATCTTTAATCCATCTGCTATACAGGACCATAAAACATCCAGAACTGCTCCTTAAACCGAAAACAAACTGTAGCTAGTCATTCTAGCAAGCTGTCACAAATGGAGATCTTCAAAGCACCCCAACCCATTTCCTGTCATCTGCCGTGTCCTCCAAGGATCTACACTCACCCATGATCTTTAACGAACGAATGAAGGCACTAAACAGAAAGGGTACAAAATCAGGTGGCCTACATAGATTAGAGTGCAAATGACAGCTATACCCAACACCACCCTCTAACAAAGGCATACATCAGCTAAAAGTGTGCATCACACTTATTAAATAGTGACCATCCCCTGGCTACCTCTAGCAAATTCCAAAACACCCAGAACTCATCTTCAGCTCCAACTGTAACTGAGGCCAAGAAGCTGTGGCTGCGTGGACTGTGTCGGTGTTGACACTTTCTCAAGTTCCATTACTGGCTTCCACATTTTGGCATTCAAGCCTTTCCAGGACCAATATCAAGGCCCATTGTGCCCCCTACCTAGTAAGGCTGTTTCATGCTGGAATTACAAAAGTTTTTCCAAAGGTGGGGAGCTTCTGCGCTGGAATGCACAGTGGATGAAGGGTAAGACACCTCTACTCTCACGAAGATGAAAATATTCTAATGACCACTTCAGAGAAAGTCAATAACAAACTGGGCACCACAGAGCACTCCAGGTTAGAGTTGGCTGAATCAGAGAATAATACACATCAAGCATTAGAAGTGTGCCTGCACGTGGACAAACCTGATCTCAGAGCTTGTAATTTGTACTTTTATATTGCCATCTTAAACAAGATCTGGGCTCCAGGAATTTAGTAAATAAAGCGAGAGAAGGAGAGTAATGATCCAAGTCACTATTACAGTATGTATGCATGCGTGCTTCAGTCAGTCTCATTCCTTATTGTTCAAGCACTGAAAGGATGGCACCGGTGATCAATCAAGGTAAAGCCCACTTGTCTTTGGGTGGGTTCTTAAGTTGTAAGGGCACTCGGAGATTAAGGAATGAGCAGGAAAATTATGGTGCTCCTGGTCGTGTGCTTAGTTTAACTGGAATAACGGACCATTAGTGTAACTATCAGCATAAACCATTCAAGGTGTGCAACACTGGCTCTAAGAATATTCCCTGGGTTCCTGTTCAAACCTATGGTCTGTTCCGCCAACATGTATTGACTGAAGACTGGAAATGAAGATGTTGCAGACACTGTTCATGACAATAGTAACACGTTCTGGTGGCGCGTTCCAGCCCCGGGTTTGCAAGCATACCATGGTAAAGAACAGCAGTTACTATCACCCAACTTAATAACGCTTATTTTGTCAAGGACAGAGGAGTGAAGTCGGCCCCGCTGTCCCAGATCACAGGGCTAAAGACAGATTAGGGGCCACGGATGATATGTACTGGTGCAGGTGAGGGCAGTGTGACAGGGTGTTTTGTCAGTTAGGTGTCTGTGTTGAAAGAAGCCATAGGTTTCACTTTTGTTTTGAGACCAGAGGGTCCAGCGGGCAAAACTCATAGGGGAATTTATTATAAGGCAGTGAACCAAGGAAAAATACATGTTCTAATCGAGAATCAAAAGGTAGCTGACCTGGTGGTGGGAGGAAAGTGGAGTGTTAGTTTATGTTCCCTTTCTGGAACTAGCTCAGAACGAAACAATAAGTGCAGATGCTATCGTCTGGAGTTTATGAACTGTGTAGAGACTCTCAGCCATTTCGCTTTTTGTATTATTATCTCAAAACTAAGGAAAAGATTAAAGTAAGAACAATACTAATGCATCACAGTACGTTCTTGTGTTGAATAAAGTTTGGGGAGGTGGGGCAGTATATGAAGATTGTCTTTCTGTGCTAGTCTCCAGTCACAAGACACTGGTAATTGGTGTTGCGGGGGAGGCTTTTCAGGATGACATCAATGACTAGTTTGGAGAAAGTCCTCTTCCTTACACCAAAGTAATGAGCAAACTTAAGCTTCATTACAGCACCTAAGTGTTAAATATACTTGGCTAGAATCCAAAATTTAAGTCGCAGTCCTGCCAAGAACGATGTACAAAATAAGAACAAAAAAACCTATTTGTGAACAGAAGACGTTTTTGTCTTGTACATGTGGTTATGATTATTATTCTTTCAATTACAGTCTAACTTATCAAAATACAGTACAATAAAATCAGCCATGCACTGAATGTACATTTCCATCTCATTTCTTTAATGGAAAGGCAATCAGTCATCGTATGTGTGAGATTTTACCCATTTCCATGGCAACTGTGGATGGAAGCCTCACATACTACATAGTAGTGAAACAGAAGGCGGAAAAAGAAAACTGGAATAAACAAGTGGAATAATATTTAAAGCAACACAATATATGTTTTAAAATTGTGTGTATAACAAGAACACTGGCCAAGTTAGAAAATTCTATCATTAGCCAGAAAACTGCACGATTTACCAAGAGAGGTGATCTAACAAGATGTTCTTCCAAAGCGCGGGCTACTGTTTCGTGTTTTAAGGTTTTGCCTAGCCAGCACATGCACTCTCTGCAAGACATGTTTACATACAGTGGACTTAATTGAAATATATACTTTACTTCCACAATTCCATTTCTCTGCTCTTCTGGACAAACATAATAGACACCAACGAAGAGATCTATGTTACAAAAGGTATAACTGTGGAGGATGCTTACAAGTAAATTACCAGATACAACAGCTGGCCAGACCATACAACCTGGAGAATTCCACAACTGTTGCCAAACCAAAGGTCTGTTATAGCTATCTACAGAAAACACGTGCAGCTACATCTGGAAAATACATGTATTCTGTCATCAACTCAAGACATCAGGAAATGAAACATTGTAAATTCATATATAAATATAAAACACAAGACACAGTGGGCGAAGCAAATGGCTTGCACGCAATAATGTTGGACATCGTGCCTGTAATGGCCAGGGGGTGTTGGGAAATCAATGCAAGCATGGTCAGAGAAGAAACTAGTAGAAAAAGCAGCCCCGAGCAGAACAGCGGACACTGCCAATAAATGCACAGCAGTGGGAGAACAAGAACAATCAATGTCACAAACTAAGAGTATTGCCCTGCTTCTAACTGTTCACACCAGTGAATGTGGGGTGAGCTGTATTATAAAGGGAATTGAAAAATAACACATAACACATAGCACATAGCCACATAATCTCTCCAAAAAAGGCAGACACTAAAGTCCATTGTAGCAATCTTCTCCATGCCTCTGCATCACACTGACTGATAGGTTAACAGAGAAACCAACCATTTAACAGGGGGTATCGAGTGGGCTATACAGCTATCACATTTCAGCCTCACTCATTACCGGCTTCCTTCATGTCGCTGCCACTGAACCTACACTTCAGTCACCAGTACTTTGTGCCATTATTATGACAGGCAGTACCAGCATGAATACTGCACACAAGGGTACCAATACCCTAGTAGGAGCCATCATGCACTCTAGTTAGTCAACAAGCTGTAAAGTGACATTTAACCAAACGTAAAAAGGTACTCAAGCCCAAAACAGTATAGTTGAAACCTGTGAAATAGTAGTCCTGGGTGTTATTTTACCTATGTACTTCTATTTAACAGAATATTTACTCTTAAATAAATATGATCAAATTGCGCCAAACCAGACCCCCACAACCGCGCATCCTAGAGTTGCACGTATGAGCTGCTGGCTCTCCTCCACGGTGCAGGGAACAGGCAGCAAGTGACGTAGAACCACAAACATCCACGTCACTTGTGAAAGAGGCCGCACCGCCAACAGCACATGCAGCAATATATCCAGACACTTTTTATGCTATTTTATGGCAGGGATTACAGTAAGTACTTCAAATTATCATGACACAGAAGGCTACTGTTATTTGTCTGGATAGTGTAATGTCTGCCGTCAGCGAGTCTCCTTTCCAAGTAGGCAGAATACCTATTGATTTAAAGTAAATCACATCTTTAAGCAAACACAAATGTTGAAGCCTAAACCACTAAAGAAAGAAAAATGAAAGCACTTGCTTAATAAAATACAGAAAAATATTTCTTTAAATTCTGGAGAAAAAAAAAAAAGTATTTCACATAGGTATTTAATTTATATTCTTGGCAAGCACATTGCCTTATGGAGGCTTAAGAGATGTAAATGGGAGGTTCTTGGGTATACACAGGGTAGAGATCTGTTACCTTCAGGCGAGAGCATGGTCTGCCAGCTACCAAAGCCAGCTTGAAGCATAGTTGTCTTTGAACCAGGGCAAGTTTGTTGGAAGGTTAAAAAAAAATAGTCCATGTGTAACCTGTTGAGGAAGAATTCTCCCTCACCAAGACCAGAAGGTCTAGACCAGAGGCACAGCCATATTTTCAGACCACAGTTTAATAACAGATTGTGGCAGGCAGTGACCAGGAGCTTTAAGAAGTCCTAAGTCTGACGTGTGATTAAAGATACAAAATCAAAGTTTCTATTTTGTTCAGATTACTTTTATACATCTATATTTAGATGGATTGGTCAGAGTTGGGCTTTTTCCTGTGTTGAAGAACCCCTGTCTTTGTGTCTGTACTTTTAATTTAGTGCTATTCTGCACAAGCCATCGTATCCCAAACAGATCAGAAAAATGGACCACTTATTAACATAAAGCCTCGTTGGAACAGACAGGAAGGTGAATGCAGCGTACTCTGGACAAGGCTCCGTAGTTTACCCACTCCATGGAATGGAAAAGGAAAAAAAAAAAAATGTGTCATACAAATGAACTACTTGATTCATTACACCCTGCTGCTGAAGATTTCAACACTAACTACAGGACAAACATCAATGTGCCGTCTCGGCCTTTACGTCTAACCGTTTTGTAACGTGATTAAAAGTCGGGGTATCCCACATCCATGACAACGCCTCGCTTTACATCCCAGGTGATTCTGTCTAGTCGGGCCACATCTTCAAGGGCATCAAACATACCAAAATGTGGATGGTCAACAAGAAACTCAAATTATACTCGGAGACAAAAGTTCCTAGTCATCTCACTTAATAAATTCACCTACTAAATATAGTGCTGAATTTTTCCATTATCTAAAATTTGAACATAGGACTTCAAAACGGGCAATCAGGTTTTTGTCCTCTCCATAATTTGTTACATGAACTCTTCTGGTTGGACAGTATGCAACAGAATGTCCTGCATGCAGTTTTGGAATAGACAATTAAAAGTAAGCATTTTTAGGGTCGAGTCTGCGTCGCCTGTGCATGCGTTTCGCTAGTGAGACGCTTTAGGAATTAAAAAGGGCTCTGAGTCCAGTCTACGTCACGTCAGTGTCTTTCATTGGTTCATGGGCTTGCCTGTTAAAATCTGCTTGATTTCATTAGTGGAAGACAGGCATACGTCATGCCTTTTCCGGTGGTTAGCCCTCCTCAAGCGCATCGACCAAGTACAGAAAACATACGAGGCTCGCTGTTTTCCGTCCGGTTCGTGAACAACTTTTTCTCTATTTTCGCAGCGCAATCTCGCTTGGCAGAAGTCGAGCGCTTTGCATAATATCGACCCTGTTACACAGTTAACTGCACTTTTTCCAGTTACGTACATAATTGCACTTTTGCCGATAGGTTTCATTACGAGTGAAAAGTCCGGTTAGGAGTTTACGACGCTATTAGCTCTATCACGAGCAAACGCGAGACCCGTTTCATTGCAAATGCTTGTTTTCACTTGAAATCAAAATACTCAAATGCCTTTCAATGCATGCCTCTAGCACCTTCAAAAAAACATTTGATTTTTTACAATGCACAGAAAATGCACCCATTTACCTCAAACACCTTCCTCAATGCCAAAACAAGTACTAAACTACAACTAGAAAATCTCCACTTCCCAAAGAAAGCTAAGTTAAATTACTCTATTTCAAGCCATACCCCAGAGATCTGCAACAAGTATCCTGAGGAAAGTGGATGAGCCCCTTCCTTTTTCACATCCAGACAGTCCAAAATCACATTAAGCCCAAATACACATATAACTCGAGTGGCCACTTCTGATATACGCCTTCCCCTTTTGATCGTGAACTCCATTTAGTCCTTTTGACCTCACCCAAGCAGCACCCACTGAGTACGTCTGTTAATATATACTCAAAGTGTTTGCTACATAATTAATGAAATGTTATAATTTCACCCTATTGTGAGAAAATGCCCCATTCTGCATGATAGCTAATTTTTTGGCTTAATTTTATCACTGTTTTTTAAACTAAGCACACTGGAGCTCTACTGTCCAGAGACCAGTGTATGTGCTTTGGCCCTTAAAACAGGTAGAAATTGGCTACTCCAGACGGACATATCTAAATTTTCTATAAGGCCTTAGTCTATAGTGCAGAAAAACACAGATGGCATGAAAATCTGAAAATCACCCATGGACTGCAGCACTTATTATGCCATCCCCTACTGCGAGAAACGAAAGCATATCTCCAGGACTACTATTGTATGCTGCAGTGTAAAACCTGGGATGAGCCCTGTGAAAATAACCTTTTTGACAGGTAAAAGCCTCCCTTTCAATTATTATTTAATTAATGTAATTAATAAGTAGGCCCAGTCACTGTAGGTCTTGTAGCCCACAAGGTAGCGCACATGGCATTTAAAAGTGACAAGTACAAAATATAATGCTATCACGTCCCTGCAGTGACCAGGCTCAAAAAACAATCTTCATTGTGGCAGGCCTACCCGTCTTATGTAGAAAACCAGAGTACAGATTAACATACTAATACTGCATCTCTGGATTTGGACCAGATACAAAAACAAATAGACGAATATTTTAATAGTTACTAAAATCCAATTCAATGGTGTCAGATTTTTAACAACTATCAAGTAAAAGTAACTTTTAGAAAGTTACCCTTTCCCTGCCTTAATTTCCTGGAGTCTAATTTACAATAACCTTTTAGCTTCTCGCAGCCTGTGGTCAACCAAAGAAGAGATGTGAAAGAGGTGTTATATGCATCAGAGGAGCAAGCAATAAGCTGAACTGAATGGGCAGAAATGACTCCTCAGAACTTCACAGAATATGCAGGGTGGGGGCTGTGGGCACCCTGTGACAACACAGTGTCAAATCCTGCTTGACAGGTCTGTTAAGACACGTAACACCCGAGGCACACTTGAGAGGGAGAAAAACAGATGCCAAGACAATTCTTGTATATCCCCTGTCTGGTAGCTAAAGGACCCTGCTTTTTCCTACCACACTTCTGTTTCTTGGTTTGTTGTGGGTATACTGCCTGCTTTAAACTGGATTTAAGTGTTAAATGAGCAAGGACACAAGTGACTTCTCTATCACATTCCCACACACAGCCCTCAGAGCGCATGTTTAATGTGGCCAAAGAATTTTGCAATTTTGAAAATGCCCTGACACTGCATTTTGACCTACTTAGAGTAACGTAACTAGGAGCTACTGAAAAGCGGGTAGGATTGCCCATTGGTTAGTGAATGCCCAGTAGTCACTCCCACCCACTAGCGGGTGCCAAGCATAAATTTGGCACCCCAACAAACGCATCAGAATACTAATAGACTTCTGAAAGGATACCAGGTGGACTGAACCTGCTGCACTTTGCATCAGTGACTTGCAAGAAGGAACTGAAGTGGGTAGACCCCCTAATACCTGAAATTCCTGGACAGAACAGTCTCTAAAGATAATGAGGCTGACTAGTGCGTGGCTCCCAGAACACAAAACAGAGGACATTTCTGTGAAGAGTCCCAGGGACCAGAGGCAACTGGACCTGAACATGACTGTGCTGGTGCACTCTGAGATTCTCGAAGTGCTCCGCTGGGGCCACAGAAGTGTACTCCTGTTCTGATTTGGGCATTAAAATAAGTTTGGGAACTTTTAAAACCTTTTGCTTCAGAGCTTCAAGGGGACCAGCCGTGAAAAGTATCCATCTGGAAGTTCCATGACAATAGACTGAATTTCAGGTTTGTCCTGCACTGAGAAGAGTTGTTCTTCCCTTTTTAGGTTGAGAGTGCAAGCGATTTGACCTGTTGTAAGTATTGTGGGCTTTTAACCACGTCCATGTCTTTCACTCGTTCATGGGCTTGCCTTTCAAAAATCCTTTATCATCATTGGTAAACGCTTTAAGTTTGTACCTCCTTGGGGCAGCTGGTTACCGCCTTGCGGACTGCCCCTGTTACATGGATAATTGCATGATTGCTGATACGTTTGACTGCAAGCAAACTTCTTTTCCTTATTGTGTCTCTTATGCTCATGGCGGCCGTGGCGCTTTGAATCGTATCGCTTATGTCAATTGTTTTACTTTTCATTTTTAATAAAGTGGCAAGAAAAGTCCAGTTAGGAATTTATAACGCTAATAGCTCTAACTCCAGCAAACGGGAGACCCACTGCATTGCAAATGTTTGTTAGATTATGATTTAGAAATTTTTCCAGACTTCCCTACTTCCAAGCTCAAGCAGGGGCCAATATACTTACTATATCCAGCCCCTACTCCATCGCTGTCTGCCTCAAACCACACCAATATTCTGATCTACAGCAACCACCAACTACCATTGATGCTTTTCACCTATGGGTGCCTTTTTCACTTATATCTTTAAAATTTCATAGCTCTGGTTCCCCCTTACTGGATTTTAGGTATTTTGCAATATATTTAATCAATACTTGTTTCTCTCTTTCTACACTGGAGTAGGATTTCTACTTTAGTTCGTTGTTAACTTTAACAGTTTTGACACTTCCAAATGATTTAAACATTTTCCTAAAGTTAAGCCTTTCTGCACTGTGTCATAGCTATCAGGTGGTTTAAACTGCTAAAACCTTTGACTGGACCTAGCAAGTTAGTGACTATTAATCCCGTCCATCCTAACATACAAGTTACTTACCTTCGGTAAGGATATATCTGGTGGAGACATATTCTAGTCGCAGATTCCCTTCTTTAGAATTTCCTCCAGGCGTCGGACTGGAGCCGGAGATTTTTTCTTCGAGCAGTACCCCTGAGCGCCGTCAGGTGGCACCGGTCAACTCCACGGGCATCGTTGTAATCGTGATCGCCTTGATGACATTGCAGTCATATATAGGTGACACCCAAGCGCACTGACGTTAGTTGCTTTTCACGACTTTCCACACCAGTAGCACAGAGACATGAACACTGAGAATGGTGTGCCAAAACTATTGCCTTTAAAGGGAAATTCCTGTCCCTAGAAATCAGTTTGCAGAGCGGGGATGATGGGCAGGTCAGTAAGGAATCTGCAACTAGAATGTGTCTCTACCAAATATATAGTTACCAAAGTTAAGTAACTTGTACATCTGACAGACTTCTAGTTGTAGATTCCTTACCTTAGAATAGATACCCGAGCAATACCATCCCCAGTGGTGGGCTGCAAACTAAGATCACACCAAAAAGTCCTGCAGGTCTGAACGGCCAAAGTAGCCGTCTCTGTGGACCTGACTGACCAGGTAGTAATCTTTGATGAACGTGTGCAGGGATGCCCACGTCACTGCCTGGCAGATATCCAGGACTGGAACACCGCGTGCTAATGCTGTGGTAGCAGCAGTTGCTCTGGTAGAATGAGCATGCAAACCCTCAGGGGGTTGCTTTTTCGCTAAAGCGTAGCACACTTTAATGGAGAGGACTACCCATTGCGAAACGGTCCTATTTTGCACCACCCTTCCTTTCTTCGCACCCACATAACCCACAAAGAGTTGGTCATCCACCCAGAAATCTTTGGTACGGTTTAGGTAGAATGCCAACCGTCTTTTTGGATCCAGGGGCTGGAGACTCTCCTCCTTATTAGAGGGATGTGGCGGTACATAAAAAGTAGGCAAGGTGATTGTCTGGCCTACATGGAAAGCTGTCACCACTTTGGGAAGGAAGGTAGCCCTGGTACGAAGCACCTCCTTCTCAGGATGGACAGCTACAAATGGTGGTTTCAAAGAGAGCTCACTTACTCTGCGAGCAGAGGTGATGGCAATCAAGAATGTAGTTTTAAGAGTCAAGAGCCACAGGGGACAGTTGTGGAGCGGCTCGAAAGGAGCACACATGAAACAACGTTCAAATCCTACTGGGGCATTATGAACAGGATGGGAAGAAACATACAGGTGAGTCCTTAAGGAAACCTCCCAACAATGGGAGATTTGAACAGAGAAGGTCGGTCTGGCGGTCTTAAAAAAGCAGATATGGAAGACAAATAACCCTTGAGGGTGCCCAGAGCAGAGCCCTGCTGGACAAGAGAAAGAATAAAGAAGAGAACCTCCAAGAAAGGTGCAGAAAGGGGATCAACAGACTTGTTGATACACCATACCACAAATATGTTCCAACGACAAGCGTATACCGTTTTGGCGGAGGGACGCCTAGCTGCCAAGATAACATCACAGACTTCAGGCAGAAGGTAAAAAGCAGTCAACTGCTGTTGTGCAATCTCCACACAAGGAGGCGGAGACTGGACAGGTTCGGGTGAGTGACCATCCCCTTCCGCTGTGACAGAAGATCCTCCCGAAGGGGCAGTCTGATCAGCGGATCGATGGCCATGCTCAATAGCTCAGGATACCAGACTCTTCATGCTCAGTCCGGAGCCACAAGGATTACTTGGGCCTGGTTGTACCTGATCTTCAGAACTCTGGGCAGAAGTGGTATTGGCGGGAAGGCATACATGAAGCCTGAGCTCCACTCATGACAAAAAGTGTTGCCAAGCGAGTGCTGCCTTGAAAACTCCAACAAGCGTAACAGCTGACATTGTGCATTCTCTGCAGAGGCCAACAGATCTAACCAAGGCTCTCCCTACTGATGAAAGAGACCTTGCGTCACCACTGGATGGAGACGCCATTCGTGATCGACTATGCATCGACAGCAGTGTGTGTCTGCACTGGCGTTCAGAGAGCCCACCAGATGCTAAACCACCCGTGAAATTTGCTGCTGTTCCAGCTATGTCCAAAGGCGAAGAGCCTCTTGACAAAGTGTCCACGACCTCACTCTGCCCTGCTTGTTGCAGTTACACATGCAGTGGTGTTTTCGGTGAACACCTGCACCACTTTCCCTTTGAAAGAGGGAAGGAATGCTTTCAATGCACATCATATCACCCAGACTTTCAAAAGGTTGATGTGGAGCCCAGATCTGCCAGAAACCAGAGGCCTTTGTTCTCCGCCTCTCCCATGTGGCCGCCCCATCCCAGGAGTGACATCTGTCATTACTGTGATATCTGGTTGGGGGAAGGGAGCAGGATCTGCCGTTGACCCAATCTGGATTCGATAGCCACCACTGCAGCTATAGTGCAGTCCCCTACGAGATCTGGACCATGTCGGAGAGATTCCTCTGATGCTGTGCCCACTGGAACTTCAGGTCCCAGTGCAGAGCACTCGTATGCCATCCAGCATGTTGGACCAGTAGGATGCAGGAGACCATGAGGCCCCACAGCCTCAGTCATTCTTACCAAAATCCAGAATATAGGCTGAAACATTGGGATCATAGCCCGAATATTCTGGACTCACTTTTCAGGAGGATAAGCCCAAAACTGCACTGTGTCTAGAACAACTCTGATGAAAGGAACCGTCTGAGAGGGAGTCAAGTGTGACTTCAGTACATCTACAGTGAACACCAGAGAATGCAGGAGATTCGCTGTAGTCTGAAGGCGGGAGATGACTGTCAGGGGTGCGTCCGCCTTCAACAGCCAGTTGTCAAAGTAGGGGAAGATAAACCCCTAACCTGCGGAGATGAGCTGCAACCACCACCATGACTTTCATGAACACCTGAGGGGTGCTGGTAAGACCAAAGGGGAGCACAGTGAACTTAAAGTGCTCATGACATACAACAAATCGCAAGTAATGTCTGCGGCCGGCAGGGCGGAAATGTGGAAATAGGTGTTCTGCAAGTCCAACACTACCATCCAGTCTCCAGGGAAGAAAGGACCTGAGCTAGAGTTAGCATTTTGAACTTATCCTCCTTGAGAAAGAGATTGAAGAACCGGAGATCTAAGACAGGGCAAAGGCTCTTGTCTTTTTTGGGCACCAGAAGGTAGCGGGAATAACAACTACAACCTACTTCTGGGCAGGGACCCTCTCTATGGCTCCCCTGGCCAAGTGAGCCTTGACCTCCTCGCAGAGAAGTGTCAAATGATCCTCCGACAGATGATGTAATAGCCAGAGGGGAAGTCTCGAAGGGGAAAGAGAAGCCCCTTTGGACAATTTGTAACACCTAACTGTCTGTCGTGATGGATTCCCAGTGGGGCAGGTGATGTCTGTTCTGCCGCCAACATGTCCCGGATGTTGCAACGGACTAAGAAGGTTTGGAGGTAGAGGAGGGGGAGAGGGTAGAGTGGGTGGACCACTGGCTCCCTGATCCACGAGCACGTGGGATCCTGTCTCCACAGCCGCACAGAGGCTGTGAAGCATGCACCGGTCAGTGGTCGGGTGGAAAGGAACGGGGTTGGGTGCCCCTTCTGTAGCCACAAAGGGGTGAAAGGCGGACTGTTGGGGGCGAGAAGCAGCTCCTGGGCCAAAGGACCGAGACATAGCCTGAGAATCCTTAAAGGGCTTGCGCGCTGAGTCAGCATTGTCTCAGAAGAGACTGGTGCCAAAGGGCTTGTCTATTAAAGATTGATGGACGTACCCTGAAAAGCCAGACGTTCTCAATCAGGTGTGGCGGGTCAAGGCCACTGTCAATACAACCGATCTACCTAGTGAGTCAGTCGTGTCCAGTCCACAACAAATCATGAACTTTGCTGCATAGCTCCGGTCTAAAAGGGCCTGGGAGAGAACTATCCGGACCTCCTCAGGACTTGAGGCAGCACTTGCGCGACTGTATCCCAGAGTATGGGAGTATCGACCCAAAGGCATGCAGTGTTCATGGACTGCAGCGCTAGAAGTTATCCATAGTCTTAGATTCCATATCCGGGGAAGAGGTAGAGAATGCGCCAGATGATGAAGAAAGGATCTAAGTTGTAGGATGTTGGGTCGGTCGGCACAGGTCGATGGTGGCGGGCAACTGCCCTATTCACAGGAGCCCCTGTGCTGAGTTTGAACCAGGTACCCAGTAGGTCTGTAAGAAAGGGTTCTGAACTGGAAGCCCCAGGCTGAAGCACCTCAGTCAGGAGGTTAGTCCTAACCTCCACAGAAGGAAACTCGAGGGTCTGCTGGACTGACCCAATTGGGGGCCAGCGTAGGTGGGGACCTGTACAGTTTGTTATTGGTATTGTTGGTATTTTCTCCCCCCTCCGCCCCCCCTTTCTTCCCCTTCTTCTCGCAGCAGAAACTGGTCAGCCTAGCACTAGGAGTCGGACTGGTATTCAGGGGGCATCTCTAAGATGCCCTCTGGGTGCATTTTCACAAATTCCACACTGGAATCAGTGATTCCAAACTTCCCAGATTTCAGTGTAGCCACTATGGAACTGTGGAGTCGTATTTGACAAACTCCCAGACCACATACTCTTTATGGCTACCCTGCACTTACAATGTCTAAGGTTTTGCTTAGACACTGTTGGGGCATTGTGCTCATGCACATATGCCCCCACCTGTGGTATAGTGCACCCTGCCTTAGGGCTGTAAGGCCTACTAGAGGGGTGACTTACCTATGCCACAGGTATGTGAGGGGGCATGGCACTCTGAGGGGAGTGCCATGTCGACTTAGTCATTTTCTCTCCACCAGCACACACAAGCAGTTTGCATGTACTTAGTGAGGGGTCCCCAGGGTGGCAAAAGACATGCTGCAGCTCTTAGAGACCTTCCCTAGCATCAGGGCCCTTGGTACCAGGGGTACCATTTACAAGGGACATAACAGTGTGCCAGGGCTGTGCCAATTGTGGGAACAAAGGTACAGTTTAGGGAAAGAACACTGGTGCTGGGGCCTGGTTAGCAGGGTCCCAGCACACTTTCAATCATAACTGGCATCAACAAAAGGCAAAATGTCAGGGGGTAACCATGTCAAGGAGGCATTTCCTTACACCCCCCATTCCCCCCCCCAAACGAAAGAGGATGAGACTAACCTTTCCCAAGAGAGTCTTCATTTTGTAAGTGGAAGAACCTGGAAAGGCCTTTGGCATTGGCATGGGCAGTCCCAGGTCTGTGTTCCACTACAAAGTCCATTCCCTGTAGCAATATGGACTACCTCAACAGTTTAGGGTTTTCTCCTTTAATTCGCATCAGCCATCTGAGAGGTCTGTGGTCAGTTTGAATTATGAAGTGAGTCTCAAAAAGGTATGGTCTCAACTTCTTTAAGGCCTCCCTCTCAATGGCACTCCAACGCTGCTCCCTGGGGAGTAACCTCCTGCTGATAAAAGCAACAGGCTGGTCAAGGCCATCATCATTTGTTTGGGACAGGACTGCTCCTAGCCCATGCTCAGAGGCATCTGTCTGCACAATGAACTGCTCAGAGTAATCTGGAACTTTCAAAACTGGTGCTGTACACATAGCTTGCTTCGGGGTGTCAAAGGCCTTTTGACAGTCTACAGTCCAGTTCACTTTCTTGGGCATTTTCTTGGAGGTCGGTTCTGTGAGGGGTGTCACTATTGATCCAAATCCCTTCGCGAACCTCCTATAGTACACAGTCAAACCAAGGATTGCCCTGACTTGAGTATGGGTTTTTAGAGCTACCCAGTCCAGAATAGTCTGGATCTTGTGTTGAAGTGACTGAACTTGGCCTCCACTTACAAGGTGATAGAAGTAAACCACAGTACCCTGCCCTATCTGACATTTAGATGCCTTGATAGCCTGCTGCTTGCAGGGCCTACAAAACCTTCAGGTGATCCTGCCAGCTGGAGCTAAAGACAGCAATATCATCTAGATAGGCTGCACTAAAGGACTCCAAGCCAGCAAGGACTTGATTCACCAACCTTTGGAAGGTGGCAGGGGCATTAAGCCAAAGGGCATCGCAGTAAACTGGTAGTGTCCATCAGGTGTAGAGAATGCGGTTTTCTCTTTTGCTCCAGGTGCCATTTTTATTTGCCAGTACGCTGCTGTCAAGTCAAAGGTAATTATTTGGCAGCACCTAATTTGTCTATTAGCTCATCTGCCCTTGGGATGGGGTGAGCATCTGTCGGTGACAGAGTTGAGCCCTCTGTAGCCCACACAAAACCTAATCTCTCTTTTGCCATCTTTTGTATGAGGTTTGGGGACTAAGACGACTGGGCTAGCCCAGGGACTGTCAGAGTGCTCAATCACTCGCAACTCCAGCATCTTGTGGACTTCCACTTTGATGCTTTCCTTAACTTGGTCAGACTGTCAGAATATTTTATTCTTGACAGGCATACTGTCTCCTGTGACCACAACATGGGTACACAGGTGTGTCTGACCAGGGGTCAAAGAAAAGAGCTCAGCAAACTGCTGGGGGACTTACCTGCAGTCAGACTACTGTTGGCCCGAGAGGGTGTCTGAGTACATCACTCCATCTACTGAGCCAGCTTTACGGTCAGTGGAGAAGAGATCAGGGAGAGGTTCACACTCTGCTTCCTGGTCCTCATCTGTAACCATTAACATGTTTACATCTGCCCTATCATGAAAGAGTTTGAGGCGGTTCACACGGATCACCCTTTTGTGGGTCCTGCTAGTGCCTAGGTCAACCAGGTAGGTGACCTGACTCTTTCTTTAGCACTGGGTAAGGGCCACTCCATTTGTCCTGAAGTGCCTTGTGAGCCACAGGCTCCAGAACCCAGACTTTTTGCCCTGGCTGAAACTCAACCATAGCAGCCTTTTGGTCATACCACAACTTCTGGAGTTGTTGTCTGGCCTCAAGGTTTTTGCTTGCCTTTTCCATGTACTCTGCCATCCTTGAACGTAGGCCTGGTTCACAGTCCACTACATCTTGTTTAGGCTCATGGAGAGGTCTCTCCCAGCCTTCTTTTACAAGTGCCAGTGGTCCCCTAACAGGTTGGCCAAACAGAAGCTCAAAGTGGGAAAACCCTACTCCCTTCTGTGGCACCTCTCTGTAGGCACAAAGCAGGAATGGCAGGAGGACACTCCATCTCCTTTTGAGTTTTTCAGGGATCCCCATGATCATGCCCTTCAATGTCTTGTTAAATCTCTCAACAAGACCATTGGTTTGTGGATGGTATGGTGTGGTGAATTTATGAGTCACCCCACACTCATTCCACATGTACTTTAGGTAAGCTGACATGAAGTTGGTACCTCTGTCAGAAACCGCCTCCTTAGGAAACCCCACTCTGGTAAAAATAGCAATGAGTGCTTTGGCTACTGCAGGGGCAGTAGTGTACCTAAGGGGAAGTGCTTTAGGGTACCTAGTAGCATGATCCACTACTACTAGGATATACTGGTTCCCTGATGCTGTGGGAGGTTCCAGTGGACCCACTATGTCCACTCCCACTCTCTAAAAGGGGACCCCCACCACTGGAAGTGGAATGAGGGGGCCTTTGGATGGCCACCGGTCTTACCACTGGCTTGACAGGTGACACAGGAGGTGCAAAACTCCTTTACCTTCTGGGACATATTGGGCCAGTAGAAATGGTTGACTAATCCCTCCCATGTCTTGGTTTGTCCCAAAAGCCCAGCAAGGGGAATGTCATGGGCTAAGGTCAGAATGAACTCCCTAAACTCCTGAGGCACTACCACTCTCTTAGTGGCATCAGGTTTGGGATCTCTTGCCTCAGTGTAAAGGAGCCCATCTTCCCAATAGACCCTGTGGGTTTCAATGACAGTTCCTTTTTCTTGCTCAGCTGCTTGCTGTCTTAGGCCTTCAAGAGAGAGACACGTTTCTTGCCCATTACACAGCTGTTCCCTTGAGGATCCCCCTGGGCCCAAGAGCTCAACCTGGTAAGGCTCCAGCTCCATGGACTCAGTTCCCTCAGGGGATAGAACATCTTACTGGGAAGAGAGGTTCTGTTTACTGTGCTGTGTTGAAGCTGGTTCCCCAGTCTTCTTTCCTTTTCTCTTGGAAGGTTGGGCCATTATTCCAGACCCCAACACTTCTTTTTCACCCTGAGCCCTGCACTGTGACCTTGTCTTGACACACACCAGTTTAGGGATACCCAGCATGGCTGCATGGGTCTTGAGTTCTACCTCAGCCCATGCTGAGGACTCCATACCATTCCCTAGCAGACATTCAACTTGAATTGCAGAGGAGACCACTCTAAAGTTACCATTGCCATGGGATGGACTTTAGTCTGATTGTCAGCATTAGCGACTGGATATGTCTGTCCAGGCAGGTACTGTCCTGGGGAAACCAGCTTGTCTGTCACCATTGTGACACTGGCACCTGTATCCCTCAGGGCTTCTACTCTAGTCCCATTGATTAAGAGCTGCTGCCTGTATTTTTGCATGTTGGGCGGCCAGGCAGCAAGTGTGGCTAGGTCCACCCCACCCTCAGAGACTAATGTAGCTTCAGTGTGAACCATGATTTCCTCTGGGCACACTGTTGATCCCACCTGGAGACTGGCTATTCCAGTGCTAACTGGAGTAGTATTAGTTGTGGGACTTTTCTTGGGACAGGAATTGTCTCCAGTTTGGTGTCCAAGCTGAGTACAGATTCGACACCAGGCTTTATTGGGATCAAAGTTTTTACCCTTATACCCATTTGAGGACCGTGAAGAGGCTCTGGGCCCAGCCACCTGATCAGGCTTTCGGCACCCTGTTGAAGACTCTTTACTTTTTCCCTTGGATGTTTCACCACTCTTCCCCTGTGGAGGTTTTGTGACCCCTTTCTTTTGATCACCCCCTATGGAAGTCTTGGTCACCCTAGTCTTGACCCAATGGTCTGCCTTCTTTCCCAATTCTTGGGGAGAAATTGGAACTAGGTCTACCAGATGTTGATGCAGTTTGTCACAAACAATTACTTAATCGATGTTCTTTCATAAACAAGCTATACAGCCCATCATAATCATTTACACCACTGCCAGTTATCCAATCATCTAGTGTTTTAACTGAAGTCAACAAAATAAAACCCAGGTCTGGCTCGAGGATTTTTTAGCCCCCCTGAACCTAATCCTGTACTCCTTAGTTGAGAATGCAAAGCCCTCAATCAGGGTCGCCTTCATGAGGTCACAGGATTCTGCATCTTTACCAGAGAGTGTGAGGAGTCTATCCCTACACTTTCCAGTGAACATTTCCCAAAGGAGAGCACCCAAGTAAGATCTGTTTACTTTTCTGGTTGCACAAGCCCTCTCAAAAGCTATGAACCATTTGGTGATATCATCACCATCTTCATATTCTGTTACAATCCCTTTGGGGATTTTTAAGATGTCAGTATTCCCTATAACCCTATTTAAGTTGCTGCCACCATTAATGGGAGCTAAACCCATCTCATGTCTTTCCCTTACTATGGCTAGGAGTTGTCTCACCAAAGCCAATCTTTTGGCCATCCTGGCTAGCAGGAGGTCATCTTCATTGAGGCTGCCCTCAATGCTTCCAGAGTTATTGGTCTCCCCTGTGGGAGAACCAGTCTCTCTGACTATGATTTGTGGAGTCAGGGTTTGAGAAACCCTGTTCTCCCTGACAGGAGGGGTGAAATCATCCTCCTGTTCACTAACTTCCCCATCTGTAGGATTACCCTCAGAGGGATGGGTCCCTTGAAAATTTTGCCAAAAGCTCCTGGGGCTTTCTTTGGTAGGGTTGGACTCAGTCTTTATATTTTTTAGCTTACAGAGAGTCCTTTACTCTGACATCCCTAGATGCAGGTAAGGGGCGAGGTTGAGTTTCACCACCATCTCATCTGTGCTAGACATTATCACTCTAAAAGTTGGGATTACCTTTTAAGAATCTAAAAACTACTTCTAGAACTTAAATCCAAACTTTTACTAACTTTTAAACTCTAAAAGAAATGCTAACAGGGACTTACACAAGGCCCTAGCAGGACTTTTGCAAATTTAGAAACCGCTGATCCACCAATGTAGGAAGTTGGATCTGCATATACTATCTCAAAGTGAGAGATAGTGTGCACAGAGTCTAAGGGTTCCCCTTAGAGGTGGATAGTGGCAAAATTAGATAATTCTAATGCTCTAATTTTGTGGTAGTGTGGTCGAGCAGTAGGCTTATCAGAGGGTAGTGTTAAGCATTTGTTGTAAAAATGTTGCTGTAGGTGAACAGTGCCGCTGTTCTCTGGAGTTTCTTGGTCCTTCGGTCCAGGGCAGTCCTCTGAAGCTTCAGAGGTCGCTGGTCCCTGTCGAATGCGTCGCTGTGCAGGTTCTTTAAGTCTGGAGACAGGCCAGTAGGGCTGGGGCCAAGTCAGTTGTTGTCTCCGTCGTCTCTGCAGGGCTTTCAGGTCAGCAGTCTTTCTTTGTGTAGGTTGCAGGAATCTGATTTCCTGGGTTCTGGGTCGCCCCTAAATACTAGATTTAGAGGTGTGTTTAGGTCAGGAGGTCAGTAGCCAATGGCTACTGTCCTGGAGGGTGGCTACACCCTCTTTGTGCCTCCTCCCTGAGGGGAGGGGGGCACATCCCTAATCCTATTGGGGGAATCCACCAATCTCAAGCACCGGTACAGAGGAGGTCAAGCATGTCTTGACTGACTTCTAATCGGACCTGTATGCTGAGTAGGCAGGACCGAACTCTGAAGCAACTACAGTCTACTTTGAAGATATTAGCCTGCTCTGGCTTGAAGACTCACACAGACAATATCTAGATGGTCCCTTCTCGGTAGATGATATGGTTCAGGCCATATGCAGTTTACCGGGAGACAAGGCCACGGGACTGGCGGTCTGACGCCGGCCTTTTTTAAGGAATATGCAGACATTCTGGCACCGCACCTCCACGAGATGTATGCTGAGGCACTTGAGAACGGGTCCCTACCGGCCTCACTGCACGAGGCTCTCATCATAACAATTTTGAAGCCCGGCAAGGACCCGCGTAGCTGTGATTCATATCGGTCCACTTTTGCTAATAAACATAGACAACAAGATTCTGGCGAAACGCATCGCTGCCCGATTGCAGCCCCTGCTCCCTCATTTGGTGCTGCCGGACCAGTCCGGCTTTGTGCCAGGCCGTTATATAATCTCAGCAATTTTTTTTACAATATCTCATACGACTGGCCCCGATGATCGTGCAGCTGTGATCTTTCTAGACGCCACTAAGGCATTTGATCCACTTACGTAGCCATATATGTTTGACTTGCAGGCTAGAGTGGGGCTGAGCCCTAAGTTCATCCAATTGATCCGCCTGCTGTACTAAAAACCAACCGCTAGACTGCGAATAAATGGGATAATGTAAGATCCCTTCCCGATTGCCAGGGGCACTCGCCAAGGGTGCCCACTCTCGCCACTGCTATTTGCAGGGACGATGGATCATACTGAATTTCTCTTTCCCATGCTTACCTGTGATATTGCCCGCGATTATATATATACATATTCCAAAATATATATATAGTGACATGTTTCCTTTTCTTCTTTTTATTTCAAACAAATTTTCTTGAACTCTTACTGGAGAGCCTAGATCAGTTTTCCTGGTGCTTGACATACTCTAAAATGGCCGACACTTTTAGCTCTCGATTTACATGTTTTTGGATGCCATAATGGCTGCCATTGTTCCTTCCCATAGCTCCAGACCAGTCCCTTTTCACTTTCCACTACTCCCAGTGTCTGCTTATAAACTCCATGGTTACAGAAACTTTGTGATCCCGGGTTGCAGATCCAGACGCAGGTTTACTGGCAATGCCCATACATACTGAAAGTAAGTGTCGTCTTACAGGTTCACTGGGTATGTGTTTGATTTGACGGCATCACCGCGACCTCAACTTCGCTACTGCCCTTTTTTTGTTTACCCAGCAACTTACATATTTATGTAGTTATTCGTGACGCTGAGCTCTGAGGCTAATCCCTTTCCTCGGCTCGCGCACGCTGACACTTTTAGGATTGACTCGGTGTCCGTGCGCGCTTTATTGATTTCGGCACATCATTGCCGTATGTGATTTGCGCTTTCATTTATACGATGCCCATCCATATTTTAAAGTAAGCAACTAACACGTCCACTATGTATGTTTTTGATTCGACGCATTACTGCGGCCTCAGCGTTGCTATTGCCCGCTTTATTTATTCAGCTACCTACGGAGTCACGCGTGACGCTGGGCTCTGGGATTAATTCCTATTCCTCAGCCCTCGCACGCTTACACATTTAAGAACGACTTGATGTTCATGCGCGTTCCCTGTATTTCGGCATATCTTTGCCAATAATAATGCGCGCCTTCGATTTGATGCACCTTGCTGTCCTGACCCGTATTAGTCTCTCTACCCCGAGTGTATAGCTATTCCTAGAGCGACACGTAAGAAATGGATGCCCCTGCCATTTCGGCAGTACAGGGATACACGTGTAATCTCTAGACACGTATCTTCTTTTTCAATAATTTTAACACACGTGCTGGGTCCCGTGGTTGCATTTCTTCGCAAGAGTCTTGACATACCTTTGACTGCGCATTCACCTATTAACTCATGGCCATATCATAATTAGTTTTTTTCCTTTACAGGCTCTATGATCTATTATGACATCATGGGCTCTCAATTGAATTATTCTAATTAGTGTTATGAGAGTCACGCTAATGATATCTTATGTCCCCTTATCTATTTATATATGTATAGATCAGAATTGACTTTTCTAGCCTGGACTTCCCCGATGTGGCCCTACCATTAATTTTTGGAGGGTAAGCTATTGTGAATATTTACATTCCTAAATTGGCTTGTGCACTCTTATTTATTATTATTTTTTCCTAGTCACTCATATACCACTTGGCACTAGAGTGAATTTGCACTTCAATCTTGGGGTTGCACAGTATTGAAAATGTCACTTACCCAGTGTACATCTGTTCGTGGCATTAGTCGCTGCAGATTCACATGTTTGGCACAGTCCGCTGCCTGGTGTTGGGCTCGGAGTATTACAAGTTGTTTTTCTTCGAAGAAGTCTTTTTGGTCACGGGACCGAAGGACTCCTCCCTCCTCGGCTCCATTGCGCATGGGCGTCGACTCCATCTTAGATTGTTTTCCCCGCAGAGGGTGAGGATGGAGTTGTTTGGTATAAATAGTGCCCATGCAATGGAGTGAATATGTATGTACGTTAAGAGTTTCTAATAATTATTTACAAATGTTCAGATGTTTAAGATTTATGATCTACTTCTAAACGGCTACAGGCTTCCCGGGGAGGTGGGAGGGTACATGTGAATCTGCAGCGACTAATGCCACGAACAGATGTACACTGGGTAAGTGACATTTTCAGTCCGATGGCATATGTTGCTGCAGATACACATGTTTGGCATAGACTATAAAGCAGTTACCTCCCCTAAAAGCGGTGGTTTAGCCTGTAGGAGTTGAAGTAGTTTGGAATAATGTTCTTAGTACAGCTTGGCCCACTGTAGCTTGTTGTGCATTTAGTACGTCTACACAGTAGTGTTTAGTAAACGTATGAGGCGTAGACCAGGTTGCAGCCTTACATATTTCGCTCATAGGAATGTTTCCTAGAAAGGCCATTGTAGCACCTTTCTTTCTGGTTGAGTGTGCCTTTGGTGTAATAGGCAATTCTCTTTTGGCTTTAAGATAGCATGTTTGAATGCATCTGACTATCCATCTAGCAATGCCTTGTTTAGAGATTGGATTTCCTATGTGTGGTTTTTGAAAAGCTATGAACAGTTGTTTTGTTTTCCTGATTAGCTTTGTTCTGTCAATGTAATACATTAGTGCTCTTTTGATGTCTAATGTATGTAGTGCCCTTTCAGCCACAGAATTTGGTTGTGGGAAGAACACTGGCAATTCTACTGTTTGATTTAAATGGAATGGTGAGATTACTTTTGGCAGAAATTTTGGATTTGTTCTTAGAACTATTTTATTGTTGTGTATTTGAATAAATGGTTCTTGTATGGTAAATGCCTGTATTTCACTTACTCTTCTGAGGGATGTGATTGCAATGAGAAATGCGACCTTCCAGGTTAGATATTGCATTTCACAGGAATGCATGGGTTCGAAAGGTGGACCCATGAGTCTTGTTAAGACGATGTTAAGATTCCATGAAGGAACTGGTGGTGTTCTTGGTGGTATAATTCTTTTTAGCCCTTCCATGAATGCTTTAATAACTGGTATTCTAAATAGAGACGATGAATGAGTAGTTTGTAGGTAAGCAGATATTGCTGCG
Source organism: Pleurodeles waltl (assembly GCF_031143425.1). Classification (NCBI taxonomy): domain Eukaryota; kingdom Metazoa; phylum Chordata; class Amphibia; order Caudata; family Salamandridae; genus Pleurodeles; species Pleurodeles waltl. Next base: position 1,145,069,957 of record NC_090448.1, read on the forward strand.
AGGTGTATTTTTATAGATGAAAAAGCGAGATTTGCTTTTTGCAAATGTAGTAAGTATCCTACTATGTCTTTAGTAGAGGCATGTAATGGTTGTATTTGATTGGCATGGCAGTAGTAAACAAATCTTTTCCACTTAGATGCATAGCAGTGTCTAGTGGAAGGTTTTCTAGCTTGTTTTATGACCTCCATGCATTCTTGTGTGAGGTCTAAGTGTCCGAATTCTAGGATTTCAGGAGCCAAATTGCCAGATTCAATGATGCTGGGTTTGGATGCCTGATCTGTTGTTTGTGTTGTGTTAACAGATCTGGCCTGTTGGGTAGTTTGACATGCGGTACTAGTGAAAGGTCTAGTAGAGTTGTATACCAAGGTTGTCTTGCCCATGTGGGTGGTATCAGTATGAGTTTGAGTTGGTTTTGACTCAACTTGTTTACTAGATATGGAAGGAGAGGGAGAGGGGGAAAAGCGTACGCAAATATCCCTGACCAACTCATCCATAGAGCATTGCCTTGTGATTCGCGGTGTGGGTACCTGGATGCGAAGTTTTGGCATTTTGAGTTTTCTTTTGTTGCGAACAAATCTATCTGGGGTGTTCCCCAAATTTGAAAGTACTTGTTCAGAACTTGGGGGTGAATTTCCCATTTGTGGACTTGTTGGTGGTCTCGCGAAAGGTTGTCTGCTAGTTGGTTTTGTATTCCTGGAATAAATTGTGCTATTAGGCGAATGTTGTTGTGAATCGCCCACTGCCAAATTTTTTGTGTTAGGAGGCACAATTGTGTTGAGTGTGTTCCTCCTTGTTTGTTTAAATAATACATTGTTGTCATGTTGTCTGTTTTGACAAGAATGTATTTGTGTGTTATTATGGGTTGGAAGGCTTTTAACGCTAGAAATACTGCTAACAGTTCTAGGTAATTGATATGAAATTTTGTTTCGTGTATATCCCATTGTCCTTGAATGCTGTGGTGATTGAGGTGTGCTCCCCACCCTGTCATGGAAGCATCTGTTGTTATAACGTATTGAGGCACTGGGTCCTGAAATGTCCGCCCTTTGTTTAAATTTTTGCTGTTCCACCATAGAAGCGAGAGGTATGTTTGGCGGTCTACCAACACCAGATTTTGAAGTTGACCCTGTGCTTGTGACCATTGTGATGCTAGACACTGTTGTAAGGGTCGCATGTGTAGTCTTGCGTTTGGGACAATGGCTATGCATGATGACATCATGCCTAGAAGTTTTAGCACAAATTTTGCTTGTATCTTTTGGTTTGGAAACATAGCACTTATTACCTTGTGGAATGCCTGCACTCTTTGTGGACTTGGAGTGGCAATTCCTTTTGATGTGTTGATGGTTGCTCCTAGATATTGTTGTGTTTGACACGGTTCTAGGTGTGATTTTGTATAGTTGATGGAAAACCCCAGTTTGTGAAGGGTTTGTATGACAAATGTGGTGTCGTTTGCGCATTTTTTTACTGTGTTGGTCTTGATTAGCCAATCGTCTAGGTAAGGGAACACATGTATCTGTTGTCTCCTGATGTGTGCTGCTACTACTGCTAGACATTTTGTGAACACTCTTGGTGCAGTTGTTATTCCGAATGGCAACACCTTGAATTGGTAATGTATTCCTTTGAATACGAACCGTAGGTACTTTCTGTGAGAAGGGTGTATTGGTATATGAAAGTACGCATCCTTTAGGTCTAATGTGGTCATGTAATCTTGCTGTTTGAGCAGTGGAATGATGTCTTGTAGTGTGACCATGTGAAAATGGTCCGATATGATGTAGGTATTTAGTGTCCTGAGATCTAATATTGGTCTTAATGTTTTGTCTTTTTTTGGAATTAGAAAGTACAGAGAGTAAACTCCTGTGTTTTTTTGTTGTACTGGTACTAACTCTATTGCATCCTTTTACAGTAGTGCTTGAACTTCTAGTCCTAAAAGTTCGAAATGTTGTGGTGACATTTTGCGTGTTTTGGGGGGGATGTTTGGTGGGAAGTTGTGGAATTCTATGCAATAGCCATGTTGGATTATTGCTAATACCCAATTGTCTGTTGTAATCTGTTGCCAAGATTGGTAGAATTGGCTTAGTCTTCCCCCCCACTGGTGTTGAGTGAAGGGGTTGCGTGACTTGAAAGTCACTGTTTAGGTGGAGGTGTTTTTGGAGTCTGGAATCTTCCCCTACTCCTTGGGAATTGACCCCCCCGATATCCCCTGAAACCTCCCCTTTGGAAGGAACCCTGATATGGTGTGGTTCTTGTTTGTTGGCTGGTGGTGTCTGTGGGTTGGCCACGAAACCCCCCTCTAAATGGAGTTTTTCTGAAAGAGCCTCTGCTCTGCGGGGAGTAGAGTGCGCCCATGGCCTTGGCCGTGTCTGTGTCCTTTTTAAGTTTTTCAATGGCTGTATCCACTTCAGAGCCAAAAAGTTGTTTCTCGTTGAAGGGCATATTAAGGACAGCCTGCTGGATTTCAGGTTTGAAGCCTGAAGTGCGTAGCCAAGCGTGTCTCCTTATGGTGACAGCAGTGTTGACTGTTCTTGCTGCAGTATCGGCTGCGTCTAGTGAAGAGCGGATTTGATTGTTTGAGATCGTTTGTCCCTCTTCCACTATTTGCTGCGCCCTTTTTTGGTATTCCTGGGGAAGATGGTCTACGAGAAGTTGCATCTCGTCCCAGTGTGCGCGGTCATATCTGGCCAGCAGCGCTTGTGAATTTGCGATGCGCCACTGGTTGGCTGCCTGTGATGCTACTCTTTTCCCTGCCGCATCAAATTTTCGGCTTTCTTTGTCCGGAGGTGGGGCGTCGCCAGATGTATGTGAATTTGCTCTCTTGCGAGCTGCCCCTACTACCACGGAGTCAGGTGGTAACTGCGAAGTAATAAACACTGGGTCTGTGGGTGGTGGTTTGTATTTCTTATCCACCCTTGGGGTGATGGCTCTTGATTTTACGGGCTCTTCAAAAATTTGTTTTGCGTGCCGTAACATCCCTGGTAGCATTGGAAGACATTGATATTGGCTGTGTGTAGCCGAGAGGGTGTTAAATAAAAAATCATCCTCTATAGGATCGGAATGCAGTTGGACATTGTGGAATTCTGCTGCCCTAGCCACCAGTTGCGAGTATGAGGTACTGTCCTCTGGCGGTGACGGTTTTGTGGGGTATGACTCGGGATCATTGTCCGGCACTGGGGTGTCATACAGGTCCCAAGCGTCTTGATCCTGATCGTCATGACTTATGGTAGTTTGCGCTGGTGAGTGCATTTGTGGCGGTGTTTGTGCCGGCGATGCCTGTGGTGGAGAGGGCGGAGGCGTGACTTTAACCACTTTGGCTTGTGGTTGTGCGTCATCCTTTGGAAGTCCGAACCTTCTTTTCCTCATGATTGGGGGAAGGGTTGATATCTTCCCTGTGTCGTGCTGGATGTACAGTCTCTTTTGTGTGTAGTCCGATTCTACACTTTGGAGCTCTTGTCCAAATTTGTGCATTTGGCCACTCATTCCTTGTTCCTCTGAGTAGGATGAAGGTGTGGTATTTTTCGGCGCCGAGAGAGAATCTTTTTTCGGTTTCGGCACCGACAGAATTTTTGTTCCTTTCGGCATGGATTCTCGGTGCCGATGTTTTTCGGTGCCGGTATCTTGTTTTTGTCTCTCGGAGCCGCTTTCTCGGCTCCGAGGTTGCTCCATGGCGGTCCCTCGACCGGAGTCGGGTGTCTTCGCTATGGGCGTGCACTTTTTCGGCGCCTTCGACGGGTCGCCTGTTTTATGGGTCGAGCCATGGCCTGTTGGCAGTGGCGTCCCCTGGGCTTTCGGTTTGTCGATGGATTTACTTTTCGACGTGGACGCCATTTGTTGACGCCTGGCTCTTCGGTCCCGGAGTGTTTTTCTGGACCGGAAGGCTCGACAGGCTTCACAGGTATCCTCCTTGTGCTCGGGGGACAAGCACAAGTTACAGACCAAGTGCTGATCTGTATAAGGATACTTACTGTGACATTTTGGGCAGAAACGAAACGGGGTCCGTTCCATCGGCTTCGATGTCGCACGCGGTCGGGCCGACCAGGCCCCGATGGGGGATCGAAACTACCCCAAAGTCTTCCGATGATCGGTGTCGATGTACCTAACTATCCCGATACCGAACGGAACAATACCGACGCTTTCTTCCGAGATTCTGACTAACTTTCCGAACCGAAACACGGAGCGAAAAGGAATACGTCCGAACCCGACAGCGGAAAAAAACAATCTAAGATGGAGTCGACGCCCATGCGCAATGGAGCCGAGGAGGGAGGAGTCCTTCGGTCCCGTGACCAAAAAGACTTCTTCGAAGAAAAACAACTTGTAATACTCCGAGCCCAACACCAGGCAGCGGACTGTGCCAAACATGTGTATCTGCAGCAACATATGCCATCGAACATATATTGTTTTGTGTTTAATGCTAATTGAGGTTCTCTGCTTTTTATATTTCCTTAGGTTTTTGACTTTTATATGTGATAAACTTCGCAATTCAAAGGATTAGGTATATTATTGGGTCCTGACGAATCGCATAAGGTAATTCCTTGATAACAAGCGAGAAACATGTTGACCAATCATATAGAGTGACACAGGGGATCCTGTGTACTCTGTCTTTTGAGGTTTATACCTACCTGGCTTTCATGGTAATTGTGGTCATTACTCCACCAATTCCCAACTTTATTTGATTTTAATCTTGTCAGAGGTTGAGTCATGAGCATTAAAATTATTAGATTCTACCTCTAGATATTTGTAAAAAAATTTTTTCCTATTTACCAATCCTTCACTTTATTCCTTTTCTCAACCGGCCAGAAACGAGTTTTCTAAAAAAGATCTCCGGCAAAGAGCCCCCCTGTGGGGCCCGTCAGGCATTGCAGTGCCGGCCAGACGAGGAGCTGGCCCTATGATGAAGCATGTCACCGGATGGTGAGTGAGGGCTTTTGCTTCGATAAAGTTCGCCTTTCAATGACTCGCTGAACTATTTCCTTGAAAGAAACCCTTTAGCATTAGGTGGAACCGTGTGTAACCTTTTTTGATTTCTTATCTATTGGGAACCTTACACACGGGACCAGGAGTTATTCTCCGAATATCCCATTTTTCTTGCCCCTCCTGTGTTGTTTTTTTTGATGTTTAGAATTGGGCCAGTTATGGATTATTTGTCCGTAAAGCTTCCAGAGATGTATAATCCTGGAAACAATATAGCAGTTTACACGTTTGTAATAGTATACAAAGAGGAACTGCTGTTCAGGAAGTACATACCAAGCAAAAGAGCATGTTACAACATCAATAAGAACATGTGGTGCGAGAGCTTCACTGGTTATGTATACAGCCTGAGCGCATATACAGGGAAGGACTCAACAATAAATCTTGCAGGCTGCCTTCCCACATTAGGAATTAGGGAGAAGATTGGATGCGATCTTAACCAATCACCATTATGAGGACAACGTTTATACAGGCATGCTGCTGTTCAGCAAGCCGTATAATGCTGTAGCTTGTGGTATCATTTGAAATCACGAAAAAGGATTCACCTAGGAGTTAGTTGTAAGAATCTCTAAAGAGATCAAATCAGTGCATTGCAACGAACTGCTACCTATTAAATTCTCAGATAGGCAGGATGTGTATGTGCTCACTACAATCCACAATGACAGCACTTCTCTGATCAAGGTTTGGTGTCAGTTGGGAGAAGCTCATAAGCCCAGCTGTATACTTGATTACAGCAAGTACCTGGGCAGCGTGTATAAAAATGACCAGGTACTTCAACTCTGCATCAACAGCAGGCATGGACCAAATCAAGGATGCTGCTATGACCACATTGTCTTTACAGAGTCACGGTTTTCATCTGTGCCTGTCGCAGGCACAAGGCCCAACCAGGCTAGTGGGGTAGAGTTTTTATTGGGAAAATTGTAGGAACATAAAAAAGAATCAAATTTGCTTTTATGTCGTGGTTTAGCATCATAATCGGTTTCCAAATGTAAGCCAGTGTACAAGAAAGAACACATTCTGCAAAATGCCCTCTGAATCATGAGATACCATGGGCAAACACAAATTCAGACTTGTACAAGTAACAGCTGCACCTCAAATCAGTATCGAGGGAACATTTCAAGAATACAATGGTGTCGGTCATACCCATTTTTCATTCATTGTATGTTACCAAGTGAGGTGCTGCATGTTTGGCATGCAACGAAAAATTATAAGCTGCAGCTCAGCTGCTGCCCCTGCGAATCACATGTTTTGGACCAGCAAGCAACACAGATCCCAGTCATCAGAAGAGTCTGCCAGACATAATGGTCTATTGTTTTGTAAATCAGCCATTGTGGCAAAAATTACAGATTAAAACGTTGTCAGCTATTTCTTTTTTTCTGATTTGTTTACATTGTTTTTATTCGAATTACTAGTTTCATTGGGAAAACTATGGACGATCTACATTAATAACCCTTTACTGATTTTGTAATTTTGTTTAGGGTTTTATTTTCATTCGAATCGCAAACTGCAAGTAGGTTAAACCTCACTTTGGAAAATGCAAAATCTGTGGTAAACAAACTAGGCTATTTCTTTTACAACTCTGCTTGGTCCCAAACCTTCTCTCAAGGGAAATACAGAAACCATGGTCATCTTCGGTATACCCAAAATGTGGGTAATCTTTGGTGCAGGTATCGCTAGTGGAATAACGTCATGAAGGCTTAAAAGCAAGTGCCTGATTCAGAAAAAGGGCATCGCACTGGGTGGAACAGCCTCAGCAGCTAAGTGGTTCGCACAAACAGGGTAATCCTATTTGTTTTGTCATTCCTTGCCAATTGTTGTTTTGATCTCCACATAAGAGCATGATGTCTCTTTCAGGTAGATGTCTAACATGGAATTTATACCGAGGTGAATAATCTACTTAACTGAACTTCTTTCGCCTTACCAAAAACAGCTAAATTTGTGAGCACCATTGCTGGTGCCAGAGATACAGAGGCGCACACACAGCAACATCCAAAATTAGCCACCAGAATGAGCTCTATTCTGTAACCCCCCCACAAAACCCCTTTCCACTGAAAACTCCTGCTTTCGAGCTTCCAATTGTTCAGTTATATTAGCAATGTTTTTGCTGCAAAGTAGATGTAATTTGTTTTTTAGTTTTAATTCACACTTTTTTTAATGTCATAGTTAAATGTGTTAAGTCACAAAAAGTATTTGAGCATAGACCATAATTCCTTTAGGGAAATATCCTTCATTAGAACAGCTTCAGGCACGCTATAAATCACAACCACCCCCTTGGGAGAACGGGGTGTGATTACATGAAAAGGCCATGAGGATTTTTTTTTTTTTTTTTGATTTTTTTTTTTAAACTGTAGTGTGTTTTTTCAACCCGTGAAGTGTGTATCTGGTCAGTATTAAAAAATTAACTAGTTCTATGCAGTATTTTGCATAAGAAAAGTCTCAGAAGACTTTTAAGAAAAATACATTACTTCATGCGCACCCCTAAATCGTGTTAGTGAAGCAGCAGCTCGCACCCCTGGTCACCCAGCTGCTACTATTAAAAGCATCTACTTTACCTCTCGAGCCCTAAAACACCAGCCAGGAATGTCAACACTCTCAAATCCCACTGCTTTTGTTTGAAATATAATCAGGAACTTAAAGTTAATTTTTATCAACCTCAAACTGTTAACCTTTAGCTCTGACAAAGAAACATATGTAAGCCGCGGAATTCTGTTCCCTCCTTAGAGGGGCTGGGATACAAGGGCTTATAGAACGTGTCATTACACCCCCACCACCAGTGCAAACAAACCATCATCCACCACACAACAAGGGAGGCAAGTTTTCCAAATTAGCCAAGGTAAACTATTACGAACGAACATTCTCCTTTCAGTAGAGCCCACTGTAACCACGGCTCACTACATTCACACACTGTGACCTTTACAGTTTTTCACTCCGTGTGAGCACTTATGCACTGATTTACTATGAGGAAACACACCTAATGTAGCTTATAGGTGACCTGCAATTTCACAGGCTCCCCAAGAGAGCCCCTAGACCCCTCAGGGCCATTCTCTACAAGGACCCCAACTTCCTGATTGAGAAAACCTATTGTGGGGGGGGCAGTAGATCAACTCCTTTCACCTTCCTGTCCTCCTATCTACACTTCTACTCCAATATCACCACTGCGCACCACCACATACCTAACATGTAGGACTCACTGACCGGCATCAGTTTGTCCACTCTGCCAACACTACAGCCAACTTTACATTGGCACAACTCTGGCACCTAGGACCTCCAGTTCAACTTCATCCAATGACTTTGCCAGTTCTACACAAAAAGAACAACATGGATGAGAGCCTGGTCTGAAAATCTACTTGTATGATAAGTTTATATATTTTAAGTTACCATATACGTGGCTCGACATAATTTGTTCAGATTGGCCAGCTTGAATTTGAGCCATGTTTTTCCCATGCACAGGGGACATACCAACGGTACACATCTTCACATGTATAGTCTGTCATCTGCACACCGCATTCTACCATGAACCCATCAAAGGATCAGCCAACGTGTCAATTCTGTTGCAGCAGGAGTTTTCTTTTTGCCTCTTAAAAAGGACAAATCAAGTCATGTTTGGTTTCGATGGGCTGTGGCCATTCCTTGTTAAAGTGTTGTTTTCTCCAACTGCTCCTGGTCGCAGTTGGACCCTGTACGAACTGTGACATTAAATAGGACACCAGGTCAACAGGCCTACCCCCAAGGTGCCCTTCGCCTGCTGTAAGCTGGACTAATCAAGTGACAATGTGCATTCTGAAGTCCCATCCTCCATACTTGCCCATGCAGCGTGCTGAGCATTCACCAGTTAAACACCCACACCACCACAGTAGGCCCCATATGAGCATCAAGGACATCCCTGATGAGTAGGTGTCCAGGCCTCTGCACACCAACTGCTACCTTTCAGCCACCAGAAGCAGTCACTTTTTTGCAGCGCTACCCCCAGACCCCTTTTTGTGATCATCTGAGAACAAAAGCAAGACCATCCTGGCTCAGGGCAGGGAAAATGCCACCCCACGCCTAAGCTCCTATCAGCAATACATATTGCAGAACAACAAGGGCACAAGATTTCAGCCGGTAAGGTCTACTTCAGAATGGAAACTGATCCTGACTGGCATGTGTGGGTTCTCCAGTCTACACTTGCGCTCAGATTGAAATGAACAAATTCCAGCCTACCTGACAACACCAGGTGAGATGACTCAGCAGAACAGGACTGATGGAACAGATTCCAGTACGTGCCAAAATGTTTCCTTCGCATCATTGGCTATAACAAATCTGGAATTAGGTTTTGCCAGTTCCGACTGAATAGTGCATGAAATAAAGTGTTCCTACATCAATAGTTTTATTGAAATCTCTACAAATTCTAAATGTGACATTGTCAGAAGCGTGACCCACATACAAAGATAGTCTCTATAAAACTATTTAATTCATATTAGCTATCTCAACTCGAGAAGCCAAACTGTCCATGCAATACTACAAAACAGCAAGCCATATTATGCGTGCAATACCCTTCATACAAAGAGACGTTCTTCCGAATGTCTCACTCATGTAGCCTTTAACATTCAAGACAGGAATACCATACTAAAAATCAAAACAGAACCAAAATATGTATAAAACGGTCTCAAACACGGGCACTGTGAAATGATATCTTGATGATTTGACTGCATACCTCTTGTTATCCAGTGGACGCCCTTCACTGGAGATGCTGCGAGGGATGTTCGCGGACCTTTCCTGAGGCTGGCTTTTTCCTTCGCCTTTTCCCGTCACAGATCGGGATGAGACTGGGCTTTGTAACTGGGAGGGTATTTGGCTTAGCTGAGGTACTGGTCCCTTGGCAGCATTGCGCTGCCATTTGTTGTTATTTCTGAATGGGAATTTCAGCTCATACGGAATACTTTCATTGACTTTGTATTCCACCACGGGCATGCGGTAGGCTTCGGAACACCCCCTGAAAGGAAGCAACATACAGAAATTATCATTTAATTCACCACGCCAAACTAAAAATCAATTGCGCGTTACTCAATACAGAGTATTTCCGTCACACGTACACAACACCGCCACAGCTCCTGAGATAAACATCATCTAAGCCCCTTCAGATGTTGGTGGTTCATTGATTCAAAGACATGGGAGGGAAAACAGACTATACCTTGAGTGTATCTCTCATAGGAATGTATACAGTACAACCTACCACGATAATCTGAAGGAACGGTTCAACGGACCAATCATAGGCCAATTTCGTTCAGTGTCGAGGATACGGGAGGTGGAATGTATTGAACCCATGTGCACAATGACAATCTCACGCCTGGTGTAACAGTTCAAAGACTCCTTTCTCCGGAAGTAAAAAATAATGCAACTCAGATGGTAGCAAAATGGCTTGAGAGCACAGTTGTGGGACATTTGAATCTCAACAAATGACCTTTTAAATATTTTCGAAGGAAATCAATTAGAATTGAATTTTATGCAACTAAGAAGTATCTTTGTGTATCAGGATGCAATAGATTCCCATGTTATCAATTTGTGTAAGAAATCATAACAAGGTGTGCTAATTCAACTGGTTTAGTCGAAGCAAACTAAGACTGCAAATCTAGAACAGGTCAGGGTGTTAAATGAAAGCAGTGCACCATGCTATGTGGGGAGCAAATATGAAGCAACACAAGTAATCTTACTATTATAGGATGTTAGCGTCACATTTATTAAACATGAAATCAGACAGTGTGTTTGCAGACAGAAATATACTTTTATGGAAATTTTGCTGTCGACTGTGGGATAAGAACATCAAAATCAATTTGTCACAAAAGCTTTAAAAAAAAAAAAAAAAAAAAAAGACTAATTTACTTAGCAGGTCGTACTTAATAATCAGCAGAGTATGTCAATCAGAGAACCCAAACATCTGCCTCTATGTTAAGACAACAAAGCGAGACCCAGACTGCTTCACCCCGGACTTGTGCCTTAGCAGAAATATGAGGGACACGGAAGGCCAGGAACCCTAGACTAGAACCATCCACCACCAGACACCCAATAGGACACGTGGACAAGACGGGAGTTAGAAGCCTGAAAGCTAGACCATATGTTTAGATCTGGAGAACAAAGACTGGGATGCGAAGTACAAAGACTGGTAAAGAGGAAAACAACCATTAAGCTGGAAGGGTGCGCTACACTGCCACAGTAGCTAACAATGGTCGTTTGGCCACTTCTGTCTCGACTTGCGGTTTAAAGCTGGGGCTCAAAACTCGTGGAAAATGGTGCTAATAACCTCTGCCACGCATTGCCAATAGACCTCACAAAGTACGTGCACTCTAGCCTACAGAGAAGCAAATTAACGTCTCCAATATAGAATACGTTATCTGGGGGGAGAAACTACAAATAGGAATGCCTTAGATTTTTTCCACACAATTCACATCCCAGTCAGGCTTTGGCATCCAATAGTATTTTGGAATAACTCCATGGTAGGTGTAATTCCCTGAATGTTACCAAGTCATATGCATAACTAATAAGCTGCCAAGTGGGTCTGAAATCCCATCTCGTTAAGTCATGCATGGTATCCAAGTTTTCTAAGCTGTTGATGTGACTGTTCTAACAGGTTCTTAAACTTGTGCAAGGGCCCCAGTCATTTTCTATATTATCCTGCAGGAGTGGTATTGATAAGAAAGCATACATGTAGTATGTTATGGAAGTCTAACGTTTATGTCTTTGTATGGAATCCATGTATGTATTCCACGTTCATTGTTGGGATTCTGGACCTTTGGTGGTGGCAGAAAGCAGCCGTTGTTCCTGGAGCCGGACGCAGCTACGTGGTCATGGGTTTCCTCCGATCCTACAATAAATCTTATCTTCGCATCGACCAGTGTCTCCTCCTTCCCTGTGTCGTGGGCAGCACTCCATGTTACAATACATCATTTTACCAACCAAGGGGATGCTAATGTATTACCATTTGTTGGAAAAAGGATCACGCAGGATCTGATGCTGCTGTTGAAACGGTCTTTAATACAACTGTTAAAAATGACTGAAACATTTCACAATTTTGATAGGATGCATGGTCACTGCTCAAGGTGTCCTCTAGGCTATCAGTCTCACCTGGACAGTGGTTTGGGATCACCGCAAACTTGTGCACATTGCACCAATTCCACAACACCTGTGCCTTTCCGGAACACTGAGATGTACCTCCCGGTAGCCATACATAAAATATTGGAATTAAGTTGTTCATCAAGATTTTCATTTTTGAGTTCTCGGGCTTTTGCAATTAATAGCTCCATTTGTTTATGTTCCCTTTGGACACCAATGGACACTTGCACAGAGGTCGTACGGGTGTTCTGTCCACCCAGAGAGAAGCATATGTGCCTACCACAAAAGGGGCTGCGGTTCTTTAAAACGCTACTCAAGCAACTTATTACAACCACCTAAGACCAAGCTGCATTTGGAGCAACCTGATCTGGTTCTCCAATTCCTGCAAACAGGTTTCACCGAGGAACTAGTTACTCTTGTACAGGTTTCATCTTCAGCCCACAGTGAGAATCGGATTAAAGGTCTCATGATCGTGACTTCGCATTTTTAGCATTTGACCGCCCGCGTTCTTGATTTGTGAACTTCTTGCATCTTTTCACTTGCGGCACTGAGCTGACCACTGATTATTTTAAATAGAATCATGTCCAATAGATACCAATTTGTGGGATTTCTTTACATGTACCTCTACAACCAGAGTCCATAGAAAGTCCGGGACACACTACAACAATGCTATTTATGCAGGCCATGGCACTCTGAAACAATTAAGGCTTTACCAGCCACTCAAAGACGGAACGTAAGAGCGCACAAAATACAGCACAGGCAGGTGACCACTGGGGACTTGCATTTCATTAAAGATACTCGTACCTAATGGGTAACACCACTGACTCGTAGCGCAGGCCATTCAATATTCTAGATTGGAATACAAATGTATGTGTCATCTAGATTTATGGCTATCAACATATTGCTCCGCACTGTGCTAAAGCAATGTTTAAGAAACCTGTTGAGAAACTGTAAATAAGAATCAGCCAGTAAACTCATTTCGTTTTCAACAGAAGGTGCATCCACTGGATTCATCTAATACTTCAGCCTATGGTCTACTGTGCCTTTTATTAGCATAATAAGGATCTCTTTCTACTCTCACAGCGTTTTGGGGATTTATTTTAAATATACATTCTAATATGTGCCCAAGATACCTTGCATCCATTTGCCTGTAGTAATCCGCTTCCATGCCAAGTGCTGGAAATCATTTCCTCTACCTAGGTGAGAAGAGTAAGAGGAGGTGCAGCCTTAATGTTCATTAGTTTTTTTGGCTTGTTTTCATCATTTACAGGAACGCATGAATTTAGTACCACATGTAATTCTAGGCGTCTCAACTGTTTCGAGGCAGTTTCCAATCCTTCAACACTTGACAAAATGATCCCCTGCTCATAAATTAAGCTCTTTAATAGGATTCTAAAATGATATATTTCCTTATCTAAAAACTGCACAGGGACCTTGCCATTTTAGTGGGTCTTCATAGGGTCAGCAAAGATTTGCTAATCTGTGTGCCAAATAACTTCAACTCAAAAGGGATGTGCAGAATTTTTTTTTGTGGTCTCTAGCTATCTTGGGTCTTCTCAATGACTAGTAGGCAAAAATCTGTGTAATATCTACTGCTAATTGTATGAATAACACACTAAAATGTAATATGTCAAGAATATGGAAGCAGTATTGTTCAGGAATGGCAAGAAACCTAGACATTTCATATAACAACCCTACTTTAGGCTATAATCACCAAGGACTTGAATGAATGTAATGAACAAGTTACTTATCTTCCCTATAGCTTATTCTGGTGGCTATGGTATCTACCTGTGGGTTCCTCATCTTTTGAGTGCCTCCCCCACCCCCCACCAAAGCGCCAGCATTTGACAAATTGTTTTCCTCTCTAGCTCTCCACGTCGAGGATGGGACAATGGCACAGCTATGTACACGACTGTCTGATGTCATCGGAGGCATAATACGTCCTCGCCGGCATGCTGACATCAGTATCACCACTTTTTTCATGTGCCTTCAAAGCGAACAGATGAAACCAACGTCACAAATAGAACAACATGTGCATTTTCAAATCAAAAATGTATATATGTACACTTCATGTACAGGGAGTGCAGAATTATTAGGCAAATGAGTATTTTGACCACATCATCCTCTTTATGCATGTTGTCTTACTCCAAGCTGTATAGGCTCGAAAGCCTACTACCAATTAAGCATATTAGGTGATGTGCATCTCTGTAATGAGAAGGGGTGTGGTCTAATGACATCAACACCCTATATCAGGTGTGCATAATTATTAGGCAACTTCCTTTCCTTTGGCAAAATGGGTCAAAAGAAGGACTTGACAGGCTCAGAAAAGTCAAAAATAGTGAGATATCTTGCAGAGGGATGCAGCACTCTTAAAATTGCAAAGCTTCTGAAGCGTGATCATCGAACAATCAAGCGTTTCATTCAAAATAGTCAACAGGGTCGCAAGAAGCGTGTGGAAAAACCAAGGCGCAAAATAACTGCCCATGAACTGAGAAAAGTCAAGCGTGCAGCTGCCACGATGCCACCTGCCACCAGTTTGGCCATATTTCAGAGCTGCAACATCACTGGAGTGCCCAAAAGCACAAGGTGTGCAATACTCAGAGACATGGCCAAGGTAAGAAAGGCTGAAAGACGACCACCACTGAACAAGACACACAAGCTGAAACGTCAAGACTGGGCCAAGAAATATCTCACGACTGATTTTTATAAGGTTTTATGGACTGATGAAATGAGAGTGAGTCTTGATGGGCCAGATGGATGGGCCCGTGGCTGGATTGGTAAAGGGCAGAGAGCTCCAGTCCGACTCAGACGCCAGCAAGGTGGAGGTGGAGTACTGGTTTGGGCTGGTATCATCAAAGATGAGCTTGTGGGGCCTTTTCGGGTTGAGGATGGAGTCAAGCTCAACTCCCAGTCATACTGCCAGTTCCTGGAAGACACCTTCTTCAAGCAGTGGTACAGGAAGAAGTCTGCATCCTTCAAGAAAAACATGATTTTCATGCAGGACAATGCTCCATCACACGCGTCCAAGTACTCCACAGCGTGGCTGGCAAGAAAGGGTATAAAAGAAGGAAATCTAATGACATGGCCTCCTTGTTCACCTGATCTGAACCCCATTGAGAACCTGTGGTCCATCATCAAATGTGAGATTTACAAGGAGGGAAAACAGTACACCTCTCTGAACAGTGTCTGGGAGGCTGTGGTTGCTGCTGCACGCAATGTTGATGGTGAACAGATCAAAACACTGACAGAATCCATGGATGGCAGGCTTTTGAGTGTCCTTGCAAAGAAAGGTGGCTATATTGGTCACTGATTTGTTTTTGTTTTGTTTTTGAATGTCAGAAATGTATATTTGTGAATGTTGAGATGTTATATTGGTTTCACTGGTAATAATAAATAATTGAAATGGGTATATATATTTTTTTGTTAAGTTGCCTAATAATTATGCACAGTAATAGTCACCTGCACACACAGATATCCCCCTAACATAGCTAAAACTAAAAACAAACTAAAAACTACTTCCAAAAATATTCAGCTTTGATATTAATGAGTTTTTTGGGTTCATTGAGAACATGGTTGTTGTTCAATAATAAAATTAATCCTCAAAAATACAACTTGCCTAATAATTCTGCACCCCCTGTATATGACATATCAAATACAAGCATTATCTACAAACAGATTTCTTCTTGGTATATTCAGACCAGCAACAGGGGGGTGGGTCAGTGAGGAATCCACAGGTAGATTCAATACCCACCAGAAAAAGGGTAACCGAAGATAAGTAACTTGTTCTTCTGATTGATACATCTACCTGTGGATTCCTCGCCTTTTGAATAGACTCCACAAGCAGTTCCACACTCAGTGATGGGTGCCTGTCTGCTATACCAAGAGCTCCCACAAAACAGAAAGGGCAAAATGACCATCCCTTCGCACTTCGGAATCCAAGCAATAGTGTTTTGCGAAGTGTGGAGGGAAGCCCAGGTTGTCGCTTTACATATATCAACAACAGGAACACCTCTAGCCAAGGCGGAAGAAGAAGACTTAGCTCTAGTGGAGCTCTAATACCTTTAGGTGACTCTTTGCCATGGCATAGCAAATCTTTATGGAGAGGATGATCCACCTGGATAATGTCCTCTTGAGGACAGCCTTGCCCTTTATTGCACCCACATAGCCAATGAACGTTTACCCAAACGATGCAGCCTTTCTTGGTCCTTAGAAGGATAAGGAGGATAAAAAGTAGGAAGGGTAATAGATTGCTGTAGGTGGAAAGAAGTCACCACCTTCGGTAGGAAAGCAGCACTGGTTCTCAGAACCACCTTATCCCCATAAAAAGTAGTAAACTGGATTTTAACACTTAAAGCCTGTAACTCATTCACATGCCTAGCCTACGTGATGGCTACAAGAAATACAGTTTTAAAAGTAAGAAATCTTAACAGGCTGCTATGCAAAGGCTCAAACGGAGCACCATAAGAAATATTAAAACTAAATTAAGGTCCCACTGGGGCATTACAAACAGAAAGGGGGGTACATATTAGTGAACACCATAATAAATCTCCAAACTATAGGAGACTTAAACATGGAAGGTTGATCGGGTAAGCAAATAAATGCAGACAGTGCAGACCAAAAGTCTTTCACTGTTGTGACTGCACAACCCTGTTGCGCCAGGGAAAGTGCAAAAGGGTCAAGATCATTTGCAGTGCACCATTTTACAAATTTAGACCATCTACCAGCATATACCATCTTGGGGGAGTGCAAGCATTGGAGGTGGGTGTAAAACCTGCCCCTGTGAAAGTTGGTCTTCCCTGTGGGGAGCAGAGGGCACAGAGAGTTGAAGGTCTGTGTACCACACACTTTGCGGCCAATCCAGGGCTATTAATATGACTTGGGCCCTGTCTTAGCAAATCTTCCTCAGAACTCGAGGCATCAACGGTATAGGGGGAAACGCATAAAGTAGCTGGGCGCTCCAGCTCAACTGAAACACGTCCCCCAATGCCCTCCACATCAGATACTGGAGGCTGCAGGACAGCGGGCAGTGCGCATTCTTGTGAGTGGCAAACAGGTCTATCTGAGGTGTCCCCCATAACATGAAGATTTGAAGTACTACCTCCGGATGGAGATGCCACTTGTGTCAGCTGAGAAGTGCCAGCTGAGACTGTCCGCACGTACGTTCAGGACTCCGGCCAAGTGGTTTGCCACAATGCAAATCCGATGGTCCTGAGCCCAGGACCAGAGTTGCAGAGCTTCTTTAGAAAGAAGATACAACCCTACTCCTCCATTTGTTGATACCACACTGTGATATTGTTGCCCGTTAAGACCTGCACTGATGCCACAAATGGGAGGGAGGAAGGCCTTGAGAGCCAGCTGTATCGCCCGCAACTCCAACAGACTGATGTGAAACAACTGTTCTTCCAGAGACCAAAGTCCCTTGAGCTCCAGATCCCCCAAAGTGGAGGCATACATTATTACTCTGTTCACCGGAGGTAGAGGGCAAAAACAGTTCCCTTGCGTCAGGTTGCTGTCCTCACTCCACCACTGAAGATACACTGCATTGCCCTTGGAGATCCTTATTGACTCGTTGAGATCTCCGTTGTGTTGAAACCATTGCCTCCGGACCCACCACTGAAGGGCCCTCATGCGTCAGCGTGCATGAGTGACCAACAGAAAGCAAGAAACAAACAGACTGAGCAGGCGAAAGACCTTGAGGACTGAAACAAGTGCTCTGTTCTAAACATTGAAATCATAACCTGAAATGTCTTGAACCCTCTGTGGAGGAGCATAGGCACGATTCATTGTGTTGTCCATTACCACTCCTGCAAACAGGGTGCGCTGCGAGGGCTCAAGGTGAGATTTGGGCACATTGATGGAAAACCCCACAATGAACAACAGCTGGGTTGTCAACTGCAAGTGATGCTGGATAAATTGCGGAGATTTGGCTTTGAACAACCAATCGTCCAGGTAAGGGAATACTGGTATCCCCCACCGCCTGAGATGTGCTGCAACCACTCGAGGGGCAAAAGTAAGACCAAATGAAAGAACCGCAAACTGGTAGTGTTATGACCCTACCGTGAACCGGAGATACTTCCTGTGTGACTGCAGAACTGGTAATATGAAAATACGCATCCTGCACGTCTATGGAAATCATCCAATCTTTGTCCAGTGCAAAAGGCACCTGCGCTAGGGTCAGCAATTTAAATTTGTCTTGTTTGATGAACCTAAGGAGGAAGAAGGCTGGTGGGTTGTACCAACTTTTTTATCTCTCCCACGATCGCCGTAGGATCTGTAGAGGTTGGCTGGCTGACTGCTGTTGCTGGAAGTGCTGCCTCTCTCAAAAGCAGGAGCCCCAGTCAAACCCCCTAAACCAACGCCAAGCTCTGTAGGTCAATGGAGTGACTGAAGACCCAAGGATTTTGTGGTGGCCTTGCTCTCCTTAAATCTCTCCAAGGCCGAATCTACTCTGGCCCCAAACAACCTGGATCCATCAAAGGGTAGATCCATTAATGAGGACTATACCTCAGGCGAGAACCCCGAGCCCCTAAACCAGGAGTGTCACCAACTGGCAATCAAAGTCTCCATGGCCCTGGCAACTGAATCCTCTGTATCAAGGCCTGATTGTATTATTTATTTTGCTGCCGCCTATCATTCAAGAGCTCTACAAAATAGCCCTGAGCATACTGTGGCAGCTTGAGGATGACGTCCCTGGCCAAATCCATCAACACATGGATGTAACTGCCCAACAAAAAAGTGGCATTCACAGATCTCAATGCCATTCTTCCAGAAAAAAAAATATTTTTTGCAGACGGATCCATCCGTTTCGATTCTCTGTTATCTGGGGTCGTGGGAAAAGAATCAGGGGCTAACCTAGAACAGCAAGAAGCCTAGAATACCAAGCCTTCCAGAGTCAGATGCTGGCTCAAAAACGCACGATCTTCTGGCACCACCCTATACCTCCTAGACACTGGACGTGATCTCTCCAACGTCGATACCGGTGATGACAAATCCCGAATATCAGAAGGCGAAGGTGCCTTCCTCAGCACCTTAACAGGCCAGGGATGCGAAGCCAAGGCAGGAGGGGCGTCTGTCTATAGGTGCCTTCCTCAGCACCTTAACAGGCCAGGGGTGCGAAGCCAAGGCAGGAGGGGCATCTGTCTATACGGCGCTGGAAAATCTCCCAGGAAGAAAGACAATGGACCCGTGAAGCCAGCCAGCACACTACAGGGGGTCATTGCCCTATTGAAAATGCTATACATAGCATTCAAAAACTTTTGGGTCTGTCCCTGGAGTTGGAAAGGTCGAATATTCTTACTCGTGCTGGGGAGGCTGAACATGACCTGCCTGCTCTTCAGTCTCCTGATCCAGTTGTGTAACAGGAGAGAACTGCGCTATCGGATTTCCACCAAAGATGGTGCCGGGGAAGCTGTGTGTGACTTCGGAGGAAGAGGAGACAGAGTAGGACTCACTTCCCAAGTCGACTGATGCTGGGACTTTGAAGCCAGAGACAGAGGTCGAGGACTGGCTTATGATGAACAACGCAGCGTCGTCTCTTCTTGTGCGACCTCGAAGATCGATGAGACGACTCCCCTGGCGGCCAGGATCCATGATGGCCTCGCCTGACCTTTTTAGCTTTTGCCAAGAATATCTTTGGCCGCCCTTTTTTCAGAGCCATTGAATTCATGCTCTGACACGAAGTGAAGTCCTGACGTCGTGATCCGAACTTAAGCACCAGAGGCAATCTTCATGTGGGTCCATAACCGACATTTGACCTCCGCACTCTCAACGAGGCTTTAGGCCTGATTTAAGTAGAAACATTGTCGTGCAACCAGACGTAGGCCGTGAAATTCCCTAGAAACAGTGTAACTACATGGAGAAGTTGGAAAAAAAACATTACGCATCAAAAGGCACAGAAAAAAGAGAACGGACCTCAGCATGCCAGCGAGGATTTCTTATAGCTCCGATGATGTCAGACAGAGTAGCGAGGGGAGCTGTGCGATTGTGGCGTCCTCATTGACATGGAGAGCTATAGAGAACAACTTTCCGTTGAAAGCTTGCGCATTGGGGGTATTCAAAAGCGGAGGAATCCACAGGTTGATGTATCCATCAGAAAAAGCCATTGCTGTTAGGATGTGCAGCATATAGTAAGGCTCAGTGCATGCAGCATCTGTGAGCTACTGACACCAGTTTTGTTTAATCAAATAACCATGTAGTTGTTGATTTCCTTACTTTTTCTTGCAATGGCCCATGGTATCTGGTGTCAACAATATATTCTTCATAATCCTGAAACCACATTCCCCAAATGTTCCCTTGTAGCACCTGTTATGGTATTGTTTACTCAAAGACACAAAAGACCAATTTGTTTTTTCTGGCTATACTCCAGCCTAAACAGCCTTTTCCAACCGGTATCTTGTTAGCTACTAGTAGCACCAGCTACCTGTGAGTAGCTCGCCTATATGCAACCCAGCCCATTAAATTTGAAACTTTTGTTTGTATTTTGGTACACTTACATATTAATTCAATCAAAGTGTGTCTGAGATACAAATGTGTGTATTTTAACAATTCAATTTCCAAAACATATTAAATCTAATATCTGACTGTGTTAAATCTAATATTTGACCGAATCTTCAACACTGGAGTCTAATTATTAGTAATATTATGTTTGCGTCACTGGAATTACAGCTATCGCCGTTATGAATTATACATGTGGGGGCATCTCGAAATTTACAAATCGTTTTGTGCATTACTGCTAGCAACCCCGCACTGAGGTGGTCACTGCTGCTTCCATATGCATATACTGTGCATTTATTTACCGCTAATGTATTCTTGTCTGATGTAGGCAATACTAATAATATTAGTAGCTTGAGGTGATTTCCACTTAACAGAAGTAGCTTTATTAGTGACAAGGTTGGAGACCCCTGAGCTTAAACATCACAGAAGCCATCTGAAGCTGACCAAGTGGGGAAACCACCTCATCTGGTGAAGTGTTTAGCATTGGACTGTCAAATGAAATCAAACGAAACCTTGTCTAGAATGACAGCCATTTTAAATGCCATCCCCTGGATTGGCCACACTGCCCAATTCTTGGGGTGAATTAATGAACATTAGGGTCTAATTCAGGGTCTGCAAGAGGCACATGGGCTTCTGAAATCTTCTATTAGCATGATCCATCATTTTCTGCACAGACACCAAGTACCACCTGGAACCAAGTTAGCAAAGGAGGTAGCAATTTCTCTTTTACAGAGGTGGCCACTGAAATGATTCACAGTTAGGGGTATGTTTGCTGGTATTTAAAATCTCATGGATGCCTTCAGTTGGGGGTCATGGGGAGAAAACTCCTTGTCATCCGCTTCCTCAATTAATTCCTTGAACGAACCAGACAGACCTTCAATGATGAGCAGGTTTTTTAATCACCCTGTTCTTGTACTATTTCTCTTATTGAGGTGGGTATCATCAAAGGCATATCTGCCCACAAGGCAACTGTGGACTGAGATTTGCAAATTGCTGCCTATCTGACAGGATGGCAGTCTGATAGAGTAGTCAACAAGGATGTGGAAATTAGGTGCACCACCCAATGATGACCATCAATAATGGCTGGGTCAAAGATCGAAGACTGACTTGCAGTCTCAGTGGCTAGCACAGGTTGGCGAGTTTTCAGTTGGCAAAGATTTACAAATCTCTAACTTGAGGTAACAGAGAACATTTTAAAAACAAGGCGAATAGGTATTAAAATAATTCCATTTATTACTCAAGTTAAAAACTATAGTACACATTTTCCCATAACCATACCACTAAATTTGATAATATTTCTTGCACAGATGTCTCTGATTTGAAAGTTAAGCACATATAAAATACTTCGAAATAAAAAATAAAAAAAAGCTCCAGGATACTTTAGTAATGACAGTAATCCAGGAGGGGGGGGCCAATCAAGATATAACTCGAGAAGGAGAAAGAAAAAAAACACATACACCTAAGTTTAAAGTTAATAAATTAAACTGTGAAAATGAAATATACAAGCAATATATGCCTCATGCTCACTGACAAAATATTAAATGCAACATCAAATCTGACAAAATGCTGACTTATTCTGCAAAGTCAGATTACAGGAAGTTATCCCAGATTTCAAATCTGTGTTGCTTCACTAAATAAAGGGTACAGATACAGATCACTATGTGATTTTAATCCAATGAAATAGCAGACGTCATTTGTTGTTCAACTAAGTTTCACATTTTGAAGTTCGGCCATTCTACCTCAAATAGTGATATTAGAACAATGTAATTAAATTGGCAAATGTTGAACCTTTGTAAAGCCCATAAACTAAAAGATATCTAAAGATTATTTAACCTTACAGGTAAAGACTATTCAGTTTTTTTCACCCCCACAACACATTCTCCTGCATCGATTACTTATTAGTTGACGAAGCGCACATCCCAGCCACATCGAATCCCACCACAGAACCAATTTTAGTCTCTGATCACACATGAATCACCATCCTTTATGAAGTTTCTAGCTCAGCCTCCAAGTCAAAAATATTGGGGATGAATGACCGTCTTACAGAAGACCCATCCTTCAGACAGTCCATAAGGACAGAAATTGACCACTTCATTGAAACAAATAGAAATTCAGTCCCAAATCCTCAGATAATATGGGACGCTCTAAAAACCACCATCAGAGGATACATGACTAAACTCATGGCAAGGAAAAATAAACGAGACAATACAACATTAGGACAACTAGAAAACCAAATAAAAAAACTAGAACATACTCAAACAATCTAGAGGTAAGTCACAACTAGTCACTTTAACCAAACCTAAATTAGAGTAAACAAAATCCTAAGTAACAAAGCACATCTAACAGTCCAAAGACACAAATATATTAATTTGGGTGGCCGTAACAGGGCAGGCAGAATACCAGCCTCCTAGCTAAAACATAATGGTCGTAAAGCAAGAATAACCTCCATATGATGAACAAGGTACTATCTCAACTAGAGAGAATGATATCCTTGCTGCATTCAAAACATTTTATCATAGTCTGTCTACCAAAGGGACGGACACCACTTATGAAGCCTGCCTAAACTATCTTAAAATGATAAACAAAAAAATATCAGAACATATAAGAAAACACCTAGAAAAACCCATCTCTCGGCAGTAAACCCTTCCGGCTATAAAAAAAACTAAAGACTTAAAAAGCCCTGGGCACAGACAACTTCCCAGCCTCCTCCTATCAAACATGCTCCGCACCCATAATCTCACCATTAGAAGATCTTTATACACACTTCTCAAATACAGGCGCCGTTCAAGGTACGGCCCTGGAAGCTACAATAATAGTAATTCCCAAGGAAGGGAGGGATCCAACCAACCCCAAAAATGATCACCCCATATCCTTAATAAACAGTGACAGCAAAATGTATGCAAAAATTCTGGCACTCAGATTGAAACCCATCTTAGGCCATATCATTCACTCTCCCTAAACAAGTTTCATCAAAGGTAGATTTAGCTCAGACAACATTAGACTATTCAGTAACATTTTAGAAATAGCCCCCTTTCCCCAACCTGAAACACCCATCATGTGCGATAACACTTGACACGGAAAAGGCCTTCAACAAGTTCTCCTGGCCCTTTTTACATGCTACTCTTACTAGCTTTACCTTAGGCCCTGCTTTCATCAGTAAAATCCCTGTCCTATACCAAGAACCTCGAGCCAGAATTAATATCAAGGGCTGCCTTTCCCACACATTTACACTCCAACAAGGAACCAGACAAGGATGCCCTTCTCTCTCCTTTACAATTTTTACTCACACTAGAACCCCTTATGATACAAACTCTAAGATCCCAAGCATTCCCTTTAAGGCAGGTCCTTGGAAAGTAGCCACATATGCGGATGACATCCCCCTTTTCACTTCTCAGGCAGACCTAGCCTTGCCCAATATCATGTCCACTCTCAACAGAGATAAAACCAAGGTTTCCCCACCCTGAATATATACTGTAACAAATCCATTATAGGTAACCAGTGTCTTAAATGGAATCCCGACACATTAAAATAACTAGGATTATGGTTCTCCCCAAACCTTAAAGAGCCCAGTAGTTATGAGAACGTGATCTTGAACAAAATTGTTAGCATAGATAACTGGTCCTCCAAATTCATCACGTGGTGGGGGAGAATAGAATACAGCAAAATGCTGATTTCACCTCTTATAAATTTTCTCATTAGTATGTCCCCCTATACCTTTTGGACAACTTCATTAGGATAGATGGTATCCTTACCGAACCCCTATGGCAATCTAAAAAAAAACAGAATTGCCCTAAAAAACGAAGACTACTGAAATCACTGGGAGGACTAAACATACCCGATTTTAGGAGACACCAGCATGCTTTCCTAGCTAAACAGGGAAGCTTTTGGCTTGCCCCCTCCCACTCTACCTCCCCACCGTGGCTCGAAATTGAAAAAGCATTGGCCAAACCACTCTCTCTTACCTTCTGAGTTACAACAAAGAAAATAATAGCAGACCACTCCACAAGTATACTTATTTGCATGGCAAAAGCCCTTCGGAAGATAGACAACAAACTGTATAATAAAATGCGGTACTCACAAATTGCCTCTTCATGGCACAACAAACTACTAAAGTTAGACAGAAAAAACCCTCTTTATAGAGAATTGGGCAAATAAAAGGTATACTACTCATAAAATACCTCTGCATCATTCATAACCCATTACCATTTTCCTTCCTCAAAGTAAATTTTGGACTAAAAGACAGATTTTTACAATTTCTTAAAAATAAAAGCAACCATTTCAAGACAAATGCACCACCAAGGCTGACTTACCAACATCCTACAGTCATACAATAAAGGAGCCCATGCAGTGTCTAAAATATACTCTCTTCTATCCCCTACTAGCTCTGCACTTACCAAATTAAAACAAAAGAAATGTCAATTACCCCTATGTTCCTCTGATCATTTGCAAACGTCGCCACTAAACTGGTCACGCATTTGGGCAAACATAACCGCAAACAAAACCATTCCATCACTTTCCCAAACTAGGTACTGGATGGCCCATATGGCCCACTGGACCCTGACCAAATTGTGCAAACTTGGCCTCTGCAATTCCTACATCTGCTGCAGCTGTGAAAAAGCACCAGGAGACTACAATCACATGCCACTACACTACACCTTTTCAAAAAAGCTTTGGGATGAAATGGGGAAAACTATTTCCAAAATTCTAAATATGATCTGGATACACAATTTATTTTCTATTACACTAGGTATCCTTCCCTCCCGATCTTACACTACAGAGGGAAAACATACTATGGGATATACTCGACTCAACAGGTCTAAAAACCATACTTTCTGAAGGCAAAGATTTATACAATCACCATCAATCCCCCTACACTATAACTCACACCCATGTAACCAATTTGAACTTACCTCTGATATGGACTATCATTATCACATTTTTCAAGATAAGATTTATGAATTTAGTGCAGAAACATTTCATAAAAACTCACGTTCTACATCAGCATATAAATGTCATATAAAACACTAACCTCTATTAAGCAATGCAAAACTCATAACAGAATAGCAGGCGTTTTAAGATAGCCTCCCAATCGTTAAACACTTTTGGGTGATGCCAGAAAAGAAGGAATAATTCTCCAGTCCCTTGGAGGCAATATTGCCATAATTCAGACCATGAAGGGAATGTTATTTGCTTGAGTAGTCTATTTTTATTGGAGTGCATAATTACACTTCTGAATTAACTGCCATGTTAAAAAAGACCACTGTGTTGTTTGAAACACCAGGAACAAACAAAAAAACATGCAAATAAACGAACCATAGGTAGCATTTAAGAGGGGACACAGTTTCTGAAAACGCAAATTACTATTTCAAATGCCTGTGTAACTTGCACCCCACTGGAAAAGCAATGCAAAGGATGCAAGGAATTGTAGAGCACAAATCAAGAATTAGGCAAACTTGTAAAGGCCCCTGCTGCTCACATTAGGACACTGACAGCTAATTCTGGAATGCCACCAAAATAGCGAAGGTGGTACTAGAATTGTAAAGTATAAAGAAAACAGAAAGATTCATCAATGTGACACTGCAATAAAAACCTTATTTAAATAATAGTATGGCATGCTTACAGCGTAGGCCAATTGCCCATTGATCTTGCATCACTGTCTTTCTTCTAATTATCATGGTGCAGATTAGAAGGACAACTATGATCAGCCTTTTTAAAGACCCCAGGGTGAAATAATATTACTACATCAAGTATCTTATTATTCCTCCACAGTTTTATGTGAAGAGATGTCACAATCCCTTTGAAAAATATCACAGGAACTCAGGTTGAAAGATGAAGAACAAGCAACAGTTTTTAAAATCAAAGTATTTTAAAGTTTTAATACAAGTCAACAATAAAGGAGAAGCTCATTCATACATAATTACACTGTGCACTTGACGTGTATAACAGTTTGTTTTCATTTGGTAATAAAAGTTTTAGTACAGCATTTGTAAACGCAGCTGTGCATCTGTGAATTACCTCTCCTGAGAAAGAGAGGAGAGAAGGTGTATAAGCAAGCTAGACAGCTACCCTCCTAGGTGATGAAGTTAAATCAGAAATAATTTACACATGCTAGGTAAATTCTTGCTTACTGGGATTATAGGTGAAAGTCTTTAAAAGAGAGAATAAGGCACAAAAGATGGGCATACAGTAACTTAGATGAAAACTGCACCCTTCCAAGAATGTAATATATCTTTAAACTTTCAGACTCAGAACTAATCAATAGCAGCAGGAATGATTCTCCCACAACTTTATAGTAATATGCACTTATTCATAAAGGTGTTCAAGTTACATTTCAAGTAAAAAAAATAATTAAAAAAAATAGGCTATTTAGAAATGGAACTTCACTCATTCATGCACCTAAATAAACAGCTTTTCAATAAATAAAGTGGAAGCAGAAGAGTGTGTGACTCATAAATCTGGCAATACGGACTGAGGACCTTTTACAGGTTATCATGATTTAATCTGAACCAGCAGGAATATTGAAAAGCCTTTACATACATCTTCTAAAATAAGAAACTGGCTCTAAACTATTGGGCAGCTGGTAGGTGTTCACGTCATTGAAAAACATTACATATGGCACCGAATTAATTAGCACGCAAGTTTCTGCACAGTGCGTCTTGGATTTAATGAGTGTCAAAGCTGCAATAACAGGTTTCCTTTGCAGGGCTGAGGCGTTTATATGTGGACAGGGTGGGAAGTGTTACAAGAGAGGCGCCTGGGCTGTAGCAATTCCGGACATCATCCCAGTGGTGTTAATCCATCAATTTTTGTGAATGCTGCACTCTACAATCCTCTGCTTTGTTGGCATAGAAAGCATCTTGCAGGGAATTATCCAGACCTGCATAGTGACACCAAATAGACCATACCAAACAACTGCAACACTGCCACAAACTCAGAAACCCTCATTCAACAGCTTCATGATAAGTGGCTCTTCCATAGATATGTATCTCATATTCTTAATAGAATACCCTGCACTCCATGCATCTATCTCCACTTTAGCCGCACTGCCCCCACCATCCTTGCATTACCAACTCCACACGTTTTAAACTGCTATTGATTCATACCAAAATCCTTTGCAGTTTCTCTTTAGAGGTGCAATGGACATGTGTTGCAGCAATGTGTTCCTGAAATTTCTCAAAGGCAGGAAAGGCTACAAGGAAAACATTTTCTTCAGAAAAAGACGTTCCAGCTTCAATAAAGGTCTTCTATATTATAATAAGTACCCATTTTAAGTATTATTTTAATGTCAATGACATATCTGCAACAGATTTCTGCTACTAAAGGGAACCACCAGACTGATCAAGATGGCCCACTTGTCTGCTGCAAAATTGTAGGTCATATTGCCAGCTCTATTTTTCAACCTTGCCCTCTTGAACTGCCACTGATTTGGTCACACTATGTGTATACAATTTTTCCTTTGATGTGTGTCTGTTACTTAGGTTACATTTCATAAATTCCTCAATTGGCCATGTCCCACACCTGCAAATATTCTATATCGCTTTACTGTAACTATACCTTTGCTGAAATACGCTTGCCTTTCTCTGCTGCAACTATACTGCTGAGGATTTTACACTCTTTCCGTCCTCTCCTTCTGAATGCTTAAGTAACTCCATGTATTGCATTTGCTGCCATTTTTTTACAGCTCGTATCTTTGCACCTTTTGAAGATGTGGCACTACTGAAGATACAACAGTGCTCGTAAAATTACTCATTGGAACATAACTTTTTGTTTATTTCCAACACTAATTGTTATTTGTAAAGCAAATGAAAGGAAGAACACATCTTCTACAACTTCAGGGACTAAGAACAGCAATTGCAGAAGAGTCAAAGCTTAAAGCATTTCAGAAAAGCATGAGGTCAGTAATACAACAAAGGGAAAGTGGAAAATGATTCCAAAACCTCAGAGCCAGAACCTGAAATGTTCTGCCAACCCCTCAGTGTCTCCTAAATTGAAAAAAAAAAAACACCAAAATACTGATTCATGGAGAGGACAGATGGTTGGTTCATCTGGGAGCACAACTGGTGAACCTGCTTTTTAAGAACATCGGGGGCTTCGCAACAATTAGATTTATGCCATACCCTGTATTTTAAAATATACATGCCTGATTGAGAAATCAGTGAAGTTTCTGAAAGAGATGAACGATGTGGCAAAATCTGAAAGTTTCTGTTTCGGCTGAAGCAATCTGGATAACCTGCAGATGAGCCATCAAATGTAAGGAAATGCCTAATCCCACTGTCTAAGCAACATCTGATGATCGTGACTAACACTGGCCCACAAAGCTTCCTCAGTCATATACGGCAAGATTTTACAGAGGTGATTAAGATTAACCCAGTAAGACAAAGAGATTGTGCTTTAACTTTGTTCAGATCACTTCAGTGTTAAATCTGAAACCAAGATTTTTGACCACATTTATAGACTGGGTTGATGGGAATAACCTTAACTTAGATAGCCAAAAATTAGTTGTCGAGAGATTGGGCATCTTCTGCCAGCTACCAAAACATAATTTTATCATAGTTCATTTTGAGCCAGAGAAGGCTATTTCGCACCCAGAAAATCACACATAGACCTCTTAATCAAATGCGGAGATCAAAGGATGTGTTCTGTCAATTAAATTAAATGAATTCCCAATTACAGAGCAACAACTATTATTTGACAAACTGCATTTCTGAAACTTTTAATTGAAAGAATGGGTTCAAACCGGTGAGTTACACACTATCATCCGAGCAGGATACCTTCCACTGAAGGATGGTTTTACACATGGTATAATAAAAAAAGAAACAAGGTGTGATCTACTTAAGTCTAACAGTGTTATCTTGGGACTCTAGGAACATAAACAAAAATGCATACAAAAAAAACAATATATATATTTACACTGACACATATACTAGATAGATAGCAAGATAGGGAGATAGATAGATGGAGGGAGAGATAAATGGAGAGAGACAGATGAATGGAGAGAGATAGAGATATAGACAGAGGGAGAGAGATAGAGAGATAGAGAGATAGAGAGATAGAGAGATAGAGAGATAGAGAGATAGAGAGATAGAGAGATAGAGAGATAGAGAGATAGAGAGATAGAGAGATAGAGAGATAGATAGATAGATAGATAGATAGATAGATAGATAGATAGATAGATAGATAGATAGGAGATATCCTACTGGCGATCACCAGTAGATAGTTATAGTTAGAACCTAGTTTCAATAGAAAAATCATTTTTTGTTTTGCTAATACCTTTGGTGAAGTTTGACCAATATTCACAAAAGTTTCAAAACTAGTATGCCAGGCATTTCATCTGCTGTCTTTAAGGTTTCAGGGTGATTCGTCAAGTGAAGGGACGAGAAAAAGGGGGGTGACAACATGCATTTTCCACATTCAATTTCCCAAAGGGTTTTTAGACATGGCTACAGCCTGAACAGCTGGACAGAATTATACCAAATTTGGAAGAAACAAAAAAGCTAGATCTTAGTCCAGAAAGAGTGATGTTTGTAAACTGGTGTAAATCAGTTTAGTAGTTTTGAGGTTATCAAAGAAAAATAATGTATGTTTATCTAGAGTCGCGGATCCACTTTGGTGGGTCTGCAGATCCACACGCCAACGGCAATGCTGTGATTGATTTGCTGCAACGCAAGAGAAATTTTATGGATGCTGTTTTGTGTATCGGGAGACTGCTGGGGGGGAATAAAACTTAAGCGAGAAAAGGGGTCAGGGTAAAATACCCTGAACGCCATGGGAGTGAAGGAGGAGGAGGAGTCTATGAGGGACCCCTCATGGGCAAGACATTGCACAAAAAACATTTGGGGCTCTGGGGGTCTACAATGATCTGCAGATCCACTGTGGCGCTAAGAGCAGCCCCCCTTATTTTTTTTCTTCAGTAAAATATATACAGACACACACACGTCTCAGTCCAGCAAAGACTCGTTCATCTAAGCATTGGATGATGCAATATATACATTTACTGGCAAAAGCACATCTTAGTAGAAGTGCAACAACTGAGAACTAGTTTATCATAGCAGCAACACACAGGCAGAAACCCCCAAGTATTTTGCTAACTATAACAAACATTTATTCTTTATTATGGTTCTATGTCAAATGGGAGTTCTACAACTAATTGCAGCACGATATTTATCTTCTTTGTTTTCTCTTTTGCCATGAAGCTGGAGATATCTCCAACCGAAAATTAGCAGTGCTCTCATATTACTCTGCAATCTAACTCGCCTGACCAGTGCCTCACTAAACAATATGACTAGGACTCAAACATATTTAATAACAAAAAACACTATGTCATAAAGAAATAGGTACGCGGTTTGTGAATTATCCTACCTACTTCGTAGTCTACATTGAAGGTTTCAAAAGCTGTGGATCTCAACCATACCTGCGAGGAATGCCATCTTCGTGTGGTGGTATTATCACAACCTTCACAGTCACTGATGTCCTCAACAAGTCAATCATCTGTTCATGACTCAAAGTTGCCACAGCAACTTTACAGATCTCAACCAGTCGGCTGCCTTGTCTTAAGCCAGCCTGCCAGGCATAGCCATAAGGTTCAACATCGGCTACAATCCCTTCATAGTTTACGTGGAACCCAAGCTGCCCTAGTCCATTCCTGCGCAGTGTCATATCGATTGTCTCACAGCCCTTTGTCACAATCTGAAAAACAAAAACAAATATCATCTCTTGTATGAATTACAAAGATAAGAGAGGGTGGAAGCCGAAACATCCAAGAAAAGGCAATATTTCACACCAAATAAACTGTCACACAATACATAATTATGTTAAGCTTGGGAATCTCACTCTGCTACAAGGAATTGTCCTGTGATTTATCACACAACTGTATGTAAAAGAAAAGTATCCAAAAAGCATGCTTGCAACGCAGGGCGATAATACTCCGTCTGGACAAATTATCCGGACTGATTGCAGATGAATGGTAACCCAGAGGACTCCATGAACAAACTGAGCTTTCGCTCAAAGAAAAAGTAGAAATAGGACTAAAGAGAGAAAATTGTCAACATACCGCCAGACATTAAATTACACCTAATGATTAGTGGCCAATGTGCTGGGATTTTCGAAACTCGGCCCTAGCAATTGACTGAAAGTTGGGTGGTTTACACAAAATCACGTAATATCCTTATGTCTAAAAAGGAAAATGTAGTGCAACATCATGTCACTGTGCTATTCACATGTGTAACTCTCCTACAGAAGCACTTCAATTCTGTACTGTCTTCTAATACTCCCCATTAATGGAATAACTCCACAGCTACCCAGTTAGGTTTAAGCCAACATACATAAATAAACTGGTTAGCAAGGAAGAAGGAGATATTTTGTTTTTGCAAATTAGGTTATGATAACTGATATATTTTTCATGTTTTGTAAACAAATACATCAAATGAACTAAAAACAGACATTCAAAGTAGATGAGAATGTGTGTACTAAGAAGCACATAGTAAAGAACATGAAACAGAAATATGAAGTCAGTTTATAGGCGTCTCGAATTGCAATAATGTACAGAACTCTTCAACTGAATTTCCCCTTATGGCAGAGTTTAGCAAAGTACTACACAGATTAGACGTGCAATACACAGTCAGTGAAATATTTAGGAATTTCAAGTAAAAAAACTGTAATTTAACTCAAGTATTTGCTTATTTTTCTGACGTGAAGGTAAAAATACGAACCTCCAGCCTTTTGATGATATCCTTTATATCTTCAGTGTTGTTGTTGAAGCTCCGGACAAAGACTGACTCGCCACGTTCATAGAATATCTTGATGGTGGTATCACTAACAGTCCACCCAATCACATCTCGGGTTGAACAGTTAAACACCACAGTCTTTGTGTCCTGCTCTATAAGAGCAACAATTTCATAAGAAATACCCAGGAGGCACTCCAACTCTAGTGCACTGCTGTAGTCCTCCACGTGAACATTCCACATAACAGCGCCACAACTGAGGAGTTCCGCTCCTGGATAAGGCTTTGTCTTCTCTTTCTTTTTTGATGCCAATGAGATGAAAGGAAACTTGCCTGAAGGGTCAATAGCAGTGCTGGTAACATTCTTCTCTGCCAGGTCCTTCAAGTATTCCTGTCGGGTCCTTGTGGCCATGGCTCGGAACTTCTCCGATTTATGAGCAGCATTCTCTGCATTAATGACTTTGGCAAGAAGGAAGTCCCTGAACACAGAGGACTTTGGGAAAGTGACTCCATTTGGAATGGGTGGACCGAAGGAAGGGACATCTCTTGATCTCGTCACAGCAACACTAGAATATAGATAAATACAAGATATTTAGCAGATAAAAGAACACTTCATTTTTCAATCTATTCAAGTAGCAAACCATCATCATGATTTATGTATTTAAATGGCATTTTAAACCCAAACAACTCACCAAAGTGCAACATAGGCTTATGGTAAAATTACCAATGTGTTTTGTAACTAATGGCTAGTGCTAACATCTAGGAAATACTGCACTCGCCACACATGCAATATCTTGTCTGGCATAGAACCGACACCCAACATTATAAAAAGCAATTTAGCAATACAAGGCCAGGTCAGAGGTCACCGCTTTCTGCTCTTTGAGGGTCCAATTAAAGATGTGTCTGGAACATCTGGATGTGTCCCATTATCTCACAGTCTCTAAAATCTTAGCCCTTATGGAAAACGTTGAGGAGTAGGGGAGCCCTGGGAGGCCCTCCTGTTGTCATTCCCAAAGCCTTACTGTTCTTTGCTCCCACTCTCTTCTTAGATAAACGGAGTACAAAGCGGTGCCTGGAGAGGTGAGGGTGGACGCCAGGCCAGAGACTGGTTGAAGCAGAAGAGGAGAGCACAAGAATGAAGGTGTGGTAAGTCTGCTCCACTAGGTGCACTTACTAGAAATGTCCTTTTGGGAAGCTGCTGTTCTCAAACCGAAAAAAATTATATTTCAAAACTTTTTACACTTCATCTCTCTAACAGACTGCATCTTCCCCTCCCAATGTCTCCAATCACTTGTCAATCGGTCTTTCTTCCTTCTGTCTGGTGATAAGGTCTCTACATGAATACCATAAATATATATAGACTATTAAGTCTAAAACAGCTACAGAAAAGATAAACAGCATAACATTTCCCATTCGTCTACTTCTGTTTTGAAATAATGGTTTGAAACAGTCCTGTGGTAGCATAATTCTTACAGAATCAAAGAGACAACCCACAACAAACTATAACATACAACACACACCAATCACTTCAAATATGCATTGTCCTTAAGCTATACCTTTTTGCTTCTACCAATTAAATTTCTCTCCCTCTGCCTTTCTATTGTTTTAAGGTACCTGCTTGGTGCTAGAATACCCACTGGATTATGCCCCTTTGCTAAGGAACCCATAAAAATATTTGTGTACTGCAGAAAACTCAAATTGTATCATATGGTGCTGTACAAATCATCCAAATAAAATAACCAAAAGAGAATCGTTATATACCATGTATGTATGTCATGTATTTCTCTCCAGCAAAGTTGTGAAATGTTTCTCTATCAATGTACTAGACAATACAGTTGGGGTTTATTAGGGATTACCAATCATCAAAGTTACAGGAGAAGAAAGAGGGATTCTTAACTTTGTCCGTAAAGGTTACATGCAGCTATTAACTGGCGCATTAATTTGGTCACAAATGAAACTTATTTATATTCACTATCTCTTTTAAACCGTATAATCAAAAACATCTGCAACAGTATGTCCAAGATCAGATAGCATAGAAGTTAAATCTTATGTTCCCAAACAATAACACAATAACTTTACAGCTCAGAAATGTGCAACACAGAACTACCTTGGAAGCATATGACAACTCAGTAACCCTTTTTCCAAATGAGATATGCTGAAAGGACATATTTTGAGTTGGCAATTGTCATGTCTCCAATATAAGGAGAAATTGCATAAACGGCAGCAGCCTTAAGATCATAATTTGGTCACTAGAAGCAAAGCATACATTTTCAAAAGCAAATTCCTAATTCAACATGCAGAGACAAAAACAAACCTTCCAGGTAGATCTATGGAGACCACAAGTATTTGTATTAAGAAGGCAACAGTCCAAAAGGAATACAACCCAATAGATTGAGAGTAGCCAAATAAAACAGTACATATGCATATGTTCACAAAAAAAACGCAAAGGTTAAAGGGAAGTTATGGTTAGCTTTGATTATATGACCTTAATATACAAACAAACCCTGAACGATTCACTGAAAGAACATTTAAAGTGCAATGTGGTTAACTCAATGCAGGCATCACATCCCCTCTGCAGGTGGACAAAAAACATGCTTGGGGGATGGCCAGGCAGAGCAGTAGTGTACCAAAATTCTTTTTAAAAATATTTTTTAAGCTTTGTGAATACTGAGACCACAAGATGGGCCACAGAATCTACAGAGGGTCTTAGATTAGCAAATTCAGCACCAGATTGGACACTCCAAATAATACAAATTCATTGTAATACAATGGGGATCCTTTGGGGAGGCATCTGAGCATGATACATAAGCCTGGCATTCAGGCTAGACACTCCCTATCCCCTTAACACCAACCCTACGTTGGGTAATGATGACCCAAGAGAAACGCCTGATGACCAGCTAAACAGAACGTGTCAGATTTTACATGTATTTGTTTAAAAAAAAAAAAAACGCAAGCTATTTAATCGAAAACAAGGATGCAATGGGTTAATTTTTTTACAGTAGGGTAAAATCGGATAGAAGGGACCCTGGTGACTCGTTGGAAAGTTGTTTTTATGCGTAAAAGAACTGTAGCATGGAATCTGCGAGGCAGAACACCGTATTTATCTTCTGTGAATTTTGCTGTATAATAATTAACCTGTATTATCTAAAATCCCTCACACTTAGCTGCATGAATACGTTTCTATTCATTTTACATACAATCAACCAATATAGATGAGTATTTCACTTACTGTATTTAATAAACATTTCTTGTTTGAAAAAAGAATTGCTAATATAACTGTGTCAAATAAACAATATAACTACAGTTCCATCTCAGGATTACAGTGACATTTACAAATCATTCAGATTTTGGACTAATGAGGTATGTCACTAGAACTGCCTTTATGGCAATACACGGATACCACATAAAAATGACAGAATATTTATAAAAAGGCAGTGCTAGTGCCGTTATGGTTAATTCAGATGTTTCCCCTGAAAAGGCAATTTTAATTTTCTTAACTTTCGTGGTGTTTAACGAATCTGCGTAAAAAGTCCGAAAACCAAAAGGAGTTTCACTCAGGCCTTTATGGTAAATTGTGTACAGATCCATCAAGTGTGATTCAAGAAACATTGGTGGTCTCAAAAGTGCCATTTCCCATGTTAATCCGAGAATTCCTTGGTCTTTGATACAGAAAACAGAATCGCACCAGATTTGGCAAGAAAGTGGAGCTTTACTCAAAGAATTCCTTTTTTCTTGGTTTGGTCTAAATCTGCTCAGCAGTTTGAGAAATTAGTGTTTATAGAGGGGGCGCTTCAGTACTGCAGACCTTCAGTGTGTCAAAATTAAAAAAATACTCAGTAGGCTGTTTTGATGCCACGGACGTGAAGTAATATCTGTCCGCAGGGCAGTGTGACACCTGCTTGGAACAGAGCAGTGCGTATCTCACCCTACAAATATCTTATATCTAAAGTGGGAAGTAAAAATCTTCATTCAGCCAATCTTTGCCATGTGTATGAAGGAAAGGGTGGCATGAAGGTGTGTTAAATGCCCACCGGTCCCCTTTTATTAAACTTCAAACAAATAAAGTGAAATGAAGTCTTAATGGAGTGCAGAAATGCTTCCATTCTCCACATGTGGTTTGACTGGTCAGTGGAGGGAGAGGGCGAGGGAACCGGCATGGCGAACCGGTCAATAATGAAATGTTAGTTAAATTAGCAGATTCAATGAAAGGGTTCAATGAAAGGATTTAAGAGTAAGGTGGAAGGAAGGCAGAACTGCATGTATGAATGTATGAGGAAATAAGGAATAAAAGCAACATTCTTAATAAGCACTACAAAACAACCACCCAAAGATTTTTAAAAGAGCAAACAAAAGGGACAACTAATAACCACTGATGTGTACAATTTTTTTATAGCATTGGCAAACACTGATAAAAAAACAGTTATCAACCACAAAGAGAAATCGAAAACCGGAAAACCTAAACAGAATGTTTAGATAAATGAAAATGGAAAGGATATCAGGTACGTATAGCACGAAAAGTAATGAAAAACAATTTAAAAAATAAATAAGCAAGCATATTGAAGTGGAACCAAAACGAAAAAGAAAGAACGTCAACCCAGTGTCAGAGTTATAATCTACTGTTGAAGTTGATGTGGACATCCTTCATTCTCTTGTTAGGACAATGTCAGGCTGAGCTCCGGTCCAGGTGCTATAAAGGTATCAAAGGCTAACCTATGTCCATCACCCACACCTTCAACAGTGCCAAGGTGTCCAGCTGCTGCTTAATTCAAGCATGTTCCTTTATCAACAACGGCTTGCAGATAGCTCATGTAGGAAGGTCACAGGGAACATTAAGGATGTGTTTGTGCACACTAGATCCGTGCCACGATCTGACCAATCTAAGAAGTTTTCTTATAAGAGCTAATTCTTCTCATGATAGAAACCAGAACAGCACAGCAAACGCTGTTTGAGCCAGGCGCAAGTCCTAGGCCCAGGAAGCAACCAGTGGGGAAATCCCAGAATGGTATGGCATTACTGACTTGGGAAAGGGCACTTTGTAAGGTTTCGTAGGTACCTTGCGATAATGTCTGGTATGCTGCAAAGGCCCTTTGGAAGAGAACAGTTGCAGGGGTGCGGTGTGCTAGCACTTCAAGGAGCTTCCCTGAACTGAAGCCTTTTTCAAAGAAGAGATCACAGGGTGAGTGAGCCATCACAACCTCGAGCAGCTGGAGAAGGAGAGTGCCTAGAAGACTTGTTTCTGTGCCCTTAGCAGCAAGCTGAAACTTTCAACTTGCTTTATAATCAATTTTATTTTTAAAAGCTCTCTAGGTGTTGAGCTGCCCTGGGCAGGCTTTAAAATAAACAAAAGGGCCGCAAACCTGCCATGTGTAGACAAACCACAGTGAGGGGTAACAGCGTCAATAAAACAGTTATTTTAGATTTAGTTTTTGTAACAATAAATGCAAAGGAAAATCTATCCATTAATGGTCAAAAACAGACAAACTGAAGCCACTCCTGCATTTGAAGATTAAGCTTTTACAACTTCTTAACTTAAAAAAAATGCAGTACACACCCCAATCACCTCAGCTGTAAACTCTTTCCTCCCTTAGGAAAGACATTTTGACAAATACTGAGAATACTTTCCTTTTTATTTCATATTAATTATAAAGATGTTGTAACTGGTTGTTGTATTAGTTTCCCAATTGCAAAGCGCTTTAATAACAGGTGTTACTATGAGCCTTTGGTTTTGAGGATGGAAAGCTCAAAGTTAAGCTTGTGGCACTCAGGATGCACACAGCTCTCAACAGTGGATATATTATTTTATCGGTGGGCGTCGATTGGCAGGCACAAGCAAGGAGTGGTTAGCTTTCCATCCAAAAAACTGCAGCTAGGCAGCAATTCAAGAAAGTCAAACAACCCCTGCACGACAGTCCGCAGCCTTGCTCAAGTGACAGCATTAGCATACGCCCTTGCTAAGAACAATGTCATACCCAAACTATAGGAAAAAGTGCATTAAAAAGCTGTTCAGTCTAATCTTCAGCATGAAGGGCCCACTGCAAAGGATCACTCAACAAGAGCGAGACAAGATCAGGGACTCTACCCCTGGTACGATACTCAGTTTTCATACTGAAAGATATGCTGTGAAGAAGCAGAGTGCAGTGTTTGTCATGTTTTAAGAATTCTACGGGTTGTAGCAAAGATTATCATAACGGATTAATTATTGAAAAATAGACATCTAGGTATTTAATACGTTTGCAGTGCCAGCCTCTTAGTGGATTACTCTTTGAATTCCAACACCTGGCCCACACACTAACAACAACCTTCCCTCGGATGTCCGGCACCGTCCATGGGCTCTGTATTTTGATGTCTGCAGATGCCACCAGACATAGGATGTGCTGTAGTAAACTTCCTTTAGGATTTTTTGGGGCAGATGTAGTGAAAGATTTCTGGATTACAAATTAATTCAAATTCAACTACACACCAACCTGGCACCCAGTAGAGATGGGGTGCTCAAGAATGCTACTGCATGATCCATCTTCCCTAAGCTTCAACAATGGCAGTAAGCACTCTTACGTGAATACTGCCAAGGAATTGCTTGCATTGGGCATTACGGCCAGAATGGCAGCAATCACTTCCACCAGACAATAACGAACAACAATCACTACCGCCCATCAATAAAAGGCAGTAATCAGGGCTGCCATCCACTGCTGTAAAGTAATCATCCCACACAGATTCCCCTCACAGCCTGCAGCACTCACCTTATAATCTATTTAGAGCTGTCAGACAGTGGGAGCCTGAACAAATACACCTAGAGAAAGGACTGAACATGGACGGCAACATGATCTAGCACAACTACCACATGACAACAGAAAGGAAAGCACAAGATTCAACCAATAAACTGGGGCATTTTTGGGGTATTAAATGGGGTAGATGGTGCCAAACAAAACCAGTGCATGTACTTGGAGCTGAACATCTCCACACATAGGATTAGGCCAAATACCAGGACGTGTGTTGGTGTGAAGATTAATATTAAAGTGGAAAGATTGCTGGGGCCAGAGGCAGCTGCACATCATAGTGCAAGGCCGCAATCCTGTGGTGGTGAGAAATGCTTCAGAAGGTAACCATTTAATCAATGGAAACGTAACTTATAGCATACAATATATGACCAGAAATAGGACTACCAAGCTCACCAGGATGTCAATGGGAGCAAAATGTGGCCTAACCAGTGATCACTAAGTCACTGAATTTGCCACCCACACCAAGAGTGGGAGCCAATACACAGTGAAAAGCATCTCTTATTTTAGAAAAATAAATTACAATACAAATCTCTCATCAAAAAGTATAGGTCAATCATTTGAAGAGTCAAATCTTTAGCAATGTAACTAAAGACAGTAAGAAGTGGCCTTAGAAGAAAGGCAACTCTCCCTCCATGGATGTACAACAGAGCACACATCACAAGGGACACACCACACTTAACAAATGGGCATCCTTCTTCAAGGTAATCAAGGCCTGTCTCCACCCAGTGAGGCTGAAGTTTTGAGAATCATGCAGGTACCTGTAACAGACTCCATCAGTGCCAGGGCTGTGGGCTTTCACGATGACGAACACGTGCTGGAAGTGAGACCGAATATTCTTCGGGCTGAATGGCTCTGCTCCAGGCTCCTGGAAAACTATTGTCACAATGTCATTTCCGATGTGGCGCTTCCTCAGGAGCTACAAAACACAACCAACATTTACCAGTTGGGCTCAACTGCGAGACACCAACGCAAAGAAAGCGTTTGCTGCATTTTTATAATCAACTCAATTAGCTACTGTCTTCAGTGATAGGCAAAGTTTCTCCAAGGGACAGCAGAAGCTGAACATAGTGGTAAAAGCACTCCTTTAAAGAAATACTTTGTTTTTCCTTTTTTTTTTTTTTTTGAAAAAAAAAAAATGGGGGCAGTACTGAGAACAACCAGGCCGGGACAGACACATTTGAGCTGGGTGAAACCAAAATGGTAACCCAGACCGTAATTTCATCAATCACGCAACAAATACTACAGCAACGTTAAAAGCTCATCAAC
This sequence comes from Pleurodeles waltl, assembly GCF_031143425.1. Classification (NCBI taxonomy): domain Eukaryota; kingdom Metazoa; phylum Chordata; class Amphibia; order Caudata; family Salamandridae; genus Pleurodeles; species Pleurodeles waltl. Next base: position 1,145,110,256 of record NC_090448.1, read on the forward strand.
AAATTCCGCCTACCGACCTGTTAAAGCTGTAGGAGCCTTTCTGAAGCATGACATCTTATCGTTAGGACCATAAAGTGGCGGTCACCTGTGTTTTGGGCTTCGCTGGGCTGGATTAATGCACAAAATAGTCTACTCTTATCACATAGAATTTACAGCCAACACTGCATCTAGGAATCTATATTCTGTAAGTGCAGAGGGTGTCCAGATCCAGTAAACTGGGCAATGAAGCATCCAGTAAGCATGGGGCTGGCGTGCTTGTCATTGATTTCAAGGAGTGATCTCTAGTTAACTGTAGCCAGCTTTGACTCATCCAGGTTTTAACTTGAATGGGCTACGGCCCAGGGTGTGCGGCTGATTCAGCACCTGCCCCATCTGTTGTGGACTTTAGGTCTGTCTGGAAAGAGGAGTCTAGGGAGCCAACAGGTTGGACAGTGACAACCGCACAAACTCTTAGAGGGTTCAACATTCCAAAAAGGTTTACTGTCTCTGTAGGGATAGATCTAGAGCTGATGGCGGGTACCATTGGGGAAAAGAAACCAGCCTAGGGCCACAGCTGTGAAGTATGTCATGAAGAGGTAACGTAGAGGGGTGGGAAACCTACTGCATCAAAAGTCATGTTGCAGAGCCCTCAAGTACCTCAATTTCAGAACATGCATTAGTGTTTTCTCTTTTGCATGCTGGTCATTGTGCTCTTGAATTTATAATGTAATTAATTAACAGGGCTGCAGGAATCTCACCCAAGTCAGAGCAGATTTTAATACAAATGGCAAACCAACAGAAATGAGGGCTCTTGGTCACTACCTTGTCTGTCTTGACTCCGGCAAAGTCCTCAAAGAGCTGATCATTCACTCAGCACAATCATGTGCCTTGTGATATGGTAAGACACTGCACATGTGGAAACCGGTCTACACGCCCCTTCTTGGAGCTGAAGAGAAAGGAAGATAGATACCGCTTTCTACAGGAATAATGGGATGGAGCATAAAATCAGCTTAACTAGGTAGAACACCAAGAAAAGTGATTGGGCCAAAGTCACTGGAACTAAGACGACCGTTTCATAGACAAAAGATGAACTCAGCTAACATAAATCTGCTCGAATGGGATGTCAAAAGGAACCAAAGCAAGATTTCCATCTCACTTCAGGTACAATAAGGAGGTGGGGTGGAAACAAAGCAAACCTCTCAGAAGCTGAACCACTAAAGGCGACAACTTAACAAAGAGACATGAAGGAGGAGAGGGCAGCAAAAAAACTCACTACAGTATCCACAGCTAGGTCCTGCTGAGACAGACTGTGTGAAGCACGGCCTGCTGGAAAGGCGCAACCTTAACAAATTGAGATCTTTCGACTCGCACCATGGCACAAATTTGTTCCATCAACCCTCATACAGGCATGTTATGGTGGACTTCCTTGCAGCCAAGATGACAAAAGTTTGATCCGGACAGAGATCTTCATAGTGTTTTATGTGTAAAGCCCGGTCTATGCATATAGTTTTCTACACGGCATTTCTAGGCAGGTAAAGGTAAATAGCTATGATATTAATAGTGCATGTGAAAGTGTGGTATGTGGACTCTAGCTTGATTAAAAGAAAGGGCTTCGCAGACAGCCCTATTTCTTGCCCCCTCCACCCCCCCAAAAAAAAAAGAAACTTCAAATTGTTTTCTCTGTCAATATCATATTCCCCTCACTTTCACTCAATACACTGCATGCTTTTTAATAGCTTCAAATGCACGCCAAGCCTGATTCTTCTGAACACAAAAGCCATTAGCTTACTGAAAACCTCGGAACCTACACCAGCCCAATAGGTGCCCCTTGGTGAAACACACTCCTGCTGCTTTGCCACATAGCTCCCCTTCGGATTTATCTACAGTGATGGCAAAGGCTGCAAGCGCTACAAGCCAACCCCTAAAACTGCAAGATCAATTCAATAGACATAAGAGCTATTTTCACCCCAACTTCTTGATGCACGAGTCGTGTTTGCAGGTATAAATCAGCGGAGAGCCTGCTTTTCCATCTAGGTTAAGAATAAAACAGGCTGCAGTTTTAGTGTTATTTATAGAATGAAAATTATTCATCTCATCTGAACTCCACAAATTCCTGATACCTGCTACTGACGTGAAAATGAGAAACCGATTGTTGTGCATCTAAAAAAGCTGCACAAGACTATTTGCAGAAATGGTCCCAACCTGGATATAAGAAGCAATGTTGCCAAATGGACTCCCGTTTAGCTTGACACTGTAAACTGAACTTTAAATAAAATGCTTCTCCTTTTACTGCTATATTTCTGCCCACCAAACACGTACCTAGCTGTTCCACAAATCACTGTGGGTATGTTTTTGAGTTAAAGTACAAGTTACTTACCTTGCTGCTCAATCTCCACGCATGAAGGCGGAGGTTGGACAGGTTCGGGTGAATAACCGTCTCCTGCTGTTGCGACAGAAGATCCGCCCGAAGAGGCAGTCTGAGTGGAGGATCGATGGACATGCTCAAAAGCTCTGGATACCATACTCTCCGTGCCCAGTGCGGAACCACCAAGATGACTTCGGGCCCGGTCGTTTCTGATTTTCTTGAGAACTCTGGGCAGAAGCGGTGTAGGAAAATGGCTCCCTGTTGCAGTTACACCCCCACCCCCCACTTTTGCCTGATACTGACTTGACTGAGAAGTGTGCTGGGACCCTGCTAACCAGGCCCCAGCACCAGTGTTCTTTCACTTAGAAAATGTACCATTGTTCCACAATTGGCACATCCCTGGCACACAGATAAGTCCCTTGTAAAAGGTACCAGTGGTACCAAGGGCCCTGTGACCAGGGAAGGTCCCTAAGGGCTGCAGCATGTGTTGTGCCACTCTAAGGGACCCTCCTCACCTAATACATGCACACTGCCATTGCAGATTGTGTGTGATGGTGGTGAGAAAAAGCAAAGTCGACATGGCATCCCCCTCAGGATGCCATGCACACAAAATAGTGCCTGTGGCATAGGTAAGTCATCCCTCTAGCAGGCCTTACAGCCCTAAGGCGGGGTGCACTATACCACAGGTGAGTGCATAGCTGCATGAGCAATATGCCCCTACAGTGTATAAGTCTATTCTTAGATATTGTAAGTAGTATGGCCATATTAAGTATATGGTCTGGGAGTTTGTCAAAACGAACTCCACAGCTACATAATGGCTACCCTGAAAACTGGGAAGTTTGGTATCAAACTTCTCAGAATAATAAACCCACACTGATACCAGTGTTGGATTTATTACAAAATGCTACTGCCACTGACCTAAACACACCCCTAAATTGAGTATTTAGGGGCGACCCTGAACCCAGGAAATCAGATTCCCGCAACCTACAACAAGAAGGACTGCGGACCTGAAAGCCTCGCAGAGACAACTGACTTGGCCCCAGCCCTACCAGTCTGTCTCCAGACTCAAAGAACCTGCACAGCGACGCATCCAACAGGGACCAGCGACCTCTGAGGACTCATAGGACTGCCCTGAACCTAAAGGACCAAGAAACTCCTGAGAACAGAGGTACTATTCAAAAACTGCAACAACTTTGCAACTTTAAAGCAACTTCCAAAGAACTCTCTCTTGCCGCCGGAAGCGTGAGACTTCACACTCTGCACCTGACGCCCCCGGCACGAGTTCAAGAGAACAAACACCGCAGAGAGGACTCCCAGGCGACGACGTGGGTACCCTGAGTCGGGCCACCCTCCTCCCCCCCCCCCCCCAAATCCCCACATTGACATCTACAGAGAGGATCCTGAGGCTCCCCCTGAACCAGACACCTGGACCAAGCACTGCGCACTGCACCCGAGGCCCCCGGGACCGAGAGGAACCTCCTTCCAGTGCAGGAGTGACCAGAAGGCGGCCCTCTTCCTAGCCCAGTCGGTGGCAGGCCCGAGAAGCCCCCCCTCTGTGCCCTGCGTGCATCGCCTAAGTGACCCCTGGGTCCCTCCATTACTTTCAACAGCAAACACGAAGCCTACTTTGTGCACTGCACCCAGCCGCCCCTGTGCTGCTGAGGGGTGTGTTTTGTGGGCTTGTGTGCCCCCACCTCCCCCACCCCCCAGTGCTCTACAAAACCCCCCTGATCTGTTCCAGAGGACGCAGGTACTTACTTGTAAGCAGGCTAGGACCAGTGCAGCCCTGTTCTTCATAGGCGTCTATGTGTTTTGGGCCCTCCTTTGACCTCTGCAACTGACCGTCCCTGTGTTGCTGGTGCGGTGGCTTTGGGGTTGCCTTGAACCCCCAACGGTGGGCTACCTTTGCCCAGGAGACTTACCTGTGTGAAGTGCCTTGCAGTTTATGTACTTACCTCAAATCATGAATCCTGTGGTTCTAAAATAAATTAAGAAAATATACTTTTCTATATAAAAACTATTGGCCTGGAGTAAGTCTTTGAGTGTGTGTTCCTCATTTATTGCCTGTGTGTACAACAAATGCTTAACACTACCCCCTGATAAGCCTACTGCTCGACCACACTACCACAAAATAGAGCATTAGTATTATCTAATTTTGCTACGATCAACCTCTAAGGGGAACCCTTGGACTCTGTGCTTACTATCTCTCACTTTGAGACAGTATATACAGAGCCAACTTCCTACAAATGGTATAGGCGGAAAGGAGGCCAGAGTTCCACTCGAGACGAAAAAGCGTCTCTGAGCGAGTGCTGCCTGGGAAACTCCAACGCGCAAAACAGCGGACATTGCGCGGGAGGCAAATAGATCTAACCAAGGCTCTCCCCACTACTGAAAGAGACATTGCACCACCTTTGGATGGAGACGCCATTCGTGATCGGCTGTGCATCGACGGCTGAGTTAGTCCACTCTGGTGTTGAGGGAACCCACCAGATGTTGAACCATCAGGGTAATGCCCTGATGTTCCAGCCATGTCCAGAGGCAAAGTGCCTCCTGACAAAGGGTCCAGGACCCTACTCCGCCATGTTTATTGCAGTACTACATAGCGGTAGTATTGTCCGTGAACACCTGCACCACTTTCCCTTTGAGAGAGGGAAGGAATGCTTTCAACGCAAGTCTGATCGCCCGGAGCTCCAGAAGATTGATATGGAGCCCAGACTCTGCCGGAGACCAGAGCCCTCAGATCTCTGCCTCTCCCATGTGGCCGCCCCAACCCAAAGCCACTGGCGCGTAACCCGAAGGCCCCCTCAGCTGAACCCCTTGGGCCCGAAGGCGCCGTATCGGGGTCGGACTGCCCAAAGAAGAGGCGCATGGCCTCATAAAACTCTAAGCTGGGCGGTGGTCGCTTCGGGAAACTCAGGGAAGTGCAGAGCCGAGGACGGAGGCCTTGTGCGTGGACGCTCTTCCCGTGACGCAACGGCTGAGCGATGGGGCGAAGTCGGAGAGCGATGGGACTTTTTTTTTTTACTACTTCTTCTTCTTACCTTGACCAGAGGATTTTTAAGACGACGAGTGGTGATGACTGCGTGACCAATCTTAAGACCTTCCTCTTAAGCGAGACCGGGACCTACACTGAGTCGAGTGCCGGGCCACCGTGAGCTTTAGGGACCACTACCTCAAAGCCCTGGATGCATAGCCCAGGGCTCGGAGCACGACTTCGGGTTGTGGTCGTGCTCGAGACACCACAGACAAACCCAATGAGGATCTGTCACCAACATCGTACGATGACAGTCCTTGCACGGCTTGAAACCGCTCTTCGGGTACATCCTCAACGCACCATTTATTCACAGAAAAACTTGACAAAACGGTTTAATTCAGCCAAAAAAATAGCCAGGGTAGCTCTTCTCCGGTTCAGCGTGTGGCGCGGAAAGAAAAGAACCGACGTAACTGCGCGAGGGCAGCATCTATATACTACTCCCAACAATTACGGCAACTATGACGCCAACAGAGTCGACTGATGCCACCTACCGACGCGCAAGGGTACTGCTCGAAGAAAAATCTCCAGATCCAGTCTGACGCCTGGGGAAAATTCTAAGGTACGGAATCTGCAACTACTAGTCTCTATGAGATGAGTCCAATAGCTTGCCAGTACTCTGCATGTTCACACATTTAGACATGACCAAATTGTCATTTAGAATAAGACCTGCAACATGTCGTCCCCTCTGTAAGATGGGATAAAATAAGCTCTTTTCTTTATCACTAGTTTAGCATGGCTAAATAGCTATGAACGAAACTTACATTTTTATATTTTGTAAAGACAATTAATGGTTCATTCATCTCACTTCAATTGCAATCCATATTTAGGTCTCGATATAGACTGTTTTAGCTGTCTGGTCAAGACCTCTTGTCACTACTACATAATAGAGAACACACTCCAGATTACACAACAGACATACATGCATACACACGCTTTCCAGCATTAGGCTGCTTGGGTACACTCCCTTTAAGTACGACTGTCCATACCAAATCTCAAGTTGAACCAACACCTGGACAGCTTCAGGTACCTGAGAATGCAAGTATATTAGACAGATATTGACCTAGTAGAGGGAAATTTAGTTTTAGTAAAAATGAAAACTAAAGATTTGTCCTACTTCTGGAAATAGATGCATCTCTCAACAATAAGTGAGCCATGTTACACCTGGCATCTTTGATGTGGTTTAACTTAACTTTTGGCCCTCTGATCTCTTGTTTTGCTGACCTTGTTTTTGCTTGCTTTAGTACTCTGGCCATTTTACCACTGCCTGACCAGTTCTAAAGTGCATGTGCTCTTTTCCTAAAACATGATAACATTTGGCTTATCTAAAATTGGCATATTTAACTTTCTTATAAGTCCCTAGTAAAGTGCACTACTTGTGCCCAGGGCCTGTAAATGAAATGCTACTAGTGGGCCTCCAACAACAACAGCAGTAGCCCTTAAAAATGTGTGCAGTTTTAATCTGTCATGCTGACCTGGCAAGTTAACCCCACTGCCAGGGATACACCTTCCTTTTGAATACATATACAACACCCTGTAAAGTAGGCCCTGGACTGCCCCAGGGGCAGGGTATTTATAAAGTTGGACATATACCTTTACATTTTAAATGTCTAGGTAGTGAAAAACTCTAAAATGTGTTTTTCACTACTGCAAGGCCCATATCGTACATAGCTTAACATTGGGATTGCCTTATTAAATTTTATAAGTGTAATGTCCAATTGGGAAGAAATGGGACCCCCATGTTTGGTGTCGCTGGAATCACAATATAAAATTACAACTTATGGCGAAGTCGGATTTTAAATTGTAATTCTGAAAATAGCACTTTTAGAAAGTTTGGCATTTTCTTAATTCAATTCATGTAGTGGCTCTGCCTGTCTCTGAGTACAAGTCTGGGTGGGTGACTGCTGGGATCCTGTGCACTCCCTCCACACAGCCACAGAAAAAGGGAGCTTAGGTGTGACCGAGTGGCTGTGTGCATGTCAATGGGTCATCCTGAGCAGGCTGGGAGGAGAAGCTGGCACCTAAATGGACTGTGTCCTGAGCCCACACAAAGGGCGGCATAACCTCCTGAAGTGTATCTGAGCCAAGGCAGGAAGGACATGGAATTTGTGCACTTCAGAGGCCTCTCTTTGCAATCTCCCCCACTTCAAAGGCAAAACTGGGTATAAGTACTGGGCCTCAGACATTGCCAAATCAGTATACTTCTGGACCCGAGGACATCCTGCCAGGAAGAAGGACTGATGTGCTGCTTAAGGGACTGTCACTCTGCTGGGATTTGCTGGACTCCTGCTTTGCTGTGCTTGTCCTGCTGTCCTCCTTGCCGGTGAGTGAGAAGGACCTGTCCCTCTACATCCCCAATACCAAAGTGACTCCAAGGGCCTGCCTCCTTTTCTGAAGTCTCAGGGACTTCACTCAACCTTGCTACAGTCTCTGGACACTGCCAACTGAGTCCTACCCTACCAGGTGGTGCCAATCCAGTCCTGGGCCCTTGGAAATGGGTAATTCAACTGTTTTTACAAAACTCCACTCATGGAGTCACTGTGCCTTTCGGAACCGGCACATCCCTCCCCGACACATCGCTACTGTTCCTGAGGACATCATAACGCAGGCTGCATGGCTCTGAATCGACGCATCAACCTCAGCCCCAACAAATTGCCTTTGCATTGCCGGCTACACAGCTGGATGGCAAAACCGCCACCTCCGTCATCAAGAGGTCACGGACAATGCATCCCCGACTCAGAACAGACGCATCGCCTCCTCTGCTCCTCGCAATAAAAAATAGTTTGACATCAACGCATCCCAAAGGCACTTTCTCAGAGGGGCAAAGTTGGTCCCTGTATGCGACCCTCACTCCATCATGGTAAGGTTGACTTTTCAGATAAGATCCGGTATAGCCAAACAAATAACCCAAGTCATAAAGCTTCTAAGTACCATGTTTGCAGATGTTCTTTAAAAATTCATATCTCAACTTCTAGTTATTGGATTTTTATTGTTTTTATCGTTTTGGTCTTGTTTTGCTGGTTAAATTACACTATATTTTTCTAACCTTGTTTGAATTATTTTTGTTAGGTGTGTGCACTGTTTCACTGTTTTGACTGTTGCACAATCACTTCACACATTGCCTCCTAAGTTAAGCTTGCTTCGTCTGTGCCAAGCTACCAGTGGGTGAGCACAGGTTAATTTATGGTGTGTATCTCGGTAGTGTTACTCTGACTGGGACTGTGGTTCCTGCTTGGACAAGGGCCAGACCTCTGTCACCCAGATACCCAATTTCTAATAAGCCATTACTAAGATCGCTCAACAATAGGTTAGCCATTGCTAAGATGGTGGTATTCTCACAATTTCTCTATTTGTTTGGTACCACTGCCCTGGGTCTAACACAGCGCCTCATGAAGGGCACCAATAAGGCACTGTCAGATGGTGTAGGGAAAGTGTAGACTGTGCAAAAGGTTCATACTAAAAAGGCATGTGTATCAGACCTCCCAACAGGATGCATCCCCAAGTTCCAATAATTAGTGGCAGGTGCGCATAGGATAATATGGGAGGAGGCAGAGGTACGCATACTTGGTGATCTGTAAATGGATGCACACTGGACATCTTTGGCAAACTGAGAAACATAATTAATAGAGGGAAGCAATTCCACACATTTAACACTTTATTGCATGGGAAGAGGAAACGGTGGTCTAATGGAGCCAGTGTTCCAGAGAGACTCACTGTATTAAACAATGCAGAAAATCAATTGAAAAGGCAAAACTCTAGAGATGCAGCTGTACGAGGGAGAGAATGTGGTGTAATGGCCTGAGCTGCCAACTTCAGAGCTGGGAGAACCAGGTTTGAGCCTCGGCATCGACTCAACATCCTGTGACTCTGGGCAAATCACTTAATGTCCCCATGCCTATAATTCAGCGCCTTGAAACCCTCACGGTTGATTTGCTGCGCTTCACAAAAACAGGTTTTATTTATTTATGCTACAGTTCTGTGTAGCCCATGTATTGCTGTAAGCATCTGATGAGAAATGGGAGGGATATGTGGGTAGTCACCCCTGAGTGACAGGGGAAAAATATAGTGGGGTACCCCACACTGTTTTCCGGAATACCAGAATAAAGCTAAAACTCTTACTTGTGACACACTACAAGTATCTAACCTTGCTTAGATTAAACAAGATGTACTCAGTCACGGAACAGTACCCCAGATGCAATGCCAGTGAAGCAGACTTATTACACAGTCCTGGGGATCGCTTTGTACTGGGAGAAACTCACAGGAGGTAGAGCAGACAACAGATAGAGTGGTGCCGGGAACTTAGAAGAGGGCCTTTTGGGGCCATTACCCCCAGCATAGGAAAGTAAAGTGAAGGCCTAGTTTACCGACCTGGAGTTTGTTCTTGCTAAAAGGGAAACAGCCATGAAATGGAAAACTAACACCTGTCAGCAGATAGAGCAATGGAGAAGGGAGTTGATTCAATGGGAACAGGTAGAAGACAGCCATAATGTCAGGTGAGGGAAACAGAAGGGCACGAGTCGTTCCTGCCAGCTGGAATTTAATACTATAGAATATAATGAGTAAGTACAATGATGGACCACACCCTAAATGATTGAGAGAATAGAATTTCCTCCCTGGCCTTCACAGGCTAACCTCAATCACATTGATGACACAACAGAGACCCTCCCAGTATGGTTTCTTTTCCCATTCTCCCAGGGTTTCTGTCCTGCCATCTCTCACTCCCCTCCTCTGACTGCCATCTTATGCGCTTCTTTCCTCCCAGGGGCTGCATTGACAACCCCTCTAACCAAGCCCACACCCCCCGCTCCCACCACCACCCCAATGGAGCTGTAAAGAGGCTACCTCAGCATCAGTTCTCTTCTGTTTAACTTTTCCTGCTGTAGGATTCTTCTACCTCCAGATTCCTCACCTTTGAATAGATTTTCAAGTAATATTAATAAAGGTGGTGGAATTAGAAGGAAGGCTATGCAAGGGAATTCCATATTACTGAATGGGCGTAAGGCCTGTCCTTCCTCAACTCTGAGTCTAAACAGAAGCGTTTAGCAAAGTGTGGATGGATGCCCACGTTGCTGCTTCACGTATGACTACCAGTGGCACTCCTCTGGTTAGGGCTGCTGTGATCTAGTAGAGTGAGCACAGATTCCTTCAGACTTCTTTTCGAGAGAATAGCAGATCTTAAAGCTAGAGAATTATTAAGAAAATGGTCACTTTTGAACCATTTTTCCCATCCCTTATTTATGCCTGTATAACATTAAAAGAGCTTATCTTGTGATCTGATCTCTTTAGTGCGAGCAATGTGGAAGTTGATCCGTGACCACACAACTAGGGTCCAACCTATATAGCCTCTCCTTTGTTTGGAGGGGGGCGGCAAGGAGTGGACACCCACTATGAATCTCAGACGTTTGTGTTTTTGGGTACAACAGCCACAGCAAGCTACTATGCATAGGTTCAAAAGTGTATACATTGGAAATGTCAAGACTAAGTTAAGGTCTTACTGGGGCATCGCAGATTGTCGAGGACTAAACATGTGAACAAACCTTTATTAAATCATGCTACAACTGGTCATTAAACAGTTGGTCTGGCAACCTTTCACAGTACCCACTGCAAGGCCTTGCTTGGGTCAAAGAAAGAACACAGTCTAAAAGCATTTCCTCTAAAGGGTTAATATTTCAGACACCAGGTTGGGCAGCAAACTTGTTCCAGTGCCCAGCACGGATGTAGCGGGAGTCTGGCAGCAACTAATTACATAACCACCTCTAACGGGAAGTCAAACGTGATCAATTAGTCATGCTTAATCTCCACACATGGAGGTGTAAGTTACAAAGGTTTGGTTGAAGATCCCTGCCCTGCCACTGAAAATGGCAATGCTCTTGAAGTGATAGCCTGATCATGATCATGCTGAAGTGGAGTCCTGGGTCATACACTGCCATAATACAGTCCTGGCCAATTGGATGAGTGGGGTCTTGACCTTCAGAATTTCCAGCGGGAAAAGTAGAGGTGGGAAGGCATACAGGAGTCCCATATGTTCCATTCCTGCTGGTCTGCAGCTACAAAACTGTTAATATTGCACAGTCAATGGCCACAAACAGATCTAGTGAGTGAAGTTAGAGAACGATTTAGAGTCCTACTAAGGCATTTATCTCCAAGCAACTCCAACAATCCTATTACAAATTAAAGAACTCTTGGTACATCTCTTACACTGCAAGAATCATGCTTATGAGGACAATGCATTGGCTATGACAAAAGCTACAAGATTTGGGGTAGTATGACCCAGGCATATTTGCTTCTGCTCTTAACATTTAGCTACCTCTAATATAATATTACTTAATATGAACAGGGCGTAACATTTCAAACATTTTTTTACACATCACACAAAGACAGGACAAGTCACTCTGCAGGGTGCCTTATTAAAGCCTTCATGCACCCCAAACCTAGCTTCTACAGTTGCTTTCTTGTGGTTCAGATCAAGAAAAATGTCTGTTACTTTTATAAATATACCTCTTTTCTGCTGCATGTGCAACCCACTTCGCACAAAAGTAAATCCTGCCCTACTTGTCTTGCTTTCTGTGCCTCTGGTGGAGATTCTATGTATCTGTTTTTGTTCTCTACTATTGCTTAAATTAGTGAAATGGAATAGATGACAGTCCTTAAAACCTTTTGCTGTGGTAGTTTATCCTCATTTGTTATGACTTGCAGGTTCTTTGTTTTTAAACTTTTAATCCATTCTGTGAACGTTTTTTGAAATATACCCTTGTTTAAATCTGCTCCATAGCTCCACCCAAAGAGGTGACTTTAGAAGCAATACAATACTGTATCTGGCCTTCTACTTGTCTACTTGTCTTGAGAAGATACAGCTGTAGAAATTCAACTGGTTAAGGTAAACCAAAGAAGGATCCGATGCCCCTTCCTCAGAGGACTCTGTGTTTGTCCTGAGAAGGATAAGCTTAATTTTCTTTGGAGTTAAAATATTAGTGATGAAATTAAAATTATTAGCTAACAGCAAGTGTCCTTTAATCAGGTCTCCACAAGATCATTAAGAATCAGCCTTTGGTTTGACACCCACTGTTCACTTTGCTTTTCTTGTTTTCATGGTGTTCATTTAGTAAAATACCTCTCAGCAAGCCCGCTGCTTTTCAGCTTCCTGTTTGTGCCGCTTTATTCTGAACACCTGTAGGTATCACAATGCGTCAGATGTAAAATTCTGCCCCAAATTATTCTACTTCACTCCAAAGATTTAAGTGCTTTCCTAAACTGCCTAATCAATCATGCATCCATGTTTAGAGTGATGACTGGCTTCTACATAATCTGTGGTTATAGAGTTCTGCCTCTTTGGTGGAACACTTGTCTCTGTGTGTCACCCCCCTCCCCCCCACACACACAAGCACAGGCCTCTAGTTTTTTTTTAGGGGGGGAAGGGGGGGCTGGAGGAGGAGGATGGGTGAAAAGCCAGCAAAATGGAGCTGTCATTAAGCAGAGGAAGAACACTGTCAGTTGCACAGTAAGCTTTACTTCACAATTTTGAATTATAACTTTCTCCTGCAAAACCTGTACACTGCTCTTTAGTAAAACCCCTGATTCATGAAAAGCTCTATAGCCTTTAGCAGTGGTCAACACCTACAATGATCTACATTTATATTCAAGACACTTTCACATTCTCTCCCAAGCACTGCCTTGCATGCAGTAATCTTGCTTGAAATATTAAAGTAGCCCATTCTGAGACTTCTCCAGTCATATTAAATAGCATCCTATGAATCCACAGAAGACCAGTTTATATCCTCTGTCTAAAGAGATAACCATGTCACATATATATAGTATTCATCAGTTTTTAGTTAGGGTATATTTGTTAAATGATTGTACATACTGTTCTTCATCTTAGAGATTTGGTTTCTCTAAAGGTTAAGGTGACCTCTACATGCCAATGGACTAGCACAATTGTCCCTCATCATTTCCACATGCCAAAGAGAGGCAATTGAACCCTACCTAGCCTGATCGACTGCTGGTAACTCTTCATACCAACATTTCCGCAATGCTAGACATAATAGCCACACACAACTGATGAGAATAAATCACAACAAAAAACGAACTAAATGTTTGACCACAACTATGAAACCCTGAAACAAAAGCAATGTTTGAACTATTCAAAGTGCAACAAACTCCTGGTCTCTACTTTCTTAAATATAGTCTCTCAAACTCTACTCAGTGTTTGTATGAATCGCCTCAATATGCTCAAAATGAAAACCAAACTGAAGCACAATAACAAGCACTTCAGACCCTCCATTATTTTTCTTTTTTCCATCATTTGCATTCCACTATTTCTTTTAATCATTTAGGACATATAGATTCAGTCATGTGAATAAAACTGTCACTAAAGTCAAGTCATATCTTTTGGATGAACCATAATGCATGCGTTAATAATAAATCAACTTTTGAACGAAAGCGTTTATCGAGCTGGAGGCTTATCTCCACGTCTCTAATCCATGCAAAATACTGGGGAGTGAAGTTTTTTGCCAAATCCAAGTATTTGTGACACTAATGATCTGCTACATAACTGGCAGAAAGTACTTAGAGGTATTAATTGCTAATAAATCTTTTCATGTCCCTAGAACAAACCTGATCAGCAGCTCATTCTCCTGGACTTTATAATGGTTTGTGTCAGTGAAATCACTGCTTACTGGTTTATATGAATGGATGGTAATTTCAAATACAGTGGTAAAGGGGGATTAAGACTGCTTTTATAGCCAACATTTAGAATTTGGATCACGAGATTCAAGTGTTAATTACACAACATGGAGGGTTCCCAAGGAATTCCACTCCCCACTTGCTTTCACTGTTGGTATGAATCATCTAGTCCAAATTATTCACAAAATCAACTGTGGTTATAACTATAAGCAGACTATAATCAAACGGAGGAAAACAGGGCGGATCCAGAAAAAAAACATCGCTATGCCTTTTACGCATCCATGTGGATGAAATTACTATGTCTGCCTAAATGGGTCAAAAACATAGTAACGATCTGCTGGAAAAAAATTAACATAGTCAATATCTTTTATGTGGCCCATGTGCTGGTAAAACAGTGAAAAATGCAAAGTACCTAGAAATTAACTTCTAGTCTAGTAAATTTTTACAATCATCAAGTGAAGGCAGTTGTGAAAAGGACAAACCTTTAACAGGAAGACCCTAATGTACATCTTGTACATCTAAACAGATAAAAAAAAGAATGGTGACCAATGGGGTCAAGCTCTCAGAGGTGATTCAACGTTTGGGGTTCTATGGCTGGTTGGATGTGTTCAGTCTGGGGCTTTCAGATGGCTGTTCTGCCTTTGAATGCCCAAGGACATGGATCTGTATACAGAACCAGACCCCATCAAGGGCTTCAAGAAGAGAACTAATTTGATGTTTCTTTAGTCCTAAAAAAGGTAATTACCTATTTGTTTTACTCTATAAGAGTCATTGTTTTCATGTGGATTATAATGTATGCTCTGTTTTTTACCACTGTTTATGAAAGAGAGCTTTCTTTAGAACTAGCAATGGCTCCTGGGAAAGGATACCTGCTTCACGTGTGAGCCCTTACCATCAATAAGGAAGACCTACCCCTTGACTTATATCGGGTAAAAACTATTTCCCATTTCTTCATTATTGCAAAGAGCCACAGATAGATTGATACAAGAGTTTGGCAACTGCCTAAAACATCAGAGACATGGCACACAACTATAACCCTGGCTGATCTAAGGAAGCAATACTGAGCATCTGACATGTTCATATTGTACATACACAAATGGCAAGGTATTTTTTAAAGGTAAAGCAATAAAAAAAGTTTTCTTTTCATCTGTTCTTGGCAAAGGTAAGCTTCCTATTGTCTCTGGTCCAAAGCTGTTTGTTTTTTGTGTCACCGCTGCCCTCAACATCTTCAAGTTCACCTGCAAATAACACAAACTCCCAGTTCCAACAGATACAGAAAAATGCTTGTATTCCTCTCTTAAATGTAACCCACAGCGGTTTTGATCCTGTGCACAAACAAAACAATGAATGTCATTTTAGGAAGCATCCTAGGCTCTCCCACTCTGCCTGGTAACAATGAGCTCAATAAGAAAGTACATACTTTAGGGCACATTACTTCGCAAGCCTAAATATTCATGAGCTGTCGCCTCAAGAAAATGTGGTTCAAGATGGCTTGTGCTATGTAGAAGGGTGTAGGACAACAGGTCGTCAGTTATATTTTAATATTAGAAAGGTCCATGTTTACAAAATGCAAACTAACCCACTAGCACCAGTATCCAGTAGGAACTACCATCCACCATCATCACATGTAAACAATGATAGGATTACTCATGAATAAAAGACACATTGGCTCCGAAACAACAACAATGAAATGTGTTTTAACTGTATACTTCCATGCTCTGCAATTTAAGTACAAAATGTAAAGCCTCATGCTTATTTTGGGTGGTGTGGCAATTGTAAAAAGAAAAAAAGAATCTAGCATGGTCAGTGTAGGAAGTTGGCTCTGTATGTGCTATTTCAAAGTAAGGAATAGCATGCACAGAGTCCAAGGGTTCCCCTTAGAGGTAAGATAGTGGCAAAAAGAGATAATACTAATGCTCTATTTTGTGGTAGTGTGGTCGAGCAGTAGGCTTATCCAAGGAGTAGTGTTAAGCATTTGTTGTACATACACATAGACAATAAATGAGGTACACACACTCAGAGACAAATCCAGCCAATAGGTGTTTGTATAGAAAAATATATTTTCTTAGTTTATTTTAAGAACCACAGGTTCAAATTCTACATGTAATATCTCATTTGAAAGGTATTGCAGGTAAGTACTTTAGGAACTTTAAATCATAAAAATTGCATGTATACTTTTCAAGTTATTGACAAATAGCTGTTTTAAAAGTGGACACAGTGCAATTTTCACAGTTCCTAGGGGAGGTAAGTTTTGGTTAGTTTTACCAGGTAAGTAAGACACTTACAGGGTTCAGTTCTTGGTCCAAGGTAGCCCACCGTTGGGGGTTCAGAGCAACCCCAAAGTCACCACACCAGCAGCTCAGGGCCGGTCAGGTGCAGAGTTCAAAGTGGTGCCCAAAACGCATAGGCTAGAATGGAGAGAAGGGGGTGTCCCGGTTCCGGTCTGCTTGCAGGTAAGTACCCGCGTCTTCGGAGGGCAGACCAGGGGGGTTTTGTAGGGCACCGGGGGGGGACACAAGCCCACACAGAAATTTCACCCTCAGCAGCGCGGGGGCGGCCGGGTGCAGTGTAGAAACCAGCGTCGGGTTCGCAATGTTAGTCTATGAGAGATCAAGGGATCTCTTCAGCGCTGCAGGCAGGCAAGGGGGGGCTTCCTCGGGGAAACCTCCACTTGGGCAAGGGAGAGGGACTCCTGGGGGTCACTTCTCCAGTGAAAGTCCGGTCCTTCAGGTCCTGGGGGCTGCGGGTGCAGGGTCTTTTCCAGGCGTCGGGACTTGGATTCAAGGAGTCGCGGTCAGGGGAAGCCTCGGGATTCCCTCTGCAGGCGGCGCTGTGGGGGCTCAGGGGGGACAGGTTTTTGTACTCACAGTATCAGAGTAGTCCTGGGGTCCCTCCTGAGGTGTTGGATCTCCACCAGCCGAGTCGGGGTCGCCGGGTGCAGTGTTGCAAGTCTCACGCTTCTTGCGGGGAGCTTGCAGGGTTCTTTCAAGGCTGCTGGAAACAAAGTTGCAGCCTTTCTTGGAGCAGGTCCGCTGTCCTCGGGAGTTTCTTGTCTTTTCGAAGCAGGGGCAGTCCTCAGAGGATGTCGAGGTCGCTGGTCCCTTTGGAAGGCGTCGCTGGAGCAGGATCTTTGGAAGGCAGGAGACAGGCCGGTGAGTTTCTGGAGCCAAGGCAGTTGTCGTCTTCTGGTCTTCCTCTGCAGGGGTTTTCAGCTAGGCAGTCCTTCTTCTTGTAGTTGCAGGAATCTAATTTTCTAGGGTTCAGGGTAGCCCTTAAATACTAAATTTAAGGGCGTGTTTAGGTCTGGGGGGTTAGTAGCCAATGGCTACTAGCCCTGAGGGTGGGTACACCCTCTTTGTGCCTCCTCCCAAGGGGAGGGGGTCACAATCCTAACCCTATTGGGGGAATCCTCCATCTGCAAGATGGAGGATTTCTATAAGTTAGAGTCACTTCAGCTCAGGACACCTTAGGGGCTGTCCTGACTGGCCAGTGACTCCTCCTTGTTGCTTTCTTTGTTCCCTCCAGCCTTGCCGCCAAAAGTGGGGGCCGTGGCCGGAGGGGGCGGGCAACTCCACTAAGCTGGAGTGCCCTGCTGGGCTGTGACAAAGGGGTGAGCCTTTGAGGCTCACCGCCAGGTGTTACAGCTCCTGCCTGGGGGAGGTGTTAGCATCTCCACCCAGTGCAGGCTTTGTTACTGGCCTCAGAGTGACAAAGGCACTCTCCCCATGGGGCCAGCAACATGTCTCTGGTGTGGCAGGCTGCTGGAACTAGTCAGCCTACACAGATAGTCGGTTAAGTTTCAGGGGGCACCTCTAAGGTGCCCTCTGTGGTGTATTTTACAATAAAATGTACACTGGCATCAGTGTGCATTTATTGTGCTGAGAAGTTTGATACCAAACTTCCCAGTTTTCAGTGTAGCCATTATGGTGCTGTGGAGTTCGTGTTTGACAGACTCCCAGACCATATACTCTTATGGCTACCCTGCACTTACAATGTCTAAGGTTTTGTTTAGACACTGTAGGGGTACCATGCTCATGCACTGGTACCCTCACCTATGGTATAGTGCACCCTGCCTTAGGGCTGTAAGGCCTGCTAGAGGGGTGTCTTACCTATACTGCATAGGCAGTGAGAGGCTGGCATGGCACCCTGAGGGGAGTGCCATGTCGACTTACTCGTTTTGTCCTCACTAGCACACACAAGCTGGCAAGCAGTGTGTCTGTGCTGAGTGAGAGGTCTCCAGGGTGGCATAAGACATGCTGCAGCCCTTAGAGACCTTCCTTGGCATCAGGGCCCTTGGTACTAGAAGTACCAGTTACAAGGGACTTATCTGGATGCCAGGGTCTGCCAATTGTGGATACAAAAGTACAGGTTAGGGAAAGAACACCGGTGCTGGGGCCTGGTTAGCAGGCCTCAGCACACTTTCAATTGTAAACATAGCATCAGCAAAGGCAAAAAGTCAGGGGGCAACCATGCCAAGGAGGCATTTCCTTACACAACCCCCCCCCCAAACGAAAGAGGATGAGACTAACCTTTCCCAAGAGAGTCTTCATTTTCTAAGTGGAAGAACCTGGAAAGGCCATCTGCATTGGCATGGGCAGTCCCAGGTCTGTGTTCCACTATAAAGTCCATTCCCTGTAGGGAGATGGACCACCTCAACAGTTTAGGATTTTCACCTTTCATTTGCATCAGCCATTTGAGAGGTCTGTGGTCAGTTTGAACTAGGAAGTGAGTCCCAAAGAGGTATGGTCTCAGCTTCTTCAGGGACCAAACCACAGCAAAGGCCTCCCTCTCAATGGCACTCCAACGCTGCTCCCTGGGGAGTAACCTCCTGCTAATGAAAGCAACAGGCTGGTCAAGGCCATCATCATTTGTTTCGGACAAAACTGCCCCTATCCCATGTTCAGAGGCATCAGTCTGCACAATGAACTGCTTAGAATAATCTGGAGCTTTTAGAACTGGTGCTGAGCACATTGCTTGTTTCAGGGTGTCAAAGGCCTGTTGGCATTCCACAGTCCAGTTCACTTTCTTGGGCATTTTCTTGGAGGGGAGCTCAGTGAGAGCTGTCACAATGGATCCATATCCCTTCACAAACCTCCTGTAATACCCAGTCAAGCCAAGGAATGCCCTGACTTGAGTCTGGGTTTTTGGAGCTACCCAGTCCAGAATAGTCTGGATCTTGGGTTGGAGTGGCTGAACTTGGCCTCCACCTACAAGGTGGCCCAAGTAAACCACAGTTCCCTGCCCTATCTGGCATTTGGATGCCTTGATAGAGAGGCCTGCAGATTGCAGAGCCTTCAAAACCTTCTTCAGGTGGACCAGGTGATCCTGCCAGGTGGAGCTAAAGACAGCAATATCATCAAGATAAGCTGTGCTAAAGGACTCCAAGCCAGCAAGGACTTGATTCACCAACCTTTGGAAGGTGGCAGGGGCATTCTTTAAACCAAAGGGCATAACAGTAAACTGATAATGCCCATCAGGTGTGGAGAATGCTGTTTTCTCTTTTGCTCCAGGTGCCATTTTTATTTGCCAGTACCCTGCTGTCAAGTCAAAGGTACTTAAGAATTTGGCAGCACCTAATTTATCTATGAGCTCATCAGCTCTTGGAATTGGATGAGCATCTGTCTTGGTGACAGAATTGAGCCCTCTGTAGTCCACACAAAACCTCATCTCTTTCTTTCCATCTTTGGTGTGAGGTTTGGGGACTAAGACCACTGGGCTAGCCCAGGGGCTGTCAGAGCGCTCAATTACTCCCAATTCCAGCATCTTGTGGACTTCCACCTTGATGCTTTCCTTAACATGGTCAGATTGTCTAAAGATTTTGTTCTTGACAGGCATGCTGTCTCCTGTGTCCACATCATGGGTACACAGGTGTGTCTGACCAGGGGTTAAGGAGAAGAGTTCAGGAAACTGTTGTAGGACTCTCCTACAATCAGCTTGCTGTTGGCCAGAGAGGGTGTCTGAGTAGATCACTCCATCTACTGTGCCATCTTTTGGGTCTGATGACAGAAGATCAGGGAGAGGTTCACTCTCTGCCTCCTGATCCTCATTTGTTACCATCTACAGATTCACATCAGCCCTGTCATGGAAGAGCTTAAGGCGGTTCACATGGATCACCCTCTTGGGGCTCCTGCTTGTGCCCAGGTCCACCAGGTAGGTGACCTGACTCTTCCTTTCTAGTACTGGGTAAGGGCCACTCCATTTGTCCTGGAGTGCCCTGGGAGCCACAGGCTCCAGAACCCAGACTTTCTGCCCTGGTTGGAACTCAACCAGTGCAGCCTTTTGGTCATACCAAAACTTCTGGAGCTGTTGGCTGGCCTCAAGGTTATTGGTTGCCTTTTCCATGTACTCTGCCATTCTAGAGCGAAGGCCAAGTACATAGTCCACTATGTCTTGTTTAGGCTCATGGAGAGGTCTCTCCCAGCCTTCTTTAACAAGAGCAAGTGGTCCCCTTACAGGATGACCAAACAGAAGTTCAAAGGGTGAGAATCCTACTCCCTTCTGTGGCACCTCTCTGTAAGCGAAAAGCAGACATGGCAAGAGGACATCCCATCTCCTTTTGAGTTTTTCTGGGAGCCCCATGATCATGCCTTTTAATGTCTTGTTGAATCTCTCAACCAAGCCATTAGTTTGTGGATGGTAAGGTGTAGTGAATTTGTAAGTCACTCCACACTCATTCCACATGTGTTTTAGGTATGCTGACATGAAGTTGGTACCTCTGTCAGACACCACCTCCTTAGGGAAACCCACTCTGGTAAAGATACCAATGAGGGCCTTGGCTACTGCAGGGGCAGTAGTCGACCTAAGGGGAATAGCTTCAGGATACCTGGTAGCATGATCCACTACTACCAGGATATACATATTTCCTGAGGCTGTGGGAGGTTCCAGTGGACCAACTATGTCCACACCCACTCTTTCAAAGGGCTCCCCCACCACTGGAAGTGGAATGAGGGGGGCCTTTGGGTGCCCACCTGTCTTACCACTGGCTTGACAGGTGGGGCAGGAGAGGCAAAACTCCTTAACCATGTTGGACATATTGGGCCAGTAGAAGTGGTTGACTAACCTCTCCCACGTCTTGGTTTGTCCCAGATGTCCAGCAAGGGGAATGTCATGGGCCAATGTTAGGATGAACTCTCTGAACAGCTGAGGCACCACCACTCTCCTAGTGGCACCAGGTTTGGGGTCTCTGGCCTCAGTGTACAGGAGTCCATCTTCCCAATAGACCCTATGCGTTCCATTTTTCTTGCCCTTGGACTCTTCAGCAGCTTGCTGCCTAAGGCCTTCAAGAGAGGGACAGGTTTCTTGTCCCTTACACAGCTCCTCCCTTGAGGGTCCCCCTGGGCCTAAGAGCTCAACCTGATAAGGTTCAAGCTCCAAAGGCTCAGTTCCCTCAGAGGGCAGAACTTCTTCCTGAGAAGAGAGGTTCCCTTTCTTTTGCTGTGTTGCAGTTGGTTTCCCAACTGACTTTCCTTTCCTCTTGGTAGGCTGGGCCATTCTTCCAGACTCCAGCTCTACTTGTTCACCCTGTGCCTTGCATTGTGCTCTTGTTTTCACACACACCAGTTCAGGGATACCCAGCATTGCTGCATGGGTTTTTAGTTCTACCTCAGCCCATGCTGAGGACTCCAGGTCATTTCCAAGCAGACAGTCCACTGGGATATTTGAGGAGACCACCACCTGTTTCAGGCCATTGACCCCTCCCCATTCTAAAGTAACCATTGCCATGGGATGTACTTTTCTCTGATTGTCAGCGTTGGTGACTGTGTAAGTTTTTCCAGTCAGGTATTGGCCAGGGGAAACCAGTTTCTCTGTCACCATGGTGACACTGGCACCTGTATCCCTCAGGCCCTCTATTCTAGTCCCATTAATTAAGAGTTGCTGTCTGTATTTTTGCATGTTAGGCGGCCAGACAGCTAGTGTGGCTAAATCCACCCCACCCTCAGAAACTAGAGTAGCTTCAGTGTGGACCCTGATTTGCTCTGGGCACACTGTTGATCCCACTTGGAGACTAGCCATACCAGTGTTACCTGGATGGGAGTTTGGAGTGGAACCTTTCTTGGGACAGGCCTTGTCTCCAGTTTGGTGTCCATGCTGTTTACAGCTATGACACCAGGCCTTTTTGGGATCAAAGTTTTTACCCTTGTACCCATTGTTTTGTGAAGAGGCTCTGGGCCCACCCTCCTGTGCAGGTTTTTGGGGGCCTGTAGAAGACTCTTTACTATTTTTAGTTTTGGTTGTCTCATCACCCTTCCCCTGGGGAGTCTTTGTGACCCCTTTCTTTTGGTCACCCCCTGTTGAAGTCTTGGACACCCTTGTCTTGACCCAATGGTCCGCCTTCTTTCCCAATTCTTGGGGAGAAATTGGTCCTAGGTCTACCAGATGCTGATGCAGTTTATCATTGAAACAATTACTTAACAGGTGTTCTTTCACAAATAAATTGTACAGCCCATCATAATTACTTACACCACTGCCTTGAATCCAACCATCTAGTGTTTTCACTGAGTAGTCTACAAAGTCAACCCAGGTCTGGCTCGAGGATTTTTGAGCCCCCCTGAATCTAATCCTATACTCCTCAGTGGAGAATCCAAAGCCCTCAATCAGGGTACCCTTCATGAGGTCATAAGATTCTGCATCTTTTCCAGAGAGTGTGAGGAGTCTATCCCTACACTTTCCAGTGAACATTTCCCAAAGGAGAGCACCCCAGTGAGATCTGTTCACTTTTCTGGTTACACAAGCCCTCTCAAAAGCTGTGAACCACTTGGTGATGTCATCACCATCTTCAAATTTTGTCACAATCCCTTTGGGGATTTTTAACATGTCAGGAGAATCTCTGACCCTATTTATATTGCTGCCACCATTGATGGGTCCTAGGCCCATCTCTTGTCTTTCCCTTTCTATGGCTAGGAGCTGTCTCTCTAAAGCCAATCTTTTGGCCATCCTGGCTAACAGGAGGTCATCTTCACTGAGAGCATCCTCAGTGATTTCAGAAATGTGGGACCCTCCTGTGAGGGACTCACTATTTCTGACTAACACAGTTGGAGACAGGACTTGAGGGGACCTGTTCTCCCTATTTAGGACTGGAGGAGGGACATTGGCCTCCAAGTCACTAATTTCTTCCTCTGTGAGGTCATCATCAGAGGGGTTGGCTTTTTCAAACTCTGCCAACAGCTCCTGGAGCTGAATTTTGGTAGGTCTGGAGCCAATGGTTATTTTTTTGATATTACAGAGAGACCTTAGCTCCCTCATCTTAAGATGGAGGTAAGGTGTGGTGTCGAGTTCCACCACATTCATCTCTGTATCAGACATTATTTTGCTAAGAGTTGGAAGACTTTTTAAAGAATCTAAAACTGTTTCTAGAATCTAATTTCAAACTTTTAACAAACTTTTAAACTCTAAAAGACAATGCTAAACAGGGACTTAACACACAAGGCCCTAGCAGGACTTTTAAGAATTTAGAAAAATTTCAAATTGCAAAAATGAATTTCTAATGACAATTTTGGAATTTGTCGTGTGATCAGGTATTGGCTGAGTAGTCCAGCAAATGCAAAGTCTTGTACCCCACCGCTGATCCACCAATGTAGGAAGTTGGCTCTGTATGTGCTATTTCAAAGTAAGGAATAGCATGCACAGAGTCCAAGGGTTCCCCTTAGAGGTAAGATAGTGGCAAAAAGAGATAATACTAATGCTCTATTTTGTGGTAGTGTGGTCGAGCAGTAGGCTTATCCAAGGAGTAGTGTTAAGCATTTGTTGTACATACACATAGACAATAAATGAGGTACACACACTCAGAGACAAATCCAGCCAATAGGTTTTTGTATAGAAAAATATATTTTCTTAGTTTATTTTAAGAACCACAGGTTCAAATTCTACATGTAATATCTCATTTGAAAGGTATTGCAGGTAAGTACTTTAGGAACTTTAAATCATAAAAATTGCATGTATACTTTTCAAGTTATTGACAAATAGCTGTTTTAAAAGTGGACACTTAGTGCAATTTTCACAGTTCCTAGGGGAGGTAAGTTTTGGTTAGTTTTACCAGGTAAGTAAGACACTTACAGGGTTCAGTTCTTGGTCCAAGGTAGCCCACCGTTGGGGGTTCAGAGCAACCCCAAAGTCACCACACCAGCAGCTCAGGGCCGGTCAGGTGCAGAGTTCAAAGTGGTGCCCAAAACGCATAGGCTAGAATGGAGAGAAGGGGGTGTCCCGGTTCCGGTCTGCTTGCAGGTAAGTACCCGCGTCTTCGGAGGGCAGACCAGGGGGGTTTTGTAGGGCACCGGGGGGGACACAAGCCCACACAGAAATTTCACCCTCAGCAGCGCGGGGGCGGCCGGGTGCAGTGTAGAAACCAGCGTCGGGTTCGCAATGTTAGTCTATGAGAGATCAAGGGATCTCTTCAGCGCTGCAGGCAGGCAAGGGGGGGCTTCCTCGGGGAAACCTCCACTTGGGCAAGGGAGAGGGACTCCTGGGGGTCACTTCTCCAGTGAAAGTCCGGTCCTTCAGGTCCTGGGGGCTGCGGGTGCAGGGTCTTTTCCAGGCGTCGGGACTTGGATTCAAGGAGTCGCGGTCAGGGGAAGCCTCGGGATTCCCTCTGCAGGCGGCGCTGTGGGGGCTCAGGGGGGACAGGTTTTTATACTCACAGTATCAGAGTAGTCCTGGGGTCCCTCCTGAGGTGTTGGATCTCCACCAGCCGAGTCGGGGTCGCCGGGTGCAGTGTTGCAAGTCTCACGCTTCTTGCGGGGAGCTTGCAGGGTTCTTTCAAGGCTGCTGGAAACAAAGTTGCAGCCTTTCTTGGAGCAGGTCCGCTGTCCTCGGGAGTTTCTTGTCTTTTCGAAGCAGGGGCAGTCCTCAGAGGATGTCGAGGTCGCTGGTCCCTTTGGAAGGCGTCGCTGGAGCAGGATCTTTGGAAGGCAGGAGACAGGCCGGTGAGTTTCTGGAGCCAAGGCAGTTGTCGTCTTCTGGTCTTCCTCTGCAGGGGTTTTCAGCTAGGCAGTCCTTCTTCTTGTAGTTGCAGGAATCTAATTTTCTAGGGTTCAGGGTAGCCCTTAAATACTAAATTTAAGGGCGTGTTTAGGTCTGGGGGGTTAGTAGCCAATGGCTACTAGCCCTGAGGGTGGGTACACCCTCTTTGTGCCTCCTCCCAAGGGGAGGGGGTCACAATCCTAACCCTATTGGGGGAATCCTCCATCTGCAAGATGGAGGATTTCTAAAAGTTAGAGTCACTTCAGCTCAGGACACCTTAGGGGCTGTCCTGACTGGCCAGTGACTCCTCCTTGTTGCTTTCTTTGTTCCCTCCAGCCTTGCCGCCAAAAGTGGGGGCCGTGGCCGGAGGGGGCGGGCAACTCCACTAAGCTGGAGTGCCCTGCTGGGCTGTGACAAAGGGGTGAGCCTTTGAGGCTCACCGCCAGGTGTTACAGCTCCTGCCTGGGGGAGGTGTTAGCATCTCCACCCAGTGCAGGCTTTGTTACTGGCCTCAGAGTGACAAAGGCACTCTCCCCATGGGGCCAGCAACATGTCTCTGGTGTGGCAGGCTGCTGAAACTAGTCAGCCTACACAGATAGTCGGTTAAGTTTCAGGGGGCACCTCTAAGGTGCCCTCTGTGGTGTATTTTACAATAAAATGTACACTGGCATCAGTGTGCATTTATTGTGCTGAGAAGTTTGATACCAAACTTCCCAGTTTTCAGTGTAGCCATTATGGTGCTGTGGAGTTCGTGTTTGACAGACTCCCAGACCATATACTCTTATGGCTACCCTGCACTTACAATGTCTAAGGTTTTGTTTAGACACTGTAGGGGTACCATGCTCATGCACTGGTACCCTCACCTATGGTATAGTGCACCCTGCCTTAGGGCTGTAAGGCCTGCTAGAGGGGTGTCTTACCTATACTGCATAGGCAGTGAGAGGCTGGCATGGCACCCTGAGGGGAGTGCCATGTCGACTTACTCGTTTTGTCCTCACTAGCACACACAAGCTGGCAAGCAGTGTGTCTGTGCTGAGTGAGAGGTCTCCAGGGTGGCATAAGACATGCTGCAGCCCTTAGAGACCTTCCTTGGCATCAGGGCCCTTGGTACTAGAAGTACCAGTTACAAGGGACTTATCTGGATGCCAGGGTCTGCCAATTGTGGATACAAAAGTACAGGTTAGGGAAAGAACACCGGTGCTGGGGCCTGGTTAGCAGGCCTCAGCACACTTTCAATTGTAAACATAGCATCAGCAAAGGCAAAAAGTCAGGGGGCAACCATGCCAAGGAGGCATTTCCTTACAGTCAGGAATTTCGGATGTCAAAAAAACCCATGAGAGACCAGTACGGTGTATAGATGACACACCCCAGTACTTGGTATATTGTATTCTTTTTTTTTTTTTAAAGACTAAAACCTGCAAGCCAGAGAAGGAGAACAAAATAAAACTGGATATGATATTTTGTTCTGAACTCCTGACTTCGGCACTCAAAGTCTAGAGCTAAAGAGCGGTCTTGTGTGGCCAATTCAGGATGATGGACCTCTGATCATCTCATACTGGTTACAGTATAACCAGCATATGAGCAGCTCAGATCAAAACAACACTTGCATAGCCACCTTTGAAAGCATATAATTACTTATCTTACATAAATTCAAATTATTTGTAATATAGTCAGGGTATTTTCTCAAAACCAACAAGTAAGCAACTGTACGGTTCACTTCCTTTTGCTTTCAAATGAAAGAGTTCTGCTTAGTAATTTCCCTTCTGCAATGCAATTTATGAAGGGCATATTAAAGATTAAAGATTATCCTCCATTTAAATCCTTATTACAGTACCATCTGTCCATGGATTCTGCTAGCAGATAGCCTTCAGCTGCCAGAGATAGTTACGCCATCTTCTCCGCTATCTGTATTTCGAGGCACAAAATCTGTTTCTGATGTGTCAGAATGAAAAGCTCAATCTAATGAACTGCTAAAGCTTGAAAGCTTGGTGTAGAGATTCAGATTTTTGTGCCTGTAAAGAGCTGATGGGCAATATTTGTTTGAACCTAAATGAGACGGGAGCAAGTTTCTTTTAATTCCATTTTGCCTTTTATATCCCCAAAGCACTTCAAAATTAACCTGCTTCTCCCTCGACAAAACACATTTCATTACAAAGCTCCACACAATCCCAAACATGTAAACTGGAGTAGCGTAAGAGAAAAGCTGGAGAACAGGGTAACCAAGGCTCAAAAGAAATAAAGACGTTTTTCTTCTTTTAGGTGTCTAGCCTGATGCCCAGCTTAGCACAAACAAACTCTTCATTTTTCTCTTTCACATTATTGTTAAAGTTGCACGTTCCTAAAATGTCAGTTTCTATATTAGTGAATTACTGTGCTATGCAGAAAATGTTACAGCACATTGCAAATTAGGGTCAAACAAAAGGCGAGGGCACAAAAGCACGGAGAAAGGGCACTAAGCAGTCTTTCAAGTCTAGCACCAAGTGGCCAATAAGGCCATAAGCTGCCCCAAAATTCTTTTTATTTTTAATAGTGGAATATTTAGTTGTATTACTATGGACTCACAGCTTGCGATTCAACGTGTGCATCCATTCTTCCTTCTGTGATTTCAGTGGACTGCAACATCACCATGCGTAGTGGATGTTAGCCTGATGAATTTTGAAAAGAGCAGCTAGCACTTTGAAAGCCCAGCATAAACAAACCCTCATGATAGAACACATTTAATGATTCCAGAGTCTGAAAGTATTTTTACCTACAGCTCTACGGAGCTGGAATCCCTCAGATTCACAGCCTGGAAGACATATAAACAAGGTAGACTTAACTAAGTGAGCACTAGCAGGGAACCCATACAATTTATGAATGAGGGCAATGTGCGAAAACGCCAGTGGTGCAACAAAGGTAAGCCTGTCCGTATCGAGAAATTAACCAGGCACACTGCAAGAATTATTTCAGAAAAAGAATGTTATATGGTTTTATACCTGTGGAATCGATATTCTGAATGATATGATTGCATGAAGCCTCAAACCCAGAATTGGCTTTTGCAATCCCTAGGTGTTAGAAGCTGTTCTTCTTAGACGAAACTAAAGAGGACAGGTCGTTGATAGTTTTAAAGGAACACTCCTATTCACTCACATCTACCTTTAGTTTGAGATTAATTTCCAAGAGTACAAGTCACTGGTTTTAATATCATGGTTTCACTTTCCTTTTTATTTATGGGGATCCTCTTACCAACTACAAATTCACAATTAATAAGTTACTTACCTTTGGTAACCCCTTATCTGGTAGAGACCATCTAGCCATAGATTCCTTACTTTTGGATATCCCCAGGCATCAGACTAGATGCAGAATATTTTTGAGCAGTACCCCTGCATGACAATAAGTGACGTAGTTAAGCTCTGCGTCGGTGTCATCCTTGACGGAAGTGACAGCTGTGGTGCCTATACAGTATAGGTGCCACAGCTGTGAGCTGACATCAGTAACTTTGGCAACTTTCCACACCAGCGCAGAACCACAATGAAAACTGACCAATGGAGTGGAAAAAACGAAGGCCCTGAGAAGAGTATCCCTTGCAATACAATTAGCTTGCAGAGAATGGGAGGGTCAGTAAGGAATCTGTGGCTAGACAGTCTCTACCAAATAAGGGGTAACTGAAGGTAAGTAACTTGTTCCTCTGATAGAGACTCCTAGCTGCAGGCTCCTTAACTTAGAATAGATACCCAAGCAATGCCTTACCCAAAGGTGGGTCTATGAACCCATTTGTAAATCAAAAGGTCCCCTAGCACCGAAAGGGCAAGGTACCCATCTCAACGGATTGGACTCTCCTGACAGTAGTGTCTGACAAACATGTGCATGCAGGTCCATGTTGCTACCTGTCATATCGCGACATGGACTCTATGGGACAACGCAGTCACAAGCCTTAGCTCTGTTGGAATGAGCACACAAACCCTCAGCGGGTTGCTTCCTGGCCAACGCATAGCCGATCTTGACGCAGAGCACTATCCATCTTCAGATGGTTCATTTCTACACAGCCGTCCCTTCTTAGGTCCTACATAACCCCACGAGGAGTTGATTTTCCACACAAGTCTTTTGTACGGTCTGGGTCCAAATGGTGGAGTCTCTCCTCTTCTTTGTAGGGATGAGGCAGATGGAAGGGAGTCACAACCTTTAGAAAGAAGGAGGCATGTGTCCTGAGGACGAAGTTGTCCAGGTAGAAGGTGGTTTAGGGAGGGTGCTCCAAGTACGCCTTCAATTCAGTGACCCTCCTGGTCGATGTTATGACCATTATGAAGACAGTTTTGATGGTCAAAAGACCATTTGTGCAAATGCTGAAATGGTGCACAAATGGTGGGAACAAGTTTCAGATCCCACTAAGGTATGATGAATGGTGAGGGGAAAAACGTGCTGCAAGCCTTTAGGAAACCTAGCCAGAACAGGTGACTTAAATAAATGTTGGTCCGGCAAATGCAAAAAAGCTACAATGGCTGAAAGATAACCTTCAACTGTGCCCAGGGCAGAAATTCAACGCTTACCCTGCTGTTGCACAGACCGGAGTGGGAACATCATATTTCACCCCTACAAAATCCAACGCTTTACCTACTGCTGCACAGACTGGAATGGGAACAGTAAATGTCACAGCTCCGAGAATCAACATTTTCCCTAGTGTTGCACATACTGGAGTGAGAATAGTGAATGTTAACCCCTCCAAAATCCAACACTTTCCCTACTGTTGCACAGACTAGAGCAGAAATATTATGTTTAATATTCTAAGGCACCAATAGTTTTAATAAAGTTAGTTAAATAGAGTTTATAGCAATGATTTTTGTAACATTTATTTTATTTTAAATGTATTTCAATGTTTATAGCATTTTTTATAAATGCTCTTTTTAGATTTTTCAATGTTCAATATTTTATTTATTGTGTACATTAATATGTTTTGTACTCATTTTTATGGATGTATTGCTTTATTATATATAACTAGTCTACCGTTTAAGAAAAATATTTATTTTGCCTTATATTTGTAATATTTTAAATGTATTAGCACAAACATATAGACAATTTCTTATTAATAAAATAAAAAATGTAAATAAATATTTTTAATTATCTTACATGGTCTCAATATATAAACACAAATGTAAACATTTGATTATTATATATTATACTTATATACAGTATTAAGCATTAGTGGAATATATAAATTATATATATTTTAGAAAAATATTTAACACTTACTACTTTAAAAGTTATATTAATAAAATAAATATATCTGGACTAAATTGGTGACAACATTTTTCTCTGATATTTTTGTACTTACCATTATAAGTATAGATACACTTTATTATGGTAAATGATATTTTTGACAATATTTTTTAACATGATAGTGTCAGTGATCCACACCTATTTTTCTAACCCTTGCAAGTGTGTAAACTATACATAGCAAAGCGCAAGCAGTTGAATATATTTACACTGTGGTCATACTTTGTGAATCAGGAATGTCATGGCGGGTCTAGAACCTTTTTCCAGGGTGAGGTCAGACTTGCACCTGGAATAATCCACTGACTCAGGTCCCTACTGTCTGCACCTACATCCAATTCTGCAAGTACGCTTCAATCTTGAACAGCAACTATTTCAGCTTATAATTTCCGGGTGACAATAAAATCTTGCTTGGATAAAAAAAAAAAAAAAATCTATAGTTTAAATCACTTGCTAAGATGTGTGTGCAAAATAGGAGTCTTCACAAAATAAAATACTCGCCTCGCTAATCAACTTAAGAAATAGAATGTGGCCTTTGCGTCTGACACCTTGAAGTTTTTTTTTTTTTTTTTGAAGCGCCACGGAACCCAATTGCAACTTTCAAAAAGATAACTACTTGTCATGAGTAATACATGTCCTACCTGTTGCTTGTTGTTCGGAGTGTATGGCAGCATGGTTGAAACATGGAACATAATTTCATAATCTTTGTAGGTGGTATAAAGAGAGTGGGTGCCAGTGGAGTCCGCTGTAATCAGAAAAATAAATCTGTATTACTCCACAAAGGCTGTGATTTTGAAAGAAAAAACTCTTGCACTCTATTTGAAGACTAGTATCACTATGAATTACCTTAAAGTGTGATCTTAACTTTCAGTCAAGCCTCATAAAGGAGTTAGGTTGTTAAGCTTAACATACAGTAACTTTGATTGTCAGTCAACAAAGCTAGATTTCTTGTACCAAGACTGCACACTTGTATATGTAAAATGTACTAGATGCTATAACAAAATTTAAATACTATTAGGGTATGGAGGCAAGGATTATGCTCATCTTTCTTCACATTATGTATTAAAGCAGCCTTCAAACCAACATTAAGAACTAACTTTGCCATGAACCCAAAAGATAGGAAACTGATAGCGAGCCAATTACTGTTCACTGAAGTGTTACACATTGTTCCTTTCTGTGACCCCCTTTGTTCATGCGACAGCAGCCGCTGTTGAAAAGCATCCCATTCTTGTTTACAGGTGTCATTCCTTGCACGAATAAGAACACAATATTTTAATTCATACAATCGGAACAGTGTACATAGCCTGCCATCACCGCAACACATTGCATTACCTGCTTTCATACCACATCATATGACTAGAACATAAGGCAGACCAATGTATCTGAATATAAATGGTCAATACTTACACCTTACGGCAGTCGTCCATCCAGAACCTTCAGCTTATACCACACTCAATGCCTCAGGGTGGGAATGCAAGAGTTTTATCTCGACGGGTGGGATAATCCTCACCTCCGTGTCCTCAAAATTGAAACTCTGTTACAGGAGCTAGGAAATGTTATATTCTATGTCCAAACCGGAGGCAAGGTTTATGCTTTTTTAAAGCTTGTAAACTATTAAAGATACCATATTCAAGACAGGTTTAAAAAAATAAAATTAAAAAAAAGGATTCTTTTAAACATGGGATATGAAGACCGGTCTGCAGCATTAATGATGTATTCCAGTCTCACTACCAGGGAAAAAGCCATGGAGTCCATTGCTCCTCGGGTCTAGTGTGCCCCAAACACCAAGGTACCTATACCTTCCTCCTGCATAATCCATCTAACCCACCTTGCTACAGTGGGAGAGGAATCTTGGAGATGGAAATCAAGACCTGAAGTTCCCGGGGGTGGGGGGTGTTCGCAATTCCTCAGCCATTCTCATAAGCCAGATGCATCTGACCACACACTACTTTGGTGTCTTATTAAAAGCCGGAGAGGAAACAGTCCTACAGTTACATATGGTTGCCCCCAAGATATGAAAGGTAACTCCGCCTGGGTTAAAAATCCGACCTCTAATGTTCAAGGCCCAGACGTCTGGCAATTGCCAGCAGAAAACAAGACACAACAGCACAGCCAGCTTACATGATAACTTCTTCAGTGAGAGGTATTTATTAATCTGCCATGAAAGGAGGATATTACGGACTTTATTCACATCCCACAAGGATGTATATCAGGGGTCTGAAGGATGAGACAAACAAATCCCCCTCATCAACTTACTAACGGATGTTCCCCTGCAGAAGAACTCAATTGGGAAGTGCCCTGCAAAAATGGCAGATCGGAAAATACTTACTGATCTGAAAGCCATGCCCTGCGAAGCCAAAGAATGCAAAAAAAAAAAATCAGGATGTGCACAACATCGGACCCTACAGAAGTCTTACCCCTCTGCACACACCAATTTATGCATCAAGTACAGGCAGACCTTAAACGTTTGACCACTCCCTATGCCAAGAGTCATTCAGCTGTTAGTGAAAGCCCTGTGATTTTCCATCGTTCCCTGTAATCCTGCAAGCCACAAGTTGTAAATTCCCTGCTGTCACCAAGTGGTGGGGATTCCTTGACAAATCCCTTAAGAGATAAGGAAACTGGGGGTAGATGGATTGGAGAATCCCAAGAAAGTTCCAGTAGAACTAGAAACCAAACTTGTGACCCCCCAAATCAGTGTGACGACCACTAAAGTAGCCCTCTGTCTGCACACTTGTGTTGACAGTTGCATGATCCTTGCTCAGGACTCCAATCTACGAGAAAGGCATTGGTTGCTGTGCCTAGGTGATCTTAAGAACCTGTCCAGGGTGTGATTCAGCCTTGAAGCAAACAAGTCCACTGAGAAGGGACACCTCCTGCATTTCCATCCAGCAAACATCCCCAGATCCATCTTTCACAAGCTCGTGTCCTGTAGATTCCGCAAGTGCCAATCCACGCTGTGTTTACCTTTCCTGTAAGATATTCCGCAGTGACTGAAGAATAAGTTACTTACCTTACGTAACGCTTTTTCTGGTGGATACCTGTGGATTCCTCACCTTATGAATTCTCCCAAAGCGCCAGCATTCAATGGAAATTTTCTTCCTAGCTATCCAAGTCGATGAGGACGCCACAAATGCACGGCTCCGCAGGCGACTCCATCCTTGCACACCAGCATGATGACGGCAGTTTCACCACTTTTTAGGTGCTTTCGAGGCAAACAGGTGAATACTCACCACAAAACAACAATATATACCAATCCAAACACAAATATAAACCACAATATTTGTTTATATAAAAACACCAAAAACGTATATACATTTATAATAAAAGAAGTCTTGGTATGACCAGACAGGCAACAGGGAGGCGGGTGGGAGTGTGAGGAATCCACATATAGCTACTGTATCTACCAGAAAAAGCGTTACCAAAGGTAAGTAACTTGTTCTTCTGATGGATAAAACTACCTGTGGATTCCTCCCCTTATGAACAGAATCCCAAAGCAGTCCCGCACTCTCAGGTGGGTGCCTGACCGGTCAAACCAAGAAATCCTGCAAAACAGAACATGCAAAATGGCCGTCCGTCCTAACTTCTAAGTCTAAGCAATAATGCTTCGTGAAAGTGTGGAGGGAAGCCCAAGTTGCGGCCTTACAAATTTCAGCAACTGGGACACCTCCAACCAAGGCCGAAGTAGCAGACTTAGCCCTGGTGAAATAGGCCCTAATACCTTCAGGAGGAACATTCTTTGCCAGTGAATAACAAATCTTTACATAAAGAATGATCCACCTGGAAAGGGTTCTCTTGTGGACGGCCTTGCCCCTCAGTTTGCCCACATACCCAGCGAAGAGTTGATCATCATCTCTAAAGTCTTGTCCTCTCAATGTAGAAACTCAGAGCCCTTTTTGGATCTAAGCGATGAAGACTTTCCTCCTGTGATGGATGAGGAGGAGGGTAAAAGGATGAGTGTGTTATAGACTGGCCCATATGAAAGGGAGTGACTACTTTAGGAAGGAAAGCCGCCCTGGTTCTCAGCACCACCTTGTCAGCATAAAAGGTTGTAAAAGGAGGTTTCACACTAAGCCTGAAGCTCACTCACACGGCTAGCCAACGTGATAGCCGTTAAGAAAAACGTTTTTAAAACTAAATGCCTCAACGGGCAAGAATTCATTGGTTCAAACAGTGAACCCTTTAAAAAAGTCCGAACCAAATTCAAATCCCACTGAGGCATGACAAACAGAGTGGGAGGAAACTTGTTAGTCAAACCTTTCAAGAATCTAATAACTATAGGGGACTTAAATAAGGAAGGCTGATCAGAAAGGCAAAGAAAGGCTGACAGCGCTGATGAATAACCCTTCACAGTCCCAACAGCACATCCCTTCTGTGCCAAGGAAAAGTCAAAAAGCAAAACATCAGAGAGATGGGCCTTTAAGGGATCAATTTGCCTCTCTCCACACCAAGCAACAATTTTTGCCCATCTATTAGCATAGAAAGTCTAGTGGCGTGTCGCCTCGCCAATAAGATAACATCCACCACTTCTGGAGGGAGAGGAAAGGAACTCAGATTGCCCCGTTCAATCTCCAGGCATGTAGGTGCAGGCTCTGGAGGTGTAGAACTGGCCCCTGCGAGAGGAGGTCTGCCCGTCCTTTAGGGCAGAGGGGCCACGCCCCCCCACCTTTTCACGCTCATAAATAGTGCCTGTCAGGCTGAGCAAAGGTTAGCCTGACAGACACTCTTCATGTTTAGCTCAGGCAGCCAGGAGTGAGACATGCGCAAACTCCTGGCTGCTTGAGCTGAACTTTGCTGGGCTTAAACCTGAAGCGCCCAGGGAGTGTGGAAATCGGTGACACCTCGTCACAGAGTCGGGTGGGGTCAACAGTCTCACTGACCCCCATCCCACTCTGTGACAAAGTTGGGACTGCTGCCTTCCCTCACTGGCTGACCTAAGGTTAGCCAGTGAGGGAAGGCAGGGGGGTGAGGGGGGAGAGAAGAGAGAGAGAAGAGAGAGAGAGAGAGAGAGAGAGAGAGAGAGAGAGAAGAGAGAAGAGAGAGAAGAGAGAGAGAAGAGAGAGAGAAGAGAGAGAGAGAGAGAGAGAGAGAGAGAGAGAGAGAGAGAGAGAGAGAGAGTTTTTTTTATTTTAATGAATGTTTGGTGCGTGCGTGTATGTTTGAATGTTGATGAGTGCTGTGAATGGATGTGCATGCATGTGTGAATGAATGAGTGTGTTCCTGTCGTCCCGAAAAACTGCCGGCCGCCACTGCTGCCCTGTGAGGAAGATGGAGCGGAGGGCACAGTAAGAGTTGGATAAGGTCTGTGTACCACACCCTCCTAGGCCAATCTGAAGCTATTAATAGGACTTGAGCCCGATCTTGGCGAATCTTCCTCAGAACCCGAGGAATCAAGGGTATAGGGGAAAACGCGTAAAGCAACTGGTCGCACCAAGACATCTGAAACGCATTCCCCAACGCCCCCTGCACCTGAACGATGGGCAGTGTGCGTTCTCCTGAGTGGCAAACAGGTCTATCTGTGGAAATACCCACATCCGAAAGATGTGAAGAACCAGATCTGGATGGAGACGTCACTCGTGATTGGACGAGAAATGCCAACTGAGACTGTCCGCACGTACGTTGACAACTCCAGCCAGAAGGTTTGCTCCTATGCAAATCCGATGGTCCTGCGCCCAGGGCCAGAGCCACAGAGCCTTTCTGCAGAGAAGGAACGACCCTACACCTCCCTTCTTATTGACGTACCACATCGCGGTAGTGTTGTCTGTCAAGACTTGAACTGACTGACCGCGAAGGGACAGGAGGAAGGCCTTGAGAGCCAGACATATTGCCCGTAATGCTAACAGATTGATGTGAAACATTTGTTCCGCTGGAGACCAATAGCCCTCGATCTCCAAGTCCCCTAGATGAGATCCCCACCTTAGGGTGGAAGCATCCGTTATGACCGTGGCCACCAGAGGTGGGAGGCAAAACGGCCTTTCCTGAGAAAGGTTGCTGTCAACAGTCCACCATCATAGATCTGCTGTAGCATATCTGGAGATCGTTATCAACTCCTCCAGATTCCCTTTGTGTTGAAACCACTGCTTGCGGAGGCACCACTGGAGAGCCCTCATTTGCCGACGTGCACGAGTGACCAACAGAATGTAAGAAGCAAACAAACCGAGCAGACATAGGACCTTGAGGACTGGAACAGGAGCTCCTTTTGAAACATTGGAATCAACGCCTGAATGTCCTGAATCCTCTGAGGCAGAGGGTAGGCCCGATTCAATGTTGTATCCAGTACTGCCCCTATGAACAGGAGACGCTGAGAGGGCTCCAGGTGAGACTTGGGCATGTTTACCCTAAAGCCGAGGTTGAACAACAACTGTGTTGTCATTTGCAAGTGATGCAGCACAAGCTCTGGGGACCCGGCTTTGATCAGCCAATCGTCCAGGTAAGGGAATACAGATACACCCTTCCTTCTGAGGTCCGCTGCAATCACCGCCATCACCTTCGTGAAGACTTTAGTTGCGGAAGTAAGACCAAAAGGAAGGACCGCAAACTGTTAGTGTTGCGACCCTACCACAAACCTGTGCGACTTCAGAATGGGGATATGAAAATAAGCATCCTGCAAGTTGCCAGACACCATCCAGTCTTCTTTGTTCAACACCATAAGCACCTGTGCTATGGTCAGCATTTGGAATTTCTCCTGTCTGAAGAACAAATTGAAAATCCTCAGGTCCATGATAGGCCTTAATCGACCATCCTTCTGGTGAATCAGGAAATACCTTGAATAGCATCCGTGAGCCTTTTCCTGCTCTGGAACCAACTCCACTGCACCCTTTAACAAAAGGACTTACACCTCCTGCTGAAGCACCAGGAGATGGTCTTCTGTGCAAAACGAATGAAGGGGAGGGGTGGGAGGGGGAAACTCCTGAAAAAAAAAGGGCATAACCTTTCCCCACAATATTCAGCACTCAAGAGTCCGATGTGATTAACTCCCACTCTTGGGAAAATGAAATAGCCTTCCCCCTACAGGAGAAGAAGGGTGCAAGATGGAGACAAAACTAGGGCTGCTTTCCTTGATGGGTTCTCCCAGAGGAAGAAGCTGAGACAGGAGGCTGCTGAGTGGCTCCTCGTGTTCTAACCCACCCCCACCCTCCATAAGGCCTATAGAGAGGGTTGGCAGGCTGCTGCATGCTGGACTGTGGCCTCCCATGAAAAGAGGGCCCACTGCCAAAACCCCTGAACCTCCGAAAAGATCTAAAGGGTGTGGACGCTGAGTCCCAAGGACTTTGCAGTAGCCCTGCTGTCTTTAAAACGCTCCAAAGCTGAGTCAGCCTTGGATCCAAACAACTTCTTGCCATCAAACAGAAGGTCCAACAAAGTTCTCAGAACATCCGTGGAAAAGCCAGAAGACCTAAACTACGCATGCCTTGTGTAGCCACCGAACTGCCCATTGCCCTGGCAACTGAATCTGCTGTATCCAAACCAGACTGGATAACCTGCTTAGCCGCGGCTTGAGTGTCCAACAGGAGTTCATCGAACTGCCCCTGCAAATCCTGAGGCGAGCTCGGCACCACAGCTCTTGCCGTGTCCATCAGGGCATGAATATACCTCCCCAGCACACAGGTAGCATTGACAGACTTCAAGGTCATACTGCACAAGGAGAAACCCTTCTTTGTTGTTTGCTCCATTCGCTTAGACTCTCTATCTGATAGAGTATCAGGGAACGAACCAGGTACAGACCAGGCAGAATAAGGGGCTTGAACTACGAAGCTCTCAGGTGTTGGATGCTGAGACAAAAACTGTGGATCCCCTGGAGCAACTCTGTACTTCCTAGCCACAGTCCAGGAAACCACTGGAGTCGTTACAGGTTTCCTCCAAATGTCTAGAATGGGCTCAGTAAGGGCATAATTAAAAGGGAGTAGGGGCTCCAAAGATGTAGAGGATGGATGCAACACCTCAGTCAGAATGTTCGTCTTCACCTCTGATGCTGGTAAAGGAAGGTCCAAGAACTCAGCAGCCTTTCTTATCAGGCAGTGGTAAGATGCTGCCTCCTCTGTGAGCTCGCCAGAGGATGAAAGATCCCACTCGGGAGATGTATCTAGGCCACTTGTAGAGTCCAGGCCCTGAAATTCACCCGTAGGCTCAGGAACCTCCCCTTCCTCCAACAGCTGTTGCCGATAGTCCTGCTCCTCCAAGAGCCTCATGGCCCTCCTTCTCGACCTCAGTCTGGCCTCCAACCGCAGCAACAACAGAGAATTAGACGACGATGCCTGTTTCAAAGCAGATGGATGCTCCAGCGGAGGAAAGGCTGGAGAGAGACTGCCTCCCGATCCGGTCCCATCCGGCGCCGGCATCGACTCCATAGACACCGTCGGCAACATCATCAGGGGTGACAACATCAGAGGTGACAACATCAGCGGCGCCGAACCAGCACCTTCACCTGGATAGAAGAGTACAAATGTTGCCTTTTTGTACGGCGCCTGCAAACCAAGCGTGAAATCTAATGGACCTGTGGGACCAGCCGGTGCACCAGCAAGGGCCATAGTTCTGTTGAAAATGGTAAACATAGCAAAGGAATGCTGCTGGATCCACTCCTGGAGTCAGGAAGGCAGGAAACCTCTGCTCGTCCTGAGGCACTTGAACCTAATCCGAAGCTTGTACCCCGACTCCTGACAATGAGTTGACACAGGAGAAAAGTGAACCGGAGGACTCGCCGGGGACTCGAAGCCCTCTATCAACAACGGCACCGGAGAAGCCTGTGGACTTCGAGGCTGAGGAGTGACCGTTGGACTGACCTCCCATGCCGTCTCGGAGGGGACCGAGACAGAGACCGCTTCCTGGAAGAACGGCGTTGAGAATCGTGCCAGTGCCACTTCTTATGCGACCTCTAAGACTTAGGTGAA
The DNA here is from genome assembly GCF_031143425.1 of Pleurodeles waltl. Classification (NCBI taxonomy): domain Eukaryota; kingdom Metazoa; phylum Chordata; class Amphibia; order Caudata; family Salamandridae; genus Pleurodeles; species Pleurodeles waltl. The sequence continues at coordinate 1,145,149,401 of NC_090448.1, forward strand.
GAAGAGTCCCTCGCCTTAGATCTTCGATGACCCTTGTGCTCCTTCTTACCTTATGCCAAGAAGAGCTTAGCCTCTCTCTCCTTCAAGGCCTTCGGGTTCATTTGCTGGCAGGACACACACCCCTCCATGTCGTGGTCTGAGCTTAGACACCATTCTCACTTGGAATGCATCCTTGCAGGTGTCGGCGGGTTGCCTCTGGCTACATAATGTTTCTGAAAACCTCTGGAGGGAAAAAACACTCTTAACCAGGTCTGATCCTACCACTGGCCTCACCGGGAGTCTTGACCAGTTGTTGGGGCTAAGTAATAAAAAGTGGTTGGTCGAGTGTGCTCCCATGACCAGCCTATGCAAAACCCATAGGCACAAAGATCTTCTTCCCAGAGGGAGCGTTATACCGTGATGTAAAGGTGGAGACAAACGTCCTCAACTCCTTTATGAAGGGCTCACCAAACTAACCCTCTCCGGCTATTGCTCCTGTCTCCAAAATTACCAGATCACCCAGCTTTAGCTCTACTTTTCTCAACAAGGATTTCTGTGGACAACGAACAATTGGCATTCCACAGATATATTACTGCCCTTACGGCCCACCCTGATGAGGTCTCTGGGGAGATAAGAGAGCCAGGCTGTTTTGCTTCCTCCACCATATACAACATTTTGGTTAGAGGCCAAGCAATATCTAAAAAAAACGTGTCTTGGCACCGCCATCAGGAGCAGTTGATGCCCTTCTTCGTATAACAGATATATTTGCCCAAGAATGTGACCATTCAAGTATCGATCTCTGGGGTCATGGCCACCTTGCCCTTCTTTTTATAAGGGCTTGAGGAGCCTGCCCATCACACAAGTGGCTACTTTTTCAGTTGGCAAACATTAGTAGGAACAGGGGTGCAGCAAGTTATCTGGATCTAACATATGAGGGAGAAGCAGCACCACCGAAACAAGCATCTTCCCCACTCCTGTAGGAGTGTGTCACAGGTTGCCAAGGTCTTGAGGGACCTGTGTCGCAGGAGTACCCATGGCAATCATCAGGTTGTGCCAAAAACAAGGGAGGCCTAACCTGATCTGTCATTGTCTGCGTCCCTTTGAAGGCTTCAGAGCTGGGGCAACCTGAGCCAAGAAAGTCCTTTTAACTTGTCCAACGCACCCAGGTCCACCCCCTGATTTTGCAGTCTCTTTGACGGCTTTTTGGCAGCAATTTCCCCTGTGGCCTTTTTGCTGGGGGAGGGCGCTTGAGGGCTCACCGAACTCATTCCCCCAAAAGGAGTGGTCCTGGGTAGCGTACGCCAACTGATTAGTACCCTCTCCAAGGGCTCCATCGCTGAGGCCACTGCCTTTTGAATAGATGCACCCACTGCCTCATAAAACTCATCATAGGGAGGGAAGGAGACTGCCTCCTCCATCACATTTATTCCTTTAGCCCATTTCTGTGTTATGCAATACTACCAGGAGGCTAAATGTGGCGCTGGGCAAGCTAGCTAATTATGGGAGCCTGGGGCCTCTATGCAGGTTCTAGCCTGGGGCCTGAAAACACCCACGAGTTCTAAGGGATAGCAGGCTTGGACGGCCTCTAAGCGGAATGCATCACAAAAAGAAATTTCTCTGAGGGAAAATTATACAAAATAGTTGGCTAGCAACACCGCAATTGTACAATATTACGGACCCTGATCAGGCGTTCAGCTCCAGGCTGCAGAAGAGTAAATGGCCCAGGCTCCATGGTGGCTCACTTACTCCTCCTGATCAAGGAGATGGAGATCAACATGCCACCTGTTGAGTGAGAGACTAGGGGCCTGATTACAAGGCTGGTGGTCGTGAGACCGCCAGCCTCGCTGTGGGGGTCAGGACTGCCGCTGTTGTGGTGGTACGACAGCCACATCATGACCTTGGCAGTCAGATCACTAGGGTACCACCATCATCGGTTATCCTGACAGGCTGAAATTAGCAGAAGTCAGAATCAGCCAGGGCAGCGCTGCGTACAGCGCCACCCTGCTGATTATGACCTGGTTCTCTGCCAGCCTTTTCATGGAGGTATAACTTCCAGTAAAAGGCTGGCGGAGAACAGGTGTAGGAGGCCACAGGGGGGCTTCTGCCCATGCACTTGGCATGGGCACTGCAGGGTCCCCCTGCCCAGCACCCTCGAAATGCTCATTGTGAGGGTGTTGGGAGCCCTCTGTGGCAGCATTGATGCCGGCTAGATTACGAACCGGAGACAATGCTGCTGCCACTTTCCAGCTGGGCTGATGGGCAGAAACATTGGTTTCTGACCCTCAGTCCAGTGGGAAAGTCGTAATGGGCCCAGTGGGGAGGTAGCCAGCATGTTGGCAACCTTCCCGTCAGAAGTTTGACAGACGGGTCTTCACGTCCGCCCTACTCATAATGAGACCCTAGGCCTCTATGCCGCACGGCCGCGATAAGGGTGCACTCTAGGATCCAGATAGCTCCACCGTGAACAAGTGGCCCTGCAGACTTGCAAGAGAAAAGATGCTGTGTAAGGAGCGCCGAGTGTGTCCCTCCAGTGTTATGACAACCAGTGAATAATATACATCCACACAATACAGGCCAATGTGTAGCACTTATCTGAAGGTTGCTGAAGAAGTGAAGAAAGAGGGGGCATAGAGAATAACAATGGATGAGCAGACTGTGATTGGTTCAATTTTACTATTTCCTTTCTCTGGTAAAGGTAGTATTTAATGTTGGTTTGAAGGCTGCTGTTATGAATAAAGTGAAGTAAGATTAGCATAGTTCTCGCCAAAGAATCACATTATCTGTATAACAAGCACAGAATCATTAATGTTATGTCTTTCTATCTGTCCAGTGGCTTCTAAAGCCATAAACAGCAACATTTCCTATCATGTCACTGTTGGGACGAAGGTATTATTTTTTGTTTTAATCAGCCCCAGACATCCCCCCCACCCCTGGACACAGGGAATTCGTCATCTGGTTGACCTTACTGCTCACACTTTTTACACAAGCCCCCCACCCACACACACACTCACCAGTGTCTTACATAATGTAATGTCTTGTTACATATTACTCCTTTAGGAAGCGTTTTACTCAAGCCGTGTATACATAATATAATGTCTTGCTACACGTGACTTCCGTAGAAAGCCTTTTCTTCATGAACAAACTGATCAAAATCATGTCGTTTAGTACAGAGATGTTGCAAGAGTGGTTAACTCAAGTGATTAGCCACTGTTGTGACGTCACCCAGGGAAGGCCTCCTTGCCCAGTCTCCAGAGACCTGAGCGCAGCAGCGGAATGGCAGCTGGCAATCTCACCAGAGAGGGGAACATGAGTGGATCTGCGCCTGGATCAACCTCCTCCTCCTCCTCCTGTCTGAGCAGGCCTCAGCAGCCCCATGCTGAGGGGAAATAAAACCACGCTGACAAGCGGCTCTCACTGCGCATCTGAGCGGGGAGAGGGTGTGTTAGCGCAGATGGTGGTGGGGTGTGTGGCAGGAGCCAAGATATTTGTGTTAATATACATCTATTTTTTTAAGATGTTATGCAAGATTCCCCTGTTACTCACCTGCCCCAGTTACATGGTAGAAGTAGGAGAAGATCTGGGTAGAGGCATACGCAACATAAAATTAAAGATGGCTTCACTTGAAATAAAGATATTTTTCAGCCTGGGTGCTGAGTACCATCAGAGTCCGCTCGAAAATTGCTTTCGTGGTCTATACGATTGTTTAGAAACCCTTGGTGCAAAATGTCTTAATTATTCATTTTGCCATCTATAATTCTATATGTAGGTTATTTAAGGCACAAGCAAGAACTAAAGATGCAGCTATCTTTACAGTGGACAGAAGCAAACAAAATAATCTAAACTGGAGGAACATTAAAACAAGTAGTTGCATAATAAACAGGAAATCAAAATAGATGGTGATATAAAACTGAGGGTTACATGTATCACGTCTGTAGTTCTTCTAAAAATCAAAAACCTCAGTATTATTTTGCTAAGCACCCATGTGTTTGGGGAGAGCGGAAAGAGGGTTAAAAGGGCCAGAGGAGTAAAACAAGAAATAAATGCAAAAGCATTGGGAGATTGATGATACAACTGCAATACTGAGGTGGTTTTGGTGTAGGATCTTTTTAGGTTGTGTAAGGAATTCAAGCCCAGGCAGTCTTGGCTCAGTAGGTAGTTCAACTAAAGCAGAGTTCAGAATTATTCAAAAAGCGTGTTTAGAAACGGATTCCTTTATCTTGTGTAAGCCGATTATGCAAGTCAATGCAGTTGTGGAAAGCACCAGGCAATCACTCAAGCAAGCCAAGACTTGTGTCCCCTTCCACTGAACCAGCAGGAGCAGTGGACAGCTATCACTGCTGCAAACCTCTACCCTTAAGTTGACATACCCTCAAGATTCCTACTAAAACCACCACCAAGAAGTGGGTGAAAACCAAACTTTTCAGCTCATTCTTCCTGCAGATAAGTTAGCAGAGAAGCCTATTTTTTTTGGTGTTTCCCTGGCTCTCCAGCTCTTTCCGGATGAAAGCCAAAACAAGTCACCCAACAGATTTTTTTTTTCTTTACTTGCAAATCCGCAGATATCAGCAAGATATCAAAGCTACCAACAAACCCCGAAACACGTCTGTGCTCATGAAAACACCCTCATGCATTAATCTAGTTCTTGAAAGGGTGTCTGGGAAGAAAAACGTTCAGAAATCAACACTAACTGTTAAATACAGTCCAGCTCAAGTATTCCAAATCCAACAAGAAATTATCTGACAGCAAATAACTCCTTTTCTACAGCGATTGTCCATGGGCGTCAATTCACTTAAATTTTAGGGGTAGCAGAAGTGACATCACATGTCCTTAGACCTCCACCTTCAGTCACACACACACAAATTCACACTTACACACTCTTTTACATAAACACTCACCTGCAAGCACGCACACACCATTCATTTAAAAGCATTTTTACTTACCTCAGCTGCCATGGAAGGGCATATTTCAGCTAACTGCATCCCATTTTTAAATAATATATTATTCACTATTAGTGCAACACAAAATTGACAGAAAACAAGGCAGGGAAGCCCAATTGATGTCCATAAGGACGATTTGCCACTGTGTTCCTGGCACTGAATTTGTCACCTCTGAGGCCAAGGGTCGCAAAGGCACTGCTAGGGGTTGGACCCCTACATGACGTCCATGCAATTGTCTCGTAGTCCTCCCTTTGATCTTCTGGTTCTTGATAAGGGCTGGAGTAATTGCCCGTGTGGCAGTTCCAGGTCAGTGCATGGAATAAAGGTTCATGATAAATACCTCCTTAGAAAGGGTGTGGCTGCAGCCTGTTCCCTGGGCCAGGCCTCGCCCAGAGGCCCTCCGGATCCCTAGCACGGAGGAGTCTCGCGCCCTGTCCGCGCGCGGATCAGCGCGTCCCTCCCATGCAAGAAACAAACAATAACACGGCCCCGGCTGCGCCCTCCGAGCCCGAGAGAGCGCGCGCTCGTCAGCCCCGCTTCACAGTTATCCACACTCTGCAATCTGCTGACGCCAGGCACATTCCGGAGCCAAGAAATCCTTTATGGTAAATGAACTCCAAAACATTTCTTCCTGAAGGTGGCCCCGCGCCTCTGAAGGCCGCAGCTGCTCGCGTTTCCACTACTCGTCTCTCTAGCAGGGCAGGTGGCCCGAGCCCTTGCACAGAAACTAGTCATAAAAGCAGAAAAGGATGTTTTTTACTCGAAAGCCCCGCATACCGGAGCTGCTAACAGGGATTTCCATCTTCTTCATATCACTTTTCTGCACAAGCGGCCTTTGTACCAATGAACCGAAGCGCGGTCCGGCCTTTCACACAGCGGCGAGAAGGCCTCGACGTTTGCTTCGAGGCCCGGGAGGGGCGGAAGCGGCGGCCGCCCTGGGCGCGAACCTGCGCTGCCCGAGGAAAGGACACTATTTACTCTCACCCAAGTGACATGCTCGAGCATTCCCGCGAAGACCAGCCCGATGGCTTACATTCCGGCAGAGGGCTGGAGCGTGGGCCCCACGCACTGACCAACGGTCAGCACAGCTGTGCGTAGTCCCTGATTAATGGGGTGAGAGCCAAGAGATGGTCAGCGGACCTGTGCGTGGTCACTTATGAATGAACGGGATTAGGGCCAGGAGAGAGGACAGTGACCTATGCGTGTGAGCAGTCATGAATAGGATTAGGGTGAGAAGACAGGATTAGGGCCAAACCACACAACAGTGGCCTCTGCGTGGTCACTTATGAATGAACAGGATTAAGGACAGGACATCGGACCCGTGCGTGGTCACTTATGAATAAACAGGATCACGGCCAGAAGACGGAACATCAGACCTCTGCATGAGCACTCATGAATAGGATTAGGGACAGAAAACAGGACATCATACCAGTGCATGGTCACTTATGAACGAATGGGATTAGGGCCAGGAGAGACGACAGTGACCTGTGCGCGTGAGCACTCATGAATAGGATTAGGGCCAAACCACACAACAGTGACATGTGTGTGGTCACTTATGAATGAATGGGATGAGGGCCAGAGGACAGGACATCGGACCCGCGCGTGGTCACTTATGAATGAATGGGGGGGGGGGGGGCGGGAACGGGACAGCAGACCTATGCATGAGCACTCATGAATAGGATTAGGGCCAAAGGACACAAAAGTGAGCTGTGGATGATCAATGTTCAATAAGATCAGGCATATGGCAGACCAGAGTTCAGTCACCCATGAAGGGGATGGTGCAGAAGCCTGTGCACAGTCACTCATGACTGGAATGAGGGCTGAGGTATGCAGCAGACCTGTGCACAGTCACTCATGACTGGAATGAGGGCTGAGGTATGCAGCAGACTTGTGCATAGTCACTAATGAATGGGGTCGGGACCAAAAGACAGGAGAGTAGACCTGTGCATAGTCACTTATAAATGAAGGACAAGACACAGTAGCACACACCGGAGGATAGTCATTGAAGAATGGGATTAAGGGCAAATGATTGCACAGCAGCCCTGTGGATAGTCACTTATAAATGAAGGACAAGACACAGTAGCACACACCGGAGGATAGTCATTGAAGAATGGGATTAAGGGCAAATGATTGCACAGCAGCCCTGTGCATAGTCACTTATAAATGAAGGACAAGACACAGTAGCACACACCGGAGGATAGTCATTGAAGAATGGGATTAAGGGCAAATGATTGCACAGCAGCCCTGTGCATAGTCACTTATAAATGAAGGACAAGACACAGTAGCACACACCGGAGGATAGTCATTGAAGAATGGGATTAAGGGCAAATGATTGCACAGCAGCCCTGTGCATAGTCACTAATGAATGAAGGACAAGACACAGTAGCACACACCGGAGGATAGTCATTGAAGAATGGGATTAAGGGCAAATGATTGCACAGCAGCCCTGTGCATAGTCACTAATGAATGAAGGACAAGACACAGTAGCACACACCGGAGGATAGTCATTGAAGAATGGGATTAAGGGCAAATGATTGCACAGCAGCCCTGTGCACAGTCACTTATAAATGAAGGACAAGACACAGTAGCACACACCGGAGGATAGTCATTGAAGAATGGGATTAAGGGCAAATGATTGCACAGCAGCCCTGTGCACAGTCAACGCTGAATAGGATAAAGGCAGAGGGACTGTACAGCAGATCTGCGTCTAGTCACTCATGAATGGAACGAGGGCTGAGACCATACAACAGACCAGTGAGCAGTCACTGATTAATGAATGGGATTTATACCAAATTTTTTTTACAATAGACCTGTGAATAGTCACCCACGAACCAAGAGATGGTGTAGTAAACCTGTGCATAGTCACTGATTAATGAGGGGGATGATGACCGAAAGACCATCGAACCAAACTTGTATGTTATCAGTGATGAATGGAATTTTTGCAAAAAGGAGTCTAGAAGAGCTGCGCAGAGTGGAAGGCCTGAAAAAGCAGAAACTGTGGTTTATAAGAATAACAGTAAAGCGATGGGTGATTGTCTGTGCCGGAGATTGCAACATAAGGCTCCTCAAGGACCCAGTGGTGGGGGTGAGTTTTCAAACTGGTGGGAAGTAAATAGCTTCTGCGTACAGTACCAACTGACTCACTCTGCGGAGCATGGATATCCAACATGATCTGAACCGAGCATGTCTAACCTTATTCAGGAAGATTTTGCTTTCTGCCCCAACAGAATTGTCTAAAAATGGGGGTTAAAGTGCATTTTCACATAAACTGGCTATAACACTTTAGAATCTAAAGGTGCATTCATGATATATGCCAAGCACGTGTGAGGGGGACCACACCCTCCTCCCCCACGAGGAGGTACCTGTGGCTCTTGCATATGGCTGGGATGGGGGCAAAGGGTACTTTACTGTGCCACCAGCACAAACTGATGCTTGGACCACATCAGGTGGCCAGGACCTTGTATTTTTTATAATCCCTGGCAGTTTCTCCCAATGAACTAGATGATTGTTCCTCAAGAAAACTAGGATTTGGGGAAACAAAGAAAACAATGAACAAAAAGATGAAAAACTCAGAGGTTAAAGCCACGGTGCTGCTTTAGGAAGTTGGTGAGTGAGATTCTGAGCTATCTTGTTCGGATGAAGGACACTCAAATACAGAGAGAGTGAAGGCTCCCCTGTCGGAGACCCAAATGTGGTCCTGGCACAAACAAGGGCCTGGTAGGTACGGTGGGGCCAGTGATAGGAGCTCAAAACATAAGCAATACGAGCCCCACAAGGAGAGACGTACCTCTCACATTTTCTTTCCTTTCGCATCCTCAAGGGGGAAATCAGAGGGTGAGCTAACACTGACAGTACAGAGAGCCCAGTTCTCAAAAAGGCATGGGCAAGGGTGAACATTCGTAGAAGTGACAGGATTGGTTACCTTCTATTGGCACTTTTCTTGGGCATTAAATCTGCAGAGCAGAAAACCTTTTCAGGTTTTCTCCAGTAAGGGGTGGGGCACATCAGTGGAGGATGCCTCCGGGAAAGGCACATAAATTACAGCAGCCTTCTTTAAAGAACCTGAGAGTTTGGGTTGGATGTCAGGAGCCTGCAAGCAGCGGGCAACCTAAAACTATCCTACTATTACGCTGATCCATTCTTGGGAAACATCCATAACTAAGCCAAAAAAACTTAAACTGGAGGATGTTTATTAGCAGAAACCACCACTGCCTTGTTTTGGTGATCAGCAGCAGTCAAGGTTTTAGTACTTCAGAAGGCCGTGGCTCGGCTGGTAGTATGACGTTAAGAAAGAACATCAGGACGGAGCCTAGCATTAAGCTGTGACAGCAGCAAGTTCAAAGAACAACTCAAATTGCAGGGATAGAAATGCAAATAGCCGACAAACACCAGGACACCTAAAATTCCACGAAACAAAGATTAAATCATCAAAATGGCACATCAGTGTAATGGCACAATTAAAACACGTCTGCAGGGCTCTCACAAACTCGGGGACAGACTGAAATGCATTCTTATTTACTAACAAGGCAATACGATATTTAACAGGTTTTATATGCATAGTCAGTAAGAGAAACCCTTTATGTACATTTGTGTGTGTACTGCTTACCAACATCTCAGATAATATTCACCAATAAATAGTCTATCATAAGAACCAAAAGGACAGGCAGCTATCAACCTGAAGGAAAAAAACTCAAGAAAATCAATCTTCTTTATAATCTGCTGTCAGCGAGTAAACAGTTAACTGCATGATTTTCTGTAAAAAGGGAAAAACTTGGCTGCCTCGTATTTTCACCAACTACTGTAGTGACAGACCTGAACTAACAGAAGCAAGATGTGGCTTTCTTGATACCCATGCTGCCTACAAATGAAAAGCCTCGCATGAAATATAATGTAGAATGGCAAGGACACAATATAGTTAGGGCATTACTTACTCTTGGTATCCAGCTGGGCCCGGTATTTTTCAAATCCCTTTAGTCGGACCCGCTCTCCCAAAAGCTGGAGGAACTCTTCGAAAGCAGGACTTGCTGACTCGTTGTTGTACATCTCTTCCTCTGTGCTTTGCCCAGCTTTGCAATACATGATACCCACCTTCTGCTGATAACTTATCTGCAAAAATTAGTGGAGATTAAAGAGTCAGCGTACAATGTATAGTTCCAGCACTCACTGCTTCATAAGCTAGAAAGAGGTACTACACACTAGAGTGGTACCTCTGACGGCAAGTGGGATGAGCATTCATAATGACCCCCTCACCTCAGTCATCTCTTAAAATAAAAATTCTTAAAGAACAAGTTACTTGCCTTCGGTAATGCATTATCTGGTAGAGAAAGGACCTGGCTGCAGACTCCTTACTTTAGAATCCTCCCCAGACGTGAGACTGGATCTGGAATTTTTTTCCCCACAGCACATAAGAGCTTTGGAAGAGGGCATTGCTCGACTCCGTATCGACATTGTCCACAGGCTGTAACGTCAACAGAGTCCATGTAACCACCTCTCCGACGTCAGGCTTTTCTGTGACTATTTCCCGCAACCAAAATGTGGAATCAGATATAGAAACTGCCTGTTGAAACAGTGTGCTAATATAAAAGACATCCTTGTGTCAAATAATCACTGAATTCTTAATTCAGGATGTGAGTTTCCACAACAAAATCTTTGAGACAAAAGAGGACTCAGTTCGAAGAGCGGGTAGAAAGGGAGGGTCATTAAGGAATCTGTGGCTAGATCCTGTCTCTACCAAATAATGCGTAACCGAAGGTTAAGTAACTTGCTCATCTGATAGAGACACCTAGCTGCATATTCATTACTTTAGAATCAGATACCAAAGCCATACAATCCCCGAAATAGGGTCTGAGAACTGAGACCATTAAAATTCTCTCACTAGTACAAAACCAGTCTAGAACAAGATAAAAAGACCAGACAATCATAATAATTTAAGTGAGCGATAACATACTCTACAACATAAAAACCAGTGGAAGGAACCACAGGTAAGTAAAGTCATAAGGCATTAAAAAGCATGGGAATACAATTATCCACATTTGCATGACCAATCAAAACCCATGCATTCTCAACCCCATAAGAACTGTGGAAAGGAACACAGTAATGAAAGTCATAAAGACATTGAAGACATGGGGATAACGTTACTCATGACAGCAGGACAATTTTGCCATTGACTATGAATACATTTATTTGCTCTTATGTCCAGACCCGAACTGCAAGTTCAATACTTGTGACGCACAGATCAGTATGCCATGCCACTGAGCAATATTTCTTTGTTATATGAAGTTCTATCCCAGCCAGACCTCCTCTAGAAAAATAGAGGGAAAAGTCCACCTGCTGCGGAGAAAGCATAAAGAATGCTCCATTTCCAAAGATGTAGAAGACAACATTAAAAACTATTGGCATAGAAGCCGTCTCTTCCCTAGGAAAATTAACTAGAGATAATATAAATACCTCTAGGATATCCCTACTATATATACCAACATAGGAAAATGCCCAAGAAACCAACATCAAGCAATAGTAGTATAAAGTTGAATAAGACAGTAAGAAAAAGAAACACTGATAGCCTAGCGAAAACCAAGATTAGTATTTTGCCCTACTTATATGATTTATAGACACATCTACAGATAAGCTAGAAAAAAGGTCTCCAATAATTAAACCTACATTTTTTTTGTAAAGATTCTGTAATAAAAAATAAAAAAAATCTAATTTGACTGATCCATAAAATAAACATCAATTTGTATATCCTATCTAGGAACAACACTCTATGGCTCCCTTGGTCAAGAGAGCCGTAACTTCCTCATGGAGCAAGACTAAGTGATCCTCCATCAGCCAATCTTTTAATGGCGGCATAGAGGGAGGGAAAGACTGAAAAGGGAGAAAATAGCCTTTCTGTATCATCTGCAAGACCCATTTGTCCGATGTTATGGATCACCAGGGAGGGAGATGAAATTGAATCCTCCCTCCAACTTGATGCGTGTGGTCTTGCAGAATCACACTAGTTGGACTTTGGCGGTGTGGAGGAGGGGGGGGGGGACTAGGTGGTGGATAACTTCTGGCCAGACCTTCGGTGTCTGAAGGTACCACAACCTTGTCCCCACACAGGATGCTGACCTGATGGAGGACGGTGGCTGGTCTGTGGATGGTGTGGTACCGCGCCCCTTCTGAATCCCCGATAGGGGCATAAGACAGACTGGTGGCAAGGGGTTGCTGAGAGGCCAAAGGACCTGGGTGCAGCCCGAGAAACTCTGAAGCGCTCCAGTGCAGTCTCTACCTTTTTACCAAATAGGCGGGACCCATCGAAGGGCAGGGCCATAAGGTTTGCCTGGACATCCCCCGAAAAGCCAGATGTACGAAGCCAGGCGTGGCGACGAAGGGCCACCATTGATGAAATCGATCTACCCAGCCACACCTGATAGTAAACTTGGCTGCATCTCTCCGATCTTTAAAAGCTTGTGAGAGACTCTCCTGCACACCCTCAGGGACCTGAGGCAGCACTTGCGTCATTGTATTCCATAAAGTATGGGAAAAACGGCCCAATAGGCTGAGGTGTTTACGGACCTCAGTGCCAGGCTGGAGGAAGAAAACATCTTCTTCCCAAGTTGATCCAGCCTCTTGGATTCCCTATGCGGGGGAGCAGAAGGGAAGGCCCATGGGAAGTGGAGGCTTGGACCATCAAGCTCTCTGGGGTGGGGTGTTGTGTGAGGAAGCTAGGATCACTTGGAGCTGGGCGATGGTGATGTCCAATTGTTCTATTTACATGTGCCCCTGAGCTGGGTTTGGACCACATCCCCAGCAGGACATCCGTGAGGACCTCATTAAAGGGTAACATCGGTTCAGATGTGGAAACCCCCAGCTGAAGCACCTCAGTCAAGAGCTTAGTCCTGACCAGCACCGTAGGCAGATCTAAGTCCAGGACCTCAACTGCCCTACGCACCACCATAGAATATGAAGCTCCCTCCTCTGTAGCCACCGTAGGAGGTGAGAGCATGCCAGCATCTGGAGAGTTGTCCAGTCCACTGGCTTCTCCTAACACCTCATACCAGTCCATTTTCTCCAACGGAGACTCCAGAGGTTCCAGAGACCCCTCCCATTCCTCACCAATGCCTGGCTGATCATAGAAAGGCTCAGGCAATGATCTGGCACCAGTTGGCACCATCGGCATTGTACGACACCATTCCAGCTCATCGAGTATTAGAATGGGGCTCGTGCTTATAAAAGGTGCAATTTGGATTCTTTCCACTATGGCATGAGGCGTTTGATCCATTTAACCGTACATAGCTAATGAGCTGACTGAAAGCATCTGTAAAGGCGCAGACATTGCATCCAACTATCTCAACAGTCCTAGTAAGCACATTCATGACCTCATGCAGATGCTTATGCACCCAGACCCAGCCTTGCAAGCATACCTCTGAATCGACCTAAGGTCTTGAGGAACCAACAGGAACCCTTGCAAAAGCACACAACACTTACCAATTTCTCAACCTGCCTTTCAAATATACTCTACACAGGATAAATATCAAATCTTATAATACAGGCTTGCATACATTTGCATCTATGTACTTGAGTGTCTGCGGCATATGTATCTCCAATTGGGACCAGCTCAGATTTTATTTGGGTTCACACAAAGACATGGCACATTTCCATGTTGGTCAATAAGCTATTTTCCAGTTCAGGGACCAAGATACAACAACCCCCACCTCACATCTCCCTGGTCTGTAAAGCCGTGGTGCCAGGGTACACGTGGAGAGAAAGTGGAAATCCTTACTATGTTCAAGTTTGAACCTCTATGCACAAGATGCCATTATTTCTCATAAGTGTACTGAACATAACATTATTATGGAGTAGATTTACCACATTTCTTAGGTACTAAATGAAGCCCAGAAAAAAACCTAAATATGGCTACAATATCAAAGCAAATATCTTTTCAGCATCTAGAGTAGCCACCATTTAACTAACTGGCTTGATCAAGACACCGTAAAATCTCCATATAATAAACAGTAGTCCTACCATGTGTGAACCCTGTCTGATGAGTGTACCAATTATGACCTATTGAGTGATCCATGCATGTAGCCCTAGGTAACTATGAAACGTCCATATTTATTAACGAAAGAGGCTATAAGAGCCCAATTTACTCAGGGCTTTATTCGATTTTAGGTTAGACTATTATACTTGATCCCCACATTCTTTCAGATAGAATGTTTGAGTAGACTTGGGCCCCCATTACAACCTTGGCGGTCGGACGAGGCCGACCGCCAAGGTTGTACTGCCAGTCGGCCGCCCATGCAGCCGCAAACCCGCCGGCCGCATTTGGACATCCCCGCTGGGCCGGCGAGCGGAAACAGACTTTCAGCCAGCCAGCGCAGCTGGGATGTCGGCCGTAAAATTGCAGCTGGCTCCTAGTGGAGCTGGCGGCAATTTGGCGGTTCGGCGGGTGCAGCAGCACCCGTCGCGCTTTTCACTGTCTGCTAGGCAGACAGTGAAAATGGCAACGGGGCTGTGCCTGGGGGGCCCTGCACTGCCCATGCCAAGTCCATGGACAGTGGCCCCCACGATTCCCCTTCCCGCCAGCCTTTCCATGGTGGTCTCTACCGCAATGGACAGGCTGGTGGGAAGGGGAGTCAAAATCCCCAGGGCAGCGCTGCCCTGGCGGATTCAAGCCGCCGGGACAACCATGGCAGAAAACCGCTGGTCCCGGCAGGTGTGACCGCGGCGCTACTGCCGCGGTCAAAATATGGCGATGTGTACCGCCAGCCTGTTGGCGGTATGATCGCCACTGTAATGAGGGCCTTTATGTTTGACCAGAATAAATAAGTGAGCTTTATAGAACTTAACTGTTAACTCATCTGGGTGAGGTACTGTGCTGGCATTGAGAATGTAAACGGGTGCCATGATTGCGTCCACTGTAGTAGGTGTACTGAGCACTACCCTCTGGGCCACAGTCTACTGCAATAACTTAAGCTGTATTGTATGGATTCTCCCCTAATTTCACATATTCTACCCTACTGAGAACATTACCTAAAATTTCCAAGTCAGATTAATGAAATCACAATCCCCAATAACTAGAACAGAATTAGTCTTGGCTTTCTAATATTGGTTTGTGCCCAACCTCACTACCTGGGAACAAAGTAAGATCACTCACTGTTGCCACCCACCCCTGCTCACAGCAGACTAAAGTGTCAAGGTCAGGAGTTTGACTTCCTTTGTGGCAGTGTTAATGATGAGTATCTTTATAATCTTATTTTGCTCGACAAATTATTCTTTCTGGGTATAATGCCCAACTAGTGCAAGACATTGTTCCAACCTGTATAGGGCCTATTCAAACTTTTCAGAACACCCCCCCAACAAGAGATAACTAGATGACCCAAATGTGCACATTAGATGTGTGCTATACCATACCATGAAATATGCTGCCTCATTATTCCATGAGGGGTGCAGCTGAAACAGGATATCTCAATGCATCTAGCTTAAACCACCACTGCACATAAGAGACACTGCCCTTGTAATTGCAAAACAAGCTACACCCGAGGAGTGATCAGACAAGGTGCACAAGAGGACCCCAGAGCCCATCATCCATCTGTAATGGCTCTACAGAGGTTGGCGCAGTGATGACTTAAAGTACATACTTCCTGGTCCCACTGTGTCAGCCACAATAAATCAAATAAGTAAAAAAACATTGGTTGTGATCATTACTTACGTGTGGTACCTTACATTAAGAACTACAAAATGTGTTTTGCCTAAGGGGAAAAACCAAATAGTCTTAAGATCCCCACCAAAAAGCAACTAGTGGCCTATTGTTGAAGACATTAGTATGAAATTCAGGAATTGCATTTTTTTCTCTCTAATATTTGTATTAATGTTTTTGAAAAAGAATAACAGATCACAAATAGGAGTCATCTTATCACACATGTGCATTGCACTAACTGATCTCTCCCCCCTTTTGGTCCCTTCTCGTATTTCACAACAATCAATGAGTGTTCTGTATTGGCCCTCCAGGACACAAGGAATTGAATGCGGTTGTCTACACGAGGCACCACAGATATTGCCCTCTGTAGTTATTACAAGGTCCCCAAATTTTGATCCAATTCCTTGCACATCCTTTGCCTTCATAAATAATTTGTTACTTACCTATAAAACTTTCATTCTCCAGTATTGATAGCTTTCATAGATTCACATGCTTGAATCATTACCTGTCAAAGTGGGAGTCCCACGGTACAATAGTAAGCAGTATATATCAGTGTAATGGGCTGCAACGGGAATGCAGCGTTCATCTTACAGCCTATGTCCTTTTTTTAACAAAGTTGACCAATCAGGCGGTAGCACCCTCCAGAACACTCCCAGCAGAGGCATCTTCCCTCATATTTTCTAAGCACTAGTGGGAAATACCTCACCAGGCAAAAAGGAGAGCTTGTAAGGGGAGCAGGGTGGGTTGCATGTGAATCTATGAAAAATATCAATGCTGGAGAACAAGAGTTACAAGTAGGCAACAAATTATTTCTCCAGTATTGGGATATATTTCATAGATTCACATCCTTGAATCAGAATAGTTAGTGCAATACATAACCAAAACAGCCAAGTAAAATAGCAGGTGTAAGAATATATGCACTGCATCCAAACAGTAGTGCTGGGTGAAGGTGTGCTTTGTCTTCCAGGTTGCAGCACAGCATATATTTTCAATGGACACCGCCGCAAATAGAGCCACTGCTGTGGCAATTCCTCTAGTAGAGTGCACTTTTTTCTGTCGCAAAGGCTTGCCCGCCTTAAGAGTGGCAGAATTGGATAGTAGCTGATATCCAGCTCGCTATAGTAGGCTTGGAGACTGGTCTGCTCTTATTGTTGTTGCCATAGGCCACAAAGAGTTGTTCAGTCATGCGGATATCTTTAGTTTGCTGCAAATACAATTTCAGCCATCTCTTGACATCTAGAGAATGCAGTATTTGTTCCGTTGGTGTTTGCAGGTTAGGGAAAAAAAGTTTTAAGCATCACCGGTTAACTGAGATGAAAATCAGTAGGGACCTTTGGAATGGGCTTGGGATTAGTGAGAATCACTATGTCTTTGAATTGCAGGAAAGGTTTCTTGATAGTGAATGCTTAAATTTTACTTACTCTCCAAGCAGCAGTAAGGGCTAAAAGATACCTACCTTCCAAGCGAGGAATTTTAGCTTGGCTCTGTGGATTGGCTCAAATGGTTGTTTAATCAACTGGGACAACACGATGTTAAGCTGCCATGTAGGTGACGGTGATTTTATTGGCGGAAATGCCCTGAGGAGTCCTTTAAAAAATTGAATGATCAATCTGTGCGATCACAAGGAAGGCGATCCCAGAGTTCGTCTATACCTTGAAATCACAGCCAAATGCACTTTCGGTGGAGTGAGTTAGGCCATATTGAGCTACTGATAGTAAATATGGCAACACCTGTTCAGGAGGAGACGCAATAGGATATATATTAGATTTTTCGCACCAAATACAAAAGCGCTTCCATTTGAGGCTATGTGTTTTGCTGGTAAAGCGGGCTACAGCTTGCGCAAGAATCCTATGGCAATCCTCTGGAAGGTCTAGGTGCTCAAGCTCATGGTGCTCATGAGCCAAGCTGATAAGTGTAGCGAATTCAGGTCTGGATGGAGGACTTGCTGATTGCTCATTGACAACAGATCCGGTTGAGGCTTGAGCTGGATGTGGTTGTCCATCGACAGCATTAAGAAAAGGGCTGAAGACATCATGCCCAGTAGAGTTGATTGGGCAAACTAAAGCACACTTTCTTTTGGAGAGATTATTAGCCAGAATGGAAATGTTTTGCCGTTTGACTGCAGACAAGAATGCCTTGTCGAGTAATGTGTTGAAAGTGGTTCCCAGAAAGGTTATCCTTGTGGAAGGAGAGACTTCTGGAAAATAATTGTAAGACCCAATGTTTCAAAAAGGTGTCCCTCGATGCTGCTGGGAAGACGGAGCCTTTATCAACCAGTCAGAGATATGGGAAAACTTGAATGCCCTGGTGTCACAAGTGAGCTGCAACTGGAGCAAGAAGCTTCGTGAATATCTGGGGAGAGGATCAGAGACCAAAAGGGAAGGACTTTGAACGGATAGTGAGTACCGGCTACTGTAAACCTGAGGAATTTGTGATGGTTGTGGTGGGTGGGGGGGGGGATGTGGAAATAGGCGTCTTGGAGATTCAAAATTGTGAGAAAATTCCTGTAGTTGAGAAGCTGTAGAATCTCTTGCATGTAAACCATGCAGAATGCGATTGTTTCTTCAGCTAACTGTTGCGTTTCCTGAGGTTGAGGATGGGATGCCACTCCTCTGACTTCTTTCTTACGAGGAAAAAATGGGAGCAAATCCTTTCCTTTCTGTGAATGTGAAACATGTTCTATGGCTCCTTTTAACAACATGGCTATAACTTCTACGCAGAGAAGACGAAGTTGGGTTGTAAGAAAAGTTGTTGGTGGAGTTTGGGGGGGAAATTGAGTGAACTCCAGAGTATGGTCATGTTCGATGAGGTCTAAGGCTCACATGTCTGTAGTTATTTTGTTCCATTGATGTAAATAAAGGGAAATTTTGGCACCTACTTGCTGTGGAGAAGTGGATATAGCCGGTACTTTGAAAGTGTCACTGTTTCCTAGAAGCATCTCTGGGGGAAACATGCTATTTTCATCTTGGCTGCCTGAAAAGGCTGCCGATGGTGGAGGTCGATAAGGTTGATGTTGGTGGTAGGCCAGTTGAAAGTGCTGCTGATATGATTGCGGCTGGTATCTTTGGTATCCACCATGATTCAAATATGATCCGTGGATATGCGCGCCTCGAAAAGAAATCTTGCTGTGTTGAAGCGTTCTGTAAGATAGAGCTGTCTCTGTGTCCACCTTTATAAATTGCAGGGTGTCATCAACGTGCTTTCTGAACAAGGAGTCGCCATCAAAAGGCATATTGATCTTGGTTTGCACAGCTGAACCTGCCAATTGGCAGAAGCCAATGGATGGAATGTTCATTGCACAGTCAATCTCGGATGCCGCTCTTGCACCCTCCTGAAGAATATGCATGGCTTCAGACTTCTTATCATCATGTAATAGATCTAGATACAAGGCTATATCCAACCACATTTGGTGATCGTTTCGCCCTAGAACAGCTAGGGAGTTTCAGCGCAGACAGTTGTACAATATATTACAGTGAATTGCTTGTCAATATTATCCAACCACCTACCCTCTTTGTCCGACGGAGATGTAATTGGAGTGGAAGGATTCTTCGACCTTCGTTGTAAGGCCTGAGAAATCACTGAATCAGGCTTTGGGTGGCAAATTAAGGAAGCAGGTGAGGCCTCTGGAGCCTTATACTTTTTGTCTATCCTAGGAAGAATAGCAATAGCAGTGGCCTGCTTCTTCATAATTTTAACTCCTTCCTCGAATGTATAGTCAACAATTGGAATTGCTCTAATCACCTTTCTAGATTGGTCCTTGAAGTCATAAAGCAGTCTTCTTAGTAGTGATGGGCAGTTGAAAACGCTTTGCTGCTCTCTCCATCAACATGTGGAAACCACCAATATCTGCAGGAGAATCTGCTTGATGGGGTGGTGGAGAGGAAGGTTGAGGTAGTCATCCCATTCACTCTTTGTAGTGCGCTTGTCCGTTATCTCACCTTCCTCCCTGTCTCCGTCATTGCTGCCATCATCACTGCTTGAGGAATAAGGGTCGTCTCTAGGGGGAAAAGCAATGCATGATTGCCATCCTTGGCTTAGAATGTGGAGGAAGATGATCTGGAGATGTATGAGGCGGTGCTGCTGATGGTTGTGCTGCAGCTGGCGTTGGGAAGCGAGCGCTTGTAATAACCTTGCAGCATACCTTGTAAATCTTGCACCAGAGTAGCTGGTACATGGACCATGTCTGATGGTGGCACAGGAGGATATTGCTGGTTTTGCCTTGGGTAATGGATGGTGACTCTGGTAATCAGGTTCATAATAATCCCGTTCCTCTTCATCATCATCATCATCTTGATACTTTACAGGTAATTGAGAGGGACTGTATGCTGTTCCAAACATCCCTTGGTCAAAATCAGAGTTCTGAACATCCAACAGCCGGCTGGGTACTAGGGAAGACCTTCAGCAGGTGACGGGTAATCCGCATGGAAACGATGGGGAGAAAAAACAGCTATCGACAAGGCCATTAACAATGAAGGAAAGAACAGTGTGGAAGGTCTTTTCTTTGGTTTTGCTGATCTTTCCAAATTTGGTGCCATCGACGGATTGGTCGATGAGGTGGTAACAGACAGTGCTGCCACCGACGAGAGTACCGACGACAATGCCATTGTCGATGGTGTTGGCACAGTCTTAGTGGAAGTGACCGTCGTCGTTGAAGCAATGGATCTCGTCAACGTAGTCATCGTCGACAAAGTGGTCATAGCCACTGCTGATACCGGTGTTGTCATCAGCGGGGTAGAAAAGGACAGTGAAATCGCCGTCTGGCTTCCAATCACTATCGTCAATGATGGCATTAAGGTTTTTGGTGCCGTTGACGATATTTTAACAGTAATTATTAGCTTTTTTTAAAGTTGGTTCAGAGGCTTCCACAGAAGGGCAGAAGCAGAAGTAGCAGGCTGGCTCAGATTTGGAATCAGAAGAAACCCTTTTAGGTTTTTCTTCCTGTGAGGAGCCTTCTGCAGATCCATGATGGGTCTTTAAGCAGGGATGTGGAATTCCTATCGCCCGACGCCCGGGACATCTTGTTTGGGGTCAAGGGCTACAAGTTTTTATGTTTACTTTGTCCTTGGGACAAGTAGGCCCAACCCCCTGCAGCACAAACCCTTTGGCTGCCTGATTACAGAGAGTGGAACTCTCTGCAGTTGAGTTAATGTGTTTCCAAAAGATAATGCTGTTCCAACTTGTATTTATGGTTCATTATTTGAAAGTCTTCATTATTAGGGCGAGTGCTGTAAATAAATGTTTTAAGGTCACACTTCACTACGGACGTTGGTTCCAGTACAAAAAAAAAAAAACGTGTATACACATGTTTGAAAAGTTTAGGCTATGAGGCTAAGTAGAATGCTCCCAGAATGCTCTCTGATTATATGCAAATGAAGTGTCATTTAGTAAAATGTGTTGATGCATGCTAGTATTTCCCCAAAATATTTCTAATGGAAAATCAGTGTAACCATTTTCAACACGATTATGGGAAGCATGAAAATAAACAAACACTGACACAGCCAACTGATCTGACATATTTTTATAAGTCTTTTAGTTTCATCAATGCGTGTCTTGTTTTGACATGGCTTTTGTAACACTTTATTGTTGTGGGAGCTACCAGGCCCTCAACATTGTAACAAAAACTGGCAAACCCCCCCAAAAAAGTTTTTGAACTCTCTAAAAGCACACCAGCGGCATAACAAAGGCCCCGCAGCCGCCCTCCAGGGGGCCCCTTCAGCACAGCACCTGCCCTGAGTGAGTCTGGAGAGGGGGCTCCTCCATGTTCTTTACAAAGGGGCACCCTCCAGTTTAGTTACGTCACTGATTGCCACTGTAGTTCCCGACACTGAACAAAACTACTTTGTGTGGCAATATGCTCCTTGTGGAAGAGCAGAATGCGATCACTCACAGTAAAGCCGGCCGAAAGAGAGAGAAATAGAAGTTTAATAAAAACAAAATGTCTTTGTTAACACCAGACCTAATTAGGGACCAAGACCCACATGTAGGTAGCTTTTTGCATGTCGCAAACAGCGACTTTCGCTGTTTGCGACATGCAAAAAGCACACTGCGATGCAAACCCAGTTTTGCGATTCGGTAACCTGGTTACCGAATCGCAAAACGGGTTTGCAACTCGCAATTAGTAAGGGGTGTTCCCTTCCTAATTGCGACTCGCAGTGCAATGTAGGATTGTTTTGTGACCGCGAACGCGGGTGCAAACCAATCGCAGTTTGCACCCATTTCAAATGGGTGCTAACACTTTCGCAAAAGGGAAGGGATCCACATGGGACCCCTTCCCCATTGTGAATGTCACTGTAAACATTTTTTCAGAGCAGGCAGTGGTCCTGTGGACCACTGCCTGCTCTGAAAAAATGAAACGAAAACGTTTCATTTTTCATTTTTGTTATGCATCTCGTTTTCCTTTAAGGAAAACGGGCTGCATTACAAAAAAAAAAACTGCTTTATTGAAAAGCAGTCACAGACATGGTGGTCTGCTGTCTCCAGCAGGCCACCATCCCTGTGAGGGCCGCCATTCGCGAGGGGGTCGCAAATTGCGACCCACCTCATGATTATTCATGAGGTGGGCATTTGCGAAGCCCTTGCGAATCACAGATGGTGTCAGGGACATCATCCTACATTCGGATTTGCGACTCGCAATTTGCAGGTCGCAAATCTGAACCTACCTACATGTGGCCCCAAATTCTTAAAGAAAGTCACAAAAGTGCACCCATGGTATATGTTGTACCCTATAAAATATTTGTGAACTGTATTTTAGCATGGGTAAATACGATGTGTAGATTTGCTCATGTAAAAATCTATTGAGCATTTGCAAGTTCATTTTCCCTCCAGCCACTTTCTTCCCAACCCTGGAAGAAGTTCTAATTCTGCCATTGTCAGGAGTAAATGTCCAACCTTTCTTATTATGGGAAAATATTAGAGAGAAGCTGGTAAAAATCTTTAAAACATGCAGGTTAGTAGGTTTGCAGACTCAAAGGCATTCCAGCCCTAGAACTATTGCTTACTGCTTCCTCCAGCCCCAGTATGCAGATCTGCAGAAAGGTAGCAAAATAAGGAAATTGTTACAGTAGGGATTGAAACTGCAAGTATTTAAGCCCTACTATGGTAGTAGCCCTGGCATAATCAGAGAGGCTATTATCAGAGCACTTACATAATGAGATTGCTGCCATAATTTGTCGCCACACTACATGGCACCAAAGGGACAAGTAGATCTTTTTACAGGACAAGTAGATTTGAGAAGCAACCTGTCCACTGGACAAGTAGATATTTTAATAAATTCCACACCCCTGTTTAAGGCTTTTCTGGTATGAGGAGCAGAATCATGACTAGATCTTTCCCTCTTCTTGGGAGTTTTGGAGGAGGTGGATCACTCACTACCTTCTCCCTCACAAACAGCAGTCTTTGATTTGAGCTTTTGGAGTCATACTTAAAGTCTTCCCTCATAATCTTTGAGGGTTTTAGAGGAGAAAGTTCTGCATATCTTGCAATCCCTCAACTTATGTGATGGGTGAAGATCATAAATACACTCCTTATGAGGATCTTCTGAACAAAGTCTTTTCTTGCCACAGGTAGCACACGGACAGAAAAGTCCTTTTTAACCAGTTCTCATATCCTGGGAAGAAAACAGATTGTAGATCAGAAAACCTGAAGAAAAAACTGAGCAGCACTCAGGGAGACTCCCTCACACACGACATGCTGTGAAAATCTGAGGGGAGATGCCTCTTCTGGGAGTGTTCTGGAGGGTGCTGTCGCCTGATTAGTCATTGGTCAACTTTGGTCCTTTTTAAAAAAAAAAGGACATAGATAGGCTGTAACATGAACTCTGCCTTCCCTGTGCAGCCTATTACACTGATATATATATATATATATATATATACACACACACTTCTTACTATTGTACCGTAGGACTCCCACTTCGACGACAGGGAAAGAATCAAGCATGTGAATCTATGAAAGATATCCCAATACTAAAGAAACAGTCTTCTCCACCAACATGCACCAGTCTGTCTTTTTCCCACTCGGCTAACTGCAGCACGTGTTCTGCCCCCCACATTTTAGCAATGTTGCATTTCATGACTGCAGGCCCAGATCTCTGTACTGGGGGTGAATGTTTGACATTGTTCAGCATTCCGTCCATCACTTGTTCTTTTTGCATTTCATGACTGACAGGCCTTGTGTTACTTACACCCGGGTCTTACTTGAGTTCTAATCCCCCCCTGTATGTTTAGGCAACACCACTTCACCTCTGGGGCAAGGAAGGACCCCAACACTTCATTCAGGGACTCCACCACTGCTCCCGAAAAAGCCTGTATTTTTGGACAAATATAAATCACATGGTAAAAGGTGCCCACCCGGTTACAGCCATGTCTACAATTAGCTGCTATAACTCTGCCCATTTTGAACAGTGCTGTTGGGGAGTAGTAGACACGGTGCAGTATATTTAATTGAACAAGGCAGAATCCACATTTGATGGCGACTTCATGGCCTCCACCCATTCGTTATCTTCTATTTCCCTCAGATTGTGTGCTCACCTGTCATGCAGGTGTGCCAGTGTGTCTGGCGAATTGTGAATAGTTTTCCTATACATTATTGAGGTGGCCTTAAGTGACATGTATTCATCTAGCAGATGGTCGTCCAAGGGTGCAGACTCCGGGAGTTGCATGCCTTTGGGCACTGCAGTGTTGAGGGCATGCTGGAAAGAATTAAAATCTTAATACATATATCCTATCCTCAGAATGCAGATGCTCCTCTTCATCTATCATCTCAGAGTGGAAAAAATCTATTGCATTGTGTATCAACCTCATAAAGGTGGTAGAGTATAAGACAGATACTGTTTGTTGGGATTGCACATACTGAAATATAATTACACACAGGGGCTCTCAGCCAACCTTCTTCATTCCCTGCGTGGTTCTGTCATTCACAGGTTTTAGCCAACTAATGCAGCATAGAGCATGGGCAATGGGACAGCCCGCTTCTGCTGTTGGGTAACCTCACTATGAGTGATGGTATTCTGCTCTTTCAGAAGGAGCACATTCACATACAAAGCAGTTTCCTAGAGTGGCCAGGAACAACAACTATGATAAGATGTGCTTTCCAATACCAAACTAAAAATAATGTTGCTTTTAACATATATTCACTAAAAAAAAAAACAAAGGTTACAGGGATTTTTTTATAGTTAGGTCAGATTTAACATGCACAAAACCATAGAAATTCTGCTGTTATAGCTAGACTATCAAGTAACTAAATTGTGCTTTAAGGTAACTATAACTTGCGCCCTCGCCATGCACAGTTTTCTCATCAATAATTTTACTGCAAATGTTACAATGATATTATCAATGATGTCAAAGAAGATGTCCTGAGTGATGTAATATCTTGGGTAATTAGCAGTGTGTGGGTGCGAGTTAGAGTTACCTTAGGGCACGAGTTACAGTTGCTTGAATAACTAACTATAACAGCCGAATTGCTATTGTTTTGTGCATGTAAAATCTTAATCTAACTAGAATGTCCCTGTAACCTTTGGTTTTTTTAGTGAATTTCTAGGGTTTTTAAAATTTTATTTCCTAACTATAACGCCCATGTAACCTTTTCATTTTTCAATGAATTTCTAGTTTTTTTTTTTTTTTTTAACATTACGTAAGATGGCCATCGCAATGCATGATGGGGGAGTTGGACGCAGGGCCTGGATCCCTAATTTCCTAAATTACTGCAGTATCCTCAGAAGAAAATGTATTCAGTTTTTCACTTTGATTCCATCAAGATGGCATTCAGATGTGCCACACTTTTGGCATAGATTCAGAATGTTAGCACTCTAGTTGCTCATTAGAACACTAAGCCCCTGATCAGGGGGTTAACTGGCAGTCTGCTACTGGTGTTGAAAGTGCTGTAGAAAGAAAAAAATAATTTTAAGTGAGTTCTCAAATATCTTTCCCTTCTATTTCATTAAAACATTCCAACATGCTGACTATTTTAATGAAATAGAAGAGAAAGATATTTGAGAACTCACTTAAAACCTTTTTCTTTCTACAATAGTAACCATAATTTCAATGACAAAATTAGCCCCTTCATTTTGTTCATTTCTCAATTAAATGTTTTAAGTGTTACCAATATGATTCAATCAAGATGGCTTCAGGTGTGTCACACTTTTGTCATAAGTAAGACTGTTAGCGCTCTAGTTTTTCTTTAGAACACTCTGGAAGGCTGCAGTAGAACACAAGAAAATCAACTTTAATATTTCAAAACCTACTGAACGGATTTACACCACATAAGAAAAGGGGTGCTTTCTGGACCAAGAGCTACCTTTCTGTCAAATTTGGGATAATGCTGTACAGCGGTTCAGGCTGTAGTTTGTGCCTAAAATCTCTATGGGAATTACACTGGGAAATGCACTTTGCTGCCCCTACCCCCCTCTACACCCGCCAACCCCCTGAGCTTTCTCAGCCCTTGCTTGATGGAATCCCCCAAAACTTTCCATGCACAACAAGACCCTTGGACACACTTTCGTTGGAACATTTCATGAAGATTCAAACTATGCCAAAGAAATAGGCAAGTTAAAAAAAAAAAAAAAAAAAAAGGCTTTTTCAATGGCAACTATGTCTTCATTGCAACTACCTGCTGGTGACCGACAGAAGTTAATTCTCTCTCACACACACACACACACACGCACGCGCACGCACGCGCACGCACGCACGCACAGCAGCTCCCCCAACCAAGTATCACAAAAAGAATGATAAATAAAATCAATAAGTGCCAAGCCAAAAGCCTGGCTGCTGACACTGCTTCTTAGTTTCATCCTATTAGACTAAGCAGACTGCAGACCACCTACGACGACAACTATATTTTACCGGCCATTATCCAGCATCAAATTTTCCTTGCATTAATATCCTCTGACTTACATCTATATATATTTGTTTCTCATGCAGGCCATTTAGATAATTACTTTGCACATACCAAATATTACAAGTACCACCACAACCATGAGCCATTATCCTGAGAACACAATATACCCAACTACTCTGTCAATAGTAAGCATACTCTGTAGAGATTGTGACTGCTCAATTTGACTGCAATAAAATGGTTTAGCCACACTACACTCATGGCCCCATCCAATCACTTATAGATGTATTGTGCTACGTATCAGGTTGCTAACAGTTCGCTCTACTGTTAGAAATTGGGTCTCTAGTTGGCAGAGGTATGCACACTGTCCAAAGCAGGGACCACAATCCTAGTCAGGGTAAGTCAATTACCCAACTAAATTAACCTGTGCTCCCCCTCTGGTAGCTTGGTGCAGAAAAGGCAGGCTTAACTTAAAAGGCAATGTGTAAAGTATTTGTGCAATAAACAGAGTAATCACAGGATCTAGACTAGATAAAGACTTCACACATATGTAGAAAAATGAAGTTTACCTGTAGAACTCAAGACCAAGAAGAGACCAAGAAGAGAAAAATCTTCTAAGTAAATTAGCAGGTATTCACTGGTTACAGTTATTAAACGATGCGGTTTGTAGAAGCAAGGGGTTCAACACGATGTAGTGACACGTACTGGAGATAGGCTGTGGACACACAGGGCATTGAGAGCAGAGAAATGTCCACTTTCTAAAAGTGGCATTTCTAAAATAGTAACAATAAATCCGACTTTATCAGTAAAGAAGACTTATCATTACCATTCTAATGATACTAAACATGATGCGGTTACTCCTCTCAGATCAGGATTTTAAGGAATTCCTAGTGCGGGCCTATGAGAGGGGAAGGCCTCACAGTAATGAGAAACAACTTCAGGGATTTTTCATTACCAGGGTATGAAAAACTTAGAAGTACATATCCTGCCTTTTACTTACAGGGCACACTGCCCTATGGGATAACTTGGGCCTACCTTAGGGGCTACATATGTGAGAAAAGGGGAGACTAAGGCTTTTCAAGGGGTTTTGAATGCCAAGTCGGAGAGGCAGGGAGACTGCGCACACAGGCTCTGCAGTGGCAAGCTTAAAGCATGTTTACAAGGCTACTTGAGCGGGTGGCACAAACAGTGCTGCAGGCTCACTAGTAGCATTTAATTTGCAGACCCTGGGTATGTGGTATACCACTTTACAAGGGAATAATACGTAAACTAAATATGCCAATTGTGGATACACCAATGTGACCATGTTTAGGGGAGAATCAAATGCACTTTAGTAGTGGTAAATATGCTCACAGTCCGAAGACTTTACTCCTTCCCTTAATGGTGCTTTGACAAGCCAGTCATCCGGTTATGGAAACACTTTGTGAACTTCCTGTCTGAGAAAAAGAGCAACAATGGCAAGATATCTGGTGAATACTCAAGGTGCTCATTTTAGCCCGAGAGGGAGTACTCAAATTGGTAGCGTTGCCCAGCTGAGAATCAAAGATACTTTCCTGTGTTTTCGATGAATAGGTATGGGGACGTATGCATACGAAAGGTCCAGGGAGGTCATAAAATCTTCCTGCAACACCTGGAGGACCGAATGTCAGAAATGAATATTTCTTTAGAAACTTGTTCAGCTGCCTCAGATCTAGTATTGGTGTCCATTGAGCCTCCTTTTTGATTAGGAAGTATCCGGAATAAAATTATTGGTTTGTTTGTGATTTGTGGACAATTTTTATAGCTCCTTTGAGGAGAAGCATTTGAATTTCCATTTGAAGCTCCTCCAAAAGAAAATGATAGTTTTTTAGGGTGGACAGACTCCAACTTATGGCCTGAATGGACAATTTGTATCACCCATTTGTCTGATATGTTCTTCCATGTCGGCCCAAAAAGGGAAATTCTCCCCCTCAACTTCTGAGGACCAGACGGAAAAAGGGGAACAGGCCAAGCGGGTACAGACCAACAGTCAAGCTCTTTTCTGATTGCCATTTTTCAACTGGTGTAGTATTCTTGATCATATCCAGAATGTCTTGGAGGATAATATGAAAGCCCCTGACCTCCATATTGATTGAATCCTGCTCTGGAAGTTGGAGACCTTCTTAAGGCATGGAAACTAGACATCCCAAATCTGCTTTACTGCAAACTTGTTAGCCCCTTTGCAGCAGCATTTTTAAGATCCTGAAAAGGTTCATCAACATGTTTACCAAAAATGGTGAGGTCATCAAAAAGGCATGTCTAGGATCCTAGATTAGACACCAGTATAGAAGTCTGTAGACCTTAACCAGTCTTGTCTTCTTAGTACGGTGCCTCCTACACATTGACGAAAGTCTGTGTTCAAGGCATTCATTGCTTTGTCAATGAAGGAAAAAGTTAGCTCTCTTTCCCTTAGGATAGCTTTTGCCACTTCTCTCATGCGCAGGATTAAGTTTAAATAATGAACAAATTCATGCCACATCTGGCTAACATAACGACCTAGAATTGCTAGGGCATTGGATGTCTTAATTGAAGCTGCAGCAAGAGACGAAATTCTTCAGTCCAGATTATCAGTGTGTTTGCTATCCTTGTCTGGATGACTACAGGACGGTGTTATTGGGGCCTTGCTTCTTCTCTGAGCTGCTGAAATTACTGAATCAGGTTTACTGGCAGCATGAGAGAAGTGGTGATAGCAGTTTATAACACACATCACTTTGGCCGGCTGTCTTGTGACAGCCAGCCTGACATGCACATTTAAACCTCTCCAACCTAAGCTGCCTTAGACAGCCTGGTGGAGAGAAAGCACAGGCACCCAGCACCTGAAAGGGCCAAGAAAGCCTGCTCCTACCAATCTTAGCGCTTCTCTCATGCTGATTAACAGCACAAGAGCAGCACCTGGATAGTTAGGGGTTTGCTCTAGGACCCTTGAGAAGGACACCAGGACCGGAGGATGTGAAGGCAATAGGTACGTCAATATTTTTATGTCACTTATTTAAACAGTCACTAAAACGCTAACATGCATTTAAGTACCGTTAATTTAAAAACATTAATCTAATTCATGTTAGCGTTTTATTGACTGTTTAAAACACATGACCCACAGATATGCACCCTGAGTAACTTGCACTTCTTTTAGCCTCATCTCCAGAGATCTCAGTTGTGGCTCATTATAAACACTATTTAGAACAAGTCAGGATTAAGAGCTTTGGCACTGAGCCTAAAGGCACTGCTGGGGTCTCCCAGTGCCATTTTGCCTGTTCCACCACTGAATATTGTCACCACTGCTTCTCTACTAGAATATCAGAATAAACAGAGCCATTAGATTAAATATTATCCATGTCCCCGCCAGCAAAAAGATCCCCCTCGGCGTTGGAAGAGGAGGAGGTAGTGGCAATGACTGCCAATGATGTGAAACCGGTCAAGGAGCATACTGAGGTGGTGGAAGAGTGGGTGCAGCAGGTAAACCCATATGTTAGGGTAATTGTTTGGTTGCTGTGGTAATAACGTGTTGGTAAAGTATCCATCATCCGTTGCAGCTATGATAAAAATGCGATCAACACTTGGACCACATCTGGTTCTCTAAAAGTATCGCTGTGGGCTCTGCCTCATACCTATTCGAGTCCTCTCAGAGTTATACTCCTGTTGGTAAACATATTCGTTGTAGGATTCTTAGTCAACCCACTAGGCGCCAGGGATTGTGTGGTGTGTGTTTTGTGTGTTTGGGGGCACCCCTTGGGCAAGGGTCGCCCCCCCAAAGGGGGGAAATTTCGTACTGGCCATCTCAACCTCCCTTGGGGGCAGATGGGCCTATTTTTGTAGGCCCATCTGCCCCCAAGGAGGGCAGAAACAACCAATACGGCAGGGATTTGTTTTTTGGTTCCCCTTTTTTTGTTTAGTGCTGGGGGTGCCCCCCTTTGGCAAGGGTCGCCTCCTAAAGAGGGCACAGAGCTGTTGGCCATTTCTGCCCACCTTGGAGGCAGATCTGCCTATTATTTTTTTAGGCCCATCTGCCTCCTAGTGGGGCAGAAGCCACTTAGACACCAGGGACAATTTCTAAGTTCTTGGTGGCGGGGTGTTTGTCAACTGGAGAAGAATTTGTATTTGTGATTATAACAGTTTATTTCTTCTTTTTGTTCTAGTTCAAAGCTTTTGCTTCCTTTGCGGTTTTGGCAGTAGTTGTCCTGCGGTTTGCATAGTTGCATGTTTTAGGTAAGTGAAAGCAATTTACTACAAAGGAGTATTATTAACATGCATGAATGACATGTTTGTAGGTGGTGTACTAAATGCAGTATTGTGTGTGAAATTGTCCTTAGATTTGAGCACAATGATATTTGTGCTGTCATATGTCTAATTTTCTTTTTTCTTTTTAGTGGGATATCATTGGTGATTGCTGTGTCTGTGCAGAGTAGTTGCTGGTGAGTAGCTTTTTCAGGCAAGTGAGTGGTATAGTTTTTTAGTACATAACTCTTTGTGATAAAGCTACACTTTATTACTTATTTTAGTGCTAGTTGCTGTTGGCAATCCATTTGTTGTTAGTGAGGATCATGGCTATCCGCAGAGTGACGGCTCAGCAGGTTGTTGGCATGATCTTTGAGTCGTCTTCAGACCATGATTACGAGACTGACTCTGCATCTGAGGCAGAGGAGGAAGTGAGAGATTCTGGCAGTGAGTTTTCTGTCCGAGAGTATTCTTCTGATGAGGAAGCTACTCTCAGTGCAGATGAAGGGCCTGTTTTTGTTGTTTATAAACAAAAAAAAAGTGATGGCGGTGTGCGTGGGGTGGCGCTTGGCTGGCGGTGTGCGTGGGGCGGCGCTTAGCTGGCTGTGCCAGCCAAACGCCAGTCCACACACTCATCAGCTGGTGTGATTGCTGTATCAGGCATGTGGGCGTATGAAAGTGATGGGCCCTTGACTGGCGCTGTCTGTCGATGCAAGTGTTGTAATGTGCTGGGCCCGTGGCTGGCGGCGTGAATGGTCTTGTGCATGTCATGTATGAAAGGTGTATGAATGGACTGTAAAGCGGTTGGTGCCTTGCCGTGGCTTTACAGCTCACGACCCGTGAGTCATTGGTTCTGTTTTTTGGCCTTTCAGTTATTACCAGTGCATTTCACTTTTGTGAAATCTCTTGTTAATAAAATTTGATCTACTGACCATCACTCACCCTCATGCCAAATCCAACCAGTATGTGTGGTAAAAATTACAAAACCTGCTCCGCTGTAATCAGGCGTCACAGCACACTTGTGACACGCTAGGTGTCTCAGGTGGGACCCCGATGATGAAGCATTCCACCAACTTGGTTGGTGGGTGAGGGGCCTTTTTCACATAACCTAAGTGTGTTTTTTTTCACAATTTTAGTGTTTGGCACATCACAGACGTATGTGGACACATCAAAATGATATATTACAAAACTACCTGTGTTTGGGGGGGAGGGGGCACCTAGGTTTTTGGTCCTGGGTGCGGCCTTCATGTAGGGCAACCTACCAAACAAAGACATTTTTTAAAACTAGACACCCCAAGGAGTCCAGGGAGGTGTGGCTTGCGTGGATCCCCCAACATTTTCTTACCCAGACTCCTCTGCAAACCTCAAAATTTGCTTAAAAAAGCATATTTTCCTGACTTTCGTTTGTACGATCACTGCTCCAGCACAAAATTCCTACTCCCCAGCGTTCCCCTCAGTCTCCAAAGTAAAATGACACCTCACTTGTGTGGGTCCCCAAAGCAGAGTCAGCCTAAAGATGTATAAAAGAAGAATATGTGCTTATCAACTTGCTGTGCTATCCCCATAATCTCTACAAGTTTGTGGCCTTTTTCTGTTGCAGGCACCTGGCCCACCCACACAAGTGAGGTATCATTTTTATCGGGAGACTTGGGGGAACGCTGGATGGAAGGAAATTTGTGGCTCCTCTCAGATTCCAGAACTTTCTGTCACCGAAATGTGAGGAAAACGTGTTTTTTTAGCCAAATTTTGAGGTTTGCAAAGGATTCTGGGTAACAGAACCTGGTCAGAGCCCCACAAGTCACCCCATCTTGGATTCCCCTAGGTCTCTAGTTTTAAAAAATGCTCAGGTTTGGTAGGTTTCCCTAGGTGCCGGCTGAGCTAGAGGCCAAAATCTACAGGTAGGCACTTTGCAAAAAACACCTCTGTTTTCTGTCAAAAAATGGGATGTGTCCACGTTGTGTTTTGGGGCATTTCCTGCCGCGGGCGCTAGGCCTACCCACACAAGTGAGGTATCATTTTTATCGGGAGACTTGGGGGAACATAGAATAGCAAAACAAGTCTTATTGCCCCTTGTCTTTCGCTACATTTTTTCCTTTCAAATATAAGCGAGTGTGTAAAAAAAGACGTCTATTTGAGAAATGCCCTGTAATTCACATGCTAGTATGGGCTCCCCGGAATTCAGAGATGTGCAAATAACCACTGCTCCTCAACACCTTATCTTGTGCCCATTTTGGAAATACAAAGGTTTTCTTGATAGCTATTTTTCACTCTTTATTTTTCAGCAAATGAATTGCTGTATACCCGGTATAGAATGAAAACCCACTGCAGTGTGCAGCTCATTTATTGGCTCTGGGTACCTAGGGTTCTTGATGAACCTACAAGCCCTATATATCCCCGCAACCAGAAGAGTCCAGCAGACGTAACAGTATATTGCTTTCAAAAATCTGACGTTGCAGGAAAAAGTTACAGGGTAAAAAGTAGAGAAAAATTGCTGTTTTTTTACCTCAATTTCAATATTTTTTTTTTTCAGTTATTTTCTGTAGGAAACCCTTGTAGGATCCACATAAATTACCCCTTGCTGAATTCAGAATTTTGTCTAGGTTTCAGAAATGTTTAGGTTTCCGGGATCCAGCATTGGTTTCATGCCCATTTCTGTCACTGACTGGAAGGAGGCTGAAAGCACAAAAAAATCATAAAAATTGGGTAAGTCCCAGTAAAATTGTGTTGAAAAATTGGGTTTTCTGATTCAAGTCTGCCTGTTCCTGATAGCTGGGAAGCTGGTGATTTTAGCATCGCAAACCCTTTGTTGATGCCATTTTCAGGGGAAAAAAAACACAAGCCTTCTTCTGCAGCCCCCTTTTCCCATTTTTTTTTTTTTTTTAAACGAAATTTTCACAGTATTTTGGCTAATTTCTTGGCCTCCTTCAGGGGAACCCACAAAGTCTGGGTACCTCTAGAATCCCTAGGATGTTGGAAAAAAAGGACGCAAATTTGGCGTGCGTAGCTTATGTGGACAAAAAGTTATGAGGGCCTAAGCGAGAACTATTCCAAATAGGCAAAAAAAGGCCTGGCACAGGAGGGGGAAATGGCCTGGCAGCGAAGGGGTTAAAGTGAACAAAACATTTCCTCTTATGTTTTTTGCTGACTGCGGATCTCAACTTCAATTTAGTCATCAACAGTAATGGCGTGATCGTCGATGGCATAGTCACAGTCAACAATATGGGTGATGCGGACGACAGGATGGTCGACCCAGAGGAAAGGATGGTCATCATTAACTCTTTCATTGACAGTGGAGGTGATGTCATCAATGGTCTAGTCGTCAATGAGAATTCCTCTGAAGATTAATCTTTTCAAAATGTCTTCTTTCCTACTGCTGGATCTGCTTAGAGGCATACTTCTCTGATCTGTTACCAGAGGAAGTGCTGTTTCAAATAAATTATGCTCATGAAATTGTACAAGTCTCCTCTTGTGCACTGCCTTTGTGGAAGTACCGCCCTGAAGAGGGGGCATCTCTTAACAGAAGGAAAACTTTCTTTATCCATAAGGAATAATGCCAACCTCCTTTCTCTATCCTTAAGTTTTAGTTTAAAGATTTACAAATTTTACAATATAACGGCTTATGAATTGGATAAAGGCAAAAATACACAGAGTGTGGGTCTTCAGTGTATATCCACAAGATGAGCAAGGTTTAAATAGGAGATTTCCTCTCATTGTCAGCCAGTGTTACAGTTGGTTGTCAGAGGAAATTACCTTTCTGGTCCTGAAAATTCAATAATGTACCCTAAAAAACAACTCACAGTTCCGCAATCCCGAAGATCGGGTTGGTTAAAATCCAGGGCAGACCAAAATAACAACAATTTCAGGTTCACTGAAAGGATAGATCAGAGCTCAGACAGGAAAAACTGAGCTATGGTGGCGTCTGGGGGGAGAGTGGGAGCTTAAGCTCCCACCTCACTGGCTAAAATTGGGTTCTTTCTAAAGCGGTAGATGTGTGACTAAGGACACCGTAGTTTCAGGCGCCCTCATAAATTGTACACTGTATGATGAATATTTTACACTGTTTACTGCTATAGTAATGTAACAGGGCTTCCCAGCCTGATAACGGGGAATGATCTAAGCATGTGAATACATATCCAGTGTTAGAGAAAAGAAAAATACATGCCAATCAGAAATATGTTTCAGATCTGCATGATGCCTTATTATCATGGTCTATACCATGTTCTACCCCAAGTTTTGGGCTTTCCAGCCAGCACAAACACACACTAAGGAGTTTGTCCATATGTCCATTGCACAACCTGGCCTGTGTGGCTAGCCTGAATCTTCCTCACTGTGCTTGGTAGTTTCTAATACCCCAAAGAAAGGATCATCACAGATATTCCAGTCTGCATTTGGTGGAGAGTCATCAGACAGTGAAATCAGTGCAATGTCAACTGTCTGCTGGCTCACAGGATAATCAAACCTGGCATTGCCACTAAAGCACAGACAAAGTTCCCTGCTTCCACATCATCTCTGTGATGACCCAAGCAGACGTAATACAAATTGGAGGCGTCTAGATATTTATGGAGTGGAGTGCTAATACATGTTTGATTCAGTATCAGTTATTTTATTTTTTTTGCTTTTGGGAGCAGAGAAGTGTCTTCAGTTATGTGATCTTTCATTGTATGCATTCATTTTAAGTGGTATATGGGTTCCACAGGCCATAATCCTGTTTAACTGATATCTGTGTAAATGGGACTTGAAAATAATTTTTGTCCAATAACAATGTATTTCTTCAATAGAGATGAACTGACCACAAGAAACAAGATAACTGCCACGTGCAAAATTTTTACCATAGCTGTTTTCTCCAACCCCAAACAATCCTGTAAAATGCCTGGTCCATTCGAAGTTTATAATCTGGGTCATACCCCTGACTTTATCACCACATTCGAATCAGGAGGCCCCTAAATCAAGAATGATGAGCTGTATGACACAAATGCACAATTTAAAGAGCTAGAAGCTAAGCAACCAGGTATACAATAATTGAATAATTGTTACTCATATTTGTACCCTTGTTCATCCAGCGTCATGAGCTGCTCAGTGACTTTGGGAGTGTTACATACTGTGCAGTTGACCATTATTATCAATGTGCTATATATTGTAGAAAAAGTGATTTTGCAACTGGTGCAGAGGTCGCCATCAGTCTAAACTGGTTTGTGGACACATGGTGTTAAGTGAGGCAATGATTGTGCTTTTGTTAAATAAATCTATTGGAGTTAGTAAGTTGTGGGTTTCAAGGGGGAGGCTACTGGACTACATACTAGCATTTTAAATGTATCTGTACCTTCTTATTCAGTACACTGTTTTCGAATATTAGCAAGTATCACTAATGTACTTCATACGAACCTGGGTACTTACAAGTCTCATGGATATAACACAAGTGGTTCAAAGGCAGCTTTGTGTGAGCCTTGTGGTGTAGATAAAAACCCGTTAGAATTCAAAGCTACCCAGGCCACCCAAGATGCCAGAACGTCTTTAAAAAAAAAAAAAAAAAAATATACACACACATATATATGGAAAATGTCACTTACCCAGTGTACATCTGTTCGTGGCATGAGACGCTGCAGATTCACATGCTGTGCATATCCCGCCATCTAGTGTTGGGCTCGGAGTGTTAGGGTGAGGTAGGAGTTGTGTATATAGTAATAATACCCATTCAATGGAGTAAGTATGTTCACATAATGTGACAAAGTATTATATTTACAAATTTACAAATGTACAAGTTTAATTTTGATCAACTTACACCGGCTACAGGCTCCCGGCGAGGCGGGTGGGCGCATGTGAATCTGCAGCGACTAATGCCACGAACAGATGTACACTGGGTAAGTGACATTTTCCGTTCGATGGCATGTGTAGCTGCAGATACACATGCTGTGCATAGACTAGTAAGCAGTTATCTCCCCAAAAGTGGTGGTTTAGCCTGTAGGAGTTGAAGTTGTTTGAAATAAAGTTCTTAGTACTGCTTGTCCTACTGTGGCTTGTTGTGTTGTTAACACATCCACGCAATAATGTTTAGTGAATGTATGAGGCGTAGACCATGTGGCTGCCTTACAGATTTCTGTCATTGGTATATTTCCTAGAAAGGCCATTGTGGCGCCTTTCTTTCTAGTGGAGTGTGCCTTTGGTGTAATAGGCAGTTCTCTCTTAGCTTTAACATAACAGGTTTGAATACATTTCACTATCCATCTGGCAATGCCTTGTTTGGATATTGGATTCCCTGTATGAGGTTTTTGGTAAGCTACAAACAATTGTTTTGTTTTGCGAAACTGTTTGGTTCTATCAATGTAGTACATTAGAGCTCTTTTTATGTCTGATGTATGTAATGCTCTTTCAGCTACAGAGTCTGGTTGTGGAAAAAACACTGGGAGTTCCACAGTTTGGTTTAAGTGGAACGGCAATATAACTTTTGGCAAAAATTTGGGATTTGTTCGTAGAACCACTATGTTTGTGTATTTGTATAAAGGGTTCCTGTATGGTAAAGGCTTGTATTTCACTTACTCTTCTGAGAGATGTGATAGCTATTAGGAAGGCTACTTTCCAAGTTAAGTATTGCATTTCACAAGAGCGCATGGGTTCGAATGGTGGACCCATGAGTCTCGTTAATACAATATTGAGGTTCCACGAAGGAACTGGTGGTGTTCTCGGTGGAATGATCCTTTTTAGACCCTCCATAAAAGCTTTTATGACTGGGATTTTAAATAGCGAAGTTGAATGTGTAATTTGCAGATAAGCTGAAATTGCTGTGAGATGTATTTTAATGGATGAAAAAGCCAACTTAGATTTTTGTAAGTGGAGTAAGTAGCTTACTATGTGTGTAGCGGACGCATGTAATGGTTGAATTTGATTATTATGACAGTAATAAACAAATCGTTTCCATTTATTTGCGTAGCAATGTCTTGTAGTAGGTTTTCTAGCCTGTTTGATGACCTCCATACATTCCTGTGTGAGGTTTAGATGTCCGAATTCTAAGACTTCAGGAGCCAGATTGCTAGATTGAGTGATGCTGGATTCGGGTGTCTGATCTGCTGTTTGTGTTGAGTTAACAGATCTGGTCTGTTTGGTAGTTTGATATGAGGCACTACTGACAGGTCTAGTAGTGTTGTGTACCAAGGTTGTCGTGCCCAAGTTGGTGCTATTAGTATTAGTTTGAGTTTGTTTTGACTCAGTTTGTTTACTAGATACGGAATGAGTGGGAGAGGGGGAAAAGCGTAAGCAAATATCCCTGACCAACTCATCCATAACGCATTGCCCTTGGAGTGAGGCTGTGGGTACCTGGATGCGAAGTTTTGGCATTTTTCGTTTTCTCTTGTTGCGATTAGATCTAATTGCGGTGTTCCCCAGTTTTTGAAGTAGGTTTGTAGTATCTGCGGATGAATCTCCCATTCGTGGATCTGTTGGTGATCTCGACTGAGATTGTCTGCCAACTGGTTTTGAATTCCTGGGATGTATTGCGCTATTAGGTGAATGTGATTGTGATTCGCCCAATGCCAAATTTTTTGTGCTAAGAGACACAGTTGTGATGAGTGTGTGCCTCCCTGTTTGTTTAAGTAATACAATGTTGTCATGTTGTCTGTTTTGACAAGAATATGTTTGTGGGCTATTAGCGGTTGAAATGCTTTCAACGCTAGAAACACTGCTATTGTTCTAGCTGATTTATGTGAAGTTGTTTCTGCTGAGTGTCCCATTGTCTCTGGATGCTGTGTTGGTTGAGGTGTGCTCCCCACCCTACCAAAGAAGCATCTGTTGTGATCACGTATTGAGGCACTGGGTCCTGGAAAAGCCGCCCTTGATTTAAATTTATATGATTCCACCATTGTAGCGAGGTGTGTGTTTGGCGGTCTATCAACACTAGATCTTGTAGTTGACCCTGTGCTTGTGTCCATTGTGTTGCTAGGCACTGTTGTAAGGGTGTAATCTTGCGTTTGGGACAATGGCTATGCATGAGGACATCATGCGTAGTAGTTTCATCACTAATTTGACCTGATACTTCTGGTTTGGGTGCATGCTTTGTATTACGTTTTGGAATGCTTGTACCCTTTGTGGACTTGGAGTGACAATCCTTTTTTTGTGTTGATTGTTGCTCCTAAGTATTGTTGTATTTGACACGGCTGTAGGTGTGATTTGTGGTAGTTTAGTGAGAAACCTAGTTTGTGAAGGGTTTCTATGACGTTTTTTGTGTGTTGAAAACACTGTTCTTGTGTGTTGGTTTTGATTAACCAATCGTCTAGATACGGGAACACGTGTATGTGCTGTCTTCTGATATGTGCAGCTACTACTGCAAGGCACTTTGTAAATACCCTTGGTGCTGTTATTCCGAATGGTAACACTTTGAACTGGTAATGTACTCCCTGGATTACAAACCGTAAGTATTTCCTGTGTGAAGGATGTATGGGTATATGGAAGTACGAATCTTTGAGATCTAATGTGGTCATGTAGTCTTGTTGTTTGAGCAAGGGGATTACGTCTTGAAGTGTCACCATGTGAAAGTGATCTGATTTGATGTAAAGATTTAGTGTTCTGAGATCTAATATGAGTCTTAGAGTTTTGTCTTTTTTGGGTATGAGAAAGTACAGGGAGTAAACCCCTGTTCCTTTCTGGTGATTGGGTACTAGTTCTATTGCATCTTTTTGTAACAACGCTTGGACTTCTATCTGTAATAGATCCATGTGTTGTTTGGACATCATGGCCCTCATTCTGACCCTGGCGGTTTGAAACCGCCAGGGCAGAGGGCAGCGGAAGCACCGCCAACAGGCTGGCGGTGCTTCATGGGCAATTCTGACTGCGGCTGTAAAGCCGCGGTCAGAAAAGGGAAACCGGCGGTTTCCCGCCGGTTTACCCTGGCCCAGGGAATCCTCCATGGCGGAATGACCCCCCCATGTGTGTTTTTGGAGGCGCATTTGGTGGTAATTGTAGGAATTCTATGCAATAGCCATGTTGGATGATGGCTAGGACCCACGAGTCCGTTGTTATTTCCTTCCAATTTTGGTAAAAATTGGTTAGTCTCCCCCCCACTGGTGTTATGTGTTGGGGATTTGTGACACTGAAGTCACTGTTTGTTTTGAGGGGTCTTTGGACTTTGGAACTTCCCTCTAGTCTTAGGGAACTGTCCACCTCTGTATTGTCCCCGAAAGCCTCCTCTCTGATACTGGCTGTGGTATGTGGGCCTGGTTTGTGAGGTTGAGGGTTCTGTGGTTTGGCCCCGAAACCCCCCTCTAAATTGTGTCTTCCTAAAAGTGCCTCTGCTCTGTGGGGAGTAGAGCGCGCCCATGGCCTTGGCCGCATCTGTATCTTTTTTCAGCTTCTCAATAGCTGTGTCTACTTCCGGCCCAAACAACTGCTGTCCATTAAAAGGCATATTAGGCACAGCCTGTTGTATTTCGGGCTTGAATCCTGAGGTGCGCAGCCATGCGTGTCGCCGAATTGTGACCGCTGTATTTACAGTTCTTGCGGCTGTGTCTGCTGCGTCCATTGCTGAACGTATCTGGTTATTTGAGATACTTTGGCCCTCTTCGACCACTTGTTGTGCACGTTTTTGGAATTCTTTGGGCAGATGTTCAATAAAATGTTGCATTTCATCCCAGTGGGCTCTGTCATATCTTGACAGCAAAGCCTGTGAATTTGCAATTCGCCATTGATTGGCTGCTTGTGCTGCCACTCTTTTTCCCGCTGCATCGAACTTGTGACTTTCCTTGTCGGGTGGCGGTGCATCTCCAGAGGTGTGTGAATTCACCCTTTTGCGTGCTGCGCCTACTACTACTGAGTCCGGTGTCAGTTGCTGCCTGATGTAAATAGGGTCTGTTGGTGGAGGCTTGTACTTTTTCTCCACCCTAGGAGTAATGGCCCTGCCTTTTACGGGTTCTTGAAATACTTGCTTTGCGTGTTTCAACATTCCCGGTAGCATCGGAAGACTCTGGTACTGACTATGTGTGGACGACAGAGTATTAAATACAAAGTCATCTTCGATAGGTTCAGCATGCAGTGTCACGTTGAGAAAAGCAGCTGCTCTGGACACCACCTGTGTGTAAGCAGTACTGTCTTCAGGTGGTGATGGTCTTGCTGGGTAACAGTCGGGACTGTTATCTGACACAGGCGCATCATAAAGATCCCATGCATCTGGGTCATCTTGGCTCATGCCTGTGTGCGTTGGAGACTGCACCATAGGTGGGCTAGCAATTGGTGATGATTGCAGTGAGCGTTGTGGTGAAGGTGGCGGAGTTACTTGTCTTGCCACCTTTGTTTGTGGTTGTTTATCCTTCTCTTGGAAAGCCAGTTTCCTTTTCATCCTTATAGGAGGGAGAGTTCTTATCTTCCCTGTCTCCTTTTGGATATGGAGCCTTCTCTGTGTATAATCTGGCTCCCCTGCTTCTAGCTCTTGCCCGAATTTATGGCTTTGCATTTGTGTGGAAAGCCCTTGTTCCTCGGTGTAGGAACTTGTTTTTGGCTCCGAAGCCAGATGTTTCGGTATCGAAACCTTTTCAACCGTCTTTTTCGGCTCCGAAGCCACTTTTTAGAGTTTCGGTGTTCCGATCTCTCGGTGCCGACTCATCTCGGTGCCGGTATCTCGATGTCGAGATTGTTCTGACCCAGTGTCTCGGGCCGAGTCTTCTCTGTGCCGGTATCTCGTGCCCTTTTTCGGTGCCAATGGACAGTCACCGATTTTTTGGGTTAAGCCATGGCCTGCCGGCGGTGGCGTCCCCTGGGCTTTGATGATTTTTACGTGAGTTTTGGCCGGGGCTGTTTTACTCACGGTTTTCGGCGTCTGTTCTGTTTCGGCCTCGTCCGAGTCAGCAATGGAGAAGGTTTCTTCTTCCTCCAAGTCGTGGTCTTCCGACGGCGCCGACGCCATTTGAAGCCTTCTCGCTCTCCGGTCCCTCAGCGTTTTCCTCGACCGAAACGCTCGACAGGCCTCACAGGTATCCTCTTTGTGTTCGGGAGACAAACACAAATTACAGACCAAATGTTGATCTGTGTAAGGATACTTGTTGTGGCATTCGGGGCGGAATGGGGCCCGTTCCATTAGTCTTGTAGACGCACGTGGTCGGGCTGACCAGGCCCCGCCGGGGAATCGAAACCCCGAAGGGCCACCGAAGCTCTTCAAAACTCAGTGTCGATCTGCGTTAACTAACCTGATACCGAACGCAAACAATACCGTCAAATTTTTCTGATATCTAACTAACTTTCCGAACCGAAACACGGAGCGAAGAGGAACACGTCCGAACCCGATGGCGGAAAGAAAACAATCTAAGATGGAGTCGACGCCCATGCGCAATGGAGCCGAAATGGGAGGAGTCCCTCGATCTCGTGACTCGAAAAGACTTCTTAGAAGAAAAACAACTTGTAACACTCCGAGCCCAACACTAGATGGCGGGATATGCACAGCATGTGTATCTGCAGCTACACATGCCATCGATAGATATATATATATATATATATATCCACATCAAAAGGTCTAAAAGCGGAGCACTCTGACTGCTGGTGCAGACGTGGGGTATAGACCACTACCCCCAATAGAATTAAAATATATATAATATGATATATATATATATATATATATAATATGATATATATATATATATATATAGATATAGATATATATATAGATATAGATATATATATAGATATAGATATATATAGAGAGATTCTCCCTCTCCCTCCCCATGTGGCATGTAGTTATAGTTAGAACCCGGTTTTCACAAGAAATTGATTTCGTTTTCCTAATAACTTTTGTGTTGTTTGACAAAACTTTCCACAAAAAGAGGTTAAGCCAACTCAGCTCTTTTATGAACAGTTTTTGCGTGGTCTGTCAAGCGTGGGCTGAGAAGAAAAAAAGGGGGGGCGGGGGTGGGGGACGGGGGCGCAAAATGTGTGTTTTCCGCATGCAATTTCCCACATGAAAATTGTACAGCACTGCGGCCAAACCAGCTGAAAGGAATAGCACCACATTTGCCAAAAAGCTAGCTCTTTACCCAGAAAGAGTGTTTTATATGGGCGAGCGCAAAGCGCTCCGTCCATTCTGTAATCTCTCTTTGTGCTTCAAACAACACCCATATCATGTCAGTCACTTACATTGGTTCGTGGGCTTGCCTTTTAAAATCCGTTTGCTTTCAATTGTGAAAGGCATGGTTAAGTCATGCCTTTTCCGGTGTTTAGCCCACCTACACAGCACCGGTAAACTACTAAAAACATACGAGGCTCGATGTTTTCAGCCTGGGGTCCGGACTACTTTATCTGTTTATGTTCCACGCAGCACGATCACGCTGCATTTTCCATAGTGCGATTGTGCTTGTTTTCTTTACAACGCTAATAGCTCTAACTCAAGCAAATGCGAAAATCGTTGCATTGAAAATGCTTGTAGTGATTTGGAGCAAACCTGTTCAGTAGGGTTCAAAATAAATACAATATTTATATATCTATCTATATCTATCTCTCTGTATATATATATCTATCTATATCTATCTCTCTGTATATATATATATATCTATATCTATCTCTCTGTATATATATATCTATCTATATCTATCTCTCTGTATATATATATCTATCTATATCTATCTCTCTGTATATATATATCTATCTATCTCTCTATCTCTCTATCTCTCTGTATATATATATCTATCTCTCTATCTCTCTATCTCTCTGTATATATATATCTATCTCTCTATCTCTCTATCTCTCTGTATATATATATCTCTCTATCTCTCTGTATATATATATCTCTCTATATATATATATATCTCTCTATCTCTCTCTATATATATATATATATATATATCTCTCTCTCTGTATATATATATATCTCTCTATCTCTCTCTATATATATATCTATCTCTCTGTATATATATATCTCTCTATCTCTCTGTATATATATCTCTCTATCTCTCTGTATATCTCTCTCTCTCTATCTCTCTGTATATCTCTCTCTCTCTCTCTCTATCTCTATCTCTCTATCTCTCTCTCTATCTCTCTATCTCTCTCTCTCTATCTCTCTCTCTCTATCTCTCTCTCTCTATCTCTATCTCTCTCTCTATCTCTATCTCTCTCTCTATCTCTCTGTATATCTCTCTATCTCTCTGTATATCTCTCTATCTCTCTGTATATCTCTCTATCT
Source organism: Pleurodeles waltl (assembly GCF_031143425.1). Classification (NCBI taxonomy): domain Eukaryota; kingdom Metazoa; phylum Chordata; class Amphibia; order Caudata; family Salamandridae; genus Pleurodeles; species Pleurodeles waltl. The sequence continues at coordinate 1,145,193,196 of NC_090448.1, forward strand.
CTCTGTATATCTCTCTCTCTCTCTCTCTCTATATCTCTCTATCTCTATATCTATATCTATCTATCTATAGATATCTATCTATAGATATCTATCTCAATGCAGTACTGTTGAGGTACTGTTACGGAGTACAGCAAGCTGAAAACACACGTTTTGACTGGCTGGCACAGTGCTCCCTCATACCACCTCCTCGCCATGAGGTCAAAAAACACGATCTGATTGGCTGGCCGCAACATGAAGAGAGCTGCAGATACCATTTTATGATTACAAGACTCTGTCCCATGATGTAGAAAATAAAAATAAGGATTAAGCGGGCAAGGTACGGTTACCTCGATGCTCCGGCCCTTGTGAGGGGAGTCTCAGAGGGACACCTCCCTGGGGTTACATTTAAGCTTGTTTTCCCTCCAACGCACTTCAAGTATCGTGGGGCTCAGTGAGAATGTCAATTGAAAAGTTGCATTTTAAATAAAAACTTTTTTTGTTTTTTAAATGACATTTACAAGTTACAGCTAACAGAACTAACTTGGGCCCTCGCCATGCACTGCTCATTACCTCACATATTACATGCTCTACTACATCATTGATAACATAAATGTGACATCTGGAGTGACATCATTGTTAACACTGTGCATGGTAGGGGCCCGAGTTACAGTCAATTCAGTTAACAGTAACTAGTGAATTTCAATGTTCCAACAAAACCTTTCTATTCCTAGACCATGACACAAGGAGCCACAGCGCACACACTCCCTCCACCTCATGTCATTATGTCACCTGGCAAAGACAGTACACACCCACAGAGATGTGGTAAGACAAGGCATGAGAGTATTTGACAGTCAATGGTTCAACCACAGATTTTTTTTTTTTTTATTATTATAACTGGGAAATAACATTTAGCAACTGCTATTTTTTTTCTTAAACTTACTGTGTATGATTATTATAGATACTGTTCATGGTTAACCTCTATCTGAATATCTTTCACGTAGCAAAGCTACAGCTACCCAGACTAAATTAAAGAAGTACAGTTCAACACATCATAATGGTTTGTTCACATAAAATGGAATACAAGCACAAAGCCAACATACCCCTTGTTCATCCAGCTTCATGAGCTGCTCAGTGACTTTGGGAGTGTTGAATGCCAGTCTGAGGCACTGCACGTTCAGCTCAGGCACGATGTGCTCCAGCACCTCCTTGAGGGGCAGACCCCTGGCGGTCCCATGCTTTGCAGTAGATGGGATTGCATCTTCCAAGACAGATCCCCGTAGAGTCATGAGCTAGAAAACAACAATATGTGCTAATGAGCGAAGACAGCAATATTCTAGCCATGTCTCACTTAGTCATGGCTGCCCTAAATGCTGTATTTTGCTGACACTCACAGCCCTGATGTGCAAACCAGTGTCAAGGGGTTTGCAGAGCAATCAGGAACTGGCCACAATGAAAAACTAATGAGCATAACCTCTCCCCAATGAAGAGTAACCTGCAATTATGTGCAGATTTCAGTCACGCACAGGCACCGCTACAAAACTGTGCTCAATTACAAAGGCTATTTTTATTTGGTGTAAAGAAACATCAAGTGCTGTGAGGCCATAGAAATGGTAGGTTATGTGTTGTACTTATTACTACTATATTTTATGAGAAAACACTGCACATCCAAACTGTTTAAGATTATAAAGAAGCATCTGCAAAAACCACTAGGTCTGACTTTATGGTACCATGGTATGTAAACACAGGCATATTCACAAATGCTACTTAGATGTGCATAAGGATTGCTCATCACTTCAAATCCTGCCCTATTGTCTCTGCCAATGCTAAGGAAACAACTTTCAGTATACAATGTATTTGGAGCTAAAGAACTGAAAATGAGAAGCAATGTGTCAATGGTGTGTAATGGATTTCAATGGAAGTACTATCTGGAAGCCGAAATGCCATCAATATTTGAAAGAACTGTTAACAGTACATAGTCAACAGCGTTGTAAAGCCAGATATGAAAAGACAAACTAAGAATACTTCTGGATATGTGAGGGTAGAATTGTATGGCCAATATTACAGGCCTGTGCTTCCCCAACTCCTTCAGGCCCTCAACCACCACCACCACACCCCCAGGTTGTTACACCCAATCAGCCCCCACTCACTAAACCATCAGATAGTATTTATTGTTTCACTGTGAAAGTCTCCCTGGGCATGGGTCTATGCCAACCCACACCCACAGGCACAAGAGTATCTGCCCCTGCTGGGGATCAATAGGGGATGTTAACCCCTAATTTAGAGCCACTGAAATACCTTTGACTGTATGGCAGGGGAAGTGTCCAGCCCACCTGCTATGTCCAACCCCTCAAAATCAATCAACCAGAGTATTTTTAAAGCGCACTACTCAGCCATGAGGGTCGCAAGGCGCTGAGAGGAGGTGGGGGCTGCTACTGCTCTAACAGCCATGTCTTGAGATGTCTCCTGAAGGTAAGTAGGTCCTGTGTCTGACACAGGTGGGTGGGAAGAGTGTTCCATGTCTTGGCGGCGAGGTGGGAGAACGATCTGCCATCGGCGGTAATTCTGTGGATGCGTGGGACGGTGGCGAGGGCAAGGTCGACAGAGCGAAGTTGTTGGGTCGGGTGTAGAAGGAGAGCCGTCTGTTGAGGTATTCTGGTCTGGTGTTGTGCAGTGCCTTGTGAGCGTAGGTGAGGAGTTTGAACGTGATTCTCTTGTTGACGGGGAGCCAGTGTAGAGCTCAGGTGGGCTGGGATGTGGAGGGGGATGTCCACGATGAGGAGTGCAGAGGCATTCTGTATGCGTTGCAGTCTTTTCTGGAGTTTGGCCATGGTTCCTGTGTAGAGGGCATTGCCGTAGTCCAATTTTCTGCTTAGGAGGGCTTGGGTGACCGTCCTGGTTTCAGTGGGGATCCATTTGTAGATCTTCCAAACCATGCAGAAGGTGTTGAAGCAGGAGGAGGAGATAGCGGTGACTTGCTGGGTTATTGATAGTGAGGAGTCCAGGATGAATATCAGGTTGTGTGCGTGATCGGTGGGTGTCGGTGCCGTTCCCTGTGTGGCAGCCCACCAGGAGTCATCCCACGCAGAGGGGGTGGAGCCGAAGATGAGGACCTCAGTCTTGTAGGAATTCAGTTTCAGGCAGCTGTTCTTCATCCATTCGGCGATGGCCTTCATTCCTTTGTGGAGGTTGGTCTTGGAGATGGCGGGGTCCTTGGTGAGGGAGAGGATCAGCTGGGTGTAATTGACGTACGAGACTATGGTGAGGTTGTGAGATTGGGCGATGTTAACGAGCGGAGCCATGTAGACTTTAAAGAGGGTCAGGCTGAGGGACGATCCCTTGGGGACGCCGCAGATGATTTTGGTGGCTTCAGAGCAGAATGGAGGGAAGCGGACTGAGTTCTGCTGGTGAGGAAGGAGGTGATCCAGTCCAGCGCTCTGTCGCGGATTACAGCGTCGTTGAGGCGTGTGCATAGAGTGTGGCGGCAGATGGTGTTGAACATGGCCGAGAGGTGCAGGAGATTGAGGGCCGCAGCTTTACGGTTGACAAGTATGGTCCTGATATCGTCTGTGGCAGCGACGAGGGCGGTTTCAGTGCTGTGGTTGCTGCGGTATCCGGACTCGGATGGGTCCAGTGTTGTTCTCCTGGAGGAAACGGGTCAGTAGTTTGTTGACAATTTTCTCTATTACTTTTGCTGGGAAGGGGAGCAGGGAGATGGGCAGGAAGTTCTTGAGGTCCTTTCGGTCTGCCTTGGGTTTCTTGAGCAGGGCGTTGATCTCAGCGTGTTTTCAGCTCTCCAGGAAAGTGGCGGTCTCGAAGGAACTGTTTATGATCTTCCGGACTTAGGATGCGATGACAGAACTTGCTTTGGTTGGATGGTGAGCCGGAGTGGATGGTGTTCATAATTTCGATGGTGTCGCTGACATGGGTCCAGGAGAGCAGGAGGCTTGTGAGTTTGTGGTGTCGGTGGTTGACTGGGGGTCCGAGTACTGAAGCTGTCATGGATGTCTGCAATCTTGCAGTAGAAGAAGGTGGCAAGGGAGTCGCAGAGGTCTTGTGATGGCGGGATGTCGTTGACGTTGGAGCCGGGGATCAAGGTCCAGGTGAACTATTGCCCCCCCCTCTTCAAGATCACGTCTATCCAAGGCATATTGTTCCTCATCTAGAAGTCTGAGCCTCTCTTCTAGATTTCTGCTTTGACTTCATCATTGATGTCGGTGATATAGGTGATGACCATTCCAACAATGGCGCCAGTGACTTAGAAAATTGGGCTGAATGAACGGATATCGAATGACCTCTGGAGTCGAATGACGCAATATCGCTCCTACTTCAGCCAACATCAGGGAATACCTAGCCAGCGCCAGTGCCGACGACCTTGTTTGATCAGCAAAATTGACCTCCTCTGCGCTAGATTAGGCTAGGGCACCTGAGGCATAGGCACAAAGGGACCTTGCTGGTACAGCACAGAGAATCCACCCAGCAAAAATGTCAGCAGATCCATGGGCCCCAGAGGTGCACCAGATGGAGTCAACACCCTTGCAAAGATGCCATACATAGCCCTGACACTCGAGGAACATGTCCCTGGAGCTGGAAATGCCGAATAACTCCGGAGGAGGATTAGGTGTCGCAGGAGGTAGAGGGTCAGCTTCAGGCTCTGGATTAGGACACTCAGGCGAAGTCAGAGCGGTACTCACAGGTGATATCAGAGTGGGCATCAGAGATGGAGAAGGAGACACCTCAAAAGTCTTTCTACTCTCCTTTGCTTGGGAGACCCCGACTTCGGAGAATCATCCGTCGACGAACTGCGTCAAGAGCTTCTTCTTGTGTTTTCTCTTTGATGACTTGGAAGACTAGGGCATCGGCAACTTCGACTGAAGTAGAGACTTCCGACAACTACTTTTTTCTCGATTGGGCTTGGCCATAAATAGCTTTGCCTCCTGTTCTTTTAACACCTAGGGGTTCATTTTTTGGCACAGGGAACAGGTCTCTACATCATAATCAGAACACAAACGCCAAAGGTAATAATCATGTGGGTCTGCAAAGGACATCTGACCTTCACATTCCCTGCATTTCCTTGGAGGAGACATTTTTCTTCCAACATCAAAGTTTCAACTGTGGCGAAAAACTATCAAAGGCAGCCTATAATGTAACTGAAAGCTATCAAAAACAGTTACACTTTGAAAGCGTGGGGAAAAAAGGGAACTGGCAACAGCACGCCGTCTTATAGCTCCAATGACATCAGACAGTTGCATGCGGAGCTGTGGCATTGTGACGTCCTTGACGATGTGGAGAGCTATGAAGAAAGGTTTCTTTGGAATGATGGCTCATTGGTGATATTCAAAAGGTGAGGAATCCACAGATAGACTTCTCCACCAGAATAACAATTTATAGTGAGCAATGCTGGGTACTTAACTGTATAAAGATGCAAGAACCAGAATTAGTGAGTAGAAGTCTCAAACAGACAAACAGTTTTACTGAGGTAGTCATAGAGGGCTTGGGGCAACTATTTAATGAAAATTCTTTGTCAGGACTGGAGGAGAGGATTATTCTCAACTTTCTCCACTTTATTAATCGCTGGCAGCTTTAACATGTAAAAACTTTCCAATGAACCACTAGGAAAGAAAGAGAAAAAACTTTAACCAATCAGAGTGAACAATGTCCCAGAATAGTCTGTTGTCCAAGAAGCTCCCTCTTTCTTCGCTGCTCCAGTAGCCTACAGATGACTGTCTGTCTTTTATTTATTAATCTGCGGCGTCCCCCAGGGATCCTCCCTCAGCCCCACCCTCTTTAACATCTACATGACCCCCTGGCGAACATCGCACGCAAACACGGACTCAACCTCATATCCTACGCAGACGACACCCAGCTCATCCTATCCCTCACCAACGACCCCACCTCAGCAAGAACCAGACTACACGAAGGCATGAAGGAAGTAGCGAACTGGATGACAGACAGCCGGCTTAAACTGAATACAGAGAAAACGGAGGTCCTCATCCTCGGCCCTACACCTACCGCCTGGGACGACTCCTGGTGGCCTCCCGCCCTAGGCAGCACTCCCCAACCCACCGACCACGCACGCAACCTCGGTTTCATCCTGGACTCTTCCCTCTCCATGACCAGACAGGTCAACTCGGTGACCTCAGCATGCTTCAACACCCTTCGCATGCTCAGCAAGATCTTCCGCTGGATCCCCACCAACACCAGGAAGACCGTCACCCATGCCCTCGTCACCAGCCGCTTGGACTATGGGAACGCTCTGTACGCCGGCATCACCATCAAGCTGCAGAGGAAACTTCAACTAATCCAGAACGCCACTGCACGACTTATCCTGAACATACCCCGCCACAACCACATCTCCGGACACCTGAGGAAACTCCACTGGCTCCCAGTCAACAAGAGGATAACCTTCAGACTTCTCACCCACGCACACAAAGCCCTGCACAACCGCGGACCAGAACTCATCAACCACCGCATCTCCTTCTACACTCCTCCTCGCACCCTACGCTCGACCGGACAAGCCCTGGCAGCCGTACCACGCATTCGCAAAGCCACCGCCGGAGGCAGGTCCTTCTCTTACCTAGCAGCGAAGACCTGGAACTCCCTTCCCAGCCACCTTCGCGCCATACAAGACCACCTTCACTTCAGAAGGCAGCTCAAGACCTGGCTCTTCGAGCATTGACACCCCCCCCCCCCCAGTGTAGAACCTGCCCCTGTGACTGCAGGCAGAGGTCTGCCCTGTGAGGGAGACGGAGCGGAGGGCACAGTAAGGTGAAGGAGGTCTGTATACCATATCATTCTTGGCCAACCCAGGGCTACTAACATGACTTGGGACCGGCCTTGTGGAATCTTCCTCAGAACCCGAGGAATCAAGGGCATGGGGGGAAAACACAAAGCAACTGGCTGCTCCAGTTCAACTGAAACGCGTTCCCCAGAGCTCCCTGCATCGGATACTGGAGGATGCAGCACAATGGGCAGTGCGCGTGCTTTCAAGTGGCAAATAGGTCTATCTGAGGCATCCCCGTAAGTGGAAGACATGAAGAACAACCTCCGGAAGGAGCGGCCACTCGTGGTAGGCTTAAAAGTGTTGGCTGAGACTGTCTGCACGTACGTTGAGAACTCCGGCCAAATGGTTTGCTACTAAGCAAGTCCAACGGTCCTGACCCCAGGACCAGATTCATAGAGCCTCTTTGCAGAGAAGATAAAACCCTCCTTCTCCCAGTTATGATATACAACATTGCGGTAGAGTTGTCTGTCAATACTTGTATCGACTGACAAAGGCCTTGAGAGCCAGACATATCGCCCACAATTACAACAGACTGACGTGAAACATCCGTTCTTCTGGAGACCAATGTCCCTTGATCTCCAGATTCCCCAGATGTGCTCCCCACCCAACGGTGGAAGCATCCGTTATCACTGTGGACACCGGAGGTGGTTGGCAAAACGGTTTCCATTGTGTCAGGTTGACGTCCACACTCCACCAGTGAAGATCCACTGCAGTGTCCCTGGAGATCTTTGACTCTTTGCAATCTGCGTTATGCTGAAACCACTGCTTGCAGAGGCACCACTGGAGAGTCCTCATGTGCCAACATGCGTGAGTGACTAACAGAAAACAGGAAGCGAAAAGACAGTAGGCTCCATCCTGAAACATTGGAATTTTGTAATCCCTATCTTCAGGGGCTGAAGGAAAGGATCCAGGAGCAGACCTGGAAGAGCAAGAAGCCTGTCCCACCAGACTCTCTGGTGTTGGATGCTGACTCAGTAACGCAGGATCTCCTAGATCAGGCTTATACCTCCTAGCTTTTGCCCTTGACACTGATGGATGAGACACAGGCTATTGCCAAATCTCCAAAACCGATTCTGTTAACACCTCATTAAATGGCAGCAAAGGCTCCAAAGAAAAAAGTTAAGAATGAAGGACCTCATAACAAATTGGACCTCATTCCAACTGTTGGGAGAGACAAGTCCAACATATCAGCCGCCTTCCATACAACTGTATGGTAGGAGGTCACTTCAGGTGGACGCAAACCCTGTAGGGACAACAACTCCCACTCCGGGGAAGTATCAAGACCACTTGCCCCTTCAATCCCCTCAAAGTCCTGATTTGGAGGGGATAATCTCACTTTCCTCGATGTCTCGACCTTGATGCGAGGCTAGATATTGCTCCTCCTTCAGTCGCCTCAAAGCTTTTCTTACGGACTCCAGCAACGGCATCGGAAAATCACAGGCTGATGTCGGTAACCTAGGTACTGGAGATGCAGATCATACTGAAGAGTGATGCAACGTTGGCTGAGACCACTCGGACATTGGTACAGGCGCCACTGGCACTGATGAATCCTGCGGAGGATCAGTCAGCGATGGAGTCATCTTCCACGGTGCCGGCAAAGGCCAAGAAAACCGGGCCATATGTAAGAAGGGCAGGAACGGAGCCTGCTGGTATGACGAAATAAATCCTCCCAGTGAGGACATTTGACCCCTGACGCCAGTTGAATCTCTTGGTGCTCCAGATCCAGGGGAGTCACCGGAGAAAATTGTAACAGCACCACCAGCGAGGTTGGAATCTCCACTAACGATGGTGCCGGGGACCCTTAGGGTGACTTCGGAGAAGGCGTACAAAGCCGTGGAGTCACATCCCTGGAGGACCAACGCTGAGGACTATGGCACAGTCTTTCCTTCTGCTCCTTCCTAGACAACCTCGACGAGTGACGTGATGGTGACTCCAAGTGAGGCCGGGACCTCCGATGACTGTTTTTCTTCCTTCTTTGCTTCTCAAGAAATAGCTTTGCTATCCTCTCCTTTAACACTTTGGGGTTCATGCTGTGACATGACGAACACTACCTGACCTCGTGGTCCAATCTCTAGCACCACAAACAGTCCACATGCAGGTCAGCCACAGACATTTGACCCCCACACTCTCTACATGGCTTGAAACCTGATTTCCTCAGAGGAGACAGTCTCATACAGGACAAAAGACAACTCCCCTTTTCGATACAGAGTATCACCAACAGACAGCCAAGAAAAAATATTACACGTCGAAGGCCTGGAAAAAAAAAAAAAAAAAAAAAAAAAGGAGTACTGATGTCACCACGCCAGCGAGGACTTTTTTTTGGGGCTCAGATGACGTCAGACAGAGTTGCATGCAGAGCCATTCCATTGTGATGTCCTCGTCGATGTGGAGAGCTAGGGAAACATTTCCATTGAATGCTCCGCACTGGGATATTCAAAAGGTGAGGAATCCACAGGTAGATGTATACATCAGAATATCTGCTTTACTGTGGATATTTTAATTACAGATATGTGTTTTTATTTTAGGGCAGGTGGAGGTGTTGGGGTAGTTGTGTTTTGGGGCAGGTTGGGGGGGGCCAGGTAGATATGTTTTTAGGGTGGGTGGGACTTATTGGGGTAGTTATGTTTTTAGGGCAGGTGGAGGTGGCATGCTAGAACCACGCATGCCGTTCCCACACAAGCCTTCACTAGGCATGCTTTTACAATGAAAAACCATTGCAAAGGCATGCGTGATGAAGGCATGCTTGGAAACAACGCGGTCGCTGTTTGGACTGCGTTGTTCGCGCATTCGTGGTTCACGCATTTATTGTTCCATCATACAACCCATTCAAGGAATTTTTGACACTAATAAAGCTGTAGTAATAAGGTAACCCAAAGCTATCCCATGGGAGAGTTAGCCTTACAGAGGTGAAAAATGAATTTGGGATATTTTTGCAGTACCAGGTCATGTAAAACTTAAAAACGCACGTCCTATCTTTTAAATACAATGTACCTTGCCCTATGGGCTGTTTAGGGCCTACCATAAAGGTGACCTAAGCATTAAAAATGGAGGTTGAGGGTTGGCTAAAGGTTTAGTTTGCCAGGTTGAATTTTCAGTTTAAAACTGCACCCAGGCTGCAATGGGAGGCCTAAAACATGTTCTAATGGGCTACTTTAGTGGGTTACACAATAACTGCTGTAGGTCCACTGGTGGCATTGAAGTTAAAAGGCTGGAATACATGCAGCACCACTTTACTAGGGATGCATTTGTACATTAAATGTGTGAATTGGGTGTAAGCGAAGTTTACCACATTTAAAGGAGTGAGCACAAGCACTTTAGCATTGGTTAGCAGTGGTAAAGTGCACAGAATCCTCAGGCCAACAAAAACGTGTTTCAAGAAACAGAAGGGGAGAGGATAAAAAGTTTTAGGGTAGACCACACCGAAAACTGTTGGGTTTAACACTTCATTGAAAAGTCACTGAATCATTAATGTAAACTTTATTATCTATCGATCAGGCACTTAGATATCCTCTCGTGTGATTATAGCGCTATACAGATCAATATAACATAACACACACACACATACATATATATATATATATATATATATATATATATATAAATATATAAGAGAGAGAGTTGGGATGAGCATGGGCAGGGGATAAACATTCTTTTTAGTGAGTATTTGTAGCAGGGAGAAGTCTTCAGGACCCCCAACTGAGAAACCATCATTGTGAGGTGTGATTGCTCCTGTATGACCATTTAGCGCTGTGAGCCCCAAATACCGCACTTTCTGACGGCTGGTTACTTTGCCTATTGACTGTTGCTGCAAATAATACTTTTCTGAGAAGATAATTATTTTCCTTGGAAACACTGAAAGAAATAAGCTGAAGGGCGTGTTTTGACTTTCACACTATCTGTGCAGTGGGACACAAGGCTTCTGATGCCCATTTTATGTTCCTTGTAGACACGCTCATGTCATTTCGGAAGTGACTGGCTCCGTTCTCCGTGGCACCATCATATACATGGCTCAGTCCCTTTTTAATAATTTTATGTGTCACTGTTCTCCCTTTTTATGTGCCTAAAATCTTTAGTTACCAGTACTCTTACCTGGGGGGAATGGGAGGCCAGAAAGAGAAGTGTTGCTGGACCCAGTTAGACATTTCTTTCACTCTGCCTGTTTCAAACCCTTCACGCTGCCAGCGCTGTTTGGGACACGCCGGACTATGACAGGATACTTATTCAATCTCACCGTGGGCACGCCAAATGTGCACTAAAAGCAAGTCTGTCTGCGCCCGTCCACACAGAGACTGCCTAGCGCCCATCGTCCTGGATTTTTTACCCTCCCAGTTTTCAAAACATTTGAGTTACTCAAGAGTCTATCTCCTGGCCCACAACATTCCAGGTAGGCCCCGGTTGCCCCATGTTAAACCTATGCCTTGTACCTGGTAGTGACCAGTTTTTGTGTCAAACATGTAGCTTTAATCCTTCCTTATCGACTATGCAGAGAAATGACCGATCCCTCCCCTCCCTCACCTCCCCCCCAACGCCTTGGGAAACATTGGAAAAGTGTTTGCCTTCTGAGAAGCTGCAAAACAACCTGTGCACTGATTAACACCAGATCGCTGGCAAAGCACAGTTTTGAATTTGCTGAATTCCTAGACACCCATCATTTTCACATAGTCTTTATAACAGAAACCTGGGTTGATCCTTCAGCTGGACCAGACTTGCTGCAGCTGTGCGACCAGGCTATACCAACCACCGCTTGGATGACCATCTAGGAAAGGGGGTTTAACAGTGGTTGATTGCGACATGTATGCCGCCATATTTTCCCCAGCATCCATAAAGGAATTTGAAGCATGTTTTTTCAACATTGAGCTACAACCCATCTTTCAACAGACTTCTCATTTATCGCCCTCCTGGGACAAGATCTACCTTTGTTCAAGCTTTCAATTTCCTCTCTGATTTTAAATATAATCTAGGGCAGTGGTTCCCACCCTGTTCGGAAAATTAAATAATATTAACAGATGAGGTCCCCAGCTTTCAGTAATGACTCAGTGTGGGGTCCCCAGATTCCAATATATCAGTGGGGGTCCACAGAAGTCAAAAGGTTGGGAACCGCTGACCTAGAGAATCAGGCGGAATATGAGTCTGAGAATTTAATTAATGCTATGTCCGGATTTGGATTTACCCAGATAGCAGATACTTCCACCCATGTAGCGGGGTATACCCTTGATGGTATATATATTTTTTTCTTTTACTAATAATCTTATCATCTCAGGTCCATCAACTCTACAGCTAGTGTGGACCGATCACAGAGGGGTGACCTGGGAAAATAAACTTTCAGCCACTAACCACCGCCAAGACTCTTCTCAAGACATCTATCTACTAGGTCTGGCATAAAATGTAGGAGTCTGATTTTAACAGATCTAGTGGAGTCAAAAATAGAAAGGTCAAATGACAAATCAATTATATGCAAACTACTCTAATTAGCTGAAATCTGCTGTCAATACACATGCACCTCTTAAACGCAGCACTCAACTAAAAAGCAAACCATCTGCACCTTAGTTTAATGAAGAACTAAGGACCCCCATCCAAAATCATCAGAGGCAGGAGAGGAGATGGAGGAAGGAGTGCCTTGCAGGAGAGGGAAAGATGCAAGCATTGTATTGCAGAATATAATGACCTGCTACTAAAATTCTCAATGGAAAATTCGAATCTGACACAAACTTCAGAAGGGAGCTTTTTCAAACTGTCCTTAAACTCTCGGCTACACCCACAGGCAATTGATTGTAGCCAGCCATTTTGCATTCACTTGCCACTTTCTTCCAGAAGAAAGTGGAGGATATTTCCAACAGTTTTGCTGCAAACAATTCTAAAAGTCCAGGGAGCAAGGCTTTTGCAGATGCCCCAATAGAAAATCATATTTTGGTGAATTCTGCCATCTTGCAGTGGAACAAGTGAAATAGGCCATTCTGCCCACTAAATCCAGATCCTCACTGGATCCTTGCCCTCCCATCAACTGTCCAGAAAGCTCCTGATATTATTGCCCACCACATGACCAAGATTTTAATGCCATGTTCACTTTTGGTATTTTCCCTAAACAATGGAAAGAGGCATCTATTCTTCCTCTACTGAAAAAAAACATCCTAAATCCAGCAGAGCCCAACAGCTATCTGTCTAAATATCCCAGATTCCTGTTCCAGCTAAGCTGGTAGAGAACGCCATAAATTCCCAACTCACCTCATGCAGAGATAACTAGCTGTGGGATAACACCCAATTTGGATTTAGAAGCGGCCATAGCACTGAGACGGTGCTTATTGTGGCTACAGATGAAATCAGGATTACATTAGATAAGGGCTGCAGTGCAGTGCAACCCTTACGTTGCTTGATTGTCTGCAGCATTCAACACGGTCAATCATACTTTACTGACTGACCACTTACAGAGGATTGCAATTAAGGATGCTGCCTTGGCACTGCTGCACTGATTTCTTTCTGATCGTATTCAAACAATTTCCCTTAAGGAATTTACCTCAGCACCTTTTAAACTGCCCTGTGGGGTCCCTCAGGAATCGTGAAGCCCGACCCTATGTAACTTATACATTACCTCTTTGGCTAGCCTGAGTAAATACTTTGGCCTGTCATAAGTATCTTATGTTGACGACACACAGATAGTAGTGTCATTATCTGACTGTAGCCAGAATAGAGGGGAGTTCATTCGGTCCTGCATGAGTACTGTTGGCAAATGGCTGGACAGAAATTGCCTTAAGCTAAACTCCTCGAAGACTAAGGTTATTATATGAGGTTATTATATTTGGCAACAATGTCTTCTGGTCCCTGTCCTGGTGGCCTCTGGAGACAGGGCCACTCCCTCCGCTGGTCAAAGAGTTGAGAAATCTAGGCGTCGTAGTGGACGAAAAACTAACTTTTTAAAATCAAGTTTGTTCAATTACCTCTGCTTCCTATTATATGCCGAGAATCAAAGAAATATCGTAAATTAATTCCCCCATCCCTATCAAAAACGGTTCTGGCTGCAATTACATTTACTAGACTAGACTATTGCATTGTCTCTACCAGAACCTGTAAAAAAAAAAAAAAAAAAAAAATTTGAATAAACTCTAGGTTCTAGGATGCTCCTGAATATGCCCAGATCTCACTCCGCCACACAAGCGGAAAGTAGGCTACATCAAACAATGAATTATTTTTAAAGCTCTTTGTATGGCGTTTAAAGCATGACATGGTCAGGGTCCAGAATACCTGAAAATCAGCTTTAAACGCTATGTACCCAACAGATCTTTGCGGTCTAGCTCAGCAAACAACCTAGTTGTCCCCTCCTTTAAACGCTCCTCGTGACGGGGCAGGAGTTTTGTTAGGTATACTGCTGAGAATTGGGACAGTCTTCCGCCAGACTTGAAATCCATGCCTTCTCTTTTGGCATTTAGGAAATCCCTAAACACTTGGTTTTTCACGAAATAGTGGGTACCTCCTTTCCTTGAACACTCAGCGCAAAGATGCCCCTGGGCATTCGTGCGCTCTACAAGTATTCTAATCATCATCAAATGATATCTAGAGCAGTTTTTAAATGTCTGTACTCGCTGGCTCAGGGAAGAGAGTGGATTACTACACACTACACTGTAATCATAAGGAAACAGTGCCAATATGAATACAGAAAACATTAAATCACTGGCCTTTTGGAGCCAACTTGGATTGTATCTGAAATGTCATCGTTAGCCAGTGTACAATGCAAAAAACAGATGTTATAGAGTGAATTAAGCTACCATTCACGCAGCCATGTACTGCACTAACAGCAGTTTTTCAGTCCATATGGAAACTCTGTTAAGGGGACTGTTTTTTAGTTAAAATAAATGCATAGTTCAGAAGTCCTCTGGAGATCAAAGAGGCTGAAATCTTGGAACATTGACAGGTACTGAAAAATTGGTTCGGTAATATCTGCAACCACTGCCTAGGTTACAATATATCAATAGTACCAGACTAATTTCTAAGGGTAACACCAGAAGATCATTAATATCATCAAGTGCTTCCACAGCAGAAAAAAAAAAAAAAGAGTATAATATAACTATGTTCTACCATAATTAGGGATTTACCTATGACCTCTTACTATTACCCTCTGGGTGAAAATAATGCAGAGCAGGCTTATGAAAAAGTGCTCACAAATAATTCCAAATTTCAGAATGGCCCCTCTCACTCATTACCATGGTTCGACTACTTTCTTTAGCGATCTTATCACTCAACTATCTCCAAGATTCTGTTTAAGTGCTGAATATATCACTTCATGCAATAGAAACATCCATCCGAAATTTTAGAACGTTCTACGCAGGGCAGTCGTCATGATATCATGTTTGGCTTTTTGTTAGAGGTAGAGGCTTCCCATGTGAAGGCAGCTGGTACTTCAGCAAGGAGACACCCATCTTGGAAAAACGTAAACGGACAGTGCCATGCCATGTAACCCACATACAGGCATAAAGGGCACTCGGCAAGGAAAAAGGTCCTCTAAAAGGGTCCTCTTAGGTTCTGAGAGCAGAGTTAAGTGACATCCCAAATTGATAACAGGTTGCTAACGCTTTTAACTCACCGAGTCGTATGACCAGCTTTTAGAAAAAGTAATGGATAGAGGTAATAGTGAAAGAGAAAGGGTGAGTTATGTCCAAAGAGAGGGGAAGTTCACCCTCTCAGAATGTTGTTTGTACATAACAAAAGTTGAAATAAAAACATAACCAATGTAAAATGATTGGTGGGGGTAAAACAAAAAAAAAGCATTGATAAAGTCAGAAAAAGACAACCACTCAGGGGACGCCGGTCTCAGTAATGTTTAAAACCCAATTGGCCAAGCTTTCCTACACACTTCTCAATCTAAGAAAAGTTCTGAAGTCGTGAAGGGGTGAATACATAAGGAGCTTGACAGCTACACAGATGTCATTCAAGAAGTTTCAAACTGTAGCAACAGTGGTGTCCACAAGAAGTAAAACTGTTTTGAACTTAGTTTATAAATTCCACCCCCTAAAGGACGCATGGGAACTGTCTTGAATATTTCCATGAAATCTTTTTAAGAGTAGCTAATTATCAAATTACTCTCTACTCAACACAATAAGGGATGGGGAACGAATACCGAGATGTAAGGACAGCCTAATTAAAGAGCTAGATTCTATATGGACTTATGCAAAGAATACAGTGTGCAGAGATCCCAGCCTTGCTCAAAATTAGATGTAAGTTAGAATTTTTCCAAATCTAGCCTGCCAGCTAGGTTTATTAAACATCACTCACCTTGCCACACTGCAATGCACAAAACATTTCTTTCGGCTTTGGTGAGCTAGAGTAATCTGACTGTTCTTACAAAATCCAGCAATGCTGGATGCACAAGAAATACAGAAGTTAGAATAAAGTCAGGCAATTGAAGTCGCTGTGTATTGGAATTGTCATTCCCGCCTGCTAGCAAAGCTCACCTCACTCGTTCTGAAAATGACCCGATAGTTGTACTGGGGTCCATTTTCTTTTGCATCTTCTAGTTTCTCCCTTCGAATGCTTATGGCAACTGGACCAAGGTTTTCATCGGAGCCGAAATAATTCCAGTGTTCTGAAAAAAGTGAATAGTTAGCACATTTCTGAACACCAATTAAATCACAACCCAAACACAGTATCATCGCAAAAAAACATTTAATCTGTATTAACCACAAATGAAACAGACCTAGTTGTGAACAGCATAAACTTCAGTGGCTATGCTGATTTACGAAGCTCATGGCACTGGCCAGGTGTATTCATTGTTACTAGACATTTCTCAGCCTCACTAATAGTAACTATCTTGGGAGCCCAGTTTTCTTCCTTACAGGGTGAGCTGTAACCACCTTTTTCAAATACAAAACACTAAAATGGGAACAGTATTAGGAGATTTTCAATACTTAAATGAAGTATTGCCTCAGAGAGGATCTAAGTGATTCGATCCAACACAGCCCTGGAGAATCCAGGCAAAACTAACCTGACTAAGCCAATTTACCAACGTTTTTATAATGCATAACACTGTGCCAGATGGACAGTATTACACTGGCTGGGCGTTGGGGGAAGGCTCCTAAACCTTTCTGTTTAGCCTCCCCTCTCAACCAATGCTCTGAGCCTCTCCTTTAACCGTTTTCCTTTCCATTAACAATTAACTCCCACTACCTCATGCCCTCCTTTTAGTCTTTTCTTTCGTTGATTAAGGTGAGCTCTGAACTCACCTTCACTTTTCACTGTCCCCTCCTGGCCCCAACCATCTTTCCTCCAGGCCTTCACCCCTCAAATATTTACCATAAACATGATTAATGTAATAGTCTCTCAAATGTGATCGCCCAATTTCAGACTCAAAAAAACACATTCCTATCTATTTCTTCTTTATCTTTTCTTCCTTGTCTTTTCCCCCTTTGTAACTGCATTTGTAACTGCATTTGTATTTATATAGCGCTTACTACCCCCTGACGAGGCGCTGAAGCACTTTTCGGTGAGTAGCATGCTCTGGAACTTAAAAAGGATTAGTGGTGGATTAGTATAGGGAAATAAAACTTGTTAATACAGGCAGAGGACATGTGAGTCTGTCAGTTGGACTGAATTAGATAAAGGAAGGATAAAAGAGGGACGAGTCTAGAAAGTGATAATAGGGAGATCATAGTAGTAAAATGAGGTTTGGGATAAGTAAAAAAAAAAGGGATTGAGGAGGGAGAAGTCCAGAGGGGGATATTAAGGAGATCATAGTCATACAATGAAGGTTTACGTGAGTCAGAGGAGAGAGGATATATTGGGAGAGGTATAGAATGAGAAAGTGCACTGGAGAGAGTTAAACGTTTTATTTCTACATTAGGAATAAATATATAGCTACATATCTACATAAAAACGTATAGATGTATATGGAAAATAAATATATAAAGTCCCATATGTGCATGTATGGGTAAATAGAGACTCTGGGTAGCTATCGGACCGCCGCAGTAGTGGCAGTCTGATCCGCCAAATTCCGACTGCGGCCGAAACGCCACGGTAATACCGCCAACACAGCCAGGCTGGAGACAGCCTCCAGCATGGCGGTCCCGGCGGTTGTAATCCGCCAGGGCAGCGCTGCTAGCAGCTCTGCCAGCGGGATTACGAGTTCCATTCCACCAGCTTTTCCATGGTGGCTCACACCGCTGAGAAAAAGGCTGGTGGAATGGGGGTGCTGGGGGCCCCGTGGGGGCCCCTGCAGTTGGCATGGGCAGTGCAGGGCCCCCCCAATGCACACCCCCCGTCGTGCATTTCACTGCCTGAATTACGGGCAGTGAAATGTGCGGCGGGTGCTGCTGTACCCGCTGCACCGCCACATTGACGCCGGAGGCCGCCTTCACCGCAGGGCCGGAACACAGTTTCCACCCGCTGGCGCCACAGTGAAGTCGGAATAGGGCCGACGGTGTCCTGACGGCACCAGCGGTCAGGTGGCAGGTTGGGTTTGGCGGGAGGCCTCCGCCGCCCACCAAACTCTGAATTACCCCCTCAGACTGTCAAATGTTGCTGTACATAAAGCGCACACACACATAAATACATACACACAGATATGTATTTTAACCATAAGTAATATACACATTTGTTAAGCAGACCAACAAGAATATCTTCATATTTTTAAACCACAGGTATATTTCTACAAAGAAATGCACAAATCTAAATACATACATATAATCAAATTATACATGCACAGCACATGCATGTGTACGTAAATGTTTGTGTTTTGAGTATGTTGGTCATGTAGGATAGAGTCAAATCTTGAGTAGCCTTCTGAATATAAGGCAGTCATCCTGGATCTTGTTTGGGGGTAATGAATTCCATTGCATGTCTGCTTGAACAGAGAAAGATGTACCACCCATGTTTTTTTTAATTCTATGCTGGGATTTTGAGGCGAGGTGCCAATCTGGAGCAGAGGTTCCTTTGTTGTATGTATTTGGCAATTTTATTCCTGATGAAATGTGGTTCTGTTCCATGTACTGCTTTGTGGGTGATACTAATCAATTTGAAGGTGGATTTTCTGGCAATCAGTAACCCAATGTAGGGCCATCAAGGCAGAGGAGATTTGGGCTGGTGACTTTACATGTAGGAGTAGTCTGGCAGCAGAGTTCCGAATTTGTTGTAGTCTTTTCATAGTTGGTAAAGATGATCCATGGTAGAGGCCATGGGCATATTCAAGTTTAGACAGTACAAGCGAGATAGTGGCTTGGACCTTGTGTGGTAATCCTAAGTGGGAGAAGATGGTTTTGTGGACTTTTGATAGTAAAGAAGCGTGATCTTACTAACATATGCACTTGGGCATTCATTGAGTCCATGGTAATTCCAAGGTTTCTTACTTCTTGGATACTTTAGCAGGTGGTCCCAGATCATCAGGCCACGTGCAGGGTGGGTCATAATTGTTCCCAATCACCACATGTGAGCATTTCAGTTTTGGATGCATTGAATTTGAGATTGTGCCATGTCATCCATTGATCAGCGGCTCTAAGACAACTGAAGATTTATGAGCTTCCAATTTTTTTGAGGCTTTTCAGTTTAAGAAGTATGCAGGTGTCATCTGCGAAGTTATAGGATGTGAGCTGATATTCACAGATCATTGCGGGGAATTACTTCATGTAGATGTTTAAAAGCGTGGGTGAGATGATAGGGACTTGAGGGACTCCTGCTTGTGTAAAGTACAGTTTGCATGAGAAAGGTGAGTATGGGTGACATTTGTTCTGTTTTGAAGGTAAGATGTGATCCAGTCAAGAGAAGTCCACTCTAAGCCAGCTTCATAGAGTCTTTGGATGAGTGTACCCTGAACAACTGAGTCAAAGGCTGCTGAAAGTTCCATGACAAGTAGTGCAGACATCCAGTTTCATTCTACTGCATTCTAAGGTCATCCAAGAATGAAGTGAGGGTAGATTCTATGCCTCTTCCTGGATGGAATCCAGTTTGGAGGTCAGAAAGTATGACGTTTATCTTCAATGAAGTGTTACATATAGGTGAATGCTGCTCTATTAGTTTTTTCAGGAAAGATCTAATTGTAATCTGTCTGTCCAGGTTTGTTTTCTTTACTAAGTGACATGGGTATGCCTTTTTTTTTTTTTCTTCTTTTTTAAAGTCTTCTGGAAAAAATATTGTAGTTAAAAAAAATATATTGGTATTGATGATTGGTCTGACTGGTGTGGCAGCAGAGACAGTGAAAATAATGTTTTTGAAGATTTGTGGTGAACAAGGTTCAGAGACTGCTTGCTCTGACAAGATCCATAAGTTCACTTTCTGAAGGTTGTTTGAAGGAATACAGAGGCCGGCTTAGCCAACCCTTGGGGAAATTGTTGGAAATGGGTTGATGCTGGTGGTTTTCTTTTATTTTAAGTAGGAGGCCAATACGTCTGCTTTGGTTGTGAAATGAGTTGCCAGTTTGTCAGTAAATGTCATAAAATTCTTTATTTGCACATTTTGAGTTCTGTTTGAATACAACCTTTTAACTTGACTGTTGAGTTGTTAATTTTGTGTAGGTAAGCTTGGTCTTTGTTATTTGTTTTGAGACGGGTGTGTTACAGCTTTACAATTTGTTTTATCCTTTTTAGTTCTGCAGTCATCCAATGTGCTTGTTTTCTTTTGTCCTGTTTTGTTGTTCTTAGTGGTATTAGGATATCAAAAGCTTCCTGCAGCCACTCAGTTTTTGAACTGAACGGATTGCGTCTAGATCTGTGTTGGGTGCTAGTTGTGTTTCTAAGTATTCAACAAGGAATTTGCTCCATAGTCAATATGTAGCTGCATGAAAGGTGGCGCTAGGTGTGGTGATTGGTGTTGACGGTGGAGCAAAAAGGGGAGCCATGAGGAAGTCCATGCTATATAATTCTAAAATTGACATTGAAAGGGGAAAGCTGAACATCCTGTTGATTACAGTAGTGGCTCTTTTTAAAAGAAAAAGGCTATTCACTTAAAAAGACTTACTTCAGAGGATCCACCCTTGCCAATAACCCACAATTTGCACAGAAACAGATGAAGAAAAGAAGAACGTCAGTAACGAAGTAACAGTATCAAGACTACTTTCAGAAAGTATAAAATATGCCCTGGGATCCCCTTTAATGACATACTGTTCTTAAAAGTTAATGTACAGATCGTTTGCTTCCACGCAAGTCTTTGGCACAATAATAACAACTAATCAGTTAACAGGATTAAATACATACTTTACTCCCAATCAACATACTTAAAATAAGACGAAAGCCGACAAGCACTGAATCACTGAAACAAAAATAATCTTTAGTCAGCCAGCTGAATTGAAAAATCTAATCAAATAAATATTTAAATCTATAAAAAGTGTCTGATATATTCCACAAATACACAGGACCAGTCCTGAAAACAAAGATAACCTTGACTTGATTGGATCTTTAAGAATCATCTCAGAGTTGTTGGAATGTTTCACTTTCTAGAGATTCCTGTAAGCCAGAAGATGGAGGAAGGAAACAGAGGAAGTATTCTGACCAATCTTGATGTAACGCAAAGCCTAGGAAAATCTCTGACCAGTTCACATGTGAGAAAAGAGTGTAAGATACGGATGACTGTCTTTTGTTGCAAAAATAACCAATCTGTTCAAAGCTCACTTGATGAAGATTTTGCAAATGATCAATGAATTCAGGTTACACTCAGGTGCCAGCATGGTAAATCTTTTGAGGGTGTCTTTTCTGAAAAGCCATAAGCAACATATTGTTCTTAATAACCCAGTACACTTTATATTACCTAGCATGTCCAACTAGAAAATATTTTTGATGTGAAACAAAACGGACGTCAGTGTTTGATATACAGATTTCAGCTTCAAGTGACACATGCTGCTTGATTTCCAGATCTGACAAGCCCTTTTGGGGCTCAGGTCCTAGCCATGATCTCTGCAGCTGAGAGGAGTCTGTGGTCATATTTCTTTAAGAGACATTCAGCTGAAGATCTGCCTAGGTGAACATTTTACTTCCAACACAGCATAAGGAAGTGTAAGATTTTGTTTCAGATACTAATGGACTGGGTCTCTTGAAGTTGGGTCAGATAGACTAACATGGCTCTCATTCTCAGATGGGCACATGAACAACAAGGAATCAGGAGATCGAGCAGCCTCTGAAAAGACTATGCCAGGGTCTGGGCTATCAAATCAAAGTGTGGTATTGAGTCAACACCCCGACTACTGCTAGCAGAAGATGCACCATTCACATAGCAGCATTAATCAGAGCACATATAATCTGGGATCTCTGGCAAGAGATTAAATGACAATCTACAGGGTTCCCATGAGCCAGTCAGTGAATTAAGAGTTCAAGTATAGTCGCTTCAAGCCCAGATAGAAGACCACTACAGAAAGCACCTTCATGAACAGAACATCCTTGGAAATGGGAGGAGTTTGTAATGTATTGGTCAAACCCCATGGACAACCAATTACTGGAGATGGTGCAGTGATGGGCATGTGAAAGTAGGCATCTTGGTGGACAACAAATGTTGCCAGCCCTATTGGTGCAACAACACTAGACTATGTACCAGTCACCAAGAAATTGGTTCAAGTTCTAAACATCTTGGGTAGGCCCTATAGTCCTCAGTCTTTCCAGGGACAAATAATTGGAATAGAGCTCCTTCCATTGATGAGAAATGAAGAAGCTTCTAAATATCCTGATGAAGAAAAAGCATGATGGTTAGAATACTTGAATTAATTTCAAACACTAGTAAACCACCATGAGTCTGCACTCCATTTCATTGTTATTTTGCTCACTGTGTAATTACAGGCAGTGGTCAACCATAAGCAAATCAACTTTTTACCTTATCCCAAAAGACACCACCCAACCCAAAGTAAATAGTGATTGAAAATAATACAGCCATTTCATCCATCAACTTTTGTTTTTTCTCTCTGAATTGCCTGCTGCAGTTCAGGAGGGGACTTATTTTTTTAAAGGAAGAAGAGGACATTGGAAAAAGGTTGAAAGAGACCTTACAACAATATATTTGGTACCCACTAATCCAGAATGATTTAACAGCAATGGGTTTGAAAAAACATTAAGCTGTCTTTCTACTTCTTGCAGGATACTCCCGGATTGCTTGCAAGAATAGGAGCAGAGCTTCCCAACAAGGGTCATATTTATTTCCTGCCGCATCCATGGTTGTTGAAGAACCCCAACTAGGGCGAAACCAGTCCTAGGTTGCTTGTGTTCCAGTGTAGGGAGGACCTGGCCTGGCAGTTTAGGCTGGACTGTTCCCATGAGAAGCAG
This sequence comes from Pleurodeles waltl, assembly GCF_031143425.1. Taxonomy (NCBI): domain Eukaryota; kingdom Metazoa; phylum Chordata; class Amphibia; order Caudata; family Salamandridae; genus Pleurodeles; species Pleurodeles waltl. The sequence continues at coordinate 1,145,216,170 of NC_090448.1, forward strand.
GGTCAAGACAGATTTGCATATGGCTGCGTCACAACTGAGGTGACATTGTGGACAAAAGAAATGATGGCTTGTGATGTGGCCAAGCGATTGCCAGTGGCTGAGATGAATTCAAGCAATCCATCCACCACCTTGCTGTTTTTGCACTTGCCGCCATAAGTACGCCGGGTATGCCTAGATGTGGTATCAGGGCTCCCTATGCCACTGGAACCAAGCTATACCTGTCTGAAGAGCCCTAACTAGGGTGAAACCAGCCCTAGGTTGTTTGTGTTCCAGTTCAGGGAGGACCTGGCCTTGCCTGGCCTGGCCGTTCTGGCTGGAATGTTCCCTTAAGGAGCAGGGACAAAACTGATCTGCATATGGTGGGTCTAAACTGAGGTGGCATAACAGGTAAAAAAAAAAAAAAAAAAAGTGATGGATTGGAAGGCTGCCCAAGTGATTGCCAATGGCTGAGATTAATTCAAGCATTCCACCCATCACCTTGTTGTTTGTACCCCTGCCGCCCTCCGAGCGCAGAATAATGTCCAGATGTGGTCCTGGGCTCACTGTGCCACTGAAACCAAGGTATACCTGGCTGAAGACTCCTAACTAGTGTGATAAAGTGGACAAAAGAAAGGATGGCATGTAATGTGGCCAAGCGATTGCCAGTGGCTGAGATTATTTCAAGCATTCCATCCATCACCTTGTTTTTGCATCCTTGATGATGGCAGGCTGAGAAACAGATTGTAGTGTACAACTAAATGTGCACTCTCTAGATAGTCCATTAGAAAGAGAGGATTGCTTCCTTGCAGGAGCCTGCCTGTCATTGAAAGCATTGGATGCTTAGGAAGGATGGTAAACACCCTTATATTGCCGGCTGGCAAAAGGACTCAGGGACGCAGTTCTCACTACCCCTTTTACATTTTGTACCTCATCAGTGCAGGGAGCAAATAAGATCTTACTGTCAAATGATAGATCTATGACCTTTCCCTCAATGTCCAAGTGAAAAGGATAAAGCCTTGAGCCATGGAAACCTGTGCTGCAGGCAGACATTCACAGATCTAGTTTGTGGTTTTGGTATAGGTGCTTATGCCTATTAGCCTATAGACTTCTAGCTACTGTAAGGTAAAATCTCTGGCTTCTAGGTTCTGAAAAGGATTTTAGCAGAAGTATCATGTAAAAGAAATTCTGCAAACCTTTCAGTGGTCTGCTAAATTATAAAAAGGGCATAAACATAACATATTTTTTGTCTTAAGGGAAGAGATGTATTTTGGCAGTTTTTTTCCACTTACTCTCAACGCTTCTGCTTTCTTGAGAAGGAGCTATGCCCTTCCCCAAAGCTGCTGTGACCAGTGTTATACTATGCTGTGGGGTTTCCCATCACTAAGAAGGGATTATCCCAAGGAGGGCAACGTTCTGTGTCCAAAGCATTCAGATCTTCTGGCTCTGAATGTGGTCTTGTTCAAGTAGACTATTCGATAAATTGTTTCATAGAAAGAGCTGGCTTGGAAGGATCTATATGAGGTAGGTTTAAAAACAGTAGGAAAACTTATCACAAAAAGATACATTGCACGATATTAGCAATTGGATAGGGCCCCCTATTTTGGAGAAAGGACTTAAGACATGGACTACTGTGCTAAGGTATAGAAGTATGCATATAAATCAAGGAGGTGCCAGCAGAAGTATCACAAGGTGTGGGACTTGTGGTGGAATCATCGTAAAGTACCAAACCCTGTGTGGAAGATTGATAATTATAAGATAAGGTAGCCTTGTCGAGTCTGATACTGATCAGGAGTGTGACTTACTGTAACTGGTGTACATTACATCTTATTGTTAAAATTAATACAAAGTGTTGAAATAAAAAAAAGACAACAGAGCGATGCCAGATCCTGTTCCTCACTCTTTAAACACTGAAGTATAACACTTTTGTTTAATGTGATTGGTTCTGATCACATCTGTAACTTTGTATCTGAAGAGATGTGAGCCTTGGATTTCTTCTGTAAGGTCTCATGTAGTGTAAAGGCTTGTTGTTCTGAGTGGTATATGGTGGGTGTGATATAGAATGGCATATAAATAATGTTATGGTGTTTCGATCCGTATGGCCAGGACATTAAAAAAAAAAATATTTCTTATCATTTGAATTGTTTTTTATTTAGTTTTTCAATGGCATATCCAATATTAAAAAGGAGGCATACCCACTTTAACTTTATTTATTGGTATTTTCAATGTGAAAATCATACTATCAGCAAAGCACTGGGGAACATTGCGATTCACTCAGTACATGGGTACATTAATAACAACAAGAGCCAATCGTGACATCCTTCATACATGCAATGTCCCTTAGCTTAGAGTATGGATCAAACTAAGATGCAACTATCATCAAACTTGTAGAAATTAGATAAAAACACAAGATTTATCCCCCCCCTCCATCCACTCAATCCGGTGCCAACCCATAGCGATAATGATTTATAGGTACCAACTATGTAGTACAATTACTAGAGATGCAGGATAAAATGCTATCCAAAGTAGCAAGATAAGCTCAAAGCCCCTATGTGTCTCACCTCTCTTAAGCGTACAATGCCTTCCACTCTGCAGTCACCCACAACACCACCATTGCTATGCAGGAGTTTACTCACACAACAATATCAATTCCTGCACCATCATATTCCATGTGAGAAGGTCCTCAGCCACCCTGTCATCCATACTTGTCATCCTCAGTGTGCCTCTTCTGCCTCAGACCATTCCAAAAGGTCAATCTTCCACGTCCGCACCTCGGACACTTAGCCAATGAATTGCTGTGAGTCGCTTGGCCACCACAAGGGCCAGCTGCGCAAACTTTCTATTAAACTTTAGTCGTACTGGGCAAGAGGGCCAACAAGCACTGTTTCAGGGTTTGTACAGTATCCAACCACGTAATAGTTTTAATGTATGGCAGGACTGCTGCCCAGTCTGTTTTACTAATTGGGCAGTTCCACACCATGTGACAAAACTCTGCATTGGGCAGAGTACACCAGGCACATTCATAGAATCGAGCAGGGTATATGCGGTGCAATCACTTTGGCAAAAGATATGTAATGTGTATATAATTATATTGTATTCATTTAAAACAAATGTTAAGCATGATGGTCCGAACAGCTTTGTGTATTTTTGTCCAATCCATCGCTTAGCTCAGCTAGCTTGCTGCTACACCTCCTCTGAATAAAGCGGTGGTACTGCCTTCTCTGCTCAGGGTGCGATACAGGCATGTAATTAGCCTACAACCTCCAGCCATGGCCAACAGTGTTTATACTGTGTGTGTGGATTCTGGGGCATCCGGAAATTAAGGTCAAAGTTCTCTAGCAGTGGCAGATAGCTTTGCGTACTGCAACAACAGTCCAAATGAGTCCACGGCATCTTGAATGGTGTGACAGATCATGGAATCGTCGGCATACACTGAGACGATGCGCTCAGTGTGGCCCACTCAGATGCCCCACCCCTTCAAAACCTGTTGAATACAGGAGACCAAAGGCTCCATTGCAATGGCAAAGATCAATGGCGACAGGGGACATCCCGTTCTCATGCCATGTCGTAAAAGTATAGGTGTTAACACATATCGTCCTGTCCTGACCCTTGCAATCGGATGGGTGTATAGTAGTAGCACCCATTGAATAAACTCCGCACCCAGCCCCATCTTTCCTAGTACTTTCCAAACATAATCCCATCCCACGAAATCAAAAGCCTGCTGTATATGAAGGAAGACTGATGTGTAATGATCAGTCATCACTTCTGGGGCATGGAGGATGCGAGTCAAACACTGGATTTTACACAGGGCGTTTCTGCGGGGAATAACTTCTGGCTGGTCAGAATGAATTAATCTAGGTAGGTATAGCAACAGCCTTGCTGCCAGCGCATGGCTAAAGATTTTTTTGATCCACATTCAGCATAGAGAGTGGGCGACAGGATCCAGTCCACAACAAGTCTTTCCCCGGTTTTGGGATCAACATTACAAGAGCCTCTCTCATAGAATCTGGAAGTATCCTTCTCTTGAGGGCCTCACCATAAACCTTTACCAGTTTGTCTGCCAATGGACCCGCAAACAGCTGATATAGATTATCCCCTGCCGCCATCATCCCCTCTCCACCCCCAGGCCACCTAGAGGACTTCAGTGCTTTAATAGCAGTCACCAATTCTTGCTTAGTTACCTGCACTCCCAGTATTCACCACTCCTCAGGCTCCAGTCGGGGGAGAGACAGCTCGTCCAGATAGATCGAGAGGGCAGAAATGTCTCATATATTCGCCGAAGATGGGCAGTAAACGTCTTGTTTATGGCCGTTTGTGTGGTAATTGTCTGGCCTCTGTTTTCGCAAAGCATTAAGACTGGGTTGTGCCTGGAGTCTGTTTGCATTAGTTGCACCAAGCGCCGTCCCGCCCAGTCAACCTCCATATACCAACTTCCGTGGCTGGTATGTCGGACGTGCTTATGTAATCTATCCCATGTCTAGCAGACCCGATGCTGTTGTCTTTTTCAAGACTTCACAGCCTCTGGATTATCCCGTCTTGATTGTTTAACTATTAGCAGATTTTTCTCTTCCTAGAGTAATTACCTCCCTAGTGATTGCCTAATACCCACCGTCATAGCAAGACATACCCCCCCAGCCCACCACGCTGAAGGTATCCCAACTCGACTGCCCTACTGCTTGCCATTCCCCAATTAGTATAAATACTGGGACACTCGTTCTGACAGGGCATCATGGAAAACCGATCAGGCAGGGTGTCTACACGCATGCACCATAAGGGTACCACAGGTGGTGAGAGTCTCAATGTATAGGTTAGCAGGAAGGGAGAATGGTCAGAAATATATTGTTCCAAGTAGGATGTGTCTAAGTCCCTATCAAGCACTGCATGTTGGATAAGAAATTAGTCAAGTCTGCTCTGTGTATCCGATGACTAAGCTGCATGCGCCAAGCGTCCACCAGACCTTTGCTGCATTGCATGTGTTAAAGAGCAGACTTCATATGAGGTTTGAATTCGTGTTGTGGAGGAGATCGGTCTATATTGTCATCTAGGACACAGTTAAAGTACCCTACTGTTATGACTTCAGTGTCCATGTAGTCACTCACCGCCAACATCACTCTACCAAAAAATGTCCCGTCATCAACTGTAGGTGCATACACATTTATCAGGCAGAATTAATGGGCATCAAGGGAACCCGCTAGTGCGACATACCTTCCCTCGTCATCGATCTGAACGCAGCTTTTCAGGAACAGGACACCCGGCGCTATCCGAACTAGGGCGCCTCAAACATAGCCAGAGTAGGACACAGCATATATCTGCCCCTTCCACCTTCTCTAGGTAGGCATACCCACTTAAACACCCCTCACTTTATCATCTGAGCCCACTCAGCATTGACATGACTTTCACACTTGGTCTCTATCACTATCTCATTTCTGTTCAGCAGGGTTCCCACATCGAAAGCCATTGAACAGTAGCCATACCGTAGGACCTGGACTCTGCTGCACCACCAATCAAACCCTGTACATATCTTAATCTTAGATGCCCAGAACTCTCAACGGCCTGGAGCACATTAGCTGTTTGTAGTCCTTGCTGAGATAGGTAAGTACTGGACCTCAAATTTTGTGGGATTTATGCTCCAAGTATAGGGCATCATAAGCCAAATTCTCAAAGCTTAGGAGTAGCTACAGTCTCTGAGCACATAAATCTATTATCAGGACTTAACTCTCTTCCTCAGAGTCTGGCTACAAGCAATAACAAGCACTGGCAAAGCGAATCAGTGCGGCTTTGGAGGCACGTTTTGGCTTGACTTTTGTAAAACTATGTTGTTTGGGATAGATGACAGGCCAGGGAGAAAAAAGCAGGTTTCCAAGGAAGAACAGAAAAGCACAGCTGTTAAGATTCAGGCCTGATCTATGATGTTTAAAGGGTGCCCTTAAAAGGTAATAATCTCAGTCTGTTCTGTATGTTTAAACATAATGGTAACACAGGTTGAGGAGTAACCATCACCAGTTCCAACAGAGGCTCTTTTCGAACCATTTTCATCCTCAGTCTCATGTCACTCCACTTTTTCTAGGACACTGGAGCAGCACCAAAAGTAGGGTTCAGCACAATCTGTACCGCTGATTTAGAACCCAATTCCTCTCTTTCTTTGTGATATTTAGGTACCTTCCAAGCAGTCACTTGATGGCCTCTGAACAAGATGTGCCACTAAGAACCTAATCAAGATGGCAAAATGGGTAACCCTTCTGATCCGGAAGCTTTCTCATTTAGATTTCACAGTCAAAGTCAATTGTAATCTGAATCTACTATAGGCATGAACCGATTAAAGTCAAAAGGAGGAACACTTGCAAATAGGCTAACCACTGGCAATCACTCAGAGTAGCATTCAAACCTACTGTTTTTCATCCACTGTGCAACTCTAGACAGAGGTCTGCCTTATGCAAATCAGTACTGACCCGCTCCTCATGGGAACAGTCCAACCCAAAATGCTAGGCGAGGCGCCCTCTATAGAAGGGAACACATGCAAAACCAGACTGGTTTCGACTTAATTAGGCTTCGAGAGATGAAGCTTGGAGCATGTGGCAGTGTGAGCAGGGGATCTACGTCTGGGCATACCCTTGGCCACGAGGGCTTTACACCAAGCTCACAAACGTTGATTGAAGGAATGCTTGTAAATAGTGTAATCCCTGGCAATCCCTAGGTGTAGCATTTAAACCAATTCCTCCCCCTCCCCCCCATTCTCCCCTACCCACTGTGCCACTGCAGATAGAGTGGAACAGATAGGTTGGAATGCTGAGCCAGTGATTTAGACTGTCTTGAAGCATTCTTCACATTATCTTTTGTGCATCTGTCTACAGCAATTTTTCTGGAGTCGTGCAGAGAAAGGACAGGACTCATCAACATCTCCAAATAGACACATAAGCCTAGTGAGGGTCAGCTTTGAAAAATGAACAGAAAAACCATAAACATTGCTAGAACCTGGTCACCAACACCATGTTTAGATGAGAGGTATTTTATCCACTTAATTATAAAGATTAAAACAAAAATACATTCTAGCAAGGGGAGACCACGTGAAACATCAGGACATGAGCAGGGTTTGTTGGTTACAGACTGGTAAGAGGCATGAATGGCACACAAGGAGGAGACACTCGAGTTAAAGTGATATATTTTTAAGAAGCTTTTTACTGTCATAACTTCAAGGCAGACAACTACAACTAATAGGAAATGAGACAGCTAGAATATCAAAGGTAAAGAGGCACATCTTCAACTACATCGATCCATCTCTACTGTACCTCCTTTATGTGCATGCTTGTTCTTCACTCACTTGTACAGCACTCTGCTGCCTTCCAGCTACATATGCACTCTAATACAATTGTTTTAATATAGCACTCAATGCCATAGTTCTTGAAGTCTCTAAGCGCTATAAGTAACAAGCTGTTACTCAATTTAATGCTATCAAATTTCCAAAACATATACAGAATGAACAGCTTTGCCTCAATTCAAACTCGTGGCCTGCAAGTCAAAACAGAGGCAAGCAATGAGCCCTTTGCTCACTCAGCCATCTGTTGAATTCAATGCTCTGTACATGTACATACCAATCAACAATTTATTTCTCACTGATTCTAATAAAACTATTTGCCACTGAATTTGATGTTCCTGCAATCGTTTGATGTCAACAGAAGCAACTTGACTGTGCCCTTTGATAAAGATGTATTATGCTGTACTTGTGGAACATCAAATCTACAATTCAGATGTAATGATTTCTGGAAAACTGTGCTCAAAGCCAAGCTTACTGTTTGTTTTTTCATCCCATATGTCCATTTAGACAGCATCACCGGGCTTGCCCAGTTTGCCCGAATTCTTTATTAACAGTTATCCCTTTTTAATATACTTTGAAGCCACTGCTTCATCCTTTGCTAACAAATAAATACAGAGAATTACCATTCTCAAATATCGCCATTATATTGGATCATACAGACATTCCTATTAATTTCTGGCACGTGTTTGATGATTAATGCGTTAAACGCTATTGATCAATAAATTAAAAAACAATGCTGTGGTAATTGGGAAATTCTTTAAATTAAGAACACTAATTATCACAGACTGCTTTAAAATTCAATGTGTAAGCATTCGGTTACTCAGCTCTCTAACCTCTACTTCGATCCTCATACGAAGAAAGCGAAAAATCCCCTAGTTCATGTAAACCTGGTAATTAATAGTTTTAGAGTAAATTTTACTAGCTGAAACTTTCAGGAGGCTTTAAAGAGAAGGTCAGTGCAACCATCTACAGAGATGATGCCTGTGGTTACTTGCCAAGCAAGATGCTCAAAGTTAATTTTGTTTTCCCATCCGTTGGCACTACCAAGAGATGCTCCATTTATCTGCGTTACAGAAAACAAAATCATTAGAGATTTAATCAGGTAGTGATATTGCATTTTTATTAAGCATTTATTGATGTATCTAAGGATTTGGCTTAACCATGATGGTAAGAATGTTGGTGCCACTCCAGCAGACCGTGAATCTCCAGCAAGGTCACATTAAATACCATGGCTTGCATATGAGAAAAGGTTTTTCGGTGTGCCTAGGCTGTGACGCCATTGGCAACCCAAATACGTTGCAGTTAACAGTAGTTTGATGCGCAGGAGTGCCTACTGGAAACGGGTGCCCTTTGCTTAGTAGGCTATAGCTTTGGACAGTGTGATAGCTATTAATTTTGAAATCAAAGCACTTGATATTAGAGGTAACTATTTCAATTTGGTTACTCTTCCACTATGTTGATGTCTTTACCTGAAATTGAAAAATGAAAAGGCGTATATGGATCAAAGTTACTCCAGATGGCTGCCTAGCAAGTGACAGTTGTTAGGAAACCATTTCTCCTTTTTTTAGGTATGCTTTTGATAAGGTAGCTGTCTGTATGACATATTGTTGCTCATTCTTATAACATACATAGAGTGGGCTTTCGATCCTTCCTGAGCAGTATTTCTGCCTTACCTCATGCTATTGGCTGTTCGGTGCAGCATTCCACCTCCTATGTAGTGCTTGCACTGCAATGTTTAAGGGACTATTTTACATCTCAAAACTACACTGGGTTGTTTATGCAATAAACTCATATTTGCATTTTGTTTTGTTTCCCACTGCTGTAGTATTTTAAAAAGGTTTTCTCTGTGACTTAAACCTCAATTCATACCTGTTGGGGTGTTTATGCTGGTTTTGGCCTGTGCATTCTTTTGCTAGGAAACTGTACATACAGATCAGAGGGAAAGGACATTAAAGTGTGTGTAAGTGGAGCAGTTTTAACACTTCATAGGCCTAGACTGTGAAATAATTTATTGTGTCAATTTTACTTTTTGTCTTTTGTACATTCTAAATTTGAAATTAATGTTCACTAAACCTAGTGAATCAACTGATACTGCAAAAGTGGGGGCCATTTCTAGGCACAGCACAACCTTCCAATTTAGATGATTAATCAATATAATATTAATTAAATTAGGGAGGTTTTAATATGATTTGATGTGTTTACTCGGTGTAAATTGTTGTTCTGGAAATTCGCTGTAAATTTCAAAAATTACATGACTTGACGGTACATGTCTGCAAAATAATGCATAGATCAAAGGCATCTGTTGCACGCCGTCTTAAAGAGAATTAGGACTGCATTGCAACATGCTTCATCTGAGATGATGCCAAGACTGAGCTCATGTTTATGAGTGTAAAATATCAGACTGACTTTAGTACCAACTTCATCTGCGCTAAAAATGGCAAATAGGATAAGAACATGGACAACCACTTGAAAAGAACCTATCGTACGCTTGAAGGATTCTAATTGGTAACCCCCACTACACCACTGCACACACCTGTGGCATGCGTTTTGTTCATTTACACATATCAAACGTCAATTCTTATATTAATTAACTAAATGAACGGGCTTGGGCACAAGATGTCATCTGGCTCTTACACCTTCACTTTTTAAAGTATTTTTTTCATAGCATCTCTTACCGCAGTACCTTTCCAATGAAGGCATGGAATTGAAGTGAATGTTTTTGTGGTGGTATACCTGCATTCTCAAAATTATGCCTTGCAGATAGGAAAATTACATGTAAAGTCCCTTATCAAACCAGGCATATAAAATGTCCCAATCACATCAGTGCCAGTGGAGTCGAGGATACCAATGAAGAAACTCTGAAATCAAACTTGGAAGCAAACATGCTGTGCAGAACTACTAACACACAAGAAGGCAAATAGCAATATGTAGGAAAGTACCATCTTGCCTGGCATGTTACCCCCATTTTTCACTGTATATATGTTGTTTTAGTTGTATGTGTCACTGGGACCCTGGTAACCCAGGGCCCCAGTGCTCATAAGTGTGCCTGAATGTGTTACCTGTGTAGTGACTAACTGTCTCACTGAGGCTCTGCTAATCAGAACCTCAGTGGTTATGCTCTCTCATTTCTTTCCAAATTGTCACTAACAGGCTAGTGACCATTTTTACCAATTTACATTGGCTTACTGGAACACCCTTATAATTCCCTAGTATATGGTACTGAGGTACCCAGGGTATTGGGGTTCCAGGAGATCCCTATGGGCTGCAGCATTTCTTTTGCCACCCATAGGGAGCTCTGACAATTCTTACACAGGCCTGCCACTGCAGCCTGAGTGAAATAACGTCCACGTTATTTCACAGCCATTTTACACTGCACTTAAGTAACTTATAAGTCACCTATATGTCTAACCTTTACCTGGTAACGGTTAGGTGCAAAGTTACTTAGTGTGAGGGCACCCTGGCACTAGCCAAGGTGCCCCCACATTGTTCAGAGCCAATTCCCTGAACTTTGTGAGTGCGGGGACACCATTACACGCGTGCACTACATATAGGTCACTACCTATATGTAGCTTCACAATGGTAACTCCGAATATGGCCATGTAACATGTCTATGATCATGGAATTGCCCCCTCTATGCCATCCTGGCATAGTTGGCACAATCCCATGATCCCAGTGGTCTGTAGCACAGACCCTGGTACTGCCAAACTGCCCTTCCTGGGGTTTCACTGCAGCTGCTGCTGCTGCCAACCCCTCAGACAGGCATCTGCCCTCCTGGGGTCCAGCCATGCCTGGCCCAGGATGGCAGAACAAAGAACTTCCTCTGAGAGAGGGTGTGACACCCTCTCCCTTTGGAAAATGGTGTGAAGGCAGGGGAGGAGTAGCCTCCCCCAGCCTCTGGAAATGCTTTGTTGGGCACAGAGGTGCCCAATTCTGCATAAGCCAGTCTACACCGGTTCAGGGGACCCCTTAGCCCTGCTCTGGCGCGAAACTGGACAAAGGAAAGGGGAGTGACCACTCCCCTGACCTGCACCTCCCCTGGGAGGTGTCCAGAGCTCCTCCAGTGTGCTCCAGACCTCTGCCATCTTGGAAACAGAGGTGCTGCTGGCACACTGGACTGCTCTGAGTGGCCAGTGCCACCAGGTGACGTCAGAGACTCCTTCTGATAGGCTCCTTCAGGTGTTAGTAGCCTATCCTCTCTCCTATGTAGCCAAACCCTCTTTTCTGGCTATTTAGGGTCTCTGTCTCTGGGGAAACTTTAGATAACGAATGCAAGAGCTCATCCGAGTTCCTCTGCATCTCTCTCTTCACCTTCTGCCAAGGAATCGACTGCTGACCGCGCTGGAAGCCTGCAAACCTGCAACATAGTAGCAAAGACGACTACTGCAACTCTGTAACGCTGATCCTGCCGCCTTCTCGACTGTTTTCCTGCTTGTGCATGCTGTGGGGGTAGTCTGCCTCCTCTCTGCACCAGAAGCTCCGAAGAAATCTCCCGTGGGTCGACGGAATCTTCCCCCTGCAACCGCAGGCACCAAAAAGCTGCATTACCGGTCCCTTGGGTCTCCTCTCAGCACGACGAGCGAGGTCCCTCGAATCCAGCGACTCTGTCCAAGTGACCCCCACAGTCCAGTGACTCTTCAGTCCAAGTTTGGTGGAGGTAAGTCCTTGCCTCACCTCGCTGGGCTGCATTGCTGGGAACCGCGACTTTTGCAGCTACCCCGGCCCCTGTGCACTTCCGGCAGAAATCCTTTGTGCACAGCCAAGCCTGGGTCAACGGCACTCTAACCTGCATTGCACGACTTTCTAAGTTGGTCTCCGGCGACGTGGGACTCCTTTGTGCAACTTCGGCGAGCACCGTTTCACGCATCCTCGTAGTGCCTGTTTGTGGCACTTCTCCGGGTGCTACCGGCTTCAGAGAGGGCTCCTTGTCTTGCTCGACGTCCCCTCTCTCGGCTGGTCCAATTTGCGACCTCCTGGTCCCTCCTGGGCCTCAGCAGCATCCAAAAACGCTAACCGCACGATTTGCAGCTAGCAAGGCTTGTTGGCGTTCTTTCGGCGGGAAAACACTTCTGCACGACTCTCCACGGCGCCCTTTTCGTTCCTGCAGAAACCTCAGCTTCTTCTGTCCAGTAGAAGCTTCTTTGCACCCGCAGCTGGCATTTCCTGGACATTTGCCCATCTCCGACTTGCTTGTGACTTTTGGACTTGGTCCCCTTGTTCCACAGGTACCCTAGATTGGAAATCCACAGTTGTTGCATTGCTGGTTTGTGTCTTTCCTGCATTATTCCTCTAACACGACTTCTTTGTCCTTAGGGGAACTTTAGTGCACTTTGCACTCACTTTTCAGGGTCTTGGGGAGGGTTATTTTTCTAACTCTCACTATTTTCTAATAGTCCCAGCGACCCTCTACAAGGTCACATAGGTTTGGGGTCCATTCGTGGTTCGCATTCCACTTTTGGAGTATATGGTTTGTGTTGCCCCTATCCCTATGTTTCCCCATTGCATCCTATTGTAACTATACATTGTTTGCACTGTTTTCTAAGACTATACTGCATATTTTTGCTATTGTGCATATATATCTTGTGTATATTTCCTATCCTCTCACTGAGGGTACACTCTAAGATACTTTGGCATATTGTCATAAAAATAAAGTACCTTTATTTTTAGTATAACTGTGTATTGTGTTTTCTTATGATATTGTGCATATGACACTAAGTGGTACTGTAGTAGCTTCACACGTCTCCTAGTTCAGCCTAAGCTGCTCTGCTAAGCTACCATTATCTATCAGCCTAAGCTGCTAGACACCCTATACACTAATAAGGGATAACTGGGCCTGGTGCAAGTACCCCTTGGTACTCACTACAAGCCAGTCCAGCCTCCTACATTGGTTGTGCAGCGGTGGGATAAGTGCTTTGAGACTACTTACCACTCTTGTCATTGTACTTTTCTTAAGAGAAAAATATACAAAACAAGTTCAGAGTATATACACATAGCCAAAAAGTTTTGCATTTCCTCTTTTCACTCTTTTCTAAGTGCTGAAAAGTACTTCTAACTTTCTAAAAAGTTCTAAAAAGTTTTAAAAGTTTTTTTTCTCTGTCTTTCTAAAAGCTCTGACAAACTTTTTATCTTTTACTATCACTTTAACTCTCTCTAAAAATGTCTGGCACAGGCCAAAATGATGATCTGTCCAAACTTGCATATGATCACCTTAGCTGGAAAGGAGCAAGGAATCTCTGCATAGAGAGAGGTTTGAGTGTAGGGAAGAATCCTTCCTTAGAACTGTTAATTAACATGCTTAGAGTACAGGATAAGGCCATAAGTGCCCAATCTGTAGAAAAAGTAGCTAATGGTTCTCAATCAGATCCAGGGACTCCCCCAGGAAAAGATTCAGGAAAGAAACTTCCTAGCCTGCCCATTACTAGACAGTCTAGCATAGTTGGTAATGATGATGAGCCACACCATATAAATAGTGTTGTCTCACATCATAGCAAAAGCATTTATTCTCACCATACTGGTAGTGATGTTTCTGTTAGCCAAGCTGTTAGGGTGGCTTCTGTAAGGGACAGGTCTCCTTCTGTCCATTCTCACCATACTTCTGTTTCAAGGCATGTCCCTCCCACCCACCCTGATGACAGATTGTTAGAAAGGGAGCTCAATAGATTGAGAGTGGAACAAACCAGACTGAAGCTCAAGAAGCAACAGCTGGATTTGGATAGACAGACTTTAGAAGTAGAGAAGGAGAGACAGAAACTGGGTTTAGAAACCCATGGTGGCAGCAGCAGTATTCCCCATAGTCATCCTGCAAAAGAGCATGATTCCAGGAATCTGCACAAGATAGTTCCCCCTTACAAGGAGGGGGATGACATTAACAAGTGGTTTGATGCACTTGAGAGGGCCTGTGTTGTACAGGATGTCCCTCAAAGGCAGTGGGCTGCTATCCTATGGCTATCATTTAGTGGAAAAGGTAGGGATAGGCTCCTTACTGTGAAAGAAAATGATGCTAATAATTTCCAAGTTCTTAAGAATGCACTCCTGGATGGTTATGGCTTAACCACTGAACAATACAGGATAAAGTTCAGAGAGACCAAAAAGGAGTCTTCACAAGACTGGGTTGATTTCATTGACCATTCAGTGAAGGCCTTGGAGGGGTGGTTACATGGCAGTAAAGTTACTGATTATGACAGCCTGTATAACTTGATCCTGAGAGAGCATATTCTTAATAATTGTGTGTCTGATTTGTTGCACCAGTACTTGGTGGACTCTGATCTGACCTCTCCCCAAGAATTGGGAAAGAAGGCAGACAAATGGGTCAGAACAAGGGTGAACAGAAAAGTTCATACAGGGGGTGACAAAGATGGCAACAAAAAGAAGGATGGTAAGTCTTCTGACAAGGGTGGGGACAAATCTAAAAATGAGTCTTCATCAGGCCCACAAAAACACTCTGGTGGGGGTGGTGGGCCCAAATCCTCTTTTAATCAGAACAAGGAAAAGAAACCATGGTGCTATTTATGTAAAATAAAAGGCCATTGGACAACAGATCCCAGTTGTCCAAAGAAAGGCACCAAGTCTCCTACCACTACAACCCCTACTGCTACACCTAGTGTCCCTACTAATAGCAGTGGTGGTGGGAGCAAACCTACTAATAGCCAATCCAAGGGAGTAGCTGGGCTCACTATTGGTAACTTAGTTGGGGTTGGCCTTGTTAGGGAGGCCACAGAGGCTGTGTTAGTCTCTGAGGGGGCTATTGATTTAGCCACCTTAGTTGCTTGTCCCCTTAATATGGATAAGTACAAGCAGCTACCCCTAATAAATGGTGTTGAGGTTCAGGCCTACAGGGACACTGGTGCCAGTGTGACTATGGTCATAGAGAAACTGGTCCACCCTGAACAACACCTACTTGGTCACCAGTACCAAGTAACCGATGCTCACAACAACACACTTAGCCACCCCATGGCTGTTGTTAATCTCAACTGGGGTGGGGTTACTGGTCCAAAGAAAGTTGTGGTAGCTTCAGATTTACCTGTAGACTGTCTATTAGGGAACGATTTGGAGACATCAGCTTGGTCAGATGTGGAGTTGGAGGCCCATGCAGCAATGCTGGGCATCCCAGGGCATATTTTTGCTTTGACAAGGGCTCAGGCCAAAAAGCAAAAAGGACAGGGAAGCTTGGATCCTGGAACAATGGACCAAGTGCTCCCTAAAGCTAGGGCTAGTAGAAGCAAACCACTTCCTACTATCCCTCCCTCTACAGTGGATTCAACTTCTGAGGAAGAAGAATTCCCTCCCTGTGCAGAACCTACACCAGAGGAGCTGGAAGCAGACACTGCTGAGCTTTTGGGTGAAGGGGGGCCTGCCAGAGAGGAGCTGAGTGTGGCACAGCAAACCTGTCCCACATTAGAGGGTCTCAGACAGCAAGCTGTCAAACAGGCTAATGGGGATGTCAGTGACTCTCACAGAGTTTACTGGGAGGACAACCTCTTGTACACTGAGCATAGGGATCCTAAACCTGGAGCTGCCAGGAGATTAGTGATTCCTCAGGAGTACAGAAAGTTCCTCCTAACACTGGCACATGACATTCCCCTAGCTGGGCATCTAGGACAAATGAAAACTTGGGACAGACTGGTTCCATTATTTCATTAGCCTAGGATGTCTGAGGACACAAAGGAATTTTGTAAGTCCTGTGAAACCTGTCAAGCCAGTGGCAAGACAGGTGGCACCCCAAAGGCACCCCTTATTCCACTGCCTGTGGTTGGGGTTCCCTTTGAAAGGGTAGGGGTTGACATAGTTGGCCCCCTTGACCCTCCTACTGCTTCAGGCAATAGGTTTATCTTGGTGGTAGTGGACCATGCCACAAGATATCCTGAAGCTATTCCTTTAAGGACCACTACAGCACCTGCAGTGGCAAAGGGCCTCCTGGGAATATTTTCCAGGGTGGGCTTCCCAAAGGAAGTGGTATCAGACAGAGGAAGCAATTTCATGTCTGCATACTTAAAGGCCATGTGGAAGGAGTGTGGTGTAACGTACAAGTTCACAACACCCTATCATCCACAAACAAATGGACTGGTGGAGAGATTTAATAAAACTCTCAAAGGCATGATTATGGGTCTCCCTGAAAAACTCCGCAGGAGATGGGATATCCTTCTACCATGCCTCCTTTTTGCCTACAGGGAGGTACCCCAGAAAGGAGTGGGCTTCAGCCCCTTTGAACTTCTTTTTGGACACCCTGTTAGGGGTCAACTCACACTTGTAAAGGAGGGTTGGGAACAACCTTTAAAAGCTCCTAAGCAGGATATTGTGGATTATGTACTTGGCCTCAGATCAAGGATGGCTGAGTACATGAAAAAGGCCAGTAAAAACCTTCAGGCCAGCCAAGAGCTCCAGAAGCAATGGCATGATCAGAAGGCTGTTTTGGTTCAGTACCAACCAGGGCAGAAAGTGTGGGTCTTGGAGCCTGTGGCCCCAAGAGCACTCCAAGATAAATGGAGTGGTCCCCACACAATTGTTGAAAAGAAGGGAGAAGTCACCTATTTAGTTGACTTAGGCACTGCCAGGAGTCCCCTTAGGGTGCTCCATGTCAACCGCCTGAAACCCTACTATGACAGGGCTGATCTCACCCTGCTCATGGCAACTGATGAGGGACAGGAAGAAGACAGTGATCCTCTACCTGATCTCTTCTCTTCCACAGAACAAGATGCTCTTGTGGAAGGTGTAGTTTTGGCTGATTGTCTTACTGCTGAGCAGAAAGATAATTGCATAAATCTCCTAGATCAATTCTCTGAACTCTTCTCTACTGTGCCAGGTACCACTTCTTGGTGTGAGCACACTATAGATACTGGAGACAGTTTACCTGTCAAAAGTAAGATCTATAGGCAGCCTGACCATGTCAGGGACTGCATAAAGCAAGAGGTCCAGAAAATGTTAGAACTAGGAGTGGTTGAGCACTCTGACAGTCCATGGGCTTCTCCTGTGGTACTGGTACCAAAACCCCATTCCAAAGATGGAAAGAAGGAAATGCGGTTTTGTGTAGACTATAGAGGTCTCAACTTAGTAACCAAAACTGATGCTCACCCTATACCCAGGGCAGATGAGCTCATAGATACAGTGGCATCTGCCAATTATCTAAGCACTTTTGATTTGACTGCAGGGTATTGGCAGATCAAATTGTCAGAAGATGCTAAACCTAAGACTGCATTTTCTACCATTGGAGGACATTACCAGTTTACTGTAATGCCTTTTGGTTTGAAAAATGCACCTGCCACTTTTCAGAGGTTGGTGAACACAGTCCTGCAAGGGCTGGAAGCTTTCAGTGCAGCATATTTGGACGATATAGCTGTCTTTAGCTCCAGCTGGGATGATCACCTGGTCCACCTATGGAAAGTTTTGGAGGCCCTGCAAAAGGCAGGCCTCACTATCAAGGCTTCAAAGTGCCAGATAGGGCAGGGTAAGGTGGTTTATCTGGGACACCTTGTTGGTGGGGAACAGATTGCACCACTTCAGGGGAAAATCCAAACAATTATTGATTGGGTTCCCCCTACCACTCAGACTCAGGTGAGAGCCTTCCTAGGCCTCACTGGGTATTACAGGAGGTTCATTAAGAACTATGGCTCCATTGCTGCCCCTCTTAATGACCTCAGATCCAAGAAAATGCCTAAAAAGGTATTATGGACAGCAAACTGTCAGAAAGCTTTTGAGGAGCTGAAGCAGGCCATGTGCTCTGCACCTGTCCTGAAAAGCCCCTGTTACTCTAAAAAATTCTATGTCCAAACTGATGCATCTGAATTAGGAGTAGGGGCAGTCCTATCACAACTTAATTCTGAGGGCCAGGATCAACCTGTTGCTTTTATTAGTAGGAGGTTGACCCCTAGAGAAAAGCGTTGGTCTGCCATTGAGAGGGAGGCCTTTGCTGTGGTCTGGGCACTGAAGAAGTTGAGGCCATACCTGTTTGGCACTCACTTCATTGTTCAGACAGACCACAAACCTCTACTTTGGCTAAAACAAATGAAAGGTGAAAATCCTAAATTGTTGAGGTGGTCCATATCCCTACAGGGAATGGACTATACAGTGGAACATAGACCTGGGAGTAGCCACTCCAATGCAGATGGACTCTCCAGATATTTCCACTTAGACAATGAAGACTCATCAGGTCATGGCTAGTCTTATTGTCCTTCGTTTGGGGGGGGGGTTGTGTAGGAAAGTACCATCTTGCCTGGCATGTTACCCCCATTTTTCACTGTATATATGTTGTTTTAGTTGTATGTGTCACTGGGACCCTGGTAACCCAGGGCCCCAGTGCTCATAAGTGTGCCTGAATGTGTTACCTGTGTAGTGACTAACTGTCTCACTGAGGCTCTGCTAATCAGAACCTCAGTGGTTATGCTCTCTCATTTCTTTCCAAATTGTCACTAACAGGCTAGTGACCATTTTTACCAATTTACATTGGCTTACTGGAACACCCTTATAATTCCCTAGTATATGGTACTGAGGTACCCACGGTATTGGGGTTCCAGGAGATCCCTATGGGCTGCAGCATTTCTTTTGCCACCCATAGGGAGCTCTGACAATTCTTACACAGGCCTGCCACTGCAGCCTGAGTGAAATAACGTCCACGTTATTTCACAGCCATTTTACACTGCACTTAAGTAACTTATAAGTCACCTATATGTCTAACCTTTACCTGGTAAAGGTTAGGTGCAAAGTTACTTAGTGTGAGGGCACCCTGGCACTAGCCAAGGTGCCCCCACATTGTTCAGAGCCAATTCCCTGAACTTTGCGAGTGCGGGGACACCATTACACGCGTGCACTACATATAGGTCACTACCTATATGTAGCTTCACAATGGTAACTCCGAATATGGCCATGTAACATGTCTATGATCATGGAATTGCCCCCTCTATGCCATCCTGGCATAGTTGGCACAATCCCATGATCCCAGTGGTCTGTAGCACAGACCCTGGTACTGCCAAACTGCCCTTCCTGGGGTTTCACTGCAGCTGCTGCTGCTGCCAACCCCTCAGACAGGCATCTGCCCTCCTGGGGTCCAGCCAGGCCTGGCCCAGGATGGCAGAACAAAGAACTTCCTCTGAGAGAGGGTGTGACACCCTCTCCCTTTGGAAAATGGTGTGAAGGCAGGGGAGGAGTAGCCTCCCCCAGCCTCTGGAAATGCTTTGTTGGGCACAGAGGTGCCCAATTCTGCATAAGCCAGTCTACACCGGTTCAGAGGACCCCTTAGCCCTGCTCTGGCGCGAAACTGGACAAAGGAAAGGGGAGTGACCACTCCCCTGACCTGCACCTCCCCTGGGAGGTGTCCAGAGCTCCTCCAGTGTGCTCCAGACCTCTGCCATCTTGGAAACAGAGGTGCTGCTGGCACACTGGACTGCTCTGAGTGGCCAGTGCCACCAGGTGACGTCAGAGACTCCTTCTGATAGGCTCCTTCAGGTGTTAGTAGCCTATCCTCTCTCCTATGTAGCCAAACCCTCTTTTCTGGCTATTTAGGGTCTCTGTCTCTGGGGAAACTTTAGATAACGAATGCAAGAGCTCATCCGAGTTCCTCTGCATCTCTCTCTTCACCTTCTGCCAAGGAATCGACTGCTGACCGCGCTGGAAGCCTGCAAACCTGCAACATAGTAGCAAAGACGACTACTGCAACTCTGTAACGCTGATCCTGCCGCCTTCTCGACTGTTTTCCTGCTTGTGCATGCTGTGGGGGTAGTCTGCCTCCTCTCTGCACCAGAAGCTCCGAAGAAATCTCCCGTGGGTCGACGGAATCTTCCCCCTGCAACCGCAGGCACCAAAAAGCTGCATTACCGGTCCCTTGGGTCTCCTCTCAGCACGACGAGCGAGGTCCCTCGAATCCAGCGACTCTGTCCAAGTGACCCCCACAGTCCAGTGACTCTTCAGTCCAAGTTTGGTGGAGGTAAGTCCTTGCCTCACCTCGCTGGGCTGCATTGCTGGGAACCGCGACTTTTGCAGCTACCCCGGCCCCTGTGCACTTCCGGCAGAAATCCTTTGTGCACAGCCAAGCCTGGGTCAACGGCACTCTAACCTGCATTGCACGACTTTCTAAGTTGGTCTCCGGCGACGTGGGACTCCTTTGTGCAACTTCGGCGAGCACCGTTTCACGCATCCTCGTAGTGCCTGTTTGTGGCACTTCTCCGGGTGCTACCGGCTTCAGAGAGGGCTCCTTGTCTTGCTCGACGTCCCCTCTCTCGGCTGGTCCAATTTGCGACCTCCTGGTCCCTCCTGGGCCTCAGCAGCATCCAAAAACGCTAACCGCACGATTTGCAGCTAGCAAGGCTTGTTGGCGTTCTTTCGGCGGGAAAACACTTCTGCACGACTCTCCACGGCGCCCTTTTCGTTCCTGCAGAAACCTCAGCTTCTTCTGTCCAGTAGAAGCTTCTTTGCACCCGCAGCTGGCATTTCCTGGACATTTGCCCATCTCCGACTTGCTTGTGACTTTTGGACTTGGTCCCCTTGTTCCACAGGTACCCTAGATTGGAAATCCACAGTTGTTGCATTGCTGGTTTGTGTCTTTCCTGCATTATTCCTCTAACACGACTTCTTTGTCCTTAGGGGAACTTTAGTGCACTTTGCACTCACTTTTCAGGGTCTTGGGGAGGGTTATTTTTCTAACTCTCACTATTTTCTAATAGTCCCAGCGACCCTCTACAAGGTCACATAGGTTTGGGGTCCATTCGTGGTTCGCATTCCACTTTTGGAGTATATGGTTTGTGTTGCCCCTATCCCTATGTTTCCCCATTGCATCCTATTGTAACTATACATTGTTTGCACTGTTTTCTAAGACTATACTGCATATTTTTGCTATTGTGTATATATATCTTGTGTATATTTCCTATCCTCTCACTGAGGGTACACTCTAAGATACTTTGGCATATTGTCATAAAAATAAAGTACCTTTATTTTTAGTATAACTGTGTATTGTGTTTTCTTATGATATTGTGCATATGACACTAAGTGGTACTGTAGTAGCTTCACACGTCTCCTAGTTCAGCCTAAGCTGCTCTGCTAAGCTACCATTATCTATCAGCCTAAGCTGCTAGACACCCTATACACTAATAAGGGATAACTGGGCCTGGTGCAAGTACCCCTTGGTACTCACTACAAGCCAGTCCAGCCTCCTACATTGGTTGTGCAGCGGTGGGATAAGTGCTTTGAGACTACTTACCACTCTTGTCATTGTACTTTTCTTAAGAGAAAAATATACAAAACAAGTTCAGAGTATATACACATAGCCAAAAAAGTTTTGCATTTCCTCTTTTCACTCTTTTCTAAGTGCTGAAAAGTACTTCTAACTTTCTAAAAAGTTCTAAAAAGTTTTAAAAGTTTTTTTTCTCTGTCTTTCTAAAAGCTCTGACAAACTTTTTATCTTTTACTATCACTTTAACTCTCTCTAAAAATGTCTGGCACAGGCCAAAATGATGATCTGTCCAAACTTGCATATGATCACCTTAGCTGGAAAGGAGCAAGGAATCTCTGCATAGAGAGAGGTTTGAGTGTAGGGAAGAATCCTTCCTTAGAACTGTTAATTAACATGCTTAGAGTACAGGATAAGGCCATAAGTGCCCAATCTGTAGAAAAAGTAGCTAATGGTTCTCAATCAGATCCAGGGACTCCCCCAGGAAAAGATTCAGGAAAGAAACTTCCTAGCCTGCCCATTACTAGACAGTCTAGCATAGTTGGTAATGATGATGAGCCACACCATATAAATAGTGTTGTCTCACATCATAGCAAAAGCATTTATTCTCACCATACTGGTAGTGATGTTTCTGTTAGCCAAGCTGTTAGGGTGGCTTCTGTAAGGGACAGGTCTCCTTCTGTCCATTCTCACCATACTTCTGTTTCAAGGCATGTCCCTCCCACCCACCCTGATGACAGATTGTTAGAAAGGGAGCTCAATAGATTGAGAGTGGAACAAACCAGACTGAAGCTCAAGAAGCAACAGCTGGATTTGGATAGACAGACTTTAGAAGTAGAGAAGGAGAGACAGAAACTGGGTTTAGAAACCCATGGTGGCAGCAGCAGTATTCCCCATAGTCATCCTGCAAAAGAGCATGATTCCAGGAATCTGCACAAGATAGTTCCCCCTTACAAGGAGGGGGATGACATTAACAAGTGGTTTGATGCACTTGAGAGGGCCTGTGTTGTACAGGATGTCCCTCAAAGGCAGTGGGCTGCTATCCTATGGCTATCATTTAGTGGAAAAGGTAGGGATAGGCTCCTTACTGTGAAAGAAAATGATGCTAATAATTTCCAAGTTCTTAAGAATGCACTCCTGGATGGTTATGGCTTAACCACTGAACAATACAGGATAAAGTTCAGAGAGACCAAAAAGGAGTCTTCACAAGACTGGGTTGATTTCATTGACCATTCAGTGAAGGCCTTGGAGGGGTGGTTACATGGCAGTAAAGTTACTGATTATGACAGCCTGTATAACTTGATCCTGAGAGAGCATATTCTTAATAATTGTGTGTCTGATTTGTTGCACCAGTACTTGGTGGACTCTGATCTGACCTCTCCCCAAGAATTGGGAAAGAAGGCAGACAAATGGGTCAGAACAAGGGTGAACAGAAAAGTTCATACAGGGGGTGACAAAGATGGCAACAAAAAGAAGGATGGTAAGTCTTCTGACAAGGGTGGGGACAAATCTAAAAATGAGTCTTCATCAGGCCCACAAAAACACTCTGGTGGGGGTGGTGGGCCCAAATCCTCTTTTAATCAGAACAAGGAAAAGAAACCATGGTGCTATTTATGTAAAATAAAAGGCCATTGGACAACAGATCCCAGTTGTCCAAAGAAAGGCACCAAGTCTCCTACCACTACAACCCCTACTGCTACACCTAGTGTCCCTACTAATAGCAGTGGTGGTGGGAGCAAACCTACTAATAGCCAATCCAAGGGAGTAGCTGGGCTCACTATTGGTAACTTAGTTGGGGTTGGCCTTGTTAGGGAGGCCACAGAGGCTGTGTTAGTCTCTGAGGGGGCTATTGATTTAGCCACCTTAGTTGCTTGTCCCCTTAATATGGATAAGTACAAGCAGCTACCCCTAATAAATGGTGTTGAGGTTCAGGCCTACAGGGACACTGGTGCCAGTGTGACTATGGTCATAGAGAAACTGGTCCACCCTGAACAACACCTACTTGGTCACCAGTACCAAGTAACCGATGCTCACAACAACACACTTAGCCACCCCATGGCTGTTGTTAATCTCAACTGGGGTGGGGTTACTGGTCCAAAGAAAGTTGTGGTAGCTTCAGATTTACCTGTAGACTGTCTATTAGGGAACGATTTGGAGACATCAGCTTGGTCAGATGTGGAGTTGGAGGCCCATGCAGCAATGCTGGGCATCCCAGGGCATATTTTTGCTTTGACAAGGGCTCAGGCCAAAAAGCAAAAAGGACAGGGAAGCTTGGATCCTGGAACAATGGACCAAGTGCTCCCTAAAGCTAGGGCTAGTAGAAGCAAACCACTTCCTACTATCCCTCCCTCTACAGTGGATTCAACTTCTGAGGAAGAAGAATTCCCTCCCTGTGCAGAACCTACACCAGAGGAGCTGGAAGCAGACACTGCTGAGCTTTTGGGTGAAGGGGGGCCTGCCAGAGAGGAGCTGAGTGTGGCACAGCAAACCTGTCCCACATTAGAGGGTCTCAGACAGCAAGCTGTCAAACAGGCTAATGGGGATGTCAGTGACTCTCACAGAGTTTACTGGGAGGACAACCTCTTGTACACTGAGCATAGGGATCCTAAACCTGGAGCTGCCAGGAGATTAGTGATTCCTCAGGAGTACAGAAAGTTCCTCCTAACACTGGCACATGACATTCCCCTAGCTGGGCATCTAGGACAAATGAAAACTTGGGACAGACTGGTTCCATTATTTCATTAGCCTAGGATGTCTGAGGACACAAAGGAATTTTGTAAGTCCTGTGAAACCTGTCAAGCCAGTGGCAAGACAGGTGGCACCCCAAAGGCACCCCTTATTCCACTGCCTGTGGTTGGGGTTCCCTTTGAAAGGGTAGGGGTTGACATAGTTGGCCCCCTTGACCCTCCTACTGCTTCAGGCAATAGGTTTATCTTGGTGGTAGTGGACCATGCCACAAGATATCCTGAAGCTATTCCTTTAAGGACCACTACAGCACCTGCAGTGGCAAAGGGCCTCCTGGGAATATTTTCCAGGGTGGGCTTCCCAAAGGAAGTGGTATCAGACAGAGGAAGCAATTTCATGTCTGCATACTTAAAGGCCATGTGGAAGGAGTGTGGTGTAACGTACAAGTTCACAACACCCTATCATCCACAAACAAATGGACTGGTGGAGAGATTTAATAAAACTCTCAAAGGCATGATTATGGGTCTCCCTGAAAAACTCCGCAGGAGATGGGATATCCTTCTACCATGCCTCCTTTTTGCCTACAGGGAGGTACCCCAGAAAGGAGTGGGCTTCAGCCCCTTTGAACTTCTTTTTGGACACCCTGTTAGGGGTCCACTCACACTTGTAAAGGAGGGTTGGGAACAACCTTTAAAAGCTCCTAAGCAGGATATTGTGGATTATGTACTTGGCCTCAGATCAAGGATGGCTGAGTACATGAAAAAGGCCAGTAAAAACCTTCAGGCCAGCCAAGAGCTCCAGAAGCAATGGCATGATCAGAAGGCTGTTTTGGTTCAGTACCAACCAGGGCAGAAAGTGTGGGTCTTGGAGCCTGTGGCCCCAAGAGCACTCCAAGATAAATGGAGTGGTCCCCACACAATTGTTGAAAAGAAGGGAGAAGTCACCTATTTAGTTGACTTAGGCACTGCCAGGAGTCCCCTTAGGGTGCTCCATGTCAACCGCCTGAAACCCTACTATGACAGGGCTGATCTCACCCTGCTCATGGCAACTGATGAGGGACAGGAAGAAGACAGTGATCCTCTACCTGATCTCTTCTCTTCCACAGAACAAGATGCTCTTGTGGAAGGTGTAGTTTTGGCTGATTGTCTTACTGCTGAGCAGAAAGATAATTGCATAAATCTCCTAGATCAATTCTCTGAACTCTTCTCTACTGTGCCAGGTACCACTTCTTGGTGTGAGCACACTATAGATACTGGAGACAGTTTACCTGTCAAAAGTAAGATCTATAGGCAGCCTGACCATGTCAGGGACTGCATAAAGCAAGAGGTCCAGAAAATGTTAGAACTAGGAGTGGTTGAGCACTCTGACAGTCCATGGGCTTCTCCTGTGGTACTGGTACCAAAACCCCATTCCAAAGATGGAAAGAAGGAAATGCGGTTTTGTGTAGACTATAGAGGTCTCAACTTAGTAACCAAAACTGATGCTCACCCTATACCCAGGGCAGATGAGCTCATAGATACAGTGGCATCTGCCAATTATCTAAGCACTTTTGATTTGACTGCAGGGTATTGGCAGATCAAATTGTCAGAAGATGCTAAACCTAAGACTGCATTTTCTACCATTGGAGGACATTACCAGTTTACTGTAATGCCTTTTGGTTTGAAAAATGCACCTGCCACTTTTCAGAGGTTGGTGAACACAGTCCTGCAAGGGCTGGAAGCTTTCAGTGCAGCATATTTGGACGATATAGCTGTCTTTAGCTCCAGCTGGGATGATCACCTGGTCCACCTATGGAAAGTTTTGGAGGCCCTGCAAAAGGCAGGCCTCACTATCAAGGCTTCAAAGTGCCAGATAGGGCAGGGTAAGGTGGTTTATCTGGGACACCTTGTTGGTGGGGAACAGATTGCACCACTTCAGGGGAAAATCCAAACAATTATTGATTGGGTTCCCCCTACCACTCAGACTCAGGTGAGAGCCTTCCTAGGCCTCACTGGGTATTACAGGAGGTTCATTAAGAACTATGGCTCCATTGCTGCCCCTCTTAATGACCTCAGATCCAAGAAAATGCCTAAAAAGGTATTATGGACAGCAAACTGTCAGAAAGCTTTTGAGGAGCTGAAGCAGGCCATGTGCTCTGCACCTGTCCTGAAAAGCCCCTGTTACTCTAAAAAATTCTATGTCCAAACTGATGCATCTGAATTAGGAGTAGGGGCAGTCCTATCACAACTTAATTCTGAGGGCCAGGATCAACCTGTTGCTTTTATTAGTAGGAGGTTGACCCCTAGAGAAAAGCGTTGGTCTGCCATTGAGAGGGAGGCCTTTGCTGTGGTCTGGGCACTGAAGAAGTTGAGGCCATACCTGTTTGGCACTCACTTCATTGTTCAGACAGACCACAAACCTCTACTTTGGCTAAAACAAATGAAAGGTGAAAATCCTAAATTGTTGAGGTGGTCCATATCCCTACAGGGAATGGACTATACAGTGGAACATAGACCTGGGAGTAGCCACTCCAATGCAGATGGACTCTCCAGATATTTCCACTTAGACAATGAAGACTCATCAGGTCATGGCTAGTCTTATTGTCCTTCGTTTGGGGGGGGGGTTGTGTAGGAAAGTACCATCTTGCCTGGCATGTTACCCCCATTTTTCACTGTATATATGTTGTTTTAGTTGTATGTGTCACTGGGACCCTGGTAACCCAGGGCCCCAGTGCTCATAAGTGTGCCTGAATGTGTTACCTGTGTAGTGACTAACTGTCTCACTGAGGCTCTGCTAATCAGAACCTCAGTGGTTATGCTCTCTCATTTCTTTCCAAATTGTCACTAACAGGCTAGTGACCATTTTTACCAATTTACATTGGCTTACTGGAACACCCTTATAATTCCCTAGTATATGGTACTGAGGTACCCACGGTATTGGGGTTCCAGGAGATCCCTATGGGCTGCAGCATTTCTTTTGCCACCCATAGGGAGCTCTGACAATTCTTACACAGGCCTGCCACTGCAGCCTGAGTGAAATAACGTCCACGTTATTTCACAGCCATTTTACACTGCACTTAAGTAACTTATAAGTCACCTATATGTCTAACCTTTACCTGGTAAAGGTTAGGTGCAAAGTTACTTAGTGTGAGGGCACCCTGGCACTAGCCAAGGTGCCCCCACATTGTTCAGAGCCAATTCCCTGAACTTTGCGAGTGCGGGGACACCATTACACGCGTGCACTACATATAGGTCACTACCTATATGTAGCTTCACAATGGTAACTCCGAATATGGCCATGTAACATGTCTATGATCATGGAATTGCCCCCTCTATGCCATCCTGGCATAGTTGGCACAATCCCATGATCCCAGTGGTCTGTAGCACAGACCCTGGTACTGCCAAACTGCCCTTCCTGGGGTTTCACTGCAGCTGCTGCTGCTGCCAACCCCTCAGACAGGCATCTGCCCTCCTGGGGTCCAGCCAGGCCTGGCCCAGGATGGCAGAACAAAGAACTTCCTCTGAGAGAGGGTGTGACACCCTCTCCCTTTGGAAAATGGTGTGAAGGCAGGGGAGGAGTAGCCTCCCCCAGCCTCTGGAAATGCTTTGTTGGGCACAGAGGTGCCCAATTCTGCATAAGCCAGTCTACACCGGTTCAGAGGACCCCTTAGCCCTGCTCTGGCGCGAAACTGGACAAAGGAATGGGGAGTGACCACTCCCCTGACCTGCACCTCCCCTGGGAGGTGTCCAGAGCTCCTCCAGTGTGCTCCAGACCTCTGCCATCTTGGAAACAGAGGTGCTGCTGGCACACTGGACTGCTCTGAGTGGCCAGTGCCACCAGGTGACGTCAGAGACTCCTTCTGATAGGCTCCTTCAGGTGTTAGTAGCCTATCCTCTCTCCTAGGTAGCCAAACCCTCTTTTCTGGCTATTTAGGGTCTCTGTCTCTGGGGAAACTTTAGATAACGAATGCAAGAGCTCATCCGAGTTCCTCTGCATCTCTCTCTTCACCTTCTGCCAAGGAATCGACTGCTGACCGCGCTGGAAGCCTGCAAACCTGCAACATAGTAGCAAAGACGACTACTGCAACTCTGTAACGCTGATCCTGCCGCCTTCTCGACTGTTTTCCTGCTTGTGCATGCTGTGGGGGTAGTCTGCCTTCTCTCTGCACCAGAAGCTCCGAAGAAATCTCCCGTGGGTCGACGGAATCTTCCCCCTGCAACCGCAGGCACCAAAAAGTTGCATTACCGGTCCCTTGGGTCTCCTCTCAGCACGACGAGCGAGGTCCCTCGAATCCAGCGACTCTGTCCAAGTGACCCCCACAGTCCAGTGACTCTTCAGTCCAAGTTTGGTGGAGGTAAGTCCTTGCCTCACCTCGCTGGGCTGCATTGCTGGGAACCGCGACTTTTGCAGCTACCCCGGCCCCTGTGCACTTCCGGCAGAAATCCTTTGTGCACAGCCAAGCCTGGGTCAACGGCACTCTAACCTGCATTGCACGACTTTCTAAGTTGGTCTCCGGCGACGTGGGACTCCTTTGTGCAACTGCGGCGAGCACCGTTTCACGCATCCTCGTAGTGCAGTTTCTGGCACTTCTCCGGGTGCTACCGGCTTCAGAGAGGGCTCCTTGTCTTGCTCGACGTCCCCTCTCTCGGCTGGTCCAATTTGCGACCTCCTGGTCCCCAGCAGCGTCCAAAAACGCTAACCGCACGATTTGCAGCTAGCAAGGCTTGTTGGCGTTCTTTCGGCGGGAAAACACTTCTGCACGACTCTCCACGGCGAGAGGGATCCGTCCACCAAAGGGGAAGTCTCTAGCCCTTTTCGTTCCTGCAGAAACCTCAGCTTCTTCTGTCCAGTAGAAGCTTCTTTGCACCCGCAGCTGGCATTTCCTGGGCATTTGCCCATCTCCGACTTGCTTGTGACTTTTGGACTTGGTCCCCTTGTTCCACAGGTACCCTAGATTGGAAATCCACAGTTGTTGCATTGCTGGTTTGTGTCTTTCCTGCATTATTCCTCTAACACGACTTCTTTGTCCTTAGGGGAACTTTAGTGCACTTTGCACTCACTTTTCAGGGTCTTGGGGAGGGTTATTTTTCTAACTCTCACTATTTTCTAATAGTCCCAGCGACCCTCTACAAGGTCACATAGGTTTGGGGTCCATTCGTGGTTCGCATTCCACTTTTGGAGTCCATGGTTTGTGTTGCCCCTATCCCTATGTTTCCCCATTGCATCCTATTGTAACTATACATTGTTTGCACTGTTTTCTAAGACTATACTGCATATTTTTGCTATTGTGTATATATATCTTGTGTATATTTCCTATCCTCTCACTGAGGGTACCCTCTAAGATACTTTGGCATATTGTCATAAAAATAAAGTACCTTTATTTTTAGTATAACTGTGTATTGTGTTTTCTTATGATATTGTGCATATGACACTAAGTGGTACTGTAGTAGCTTCACACGTCTCCTAGTTCAGCCTAAGCTGCTCTGCTAAGCTACCATTATCTATCAGCCTAAGCTGCTAGACACCCTATACACTAATAAGGGATAACTGGGCCTGGTGCAAGGTGCAAGTACCCCTTGGTACTCACTACAAGCCAGTCCAGCCTCCTACACAATATTTATACCATTTAAACTATTTCATTAGCCAAAGCTACACATTTCAACATCCCAAACCTTTAGATCGCTGTTGGGTGCTGATCGCTGACCAATTCTATAAACACAGCAGGTACACATGTGGCAACTATCCATTTTAATTAAATCCTCAAACTGCTGTTACCCTAACGAAAAGATCTGTCCACTATGGCACCCAGTTGCTCCTCCAAATTACCTTCAAGATGTTCGGTAGCCAGCCTAACACAAGTCTTTAACAAATTTATTGCAGTTGTTTGCTGATTCACTGCATCAAAACCAAGGTATCAACAACTGCAATTCAGAACAAATCCTTATCCAGCAGACATATGGTTTGCAAAATCTGAATCATTATGCCAAATTCAAACAAAGTGGGGCAACCAAAATGTAAATCTTACCTTTTTGATAAAAGTATTTCCGATAGTAATACGCTCCTAGGTCCACATGTTCCACAATGTATCTTTTTGCTCTGTCTATGTGTAGAACCAAGTTTTCCTTGGGCACTTCAAGCACTGCCAATCCTGCATTTGCACAATGTAAACTAAGAGCGGACTCAAAAGAGGCACTTTCGCATCCACTGAATGATCCAGAATTGGATTTGGACAAACTGAGCTTTTTGTCCCCTTCTCCACCAACTTCATTTCTGAAATAGGGACAGCTCATCACAAGCTCATTGCTTTTATCGTCCCCTTGGTCCATGTTGAGGTTTTCTTTTGAATTCAAGTCCTCAGTGCTGCCCATCGGAGAATTGAAACTTGATGAGTGAGATAAAGGTCCAGAAACTAAGGCGGCTACAGCGGCTGCTGACGCCCCTGTTGTGGTGTTCCTCCTTTTTACCACATTATTCCTGTTGATTATAGCTTCGTTCAAATCAAACAATGCACTCTGTACATCATAATGGGCAAAGCACTTTGGGCAAGTCCACGGTCTGAGGCTGTCCTCTGATCTGTTGTCCTCAAGGTCTGATGGCTTTCCAGCGTCCCCTTCGGTCTTGACACTCCGCAGCTTACGAAATATGGAAGAGTCTCCAGTCTCAGATTTTGAACGCCTTTTTAGTGGCTTATCCCGGTCCTTGAAGTGCCTGTGATTGTCTCTGCCACTAATTGCTCCATCTATGACATCCAGTGACAAGCCAGAACCTCTGCTCCCGCTGCCAAGCAGAAGTTCACTGAGTCTTGCGGGAGCCGGGCTTCTTTGATCAGATTTGTCATGTTTATATCCCTTTATCAAATCAAAGAAACTTTCTCCTGATGTGCCCTGCTTGTCAATGGAGGAAGTACTGCCATATTCCCTATGCAGAGACTGGCCCAATTTATAACTCGGAGACAGACACTCCTCAAAGTGGTCCAAGTCAAGTTCACTAATAGTGATATCACTGTTACTGCGCTGTCTTATCCTGCGCATACCTTTTCTTGGGGAGCTGGGGTAACCATCTGGAGTGAGAAATCTGGAATCCAAGCTTTCTGCCTGCCTTGTTTTGCTTTTGAGAGTGTTTTGGATGCTCTTCAGCATTGCAGAGTCATTTGAGTTTAAGCTTGTAGAACTCACCTGGCTGCTTGGACTGCTTTTAACAGACATGGTATCAACACAACTTACTGTTTCAAGGTCCTGACTATTCCGGCTCATTTCTTTCAGATTGTCCTTTCGAGGTGGCCAGTCAGCAATCCTGGCCCTAACGCCCATCTTAGGGACACCAGGGGTGGCGGAAATATGGTGGGAGCTTTCGCTGCGTGGCGGCCCAACGGGAGACATTGCTGAAGGCCCTAAACTGCCATTCTGCGACCTGAAACGCCTCATATAAAAATCATCGGAGCGGGCTTTGGAAGATACTTCTGCGCCAACAGCCTGCGCCACACTCGCAACTGCCCTATCAGTCTGGGACCGCTTTAGGCTGGTCATGATGTGAAAACGTGCTTCGTGCTAATGTGCTCCAGCAGAAAACGGAGTCATTTTGGCTTCCAGAATGCCCAATCCCCTTTTGGAGAAAAGCCTCCAGCAAACAAAATGGTAGCATGGGAACTCAGAAGTGTTCATATACAGAGATTAAAATGTTGCATTCCGCTTCGTGCACGCTAAGTGTTTAGATTGGTGCTGCCCAGAAGTCTCTTTAGCTTCTTCATTGTTGTTGAAGCTCCAGGTTCCAATGTGTGAAGAAAGACCTGGCATCACCTGTACACATGTTCGATGAACTGATGGCACTGAAAAAAAAAAAGAAAGATATCGATCACAAAAATATAATGTCCAAAAACGCTTACAATATAAGTACAAAGTCAAATAATATGCAGGATTAAATGGGTAATATTTAACAACCAATGAGAAAGTTTGTCCTTTAGGAGCATTTATGTTTACATTGCGGATACTTGGTGTCCAGGTGGCCAGTACTCAGTACACAGGTATAATTAAAAATTAGAAATGAGAAACATTATTAGAGGGAATTTAGATAAAAGAATAGAATATGTTATGTATAAAACATACTTAGGACATTATTAGATGAGGTAGATGGAATAACTGGGTTGTCAGTTCCTGCATAGAGGGGAGAACAGAGTTTGCCATATGTAACCATGTAGTCAGTTCAGTGTAAACAAAAGAAGGGTGCTAGAAACGGGGGTCAGGGAGAAGGGACAAAAGGCGAGAAGGAGGGAACAAGGTCGGTTACAGGCACCAGTGAAGTGACGTGTGAGGGGTGACTTGTGAAAGAGTAGAAGTTTTGTGACACTCTGAAGACTGGGGCAGGTTTGGGGGCTTAGGCTAGTTTCAGCATGCTGCTGTGTACACCTTTCACCACCCTCACTGGTTCTTAACAATGCTACATACGTAATACATGAAATTACACCATTTACAGAATGCCCTGGTGCATTTATATAAACACGATCCCTTAAGCTCGTTGAAACGGATACTTCTTACAATCCGACCACGTGAAACAAGTTTTTTAAAATTCTACTTGCAGACACGCAGGACTTCAAAGGGCAACAAGAAATGTTTTTCTTGGATTTTTGGGGTTAGTCGTCATATCACAGACGGCCATCGCAGGCGAGGGTAGATTTCAGAGGGGACCAGTGCCCTGTATTAAGAAACCATGTGTATGCCCTGTTGCAGCTGCCCCCACAGCAGCGTCCCTAAAGTATCTTCCCAGCCAGCGCCCTCCTAGCGAGGCCGGAGCAGGACCGAGTGAAAGCTGCCCGGCGGCGCCGGGGCAGAGCAGCGGACGAGCTGGAGCGCAGCGACCTTCTGGAGGAAGGAGCGGGGCTGGAGGCGCCAGTACCGCGGGCATCCTTGTCAACAGGCCGCTCCAGACGAGGCCTGTCGCTCCTGCCAAGGGGGACGTTGCTGAAGCCGGCTGCTGAGCCAGCAGAGCGGCGACAGCGCCGTCCTGTCCACTGACCGATGCTCCCGGCCCGCGGACATGGGCCTTCAGGGGCTCGGTGATGCCTGCGAGAGATCCACGCAGGCGGCCCTGCAAGGCTACGCTGCTGCAGCGGGCCCTCGGCGCACGTGCACGCACGAGCATCACAGACTGAGCCTGCATTAAGGGACAACGCCAGAGCGCGCGCGCGCGCACTGCGCGGGAGCGATGTCCGGCGAGGCTCAGGCATGCAAGCAGAACCCTCGCCCCAGCCCCTTCGCCCCCGACAAATGCTGACGAAAGTCCAGCACGCCTCAATGAGCAACCGTAGGGTCTTGGGGGCACTGCTCAGGCTCGAGAGCTGAAAGAAGGGGAATAGATGTCACCCCTTCATTCATCTGATAAGCGTACCAGTTTACACACCACTTCTGCAAGCAAGTGTGCAGTAATTGTACACCACAAACTGCCGAAAGGCGGCCCAGCACTGTACAAAGTCAAGGGTTATAACACACACAGGTGAACGCAGCATAGTGATGCAGGGCTCTTCAGAGAGGTGCGTCTTTACCTGCTTCCTCAATCGTTGTAGCAGGGCCGCCCCAATTATGGAGCAACCAATATCGTTTCAGATCCTTGGTGTGTAGAGGTTGATGCCAAGTGACGTGGCCTTGGCTGAAAGTTGGGGTTCATATAAATAAGCAATATTTGGAATGTGGCTCTTGACAAACAGACTTTCTATTTTGGTACCTTCACGCTTCAGAGTGGGCTGCCACGCTTCGCAACGAATTATATACTTTAAAATCATTCATGATCGACGTTCCTGGTGGTGGCCATGTTGTAGCTCCCACAATCTGAAGTACCATACTACGAGCATAGACGACTCTGCTGCACACCACCTGGAACTCACGTGGACCGCGCACGACCAGTGTGCTGATGTGTTCATCCGCGAGCAGATTGAACGCCTGGTGGAAAGATTTCCACGTGAGCCATTTCTGGCCATTCTGCCCATAGGTAAATGCGGCCTTGTACTATCAAATCAAAATCAAATCATTAACATTTATAAAGCGCGCTACTCACCCGTGCGGGTCTCAAGGCGCTAGGGGGGAAAGGGGGGGTTATCGCTGCTCGAACAGCCAAGTCTTTAGGAGTCTCCGGAAAGCAGAGTGGTCCTGGGTGGTCCTGAGGCTGGTGGGGAGGGAGTTCCAGGTCTTGGCCGCCAGGAAGGAGAAAGATCTCCCACCCGCCGTGGAGCGGCGGGTGCGAGGGACGGCAGCAAGTGCGAGGCCAGCGGAGCGGAGGGGGCGGGTGGGGACGTAGAAGCTGAGGCGTCTGTTGAGGTATTCCGGTCCCTTGTTGTGGAGGGCTTTGTGTGCGTGGGTGAGAAGACGGAAGGTGATCCTTTTGCTGACTGGGAGCCAATGCAGGTGTCTCAGGTGTGCGGAGATGTGGCTGTTGCGGGGTACGTCGAGGATGAGGCGGGCCGAGGCGTTTTGGATGCGTTGCAGGCGGTTTTGAAGTTTGGCGGTGGTCCCGGCGTAGAGGGTGTTGCCGTAGTCCAGGCGACTCGTGACAAGGGCGTGGGTCACGGTTTTTCTGGTGTCGGCGGGGATCCAGGCACAGTGCTTTCTTCTCATTTGCAGCAACGTACCAATACCCAGAAGAAAATTTATGTGAAACTGTTCTCACGTGCAATGCAGTCATGAAAATAATGCTCCAGCTGTGAAGAAGGACAAGGGTTAGACTGTCAAGCAGATAGGCCTGAGAGACCGGAGCTTGAAGGACTGCCATTGTGGTATTGCAGAACTGAGGTGTGGGTATAAGAGGAGAAGCAGATGTGATGTTGCCCCTGTGTCCTTGAGTCTTGATGTGAAATATGATTTTCCAGACACATGCTGAAATAGTCTACTTTATGTGGACATCAAGAACTGGAGATGGCACTGAGAGGGTTTTGTTGAGCTTTAGGTTGTTAATTGAAAAGTATTTGAAGCATCTGAAGTTTTGTTATTCTCTTTTTTTGGTTCATCTCAGTGTGTTTACTGCATGTTAAGCCTGGTGAAGGAGACAGGGAGGTGGTTCGTCCAGCAATATGGGAGGTTGGCATTGCATGGTTGGTAGTATCTAGAAGACGAGGTTGAGGATGCGACTTTTGGAACGTGATGGTTGTGTGACACGCTGTCCCAGTGAACGTATTCATGAAGCTGTGGAAGGTGTCTTGTTATTACATGCGTCAACTGGCTGACAGGTTGAAATTGCCGAAGACGATGGTGTGGGCATGACGAATTATGAGGTGGTGAGGTCAGAGGATTTGTTGATGAAATCCTTGCTCTGTTTCAGAAGCACGTAGATAATGTGGAAGGTGGCAGTTACAGTTGGAAGACAGTGAGCTGCCCACTGCAGTTTCAGAGAGTAACCATCAGAAACATTATTGAAGGTAAGTAATTTATTCTTCTATGGCTATTTCTAATCGCAGATTCCTCACCTTAGATGAGATACCAAAGTAGTACCTCCCCAAAGTAAACGGTCTGTGGAGTGGGGTCAGACCAAAACGTGTTTCAGGACCAAGTGGGTGTAATGTCCTTATCGCTGGACCTGGCTTTCAAGGTAGCAGTGCTTTGTGAAGGTATGCACCAAAGTCCATGTCGCACTCCAGCAGACGTCAAGGTAAGGCATTCGGCCAGCCAATGCAGAGTAGCAGTCCTAACCCTAGAGGAGTGGGCTCTGTTTTTTTCGGGGCTGATTCTTGGCTGATGCATAACAGACCTTAAGGCAGACAACTATCTACATCAACAACGTCCTTTTCTGCACAGCCTTCCATTTCCTCACTCAAGAGAACACCACAAAAGGCTTACTGTCCATTCCATGGTCTTTGCTGCGATCAATGTAGAAGCTCAATAGAACCATTCCTTCTCTTTCCAGGGTTGGTTATGGAGCAAAGAACACTGGTACAATCTTGAAAGGCCTCTTACTGAGAAAGGCAGTCCTTGCTAAGTGGCAGCCTGATCAGAGGACAGATAGTTATGGCCAGAACATTTGGTTACCACAGTACTGGTCCAATCCAGAGCGATTAGGATGATTTGGGCTTGGTCGTTCCTGATATATGTCAGAACTACAAGGAGGAGAGGTTGTGGTAGGAAGGTGTACTGGAGTCCTGTCCTCCATTTCAGCCACAGTACATCTTCTAAATGTGTTCTTGTGGAAAACAATGTACACAACTTTCAACACTGCAATACCAACTATGGGGAAAAGACCTAGTTGGAGTTCACAACACTGTTGAAAGACAACCACCGCCACGTCCAGATATATATACACACCACTTGTGATCTGCCAGACACTGCCTGGTGAGTCAGTCCACTATAGCATTTAGGGACTCTGCTAGGTGTTTCACGATGATCAGGAAAATGCTGTGCCACTCCAACCAGCTCCAGAGATGCACAGCCTACTGACACGGGGCTAATGACCACCCCCACTGAGCTGTGCATGTTGCAGTACCAATTAGCAGTAGGATTATCCATGAGAATTTCCACTAGCCTCCCTTTGATGTCCGGCAGTAAAGTATTTTGAGCAAGACTAATACCCACAAATCCAGGAGATTGACGTGGAGCCAGGCTTCCGCCAGGGGCCCCTAATCTCTACTTCCTCCAAGATGGCATGTTAACACAGCAGAGACTGTCACCGCTGTCAGCTCTGGGTGGGTAGGGGAGAGAGGACTGCCACTGGTTCGAGCAGCCACCTCTGCAAATCTGAAGCCGTCTCTTCCGAGACATGGATGACATCGGTTGAATTGCCTTGATGCTGGGCCCACTGGAACTTCAAATTCCACGGCAGAGTACACACATGCCACCTGGCATAGCTGACACACAGGAGGCTAAGGGACCAGGAAGCCACAGTGCTTCTCTCAAGTTATCCATGACCGAGCCATCCCGAACAACCTGGACTCCATGCGGCTGAGAAAAGCCCTTAACTTCACTGTGTCTAGGGTTACCCCAATGAATGGAAGCCCTTGTGAAGGAGTCAGGAGGGGATTTGGCTTTTTGATACTGAATCCAGAAGATGAGAAGAGGGATGCCTCCCGGGAGGTGGTCCACAACTGACTGCAGTGATCCTGCCTTCAACAATCAGGCATTGAGGTACGGAGTAATGGTACCTTCGACAATTGAAGACAGGCAGCAACCACTGCTATCACTTTCATGAACACCTGAGGAGCACTGGTGAGGCCTAAGGGGAACACTGTAAACTTAAAACGCTCTTGGAGCACCATGAACCACAGCTAACTTTTTAGGCCCACAAGATGAGGCTATGAAAATAAGGTTTTGTTTTCGTCTATTGAATCTCTGCAGTTTTGGCTTCCAGTTGTTAGCATGGTAACTTAAGGGTCTTTTATAGCGCAACATACACTCTGTTAGGAGTTTCTTGGCACCGTAGAAAGAGGGAGGGTCAAAATGTGAACTCAAAGGCAAACAATTCAGCTGGTAAGTAACCAGGTTGGCAAAGATTTCCTGTATTTAGTTAGGGTTGGTTCACTGCGAATCTCCAAAAGGAGTTAATCTCACCTTAGACTCGTAAAAGCTTTGGCATCCCATTTAGCATATTTGGTAAAAGGGATTTCGAAAGTTGCCCTTTTCAAAGATTTTGGGCTGTGAGACGGTATTCAGAGTGGCACAAATACCCCTATTTCTAAAAAGTGATTTTTGGGCACTTTACAAAACTGCAGTTTTTTCCTCTATTACTTTTTTAATTCGACACATGTAACTTTCTAAATTGATGGTGGAAATTCAATGAAAAATTATAAGGTGCGGCTTGGTTGATAGCGCTTGTCTGTATTTTTGCGAGCTGACAAACACTACTTACCGCTGCAACAGGGAAGAGTGAGACAGAAGTACCTCTGCTTCACTTTTCTAGATTGGCCTTCAGAGCAAAATATTACAATTGAAAATGTAGTCACGCATCTCTATTAATTTCTACTTGAATTATTTTTTGAGTCCAATAAATAGTTTATTTACAGGAATTACCTATTGTAGAATTCAGTACGTTGTCTATATTACAGAAATGTACAACTTTGTGGGTTGACATCTCTTTCCCAACACTAACTGCAAGTATGGAGAAACCTCATAAATATGAAATAGTGGCAACCACTTTGAAAACTGCACAAACTGTGGTAAAAATTATTCTAGTCCAATTTCTGCAGTTTGCAAACAGGGTTAACTTCTCTTGATGCAATTTTTAGGAAAATACTCTTTCCTGCTTAGCACATATTCCGTTTTCCACAACAACAAAAAAAAGTAATTTTTGCTACTTTTTCTGTTCTATCCAGGGAGCACCACAAATTCGGGCAGTTTTATAATCCTCAACACGTGGGCAAAAAAAAAAATTGGTGTGGATATCTTTGTAAAAAAAAAAAAACAGTTATGATGGCTTTAGCGTCATATCGCTTTTTTTTTTTTTAAGCAAACCACAGAAGAAGGAGAAGAGGGAGGGAGGATGCTCTGTTGCTCTTTGAATAAGTTTGCACTTTACAAAATAAAATTGTGAACATTCATTGCTAGAACAGCATGTTTAGTTACTAACATCCTTTGTAAACTTCCTGTGGTAATACAACAGTCGGCCTGTAGTACAAAATCTCTAATTGGATGATGGCTCTACTGCAGTAGGGCCGTTAGTGCGCCTCTCTGCCTTCCCTTCTAGGTATCAAAAGAAAAGCAAACACAAATGGAGCCAATCATAATACAGTTCTGGATTACCCAATCAGGCACGGTCTCTCATTGCATTTTCAAATGCTCCCGTAGCCTTGGGTTACCAGTATGGATTTACTCTAGCGCTACTCATTCACGCAAACTCCTTCTAGTGTCCACCCTCACGTTCTGTATGCTAAATAGACAGAGCTCCCAAATCTCTCAAGTGGGAACTTCTAAAGCTCTGTGTAAAAAGGGCCTAGATGGTATATCTTGAGCTATTCTAGCAGTCCCTTCTACACACAACTCCAGCTATTTGGCCCACACACTGTAGGCATGATGCAGCTAATATTTAGAGCTGCTAGCTACTGCTCACAAGGTTGCTGAATGAGGACACAGATGCAATGGCGGACGGCTGGGGCCACATTGCTGTATGCTTTGTTCACTTTTTAAGTCGAGCATAGCAGCACGCAAGTGCAGCTTTTCCAACGTGATGGTATGTTTCTGGGCTTTTAACAACGCCCACATCACACCCATCACTACCACTTGTTCGTGGGCTTGCCCTTCAAAAATCCTTTGATGACATTGGTAAATGGCTTACATTTGTCCCTCCTTGGGGAGGTTTTGTTACCGCCTTGGCCATCGCCCCTGTTACATGGCTAATTGCACTTTTGCGGATACATTTAACTGCGAGCAAACTTTTTTCCTTTTGTGTGTCTCTTCACATTGATGCACATGGCGGCCGTGGCGCTGTGAAACGGTCGCTTATGTGAAACTGCTTTACTTTCAATTTATGTGGCAAGAAAAGTCCGGTTAGGAGTTTATAACGCAATAGCGCAAACTCGAGCAAATGCGAGACCCGTTGCATTGCAAATGCTTGTTGGACACTGCCTTTGCCACATGACTACACTAGAAACTAGATCACGATTTGTGCACCACAGAAAGAAGAGGAAATGATGCACGGCAAGTGCTGTCCAGTAAAATGGCAGGAAAGAAGAGCAACAATGATGCCAACAAATGGTAAGCAATAAGTGGGTCCAAGCCAATTACTAAGCAAAAGACTCTGGTAAGGAGAGCGCATGCGCTAGCGCATGATCTCCCAGGCTCAACCTGCCCCAGGGATTGTGGGAAGATGTGGAAACCCTAGAAGGCAAGTGGTTAAAAGACTACTGAAGACAGAAATCACAGTAGTGGAGTTTAGAACTGGTTACCAGTTCCTTGCCGACTTTGTGTTGACATTTTTTTCACCATTTTAGAAAGATGTTATCAAAAACGTTCCATCTCTTTTTAGCGTTAAGGTTTTAAAACTCTGTAATGGTTACGTTGTGAGCTCTTTTTTGCACTTGACATTTTATTCAGATGGTTGCTAGATATAGGCATTCTTTAGGTGACATAACTATGCAGCATTATGCCCTGCATGTGGGTCTTGTCCGTACATGCGATATTAAGATTTACTAACAACGATTTTAAAATCAACATTTTATTTGTTGCATAGTAGAATTACTAATTTGAATTGTTTTACACTTTTGTAAAATTTTGTAACAGTCTGCAAAAGTAGGTTTGTGAATTCAGTAGCTCATTAATTTACTCTGCGTTGCTGCAGTGTTACGGGCAGCTCACTAAACGCTAATCTCAATTTTATTTTTAGCAAACCATTAGTCTCTCACTGGGAATGTGGGAGTGATTGTCAGAACTGGCAAAGAATTGCTATTAAACCAAACTGCGAGAGAAGGTGTTTGGTGGGAATCTCTCTCCTGCCCCCTGGCCCGGTCAATTAGCATGTTACTGCCTATATATGCTAAAGTGTGGGGCTAATGCCGTCATCAAATAATCTATAATCATTGCCTTTCTTGACTAGGTTTCTAAATTATTTTATTCATGCCATGTTACTTTTACTTTGATAAAAATATCACTTCTCTTAATTGTTAATGATGTAAGTGTGTGGTGATCCTCGGTTGGAGGCTTGACATAGAAGATCAAGCGAGAGTTTTGGAGCTTGAATGCCAATCACACAATTGTACGTCATCACTCTTAGTTTTGTAGGACTCACTCTATTGTATTGATGAATAGAAAGTAGCTCTCCTGAATGTAATTCTCTGTAGATGCTTTCTCAACAGACAATGCACCATCTGTAGTCCACTTTTGCTCTCACCCTTTCTAATGCTCTCTTCCTACCACCATTTCTTTAAGCCTGTTTTGCAAATGTGGGGAGGGGATCTTTGTGTGTATCGTTACACTATTAAACATTTAGTGAACTGAACACAAAGACTTGCAGGACAATAAGTTGAGAGTATTCTGCTGCTGGAAGAAAAGTTTACATCTATTATCAGTCAGGATTTTTTTTTTTCCCCTCAAGGGACTACAGCGTGAAATGCCTTAATCCCAACTCCTGTTGGAGGCGGTGCTTCATCTATGGGTGCTGCCCTTAGCACAATAGTCATGATTATTGGCTGCCTTTCAGCAGTGGAATGCTTTGGGAGCCCTGGCCCAGTCCTAATGTACAAGTTACTTACCTTCGGTAACAAAATATCTGGTAGAGACATATTCTAGTTGCAGATTCCTTACCTTAGAATTTCCCCTAGGTGTCAGACTGGAACCAGAGATTTATCTTCAAGCTATACCCTTGTGCGTCGGTCAGAGGCGTCTGTCGACTCTGGGGGTGTTGTTAGCGTCGTAGTCGCCGTGATGACGTTAGGAGTAGTATACAGATGCCGCCTTCGCGCAGTGCCGTCAGTTTCCTTTAACGACTTTCAACACCAAAGCGCAGAGCCGCTAACACCATCGAGATTGGTGCTCCAGAGCTAAGGACCTGAAAGGGGAATCCCTGTCTCTAGAAATCAGTTCGCAAGCGGGGAGGATGGGTGGGCTGCAAGGAATCTGCAACTAGAATATGTCTCTATTAGATATTTTGTTACCGAAGGTAAGTAACTTGTACATCTGATAGAGACTTCTAGTTGCAGATTCCTTACCTTAGAATAGATAATCAAGCAATGCCATCCTCAGAGGTGGGCTGCAAACAAGGATCATATTAGGAAGTCCTGCGTGACCGAACGACCAAAGTAGCTGTCCCAACGGACCTGACTGTCCAGGAAGTACTGTTTAGCAAACGTGTGCAGGGACGCCCACGTAGCTGCCTGGCAGATATCCAGGACAGGAACTCTGCGTGCTAACGCAGTGGAAGCAGCAGTTGCTCTGGTGGAATGAGCACGCAAGCCCTCAGGGGGTTGCTTCTTGGCCAAAGCGTAGCACATTTTGATGCAAAGAAGCACCCATTGAGAGATGGTACGCTTTTGCACCGCCTTCCCTTTTTTCGCACCCACATATCCGACAAAGAGTTGATCGTCCACCCGTAAATCTTTAGTACGATTAAGATAGAACGCCAACACTCTTTTTGGGTCCAGACGGTGGAGTCTCTCCTCCTCATGAGAAGGATGTGGGGGTGCATAGAAAGTAGACAGAGTGATGGACTGGCCTACATGAAAAGGCGTAACCACCTTTGGAAGGAAGGAAGCCTTAGTGCGCAACACCACTTTGTTAGGGTGCACAGACAAGTATGGAGGTTTAGATGAAAGGGCTTAAAGCTCACTCACCCTGCAACAAGAAAGACAGTTTTGAAGGTGAGGAGCCGCAAGGGACAATTCTGCATCGGCTCAAAGGGAGAAAACATTAACTAAGTAAGGACAAGATTGAGGTCCCAATGAGGCATCATAAATGGAGTGGGAGGAAATAAACGGGTGAGGCCTTTTAGGAATCTACTTACAATAGGAGATTTAAAAAGTGAGGGCTGATAAGGTAACCTAAGGAAGGCCGAAATGGCAGATAAATACCCTTTAAGGCCAAAGAAAGAATGAACAGAAGAACCTCTGATAGAGGGGCAGCGAGGGGAATCAACAGATTTGTTGATGCACCATGCCACAAATTTATTCCAACGACAGACGTATACAGTTTTGGTGGAGGGACGCCTGGCTGCCAAGATAACATCACAGACTTTTGGGCAGAAGATCAAAAGTCGCTAACTGGCGCCGCTCATTCTCCACGCATGAAGGCAAAGCTGGGACAGGTTTCGGTGAAGGACCGTCCCCTGTTGCTACGACAGAAGATCTGCCCGAAGAGGCAGTCTGATTGGAGGATTGATGGACATGCTCAATAGCTCTGGATAACAGACTCTCTGTGCCCAGTCCGGAGCCACCAAGATGGGCCCGGTCGTTCCTGATCTTCTTTAGAACTCTGGGCAGAAGTGGTATAGGTGGAAAGGCATGAAAGGAGGCCGGAGTTCCACTCGAGATGAAAAGCGTCTCCAAGCGAGTGCCGCCTTGGAAACTCCAACATGCAAAACAGCTGACAGTGCACCATTGCATGTTCTCTTCGGAGGCGAACAGATCTAACTAAGTCTCTCCCCACTGCAGAAAGAGACCTTGCGCCACCTCCGGATGGAGACGCCATTCGTGATCGGCTGTGCATCGACGGCTGAGTTCGTCCGCTCTGGCATTGTGAGAACCCACCAGATGTTGAACCACCAGGGTAAGGCCCTGATGTTCCAGCCATGTCCAGAGGCGTAGTGCCTCCTGACAAAGGGGTCCAGGACCCTACTCCGCCTTATTTGTTGATGCACCACATGGCGGTAGTATTGTCCGTGAACACCGGCACTACTTTTCCTTTGAGAGAGGGAAGAAATGCTTTCAACGGAAGTCTGATCGCCTGGAGCTCCAGGAGATTGATATGGAGCCCAGACTCCGCCAGAGACCAGAGGCCTCTGATCTCCACCTCTCCCATGTGACCGTCCCAACCGAGAAGTGACGCATCTGTCACTATAGATAAATCTGGTTAGGGAAGGGAGAGGGATCTGCCGCGCACTAAAAGCGGATTCAAAAGCCACCACTGGAGGTCTTTCGCAGTCCCCTCCGAGATCTGGACCATGTCGGAGATACCCCTGATGCTGCGTCCACTGGAACTTCAAGTCCCACTGCAGAGCCCACATATACCATCTGGCATGTGGCATGTGTTATTAGCAGGATGCAGGATGCAGGAGGCCATGAGGCCCAGCAGCCTCAGAGTCAGTCTCACTGAAACCCAAGACCAAGGCCGAAAGATCCGAATCATAGCCTGAATGTCTTGGGCTTGCTTTTCGAGTGGATAAGCCTGAAACTGCACTCTGTCCAGAACAGCTCAGATGAAGGGGAGCATCTGAGAGGAAGTCAGGTGTGACTTCTGCCACGTTTATAGTGAACCCCAGCGTGTGCAGGAGGTTTGCCGTAGTCTGATGGTGGGAGACGACTTTCTGGGGCGAGTCTGCCTTCAACAGCCAGTCGTCGAGGTAGGGGAAGACTGACACCCCTAGCCTGCGCAGATGAGCTGCAACCACGCCATCACTTTTGTGAACACC
Organism: Pleurodeles waltl; assembly: GCF_031143425.1. Classification (NCBI taxonomy): domain Eukaryota; kingdom Metazoa; phylum Chordata; class Amphibia; order Caudata; family Salamandridae; genus Pleurodeles; species Pleurodeles waltl. Next base: position 1,145,260,290 of record NC_090448.1, read on the forward strand.
CGAGGGGCGCTGGTGAGGCTGAAGGGGAGCACGGTAAACTGAAAGTGCTTGTGACCTACCACAAATCGTAGGTAACGTCTGTGGGCAGGCAGGATGGGGATGTGGAAATAAGCATCCTGCAAGCCCAACACTACCATCCAGTCTCCAGGGTCCAAGGCAGACAGAACCTGAGTCAGGGTGAGCATTTTGAATTTCTCTTTCTTGAGGAAGTAGTTCAGGTCCTGAATGTCTAGGATAGGACGTAAGCCCTTGTCCTTTTTTGGCACCAGAAAGTTGCGGGAATAACAACCACATACTACTTCAGGCACGGACCTTCTCTATAGCTCCCTTGGCCAAGAGAGCTGCAACTTCCTGGCAGAGAAGTGCCAAATGATCCTCTGGAAGGTGACTGAAGGATGGAGGCACGGCTGGTGGAGCAGATTAAAAACGGAGGTAGGCAGAAGCCCTTTCGAACGATCTGCAAAACCCACCTGTCCGTAGTGATGGATTCCCATAGGGGCAGGTGATGGCGAATCCTGCCGCCAACTGGATGGGAGTGAGGGGACGGACTAGGAGGGTTTGGAGGCTGAGGCTGCAGCTGCTGCAGAGGTGGACTGGGCAGACCTCTGGTTCCCTGTCCCACGTCCCTGGCCAAGCAGAAGCTGGACAGCATTGGTGACTGTGGCTGGGCAGAAGACTTGACAGGGAGCCCCTTCCGTGGCCATGAAAGGGGCAAAAAGCAGGCTGCGAGGGGCAGAGGAAATACCAAGGGACCGAGCCGTAGCCCGGGAATCCTTGAATCTCTCCAAGGCCGAGTCCGCTTCGTCTCCACAGAGATGGGAGCCATCAAAGAGCATGTCCATGAGGGACTGTTTGACATCCCCAGAAAAACCAGAAGTACGCAACCAGGTGTGGCATCTCAAGGCCACTGTCACAGCAACCGCTCTGCCCAGAGAGTCGGTTGTGTCCAGCCCACAACGGATTGTGAACTTTGCCGCATCTCTCCCATCATTCAGAGCTTGGGAGACGATAGCACGGGCCTCCTCTGGTATCTGCAGCAGGACTTGGTCAACCGTATCCCACAAAGAGTGGGTATAGCGGCCCAAAAGGCATGCGGTGTTCACAGACCTCAGCGCAAGACTGGAGGAAGAAAACAACTTCTTACCAAACTGTTCCAGCCTTTTGATTCCCTATCCGGTGGTGCGGAAAGGAATGCGCCTGAAGAAGAGGAAGCCCGGATGACCAGACTCTCAGGTGTAGGATGTTGGGACAGGGATTTAGGGTTGTTCGGAGCGGGCCGATGGCAGTGTGTGATAGTCCTCTTCACAGGAGCCCCTGTGTTGGGTTTGGACCAAGTACCCAAAAGGACATCAGTGAGGGCTTCATTGAATGGCAAAAAGGGTTCTGATATGGATCCGCTGGCTGAAGCACCTCCGTCAACAGATTGGACCTGACCCCTACAGTAGAAAGCTCAAGGCCAAGGACCTACTGACCACCATACCATAAGTTGCTCCTTCCGCCGTAGCCGAGCGAGTGGCGCCTTGGAAACTCCAACATGCAAAACAGCTGACATTGTGCGTTCTCTTCGGAGGCAAACAGATCTAACCAGAGCTCCCTCCGCCGTAGCCACGGTAGGCGGAGACAGCATGCCATCATCTGGAGAAGTATCCAGACCACTGGTGTGGTCCAATTCCTGAGCCCTGTCCAAAGATGGGTCACCCTCGTATTCATAAGGATCCAGGGACCCCACCAATCCTTTCTCCAATTTGTACTTATAGGATAAAGGGTCCGAATCCGACCTGTGGCAAATAGGCCCCAACGAAGACAAAGGAGGCGTCAGCCGACGCCGCTCTGACTCAGTCGTCATGGATAAGGATCGGGTCGTCATAGATAGTGAGCACTACCGATGTCTGGAGTGCCGACAATCGAACCGGCGCCGGGGAAGGTCTCAATGGTGTGACCCGCGCCAGTGCAGATCCGTGAGCGGATCCAGAGGGGACCTGGGTGGCCGGAGCTGAAGCCGCCGGCACAGAACCGGAAGGCCCCTCAACTGAACCCCTTGGGCCTGAAGGCGCTGTATCCTGGTCGGTCCGCCCAAAGATGAGGTGCATGGCCTCATAGAACCAAGTTAGGCGGGGGTCGCTCCGGCTCCGGGAAACTCAGGGAAGCGCGGAGCAGACCCAGACACAGGCTCAGAGGATGGAGACCTTGAGTGTCGATGCTCTTCCCGCACTGCGTCAGCCGTGCGACGGGGCGAAGTCTGAAAGTGATGGGACCTCTTCGACTTCTTACCTGTACCCAAAGATTTAGAAGACAAGTGGTGATGGCTCCACGAATGGTCTTGAGGCCTTCCTCTCGAATGATACCAGGACTTATGTGGAGTCGAGTGCTAGGCCGCCATGAGTTTGAGGGACCGCTCTCTCAAGGCCTTCGGGTGCATAGCCCGGCACTCTGAGAACGACTTCGGGTCATGGTCGCGCTCAAGACACCACAGACAAACCTGATGCGGATCAGTCACCGACATCATGCGGTGACAGTCCCTGCATGGCTTGAAACCAGTCTTCAGGGACATCCTCGACGCACCAAATATCTCACAAAAACTCAACAAAATGGTCGAAGTCTCTGAAAAAGAGACCAGGGTAGCTCTTCTCCGGGTCAGCACTTGGCACGGAAAGAAAAGAACTGACGTCACTGCGCTAAGGCGACATCTATATACTACTCCCAACGACATCACGATGACTACAACGCCGACGCCGCTACGGAGCCGACCGATGCCACCTACAGACGCACAAGGGTACTGCTCGAAGAAAAATCTCCGGATCCAGTCTGACGGCTGGGGGAATTCTAAGGTAAGGAATCTGCAACTACAAGTCTCTATCAGATTTAATTCCCATAATCTATCCTGCCGTCTTCTCTTCATTAATATATCAGTCCTGACGGGCACTGAGTATTGCAGTCATCACATTTCCCAGAGAGGTTTGCAAGGGCTCAATGCAATATGGATACTTCTCAACAGCTGGAGACAGCTACTCTCTCTGGTCACTTTCCACCCCATCTTTCCAGGTCACCTGGGCTAACTTCAAAGTAATTCTTATCTTATCTGGGGCGCCTCCTCACAAGCCAGCTTGCAAGCAGAAGATGATGGCCAAAGGGCCCCTTCACATTCCCTTGTGGCAATCTCACACCCACTGAAGTGTTCCTACTCACTTCCCAACACTTCCCTGTATTCCAATGAGACACAACGCTGACCAGTGGCAATCACTGATTGAGAGGAGGAGGCCTGGGTCTTTCTCTGGCAGAATGTATTACTCAAATATACTTAGTTTCTTTAGACCACATCAAAAAATGCTGTAGAAATTTCCAACAATCAAAATAATTACAGTATAATAACACAAAAACAGTACAGCAATGTAGTAATACTTGTTTAGGAAAAATGGCGGATACAATTTGCTTCATGTGGCATCCAATTTATCCTGCAACATCTGTCCCACAAAATGATGGCACCCCTTTCAAATGACTGAAGAGGTCTGAACCTTTTTCTCCTACTGTTGATGTGAATGTGTGAGACTGGAGATGAAGACCGCAACCCTCAAAGAAGGACCAGCTTAAGAAAAGTGACCGAACTGAGATTGGAGCTGTGATCATGGGGTGGACGGCTGCATGTTCCTACCCTGTGAGCTGGCAGCACATCAATGAAGAAGAGTGAGCTGCCCAGGGATGGTGCACTGAGTGACGCAGAGTGATAAGCCAAGGCACCCTACCCAGTCTTCTGGACTGAGCATGGAGAGATGGCTGTGGCTGGTGTTTCTTTGCAGCCCCCGATCGTACCTGAGACTCTACGGCAGGCTGCTGGATGAAGGATAGGCAGGAGGGAAGCAGGGCTGCAGGCCTGCTGCAAGTCCAGTGCCCTGGGATCAGTTAGGCTGTGATGGCAGCTTGTGGCCTCGCTCTGACTGCAGAACCGGAGGTGGCTATAAACAGGGTTGAATTAGTGTGCCCGGCTGGTCCCTCGACCCAGTGCTTAAGAGCTTCAGACCATAATGACAGAAGACTAAAGGAGAGAACCAGACCATCCATGAACGACATCTCATGTAAGTGTGCTGCACCGCAATTCCCATAAACATTTAAGCCCTTTGTAACACAGCATCGTTTGTAGTATCACACAAAGAACACACAAGGAGAAAGACATACAGCATTCATTGCCTCATCATTTAAATAAATATGGTGTATAACCTCCCAGAGAAAATAAGAGGAAACAAGCCATATCAGCCACCCCCCACACCTTTATAGAGGTTCAGGGAATAGGTGAAGTGGCATTAGACATCAAAAGGAGCACTGGCTGGTGACCAACTGCATAAGAGAAAAAAAAGGCTTCAAAGAGAAACTGAACCTATGTGCCAGTGAAGCTTCCCCTACTTACTAAGACCATTGTACCAGGGCAGCAGACCCTACCAGTGACTGGCACCAACATCACTCCACTGCCAAAGGAAAGGAAACTAGAGAAAAAGGAAAAGGCTCCCCCCTCCTACCACATTCTGTGGCAAACATGCAATATCAATCATACATATAGACTATTGTGCCACCTCAGCCAAAACAATCATAGGAATTGAGTACTGGAGGGTCTATCACAACACTCAGCCTATGTAAAGATGGCATAGACAGGAATGAAACTTACACCCCCAGTAATGTTAACATTAAAGACTAACTAGCACAGTGCCAAAGCAACACAAAAGCAGCCCTGGGCCAAGGTGAGAGAGAAGTGTAGCCACTCCCCCCTCGCAGGGTGCTGTGTGCAAGTTCATGCAAACCAACAACTCTACTGGAACTAGGAAAATCACAGCTACGAGAGAAATGAACGCAGCAGTGAGAAATTTCAAGAGACCACACAGACCACCATCACCATTCTGGCATTCATACATGCTTCAGATGAGGCTCATGAGGCCAAAATCTGAGAACTGGGTATGGGTGTCTCACTGCTTCATCAATACCTCAGAAATGTGGGTGACAGAATCACAGAGGCATAGGGGAGAGTATATTGATTTGGAGGACATGGTGAAGGTACAGTTTCACTGATTGATTAATTGGGAAATTATCTTAAGCCCCCTTCACTTGGCCCAATAATACCATTGCCAGATTTTCACACATTCAGTGGGGCTCACCGATGCTCAGCAACACTACTACCCAGACATAGGGGACTATATCTGTGGAGCACAGGTCATTAATCAGATTGCACTATTTTTTCAGCCCAAGAGGCGCTAGGGGAGGTTGCCAAAATCACCATAAATGTGTGGTGCCTATTGGATATGATCAAGCGCCTTAGAAATTCAAGTCTAAACGAGAGGCCCCCAAACATACCCCACCCTGGCGAATGAGTCCATGTTGTCTGACCAAATCAAACTTCAGAGTAAAACTTGGGGAAAGACATCTTAATTTGTTTTCAGGCCAATACTAGCTCAGCTCCCCAGCCACTATTCGGTGAGGGAGTCATACACAGCAATAACGTTAGTAAGTAATTTGAAGCGCAAACAAATGACAGCAGAGCTGGAATTCAATGAACAGGAACTCGAAAATAAAGAGAAAGCCGCACAAATGAGCGCATGCAGCAATTATAAAATGCCAAATTGAGATGGCATCGTCTGTCATAAGATTGATGCTATCGAAGTATGGCAGGCATCCCAAAATAGGCTCCAGAACCAGTGCATCAAATCCGGTAAGCTGCTCCACTGCCTCATTCAGCAAAGAAAGTACTAGACATAGTTGCCAAAAAAAAAGTAGCAACAACATTCCTATCTCTACCGAAAGAGACAGCTAACAAGTTTGCCCAATATAACACTTCATAGAACCCCACAAGGACTACCTCAAACAAGAGGCTCTGGCAAAATAATTAAATACACTGTCACTTGCTTGTCTCTCTGCAGATAACTGACCACTTCTAAACAAAACATTAACAATGAAAGGGAAGCCATCGAGGAAAGCACTGCAGCCAAATGGATGTACTTGCTGAATTCTTCTGAGGGCTGGCAAGCTCACCAACTCAACCCAGTCATGATCTATATTTAAACACAAGTGAGATGGAAGGCTCTGTGAGGCACATATTTCAGTTATACTTAAACCAGTTGATCTAACAGAAGAATGCTCCTCAAAAACTATGATAAGCCACATAAATGCAGAGGACAACATACTTGCTCAGGGTGATTGGACATCCAGTCCCCAGGTGGGCCAAAGAGGTTCTAGCCATGCAGATCACCACTTAACAATATCCAACGCCTTTAAAGACCCTGTCTGTAAAGCTGAGCTTCAAGAACACTTTGCCTTCCTACAAATATTTTTCATGACAGCATTTAAGCGCGTTCTGTGGGCCTACCTATATTCCCTTTTCACCAAGTCGGAATTCAGCCCAAATTTCATTACAGCTACCTAGACACTATACAGTGGTCCGGCAGCTTCGATAAAACTTGAGGGCCCCATTTTGGGCCACTTCCCAATTGGACACGAAGCCCGCTGTCACCTTTGCTGTTCCCCTTAGCCCTTGAACCACATGCATGGAAGCTGAGACCAATTTAAAACGGCACTGGCTTCCTCTGCTAAAGTATCCTTATACATCAACCTCTTAATTTATCAAAGTAGACCCATATCTTTATGTCTGTAGACTATGAGCTTTCTTAATGGTTATTCCAGACTGAAAGTGAACTGGACCAAGACTCTACTCATACGCTTATGCTCCAAGGCCAACAGTAATGCCCGCTCCAATCAAGGACACATACCAGTGAATAGACAACATATTAAATACAGGCATCTTTGTGACTAAGTAAGCAAGCAATCTGGCTGACAACATACAGACCCTACTGGATTTAACTCAAAGACACCCACCAAGGCTCCACGTTACATTTATCAATAAAGGGCAGAATCACATTCATTAGAATGCACCCCCCACCCCAAAAAAAATCCTGTATACTATGCAGAATTACCGGGTCAGATTGCAACAGTCCCTTTTTAAAACCCCTACTTCCCTGTTGATATAATTGGTGAGGACAGACATCCTTGGGTAGTTATGGGAAAATGTTGCAAATCCACCTATCACTGGGAACTGAGCAAGGCTGATTTAATTTCCTTATTTAGGGCTGCACATTTACAGGTCAAAATGATTTGATTATATGGCCCTACTTTGAACCCAAATATAAAACTGAATTATGGGTCCTGGGAGATGTCTCTTCTGTACAAGGTTTGGCAGTAGACAGTGCACTGCCACCAGTGTAGTGACTGAAACATGGCAACCTTCATTAATACACATGCAGTGGTTCAAGAATATTACTGGGGAAACTCCCCTCTGGATAGGAGGAATACTCTCACAAGTCAATGCCCAGAATGATTTAAGGATTGGGATCAATTGGGAATATCAAGATTATGTGCCACTGCATCGTCCCAAATAAAAAAAATCATTTTTTAGAAATATGTGAGGAATTTGGGCGAGTGCACTCCCAGCTATTTATCTACAACTTATGCATGCCCTGTCACTATGTGTTGATGTGGAAGAGATCACTGGTCTTCACTCCATTGAAAGTGAAAACTGCAATGGTCTGACTACCACAGAGAGATTTTGTTTCTCTAATTTATAAAACTACATTAGTACGCCAGAAGGTTTCCTCAAATGTAAAGAGGCCTGGGAGGCAGATTCAGAGCCTCTCGACGGTGACTATGTTCACTAGATACCACACAGTACAATTTAAATACCTATATAGGATCCACTTAACCTGCAACAACCATGGAGCAGGAGGTGTAGTCTTGATCCGACCTATCGCCAAACTGAAGTATAGAGTCTTTCTCCATAAGGGTTGGTCTTTCAGAGAATCGTTTGCCATTATTGGGAACCATGTTTAGTACAATGCATGTGGTCCTAGGAAGCCTAAACTTAAATCAGCCTGGTTAAATATTCTAAAAGACAAAGGACATTCAAGAGCCGAAAAAGCCTATGACAGAGGCTGGTGTTGGCCAAAAATAGCTACTGCCCACAACTGGAGAAAGTCAACCGCCCTTAGTGTGCAGCAGTGGAAAGCAGGCTAGCAATGTGTAGCATCCTTGAACGGCCAATACCAAAGGCCAAAGGCTGTCACCAAAAACAACAAACTCAGAGAGGAAGATTGAAACTGATGAGGAACTGGGAAGTACGCCCATGTAGGGCAGAAAATATTACTGATACCCTGGAGTAAAATTCTAACTAAGCATGGTAGACGTTTATCAATGTTACACAATGGTAAGAGTGCATGTAAAAAGTCTAACAATGATGTAAGTTTAAAACGTGTTTCGTTACTTCAAGTTGCAGTGATCAAAAATACAAAGGTTTAAAAATGCACAAATTAACAGTATCTGAGGACACATCATAAAACAAGTTTCATCTGTTTCTGTGTATACTTCTGAAGTTTCTTATCTGGTAACGTGGAGCATCTCTCGAGGATCTGAATCACAGAAGCAGGTGTGGGAGGTTGGCTTTTGAAAACGTGATGGATCCTTTTTACCCCATTTCTTGAAGGGGTGTCATCAAGGGGGATTAGGGGTGGAAATCCTTGTGAAAATAAAGCAGGTTATGGAGGATATTTGTCCCGCAAAGCAAAAGGTTTTTGCAGAAAACTCTTGGAAAAGCCCCATTTTGCTTGAAATGTCGCCTGCATGGGAAGTTGAGCAGATTTTACGCGGCTTACATTTAAATATCACACACAAATCTAGTATTTTGTGATGCGGTGCAAGTAATTCCTCGTTTTGTGTTCTTTCTAGTATGGTTTTAAGCGTTTTGGATACTGTGTTTGTGATCTGTGTTTTTGATTTATCACTTTTTTTTAGCTGTGTCATAAGTGGTATTTAATGGTCTTGGATGCCCTAACAGTGGTTGATACTTTGTATGATACACCTAAAATATGAAACTTGAGATTTTTTTTTCTTCTAGCAGGAGAGCCAGTGAGGTGCTGTGGATGATAAACAGTGTTACCTCCTATGCATCTTAATGTATTTCGTCCAAAGATGGAAAACAGATAAACGCAGGACAAGAAAGTGTGCAACGGTAGCGTCAGAAAACTGGCAATACAGGGCAGGAGAGACGGAGGCTGACATAGAACCAAATGGCACAATAAAAACACAAGTAAAAACAGAGCCAATCATCCATTTCAGGGAGAAACCAACAGAATGCCCCATCATCAAACAGCTACTATACCACACTGAACATCATCAATCATGTTTACCTCATAGGTGATAATTTCAACAGACCCTTAAATAGATCAAATATTTGGCAGCAAAAATCCGCTTAACTCTACACCTAAATAAAATGCACAGGGCCTTAATGTCATTATTAACAAATCAAATATTCTAGGCCTGCTTTAACATATGCCCAGTTTATCGCAGCTCGAGATCATAACTAGAGTTTAATTTGTACCAATACAATCGCAGCAAGAACGAGAAACATCACTCATTACTTGGAGTTTTCCAGCAACAACTGAACCCATTTTCAGCCAACAAACATTTGCAAACTGGGGCAGTAGGGTACAGCGAGATGAGAGATGCGAAAAAAACACCCAATGGTGCTCTGATCGAGACCTAAACAATTAGATAAACAGCCGCTCTGAAAACAGAGGTGGCTTAAAAATGAATTTACCAACATAGAAGAAAACACTGTAGCTAGTTAATAGATACTGTGAAACGGAATCTTCTGACCTTGCTCAGGGGCCCAAGAGCCGAAATGGCGCATTCAAAATTTCTAGCAAAGGTGTGACAGAGCTGTGGAGAACCGCCTTAAGCCACACTGCCTCTTGAGGACCTGGACCGTCGCCGGACTCAAAACTCCTGCAACACTATAAAAGTAATTACTTTTCTAACCCGCTAGGATATCCACTGCCTCCAAGAAACAGAGCATTGCACCATTCTGCAATGAAAGTTTTCTGGGAAGTCACCCTCCCCGCAGTCAGAGCCAAAAGATTTGGGCGACCATCTAGGAGTTTGACAATTTACAGCTCAACTACCATAGATACGACCTGCAGCATTCTGTAGCCTAGTCAATCAGGTCATCATCGTGGAAGACCACGAAAGGCTCTATTCTGTCCCCCAAGGGTGACCGGGCCAGCTCCTGCAATTATCGCCGTAGACCCTCTTAGATGAGGAGGTTAAAGTATTTGCCAAAACCTTGCTAAAAGATCTCGAAAACTGGGCCATTGAGAAAAAAGTAGTACCCTTTTAGCAAACCAGTTTTCAACAGAATTGCAGCACAATAAAGAATATTGTTCACTGTCGCATATATATGGCCCATTACTCAATCAACTCTCTGTGCCCTCCATTATTTGGATACATTATGGATTGTTCCATGACCCTTTGATAAGGCAGACAAACATTCTCTGGGCTAAACAAGGCAACTGGGATATACCAAATCCACTATTTAATGCAATCATGTCACTTTACATGTCACTTTATCAGGTCACTGCACCAATAGTAACTGACACAGGACTGAAAACCGGATTTGTAATCACCCCAGAGTAATTCTTTTCTATACAGCTGACATACCCATAGCACTAGCTAGAGGGAGAACTTTTCTGCTAAGCAGAGGAACTCAAAACATCCAAATTCTGCAATCCGCGGATTACCTATTAATTCAGGACCCAACCATGGTAGGCCTGATGCATGTTCTTGGTAAATTATATGCTTACAATCAATAGAACAAACTAATAACAAACAAGTCAAAAACTAAAATCATGACCTTTGGAAAACACGAAAACAAGGCTGGAAAACATGATATTTAGGCTCAAGAAAACTGGCCCATACACCCATATTATAGTTATCATGGCAATTGGATATCGAAAACCTGCTCTTGGAGATATCACCTCTCCTGCATAAAAAAAGTCCACCTCTGCCCTTACTTTTGGCATCTGCAGGCTTAACGCAAAACTTAAAAGCCAGTTGTCAGATGCTATACTAAAATGAATCCAGGCAAAGTTGTGCCTACATTATCCTACTGGCAACAGGTTCTCCCAGATAAACTTAGACCTCTGCTAGACAAGATGCAATGTAAACGTTTCAGGAAAGTTTTTAACCCCCAAAATGCAACAAAAAGTTCTCAGATACGTCTGGAATTTCGCTTACACAATCATGAACTTGCTCATCATGCAGCTTTTTAAAAATATTGCTTGAGCATTAAAAGACTCATGAGCCGATACCTTAAAAGCACTTAATCAACATAATTGAAGACAAAGTCCACTGATAACCCATGGCCAAACCAACCAAACAGAGCCATCACAGATCTGGAGAAAAATACTGGCCGAAACAGACATCGGAACAAGCTTTAAAACCGCTACAAAAAAAATAAAAAATAAAAATAAAGAATTTGCTTTCACACATCGAGGATTATCCCATCTTGCCTCTCTCAGGCAAAACCACTATAGTTTGCGACTCATGTGATATGCTCACAAAACAACATTATCTGCAGTGGGAACAGGGCAAACCGAACAGACATCATCCAGATGGGAGTCCATCTTTTTCCATTAAGAGAGGAAAGGCGGGACTGGGCTTCACATGCACAAGAACCAAAACAAATGAAGCCTTTGCATATGTCACCAGGAGACCATGAATTCACCTTTTATGTTGCTGCCCAGGTGCTAGAGAAGACAAATCTACTTAAACCAATCTTCCTAAAGTGAGGAATCCGGTCATGGAAGGCAGTGTTAAACTATTGCTTGAAAACAGAAGAGGTCTCAGAGTTGTCTTGCTTTGCGAAGTTCTTAAACTTAAGTTTTATAAAACTGAATTTCCACACGTGACTAAAGAACGTTTATAACTATTTTAACATTTGCCAAAGTTTCGCCTTTTTCATGCTTTCTTTAAAAAAGTGTCACATATATCGGTTTGCTTGTGTGTTAATGTTAATTAACTTAACAATAAACTAATACTTGCTCTTCTGCGCAGAGATAGGAATCGTTTTGACAAACACTGTAAAGCCTCATGGGTGTTTGTTTTTTGTTCTATTTATGGTTTAGGTGATGAATCTACTGCTATAATTCTGAAGTTAATTTTATACTTTTTGACCTTTTTACAGCGTTCAAAAAATGTGAACCTCCCCTCATTAGTGTTCCTACATTACAGTGTTCCTACTCTAAAGAGTAAATGTTTTGTTACCCACAAACTATATTTTGTGTCTGCGTAGAAAACTTCCAAAATTTCATGAAGACATGACAACCTATACCTTAAAGCTAAGGAGACGCCCACAACAATCACACGTCCAACAGAGGGCTGCATAGTGTTCTCTTTAGCAGTACACTTAAAGTGACCACATTGTGAGGACTATAGAACACACTGCCACACAACTGTGGCACTAGCAGCTAGCAACATCTTACATGCCTACAATGACCTCTTTCTCTTCTTCCTCTCCTTACCCCTCCCCCTCCCTCTCGCAGGAATGTTGCACTGTGTCCAAACACTATTAGTAACCAACAACCACTTGAACACTGACTTTTGCAGCATGAATCTTTTTCTGGATTCACATCATGTGCATGTTTCAGCTATCTAAGTAAGGGGTGGTCCTTGTCTTAGCTTTCATTTGCTTTTTGAGGTAAAACATAGTGGTTGTGTTGTCTGTTTGGATTTGTACCAAATGTTACCTTACTTGTACTTGGAAGGCCTTTAAAGCTAGGAAGGCTGTTTTGAGGTCCAACATGTTTGTGCGATTGCCGGTTTCCCTGGTTTTCCATAGTACCCTGATGTAGAAGTTCACTAGGGGAAAGGACTCAAGAGGGGTAAGACCACAGTGAATGCGAGCCACCTCCAATGTCTGAGACCCAGGAGGAGAAGGGATGTCCCAGGAACCTGAGAGCACGGCGAACTATCGCAGGAAACTGACTGCAACCCAAAAGAGGGTGTAAGTCCATATCCACTACGATCATCCCCACCAGACGACATTGCTATTCACAATGCAGTGGTCAAGATAGACACGGAAATATAGGGAGTGTAACTGAAAGAGAAAAAACACAGGCCTGTTTCCTGATGGAAACCCTTTTGTCTTTGCAAAGCAGCAGCCAATACCTCCCTAAGGTGCCAACAGTCTTAGGGAAGGGAAGCTTTCAAGGAGCTGGCAACTCCAAGAGTGGAGAATACACGTATGCTCTTCTCAATGCATCCCTTATACATAAAGGGCAATGCAATATAGTACTCCATCCTTGCAGCCATTGCTAGGAAAAGAGCCAAAGCCCCCACATAAACAGAACCACTTCCTGAAAAGGGGAGAAGAGTAAAGATGGTGGGCAAAAGATTGAAAGAGGGACTGCAACGCAATGGAGAAGGGGCTGCAATGCAATGCAGAACTGTGAGTTCTAACACTCTCCTGAACCGCTATGTACACCAGCTGTGGGAAGAAATCTGAAAACTAATGCTTATCCCCTATCTCCCCCTCGCCCCCAATCGAAACCTTATTAAAAGAGAACTGTGGTGATACAGGAGGAGTAAAACTATTGCCAGTACTTTCTTGAAATCAGGACTGGACACCGCAGAAAGGGAGGGTAGGCAACTGATCACTGAGACAACCTTGAGAAGGCATACATAGCTGCAAGTGTCAGCCTTTAAATATGAGGGGCAAAGAATGACTGATGTCCCATTCACGGAGGAACATCTTTTAGTAGATCAGTGTACAAGACACTCCAACAAATAAAATTTTTTTTTTTAAAAAGTGGCCATAGGAGCGCTGCAGTTCCATGGACACCGACACAGAGGATTTACTCCAATAAATTACCAAAAAGGGGAAGCTTCCAAACTTCAAACCTGCAGTTGGGGTGTAGCAGAGTGGCCCACAGCAGTTGCTGACTCCCAAAATGCCATGCCAGCCCTTTCGAGGCAGAGAAGAGTAAAGACCAGATTCCCAAAGGGGCGGGCTTTTCAAATGACTTGCCACTAGGAGCACATAACACCTGTGTGATGGGGGTACAGAATAGAGGGATTCCTCCAGGAGCAGATGGACTTCACCTCGGACACATGCATATTCAACATCATTCATCATGGTTACTGCATAGAACATAAACTTGCCACCAAGAAGTTAAAAATATACGAAAGAAGAACTATTTATTATGCCTGTAGCAAGAGGTAGCAGAGTTCTTGCAAAAACAAGCACTAGAAAAGTTACCATCTACAGAGATCAATCAGGGAACCTACTCAGTGTATATTCTGGGTGGCAGAACTGGAAGACACTCCGTCCTATTCAGGTCCTTCGCATTCTAAACAAATTTTATAAAAACCTAAAAATTAAAAATTACAACACTCCAGGAGGTCATTCAGTGACTGCGGAACAAGGACTACATTGCAGCACTAGATTTCAAGGACATCTACCTGCACATACCATTGAACAAGCACAAGAGATCACTACAGTGTCATCTAATGCCTTCCAAACAAGTCAGGGGGAAGGGTGGTAGAAATCCAAACAAACAATACAACCACAATGTTTTACTTCAACAAGCGAGGAGGGACAGGCTCATGAACATGGTCAAAGCTAGCCCAAATCATTTGGAAATGGATCATTTAAAAACAGATAATATTGATAACAATGCATCTAGTAGGGGAACAAAGAAGTAAAGCTAGGCAGGGTAAGTTGACAAGCAACAGTCTCACCAGAAGGAGCTAAAACAGCAGATATTACTAAGGTTTTTCAAGAATGGGGCCCACCAGGGGTAGATCTTATCACCCAGAGACAGCCAGGCTGAGCATAGCAGCCTAACTTCTGAATTCGGAGTCTGGACATTTATATCTCCCCAAAAGCGTGATGGACATTTTAAAAGAAGAGAGATGGCAAGCACATGAAACTGTTCTATTGCAAAGTAGAAAAGATGTCTTGTGGTGCAAGAAAGAAAAACTTTTCCACAGTAGAACACAATACACCATAGTCATCAGGTACCCAAAGTGGCTGCTAGATGAATAGTTAAATAAAACTTTCCTAAAAGTTCACTTGGCAGCATGGTAGCTTATTCAAGGGAACTCATAGGCAGAAGTGTTTTCACCAAGGCAGTCATCAAAAGGTTCCTGGAGGGAGCAAAGATAATAGCTGCACCCAGATCAGCATCAGTAACTATCTGAAGCCTAGACCTAGTCCTAGCAGAGCTAAAGAAGGAACCATTAGAACCACTCATTAAAGCAGACACAAACTTCCTAATTTTAAAAATTGCATTCCTAATTGCCTGCACATCTACACAGAGACACAAACTGCAAGCACTAATGACACAAGGACCTTGCCAACAAATACACAAGGGCAGGGTGGCCATGTAAAGCAACCCATACTTCATACCAAAGGTCATATCACAATTTCATATGACCCAAACCATCCAGTTACCAGGATTTTTCCAAAAACCTAGAACGCAGTCAAAAAGAACCCTCCATACTCTGGGCATACGTAGGGCAGGCATGTACTACCTAGAATAATCAAAAGAAAACCGGAACCAGAGGCAATTCTTTGTTTCTTTTTCAGGAGTAGACAAGGGCTCACCAGTAATAAGTCACCATTGAAAGATGGATAGTCCAACTAATCCAAAAATGTCACACAAAGGCTGGCACGCAACTAGAAGAAAAACCTACAGCCCATTCCACAAGGAAAAAGAAGGCACTCTAGCCATTATTTTTTTTTTACAAAACATATCTAACAATGATGTATGTATAGCAGACACCTGGTCACAAAACATTATTTTGGAAATTCAAGTCAGTAAGGAAGCACAAGTGGGACAAAAAGTACTAAAGGTTCTATTGGTAAGAACAAATTAATTTCAATTCAACCTCCAGAAACAAAGCAAGGATATCTCTAGAAAATCAAATCACAGCATGTGAATCCAGAAATGATTTAAATATTTTCTAGATTCACATGCGACCCACCCACCTCCAAGAGAAATGAGTTGCAAAATAATGTAGGGCTAAAGAGTTATGTTTTGAAAAATATAGGAAGCAAAGAGGGCATAAACAAAATCGCCAAAAAGGAGACAGAATCAGTAAATCACGACCACACACATGAGCTTCTGAAGCGCACAGTGACATCACAGGGGGGCCGAAATACCATTAAATGGCAACAGGTGACGGCCAACAACAAAAAGGAGCAAGGAGAGGACTAAGAAAATTATTCTGGACCCAATAACTAGACTGCAGAATAACGCACAGCATGCAAATCTAGAAAAATCTTCAACATGCAAAACTACTCCTATAGACAATTAATCATTTTATTTCAGACTGTGGAAAGATAAGTTGAGATATGTAGTTATATGCAGAAATCCCATCACAGCACCTTTACTGGGATGAAAAGAAACTAGAGGTCAGTTTTTAGGCAAGCTTCAAACTAAATGATATGTAGCAAATTCAGTATTTCTACCAGAGAGAGAAGAGTGAGGGGAGGAGGTGGTGGTGACATGAAAGGAGTCCTTTAGATGTCAGATATCAAGTAAGAATACCTGGTACATACGTTCCCAGTGAGTAGACAAGCTACAGAGATCCAGCAATGCAAAAATGGGTATCCTAAAATAGGTAAAAAGTGCATGTCAGTTCTAGAAACATGCTGAGCAGAATCCAAGGAAGAGGCCAGAAGAGCCGGTGCAAACATTTTGGACAAGAATTGAAATCTTAATGTCTCACAGGCAGAATTAACACTCTAAAAATTGCAGTGTACCTACTTTGGCCATACTTTTAAGAACACTAGTAGTCCATAGCAGCCAAGATTGTGCAGCAGAAGAGTGGACCATGGAAAATGTAGTGCTTGCATCTTGCTAACATGAACAGGACTCCTGACATCTTGATTACCAATATTTCAAGTATGGCAGACAATGTGCCCTCTGGCCCATAACACCCACCCCGCTCCCACCACCCAAAGAAGTGTTCTATGATCTGCTAGACTGCAATATACTGCTGAATAGGAAGCAGAGGGAAATCCCTGAGGGGATGGAGCCAGTGGATCTAAAAAGAAGAAAAAAATAGATGTATGTTCTGATATGAAAGCTTCCTTAGTACACAAATCAGTTCTCAGCACTTGATACCATTGAAGGAGCTCTTTGGTGTAGAGAGAGCTCATGTCGGTAGAGGCACAGAGTTTAAATAATGAAACTAATTGATAAAAGGAATTGTGACTGGTGAATAAAAAGTACCCGGCTCTACAGACGTTAGTGCTGTGGTTCGTTTTTCTGGTTGCTTCCTTTTAACAATCTAGAGTTGAAATATCACGCAAAGTTGCTATGCCTATCACTCTGCTGTAAAACACCCTGGTACATGGGGATCTCATGGTTTTCATTTATTCAGGCAGTGCCTCACTTAAGAATTAGACTAAAGGGAAGATATACTTACTCAGACTGGTATGTCCACATTTTGTGACTTTCTATACATTTGCCCAGTACCCGCTACCCATATCCATTTGGTTGTCAAATAAGGTTCATTTTAATAAACTTGTCCAGTGGCTTCAGTTGCCTGTGCTCTTGCTATTTGTGACCTTACATTTGTGACACACTCGCACATTATAGAACATTTGGAGAAAAGGTTATGCTGTGCCAATGTTGAATGGAGACTAAGGGAAAACCGTTAGAAAAGGGAACTCCATTTTTAACCAGCACTTGCAAAGCCAACAGGTTTGATACTTGTATAGCATGCATGCATGTATGTTGTAAGCTATACAAACCTCAAACCTGCTGTACTGAAAGGCAGGAAAAAAATGAAAAATTAGTGGTAAAGAAAATAAAACATACCCGTTTTTCGTAGCATCCATGTTTTTCCAACATCCTTATGTTGGCACTCACTTTCCAGTTCTACTGGGCCGACGGCCTACAGATGTTGATCTGAAGCAGTCCCACACGCACTCAGGTGGAGTGAGGACACGCCCAAGCACACAACTGAAAAAACAGTCTAAAATACTCCTGTAGGATGGACATGTTGCAAACAAATGGCTGAAAGTTCCAGAGCAAAAAAAAAAAAAAAAGCCAGTTGCTGCAAGAGGTGGACCCAAAACACTGGAAAATAGGTATCAAATACGAAAGTTTTGCTCTAGAGCTTTAGGGCACAAGTACTGTAGAGGGTGCTTGAGAATAGTCAAGAACTGAACATGAACTTAAAAATTAGTACATACACTTTGTATATATACACATCTACATATTGGACGAAAACAGTTAAAGGGGAGTTATGGCTCTGGATCAGACATGTAAAACCTCTGAAATCCGCCCGTTATAGTTATCAACGCACACAACAGACACTGTAACTCTAACTGGGTTTTTTCTATGAATGCTCTTTTTTTCCTCCTCTAATTTCCAATCCTTGCCAGGCAAGGCCTTTGGCTGAGCAAAGCAGAGGTTACTTGTAGGGCTTGGCCTATTGCACACCTCACCTGCTCTACCTCGTACGCTATCAAACTTTATTTTCTCAAACTTAGTCTTGAGTCACAGACCACTTCCCATTTTTCACAAAATGTTCCCTGCTTGGCTTGTGATTTGGTTTTGACTCCTGCACTATTTTCAGCATTTTTTCTTATATGGGTCTCAAGTTTTCCATGCCTCTGGATACATCTGATCAGTCCCTTGGATTAGGTCTGCTCTGGGAGTGGGCCCACATGGATGTGCAGATTCTATTCAACATCATGAAGCTCACAATTGAGTGCCAACATAGAAATTTCAGGATGGCTGAAAAAAAAAAATCAGTGCCATAATCCAGACAATCACATTTCTTAAAGAAATTGAAATGTGATTGACAATATACGAGTCATGACTCATGAGTTCAAACAACAGAGCTATACAGGTGTGTTAAGCCTTTAAAGCCTGCTCTGTAATTTTTTCTCTAACACCAGTATCTGAAAAACTCTTGAATTGATTTACAACAAACCAACAAAAGTACACTTTCGGAGTAAAGTTCCTTGTTATGCCATGTTCATGTAAATTCATTCAGCGATTCAGTTTGAGGATCAGTCAGGTGTATACCAACAGCTTGTGCTTTTGTAATCTAGTAGCATAACACAGGCTTGGGGTGGGTCTGGGGCAAATGGAGTTTGCTTCGGCGCTGGCATAGAAAGGACCAGACTGGAACCAGGGGCTGGGATGGAAGTGCTTACTGGCACTGAAATGGACTCAGAAACATGCCTAATGGGGGTCAGTAAGCGTATGCGGAGGTCCAGGTCTGCAGCTCAGAGGGCCCAAAGTAACGTCTTAAGGAGCAGGAAACATCTGAAAGGACTATAGAAAGGCCTCCTTTAAGGGTTGCTACTTACTACGGGGTCGGGAAGGGAATTTTGGCATGCAAGAACCTGTTACAGCACTGGATCCAAGCCAGAAGACACTTAAGATGTAGCTTTTGACAGATGTTCTTGTGCTGTCTTACCCGATTTTGAGTGACGGAATGAAGCTTGTTCCTGCTTAACTTTCTTCTGCTAATGGCAAAATTTAAACTTCAATTTACCAGAAGGCTTACAGCGGGAACTGGACTTCAGATAGGACCAGCTCCTTAAACAAAATCACAAGTGGCACCACAACTTGGAGTGAGGCTTATGTTTGGTCTGTGACCACCTCTTTTGTTTCGCAACATCGAGTTGCGACGCACACTACCAGATCGTAATCAGGTGCATGATTGCACATATATTGTACCGCATATGGAATTGGAGATCATCACCGAGATACATTCTGAAGTTGCTCGAACAGTTGGAAGTGGAGCTCTGGAATGGAAATAAAGACATCAGCATGCAGGGGTGGTGCTTAATGCAGCTCCGCTTCATCACTTACAGGGCGGTACAGATTAAATAAAGTGCCATATGGCACCACCTATTGGCACGCTGGGACACTGGTGGGCAATTCTCCAGATAGGGGGGACACTCTAAGGTGAGGGATTTCCATTGATAAGTACACATCAGAAATATACTTGAACCAACTTTGTTTAAAATGTTTCTGGTCAAAAGGGCCCGGTTCTTACCTTTTCAGAAAACTAGTACAAAATCTGAGACAAAGGTATGAGGACACGTACCATTTCCAATGCAGCAACGGGTCAAGGAGCGCAGAGAATGAATTAAATCTCAAAGAGTTTCGTTTTAGCTTCAGATGTAGGTGCAGACCGAGTGACTTGGATGACGAACTGCACTGCTCTTTATATTACATATAACAAAAAAGCAAACAAAACCGACACTTTAATTTCTTCATTTACATCTCCACTTATAGAAAAAGAACAGTGGAAACCAACTTTGCTAGCAGAGAGTTCACTTAAAAGGGCAATCTTGAGGGCAAAACTAGAAAACCCACTGTAATAAGGATTGACAAGCTCTCAGAGCACAATAAAAGTTTTACAAACTGCCACGTTTCGAAATACCTAAACATAACGCTGAGGGCTAAATTCAACCTTGACACACACCAATCCCAGAACACATGAGAAATCTTTAGCCATATATCTAAAGCAATACAAATTAATAATTAAGATTAACATTTTTGTTGACAAGATACACAAATATTAAAGTTACATTCTGAAAAAAATTGATTCAGTTAATCTAATATCAATGTTCTAATCCAAGAAAGCATACCTTTATAGAAATACATGCATATCTAACTTCAAATATAGATTTACATTCCATGTTTAGACAGTATAGTGAGTGTTGCCATTATATCTGCTTTTGATACACTGATTTTTATGTTGTTCCTGCATTACGTCCACACGTACGGGGTTATTTACATTTAACTTAACTCACGCGATGGAAAACTAGCTAAAATAATCAGGGTAATATACCACAACAATAAGCACTCGTGGGTGGTCACAGCACCAATGAAAAAAGGCACGTCAACCCCTTCAAATGTACTCAGGTTATAGCCTTTGCATGTTGTGCACGACAAATAGGGGAGAAAAGTGTTCCAGAAAAAGTGCATCTAATGTTGGTGAAGAAAAGAAAGGCAGCCGAAACTTTAAAAAAAAAAAAAAAACTAAATGAGAGAGCGCATGAAATAAGTAAAATCATCAAGCTCTAATTCAATTCGAGCACTCAAAACCCTCAAAAAAGGATGACTATCAGAAAATTGCACAATGTCAAGGACATAATGACATTCCGCCACATTAGTTGGAAAGTTTTAAAATGTTAGTAAACTTACATTAACAGGCATTAACAAGCATTGCCAAAGCCTTTGAAAGGAGCTAGCTATCCGTTTAGCTTTGTCAATGCTTGTTGCTGATGCTGTCAAAATTGCATGTCCCAGTTTGAGGACAAATGCACGTGCAGGTATCACCACGTTTTTGCACTGTGGGGGCCATTTTTTTGTTTTAGCAGTTAATTTGCTGCTTCTGCAGACAATCAGAGCAATAACAGCAAAAAATAAAAAGCATTGGAAAAGCCAATAGGTCTCACTTTCTTTTACCTATTGGCTTTGCAAATGCGTTTTACTAACTGCATCGTCAAAAATCAAAATTGGCAATGCTGGGCACCATCTCAGAGGATAAAGGAAAGAAAATGGTGCAATGCTGTGGATGCAAATTAGGGCTATCTCATCTCACACAACACATGCGCGCACCTTCGGAATGACGATGGACATGGCCAATATGGTAGACATCACAGATGGGCAAATAAAAAACGATTTGTGCAAAAACACATTTTTACAATAAATGGCTGCTGCCAAACCCTCCACAAACCTTAAAATGTAAGCTAATTAAGTTAATTTTGGGGGTGGAAGCGGAGCAGATTGGGAGAGAAGTAGCTGGGATTTGGCAGGCCAAGCAAGCAACAGAACAAAAAAAAATAAGCTATCGAGAGATGGGGAGAGAAATGATTAAGGGGGGGTGGGATGAGGGGGCGGTTTCTCAGGGGCAGTGAGGGAGCTAACAGAGCATGCAAGAGAGGCAGGTGTTTGGAAGGGGAAGCAGTACATAACGGAGAGAGCTAAAAGACGTGCACTCAGAGTGCTGAAAGACAAAGAAACAAATAGTTTTCTGAATGTGAGCTGGGGAAGGATACCGGTCAGCCAATGAAAAGGATGAGGCTATGCTACAGGGAAGGAACAAGCACAAGAAGGTGAAGGCAAACCATCAAATAAGGAGCAAGCGAGAGCGACAATAAAGCAGGCCGCTGGGTAACAATGGGCAGGCTCTAAGCCCGCTGTATGTTTTTTAGTAGGGCCTATAAGAGGTCTTCAGCAACCAGACAGCTAAAATCTGTCTGGTAGGCGAGACCTAAAAAGTATGCGCCACGTAAGCGCATGATGGCGAAAGTAGTAGTTTGGTAGCAAATGCCTGCAAACAAAAAATAGATAAAAGTAATAGGACGACTGTGGAGCAATGGAGGGTGAGGGGGAGTGGGGGGGGGGGGAAGGGTGGCAAGCTTCTCAGAGGACTGTTATAAGCAAAAGAAAACAGGGAGGAGCTGGGATGCAACAGAGAGGGGAAGAAAAATAAACAAGAAAGAAAGCTGGGACGACTGAACAGGGGAAGCAATAGACAAGGTGGGAGAAAGGTTCAAAACAGTGAGGGGGACGCAGCAAACAGGGGAGAGCGAGAGAACACATGCACTCTCATGGTGATAATTATAGGAAAGCCAACCAATCATATGCTAAGGAGTGACCCAAAGTCCACTTCAAGTATTGGCATTGTACACAATACGTCTTCAACAGACATCTAAAGCAGTAGCTAGGCTAGACCTACAGCTAAGAACAATAAACCTTTACAAGCAGGCCACAGCAGCATCCAAAACCTCAAGTGTCCCTCTCCATTAATGAAAGAACCTTTGCTACTGGCAACCTACTCCAAAAGAGTAAGTCCCTTGGATCCAGCTATAATGCTAACTAATCACAATACGCATTTCAGGAAAGCTTTACACCTTCAGCATAGTCAAAACATCTGCATTACTTTGTGCTGGAGAGAATAAACCTTTACATTTCCCAGATGGAGAGTAGGTTTTCGCCTTTGATATTCAGTTACTGCATCATATCTATAGAATATCAAAGCTGCAGCGCACAGGAATGATGCAGCAATAGCAGAAAGTTGTTAATTAAGAGCAAAGGTCTGCACGACTGATAGCCATGTATCAATCTCTACACAGGATTTATTAGTGAAGGAAGTCACATATAACTGGCAGAAATTTCTAAAATCCACAAAGGGAAGAAACGCAGAACCCAGAAGTAACCTCTCACACGTACCAAAGCCTTTCAGAGTAAACACCGAGCCATTTCAGGCACAGGTTCTCAGGCAACCTCATAGCAATGTTGAGTCCAGAATCAATTTTTGCTGCTTGCAGGACTGAAATCCATGCTTCAATTTACTGTTTCTCTCTCTTGAAAGGGTAAGATCTAGAACCACAAAGTGTGAAGACCAATGTAGGCAGAGATATCAAGGACTAGAAAAAGGTACTTTCAGGCCTAATTACATAGTAAGCATTGACAAATCTAATAGGTTTGGCCTGTAACAGTGAGTGCACATCTGTTAGCTTTGCCATGGTTCTGGTGTTAACAGTTAATGGCAAAAACCATGGTACTTTCACAGCAGGTGGGCATGAGCACACGTACAGCATCCATTGTGGAATGCCCTTCCTAAATCATAACAAAAAACGCTTTAAAATGGCGGGTTTGAATGCATATGCATGTCTACCACATTGGATTTTTTTTTTTACATGCTTTACGAAAACCCATTGCGAAACGGACTATCACCATAGGAGGTGGAATGGTACAGCTAACAGATAACCAAATCAGATGAGCCAAAGCCAACTCTGTTTATATTTTAAAGAAGCTGGAACAATAAGTCTTGCACCTTGTTTCACTCTTAAACCAGCCCATAAAATTGGAGGCTGGGAGGCATCTGAAAAGTCCAGATTGCAAAACCTAGAAGTGTCAATGCAAAAAGAATCCTTTTTGTACAACAGAGTGCTTACCAAAACATAATGTTTATTTGTAAAGTGTGTGTTTACTCAGAAGGGCATCGTGGCAGATGCTTGTTGTCAACCTATTTCTAGATATGGGGGTTATTTATGAGCAAATGTCTTGAAACATAAGCAGCAGAGCTTAAAGCAGCTGCAGCCAAGTGTACCGTAAATTGTATGAGGGTGAAATTATGAAATTAACATGGACTCAACAATCGGTTTAAAATTGCCAACATGTTAATGAGTGTTTATATTAAAGATTGGAAATATATTACAAAATATCTTGTTACTGAGTTTTCGTGCACCTGCAAGTCAAGTTTATGGGTTGTGGCTCACCCAGTCATTTTATTTGTAATCTTTGTCTTCTGGTACATGGAGTAGTCCTTTCTTCATTATAAAGGGAGCACAACAAACACAGAAAGCAGAGGACGTCGTGGGACCAGAGTTTCCTGTTGTCACAGAGTTGATTTCACGGCAGATCCAATAGTCCAAGACACCTCAGATCAAGATGCAGGCACCACTGATCAGCTTAACACTAACAACTCGGGCACTGTGCTCGAGTGCGGAATGGACAATCCTGTTCATAAAAAACACTAACTTAAAAGCCTACTGCACACTAAAGGCCAATATTTCGCTAAACAGAACGAATTTTAATACTAAAACTGCAGCTTGGTAGCTGGTATCAGTAGGTGACATTTGGTCTCGTGCCTCTGGGGGCTTGAATCGGCATTGGGGAGAACAGTTAAAGTCATCTTTAAATGAAAACCAATGCATGCCCACACACCTGGACCAACAAATGACATCTACAGGAGACGCCCTTAAACCCAGTGGAGAGCCGGGTTTACTGTGACAACACACAACAATGTCCCAACAGGTGTTATTTAAAATTACACATGTGTGAAGAAAAAAATGAATAAAGGGAACACACCCAAAGATAAGGGCACAGCGATTGTATTTCAAAGCAGAAAACAGAAGTTAAACAGCATCAACATTACTTCTTACCATGTGCAATATACAGTGAACACAGTGTTCCTGAGAACAATGTGAAATATACGGTGCAAGTGGAACACATGAAAAGAAAGTGAAAAAACAGCAAACAAATGCTGGGTTAGAGCAATAAGGCATTTGCAATCCAATGAGTCTCGCGTTTGCTCGAGTTAGAGAGAGCTATTAGCGTTGTAAATTCCTAACTAAAAATGAGAAGTAAAACAGTTGACATAAGCAAGCCAATTCAAAGTGCCACAGCCACCGTGAGCGCGCAGGAGAGACACAAAAGGAAAAGAACAAGTTTGCTCGCAGTCAAACATATCAGCAAACATTCAATTTTCCATATAACAGGGTCGATGGCCAAGCTGGTAACAAAACTGCTGCAAGGAGGGACAAACGTCAACCATTTACCAAGGATAACAAAGTATTTTTGAAAGCCAAGCCCAAGAACGAGTGATAGCGATGGGCGTGCGTGGTTAAAACACCACAGATAGATTACAACAGGCCAGAGCGCTTGCGCACGACCAAAAAAAAAAAGACATACAAATGTTCCAATTTTTACAAGATCATATCTTCAGTCAGAATCCATGAAGTTTGCTGTACCATGTTTATATTTGTAAAGCGCATAAACCCAAATAGGCATCAAAGCGTTTCGATCTTTACAACATTGAAGTCATCATCAGGACAGAAAAACACACACAGAAATGACTGCTGTCTGGCAATGAATCAAGGTTAGAGCCACAGTCCCAAATACACGGGGGGCAGCAGTCTTCAAAGGATGTTTGTTGCTTCACGCCTAAAGCGTGCTATTATGGCTAGGAAGTG
The DNA here is from genome assembly GCF_031143425.1 of Pleurodeles waltl. NCBI lineage: Eukaryota > Metazoa > Chordata > Amphibia > Caudata > Salamandridae > Pleurodeles > Pleurodeles waltl. The sequence goes on from NC_090448.1 coordinate 1,145,285,899, forward strand.
CTGTGCGTAATGTGCACTTCTAGGGTACCATTGAATCGTACCAAGTGTAATGTATTCAACTTGGGAATCCAAGGCAGTAACCACTTGAAGTAGAAATAATTTCAGGGCAGTAACAATGATTCCAGAGGAAAGCACAATTACATTTTGGGACCCCTAGTATACAGGGCACTGAATCAAGCCCTCGTTACATGGTGCAATGCTTCTGCCCCTGCCAACCTGCGTCGGACCTCAGGAAATTTCTTGAGTAGCCACATTTTGGAAAAGAAACATTACATACAGAAAAAAATATCCATGTAACCCATATGGAAGCAGGGCAAGTACACAATTTCCAAATTTAAAGATTTCCATTTAAAATGAATCTGTACCAATGACTGTAGTGAAGCAGGAAACACCTCAGAACAAATTAATGTGAAGATATTGCATACTTTTAATATTTCCCTAACTTGACAAAGTATGCTAACTTAGTAATGTTTGTGATTATGTTCTGTGTTTGTTATTTTTACCAAAATTCGTGGACAGAACATCTTTTGAAATCAACAATTTTGCTCTCACCTCAATTTTTTTGTCCCCTATTCTTTGCCCTTTTACTAACTAAATTAGGGATCCTGTTTCAGCTCAATGCTCGAGAACCTCCCCAGGCACCCGAGTGTCGAATTACTATCACCCTCTCACAAGCAAACATTTAAGCAAAAATGTTAAAATAAAGAGCTACTCTCGAAGTTCAGAATTAGCTCAAGTCCTACTTTACACAGAAATCGTTACTACCAGGTTTTCACTTAGTTTATGGAACCTGAAAAACCACTGCTATCACCACAAATTATCTATTTTTATTCTTCTGTATTATTAGTCTTATCGTTATCTTTTGAGTTTAAGATGAATGTTTCACCACTACCAAAGATTTACCTGTTTGGAGATTTAGACAGGAATCATCTTGGATCTTGTGCAACAGTTGTCTTCCTCTGCAAACTCCTCAAAGACTCATGTGTAGGCTTTCATATTTATTCACATGTTGTAATCGTACTTGGTGCTCACTAATGTCTGACGGTAGGCTGCAAACTTCTTTACATCTGTTGTGAAGAAGACAAGTGTCAACAAGAAAAGAAGCACAATGTTAAAGAAAAGCCAAGTTCATGGCTCGGTCTTTGATAAGTTTCAAGGACTCTGCAAAATACTTCAATACTCCAGAGCAAAACAAGTAAGTGACCGAGAGTCTGGATTCAATCGGGTAAGCCAGTGGTTCCCAAACTTTTTCGATCCCCGGCTCCTTTGACCTATTGGCCGTGTTGGCCACGGCTCCCCATTATGTTACTTTTTTTTGGCGGGTGGGGGAACGTAATCCCAGCCTGTACCTGTACCTACACTATTTACAGTTTGACTTCTTTATTCTCTCGTTCAGGTTCCTGAAAACCATTTATTTTAAACTATTTCTTTTCTTTTGTCATAGGGATATTATTAATGGTACTCTGGCGCCCTCCGCTGGTCACAATAATTAATGCAGGGGGTTTTGTTTCCAAAACCACAGTGAAAAGCTACCGATTAAAAGCACCTCCGAGTGGTTTCCAGACTGTGTGCGGCGCCCCTGGCTAATTTTGACGGCGCACCAAGGAGCAGCGGCGCACAGTTTGGGAACCACTGGGGTAAGCCCTCTCAGGCCTTAAAACTGCTAATAGCAGTAGTTTTACTCAAGTGGCCCAATACCATGTACAAATAGTTAAATTGAAAATTGAATTCAAGGTTTAGATCACAAGTAGGATACACCAAATAAATGAAGCTTACAAAAAAGTGATGGATGGAATGCCAGAATTAATCTCAGCCACTGCTAATTACTCAAGCCGCATCCCAATCCATCGATATTGCACATATCATGTCACATCAGTTTGGACCCAGGAATGAAAAATATCCTAGCTATCGTAACGGAAAGTTTCAATTCAATTAAGGACAGGGAGGCGATGATTAGGCTTTATCTTTCCTCACTTTAATGCACCAGCAGCCATTATTTTACAAGGAAACAACATTATAAATTACATTTCCCATGAACATGTGGCAAAGTAAAAACAGAGAAAGGAATAGTGTCCCATGACGGTCCAGCATTCCTCCTATAATAGTCCCTGGAAATCCTCTTCCTTCCTCTTTCTTTGTGCGACCCAGCCATGTGTAGACACTTCATTCCTGTTTGTTGGAATCTACCCCTATGAAAGAGATCAATGTTACAGAAACCCTCATGTAATGAAACATTATAAAGCACTGTAAGCATTGGAGCAAAGAAGTCTACAATTAGTTATAACTATACATTATCAACTATATGACGTTCCAAATCTATGCTGTAGGGATCTTCCCCATGTTGGAAGTGGGTGGGGCTAGGGCTAATCCACGCCTCTGTCTTTAATAGAATTGAACCTTTCCGCTACGATAGCTACAAAACTTGTCTTTCTATGTCAGGACACGTAGGAGAGGATTAGGCGAGTTCAAAGCTTAGCCACCACTAGAGTTGCCAGATTAGCGATAGGTTTGAAGTAAAATCTTTTGGAAGCAGAGTCGAAGTACAAGCCTGCAGATTTAAGAATGTCCTCCAATCTCGCCCCCAAAGAAAAAGCCTCGGACGCCATAGCATCCCTAACTCAATGAGCTCTAACTGGGACCAATCTATACCCGCTTCCTACATAGCCCATCTCACCGATGTAGCAATCGTAGGGGAAGAGACTGCTTTATAGGGCTTGGTCAGTGCGATCAATAACTACCGGTCACCTGGTGGATGGAGCTCTTCTGTCATAGCTTCGTATGGTTTCAGAGTTCTGACCACACACAATACGGACTCACAGAAAAACTTGGATAAGACACCAACTTACAATTACATTTGGTTTGTCAAGAAACATGGAAAGTAAACTACCTGTTATATCCAGAGCTCTCACGTCCGAAACCCTTCGGCAAGAAACAAGACATAACAAAGTAGCCAACTTAGAGGACCTCGAGAGATACTTGTTAGACTGCCATGCCTTGAACAAGTTGAGGACCCGATTGACGTCCCACAGTTTGGAGTACTGTGGTTCTGGCAGAATGGATAGCCTAGTACCACATAGGAGTTTACATACCAAGAGGTGCTCGCCCACAGGGTGACCTTCAATCGGCAGATGACCTGCTGAGATAGCTGAATGAAAGGTATTAATGTATCAATATGCACGGCCCTCTGAGGCTAGAGCCACCAGAAAGTTCAGGATGGGTGACAATGCCTGACCCCAAGGAATCCAACTTGCATTGTAGACACCAACGTATCCACCAAGACTAGGTGGATCAGTACCTCTTATTTGTGTTGTCTGGCAAGTAGGGAGGCAGCTTCTTCTGAGATGCCTTGTACTTTCCTGCGTTCCCTGTAATCCGCCAGGCCATGAAAGAGAGACCCCGATAGGGCTAGGGGATGAAGGTTGCCCTGGGATCCCCAAGGAGATCTGGAAACAGGGATTGGAAAATCCCAAGAAAGTTCCATCAGAGCTGGAAACCAAACTTCAGATCTCAACATCAGAGTGATGACAAGGTCCGTCCTCTGTCTTCAGACCTGAGCAGATAGCCACATTACTATTGCAAACAGGGAAACACATACCCTACCTCCGTGTTCCATTCCAGCAGGAACGTATCTGTGAATGTCACGTTGGCGTCCGGTCTCTTGCTCCAGTATCTGGGAAGCTGAGAGTCCACATGAGAGGCAAAGAGGTCTATGGAGAAAGGACCCCAACAATTCTGGATCTGCCAGATGCAGCATCCAAAGGCTGGCATCCCTCCAGTGACAGGAATGCCAGTATGTTATCTGACTGGTCCTCCACGGGAGGTTCTCTGCTGACACAGATTTGATGGGCCAGGCAGTACTCCCAAAACAAACGAGCTATGTTCAACAAGGCCTTGGATCGGGTTCCACCTAGGTGATTCACGTTGCGGGCCACCGCCACAATGTCCATCTTGAGGAGGATGGAACATTGCACTGTCCTTCGTCCAACAGTTCAAGGCGAAAGAACTCGCCATGAGTGCTAGGCAATATATGTGCAAAGACTGTTCTGTGGAACACCACCTTCCTCCTGTAGAAAATTCTCTGCACCAAGCTCCCCCCAGCCTGAACCACTGGCATCAGATTCTTTCACAAGATCCGGTTGAGAGCCAAAGATAGCTCCAGGCTTCCATGTACAAGATCCACCACTGCAGCTCTTCCCTTGCTTTCGCTGGGAGGGGAATTTACTGGGAGTAAGTGAGACCACTCAAAGTGCGAAATGTTTAGGTGCTACAGCACCTGGTTACTCAGGGGACCTGGACAGATCGCCTGAATAGGGGAAGACAGAAGGCACACAATCCAGCCAGATGACGCAGAGAAAGCTGCGCTTTCGCTAGGGTTCTCTTGAGCTTGTGACAAATCTTGGTCAATTTCTGAGAAGGAAGACATAGGACTGCCTTGACAGAGTCCACTTAACACACCAAGAACTGTAGGGGTCGGGACAGGATGACAGAAGATTTCTTGCTGTTGATCACAAATTCAGGAGATTCCAGGAGATGGACTGTCCACTGAAGTGGTTGTACCAAACACAGTGGACATCAGTTCATGAGGAGGATGTCTATGTAGACGATAAGGCGGACCTCCCGGGATCTTAGATGCTCAATTACTCATTTCAGCTGCTTGTTGAAACACCAAGGAGCGGAAGACCGGCGTAAAGGAAGGAAGGTGAATTTGTATATTTGAGATTCTCCTTTTAAACTGGAGAAAACGCCTGTGTGGCGGAAAAATGGGGACCGTCATGTAAGCGTCTTAAGTCCAAGCAAACCATCCAGTCTCCCTGTTGTAGGAGGTCTCTGAGGAGGTGAATACCTCCATCTTGAAATTGCAGAAGACCAACCATTTGCTGAATTCCTGGAGGTTGATCACCGTCCGGACGACGCAGTCTCGTTTGTCCACCAGGAAAAGGCTGCTGAGAAAATCTGAGGGATGTAGAGTGGAGGGGATTAGCGCCCCTTTTTCCAGGAGACTAGCAACTTCCTGGTCCAATAACCACTGTTGATGTAAGGGGAAAACCAGGGGCATTGTTCCCGCCCCGCAGGCTGGAGTCCTATAAAACTCTAATTGAAACCCTTTCACCCTCTGCAAGACCCAGATGTTGGATATCTCTTCCCAAGCCTGTAAAGAATGTTTGTTTGCCCCTGAGCATAAATCCCACTGAGACCTAAATGCTCACCCTGGGGAGTGGCATTGGCAATGAAGTCCCTAGAGCCACCACTGGAACCTCGCCAGCATGGGTAAGTTCCCAAACCTGGCAGCATCTTGCCACTGGTTCCTGTTTGTGTCTGCACCACGAGCAAAGGCTTGGAAGACGTTGCGGCCAGCCGAGAGCCCCCTGCCATGACTGGCTGCTGCAAAAACACGAGGGGCAAAGACCCTCTTCATTGAGGACTGAGTCTCGTCTAGGTAAGTAAAGGTATTGACAAATTTGCCTAGCTCCCTGACAAAAGGGTCGCCAAACAGGTTCCACTGGGCCTGCTTCCGAGTTGGCTAGCTCCCTCAGCTTGGGGTCAATCTTGAATAATAGGAACCTGAGGTATTTGGTTGAAACCACGCAGTTGGCATTGCTCAGGTACATGACAGTCCTTTGGGCCCAGTTAGAGAGAATCTCTGGGGAGATTAAGGATCCGGACGCCTTAAGCATTCTTTGCTATGTCAAGATCTTGGCAAGTAGTCCGGCCACATTCTCAATTTTATCTTGGCAGGATCGCCCGGACTGGTCGATCCCCTTCTTGGGATCCCAGATTTATTTTGTGTGTAAGGTGGCCATTTTGGAGTCGAACTCAGGAGTGTGAGTCACTTTGCCCTCCAGGAAAAGTCTAGGTCACTCCGCACAGAGGCAGCTCCTGGCCTCCTTTTCAAGGGCTTGCGCAAACGACTTGCCATATATGAAGCCACCTTGGGGACAGGGCACCAGTCCAAAAACTGGGCGTGTAGGAGATCATCTGGGTGTAACAGTAGGTGCAAGTTGCTTCTTTGGTCCAGTTAGGGTCCTCCTCCTGTTCCAGGTCCTTGGATAAGGGACACCAAGGCCTACTAGGGCCTGCATCACCATCATAGGCATTGGGAGAATCATCTCCGCAGAGGGATCATCAGGGAAGAGTTCACATGGGTTTCCCAGGGTGCCCGGAACAGTATGTGTGGGAGGGGCTTGAGATTGTATGAAGGTCCCTTTAAAGCAAACAAAGGTGTCAGGATCCACCACTGCATCATCTGCAAGCTTCCTCTTAGCCTCTAAGGTGCAAGGCTGCCTTGAAGGTTCGAAGGCCAGAGGCCCTAAGGTTCTTCCCTCAGACTGAGGGGTTTTTGGCTTTGCAACTGAAGTTGCCTAATTTTCTTCTCCAAGGGCACCACGAGTTAGGTCACCACCTTAAAGATGGAGGCATCCATCACCTGGCAGAAGTTATCGTCTATGTGCAGGTAGGTTATTCCTTCCTCCTCCATATAGGACTCTGCCTCTTTAAAATCTACCATCCTGCTCTGAGTAAATGGACAGGTATTCTCTTAAAAAAAAAAAAAAAAACTATATATATATATAAGCTGAGGAGCTGGGCCTTAAATATCAGGGGTGTCACATGAGGCAGTGCCCCCTTTAGTTATTATAGGAGGATCTAGACCTCAGAAGAAGGGGGATAAGGCAGGACTCAGGCCCAAATGAAAGGTAGATGACAGTATTACCCTTATGGGATTGTTGCCCGTTATACGTGGGCTGGGAGCCATCTGGGACGAGTCCCAGTAACTAATGATCACAAGGCTCAGGTTCGTGTATTGCAACGATTTTGACGGCCCCCACTCGCAGGTGCGGTCCGACAAGCTTCACTCCTGTTAGCATGAAGTCGACACGCCTGCCAGGTTGGGGGGGGGGGGGGGGGGGGGGGGGGGGGGGGGGGGGGGGAGCGTGTGAAGTGAGGCAAATTGAACGTGGGCCTCCTAGCGGTCGTAGACCGCGCCATGTGACTGAGCCAAGTCAACAGTGGCCGCATAAGAGGCGCTCGGGAACGCTCCCGCCAGATGAAATTTGCGAACAACAAATACATACAATATCTACCTCGCCCGCAGCAAACGCCGAAATAATGATAGAAGCAATTGCTCAGTGTAGCTGCAGGTGCCAGAGGACAGTAAACAAAAGAGAAAAGGTACTTATCTTCAGTGCTACTAGAGCATCAAAGAAAGAGGAAGGAAGAGGATTTCCAGGGACTATTATAAGATGAATGCTGGACCGTCACTGGGCACTGTTCCTTTCTCCGTTTTTACTTTTCTAGGTGTTCATGGGAAATGCAGTTTATAATGTTGTCTGCTTTTTAAATAATGGCTGCTGGTGCATTAAAGTGAGGAAAGATAAAGCCTAATCCTCGCCTCCGTGTCCTGACATAGAATTAAGGGTTAGCCAGAGATTCCTCAAAGAAACCAAATTACATGCAAGTGCTAGACATGTTAAGACCTTAGGTGAACCAAGTCAAATCTCACATCAAGACTGTTTAGAACACGGTCCACCCTGTCTAACCAAACTACTTTCCCTCTTAGGGTAATTACCCCAAACACCCGCTGAAAGAACACACGGACTTTTACACACTGGTCACCAAACATCAGATCTGTCTTTTGGATAAAAAAGAACCCAGACAAATCTAAGAATGCCCTAATACCCCTTTATTGAAGAACCAGGCATCTCTGAGCAACTGGATAACTATTTTAACATTAGTAATCTCCTGTGCTAGTCAAGAGTCTGAAAACAATAGTTGCCCAACAACATCAAACATTTGTCAACAATCACCAAATAATTACATCTATACAGCCTGGTATCATAGCTTGCCATGGGGCATAGACTGCGCTGAAATGACACCATAGGCTTCAGTGATGAGGGGGATACTTAAGTACTTCTCGACTTCCCAGCACCCTTAAACAATGGATTCCGCCCCCCCCCCCACACACACACACTTTATTGCAATGTTTAACCACCACCAGCCTTGTATACAAATATACAAAAGTTTCATGGTTTCATCCTTTCTTAGCCAATCACTGTCAACATGTTAGGATAGTTCCCTCCCCCACCCCCCAATATGTCGGAAGTGATCAAGATAGAATAATAAGGTACCAGAAGGATTATCATAGTCCCTCTCCCTTTTTGATATATACTTGCACCCCAACCCCCTTTACACATGCACCTGTAAGTCCATGAAGAGATTATTACACAAACTACATCCTAGTATATATAAACTTTTCTGTGAACGAAAGCCTACCTTTGTAGCCAGAGTACCTGCTGGGAAAAATGTATGACTGTCATCCCCTTCTTCAAAAACACTCAACAGCGATAAAGAGCTAATTATGTAAATCAGTTCCTAGGATCTACAACTCAGCTTCTCACCAGCTGGAGAAAAAAAAAAACAATGATTTATCTTGTCACACAGACACAAGTGAGACTATTCCTCTAGACCCTCTTAGTATATTTAAATAAAGTTAAGCCAATCCTACCACTCATACCAAGGCGAGATAGAGCATTGGTAATCTGAATCCTGATTAACATATCTGAACTACTGTAAAGCCCTTTGCCAGATCTTCCTTACCGACTAAATCCAAATACCTCAGAGCTCAGCAGTCTCACATACGCCTCAGCAGCCTCAATGGCTTGGTCTTGCATATCTCATATACATTCAGGTCTTTTAACCTAACCCAACAGGGACATCTATAACTAAAAACAAGCCCCTATGTACAGTCTCCAAATATGGTCCCTCTTCTTCAGAAGGAGCGCCTTTCTCAGTACAGACACCAACATTGTGGAATTCTGTTCCACAATATGCTAGGCTATTATTCAAACTCACAAGCTTCGTGGAAGACGTTGAAAACTATCTTGATTTGCAAGGTAGGATTTGACAATCCGCATCAGGAGACACTATCTGGTAGTGTGCTGAAGACATGTAGTAGTTAGTATGTCTCTCAACTCCCATTCCTCTAGCTTAACAAGACAATTATCTACATTTCACTACAAAAGTGCCCCGATATAAATTCCAAAATTCAAATGAACTTACTTCCTACCTTCTGATGCACTTCAATTCACACTCAGTCCCAGCATATAATGGGACAAATGCTATATAGTGGTACAAGGTAGATGCCAAAGTGTTTGTATAGAAATAGTTTAGCAGCTTGGATTTCAGAGTCATGTTTCCGCATTCCCAACTGATTGTTCTTGTTTTTCACAAGCTACAAAGAAACCTTATATTTTAACCAAAGCTGCATCGACCTGCCTTTCTGGACTTTCTGGCTTGCCCTGGGTTTTCTCTTGATCTCAATATAGAGTTCATGCATGTGCTTGGCATGACTGTTTCTCCCCAGTAAGAGCACTACTATTTTCTGCGGGTCTGTCTGAACACATGCAGTATCGCTACCACAAGCATAAAGTATTTTAGTATCCATCTCACCAGTCTGTGGGAAGACAGTTCATGGTGGCAGATGAATATCCTGGATGAGAAATGAAGAGCAGTTTCAATCACATGTAAGTCAAAAAGTCCTGGCAGTGAATAATGCGACAGACAGACAAGACAGACAGAGACACCCCCCCCGTAGTTCAAATCATGGGGAGAAGGTGCTACTCTGACTCAGAAGTCCCCTAGAAAACGAGCACATGAGTAAACGAGATGTGCCATGATGCCAACAGGCAGGAAACTAGCTTCTATGCACAAATACAAGTTCTCACCTTCCTCCCATGGAGACCAGCATCACACTACTTTAAAATTACATGAATACGGTTTTCATTGAATCAAAGCAAGGCATGAACCGTCGGGCTACATGATTAGTGTAAATACAACAACATTTAGCCTGTATCCCTTATCCCAACCCAGTTTTGGGAACTGCTCTTCAGAAAGGTCACAACACTGCCAGCAGGTGAAGTGTGCTATAATGGCCAACAGGGTGGTGAAAAAAGTGCACCTATAGGTTTGAAGGCAGTCAAGGGAGTTGTTCAACTAGTCAAAGTAGCCTTTAAGTCACAATAAATGTATGGTGCCCTTCTTGTCACCCGGGTACCTTCTTCCTGAGACCAGAACTTGAGTCTGCAAACTAGAGGTGGTGCGCCCCAGTACTCATCTACATGGTTCTGGTGGCACCTCAGTGCTCATCTCAATGGCTGTGGTGGCGCCTCAGTGCTCTTGTAAATGGTTGTGGAGCCACCTTAGTTCTCATTTACATGGGTTCGGGGCACCTCAGTACTCGTCTACATGGTTGTGGTGGCACCTTAGCAGTCACCTACAAGGTTGTACTGCCACCTCAATGCATGTCTACATGGTGGTGTTGCCACATTAGTGCTTGCCTACATGGTTGTGGTGGCACCTCAGCACTTATCTATATGGCTGAGCTGCCACCTTAGTGCTAGTCTACATGGCTGTGATGGCAACTCCGCACTTAACTACATTGCTGTGGTGGCACCTATCACTCATTTACATTGTTGTGGTCTCACCTCAGCACTCATCTACATGGCTGTGGTGGCACCGCTTGTCTGCGTGGTTGTGGTGACCCTCAGCAGTCATCTGCATGGCTATGGTGCCATCGCTCATCTATATGGTTGCGATGGCATCCAAGTGCTCATCTGCATGGCTGTAGTGCCACCTTAGTGCTCATCTGAATGGTTGTGTCAACACCTCAGGGCTGTGGTGGCACATCAACGCTCATCTGCATCACTGCAGTGGCACCTCCCCGCTATTCTAGATGGCTGTGGTCAATCAATCAGTATTTATAAAGCGCAGCAAATCACCCGTGAGGGTTTCAGGGTGCTGGAGTTTCTAGCTGCTTCGCAGTGCTCTGTTCGTGCAAATAGCCATGCCTTGAGTTTTTTCTGAATTCCCAGAGCAAAGCGGCGTTCCTGAGGTGAAGTGGAAAGATCGTTCCATGCTTTGGCTGCCAGCTGTACAAAGAAGGGTCCTCTGCTGTTAGATCGGTCGATCCGGGTAGTGTCTGCGAAGAAAATGGAGGTACATTGCAGGTGTCTGGTTGGTGGAAAGTCATTTGTTTGATGATGTATACTGGTCCTTCATTGTGCAGGGCTTTATATGCGTGAGCCAGCATCTTCAACTGGTATCTCTTCTGGATTGGGAGCCAGTATAGTTTCTCGAGGTGCAGGGTGGAGCAAGTCAATCTGGGGAGGTCAAGGATGAGTCTTGTCACTGAGTTTTGTATTGTATGAAGTCTTTCAGGAGGCGTGCAGTGATTACCACATAAACAGTGTTACGGTAGTCCAGCCTGCTGGTTACGAGGGCTTGAGTGACGGTTCTTCTGGAGTCGATTGTAAGCCACCTGAAGATCTTATGAAGCATGTGCAGGGTGTGGAAGCAGGCAGACAAGACTGGGTTTACCCGTTTCTACATAAATAACTCGCTGTCCAAGATGATGCCAAGGTTGCAGGCATTGTCTGCCGCAGTGGGGAAGGGCCGAGCTCAGCAGGCCACCAAGTGTTCGAGGGGCGAAGAGTCATTCTCAAAGATGAGGACTTCCATCTTGTCTGTGATGAGCTTGAGAAAATTGTCCTTCATCCAGTCGGGGACGTTCACCATACATCTGTGGAAGTAGGTTCTGGTGATGGAGGGGTCTGTTGACAGCAAAAGGATAAGCTGGGTGTTGTCGGCATAGGAGACTCTGTTGAGTCCATGCAATCTGACTGTTGGCCAGGGGGGTCTTGTACGCATGTTGAAGAGGGTGGGGCTGAAGTATCCTTGTGGAATGCTGCAGATTATCTTCTGGGTACGGAGGTGAATGGTGGGAGACAGATTCTCTGGGTTCCTCCAGTGAGGCATAAGGCAAATCACTTGAGAACATCTCCCTAAATTCCAATTTAGTGGAGTCTGTTGATCGAGATGAAGTGGGATACAGTGTTGAAGGTGGCTGACTGGTCCAAGAGGATGAGGGCTACTGTTTTGCCGTGGTCTAGGGCCCTTTTGTCATCAGTGGGTGCGATCAGGGATATCTTGGTGCTGTGGTTGGCTCAGAATTCAGATTGAGAGGGGTCAGGAGGTTGGAGTGTTCCAAGTGTTAGGTGAGTTGCTTGTTGACTGCCCTTTCGAGGACTTTTGCCAGAAAGAGGAGCAGGGAGATGGACTGGTAGTTCTTCAGATCGGCTGGATCAGAAAATGGTTTCTTCAGGAGGGGCCTCACTTCCGCATGTTTCCAGTCTTCAGGGAAGGAGGCTGTGGTGATGGAGGTGTTCAGAACTTTGAGTTTGCCACTATTCGTCTTGCTGCCAAGGTTTTAAGATGTGGTGGGGACATGGGTCCTCTTGAGTGCATAAAGTTCATGATGGAGATTGTGACTTGAGTTGTGGTGGCATTTTGATGCTCTTCTACATGGCTGAGGTACTGCCTCAACACCTATCTACATAGGTATTGTGGCACCTCAGTGCTCATCTGCAGGGCTATGGTGGCACCTCAGTGCTCCTCTACATGGATGTAATAGCACCCCAGTCCTAATTTACAAAGATGTGGTGCCACCTCAGTGTTCTTTTACATGGTTGTAGCGGCACCTCAGTGTTTATCTACGTGGCTGTGGTGGCACCTCAGGGCTAATCTACATGGTTATGGTGGCATCTCAGCACTCTACATGGCTCTGTTGGCGTCTCAGTGCTACTCTACACCGCTGTGGTGCCACCTTACTGCTGTTTCACAAGGTTGCAATGGAGCTGCAGTGCTAATCTGCATGGCTGAATGAAGTCATCTATATAATGAAGGATTCAAAGCAGGTGTTTTAAACGCAATACACAACCATACTACCAAACAGACAATAAAACAAGAAATATATAAACTAATACATCAATGGGTCTGAGCCAGTACCGCTTAGCAGTTTCATTCACAGCTAAAACTAAATGTAATTGAAAACAAAGCTTTAAAAAGCAGTGAATAATGTCACACACACACACACACTCTGCACTTCACATCATGGGGAGACAGTGCGATAAAGGGGATGGAAAAGGTTTTAAATACTGTGTATCAGTATGCGGATCAACACTATCCAGATGCTTTACATTATCTACAAAAACAAATCCACTGGATATTAGTATATTCTGTGAACTTCAAAGTACTATCTATTTATAGCAAAGCTATAAACTAAAGAAAGCTGCTGTCACATTCCTCAGTTTTCAGTGGCATTCCTGCAGACCACAAGGCTACAAGTCAACAAGTCAACAAGTCAACAAGTCAACAAGTCAACAAGTCAACAAGTCAACAAGTCAACAAGTCAACAAGTCAACAAGTCAACAAGTCAACAAGTCAACAAGTCAACAAGTCAACAAGTGCTAGGCTTTTTACCCCACAAATTTTTAGCACAGCTAGGAAAAAAAATGTTTCTTAATTACGTGGAATTTAAACTAGATGATGACAAACCTAGAGAATTTACTATCACCTAGCTCTGGAAGATCGACTAATAATGGGTTTCACTGATCCAGAGTCATACGTGCTATTAAAACTAATATTTATAATAAAATCGATACATAGACTCGCTTTTTTCTACAATGCTTACTACCATAAGTAAGCCATTTCTAAGCACTGAAAATAAATGGTGATCCTATTGTTCCATTTAACAGTACACAGTACAGTGATCAATCTAGGTAGAATGAAACAAACTTGCCCTCCTGGGATTTAAATGTGAAGTCATGAAGACCTTATGGAAATTAAGCATGACTTCTGACAGTGAGGAATCTCCAACTGCTTGACTAAAGACTCCGGTTATTCAAGGGCACTGATCATTCACTGAACTAGGGACCTTTTGTGAGGTGATACCAAACACATTTTTACCTTAACAAGTATGGAAATGGACTACTTCCAAGCTTTGGAGTGAACTTTGAGGGGCAGACTACAAGCCCCAGGCTGCCCTGCCAGTGAGGTGAAGGCAGGGAGCTTCTCCGCGCATAAGAACAGTGCCGAAGTCCACAGCGCAGGATGCACCAGGGTATGTACCCAGGACAAGACCAAGCCAGTCATCGGCCAGGACCGGAAATTTCTGTCCTCACATTTTTCGGATGATCTTGCCTGTCTTGGGCGGGTAAGGCATATGCAAGTTCTACTGGCATTGTGGGGAAAAGGAAGTATACGGTGCAAGTTAATAATAAAGATAGTACTGGTTCTTCTGCTCGATTGACAATTGCAAATTATTTATCATCAGACATGGGAGTTATAGAGACAGAATTGGAGCAAGTGGAGGAAAAGATTGGGGCACTACAGAAATTGACGCAAAAGCCGCCAGTGGAACCACTTGTTCTCATTAAATAGATCACACCCAAACACCCATCCCGAAGGCCCTCGGATACAGATCTTGTTCAGGATGGGTAAAAATTGCACTCCCCATACACTGGCATGCAGGCTGTGATCTCAATGGGGGACATAATCTAGTCTTCCTTGGTGGGTTCCCCACCGATAAAAAAAGAGAAGGGAGGGGGAGAAAAAGCATGTGGGTACCTTAGGTCAAGAAAAGGGATGCAACACACATGCAACAGAAAAGAGGGGGGAGCAGTTGGCCGATAAGCCAAAGGAATGCATCTTGGGAAAGGATGCATTCATTTACTTTATCCACAAAATTGATTCTGCATTAAATTTGTTTTGCATATCTCTGGAGGAAAAATTAATTAAGCTGATTGCTGAGAAGATGGACCATTTGAAAGTCTTTGTGGCCAGCTCATTATCACAAATCGCAAATAAGGAGACAACTATGTAGGGGAAAAACCCCAAAGTGTGAAGGCTGCAGAAAATGCAGATAACAATCCATACAGACCAAGCATAAGGGAGTTTTGGCCCACCCACAAGCCAAGCTACAAATTCTCAAATGGAGCAGACATACATCTCGAGAAACCAAAACCTGTTTCACTCTAGGCGCTCAAATTCCCCGCACCAATTTAGAAGGGCCCTCTGCGTTTGCCATCTGAGAGTGTGCTGTATGTCCTGATTCTAGAGAATTTGCCTCCTTTAGTCCCGATTGATAAGGAACACACAATGGCTCTGATGAGAAAGTCAGCCCATTGGCTGAGGGTAAAATCTGGTTTCTCAGAGGACTTCAATAATACAATCCTTTTTTCACCAAGAGTGAAATGGGTGGGCCCAACAAGGAAATCTTCCACAGGAGACTGTGTAGTGATTAATTTCAAATAACCCCGCCTGGTGAGGCAATTGTTGGCTGATTTGCATTATTTTACTGGGACCAAAGAAGGGATACAAGTCCTCACGCTAGTCTATTTTTACAATCCATCTGTATTAGTCACAAATACCCCTAAAGAGACACAAGGCCTTAAGTTAGGTTTCCCGTCCTTACAAGCTCAACTAAATGTCCCCACCTCAAATCATTGAGACATTCAGTTCCTTATTTACAAATGACTGACTCCTGAATCATGTGAATTCCTTGCAAGGAAAGGGCGATTTAGGTGATATAGGAGAAGTAGTTCAAGAACAGTTTTTTCCACAGGGAGTTGCGTTCTCCTCAAGTTCACCACTCAAAGGCTTTGCCCAGACCTCAATTATGGAAGAGACAAACGTTAGAGGAGGACAAACACCTTCAACATTGATTAACTGGAACATTGCAGGTGTCCGGTCGAGAGTACTTAATTGGGACTGGTTAACCTTTGTGACCATGTATATCACCATTTGTCTCCAGGTGACAGTTGACTGATCCTTTTTATTTGCATGGCTATTTAACCCTACATCAACCAGTGATTCAGTCTCCAAAAGGTAGGGCTAGAGGTGGTGTCACTACGCTTATCTCCCTTAATTTAGTAAAATGAAAGGCAACTTTACAATGGTCTTCACCCTACTTCATGTTTGTTTTAATATTGATTGAGGGGAGAAAAGCTATTTTATTAATGTATTTTTATAACATACCGTATGCTTCCTTAAATAGAGTTGTTGAGGATGCAATAGATTTCCTCGATTCCTCCTCTTGACTTCGGGTTCATGAGGCAATCATGCGCTGGGTAGATTTTAATACGCCTTTATGCCAAGTAGAGGATTCCAATTTGTGTAGGTTTCCAATTAAGGGCAGAGAACTTGGGACTCATTTTTGACGCACGGAAGCAAGGGATGCTTTGGACACTTATTAGTAAATATGATCTTTTTTCCACACTGAGGTGGTGTCTCAAAATAACTAGAATATCCCCACTTTTACAGGGAATTCCCAAGGGAGCTCCACAGATTTTATTCTGATTAGTACAGATACCTCGCATTTAATCCAGGATTTTAAGACCATCCCACACTGCGCTAGTGACCATAATTCTTTGTGCATCAAACTAGGATACGATATTAAACTAGACTCAGGAATAGGGAAAGGGGTGGAAATCTTGCTTTTGACAGAATTGCAGGCATGCAAATTAGATGGGAAAAGGTGGATCAAGTGGCATTTAATCAGAGAATTATAAAAGAATTTAAAAGCTATTACCACTTGCTTAGCAAACCCACTAAATCATGAACTTGTAGTTCGAGAATATGAGCAGTTATGCAGTGCTATTTCTGCTGCACTAGTTATTGATAGGTGTAGGAAGTTGGCTCTGTATATACTATTTCAAAGTAAGAAATAGTGTGCACAGAGTCCAAGGGTTCCCCTTAAAGGTAAGATAGTGGCAAAATTAGATAATTCTAATGCTCTATTTTGTGGTAGTGTGGTCGAGCAGTAGGCTTATCGGAGGGTAGTGTTAAGCATTTGTTGTACACATACAGGCAATAAATGAGGAACACACACTCAAAGACTTACTCCAGGTCAATATGTTTTTTATAAAGACAAATATATTTTCTTAATTTATTTTTAGAACCACAAGTTCAGGATTTGAAGTAAATACATAAAATGCAAGGTACTCCACACAGGTAAGTTAGGTACTTTGAATTAAAACAATATCATATACAGTCTTTGTTAAAATGGCAATAAGCTATTTTAAAAGTGTACACAGTGCAAAAAACAACAGTTCCTGGGGGAGATGGGAGATATGTAATGGTTAGATTGTGAGATAAGTACAAGTCTCAGTTCCTGGGCATAAGTAGGCACACAAAACACACCCTCAGCGGCACAGGGGTGGCCGGGTGCAGTGTGCAAAGCAGGTGTCGGGTTTTAGATAGGAAACAATGGAGGGACCCGGGGGTCACTATCGGTGCAGGCAGGCACAGGGGGGCTTCTCGGGAGAGCCACCACTAGGGCTAGGCAGAGGGTCGCCTGGAGGTCACTCTTGCACTGAGGTTCGGTTCCTTCAGGTCCTGGGGGCTGCGGGTGCAGTGCTTGGTCCAGGCGTCAGGTCCCTTGTTACAGGCTGTTGCGGTCAGGGGGAGCCTCTGGATTCTCTCTGCAGGTGTCGCTGTGGGGGTCCAGGGGGGTCGTCTCGGGCTACTCACGGGGTCGCAGTCGCCGGGGAGTCCTCCCTGTGATGTTGGTTCTCTGGATCTCGAGCCGGGGGCGTCGGGTGCAGAGTGGGAAGTCTCCCGCTTCCGGCGGTAAGAGTGAGTTCTTTGAAAGTTGCTTCTTTGTTGCAAAGATGTAGCTGTAGTTGAGCAGAGCCGCTGCTCACTGGAGTTTCTTGGTCCTGGGGTCAGGGCAGCCCTCTGAGTCTTCAGAGGTCGCTGGTCCCTGTTGGATGCGTCGCTGGTTGCAGGTTTTCGACTCTGGAGACAGGCCAGTAGGGCTGGGGCCAAAGTAGCTGTCGTCGTCCGTCATCTCTGCAGGGCTTTCAGGTCAGCAGTCCTCCTTTGTAGTTCTGGCTGCAGGAATCTGATTTCCTGGGTTCTTCGGTGCCCCTAAATACTACATTTAGGGATGTGTTTAGGTCTGGGAGGGCAGTAGCCAATGGCTACTGTCCTGGAGGGTGGCTACACCTTCTTTGTGCTTCCTCCCTGAGGGAAGGGGGGCACATCCCTATTCCTATTTGAGAATCCCCCAAAACTAAGATGGAGGATTTCTAAACACAGGGGTCACCTCAGCTCAGGGCACCTTAGGGGCTTGTCCTGACTGGTGGGTGACTCCTCCTTGTTTTTCTCATTATCTCCTCCAGCCTTGCTGCCAAAAGTGGGGGCAGTGGCCAGAGGGGTGGGAATCTCCACTAGCTGGGATGCCCTGGGGCACTGTAACAAAGGGGGTGAGCCTTTGAGGCTCACCGCCAGGTGTTACAGTTCCTGCAGGGGGAGGTGTGAAGTGCCTCCACCCAGTACAGGCTTTGTTCCTGGCCACAGAGTGACACTGGAACTCTCCCCATGTTGCCAGCAACTCGTCTGGAAGTGGCAGGCTGGCAGAAACTGGTCAGCCCCACACTAGAAGTCGGGTTGGTATTCAGGGGACATCTCTAAGATGCCCTCTGGGTGCATGTTACAATAAATTGCACACTGGCATCAGTGTGCATTTACTGTGCTGAGAAGTTTGATACCAAACTTCCCAGATTTCAGTGTAGCCATTATGAACTGTGGAGTTTGTGTTTGACAAACTCCCAGACCATATACTCTTATGGCTACCCTGCACTTACAATGTCTAAGGTTTTGCTTAGACACTGTAGGGGCATAGTGGTCATGCACATATGCCCAAACCTGTGGTATAGTGCACCCTGTCTTAGTGCCGTAAGGCCTGTTAGAGGGGTGACTTACCTATGCCACAGGCAATTTCTCCCCACCAGCACACACAAGCTGTGAGGGAGGCAGTGTGCATGTGCTGAATGAGGGGTCCCCAGGGTGGCACGAGACGTGCTGCAGCCCTTAGAGACCTTCCCTGGCATCAGGGCCCTTGGTACCAGGGGTACCAGTTACAAGGGACTTATCTGAGTGCCAGGGCTGTGCCAATTGTGGAAGCAAAAGGTACAGTTTAGGGAAAGAACACTGGTGCTGGGGCCTGGTTAGCAGGGTCCCAGCACACTTTCAATCAAAACTTAGCATCAGCAAAGGCAAAAAGTCAGGGGGTAACCATGCCAAGGAGGCATTTCCTTACAATAGGTCAAAATCAGCACCAGTAACACACCACTGGTTTAATGCCGCTTGTATGGCAGCACACAAAAACTTTTTTTTAAAGCACTTAAATCAATTCCTTGTTCCCATGAAGAAGTTAAAAAGGCAAGATGGATGCCAGTACAAGGTCATATTAGAAGAGAGGAAATCTGAAATTAGAGTTAAGGCTTGGGGTGATCTAATGGCAGCCACCTCAATGAAGTATACCTCCAAGTTCTTGGGGGGATAAATCACCCATATTTCTCTGAGCAAGAGACAAAATCAGTTGAATGTCTGATTCTAGAAGAGGCTGGGTACATTATTTTTCAGGGGTTTTTCCGTCTGATAAGGAACAATTTCAGGTAGGGAATGAAATAAGACATTCTCACTTAGAATTAAACCCAATGACATTAGATACTCCTATCGATCTACAGGAGGTTATGAGAGCAATAAATCGATCTACGGGAGGGAAAGTGCTAGGGCCCGATTGGGTCCCTGTTGATTCATTTAAAACAAAGGTGCAAGTTTTGGGATTCAATGATCACAAATGTCCTACGGAGCACAGTTGAGAGCAATATTCCGTCTTCATGGAAACTGGCCATAATTTTCCCTTTTTTTTTTTAAAAGGTGATAAGCCAAATCCAATTTGTCATAGGCCAATTTCCCTTATTGACTCAATTGCAAAAATATTAGGACAAGTGTATCTTTCACGTTTGGAGGAGAGGGCATTGGAGGAAAAGATCCTTTCCCCAATTTAGTTTTGCTTCAGGCCATGTTTAAGTACTGTGGACAAAGGTTTAAATTTGCAACTTATTATCAGCATATATGTATCAGTTGAAAAAGAAGCCATTAACATGGCCTTCATAGACCTTTTGAGTGCATTTGATCTGGTAAACAGAGAAGCTTTGGTACATAAAGGAGCCGTTGGGCATCGATCTAAAAATGCTGAATTTAATAAAACACCTACATGCAGACCGAAAAGTGACAGTTTGGTATGGTTCAGAAGGTGAGAGAACACTCCCAATTCCCTCAGGGCAGGGGGTAAGGCAGGGTTGCATTTCAGCCCCTTTATTATTATTACTATCTATCTATCTATCTATATATATATCAAACCAAGGCCCTTCAGGGTTAGAGTGACGCATAAATTATGCAAAAAACAAAGGAGAACTCTGGGAATTTCCCAATTTTAGGTGGAGAGCTGCTCTAGTAAGGAGCACCCTGCAACACCAGCGACACTCTAGATTTGCTCATATATATATATATATATTTGCCAAGCAAAAGGTCAGAACAAAAAAAGTCTCTGCAGCGCACTCAGCTGCCAGTACCGGTGACAGGAGACCACCCTCAGAACAATTATATATCCGAAGGAAAATATTCACTGCATTCCAAAGAATCCCAATGTTGCGTTTTTATTAGAACAATCAGCAACCACCAAAGTGTTTCAACTCCTCTTGAGTCTTGCTCACGGCCAGTGAGTTTAATTACGCTTGCCCTAAATAGTAAAATTCTATCCTCCTAATTACAATGCATGTATTATTCTTTCAGATCGACGTATTGTCCCTAGATGTTTGAACATTAGGATTCTTTGGAGTGCGGTGAATATATATATATATATATATATATATATATATATACACACAGGGAGTGCAGAATTATTAGGCAAGTTGTATTTTTGAGGATTAATTTTATTATTGAACAACAACCATGTTCTCAATGAACCCAAAAAACTCATTAATATCAAAGCTGAATATTTTTGGAAGTAGTTTTTAGTTTGTTTTTAGTTTTAGCTATGTTAGGGGGATATCTGTGTGTGCAGGTGACTATTACTGTGCATAATTATTAGGCAACTTAACAAAAAAAAATATATACCCATTTCAATTATTTATTATTACCAGTGAAACCAATATAACATCTCAACATTCACAAATATACATTTCTGACATTCAAAAACAAAACAAAAACAAATCAGTGACCAATATAGCCACCTTTCTTTGCAAGGACACTCAAAAGCCTGCCATCCATGGATTCTGTCAGTGTTTTGATCTGTTCACCATCAACATTGCGTGCAGCAGCAACCACAGCCTCCCAGACACTGTTCAGAGAGGTGTACTGTTTTCCCTCCTTGTAAATCTCACATTTGATGATGGACCACAGGTTCTCAATGGGGTTCAGATCAGGTGAACAAGGAGGCCATGTCATTAGATTTCCTTCTTTTATACCCTTTCTTGCCACCCACGCTGTGGAGTACTTGGACGCGTGTGATGGAGCATTGTCCTGCATGAAAATCATGTTTTTCTTGAAGGATGCAGACTTCTTCCTGTACCACTGCTTGAAGAAGGTGTCTTCCAGGAACTGGCAGTAGGACTGGGAGTTGAGCTTGACTCCATCCTCAACCTGAAAAGGCCCCACAAGCTCATCTTTGATGATACCAGCCCACACCAGTACTCCACCTCCACCTTGCTGGCGTCTGAGTCGGACTGGAGCTCTCTGCCCTTTACCAATCCAGCCACGGGCCCATCCATCTGGCCCATCAAGACTCACTCATTTCATCAGTCCATAAAACCTTAGAAAAATCAGTCTTGAGATATTTCTTGGCCCAGTCTTGACGTTTCAGCTTGTGTGTCTTGTTCAGTGGTGGTCGTCTTTCAGCCTTTCTTACCTTGGCCATGTCTCTGAGTATTGCACACCTTGTGCTTTTGGGCACTTCAGTGATGTTGCAGCTCTGAAATATGGCCAAACTGGCATCGTGGCAGCTGCACGCTTGACTTTTCTCAGTTCATGGGCAGTTATTTTGCGCCTTGGTTTTTCCACACGCTTCTTGCGACCCTGTTGACTATTTTGAATGAAACGCTTGATTGTTCGATGATCACGCTTCAGAAGCTTTGCAATTTTAAGAGTGCTGCATCCCTCTGCAAGATATCTCACTATTTTTGACTTTTCTGAGCCTGTCAAGTCCTTCTTTTGACCCATTTTGCCAAAGGAAAGGAAGTTGCCTAATAATTATGCACACCTGATATAGGGTGTTGATGTCATTAGACCACACCCCTTCTCATTACAGAGATGCACATCACCTAATATGCTTAATTGGTAGTAGGCTTTCGAGCCTATACAGCTTGGAGTAAGACAACATGCATAAAGGTGTGTGTGTGTGTGTGTGTGTGTGTGTGTGTGTGTGTGTGTGTGTGTGTGTGTGTGTGTGTGTGTGTGTGTGTGTGTGTGTGTGTGTGTGTGTGTGTGTGTGTGTGTGTGTGTGTGTGTGTGTGTGTGTGTGTGTGTGTGTGTGTGTGTGTAAATGCTATATGATTACCTGCTTAGGAATGGGAAGGGCCTCCCTCCCTAGGATGGGGTGGAGGCTGCTGCCGGTCCTATTATATGCAGATGATGCAATACTGAGTTTGCGCACAGCAAATGGCCTTCAAGGCCTCCTAGATATTTTTCAGCTTTTATGCAGGATGTAGATTTGATAAATCTTATGTTATGTTATGCCAGGTGGCCCCATGAACACTAGGACTAGACAATTTAGAATGGGTGGGGCTGTCCTTAAGAAGGTGAAGGATTTTTATTATTTAGATATGCATTTGAGTTCCTCCCTGTTATGGAATTCCCACCTATAGGTCAAGACCCAATAATTTGAAAGTAACATACAGGCGATCTTTCGAATTGCCTGCAAATTAGGTCACAAACCTATACCCCAGATGGTTACCCTCTATAAATCTAAATGTGCAATGGCAGCCACATATGGGGTGGGTATTTGGGGCTTCGGCAAGGCAGATTCATTACAAGTCTGAGAAAAGATTTGCACAAAGATTGTTGTCCGTACCTAAGAATGTTGCAAACATTATTTGTCTGGAGCAACTGGGTCTGCAGTACCTAGAGGATCAGACTGCGGTCTCTCCACTCCTACTCTGGACTAGATGTTAGAGAGACCCAGAGGCTAGTTTGGTGCTAGACTGCCTGACTGATTGTTTAAATTTGATTAACCTGAATAGGATTCAGTGGCTCATTTACTTAAAAATGTATTTTCATAATCTGGGCTTCGGATTTCAAACCCTCAATCTCTGCATGAGAATGCAAAAGAGATAGTGAAACAGCATCACAAGGACAATGCTTTGACCTACCGACTTCGGGGTGCTGTGAAAATGAAAACAGTTGAGTCCTATATTCAGATTTCAACTACAGATACCATAAAACCTTATTTATTTTGGTTTGAGAATCCATCATATTGTTCTATTTTAACTTTGGTCAGGCTAAACTTAATCCATTTTAGAGTGGCATTTCCAATGCAGTGTATTTGAAGAAAAGACTTACCTATTTGTCCTTGCAAGGCTAAGTCCAAGCAGAGCACGTCACTTTCGATTATTTTGCACATTATATCCAGCACCAAGATCTGCTTTCATATTGCCAATGCTTAATAAGGTAAATGTTAGACATTTTAAGGAAGCAATGGTCTATGTACAAAAATTACCTACGAAAATGTGTTATTCTGTACTGAATTTTATTAGATCTGCCATTGCAATTAAGCAGTACGACTAGTAGATGTATCCAAATTGACGGATATAGAAATGTGCTCATTATTTATCATTTTTTTTGTTAGATTTGGTTTAGCAACCAGGAAATGGTACGATTAGGTGGATGTATATTTAAACTTGATATTTTTACCTTTCACATGAATTATAAATGTATGGTTCTAATCAGTGCTTTAAATGGAAAAATAGAAGTGCAGGTACTCTGTACCAGAGTACCTGCTTGTTTCTGAGAAGTGCCGGTACTCTCCAATTAAAAGTATTGCGTTTTTCTTGAGATGTGCCGTACTCTCCCTCTCAAAATAAAAAAGTGCCGGTACTCAGTACCGGAGAGTACCGGCCCATTTAAAGCACTGGTTCTAATGGTATAAGTTATATGCTTTAAGAATTTCGAAACTGCATCATTGCTGTTTTATGTGATTTTATGGCAACTTCCGAATAAAGATTTTGACTGACCAACTACTTCCAGGCCAGAAAGGGTTAGCAATGTTATGTTTTGTTGCAAAATTCAATTTGATGATTGTTAACTATCTGAAGTGAGCACCAACAATAGGTAAACAATGTAATCTTATTACCTACAAGCAGAAGATACAAATAAAAGCATGGGGCCCCTAAATTTGGCAGCCACAAGCTTTCAGTAAGTATTTTAAGTTAAAAAAGAAAAAATAACCATGGCACATATTTCGAACAGAAAAATGTAGGTGCTTCCTTGAAGGCAGGTTTACTTAGAACCAGCATAGAGATAGTTTTTAATTGTAATGCCAACACAGGAAAATAGGATTCTTAATGGTGCAAAGTAATGTACCAGTGCTTTGAATTGCTCTAATTTGAAGACAGTTTAAATACATACTGGAGACAAATAAATACATATGAAGTATAAAGAAAAGAAACACAAATCCACTGCATCTATGTGTGTGTGTGTATATATATATATATATATATATATATATATATATATATATATATATATATATATATATATATATATATATATATATGTTTACCAGAAACCGGTGAAAAGCAGTTCACTGAATGGCTGTACAATGTCACTCAAGGATCCGACGTCAGGCTGAGAGATAAGCAATCCAAAATAGTCGTTCATCCGCTATTTTATTGTAATTAATCTCAAATAGTGATTGCAAACACGCTGTCCCAACCAAATGTCTACGCGTTTCGGCAAACGCCTTCAACTGGATATATGTAGGTGCATTTTAATTAGGATTTCGTTTTTTATTTTTTTACAAAATGAGGCTGGCATGACAGCGAATTATACACCATTGTGGGCAGTGACATGATCAAATTCTAAGATGAACGTCAAGGGTACCAGTTTAGTGGGACTGTACTCATCTCCAGTTTTCAGCCTACATAGACATGCCTGAAGAAAACAAAAAGGCGAGGGTGGTTTCCATGAATTAATCTAAGCCACTGTTAATAACTATATCCACATTTCAGTCCAATGTTTTTTTGCCCACAGTGCCACACTGGGCAGGGAGCAGCTATATTTCCTATCAGACTTGGGCCTGTTCCATCCAGCGCTCTCTAAGTTGCCTCCAGATTGGTCCCCTGCTTCTATACCAGTATCTTGAACATATTATATATTATAAATTGAACAGAATATGCACATGTACTGAACACGTCACGAATATGGATATATCTTAGAAACAAAACAACTTGAAAATTTACCAAACCAAGAAAGAGGACATACATGACAGAAGCTTATGTACTATTAAAATTTGTTAAAGTTACATTGCAGGAGTTCAGGGTGTTGCACCACCAAATTCTGCTTTGAGAAAAATGCTAAATCGAAAGCAACAAAATTTGCATTCAGCGATGGGCATCTTCAAGGTATGTAATGAGGTGGCACCCTCATAGGAATGAATGTCTGAAATATACACAAATATCTGCCCATCTGTGTGGATATTTCCCACAAAATTTCAGGTACGGGAATGCAATCTAATCAAAACTCACTCCGCCCCCAAATCTCAAGACCGCACACATGGGGTCAGTCACAGTCTGAATAATTAAGTTCTCAAAAAAAATTAAAAAAATACATGAAATGACGCTGATAAAACTCTGTTAACAATATACTAAAAGCCAAAGCACACGACCTTACAGGTTGCTTACCTTGATCCTACGTGTGTGGCTGGCTATGACGCATGCCCAATGAAACCGTTCAAAGTGCTCATTAGAATACTAAAATATGCCATCCACCATGGTTTCTGGGACAGAGAAAGGATTCTGCATACTAAAATATGCCATTTATCATGATTTCTGTGACAGAGACAAAGGATTACGCAACCCCTGAAAAAGTTTAGAGCATTAGCAACCTTTTTGTTACCCCGTGAATCCCCCTTCTTCCTTCCTAGAGTCAGTGGATTAGCTTGAGCCATCATTCACCACACAATGTTTATCGGAATACTGGACTGGCGAATGTCATGGCACCCCCTGCTTCATGTAACGCCACCCACTATAAAGTTATTCTATCAGAGCTGAAAAGAGGATTGTTTGGATCTGCATATTTTTCCGGAGTCAACCGAGGCTGAAATAGTCACCTGAAGTAAATGCTCCCTCATGCAATGTCATTTTTATACTTGCATCAAATAGTAATGGTTTCCATAAGTATAAGATTAAACATTCAGAGCCTGTTTGACACCTCAGTAAAACAATCATTTAAAAAAAGTACTGACAAATTTAGAGTGGGTGAACAAGTTACTATGGGGCTTAATATGGGAAGTGCTAATTTACGATAACCCCAAAACACTTTATCCTTGCTCCCTGCCTTAGTCGGTCTGTATTCAATTACAAATTGAGATCCTAAACCTGGATGTGCCAAGCATGTCCCAAGTGCTGTGCAGATCAAAAATCCATTTAATGTGGACATTTTAATTTACCCATAACCAGTATCACCATTGCAAGATATCATTTATTCCAGCAGTCAATATAAAAAGCATTTGTTTCACTTATAACTTTGCCTTCATTTTAAAAGTCTGCACAAAGATTATGATGGTCCATGTAAGCTGTGTGCAGATTAATTAAGGAGCATGGGGAGTGATAAACTTAAAATATAACAAGTGAAAACACAATTGCTGGACAGATCAGCACCAATCATGAACAAAAATAAATTGTAAATATAGATCCTTTTTGCTTTGAAAAAAAAGTCAATTTGTGACAAAAACAATAACCACAAGTTTTAAAGAATTTAAGAGATACGTAGACAGTTGGAGGGGGTATCGAAATTCGAATTTCAGCTTGTCATATTACTACGTCAGGAGCTGAATATATGGTGTTAAAAATATGTGCTCCAGCATACGGGTTGGAAGTGAAACTACTAGATAAAAGAGTCTCAAGATGTGGGAAAGAATGAAAGAACAGGGAAAGGAAGAGGCAGTTATCGTGTACAGTCGATAGGCAAAGCCAGGGGTCCAACTGGCAGGTGCAACAGCCCACTTACAGCGGGGACTAGATTGCTAAGTATCTGGTGGGCATTGCCACAAAAACTATACTCTAACAGTGGCTCCCAACTTTGTGACATGTGTGGACTCCCACTTTATCATTACTGGAACCAGGGGGCACCCGCTGAATCATTATTGGAATCCGGGTACCACCTACTGAGTCATTACTGGAAGCAGGGGACTCCAGCCTAAACATTGTCAATAATTTAAAACACAAAGCAATACTCAAAAAATACAGAAACAATCACTCTTACACATACACAAATTACAACACATTATTTAATTTACAAACAAATGTAATAGGAAGCTTGGAGGTTTTCTAAATTCAATTTAAGTCCCGTATCGTTGATACTATATTCTGTTCGATGCACCTGCGCTGCCCCCATAAATCAATCTAAGGATACTAATTTCATTTTTAGCCCACGATTTTAAATTCCTTGCCATTCACAGTACGTTTTACAATTGTACATTTGGCCACTTTATAATTTGTTAATATTATTAAATGTTCTAATTAGTCAAAGACCCCATGAGGGGCTTTGGGTACCCCCCCAGTGATCCCCGGACCACAGGTTGAAAACCCCTGCTCTAGCGAGACAGTTGCATGAGCATTGGCAAGGGTGGGCATGAAAGAGGGTGCCAAACAAGAATCATTTTTTTACCCCCATCAGGTGCTTTTCCACAAGTACTATGCAATTTAACCCTTTCTGACATACCTTCTTGTTACACTATGTGCTTCTTAGGTCAGTTCCACCCATTTACAGCTAACCCTAACCTTTCTACGAATCTACTTCACTTATTTTCCGCAATTGAATAGTTTCCTCTCCCAGTTTCCTCCACCTTGCACAGGTCATGACAGATAAAGGCAACAGACAACCTAAACTTTTTCTACTTCAATTGTTAAACTCCCGCCTTTAACATCAGTTATATATATTTTTTTTCAATCTTTTAGTAATAGTCGGACCTCATCATTTTTTTTATTTTGCTAGCTTCGACTCTGCATTCCATACATGGGTCAGTGTAGCGAAACCCGTTAAGTTACCCCAAAATCTCATTCATTGTAATGGGTTTTCAACAAAAAGTATTTTCAAGTTTACTGTTCTTCAGAAATTCATTCTTTACCCACACATTTTTAACTGTATTAAGTAAAATACAGTATGAAAATGAGTCCACTAATGTATTAAAATATTTAATAAAGGCCGAGGCAGACTGGTGCTGGTGGCGTTTGCACTGGAGAAGCCAATTTAGATTTTGGTACACTGTTTGGTAAAAAATACACTAAGACATTTTTAAGCTACATCTTTATACATTAAAAAGTTAAAGTAAAGCTTCTGTGCTGATGAAACGCGAAAGCCCGATGGAGAGACATTAAGGTTCGCAACAGCTGGTAAATGTTTGAAGAAATCGCAATAGGTTTCCAGTTATAGAATTAAAGGGCAGAAGCGAGTGATTGGAATGATATCTACAGGTTCACAGGTACTAACAGACGGTGCATTATCTGCTTCACTACATCACAAAGCACTGAAAACAGCAGTAATAAAGCAGAAAAAAACACATTCTAACAGAGGACACTAACGCAGTGCAGAGTATAGAAGCAATGACCCCCAATGATGGTGGCTGGTGGACATCAGAACTTCATTCAAGGAAAATGAGGCCCAACAGCGCGCGCACATAACTAGTGTGTTAAATACATCACAGTGCATGCTTGAAAACTAAAAACAAGATGCCACTGTAGTGTGTGCGCAATTATCAGGCCTGCTTCCCCTGCGAAAGGGTTAAAAACATGCACAAACCATCTATTCAACGAAGCATTGATTCACAACAGTGGGTGGAAATGAACGTGGAAACTTCAATATTATTTTACCGAGCCTGTGTGCATTGGGAGTGCTCTATGGAGGAATGTTCGGAGGCGTTTGCAAGAAGAACAAAACCTGTATTAACGCAGGCAGTTGGAGACTTGGGCTACACTGTGCCAAAACCAATAAACATTTGCAAGCAGCGAACTGTTGCTTCCCAAATATGAAGCATGCATATGACTCGAGGCAGAAAGAGTAGCGTCCTGCGTTCATGATCCAAGGTCACACACACACTGTTGGCCACACTCAACACTGAAGACAACAGCAAGGCGCCCAACGGCCTGGAAACTACGGAGAACCCTACGATTAAACACTGAAGGGATCGCCAAACGAGTTTCTAATAAGGGAAAATGTTGTCAATCAAAGGGATCCGCAATAAATGCTAGTCGATTTTCCGGTGGGAGTGGGGGCGCTTAATCTTTTGCTACTGATAAAATGCAACAATTAGCTTTCTAGTAAGTACAATGGGTTGATCCTTCCCCTCAACTTACCTTCAGGACAGAGAGCCATTGCTCCAACCCAACTCTTTTCAACCTTTTGCCTTCTGTGGACCGCCCCTGAATCACTACTAGAAGCCGGAGACCTCCACCTATTTCACTGCGCCTCAAAATAATTTATGACCTATACATCAAGCAACTATGAAAATTATGAAATATTTAATTTAATTCACAAACTAAACAAATGAAAATCGAACTTTTAATGGGAAGGATGGAGCATTGCAAATGTGGTTTTATTTCTAAAAGGAGAAGCGATATGTAGGACTCTGGCATATAAGATTCTCGTGTGTGAGGATATCACTGCTACTTCAATTAAGGTCACCAATCGTCCAAATTAAATTCTTTTTTTTTTACTTCAACTTTACAGAGATGTATATTATTATTGTTTCATTTTCCAGTCAGTCCCCCAATCCCCCCCTCCACCGTGGAGGTGTTGCAGACCCCCTCGCCCCCAGGGGGTCTGCATACCACAGATTCCCCACCTCAACCCATTTGAACTTGTGTCCTATACGGACTATGCAATGGCTCCAGGGCTTCCTCCCATCCCTCTGCACACCACAGTTTTGTACTTAATCAAGTGGATAATTGCAAGTGCTATCAATTACTCAACTGTAACAGTGAATTCTTTATACCAGAAGAGGATCTGCTAGCCTGGAGGAGAAGGTCTACTGCAGTAAATCCACCGACTCCAACAAGGAGGTTCCAGAATAACAGGAACTTGTGAGCTGGGTCACTTTCAAGATGCAGGCAAGTTTCTTAAATTAAAGATAGAAACTGCCCCAGTCTACTCACAAACAGCCCCATTCTTTTCTGCATGAACGGCACAAAGGAACCCGACAAATTTATATTACTTAAATGAAAAGAAAAGCAATTGCTTCTTGGATTTTTTGGGTTTGTTTCGTTGAAGCAGAATCATAACAGAGGACACAGGTGCACCAGTTCTCATGCCTAGAACATACCACATTCTGCATACGCACTCTTCAAATTGAATATTGTGAACAATCAAAGTTAATGAACTTAAAGGAGAGAGGTCCGGTGCATACCAAAGACTGAGTCATGTTCTAGTTCAATCTAGGTTCAGGCACCACAATAAAAGCAGGCACAACAAAGCAGAGAGAGATAGGTGTAAAGTCATAGACCTCAGGGGTGTGGAATCCCTATAGCGAGACTTCTGCCTGATTCCCAGGACATATAGTTTGGGGTCAAGGACAACAAGCTTTCATGTTTATTTTATCTTTGGGACAAGTAGGCCCAACCCCCTGCAGCACAAACCCTTTGGCTGCCGGTTTAAAGTGCCACATTAGGGATCAAAGAAAGGGTATTGACTGCAGTTCAGGTAATATTTGTGTCCATATGTTAAATGCTGTTCAAACTTGTATTTATAGTTCATTAACGCAAGGCTTTTGTTATTAGGGTGAGTGATCAAAGGAAATGTTGTAAGATCAGGCTGCACTGCTGACAGTGGTCCCAGTAAAAAGAAAATTATACATACGTTTGCAGAGTTTAACAATATAAGGCTACCTATAACACTTCCAGAATGCTCTCTAATTAGGTGCAAATAATTGCAGAAGCTTGAAAGTAAGATTGATGAGTCTTTGCTTTCAAATTAAATGTTCACAAAAAATGCACCTGGGGAAAAACACTGATAAGCTACTGTGAAATTTAAGGTACCATTTCTTTGAAGCATCATCCACTAAAATCTGTTGATACATGCAAGTATTTTAAAAAACTATTCATAATGGAAAATCAGTGCCACCAGTTTCAACAAGATTATGGGAAACAAGAAAATAAACAATCACTGCCAAAATCAACAGGTCGGATATTTGAGGTCAGCCTTTTGGTTTTGTCAATGAGTTTCTAGTTTTGACATGGTTTTTGTAAAACTTTATTGTGGGAGCTGCCAGGCCCAAAACATTGTTACAAACATTGGCAAAAAGCAATAATATTTTTTGGTATCAAAAAGCACACACTGACACAGTAGTCTCTGGCACGGAACAAAACTCCTTTGTGTGCCGATATGTGCATTCTGAAAGAGCCCAATGCTGTCACTCATAGTAAAGCCAGTCTCATAGATTAAAAAAAAGAGTGAATTTTAATACAAGCATTTGGAATGCAATTGGTTTGGCATCTGCTCGAGCTAGAGCAATTGGCGTTGTAAATTCTTAACTGGAATTTTCATGCCACAAATTGGACTGGACAGGGCAGTGTCTAGCTAGAAAAAAACATCTAAGAGAGGAGGGAATGTTACCAATAAGCAGCACTCTTAAACATAGTAGCGTGGCCTTGTTTTGCAGTAAGAATAAGTAGAAGACATGGCAAGTGTGCTTTCCTCCAAGTACCTCTGGTGAGGCACAAGGTGGAAATAACGTTCGCACGGCAAACAAAGCAGTTACTAATGGTATCAAAGGATTTTTGAAAGGAAAGCCCATCAACAAGTGAGTGATGGGTGTGAGGTGGGCGTGGTTAAATGACCACAAAACTTACAACCGGTCAAAGCGCTTGTGCTCGTGTCCTAAAAAAACAAAAAGGTATTTGCTAACTTGAGACCTAATTTGGGGCCCAAATCTTAAATAGTCACAAAAGTGCACCCATGATACATGCCCTTGCATTAGTGCAGATTTACAGATTATGTATTCACAGTAATTTAAAGTGGGCCAGGAAATTGTTCTCCTAGAAAATATTTGTGAACTTCTCTTTAGCACGAGCAAATATGCAAGTGTAGGTTTGCTTGCGAAAATTTGTTGAGCGTTTACAAGTTCACTTTCCCTCTAACCACTCCCCACAGCCCCCCCCCCCATGCGAATTAGTAGGTTTCACAGACCTCATAGTACATTCCACCCCTGGAACTACTGCTTAGCTCTACCTCCAGGCCCAGTATGTAGATCTGTGGAAAAGTGGCAAAATGTGGGAATTGCTAGAATTGAAATGCTACTAGTTAGGGTTTGAATTTTAGCATAATCAGAGAGACTATTATCAGAGCTCTTATATAATGAGTTTGCTGCCTTAATTTATCGCCATGCTACATGGAAACAAAGAGATAAGTGGATATTTGTTTTACAGGACAAGTAGATTTATAAAGCAGCCTGTCCCGTGGACAAGTAAATATTTTATTAAATTCCACTCTCCTGGACCGGTTTCTTTCTTCAACAGCAGATACTTGCTCTTGTAAGGGAAGAATATCTTGCATCAGCGCTGCTACCACAAAGAGCATCATTTTCAAATTGAAAGAAGGCATTGCAGGACAGGCTCTCACATGCAGATATGGATATAACACCTGAATTAATCACACCCTCCAATTATACTGGGCTACATTTAATTTGTGTTTTCGTTTACAGTTCCGTTCCATTCAGGCATCAACAATGTACAAATCATTCTTACACAAACCCTAAAAGAAAGTGGAGCTAAAGGAGACAGGACAAATAACCTTTGATCAGGAAAACAAGCAACCACAGACATTCAGCCTAATCACGGAGGTGCCATATGAGGCCTACGGAATAATGATCACCTCTGGACAAATCCATGGTACCTCAATGGGATACAGTAATGGCTTCAAGGTGATTTAATTAGTTCAGACATTGGCAATTAATCTATGGTACATTCCACAAATTTTTGTTCCTTGTGCCATATCCAAAAAAAGAATCGATCTCATGCGAATCATTCACTGCACCAAAGTAAACCAGACAGTCCATCCTCAGCATCTAAGCCTCATTCATTTAGTGGGAAATCAAGCGGTCGCAAACATGATAGGATTTTGCCTCAGAGTGATAGGAATGTTTGTCATACCCATCACTGCAAAGACTGGTTCACAGAAGAGCAGTAATAAAATCATTTTTGCGTGCACTCCTGCCCACACAATAAGAACCATAACAGCAATAACATATCTCGAAAATTGGCACACACTTGACATAAACAGACTTGCTGTCCAATTAAAGTCACAACATTTTACATATGAATCTATGAAAACAACCTTGCAAGAGGAGGAGAAAAGTATACAATTTAAAAGAAAAAAAGAAAAACAGTTATCATTGGTAATGCTGTTCCTGGTGTACTCATGATTTTTCATATATGTGATAATTTATAAATACCCCTTCAAGCTATCACACTGATCCACAAGACATTACTCCCTGAGGCCACCAACTGAAGCTGCAGAACACAACCCTTCTTTCAACAATGACATCAATGCAGTCTATTAAGTGCTAATTGGTGCAACAGTGTCAGTTTCTGATATTCATACTGTGCCCCATCAAGGCATATAGAGAGAGAAAGAGGAATGACTCCAAATGCATCACATAAAATATTTGCGTTCAAGATCTTCTTAATCATGGCACTAGTTCACTGAGGAGGTAGAAAGGCGAGGAATCTTCGAGAAGATAAGTTTCCCCAGAAATATTGTTAAAGAAGACAAGTAACTTTCTTCTGATGCATACATCTTCCCTTATGATTTTCACCTTATGAATGAGTCACTAAGCAGTACCCCCCGGGGGTGGGATTGAGTAGAGCAGAATAACCAAGGAAATCAGCAACAGAGCTTCAGCAAAGAACCTTTTGCTGTATGCATAAGATGTAAGGCTGTAGAGCTTTGAAGTACAAGTTACTTACCTTCTGTAACAATATATCTGGTGGAGACATTCTAGTTGCAGATGCCTCATCTTTGAATTCCCCCAGGTGTCAGTCTGGATCTCGAGATTTTTTTTCTAGCAGTACCTCTGCGTGCCATCAGATGGCATCAGTCGACTCCACGGGTGTCGTTGGCGTCATGTTGGCCGTGATGATGTTGCATTCGTATATAGGCACCACACCGGCGCGCGGACGTCAGTTTCTTTTTACGACTTTCCACACCAGCAGCGCGGAGCCATGAAGAACACAGAGTGGTGTGCCAAAACTAGGACCCTTAAGAGGAAGTTCCTGTCCCTAGAAATCAGTTCACAGTGCAGGGAGGATGGGCGGGTCGGTAAAGAATCTGCAACTAGAATACGTCTCTACCATATATATCGTTACCGAAGGTAAGTAACTTGTACATCTGATAGAGACTTCTAGTTGCAGATTCCTTACCTTTGAAAAGACACCCAAGCAATACCATCCCCGGTGGTGGGCTGCGAACTAAGTTCACACCAAGAAGTCCTGCAGGACCGAACGGCCAAAGTAGCCACCCCTTCGGGCTTGACTATCCAGGCAGTAGTGTTTGGTAAAAGTGTGCAGAGATGCCCACGTCACTGCCTGACAGATGTCCAGGACTGGAACGCCCTGTGCTAGCAGAAGTAGCTCTGGTGGAGTGAGCACGCAAACCTTCATGAGGTTGCTTCTTAGCCAGAGCATAGCACATTTTGATGCATAAGAGCACCCATCGAGAAATGGTCCTCTTCTGCACCGCCTTCCCCTTCTTCGCACACACATATCCCACAAAGAGTTGATCGTCCACCCGGAAGTCTTTGATACGATCCAGGTAGAACACCAATGCTTTTTTGGGGTCAAGACGGTGGGGTCTCTCCTCTTCATGAGAGGGATATGGGGGTGCATAAAAGGTAGGCAAGGTGATAGGCTGTCCATCATGGAAGGGTGTCACTACTTCAGGTAAGAAAGAAGCCCTTGTGTGAAGTACCACTTTGTTAGGATGTATTGCCAGGAAAGGTGACTTAGATGACAAAGCCTGGAGCTCACTTACTTTGCAGGCAGAGGTAATGGCAATTGAAAAGACAGTCTTGATGGTTAAGAGCCGTAAAGTGAAGTTGTGAAGCGGCTCAAACGGGGCACACATAAGGTATGTTAATATAAGGTTTAGATCCCATTGGGGCATGATGAATGGGACAGGAGGAAAGATGTGTGAGGCCTTTAAGAAACCCCACAACAGTAGGATATTTAAATAAGGAAGGCTGATCTGGTAACCTGAAGAAGGCAGAGATAGCAAAAAGATATCCCTTAAGAGTGCCCAGGGTGGAGCCCTGCTGGGCAAGGGAAAGAATAAAGAGGAGGACTTGAGAAAGTGGAGCAGATAAATGATCGATAGATTTGTCAATGCACCATGCCACAAATTTCTTCCAACAACAGGCATATACGGGTTTGGTTGAGGGACACTTGGCTGTCAAGATAACGTTACAGACTTCAGGTGGCAGGTCAAAAGACGTCAACTGTTGCCACTCAATCTCCATGCAAGGAGGCGGAGGGTGGACAGGTTCAGATGGAGGACCCTCTCCTGCTGCTGCGACAGAAGATCCTCACAAAGAGGCAGTCAGATTGGAGGAGCTATGGCCATGCTCAACAGCTCGGAATACCAGACTCTTTGTGCCCAGTCCAGAGCCACCAGTATAACTTGGGCTCGGTCTTGCCTGAACTTCCTCAGAACTCTGAACAGAAGTGGTATGGGTGGAAAGGCATACAGGAGGCCTGAATTCAATGAAAAGCGCCGCTGAGCGAGTGCCGCCTTGGAAACTCCAACGCGCAAAACAGCTGACATTGCCCGGTCTCTACGGAGGCAAAGAAGCCTAACCAAGGTTCTCCCCACTGACGGAAAAGATCTTGTGCCTCTCCCGGATGGAGACGCCATTCGTGAACGACCATGCATCGTCGCTGAGATCGTCTGCTCTGGCATTCACGGAAACCGCCAGGGAAATGCCCTGATGGTCCAGCCAAGTCCAGAGGCGAAGAGCCTCTTGACAAAGGGTCCACGACCCCACTCCGCCTTGTTTGCTGCAGCACCACCCATGGACTAGGAAGGTTTGGAGGCTGAAGCAGGGGCTGAGGTGGACTGGGCGACCTGCTGGCTCCCTGATCCCCGGGGGCGTGTGATCCCTCAGCCACACAGGGGCTGTACAGCATGCAAGGGTCGATGGCCAAGGGGGAAGGAAGCAGTTGAGTGCCCCTTCCGTATCCACGAAAGGGACAAAAGGCGGACTGCTCGGGTCTAGGAGCAGGCGCGAGGCCAAGGGACCGGTCCGTGGCTCGGGAATACTTGAAACGCTCGAGCGCTGAATCCGCCTTGTCTACAAAGAAATGTCCCATCAAAGGGCATGTCCATCAGGGATTGCTGGACATCCCCTGCGAAGCCAGATGTTCTCAGCCAGGCGTGGCGTCACAATGCCACTGTCGATGCAACCGATCTTCCCATAGAGTCTGTTGTATCCAGTTCACAACGAATCATGAACTTCGCTGCGTCCCTCCCATCTTTTACGGCTTGGGAAAGGACAGTCCGGGCCTCCTCCGGAACTCTAGGCAGCACTTGCGTGACACTAACCCAGAGAGTATGGGAATTGCGTCCCAAAAGGCATGTGGTGTTCATGGACTGCAGTGCTAGACTGTTGGAAGAAAACAACTTCTTCCCCAAGTTGTCAGTCTTTTTGATTCTCTATCCGGGGGTGCGGCAGGGAATGCGCCAAATGAAGAAGAAGCCTGGTTGACAAGCTCTCAGGCGTGGGGTGTTGGGTGAGGAATTTTGGGTCTGTCAGCGCGGGCCAATGGCGGCGGGCAATCGTCCTATGCACAGGAGCCCCTGTGCTGGGTCTGGACCAAGTACTCAAAAGGACGTCCGTCAGTGCCTCATTAAAGGTAAAGAAGGGGTTCTGATGAGGAAGCCCCTGGCTGAAGCACGTCAGTTAGGATATTGGGCCTAACCTCCACAGAAGGTAGCTCGAGATTCAAGACCTCAGCCGCCCTTCTCAACACCATGAGTACGAGGCACCCTCCTACGTAGCTACGGTAGGAGGAGAAAGCATACCAGTGTCAGGGGAGCCGTCTAGACCACTGGCATCACCCAAATCCTGCACCCAGTCCATTTGGGGGGGTGAAGCTGGTATTCTAAAGGGTCCAGGGTCACCTCCAAACTCTCCCCACATCAATACCCATAAGCATAAGTGTCTGGATCAACCCTGGGCCCCAAGGAGAGCCCATAAAGAATGGAATCCGCATCGAGCAACGTCATTCCAGCTCTGGGTCGTCGGGTATAAGAATGGGATCGACATCGAGTGTGGGCCCAACAGACTTCGGAAGCATCAACATCTGAAGTGATGCCGGGGAAGGTCGCTGTGGCATGACCGGCGTCGGGACAAATCCACAATTGGGTCCGGAGGAGCCCGCTGAAGCCGACGACTTTGAACCCGAGGGGGGTCCCTCACCAACTCACCTGTGCCCGAGGGCACCGAAGTTGTGTCGCTCTGCCCAAAAATGAGGCTAATTGCCTCATAAAACTCTTTGAGCTGGGCAGAGGTGGCTCTGGCTCCCGGTAAGTCGGGGAAGCGCAGAGCCGACCAAGATGAAGGCTCCGAGGACAGAGGCATAGAGCATCAACACTCTTCCAGTGTCGCATCGTCCGAGCGACAGGGTGAAGTCGAAGAATGTTTGTTCTTCTTTGACATCTTTTTCTTATGACCCGAATGTCCTGATGACATTGAGGACGAAGAGTGGTGGTGACTCCGTGGCAGATCCGTCACCGCCATCATTCGGTGGCAGGAGTCGCAGGGCTTTAACTCGGTCTTGCGGGACATCCCTCGACGCATCCACAACCTAGTCAAAAGAATTTGACATAAGTGTCATCGTAGTCAAAAAGTGACTGAGGTACCACTCTCCGGATCCGCACGCAGGCTGGCGTGGAAAGAAAAGAACAGACGTCAGCACGCCAGGGTGGCACCTATATACGACTGTGACATCATCACGGAGAACACGATACCAACGACGCCCGCGGAGTCGACCGACGCCACCTGACAGCACGCAGAGGTACTGCTCAAAGAAAAATATCCGGATCCAGACTAACGCCTGGGGGGATTCAAAGGTAAGGAATCTGCAACTAGAAGTCTCTATCAGTTAAAATATGCAGCAACGGCCACATACCAACCAAGCACGTCAGTAACTGGGATGCCTCTAGAAAGCTGGGGATTGGCCACAGCTCTAGTGAAATGAACAAATGCCCTTAGAACGGTCTTTCCTAGCCAGGGCAATCAGATCTTGATACTAATGGAACTGTTTTCAGAGTAAGGAGTCGAAATGAACAAAAGTACACTTGCTTGAACGGAGATGCCATTAGGAAAGTCAGAACAAGATTCAAATCCTACTGAGTAACAATAGAGGGGAAGGGATTAAGTA
This sequence comes from Pleurodeles waltl, assembly GCF_031143425.1. NCBI lineage: Eukaryota > Metazoa > Chordata > Amphibia > Caudata > Salamandridae > Pleurodeles > Pleurodeles waltl. The sequence goes on from NC_090448.1 coordinate 1,145,324,223, forward strand.
AAGCACACCCTGCAGAAACAAGCCACTAGTGGCGAAGAAGGTTGATAACCCAAATGCTTGACAGAAGACAGGATCGCTAGATCACCTGTAACTGTAGTCACCGCCAAACCCTGTTAAGTGAGGACCACTACAAATTCTAAGAAATCAGAAAGATGAGATTTAAAGGGAGTAATGCATTATGACTTATACCCCTGAATGAACAGGGTACTGCAAAATGTGTACATAGATTTATCAGCATGCTTCCTGGCAATCAAGATGGCACATGTATTCTCATCAGTAAGCCAAAAGGAGTAAGTAGCCCAACTCAATCACCATGCATGTAGCCGCAAGGTCTGGGTATTGGGGTGGAGGGTCTGACCATCCTGCTGGATCACTCTATATTGGAGAGAAAGGGCTACAGAATGCTGAGCGCCAATAAACCAATGTACCAGACTGGGGCTACCAGAATCAGCTATGCTCCATCCTCACACCTTCCACAGGAATTGTGCAGATGTGGAATTGGTAAACAAAATTCATACAGAAGGCCCTGAGACAGTTAACCTTGAAGGCAAACCCAATGGAACCATTCAGAGGGAAGTGTATTGTGCAACACCAAAGACATTTTCTGTTCTGGACCATGGCAAAGAGGACTGCTCATAGAAGTCCTATACTTGAGAAGATCATGTTCATCAATACTTTGTATAGCTGCCACTTGTGGCCCTTTAGTAAGAGGTGACAGAACAGCTGCACGCACTGAGGGAGCCTGTTAGGTGCCTGATCCTGGGAAAATTCCCCATCACTGCACCCACTTTCACAGATGCAGATGAACCACTTCCCAACTTAGTGTGTATGACTCCACACTGCCCAGTCTGTTTACATAATGGACATTAGTGGTGTTGTCTGACTATATGGGTGTTCTCCCTGAATAAGTGTTGAAACCATTATCTTTGCTAGACACCACTGGAGGGCGCTATCTAGTGTGGGACACCAAAAGGTTTCATGAGCTCCTGAGGGCTAATGGGGGAAAGGATGTGCAGGACCTGGATCCAAATTTGGGTCAGACACGTTAGAATCATCACCTAAATATCTGCTATCTTCAGAGAAGGGAAGGTTTTCATGAGGGGCGTATTAAGCACCATCACAATAAAAAATACATGCCTGTAGTAATGAGATGAGACTTCTGGAAACTGATGGTCTTGGAGTAGAGTCCTCACCTGCTGGAGATGTTCCCTGACCAGCATTGAGAAGTCTGCCTTCGTCTGCCAGTTATACAAATATAGAAATGCATTGGATACAGACCTCCATAGCTAAACTGCCACTAGTGCCAGCATCTTTCTAAACTTGTGTTACTCAAAAAAGGAGGACCAAAAACTGATAGTGCTGGGGTCCCATAACCCACTTCAAGTGGGGAGAATTGAAGGGTGGCAGAAGGCCTCTAGGAAGTCCAGGGACACCAACCAATCTCTTGTATTCAAAGTTAAAAGGGCTGGGCTCACAGATAGCATCTTTAACTTACCCTCTGGACGAACAGGTTTAGAAGTCAAAGAACCAGGACAGGCCTCAGCATCCTCTTCTTAGCAACCAAGAAGTACAGGAAGTAAAATATATCCATCTTTACAAGAGTTCACTTCAGTTAAAGTAGTTCACTTAAAAGAAAGGCAAGGATTTCTGTCTCCAAGAGAGGCACAAGCATGCTCAAGAAGGAAGGGAGAGGGGGGTCTGGTGAGGAAAATAGGAAGGGCATAACCCTGGCAGATGATCTTGATCATTGAGCGACAAAAAGGGAACTATATTCACCCCACTGGGGGCCTGAGAGAGTAGAGGCATAGGGGTTTTGCCGCAGCACAGTCTGCAGGCAGAAGTGGGGACTGGATCTGAGGCTGCGGTTGACAAACCCTAAATCCATCCTCCTCAAAAGGACAAATGTATTTGTGGCATCTGGGCAGGCTGTGATGACTGCCACTGTTGTCAAGTCTGGCCAGACCTCAAGTCAAGTCTTTAGAAACTAATAGTGAAATTACCAGATAGTGGCATCCTGGCCTAAAAATTGAGAGTCTCACCTCTTTCCAAAAAAGCTGAGCTCAATCAAAGGGCAAATCCATCACCATACTTTGGACAACCGCAGAAAACACAGTGTAACACATACAAGCATGTCAATGTAGCATATCAGCCTTACCCATAGACCAATAATGTTAGTCTTTAGAGACAAAAAACACACTTAAGATCCATTTTGATACCTCCACTCAATCAATCATCAGGTCAGAGAAGGGGGTTCTTCATATGTTCTGACAGACTGACAATCATGCGTTTTGTTTGCTCCCATAGGGCGCAGATATATCAGCCTAAACGTAGATGGTAGTAGCCATAACAGCCAAACTGGTAGAGTCAAAATCTGTACAACCAAAGGCATCAACATTTTGGGTTCCCTGACCAGGCAAGTCATAAGGAAGGCAAGTCTGTTGTTTTGAAATCAAAGTCTGAACCACCAGACTATCTGGTGACAGGCAGGAATACAAATGTGCAGGTCACCCAGAGAAGGTCCATGTTGTCTGGTGATCTCCTTTGGACTTATTCCATGCAGGGTCTAACAGCTGCATTAAACGGCACAAGAGCTCTGCAGATTGTGTGGAGAATTGTAGTATTTCTAAGAAAAGTAAGCCGGTTGGCAACTCTCATACCCAGGTGACAACACATTTTGAGGCGCAAGGCACCAGCTCACAGCACTAGAGTCACTTATGAGGAATGTTTTCCTGGACCCTCTGAAGCTTGAAAGGAGTATTCACAAGTTGAGGAATTTGCAGGAAGTTGTAGCTATCGGAATGCAGAGAACAAGAGAATGATTCCTCTTAAATACCTATGTAATGCATGATCTTCTCTAGCCTTGGATCCAAGAAATTCACCCCTGAATTCATGCAGAGTCAACGGCATAGAAATTCTCCCTGAGGAATCTCTAGTTTTTGCTTCAGTGAGGATAAGTAATTATCTTTGTATTTGTAGAGACAGTGTCACTTTAAAGAGCACTTTGAAATGCAAACGTCTATCAAAGATGCTCAACAGCCAGAGAAATAGTTGGCTCAGCCTGAGACTTCTGCAAGAATTTTAAAAAGGTAATTGCATAAACACTTGGAATAAGTGAAGAGAATGTTCAAGCAGATGCTCGTACAGAACACAAGACTGTCATAAGCGGTAATCAGTGTAATATTTTCTAGCTCTAATGGTTTCCTCAATTTTTCTTCAAGGATACACATGCCTGTCTGCTATTATTCGAAATTGTTGGGAGGTTAAGTCTGTCTAAAGGAGTTTGCGGACATCTTTTTGTAGTTGAGAAAATGGACCATCGTCAAGACTAGCATGTTTCAGAATACTACTACACTGTCAGTGCTGGGCACGCAGCAGTTTCTTCTGTTCCATGATTATTCTGGAAAACTGCATTAGCAAAATACTTTGTCCAGTCAAAAGCGACAATGCATACTATTTTACAAATATTGGTTTTAAAATCTGCCAATGCAAAGATAAAAACATACGGCAATCTATCAGAATACATGCAGGGGTGCATATACAATTTGAAGTGCATAAACATTTGCAAGCATTAACCACATTCTGTATCACCTCATAAGGAAAGTTTCCTCTCCCAACAAATTTCAAAGAGTCCCAGGGCTGTATCTCGATGAAATGGATGGAGATATCATGAAATATATATATATATATATATATACACACACATATATATATATATATACATACACACACAAGTCCCGGAATACCGAAGCATCCCCAGTGGCGGTCTTACCGTGGAACCAGGAAATCCAAATATAACTAATAGCGTATCCTTGCACAATGAAAGGAAAAAGGTACGTACATCTTTGAAAAGTTGCGAAATACTGTTTACTATCAAAAGATTCCTCCAAGCACGTTTCAGCCGTAGCCTTGATCATGGATATAGATATATACACACACAATATGCCCAGGGCATATTGATATAAACAATACAATACATATTGTATGGAGTCACAGGCAACAAGTTTACATGTTTATTAAGCTCTTACGACAAGCAGGCCCAACCCCATGCAGCACAAACCCTTTACTGCCAGTTCATAGCGCCATTTTTAGATCTGTGAAAAAGCGTTGTCTGAAGTTAAGGTAAGACTAGTATGCATATGACCGTGTTGATTACACTTGTATTCATGATTCGTTAATGCAAAGCTTTTATTTTTAAGGTAAGAGCTGTGTAAGTGATGCAAGCCCGGCTTCCACTACGGGCAGTAGTTCCAGTAAAAAATGAGTAGACATGTTTACAATGTGAAACATTATGAGACTACTTCTAAAACTCCCAAAGTGCTCTATGACTAGATGCAAATGCTTGAAAGAAAAATGAATGATTATTTGCTTTCAAAATGAACACAAAAATATGCACTAGAAAACAAAACATTTTGCTAAACTACTATACTCTTTTAGGTACCATTTATTTGAAGCGTCATTAGGTAAAAAGTGTTTGATACATGCAAGTGTTTAAAACAAATAGTGAAAATGGAAAGTCAATGTAAAGCCTGTTTCGGCAGGATTATGGGAAACATGAAAATAAACAAGCACTGGCAAACTCAATAGTCTGTCTTTGGGTGTCAGTTTTTGGATTTGTCAATGCGTGTGTTGTTCTGACACAGTTTTTGTAAAACTTTGTGGACAGAGCAGCTCGGACATCATCACTAATATACAAAAAAACTTTTGCTAAAAGCAAAAAAAATATATATTTTTTTAAATTTCAAAAAGCACATGGTGCTGTAGGAGTCCCTGGCAATGAAGGAAACTACTTTGCACGCCAATGTGTACCCTTGTAAAAGAGCAGAATACTATAATTCACAATAAAGTTAACCATACATTAGGTTATATGCAATTTTAATAAAAAAATAAAACGTCTTAGCTAAGGTCAGACGTGATTTGGGGCTGAATTCTTAAAATTGCACTCATGGTATATGTCCATGCATAAGTGTAGATTTAAGAATTTTATGAATTCACACGAATTTACAGAAGTAAGCATGGAAAAAGTGAACTGCACTTTAACAAGAACAGGCTGGGGGCCAGAGCCGAACCCGGGGGCGACCTCCGGACAACTTTTCAGAGGCCAGTGGTGATGGAGCGTGACTGCTGGGATGGGACGGCGTACAGGCCGTGACACATCATTAGCGGTGAGCGACTCAAATCAGCCAACCCATCGTACTCCCAGTGCTTCGGCCTTTGGATCCTGGGGATGGAGAGAACCCTCGTACCCCCCTGCGCATAACATCAGAGAGAAGCAGGATCTACTAGGCCTAGCAAGTCCCAAAAAGGGGATAAAACCTCGCACCACGTGCACAGAGTTATTGGATAGCACAAGCTCACCACCCCCTCCCCCTACTGAGCACGAAGACAGGGACTGCCCGCAGCATTGTGTTCGATGTGGACAGACACAGGGTGCCAAGACCATTGCTTGAGGACCAAAGAGCTCATGCATCGAACCTCCCCTCCTCGCTGGACCCACTACTGCGAATTATGCACCACCTCTCTCTCTCTCTCTCTCTCTCTCTCTCCAAGCATCGATCCTGTAGCGGATAACCCCTCCCCCGCCTCCATGAGGCATTTGAGCATCTGCTGGGAGCGTTGAGAGAAACCCCCCTCCCTCTTCTGCATCTTTCGCTCACCCCCACACAGCCACAGTACCACATGTCAGTACTAAGTAAGAGACTCTTGGATTCCCAGGACCACCGCGCTAAATCTGCACCACGGAATCTGCGATGCCAGGTGGCAGATCGTCAAGCAAACACTAAGGCAAGCTAATGACTGTTCTCTGAAGATCTACAACACTCGTGGACTTCGCCCTCCACCCACTCATTGAGCCCCACGCAATGGCAGACCAAGCACAGGAAACAAGCATGGACCACATCCTCCAAGAGATCTCAGCGGTGAAACGCAGGCAGGAGGGAATGGACAGCATGATGGCCTCACTGACGGAGGAAACAAAATCAATGCGCCTGGATACTGCAGGCTTTCAGTCACGAGTGACTAGCCTAGAGCAGCGTGTGACGACGGTGGAAGCATACACCACCTCCTCCCAGGACAGAGGCCAGGAACTTCTGTATCTCCGCAGAAAGATAATAGATTTAGAGGATAGGAGTCTCAGAGACATGTCTGCTTTCTCGGATTCCCGGAAAACATAGAAGGTGCAGACATCCACTCCTGCCTGAAATAGACCCTGCCCAAGCTCACTGGCTTGACTTTTGACACCCCCTGGAGTTTCAGAGACCGCACAGACGTGGCCCCAAGCGACAAGACGAAGCCAAGCGCCTCGTCCAATCATAGCCTGCCTCTTGCGACACACACAGACCGCCAAATCTTGCAGGTGGCTCGCACGCAAGGGCTATTCCGGATGGACGGGCAGTAGAGCCGGATGACTGCTGACTTCTCAAAAGAGACCAGCAAGCTTAGGAAAGCATTCTTGGCCCTCCGACCCAGACTACGCCAGCTGGAGGTGAAATATGGACTATTCGAACCAGCAAGGATGTGGATCACTAAAAATGGTGTGTCCAAGGACTTCTACGATCCTGAGGACCTGTGCTTTTTTCTGGACAGCCTGCAGAACCCAGCCCATGGACACTACCAACCCAGTTTAGCCCCAGAGCTTGTCTGCGGTGACTGGACTCAGGGCCCAGCCCCCGGGAGGCCGGGCTGCCACAGACTTTCTCCCTAGGGGAAGAGACCTAGTGAGACTCAAGAAGAATTATGATAACAGGGGCAAGGTGCTGCATGCGGTGGCGAAGCACACACAAGGGACAGAGAGACAAATCTCGTCCCCCCCCCCCTCTAAAACCCACCACGGCCCCCACCTGAAGACAGACGCCAGACACACAACAAGGGCTAAGCCACTGGCAATTATGGTATCCTGCGCATGGAATAGTGGACTCCCTACTGCACCAACGGACAGTAACGTCCATATATGGATGCTGCCATTGTTGTTTTATGGTCGCAATGTACTCTCATAGCTTTGCAGGGGAAGACGAGCAAAACACCCTGCTGTCAGGAACCCGTCCAGACTATTTGAGACCTATGCCTCATACACATACCAATTTTTGAATGCTTACAGTTTGATTACACTCAGAAGGTTGTTGCTTGTTTGACGTTTTAAGGCACCAATGTTACACTGTTCAAGTGGTTGAGAATCTCTTTTCCTTCTTCCTTCCCGCTCCCCCCTCCACTACACATGCAGCAGCAGCAATCTTGCCACGCGGCTCCCTCCGTGTGCCGGACCCCCACCACCCCACAGCGCAGCGCTGCACTGCACTGCACTGGCCTCTGCATGAGTCCAATTACCAGGTATTGTTGCTGTGCCGGCAGGCAGAGCTTGCGACGACAGACTTGGAGTATCCTGTGCGTCCCCTCCCGGCTGGGGGCCCGCTGGGCGAGTGTATGGGCTCCACTGGTTTAGGTCTAGACCCACAGATTACAGCTTAAGACCCGCAGGGCTTTTCTGCTCTGCCTTCCCCCCTTTTCTCTCCGTTTTGAGGTTTGTATTGTCATCCAACTGCCTTTTAAGTTCACTCCTAGTATCTCTATCATTCTCCTCCGCCCTCTTTTTTCTTCTTCTTCCCCTCTCTTTCCCCCTACTTTCTTCCCTTTTTCTTCCCTGGTGTCTATTTCTTTCTTCCCTTTACTAGGACAATGGCTTGGTGGACCATTGGAGGTTAAACCACCCGATCGACAGAGAATATACTTTCCTGTCACAGGTGCATGGCACCCAATCCAGACTGGATTACTCTGTCATCTCACACAGTTCAGTGGCACATGCCCAGAGCACCCGTATATAGGAAGGCAGTCTTTCGGATCACTACCCAATCCAATTAGCTGTCCAAGTGGGCCTGGTGTCCCCGGGTTGCAAACCACGGCTATTCGCTGTTCACCGTTATGGTTCTCCTACGTTCAGGATAACCTCGGCTCTACCGACTCCAAGAGGATCATGTGGGCAGCGGCCAAGGCGACCATACGTGGACAAATGATGAGACACGGCGTTGGCAAAAAGAGAAAAGAAAGCACAACAAGTGACTCTGAAAACCGACATCAGGCGCCTAACACGGCAATACACAGACCACCCATCTCTCCCCATGCGTAGGCGCTTGGAACGCGACCACATGGCCTTAAACGAGCTATATACCTCCCAGGCCAAATAAGCATTGCAACGCATACAAGGAAGACACTACGAGCAAGGGGAGAAGGCTGGTAGACTGCTGGCAGCACAACTCCAGCAGAGAAGGGCAACCCTAGCCATACCGGCCATCAACACCTGCACAGGAGAGACGCTCACACATCCTCAGGAAATAGTCAATGAATTTGCATCCTACTACCAACATCTATATAACCCTGAATCGACATCCATCCCCACCCAAATTGATTCCTTACTCGCCAGCATAGCTTTACCCTCTCTCTCTGACGAGGGCTGCAACCTTTTGGAAGGGGACATTAGCCGAATGGAAATTGCACAGGTCATCTCTGACCTCCCCTACCACAAATCGCCCGTGGAAGACTGTTCCCCTGCGGAATTTTATAAATGGGCGGGGGAGGAGGTGATTGATGCCCTACATGAGGCACTGGGTGAGGCCTGCCGGATGGACTCTCTGGGTGCGATATCTAACAATGCCACAATAGCGGTCATACCAAAACCAGGACAAGACCGACTACTCTGCAGCAATTACCAGCCCATGTCTCTCCTGAATGGAGATATTAAGATCCTGGCCAGCGTCTTTGCGAATCAACTGCGTAAAGTCATACCCTCCCTTATACACCATACTCAAGTGGGGTTTGTACCGGGCCGCATCTCCAGAAATCACCTATGTACCCTCTGCCACACCCTATGGTAGTCTAGAAATGCACCGGAGGCTGCATTAGCCCTATCCATAGACGATGAGCAGGCATTTGATCGCATAGAATGGCCATATTTATCCGCAAACCCTGGCGAAATTCGGCTTGGGAGACCAGTTCATCTCCAAAGTTTGTCTGCTTTATGACCACCCCCACGGCATGGGTTAATTGCGGGTCGGTTCCTCTCGGATCCCTTCCCCATCCGCAGAGGGACCCGACAGGGATGTCCCCTTTCACCCCTTTTGTTCCTACTGGCGATGGAGCCATTAACGGCCACTATCCGTCACTCTCCCTCGATAGTGGGCCTACACCTACTGGACAGGACCTCCAAAATTTATTTATACGCGGACGACGTCCTTATCACCATAACTGACCTAGAGCGTAACCTACCAGCTTTATTGGTTATCATTGATGGATTTACACCCCTGTACGGCTACTGAGTAAACTGGGACAAAAGCAAGGCCCTCCCCCTCTCGCAGGTGACAACGAAGGCTGCTCTTCTCGGCTTCCCATTCTGATAGACTCCGAAACGCCTCAAATACCTGGGAATACTGGTCAACCGAGGCCTGGACCGAATGGTGGCAGACAACCTAGCCCCCCCCATTACGCAAATGAGGTTTGACTTCGAGAAATGGACCCATCTGGAGCTCTCCATGTGGGGCAAGGCACAGGCGGTGAGAATGGTCACGGTACCACGCTTCACTTACGTTTTAGGTCTCCTACCCTTGCAAGTACCTCTTTCAACACTAAGACCAATTGACGAAGCAATCAGAGCTTTTGTGTGGGGCTCTACACACCCACAACTTGCACCAGCTAAACTAATGGCGCGCGGCTCCCATAGGGGAATAGGACTCCTCTCGGTGGAACATTGCGCCCTAGCTCTACACTTGTCACATCTGGCCAACTTACTGCCTGGATCGATGGAACCACCGCAGTGGGTGTCAGTGGAGAGGACGCTGCCGCTGCTTTCCCATGGTGGAGGACTCGGTGGGCTCTACTGCACTGACTCCTCATCCCCTAGCACAACAAATCCGATTTTGAAGGCGACACGCGCGGCATGGAGGAGGGCTCACTGCCTACTTGGGGTTCATCCTTTCTTATACGCCAGGGCCGTGCCGCACACATCCTCCCCACCCTCTTCCCCCTCCCCCCTTTAATAGGGAGAGCGGTTTTCAACTGGCTGCAATTGAGTAGAGCTGGCATCCTCAACTTGGCCCAGGTTCTAGAGGATGGAGTGATCAAGCCCTTTGCCATGCTGCAGGAGGACTTCAATCTCCACCCACGGCAGGAATGGCGATATCTGCAACTCAAACATTGTCTACAGCAAAACACGGACATCATCCGTTGGGGACTTCAGACTTCACCTGTGGTATCCTATCTTAAGACATGGGGGACACACAAAGGCGTTATGGCAGGCCACTATGAGGTCTTCACACGTCACCAATACTCGCAACCTCTCCTGGAAAAATTACACCTGCAATGGCAAGCTCATCTACAGCGGACCTTTGATTCAGAAGACTGGACAGACATACTAGGTGCTCTTGATAGGGGCACTCGCGAAGCTAGATTAAAATTCTGTCTCTTCAAGGTAATCCATGACTGGTCCTGGACCCCGGTGAAGTTACAGAGGGCTGGGCTTCTTCCACATGCGAACTGCTGGCGCTGCTCAGAGACACACTGCGATCTGCTCCATATTCTCAGTGGATGCCCATTCGGTCCAGCCCTTGTAGGATGCTGTGGGACTCAATCTGGCTGAATCAGTGCCGCTTTCAACACCACTACCCTGCTCTCTTATCATAATGAACGATATGGACGCTCTCCCGGCCCCGTCACGACCGCACCAAGACTGTTGCACATGGCACTAGCCACTGCAAAAACTTGTATCCTCCGCCATTGGAGATCGGTAGACCCTCTTACCCCAGAAGGATGGATCGTGACAATGACTTGCATAGCCGCACACCACAAAGTCATCTATAATTTACAGGATCAGGCTGCCCTGTTTAGTCAGGTGTGGGCTCCATCACCTTTTGCCACCGCTAGCCTCCTTTGCTACAAACCCTTCCCCATCCTTGTTCTAGCTGCTCCTTAGTGGTATCCTGGCTAATCCTAACCTCTCCCCCTCCCACGTACCTATCACACAGCTGCTCACTACCACCCCATATATCCCACGCCCCTCCCTCGTCCCATCCTATCTCTCCTCCCCCACCAACTTACCCCCCTTCTGTTTTCACGACACCAGCTCCTACCCTCTACAATCCCACCTTTCCTCCCCTATTTCTCCCCTTCTCTATCATCTTTCTCCCATCATGAAGGGATGATCTGCTACATAGCCGCGAAGACCTAAGCACCTACCCCCCGGGTAGCACTACACAGTTGCTACACTACTACACTGTCCGTCAACATGTTTCACAAAGCAACAGCCTGTACCTCAGCTTTCAATCTCCCCCCTCCACCCCTCTTTTCCTGCTGCCATCCTGTCCCCACTTTTCCATTTTAGTCACCATTGTCTTTTTTATATTGTTTAGATCTGCGAATGACTGTTTAGCCCACCCCATTATCCATGAGATACAGTTTGTACAATTCCCACTAAGTGTGGGGACTCTTATCCTTTTTTCTGTTCTGTATCATTCAGCATTATCAATAATAAAAAAATAAAATAAAAAAAAGATTTTCAACCCTGGAAACATAACTGCCGCTTCCTGACCCAGTATGTAGATTTGTGGAAAGGTGGTAAAATCAGGGGATTGCTAGAATTGAAACTCTGCTACTATATGAATACTGGCACAATCAGAGAGGCTAATATCTGAGCACCAATGTAATGACAACACTGCCATAATTTGTTACGTCACTGCATGGCATAGGACAAGTAGTTTTATTAACCATCCCATCCTAGGGAAAAGTACATAATTTTAAACTTATATATGAATGATCTGGCCCATTTTGTCACTATTTTTTACCTCTTTCCATCAAACTTTTAGTTTGATTACCACAAGACATGGAATAAATGCATCTTTTCAAATGTACACCTGCCATAGCGTACTGAGTTTAAGCAAAATCATATCCAACAGTATGACTCACTGTGTTATGTAGAAGATTTAATACATGCTTCCAGGCACGCATTTCAACTGTTTCCCAGGAAACTGTCTGGCCACAATCCAATAGCTCTACTCCATAGAGAGCCAATGTAGGCATTTTGCTTTGAAAAGCCCATAAATGGGTGTCAGAGAGAATCCTCCATATACAAAAACTAATCCACTTAAGGACACTACAGACCGAACAGCTTCTTGTTATAAATGTTGTGTCCAATCTGAACAGGAAAAAAGTTAGACCTAGGTATTTATTTGAATTTACTCTATCCACACCATTTTCTGTAAGCTGCCAGGAAACTCACCTGTGTTTCTTCTGTCAAGTGCGAATGCTAAAGGTAACAAAATTATGGTTATCTGGGCACCAATAAAAAAAAACGTATTTTCTAAAATACACTTGAATCTATGGCTATTCCTGACAAGGAGACAAAGACCACAAGGGCGCCCCCGTCATATTATGAAATGTCACTTAGACATCAAGTGAATCTAAATTATTAATGTGCATAACAGAACCACGCGGTAATCAATCGCTTACAGGATGGAGTAAAAAATGCGTGGCCTTAGTTTTAATTTTAACTGACTGATGGGTGATCGACTGGATCACAGAACTATTAAGCTTCAACTAAGTACAATTATTCTGTGCCAGCAAGAACTTTGCGCTGACTACCCTCTCAAACTGGAAGTCAGTACAGATCCTTCAGTATTACACTACTGGTAGCTCAGTGAGGTTGTCATGCTGGTAAAACTGTACAGAACTTTGGAATTCCCAATAAGATATAAAAAACTTAAACATCAGCTAAAAATATATGTGACATGACCACAAGGCACAGATAAGTGCTTCTAGAGGCACTGGACTGCAAAGCAAGTTCTCTTTACCAAAGACAGACAAATCCTATGATTTGAAGACCGCAAACATCTGAGATCTCCAAGAGACCATCGTTTTTAAGGGCCTTCTGAAATGCGGCCACAGATGAGGAATATAATGGACATTGATGCAATAAAGTAGAAACTTCATAAAATATTCAGCAAAATAACTCCGGGATTAAATAGTTAAGAGCACAGCTTGTAAAGAAAGTGATTTGTAGGATGGGTTAGACACCAGTCTTATGTACCCGTGCTAAAGTGGCACAACCCCCGCTATCTGCAGTTTCATACATCCTCAAGAGCCAAACAAGACAGTGATCTTAGGATGTACCTACAGTAAAAAATGGTATTTATAATGCAGTTTCTATACACTCAAAAATAAATTATAACTTATAAATTATAAAAATAAATTATGACTAAAAGGTAAGCACATTGCAGCATCAAATATCACGTCCTCGTATATCAGAAGCAGTATAAGTTTGCTATTTAGACGTTTCCTTACCTTTTTTTATTCTATGTCGCAATCCTCCAAGGATGCGAGCCTCAACAGTCCCTGCAGAAAAAGAAAGAATGCTTTAAATATAAAACAGACTTTGGTTGCAGAACATAGAGCAACCTTATTTCTCAGGTAAGCGTGTAATAAAACCTGAAATGGTTTATGTCAGTGGTTCAGAACCATTTGACTCCCGAGGACCCCCACAGAATCATTACTGGAAGCCAGGGACCCCCAAGCAATTTGTACAATTTAAATTTCAAACATTAAAACAATAATTCACAAAAAATACACAAACAAGTACAAACCAAACAAATACTCGAATTACTAAAGATATAAATTATTTTAATATTGAAAATATGCAAAAATCAAAACATTTTAATGGGAAGGTTGGCGCTGCATCTCAGCGACTAACTTTCCAATGTTTGGTTTTATTTGGGAAAGCTGAAACCTCAGGTCAGATTCTACATTTCCCAAACGATTTCTTTTTATTTTTTAGGTAGATAAGACCTGAGAAAATTTGGTCACGTAAATATGTGGTGGGGAAAGGAAGTAAAATCATAAGGGCCTCTCTCCTCTCCATAACTTCTCATTCACATGTAATTCATTTGTTTTATAGCACCTCTCATGCCAGTGTAGGGTGTCGGAGCACTTTAAAAGGGACTACATGTTGTAGGATTCACGTCATCCACACTGGTAGGTATTTTCTAAGAGTGCTTGGTCTGGAGAAGCAAAAAATCAGGATTCAGAACATAACAGTGGTTAGCGTGGACTTTAATAATAATAATATATTTCTATGCAAGCAAACTTTTTTTTTTAGCAGCATAAGGAAAATGAAAGACTAAAATAAAAACATTATTTTCTAATTTGTGCCATGCAGTTTGCATGCAGCTCGTGGGTGGCAGTTTATAGCTCACTGTGCTAGATCAAGATTGTAATTTATGAACTGCTCAGTAACAAAAGAATGGCTGTAACAAAAGCAGTAACCCACTGTTTTAAGCACCTAAAATAATGTTCTTAGTATGATACCCATTCTTTGCAGCAGGCATATTAACCATCTCTGCTACCTTAGATGAATCAAAACTGCCACTAGACAAAACACGCATCTCTCTCTCCAGTAGGCACATTAATCACCAGCTTTATCTTTTGGTTTTATTTTTGCAAGAATGTGGCTTTGCAGTGCTTTTAAACCTGCTGCACAAAGGAAGTAATAAATATAGAAACACACACTTTTCTGTCAGAGGCCCCAGCTGGAGAAGAGCCTTCCTGCCCCAGGCCTGCGGACTCCCTAGGAATGTGCCACGGACCCCTGGGGGACCACGGATCACAGGTTAGGAGCCACTGGTTTATGTGATAGCAAAGAACACACAAAAGCAAAACATATTTTCACAGTTCATACCTGGAGAAACTAGAAATGCCTTGTTAGAAATGGCGTCTCTACTTGGCAGTGGTTTGCACCCTACCCATGTAGGGATCCTCACTCTAGTCAGAGTCAAGATGTCACACAGCTAACCCCTGCTCACTCTTGGTAGCTTGGCACGAGCAGTCAGGCTTAACTCAGAGTCAATGTGCAAAGTATTTGCTTGCACACACACACACACACACACACACACACACACACACACACACACACAGTACCACAGTGAAAAAACTACAAAAGGACTTCACGCCAGTTTAGAAATATAGGCAATATTTGTCTGAATAAAACAAGACCAAAACAACAAAAATCCAACATACACTAGTAGAGAGATCACTTTTTTAAAAATGTTGAAATTAATCTTAATTCATCGGAATCAATAATTGTATCTTTTTAGCCAAAGTACCCGGAATGCGTCAAAAACAAAGACAATGCGGGCCACAGGGGAGTTGAGGCCCCTAAAAGCAAAGCGATGCATTGGTTCCTTACTGCGCAGGGGAGGTGATGTGTTGATTCTTTCCTCGCAGGAGAGGCGCTGTGTCGTTCCTTACTGACAGGGGAGGTGATGCATCGATTCTTTCCTTGCAGGAGAGGCGATGCATTGATTTCCAGACATGCAGCCTTGGTTACTGTAGTGTGGGCTCAATGAGAAATTGGCACCCCGAGCATGATGCATTGAAAATCCAGATGTCCTGTGTTGATAGAGCAATGGTAAAACAGGTGCTGCGTCTATTCTGCAGCCCCGGGACAGGGACTTCGTCAAATTTTACTCCCCTGAGGAACGTCAGTGTGTGGATTTTCTCCGTTAGGTCACCATCTTACACTTCCAAGGGCAAAGGGACTGGAGTTGGCACCACTTGGCAAGTGAGGACTCTCAGCAGAAGAGCCCAGGCACTGGCAGATTAAGACTTCATAACAAAAGGCAAGCTCAGTTCAAGCCCTTGGAGAACCTTGGAAAGCAGGATTTAGAAAGCAAAGTCCAGTCCTTTCATACCCAGGACAGAAGCAGCAGGCCAGCACAACAAAGCAACAGGAAGAGTGGCAGTCCCTTCTATAGCATCCAGCTCTTCTTCCTGACAGAATGTCCTCAGTTCACAAGATTTCAAACTATGTAGGGTCAGAGGTCCAGTACTTGTACCCATTTTGGTCTTTGAAGTAGACAAACTGCCATGGCCCTATACTCGGACACTTTGGTGAGAATAAAAATCACAAAAACATGTGTGACCGGGAAGATCTTTACTAACAAAGGCCTAAAACAGGGCTGTCTTATCCCCCCCACCCTCTTCAATTTATATACAGCTGATCTGGGTGCCGAGTAGCTCAGAGGAAATACGTTCCCGCCGAGGCTGGGGCAATTGGTGCTCCCTATAATACAATACGTGGATGATATGGTCTTCCTCGCCCAAACCCGGATTGGGCTCAAAAGGGGTCTTGACATACTGCATGACTACAATGAAAGAAATGCCTTAAAAGCAAATGCAGAAAAAATAGAAGTCCTGGTCTTCAGCCGTCAGAAAAAATCTGCATAGAATATGGAAACGTGGACCTTGAAAGTAATCTTCAAAAATAAAACAAGTAGTTGGGTCATCTATTTGACACAGGCTGAGGAACAGTTCAACCTGGCCCCTTCCTATTCCACAGACCCTGCTATCACGAAAGCGGTACTGGAGAAAAAACTGAAAGAGCTTGGCGTGCAGGCCTCTAGAGACAAAGATTTCTCAACAGTCAGGGGCATCCGTGGAGCCGATGGCTTGCTCGAATCTTACGTAACCACCAAAAGGTAAGCCCTATCTAAAAGCACCTTTGGGAGAACAAGCGTTCCAGAACATTCTGCAGATGTGCCTTTTAACTTTACCTGCCTGGGAATATCGACGGAAGTGGAATATCACACAGGGGCACGTGCACGAATGCACGCTGTGTAAATACATACTGAATTGATAACATCTTGTATGCTGTTGCCCATGCTTGGCGTCTGAAAGGCGCCTATTACTAAAACCCCTGTTCCTGAAACATGGGGTGAGAACAAGTAACAAAGCTTTAAGACTTATTTTTGCTGCAGTGGTCCCCATAGAACTAGCCTGTTTCTGATTTTTTTTAATTTATTTTTTTAAACAAACTGTGCCTAGCTCTGACGAAATGGCTCCTCCCATCTAAGCTATCCCTCCCTTCCACTTAACGGCCCTGGATGACGATCTGAGAGATGTAACCTATGCATAGCAGCTCCCCGGCTGGCATTTATTTTGTCGAGTTGGTCCCAGGGAAAGTTGGATATGGTACTGGGTTAACAGGTGAATAATTAGCTGGTGCCCGCAGAAGGCATAATGGGTACTCATTTTGTGTAAACAGCTGGTGTTTTGGGGACCCCAGGGTGTGACTCACATCTGGGTTTTTATTGTATTTTACTGTACTTAGAAGGTGCCATGAACAGGCACTCTCATAGGCAGGGCTATGCCGCTTAATGAGCTTTGGCATTTGAAGGGTGCTTATTGCTGTTTACTTTTATTTTTCCTTTATTTTAATATGTTGGAACAATTTTAATTAATCATGCAATAAAGATTTATACTCTAGACCAGTGGTTCCCAACTTTTTGATTTCTGTGGACCCCCACTTTAACATTAATGGAACCCAGGGACCCCCACTGAATCATCATGGGAATCCAGGGACCCCCGCCTGAGTCATTACTGGAAGCTGGGGACTTAATTTGTCAATATTTGTTAATATTTTTTAATTTTCTAGCCTCTCGTGGACCCCCTGAGAAGGATTCGCGTACCCCCAGGGGTCCCCGGACCACAGGTTGGGAACCACTGCTCTAGACAAACTTCAAAGAGAAGTCTTCACCAAAAGATGTATTTTTAAATTGTGAGTTCCGACCCCAAACCCCACATATCTATCTGCTCCCAATGGCAATCCCCATGTTACTCAATGGGGAAGATAGGCCTTGCAATAATAAAAACCAAAATAAGCAGTATTTCACTATCAGGACATGTAAAAGAAACCATTACATGTCCTACCTTTTAAATACCTTGTAACCTGCCCATGGGGCTACCTTGGGTCTACTTTAAGGGAACTTGCAGGTGATAAAAGGGAAGGTTTGCGCTTTGCAAGTGAGTGTACTTGCCAGGTCGAAATGGCAGTTTAAAACTGCACACACAGACACTGCATTGGCAGGCCTGAGACAAGTTTGCAGGGCTACTAATGTGGAAGGCACAATCAGTGCTGAAGGCCCACTAGTAGCATTTGATTTACAGGTCCTGGGCACACCTGGCACACTACATTAGGGACTTACTAGTAAATAAAACATGCATTCACTAATACATTTTAGACAGAGAGCATATGCACTTTGGGCACTTTACCACTGCTAACCAGTGCTAGAGTCCTAAAGCCAACAAAAACAGGTCAGAAAAAATAGGAAGAAGGCAGCAAAATGTTTGGGGATAACCCTGCAAAAAGAGCCAGGTCCAACACTGCTGACTACCCTTGAAGAGACTAAATCAATTTAAGTGTCTTCTCAGGTCCTGGCACATGCAGACCCAGCTTGAGGTTGGCGGCTATCAGCTATGGGCAAGAGAGAAATGTAAAGGGGCAACCAAAGACCTAGGGATTAAAAGAGTGAGTGACAGGAAATGGCGAGAACAACTGGAAAAAGATGGGAGAAACTGATGACAGGAGTGGAAATGTTAGCATGGAAACCAAAGTGTACAAAGAGAAAATGCAACACACTCAACACTGCAGAAACTAGCAGGAATTATGAAAATATATTTGCAGTTCTCCGTGCTTCAAAAATATTCCCCCCCCTTCACTAAACAGTCTGATTAGTTGCACAGGCACCAAAAGTTACTACTAAACTCTTGTCCGACAACTCATTTTCAATTTACTAAATAATGTTACCATAAAATAAAACGAAATGTGAAGTTGCAGAGTAGTGGCTATGGAATGTTCATAAAGATTATGAAATTCAATAAATTGATCACAGGATGGAAATATTCAAGGAATGGCATTTAAAGGCAGACAATGAATCTGGAGGTTGTGGTACATACACAGTAGGCCATCTTTGATTAGACA
The DNA here is from genome assembly GCF_031143425.1 of Pleurodeles waltl. Taxonomy (NCBI): domain Eukaryota; kingdom Metazoa; phylum Chordata; class Amphibia; order Caudata; family Salamandridae; genus Pleurodeles; species Pleurodeles waltl. The sequence goes on from NC_090448.1 coordinate 1,145,343,007, forward strand.
AGTACCCCCATAAACCTAAAAGACTGCCAAGTTTATACACTGTGTTCATGGACTACAAATGTCCCCGCCATTTTGGAACATGATACTGAAAATGATGGTGACACTTCTACCTCATTTTATCCATGCTCCAGTACGTAATCTAAACATTGTAAACCTTATTATTACTCAATGCCCAAATGATATCCAAATCATAATTCTTCTAATTCCCAAAACCGTACTTTTTTCACTGGGCTGTGATGACTCCCATTTTACAAAGCAAAACTGAATATCCAACAATATTCTTAGCTTCAATAGCATTTGGCATGAAATAAAAACTCAAGTTTTACAATACATAGCGCACAAAGCAAACAATAGCAAATGGCAAATGTCAACCTGATGTGGCACGGCTTGGCAAAACAATCATCAGACCCAAGAACCAACTTGATGAGGCACAGCATAAAACAAAATGAACCCTCATATTGCACCATTTTTTAAAAATTAATTACAATAACCTTTATGGAACAGTGAATTTTCCGTGGCCACATCAGGGGACACCTGTAGTGCCAACTGGGCAAATAGCCTCCAGTGTGGCTACAAATATCCGTTCACATTAGCCTACTGCCCATGATGTTCAAGAATCATTTTTTTGATGTATAAATTCTCGGATCACTGTAAGGACCCTGGAATGAGAGGAAAAAAGTGGAAAATAATGGAAAAATAAAAAAATGAGAAATAAATACATCTATGTATATGGTGGGAGAGTAGCAAATATCTAAGGTAACATTTGTAGTGTAACTATCAGCGTCTTGTATCCTCAACTGATGAGATGGTGAGATTGAGTAACTAGATGACAAGTGCCATTCTTAACTGGGAAATCCTAATATAGGGTTCGGAAAGCATTCACATAAGCTATGTCTAATGAATTTCAGTTTTTTTGTTTTAAACAATATTTTTTTATATTTTTACAAGGCCAAGCTATGTCGCATTCACCCTTTTTTTTTTTTCCCTTACATAACGATATTATTAACATAACTAAAACATCACTATAACTTTTTTCTTTTCCAGTGACTCGCCAGGGTGTTTTTTTTTTTTTTTTTTTTAAGTTTAATTGTAAAGGAAGGTTATATTACTGCACCTAATTATAAAGTCAATGTTACCTTTGTCTTTTCAGTGAATTCAAGTTTTTTTTTAGCATACCTTTTAACCACACGCACCTAACTATAACATCACTTTAACCCTTGGTTTTGTGAGTGGAGTGAACAAGGTCAGTGGGTGTGGGGGTGTGTGGGGTGGGGTTAGGGGGAAGGACGAGTGTGTCTTCTGCATTCGTGCTGCGGATTTGTTATTGTCATGGCCGAACATGGATCATGCGTGTGCGCTATGACAGGCTTGTTTGACGTACTGGGGTCTTGTTGGACTATGAGAGAAGCCCATAGTGCTGTGATCAACAGTAATAAACAAAACATTTTTACCTGTATCACTGGAGTGCGGCCTACAGACTCACTCAACATTTTAAAAAGTTCCACTGCTGTGTCTTTAACTCATCCCTGGCCTGCATCAGGTAGATGTGAAAGTGCGTGCATAATGGAAACCTGCTCAATGTATGTGTACTCACAAGAAGTACACTACACAGGGAGTGAAACATGGTACAATGCGCACAAGGTAAATGTATGTGTATGCTCGCAGCATGCGTTTTTAAAATAACACTGGTACATGAGGATAACAGTTCTGTGCATTGTGTGCTGTGGATGTAAAACTGAGTGGAAGTGTACCTGCCCTGGTAAATCACACAGATCTTGGGTTTTATTTTGGGAAGCCAAGACCCACCTGGTGAAAATATGAGTAGAGGAATCCCCCGTAGGGTAGTTTGAAACCCCAAACTTTGTCAGCAGTCGAGAAGCCAGAGAGGCTGTGTGAGGAAGGGAAGCTGTGGAAGATTTCTACATGCAACCAGAATTTGGGGCCCAGGCCTTCTAGTCTCCCTGCTGGGTGAAGGGACATCACCCAGGAAAACCAAGACCAACCGCCTTGAAGCCTGGAGCACCCTTGCCTGCCTTCTCGCCAAGACCAGTGTGCCTTGTGAGGAAGAGGTGAGTGTTAGAAGGAGGAAGGTCCAGAGGAGCCCTATTATGTGGACTCCTTGTGTGAGGAATCCCATTTTGCACAGATTGGGCCATAGAGCATGTGCTGGATTTTTTTCCAGTGACCCCCGTTTGCCAAGATGGGCCACAGTGGGATGGAGCAGGGGAGCGAGAATTGTGCAGAGGGCAGCAGACCTGCACAACCTTGTGGTGGGTGACTTGTGTACCAAGAGGGGGCCACTGTGAACATCAACACCAGTTCAGCGTGACCGGCCTTGTGAGTGCCACGGCCGCGACCCCGTATGATGGGAGAGGCCATCGAAGATGCTGAGGTCAAAGATTCGAGCCATCGCCCAGGGCCAATGCAGCTGTGACAAAGGCAGGTCCGGCCTGCGTACTGTGAACCGCACCAAATAAGGCCCAAGGATCAAAGGACACCACCAGAGCTTTGTCAGAGCAAGGAGATCACTAGAACCAGCTGACAGAGTGGCTCGGAGGAGAAAGCATGCGCCTACCAGGTGATCACATACAGCTTGACTTTGCCGATCTGAAGCAGGATTTCGCTGCACCGCTGAATGGTTCCATACCGTTGGAGCAGGTAAGCAATGAACTGAGACTTTGGGGCCCCGGAGACATCTGTACGGCGACTCCACAGACTCTTGTAACTGAACTTCCGAAAGGAGTCAGAGGGAAGAACCCCTGAGTACCTCTAATATTTTACATTCACTGGGTGTTGTCATCAGTGCTTGGGGGAATAACACTAGTAGGACAGGGAGTCGCCTGACAACTACTGGAGCCCCGACCTCAAGGGGGATTTGTGTTATTGCTTTTGAATGTTGCTTACCTTTGCATGTGTACAATTAACATTTTATATATAAAAACAAGTATTTGAATGGACATTAACTCGTGTGCGCTGCTTGCACATTGAGTCATGTTCATTTATACACATACATTTATACACACACATATACATATATGGAAAATGTCACTTACCCAGTGTACATCTGTTCGTGGCATGAGACGCTGCAGATTCACATGCTGTGCACATCCCGCCATCTAGTGTTAGGCTCAGAGTGTTACAAGTTGTTTTTCTTCGAAGAAGTCTTTTTCGAGTCATTAGATCGAGGGACTCCTCCCCTTTCGTCTCCATTGCGCATGGGCGTCGACTCCATCTTAGATTGTTTTCCCCGCAGAGGGTGAGGTAGGAGTTGTGTATATAGTAATAGTGCCCATGCAATGGAGTAAATACGTATGTACATAATGTGTTTAAAAATAATATATTTACAAAGTTACAAATGTACAATTCTAATATTTTCTCAACTTAAAACGGCTACAGGCTCCCGGGAAGGTGGGAGGGCGCATGTGAATCTGCAGCGTCTCATGCCACGAACAGATGTACACTGGGTAAGTGACATTTTCCGTTCGATGGCATGTGTAGCTGCAGATACACATGCTGTGCATAGACTAGTAAGCAGTTATCTCCCCCAAAGCGGTGGTTCAGCCTGTAGGAGTTGAAGTTGTTTGAAATAAAGTCTGTAATACTGCTTGTCCTACTGTGGCTTGCTGTGTTGTTAACACATCCACGCAGTAATGTTTGGTAAATGTATGAGGCGTAGACCATGTGGCTGCCTTACATATTTCAGTCATTGGTATGTTTCCGAGAAAGGCCATGGTAGCACCTTTCTTTCTAGTTGAGTGTGCCTTTGGTGTAATAGGCAGTTCTCTTTTTGCTTTTATATAGCAGGTTTGAATACATTTAACTATCCATCTGGCAATGCCTTGTTTGGATATTGGATTCCCTGTATGAGGTTTTTGGAATGCAACGGACAATTGTTTTGTTTTGCGAATTTCTTTTGTTCTATCTATGTAGTGCATTAGTGCCCTTTTAATGTCTAAATGTATGTAATGCTCTCTCGGCTACCGAATCTGGTTCTGGAAAGAATACTGGGAGTTCCACTGTTTGATTTAAGTGGAACGGTGATATGACTTTAGGTAAGAATTTAGGATTTGTTCGTAGAACTACTTTATGTTTATGTATCTGAATAAAGGGTTCTTGTATAGTAAATGCTTGTATTTCACTTACTCTTCTGAGAGATGTGATAACATGGAAAGTGGCTTTTCTAATAGCTAAGTACTGTATGTCACATGAGTGCATGGGTTCAAAAGGTGGACCCATAAGTCGTGTCAAGACAATGTTGAGATTCCACGAAGGAACTGGTGGTGTTCTTGGGATAATTCTTTTCAGACCCTCCATAAATGCTTTTATGACTGGTACCCTGAATAATGAAGTTGAGTGCGTAATTTGCAGATAAGCTGAAATTGCAGTTAGATGTATTTTAATGGATGAAAAAGCTAACTTTGACTTTTGTAAATGCAGTAGGTAGCTGACGATGTCTTTAGCAGATGCGTGTAATGGTTGAATTTGATTATTATAGCAGTAATAAACAAATCTTTTCCACTTATTTGCATAGCAATGTCTTGTGGTTGGTTTCCTAGCTTGTTTTATGACCTCCATACATTCCTGTGTAAGGTCTAGGTGCCCGAATTCTAAGACTTCAGGAGCCAAATTGCTAGATTCAGCGATGCTGGATTTGGGTGTCTGATCTGTTGTTTGTGTTGAGTTAACAGATCTGGTCTGTTTGGGAGCTTGATATGGGGCACTACTGAGAGGTCTAGTAGTGTTGTGTACCAAGGTTGTCTTGCCCAAGTTGGTGCTATTAGTATGAGTTTGAGTTTGTTTTGACTCCATTTGTTTACTAAATATGGAACGAGTGGGAGAGGGGGAAAAGCGTATGCAAATATCCCTGACCAACTCATCCATAACGCATTGCCCTGAGAGTGACGTTGTGGGTACCTGGATGCGAAGTTTTGGCATTTTGCGTTTTCTTTTGTTGCAAATAGGTCTATTTGCGGTGTTCCCCACTTTTGGAAGTAAGTTTTTAGTATTTGGGGATGAATTTCCCATTCGTGGATCTGTTGATGATCCCGAGAGAGTTTGTCTGCTAACTGGTTTTGAATTCCAGGTATGAACTGAGCTATTAGGTGAATGTGGTTGTGAATCGCCCAATGCCATATTTTCTGTGCTAGGAGACACAACTGTGTGGAGTGTGTTCCTCCCTGTTTGTTCAGATAATACATTGTTGTCATGTTGTCCGTTTTGACAAGAATGTGTTTGTGGTTTATTATAGGTTGAAATGCTTTCAGCGCTAGAAATACTGCAGGTAGTTCTAAGTGATTTATGTGAAACTGTCTCTGCTGGGTGTCCCATTGTCCTTGGATGCTGTGTTGGTTGAGGAGTGCTCCCCACCCTATCATGGAGGCATCCGTTGTTACTACGTATTGAGGCACTGGGTCTCGCCCTTTGTTTAAATTTATAATGTTCTACCATTGCAGCGAGGTGTATATTTGGCGGTCTATCAACACTAGATCTTGAATTTGACCCTGTGCCTGTGACCATTGTGATGCTAGGCACTGTTGTAAGGGCCGCATGTGCAATCTTGCGTTTGGGACAATGGCTATGCATGAGGACATCATGCCTAGTAGTTTCATCACTAATTTTACCTGTATCTTTTGTTTTGGGTGCATGGCTTGTATTATGTTTTGAAATGCCTGTACCCTTTGTGGACTTGGAGTGGCAAGCCCTTTTGTTGTGTTGATTGTTGCTCCTAAGTATTGTTGTATTTGACACGGTTGTAGGTGTGACTTGTTGTAGTTGAGTGAGAAACCTAGTTTGTGAAGGGTTTCTATGACATACTTTGTGTGTTGTAAACACTGTTGTTGCGTATTGGTTTTGATTAACCAATCGTCTAGGTACGGGAACACATGTATTTGCTGCCTTCTGATATGAGCAGCCACTACTGCCAGACATTTTGTAAAAACTCTTGGCGCTGTTGTTATCCCGAATGGCAACACTTTGAACTGGTAATGTACTCCTTGGAATACAAACCTTAAGTACTTTCTGTGGGAAGGATGTATAGGTATATGGAAATATGCATTCTTTAGGTCTAGTGTTGCCATGTAGTCTTGTTGTTTGAGCAGTGGGATCACATATTGCAGTGTCACCATGTGAAAGTGATCTGATTTGATGTAGATGTTTAGTGTTCTTAGATCTAATATAGGTCTTAGAGTTTTGTCTTTTTGGGGTATGAGAAAGTACAGGGAGTAAACTCCTGTTCCTCTTTGATGAATTGGTACTATCTCTATAGCATCTTTTTGTAACAACGCTTGGACCTCCAGTTGTAATAGTTCCATGTGTTGTTTGGACATGTTGTGTGTTTACGGTGGGACATTTTGAGGGAATTGTAGAAATTCTATGCAATAACCATGCTGGATAATGGCTAGGACCCACGTGTCTGTTGTTATTTCCTCCCAGTGTTTGTAGAACTTGGTTAGTCTCCCCCCCACTGGTGTTGTGTTGGGGATTTGTGACGTTTAAGTCACTGTATTTTGTGGAGTATTGGGACTCTGGAACTTCCCTCTACTCTTTGGGAACTGTCCCCCTCTATATTGTCCCCGAAAACTTCCCCGCTGATATTGACTCTGATAAGTGGGCCTTGTTTGTGAGGTTGAGGGTTCTGTGCTCTGTCCTTGAAACCCCCCTCGAAACTGTGATTTCCGAAAAGTGCCTCTGCTCTGTGTGGAGTAGAGTGCGCCCATGGCTTTGGCCGTATCTGTGTCTTTTTTGAGTTTTTCCAATAGCAGTGTCCACCTCCGGCCCAAACAACTGCTGTCCGTTAAATGGCACATTCAGCAAGGCTTGTTGTATTTCCGGCTTGAATCCTGATGTACGCAGCCATGCGTGTCTCCGTATGGTCACTGCTGTATTTACAGTCCTAGCAGCTGTGTCCGCTGCATCCATTGCTGACCGTATCTGATTGTTTGAGATACTCTCGCCTTCCTCCACCACTTGTTGAGCTCTTTTTTGGAACTCTTTGGGCAGGTGTTCAATGAAATGTTGCATTTCCTCCCAATGAGCCCTATCCTATCTAGCCAGCAAGGCCTGTGAGTTGGCAATGCGCCATTGGTTGGCTGCTTGTGCCGCGACCCTTTTCCCCGCAGCGTCGAACTTGCGACTCTCCTTGTCTGGAGGTGGTGCGTCTCCTGAAGTATGTGAGTTCGCTCTCTTGCGAGCTGCCCCTACTACCACTGAGTCTGGTGTTAAGTGCTGAGTGATGTACACAGGGTCTGTTGGTGCCGGTTTGTACTTCTTCTCCACCCTTGTAGTAATGGCCCTGCCCTTCACAGGCTCCTGAAACACTTGTTCGGAGTGTTTCAGCATTCCCGGTAGCATAGGGAGACTTTGGTACTGGCTATGTGTGGACGATAGCGTGTTAAATAAAAAGTCATCCTCAATAGGTTCTGCATGCAGGGTGACATTATGAAACGCTGCTGCTCTTGACACCACCTGTGTTTAGGCTGTACTGTCCTCAGGTGGTGACGGTCTGGCTGGATAACAGTCGGGACTGTTATCTGATACCGGCGAACTCATAAAGATCTCATGCGTCAGGATCATCCCGACTCATTTCAGTAGGAGTTGGGGACTGCATCATTGGTGGAGTGGCTACCGGTGATAGTTGTGGTGAGCGTTGTGGAGATGGTGGCGGGGTTACTTGTTTTGCCACCTTTGCCTGTGGCTGCTTGTCTTTCTCATGGAAAGAAAGTTTTCTTTTCATTCGAACTGGGGGAAGACTACTGATCTTCCCTGTGTCTTTTTGAATGTGGAGCCTTCTTTGAGTGTAATCTGGCTCTATTGTCTCTAGTTCTTGTCCGAATCTGTGTCCTTGCATTTGTGAGGACAGGCCCTGTTCCTCTGTGTAGGAACTTGATTTCGGTTCCGAGGCCGGATGTTTCGGTATGGAAACTTTTTCGGCTGTCTTTTTCGGTTCCAACAACACTTTCTTGAGCTTCGGCGTACTGATCTCTCGGTGCTGACTCGTTTCGGTGCTGCCCTCTCGGTGCCGAGATTGCTCTGACCCGGTTTCTTGGGGTCGAGTCTGCTCTGTGCCGGTATCACGACCGGAGTCGGATGACTTCGACACATGCGTGCCCTTTTTCGGTGCCGATGGTCGGTCACCTATTTTTCGGGTTAAGCCATGGCCTGCTGGCGGTGGCGTCCCCTGGACTTTAGTGCTTTTTCCTTGAGTTTTGTGTATCGACGTCTTACTCACGGTTTTCGGCGTCTGTTCGGGATCGACCTCGTCCGAGTCTGAATCCTCGATGGAGGTTTCCTCTTCCTCCTCCAAGTGTTTTTGTCCTGTCGGCGCCGACGCCATTTGTAGTCTTCTTGTTCTTCGGTCTCTTAACGTCTTCCTCGACCGAAACGCTCGACAGGCCTCACTGGTATCCTCTTTGTGTTCTGGAGACAAACACAAATTACAGACCAGATGCTGATCTGTATAAGGATACTTGTTGTGACATTCGGGGCAGAAGCGGAATGGGGTCCGTTCCATTAGCCTTGAAGACGCACGTGGTCGGGCCGACTAGGCCCCGCCGGGGAATCGAAAACCCCGAAGGGCCACCGAAGCTCTTCAAAATTAGGTGTCGATCTGTTGTAACTAACCCGATACCGAACGCAAACAATACAGTCGAATTTTCCGAGATTTTAACTAACTTTACGACCCGAAGCGCGGAGCGAAAAGGAACACGTCCGAACCCGATGGCGGAAAGAAAACAATCTAAGATGGAGTCGACGCCTATGCGCAATGGAGCCGAAAGGGGAGGAGTCCCTCGATCTCGTGACTCGAAAAAGACTTCTTCGAAGAAAAACAATGTGTAACACTCCGAGCCCAACACTAGATGGCGGGATGTGCACAGCATGTGTATCTGCAGCTACACATGCCATCGAACATATATATATACACACACGCACTCCTGACACTTAAAAAACATACCTGTGTGCAGAGGCGGCTCCTCCGATAGGGCACACCCTCCTTCCCCCCCCCCCTCTCCCCCCACCCACCAGTGTGGCCGGCTGGAGAGAGCAGGCACAGGCTCCCAGTCTGCCTGGGAGCCCCTTGACTGGGTACTTCCAGCCAATCCTGAGGCTGCTCTAAGCAGCGTCATGATTCGGTCGCAGGGCAGGCTGGGAGCCTTTTCCTGCAGCCGAAGAGATGGTGGAGAGGAGCGGCGTGCAGGTATGTGGGTTTATTTTTGTATTTATTTATTTTTCAATTGATTAAATGTCCTTACCCCCCACCCACCTCCTCCCCCCACACACACACACACACCCCAGAGATTTATATGCTACAGTTAAATATTTTTCATTAAGAAGAAAATGCAAAAATCACTGATCCCCTTTTGGAACACCGACACAGCGCTGGGAGCACAATGTCTGAATTTAGTTTACTTTATTAACTAAAGGAACTGCTACTAAGAAGGCTGCCTTCCACAAAAACAGACTTTGAGACTCTCCAGTTCGCCAAATACCTCAAATAGGCAACGTACTGGCAGCTGATAGTCTACCTTCTTACGAATTTTCTCTTGCCTCTATCACCACAGGCCCAAGGAAGGCAAAGAACGAGAGTGCAAACTTGCCAAAATCTCCCATCAAACGCAGGCCTTTTCAGACCTGTGCTGAGCTTGTTGCTGTCTGTGCTGACAAGCAGCTCTCACATAGCACAGCATGGCGTTGACTATTCACAGAATGACCAGAGCTTTAGGCATTGATAGAAAACAGCATGTGAAAAGGATGACATGACTCATGCAGTTTCTTAGGTGTGTAAGGGAAGAGTATAAATGAATGAAAGAGGAGATGGTCAGTATTTTTTTGGCATCTCGTAGATGAGAGGAGGGTGGCAGGATGCTAGTTATATCTGTCAATATGTGGGTGGGGTGGATTACCACAGGGAGTGGGGTGGGTGACAAGACACCAGGAATGTTCATTTTTTAAACTACAACAAAGGGTGGAAGGCTCAAGTAGGTAGTTCCATTTTGTGCAAGATTCCAATCTGGCTCCTGTAACATTCACTACTGATCAGAACTTAATTTGAGGTGGGAGGGGAGCATAAACAAATCTGTAGATTGTAAGCCAAAACTAAAATGGAGTTGTCCATCTCCGGTCCCCAGAGACAGATGACTCGAGCACCTTTCATTATCTAGCTGATACCACTTAAAATCCCTGATATGTATTAAAAAAAACAAAAAAGAAAAGAAAAACTGCTGTGACAATGAGGCCTTTTATGACCATACTGATTTTGGAGCATGTCTGCTTTATAAGAACTGTTGGGATTAATGGAATCGGAGATAAAGCACTGAGAAATGTTTTTGACCAACTGGTCAAAGAGAATTTGCCATCACCTGTGGTTTTAAACTCAAGCCCTCAAGTCTAGGCATTTGACAGTCCTATGCTGTTTGAAACCCACTTGTGGTTTACCGGACAGCTTAAATGAGTATTCCGGTGCTACATTATTCACATCTAGAAGATGAACTGCAGTCCAAGCTATCAGCCACTTCCAGATTCTGCAAGTCTCCTTAAGGAGCCCTTATCAGTGTTCCTTCTTCATTTAGACAGTAGCTGTCGTGGTGTTGTCTTTTTAAATTAAAATAATTTGATTTGACAGAAGAAAATATTGGAGTTCTAGATGCACTACTCTTTGATCTAAGAAGGTAATCTGGTGAAAGAAATTCCACCCTGACCATAAGCCTTCAATCGAAGATGATCAGTATGAGCTCCTCAAACCATCAACAAAGCATGTGTAACAAAAGTCTTGGCTGGTACAAACTAGTAGGACTGGACTAAACTGAAGAGGTTCTTTAGATGACTTTAACATGGAAATGCTAATGCAGTGAGACACAGCCTGTCCTCCTAAACACTAGAGAACTGACACTTATCTATTTCTATTCATTATAGTAAAGGTCTCAAATGAATTACCCATTTGAAGCTATGAATATGCAATGACAAGGATCCTGGGCAGCAATAACACATGGCTTTACTAGATGCGGAGACCACTGAATAACTTCACATTTTGTTTAGATGGAAACCATTCTCTCCACAATTTTGCCCCTCAGATGTTTATGGTTGCTTGTAGAGATTCAATTATCTAGGCTGTAGCTGTGTTTACTAACATGAACTAGGACACACATCCGGGACAAAAGAGACTATAGTCAGGATGTCTTGCAACATTTTTTGTTAAGAAGGAGCACTCAGTCAATTGCTAATCATGAATATGTGAAAATTTTTAACTTCTTAGATGCACAGCCACCACTGGCAGGCACTTGAGCAAAGCACATGAGGTAGACTAAGAACCAAAAGGTAAACTTCCATTAAAAGCAATCCTTACCAAGCAAAACTCTTACAAACTTCTGCTGTTTCTGCTTAAATAGGATGTGCAAACATGCACCCCTGCAAAACGGTCAGTATCCTGAACTTCTCATATTTTAACCAGCTGCTTGCTGTCTTCACAAAGACTGTGTACAATCTCGTGCTTTGGAGCTCTCTTTGGAAACAGAAGATTACCAAAATAAATTCCCATTCCCATTAGCCAAGGAAAGACTGCCTCTACCTCTTGTTAGGTCTCACCTACCAGACAGGCGAAGCGGTCTCAGTGCAAAAGACCTGCTGTGAAATTACCAAGAAGAAGATACAGTGGTGCTTAAAGCTCGTTCTTTGCATAAGATTGGTTGATGATATTACAGTTATCTGCTTGCTTCTTGTTAAATGGATTTTCCTTGTTACATTTTTTCTTTGGCCCTCTCCTTGAGCACAGCATCCATACCAACCTTTTGATTGCCTGCTCCCCGTTTTTCGCCCCAATTTCCTCACTCTTCCCACCTGCTCCTCTGTACTTGTTCAAAGGTAATTTTTGTTACTTAAAAAAAAAAAAAAATAGTTACAACACCAAATTGTTGCCAACCCCTCTGCATTACAAAGAGCTTTCTTGTTACTCCAATTACATTTTTTTTTTCCATTAATTGATTCATCTTAGATTATTAAATAGAAAACGGTGCCTGCGTCCCTCTGTTGACATCACACATGCATACCTTTTTTTTCTAATATTGTAGAGCATAACCAAAAGGCACTGGCGCAAAAAAAAAAAAAAAGGAAAAAAACAGCAACAAAAAAGTGTTTTTATAGGCAAGGTAAATTTGCATAGCCAATGCTAATTTGAGGGCACTGGTTCTGAGAGAACTTGTGGAGCTAGCTGGAGAGCTGAACTTTTAGGAGTAGCCACTCTGAACAATATTTTAACACCCTTGCCCTTCTGACTTGATAGTCATCTCTAGCCCCTATGGGACAGTCAGATACACTTGACTACGCCGTCAACCAAAGCGGCTGCCAAATTTCAACTTTGGAAAACTTCCATTTCACTACACCTGCCTTATTTCTCAACAAAAAAAAAAAAAGGACATGCTGAAAGGGGAGTGGAAGAGTGCTTGGTTCCAGGAGTGAGGAGGGAAACTTCATACAAACAATGTCTCAAAAGGCTGGAGTAGAAAAAGTAAATACTGGAATACGAAATACACTGATTGCTATTGTATTACGATGCACTGGATGCTTTTAAATTCACCTGACAGAAAAAAAGATAAATGTAAAAAGTCTATGAAAGAGAACTTCAGTTACACAGTGTTACATTAGTAGAATTTCCTGTCAACTGATTTCTTTTTAAAGAAAAAAATAAAAAGACATGAAATTCGGTTTAGTCAATAAAGAAGAGTAAAAAAATATATTCTCACAAATGTATTTCTTCTTAATTAATATTGAACTATATTTTAAAAGTGATGTGGATCCTCCACCTAAGTGGGATTATTACTCATTCAGGACTATCAATGATTATCCAAACATGGCGTACTAACTCCTTGTGAAGCTTTCCTCAAAGCAACCCTCAATCGCAAGGATGCACAGTATATGTCGCTGGTGGAACAGTATCCTTACATACTTCTGAAACTGACCATACCACAGGAACTCCCCCCCCCATTTTTAGAATTATTAGAAATCCCTTTCAAAACATCATGGTTTGGTCTTCCACTGCACAGCGAATTCACTGTATATTTTACTCCCGAATTAGTTTCAATTTTAGGCAATCTAAAAACAACTCGCAAATGTAGTTGGTGTCATCCTTCCACAACTTAACTTTAGCCATTTCATTTTCATGTCTCAATAAATAATCTTCCTGTGGGCCATGCCCCCTGTAGAGCAGCAGTAGTCGCCATTTAGGGAACACTGCTGCAAGTGGGCAGAAGCAAAACTTGGTGCAAAACCACTGAATTTACTAGGGCAGATTTTTCCTCAGCCCACAGAATTAGGAATGGTTGGATTTCATCTTTATAAGGAAAATGTCACTTACCCAGTGTACATCTGTTCGTGGCATTAGTCGCTGCAGATTCACATGCTGTGCACATCCCGCCATCTGGTGTTGGGCTCGGAGTGTTACAAGTTGTTTTTCTTCGAAGAAGTCTTTTCGAGTCACGAGACCGAGGGACTCCTCCCATTTCGACTCCATTGCGCATGGGCGTCGACTCCATCTTAGATTGTTTTCCCCGCAGAGGGTGAGGTAGGAGTTGTGTATGCTAGTAATAGTGCCCATGCAATGGAGTGAATGCGTATGTACACAATAAAGTTTCAAGTAATCTATTTACAAATGTACAAATGTTTAAGATCTACTTCTAAACGGCTACAGGCTCCCGGGGAGGCGGGTGGGCGCATGTGAATCTGCAGCGACTAATGCCACGAACAGATGTACACTGGGTAAGTGACATTTTCCGTTCGATGGCATGTGTAGCTGCAGATACACATGCTGTGCATAGACTAGTAAGCAGTTATCTCCCCAAAAGCGGTGGTTCAGCCTGTAGGAGTTGAAGTAGTTTGGAATAATGTTCTTAGTACAGCTTGACCTACTGTTGCTTGTTGTGCAGTTAGCACATCTACACAGTAGTGCTTGGTAAATGTATGAGGCGTAGACCATGTGGCTGCCTTACATATTTCGTTCATTGGAATATTTCCTAGAAAGGCCATGGTAGAACCTTTCTTTTTGGTTGAGTGTGCCTTTGGTGTAATAGGCAGTTCTCTTTTAGCTTTAAGATAGCAGGTTTGAATGCACCTAACTATCCATCTAGCAATGCCTTGTTTTGAAATTGGATTTCCTGTATGAGGTTTTTGAAAGGCGATAAATAGTTGTTTTGTCTTTCGAATTAGTTTTGTTCTGTCAATGTAGTACATTAGTGCTCTTTTGATGTCTAATGTATGTAGTGCTCTTTCAGCTACAGAATCTGGCTGTGGGAAGAACACTGGTAATTCTACCGTTTGATTCAAGTGGAACGGTGAGATTACTTTTGGTAAAAATTTTGGATTTGTTCGTAGAACAACATTATTTTTGTGTATTTGAATAAATGGTTCTTGAATGGTAAACGCTTGAATTTCACTCACTCTTCTTAGAGATGTGATGGCAATTAAAAATTCAACTTTCCACGTTAAGTATTGCATTTCACAAGAGTGCATGGGCTCAAAAGGTGGGCCCATGAGTCGTGTTAAGACAATGTTGAGGTTCCATGAAGGAACTGGTGGCGTTCTTGGTGGTATAATTCTCTTTAGGCCTTCCATAAACGCTTTTATGACTGGTATCCTAAATAATGAAGTTGAGTGCGTAATTTGCAGGTAAGCTGAAATTGCAGCAAGATGTATTTTTATGGAAGAGAAAGCTAGTTTTGCTTTTTGCAGATGTAGTAAGTATCCTACTATATCTTTTGTAGATGCGTGTAAGGGTTGAATTTGATTATTATGGCAGTAATAGACAAATCTTTTCCATTTATTTGCATAGCAGTGTCTAGTGGTAGGCTTTCTAGCCTGTTTTAGGACCTCCATACATTCTTGTGTGAGGTGTAAGTGTCCGAATTCTAGGATTTCAGGAGCCAAATTGCTAGATTCAGCGATGCTGGATTTGGATGCCTGATCTGTTTGTGTTGTGTTAACAGATCTGGTCTGTTTGGTAATTTGACATGAGGTACTACTGACAGATCTAGTAGTGTGGTGTACCAAGGTTGCCTTGCCCATGTTGGTGCTATTAGTACGAGTTTGAGTTTGTTTTGACTCCACTTGTTTACTGGATATGGAAGGAGTGGGAGAGGAGGAAAAGCGTAAGCAAATATCCCTGACCAGTTCATCCATAGCGCATTGCCCTGAGACTGATGTTGTGGGTACCTGGATGCGAAGTTTTGGCATTTTGAGTTTTCCTTTGTTGCAAATAGATCTATTTGTGGTGTTCCCCAAATTTGGAAGTAAGTGTTCAGTATTTGGGGGTGAATCTCCCATTCGTGGATCTGTTGGTGATCCCGTGAGAGATTGTCTGCTAACTGATTCTGAATTCCTGGAATAAATTGTGCTATTAGGCGAATGTGGTTGTGAATCGCCCAATGCCATATTTTCTGTGTTAGGCGACAACTGTGTTGAGTGTGTCCCTTCTTGTTTGTTTAGGTAGTACATTGTTGTCATGTTGTCTGTTTTGACAAGAATGTATTTGTGGGTTATCATGGGTTGAAATGCTTTCAGCGCTAGAAATACCGCTAACAGTTCTAGGTGATTTATGTGTAACTGTTTTTGCTGTATGTTCCATTGTCCTTGGATGCTGTGATGATTGAGGTGTGCTCCCCACCCTGTCATGGAAGCATCTGTTATCACGTATTGTGGCACTGGGTCTTGGAAAGGCCGCCCTTGGTTTAAATTTATACTGTTCCACCATTGAAGCAAGATGTATGTTTGGCGGTCTATCAACACCAGATCTAAAAGCGGACCCTGTGCTTGTGACCATTGTGATGCTAGGCACTGTTGTAAGGGCCGCATGTGTAACCTTGCATTTGGGACAATGGCTATGCATGAGGACATCATGCCTAGTAGTTTCAGTATTATTTTGACTTGTACTTTTTGTTTTGGATACAAGGCTTGTATTACATTGTGAAATGTTTGTACTCTTTATGGACTTGGAGTAGCAATCCCTTTTGCTGTGTTGATTGTTGCTCCCAAGTATTGCTGTGTTTGGCACGGCAGCAGGTGTGACTTTGCGTAGTTGATTGAGAAACCTAGTTTGTGTAGGGTTTCTATGACATATTTTGTGTGTTGTGAACACCGTTTTAGCGTATTGGTTTTGATTAACCAATCGTCTAGGTATGGGAACACATGTATTTGCTGCCTTCTGATATGTGCAGCTACTACTGCCAGGCATTTTGTAAAAACCCTTGGCGCAGTTGTTATTCCGAATGGCAACACTTTGAATTGGTAATGTATCCCTTGGAATACAAACCTTAGGTACTTTCTGTGTGAAGGATGTATTGGTATATGGAAATATGCATCCTTCAGGTCTAGTGTTGTCATGTAGTCTTTGTTGTTTGAGCAGTGGGATTACGTCTTGTAGAGTAACCATGTGAAAATGGTCCGATTTGATGTAGGTATTTAATGTTCTGAGATCCAGTATCGGTCTCAGGCTCTTGTCCTTTTTGGGTATCAGGAAGTACAGGGAGTAAACTCCTGTGTTTAATTGATCTTTTGGTACTAATTCTATTGCTTCTTTCTGTAGCAATGCTTGAACTTCTAGTCCTAGAAGATCTATATGTTGTTTTGACATATTGTGTGTGTTCGGTGGGACGTTTGGAGGGAATTTGAGAAATTCTATGCAATAACCATGCTGGATAATTGCTAAGACCCAAGTGTCTGTTGTTATTTCCTCCCAATGTGTGTAAAAATTGCTTAGTCTCCCCCCCACAGGTGTTATGTGTTGGGGATTTGTGACCTTGAAGTCACTGTTTGTTTTGAGGAGTTTTGGGACTTTGGAACTTTCCTTTGTTTCTTTGAAACTGTCCTCCTCTATATTGTCCCCGAAAACCTCCCCGCTGATACTGGCTTTGGTAAGTGGGCTTTGTTTGTGAGGTTGTGGCTTCTCTGGTTTGCCCTCGAAACCCCCCTCGAAATTGTGTTTTCCGAAATGTGCCTCTGCTCTGCGGGGAGTAGAGGGCGCCCATGGCTTTGGCCGTGTCAGTGTCTTTTTTAAGTTTTTCAATTGCAGTGTCCACCTCCGGCCCAAACAACTGCTGTCCGTTGAATGGCATATTCAGCACAGCTTGCTGTATCTCTGGTTTAAATCCTGATGTAAGCAGCCATGCATGCCTCCTTATCGTTACTGCTGTGTTGACAGTTCTAGCAGCTGTGTCTGCAGCATCCATTGCTGATCGAATGTGATTATTGGAGATATTTTGTCCCTCTTCGACCACTTGCTGCGCTCTTTTTTGAAACTCCTTTGGCAAGTGTTCAATAAGGTGTTGCATCTCGTCCCAATGGGCCCTATCATATCTGGCTAGCAAAGCTTGCGAATTTGCAATACGCCACTGGTTTGCTGCCTGTGCCGCCACCCTTTTGCCTGCCGCGTTGAATTTTCTACTCTCTTTATCTGGAGGTGGCGCGTCTCCTGAAGTATGAGAGTTGGCTCTTTTGCGCGCTGCTCCAACTACAACAGAGTCTGGTGATAGCTGTTGTGTGATGTACACTGGGTCTGTTGGTGGCGGTTTATATTTTTTATCTACTCTTGGAGTAATGGCTCTCCCTTTGACAGGCTCTTCAAACACCTGTTTGGAGTGTTTTAGCATTCCGGGCAACATTGGCAGACTTTGATATTGACTGTGCGTAGACGACAGTGTATTAAAAAGGAAGTCATCTTCAATGGGTTCTGAGGGAAGGCTGACATTGTGAAATGCTGCTGCCCTTGATACCACTGGAATGTAGCCTGCACTATCCTCAGGTGGCGAGGGTCTTGCTGGATAGCATTGAGGACTATTGTCTGACACTGGTGCGTCGTAAAGGTCCCATGCGTCAGGGTCATCCTGACTCATCCCCGTATGTGTTGGGGATTGCATCATTGGTGGAGTGGCTACCGGTGATAGTTGTGGAGAGTGATGTGGGGATGGTGGTGGTGTTATTTGTTTAGCCACTTTTGCTTGTGGCTGTTTGTCCTTGTCCTTGTCTTGGAAGGCAAGTTTTCGTTTCATTCTGATTGGGGGAAGAGTGCTGATCTTCCCTGTATCTTTCTGAATAAAGAGCCGCCTTTGCGTGTGATCTGGCTCTATTGTTTGTAATTCCTCTTCAAATCTGTGTGTCTTCATTTGAGAGGACAGTCCTTGTTCCTCTGAATAGGAACTCATTTTCGGTTCGGATGCCGGATGTTTCGGCACCGAAACCTTTTCTGCTGCTTTTTTCGGCTCCGACAAAATCTTTTTGCTTTTCGGCGTCGTGCCCTCTCGGTGCCGACCAATTTCGGTGCCGCTGTCTCGGTGCCAAATCTTTTCGGAGCCACTCTCTCGGGCCCGAGATTGCTGCGTGCCTGTATCTCGACCGGAGTCGGATGACTTTAACACCAGCTCGCCCTTTTTCGGTGCCGATGGACGGTCACCTACTTTTTGGGTTAAGCCGTGGCCTGTTGGCGGTGGCGTCCCCTGGGCTTTGGCAGTCTTTTCGTGAGTTTTTTGTTTCGACGTCTTACTCACGGTTTTTGGCGTTTCTTCGGGATCGACCTCCTCTGAGTCCGAATCCTGGATGGAGAATGTTTCTTCCTCCTCCTCGAAACACCCTTGTCCTGTCGGCGCCGATGCCATTTGCAGTCTTCTTGCTCTTCGGTCCCTGAGTGTCTTCCTCGACCGAAACGCTCGACAGGCCTCACAAGTATCCTCCCTGTGTTCTGGTGACAAACACAAGTTACAGACCAGGTGTTGATCTGTATATGGATACTTGCTATGGCATTTTGGACAGAAGCGGAATGGGGTCCGTTCCATCAGCCTTGAAGAGACATGTGGCCGGGCCGACCAGGCCCCGACGGGAATCGAAAAACCCTGACGGGCCACCGGAGCTCTTCTCAATTCGGTGTCGATCTGTTGTAACTAACCCGATACCGAACGCAAACAATACCGACGATTTTTCTGAGATTCTAACTAACTTTCCGACCCGAAACACGGAGCGAAAAGGAACACGTCCGAACCCGATGGCAGAAAAAAAACAATCTAAGATGGAGTCGACGCCCATGCGCAATGGAGTCGAAATGGGAGGAGTCCCTCGGTCTCGTGACTCGAAAAGACTTCTTCGAAGAAAAACAACTTGTAACACTCCGAGCCCAACACCAGATGGCGGGATGTGCACAGCATGTGTATCTGCAGCTACACATGCCATCGAACACCTATTTACTTACACTCTAAAGTTCACCAATAAGTGACGAAAGGTAGCGAGTTTCACTGCTGCCATCATGTCTCCAGAACCGGAGGTTGGCTCCAAATATGTAAAGCAGAGCACACAACACCACTTGAACAGATCAAACATCCATGTGGGATAAGACTCGGGTAATGAAAACCCAGCTAGTACAGCATCGAATAGCTGCAATTGTCTGGACAGCAAAGATTCAGCTCAATAAAAACAGAACTACCTATGCTGGCAAAAGCAGTACATGCAAGCAATAAATCCTGCAGGCCTTGGAAGTCAATGAAACCCAAGCAGTCATAAAACCAGGCAGACACCAGTCACCATGGTAACTCCCACAGAAGTGCCTGTGTATCTCATCATGCCATCACTACTACTCATTCCAGTTCTTGCTGTTTATTTTGTGCTGCAAGGAAAGCACAGGTTGTTGCATGCTGACAAATTACATTGGGATCGCATTGCTTCTGTGGTCGAGTGATAATTCACAATTTGAGGCGACAATCCCTGAGCGATCCGGAGCAGAGGGAAGGACACCTCGGGGAGTGTGGAGAATACAAACAAAGCTTACAGTGAAATAGTTGGGAAATTGAATTTCTAAGGCTTTTTAATTCTATTACAAAAAAAACGAAAATGACAGACGTTCTAGTTAGATTCGGATTTTACACCTATAAAACCATGGAAACTAAGCAGCTATAGTTATCTTAAGAAAGTATAACCCGTGCCCTAAGGTAACTATATCACGCGCCCCGCCATGCACAGTTTTCTCATTAATAATTTTATTGTAAATGTTGCAGTGATATTAATGAGTTCACAGAAAATGTCTATGTTGAGTAATTAGCAGTGCATGGCGAGGGCATAATTTATAGTTACCTTTGGGCATGAGAACATTTACACCAATATTTATTTATTGTAGTTTCTTTTATATAGTGCTTACTACTCCGAAGGAGCGCTGAAATGCCTTAGGGAAGGTAGCACATGATTCTCCAACTCAAAGTTACTGGTTAATCTAATGGTTATAGTTGTAACATTTCTGGTTATTGGTGGATTCTTGTGCTCAGAGGAAACCGATCACAATATCTGCCTCAAATTAAAAAATATTAAAACTCATGATCACAATTACTTTTCCTCTAAATCAGGCTTCTCCAACAAGTAGCTCATCAGCAACTGGTAACTCTCCAGCAACCTGAAAGTAGTTCTCCTGTGTAGAGCCTAATAAAATAAAACCTGTGCTTGGTTGAATACACATATACTGAATTTTTTAAAAGCATGTTTTTGGGATTAAAATGTGTACTTTTTTATAACTCTTAAGCCAATGTGTGCAAAAAAATGGTTGAATTTCCAAAATATATTCAAAGAGGATATTTAAGTGAGAAACTTCATACTGTGTTGGAAGATTTATTAGTAACATTACTAACTTAGTGCCAAAGACACAGCAATTTTGGCTGTTACCTATTTCCCATATAGAGGAATTCCACATTGAGGAACCGTTCATACACTAATGATAGCAACTGTGCCTAATGCACTGAAGTGAACACTGCTGGTAATCTCTGCATATGATGGATCTTGTCTGAGGTGGTATCTATTAAATCTCTAATATTAGTAGCTCAGGAGAATTTTAATTGACCATACGTAGCTCTTATTACAGAAAAGGTTGTTGACTCCTGCGCTAAATCATAATAGGTGTTAAACTTATTAAAGCTAAAATTAAGTTGAATATGATTGCAACTATTCATGCTTGTAATGTTTTATTACTTATTAATTCCAAATTTCATAGGGATCTAAATAAGGCTGGCAAGGTTTTTGCCAACTACCTGAACATTAAGGCAAGGTGTAAAACTACTGGCTGGATTGTTAATTAAAATTCTGTTTTGGTTTCAAGCCTTTATATTACTAATTTTTTTATTTTTAAATATGAATTATCATACAGATAATCCTACTATGTTATGATTTTGAAAAAGTTAATATCCATAAAACAGCTTGACAAGAAACTCATTCTAGCGTTCTAGAAAAATGAATTACTGTACATGAAGTTTTAGATCCCAGCACATCAGAGCCAAGGCTTCACCCTGATATTTTTTAATTGGCCCCATTTCTCATTTTTTGTACCAAAATTAGTCAACTTATATAACACATTCCCTCACAAAGCTTGTGCTGTTGGTAGTATTTATGGATGCACTGATTACAGTCATTATAAGGAGACTCCGGTTATTACAAAAATTATAAAGCAAAACTATAGTCCATGTTATATATATATATATATATATACATACATACATACATATACACACACACACACACACATACACACACACACACGCAAAAAACATAGAACTCTGGGAAGTTCCCAATTTTAGGTGGAGAGCTGCTCTAGTAAGGAGCACCCTGCAACACCAGCGGTACTATATTTGCTCACCTCAAATGTCTCCTTATCTATCAAAGTTTGAAAGGGCTTTGGTTTGACTTATACTGGGTGCTCCCTTGTGTCTGGACAAAGCTATACCCCTCTGAAGAGCTCTAATCAGAGCGAAACACGTATCAGGGGATGCTTTACTCATTCCAGGTTGGCTTGGACGGTATTTGACCAGTCCAAAGCTGTAATACTGTGCCTGGAGTGGTAAATGGCTTTTGTCATTTTACAGCTCGGCAAGGATAGCACTGTGCTGATCCTATGCTTAAAAACTTTGCTTTCCATTAAATTAAAATAACCATCCTTGAACACTATGCTTCTGCTAATTAGTCGTGTTGCTCCTGAATCAGTCAACTAACTTCACAAATTGTAGCTCAGTCCTAGCAGGACTTTTATTGATAAAATAACTCTGTCCCTCTTCATGACAAGCAGTTTAAGTCCCATCTCCCCATCTAAAAAAAATTGCCTCTGACCAGTTCTCACTCATGCTACTCTCCGGTTAGTCACACTGCGCAGAGATTCACCTTCCACGCTTGGCTGCCTTTCGGATGAGGACCTGGAACTACCAAATACCTCTCCTCACATTTGGCACATGAATCTGAGCTTAATGCGACCACCTACCTTTCCTTGCTACCAGTCACCCACTGGCACCTAAATAGGAGCCCTTCTTCAGCCTTTTTCTCCAAGCTACTTGGCACCTGCTTCAGGCCCCACGCAGAGTCAAAGTCTCTTTGCCTTCCCATGGGCCCTGTATTTGCTGCTCACAGCTCTGTACTCCTTGAGTTTTCTCAAAGCATTCACACTTTTTGTTTGCCCCCGATCCGCCACCCCCCCCCCCCCCATCTTGTAGACCAGAATCCAGCAACTGGCAGAGTCCTTTATTCTGTGAGTGCCTTTTATCACTGAAAGATGACATACTGTTTCCAGCTGTGAATACTACATTTGCCCCCCTTCATCAGGAAGCCAAATCTCAGTTCCCCCACCTTGCTCTACAAGTTTGACACTGCTCCCCTGGATTTGGAAGCCAAGCACCAATTGCTGCACCCTCCAAAGCTTTGCCAGTGGTTGGTTCAGTTGCAAAGTGTGGCGAGTTGCCATCTTGAGTCCTTTCCATTAGTCACAGTTGGCAGCAAACTGCACCCATCTCCCCTGCTGCCATTTGGCCTTATTGTCCATAATGGAGCCTCATTTGCATTACGAAGCCTGGAAGCTATTTCCAGAACTGTTGTGTCCCTGATGCAACAGGCATACAGCGGCCGGAGTCAGCTAGCGGTTACCTCCATACAGTCACCTTCGCCATGACCAGCATCCAAACAGTTCCAAGGGTGATGGAGCACTCATTATCCTAACCTTATCTACTGGCTATACCAGGTGCAAAGTGCAATTAGGGGATGACGTGGATAAAAATAAAGTAAAGCGAAACACAAAGGAAATAAATTGTAGAAATGTTCCCTTGAAATTGAAAAAGAAAAGCAGGGAGTGGTCCAGTACATGCATCGTTAATGTCACTAAAGTCTTTGCCCCAATATGAATAAAACCTAGCAAATAAAAAATAAACAGACTCAACCTGTTTTATCTCTTCCAATACCTTTACCTTGTGCTCTAATACGGACAGTAGGATAGTAGCGATCCCTCAGTAAAGAAATGCATGCTCCATGTTCCTCGAACAATAGATGCTCTTCTGCTGGCCTCTGCTATCCAAGTCCCAACAATAGAATCTGGTCAGCAATCAACTCCGAAAAGTACTGACTGAACGAAGTGTTTGGTACTTCTTTTATAATTTTCACCTCCTACAACCGGCACGGTTATCATTAGTATCACATCATTTTGGCAAGTTAGGCAGGAAAAGAAATAGAAAGAACACAGAAAACTTTGTGCACAGCACACAACGAACCAAGACAACCCATTGCACTGGTGTAAAATTGAGGTCGCACACTGACCTGGTGTTGCCATCCCCATCGCCGCCTGCATCTAGACAGCAGAAAGCAGGGTGGTGGCACTGCAATGAGCTGTTTGCACCTCCTCTTTGGCAAGAAACTTAATACATTTATCCAATGAACTTTTAAGTCAAGATCTCAACAATGCAGCAAAGTTCAACAAAGTTGCACTGCAGTGCCCTAAAAGGCTTAGGTCGTACTGGTGGCTCCGTGAGAATGACAATATCCACTACAGCAAAGGGGCATGTAAAGTAGGAGGATGTAGATGAATGGGGGCCATACTTCATAAGCTCAGAAATGAAGCTTGCAGCTTTGGGTGTCCAAAAAGCACACAGACAAACTTACTCAGACTAAACATACATAAGCTGCACAGAACCTGCAGTTGGCAACAGCTTCTTGAAGCTCAAATCTTCTGACTGAAAGGGGGGGAAATTACAACAGCAAAATGTAGCATTGGTCTGAGCAACCTAACACGTGCACTTTTGTTATGAGGTGGGGGACTATGTGGTGTACTACTGCTTTGCTAGAGACTATGTCTGAAACCTTGACCTTCAGCTCTCCTGCAGATAGACTTTGTGTCCAAATCAGACTCAATCACAGGTACTGTTCTTACAACTTAACCCAAAGCCACCAGATGATTATTGGTGCAGGGCCTGCAGTAAGCCCAATCAAATTGTAATCATGTATGCAGGGTTTGCCATAGGGTGGACAATGGAAACCAGGAACATATTAGTCAGCATTGGAGTATGACCAGAACCAAATGCAGAAACAAGAGAGCGCTAGGAAGGGTAAGTCTAGCATACTTTTGGCAATTCTTGTCTTGATGGTGCTCACTTCCCAGCACTGGCATAATGGCAGAATGGCTACCCTAAAACATGCATCCATAGCATACAATGGTAATATAAGACTGAATCTCTCCTCCCTTGGCAGTGGTATAGAACAATACTTTAATCAATCAGAGCATTTGTAAAGCGCAGCACTATCACCACTAAGGGTATCTGGGTGCTGAGGGTGCTGTGTGTCAAAAAGCCACTTCGAGTCTCCTTCTGAAGCCTGCAAGGAAGGGAGCAGGTGGAGGGGCAGGCTGTTCCAGGACTTGGCTACTGTGTAAGAGAAGGAGCAGCCTCCACTGCGGCTGCTATGGTTGCAGGGTGTGTTTGCGAGGTGGAGTGTAGTTGTCTTGCTGGAATGTAGAAGCTCTGTCGATGGTTCATGTAGGACGACCCTGGGTTGTGGAGAGCCCTGTATGAGAGAGTGAGTATTTTGAATTGGCATCTCTTCTGGACGGAGAGCCCGTGGAGGTTCCAGGGGCGTGGGGTGAGGCTTGAGCACTTGGGGAGGTTGAGGATGAGTCTGGCTGCGGTGTTCTGTAGAGTCTGGAGTCTTAAATAGCTGGGAGGACACTCCGGCATAGAAAGCGTTGCCGTAGTCGAGGCAGCTGGTGACCAGGGCGTGTGCAACTGTCTTTCTGGTGTTGGTAGTGATCTACTTGAAGATTCAGCGGAGCACTCTGAGGATGTATAAGCAAGAGGAGGCGCTTGAGTTTACTTGTCGATTCAATAATAGTTGGCAATCCAGGATGACACAGAAGTTTCATTCATGGTCGGATGGCGAGGGCGTTGGTACTTGATAATGAAAAACTGAGCCAGCAAATATGTATTTGCTAAGAATTATAACTTTTGTGGGGAGGTAAAGAGGCGATTGAGGTTTTTCCGAAATGAAAAACTCGCATTTCACAGCAATGACTCAAAACAGGCACTCAAGTGATAATTCATGCAGAGCTTAACCAACTTATTGATATTTTCTATGTGCAAGAAGGCACTTGCTATTATTTCAACGACACTTATGGACGCATTTCATCATAAAGATATAGCATTTTATTGGATTATCATTGCTGCTTTTAGAGGCCTGGACCTGTAAGATTTGTATTACATCTTTATTGTCCAAGCAATACAAATAATGAATGAGTCTGTCCAATTATCTTGCTTTTCTTAATTGATGGAGTTGGTATTTTTTATTTTTTCCACTCTGCCTCATGACAATAGACCCTCAGTCGGCATATATCATTAAGCTGAATGAATGGCAGGATGGAAACAATTAAAAGGAAGTGTAATCCACTAGTGAAGAAACATGCAATGAAAAATGACAGGCAATATGTAATTACAAACTTCCTGCAATACCTACAGCTTACAAGAATTTTTCCCTTCTTCGGGGAAAACGTGGAAAAAAAAAACATTTTTTGAAAGACCTTATGTGGGTCATGCTTGCTTGGAATACCATGAAGGTACTGGAATATTTTCAGGGTGCCCCTTCAGAACCTATGGCTTTTTAGCAAATCCATGGAGAAATTGTTCTTTAATGAGACGTGTCTGTTCTTTTGCTAAACTCTTCGGAGGGGTAAGGGAGGCCTCGAGCTAGCCTCGGCATGCCTCAGCTGCTGCACATTGTAAGTGTATGTCCAACCACTATAAAAAAAAAACATTTTTTACCACTCCAGCTACCTATATGTGGAGCAGCTGAGAATATTTGGCCATCGTTGTCATGAGTGCAATAAATGATTCTGCTGCAGTAGCCTCGGCCTGCGCATGTAGATTCACCCTTAACCATGTGCGCATTTGGAGAACACGCATTGCAGAGGTGTGCGTCATTTACATCAGGAGAGATAAGAAATGGCTGTGACTTTGCACATCTGCCCATACCACACAAAAAAGGGATAGGTGGAATACTTGAATTAAACTCGGGCCCTTGTAACTACACTGGCCGCACCCCAGTCCATCATTCTTTCGCCCACCAGTCCTGACCCTGCTCCAACAGGAGCAGTCCAGCTCGAACTACCAGGCCAGGCCGGCCCTGAGCCCTCACAAACAACATAGGACCTGTTTCGCCCCAGTTAATCCCTACAGAAACACACGTGACGTATTTCCTTCTTCACCCTCTCCCGAACACTCTTTCCTGCCCTTCCTCGGCCCTCATTTTTTCCCCATTTCATGCCTAAGGTTTCTACCTTTGATTCCTAAGTTTACAATGAGGTCCTGAGAGTTGGTTTACGATGAGTAGCTGTCCGTACCTTGAACCCGTGATCATAGGACACTACAGAGAAGCTGGCAAGTGACAGGTGGTATGGATACTTGGTATGCTAGAACTACGCTGCTGTGACCATGAATGGTGAACTATGGATTCCCACTGACCAGTGCTGTATCCAATAACTCACGAAGTCCTCACCCAGAGACAAACTGAAGCAATTGGCAAGAGCTACCTGCTCCAATCCCTTCCATAAACCCCTGTCCACAAGACCAAGAGACCATGCACCCTGAATCAGCAGACACACATAAGGGCTTTCACATTTGTCCTGAAATTTTTCAAAAATTGCACTGCATGGCTGTGTTTTGAGATACTGGCGGGTGAGAACGAGCACTAAACTTATATTGGTGCTAATTCTCATACATTTTGTGCCCCCTTATCTTGTAACACATTATCAGCATGGGTGTTGTTCGCTCCTAAAATCCTACTTTACAGTCTGTGGTAAGTTCAGCTTTGGTACTGTAAATATAGTGATGCTATACATCAGGCACATAGGCGTGACCTGCACCCTCCCACAAAGGCCCCTCAGTGGCCCCCACCCCAATACAAATAGAGGAGGTCCCAAGGGATCCCTCCCAACCTCACAGGTTGCTTGAGTAGACCAGTGAATACCCAAAGAACAAAACTAATTTTCACACAGCTAGTTTATATCAGAAAGTGGCTGGCAAAGTCTTTCTCTGTATGCAACAGGGTGTGTGTGTTCCTTTAATGACTGTGAGAAGGAAGGGTGTGTATGTGCCAACTACATTAAACACAGGGTGTGATACAGCCAAGGACGGCACACATTACTAAATGATGCTTAGTCAAACGCTGATTTGCTAAGCTAAGCACACAGTATCAATTCTACAAAGGATAAATTTGGAATTTAAAAAGTTGGATTTTTTTTTTCTTTGACTTGTAACTTTTGCGCTCAATAACAAGCATAGAACAAAACAGTACAAGGACGGAAGCCCTTGCGACACCTCTTCAATTTGTTTTATATCAAAACTAAATGATGACAGAAAAACGTAATAAATAAATTGCAAAATGTCTGTTGAATACATTATCCTTAAAAGGTATCTAGCACATCTTGTGGTTCTATAATGCTCATAAATTCAGAGAAAGTTACAGTACGGTGAGTGGGTTTTTAGACAATATTATATTATCTACCCCATTCATTAGTTCTTCAGTGTGCATATACCAATGAGGAACAGTGGGTCTCAAAAGGCAATGAAGAGAGAAACAAAACAATGTGTGAGGAGTGAAAACAATCCAAATGAAAATGCACTATTTGGATGAAGGTAGCCTTGAGATGGATGAGGGCATAATATTTAAAAACATCAGTAGTTAATCATTTGCACACTGATTCGCGAGTGCTAAATAGGGGTCTGACTATGTACCAAAGTGGTCATTAAAATAAAAAAAAATTGCACATCGATCCGATAAAGTAAGTAACATGAAAACTGAAGGGTTGTTTTGCAACTTTTAAACAGTGAATCAGTAATGGTAATTCATAATTTAAATGCAGAAAGGAGTTATGTTTGAAATTACCATCCTTTGCATGGTATTCCCCCAGATTTTTACCTTGACTGTTTTTGTTGGCCACATAACTGTGCACTATACCCCTGCTAACCAGTGGCTAAGTGTTTGTGCTTCCCTTCTAACCTTCAGAAAAAAAAACAGAGACCTAACTGGCACATTTAGCTTACCTAAACGTCCCTAGTATATAGTACTAGGTGTACCCAGGTCCTGTAAATTAAATATCCCCAGTGGGCTGCAGCACCCACTGTGACACAGCAGTGACATCAAATCCAGGCCTACCAGTATAGCGTGGCTGGGCAAAACTCAATTCATTCATTCCCAATACCCCTTTTGACAAGACTAAATATTCCTTTTCAACATCAATTAGTCACCTCCAATTAGACCCTATTGCCCATATGGCAGGGTGCATGGTAT
Organism: Pleurodeles waltl; assembly: GCF_031143425.1. Lineage (NCBI taxonomy): Eukaryota > Metazoa > Chordata > Amphibia > Caudata > Salamandridae > Pleurodeles > Pleurodeles waltl. The sequence continues at coordinate 1,145,371,585 of NC_090448.1, forward strand.
TTAAAAATAGGGCATGTAGATGTTGAATGTTAAATATGTCCTGTAGCAGGGTTGGCCATGCCACAGGAAAGCAGTGGGAATACAATATTACGTTAAGTAAATGTTATCTCAGTGTAGAAAATGGCAAATTAAGTTTTTGGACTTTGACATATTTATTACAAGAACAATTCAATGGTGAAGTTGGACTTGTGTTACATATTTTAGAAAGATGACTTTTAGAAATTCCCCTTTGCCCAGCCTGAAGTCCCTGGAAGCTAAATCTGCATTTTGCTCTCTCTCCCTGAACTTGCTTACAGGACAGGGACAAAATAGTTTAGATGTGGGGAGGTGTTGTACCCTTGACCAGATGGCTTGTGGACTGGGTCCAAGGACCTGATTAACTTCAAAGAGGTCTACCTTGTCACAAGCAGATCTAGCAGGCCCGCACCCTTCTTCTGTCCCCCAGCCAGACCGATCACACTCACAGTGGGCCTCTTGTTGACATCAGTGTCAAATCCTGCTGGACTATCAAGATCTGCTTGACAGGTCTCCTGGGGTTTTTCATATGGCATTTGAGGCACACTTCAAAGGACGAAAACAAGACCCAAAACAATTCTTGAGTATCCAGTGCCTAGTTGCTGATTAACTTTAGCATTTCTTCTATTAGACTTCTGTCCGGGTTTCTCAGGAATACAGACACTGCCTAAAACTGTATTTTAGAGTTAGATGTGGGAGGACACTAGGATTACTGCAGCGCGCACACACACACACCCCCCAAACCCCCACTTCCAAGAGACCCAGTTGGTCTAAACAAAGACTTAATCTATTTTACATTTACCCCACCAGTTAGAGCACCCACCGGGGTCAGACACAAATGTGGTATCTCCAAGCACCCAAATCAGAACACTTCCCCACCTGAGCAAGATCAAAAGAGGATTGAACTTTCTGTCTGCAACCTGAGAAAAGCCTTGGAGGATTGGACGGCTTCTCTCCCTTGTACCTAGGAAAAAGCAGTGGTCCCGAAGGCTCCTGCTCAAATTAAAGGAATGCAACAAGCTCCAAGAAGCCTTTCCTGCAACTGCCCCCAACTGACAAGTGGCAACTGGACCTTCCACCCTGTAAGTTTTTAAGTGCCTACCTTGAGGTTACAAGAGGTTTTAGAAACGTACTCTTGTAATGGACTGCAACTTAAAGGACTAACATCTGAAGGTAAGTCTCTGAACAGGACAAATCAGATTAGTCTATTCGACTTGCACTCCCTAACCCGTCAATGTCAAACTGTGCCCAGGTCTTGCTCTACTGCCACCATATTATCATTAGCACTTTGCACTTCTTGGAACTTTTTCTACTTAAAAACCTAAAAAAAATAATATCCCATTATAGGATTTTTGTCATTCTCATATCATTTTAATATATTTTACTCATTTTCTACTTCGGTTAGGGATTTTTATTGTTTTGCATTTCAACTTAATTACAGTTTTAGTTCTGCATAAATACTTTACACTTTGCCCCCAAGTTCTACCTGTGTGCTTTGCACTATAGCTACCGGGGGTTGACCTCCGGTTAATTTAGTGACTTTTAGGGTTCACTCTAAGCAGGACTGTGATTATTACTTGAGATTAATACTTACCCACCTAAACTACGAACCCAATTTCTAACTAGTCGCAAATATCAAATATTCATAATACAAAACTAGACGTAACTGTACATCAAGAGGGAAGTATAAAAGCCAACGCCCAATTAAAATCCAGGCCAAACATAAGCAATGGCTGCATCTTTTTGCAATGGTGGTGTGCAATGGGAGCTCTAGACAGGAGAAGAAGAGTGGATTTTAAGACAGACCAAACAGAGCAGGTTTATAACGAACCAAAGGCAAGGCTGTTCTACTTGATTTGAGTAACGATTTGAAGCCTATGCAAGTGAGGCAGACTGAAAGCAGGCAAACCATAACTGTACATGCTCTAGTTCTGTGATCCCTACAACTACACGTGCACTACAGCTGAGGCAGCAGGGTTATCACGCAGAAGGAAAAAAAACCTGTAAACTTCGCACTTTTATAGCGCACTACTCACCAGTTAGGGTCTCAAGGCGCTGTACGCATTCCGCTGTGGAACCCCTCCTGGCTTTTCCCTGTGAGGCACCCACTCCTGGACAGCCCCAGGGTGGAGCCAGGCATCCAAGCGCTGTGAGGGCAGTTGTGGAGATTAAGCAAGCTATTGCCCAGAGTTACAGAGTGGGACCCATTAATTAGATTAGGCACGAGGCGAGAATTATCTGGTCCAAGGGAATTGAGCCCAAGACCTGCTGGGGTGGGAATTGAACCCTGATCCCAGGCCAGATCTCTGCATCAGGGTCTGCCGCTCTAACCACACTTCTCCGGAGTGCTCTTTCTAGAGTATTTGGGCATCTTCTAAATTAAATGCTGGCCTGGGTAAATATACATATCAGTATTCCAAACAGCACAGCCAGGTTACAGACAACTAAATAGATTTTTTCGTCAAGTCAGACAGCACATTCTTCTAACGCCATAAGATGTGTAGGTGGCACAGACATTAAATATATGTCCCCTTCGGATACAGAGTATCTTTGCACGAATAAGAAAAACAGCACTCAGTTAATATCCAAGAAGTGTGCAATGCGGACTACTTTACAGGCATTGCCATCCATTACCCAGGGAAAACACAACTCATTTTCTGTCACTGTGCAATTTACAATTATATTACAAGGAGAGACAAGGGAGATGGATGTTTGTTACAGAAGCATCATAATGCATGGTGCTATGTCATTCAACATCTGAGTACATATTGTTCATGCTCTTGTTTGTATGCTACGGGTGGCCACATATGCCACTCGACCATAGATTCTTACACCACAGTTACATCTAAAAACACCATGGGAAAGTCGCTTAAACGCAGCACAAACAATAAGACCAGCCACAGAAAGAAGGTTTGACATTACAAAGGATAGATTTCGGAGTCTACATAAAAGCAGTTTGTGTAATGTTACACAACACTGCCAATTGTAGGGTGTTGCCACAGGAGATAATGGATGACGACCGAGAAGATGAGGCTCCCTGTCTTTATCATCACACATACGAACAAGACATTTTACCTTAAGTTGAGAGAACAGCATGTAGACCACAAAGTAAACACTTAAGGTCAATTTTATGTTTTGTATTGAATAAACATGAATGAACACATTTCTTGATTTGAATTAACTACTCCTATTTTACAGGTATTTTCTAATTTTTACATTGCTTATTAGTAATGTCTTACAATTAAAGAAAAAAAATTAGATATTTTTATATCATGAATGTAATAAATATTACGAAAATTACATAAAAGATACTTTTGCTTCCGTCTAACACTAGTTGGCACAGTCAAGGGCACCTGGTGAACAGCACTTTGTAAAACAGTTCTCCTAATTTTCCTCCCTGTACCCTTACCCATACTAACCACTTGCACCCAGACACTACTCACTAGTCCATTCCTCACTCTCAGATTTAATGTCAGCATTTAAGGTTTACAGCTCTAACACCCGACTAACTGATCTGATGCTCGTGTTAGGGCACCATTTTGTCCAGTTAACTCGGCCTATAGATTATAAAAGCGTCTACAGGTTAGAATTAGCTGCTGCTAATCGCTCTATAGCAGTGACTCCCAACCTTTTCACTTCTGTGGACCCTTGGATTCCAGGGACCCCCCACTGAATCATCATTGCACTCTGGAGACCCCCCACTGAGTCATTACTGAAAGCCGGAGACCTAATTTGTTAACATTTTTTAATTTTCTAAGCAGTCGTGGACCCCCGGAGGAGGCTTAGCTGACCCTCTAGGGGGTCCCCAGATCACAGGTTGGGAACCACTGCTCTATAGAGTAATTAAAGGTCATAACAGGAGTGCTAGCGGCACTGTTGTCGGCTCTGTGCTTTGTTTTCTTCTGCTATTCTTCAACATAGTGTTTGCAATGCATCCAAAATGTTTAATATACTAAGTGACATATTAGGTCGATTTTGGACTGTTCTTTGAGGGTTTTTTTCCCGAATTCCAACCATGTAATTTTCGAGTTTTTGGAAATGTTCTGCCTGTGCTGCAGCATCTTCCCCTGCGCCCGCTGTTCCCCTTGGTTCTCTGTGTGTCTTGCAGGGCTTTTGAATGAGTGATGAGGAACAGTGCTGCGGCTGGTGCCAGAAGTGCAACTATAGCTGGTGGCTCTCAGATGCATCAACATAATTTGTCTCGCTGGTATGGCTTCCTGAGTCACGCACTGCATCCACGTCTGAGGCTGTGGACTGTGCACCGCCACTGACCTCTCCTCGTGTGTCGGTGACAATTTGGTAATGGTTCTACGTGGGCAAACAGTAATGGGGATAAACGATTTTCTTTATTTAAATAATAATATATCAACCTGCTTAAGGTATTAGCAGCTATTTTATGTTTAATATAACGTTTTAAAGGAAAAAGTTTGATGAACTTTACATGGTAAGCACTTCAGTAATGACTAGAACTTATTACATTCCTTTAATTATTTAATTTAACCAGTTGCAGTCCAATAATGCATTCTATTACTTACGAGTCACTGCACGAGGGTCAACATTTTAAAGTTAGTAAAGTTTTAAAAGAATAATTGCATCAATTATTCCTAACCGGTTATGGTGGCCACTAGGCGGCCGGGTCTATCTTACTGACACAGCTGGTTGCCTTTGGTTGTTAAGCGCTGGTAATCATTAGAGGGCCTCAGTGATAGGACCCTCTCTGTACTACTAGCTTATGCTCTTTTGGCTGCCACCTATCCCTGGTTCTTGATTGCAAATTATATTTCTTCAGTGGTTCAGCTGGTGACTCCAACCACATTTATGCAGTAACAATTCTTGTTCAAGTTAATCTTTAGAGACATTCAAGAATTATTTACCAGTTAAAAGGGATAGTGGAGGACGTAGGAGCAATTTGTGTAACACAAGACGGTCAAATGGGCAGATTGGAGCACCTAAGGTGACACGAGTGAGATGCTGAAGACCCAGGATGAGGGGTAACCAGAAGAAGCCAAGTAATAAGGGAGAGGACGGCAAAGAGTTTGCGGCTCCCCCAGACAGCAGCACATCCAAGATGTTAAAAACCGTGTGATACTATCAAGCAACAAGAGCAAGGGCAAGTAAATGCTCTAGCAAGATTTATGGAAATTGCATTTTGAAAGCTGTATTTTAGAATACAGGTGGCCAAATACATTGGCAAAACAGGATTTAGCCAGCAGAAACTTTTTAACCGCTTCTATGCCTTGGACGAGATGATCTCGTCCAAGGCTACAGTTCCCCTGTGCCTTGGACGAGATGATCTCGTCCAAGGCACAGGGGAACTTGGGGGAGCGCTAGTGCGCCCCCCCGTGCACCCCCCCTCCCAAGGCGGGGATGGAAGGGGAACACCTTCCCCTTCCACCCCCGCCCCCCCCCCCCTGTGACGTCAGCGCGCGAGCTCGCGCTGATTTGGCACAGGGGCCTCCCCTATCCTTCCAGCGCGATTGAAAGAGAAATGCAAAAGCATTTCTCTTTCAATCACGGGGGAAGGCCCAGAGGGGCTTCAAAGGGAAGGAAAAGTATTTCCTTCCCTTTGAAACCCCACTAGACACCAGGGATTTTTTGAACTGAAATTCACATAAGGGAGCGACCCCTTGGGCAAGGGTCGCTCCCATGGGGGGCATTTTTTCGGGAAGGCCTTTCTGCCCCCCGTGGGGGCAGATCGGCCTATTAGGCCGATCTGCCCCCAGGGGGGGGGCAGAAACATCTAGACACCATTTTTTTTTTTTTTTTTATGTTTCATTTTATTTTTTTAGGTGGGGAGCGACCCCTTAGGCAAGGGTCGCTCCCCTTGGGGGAAAATTATATTTAGGCCATTTCTGCCCCCCTTGGGGGCAGATTGGCATATTTTGATGAGGCCAATCTGCCCCCAAGGGGGGCAGAAACCACTAGACACCAGGGAGTTTTTTCTTTGCGTGAATTTCACGCAAGGGGAGCGACCCCTTAGGCAAGGGTCGCTCCCTGGGGGGGCAAATTTATTTTAGGCCATTTCTGCCCCCCCCTGGGGGCAGAAACCTCTAGGCGCCAGGGGAATATTTTTTTTTGTGTGTTTTTTTAGAGATGGGGAGTGACCCATCAGGCAAGGGTCGCTGCCCTGGGGGGCAAATTGTATTTAGGCCATTTCTGCCCCCCCTGGGGGCAGATTGGCCGATTTTAGGTCAATCTGCCCCCAAGGGGGCAGAAACGACTAGGCACCTGGTATTTGTTTTTTGGCGCCAATATCACGCAGGGGGAGCGACCCCGTAGGCAAGGGTCGCTCCCGGGGAGGGGGGTGGGTGTTAGGGGGGCAAATTTATTTCAGGCCATTTCTGCCCCCCCTGGGGCAGATCGGCCTATTATTGTGAAAAAATATGTTGTGTCCACGTTGTGTTTTGGGCCATTTCCTTTTGTGGGCGCTAGGCCTACCCACAGAAGTGAGGTACCATTTTTATCGAGAGACTTAGGGGAACGCTGGGTGGAAGGAAATTTGTGGCTCCTCTCAGATTCCAGAACTTTCTGTCACCGAAATGAGAGGAAAAAGTGTTTTTTTGGCCAAATTTTGAGGTTTGCAAAGGATTCTGGGTAACATAACCTGGTCAGAGCCCCGCAAGTCACCCCATCTTGGATTCCCCTGGGTTTCCAGTTTTCAAAAATGCGCTGGTTTGCTAGGTTTCCCCAGGTGCCGGCTGAGCTACAGGCCAAAATCCACAGGTAGGCACTGCTTTTTATAAAAAAATGTGATGTGTCCACGTTGTGTTTTGGGCCCTTTCCTTTCGTGGGCGCTAGTCCTATCCACACAAGTGAGGTATCATTTTTATCGGGAGACTTGGGGGAACGCTGGGTAGAAGGAAATTTGTGGCTCCTCTCAGATTCCAAAACTTTCTGCCACAGAAATGTGAGGAACATGTGTTTTTTTAGCCAAATTGTGAGGTTTGCAAAGGATTCTGGATAACAGAACGTGGTCCGAGCCCCGCAAGTCACCCCATCTTGGATTCCCCTAGGTCTCTAGTTTTCAGAAATGCACAGGTTTGGTAGGTTTCCCTAGGTGCCGGCTGAGCTAGAGGCCAAAATCTACAGGTAGGCACTTCGCAAAAAACACCTCTGTTTTCTTCCAAAAATTTGGATGTGTCATGTTGCGCTTTGGGGCGTTTCCTGTCGCGGGCGCTAGGCCTACCCACACAAGTGAGGTATAATTTTTATCGGGAGACTTGGGGGAACGCTGGGTGGAAGGAAATTTGTGGCTCCTCTCAGATTCCAGAACTTTCTGCCACAGAAATGTGAGGAACATGTGTTTTTTTAGCCAAATTGTGAGGTTTGCAAAGGATTCTGGGTAACAGAACCTGGTCTGAGCCCCGCAAGTCACCCCATCTTGGATTCCCCTAGGTCTCTAGTTTTCAGAAATGCACAGGTTTGGTAGGTTTCCCTAGGTGCCGGCTGAGCTAGAGGCCAAAATCTACAGGTAGGCACTTCGCAAAAAACACCTCTGTTTTCTTTTAAAAATTTGGATATGTCAACGTTGCGCTTTGGGGCGTTTCCTGTCGCGGGCGCTAGGCCTACTCACACAAGTGAGGTATCATTTTTATCAGGAGACTTGGGGGAACATAGATTAGCAAAACAAGTGTTATTGCCCCTTGTCTTTCTCTACATTTTTTCCTTCTAAATATAGGAGAGTGTGTAAAAAAGACACCTATTTGAGAAATGCCCTGTAATTCCCATGCTAGTATGGTCACCCCGGAATTCAGAGATGTGCAAATAACCACTGCTCCTCAACACCTTATCTTGTGCCCTTTTTGGAAATACAAAGGTTTTCTTGATAGCAATTTTTTACTCTTTATATTTCAGCAAATGAATTGCTGTATACCCGGTATAGAATGAAAACGCACTGCAGGGTGCAGCTCATTTATTGGCTCTGGGTTCCTTGGGTTCTTGATGAACCTACAAGCCCTATATATCCCAGCAACCAGAGGAGTCCAGCAGACGTAACGGTATATTGCTTTCGATAATCTGACATTGCAGGGAAAAGTTACAGAGTAAAACGTAGAGAAGCATTTATGTTTTTTTCACCTCAATTTCAATATTTTTCTTTTTCAGTTGTTATTTTCTGTAGGAAACCCTTGTAGGATCTACACAAATGACCCCTTGCTGAATTCAGAATTTTGTCTACTTTTCAGAAATGTTTAGGTTTCTGGGATCCAGCATTGGTTTCATGCCCATTTCTGTCACTGACTGGAAGGAGGCTGAAAGCACAAAAAAATTGCAAAAATGGGGTATGTCCCAGTAAAATGCCAAAATTGTGTTGAAAAATTGGGTTTTCTGATTCAAGGCTGCCTGTTCCTGAAAACTGGGAAGCTGCTGAGTTTAGCACTGCAAACCCTTTGTTGATGCTATTTTCAGGGGAAAAACCACAAGCCTTCTTCTGCAGCCACTTTTTCCAATTTTTTTTTTTTTTTAAACGAAATTTTCCCTGTCTTTTGGCCAATTTCTTGGCCTCCTTCAGGGGAACCCACAAAGTCTGGGTACCTCTAGAATCCCTAGGATGTTGGAAAAAAAGGACGCAAATTTGACTTGGTTAGCTTATGTGGACAAAAAGTTATAAGGGCCTAAGCGCGAACTGCCCCAAATAGGCAAAAAAAGGCCTGGCACAGGAGGGGGAAAAGCCCTGGCAGCGAAGGGGTTAAAGACATTTAGACAATGTTCCACTTAAGACAAGTTAAATAAAATGCTTTTTAAAATAACTAGCCCACTGAACTATCGAATTTTAATAGCAGTCAAAAAATTATGCTAGATAATGTTGTTAATTCCAAATCAGAGAAAAAAGGGGGTTCCTATTGCTGAAAATAAGTTTAATCACTAATCTGAAAGTAAAAACCAGACTTTGCATTTACCAGAAATATAACGGACATGGTTGAAAGAACAACCAACTAGACTAGACCAATTTTCAGACCGAAAATTAAAAATGCAATGCTTGCAGTTTTTTATTTAATATCTACTTCATGGCATAGTGTGAGATGGCGTAAAGTAAGTGCATACTGCTACTGTGAATGAATGCAACATCGTCCATGGCTTGTGCTTCCTCAACACATGAGTCACCTGGCTCTGGATAAGGCTGATGGACTATCAGTAAGTTATCTGCCCTTGAAGATCAATCAAGCCAAGACAACAGGTCGCCTTCCTGTCTGGGACCAAGTTAACGAATTACTAGTTGAGTGGTTTATTTCCGCTTGAGTGATTTTGACATTCACAATGCGTACTTTCAGCATAAATGTGGGCACCTCCGGCCATGCACTTCAGGGATTCATGGAAAGTATAAGCACAGATTGAACTCAACCGGTTTTCCCATTATGTAGTCTGGTTTTTGTACATCGGGAGAATATTGGTGCTTCAAAAGGAAGGGGCTGGGAAATAAAGCAGCCTGCATTGAGAAAAGTGCCCCTTAGGAAAGGTTCACCAAGAAAATGTAAGGTCTTAGATCATCGGGGAAACCTCAGATGATTGATCTGTAGGCTGAGGTGGTCTGGAAAGGAGGCCTAAAGCTTGGTACTCTGCAAACACTAACTCAGATAAAACAAAATGCAGGTATCAAAAGAAATTCTAAACTGGAGAGCAAGGAAAGAGGCAAAATTGTGAAAAGTCCGCTCACAAACCAGAGACCAAGCACCACTCCGAGTACTTCCTTAAAATCACCTGCACTGGGAGGCAGTGTAAAGTGTTAAAAAAGGTGGAGTCATTATGTGACTTGTTTGCATGGAGAGGATGAGAACTGAAGTTTCTGGATGAAGTGAAGATGCCGGATGGAATCTTGTGAGCATCCAGTTAGGCACCATTCCCCTTATAAAATCCACAAGAGATTAAAGCACTGGGTACTGTTGATTGATGAAATGGAAAAACAATGCAGGACATAGCATACTAGTGACTACACCCACATGGAATTACAGGAGTTTAAGAGATCACCAATCAAAGCTTTGCTCAAAGTCCTCACTACTATTTGGCAAAGCAGATGTGTGAAAACAACAAACTCATTCTGCACAGGGTAAGGGTTAACACCAGCAAATTATAGACTTTACAATCTACTGTCCAGAAAGGGAACAAACCAATCTAATGCCTTATGTAAAACCCAAGCTGTTTTTGGTGGTCAGGACAAAAAGCTTTTAAAAAGTCAAGCACTATCATTTGTTTGAGCCAACGTACAACTCCCTTCTTTCATCAAGCCTTCAGTTTTGTACTACTCATGGGCTTGGATTGTGAGTAAATTTGCCTTTTTTATTTTAACAAGTCCCTGTCCCTAACAAACACTAAAGCCATTGCTATTATATCAAATTCAATATAGTAATCGTCCTGTGGCCTTATCCATTCGCAGGGCACAACATAAAAAATAATTAAGCGACTAAACGTATGGAAATCACAGCACATCATCAGATGCCATTCAAGTTCTCTGCCCGTCCAGATAATCCCCCACTGTACCAATCAGCTCGAAGTGAGAGTCCATTACCCCCGTATCGCTCTGTCTATGTGAATTTAGCTTTTGAGGAGGACATGCCGCACTGAACCAAACTGCTGACACACGCGTTCTTCCTTCGGGTGGCAAAGCAAATTTGTCAAACTCTGGCATTTTATATCTCAGCCTGCAAAGAGAAGTGGCAGGAGCAGCATTGTGTGTCAAAGTCCACTTTTACTAAACCACGAAAGCAGCAACATCTGCCCTGCCCATCACTAACTCAACCTGCTTTTTATTCTTCTCAAACAAAAGAAATCAATGCACCCACCTTGATGACTAAATAGGATTTGAAAGCTCGCTTTGCACTGTTTGGAGCATAGTTCATAGGAAAAACGTCCAAGATACCACAGTCTATTCACAACATGCACGTGCATACCACGGGTTACGCAACACTTCTCATCCTAGGCAGCATGCTAGGATCCTAGACCGTCTTGCTCAGTGTGCGTTCGTACAGTGGGAAAACAACCGGCCTACAAGTGCTTGTGCCCATCCATGGCTGCTATCCGTGACAGGGTATTCATGCTGTTCTATGTCTGGTTCCTGCTACGCCCTTGTGAAGCGCGCTCCGCTCGCGCCCTGGGAGATTCTAGCCCCCCGAGCGTGCTAATGATGGACGGTCAGATGAAGAGAGGTCATTGTTTGTAGGATGCATTCCGGCCGGACATGGCCACGTCACTGAGAAGCAAGGGCTTACGTGAAAATGAAACCTGCGAGCGTAATAGCTTCTTATTAGAAAAATTATCCTCACATGACAAGTAAGGTAAACTAACAAGGCGACAACGCCTATGGAGTTACTTAACGCAGACAAAGGTGTACAACCTCTCTTCCCCACCCAACCCCAGAGAACACTTAACAGCAAATACGCCAGGTAGAAGATTACGTGCCCACTACAGTCATACCCGAGGCCTCCCCTGCGATCTCCGGGGGGGGGGGGGGGGGGGGGGGGAATCCTCTATGCTGTCAGACAGAGAAGTCTCAAGTATTTGGGGCAGGTCAATTCTTGGAACTCCCTAGAGAGTAGGGTCCTGTATGGGTGCCAGAGCTCCCTAAACCCTGTACTGGCGTCAGAGTTCCCTAAAGGAATCTCCTTGAGCAGTGAGTACCAAGGCGAGTTTTTCCATCCAGCATATACTATAGCCTGCGACGCCACCCTAGATGTCTTGGGATTGTATCAGTGCCTCAGTGAGTGAGGATGTTTTGTAGGGCCTCTCCCGAAGCCAAGCCGATCTGTTGGCCCCTGTGTGATTTGAGTGGGAAAGTAAGTAGATTGGAAAGTCCTAGAACGACATATGCGGAGGATCGAGGTAGCTGAGAGATGTCAAGATGTGTGTCAATATCATTCAAGATTCCCTCCCAGTATTGGGTGGCCTTAGGAAATCCCAGAGCAGGTGTACCAACATCCTGGCGGATCCACAAGTGCCTCCAACATGCATTGCATTGCTCTGAGTAGGGTTACCTTTACGCAAACGTATTGGGGTAAGGGACCAGTACGTGGCAATTTTTGAGGGTGTTTCAATGCTGGCCGTATTATGCAGTGTAGCCTGCCCAGCAATACACCTCCTCCCACTCTTTAGCAGTGGCCATAATCCCCAGTTCTACCTCCCAGCGTGTTTGAGACACTGTAGATGTCGCATCCTCTCGGACTCTGGGAGTGCACAGTCATCCCTCCGTCGTTGAAGGGAAGCAGGTTCTCTTCATTGAAGAAGTGTCCAACAGAGTGACAGCCGGCACTCAGCTACTGGCGAAATGCAACCTAACCCAGGCCCGGAGTAAGAGCTGCCCTGCCCACTATGGGAGTCAGCAGGGAGAGAAATGTGGTGAGGCCCTTACGCTGTGCAGTCCCATACTTTCAGAACTGTGAGAGTGACCAGTTAGTAACAAAGGCCCCATAGTCTCTGTTGAAAAGTAAGGAATGCAATCTTCCAGAGGGAAGTACCAGCGATTGCTCAGTCCATAAACAGCCAATGTTTTTCGGATTTCACCATGGACCACTCCACCAGATAGGGGAGTTGGGCAGCTTGGTGGTATTGTAGAAGATTGGGAAGCTCCAGACTTCTTTTCAGTGGAGACTGGTGAATTAATGCTAGACTCATGCGTGGTTGCTTCTCTTCCCACACTATATTTCGCTCTGCAAGGCTCGGGGCATTCATGGGGGGGGCGGGGTTTGGCCGACCAAAGAAACAACAAGTGGGCTCACGTGGCCCGAGATAGGCAGCTCTCAATCTTTCCAGTTTTAAAGGCGGGGTAGGAGGGAGCGTGGAATCCTTCACAGGGTGAGGGTCCAGTCAGTAAGGCATCCAGCAGCACTGGGACCTTCCGCACATGCAGGGAGAGTATGCAGCTTTCCCCCAGCGGCTGTACTCAAGGAGAAGTGGCGGCATAAACTGTTCTGCCAAGGGTGCAGAGCAGCAGTATTTTGTTAAAAGGATGCTGAGGTATTCTAATATTTACTGCATTTGTTTATGTACTTGGTACATGGCTACATTCACATTAGTCACCTTTAATCTTAACAAATGCAGGCCCTGCTTAGATGCATCTTTCAGTGCTGTTTAAAGATGACACTGTAGGGCTCCAATGAGTAGCGTGTGAGCTTGCCAGGTGCTAGTAAGCAGCTGAGTCAGGGAGCTCAGCAACTACCACCCGTCCGTAAATTTCACGGACTGTCCGTAATTTCGCCCTGCCGTCCGTTGTCCGTGATGAAAGTCTTCACGGACAGCATTTGTCCGTAATTTTAGCCTTTCACCTTAAGGACAACGGAGGCAGGGCGAAATTACGGGCAGATCAGTCTCCCCAGCTGGACTGGAAGGCAGGGGGTCTCCTGTGCTCTGAGGGAGGGAGGGGCAGACAGATAAGAATCAGACCTTCTTGCCAGGGGCTCTCCTTCCCTAAAGACATGCAAATGTGCCCAACTGGTAAATCTGCAAATGCAAAGGGGCTTGAAAACCTGCATTGACTTTACTAAAAGGAGTCACTTGAAGTTTTCTGGTGGCAAAGATATTTCTTTTAGAGAGGTATTGTAATGGTGTTCCAAAGTGATCTGTGGGGTGTGTGGTTTTAATGGAGTGTTATAACATTTTTTAGTACTAGGTATAAACTGTATATTATTCAAATCTGTATTTGAGAAGCACTTTTTTTTAATTTAAGCGAAATGTATTTGTGCATTTTGTAGCAGCCTTTATTATGATGTAATTGTATTTTTCACAGTTCTTTCAGGTACCTCGGTACCTCATAGTGCTAACAAACATTGGTAAAGCCAATAGGTCTCATCTACGAAAGAGTTATTGGCCTTGCTAATGTGTTTTAGCCATAAGCAATGTTGTACACCAGAGTAGCTGCTGTTCAGCATGGCTTAAAGTTAGTGGCATAGTTGTGTGGAGTAGAGTGGCATAGGAGCAGTGGTGTAGAGCCCCGTGGTGCAAAGTACAGTGCAGTGGGGTACAGTGCAGTTGTTTAGAGTGCGTTAGCGTAGAGTGCAGTGGTTTAGAGTGCAGTGGTTTAGAGTGCAGTGGCATGGAGTGGCGTGGGACAGAGTAGAGTGGCATAGAGTGCAGTGGAGTAGAGTGGCATACAATGGAGTAGCAGAGAGAGCAGTAGTGTAGAGTGGTGCAGTGGCAAAGATTGCAGAGTAGACTGACATTGCAGGGAGTGCAGTGGCGTAGTGTAGAGTGGAGTAGAGAAAAGTGCTGTAGAGTGGAGTGATGTAGAGTGGCATAGAGTGCAGTGGCATAGAATGCAGTAGTACATAGTACATTGGTGTATAGTACAGTGGTGGAGAGTGGAACGCTGCAGAGTAGAGTGTGAGTGCAGTGATGTAGAGTGGAGTAAAGTGGCACAGAACGCAGTGGCGTAGAGTACAGTGGTACAGAGTAGAGGGCAGTGGCGTACAGTGCAGTTGTTTAGAGTGCATTGGCGCAGAGTGCAGTGGCATGGGGTAGAGTTACATAGAGTGCAGTGGAGTAGTGTGGCATACAATAGAGTAGCAGAGAGTGCAGTAATGCAGAGTGGTGAAGTGTCAGAGTGCAGAGTAGACTCATGTGGCATAGAGTGCAGTGGTGTAGGGTGGTGCAGAGTGGAGTATTGTAGAGTGGTGTAGAGTAGAGTATAGTGCCTAGAGTGCAGTGGCATAGAGTAGAGTGGTGTAGAGTGCAGAGTTGCAGAGTAGAGTGTCAGTGCAGTGGTGTACAGGTTCTGGCAAGGTAAAAGAAAGCTGTGCATGATAACCCTGAATGGTGATCCGTAGAATGGTCAGTAGGAAACGATGAGTAGTGCATTAAGCCTTTCTTAAAAGTCTTTACTGGTAAACCCCATCTCATGCAGGGAGGTGGGCAGAAAGCCAGTGAGCCATCCATTGGACCTGTGCACCTGAATAAAAGCATTCTAAGTCCAGAAGACCTAATCCACCCGCAGTCACAGTTAGTTTTAGAGTGGAAAGAGTTCCTGATGGCGCCGCAGTGACCAAATCAGATGTGTGGCCGGTCTGAAGAAGGAATGAAGGACGAGCAGAGGAAGGTTTGCAAAATAATACTATCATTGGGGTAGCACACCATCTTCACTAGTGCCACATGGCCTCTACAGAAAGCAGAAGAGAAGACCAAAAAGCAAACTGGGCTTGGAGGGACCGTTCGCTCTGCCGAGATTTTTTTCCTGGAAATCAGTGTAAGAATGGTAGATATTAATCATTAGGTATCAAAAGGTTGAAATCTAAATGTATATAAAGGCAAAAACAGTGTCATATGTCAAACAAACACTAATTAAATTTTACAATTTGTATATTGTGTTTGTGCAATTTACATCCCAAATATTTTGAAGATTCTATGTGTACTTGACACTTAGGGATACCCCAGATCTCTAGTTTGGCTTTTGCTCAATTTCAAAACCATATAAAGACATGGACAAAGTGGGCAATTGCCTTGCACAACCTTGCAAGGGGTCTGGCCCCTGCTCAGCCTTCAAAAGCACTAACAGCGGACCATTGCACCAGAAGAGTTTGCCAAGGTGGATGGGTGTTGCTTGCTCAACCACTTGACAGTGCCCCTTCTGTTTCGCTCCTGTGTGCAGAGACAACTCCCCAGGTTCCCAATACCTTTGAATAGTCTTGATGGACCCATCTTGTCTGATTTTAGGAATTGTCCCACCTTGTACTTCTCTTCCTTATTTACCCAGTTCTTGGCAACAACCCTTTGAATTACTTGCCGTGGATCTCCCATTTGCTCTCGATTTCATCCTCCTCTTTTATTATCTTTGATTGGTAGTCCGGACTCCCATTTCTGAGATAAATGTAGAGTCCCTGACATACACTCTAGTGCTGTGAGACCACAGACAAGTTATGGGTACATCACATCCTGACATTAGGTGTGAGACTGTCGCCCACACCATCTGCCCTGCCTTGTTAAGTTGAAAGTCCATGGGCGGTTGGGGTAAGCCAGATGTTTTTGTTCAATTTGTTTAAACTAGAATAAGGCTAATTACCTTAATGTTTCCCAAACTGTTTGCCAGGGGTTTTAAAATGTTCAGAAACATAATCAAAATGTTGCTGTTACTTTCTCTTCAGGAAAGATCGGGTAGATTTGGGTAGGGGTGATGGCCTTGCCGCAGTACTGAAGGGCATTAATTTACTACTGAACAAGGACGTAATGTGACACCTGAATGTAGCATACCAGGAGGCAATCACAAAAAGACCACAGTGAATAAATAGTGCTATGTTAAAAAAAGAGTAAATAAATGCACTGACAACATAGTGAGGCATGGCCTCTCTCGTGCGTGTCTGTAAAACTGACGTTTGTTCTTGAATTTTTGTCCTGAATTTTGACCCTTTGTCCTGAATTTTTGTCCTGAATTTTGACCCTTTGTCCTGAATTTTTTACAGTCCTGTCCAGAATTTGCCTTAATGCCAGGTGGTCACCCTAACCCCAACATTCATTGGGAGCAGCACCACCTGCGTGCGCAACACACAGCATGGCTGACTGCACGCGGGCCTGTAATGTGACCAATCACCATGGAGAAAAGACACGACGGCCAATGAGATGCAGGACGGCCATGCGGTCACCAATGCTGCGCTTGGGGCACGGGACAAGAAAAGAATACCTGCATGAGCGGATGGAGCAGTTCGAGTGCGGGACTAGAGGAGGATAAGAACACGCACACAAGCCACTTAGAAGCCCAACAGAGCACGTCCAGGGCGCAAATGGAAACTTTAAACAGCATCACTGTATTTTGTGTAGTTTTGTTCAGCCACTTTTCACACAGGAAAAAATCCAATGGGCATTTTTTTGGAGCCCTGTTATCTATAAGCACTAAACTTCAAAACGACCAGAGCCGTTCTTACAAAGCTTCGTGCACATTGGTCAAAGAGGGCAAACTTTTTAAAGATGCAAAAGTAGGTGTTCTATGCAGTGTGGTGACAACTTACGTACCAGTACCGAATCAGTAACATGCGATAACATGCGATAACATAATATGCGGTGCCTCAACCCATGATTCTGTGAAAATAGATGGCTGATTAATTTTAAACAGAGCCCAGAATGTAAACAGAAACGAACTTCAAAAGCAGAGCGAGATAAGCATTTTATGCTCAGTCAAGTCAGGAAAATTGCTTCGGGATATTTAATTTTGGCTTTTTCTGTACTGGGACAAAACACTCTGGCGCTGAAGTGCAGCATTAGGATTTCACAGCTTTGCATTTCAAAGATTCCAGAGGAAATTTCAGCTCGTTAAGTCTGAACAATGCCAATACACTTCTGTAACCGACTGTCAGATCTGGTTTTCATCAGAGCTAGATTAATTGCTGTAAAAGCACTCGACTACAGTTGGCGTCACCAATCATTCGCACAAGCAGACTTTTTTAAAGAACACAGCCGTCAACCACCATGTTAGAGTAATTACCTTGGACAGTACCATTACAGCCGAATACCCCTTAGCCCCATAAATATGCATTTTTAATCATAGGCATTTGTGTGAATTATTGCTCGGTTGAATAGCTATGCCTTTGACATCAAGATGAGCTTACTCCTCGCTCTGCTCCAATATCGGACTATTTACTGAAATACCAGAAGAGGGATGAATAAAGCTTACCTCACCGGCGGGCTACCCCATTATGGTCCAAGTACCCACGAGCACCACGCGCCCGATTTCAACGGGCAAACATTTAAACGGAGTGAATTTATGGTGGCCTGGTCAGTCCCAGGATAAGAGAGACGCTTTAATGCTTAAATGTCTACCTGATTGCACAATTCACAAGAAAACAGTAACAACGCCTACGCCGCCTCCCCTCGCCCCCAAGGGGCGCAGAACAATCTCAGGTACTCAATCAGCCAAAATACAATCAGCATTATCTGCTTCACAACACTCACTGTCAGCCATCTAGCAAGCACAAGCCTTAATTTAACAACAACATATCCCTAAAGGGCAGCCACACATAACCAGAAATAACAAACGGAGGAAATGCTCATAGACGTGGCTAACATATTTTTTATTGAAAACTTTTTAAAGGAAATATTCTATTATTACCATAGTAATATAAAAAAACAAGTTACAAGAAAATATTTAAACAATTTGTACAGAGGACGAACATTAATTGATTTTGGACTGTATAGAAGAGAGAACATTGAAGACCACATTAAGATTACACCTTATAAATTAAATTTCAAATACCTATATTGATAAAACAATAATTGCGGACAAAGGAAATACATGCAATATAAATCCTGCCTCGCAGTTACAATATGAAAGTCCCAGATGATTCATATCATCAATACAAAAACAGCAACACGTTCTCACTTATTTAAGTTCATGCAAGTCTTATTTCAGTATTTAAATTTGCTTTTGAATAAAACTGTTTTCTCCCTTTTCATAGAAACACAATTAAAATACAATTGTTTAACGTTTAAGAAAGGGCAAGGTCATTTTCAAAGCTCCTGTCTAGCTATTTTAAGCCCCCCACCCATATGGTAGTTTAGTTTAGAGTTTTCGATTTGGTAATTCCCAAAGCCTCCAAGGAGGTTTAAATACTTTTGATAGACATCATCTGAAAGTTAATGTGAAAGAATACATTTTATGAAGCTGAAGGTGCCTTGGAAATATGGTAAAAATAACAAACCACCTAAAAAAAAGGCGTAGGAGCCCATTGAAGTCTAACCAAGTTCTAATCTTATTCTACGGTAGGCCTCCAAAGATAAGATATATATTTTTTTTTCATTTTAAGAAGGGCAGCTAAATGTGGAACTTCAAATGCAGGAAAAGCAATTGATGTAATTTTTATACACTTTTAATAGCAAAATGACACTTCTCATCCCTAAAGATTATTATTATATTTTTTTTTAAATACCATAAACCCATTACAACTGGCTTTGCCGGACTGTATTTTTGTGTGGTTGAACCAGGACTAGCCACCATCACCCCTAATTAGACATAGTGATTACCAATTTCAACACAACACAATTTAAACAAACATTGATAGGGAGCTCCTAACCCTCGAGCACTCCTCAAAAGTATTGTCAATCAATGCAAAATCATCTGCATATATTAGTAACAATAACTCCGAGGTTCCTTATTACAAAGGGAAGAGGTAAAATCATGTTACACAACTCATGAAAACTGCTATATAGAGTGAAAATAAAGGGGAAAGAACATAACCCTGTTTTAGGCCATTTGCAACAGAAAATCTAGAAGTTAATTTATTACTTGTACCAATCACCACTCATAACCAAATACCCAAATCCAGGTTGACCAAACAAACCTCAGAACAAATAATCAGGGATATTCAGATTCTTTTGTTTTTGCTAAAGTTACGAACGATCCATCCTACCAAAAGCACAGCTAAAATAGACACATTCACCATCCTTTTTTAAGTCTTGCCCTCATTTTTCACAAAAGAGCTGTAAGAATATGCCATCAACTGCTGAATGGCATGCAGGAAATCCTACATTGCTTGAAAGGTAACAACTAGCTTTCAACAACCCAAGTCTCTACCAGTTTTAAAATACCTTTAGTAACTACTTTCCAAATTACATCAAAGAATGCAACAGGGGTGGGGGTTGGCAGCGACTCAATAGATTAGAACTTGCCCCATTTTATTTTTAATCTAATTATATAATATGACTTCCTTTTAATGAATCAGGAATTTGCTTGGCAATCATACAGAAAGTAGAAAAGGGTTAAAACAGGACACATAAAAATGTAGATTTAAGGACTGCATCTGAACCATAAGACAAATAACTATTCTTTCCTATTATAATATTAGAAATCACCTAATTGTGATATCTTCAACAAATATAAATAGCCTATCACACCCCTGATCACTTGAAATAATGGTCTAAGAACAGTGAATAATGGTTTGACATAACCAAAACTCGATCATCTATTGGAATAGGTTTTATAGATGTGTATTTTACCAAAGCTCTTGCCACAAAAAGCAAAACATCATATTTAAGATTTAGTTAAAGCTAACAGAGCATCACCACCTTGATTTTGAATTTTCCATCTATTTTTGCTCCTTTTCAGAAACCACTCTTCTTTCGGACCATTCTTTGGCACTGGAATTAGTTGACCACTGAAGTAATCAAATAAGAAACATTACCTCACTTTGCAAATCAGAGTTAACCAAATTGGTAATAGGTTGCTGACAACCAGTCAATAAAACTATAGTCGATTACCTCATTCCAGATGTACAGATGGATAGTGCAAAACTATAATTTGATTTAAAAAAGTGGAAGGATCTTGGGATGCAATCTGCATAGACTGTACCAATTCTGAACGATTGCCAAGAAGAGAGAGCTTTAAATTAAAGAAATAATTAAAGAAATAACGGAACTACATCCTACATAGGAAAAACATAGTATGCATAAACACCTATGATTTCAGGAATAACTGATGGGCAGATTCACTTAAAAATGGCCATTAACTGGGACCAGATTTTAAAGGACTAAGTTACAAGGACTTATCAGTGTGCTTATTTGGCAGGAGTGAGTCATCAAGTGCCTCATAGAAAAGCCACTAGGAGTAGCCAAGGAGGCTGTATTCGAAGCATTTAAATCTCATGATGCAATAAAATTGAATTAGGATAAATCGTACAGCAGTCCTCCCACTACTTCTTCAATCCAAATTTAAAGATACTTCTGAGCTAGGAAGAAACTATGTCACCCATATTATTTGATTAAGTACATTGTTTAACACTGTATGACCGAGCACAAAAGCATGGTGCTGTTCACTCCAATTTACGTACCAACCAGACGGAATGCATCAGTATAGCATAACCCTGCCTTTGGCCTGGCCATTAGTCGAAAGGCACAGCAAGACTGGTCAACACACTATAATTAAACATATCAAAAATGTAAGTTAACCAGGTCTCTAGGAAACATACAATGTGAGAATCTAAAATGAGGAAACAAAGTCAATGTCCATAAAACACTCCAGTCGTGCTATAGTCAAATTAAGAAGATTCCAACATTTTCTAGATATTGTCTCTCAATTCAGTTTAAAAAAAAAATCTACAACTCCTCAACCAATTTGTTATTTGAAATGAAACATTGAAGGTATCCGAATTAGTTTTAAAAAAATGCAACACAGTAGAAAACAGTAAAATCAATAAAAAAATATTCTTCAGTCCACATGCAACTATAAATAGCTAATCAATCATGTAAGACATAAATCCTTGGTGGCAGCTTAATCATTACTGCACTGACCTACGCAATAATAAGTGTAAGTCCATACATTAATACAACAATAATTAGCTGTGATAAGAGTACTACTGCACTGAACACTTCGACCTATAATTCTCCAGGTAACCCAAATATTAAACAAACACATATTGAATCCACTTTAATGGTTTTATTGCTCAAAATCATTTTGATTCAGATAGCTCAATGGTGCACACCAACAGGTGCTTCACCAAGTGAAATTACCATATCGCCAGCAAATAGCGTGGAGCTGCACTTAACTCTAACAAACACTGCGTAGAAGGTGGGGACCATATGCCATACCATATACCACACAGTCAGCCAAAACCTGCTGCTTCGTACATCCGGAGGCTGTCCAGGGAAGACTATCCCCTCTGTTGAGTTCAGATGTGCAAAAACGGTTCAGATAGGAGTGGGAAGTACAGGGGCATAGGTTGAATCCCAAGGAAAATGTCAGCATCTCTGTAGCTCTCAGCAAGACGATGGGAGAGTTTTCCCTAACGAGGGCGGTTTCTCATTGCCACTCGTCATTTACTCAATTACAGGTGAAGTTAGCAGTTGAAGCGCCGCTTTGTTGATTCTTTAGGCCACAAAGAGGTCGCATCATGCCATTTCCATCGGTACCGTGCTTCTTTCCCTTGCAGCATTCGCCATTATTAAGGAAGGACGTCATGGAACACTCCTGACAGGTAATTGCAGCACACACAATGCTTACAGCGGAGGTTTATTTCCTCATTCTCTTGAAACTCTAAGTTTACCTCCTCAACACACCTGCATAAATTTTTCTTGTCCCGATACATACTGTGGCTGAACTTCCAGCTATCTCAGCTTAAACTGTGCATCTCTCTTGCACACTTTACAGATGCATTGCTATAACTGAGAACCTGGTTTGTTACCCAACACCTGTCACTTTATTGGTAGATAAATATATTTTTAAATACTCACTAGGCTCCTCACGTAATTGACACTTTTCTTAATCACCGCTCATCAAACCTGACGATGGAAGATTCTGCTCCTCTTACGAATCATAGTTCTTCCTCTGATGTATCCACAGGCACTGTTATTCCTCTGCAAATGCCTGGAACAATTCCGACTAAAAGATTTAAAAAAGAAGCCTCCCACTAAATGTACTCCTATAGTGTCCATGGATCTTATACTGGAGGGAATTAGGGCCTTACGCACTTACTTGGAAGAGACTAATGCGCAACTTGAAAGTCTGCATGACAAGTGGTCCAGGACAGAGGCGAGAATAGAGAAAGCTGAACATCATAATTCAAACTTTACTAACACAGTTCCTATGGTCAATCATTTTCAGCCTTAAGTGTCCTTGCTTCGAATACTAGACTAAGAGTTGTAAAATAGATGAAATAATTTATGTATTTACGGTTTGTTGTAGGGATCAGAAGGTTTGGACCCCATCTTATTATTCAAAAAATGTCTTTCTAAACTGCTGCACTTACAGAATCGCCTCTTCTAAGTAAAGAGCGTGCTCAAAGACTTGGCCACTTACCTACCACAGCATCTACTTCCAAAAGACCCAGAGTTGTTATACTCTACTTTCTTGAATACAAAGACCTACTTAGGGTTCTCTCAGCAGCCAAATCCATGAAGATGTCGTGGTCCGTTAACATTTATTTCTCACAAGATTCTGCTAAAAATACGGCAGACAGACGTAAATAATTTCTTTCCATGAGACCACCTCTTCGGTCCCTTGGACTCATTTTGCCTGTTCTGTCCATGTTTGTTTAAAGTCACCAATAACAATAAACCATCCACCTATGAAGAGCCCTCTTGTCTGAAAGCATTTGTTCAGGATTGCTGAGTTGAGACTACGGACACCTCCAGATCTGCCAAGCCTTGATATCTTTTTTTTTTTCCCCACTTAATTTTGCTCATAGATGTCCTATCTTAGAGAGGCGATATTTGCATCTGTTCTGCATATGTTTTTGCATTAGTATTCTTACAATGTTATGATTTCAGATTATAACTTCCTTTACCACACTAAACTTACTTTTCCTTTTGCAGATACTTATTTTCTCATTGAATTTGTGATATTTCCATTACATTTTCCTACAACAATCTTCCACTATTCGTCTCCCTGGAGTCCAGATGAGTCATCTTCCCATGTGGTCTCAACACCTCCCAACCTTTTGAAAATATATTTTAGGTATGTTCTCTTCCCTGCATTTATTTCATTTAGGATTTCTATTGTTCTGTTTTTATGAGATCTTCTGCTCACCTGCTTCCTTTTCCTCTCTTTTCCTGTTTTCCCTCTTCTCTCGAAGAGGGCACTTTATACTTGGTCCTTTTTACTTGTTCTCCTTATACTATCCTACATTATCTTCCAACCTCTTACCTGCTATAATTAAAAGTTGTATCCCGGACCCTTGAAGGATTGTGTCCATCACTTAAAAGACAGCTTGTTTAACTCATTTCGGACATCTCAATGCTGATATTGCCCTCATTCACGAAACACACCTTACAGAAACTGAATCCTTGAAACTGAAGGGTGGGTGGGTTGACAATGTTTTCTTTTCCCAAGGTAATGGTAAGAAGAATGGGGTCACTACCTAATGTCATAAATCTCCCAATGTTCCTGTAATATCACAGGAGTCAGATAAAGAGGGGAGATGGGTACTCACCTGTTTTTGATCAATATTTATTTTATCTAGCATCTATCTTTAATCTTTATAGCCCTCCCAGTACAGATTGACAATTTTGGTCAGATGTTACTCAAAAGCTTCTACAATGCCCAGATGACCACTTCATTTTTCCAGGCGATTGTAATCAGATTTTTAACCCCTTTACTAAAAAAATGTTGTTAACATCTACTTATGTACCTAACAAATCACAGAAATTGTTCATTCATATCCTTAAACAAAATGCATCAACAGATGCACGGAGACTCTCCTATCCTACATTACATGAACACACTTATTATTCACAAGCTTAGCATACTCAAACTGAGAACTGATTATCTTTATCTCACACTCCATCTCAAACTTTATACTCCACAGACATAGGCTCCATTCTAATTTCTGACCATGCACCTGTTTCTGCACACTTAGACATCTTACCTAACACTGTTAAGACTCATAGCTGGAGATTCAATAACTCACTACTTCTAAACAGATATTTCACTTCTGCTTTTTCCTCTTTCTCTCATGATTTCTTTTTTTTTTAGATTCAACCACACAGATTAACTTTTCTTTCACTGTACATGGGACACTCCAAAAGGCATCAGCCCATGATTTTATTATAAGATTTGTTTTCAGAAAGAGAAAAGATCCCTTGTTAAAACTAATGAAATGTTTAGAAGAATCAAACTATTGGAACACTCATATTACAATTTCAAAAGGTTGCTTTCATGAACTCAATGCTAGACTTTAGTTTCACTGATGTTGCATCTTCTATTCTGCTCAAATCTGGCGTCAAACATGGAGGTCAAAAGAAATCAGACAAACTGATAGCAAATTACCATAAAAATAAAAAGAACAGGAACAAAATGGAGTGTTGTGGTTAATTAAAATGTATTGCATAAAGATGCTGACATATCGAAAGAATTTGGACAATGTTATAAATTATTATGTACTCCTGAGCACATTCCCACTGACTCAGTTTATAAATTATCTTTCTAATACACAAAAATCGTTTGATACTCAATTACATCTCACAGATCTGGAAAAAAGATTAATTTGTTAGAACTTCAGACTTCTTTGCCTTCTCTAAAATCTGACAAAGCTCCTAGTTCTGACAGTTTCACTACAGAATTTCACACACTTCTCTAAACTGCTCCTTCCTCAGTTATCTCTTAACACTTTCTTTCTCCACAGGGGCAGATCTTCAGGTTCCTCCTTAGACCTCCCTCATCCGTCTCATTCCAAAGGATGGCAAAGATTTACATTTAAGTGAAAATTACAGGCCCATTTCTCCTCTCAATATGGATTACAACATTTTTTCAAAAGCTTTAGCTCTCCATTTAGAGTCTCTTCTACCAAAACTTATTGGTCAGGAACAATCAGGCTTCGTCAAAGGGGAATCCACATCTGATAATACACTGTTATGTTTTATCCAAACCTTAACATTAAACTGATCCTTTAGCAGCAATCACTTTAGATGCTGAGAAAGTCTTTGACCGTGTAAAATGGTCCTTCATTATTCACACCTTAAAATGGTTTGGTTTTGGGCCGAAAATCATTACCCTCATTTTCCTTCTATACAGCTCTCAAGCAATACTTTTGCCACTGGGCTCACTTCCCCCTACTTTATTTTGGGAAGAGGTGTATGTCAAGGCTGTCCCCTTTCACCTTTACTCTAATCTAGAACTGGAACCTTTCCTCTACAAGATCAGGCAATCTGGATTTATGAGGCTTCTCATGGAACAACAAACAGATCAAAAGGGCAGTTTATGCAGATGATATTCTTTTATTTATATAGCAAACCACATATCTCAGTTTCAGCTTTTCTTCACAAGGTATCCTCCTATTCCTTTATATCGGACTAGGAATTAAATCATGATAAATGAAAAATCTTACCCCTTAACAAATTTACTTTAAAAACAGGAGTTATCTACCATCAACTTCTCCTGGAAATGAAATATTTAGGGTTATGGGTTGACCAATCACTTAAAACTTCTATTCCATTAAGCCTTTCAAACTGCAAAAATAAATTACCTGCCTGAGTTACTACTTGGCATCCTTTAAATCTGCCCTGCTGGGGCCACCTTGACACAAAAATGATGTTGGTACCCAATGTACTAATTGTATTATATATATTCTTCTGTTATATATGTATTGCAAGAGGGGCCAAGGAAGAAGTCTGTGAAGGTTGAAACGCGTTGCCCTATGTTTCTGCTTTATGGATTTTTGTAATAAATGAAGACCATTGTTTTTGCAAGGAGTGCCAGATTTTGATTTATATACATTTTTTGGAGTGGATTGAAAATGGGTCCTGAGCCCATTAACTGAGCACCAACCTCGATAGGCGAGCGCTGGAAGGAACACAGGAGTACCTTTAGATGATATATATATAGTATTATATATATATATATATATATATTTTTTTTTTCCCCCCTAAGGAATGTGAAAAAACTTTGCATATCACTGTTAAAAATAAAATGCCCTAATTTGGATGGCAGTGTTAATTTGCCTGACTCACACAAATATCACTCAGTCTTTATAATAAAGCAATCCATTTACTGGATGTTGGAATCCTTTGACTATTCGCCTCTGTGGGTAGATTTGGAATTTGTTTTACCCTTTCCTTTCTTCTTTCATGAACATTTGACGTGCTACAAGAAACCTCAAGCTTTCTCTACACCTATTTTGAAACATTTAAACAAATACTGAATCCTTTTTTGTCCTATAGTCCTACTGATGCTACATCTTTCCCTAATTCTACCATTTGGCATGCATTATCAAACAAATTACTTACCTTCTGTAATTTAGAATCTTCCTCAGCACCAGCTGGATTCGGAAACTTTTTCCCTGGTATGGCTTGGCATCGGAAGAGAGCGTGACACGACTCCATAATGATGTCGCCCACTGGATGGGACGTCAAAGGAGTTCATATAACTCCCCCGCCGACGCGTTGACGTCAGTTTCTTCTGTGACTATTTTCTGCACTCAAAATGAGGACCACAATCGAAACTGGTAATGGAAACAGTGTGCTTCAAATAAAAAAGACACCCTTGTGTCAATAATCACCTAAGTCCTACAGCTAGGTGTAGATTTCCAATATGAAATCTAAGGAGAACAAAGAGGAACTCAGTTTGCAGAGTTGGGGGGGGGGGGGGGGGGGGGAAGAGTCGTTAAGGAATCTGCGGCTAGATCCTGTCTCTACCAGGTACATCGTTACCAAAGATAAGTAACTTGCTCATCTGATAGAGACTTCTAGCCGCAGATTCCTCAACTCAGAATCAGATACCAAAGCATAAAAAACCCAGAGGAGGGGCTGCGAACGGAGACCCTCAAAAGTGTTGAAGTGTCATAAAACCGGTCGAGAACAAGGGTAAAAAAACTGGAGAAGAAGAAAAATGAGTGAGAAGAGTAACAATCTACAACATGTAAACCTGTGGAAGTAAGCACAGGCGAATAACACCATAAAACAGAAGAGCACAGAAAGAAGCTCATCCATGTTAGAACATAGAATAAACTCATCCACAGTAGCATGGCCATCATGAGTCATAAGCGACTTAACCACAAAAAGAGCCTGTTATCCAGAAGGAAAGACAATTTCATACTTAAGAAAAAGCCTAAAGCACGCAAACCAAAACACCTATGGGGAAGAACACCCTCAATAGGAAAATGGGTTGGTGAAAAGACAACTGCAAGAAAAGGGGTTCTGAGAACAGAAGGGCTAAGAAAAAAATGTGAAAAGAAACAGAAGGTATGTGAGTTGTAACAGATTGCACTACAAAGGACTCCACAGAGTCCGAGACCAAGTAGGAGTCAAGAACCATAAAAAACATAAAATGAAGAAAGCTACGTGAACATAAGCAATCACTGTAAAAGGCAAATAGCAGCTCGCTCCTTTAAAAGGAGTGAAAACCCATGTACAAAGAGTTTGGCAAAACTGTGGAAATGACCACAGCATTGTGAGTTTCAAAACAAGAGAATGTGGATAAGAAAGAATGCCTGTAATTGCATAATTGAATCAGCAACTGATCTAGTGGGTATACATCAATCCATTCCTAGATGTAGACCGTAGTTGCAGGCTCCACCCTGTTGGAACACAGGGCAGTACAATTGACCATGGAAAAGTATGCCAAGAAGATCTACATCAAAACTCAAACATAATAGAGTATCCCGTGCAGAGAAAGCAGACAGTTGCCACCAATGAAGAGAACAAGACTAATCATTTGGTATATGAAATGCTTTACCACCAGGAAAGTAGCACTATAATAAATAAATCATCAATATACACATCTACTGACATAGGAGGGAAGAACCAAGACCTATGTAGCACTAAGCACTTACGTATATATGTAAACATATACATACAAATAGATTTAACACCCACAGACGTGCAAATGTTAGTCACTGAAAGGAATTTAACTTGTAATATATATTTTGTTTGGTAGGCAATATATATTTTGTTTGGAAGGGCAGTGGTATAGAAGTGGAACCGAGGTCAATTTAGGATCAAAGGTAGTAGTAGAAAAGACGCCAATACTGAAACTAGAAAACTGACTAGATTCCTAGGAAAAGAATCAGCCCAAATGTTATTAGATGTATTCATTACAACACACCTCCAAGTGTGAATTTAACTACAACAATAGAAACATGTCCTCAAAGAAAAGAAGAACCCCAGAAAAGGGGCTAAAGCATTCCAAACACTGAAGAACAAGTAACATCACAGTAGAGATGAAGAGCCAATGATAGAAACCGAGAAATAAAGTTAACTCGATGCTCTACCCCTTCTGTCTCAAACATCGAGGCAGAATCAGCCTGTGCACCATCAAATGGCTTGTCCAGTAATGTATTTAGGATGGCCACTGAGAACCCTGAGGTGCGCAACCAGGCACAGCGACGGAGTGCAACTGAGGAAGCAATAGCTCGACCCACAAATTCAGTGGAATCCAAGCAGCAGCAAATTATCAATTTAGCTGCATTCCACCTGTCATAAATTATAGGAGAAAGAGCACTCCTGACCTCATCTGGAAAGGATTGTAAACTGTTCGCTAAAGAGTCATAACGAATGAGGGAAATGGCCAAGAACATAACACTTGTTCACAGAACGCAGAGCAGAACTTGCAGAGGAAAAAATATGCCTACCACAGACATCTAGAGTCCTGGACAATCCATCATGAAGAATAAGGGGGAGGGACTCCATATTAGGGAAAGCTAAGGCGGCCTGTGCCACAAAACTGCGATGAGGATGTCTGATCAAACAAGGTAGATCACCCGGGGCAGGACAGTGCCCGGAGGATATATCCCGGCTAACAGAGGCCCCTGAAGCAGGCTTAGCCCAAGAACCCAGCAAAATATCATGTAGTGCCTCACTATAAAGAACCACCAGCTCAACCCCGGTCTTGCTTTGATGGAGTAGATCAATTAAGGGATGTGAAGTTAACTCCATTAAGGGAAGGGTAAGGCCTAACACCTCCGCAATCTTTTTCAGCATGGCCGCAAAGGAGGAACTCATTTCCGGAGCAAGTCCAGGAGGGGATAAGAGGCCTGAGGCCCGGAAAAGAATCCAAGCCCCTAGCAGCAGCCAGATCAGATAAACAGCTGTCCTCTATAGGAGGCTAGATGTCTATCAGATATACAAGAACAAGCCCTTTTATTGGAAAGCCTGGATGAAATCCTGTTTGATTTGGGGCAATAAAATTTGTTAATAATGCTTTTCTGACATTGTCTCAGGCTTAAGTCCTTTTTAATTTTCCATCTTCTTTTCAGAATAAATTTCAAATATTACAATCTATTATTACGGATGCGCCTAATTTTCAATCTTGTGCTTGACAACCTTCCACACCCACTTCCTATCCAAGTATTCTTTTACATATAACTCTGAAAGCTTCTGTTGTTTAACGTTTCTTACAACAACCTCTCATCGATACAAATAAAACAGACATTGAATTAGCATCTGAGAGATCTAGGAGTAACTTGGCCCATCTCCACTTGGAGGCAGATTTGGATTCAATTATGGAAAACTTCTCATGCCGCTAATACTACCCAAACATTGTTTTATATCTATAACAGACTTCTTTTTTTCTCCTTCCACTCTTCACTCCATATACCCAAATTTCCTGACAGTTAATAAATTTGTCAATACTATTTTCCATTACTACCATTTTCATAGGCAGTCTATCCAATTAATGAATGGAAGGCTGTCTCAACAGGCATAAAAATTATACAGCTACATTTGGCAGTAGCATTTCAGCAAAACACCGAAAGACTTATACCAGTTATCAATTCAAGCCTGGTGGTATGTGGTTTGTTACAACCACAGACTTGATACATCATATGTTTACCCACTTTCACTTGCTATTAAGTGTTCTATTTTATGGTCTCCCATTACAAATTTTATAGATACACACACTACATTTTCTTTTCGATGTCAATCTGCCATAGAAGTGGTTTCTAAACCTCATTTCTGTTCTTTTTTCTCTCACACAGCTGATGTATTTACATTCATAATTTTACATTGTTTATATTCCTTAAAAGTACGTCTTATTATTAGAATATTTTTACTTTTGACCTTGAATATTTTTGTTACTAAATTGTTCCCATCTTCTGTTTCTGCTCTTTCCCACAGCTCTTCCTCTATAACTCCTATAATAGTCTAAATGCATTAAGACGTTTGTATTTTGTTTAAAATAAAAAAAATAAAAAAATGGGTGGGAAGTACATAGTGCACAGTGGTTTCCAAGTGTATTGAGAAGTGAAATAAAGATTAACCCACAAAGAAGGATTCCATTTCCTCCAGTTGCCTGGGACTTTGAGGGATACACTGAGTTCAATAAGTGTAGTCAGTGTGGGTCTGTAAATACATCCCCAACACAGGAGACAGTTCCCTTAACGCAGATAACAGTAAGAGTAATGAATAAAATAGAACTAAAGTGTGCTGCAGTAAAACACAAACAAGCATTTACAATATAATCGGTCTCGTATTTGTGAAAGTTAGAGCTCTTGGCACTGAAAATGGCATTTAAAAAAAAAAAAATTTATGTAATGGAGTGATGATATTTGCATACTGCTATTGCCATTTATATTACCTTATGGCACAGAAGAACCAGAAAATGGGATATAGGTCATGAGGGAGGGGAGACAAGAGTAATATGCTGGCTGAGAAAAAAAAAAAGTAAGTAATAACATACAGGAAAAAGCAAACACTCCGAGAATACAAGATTAAGTAAAGCATGTGAAATGCAAGCAGGAACAACATGGTTACGCTAACGCTTTTACACTTCTATTATGCTGGCTGAAAAAGATCTGCAACATTTACCGTTCTAATGCGCACCAAGCAGGGAAAGGGTGCAGTACCACAGGCTGTTCCTATGTGTCCCTTGTGACCTCTTTTGGCCACAGAAGGTAGTATGTACCAGCAATGCCAACACAGAAAATAAGTGTGTTTATTTTCCATTGGAATTTAACAACCAATTGCTTTATTTTGTAAAACGCCCTGTTGATGAAACTTCTAAATCCTAAAAACCAATAACCAGTAGAGTTTACTTGCGTATGAAATGAAGCTGTGCGAGAGACTGCTAAACTTCCGTCAGTGGATAGGTAGTAAACAGTGTCGACTCTAGGGCAGTGCAACAGGTGCCACCGCACTGGGTGTTGCCTTCGGCTGGGGGCGCAGTTTTTGCAAGTTTATTATAATTTTAAAAGCACCTGCAGTTGGCTTTTCTTGCCACCAGCTATTTGCAGGCAACAATAAAAATGTCAACATAACTCCATGATTAATGTTCTTTCTGGCAAGAGATTGGAAATCTGTTTAGTGGAAGTTTTGACTCTATAGTAAGGTAGCGCAGTGTTAATACATGCATTATGAAATAAAGCAAATCAGAGAAAAACATGAACCGAAGAGGATTGCTATGCTGGAATTGTAGCAAGGTGAGTATCGACCAACTGGGAATTCCATCAATATAAGCACAGAATCTGAATCTCAGCTAAAACAAACCATTCCAAAACCAAGAATAAAACTGTTTTCAAAAGTGTGAATTGTGTATTTAAATAAAATAAACAATACAAGTAAAATATGAGCCAGCAGTTGTAATATTATGCAAAAGCAAACAGTCATAAAAGCAAATGACTTAAAAAACCCTGGTACATTTAGCGTTCTAATGTGCACGAAGCAGGGAAAGGGTGATGTACCACAGGCTGTCCATAGGTGTCCCTTGGGACCTCTTGGCCACATAAGGTACTGCACCCTGCAATCATGAATGAACACATCCCCAATGACTTTAGGGCGCGGTGCTGAAAAATGCAGCACAAAGCCCGTTTTGTGAAAAGTTTTACGCTGTGCCTTCAGGTTATGAGGGAGGGGAGAGCAGAGTAATATGCTGGCTGAAAAGAGCAAACACTCAGAATGCTAGACTAAGTAAAGCATGTCAAATGTAAGCAAGAACAACAAGGTTACTTAGCTTAGAGCAATAAAGCTGTGGAAATGAAGAGGGAAGCTTCGCCGAAAATTACTCTGACTCCTGCAAAGCAATGCAATACCTCTGATCGAGTTTGCTCTACATGAAACTTCCAAGCGCCATGGCCGCCACGGAGCGTGAAGGGGAGAGACAAAATAAAGTAGAGCACACACTAAAGTATATGGCTGATCGTGCAATAATACATGTAACTGGGTCAGTCTGCAAGGCATAACAAAGCAGCCTCAAGGCGGGACAAACGTTAAGCATTTACCTATGAAATCAAGGGAAATTTGAAATCAATCAATCAGAGCTTTTGTAAAGCACACTACTCACCTGTGAAGGTGTCAAGGCGATGAAGGGTGGGTGCTGCTACTGCTAGAACAGCCATGTCTTGAGGTGTCTCCTGAAGGTAAGTAGGTCCAGTGTCTGTCACAGGTGGGTGGGAAGAGTGTTCCACGTCTTGGCGGCGGGGTGAGAGAACGATCTCCCACCAGCAGTCGTTCTGTGAATGCATGGGACGGTGGTGAGGTCGGCAGAGCTAAGCTGTCGGGTCAGGGTGTAGGAGAGACGTCTGTTGAGATATTCTGGTCCAGTGTTGTGCAGTGCCTTGTGAGCGTGGGTGAGGAGTTTGAACGTGATTCTCTTGTTGACGGGGAGCCAGTGTAGGTCTCTCAGGTGGGCTATGATGTGGCAGTGGTGGGGGATGTCCAGGATGAGGCGTGCGGAGGCAATCTGTATGCGTTGCAGTCTCTTCTGGAGCTTGGCCATGGTTCCTGCCTAGAGGGTATTGCCGTAGTCCAGTTTGCTGCTTACGAGGGGTTGGGTGACCATCCTTCTGGTTTCTTTGGGGATCAATTTGTAGATTTTCCGAAGCATGCGGAGGGTGTTGAAGAAGGAGGAAGAGATGGCGCTGACTTGCTGAAAGGAAGGCCGAGGACCGAATGAATGTG
The DNA here is from genome assembly GCF_031143425.1 of Pleurodeles waltl. Classification (NCBI taxonomy): domain Eukaryota; kingdom Metazoa; phylum Chordata; class Amphibia; order Caudata; family Salamandridae; genus Pleurodeles; species Pleurodeles waltl. Next base: position 1,145,404,816 of record NC_090448.1, read on the forward strand.
ATGGGTATGGTTAAAGCCCACAGAATAGATTACAACATGTCAAAGAGAAGCCCTTGTGCGCTGCTATGCTTGACCTACAAATAAAACATGTATCCATGAGAAAGAATTGACTGTTTAAGGATTTAGAGTTCTTTTGGAATTTAAAATATTCTGTCAAGTATTGCAATGCAAGCACCCCAGGAGGTAGAATGACGACACTCTGGTGTAGGGTCGTGCCATGGGAAAAAGGCTGCTCAGATTGAGGCCATTCCTTCATATCCGACTGCACCTGTCTAGCCTATACGTTCGGTTAATGTGTGTGAAAAGTGTGAATCTGCCGAACAGGACAGATTAGAAGAGGTCAAGCAGCTTTTACCGGTTTCTCCTCCTTTGTGTCCAAAAGGTCTTCACCTCTTAGGGTCTGGTTAAATCCCCCAGAGATTTCTGTACGACCTTTGCCAGTAGCCTTCAAGGAGGTACAGGACATAGTGCAATTACATATCTACTTCATGAGCCTGACTGTAAGCCCAGTGCCCACTTTTTCACCATACCCAGGACTGGAGCTTTGCTAGCTAGGTATGTGTAGGGTCTGATAAAAAAATGTCTGTGATGGGGAGGTATGCATATTTAGGACGCCTCCATGGTATGTGTTTGAGGGCAGAGGCCTCCTGTAATCATTCAGCTTTCCGGCATAGCAGGTGACTTGGTCATATTATATATGCTGGCTGACATAGGGGCACCTGGCACAACACAGTACTAGCTGGTACACAAGCGTACCTGGACCAACCACTGCACTGGATAACAGACAACCCTGGATCTGCAATTGCACTAACTAGTTTACATAGGTCACTATGTGATGAGATGCTGGAGCACATGATGGCTAGTATAATATGTAGACAGTTGGAAATACGATCACTGGTTTAGAATTACTAACAAACAAACAAAAAACTGTCCTTAAAATGATTGCATTTTACCGATAATGATAAGCGGATACCTGGGAGCAAAATGTACCCAATAGTGAAAAGATAGCATCTGGCAGCAAAATAAATGTTAAACAAATATAAAGCCATTTCAAGCTGAAAACCCAGATTATTTGAAACTGACATTTTACACAATGTAGTTCAAAAATTGTGACGTAAAATAAACTGGTCTACAGTATACCATATTTTCAAAATAAATTGTAATGAAGGTTGAGACTGCTCTGCAGATCATGGACTACTGGAACACATGATGTACGACACCTGCTGTTGCTATTCATCGAGCTCCTTAAAAAATAACTTCCACTCCACCCTCACTTTCTTCTGACAGGCTCCCTTGTCCTAAGTGGGTAGCTGAGCATCACTTGCTTCTGTGCAAGGGGATACACTCCCAGCTGGGTCTAAATTTCACTAGTCTTATGCGCTCTGGGCTTAGAAAATAAATATTTCCGTTTGAGGTGAAGGAAAGAATGAGAAGCGCTATTTAAGTCATGTCTAAAACATTCATTTATTTAAACAACCTCAATAAGCAAGGAGTTTGCCTTCCACGAGGAGGCCAGAAACATTTTGCTTGCATGGGTCAAAAAGGAAGTCAGTGTTGATGCTTGAACAGCCAGAAAAAGAACCACTACAAGTTGGCAACTATGGTCAGCTGTCTGTGCTCACGGCTAAGTGTCTAGGATGCAAGGGAATCACCATTGCCTTAATGGATATGAGCAAAATGCAAGGATGGAAATGGAGATGAAGCATTCATGGCAAAGTTATATGTGTGATGGCTTTCAGGGTACAGATTGTACCTAAAGTGGTGGTACATGCCTGAGTTAGTGTCCACTGAGACCACTGTCAGCACACATCCTATTCAGAGAAGTGAACAGTGTCTTGCAGTATGCCACAAGTACTGTCAGGCTGTCTGGGATCCGGGTCACTGGTTTCCGCATTTGTGCCAGTGGAGCTACCCCAGTGAGGTTTGTTTCCTGATGTGCAAGCGTCTTAGACTCTGTTGGGCAACAGAAATATATCCAAACCTGAACTTCTTTCATTATGGGTGACCACAATCTCCATGACCAGGTCATGATCAGACTAACTGATACTTGTGGGGGTACCATCCTTTGAGCAAACACACAGTGGAAAGACAGACTACCTGCTTTCTTTATGGATGCCTTACTGATTCCCCATTGTATCCAAAGAGCATTTGGTACATTAAAGGACATCCCAAGTTTGAGATTCCCCATATACATATTACCTAAAATTGTAGGGTGCTCCGTTGGTTTTAGTAGTAGTCAGAGCTGCCGTCTACCCTTTTCCTTCCCTGTGGTCAGATTTTCACCAGTTTCTGAAGAAATCTTTATAAAGCAAAAGTAAATACGTCCGTCAGGAAATCAATCTTGAATGGAGCAAGAGGGGTCCTGTGTATCCATCCCTGGACCTAGCCAGTTTCAGCAGGTAAGCCGGAGTTTGAGAAGTGCAACTCCTGAAAACTTCTAAAACGTGGCTAAGGCTAACCACCCACATAAAAAGGTGCTCTGCCTGGCCATGCCACGGACCTAGGCAGGACCCCAGCAACAACTCCAGACTACAGCAAGGTCGCCTGGCTCGGTCACACAACATCAGAGTAACAGCAGCTGGTTGCCAAAGAATCTGCATTACAACGCAAGGAACAGCAACACATCGAAATGCTCTTTTGAATGATAGGTTCCCTCCAAAAGGGTTGGATTAAACTTTGAATCTGAAACACCAGTTTCGCTGGAGCCCAGCTGTACGTTTCTAAGGAAGCCCCTTTGAATAATTCAGTCTCCGCCTTTACAACTGTGAGAACTCCGAGCACCTGGGTAGAGACATACAGACTCTCTCCTCCCTGAAACTGTAGGGATCACACTCCAAAGCTGAAGCTATTCCTGCTGCAGCCCAAAACTGCAAAGGCGAGAGACTGCAGGGTGAGTAGAGACTGCTTTGCTTCAGTTCAGAACCTGATTCTAGATTTTCCAGTGATTCCGGAGCACCAGCCTGAGGAGCTTTGTTAGACTGCCAGGACTGGAGACGTGCCCCCGATACCCAGCCTGACCGAAATCAAACCTGTAGTGCTGAGAAAGAGCAGAAACCACCCGAGCACACATCTAACAAACTGAAACCTACTTGAGATCTCGCTCTCCACGAACGTGGGCTGCTCTGAAGTGTTATGTCCAGTAGGTGCCATTCAGATTGCCCAAAGCCCTTATGTGCTTCCTGAAACACCCCACATACTAATTCAGAAAGACCATAAGCAATAAGAGGCCTGGGTGGCTGCACCTCAAACTGTCTGCGAATAAGTGATCTCAAACTGCCCTAAAATTGTAACCCTGCCCGACTGGCATTAACCACCCTAGCACAAATGGTGACTTACTGCTAATTTGCTAAAAATAACTAAACCACGAAGGCCAAGCTCTTCCACTTTTTGTCTGCGCACAGACCAGTCCTGTTAAAAATTACTTATCAGTGACTAAATGCCACACACCAGCTGCAGATTCCTGCAATTCAAATAAGCATTTGCAATGCAATGGGACTTGCATTTATTTGCTCGAGTTAGAGCTATTAGCGTTGTAAATTCCTAACTGGACTTTTCTTGCCACATAAATTGAAAATGAAAATGAAAACGGTTGACATAAACGAGCCAATTCAAAGCGATATGGCCGGCATGAGCCCGAAGGAGACACACAAAAAGAAAAATAAGTTCACTCACAGTCAAACATATCGGCAATTGTGTCATTATCCATGTAATAGGGACAGTCTGCAAGGCGCTAACAAAACCGCCCCAAGGAGGGACAAATGTAAAGCATTTACCAATGATAAAGGATTTTTGAAAGGCAAGCCCACGAACGAGTGAAAGTGATGGGCATGCAGTGGACGTGTTTAAAAGCCCACAATACTTACAACAGGTCAGAGCGCTTGTGCTAAAAAAAAAAAAAAGAATCTAGCAACAGACACTGCACCTACCAGGCATGGAGCAAGCCCTACTTGCAACTGATATTTTAGTATTTCCATTCAATCACTGCATTTCGGCTTTTTAGAAACTAAGCCTGCTTGTAGCACACTATCTGTTGGCCATTATTCAAGACCTGTTGGTACCAGAGAGTTGTAATCAACATCTAAGTAAATGAGAATATGAAGTCAAACCTCTTTTCCTTACTGAAGGATAACAATGCTTGGACAGTGATGCATACATTGTTTTAAAGTTAACGGTCTACCCCCAAACAATCAGTATTAAGGAAGTCTTAATTACTCAACCAAAAGTCAAAGCCTAGTAATAACACTCATTGGCAAAACCAATTGGTTTTGTTTGCCACTTCTGAGAAAGCTATCCTATTAACTTCACCAGTGCATTACTAAATATTTTTAAAGTATAGAAATGGTAGCCAATGTGTTACGCTTCAAAACCTGCCTTGTGTTATCACATCAGTAATCACAGTGATTAGTTTTGAAGTCCAGAAAACATTGTTTTCTATATGATCTAGATGACCACTGACTAGCCCCATACGAAATGATGATGCAACACACCTCAAATAATGTAATGCAGTGCCATTTTAAACATATATGGAATACTGTTCTAGATAAGTGCTGATTATCACAGTAATAACGCAATGCACATTAAGTCATGCGATGTGGCAGCCATCTTAAAAGTACATAAAAACAATGGTTTGTTTGCTATACTTCCGATACGGCTAGCCGTTGGTATGGGCTTTGTCAATGCTGGTGGATTTTGAAAGCCAGCAGCATTGACAAAACCCATAGTAGCAACGTACATCAAGCAAGAAATGGGGGGCAAGGTGAAAGGGCGGGGAAACAGTTCAGCGGCATTTGTAGTAGGAGAATACACAAGACAGCCAATCAAAATGCATGCTAAGAGAACTATGGTGCAGGGCTGAGCAAACAGAATATGAAGGAAACCACAGCCTATCTAAAGTACAACATTAAAGTGGACAAAAGAGCCATCCAAATAAAGGGACACATGTACAGAGCAAAGTATGGAACATAACGTTGCCTGAAACAGCAAGTTTGCAAAAGGGAGTTACACAACAATTCAGTGAGGTTGCAGTAGAGCATAGGTACTCAAAAACATTTTCCCAGAGGCCACAAAGTTTGGTCTGTGGTGTGACATAGGGCCGCACTGATGCTAGCAGCGTGGCGATCAAAGGTGCTCTGGATGGGGAGGGGTTGTGGCGTTATGGTGGGTGTAGGGGGCAGCAAAGCATATAGATCTAATGGCCGAATCGCTCAATGTGAAACCAGAAAACGTGGCATTAATCCCAGCTTCCTCACTTTACCAAATTGTGTGATCCTAGGCAATTGTTTTATTTCACGTTGTCTTCATTTTCTTCATTATTGTATGTAGGAGGACTTCACAATGCATGACTTCAGTATGTGCGCTGTGCGAATCCTTCTCCTGTGTTTGATTTAATAAACTATGAAGCTGTTCATGTGTAATAGCAAATCAAGTCAATCAAAGGGTTCAGATAACTGACTTGCCTCTTAATTCACTATTGGCGTTGTCATCAAGGTGGGGTTAAGAATGAGTGTTTCTGAACTTATGTTTGAAATCTATTGTTCTTAAAAAAATACTTCTCCATGCACTGATATATTCTGATGTAGTAAAATGTAATGGTCCAGCGTGTAAATGAAATACACTTTTTGAATTTTTAAGAACCCTTATCATAGTTGCAGACATTTGCTGCAAGGTTTATTAAAAAATGAAAGTGTTCCTGCAGTCAAGTGGTTCAGGACAAATTCCTTACTTCCTTTATCTTCAATAGTGTTTAAATAAAGTATTGCCTGTTAAGTGGAGTAAACAGCAGCCTAGTACTACTGCTGCCCTGGGGGGCCGCATGTAAAGGTCAAAAGGGCCGCATGCGGCCCCCAGGCAGTACTTTGAGTATCACTGCAGTAGAGTGTTGCATCTGTATTTCCAGGCACAAAGTGATACTTGTTGCACAGACTACCTTGTTGCCCACAGGGTTCACAGTTCCCAAAAGAAGTGGGCTATCACCGGCTCACAAAACAGATAAGCTTGAATTACACATCGGTCTGTGCTAGAAATTGCAAGAAAAAGTCACCCCAGACCAACAAAAGCTCTGTGAGGCCACAGTAATTGGAGATTGCACTCTGCACAAGTAACAAATAAATATACAAATAAAATCAGATGACATCTGCACTAAACATGTGACTAGCTTGTCAGTGTTGTTTAAACCCCTTAGACACAAAGGTATTTCAAAACGCTGTTGTGATTCTCTAAAACAAGGCCTAGAATTTGCTTTCTAGACCCCCTGGCACTGAGGACTTTGGCAATGTGCCAACTCAAGACAGAAACCCAGTAAGCCAGTTGGACTGCAACCAACCCATAACGCACTGAGCAATATTTGAGTGAGATGTGTTTCAGGTAGTGATCCATGTTATGAGACATCACAGAAGTAGTGAAATCCAAAAACTCTCATTAAGGAAAGGCACACTCATGAACACTGGGGAACGCTAAATATATTTTAAAGATGTATTTTAAAATAAAAGTCCTATCCTAGTGCACACAATACAAATTGTAAAGTCTATGAAAACAGACTAGTAGCTGCACCATTTACCAAAAGCGTGAACAACAAAATGTATTCTAACATATTAGCTTTATTACTTTATTACAGCTGCACCCTCATTTCTTTACTAACCAAGCTTATCTTTTAGCATCAAAAGAAAGTTTAATTCAAGTTTCTCACATGACACATACTTGCATACCTGTCTGAACGATAAGGGTTTATGTTTAATGTAACAGCAAGGTTGCTGTTCTCGCCTCTGCTGACAGCCACGTTGATAAGATCAGCAAGGGAAAGCTAAATGCCTCCTGTTAGCCTTCAGCAAGAGCAGGTAATGCGAGTCTGCATGGCCTGTTGCGTCTGAGACGACTGGCACAAAGTCCCGATTTCACCCTTTACACCCTGTGCTCAGCTTGTATAAGTCATTGTTGTATCTTTCAGAATAAACAATTAACAGAAAACAGACACTGGCATTTTTACGTATTTTTATTCTGTGAGACTGTGTCCTTTGAACAATAATAACCAAGGAATGTCGTTATCAGCTTACCATGAAGCTTTGTTCACAACTCAATTATTTAGAACAGAACTGTCACAGAATAACTGAATATATTTCGGCAGACATGATTAAAATGTTGCAAATAAATTAAAATGATAAAAACATATGGATTCTACATTAATCACTTGCAGTCTGATCTAACCACTTTACACGTGTAACCTAAAAGTTTGATAACTAGAAGAGAAAAAAATGTAATAATCCTAACAGCTGTATGCCTCTTGGCTGAAAAGAAGGAAATCACAATTATAATTATAGAGCAAAAGGAAGTATATAATTTGTGCCTTTGCTCGAATGTCCTACTCAAGTGTAATAGAAATACCACATGGAATAGTGATGAAAATAGTGATATCTGTTCATCACATCAACCTATCACCCCTCTAGGGGCTCTGCCACGGGACACCAAAATGTGAATAAGCATGGGTAATGCCAACATACGACAATCCAATTAGAGCTCCTACAAAAGTAAGCAAAGCCAGTAAATCTGGCTTAGGTAAGCTTGTGCAAATTCCATTTGTTTTAGTTTTTATTGCAAACATATCACAAAAGCAAAAAGGCAAAAAAGAAAAGGTGCTGTCTCCCAATGTGTCTGTGTTATATCTGCAATACAGATGTTATGTGTAAAAACATTCACTGATGTCTTACTACTCATACTTTTAAACAGCAAGCCCTTCAGTTGTGCCATGCATTATGTATGCATAATTTATAAAGGAGACAACAATAAACTGCCACCTAACCAAGCACTCAAATTGCAGGCAGCTACAAGGTTACAATGGCGCGCGCACACACTAAAATAAACTTTGTAAAGCACGGCAGTCAAATAAGTTGCTGGAGTCTAAGTAATATTATTAAAAAAAAAAAAAAAAAGGGCTTTGAAAAAGCTTTTGAACTGAAGAGAACGGAAACATTTTTAGAATGAGGCAAGTAACAAGCCTAGGCTTTGTGCAGTCACCCACAATGAAAGGAGACAACTTGTAAACTGGATGACCCACTGCCCCATGATGAACTCTCTCGAGGGTGAAAACAAAGCAGACCGATGGATGAAGCCCCGTGACCAAAACTCCCCCCTCTGTATATGAACATTTATTTTTGAGAAAAAGCAATAGTCTGGAAAGACAACTACAGCAGTGTCAGCGGACACAACTAGAGGGATTGATTTGCAAATATGATAGATGAGATAAAGATTAAAATGTGTGAATAAAGAGTGTAATATTTCAACTGTTAAACAGTGCCTATGCAATCCAGTAGAGACGGGGATATACATAGAAACAGCAGAACGACGGGCGAAACTAAAAGGCTTGTACAGGCTGATCCTAGAGGTAATTGACAATGACTCAAGCTAGCAGCCGAACGTTTTTGAGCCAAAGACACTAGTCGCTCAAGAATGAACCAAAGACCCTCAGATTATGCACAGAATACTGTGTCTGCCATGAATGCAACAAGTGCATTTACAAGGCAAACCTAAAATAATAAAAGAAACCATAGGTAAACATAGAACTTTGACCATGATTTTGCTTGGAATACAGCCAACCACAAACACAGGTATATAGGCATTCCACAAAGTTCAGACACAACTACAGTCAGACATCCAATGCAAGAGTTCATCTAATAAACTAAACCCTAGCAATTCTGCCAGAAAATAATCTCTCCTATATATTTTTTGGGCAAAAGTCACTGCTTGGGGAAATGTGAAGACCTTAGATGAGTAGGATGAGAAGAGAGAGAGGACAAGGGTGTGCTGGGGATGCATTTTTTTCAACCGTCAACCTGCACCGACAAATTACGTCAAATGTGGGCCACTTCCATACAGGACTGTGGACTAGGATGATTAGGACTCTAATGAGGCGGGGTTCTGAACATGTGTACAGGCAGCTGTGATGTTTTTTTATTCACAGACACTAGGGTGATCAAAATGGAAATGTCACAATCATCGAAGGGCCAAGGCAATTTTAAATTGGTGTCTACATTTGACAAATATGGGGAGGTGTTGATCACAAGAGGATGTAAACAATGATTAGGCAGAGTACACAAGGCAAAGTTAGATCACACAACATTTCCAGCGCATCCAATAAATGAGCCTCGGACACTATCTGGAGACTTGTGGCTTGGAGCTTAAATTGTTTATAATAGAAACATTTTCTTAGCAAGTTTTGTCAAACACTGTGTGGAACCATTTGGTTACTTCAGAATTATAAGGGATGTATAGAGGGCACTTATGAAAATGTAGTAATCAGTTGAATACAATACTGCTCTTTTCTTATGTCACTTTAAAGTTTGATGTTCTATACACAGAGCTGCACATTTATGCCACATATGATATAAGGCACTGTTTATAGATTTACACAGTGATAACCTAGCTCTAAAGCAATGGAGCGCTCTACAGAGAAAATGGGTATACTACTGAACCAATGGGAGAGGCTGTGCAGTGGTAGGCTCCAGGATGGCGCAGAGCAGAAGCTGGAGAAGTCAGTAAAAGGGGAGGGACGAGGAAAGACTTTGGAAGAGGCAAGATCTGAGATTATACACTGTTTACAGATCACGATTTTGGTCGTTTTCACAAAGTAGAGGAAGGCGGGGGTCTGATAGCTTTCAACCAGCATGGCCTTCCATGCCACAGGTTCATGGCAGGAGCCATGACACCTCGTTTTATTTTTTGCATCCCTAGTTTCTAATTTGCTCACTTTGTTATAGATTATAGGGCACTCCTGGTGGCGTACTACCATGGATCTCCCAACAGGTAATGCCATTGATTTCTGTAGGGGGATGTAGTGTTAGGTGGTGTTCTGTTATGGAGACAGAAAGAATCCTCATTAAGGAGACGCTTAACAACTTGGAGAACTATTTGTTATGGTGATAACAAAAGGTCTTCTCAATTTGAATTAGCCTATACCACATACAGATAACTTCCAGACTTGATGGTGAAAACCAATTCAAAACTTGGAATTCTAGAAATTAGTGGATGGCTTGAAAACTCAGATTAATATACCTCGAGTTATAACAAAGTATCATTAACTAACCTTAAATACTTACAATTCTCATAGCATGGTATTTATTATTGGATTCTTCATAGAAAACCGATCTGATTTGTCTTGTTGATGTATTTCAAAAGAACAGGATGACCTTGAAGTTATATATTACAACATTCATTCTCCCTACCATATCTTTCACTCAAGTTCACTGAATCTGAAGCATTTCTTGGGGTACTACGCTATAATGCCTTCCTTTCTTTAAAGAAACCTTGCAACAGTGCCTCCTGAGATATCACTTAAGCCTTTTAATCATGGCAAACACTGCAGGTTAAATTAAAAACAAAGGCAGACAATCAGGAATTGGATCATTGCTTCTAGCACTGATTTTTCAAGAAGACTATCTACACTAGATCTGAAAACACAAGAAAATGCACAAAAAGTGTCTATTTGCCAAAGAAACATTAGGAATGTTTTGGCATGTGATTGAAGTTCTCACATCCACCGTGCTTCGTAACTGGAGGCTAGATGGCAGAACCAAGGGTACCAAAGTTAAGAGGCACAATTCTCCTTGGACATCATTTCCAGGGTATTCATGTCTACACTTCAGATTTCTTGACCATTAACTTACAAGTGATATAAAAGAAAAAAAGCGATACAGACTACAGCACACTCAAACCATGCGCGATCCTAGAAGGGTAATGCCAATCCAGTTCATTAATGGAATTATGTCTTTATCGCTGTTTCTTCACATGCTTCTCTGCACAGCACACATACCTTGCAAAGAGTGCAGATATCAATGCTGTGAAGGTAGTGAGAATTTATGCAATTACCATGTGTGTGGTAAAGTAGAAAGCAGATTATTCCAGCATCACAGGAGTTTCATGCTCACATCACACTACCTGTTTAAACAGACTGGCCTACTGCAAGAGACAAAAAAAGAAAAAAAAGAAATAAAACCTTGAAATCAGGAATACTTAAACTCCAGATATCCACTGTGCCAGGGATATGTGATCAATGTAATAATAGATTAGGCTAGCTCTTTGGCTCATGCGCAAATGTCTAAACAGAAAGCACAACAATTTCCAGTACCAGGCTCTTTCCTGGCACAGAAAGCCTGGAAATGGTCAAAAATATTTCTACCAGCTTGATGTATTTGTAACTCTATCTAGTACCTGGGAAAATAACAAGGAACGTCGATAAAGCCTTTCAGCCATTCATAAAACTTTAAGGAAAATAGGTAAGGCTGTTTTTCATTTCCAACATTTATGTATGAAGGACTGGTGCAAACTTGTAAGCATAAACTATTATGAAAACATGCTAATTTTGCATCCCCAATGTTCTAAAAAAACGAAAACGCATATCTACACACAATGTAGAAAATCCGCAGCTTTTAAGGTGGTGGGTGTTTGACAACAGAACTCCAATCACAAAGAAATGCTTTGTCTACAAATGAAAATGGTATCTCACAGACTTGCCACTAGCTCTAATACCCCACTTTGTAATAGAGCTTGCACACAAAGGCAATGGGTTTCAGTTTCACCCATGACTCCTATGAATGACCAAGCAGGTCTCACCACTGTGCCAGTAATTATCAAACAAGCAGACCGGCCTTCTTGGTTGATCTGCAGACGTACTCGGCCTGGAGAGAGAGAGAGAGCTGTTTCAGCAGGAGAGATTGTGTGCAATGGACAAACAGACTTGTAGGGCTTGGGAGTACACACTGAACATAATTCCATAGGAATCAGTCACAAATACGAACAGGAGTTCAGCATGTCTGAGACATGGAGCTGGGGTTAAGAATCACCTCCTCTTTTCTGGATGCCAAAAGCAGAGAATTTTGCAGCCAGGCAGATTCTTCATACTCCAGGCACACTATACTTATGAAAGTTTTTATCATGTGTTCAAGAAATTTATTGTGTAGGCATGACTAGAAATCAATGACTATTTTATGGTGCATGCTGTCAGCCATTTGAAAGCAGACTGGTAAACAGGTTTTAGTATCCAAAACGCTGCCACTTCTTTTTATCGAATTCAGAAGTATGACGGGTAGGCAGTAATAGAAACCTGTGATCTGCAGATTGCAGTTAGGCTTCAGAAGCAAACAAAGAGCCGTACTGGTCTTCCAAGCTGAACATACACCATGCTTCCTACTGGAATCTGCAGGTGCACCATCAAAGGACTTAAGCATTTTTAACAATAACTGAAGATTAAAACTTTAAATTACAACCAGCGCTAAAACAAATTGTGACAGAACTCAAAGAAGCAGTGGGTGCGTTCACCAAGAGTTACATTTTTCCCTGCTTAAAGGATTTACAGGCAACTTTTTCATGTGCTTGAAGTCAATTACTTCGATATAGAAGACTTCAGAAGCCAATATCCTCCTTGGATTACTGGGGATCTGTAATGAAATCGGTCCTGAAGAAAGGCCAACAACCTATTAGGGCATAAATACGCTGAAACATGTTGACCTTTTAGATGTGAGAGAGACGTAATTCGTTTCCAACACACAGATGTTTTTATTTTCTTACCCTAACCCAATCATAATAAATTAAGAATCATTTGGGTATATAGGTAATTTTAAGTCACTCTCACCTTCACTTCACATTTGTTTTACAGATCCCACTAAGTTTCCCTACCCAGTGGTGGCATTTCCTCCTGGTTGGAGGCAAGAAATGACCCAATTATGATGCTACTGGCCACTAGTACATCAGAGGAAAAGAAGATACTACTGGTGGAAAATAGTTGGTGAGGGTCTTACAATGCATGAACAATCCTGGCTAATCATACAAGTGATTTCACTCCCCTTGATGTTTGTACCTCCGTCAAGGCAGCCTTCAGGAAAGCCCAAAGGCATTGTGGTAAAAGCAATCCATGCAGCTTTAATTTTTTTCCAATCTTCATTGAACAGTAAAATATTGATATTGCTACCACAATCCGTGTTGATTGCCTTTCACACAATGTTACTGAACAATAACCTTTTCAGGTTTGCCATTGGCTCACAAAATTAATGCAAAATTGAGAAAGCAAAAAAGCCAAATGTAAGTCATCATAGGAAATTTGGGGCCTCAATGTTCTGAACAGAGCAGTGGTTAAAGGAACACATACAGAATTTTGACAGCAGTGGTTAAAGGAACAGATAAGGAATTTTGACATTTTGAAATCTAGGCCCTATCATTAGTTAAACAAGATAGTGGCTATTCATAGGTATAAATACGTTCTTGGGGCAACATGATTAACTGCCACATAGCCCTGCCCCACATCCACAAGAGGCGAGATGAACCAAAAAAAAAAATCTAAAGGTGTTCTGAAGAAGGATCCAGGCAAGATGACAAAGGGCACTTCAGGAAATGGAACACCAATGCAAGATCTCAGAGGACACCTGAGGAAAACAAAAAGGGGGCTCTTAAGTGCAACTCCGGTAAGTCCATAGGGAGGCCCAGCAACACCCTGGGTGGGATACATGAAAGTCGCTTTAAAATACCTTTACTTCTACACAAAAGATTAACTCAGGAGGAACCGGAGGGAGAGCTTGAAAGATGAAACCCAAAGAGGTACTTGGACAAACCAACTGAAAGGCTCTGGGCAGAGTCAACAAAAAGGCCCGGAAGGCCACTGGTGCAGGCAAGGTCCTGGAGAATTCCTTTAATTTATTCTTACATTCACGTGAGAGAAACTTTGAATGGGCAGGCTGAAAAATCTGGAGAACCTTATGTATGGACCCGAGACCCAGTCCCAGCGAAGATCAGTGGAAAAATCTGTAGAGGGTATCTTGATTTTTCAGTGAAGCACCCTAGTAGGTCTACAGGTATAGAAAAAGACAACAGTAAGCTAATTTGTTAATGAGCAAATATACAAATGTCAAAGAAAAAAGAAAACAATGCAGATGGTTCCTAATGATCAAAATACACTGACTGAAGTTGCCAAAGGAGTGGAGAGAAAAAGCTATTGGCACCAGAGAATGGGAAATATGTGAGATATAGCACACAAAGAGCTAAGGGTTTTGGAAACGAACATATGCAACATGGAAACTGGTACCTGTGCACAAATGGGGTGTGTAGGTGCCCACCTTTTTTAAGGGTTTTACTATGTAGCCTTTGTAGACCCTGGTGCTGCACAAGTCACATTAGTACAAGCTATCTTTGGTAATTCCTTATCTGGTAGAGACCATCTAGTCTCAGATTCCTTACCTTTGAAAAGCTCAAGGCGTCAGACTGGATCCAGAAGATTTTCAAGCTGTGTCCCTGAATGCCTGCAGGTGGCGTGTTCTGTTCTGTTGTCCTGCCGCCGGAAGTGATGTGTAGGTACCACACCTATTCAGGCAGCACCTTGGCACGCTGACATCAGTTACTTTCACAAGTTTCCACACCAGGAGGGCAGAGCCACAATGAGAACTTACCACGGATGTAGAAAAGGCTAAGGCCCTAAAAACGGTATCCCTTATACCTGAGCTGGTTTGGAGAGCAGGGAGGAGGGGAGGGTTGGTATGGAATCTGTGGCTAAACAGCGTCTCTACCGGATAACGTGTTATCGAAGGTAAGCAACTTGTTTATCCGATAGCGACTTTTAGCAGCAGATTCTGTCACCTTTGACTAGATAGATGCCCAGCAATAATTCCACAAAGGTGGGTCTACAAAACTGACTAAACCAAAAAGTCCTGCAGGGCAGAGACGGCAAAGTGCCCATCACAACAGACCTGACTGTCTAAGCAGTAATGTTTTGTGAATGTGTGCAATGATGCCCACATCGCTGCCTGACAGATGTCTGGGAGAGGAACACCACATGCTAATGCAGTGGTCGCAGACTTGGCTCCAGTAGAGTGAGTCCGCAATCCCTCAAGGGGCTGTTTATTGGCCAATGAGTAGCAGATCTGTATGTGCAGGACAATCCATTGTGAGATGGCTCTCTACTGTACAGCTTTCTCTTTTTTAGCTCCCACCTTGAAATCTCTTGTGAAGTCAAGGTAGGTAGAAGAATGCTCTTTTTGGGCCCAGGCGGTGGATCTTCTCCACTTCTTTGGAGGGAATGAAATGGAGCAAAGGAAGTGGGCAGGGAGATGTTCTGGCCTACTGGGTATGACAACCTTTGAAAGGAAGGAGGCGCATGTCCAAAGAACCAGCTTATCTGCATAAAAGGTGGAATAAGGAGAATGGACAGAGAGCTTTCAGTTCACTGACCCTCAGGAAGTTTTGATGATCAATAGCCTAAGAGGGAAATTGTGCAGAGCCTCAAATGGCACACAATTCAGAAAGGCGAGGACCAGGTTGAGATCCCACTGAGGCACGATGAAGGGCACAGGTGGGAACATTATGTTGCAGGTCTTTAAGGAACCTGCCCACAATAGGTGACTGAGAGAAAGTTGGTCCACCAACCACAAAAATGCTAAGATGGTGGACAGGTAACCCTTAACTGTGGCCAAATCAATATCCTGCTGGGACAAAGACAATGCACAACAGGACACACATTTCTTCCAACAGCAGACTTACACTGACTTGGCGGAAGGACGCCTGCCTGCAATAACAACATCACAGACCTCTGGAAGAAGGTTGAAAGCCGTCAACAGTTGCTGCTCAATCCTCCATGCTTGTAGGTGGAGGGTGCGCAGGTTTAGGTGCAGACCCCTGCACTGTTGCTGCAACAGGAAGATATCCCGGAAGAGGCAGCCTGACTGAAGGACTGATGATTATGCTCAATAGCTCAGGATACCAACCTCTCTGTGCCCAATCTGGAGCCACAAGAATGACTTGGGCCCAGTAGTTTCTGCTCTTCTTGAGAACTCTGCGTAGGAGTGATACTGGCAGGCAGGCATACAGGAGACATTAGCTCCACCCGAGATGAAAAGCATCTCTGAGCAAGTCTCACATTGGAAACTCTGGTGCACAGAACTGCTCACAAACACGTTCTCGGCGGTGGCGAACAGATCTAACCATTGCTGAAAGAGACCGTGCACCTTCTACAGGTGGAAACACCATTCGTTATCCACTAGGCTGCTTAGTCTGAGGTTGTCCACTCTGGCCTTTAGAGATCCCGTCAGATGCTGCACCACCAGGGAAATGCCCGGACATTCAATCCATGTCCAGAGGCGCAGAGCCTCTTGAAACAGGGTTCACACCCCAGCCCAGTTTGTTGCAGTACCACATAGCGGTGGTGGTGTCCATGAACACCTGCACCAGCCTTACAATAATCTAAGGAAGAAAGGCTTTTAACTCCAAGCAAATGACCCAAACCTACAATAGCTTTATCTAAAGCTCGGACTATGCTGGAGACCAGAGACCTCTGATCTCAACCTCTCCCAGATGGTCACCCCAGCCCAGCTGTCCTTGAAGTGCTCAAGCACTGAATCAGCCTTGTCTGCAAAGAGGAGAGAGCCATCAAAGGGTATGTCTATGAGGGAAGCCTGGGCATTGCCTGAAATACCAAATGGTCTCAGCCAGATATGGTGCTGCAAGGTCACCAACAATGAAATCACTACCCAGTGAGTCAGTCCTGTCAAGTCCACACTTGGAGATGTTTGCTGCATTTCTTCCATTGGCAACAATCTGAGAGCGTATGACCTGGGCGTCATTCAAGAGAATAGGCACCACTTTCACAACCAAATCCCATAGCGCATGGGAAAAATGGCCCAATGGGCAGGTGCTGTTTACAGGCTGGTGGAAGAGAACATTCTCTTACCAAAGTTGTTCAGCCTCTTGAATTCCCCATTGAGTGGGGTGGTAGGGAACATGCCAGGGTGAATGCAGGATAAGGCAGCTTAGACCACCAACCTCTGTGGTGGGGTGCTGGGTGAGGAAACTGGGATTTCCAGGAGCAGAGCAATGTCGGCAGGCAATCATCCTAATCACAGGAGCCTTTGTGCAGGGCTTGGACCAGACCCTAGCAGAAAGTCCATAGGGGCTATACTGAATGGTAATAAGGGTTCTCGGGGCTTTATTCCCAGCTGAAGCACCTCTGACAAGGCGTGGGACTAAGGGTGGGTGATGGTCTGGGACCTCATCCACCCTGTGCACCACCATTCTAAAAGAGGCTGTCTGCTCCTTAGCCACGTAGGAAGAGATACAAGGCCATTATCAGGTGAGGTGTCCAACCCACTGGTCTCACCCAGTTCCTCATATTGTATCATACACAGACCCCTTCTAAACGTCTCTCTCACCAGGCCTATCAATTAAATAAGACACTGGTCCAGAAAGAATGTCCTCTGTCTGCTCCAGCTGCTGTGTCGGACGACACCCATCCAGCTCTGTGTCGGAGTCAGAAATGACAATGGGCATACCACCACTTATGGGTGTCAGCACTGGAACAAGCATTGAGGAGGGTCTAGGTCTTGCCAGTGGCTCGGCTCTGAATCCAGTGAGGGATCCTTGTGGCCGGTTTGATGCCAAGGGCGAACCTTCCAACATGGTTCCAGGAAGGACCCCTCTGAGCCTGTGGGGCCCAAAGGTGCTCCAGAGGGGACGGGCTGCCTGAAGGTGAGGCACATGAAAATTCCTTCAGCTGGGTGAGGGTCGCGCTGGCAAAAATCGGGAAAACGTGGGCCAGAGTCAGACCCGCCTACTCGCAGGGCCTGGAGTTCTGGCACTCCCTGGTCTTGGATGACTGATGGACCAAGGGAAATCAAAGAGACTTCTTGTGGGACATACCAGACTTCTTTGATGACTTAGTGCGACAAAGAACATCAGCAGGGGCTCCGCGAACTGTATCACAAACAGTACCTCAACTGTCAGAGCTGACAGACATCGGGCGAGAAGGCGCTTGAGGAATCACTCCCTCAGGTGCATGGCACCGCAGTTCTCACACGCATGGGGTCATGTCCATGAACCACAAACACACCAAGACAAGCGAGCTGGTACACCCCAGAGGTCAGAACCACCAAGCACAAATGCTACAGTTTAGAGGAACGATGGTGCTGCACCAGGAACCCCTCTGACCTAGCTTCCACAAAGCAGCCCTCACAGCTTACATCGAAACAGCAGCCAACCACACAAAATAACTATTCAAAATAGTCAAGGAATACTCCAACTTGGCAGCCACACAGAACACAAAACACCCTTCCAAGAACTCTGCGACACACTCTTGGACTATTTCCACAGCAATATTTTCTTAATCTACAACAACTTTATTTCCCCCAACCCACAGAACTCAAACAACGCACACGATCCAAACAATCACTACTTGGACCCCGCTCACCACACAGATCACCATGGTCATGTCTATCCCAAACAGAGCACCCACCAACCTATGTCCCCACCCTTTATTTCAACCGCAGAAGCAATCTCACCAGCATCCTCAACACTTACGTCACCATGTCAGCCTTCCCAGACAGATGGAAACAGGCAGAGATCAGCTCCACCCCCCCCCCCAAATCAACCCTCCTACGATCCCAGAGAACTAAGAAAAAAAAAATAGTGCTATCCCTCTGCTCCCTTATCCTGCGAAAGTACTCGAGAAGGCCATCAACCAACAGATCAGCGAATACCTGCTTGACACCTCCCAAACAGGATTCAAAGCCAATCACAGCAAAGAGACTGCACTGATCACAGCCACAGACATCAGAACCCTCCTTGACCATGGGGAGACAGCAGCCCTAATCATCCTCTACCTCTCAGCAGCATTCAACACCTTATCCCACCACAACCTCATCAACAGACTTCAACACCACCATACAAAGAAAAACCCTCAAGTGGATCGCCTCCTTCCTTACAGGGCATACACAGAGCATCCAGTTGCCTCCCTTCACCTCTGAACCTAATATCATCTGCAACATACCCAAGGTTCATCCCCCAACCCCACCTTATTCAACACTTACATGACGACCCTCACAGACATCGTCAGATCCCATGGTTTCTTCATCATATCCTAGGCAGACACACAACTCATCCTCTAACTCACCGAAGACACCTACCAACACCAGAACAAACTTCTGCGTAGCCATGACCAATGTTTCCAACTGGATGAAAGCTGATAGCCTCAAACTCAACCCCAACAAAACAGAAGTACTGATCTTCGGGAGAAACACATCCATATGGGACAACACTGGGTGGCCATCTGAACTCTGATTTACACCCGCTCCGACAGATCACGCATTCAACCTCTGCATCATCCTCATCAGCGAACTTATGAAGCAACACATCGATGGAGTCGCCTTCTCCTGTTTCTGCATGCTCTGCAGAATCTTCAGATGGTCCTAGTCAACTCCAGAAAGACTAGTAACCCAGGCCATAGTCACCAGTCGCCCCGACTACAGCAATGCACTCTATTCGACATCTCCACCCAAACTCCTCAAGTCTTCAAACCATACAAAACACTGCAGCCAGACTTATCCAAGACATTCCCAAACTGACCCACATCACCCCCCCACCACCTCAGAAACCTCCACTGGCTCCCCATCCAGAAGAGATGCCAGTTCAAGATCCTCATGCATGTCTACAAAGCCTTACGAAATCAAGGACCAGCCTACATTTACCACCAACTGATCTTCTTTCAACCTGTCATACACTTTGCTCCTCCTCCCTATCCCTCGCACACGCACCCCGCATCCATTGCAACTAAAGCAGTTCCTCCTCCTACATCTCAGCCAAGACCTGGAACGACCTGCTTCTTCATCTCCGAACAGCACCCTCCCCTTCCAGATTGAAAATCAAGACCTGGCTTTTTGACGGAGACCTTGCACCCCAGAACCCAGATACTCCCAGGGTGACAGTGCTGCACTCTACAAATACTAAATGAAGTGGTGGTCTGTCACCATCATCTGCCTACAACAGGCCCCAAATGGTTTGAAACAGCCTGTTTTCTTGGGCGATAGCCTCACACCGGGAGATTAAATCTATAAAAAAAAAAAAAAAACATTCTACAAAAAGGTTTTTAAAAAAAAGAAAAAAAAAACTATAAAAAAGTGACTAAGGTTAGTTCAATCAGGATCAGCGCTATCTGGCACAGAAAGGAAAGAACGGACAGTGTGCCAAGGAGGCGCCTATATAGCTACTACGCACGTTGCTTCTGGAGTAGCCAACGAGGAGCCAAACAACACCACCTACTAGCATGCAGGGATGCTGCTCAGAAATCTTCAGGATCCAGTCTGACGCCTGAGGATATTTAAAGGTAAGGAATCTGAGGCTGTAAGTCTATCAGATCTCTTTTATAGAAAATTTAGTTGCATGCTCAAAATAAAGTTCAGCTTCTTTCTGAAAACCTCTGGAGTTCCTAAATGGTTGGGGAGGATTTCTCAGAGAGCTTTCTGTAAATGCCATTACTCCAGGCACCGAACACATCTCTTTCGAGTTCTGCCAAGCAAAGTCTGTAGAAGTAGAGAGAAAAAAAAAAAATGGTACTTTACCAGATTACAAAACTAAAAAGAAAAACTCAGTACATTTGCAACCATAACAAGGCCAGCCATGCTTTGTTATTGATAGTTTATCAACAGACATTCACTGTTCTTCACAAAATATCAAATCTGAATTGCATTCCGAGCTGCTACACATGTGTGGAAAAATGTAATTTTCCTACCACAGTAAGGGGAGAGCAATCAAAAATATACAACTGTGCAACAAATTCAATAAACAAGCAGTAAAACTACTGAGCTGTTTGCTGGCAGCCCAGGAGATTTTACAAAAAATTGTTAAATAAAAATACAATGGGTGTTCGGGGCACCAAGAGAAAACAAGCCTAGGGAAAATAAAATAAATCCATCTCCTTTAATTATCTATAAACAGATGAACTTGCATGAAGCACACAAAATGTAAACTTCAAATATATTAGTACCTTTAAATTACACAATATGAATTTTCCTCATTTTTTAGGTTTTGCCTGTGACATAATGTTACTAAAAAAAAGTTCTTTAAAGGGTCTTAGAACCCGCCCTTATTCGGTCTTTACTTAGTTGAACTTCCCATTTGTATATTCCAACGTCGCTCGAGTTTACTTGCTTTTCATGGGCTAGCAGATCACTTCCTGCTCTTCTGTTCTGCTGCTTTTGCCATAGAGTGGAGGGTGGCCAAAGTACACCTTCCGGTTTTAGGCGATTGGTTACTTGTTAGTGTTTGTACTCAAAAAGATTAACTGAACGCAAGTCAATGCACGTTGAAATGTGTGAAAGCATGTTGGCCATCTTGTTCTATCTCCAGCTCTTTACCCTCCGATCGCCCACATGGATTGCCAAGCAAGTGTGACCAGTGGGATATACGTTAAAATATGATTTATGTTTCACAAACGGAGCGCAGCTGCTCCCAGTCTTGTTTTATATGGCACGACCAAAAGGTATTGGTGCGCTCGACAAGAGACCAGTTCCAATGCACAAAGACAAATTCATTTCATATAAGTAAAGGGTGATAAAGCGATTTGGCCAGGATAATAAGATGTCTAGCAGACAGTGGCATCTGGTTCCCTAGTTCCAAAGTCGGCCGCTCTGGCCGTTATCATAAATTACTGTGGTACTTATAATAGGTAAGAATTAAGAATTGTGCTTTATGCATGATAAATATGATCATGAGCTTCTTTATGTAACCAGTTGGTGTCATTGCTTGAGGTGTACTGGTTTTGGTCTCTTTTCATGGGGGGGGGCAGGGGGGCACACATTTGAAAAGTTAATATGAGGCTACAAATAATGCTCCCAGAATGCTCTTTGTTTAGATGCAGATGTTTGCAGAAGCTTATAAAGCAAGGCTGATGTTTTTTTGCTTTCAAAATATGAAAAAAACGTTTTGGTACTCTCTCATTGAAGCATCATTTAGTAAACTGTGTCAATGCCTGCTAGTATTCCCAAAATATTCGTAATGGAAAATCAGTGTAACCATTTTCATCAAGATTATGGTAAACATGAAAATAAACAAGCACTGGCAAAGCCAACCGATCTGACATTCGTGGCCAGTCTTTTGGTTTTGTCAATGCGTTTCTTGTTTTGACATGGCTTTTGTAAACACTTTATATTTGTAGGAGCTGCCAGGCCCTCACCCTTGTAACAGACTTCGGTAAAAAGCAAAACAAAACAAAAAACAAAAAATAATAATATTAATAATAATAATTAAAAACAAAATGTTGGTCTCAGGAAGCATACGTTGCCACAGTCATTCCTGGCACTTAACAAAACTACTTTGTGTGCCAATATGCTCCTTCTGGAAAAGCAGAATGCTATCAATCAAAGTAAAGCCCCCAGTGGATAGATGGATAGAGAGAGAAAGAGAGCAAGAATATAAATGAAAACAAAATGTCTTGGTTAAGACGAGACGCTATTTGGGGGACCAATTCTTAAAGAAAGTCACAAAAGTGCACCCATGGTATAAGTCTTTCCTTTAGTGGCTTTCATAAATTCACAAGAATTTACAGTAATAGACTAGGAAATCGTACTCCTAGAAGATACTTATGAACTGAATTTTAGCACAAGCAGATGTGCAAGTGTAGATTTGCTCATGCGAAAATCTATTGAGTGCTTAAAAGTTCACTTTTCTTCTAACCACTTTTTCACATCCTTGAAAGAACTTCCACTTCTGCCTTTGTCAGAAGTAAATTTCCAACCTCTCAGTATGGGAAAAGATCAGAGAAGAGTTGGTGAAAATCCTTAACACATGCATTTTACTAGGTTTGCACAGACTCCATAGCGCATTCCGGCACTGGAAGTTTTGATCACTGCTTCCTCCAGCCCCAAGCAGTAGATCTGTGGAAAGGTGGAAAAAATAAGAAAACTACTATCAAGCCCTACTATAGTATTAGCCCTGGCATAATCAAGGAGGCTATTTTCAGAACTCTTACATAATGAGATTTCTGGCATAATTTGTTGCCGCACTACATGGCACCAAAGAGACAAGAAGATATTTTTACAGGACAAGCAGATTTATGAAGCAACCTGTCCCACGGACAAGTAGATATTTTATTAAATCCCACACCCTGCTAATTCTTAGCCTAGAGGTCACGCAATGGATTTGTGATTTATCCTTCACTTCATAAATCCAGATAATCTGCTTTTGGTAAAGTCATAAACAGAATTCTCTCTCCAGTCATCCCTGTAACCATTACCGAGGCACCTACAACAAGCAATGGCAAACACAATAGGTCTCGCATATACAAGAGCTATTGGATTTAGTAATGGTTTTTGGCATGTTGTACACCACTGTGATGCTGTCCAACCTGGCTAAAGGTTAGTGGTGTGAAATGTTAGAGTGAGTGGGGAAGAATAGTGTCAGAGTGGATCTGTCCAAGTGTCAGAGTGGAGTAAGGGGGGGGAGCAGTGTCTCAGAGTTCAGTAGAGGGGAATCGAGTTCAGTGTCAGAGTGACGGAGTGGAGTGAAATAGGGTGGACTGGGTTAAAGTAGTGGGTGCATTGGATTGGATTCGGGTAGAGTGGGGTGGACTGGAAAGGAATGGGATGGAATGGACTGGTGATAGGTGGATTAATTGGAATGGAGTGAATTGGCCTAGACTGGAGTAGTGTGGGTTGAACTGGAGATAGGGGGATTAAAGTGGATTGTATTGGAGTGGGATGGATTCGAGTGGTGTTAGTGGACTGGATTGGAGTGAGGTGGTTTGAAGTGAGGTGGTTTGAAGTGAGGTGGTTTGGTAGTAGTGGATTTGATAGGTGGAGTGGGGTGGACTGGAGTGGGTGTGGGCTGTACTGGAGTGGGGTGGGAAGGAGTCCAGCGGTTTGGTTCGAGTGGTGAAGGTTGGATCTGACTGGAGTAGGTTGGATTTGACTGAAGTGGGGTGGAATTGGACTGAAGTGGGGTGGAATTGGACTGGAGCGGGGTGAGGTGGACTGGAGCGGGGTGAGGTGGACTGGAGGGTGGTGAGGTGGACTGGATTGGGGTGAGGTGGACTGGATTGGGGTGAGGTGGACTGGATTGGGGTGAGGTGGACTGGATTGGGGTGAGGTGGACTGGATTGGGGTGAGGTGGACTGGATTGGGGTGAGGTGGACTGGATTGGGGTGAGGTGGACTGGATTGGGGTGAGGTGGACTGGATTGGGGTGAGGTGGACTGGATTGGGGTGAGGTGGACTGGATTGGGGTGAGGTGGACTGGACTGGACAGGATTGGGGTGAGGTGGATTGGAGTGGGGTGAGGTTTATTGGATTGGAGGGGGGGCAAATTGTTTTCAGGTACAGTTGGGGTGGGAGTGAAGCAAAATGTTTTCGGGTTCAGTTGGGGTGGGAGTGGAGCAGATTGATTTTGGGTTCAGTTGGGGTGGGAGTGGAGCAGATTGTTTTCGGGTTCAGTTGGGGTGGGAGTGGAGCAGATTGTTTTCGGGTTCAGTTGGGGTGGGAGTGGAGCAGATTGTTTTCGGGTTCAGTTGGGGTGGGAGTGGAGCAGATTGTTTTCAGATCGGGTGGGAGTGGAGTGGATTGGGGTACATAGGAATGGGGTGGATTGGGATGGACTTGGGTACATGGGAGTGGGGTTGAGTGGTATGGAATGGGGTAGATGAGTGGGCAGACCGCTTGGGATTGGAGTCTGGCAGAGCGCTTGGGACTGGAGTCGGGCAGACCTTACTGGAGTGTGAAACTGTTTTGGATTGGAGTGGGGCAAACCGGAGTGGGCAGATCAGATTGGGGTGGGTTGGGAGAATGGAGTGAGGTGGGCTGGCGTGTATTATATTGGGGAGAGTGGTTTGGACTGGAGTGTGGTGGACTGCAGTGGGGAAGGTTGGAGTGGGGTGTACTGGATGATTGTGTGTTAAGGCATCTTTACAGAAATTACACATAATAAACAAACAGTCGCTTTGCAATATTTAGGACAAGATAATAGTCATCGTTTGCGAACAGTGCCCACAAGCAAAAACAAAAGAAAACATGAGTGCAAAGTGAGAAATGACAACTAGGCACAATAACAGAAAGTTTGATATTTAAAAAATGTGCTAAGTAAGTTTTTGCTAGTTGCAATTCTTTTGCTTGCTTATTGTCAAGGCACTAGAAGTTAAGAAAAACAAAACAGTACCTCAATCGCGTTACCACCAGCGGGCGAGCAGGAACTAATAAAGTTAAATCAATCAGTGCTTGGTCCCCGCTCCACACAGCCACACCGGGGAAACAAAAATGATGCTTGGCCAGCAATGACGAATTACTAGGCTGTAAGGAATAGTGCCACCCAAGCGAACAAATGTTAAGCGACAGGCAGGCTCCAAGCCCGTTACTGTACACAACAGTCTTGAAGCAGGCAAGGTGCATGCCGTGGCGCATGCACTCGCAGGCATGACCTTAAAAATATCTATTGTTTAACTGATGAATTTCAGGGCATGACAGTCTTTTGTTTCAATTACACACAGATGTTAAAAGGACACAATGCATCTGCTGAACAATTTCACCATTCCTTTAAAGGCAAACAATGCATTAAATGAGGCTTGACAAGAGTCCATATTTGGCGACGTTCCTTGACTAGTTTTTGGCCTACATGTGAGCAATCAAGTTATAGAGACATTGGAATAGAACAAAACACACAAAAAAGACACCCTCTTTGAAGGCCACTGCTCTTCCTGCCGTTTACTTTCTTCTTCATAGACAGAAGTAAGCCAAAAAGCTTTTGCAAGGGTTTGGTAGCCTCTAAATGAATGTGTGCCAAAGACAGGCAACCGAAAATTAAGACTAGTTAGATTGGCGACGCAACCTCATTCCCTTTTTTTTAAGTCGCACTGCTGTGAATACTAAAAACATCATGGTTATATTTTAAACTAAACCATCCTCATGCAGTGCTGCTCCACTGTACCTTACTTGCCTCTGAGACTCAATTGCCCAGTATTACAAGTCTCTACAGGATGTCCAGGCATCTGGCAGTTGACACAAGATCTAATCTAACGACTTGGGCACTGCTTGGCCACCTTTTTTAGTTCAAAAAGTAGTTAGAACAATTATGATTCCTCTGAAAATGTGGATTATTGGTTGGAGGGGACGTGAACCTTCAAGTAATACTGTCACAATTCCGTTGCAGGTCCAGCTAGGTCTCAATTTAAACCGAAGTTCAGCCCTTGGTGACTGTAACAAAGACCAAATAAGGCTTTACATAGGAAAAAAATGGAAAGCATTATTAGTACCAAAACAATGAAAAAGCAGAACACAATACAATGAAAATCCCACCAAGGCAGCCGGGTGAAGTGCAGGACCTCAGTGGGAGCCTTGGCTCTGGCAGGAAACGTGGCACATTTGTGTCAACGGCGGTAAAGCTCAGAGTGGGCAACATCCGGAATCTGTGACAAGTGGCAGTCGAATGCTGTTTGACATTGGCATCTGTGAAGTCCCTCTACATTCATACTTAGAAACTTTTCTGGAAGTCAAAATCCACTCAGTGGGGGAAACCTGCAAGTTGAGTATGACTGGCAATTTGGTGTCTGCAGCTACAGCTTCAGTCCCAGTCTCCACGGGAAAGGTTCTGAAAAACTTTTGTGTCCAGTTTTGTAGGTTTTAGGGTCTGGAGTACACTTTAACACTAGCCAAAAGTCCCAGACCATGTGCACACCAATTGGGGGTTAGGACTCACTCTGCATGGCTCAAAGGAAACCCAGTTGGAACTGGTCACCTTGGGCCTTGGAAAAAGTTGACTTCTTGAGGCATTTAGGGCCCTGCCGCTTAAAAGAAGGTCAGACAACTGACCCTTGAAGTCCACTCATCTGTCCTGGGTACAAGTAGGAGCAGTCCAGCCCTTAGGAGGTCTGCACCTGTAGAGGGAGACCCTGTCTTCTACAGATCCAGTTGTGTTCTGAAGAAGGTATCCAGGGTTGCCACATTTATGTCTGGCACCAGCCTGTAGGTCGGGGGAATCTCACTGATCAATAGGGAAAAGGTTCACATGGGCAACCATGCTTACTTTGACACCATTTCCTGGGCACTGGCTCTAAACAATCCTGCAGATTACAACTTTGAAAAAAATCCAACATGGTAGAACCTTTGTTCATCTGGATGGACTCCTGGTTACATCCATGGGTTTAGGGAAATGAGAAACGCCCCCTGCAAAACAGTTCTGAAATAGGTTGTAACCCACAATCGAACTGGTGCCATCATGACTATCTATACAATGAAAAAGGCAGGCCCAGGTGTGAGTTACATCTGCCTATGATGCCACCCTTGAATGCTGTGCTGTTAGTGGGCACAACCCCCAGAATCCATCTTGGCAGGAGGACCTCCCACAGAAGGCCCTTTTGTTCTCTTTCTTGGGAGCCAGTCACACCTCTATGCAGGGGGCCTGCAGGATGGCAGGTGGCATTTGGGGATTAACTTTAAGTAAGCTATCAGAGACTTTAGACAGAAAAATAGTTATTTCCTAAAAAGTCACAGTTTTGAAAAAGGTGGACAAAATTTGACTCAAACATTTAACTATAAATATGATTGCTTGAAGTTTACCTTACTAGTGCCAATTTGAAGTTAGCTTTATTATTATGTGTAATAAACCAACACTGTTTTCTATGGTACAGCCAGCCTTGCTGGAGCGAAAAACAGGTTTGGGGCTCATTTCAATATAAGGACATGACCAACAAATTAAAAGCACATGTTCTGCTCTTAAATACTATGCACCCTGCCTTAGGGATTGCAAGATCTACTTTAGGGGTTACTTACTACTATTTAAAAGTAAGGGGCAGGCCTGTTACAAAGAGTGATTTTAACAGGCCAAAAGAATAAGTTACTTACCTTCAGTAACACCTTTTCTGGTGGATACACTAGCTACCTGTGGATTCCTTACCTAATGATTTCTCCCAATGCGCCAGCATTCGACAGAACTTTTCTTCCCAGCTCTGCACGTCGACGAGGATGTCACAATTGCCCGACTCCCACGCGACGCCGTCTGACGTCACTGAGGCAATAAGAGGACCTCGCCGTCGTGCTGACGTCAGTTTTCACCATTTTTTTTACGTGCCTTGGAGGCGAACAGGTGACAACCAACAACATATTTGACATGAATACCTCAAATAAATATTTAAGATCATCATTTAATCAAAAACAACTGCAAAATATCAATTTAAAAATAACCATACACAAATATATATATATATATATATATACACACACACACACACACACATATATACCCATTTAAATATACAATTGCATTGATATAGATATCTATATCTATATATCTACAATATACAGATGCACACCCAAGGAAATCTTGGTATGACCATACTGGCAACGGGGAGGCAGGTGGGACCGTGAGGAATCCACAGGTAGCTAATGTATCCACCAGAAAAGGCGTTACAGAAGGTAAGTAACTTGTTCTTCTGATGGATACAACTACCTGTGGATTCCTCACCTAATGAATAGAGTCCCAAAGCAGTACCGCACACGGTGGTGGGTGGCTGAATGGTCAAACCAAGAAATCCTGCAGCACGGACCGTGCAAAATGACCATCCTTCCTAACCTCTGAATCCAAGAAATAATACTTCGCAAAAGTGTGGAGGGACGCCCAAGTTGCGGCCTTAAAGATGTCAACCACAGGAACACCTCTAGCCAAGGCTGAAGAGGGAGACTTAGCCCTGGTGGAATGGGCTCTAATTCCAATAGGAGGAACCTTCTTTGCCAAAGAATAACAGATTTTAATGCAAAGAATGACCCTCCTGGATAGTGTTCTCTTGTGGACAGCCTTGCCTTTCCTCTTCCCCACGTAACCGACGAAGAGCTGACCCTTTAGTCAAAACTATTTTGTCCTGTCGATGTAAAAGCTCAACGCTCTTTTAGGATCCAGTCGGTGCAGCCTCTCTTCCTCCTTTGATGGATAAGGAGGAGGATACAAGGACAAGAGTGTTATAGACTGCCCTACATGAAAGGGTGTAACAACCTTCTGTAAGAAAGCTGCCTTGGTCCTCAACACCACCTTGTCCACATAAAAGGAAGTGAACGGGGGCTTCACACAAAGCGCCTGAAGCTCACTCACCCCACCTAGCGGATTTAATGGCAACCAGAAAAACAGTTTTCAATACTAACGACCTTAAGGGGCATGAATGCATCGGTTCAAACGGCGAACCAATCAGAAATGTTAGCACTAAATTTAAATCCCACTGAGGCATAATAAAGGGAGTGGGAGGAAACCTAATAGTTAGGCCCTTTAAGAACCTTAAAACTATAGGGGACTTAAAGAGGGTTGGTTAGGAAGTCACGGAAAGGCGGATAGTGCCGACAGATGGCCTTTAACAGTCGCAACTGCACAAAACCCCCCTGCGCCAAGGATAACGCAAATAATAAAATGTCAGACAAGTGGGCACACAAGGTATCAATTTGCTTCTCTCCACACCAAGTCACAAATTTAGCCCACACCAAGTCACAAATTTAGCCCACACCAAGTCACAAATTTAGCCCACACCAAGTCACAAATTTAGCCCACCTGCTAGCATTGATAGATTTGGTGGAGTGTCGCCTGGCCGATAAAATAACCTCCACCACTTCTGGTGGGAGAGAAAAGGAACTCAGATTGCCCCGTTCAATCTCCAGGCATGAAGGTGCAGGCTCTGGAGGTGGGGGTGTACCTGCGACTGCGAGAGGAGGTCTGCCCTGTGAGGGAGACCGAGCGGAGGGCACAGTGGGAGTTGGAGAAGATCTGTATACCACACCCTTCTCGGCCAATCCGGAGCTATCAAGATAACTTGGGCCCGGTCTCAGCGAATCTTCCTCAGAACCCGAGGGATCAAGGGTATGGGGGAAATGCATAAAGCAACTTGCCGAACCAGGACATCTGAAAGGAGTCCCCCAACGCTCCTTGGACCGGATACTGGAGGCTGCAGAACGACGGGCAGTGCGCGTTCTCCCGGGTGGCAAACAGGTTCACCTGAGGAAACCCCCACTTCCGGAAGATGTAAAGGATCAGGTCCACTCATGATTGGCCGAGAAGTGCTGACTGAGACTGTCCGCACCTACATTCAGAGCTCAGGCCAGATGGTTTGCTACCAAGCAAATCCAATGGTCCTGAGCAGAGGACCAGAGCCGCAGAGCCTCTCTGCAGAGAAGGTACGACCCTACTCCTCCCTGCTTGTTTATATACCACATTGCGGTAGTGTTGTCCGTCAGGACCTGGACCGACTGACCACGAAGGGAGGGGAGGAAGGCCTTGAGAGTCAGACATATCGTCCGCAATTCCAACAGATTGATGTGAAACATCTGTTCCTGCAAAACCTCTGTGAGGATATTAGTCTTTACCTCAGCAGCAGGCAGCGGGAGATCTAAAAAGTCTTCCGCCTTCCTAACCAATGAATGAAACGAGGCAGCCTCCTCAGTGTACTCCCCAGGAGATGCCAAATCCCACTCTGGAGAAGTGTCCAGCCCACAATCTCCCAGGGGCTCCTCAGTCTCTCCTTCCAGGAGTTGCCTTCTGTATTCCTGTTCTTCCAAACAGTCTCAGGGCCATTCTCCTGAAACGCAACCTGGCCTCGATCCTTGCCGTCGACAAGGAATTTGCTGACGTCGACGATCTCGGTTGACGCTGATCTTCCGATTCGCCCGACACCAGATCCATCAAGTCGCAGGTGCCACCGGTGTCGCAGATCTTCTCGGCAATGACATAGGCGCCGGACCTGCACCTCCAATCGGACAAAAAGCCATGAAAGGCGTTGGTCTGCACGGAGCCGGAAAACCCAAATCAAATGCCAAGGGGCCCGAGGGACCAGCCAGTGCATCGCCAGGAACCATGTATGAGAAGATATTGAACATCGCGTTCAAGAACGCCGCCGGATCCGCCCCCGAGCCGGGAACTCAGGATACCGCGGCGTCGGCGCTGGATACCTTTGCAGCGCCGGCTCCGTATAGTCCTGCGTCGCCGGAGAAGGGTTTGCCTCCGAAAAAGCCGGCGAGACATAAGGGCCCTGGCAAGGCTCAACTTTATACACTGATGGCGCTGGTGAATCCGCAGGGCTCTGTGGCTGAGGCGTCCCTGTCGGGCTGACCTCCCAGGACTTTCAACGCCGAGCTGAAAGCAAACTTGATCGAGACCTGACTGTTCCATCTTTTTGGACTCTCTGTCCGACGGGGCCCCGGGGAATGATCCAGGCGCTGTACGTGAAGCGCACAAGGTCTGCACCACCAGACTCTCCGGAGTCAGATGCTTGGATAGGAAACCTGGATCAACAGGAGCCACCCTGTATCTTCTGGCCACAGCTCGATTCACTGCAGGTGAAGACACCGGCTTCTTCCAAACTTCCATGATGGGATCTGTAAGGGCCTCATTAAAGGGGAGGAGCGGCTCCGCCGCAACTGCTGCAGGCTGACATGAACCGCATTTCTCCACATCTTGGTCGGAACTGAGACACCACAAACAATCATTGTGCGGCTCCGTAACAGACATACGGCCCCCGCATTCCCTACATGGTTTAAAACCGGATTTCCATGGAGGAGACATGTTTTAACAAAGTAGCAATCAACGCAACAGTTGCTCTTAGAGCCTGAAGAAAAACCGTTACTTGAAGGCACGGAAAAAAGGGAACTAACGTCAGCAAGAACCTCTTATTGCCTCAGTGACGTCAGACGGCGTCACGTGGGAGTCAGGCAATTGTGACGTCCTCGTCGACGTGCACAGCTGGGAAGAAAATTTCAGTTGAATGCTGGTGCACTGGGAGAATTCATTAGGTGAGGAATACACAGGTAGTTGTATCCATCAGAATGGCAGTTTTAAAAGTGGCAAGTTAGGCTGCTGTGGCAGATCTAGAATCATGTTTTACAGAGTCTCTTTAGTGGAGGCACGCTAACTGCTAGTGCTCTTGCAGGCCCTGGGCACACAGGGAAGTATATATTAGAGACCTAAAGGCAAGTTAAATGTGCCAATCAGGGATTTGAACCAACTCAAGACGTTTTTAGGGGCCAGAGCACTCTCACTGGGGTCTAGTTAGCAGTGTCCCAGTGTACAAAGTCCAAACACCAAATGTATCAGTCCAAAGAAAAAAAGGTGGCTTGATCATGCAATAAGAGGCTTTTCTTAAAATTCTGTTTTCCAATCTAATGGTAGCTTTACTCATTCGCTCTCGAGTCAGCTGGGGGCAGACGTGCGGCTTGACACTCCATTAGGAAGCAGACTCGCTACTCTATCTAAAACCTTGGTAGGGTCACCAGGTGACATATGTTTATGGCAGAATGGACCTGTTTGTCCCAGTAGAAAATTTCAATCATACTTGAATGGCAAACCCTGCTTACTGCCAACTCATTCTAAATCAATTGTCGGTCATTCTTCTAAAGCCAGATGGCGGCCTTTGATCGTAAAAGCAGAATTGTATCTAGATGTTGAAATGAAGCCTGATAAAATGCACAAGAAAAAAAGAAGAAAAGATGCCTCTAAAGAGTCATCCAAGTGATGTTGAAGAAGACACATCCTCTTCTCAGTGTGGTTCTGAGACCCAACACATCAGAAAATCCAACCTTCAAAAGGATGTACACATGCAAACAGAAGCTGAATCACAAGTTTCCACATATAACCACTGAACTTATTTTTGGAGAGACAGTTGTAACCTGCTGAGCTTATGCATAAGCGGGTGCAGTGAGAGAAAGCCTCTGCTTTGTATATTTAAAATACTTGAGCACTGAATAAAGAAAATGAACAAACCCACAAAGCCAAGCCAATAAATGTGAGTGGGAAATAAATGGAATGAGATTCTTCAGGACTCAAAACAAAGAGAGTCTCCAGGCTTCTTTTAAAAAAAAAAAAAAAAAAAAACACTTGAGGGCTCCTGGCTTCTTCCCACACCAGGAAAGATCTCTGCATCATCTCAGGACTGTCACAATTAAGATTTGCTGGGACCAAATGTGTTGTGGACTTATGGTATCCAGAATGTAAAGCTGTGATGCAGAAGAACGAGTTACTTACCTTCGGTAACGACTTTTCTGGTGGATACATTAGCTACCTGTGGATTCCTCACCTCATGAATACTCCCATGGCGCCAGCATTCGACGGAAATCTTCTTACTAGTCTCTGCACGTCGACGAGGACGTCACTGTCTCGCACGCGACGCCGTCTGACGTCATACAGGCAATAAGAGGTCCTCGACGACGTGCAGACGTCAGTACCAATAATTTTTTTACGTGCATGAGAAAAACCAGGCAATGCAATGAAAGAGCAAGGCAACATCCATTATATTGTAAAAATACACCACATTGTATGAATAACTGTAAATCTTTTTATGTACATATATATATATATATATATATATATATATATATATATATATATATATATATATATATATATATAAAAAACTCTCTCTTTTCAAAATATATACACACACCAAGTATATACATAAAGATATATACACATATACATATATATATATATATAAATATATTATATATACATCTATCGCACCCTCAAAGACCAAGAGGAGCGCACTCAAGGATTACTTGGCAAGACCATAAAGGCAACGGGGAGGCGGGTGGGACCGTGAGGAATCCACAGGTAGCTAATGTATCCACCAGAAAAGTCGTTACCGAAGGTAAGTAACTCGTTCTTCTGATGGATACAACTACCTGTGGATTCCTCACCTCATGAATAGAGTCCCAAAGCAGTACCACGCCCGGCGGTGGGTGCCTAAATGGTCAAACCAAGAAATCCTGCAGCACTGACCGTGCAAAATGACCGTCCCTTCTAACCTCAGAATCTAAACAGTAATGTTTTGCAAAAGTGTGAAGGGACGACCAAGTTGCGGCCTTGCAGATGTCGACCACAGGAACACCTCTGGCTAAGGCCGAAGTGGCCGACTTAGCTCTGGTGGAATGAGCTCTAATGCCCTCAGGAGGATCCTTCTTTGCCAAAGAGTAACATATTTTAATGCAAAGAACAACCCACCTGGATAGTGTTCTCTTGTGGACTGCCTTTCCTCTCCTCTTGCCCACGTATCCAATAAACAGCTGATCCTCCAGCCTGAAATCCCTTGTTCTATCGATAAAGAAGCTCAACGCTCTCTTTGGGTCCAGACGGTGCAGTCTTTCTTCCTCTTTGGAAGGATGAGGCGGAGGATAGAACGTGGACAAAGTAATTGCCTGAGCCAGATGGAAGGGTGAAACAACCTTCGGGAGGAAAGCAGCCTTGGTCCTCAACACCACCTTATCCCCATAAAAAGTTGTATAAGGGGGTTTTACTGATAAGGCCTGCAACTCACTCACTCTCCTTGCTGATGTTATAGCTATCAGGAAGACTGTTTTTAAAACCAAATACCTCAAGGGGCAAGAATGCATAGGTTCAAAAGGGGACCCCATAAGGAAAGTCAGGACTAAGGACAAATCCCATTGCGGCATAACGAATGGCTTTGGAGGATATTGATTTAGAAGACCTTTCAAGAATCTGATAACAATAGGGGATTTAAATAAAGATGGTTGGTCTGGAAGACATATGAAGGCTGACAAGGCCGATAAATAACCTTTAATGGTAGCCACTGCACAACCTTTCTGCGCCAGAGATAGAGCAAAAGACAAAACGTCCGATAGATGAGCATGTAAAGGATCAATCTGCCTCTCTCCACACCACGCAACAAATTTAGACCACCTATTAGCGTAGATAGATTTAGTGGAGTGTCGCCTGGCCGCTAATATAACATCCACTACCTCAGGCGGGAGAGAGAAGGAACTCAGGTTGCCCCGTTCAATCTCCAGGCATGTAGGTGCAGACTCTGGAGGTTGGGGTGTAGAACCTGCCCCTGCGACTGTGAGAGGAGGTCTGCCCTGAAAGGGAGACGGAGCGGCGGGCACGTTGAGAGTTGGAGAAGGTCGGAGTACCACACCCTCCTTGGCCAATCCGGAGCTATTAAGATTACTAGAGCCCGGTCTTGGCGAATCTTCCTCAATACTCGAGGAATCAAGGGTATGGGAGGAAACGCGTAAAGCAACTGGCCGCACCAGGTCATTTGAAACGCGTCCCCCAACGCTTCCTGCATCGGATACTGAAGGCTGCAGAACAACGGACAATGCGCGTTCTCTCGAGTGGCGAACAGATCTACCCGAGGAAACCCCCACTTCTGGAAGATTAAACGGACTTGATCTGGATGGAGACGCCACTCGTGGTCTGCCGAGAAGTGGCGACTGAGACTGTCCGCACGCACGTTCAAAACTCCGGCCAGATGGTTTGCTATCAAGCAAATCCGATGGTCCTTTGCCCAGGACCATAGTCGAAGAGCTTCTCTGCAGAGAAGGTACGACCCCACTCCTCCCTGCTTGTTTATGTACCACATCGTGGTAGTATTGTCCGTTAGGACCTGTACCGACTGACCACGAAGGGAAGGGAGGAAGGCCTTGAGAGCCAGACGTACAGCCCGTAACTCTAACAGATTGATGTGAAAAATCTGTTCCTCTGGAGACCAAAGACCTTTGATCTCCAGATCCCCCAGATGAGCTCCCCACCCTAGAGTGGAAGCATCCGTTATGACTGTGGCCACTGGTGGCGACTGCTGGAACGGCTTCCCTTGTGAAAGATTGTTGCTTGCAATCCACCACTTCAAATCCACAGCAGCATCTCTGGAGATCTTGACAGTACCCTCTAGATCCCCTCTGTGTTGAGACCACTGCCTTCGGAGGCACCACTGAAGAGCCCTCATGTGTCAGCGAGCATGCGTGACCAACAGAATGCAGGAGGCAAAAAGACCGAGCAGACGAAGGACCTTGAGGACTGGAACTACCGCTCCATTTCGAAACATTGGAACCAAATCCTGAATATCTTGAATCCGCTGAGGCGGAGGAAAGGCCCGACCCAATGTTGTATCCAGTACTGCCCCTATGAACAGGAGGCGCTGAGAGGGCTCTAGGTGAGATTTGGGCTCGTTCACCGAAAAGCCCAGGTCGAACAACAACTGGGTTGTTGACTGCAGATGACGCAACACAAGCTCCGGGGACTTGGCTTTGATCAACCAATCGTCCAAGTAAGGGAATACTGCTATCCCCTTCCTTCTGAGCTCTGCCGCAACCACCGACATCACCTTCGTGAAGACTCGAGGTGCTGAAGTAAGACCAAACGGAAGGACCGCAAACTGGTAGTGTTGCGATCCCACCACAAACCGGAGATACTTCCTGTGTGACTTGAGTATCGGGATATGAAAGTAAGCATCCTGCAAGTCGACAGACACCATCCAGTCTTCCATGTTCAACGCCAAAAGCACCTGTGCTAGGGTCAGCATCTTGAACTTTTCCTGCTTGAGGAACCAATTCAAGATCCTCAGGTCCAGAATTGGTCTCAAACGACCATCCTTCTTGGGAATCAGGAAATACCTTGAGTAAACTCCTTGACCCCTTTCCTGCTCCGGGACCAACTCCACCGCGCCCTTTAAAAGGAGGACTTCTACCTCCTGTTCTAGCAACAGGAGATGTTCTTGTGAACAATACGAAGGGCGGGGCGGGATGAGGGGCGGAAACTCCCGAAAGGGAAGGGTGTAGCCTTTTCCCACAACACTGAGAACCCAAGTGTCCGACGTAACAGTCTCCCATTTGGTGAGAAAATGCTGTAATCTTCCCCCTACAGGAGAGGAGTGAGTGGGAAATGGTGGAAGCCTAAGGCTGCTTCCCCTGCTGCACCCCGCCAGAGGATGAGGAAGAGGCAGAGTGCTGCTGAGAAGCTCCCCTGGTGCGGACCCTACCCCTCCCCTAAAAGATCTATAGGGATGGGAAGAGGCAGGTTGCTGATATCTTCCCCGAAAGGAAGAGGAGGAAGAGCCACGCCCAAATCCACAAAACCTCCTGAAGAATCTGGAAGAGGCCGTGGAAGAAGGAGCTTGGAGTCCCAACGACTTAGCCGTGGCCCTGCTCTCCTTAAACCGTTCCAAGGCCGAATCAGCCTTAGCCCCAAACAGTTTGTCCCCCTCAAACGGGAAATCCAACAATGTGGACTGTACATCTGACGAAAAGCCCGAGTTACGGAGCCAGGCCTGTCTCCTTTCCACCACAGTTGTGCCCATTGCTCTGGCTACCGAGTCGGTGGTATCCAGTCCCGTCTGGATAATTTGGGTCGCAGCAGCCTGGGCATCAGAGACAAGATCCAAAAGACCCTGGGGAAGCTCTGTAAACGAAGAGGAGATGTCATCCATCAGAGCATGAATATACCTCCCCAGGATACAGGTTGCATTGGTGGCTTTTAATGCCAGACTGCAGGACGAAAAAATCTTCTTCGACTGCGCCTCCAGCTTTTTTGAATCTCTGTCCCCAGGCACCGTCGGAAAAGAACCAGGCGCTGACTTGGACGAACAGGAGGCCTGCACAACCAAGCTCTCCGGCGTAGGGTGCCTAGATAGGAAACCAGGATCAGTTGGAGCCGTCCAATACCTCCTGGCCACGGCTCTGTGAACTGCTGGGGAAGATGCCGGCTTCTTCCACACCTCTAAAACCGGATCCAGCAGAGCGTCATTAAAAGGTAATAGAGGCTCCGCCGCGGCTGAGGCCGGATGCAACACCTCTGTCAAAAGGTTTTGTTTCGCCTCCACCACCGGCAAAGGCAGGTCCAAAAAACTAGCTGCCTTCCGTACCACTGTATGAAAGGAAGCAGCTTCCTCGGTATATTCCCCCGGGGACGAAAGGTCCCACTCAGGGGAAGTGTCCAGCCCACTGGCCGACTCCAGTCCACGCAGCCCATCACCCGAGTCCTCTAGCTCTCCTTCCTCTAGGGCTCGTTGGTACTCCTGCTCTTCTAGTACCCGGAGAGCACGCCTCCTTGAATGCAGTCGTTGCTCAATCCGCGGAGTCGACAATACCTCCGCCGAAGTCGGAGATCGGCGCCGATCTTCCGAAGCCACCGACGCCGCATCCGGCGCCACAGGTAACTTCGGCGCCGACTGAAGAGCAGTTGAAACGGATGGACCCACCGGAGTCACAGGCCGAAATCTCGACGTCGACGGGATGGAAATCCCTGGGGCCAATCCTTCCGAAGCCACCGAAGCGGCCACCGGCGCCGACACTGGCGCCGAGCCCACGTTCCCAAACGGGAGAAAGGGCATAAAGGGTGCTGGCCGAAGAGGCGCAGGATCACCCAAAGAAAAGGCCAAAGGCCCAGCCGGAGCACCCCCTGGAGCCATCTGTTGGAAGATGGCATACATCGCATTCAAGAATGCGGAACTATCGGCTCCAGGGGTGGGAAAAGCCGGATACTGGGGTGCCTGACTCGGAGGCGACCCAGACGCCGGCCTCGGCGTCTGCGCCGGAGAAAACACTTGAGGCTCCAATACCTCAATCACCGACGCCTGTCCAGGCGAAGTTGGAGACGCCAGAGAGGGCAACGGCGTCGAAGGATGCGGCGTCACCGTGGGGCTGACCTCCCATGTCCTTCGGTGCCGATCCGGAGACCTGGAACGAGCCTCCCTTGAATGACGCCGAGATTCTCTACGGCGCCGGGAGTCTCGATGACGCCGATGTCTTGGAGAAGACTTTTTCTTGTGATGCTTCTCCTTTGACTTGGCCATAAACAGCTTCGCCTCGCGTTCTTTAAGGGCCTTCGGATTCATGTGCTGACATGAATCACAAGTCGAGACGTCGTGGTCGGAGCTCAAACACCAAAGGCAATCGGAATGAGGATCCGTCACCGACATCTTGCCTCCACACTCACGACAAGGCTTAAATCCAGACTTTCTCTGCGACATTATTTCCACAGAGAAAGAGTACGCAGCAAGATATACACTGTAACCGCAAGAGTAACAGTTGCTCCCTCGAAGATAACCGTTTCGAATGCACGGAAAAAAGGGAACTGACGTCTGCACGTCGTCGAGGACCTCTTATTGCCTGTATGACGTCAGACGGCGTCGCGTGCGAGACAGTGACGTCCTCGTCGACGTGCAGAGACTAGTAAGAAGATTTCCGTCGAATGCTGGCGCCATGGGAGTATTCATGAGGTGAGGAATCCACAGGTAGTTGTATCCATCAGAAGTTGTTTGATTCCCATGCAAGTCTAGTGGGCAACCTTGGACCTCACTTCTAAAATGGCACAACGGGGGGGGCAGAGCCAAGATGGCAGTGAGGTAGGAGCGCCGTGGTGGAGCTCCGCCATCACGAGGAGACCTTGAGCGGCTGGTGCTGCCTAGAGTGGCCACCACACCACCGGAGCGCCGTCCTGGGCCCCGGCAGTGGTGGATAGTCCCTCCAGGGACCGTAAGACCCCACAGAGTGACGGAGCTGCGTGTTGCAGGCCACAGCCCCAACTAAGATGGTGGCCGTGTGCGGCATGGAGCGACGGAGCAGATGGGCCTGCTCTGGCGGGGGGTGAGTGAACCCTGCTGGGACACCCCCCCCCCTTTCCCTGCAGACGACTGGGGATGCGGGTGCTATTGGAGGAGGGGACAGCTGATGACAGCCCTGGGTGGGGCCGGCCTGGATTTGCTGTAGGCCTAGCCATTCACGGGGGGGGGCTGAGCACACGCCTCATGGGCCGATTTTTGGACCCGAGATATCACTTGATGCAGAGAAAGCCTTTGACCGAGTTCACTGGGACTTTGTTTGTGGTCTTACCGCGCTATGGTATAGGGCCTTAGATTCGGCAAATGGGTT
Organism: Pleurodeles waltl; assembly: GCF_031143425.1. Taxonomy (NCBI): domain Eukaryota; kingdom Metazoa; phylum Chordata; class Amphibia; order Caudata; family Salamandridae; genus Pleurodeles; species Pleurodeles waltl. The sequence continues at coordinate 1,145,444,213 of NC_090448.1, forward strand.
AAGTGTAATTACACCTCCCCCCAAGCTAGAGTGAGCATAAATGGGGGGCCTATCTGCCCTCTTCCCCATAACTAGAGGGACCAGGCAGGGGTGCTCACTATTGCCCCTGCTGTTTGCCCTATACGTGGAGCCCTTCGTGGAACGCATACGGCTTAATCAGGCAATTCATGGCATCCCAATGGGGGGGGGCGAATGCACAAAATTGCACAATATGAGGACGACGTCCTGCTCTACCTGTCACAACCGGAAATGTTACTTTTGGCAGTACTTGTGGAACTGAGCGCCTTCAGGGAGGTGGCCGGCTTTAAGGCCAACTTGTCTAAATACTCCATCCTCAATTTAACAGTATCGGAAAGAGACGTAGCTGCGCTGAGGCCCACCCTGCCTTTTACATGGGCTAAGCAAACAGTGAAGTACTTGGACCTCCAGATCTGCACCACCCGACCGACACAGCACAACGTAATTACACCACCCTGCTGAGTGAAGTTAGGGACGCACTGGCCAAGTGGAGAGGATATGGACTCTCATGGTTAGGTCGCATAGCAGCCATAAAGATGACGTTCTTACCCAACGTACCGTGCATCAAGCAAAGCCTCCCGCTGACTCCTCCGAGCAGGGTGCTAGACACTATGCAGAAGTTAATCTGGGAATATATCTGGGCCGGGAAAAGGCACAAATGGCACGGGCGCAGACCTATCTCCCGCAAGCAGAGGGAGGGCTGGGGGTCCCACATTTGGCTGGCTATTACCAGGCGGCCCAGTTAAGGTATTTACTGGAATGGTCCAGGGACCGCACGAAGAAGCGTGGTGCTTCACTGACCAAGCAGTGGCTGGACAGCACATTTGGAAATTCCCCCAGAGGGCATCGACCACTGGGAGTCTATGTCTCCCCTGTTCTGCAGGCCACAATGGACACGTGGGACAGGGTGCAGATGCTTAAAGGTTTGTCTTCTCCCATATCTCCACAAACGCCGATTATCGCGCTCTTATGGGTACCTCGTTCCAAAAATGGCAGGACTCCAATTGTAAGCAGATTGGAGACCTTTATGATGCCCAAAGCATTATAGATTTCAACCAGCCGCAGGTGGCGTGCGGCCTGTCGCCAAAGACTTACTGGCAGTACCTAGCAATACGACACTGGGTGTCCTCTCCAGAGATTAGGCCTCACGAGCAGACCGCTTCTACCATTTGAGAAATGGCTTCTAACATGCACCAACGATAAGAAACTCGTATGATATATATCGCTTCTTGACCACTCTGTCAATTTTACTGCAGGCACCTGAAAGGCGCAGAATGTGAGCTCTCCTTCACAGACTGGGAATGTGTTCCACCGAGCCCGGGTGACAGCGCGCAACATGAACACTAAAGAATTATTCTTGAAAATTGCACATTATTGGTACTACACACCGGCCCGGGTAGCTGAATGGCGGAGGGGCAGCACAGACTGATGTTGGCGGGACGGTGGCAGCTAGGCACGTTGACGCATCTACTGTGGTTCTGCCCCCGAATAGCCTCCTTTTGAGATACCATATTAAAGGCAGTTGATGAGATTTAGGACACTATCCTTCCACAGTTCCCAAGCTACGTGCTGTTGGGCCTTCCCAATCCACAAACTAAGCCTCTTAGAACTCCGGTCGGCAGGGCCATCACATTACTGCTCGAAGCAGCCAAACTACTACTTATAGCTCGCTGTGGCACTGAAATGATCCCCACTCACACAGACCGGCTCCATAAACTGTGGGACATAATGGGGATGGAGAAGCTCACAGCAACCTGCACACTTTTGATAAAACATGGGGCCCCTGTGTTGCCTACCTCTCCAACGAATTCAGAGAGCTGACATGGCCACGCTACCTGCACGTCCTTCGCCTGACTGCATCAGGCAAACGCCTGCCTATAGCAAAAACCACTACATAGCATTCAAGGGTTCACTAAGGGTGATAATTAAGATCTGAAATGCAGTCATCAAATCAGAGATGCAGCAATGTTTGTCTGTTCTTATGTTCCTCCATGAAAAAGATTTTAACACCAAAAATGGCACAACATAGTTAAAAAGATCCGTATTCAGTATGAGACCGCGTAGGTGGTTGCAGCCCACACATAGGTGCAAGCCATCTTCCTTGAATTGCTTTATTACAACATCGAAAAACACTAAAATCTCAGTTCTAGCTTGGTATACTGTACAAGGTTGGCTTACTGATCTTGCCTCATTATTAATAGCTGGGGGAGCGGGGACAGCAGCAAAGGCAAAATCACATATAATGGAGACCTGGATTATCAAAGCAATATTCAAATTATCTAAGACCCAGTCAAGGGATCTAGTCAACAGAAGAATTATTGCATGCTACAGCTATCATTTCAACCTCCAGGTCCATAGCTACCTTCAAAATTGTAGGGACAGCTGCCAGAAACTCGCTCACCATCTTTTATGCGAGTGTCCAGCATGGAAATACCTTGGTTGGAGAAACACAGTCTTTACGAGAAATTACATTTATAAATGTGCAGTGCTTCAAGGGGGCTCTCGAGCTCAGGGAAAGGCAAAGCGGGATGATTGCTATAAAACAAACAATCATGGAGCTGAAACGGGCATCTCTCTCTTAAAAAAAAAAAAAAAAAAAAAAAGGACCTTTCAAATGTAGCTTCTTCCTGCATTCAGATTTCCTGACAGCATACCCCCTCGCCCATTGCCAAAGACAGACAATAAAGCAAAATACAGCAATCAATGAAAGTCAAGCTATGGAAAACAAATAGCCATGTCCTTTGGCACAGGCATCCACACACAATGCTCCACTTAGATCCATAAAAGGATCTTGTGGGGAAATGACCACTATCCAACATTAACCATTAGTAAACATTATAATAGTCTACTCCAAACTTGTTTTCCCCCTATCCAGTACACCCACTTTGAAGCAATATGAAACACAACCAACTTTAATATAAACAGATCACAGTCCGACTTCAGGCAACATGAACAGCATAACTAAAAAAAAAAAGCCAGACTCCCATAACATTTTAAATTGTTGGAATGTGTTATACTGATCTACCTTACTTCCCAAAAAAACACATCCTGTGGGGTGTGATGGGGAGGGTATGTATGTGCGTCTGTGTTGTGTTGCTATAACATCTCTCCTTCCTCTGCTTTCTGGATGTCACAACAGTTGGGCAAATCCTAAATGCCCTTCCCTTTCTTGAGCGGGTGTATAGACCCCAGAGAGAAGTCATGTTGAGCACATTCCAACATTGTAGTCTACACCCTGCAAGAAGACCCAGTGAAAAAAAAGGGCCAAGGACACAGCAGCATGCTAATGCCTGAAAAAAAGAGAGCTCTGTGGTGCTATCCCATACCTCCTGGCAACAACTCACAATCCCAGAAACAGCCTCTGACTGGATGAGACCTGTGCAGGGTGAGCCAATCACCAGGGAGTCAGAATACTGAAAGTAGGGGGTGCTTTACTGCCCTGGAACCAGAAAGTACACAAGGAAATATGCACTTGAATGTATTTACTTCCTCTACATTCTCAAGTACATGTCAGCATTGGAGTGTCTAGCTGACCTGACTTTAAATTCTAAACTTGGTTCTCAGACCAAAATATCAGTTCACGTTTTCCTTTGAAAACACTCTCTGAGTGAGTATAGAGGAAGGATTGTACCAGGGATACATTGCTGTCGTCTTCTGAACCAAATACAAGTTCAAAGACTGAGGCTGCTGTTTCTGCAACACGAGAAGCAAGTAGAATGCTATCAATGGAGAGAACTTGCCAGGGTCAATGTTTAGAGTTTGATGAGGCTTTCCCCATTCAACCGGGCATGAAGTCATCCCTCCGAGCTAGGATTTCTGATGGATGACAAATGAGCTTCAGATCTACACAATCTCACCTGCTGCACTGTATCCCGGCAGGTACAAAGTCATGTTACCAACTTTCAGCGCAACATATGAGTTGCACTAAAAACTGCTTCTAGTACTTCCACAAACCTGTGCCTGATCAGCAAGAAGAAAATACTATTGTAACACTTGAACACTGTCCCCGTTCCAGCTGGCCACCCAAACCAAAACGTTAGTATAACCCAATTTGGAAGTTTCTACCCAGCGATAGATTGTGCAAGCTCGAAATTGGGCCTGGTACAACCCAAGAGAGGACCCGTTTGTACCTAGGTCATGTAGTGAAGATCCTCATCGACTTATTTGTGTAAACACCTTTAGCACAGCCAGTAGCTATATAAAAAGGATTATACTAAAACATGGGGATCAGGAAACAAATCTGATAGGCAATGACCAATTCCTATTTTCTTTCAAAAGGGGTACCAACTAAAAAGACTCACTAGTAGGAGATGCTCTACTTAGACAGAATGTACCTACTTTGTACTGGGTCTCCTCCCATTGTTGTGACATTATAGATGCAGTCATTGTTTGGCATGTAAATACACGCTTGACATCAACATTTTCTCATTCAAATGTTAAGATGGGCTTAAAACATATTACAAACTAACTACTTTATGTGATTTGGTGCCCATGTAAAAAATTATATATTGGCCAAACGTTTCAAAAACTGAAACCATATTGTAAACAACGTAATGATTTATGTATGGATGATCTTGGACTCCTTAAGATGGCTTCAGGTGGATGTGCATACATACATGCAGTTATTCCAAAGAGAGACAAAGCCTCAGGATATTGTAAAAAACAGTTCCAGCAACATAGATTCATTGAAAAAGATTAGAGAATCCAGTCCATGCCCTTGAGCCTTCTAGGGTTGAAGTAATCAAATTGCCTTCATTATCTCTTCTGGTGTGGCGTGACTGCTTTATTTTAAAGTTTCATTCTTGATAAAGCATAATAATGAACCAAAACAGACAGCTATTTCTAGTGTGTAATATAAGCTTTAATGTTGCCCTATTATCCCCAAAAGTCAGTCTAGTCCAGTGGTATTTAAAGTGCAGCCCTTCTGACTTTTACATGCAGCCCCTGGCCGCCTCGTCAACAGCAGCACTGGGGTGCTGTCTACTCAACTCAGCAGTAATGGAGTCAAACGAAGAAAGTCCTGCATGCTTTACCTTACAAATACCTTCATTTTTAAAGACATCTTGCAGCAAAAGTGAAAGAGTATTAAAAAAAAAAAAAAAAAAAAATCTATTCAAAATTCAAAAAGTGTATTTCATTATCTTGCAGAATGATTTCACCTTAGTTTATCAGATTATATCACGACATTGAGAAGTATTTTTTGTAAAATGATAGTTTTCAAAAAATTTATAAACATTAATTCTTCACCCCACACTGACAACCATGCCGATAGTGAACTAAGAAGCAAGTCAGTTGCTATATGCCACTGTTTGGGTGGTCTGGGTACCTGTTATACATGAACAACATTCAAGTGGATTAAATCAAACAAAGGAGAAGGTTTTGCTCAGCACGCTGCCTAAAGTCACGTATTTCGGATCTCTCACATGGGATAGTGAAGAAACAGGATGGAAAGCGTAATAAAGGATCACAACATTTGGGTAAGTGGCGAAGCCAGAATTAATCTAAAATTTTTGGTTTCACATTGTGAAGTTCAGACTAAAAATGTATATGCTTTGCTTCCCCTACGCCGACCTTACAGCTAACCACTGTCCACCACACTGCAGGCATTAAGGTGGCCCTCGTCACATCCCAGACCAAAATTTGAGGCCCTAGTGAAAATATTTACGAGTACCCATGGTCTAGACTATTCAACTTCACTGCTCTAGAACCTTACGGACCTAAACAAAGTTCTTAACACTTCAGTAAGCAGAGCATTAGTACAAACACCCTGATATCAAGTAACTGCAGAGACTATTTATCACAAGGATTGTCCTGCAATTCCAAAGCCCTCTGGGTTCAGGATAAATGGACTGAAAGCCTCATGAAATTACCTAATTAATTTAACAGATGTTGGAAGGAAGAACGTTTTAGATAAAGCTCTCTGGCTTAAGACAATGACCCAAGTGTGGATCTTAATCACTTAAGCGCTCACCTTAAAACTGAGCAATACTGTACTGTCAAATCCTATGTGACAACAGGATAGATCAGGTATCCATCACAGAAAACAAAACATTAAAATGGATATGCATTAGGAATCTACCATAATACTATGATTTATGCATTGTGCTCACATTTTTAGAGTGTTTGAACCAGAGCTCATGTAACAAGTAGTTTTATAAAACAAAATAAAATATATAATACCGAGTGTGATATCTAAACAAAATATATTGTATCTGTTGGGCAGATCAATTAGACCACAAAGACAGTTTTAATGTTGAATAGTGGAGAGTATGGTGTTTACCATATGCCATCAAGAATATAGACTGGCTACAGTGCATACCTTTAAATCACAATTAACAAAGGTTAGTCTGTAATGTAGTTTCTTTCACATACTACTGAGAATCACATAACAGCAGAGTGCTGCAGCACAAACATGTCTCAATAGATTGAGTGCTCGTACCCCATTTCCAAGCAGGATTTATAAAGCGCGTCTAATCACCCGATAGGGTATCCAGGCGCTTGCAGGTCCCGGAGGCTTATTTTAACAGCCAGGTCTTGAGGGTCATTCTGGCCTTTTGAAGACATGCATGTTTCTGCTGCGACCACTGTGTCCATCCCCGACTAATACAGGAAGGAGTCTGCCTTCATGGTGGAAGGGAGGTCATAACAAACCACATGAGGCGTGGGTCATTATACATAAAACGAGATTAGGTGTACAGTTAGTATACAGATCTATTTACAACTACAGTACGCAATCCGTTTGGCATAAAATGAGCTTGACATCTAAGATCATGCAAAGTTAAGACAACCAAGTAGGCTTTGTGAACTGGGCCTTTCAGGGTGAGCTGTGAATATTTTAAGGAAGTACTAAAACAGTAAGGTGGCGATTTCAAGCCAAGCAATTAAGCAGTTTTTGGTGTGAAGTAAGAAAATAATTGATTAGATATCCAAGAGGAAAGATGTGCAGCGGTGCTGCGTATGTCACCAGGAATGGAGAGTTTCCCATTGGATAATACAGCTGGTCCCCCCTTCGAGGACTTTATCAATTATGTAGAGATGGAAGTAACAAGCAAAAAGAGATGAAAAGTGGGAAATCCGTTGGAATTCCTGGCTCCAGAAATAAAATGCCCTTTAGCAAATGAGGCCTATTAAACCGTTAAAGGTATTTTTGTCGATGTCAGACAGAACTACAATGGCAAATGGAGAATATGATCTCACAGGTGCATTCTTTGGTAAGAGCAAGATATAAGGAATGCATCAAGACTGGGTCGCCTTTGAAAAATAAAAAACAGAATAGTTATTAGTGAACTGCTGCACGGCATTTAAAGGCACGACTGGTCAGCGGCTGTGTTTAATAGCTGTTCACTGTGTATTCTGCAACTGAATCAAGCATATAGACTCGGTTTTTGCAGCTTCACTGGAGTCCTCGTTTCAACACTGTACAATCTTTACAAAACTGCAAGGGGAGGGAATCCATGAAATCAGACTCCAATGGAAAAGTTTTAGAAGGTTATTTTTCTCGTCCTTTTTTCTGGCTGCATTACAAAGGAAACAAGCATAATAAAATAACAATGTACATAAGGTATCGATGTTAAATCCATTTTCCTTGACAAACACTACTGGACATGACTCAAGGAATTACAAATATTTCTGGAAACAATCCATTGCACTAGTTAGCTGCATTTCATTGCACTCCAGTCCATTGATGGATTGCATTTTCCATCCTTCAAGAAGTTTGTGCTGCTACAGATCATTTTGCTGTTGATTTGTGCTTTTCATGGCCGACATTGGTTTTGCAGAAGGTGGTGGAATATTCGTAGGACAAAGAGCATGTGTTCTAAAGAGGGGAACAGTGGACTAAGGAAAGCTTTAAGGAGCGAACATTTAGAATTCTCCCTGGAACCAAGTCTCCTCACTCCACAACAAAAACTCCCTGTACCCTCTGTGCTGTCACTATAATAAATAAACTACCGACTAGGGCCGGAAAAATCAAAGCAAAAAGTAGAATGCAGGGGCACAAAGAAAGTGTCTTGTCGCAAGTTGATCGGCAAGGGTTTTTCTTTTTTAAATGTACATAAACACTTAACGACTGACCAAGTAAATAAAGTGAAACATTTGGACAGAGCTGGCTCAAAATGATTGACATTAAAACCGTGTACGTCCTTTGCTGGAGGGAAGCAACAGAATGAATTGAAGCACAGTCATCCTGGGAAGACCCTCACTACAGACTTTAGCAAACAGAGTTATCTGCAAGCTGAAATGAAATATCCTAGCAGGGGTACAGCGCGTGACATAAGTCCTAGAACAAATCTGTGCAACATTTAATGCTAGCTCCAGAACTCTGCCAGCAGAGTAAAAAAGAAACGTCTTCTGCAAGCTACATGTAATAAGGCCAAAATACAAATTACACAAAAATCAGGTACTTCAAATGACTGTAGTTTTGCGTGATTTCAATCATGTTAAAAAAAAAATTAAAAAAAAGACAGGGCATAGCTTGAACCCAATAGGAAGCTTGCAAAACTGTGGTTTTGCCACATATCTTCTGAAAGGTACGCTAACGATAAGAGGCTCTTTCTGTACATAAACGCTCACCTCTCGTGCTCCAGTACACTAACCAAAAGAAGCTCTTACAATTCAAGTGACTGTCCGCCTCCATCTTTCGGATCGGCTCAACTCTCACGTCAGCCTCCACAAGTTGTCCATATCTAGGCTCACTGGCGGCCACTTGCAGGATTTGAATACAGTTACTGAAACGCTGCTATCCTATGAATTCTGGAAGCATGATTTGTTTTAAAACAAAGTTTTCCAAAGTTCAGTATCACTTAAGTACCATCACGCACAAGTATACCATAGTATCCGAGAGACCAGAGGAACGTCCTACCCTTCCCCATGGAATACCTCATACAAAGGCAAGACACAGGTGTGATGTTGCAATCATGTTGGTGTAGACAGCATGGCGTGCTCCAAATCTTTCCTCACCGTCCGGTACTTTCTTTTTGTTTTTTTAAACGAAGGAGTGCCGATAGCAGTTACTGGGAGAATATTTTCATAAATGTAAGTTATAAATAACCGTCATACCCAAAAGCCGTCAGTGTACCAAAAGGTTATGGGGATTCTGGTGATGTTTTGAACACAAATTAGATCTCTTTCCTAAAGGATTTGTAGGCTTCACCATGTATGTATATAGGCACCTAGGCTGCACAAGAGATCTTAAGCGCATGTTGCGAGATATCAGAGAACGCAATTGTATGCTCATTGTGCTTCTCCTAGTAAGATATAGAAAATGTTCCTGCCCTAGACCATGTGGGGACCCAGGATTTCCTGGAGTAATCCATCTTGTCTGAGCCAATTCAATAACTGTTTTGGTGTTTTTCTTTTGTCTGTGAGATGGAAGGCCCCTTCACGGCTTTTGGGAACTCTTCTCTTACACGGTTAACCCACTGACTGGGGTTAGAAGGGAGAGGTACAGTTCGCTCTAAGGAGTGCCCTGTTTGTGTATATTATGTCTGGGGACCCCCTGAAATAAATAATGATTTCTGGGGCAGAGGAAAACACCAAGTGATACAAAGAAAAAACCCTGCAGGCAACCAAACTTAACTATATCTACTCAATGTTGTGCAAATAACAATGGCTCCGACAAAATGATAATTCTTTCTCATCTCTTCTTTATTCTTCATAATATTGCATGGCATTCAATCATTTTGTCATACATTATAATATCGAACTTTATATCTTATTTTTAAATCTCTACTCGAAATGTACATCAAAAGTAAAAAAAAAAAAACATTCACTACCATTCATTCCCTCACCCTCTCATACGTGCCACAATCTCACTACACACATTACCCACTATATTTTCACACTATATCAAAATAACAGCTTAAAGTCTTATCAAAAACATGCTACGTACATTTACATTGAGCTATATATATTTTGGAACAATAATTTGAATTTATCAGTGAATAATGAGGGTGAGTGAGTGCTAGGAAGGTTTAATTTTTTTATATAAATTTCGAGTACAGATTATGTAAAAATAAAAGATATAAAATTCGATATTAAAATGTATGATACAATGATTGAATGCCATGCAATATTATGAAGAATGAAGCAGAAGTGAGAAAGAATTATCATTTTGTCTGAGCCATTATTAAAAGGTACAACATTGATTGAGTAGCTAAAGTTAAGTTTGGTTGCCTGCGGGGATTTTACTTTATGTTATTTGTTGTACCTTGTTCGTTTAACTTCTTTAACACTGTGGCCTCTAGAAAATCAATCTGAATGTGAATTAGTGCGTGTTGCAGTCAGGATGGAACAAAGGCCTGTGAAATCTTTTAGAGCTCTGGTAGGATACTTGGCAAGCAAATTATCTTCCAAAAAGAGGGGCTATTTTTTAAGCAGTCCCCTGTTCATATTTCGTAGGAAGAAACCAAAGAAAACAACATAAGAGAATAGCCTGATCATGCTAAAACAATTCTATAAGTTATCTGGTTTCTGAATGGTGGCGAGTATTCAGCGAGTTCGACAATCGCACAGGGAGAGAGTGCCCAAGTATGTGAACCCCTGAAAGAGTCTCAAGCTGCTTGTGGGAGCATCCCACCTATGCATGAGACCGCATGGGTGCATCTCTTTACCTGCAGATCCCGCTCTATCACGCTTTGACTGTCACAAACTTTAGAGAGTATTTTTTAGAATATAGCAGAGATGAATAATCCTTTGACAATATTTTACTTGGTCAGTGAGAAAGGGAAGGTGTAGGACAGTCTATGCAACGCCATGACAAAGTGGTGTATTCTTCTTGGTGCTCCTATCTCAACTATAATTGCTAAAAAATAAAAAATTAACTGCTGCCAGTGTTTCTTTGAAATCGCTGAAAATAACACCTCAAAATTGTATTATGATGCTAACATTTTGGGTTTCTGTAAAACCAAACTTCGCAACAGTCTCTAATATCACTGTGTGGATGCAATGCAACAGGGAAGTCACACTTGGTTCTGTTTGTTCTGCATCGGTGGTCTCCGGTAAATGGGACATGGAGACTAAGAGCCAGATGTATCAAAGGGTTTTACCCATTCTGTGTCTATGGAAAATGTTTTAGTACATCTAGCCCTAAATGAATATTCACTCACAGGAGTCCAAAGTCTCAGCATCACCAGCAAGGGAAAATGTTTGCTTACCTTTTAGCCTGTCTCTCCCACCACTACCCATCCTCCTAACGAAGCCCCAGCCTGTTAGACATTTAGGAGTGTTATCAGTCCCAGAGGGCTGCACACAGTAAGAGATGCTTGGTTTTTCTGTTTTAGGTTCATCAGAAGTTTTTAATGTAATCTTCCTAAAAAAATTAAATAAAAAAAAAAGGGTGGCTAAAAAAACTATATGTATGCTCCCAAACTGCAAGATATGCAGGACATGGAGTGCGAAAGTCAATAACAGAATTACCACACTCTGGACTGATGTAGATGAACCATAGTAACAGATGACGCTGAAGCCAAGTACTTCCAACATACCAAAGCATACTGCTACCAAAGTATGCTCACAGTTCTATGCCTAGCCCAGATGCCCACATGGTGATGGGAGGGAAGATATCTGTCTAACAATCAATCAAGCCGTGCTGCATTCACAGACTGACTCGGACTTTTCCTCCATCTCTCGCCTGCGCTCCAAGTGAATACACACACAACAGAAACAGAATTAAGTAGCGCTGCAACCCGCACATCCATCTCTCATTGCACCCTTCCGATTTAACAAAAAATGTGTTAAATATTTTAAGAAAGTGTGGTTTTTCCCAGGGAAGGCAGCTGGTATAATCAATTATGCAACATTACACCAGATCGAATAATTGTAGTAGCATCCCTGTAGATCAAGCATTCTTCTTTTGATGCCAAGTCAAACTCAGGGCTATAGTTAAGGTATAAAAACAATATAGTTTCTAATTATGTAGTGTCTAAATATATTGGTGCAAGAAAGACCTCCTTTGCCATCATTGACTGGCCAGTGGAACACAGAACATATCGTTAACCAGATTAGGTAATGTATTCCCCCAAAGTGTGGTACTTCCCTTCAGTCTCCCTTGTGAAGGAATACAGCAATACCAACACTTGACTCCCAACTTCCTTCCTCTGAACGTCCTCAACTTGGGTTTGCAAGCAAGCATAGGTATTCTATGGGTTCAGGGTAGCTTGGAAAGCAGTTGAAAGCAAAAGTTGGTTTAGGGTAACTGTCACTGTGTTGCAGGCATCACACACTGATTGAGTGGCAACATACCATAACCAAATATTTTTTATATCTACACCTAAGGTTTCTATTGCTGGGTGCCAGACTGCCCTGGTCTTGACTGGCTAGCCGGGACATAACTAAATAAGACATTTGTCAGATGGTAGCATTTTTCCCAAATAATTGTAGTTTCCTTCAGTCATCCTCGTACAGGAACATATCCCTCCCAAGGCTTAACCCAAATATGAGTTCCCCTTGGTCTTATGAGTGTGTGTGTGTGTGTGTGTGTGGTTATCAGAAAAGGATGGGTTTTCAATATGTCTGAGGGTGTCTGTAATATATGGGCACAGGGATAGGTTGGCCCAACCAACCAACCAACCAACCAACCAACTTCAGGCATTTCAGAAAACAAAACATCTCCTGGATTCCACTGTGATGTGGTGTAAATTAACTCAAACACATTGTATTACCCGGAATCCCCTGAAAATATAAAACTATGGGTATAACATAGTAGTTTCTTCCAGAAAGCACCAGATCATCAGGCAAATGTCCTATCTTCCAGTGTTCCCACATTTCTTCTTATAAAAAGGATAACTCACTGAGTGGGTGGGCCCAGTGCATGCAACAGAAATAGGTTCAAATTTGGACAATGTGCAGACCACATTGACACCATACTGACTTGACACAGTCCTGTCAGTTATGACTGGCCCACCCAAAAGTAAAGTATTGATTTTATTGATAGCGGTCTTGAAACAGAGGGGTGGGAATTTTGCTTTTCCCCTACTTTCTGAAACTTCTAGTCAAAGAAACGTGGGTCCTTTCTTTAATCAATGTTTAACCAACACAGAGAATTCTGGGTAGGAAGTAGTGGTGGCATCCTAACAAGTCACAAAACCCAGGACTCCTCCAGGGGCCGAGCAGACTAATGTCTGGGGTTGGAGGTTTTTGTAGATGAGGTAAGAGCACAGGCCCAGAAGTGTATTTCCGTGTCCCATTGAGTTGATGGGCGATGTTTGGTATTTTTGAGGCTTAAGAAAATGCAAACCACATATAGCTTCTTGCTAGGGATAGACACCTTCTTTCTCGCTCAACCCTTCTCTTGGACAGACAAGCACTAAAAGACAAAAGGAGTGGTCTGAAACAAACAAAATGTCAAGGTATGAGTTAAGGAGGGACTAGGAACAATCTTAGTTCATTCCCTCCCAATTCAGTATAGGAAAGTGTAAGGTTGGTCGGAGGGAGGAACTGGGCAGCTCCTCTCACCCACCTCCTTCACACCAAAAGAAAGTGACTCTAGGTCATGGATATGGCTAGGGAGTAGCAGAGGACCATGAGGCCTGCGCACAACTCAATCTCTGAATGACCTGGAGGGGGGCTATGAATTCCTACCAGGCTCATCCAAGTATGACAGTATAAGAAAATGAAACACCCCTCACTGCGAGAGGAAAAGGTTCCGCTGATGATTAAATATATATTATACACTTTAATTCATATAACAATAATATTATAGGCTTAAAATTGTGTGTTTGTGTATATATATATATATATATATATACATATACATACATACATACATATACACACACACAGACACACACACACACACAAGTTAAAAATACAACACATATCACACACTGGAAATCATGTCCACTGTTTTTCACACGTCGTCCACTCTACCGGAATCACGAAATGCACTGGACATCTCTTGCACAGCAGAGTTGGATAGCTTTCCTCCAAATGATCCGGCTGATCCTAAAAGCTTCTGAAGGTTCTTTAGACTGCCTGCTGTCCTATATTAAATATACCCCAAAGCTACATTCTGGGCTCTCTTTGTAGCATAGCAAACCAGAACAATAGTCCTTCTTTGTGATCTTATACCAACCCAATACACAGAATCCTCAGCCCAACTACTTCATATTCTTCTCTTACCAACCATCTTGATTTTCTGACCTCAACAAGACAATTGATTATTTGCAGCCTCGTGTTCAACTCTTCAAACACAAACCCAGATTAATTTCCAACCTTAACCACAAAAAGCTTTGCCCCATCCTATTCACAGAACTCTCTCACCATTTTGCTCTGTCTGCATACCGCAGGTAACCTTCTATCATACTGTGCATTTTACAGAAACCATTTACTTCATCATCATGCCCGCATATACCCAGGGCTGATCATTAATAAGGTTCACTTAAACTCCCAATTCCATGCTGCCAAAGCTGTAATCACTGCAGCAGTCATGAGCAAAATTGAATACTTCAATGCTTTCAGTTAGTGTATCCAGTACGTTTCACACCACCACTGCCTGACAAGGTATTTAACTTCACTAATTAAACTCCACTCCACCTCATCTGTTCAACACCCAGATCTCAGTAAAGACTAGTCAGTGGCCTTTCTTTTAAATACACCGCTCTTCACAAACTGCTTAGCTATACTTAACTTTATTTATGGACCTCCCACCTCTTTACTCAGAGATCTTGTTTTGGCAGACTCTTCTGTGTACTTCATGGTGTGTCAGCAAAAACCTACTCACTTCATCCAAATCGCGCTGTGCACCAGGGGAGAACCAAATTATGTGGCAGGGTTGACTAAATTATGCTACAAGAAAAGGCAAATTATGCCACCAAATGTGGCTCACTTTATGATCACATTCCATTATTTGCCATTTTTACACGTCATTGCTGTCTGGGCAACGATTTCACATTAGTAAAATGTTTAATATCCCAAAATATACATAAGCAACTGAAAGTTGATCAGTCATTTATTATGCAGCAGGTGACTGATTAAGTGACAAATGTGGCAAATCTATAATTATGCAGAAAATGCTGCAGATTTGTATAATTCCAGTGATCATGTCAGGAAAAATATATTATATACATATATATATATATATATATATATATACACACACACATACAGGGAGTGCAGAATTATTAGGCAAGTTGTATTTTTGAGGATTAATTTTATTATTGAACAACAACCATGTTCTCAATGAACCCAAAAAACTCATTAATATCAAAGCTGAATATTTTTGGAAGTAGTTTTTAGTTTGTTTTTAGTTTTAGCTATGTTAGGGGATATCTGTGTGTGCAGGTGACTATTACTGTGCATAATTATTAGGCAACTTAACAAAAAAAAAATATATACCCATTTCAATTATTTATTATTACCAGTGAAACCAATATAACATCTCAACATTCACAAATATACATTTCTGACATTCAAAAACAAAACAAAAACAAATCAGTGACCAATATAGCCACCTTTCTTTGCAAGGACACTCAAAAGCCTGCCATCCATGGATTCTGTCAGTGTTTTGATCTGTTCACCATCAACATTGCGTGCAGCAGCAACCACAGCCTCCCAGACACTGTTCAGAGAGGTGTACTGTTTTCCCTCCTTGTAAATCTCACATTTGATGATGGACCACAGGTTCTCAATGGGGTTCAGATCAGGTGAACAAGGAGGCCATGTCATTAGATTTCCTTCTTTTATACCCTTTCTTGCCAGCCACGCTGTGGAGTACTTGGACGCGTGTGATGGAGCATTGTCCTGCATGAAAATCATGTTTTTCTTGAAGGATGCAGACTTCTTCCTGTACCACTGCTTGAAGAAGGTGTCTTCCAGGAACTGGCAGTAGGACTGGGAGTTGAGCTTGACTCCGTCCTCAACCCGAAAAGGCCCCACAAGCTCATCTTTGATGATACCAGCCCAAACCAGTACTCCACCTCCACCTTGCTGGCGTCTGAGTCGGACTGGAGCTCTCTGCCCTTTACCAATCCAGCCACGGGCCCATCCATCTGGCCCATCAAGACTCACTCTCATTTTATCAGTCCATAAAACCTTAGAAAAATCAGTCTTGAGATATTTCTTGGCCCAGTCTTGACGTTTCAGCTTGTGTGTCTTGTTCAGTGGTGGTCGTCTTTCAGCCTTTCTTACCTTGGCCATGTCTCTGAGTATTGCACACCTTGTGCTTTTGGGCACTCCAGTGATGTTGCAGCTCTGAAATATGGCCAAACTGGTGGCAAGTGGCATCGTGGCAGCTGCACGCTTGACTTTTCTCAGTTCATGGGCAGTTATTTTGCGCCTTGGTTTTTCCACACGCTTCTTGCGACCCTGTTGACTATTTTGAATGAAACGCTTGATTGTTCGATGATCACGCTTCAGAAGCTTTGCAATTTTAAGAGTGCTGCATCCCTCTGCAAGATATCTCACTATTTTTGACTTTTCTGAGCCTGTCAAGTCCTTCTTTTGACCCATTTTGCCAAAGGAAAGGAAGTTGCCTAATAATTATGCACACCTGATATAGAGTGTTGAGGTCATTAGACCACACCCCTTCTCATTACAGAGATGCACATCACCTAATATGCTTAATTGGTAGTAGGCTTTCGAGCCTATACAGCTTGGAGTAAGACAACATGCATAAAGAGGATGATGTGGTCAAAATACTCATTTGCCTAATAATTCTGCACTCCCTGTATATCACAAAATTGAATTATAGTTGACGCAGTGGAGATTAGTAACAACAGGGATGTGGAATTCCTATCGCCCGTGATATATTGTTTGGGGTCAAGGACAACAAGTTTTCATTTTTATTTTGTACTTAGGACAAGTAGGCCTAACCCCCTGCAGCACAAACCCTCTGAGTGCCAGTTTACAGAAAAGGGACGGTCTCTGGTTGAGGTAATGTGTGTGTCCATAAGTTAATGGTATTTGGACTTTTATTTATGGCTCATTATTGAAAAGCCTTTATTATTAGGGTGAGCACAGTAAAAAATGTTTTACGGTTAAACTGCACTACTGACAGTGGTTCCAGTAAAAAAAAAAAAAAAAAAAAAAAAAAAAAAAAACACACATTTGAAAAGTTTGACAATGTGAGGCTAAGTTTATTACTCCCAGAAAGCGCTCTGATTACATGCAAATGTCTGCAGAAGCTTGTAAGCAAGAGTGATGATTCTTTGCTTTCAAAAGAAAATGTTCAGAAAAAACAAAAAAAACAATGCAGGTAGTAAACTAAAACCTATCGCTACTATAAAATTTAGGTGCTATTTCTTTGAAGCGTCATTTAGTAAAAATGTGTTGATGCATAACAGTATTTCCCAAAAATATTCCTAATGTAAAATCAGTGTAACATTTTCAACAAGATTATGGGAAGCATGGAAATAAACAAGCAGCGGCAAAGCCAACGGATCCAACATTTGTTGTGAGTCTTTTGGTTTCATCAATGCAAGTCTTGTTTTGACGTGGCTTTTGTAACACTTTATTGTTGTGGGAGCTGCCAGGCCCTCACCATTGTAACAAACACTGGCAAACAGCAAAAAAAACACAAAAAAAATATATATATAAGTTGGTCTCAGAAAGCATACATTGCCACTAGTGGTGTAACAAAGTTCCCACAGTGCAGGGAGACCCTCCAGTGGACCCCCTCAGCACAGTACCTGCCTTGTGTGGGACTGGAAGGGGGGGGGGGCGGGCTCCATGTTCTTTGCAGAGGGGGCCCCCTCCAGTTTCATTATGCCACTGATTGACACAGTAGTTTCACGCACTGAACAAAACGACTTTGTTTGCCAATATTCTCCTTGCGGAACAGCAGAATGCGATCACTCACAGTAAAGCCAACCAACAGATAGATAGAGAATCAAAATATTGGTAAAAACAAAATGTCTTGGTCAACGCCAGACCTAATTAGGGACCCAATTCTCAAAGAAAGTCACAAACGGGAACCCATACTATATGTTTTTGCATTAGTGGCTTTCATAAATTCACAAGAACGTACAGAATTAGAAAAGGAAATCGTAGTCCTAGAAAATATCTGTGAACAGTATTTTAGCACAAGCACTTATGCATGTGTAGATTTGCTCATGTAAACACTCAATACATTTTCACAAGTTCACGTTGACTCCAACTGCTTTTTTCCGAATCCTGTAAGAACTTCTACTTCTGCCACTGTCGGGAGTAAATTTCCAACCTCTCTCAGTATGGGGAAAGATTAGAGAACAGCTAGTGAACATCCATAAAACATTCAAGTTAGTAGGTTTGCAGACTCAAAGGCATTCCAGCCCTGGAGCTATTGCATACTGCTTCCTCCAGCCCCACTACGCAGATCGGCGGAAAGGTAGCAAAATAAAGAATTTGCTATAGTAGAGATTGAAATTGCAGGTATTCAAGCCCTACTATGGCATTTGCCCTGGCATGATCAGAGAGGCTATTATCAGAGCTCTTACAGAACGAGATTGCTGTCATAATTTGTCACAGCACTACTTGGCACCAGAGGGACAAGTAGATTCTTTTTACAGGACAAGTAGATTTAAGAAGCAACCTGTCCCCTGGACAAGTAGATATTTTATTAAATTCCACACCCCTGTAGCAAGTGTATTTATAGTGCTAAGAAATCAAAGTCTGTGCCAGAAAGTGCTGTGAATATGTAATGTATTACTTATATCTACATATTTTAGTGATACATAGTCAGCCTATACCTAGAAACATTTTGTTAAGTGTTCACTAAAAGGATGCAGTCAAGAACTCAGCTGGTAGCACTCACATTACCTCTCAAGAAGAATAAAACTGCCATCATGGAGCTCCACGTGACTCATCAGGCCATAATGGCTCCCAAGCAGCCTTTATATTTGGTAATTAAAACCCATTGGAAACATTTACATTTTTTTTCAGGTGCCCTGTTTAGAAGGCTTCTTTCTTCTTTAGACTTCTGTCCCTCCCTCTGCTTCACAGAGTGTCCCTCTTTCACTTTCAGAATGAGCAGCTCGAGAGCAGCTTTAACTTCTAAGGTATGGTTGTATTTGCAAAAAAAGATGAGTCTAGGAGGTGGCATTCAGATGCACAGCCCTGATCCTCCAGACCCCTGAGGACTGAAAGTAATGGACCAAGAGAGGAAAGGAACCAGACCCATGGATATTGTCAGATGTAGTGGCGAGTGGACAGAGGCAACTTCCCGGCTATCCCAGGGAAAGGGGAGGGGGGCAATATATACAGTCTTTTTTTTATTTATTTATTTCAGGGCCATCACTACCATTAGTGCAGCAGGTGCTGTGGTGAGAGTGGCCACAGCAGCCAAAGGCCACAGCAGCCAAATTACTGCTGTTATACTACAAGAATGGGGAGTAGAGGGGTCTATTTGCTAGTATCAGGGCCCGTGTGACACTTGCAAGAACAGGGCCAAAGCAACATGGGTGAGGTATGGAGTTTTGTTTTATTTTGTACACAAAGGGGCAGAAAGCCTGCTTTGTGCCTCAGGCCTACAAGTGATGGCCCTGTGGATTGCTTGCTTGCATTAGGTCTTAGTATACACTTGCTACGCTGCTGTTACTGTGAGCCTGGTGGAAAAAGGGAGGAATCTGAGGAAAGGAGACACCTTGGTTTAAGTGCCAGAGAGAGGGCGGGGGAGGGATATGGGACAAGATGGGAGACTGGCAGAGGAGACAGCCCACTTTGCAAAGCTGCAGCTAATATTAGTGCAGCAGGTGCCTGCACTGAGGTCTGAGGAACCCTACTTTATCATAATCAAGGCGGTCTCTCTTAATTTTTTATTTTTTTTTAAATAAAAAAATAAATAAAAATGCTATGGTGTTAATTTTCCTTGCTCGCAATCTGGCCAAGGGCACCTTTGCTACAAATTCGGTGGCAATACGTGGGAGCTCATATTTATCTCAAATGGGCGATATGTGCGCTCATGTTTTTTTCCTGAAAGGGAGGATTAGTGGCCTAAAGGTGAGAGGTGCCAGGTTGACCTGACATTTGTCCCAAAAACGACCACATTTATTTAAAATGAACAAAAGCGTTGACACCGGGGCAGTCCTCTGAAAAAAACTGACTGTTTGGGGAAATCTGGGACAGGCCGGTCACCCTACTCAATAAAATTGCAGACTACAGGCTACTGATGACAACATTTGGCTATTATAAGGACACTCCCACGTGCATATTTGAAAATAAAAGTTTTTGACATAGAGATGAGAAAGCAGAAAACCAAAAAGCAACTTGTGTACTGCAGCGCTTCAACAAGGCATTTAACCTACGATTACAGACCCAGACAGCCTTTTTACAGCACACTAAGCTAGTTTCCAAACCCCTTGCTTGGAGTAATACTCTGGGCGTACAATTACACTTCATACAGAAAAAGCATGAAGGGATCTGACCGAAGGCTAAAAACGTCAGCTGGTCAGCATCTCAGAGTTAGAAAGTGCCTGTCAGCGCAGCAAGGTCGTGCTAGATAAACAGCACAACTGCTTCACGGCGCTGGACATCGAACCTCTCCAAACTACAATTGTGAACACGTGTGCTTTGTTTGCTACAAGATATTCTGTTAACAGCTTAGTGGTAATAAACATGGCTTAACAACTCACTTCTCCGTTAAAGCACAGCATGGTACTTTTACTCTAAGTAGAGCGAAGGGCTCACTTTCGAAATGTTGTAATCCACTTCTATGGGTTTTAACCACACCCATCACTTTAATTCGTTCCTTGGCCTGCCTTTCAAAATGCCATTGATTTCATAGCCAAATGCTTAACGTTTGTCCCGCCTTGAGGCTTTGTTACCACCTTGGAGACTGACCCTATTACATGGATTAATGCACGATCGGCCATATACCTTAGTGTGGCGCACTACTTTTTTTCTTTTGCTTCTCAGATTCGTGCTCCATAGCTGTTCCTTCCTCTTCCTATTTTTTGGGCCTACCGCTGTTTCTTGGTGGTGTCTGCACCCAAAGCCTGCAGGCTGGAGGGTGGCTTTTTTTATTTTTTTATTTATTTTTTTGCCAGTTTCATATAGCGCAAACTTGGTTGAAGGACAGCTTTATGAGTACCACTTGCGTACGCCATGTTTCATATAACACAAACTTGATCAGGGGAGCGCTTTACAAGAGAATCACTTAGATACAAGTATAGCATGTTGAAAAATATACAAACTGGCGCATTTAAAACACACACAAATCCTCACCCTGTGGCTACTATAATATTCACTGCACTCGGGCAACTCGTCCCATGATCCTTTGCGGAGCGTTTCTTTTTCACAACATTTTGGCCCATCACTCAGCCTGTGGTGGTCTTACAACAATGAGACCACCACCAAAATGTTCAGCACAACACGCTATGTCTAGGTCACCTCTGGGTCCCCACACTAAGTTAGGGGAACCTAACTTAGTAACCTCTCCCACCATTCAGTGTCTTTTTAAGCCCTTATAGTTGGAACTTTTGTTTTACGGCTGGGAGTAGTTTGAGGTTTAAAGGGCATTGTTTATAATATTACCACAAGAAGCCTGAAAATGTGTAAGGGGCTAAATATACGGTTACATTACATTACTTTC
This sequence comes from Pleurodeles waltl, assembly GCF_031143425.1. NCBI lineage: Eukaryota > Metazoa > Chordata > Amphibia > Caudata > Salamandridae > Pleurodeles > Pleurodeles waltl. The sequence continues at coordinate 1,145,465,733 of NC_090448.1, forward strand.
TGCCATTCTCTTTTCAGGTGAATATGCTCTATAGGGCCTGACTATATTGTTACATGACCATGTTTCGGACAATTGCTGTTTATACTGTGGGCCCTCTAAGGGTTGTTCTGAGCATTATAATCAAGATATTATTATATTATTCACTGCACTCGAAAACTTGCCACATAATGCTTTGAGGGGCATTCCTTTTACAAAACATTTTTGCCCGTAACTCACCATGTGGTGGTCCTAGGACAATGGGGCCACCATCAAAATGTTCAGTACGACGCACTGTCTAGGTCATATCTGGGTCCCCACACTATGTTTGGGAGACCCCAAAATAATATTATAAAAAAAATATAATGAATACTGGCAATATTTTAATTTTTTGCTGCAGATAGACGAAGAAGGTAAATGGAAGTGCTTTGGATATATGCAGGACCAAATTATGCTGCAGGGTTGACCTATTTATGTGGCAAGAAAAGTCTAATTATGCATTTACAATGCCATATCTCTAACTCAAGCAAATGTGAGACCTATAGCATTGCAAATGTGTGTTATTTCAGGCAGTCAGCCGCCAGCACATCTTGATGCACTCTTGCGTTGATTTTTTAAGAGTACTTTTTTATTGTATATAAAAATCCATTCAATTTTCGAAATCAGATGGCTTTTGGGTTATTTTCTTCCAGTCCTTATCAGTATATCTATGGATTAGACATGAATTGGATTCATTTTGGTTCACTGGTTTAGGATTGACAATTCTGGAAACCTGCACCCTAATTTTCAGGTATGACAATTATTGATTTAAACATCAAAATAAATCCATGGGAACTGGCCTTTTACATCTACCTTTGCAGGGTAGTTACCAGTTAATGCATGTAACAGGCAGTTACTTTGATACGAACAGGCATATTGATGCTGTGCTGGATGGATATGTGAGGTCTTGTAAGTGTGGTTTTAGGTTAAGCCTACAAGACAGAGCAGCTTTTCTGGTTGCAAAAGGTATATTGTGGGCTTACAAAAAACAGGGGGGCTTAAAGCTCCACCCATTGTTTACCACTAAGTAGCTTATTTGCTTGCTTTTCATTAATTCCTAAGCTTGTCAATCTTGTTTTGTCCCTCCCATCGAGCATAGCAGCTTTACATTCTCTTGACTGGCTTACTTCTAGGCTTCTACTGCTTACTTGTCACACACTATTTATTCTTCTGGAGTGCACACTGTGATAGGATGTTTTTCTAGCAGTCTCTCTCGTTTACATCCATCTACCTGCACTCAGTGTCTGTGTTGCTCTGCCTCCTGTATGCTCCTCCCTGCTCCCTCCATGTTGTGTTTGTTTTTGTGTCCTCCCCCGGATACTTTTTCTCTATGTCCTTCTCTTCCCCGCCCCTCAAAGTTGTTTTTCACCCCCATCATATTGCTCCCCGCCACACTTCTTTGGTTACTTTAACTCCCAAGCCCCACATGTTGCTCCCCAACTCACACCCTCCATGTTGCCCCCCCACACCTGCAATTTTGTTTTCAAAAAAGGAAATAAGCAAGCTTTTATACATTTTTTGTGGTGCCAACTCAGTTAGGCAAACAAATCTCCCCCCTCCACCACCCCCCCCCAAGAAAGCTGAATCAGACTCCCCCCACCCCCCTTTTTACTGACAGTATAAAACAGCTAAAAAACAATGACAAAGGCAATAAAAAAGACCTATAGTGATGCATGTTTGGATTGCTACTGCTAGGTTTACCTACATAGAGCACGAGGGCAAAATGGAAACAAAGAGCTACGCATGTCTGCACTACAATAGAGCATTCACATTAGATCAGGCCCATTAATTTCGATTGGACAACTCCGTGCAGTAACCAGATAAGTTAACTCTCATTTATGAGCATAAAGGGACCTGCACAGCTGTTGAAAGCTACCAGCATGCTGAAAAACATTAAACTGCATGTTTGTCTATTGCATTTCGAAGTCCAATGCTCTGCGTCCCATAACACAATAACCACACATCGGTGGTCATCATGCTCGACATGAAAACAAAACATTTCCTACAGAGTCAAAACAAAGACATCCTTTCAAACACCCACCATACAAGGTGTAGCGTGGTACTCATGTAGGCACGCACTTCCGCGCTCAATGAAGGGTAGAAAGCGATATATAGATGCTGCACTACAATGCAATGTAGTGATTAAAGGGGGGAAAAAAAAAAAGAAGAAAAAAAACACACGCAACCCTTTCACGGCAGCAACTGTATTCTACATTTACGCCACATAAGCAGAGGTCAGCTGGAACAGGGTTCAACAATATATCTGCTCAAAGGGAAGAAATAAATGGAGAAGAGAGCGCAATGAAAAAGATAAAAAAATATAAAGGGAAAAAGGAAAACACAATGGAGTAGTATGTGCAGAAAAGCAAACACTAATGTCATACAATGGTGACACAACTACCATGGTATGCAAATGGTGCAAGTAGATTAATCTGTCAATCAGACTTCCTATATCATCCACCTCTAAAAAGAATCTTACCAAGACATTTTTATTAAACACCCATATAATTCACAATAGAATTTTACCTTCAACATTGGTAAACCTTAACTGGGACCAACAAATGACAGAAGCCAAGGCCATCTTTGGAACACGCTGTCCCTTCAGACGCTGTGATTGTTTCTGAACATTCAACACATGCTTCAAGACGTGCAGCTAAAGCCACACAGCAAGAAGACTACAAGCTGCCTCTGGAACCCTGTATCTTGAAATTTGACCAAGATGATGGGCAATAAGCTTGAGGACAGTGAAGCTTATTGTAGGGTCAGCCTTCTGACAAAAGGGTATTCCTGGACATTGCATTCGCCGCTGTCTCCCCAACATTGATATGAGTCCGGAGGGAAAATCCTTGAACCACAATGTGCAACTGACTGGATCTCTCACACCTAAGATAAGGAGACAAGGGGAGCTTGAGGACTCGCTTTTAGATGCTGATCTAAACTATGTGGCTCTAACGCTCCTTGCACCCACCTCACCTTTCCCTCTTGACTTCCATGCACATTTCCTCCTGCTCGTGGAATCTGCTCTGCTGCAGTGATGCGCACTTAGTAAACATATAACAACAACAAAAATTAAACTGAGCGCAGCATGGAAGCAGCTGCTAAAAGTGCCCTCAGGCTTGCTCTGTCCACCGTGAAGCAACCTCGAGTTTCTGGCATCGGACCACCATAAATCAAATGGTGATGGACAGTTTTGAGCTCGGACCTGAATGTGGGCATTTTGGTACCCAATGAATTATGTAACATGTATTCCACGGACATCAGGATCAAAAGGGTTCTGCAGGGAACGTCTTGAGCCACAAGGTGCCAGTCCCATGTTCCCTTCCATTTAGCCTGCAGAGAACTGGCTGTATACTCTTCGATTGTTACCAAGATTGCCAGTAACACTTCTTCCTCGACTTTACCACATCACCTGGCATTTCTTAATACTTTATTAAACATTCACATACTTAAAGATATTTTACTGTGTGGTCTGCCCATGGAGCCTTTAACAGAGTAATTAGGGTCCAATGCTCAGATCTGGGGTACAAAAGGGGTATGGATTAGGAGCACCGAATCACGCTATATGTTAATGATGTCCTGATGTATGTACTACATCAAGAACTTTCAATTCCTCGCCTAATTCACATATTCAAGGTATATGAGGAGTCTAGCCTCACAGTAAACTGGGAGGAATTCATGCTAGTTCCTTTAAAGGGCAAAAGGAAATCTGGATCGATGGTGTGATATACATGTATTGAAAGTGAGTACCTCATTTAAGTAACTGGTTAGAGACATCTACCACCTAGGAGCTGAACGTTGCCGACATTCACAAAGTCAAAGCACAAATGAAAGCCTGGAGTAACCTACAAGTTTCTATAATGATAGCGCTATCCCAATTATTATATGTCCTGCAAAACTAATCACATACACACCCCAACCCTCACAGAATGTCCTGAACACCCGAACCACACCACAAAGTGGGCAGAAGTCCAGATCCAACATGTGTAAAATATGGGCAGTAAGAGGGTATCCTCCTCTATGTTGTGTGGGAACGCCGGTGATTCAATCTTATTGAACGGAGTTTTAAATTATACTAATTCAGGTGCCCAAACAGCCGTAATGAAAGAGCCCAAAGCCGCATTGGTGGTAATAATATTAGAAAGGAATGGGTGTCAGGAAGGCGGAAAGGGGTGTTAGTGGGATTGATGGTAGCTAAAAGGGATACACGGGTACCACCTGCCCCAGAAGTGGCTGAAGAGTCCGGTTCATGCGAGAGAAACATTGGACACGTTTGTTGGTTGAGATTTTGAAAATGTCTCTCAAATCTGGAGCAGGGGGATAAAATGCAGTGTACTGGATTAAGGTGTATTTTACTGTTGGTGGATAATGAAAACCAATAAAAACTATTATATAAAAACATAAAAAGAGCTGTACTTTGTGTCTGAATACGTCCCAGTGCTCGTCACCTTATTTATACACCGTGTTTCTTGGGCACACTGGGCTTGAGAAAAGTCTCATGATGCATCCTTGGCATTGATGTAGTCCCATTCAATCCTTGTTCGTTCACTGGTGATGCCTTTTTTCTCAGCTCTACGTCTGTGCCTTCACTTTTAAGCCCACCAAGCCTCCTCTGCATTTAACGAGCTGTATACCATTACCCCCTCACATCTATTCCTGTTCTCAACAACACGTATCTGCCAGTGTTTCTGCTCCCCTTCTACTTTAAAGGTGACCAGAGACGCCACACTCTGGCTAAATGCTCCCCCGAAACTGTGAAGTGAAAATAACAGATTGTCTTGGCAGTGAAAAGAAAGCAACGCTAAAAACCTAAGACCCTAAATATTACAGAGAAAATAAACATTGCTTCGAACACACGCAGGTTTATTCTCAGGGATGATGCCCGGCCCTTTACACTGACTCGACACTTCGAGCCTTTTCAGGACGGCTGCTGGATGGTAAAGATCTGTTTACGTTCTCGTACTCGTTTCTTGAAGTGAACTCATGCCCAGATAAATGCTCTTTAGAGTTGAGCTCTCTTGTTTCTCCACTAATTTTTACGCATTTCCCTCATCTTCTTAACACCACCTAAAGGTTTCCCTGATGTTGCAGAGATTTTCGTAACCTGACTGGCATAGTTACAACTGTATCGCAACAATCCCTTTCAATATAGCAAAGCCCCATTACAACAACACTCGCTTTTGGCAACTTACTCTCCTCATCCCATTTCCCACCTGCTCATTTTATCGAGTTTGAGGGTGATCTTCCCCTAGTAGGCATACAAAAAGGAAGAACCTATGCTTATATGTGCAAATGGACACCTTCAGATATAAAAAAAAAAAATTAAAAAAAAAAAAAGGGGACTATATCAGATTCAAAGTCAGCTTCAATTACCCATTAGGGGTTAATTTCCTTAAACTCCCACCTATAGAATTTATTATATTCAGGGGATCAGTCTAAGTCTGCATAACTGGCCGGTACACAAGCAGGTAAGATAACCCTTTGGTAGACCGTGCCATAAGCACGGTGTAGTACAAAATGAAGCAGGACTGGTAGCCGATATGCAGAGCTTTCTTGAGGACCCTGGAGTAACTAGAGCCATCTCTTGCAACACACAGAGACCTTGTACACCTTTTGATGTTTGCCACTGGAGCGCTCTCGCAAGTGGGAATAAGCGGCGGTAAAGCTTTGCATGGAAAACAAAGGACAACCGCAAGGAACAAGGCGGCATTCTTCTTCCGCAGCTAAATCTCATTCTCACCCTGAGAAATGGAGAAAACTTTCCAACACAGGCCTCACTAATTTAATCCGGGAGGAGGAACAGGGGTGTACACTGTTTTATTTGAGATAGTCCAAGCCTTAAAGAGATCTTCTGACGTTATAACCAAAAAAGAAATGTCAGCACTGGAAAAGTGTAACTGGCAGTAAGGGTAGATACACTCCAGGAATCGTTGAATGAGAGGTGTCCAGCTTAAATAAGAGAAACAGGAGTATGCAATTCGAGATCTAAGTCCTGCGGGGCCAGGCCTTATACCACACCGAGGTCACTGGAATCTAAAATAGAGGACCTGGAGAATGATGCAAGAACCGATAATGTGGGGAAGTCACATGAATACCAAGTGAGGGGGCTTAGAATGAAAGGGTGGGTTGTGAATTAATATAGCGCAACATACATCCTACACAAGGTATCTTGGCGCCACTAAATCTAAGTACTTACACCACCCCAACATAGGCAGATTAAAAGAAGCCATGATAGTGAGCAAGGTCACTCAAGCTTATTAACAACATGGGAACATCCAGTTCTTCAGCAAATTTCCAAAATGTACGCAGATTGGACTCTTGACAAAGATACAGTGGGAGGGAATCCCACTCGGTGGTGGCTGCTATAAAGACAGCCCTAACACCCACCATCATTAAATGCCACTCAAGACTGTCCAAAAGACATGTATTTTTGAATTTGCAGGAATGGCCACAGCAATATTACCAAAACGAATGTTTTAGGAGTGATTGGCAGCAAAGAAGGCTTTGTCGGAAACACGTCTATTTAAAACACAGTTATTTCACTAGAAGCCTTTTGTAACAAATCTAGGGCTGGTAAGATGTGATCCCATAGGCGAAGGCCTAGGGCCAGTCTTGTAGCATAGTTCTGGATTAATTGCAACATATGGATCTGCTAAAAGAAGGTCGAAGTAAACAGAGTGGAAGAATTGCTGTCAAGTTCACAAACACAAAACATGCAGCCAAGATTTAGACCTGGGGAGTGGAGGTGGGATGAACACTTGAGAAAGTAAAGCTGGTAAAGACAGGACTTAATGACTGTTTGTTTGTTTAAATCTGATCAGGCCTAGTAAGTGTGGAGTCTATTTTTATGCTCATTATTTTTACGCTGAGCATAAGAGGAGTGGGCCTATGGGTCCGTTAAGATGCCCAGAAACTGAACTCAAAAAAAGTTGACTGTTTCAGCAAGCAGAGAATTTCTGAAAAAAACTGATGCCTATCAAATTCTTTACCACGTAAGACTAGGATCCAAACACAAGAGTTGTAGATGTAAATGTTCCTGTGGACTTAAAGGGCAACGGTAGCGTCAAGAGTTGCACTAAGGGGCAAAATATTTTTTCCTGATGTATGCTGTGCCACACAACTGCATAAACAGGACTTTCAGGTAATCAAAAATAAATAACTAAACCTTAGCTGCAAAGGAAAGAACAGCTTCAACTGGACACCCAGCAAGACAGCCAGAGCTCTTAAGAAGGTTTCTAGAGAATTCCCAAGATCGATTCACCCAATTAGATAACTGGTGGCCAAAGACCCCTTCCTATGCCAGGATTCATTAAAGAATCTTAATTTATCTTGAAAAGGCTGGAATGTTATTGTTTGGGTGCATCTGATCCAGCAGTGGTGTACAGCTGGTTCACATCCGTTTTTCTGTTGTGTCATATTTTGATAACATGGGTAAATCTGTACTTAAGGATGGAGATTCTTGGCTTAGTTTGAGGTCTTCAATCACTTGCTCTATGTCTCGGTTGTGGGGATGGGCAGTGTGGGGGTAGTGGGAGATGAACACGATTATATCTTGCCTTGTGGGTTTCAGTGAAGAGGGGCTTCTGGCCAAAGGCCATTCCTGGCCCTAAAAGACCTAAAGAAGCATTGATATTGTCTGTGTCCACCCCTTGCTGGAGAAACGTCCTGAGGTGTTCAGTGAAATAGGGAAAATGCAGAAAGTGATGTCACTTTCTGTACAGATGGATGCTGGGAAGCATTTCACTGTGAGATGGATGATAGGGAAGCAAGACCACTTGCCTTTAAAACCACATGGGCAAAAGACAATTGCCCACTCTGCAGGGTCATAAGATGTACAGGCAGGGTGGGGCACGACATTCCTTAGTTATTTATTTTTTAATAAGGAGGGGGGGGGGGAGAAAGAGAAAGAAAAAGTAGCACAGAGCAACAAGCTAGGGCACAAAATCAGTCCACACAGCCAGAAGACAGACATAATGCCACCTCGTATCCGAAAGAAATCCATCAACAACCTGCCGATGCTGAATGGCGGTGAGCAGAGAGACCACTACCACAAGTGGTTACAAGGCCAGGCCACACAGGTGGAAGGTTCATGTACATTGTAGTTTCCAGACATCAAAAATGACTACTGAAATGCTGTTCATCGACACGGGCTGCCTCGTTCTAATAGGAATTTCAAATGATCCATTGGACAGTTAATCTGCCTTGCGTATGCTCTGCTGAAGAAATTACATATAGTTCATATATAAATACAGGTGGCTGTTTTCGCCAAAGCGCCAAGAAGCTACTTGCAGCATTTACATACGCATAGGAAAATAAAGTGTAATCCAGTGTGCAAAAATACAGTATTCCATTGAGGATCTATTTGCACTAAAGACGATAGAGCTGACTATACAGATTTCAAGTGAATACGGTAACTTCACTAGGTCAACTGGGTTAAATTCAAAGTCATTACTCTGGTTTCTTTCACCCGGGGGCATAGTGTTTTTTTTTTTTACTCTTGTCGGTGTTCAACGAGGGAGCAGAGTTCAGCTGATGACAATGCCTCTGCCTGGGGCGCTGAACACTTCCTCATCAGGTAAAGATAGAGAACACCATTTAGAACAAAAGGACTTAATGACAGGCTGACAGTTGTTGAATTATGCACCCTCATTACGACTCAATAAACACAATAGATCCTTAAGCAGAAGCATTTCATGCAATGGCCTGGAAGGGATTCCAGAGTCAGTCAGTTACTGACATCTGCTTTTACACCGGTTCAGCACCAGAACACGATCTGCAGACAGATCTCCATGAAATGAAGACAGGGGGAGGTTTTCCATACCGAATTCTGATGTGTTCAAAAATATAGTCCATTCTAAATACGACTGCGGTCATGCAAAAATGCTTTTTCTTATGTATAAAGTCCAAACTGCAATTCTGTAACTGGTTACCGAATCAAAATTTGGAAGGGGCATCCCTTCCGAATACCGATTTGCATTGGTATGTACAAATGATTTGCGACTGAAAGGCGGTCGCAAAACATTTGCACTTTACCGCCAACTCAAAGTTGGAAGTAGCCCATTTGCAAATGGGAAGGGATCCCCTTACCCATTGAGAATGGCCGAGTACATATTTTTTAAGACAAGGCGACTTTTAAATAGTAAAAATGAAGTTTTGTTTTTGTATTTTTAAACGCATCCCGGTTTTCTTTAAAGGAAAACTGGCTGCACTTGAAAAAAAAAAAGAAAAAAAATGATTGCTTTAGTTAAAATTAAAGACATGGAGGTCTGCTCGCCCAAGTTGCCATCATCCCTATGATGGCAGCGAATCATAGTGGGTGACCAAAAATACGACCTACCTCATTAATATTCATCAGGTAGGTCTATTTACGACCCATTAAGAATGTCTAATGGGCCAGATATCACTTTTGTACATTGGTAATAGAGATTACCAAATAGCAGTTACAGGGAGGAGTGGGTTGGGTGGGGAAATCACTATTTAGCAATCACTATCTACTGCTACCCCAAACCTTGTTACAAAAACATATTGATCGAATACATTGAAGGTTGCCATGAAAGACACTGCATGAGAAACGTTTGAAGTACAAAGTGACAACAGTGCCCACTATAACAATTCAACCAGGGGTAATTTACAGCACCGCAGAATACCCAATGGAGGTAAACTGCCTGTGGCACACATTTACCGCTAATTGCCGCCAAGCAATAAAAAGTTAAGCTAGGGGATACACATACATTTATAAATTAAACACTGCAAAACATGGCTTCAGATAAGGCTCTGAATTTGAAGCATTTTATTCCCTGCATTTGGAAGTAAAATTTTAGGGGGTATTTCAGTTGGTAAGAAATATAAAATGTATTTTCAATTTTAACCTACAGGAATTTCTTTTACGTGACCTATGTTTTTGTAGCAGTAAAGTCACAAACAAGAATATGCATTTTTAGGTTGAGCGCAAAAGCGCTTTGACCTGTTTTAAGTACTGTAGGCTTTTACCACGCACATTCATCACGTTCACTCATTTGCGGACTTGCCCTTCAAAAATCCTTTATCATCATTGGTAAATGCTTTACATTTGTCCCTCCTTGAGGATGTTTTGTTACCGCCTTGCAGACTGCCCCCGTTACATGGATAACTGCACGACTGCCAATACTTTTGACTGCAAACTTTTTTCTTTTTGTGTCTCTCCTTCGTGCTCATGCTCATTGCAGCCATGGCCCTTTAAATCAGCTTGTCTATTTTTTTAATAAAAATAGACAACAAAAAGTGAGCTGCTAGAAGCAATGAACAAGCAGCAACAAGGAGAGTGGGGATACTTCAGTGAGGAAGCAGCTCACAAGAGTGGGCATGAGAACACATACCCCATTAGAATGAAAAAGAAAGTTGTTCTTTCAACTTCAAGCAACAAATCGGGCTTGGAGATGGCATATGTGCTGGGGACGCCGATGAGGGGAAGAGTTGGAAATCACATGCACTATCATGGGGTCCTTAAACAAAAACAAAGAAGAAGTTCCTTAAAGGAGAGCAGTGAAAGGATACAAGGTTTGGTAATGTTCACAACAGGTCTTTGACAACAGACTGCTAAAAGCTGTTGGCAGACAAGACCTAATAAGAGACATCCATAATTTACATGGGCCCTGATGCACTGCAGCAAGTGCACCGATTATGGCTCTGCCCTTGCATCACCAGTGATATGAAGTATACTTACTAGGATTGATGAACTGCAATAAGAGGCTACCCGCTATTATACAAGAGGCTGAGCAGGTTGGGGAGCAGCAGTTTTGAGTCAACCGATCTCTGTCGCTTGAGAGGTAAGAGGGGCGGTGGGATTACAAGGTTCAAAATACGCTGTTACAGACCACATGAGCAGTCAACTTACTGAAGCAAGATCATTAATCATACGTTTCCTTGTACCCCACTGCAGAAGAGCTGCCTAGGTCACTGGGCCATGCCATTTCATAATGAAAGCACTGTCAAATTTAGTTTTGCGAAAGAAAATTACTACAATTTCACATTTACCTACAAAGTCGATACATTTCATCATCAGTCAAACAGTTAGATAATTAAGTGCATTTAAAGGAACTGGATTAGTGAAGCAACGCAATGCCATAATAATATGATGCCAAACAAGTCCTTCCCTCATCCAACCAAAAGCACAGGAATTAACAAAACAGACCACAATACCTCGAGGGCCCCTGAAGGCAGCTCGCCAACAGCAGCTCACACGTGTTTAAAGCATTCAAAAGCGGTTTATTTTGTGGCACACTTTCCATTTCGTCGGATGCACCAGTAGTGCCCTGAACATGGAAGACGGGCACCCTATGGAAGCAGGACACTAATAATTAAACACATCTTTGTTTTCTGACTTTGCTATGTACATGTATTAGTTACAACGGTGGCACATTCCAAAGCTGGCATGGTTATTAATGCCAGCCCTCCTTGTAATTTCTATACATTTCTTAGGATGTCTGGTGTTCAAACAACGGAAGGTGTGGGTAGGACGTATTGATGACATACTCTCGACATGGATGTCAGTGTTTCTTCATCCTTTTATCATTGAAAATTATGAGTGCGTAATTCGGGAAGGATTCCAATATTCTGTGCGAAAATATTCACAAATCATTTATTATGTCCAATTTACCAGAACACATGGAACACAGGAAAGGCTGCAGTGCAGGAAATGCAAAAGGGGGGAGGGTGAAATCAGGTCATCTCCAGCTCTGAGAACGCAGCTGTTCTACAAACCCATCTAAATGTTCCACTCCCTTGTAAAATGATAAAGACGATTAAACCACTAGAAAGGAATGCGGGCTGGTTATAACGTAGGCCGCGCTCCTCACAAAAACAAGTTGAGAGGAAGGATTCTTTTCTGTTAAAAGGCGCACCGAGTGAAGTAAAAGGTGGATATCGAGGACATGAGGTGGGAAAACGAGAGCAGGTTTATTGCTGGATCTAGCTGATTTTAGGGTCATCTTTAGAACACAATCTACTAAAATAGTTAATTAACCTGCGCCTATTTATGCAATGCATTTTAACTTAAAAAAATAAAAGCAAATGAAATGGGAAAATAAAATCAGAACATGTTCTGATCTATAATAAAATTGCTAACTTCTGCAATGTTTTAATTTTGTTATTTTGTACAATGTGAACCACTTATTATCAAGTTGCATGTGGCTCGGCATAACACCAAAAACTCACCACATTCGTGTAGGTAATATTAAGTCAACAATTATTACTGACGTACTATGCTATTATAAAGATTTAAAAGTAGGTTTAAATCGTTAAAAAGGTTTCGATCGCTTTAAGCAGAGACAAAAGGCACGAAACCCCTTTAGCAGGAAACACAGCAGGAGGCAGTGCATTTGAAAACTGAAAGCAGCTGAAAATGGAAGGGTCAGGGATAGGTGGTCGTTAGGAAAGACTGGCGAAGATGGTGAGGTGTTGCTCAAATGGGAACAAAATTCTGCCACGTGGCAATTGGTGGGATTTTGAGGGAACTCTGCATTAAGAGAACGCAGAGTCGCCTAATTCCTTAAATCCCACAGGTGGAATTAAAAATTGGGCCCGGGCCTACTTAATTGAGAACATGTAGAAATTCAATGTTACACGTCCTTCAATGGCTAGCACCCAAAAGCTATTTTCAGTGGGGCAGGCCTTGGTGTCCTATGCAGGCAACCAGAGAATAGATTAAATGCCAATACTGTACCTCGGGATGGAACCAGCTACTAAGACAATTAAATGACTATTTTTGATAGTTATTAAACAATAGGTTGAACTGAATGGGCAGGAGTGACTTCTGTGAACCTCACAGAATATGCAGGGTGATGGGGTGTGGGCATGCTTTTGGATAATATAGTGCCAAATCTTGCCGGAGTGCACGTGCCAAATTCTGCTTGAGAGGTCTCTTAGGGTTTACATATAGCACTGGGGTGCACCTGAAATACAGAAAACGGAGTGTCAAGGCAATTTCTCAGTTTCCACAGTCTTGCTGAGGATGAACCCTGCTGTGTCCATCCAGACTTCCTCTGCTGGGATTGTTGTGGGTACAGTGGCTGCTTCAAATTGGATTTTAGCATTAGATGTGGGAAGACTCTAGGATTACAGAAGTTCACTCCCCAAACAGACCCCTAGCTTTCAGACCCCAAGTTAAGAGTGGCTGAAGACTTTTGGACAAGATGGCTAGGGTTGGCCCTGGGAACTTTAACCCCGTTGGTTGGTGCATGCCCAGGAGTCAGTCCTTTGCACTGGCTAGTGCCAGGCGTAAATGTGGCACCTCCAGTTACCTACTTCAGAACATTGCTGGACCCGGATGAACAGAAGAGGCCTGCTGTCTGTAGCCTGAGAGGAGCTCCGAAGGACTGGCTCTGTTCCCTCGTGTACCCAGAACAAAGAGGTGAACCTGCTGTTAAAGGTACAAGGATATGAACTACAAGCGGACTTTCGTACAACTCACCAGTGGGAAATGAACTTCGTTAAGACACTGCTGTTGGTCTCTAAAGGACACCATGGAAGTCTTTAAGTGCCTTCCCTGAGGTCCTGTGTGGTGAAATATGGGGACAGGCTAAATCTCATTGGTGTATCGGACCCACACTCCATCGCAATCAGTGTAAAACTGCAATTACTTCCTCCTGGTCTACCACGACTATATGCTCTGTGCGCTTCTAGGCACTATTCCTAATTAAAAATATAAAAAATAAAAATAAAAAATAAATCATATTTCTGGTTCCCCTTATTGGATTTGTCATTTTGGTGTCATTTTATTTAACTGTAATTTTCTAATTCGGTTTGAGATTTTTGTTGTTTTGCATTCGAACATTATTACTGTTTTGGTTCTGCATAATTACTTTACACATTGTCTGAATTTAAGCCTGTCTGCTTCAGCCATAGTTACAGAGGATTGAGCTCAGGTTGATTTAGTGACTTTAGTTCAACCCAACAAGGATTGTGATTATTCCTTGAAGTGGGTAGTCACTCACCACAACTATTAATCCGGTCTCTTATAATAAAACAGTTATTTGCAGGCACATAAACCAATATTTTATATGTGCCAGAAATGGTCAGATATAAGTTAATGACCAGTATTAAACTGAATTTACCCACAGGAATAACATATGCACTAAAAATATAGAGTTCAGCAAGTAATCATTATTTTCTCTATTGTATTGAAAAGATAAAATGTCTAACATACACATCTAATATTCATCACAAAAGCAGTGCTGATTACAAAGTCCCTCCCCCCAATCTGATCCTCCCCTTCACAGTCTATGTTCTTCTCTTTCATGTGCTGCGTTCTCGCCCATTCCACTACCAACTGATTTTATTTTCTCCCACCTCCGAGTTGCGCCTCCCCCCCTCCAACTGTTCTCCACGCCTCACTCACGCCATGTGGGCAGTTGCTTTCCACCCACCGTTGTTTTTGGAGGTTTCATTTACTGCTAAGCGCTTCGCTACAAAAGAAAAGTAAAAAAGTAAGAAAGAAAATGGTGCCTGCATCATTCTGCAGCCACGTGAAGGCATGACGGCATGCATCTGCACAATGACTGCGAGCTTCAGCGGTCATGTCACCGCGCTTACAGCATGAGTAAACACTAGCAAAGCCAACAGGCCCAAAAGACAAGACATAATGGCTTTGTGAATGCTTAATATTAATGGAGTCTACAGAAATCCTAAAGCAACATTAATGCATGTGAATCAGGGGTTACGCCACCTGGGTTGAACAGATATCAAGGAGTAAGAGGGACATTGCCAGAAACGGCTCTTTGTAAATGCACTAAAGAAAGCTGCACTAATTTAGGTCAGACCATGCGACTCTTTCTGAAGCAGCGTGCAGACATATTAGAATTTTTACTTATGGAAAAATGCAATCAATTAAGGTTTTTATTCTTTACAGTGTGGCCCACCTGGACCTCAGCATTCTTACCAATTAGAATCCCACTGCCCTCACCACATCACCATAAGCATTGCCACCACTACCATTATCACTGTCACCATTAATCACTCACAAATATCGTCACTACTATCACAACTGGTATTATCGCCATCATCAAAGCCAACACCACTAGAACAATGGGTATTTGTTAAGCACTCCTTCACCACTTGGTGCATCTGGTCACTAAATAACAAATATTTACCTAAATCAATGGTACTTATGGTAGCATTGCCATTGTCTCCACTGCCATCATTACCAGAACCACTAGCACCACCTTTACCACAACAAATATATCTCAGTGCCACCACAATCATTACTAGCTATCCATTACTCTCACCATCACCACAACCCCTGCTACTCCCACCATCAGCCCCTATACCAATGACAAAGCCACCATTACCAATACCACCACATCCTGTGCCCAGCCAACATTAGCATCATTACTACATTTGCCATCAGCACTATTACCACCACCATCACTACCACTTATCCTACAGCACACCACGCTCACACCTATGCAATCAGCAGTAATCACACCATCACTATCCCATTACCATCATCACCACCACCACACTCACTATTGCTACCACCGCTATCACCACACTGACTATTGTCTCCATAACCACCACCACCAGCCCTATCACCACCAACAGTACTAATATCATCCCTACTACTACCAGTACCACACACCCCTACTGCTACCATCATACAACCACCACTACAACCTGCTCTACCACCACATCTTTCTCATGTGTTTTGAACGCAGTTAGTTTAACAGCAGGGTGTGCGCAAATGTGTAAGAGGAAACAGTGACATTAGTATTTATATGAGAAACACTATGTCTGCCATCAATAATACAGGCCATACTTACTGGCTTTGCTAAGGCAAGTTTTTCACTTCGAAATAATGCAGTATCCATTACTCTGCTGGCTTGAGTGTTCACTTGATTTGCATGCATCCTCATGCACTTAACCAACTTGCACTTAAGTTCCGAGACAGAATTGAACATTTGGTTTTGGACCCTATTCTGACCTTGACTAAAAGCTCTTGCAATCAAACGTTTTCTGGGGTCTAAGGAAGCAGTCTTGGAGATGTTTTTCAATGAAGGACATTTCTAATAAAGTTCGGAACAAGTACGCAAAGATAAGAAATCATTTTATTGTAAATACATATTTCTGAAAAATATTTGTCAATTAATGAAGCTGTGTGGGTGGGGGAGGGGAGGCTTGCATTCGTTCAGTGCCAAAAACTACCACGGATGACCATCTGTGGTTGTTTAGAGAGCAGAATTCTGATTCTGCTGGAAGAAACCAGATTTGCTAATAAGCAACTGAAATTCGTTTTTGCTACACCGTTTCCTATCGATACTGTTTTTTTTTTTCAATTCTGAACTATATCATGGTTTTGGTTAGTTGATGCTCTGGCATTTGAAATTGCTTCTGAGATAGAACTGGCTGCTTGTGTCGAGCTCTCGTGGGTAAGCCATGGAATGTTTACCAGTAAAATTTACAATTAGCAGTCTCAATACTTGGGTCATTTGGGAATTCAGTCACAGGTCCCATCACACCAAGGGGGTCTACCACAGCTTAACCATCATCCTATTTCCTATATGTGGGTTGCCAAAACCCAGTCTTAGGGGAGCCTTCCAGACAGCAAAGGCTGTCTCATTGCGAAAGACCCCTTGTCAGCTTACGAAGAACTTACAGTGGGCATAAAGCTCACCCGCAGCTTACCATTGGTTGGCTTTTTTGTCACCTGTTTGTGTACTTCCTATTCAATAGCTTACCTGGCACGTCTTGGTTTGGTCAGTCCCCTGGTTCGCAGCCTCTTCACTTGAACCTATCCACTGCTCACTTTTCGGAAACTACTTTTTTAGGTCGAGCACAAGCACTTTGACCTGTTGTAAGTATTGTGGCCTTTTAACCGCACCCACCTCACGCCCATCACTTTCATTCATTCATTCATTCACGGGCTTGCCTTTCAAAAATTACTTAATGCACTGGTAAATGCTTTACGTTTGTCCCGCCTTGGACAACGACCCTGTGGCAGGGATAGTTGCACGATTGCCGATATACTCCATTGTGGGCAAACTACTATTTTTTTTTTGTCTGCTCTTTGTGGCTGCCATGGTGTTCAGAGCGTGAACTCAATTGGCGGTTTTGTTTTCACATTATATACACTCTGATCTGCCTTGTACACTTTCTTTGCAGCAGGCATATTAACCATGTGCTCTACCTCATGATTAGTCCAAGCTTCCACTAGACAAAAGCACATTCTCTCAAGAAAGAGCATAAATCGCCAGAGTTATTTCAATATTACATGCACTTTGTGAATTGCTTAGTACACGTTCTTTGCAGCAGGCACATTAACCCTGTGCTCTACCTTAGAACTCCAAACTTCCACTAGAAAACAGTACGTTCTCTCTCTCCAAAAAGAACATTAATCGCCAGAGTTATTTTGACATTTTTACATCACATGCACTCTGATCTGGTTCTCTGCAGCACACATTCGTTCTGGGACTTGTAGTTTTATTTTGATAATGTGATACAAGCTGGAAACCATCCCTTGGAGTAGTATTCGTGAAGTTGTCCAGCTCCCTAGTTTGATTCGCTCAGTTTATGTTTCAGCTTTGCATTTTGGGACTTGTAGTTTTAGTATGTGATACAAGCTGCAAATACAAAACAGAAACCTGACTAGATGAACTACACACGTTTGAGTCTGTGAAACTTGAGCTGTATATGTGCATGTATTTATAAAACTAACGTCGAGGAGAGCTTACAGTTGATTATGCTGTACAATGGTCAGTATTTTTATAACTAATATTTCAGTTCAAGACTGACAGATGATCGTTAATATCATCAGGTGAGGTGGCACCTCCTCAAGAGTGTGAAAAATCATGGGCATTTTGTTCGACTCCGGAGACTGCAATAAAGGGACAGTGATCCTGTAAGAATGATTTCTTGGACTAAAATTATTTATTCATTGCCCCTTAGACAATGTCGCCTTTACCAACTGCCAAGTAAATATGTTTTGCACCAGGGTGTAGTGTTTTTTTTTTGTTTTTTTAAGGGCCTTGTTTAACTACAATTTTTTTTTAATCCAATAGGCCTACCAGCCCCTTAGTTATATGTAAGGCCACCGAAATTATTTGGCAGAAAGGACCAAAATCTGCAGCAAGCTTGACCAATTAATGTGGCAAAAAGTCCAGTTATGAATCTACAGTAAAGTAAATACAAGATCTA
Source organism: Pleurodeles waltl (assembly GCF_031143425.1). Lineage (NCBI taxonomy): Eukaryota > Metazoa > Chordata > Amphibia > Caudata > Salamandridae > Pleurodeles > Pleurodeles waltl. Next base: position 1,145,483,910 of record NC_090448.1, read on the forward strand.
TTGCATTGCAAATGCTTGTTCTTTATGTGAAGGCACCCCCTTCCAGGCTGCATTTTGCCAATGTTGTACCGCATGAACAAAAGGCACTGGCAGAGCCAACTGGTCTCAAACTTGAGACATTTTAGGTTTTTCAATGCCAGTGTTCTGCTAGGGGCAATAAAATAATTTGTGATTTCTACTGAACTCGCATGATGGCATGTTACTACAGAAACATCCAAACCTAACGAAGGAATTTATAGGTACAGCTGAGCAGTAGCCTACAGATACCTATACGAAGTTCCTTCTCAATTTGGCACCCCATTAGGCCACACATGACCTACTGTGTGTTTCAGTGACCTCGAGAATCTGAAGGAAATGGCACATTTTAGGCAGCAAACAACATTTTTAAAGCTAGAATGCTTAAAACTAGAAATTACATTTCAATTTTTTTCTATTTTTAGTACTTGCTTGAAATTATTACAAATATAAGATCACTACTGAGAGTGTACTTCCTTGCCTTCCTCTTGTTTCTAAGTTGCTGTTGAAATCTCTTGCTAAAAGGCTTCAGTAGACTTCTGTGGTGGGAACATGGCTACATGAATAACTATATTAGGTTTACTCTGCAGCAGAAGAGATGGAGTTGAGCAAAAGAAGGGAATTTGGAAAAAACACATTAACATATGTTTATTCAGTTAAACTGTACTAATCACAAGGGAAAAATATCTACTCAAGGACGCCATTTGTTTAGACTGGCCCCTCATTTCACCACAAACCCCACATGCTAATGGGACACCACACCAGAGAACATCTTTACCAAGAATTCTGAAAATGGCTGTTCTTTAAAAAAACAAATTGGCTCATTCTATGCTGCAGGAACAAACTCTATTTCAGCATGATCTGCAGTATGTTTCATTTCGAGTTGGATAGCATGTCATTCCAAAGTCAAGGTCACCACAGTCAATGGCCTTCAAAGGGACTCAGTTACCTGCAGTACAGTTTTGCATGTAGGTGATGAAGAGTAAAGTACTTTGAACACAAACATCTGCTAATCAGTCATACTCTCACATTATATGCATAATGGTGGCCAATGTCTAGGTCCAAAGTGTAACTATCTAGATCAGGGGTCTTCAACCTTCTCTGGAATAAGATAATTGCATTCTATGAAAATCATCCGGAGCTATTTTTATTATTAGAGACGCAGTAGTAACCACCTCAGACAAAATTAGTGGCCACAACATGCACAATTATCAGCATAGATCTTCTGCGTTCTTTACTCCTGGTTGCCAGCACTATTTAAAAAAAAATGCTTTGTCAATGTGGAGTGCCTCCACACAGGTAATACATTACAGCCATAGCTGCAGTGCCTCTAGAACCAAGTAAATAATAGTTTCCCTAATACCGTTTGATTTTTAGCCCTCAAATATCAGCCTAAAATATATTTTAGAAATTCTACAGTTTTATCATATGAATTCACATACATTTTTTGTTACATATACATGATGTTCTATTATAGTAAACATATTAATTCAACTGTGCAAAAGCTTCCGATTTAGTTTGCACAGAGGAGAGCTACCAGAAGCCTACAAGCTACTCGTTGGAGGAACCGGATCTAAAAGGAAATTCACAGATGTACCAGTATAGAGACTGATTTGATTTCTGTATACTTAGATTTCACGTGGGTGTGCAAAATGTGCAAAGCTGTTTACTGCACCATAAAGCAAAATTACTGCTACCCATGACTAACTGACATTGTCAGCACTCAATGCTGCTTTAGGATATGGAAACGTATATGCAGATACGAAACCACCACACTAAGTGGGAAATAACATGCTGATAGTTCTACATTTCAAGGGTCTTACAAAGACTGTTAACCACGCAACGTCCACAGCAAGAACAAAAATGCTTTTATTGTCATAAGAAAGATTTCCCATTTTATTGTAACCCTGCCAGATTATTATTAAATAATGCCAGCAAAACAGACGCCACAAAAGAGTGCGAGGCCATTCTCTAGAACGTCTGTGTTAAGATACTGGGAAAAAAAATGTAATGGTAGATTTGGCACGGTGTCACCAGTATGCAAGCGAAAACACAGGCAAGAAAATCTGCTTTGTCATATGCAATAAGTCCAGATTCGATCTTGTTGCTCAATGTTCCTTATGAGGTGCAGGAGACTTGTAGCGCACAATACTGTGCTAGTCTACTCACTATTCACAGGTGCATCCTCCCAAACACACACACACACCTCACCAAACCACTGGCCCATGCCCAGTCTTTCTCGATTGGAAATCCGGCCCACATTGTTATGACTACCACAAACTAGCAGCTCTCACACAAGAAAGCCACCTAACCATGAGCAAGAAAACGCTCACTTTGTACAACTGTATACAATGCTGTCTGCAACAGACAGAAGGAGCGGTCTGTAGCGAGATCACAAATAATAAAAGAGAAGAAAATAACACCAATCAGGAAAAAAACATCTCCCGCCAAATCAGACTAACTGATAAAGGGAGGGTTACGTGTGTGATGCTTAACACTACCTAACCAGGGGCACTTGCAGTACAAAGTTTGGTACCTTTAATGTTTCCAATCATCTTCTAGGTGTGGTCAGAGATATCAGCTTAACGTGGAACCTTTGTAAGTAACATGATCTAATCAATAAGGGAGCGGCACATTCTGATAAGAAAATAATTCTCTGACCAAAGGCTATGTTTACAATTGAAAGTCACAGTGAGTAGTAGTTTGCAGTAATAGTACAATCGGAAAGAGAACATGCTTGGACAAGTCACCAGAGAAAGCATTATTAGTGGCTATGGAGATTTAAATCTAGATATTGACAATAACTGAAAACACAAGCAGCAGCAGAATTAACAAAATTATGTACTGCAAGGGAAATAATTTGTCGATCTGCTGTTTTACCTTGTTATTTATATGAGCAGAGACTCTTGGAGATAAGTAGAGGTTTCCATGAAGCTTTAGGAGCAGATTAAAAATCATTTTGAGAAACAAAAATCCGTTGTAAACATTGGAGCACAAGTTGGGAGTTAACTGATGATATTTTTAACAAACCAGGTCTCAAGTTACGTCCTCTGTGTTGAATGCCACACGCCCTAGAATCACAAAACTCTGCTCCCTTTTCCACTCGAGCTCAAATGGACAGGCAGCCCTCAAAAGATGCAAATAAACAAGGCTGAGGGCTCACATGAAGGACTGTATCAAGATCTTTCAAGACTGTTTACATTTAGATTTCCCAAATTAATATCTTAGGGCCAGATGTAGAAAAGGTTTTTACACATTCTGTGTCTATGGGGAAAAGTGTTCGTACATATGGCCCTTAGTTTTTTACAAGCAGGAAAAGCCAACTCGTGTTTTATGAGTATTTTGGTCGCTTCTTCAGGCTCGAAAATTACAATACCAGCATGTAAAATTATATTATATATAAAATTATTATTTTTACACTATAGACAGTGAGCAATTTAAAGTGTTCCTTGTTAGGTTCTGGTTTTCCAGGAAATATCTAAATTGACATCATTTAATCGGTCTAGATCAGGACAGGATAACCCTTGTTGTACTAGGGACATGCATAATCCTCATTTTCAAGAAAGGTGTGTGCCTGAAACAATGAGGGTCATCATGCCGTAGTATAGAGTCATTGAATGATGGCACTATAGAGAATGACTTGAAGTGGATTTGTTCGTAGATGCTTGTCTCAATGATAGCTATACCTGCAGCACTGCATTTTTCCCCACCAGCACAGAACGAAAGAAGACATGTTGGGTTTAATTTTTTATTTTATTTGTTTAGGGCACCTAAATATCCAGCAAATCAATCTGAATTGTGGAAAATAATTCACAGTTCGTTGAAATCATGAAATAACTGACAATCACATAGAAAGCATAACCATGACACATAAGAAATATTACATACAAATTCAATGAAGAGCTTTCTTCCTGTCATGTATGCCATTACGATCTTAACTACTTACATAAAACAACCAACAGACAATAGTACACTGCACTATAACATTTTCCATCCCACTCCTCTGAAGAATAGAATCCTCTATGTGGAATACCTACAAGCAAGGAGTAACTGTAGTAACCTAACAGAGACAAAATGCGCTATGAGAATACACCTATACAAAATATAAAACAATAACGTATGATTCAGAACACAAAAACACCAAGGAACGGAGACAGACTAAAAGAATACTGCAAAAACATTGCCATATTTTACAGTTACATCTAATAATAATAATCATAAGTAAAACTTCTCCGAATAACCCACAAACAACATATTGCAAAGTAAGATCATTAAGAGCTAAACTGCCATCAAGCCATCCATTTTTTTTAAGCCCATTAGAGAGACATGTTGGTTGAAACGCGTACAAGATTAAAAAAAAATATATATATTATTTTTATAAAAAATGCAAAGCTTGAAAAAAATTGGAAGCGACACCAACAAGATGACCAGTCCCTTGTCCGCAAAATCTCAAAAAATAAGATATTGATTTACTTTTGTGTCAATCTCTTTTTAGGCCGAGCATAGCAGGGCGCAAACGTTGCTCTTCTAAACATGCTGCAATCTATTCTGTGGGGTTTAACCACACCAATCGTACGTCCATCACTTTCATTCATACCTGGGCCTGCCTTTCAAAAATGCCTTGATGTAGCTGGTAAATGCTTTCGTTTGTCCCGCCTTGAGGTTGTTACCGGCTTGGAGACTGACCCTGTTACTTGGATTGTTGCACAATCAGCCAAGTAACTTAGTGTGGTGCACTATTTTTTTTATTTTTGCCTCGCCGCTTCGTTTATGGCGGTATGTTGTTTCTTCGTCTTCTTTGGTTTCGGGCATACTGCTGTTTCTTTGTGATGTCTGCAGGTCTTTTTTTATTTATATGTTTTTGCAATTTTATGTAGCGCAAACTCGACACAAAGGTATAGTTGCGCTTTATTTTTTCTGCAGTTTTATGAAGTGCAAACTCGATACAAAGGTATTACAGCGCTTTACATGAGCACTGGTTACATTACACAAGAACACATTCATTTTTGGTAACAAGGGTAGATGATTTGCCCAGAATCACAGGATGCTGAGCCTGAGCTGAGACTCAAACTGTGTTCCCCAGCTCTAAAGTAGGCCGCTCTGGCCCTTAAACCACATCCTCTCCCCTAGGGTTCTTTGTCTGGTGAGTGTTGGGACACCCGGGAAAAACTTTTTTTTTCATTTATTTTTTAAATATAGTGCTTGGCAATACACATACTGCCATTTCATAGTGTTGCAAAGCAGGTGCCATTCTTAACAAAAATTCCACTAATTAATTTGCATCGACCTTGCAGGGATGAAGGGGTGAAAAATACTATGTCAGGATTGTAATCTGTGACATTCTCGCCCTGTCAAGACCTCTGCAGTGGGTGCATTAACTAACTGACTTGAGTAGAGCTTAACACTAGGCAATAGCAAGTGCTCTTGATAACCTCCGGAGGGTCACCAACCAAGCACATAGGCTAGTTCTAGGCAAGAAGACAGCAAAAGGTGCGGTCTCCAAAATGGTGGAAAAGGAGTCGTGACTCCAGACCCAAGCACTTCACGGCCTCAAGCTTGATAGCAAAATACATCTAGCCTTTGGATGTGAATTGGGCCTCTTCAAATGGAGTTCAGTTAGAGCAAACTCGATACAAAGGTATTACAGAGCTTTACATGAGCACCAGTTACATTTTACAATAACACATTCATTTTTGGTAGCAAGGGGAGATTAAGTGATTTGTCCAGAATCACAGGAAGTTGAGTCGGCATCGAGACTCGAACCGTGCTCCCCAGCTCCAGTCAGCAGCTCTGGCCCTTACGCCACTTCTCCACTACGGTTCTTTGTCTGGTGAGTGTTGGGGCAGTCTGGGAATACCCTTTTTTTTTTTTTTTTTTTTTCAAATACAGCGATTGGTAACACAGGTTCTGCCATTTCATGGCATTGCAAAGCAGGTGCGATTATTAACAAAGTTGCTATACTTTATTTGCAGTTAAGCTGCCTCTTCCGTTATTCTCTTTGTATAAGTGGTCAATGTTTTTAAAAGTTTTGCTGGTATTGCCATGTAGAGGAATAATTCCTTTAAAAGTTTAACACAGAAATATATGGCTGCCCCCTTTTCTTTGGTCCCAACTCTCTTGACCCCCTCATTATCCGGGTTAAATACCACAAAGGTGCCTCTTTGTGACTTGTTTGGTGCTATAAAAGTTTAGGTAAACACACTGGAAAGGGTTGTATCTCTAGGGTATCACAGCCAGCCTTTAGGAATGAGGCAATAACACTCCCAAGATGGCGGCCTTATTGTGTCCTTTCTCCTGCAGCAACAAGTCTGGGATGGTTTCTGTGGCACCTGGCATACATCCACTACACTCCAAAGCAAAACACATAGGTAAAAAAAATTGTCATTTTCAATGCAGATACCTCGAACTCTAACAAATGCGAGACCTAATGCATTTCAAATGCTTGTTATGAACTGGAGTGCCCAAGCCATAAAAATATATTGACAGCACATTTCCTGCTAACAAAAAGCTACTCAAACACATGCATGCAATTCACAATGGAGATATCTCACTGTGGCTCAACTATTGTGGCCCACACTGTTGCTATTGTGATTTCCACAACAGCAATGGGGAACTGCTCTGTTACTTTGTTTTAGACAACTTAAAGTGTACCAGCGGTGGGAACAGAACAGCATTGATAATGTTGTACATTATTGATTTAGGTACCCTGGAAACAAGGTTTGAACTTAAGCGAAGAATTATCATCCTTGGGCAATGAATGAAGAAGGGGTGATAGTTATTTGAATACTGGATAATCATCATTGTAAAACTGGTAAATGTAATTAATTGCTTTCTCCCTTACATGTATGGCACTATGGTTTTAACTAGTACTTTTTTTTTTATGCATGGCTTGATTCTATTATCACTAACACAAGCCCACGAAAGATGACGAGATGCCCACTTAGGCTTAAATTATACTGTGAATAAATATGAGATCAAAATATTGGACTGTTTATTTGTCCACTTGGATCTGATAGTGACACTGGATCAATGGGAGTGAATCACAAGCCTGTCCCCAAAATCTATCAGCCCAGTTGGGCTTTAAAGCATAACCTATGCATGACAGGCTTGTTCACAAAAGCGTGAGGATTGTATTGTGAGAAAACATGCATCAGAAAATCCTGAAAATGTGTTTGGAATATTTTACTATTTGTACAAAAAAAAACACTACAAAAGGGATTCTGATGGTACTGTGTAGTATTCAAAGAGCCTATGCACCATTTTGTACCACCGGTCGGTGAAAGAGAAGATGTAGTGTTTGTCACAGGCCTGGTAGGTAATACAAAGGTATGTACTCTGCCATGAAACGGACCGATAATTCAGTACTGAAAAGAATCGGAGGGTGTTGGCATAGACAGCTTTCATTGGCCTGTGTGAACTTCCTGAAGAGCTACAGGTGGTTGGAGTTGCATTTTACATTTATACATTGTCATAGGCTTTTACTAAATTCACAGGCCATTTTCTCAGTTTGATTTATAACATTACAGCAATACTTGCAGGAATCTACTGTTCAGGCTGCCTTCGGAATATGCCATCATAGTTGAAAAGTCAACACTGGCTAGCAGGCTCGCACTCCAAATAGGATCCTATTGTAAGCTGTGAATCTAGGAACAGTTACTACAACCGTCCAAAGTGTATAAGGTGACCTCAGCGTCCACTTACTCTTGTCCTTAGATGGTTGTGGAATGTGATTCAAAACGGAGTACTGCAAAATATTTTGCAAAATTCAAAATGACCAGATTTAAGATTTTAGTGAAAAATCATAGATCGTGCTGCGGTTAGTCTGTGTCTTTGAGGGAGTCTTTTTAAAATAATTTAGGTAAGTGTTGTGGGAGAGTAGAACCTCACAGGTGAGTTCAGAAGAGCACACTTGAAAGGCACAATTTTAAATAAGTATTTGGTGGTACCCCATTTGTAAAGGGGGATGTCTCCTTCCAGTACCATTTGATTAACGGTTTGATGCTATCAGCAAGGAGGCAGGGCTGAATATGGACGCAAAACTGTCTTACAAGAAACAGCCTCTTCCCTAGTTAGCCTAAAAGCCATAGGCATGGGCATCACCCCTTATACAGACAGATGTCAGAATAGAAAGAGCCTTAAGGAAGTAACATAGAGGTTAGGAGCCTGCTTGCACTTTTATGTTTAGAGGAAGCTCTCCCCACTACTTAATAAAAAGGTCCCAGGGTAAAGATGTATTCTTAAAATAACAGTTTTCTTCCAAACCACTGGCGAAAAGATCCCTTCAGCAACATGTGCAATTGGACAATTCAAGGTTTTTCAAGCAGATTCATTTTTTATGGGAGATGGAAACTGCTTTATCCAACATACCACTTCCAGCCCATATCTTGAACTGCTACATTGGATTTCTTACAACCGGGGAAATCGAACTGTGTGTTTCCATCATGTGCAACATGAAGATATGCTGTCCTTAAATTATATCTTCACACAACTACTAAACAGAAATGTCACCTACATTAACCCTAACTAAATCATTTGTTAAAGCTCACTCTAGTTTATTACCCACATCTACTAGCTGCAAATAAAACTTTAAGTACAAGTCATCTCCTTGGAAACAGGAGATGACTTTCTTGCTGAGTTTTGTTACATCAAAGCAGGATATTAAACAATACATATGAGTATATAACCTTGGAATTATTTGCTTCTCCATTTGTTCTAAAGCAATAACAAAGGGGAAGTGTCAAGGCTCCTAGATACATAATGTTCTAATGCACAAGGTGTTTTTCAATAAATTCAACTTGTTAAAAACTTATATATAATTAGAATTTATACTTCAGGAAACGCTCAAAACTACTGCAAATTCAATCATAATAAAAAGCATTCTGCTTTCCAACTATGGTCATTTCCACATGTCCAGGTTCTTTTTTTTTTTTTAAATTTGTGATCAGCAAAATCTATACATGGACTATCGAATCAATGATTCAGAGTCAAAGCAATCCTTCCACTGGCCATCCTACAAAGCAGTACCTGGAGGTACTCATCAGATCATGCACCCCACACTAAAAAGACTTTAGTTTTTTTCCCAACCTAAAACACTTTCCACCTGGAATCAAGCAGCTTCCCAGTGTTTCTGTGATTAACGGGAAACTGTACAGTATAAAATGGTGACATGCTTTAGGTACACAGAACCTTTCCTCACTAATCAATACTGCTTTCCTGGCTTAAAATGGAACAAGGGCAAAAAAGTCAAAACTATACAAGAGTGTGTGGTGTGGTCCAATGACTAGAAAGGAAACAGTTGTTACGGTCATACTGTTAGGGGCATAGGTGCAAGAAGTTTTAGATGACTTATTTTAAACAAAATGTGGACCAAAGTCTGAATGTGCATGATAGTGATGTTAACTGCCATGGTTTGGCACAATACTTCAGAGCTAACATATTGCAAGGAGAACACAGGGAGATGGTGAATAAGCGGTGGATTGTATAACTAGTCACTCAAAACTGGGAGACTATTGTATACTTTAATTAATAAACCAATCACCAACAAGCAAAAATGACCTGATCGCATTTCTGGGCATGGTAAGCTAAACAGCAAGTTTACTGAATGACTGTCAGAGCAAACTCTCCAAAGGAACATGGACTTTATGGATGATGAGTGTTTGAGGGGGATTTTAGGTTGAAAAAAGAAGATTCAGGGGAAATGCCCGACCTTCAAGCTTTTACACCAGTGTAATAATATTTATGTTTTGACCACTGACTCCACGTTGCACTTAGCCTAGCAGCACACCCTCACATCAGTGACCACCAGCTTCATTAAGTCTATAGACTTATTTTAGCATTAGCCACCACCATGTTAAAAGCTGCAAGTAGTTTTCCACACTGCGCTCATGTTTTTATTTTTCATGTTCTTTCCCACCAAGGGCTTAGGCTGATAAGAATGTACTAAGACGGCAGGAAACAGTCTTGTTTTGAGGGGGCACCTTGGGATTGTGGCCAAGTCCCGACATGCTCTTTTCAAAGCTGGCCTAAAGTAATCAGCATTTTTTTAAATAATAAACTTCTGCAGTGAGAGGGAGGTTCTAGAATTTCTCTTGTTCATTCAAAAGTATTAGAGGCCGAGACCAGATGGACAGGGGACCGAGAGGGATTCATATCTCAGACATGCCCAAGATGCTGGGGTGTGTCATCCTTCCCGTGAGGATAACTGATCTCTCTCCCTCTCCACGATCGTTTCTGGGATCTGCCGCTTTGATAGGAGGGAGATGATGCAGATGTGCCCTGGCTCATGGTGATACATACTTTTTAATTCATATATATATATATATATATATATATATATACACACATACACACACACACACACACATATATTCATACATACACACACACATATATATTTGCTGTGTATATTTTAGTGGATAATCATTTGTACATGTTTTCATTTCATTGCTGCAACCATTTTTTAACGTGTGCTTTCAGCATGCTAATCTTCTTTTACGAACCTTGCAAAGTGAATTAATAAATGTCTTCTTTAGACTAGGAAGACCATTCCAGAGATTTTTGTTCAGTGCATGAGTGTTTTAGCTTGGTCATTAGTGAAGCAAAACAACCCCAAAGGGAGACAGCAGTCATCACTAATGCCAGTGCCAAACGTGTGTGAGCAGTTTTAGTACACAAGACTGAAGAAATAGAAAGAACCATGGCTTTTGCATGAGGGGGTCTGAACTTTATTATTTCACTTATGAAGAAGTAAACTCTGGTCAAGCCAGATTAAACTACAGAGGGAGATTATTTGCAGAAAAGGGAATGGTTGCAGTGTCTGCATGACCAAGAAAGCAGGTGATCAGCCTTCAAGAGCATACATTTAATGGCAAGTACATTCAAGTTGAAAAAAAATACAACAGATTATCTATACTAACCCAGGTGGAAGTACGAGAACTGCAGAGGGAATGTGTGCCTAAAGAAAAATCTGTATGTAATCAATATTGGAGCAATTTCGAAAGGAGGCCTAAAAGAAGGAACTGGAGCAGCAAGGTGATGGAGGTTGTAGACAAACTGAAAAAAAAACAAAAAAAACCTGGACAACAGAAGGATGACATGCACACAATTTAACTCATTTTGGATGATCAAGTTTAAAGAAGAATTATTGTTTGGGAGCACAAGAGACTTGTTCATTCTAGCTCTGTTCAAGGTAGGTTGATAGATATGGTTCGAGGGACACCGGGTAGTTAAGACCAAACAAAGGTTACATTTGGATTTCTGGTGGTCAACAAATGTTACATTTGGATTGCCGGTGGCCAGGTCCACAGTTAAAAGTAGAAAGGTTATTTAAAGACTACAACAGTAGTTACAATGTAAAAAAAAAACAAAAAAAACGAACATCAAGACATGCACATCACATGTGCAGCGCAACACTGTAAAACTGGGCATAACAGGAGTTTACAACAACATAACCAATGGTCAGCATTAAGGCTAAAAGGTCCCGTGTTTACACTGCTGTGCATTCATTCTCCAATGAAAACACCTTTTATTTGTCTCAATCAGGGCACTGTACCTTTCTCTCCCCAGAGACCCCATTACCTGGAAAAGTCAAAGGGGGCGGGAGAAGAGGAGCAAATTTGTTGCAATTATTATCCAAGGTAGAAAGAAATGAGTCATGATTATATCACTACCAACAGAAGGCCCAAGAACTGAACTCATGTTTAAGAGGGTTGGAAATCAATCGGTGGGGGGTGGGGGGGCAGGGGTGAGAGTCAGCAATCACTCTGCATTTATCTGGTTAAGAGGAAAAGTTAAAGACAAACACAAATCAAGAGACTACTGGGTGGCAACAGACACACTAATGCCATCTCAACAACCTTAAGAGACACCTGTGCAACCGTGCATGGTGCTGCATTTACCTAGTAACATCAGCATGCTTGCTTTCTTTCACATGTACCAAATCCCTCATGTGTGGTTACCAGCCTCACTTCAATGCATCATCTTGCACTACATCGGCTGTGCTATGCATCCTTGAGCTGCATCATTTATTTATTTCATTTAGACTGCCCTCATCGCCGCCACCGACGACATGACCATGCTGGACAAGGGCGAAACCGCGGCCCTCATCGTCCTGGACCTCTCGGCCGCCTCCACAATGCAGGAATCCACGGAAAAACCTTGGACTGGATCACCTCCTTCCTCACCAGCAGAACCCAGAGAGTCCACCTCCCTCCTTTCCGATCTGAAGCCACCAAAACAATCTGCGGCGTACCCAAAGGATCTTCCCTCAGCCCGACCCTCTTCAACGTCTACATGGCACCGCTTGCCAACATTGTCCGATCTCACATCCTCAACATTGTCTCTTCCACCAACACCCAGCTGATCCTCTCCCTCACCAAGGCCCCCCACCGCCAAAAACAACCTCCACGAAGGAATGAAGGCTGTTGCCAACTGGATGGAGAACAGCCACCTGAAACTTAACTCAGACAAGATGGAGGTCCTCATCCCCGGCTCCACCCCCTCCGCTTGGGACAACTCCTGGTGGCCGACCACAATGGGAGCCGCACCGACCACACACGCAACCTGGGGTTCCTCCTGGACTCATCGCTCTCCATGACCCAACAAGTTAACGCCGTCTCATCCTCCTGCTTCAACACCCTCCGCAAGATCTACAGGTGGATCCCCACCGAAACCAGAAGGACGGTTGCCCCGGGCCCTCGTCAGCAGCAGACTGGACTACAGCAACGCTCTCTACGCAGGAACCACGGCCAATCTCCAGAAAAGACTGCAACGCATACAGGACGCCTCATCCTCGAAATCCCCGCTGCAGCCACATCACAGACCACCTGAGAGACCTGCACTGGCTCCCAGTCAACAAGAGGATCACCCACGCTCACAAAGCACTCCACAACGCCGGACCAGCATACCTCAACGAGCGACTCACCTTCTACACCCCGAACCGACAGCTCCGCTCCACTTTAGTGAATCCTAGTTTGTTTTAATGGGATAACAGGGGTCAGCTTAGCCTTCGGTTTGCAGATTCATGCCCCCGTCACCTAGTGACTTTTAACCTACTTAGCTTGCTCTGTCTTAGCCCATTTCCTTATTTAATTCCTTTAAGGTGGCTGCCTTGTTTATAGTTAGGCAACTTGTTATGCTTTGCATTATCAGTGCCACCGCTTTAAGGCGTCAAGATCAAGTGGCAAAGACAAACAAACAGTAGGTGTTCACTGTTAGGGACTTTCCCTCTCTATGCTTTCGAGGGAATTGTTTATATTAATTGCCGCCCCAAGCATGCCTGTTATCTATTGTTTGGGAACACACTTGCGTCAGGGGTCCAAGTAGATCTGTATAAATACATCACACTTTAGACAGATAATCAGAGGGACTCCGACCAGAGGGCATCGCCACCATCGCTGATATTGATACTGCACGTCATCTTGACGCTGACCCAGTCTACGTGTTTCTACGGAGTATGAGCTAGAGACCTCATTCCAAGGTAACGAGGGTTGGGGGCTCCTCTCATGGACATGGCATTGGCAGATTAGGTTTAACATACCCAGCTCTCCTTTAGGTAGGAGGTTAGGACTATTAGGATAGGGTATTAGGACATATTACACACCTTATGTCTTTTCATATTATTGCAAGATGGTGGGGGTCTTTGTAATAATGACTCGTCTTTACAATTCTGTTTCTTGCACTGTTCATTATCCTAATCATTGCAGCCCATGCAACATATCGCAGATTGCAGTTGTGTTAAATAAAGACCATTGAAACTTTACTGCATCTTCGTTATTGCCTGTGTTTGAATGAGACATGATGTATCAGTGAGAAAGGAGTAATCTCTGTTTAACTACGACACTCCCTGAGATGTCATACTCTCGAGTCCATGCGTAAAGGCTGCCACAAATCACCTTTTACTCAGGGATGTGGAATTCCTATCGCCCGACGCCCGGGACATCTTGTTTGGGGTCAAGGGCAACAAGTTTTTATGTTTACTTTGTCCTTGGGACAAGTAGGCCCAACCCTCTGCAGCACAAACCCTTTGGCTGCCTGTTTACAGAGAGTGGAACTCTCTGCAGTTGAGGTAATATGTTTCCAAAAGATAATGCTGTTCGAACTTGTATTTATGGTTCATTATTTGAAATCCTTCATTATTAGGGTGAGTGCTGTAAATAAATGTTTTAAGGTCACACTTCACTACTGACGTTGGTTCCAGTGCAAAAAAAAAAAACGTGTATGCACATGTTTGAAAAGTTTAGGCTAGGAGGCTAAGTATAATGCTCCCAGAATGCTCTCTGATTAGATGCAAATGAAGTGTCATTTAGTAAAATGTGTTGGTGCATGCTAGTATTTCCCAAAAATATTTCTAATGGAGAATCAGTGTAATCATTTTCAACACGATTATGGGAAGCATGAAAATAAACAAACACTGACAAAGCCAACTGATCTGACATATTTTTATAAGTCTTTTAGTTTCATCAATGCGTGTCTTGTTTTGACATGGCTTTTGTAACACTTTATTGTTGTGGGAGCTATCAGGCCCTCAACACTGTAACAAACACTGGCAAAAAAAAAACCAAAAAATTTTTTAACTCTAAAAGCACACGTTGCCACCAGTGGCATAACAAAGGCCCCGCAGCCGCCCTCCTGGGGGCCCCTTCAGCACCTGGCCTGAGTGAGTCTGGAGAGGGGGCTCCTCCATGTTCTTTTCAAAGGGGCACCCTCCAGTTTTGTTACGTCACTGATTGCCACTGTAGTTCCTGACACTGAACAAAACTACTTTGTGTGCCAATATGCTCCTTGTGGAAGAGCAGAATGTGATCGCTCACAGTAAAGCCAGCCGAAAGAGAGAGAAATAGAAGTTTAATAAAAAACAAAATGTTTTGTTAACACCAGACCTAATTAGGGACCAAGACCCACATGTAGGTAGCTTTTTGCATGTGGCAAACAGCGACTTTCGCTGTTTGTGGCGTGCAAAAAGCACATTGCGATGCACAAACCCAGTTTTGCGATTCGGTAACCTGGTTACCGAATCGCAAAACAGGTTTGCGACTCGCAATTAGGAAGGGGTGTTCCCTTCCTAATTGCGACTCGCAGTGCAATGTAGGATTGTTTTGTGACCGCGAACGCGGGCGCAAACCAATCGCAGTTTGCACCCATTTCAAATGGGTGCTAACACTTTCGCTAAAGGGAAGGGGTCCCCATGGGACCCCTTCCCCATTGTGAATGTCACTGTAAACATTTTTTCAGAGCAGGCAGTGGTCCTGCGGAACACTGCCTGCTCTGAAAAAATGAAACGAAAACATTTCATTTTTCGTTTTTGTAATGCATCTCGTTTTCCTTTAAGGAAAACGGACTGCATTACAAAAAAAACAAAAAAACTGCTTTATTAAAAAGCAGTCACAGACATGGTGGTCTGCTGTCTCCAGCAGGCCACCATCCCTGTGAGGGCCGCCATTCGCAAGGGGGTCGCAAATTGCGACCCACCTCATGATTATTCATGAGGTGGGCATTTGCGAAGCCCTTGCGAATCACAGATGGTGTCAGGGACACCATCCTACATTCGGATTTGCGACTCGCAAATTGCGAGTCTCTCTGACTCGCAATTTGCGGGTCGCAAATCTGAACCTACTGACATGTGGCCCCAAATTCTTAAAGAAAGTCACAAAAGTGCACCCATGGTATATGTCGTACCCCTATAAAATATTTGTGAACTGTATTTTAGCATGGGTAAATACGATGTGTAGATTTGCTCATGTGAAAATCTATTGAGCATTTGCAAGTTCATTTTCCCTCCAGCCACTTTCTTCCCAACCCTGGAAGAAGTTCTAATTCTGCCATTGTCAGGAGTAAATGTCCAACCTTTCTTATTATGGGAAAATATTAGAGAGAAGCTGGTGAAAATCTTTAAAACATGGAGGTTAGTAGGTTTGCAGACTCAAAGGCATTCCAGCCCTGGAACTATTGCTTACTGCTTCCTCCAGCCCCAGTATGCAGATCTGCAGAATGGTGGAAAAATAAGGAAATTGCTACAGTAGGGATTGAAACTGCAAGTATTCAAGCCCTACTAAGGTAGTAGCCCTGGCATAATCAGAGACGCTATTATCAGAGCTCTTACATAATGAGATTGCTGCCATAAATTGTCGCCACACTACATGGCACCAAAGGGACAAGTAGATCTTTTTACAGGACAAGTAGATTTGAGAAGCAACCTGTCCCCTGGACAAGTAGATATTTTAATAAATTCCACACCCCTGTTTTACTATTTGGGTTTTTGGTGAGGTGCTGCTAGTGAGCTGGAAGGGTTGGGACGACAGCTGCGACTAGTTGTAGGATAGGCATAGTCGACCTACAAAC
The DNA here is from genome assembly GCF_031143425.1 of Pleurodeles waltl. NCBI lineage: Eukaryota > Metazoa > Chordata > Amphibia > Caudata > Salamandridae > Pleurodeles > Pleurodeles waltl. The sequence goes on from NC_090448.1 coordinate 1,145,500,263, forward strand.
ATAAGTACTGTCATTCTTAAACCAGCAGTCTTGCCTAGAGCAAGAGTCCAAACTATGACACCGCCAACCTCGCCACCGTTCCACCCATCCACAGGTCAACAGCCGGTGGCAGATCCTTCTCCCACCTCGCCACCAAGACCTGGAACACCCTCCCCATCCACCTGCAGCTGACCAAGGACCTGCTGTCCTTCAGGAGACACCTCAAGACCCGGTTGTTCGAGCAGTAGCAGCTCCCCCTCCCCCCTCACCACCCCCCCCCCCCTTCAGCGCCTTGAGACCCTCAAGGGTGAGTAGCGCGCTCTACAAATGTACTGACTGATTGATTTCCCAAAGTCACGTCCAGCACTACATGCACCCATGGGTGAAAGGTTCAAAAGGATACAGAAGAGGGATCTTGAAGCCCTCATCTTCAATGATTCCAAAGTGCCTAAAAGTGCAATGGTAGTTGAACAAACAAGAGAAATGTTGAGGCAGCAATGAGAAATTAGTGCAAAAGCGCAGTACTGGTTAGCATTGCAAGACTCTTTACCCTACCCTACCCCCCCCCCCCCCACCAGTTCTGTAGTCAAACAAATAAGAAACATAACCCGTCGGTGCACAGATTGAACAACAATACACAAGAGTAGAAGCTACTAATTTAAAACTTGCACTGATGGAGGAGAGTATGGGGGACTTAGGACTCGCCCTCAATTAGCACAAATAAAGGGATGCAGAAGAATGCGACTCCGGCGTTATTTTGTGGCTCTGTATTCTAGGTGTCCAATACAACTCGGTCATTCTTCCTGGCTCTGTGTCAGGTTCCCTATAAAAGAAAATAAATACACTAACGCATTGCAGGAAAGGAGCAGGTGGAATTGCACACTCTGAAGCACCATCCTGGGCCGTTCCATTCGCATGCATGGGCACCCTGTGAGTCAGCTGAAGTTTATGCTCTCAAGAGACCTGTCGTCGTCTTTCCTTCACATGACATTTCCTGCCCATTGTTCAGTGGACTCAAAGATCTGTGTGTATATATTTGTTTACTGAGCCAATGAGGCCTACTGTGTGGGAAATTTGCTGAACAACTTTCAAGGAAAACTTTCTAACACGTCTATTGAGAGAAAACTGTGAGGGAGTATTTAATGTGTTCTTAGCCGCAACTATAAAATTGTCACATTCCTAGTTAAAGCCATCTTTTGTCAAACAAAGTGGGCTAAAAGCGAAGGTCACTGCCTTGGAAGTTCTCGAAGAGAAAGGCTCAAAGCGAAATAACTATTTAAAAAAAAAAAAAAAAAAAAAAAAAAAAAAAAACACACAACATGAATTTCCATTTGTCTTTTTGGTGAATTGTCCGATCAGCAATGTCACAATCAGAAACTCATACCAAATGCTTTAATAAGGGAACCTGCAAATGCTGGCTCTTGTAACTACAAAAGTCTCCCAGGCAGGCCAATCCCATATCAATAGAAAATCATACACAGACAAAATTAAACCCAGGAATACTGTTCTAGTTATGCCCTAGACCAGCATTTCCCCAAACTCTGGGCCGCGACACTCTGGTGGGTCGGAAAGTGAGCAATAAATAAAGATGCCTTTAATTTCTTTCTCTGTTTCTCTAGTGACATTTCCCAGTGCTTTAAAGACAGGTGTCAAACGCCAGGCTAGTTCTTCAGACAAACTGCTGTTTATTATTTTCACATAAAATTGGTGCTTTCCCTGACAGCAAAGGGAGTGGAGTTTTTAAAATGAATTATGTAGCAATCTTATTGGAGTAGAGGGAGTGTTAAAGGAAACCCTGTAGGATTATTATTATTTTTTTCATAAACGCAGCAAAATGTAAAATACATGTAAATGAAATACGTGCATTCACTAGTTAAAAAGCAAAACTTGCACATTTAAAAAAAAAATCTTAAATCTGTTCAGAACAGAGATTTGAATAGGAGCAAAACAAATCAAGACACTTTACTTGATGATGCACAAATGATAAATATTCATATAAACTCAATAGCACATATCATCACTTGTGTGCTGAGCAGTTGTATGAGTAAAACTGTATTTCTGTGCAAAGTTAGTGGCCATTTCAATGGATGATGTGCAGTCTGTAAATAAACAATGGACTACCATGCAATGCTTGTGTTACATTAAAACAAAATCACCCCTCGACATGAACCTTAAAAAGGTAGGGGAGTTGCAAAAGGTTCTTTTTCTAAGAAGTATGTTGTGGTTCTATAAAGTCTGGGAACCACACACACACACACACTGTTGGGAAGAATGAGCACTCCCACGACTCCCTGCAATCCACGATACATTCAACTCTAACAAGAGGAAACCCTACCCAAAGCAAAAAGAGCCATGCATCTGGTGGCATGAAACCAGAACATAGATCATCAGGTAGTGACTTATGTAGGAATGTCAGAAAAAATCCAGGCTGTGTGCTCTACAGGTGGCAAAACATCTAGGTCACAAACGTGGGGGGAACAAAAACTACAACAGGGAAACCTTAAGCCTGATGGATGTAACAGGATACAAAGAAGAAATAAAATGTAAAAACAGAAGAGAAAAGCACCTCCTGTGACCTATCCAAGTCTTAATAGCTGTGCATTTCCAAAGACATACCAGCTTTCAGACAATCACATAACAAAAAAACACTAGGACGTAGGTGTCAATCAGCCCACCCTAGTCAAATCTAACCATTACTTTACATAAAATATGTGGACCGACGTGCATAATGTACATATCAGTGTATGTAGCCTTACTGCCATGCTACAACTTGTTGATGAATAACACGACCACAATAAGGTATTTTGTACCCTGCTATGGTATTAAACTAGTAAGAATTCCACACAACTGCCAGGTGATCAACAATTTCAGTTTCTACAAACGATGGGATACTAGGCACCATACAAATGCAGTTACCATTTTGCCAGAACCTCTGAGCTAGTCAAGCTTTTAAAATCTGCATACACAGGAAGCACGGTTGATCAGTCCTTTAGGTGGCGATATGTGCGACCCTACCATACAACACAAAGACTGCTATTCAGCTGTTCCCAGAGTTTGCTAATGCAATGCAGCGAAAATAATATTTGAAAAAGTCAAGAAATAACTAAGTTGCAAAAATGTAGAAATAGAGGATGCTGCCTGCTGCCCCTTTATGCATACTTCTAGAAGAAAGCCTTGACATTTGGATTCCCTTCAGGATTTTCTTGATTGGCTGGAGGGCAGGGACTCAATGGGGAAAAAACATTCTGTAACTAGCAACACAACAACTCATAAAAGTAAGTGGAGCCACCCCTCGGCCTGCCTGGCACAAAAGGGGAGAAGTACTGGAGAGGGACTGGAAAGTGGGGTACAGCCCAAGATCATACCAATGGCAGGTTGAAATGTGACCGTTTTTGTAGAGGATGACCACCCGAGCAACAAAATGGAGGAACTGAAAGTTCAAAGACCTTACAAACAGATGACACTAAAGCTACATAAATGAAGCTTCCGACTTGGAATATAAATAGGATTGTATGATGTTCTGTAATGTTTACTGGAGACTTCTGTGGCAGTGTTCTGGAAAGAAGGCATATGCTCATCTGCTAAAGATATACTGGTCGATGTTGTAAACTTGGACTACAGTACAAACACATTAATGTAAAATTTATTTAGAGATATATGTCAGATAGCCAAGATTTTGGATAACATGGGACGAATATATTCTTTACCCAGCAACAAAATAGAGTCATTGGTCACTAACTAAATGTTCTGTTCGAGTAAGTCAACGAGGATACAGGTATCAGAGAATGTTTTTTAACTGACAATGAAAATGTCATAGCAATACATCTGAAAATATTTGAACAATTCGAATTGGATGTTGCACACAGGTGCAAGTTTGCCTGATCATTCATGGTGCAAGCAACGTTAGGTTAGAAAAAAATATATATATATATATATATACACATATATACACACATATATATATACACAGTTGGAATAAGAAAGTTATCTCCCAATGGCAACAGACTGATGCTTGGAACAAGGTAATGAGACACTTCAAGTCTGACTGACTACTTATCTAGAAAACCACTCTTTAGTGCAATTGACTACTACCACACCTCATGACCATGGAGTCCTTTCGGTTATGAAACAGGACAGAGACTTTTTGATAACTAACCAGTATCTTGCAGATGGCCTATAATATAACTGAACATTAGCAGCTTAGACAATGTTGGGAATATTGGGGTGCAGTGCTACTGAGAGGAGTAGCAAGGGTTCTAAGTAGTCATGAGGTGACCAGAATCGGCTGTGGAGCTCCAACATGGAGTGGTGACTACCTGCAGAAAAATGTGTTTATATGCTCAGAAGATGCCCAGAAAGGGTAAACAAAACACAGGAGACGTATACAAGACTGACACTCTGGAGAAAGTAAAATCACATCCCAACTCTATCTAAAAATTTCTTTGGACCAACGTGATCTGTAACTCAGTTATAAGTGATGAGGCTTGTTTTCCCATTCAAGTTCCTTCAGAGACACTAACTTACCCTACAGTTGTTTCCACAAATAACGTGAAGTGAAAAAATAATATATGTACCCACACACACAAAGCCTTGGTGCACGCACCAGGCATCAAACTCAGCAAATCCGTATCAGATACACCCTGTCACATCATTATGTGGGGTTTGCAGTCGACGAGGCTACATTTTACACTTACAAGATCAGCAACTGCCAACTTATGCATGGAGTAACATGAGAACTTTGCAACACACAAGCGAGACTTCTTGTCTGAGTGTAATGTATGATATAAAAATATTTGCTCCATTTTTTACTTTCCCTAAATTTCCCTTTCTTTCAAATATTACTGTATATACATGCTCCTTAACAGCTTTGAGAAACGTGCATGGCTTCACCTGTCAGAGCACAAAATGATTTTGTTTAGTACAAATATGCTTGCTGTATGAAGTACAAACTGTGGTGCCTAAACAAAAGAAAGTAACTATTAGCAAATAAACCAAATGTGGGAGTTCTTAAACGTATCCTTGAAGTTTCTTTACAGATTCACGAGATTGCTACCAGCTTCTTCCAATGGATACATCTCAAAGAACGCTGGGTAGATGGGACCACCCTCAGCAAGGGATACTACAGCCTGCCAGAATGACAACTCCCCTTCTATAAGTACTACTGGCAGATCACCTTCCACTGATCCAATATTCTTTGGTGCATATTAAAATCAACAAGATTTGGCAGACATATTGTAGCTTTAAAAACTGAAATCTTGCGGTCAAGCAATTGTCAAATTTAAAAATCAGTTTCACATTATGCAGCTGATGGTATTGAGATTATTTAAAAGTGCTCCAAAAACCGCAGCCTAAAGCCATCTTCACTGCTATACCCCATTACACAGCTTACCAAGTAGAAAAAGCACTGGCAAAGCCGATAGCTCTGGTGTTAGCTGCAAGACTTTTGGCTTTTTCAATACTTGTTTTGCTTTGCCATGGTATTTTCATGATTGTTAGAAAGTTGTGAAGTTCTTTTTTTTTTTTTTTTTTTTATAAATAACACATAAGAACACTCACAAAAAGTAAAATTAGTATTTGATTTCAAAAGCAGAGTTTCCACAGTAGTCCTTGGGATTTAAGAGAACCATTTTGTGTGAATGTGTTCTTTGTAACAGATGTGCTCTTTGTAAAAGGGAAGGAAGAATGCCGTCGCTCACACTGAATTTGCTTATGGCTAAAAGTAGGCTGACACACTGCCCCGCGCTGTAGTGGGTAGAATTAAAATGCGAATGATAATCACTAAACAACTGTTATAGAGGGCTGGCTGACAGCCCCTATAATTTTATGATACCTACAGTTTTAATAAAATCAAAAGAACTTGAGCAACGCAAAACCTAAAAAGATTTTTAAAAGAGGTAGCTGCAGAAAGGACATTTTTATTGACCACTCTCTCTCGCATGAACACCACTCGACCAGTAATAAACACTGTCAGTAAATGGCCAGATGCATCAATGCAAGATAGTGAACACCACTAACAGACCTCTTCTGCAATTACATCTCTCAGGGTGTAAAGTAGCAATGTTCTTTCAGAAGGTGGATGCAAAAAGCTATGATGGATTAACCGACAATAGGAGGAAATCGTACAATATACGCTTTCACCTGCCACGTCAAACAAATTCTACCACATCCCCACCTCACTCTCCGTAGAAGCAGTAATAAGTACACACTAACTTCCTGCAAACACAGCAGAAAAGGGGTTCCGCAGGTAAAGTGATACCTTCTACTGGACAAACAAGAACAGTCCCTTTAACCAGCCTCACTGATTGCCGATTCTTTCCAATACAACTGAATTTCCAGGTCCCATGGAAAAATGTTTTAGCTAGAACATGCCAAACATATGGACTGCGAGCGATGATTTCTGGGCTGCAGGAGGTAAAGCAAAAAAACAATACCCACTGAATAATAAACTGGAAGAGCAGAAACTGCAAAAGAAATACTACTGGGCTGAATGACAGAATCTACTTAGGCCTAATCACAAGAGAAACAGAAAGAATACAAAGTAACAGTGCTTCGAGTGAAGCAATTCCTGCACAATTCGTTTCTTATAAACTACGCTATGTGTGTTTGAGACCAATCACCGTAAATGGTGGGGCGGTGGATGCAAAATGCATGTTACATGACAATATCTGCAAAATGCCACGGAGTGCACACTGTCTACAAAAAAGCAATGAGGTGACGGACAAAATATCGTTCCTGAATGTCATCAGCTATTAGAAATCCCACATTTTATTTTTCTGATGGATGAGATAGTGTAACAACCGACGAGGCAACACCTGAAAAGGAAACATCTAGTAATTACACCCTTTTCTAACCGACTCCAAACCCACAGTTTATGAGCCTCTGTGCAACGTTCTTCAGTCTTGGATTGCTAACATGTGGTTATATCTAGGAGTTGAGCCTGCACGTCGAAGTACTGGCATGGACAGAAGTTCACGAACATTCAACAAGAGGTTTTACCAAGAGCTCCATAAAAACGGCCAAGGGTTTCCATGGCGTGTCCATCCAGCAGCAGTAATTATCGTCGGCCATGCGTGGCATATGAGAAGGAAGCCCATACACGAAAATACTTGGCGAGACGTTCCGCCAGGCTCTTTCATCAAAGAGAAATCCACAAACATGTGCTCACGACTGACTCAAAGTTACATCACGAAAAAAAATTGATTGACTCAGGAAACACCAACCGTGAATTCTGAAAAACGGAAGATGTACATGTGTTAAACAGCGGTAACTTTAGCACCAGCTGACAAGGGGTGCGAGACTTAACGATGCACGCACCCCTAGCCAAAACGATTAAAAATACGCAGAGACCTCTGCATTAGGTGACACTTGATGTGAGGAGTGCTTTATGGAATAGAAGGAGATATGGACATCGTTTGTTGAATCAATTACGTGGGCCACCCATGCAGATACTCATACGCACCCATATGTACGGCTCTAAATATACATTTCCGTCAAATAACTGCTCCAGCTATGCAATATTCACAATGCAGAATGATGTATGTGCCCTTTTAACTCGATTTGCTCCAAAAATAGTAATAATATCGTTGCCTTTTCACAAGAAAAGCCATATCAGCACCTGAAATCTCTCAAAAACACATGTTCTGAGTTTCCCCTTTAAAATTGGCTGCTCTAGGTATGCGACGGCGGCACAGACATTCAAAATGTACACAAACGCAGGGACTGAAAAAGAGAAGTGTTGAATTTCAGCCCAACGCATTTTTTTCTAACTGAGAAACAGCGTGTGGAGAGATGTGCCAGGCTCAGATTGCAGCTCTCCCAGGCACAGTTGGTAAACACCTTTTGTCTTTGACAATACCTTTCACAGGGGGGAAAACCACACACAAATTCCAAAGAGAAGCGTGAAACCAGAACAGGTCTATGCAAACCACAGGTACGAGCAACAACTGTAGCAGGCTGCTTTACTGTTATACTTTCATGCCACTATTTAAAAGATGACAAGGATATATAGGTTTTATAGTGCAGAAACATACAGATACCGAAATAAAGTGCAGATTACAGCTCAAGATGCGACGGCCAGGGCGTTTAAAATGCAGTAGCGCGCAGACAACTGTATCGAAATACAACGAAGTCCAACAGGATCCACTCTTGGGTTTTGATCAGAACCTGTGAATTTGTAAAGAACTTGTTCAACCAAACGGAGGTCTCTAGGCACAATATAACAGCTGTTCATTGTTATCCAATTCAATGGTACCCATTTTACTAGAAGGTGAGAGGACACGCCGGGATTCAACCTGTGCCCTCAGGGTAAAACCCTAATGACGGCTGCGGGTGCATTCCGTCGACTCAGCTGCCGGGCCCAGCGAAAGTGCAAACCAAAGAAAGAAAAGGTACATAGACGAAAAACGCCAATTTCTAAGAAGCGCAACTAGAGTTATTTCAGGCGGCCCAGCAAACCAAGCTATAAACCTTAAAATAGAAAAACAGAGGAGTCCTCTGACTTTCTTCTTAAAAGGGAAAAGTCGGTATCACTCTGACGTTGTTAACAGCTCAAAGTCAAAAGACTGTCAGAACAGTTCCCTCCAGTAAGGTCACTGCTGCTCACTGATAGGATGACCTACTGTGCAGACACTGTGACTGCCAGAGACTCAGCATACCGCAGCAACCCCTGCATTAGGCGCTGTGAATCCCACCATAACTACTCGATCGGTAATCGCATTTTAGGCATCACCATACTGTGGTTCAACTGCTCCATGATAAAACAGTTTAAGGGGCTCGGCAGTTTCAGGGGCAACGCTACATCACCTGGGTAGCCGATGTCATTTGCAAAGCACTGCACGGGTACCCGGAGGGTTGCAGTGCAATAAATAAACACAGCACAGCGCAGAGGACAAGTGTGACTCTTAACATCGAGCCACGTCCAGCTGTAAGATTAGGTCATTTACGCATCACACAGAACACTTGGTGGAATATATACAATTGCAGCCTATTTATATATGCGAGTCAAAAGCAACACAATCTGTGTATTATGGGGTATAACGCAGGGACCCTCGTAGGCGAGACACATTTTGTTTCAACGGACCAAAATACAATATTTGAAAAGGTTCAATGTGCTGATGAAACAAAACCTGCATTTGCTGGTGGACATAACTGGTGCAATCAATGTGACCCGGTACACTGTCAAATGCAGCCAAGTCTTCCAGAAACACTTCCACATGCCCAAACGTTTACAGAAGGTGAAGACACCAACTCCTCCTCCACTTGTCCAACACTACGCTACTAATGGACGGTAACTACCCTCTCAATAAAGGAAGACTTATCGAATCAGTAAAGCAGGTGGCATTACAAAACACAAATATAATCTTTTTTAAGGAGTTTTACATAGAAAAATGGATTTTAACAGACATGCAGCACATAAAAATATGAATTTTACGCATAAAAAAAAAAATGCACGGTGACAAAGCCACGGCAGTCGCAGAAAGTGTTTTCGGAGCAAAGGGAGTAAAGGGGTGCACCCACCGACACCAATACGAAGCACAAAACCCATTGCACAAGTAGAAGGGTGCAAACAAAGGCATCTGCAGCCGAAGGCACAAAGACTCACCAGGTGTGAGGACGGGTGGCACTGTGGGCGGGGGCGATCCTGCCTGTTCCAGTGGGTGTGACGGGGCTGCTCCCGTGCCTGTAGGGGGTGGGGGTCAGAAGGGGGTCTAGGCAGGAGCCGGTCCAGCCGTGGGGGGTTGTGGGGTTGCAGGGTTACCGCTCCACGCCTCTCGTGAACACAGCTGCGGCACCGGGGGCCTCAACCCCTCTCTCCGTGATGCTTCGGGACGGGCCTCGCCTCCAGTGTCCCCCCCTTCCCCCGGTGTGGGGACCGCAACCTGCCAGCACCGGCTACAATTCCAGAAGATTCCCTTGTAGAGGGGGGGGTCCGAAAAACCGTTGCTGGTGGGGAGGTATCCTGTGACCGGGCAGGGTGACCCGTGGTGCCGGTGCTGCTCCCCCGCTGTACCCGAACGCGCAGATCACCGCCCCCTGCGCTCAACTTGTGCCGACAAACTTCGCCTCCTCCGCCGCCCCCGCCTCCTCGGCCTCCGCCTGGGATGAGGTCACACCAGCGACTGGTTCCCATTAGAGGAAGGCACCTAGCGCGGCGCGCCTGTCACGTGACGTGCGTCTCGCCGCCTACGCGCCTGCGCCCTGGCACGTGATCCCGAAGGAGCGGGAAGCGGAGGCCGACGCTGGCCGCGTGCTGGAGAGCTCGCACGGCACCCGTCGATCCGCGCGCCCGCACCTAGCCGCACTCTTATTGGCCCTGTCCGCGCGCTCGCACTTTGACCTGGCCGTTGAGTGGCGTAATGGAGGGAGGGGGGCATCCTGTAGTTAGCTGTCATGCCTTACTTGATGTTAAAAATCTATTAACTATGCTAGATGTTTGTGTGTTATATGTCCAAAAGTTTTACAACCAGGAAGAGGGAAACTCTGAAAATAAAATAGGGGACTTAGTTTTTCCCTGTTGGCACACATTAAAGTAAAGGCAATTTTAGAGGAGGGACAGCTAAAAATAAAGCCATTTTTGGCTTCACCAATCTCCTGTGTGACTGAGATCTGTTGCCATGTATGATTTGTGGAGTTGTTACTTCACAACTCCCATGGATGCCACCTGGCCTCTTCAATACATTTGTTACAACTGCACCCGAGGGCCGGGCACAGCCCAAGGGGATGGAGCAGCAGCTGGCACTCCAGCTACAGCCATACTAAGTGTCCCTGTCTCCTCTGTTATGCAGCTCAAACAGATCCCGGCCTACCTGCATCTCTGAGCTGCTGTAGCTCCATATTGGCAACGAAGCCAGTCTCAACCACGCTGGTGCCATCAACATGGCCCCACCTGTGGTGGAAGGAGAGCTTGCCATTCCGCTCATGCTGCGTTGCACAGGGCGCTCCCAATCAGGCTTGTGGTTAGGCCTGGTGGGCTTACTGCTGTGGGCCCTTCCTAGCTGCCTGCTGAGGCATTGGTGTATCTGCTGCCTATCGGTCTGTTCTGTGAGAAAGGGTCGTGTGGCTGGTAGCCCGCGTTGACAGAGAGTCTGCAGTGCCTCCTGCTGGTGTGCTGCAAGCACCACAGCGCCTGGATGGTTTCCAACTGGAGCTAAACTGAGGACTGAACCCTCGTGGATATGCAAGAGGAGCATCAACAGATGCTTTGCCTGTCTGGGGGTATTTTGTGTCCCTTAACCCTGTCTTCCCTGAGGTTTGAGAAACAGCAGCCCGCACATCCCACGTGTAGGGCAGGCAGCGACCAGCAGTACATGCTTAAGTCCCCAGCAAGGAAACACTCAGTTGGAAGGAGCAGTCACATGTTGACCCCTGCATTGTGACTAATTGCACATTCACCCAGGTCCAAAAGGGGTTGGAGGCCTACTGTCCACAGGGTGTGGCTCGCGCAATGTCTGAGCCACAACAGACTCCACCCTCCACTGCTGCCCGCCCCATCAATGCAACACTACTTCCGTGCCACACACAAAATGGATAGGGTGGTGAAGAGATTGCTGTTGCTTCACTTTGGAGGGACAGAGCTGTATGAACTGTTCGAAAATCTGCCCAAAACAGGTGACAATGCGCCCTTTGATACCTCCGCTGGGGCACTGGAATGGAACTTCGACTCTCAGCTATACCCAGGCTACAAGCAGTTTAAGCTGCGATAGGCTAGACAATGAGTCAGTCAATGTCTTCTATGCATGCCTCAGGAAACTGGTGAGCACTTGCATCAACATTGACCAATCGGAGGAGATAAGGATACAGCTCATACAGGGCAGCAGGTGGGCAGACCTGGGAAGGCTCATCCTACTCGAGCTGGGAATCACCCTTGATGCCATCTTTGTTCTGGCAAGGTCGCAGGAGCTACCGAACAGCCGAGCTGACAACATGGAGGTGGCTCTGACAAGAGTGTTTGCCCTGCTTAGTGTGTCTTGTGAAGGTGAAAGAGGAGCAGGTGAACGCTATCTAGAGACGGCCACACACCTGCACATCTCCAACATTCCGCGACAACTGGAGGGCAGATGTGGCAAATGCAACCTTGAGCACCAAACGCTCGATGTCTGCCCAGCTCGAGCATGCTTGTTCTCTCGTTGTGGGCGGCTGGACCATTTTGCAAAAGTGTGGCAGAGTGAAGGGAGAGGGCAGAGAGCGGTGAACAGGGACTAGCGGAGGGCAGCTCTTTGGCAGATGTCCATCAAGGAAGAGTAGCCCAAGGGCCAGTCATCGCAGAGTAGTCGGAGAGCCCGTCCTGTGCTCAATGAAGATGATGACAGCGAAGTGTTCACCATCTCCTTTGCAAGTGAAGAAAGCAACTAGAAATGTAAAACGCCCTTGTGAACAATGAAGATCGGAGGCATGTTTGTGAGGGCTCTAATTGACATGGTAACCTGGGTCAATGTCATGGACACCACCCAGCTCAACATGATAACCCCACTCTCTAAGCTGACTCTCACCAGAGAAAGGATATACACCTATGGAGGCACAAAACAGCTACCACTGGTAGGAGTAGTGGAAATGGTGGTGGTAAGTGAAGGGCGGTCAATAAGGGCCCACTTCCATGTCACAGAAGGTGACACTGGCACTCTCCTGGGCTGTCACACGGCTAAAGACCTGGGGCTCGTATTCTTCGCCTAAATTTTGGCATATTCTCGGTGGAAGAGGTCTTTCAAAACACCATCCGTGAGACCGTCTCCGTCTTTGTAGGTGTTTTACACATCATTGACAACATCCTGATCTTTTCTGAGACCCTGGAGGAACATCATGCATGGCTCAGAGCAACACTGGAGAGGCTGGCACACCGTGGCCTGACACTCCACAAGAAGTGTTTATTCTATGAGAATTAGATCACATTTTTTCGGTAGGTGTTCTCAAGAGAGGGGCTGAGAGTGGGCCCCAGGAAGTTTGAAGCAATACGGAAGTCGTCAATTTCCAAGAACGTCACAGAGGTGAGGAGCTTCCTTGGCATGGCGACCTACTGTGACCAATTCATTTCGAATCTGGCCACATTGTTTGAACCCCTGAGAGCCCTGACAAAGTCAGGTATCATTTGGGAGTGGACGGAACACACTGACACAGCATTTCTTCAGGTGAAGGATGCTGTACTGACATATACCACCATGGCCTACTTCAACCCAAAACATAAGACAGGACTTGTTGTTCATGCTATCCCTTTTGGGCTGGAGGCAGTCCTCTTGCAGGAGAAGAGTGAAGGGTCCCAATTGCATATGATAGTAGAACACTGCCGGACAATGAGGCTCGATATGCTCAGATAGAGAGGGAGGTGCTGGTGATCCAGTGGGCCTGCAGCCTCTTCCACCTGTTCTTGTGCGGACAGCAATTCAAAGTCATCACAGATCGACCTCTGACCTGATTTTGGTCAGGAGCTCGCTCCCCCACGTCCGCAGCACCACCTTGCTGTGTCTGTGCCCCTGACCCCCGCCCACGCTGCTGCTCGCGTGTTCGAGGCCCTCCTCCACCCGCAGGCATCCGCCTGCGCTTCATCCCTGGTGTCTAGTGGGCTTCAGGTAAGCGTCGCTAGACTCGTGTGCATTGTGCCGTTTTCACCGTATTTGTGACTGTATTCTGTGCCTTGCTTTATTGTGCCTTTTTGCTCCATCTGCTTCCATTTGAGCTTTTTTGACTTTTTGTGACTGCTTTTGCCCCTTGTGCGCTCCCCTGCCGGCTCTCTGAGCCGCGTTTCCCCACCGCTGCCTCCCTGCGGCCCCGCCCCCTTGCACCCCCATTCGCCGCTCCCTCCCGCCTCCCAGCTGCTCCTCCCTCCCCCTCCCTTCTTAATGGCTGGCGCTGCGCGTCGAGGGTGAGCAACCTCTGACCTGATTTTGGTCAGGAGCTCGCTCCCCCACGTCCGCAGCACCACCTTGCTGTGTCCGTGCCCCTGACCCCCGCCCACGCTGTTGCTCGCGTGTTCGAGGCCCTCCTCCACCCGCAGGCATCCGCCTGCGCCTCATCCCTGGTGTCTAGTGGGCTTCAGGTAAGCATCGCTAGACTCGTGTGCATTGTGCCGTTTTCACCGTATTTGTGACTGTATTCTGTGCCTTGCTTTATTGTGCCTTTTTGCTCCATCTGCTTCCATTTGTGCTTTTTTGACTTATTGTGACTGCTTTTGCCCCTTGTGCGCTCCCCTACCGGCTCTCTGAGCCGCGTTTCCCCGCCGCTGCCTCCCTGCGGCCCGCCCCCCTCGCGCCCCCATTCGCTGCTCCCTCCCGCCTCCCAGCTGCTCCTCCCTCCCCCCTCCCTTCTTAATGGCTGGCGCTGCGCGTCGAGGGTGAGCGACCTCTGACCTGATTTTGGTCAGGAGCTCGTTCCCCCACGTCCGCAGCACCACCTTGCTGTGTCCGTGCCCCTGACCCCCGCCCACGCTGCTGCTCGCGTGTTCGAGGCCCTCCTCCACCCGCAGGCATCTGCCTGCGCCTCATCCCTGGTGTCTAGTGGGCTTCAGGTAAGCGTCGCTAGACTCGTGTGCATTGTGCCGTTTTCACCGTATTTGTGACTGTATTCTGTGCCTTGCTTTATTGTGCCTTTTTGCTCCATCTGCTTCCATTTGTGCTTTTTTGACTTTTTGTGACTGCTTTTGCCCCTTGTGCGCTACCCTGCCGGCTCTCTGAGCCGTGTTTCCCCGCCGCTGCCTCCCTGCGGACCCGCCCCCCTCGCGCCCCCATTCGCCGCTCCCTCCCGCCTCCCAGCTGCTCCTCCCTCCCCCCTCCCTTCTTAATGGCTGGTGCTGCGCGTCGAGGGTGAGCGACCTCTGACCTGATTTTGGTCAGGAGCTCGCTCCCCCACGTCCGCAGCACCACCTTGCTGTGTCCGTGTCCCTGACCCCCGCCCACGCTGCTGCTCGCGTGTTTGAGGCCCTCCTCCACCCGCAGGCATCCGCCTGCGCCTCATCCCTGGTGTCTAGTGGGCTTCAGGTAAGCATCGCTAGACTCGTGTGCATTGTGCCGTTTTCACCGTATTTGTGACTGTATTCTGTGCCTTGCACCACCTTGCTGTGTCCGTGCCCCTGACCCCCGCCCACGCTGTTGCTCGCGTGTTCGAGGCCCTCCTCCACCCGCAGGCATCCGCCTGCGCCTCATCCCTGGTGTCTAGTGGGCTTCAGGTAAGCATCGCTAGACTCGTGTGCATTGTGCCGTTTTCACCGTATTTGTGACTGTATTCTGTGCCTTGCTTTATTGTGCCTTTTTGCTCCATCTGCTTCCATTTGTGCTTTTTTGACTTTTTGTGACTGCTTTTGCCCCTTGTGCGCTCCCCTGCCGGCTCTAAGCCGCGTTTTCCCACCGCTGCCTCCCTGCGGCCCGCCCCCCTCACGCCCCCATTCGCCGCTCCCTCACGCCGCCCAGCTGCTCCTCCCACCCCCCTCCCTTCTTAATGGCTGGCGCTGCGCGTCCACGCAGCAGGACGCACGCTGTGGGCGCGCCGCTGGCGTGCCAGAGGCGCGCCAGAGGCAAGCCCGTCTGCGCCTGGACCGCGCCCAGCACCACCCCCCCTGGTCAGCACGACCCCCGCACCGCCAGACGCCTCTACACGGCCAAACAGCTCATCGTCCTCAACCCTGGCCGCTTCACTTCATGCTTCCAGTCCTCACCGAAGAACACCAAAGGACCCTTCTCCTGCAGCGCCTGCAACTTCACCTGCGACAGAACCAGGAAACCTGCAAATACCGGTACAAACCACCTCCACTGTATACTCCTCAACACACGCTCCGCACGCAAGCACGCCATCGAGCTCTGGGACCTGCTCGACACCACCGCCCCAGACGTAGCCTTCCTAACCGAAACCTGGTGGAACGACTCTTCAGCACCTGACATCGCCATAGCCATCCCGGACGGCTACAAGATCATCAGAAGAGATCGCACCAACGGAATCGGAATTCAGCCATCGCCCACAAATCCACTCTCAAAATCCACACCCACACGGACGACACCCTCAAGACCGCCGAACACCTGCACTTCCGAATCCACACTGACCCTAACACCACTCTCAGAGGAACGCTCATCTACAGACCCCCCGGAGCACCCTTCAGCGACTCCATCGCCGACCTCACCAGCACCCACGTGCTCTCTTCGACGGACTACATCCTCCTTGGAGACCTTAATTTCCACATGGAGAACAACAACGACGCCAACACCACATCTCTGACCGACAACCTCTCCAACCTCGGCCTCAGACAACTCGTCACCACACCCACCCACATTGCCGGCCACACGCTTGACCCTATCTTCTCCGCAAGCACCCACGTCACCTTCAACCACACCACCGAACTTCACTGGACCGACCACCACTGCATCCACTTCACAATCAAGAAGCATATCGAGCACCACCGCACCCAACAACCACCCCGCCGCCACTGGAGCAAAGTCACCGAAGACCAGCTGACCAGCACCCTCACCCTGTACCCACCCACCGACTCCACCGACCCAGACACCGCTGCACTCAACCTCCGACGGTGGATCAACGACTGCGCCAACACCCTAGCTCCACTAAAGAGATCCACCGACAACCAAGAAAGAAAAAAAGCCGCCTGGTTCACTGACAAACTCCTCACCTCCAAACGCGCCTGCCAGAAACTAAAGAAGAAATGGCTCCTCGAACACACACTGACAGCCTTATAGCCCACAAGGATGCCACCCGCAAGCACCACCAGCTAATCCGACTAGCCAAGCGATCCCACTTCACAGAACGCTTGAACAACAATGCACACGACAGCAAAGAGCTCTTCTGCATTGTGAAAGAGCTCTCCAACCCCAGCGCCAACGTCAACGACATCTCACCATCCCAAGAACTCTGCGACGCCCTGTCCACCTTTTTCTACCAGAAAATCGCCGACATCCACAACAGCCTGAACACTATGCCCAAGACGGACCCCACCCCCGAAAACTCCGCCTGCACCAACCGCTTGACCGCCTGGACCCACGTACACGACACAGAAACACGCAAGATCATGAATTCCATCCACTCAGGATCTCCCTCAGACCCATGCCCCCACCACGTTTACAGCAAAGCCGACACTACCATCGCCCCCCAACTTCGAAAGATCATAAACATATCCTTTGAAACTTCGACATTCCCGGAAAGCTGGAAGCACGCCGAAATCCACGCCCTCCTTAAGAAGCCCAAAGCAGACCCCAACGACCTAAAAAACTTCCGACCGATCTCCCTGCTCCCCTTCCCGGCGAAGGTCACCGAGAAGATCGTAAACGCTCAGCTTACCCGCCACCTCGAGGACAACTCCATCCTGGACCCCTCCCAATCCGGTTTCAGACGTAACCACAGCACCGAGACTGCCCTTCTCACCACCACAGACGACATCAGACAGCAAATGGACAACGGCGAAACATCAGCCCTCATCCGCCTGGACCTATCCGCTGCCTTCGACACAGTTTGCCACCGCACCCTGAAAACGCGCCTTCACCTAGCCGGAATACAAGGAAAAGCCCTCAACTGGATCTCCTCATTTCTCTCAGGCAGAACCCAGAGAGTCCACCTCCCACCCTTCCGCTCGGAAGCCACCAACATCATCTGCGGCGTCCCCAAAGGC
Organism: Pleurodeles waltl; assembly: GCF_031143425.1. Classification (NCBI taxonomy): domain Eukaryota; kingdom Metazoa; phylum Chordata; class Amphibia; order Caudata; family Salamandridae; genus Pleurodeles; species Pleurodeles waltl. The sequence goes on from NC_090448.1 coordinate 1,145,517,832, forward strand.
TCCTCGCTGAGCCCGACGCTGTTCAACATCTACATGGCCCCCCTTGCACAATTGGCTCGTCAGCACAACCTCAACATCCTCTCTTACGCCGACGACACCCAGCTCATCCTCTCCCTCACCAAAGACCCGCGCACCGCCAAAGCCAACCTCCACGAGGGAATGAAGTCCATCGCCGAATGGATGAGAAGCAGCCGCCTGAAGTTGAACTCTGACAAGACGGAGGTCCTCATCCTCGGACGCACCCCCTCCGCCTGGAACGACTCCTGGTGGCCCACCTCACTGGGAGCCCCGCCAACACCTACCGACCGCGCACGCAACCTGGGCTTCATCCTCGACTCCTCCCCATCCATGTCAAAGCAGGTCAACGCAGTTTCCTCCTCATGCTACAACACCCTCCGCATGCTCTGCAGAATCTACAAGTGTATCCCGACAGAAACGAGAAGAACGGTGACCCAGGCCCTCGTCAGCAGTAGGCTAGACTACAGCAATGCACTCTACACAGGCATCCCAGCAAAAGACATACGACGCCTCCAACGCATCCAAAACGCCTCCGCCCGGCTGATCCTCGACACACCCCGCCGCTGCCACATCTCCCACCACCTGAGAGACCTCCACTGGCTCCCCGTGGACAAGAGGATCACCTTCAAGCTCCTCACCCACGCTCACAAGGCACTCCACAACGCCGGACCAGCCTACCTGAACAACAGACTCAACTTCTACGCCCCCACCCGCCAACTCCGCTCCGCCGACCTCACCCTCACCACGTTCCCCGCATTCAGCGTAAGACCTTCGGTGGTAGATCCTTCTCCTACCTCGCCGCCAAGTCCTGGAGTGCCCTCCCGACCGCCCTGCGACAGACCCAGGACCTACTCGCCTTCAGGAGACTCCTTAAGACCTGGCTCTTCGACCAGTAGCAGCACCCCCCCCCCCTCAGCGCCTTGAAACCCTCACGGGTACGTAGTGCGCTCTACAAATATTGTGATTGATTGATTGATTGATCACAAGCCGCTTGTCTCACTCTTTGTGAAAACATCTTGACATGCCCCTCCCCGCATTGAGCCGTAGACAGTGCAGCTGCAGCCCTATTTCTTTGAAATAGTGAACGCCATGGAGTGAACAACTTGGCTGACTCCCTGTCTTGCCACCTCCAGGCTCAGCCTGAGAAAGTCCAAAGTGAGGAGGACAAATGAGCTGAAGGATTTGTACGGCTGGTCGTGCATGAGGCATGCCTCAGAGCCCCGTTGATTGAAGAAATACGAAGGCCACCATGACAGACACAAGCTTGTCCGAAGCCAAAGAAGCACTCCTCCGGAAACAGTGGACAGTGCTGGGTTGCTAACTCCCAATGAATAGTCAACAATGACCCAGCTCTAGTGGGTCAGGGATGCACTGAGCACCAGTAGCAAAGGACTGCTGTTACATGGGAGATGCATCGTAATGCCCCAATGCCTGTGGGCCAGGGTCTTTGCCTTGGCTCACCAAGATCCTCAAGGAGTGGTGAACACCACGGTATGACTGCATGACAAAGTCTGGTTCCCAGGAATGGACACCATGGTTGATGAAAAGATGTGGGGTTGCTACTCCTGTACGAGTCACAGCAGAGATCCATGGCCTGTCCAGGTAATCATTGAGGAGCCCTGCCTAAGACCCTGGTCCCAAGGCAGCATGGACTTCGGAAGCTTTCTTTATGGGCGTCTTACTTTGGTGATAGTGGACAGTCATACAAATTGTCAGGTGGTAGGGCTGGTGCACTCCACCACTTTCTCAAAGGTGAATCCAGTTCTATAGAAAGTCTCCGCCATGCTGGGACTCCAAACAAAGTAAAGGCTGACAACTGGCCCCCATTCCAAGGGCAGGACTTCCAGGAGTACCTATTATCACTCAACATCAGACATCAAAAGGTGACACCACAGTGGCCCTATGCAAATGGGGAAGTAGAGCACTTTATGCGCACGTTGAATTGTGCACTTCGCATAGGAGTGAAGCAGGGTGAGGACATAGAGTGATGCCTTCACTGATTCCTGCAGGCTTGTTCTATGTATAGCACCACAAACGGTGCCTCCATGGACCTGTTATGGAGGTCTACCAGAGACAGGATCCCAGCAGGGCCCACCTGACATCCAGCAGCCCTTGATGTGCAAGTGGCTCTGGAGAAATGGAGGGAAAACAGTAACCGTGCCAGCAGGGCCCAGCAGGCCACCGCCCTCACACTGTCTGTGGGTGAGCAAGTGGTCATGTGGGATCGCCACTCTAGGTGGAAATTCCGTACACTTTTTGGGAAAGAAATCTGGAATTTCATAGACATTCAGGGGACCATGGTCACTGTCCAGAGAGGCCACACCAATGGAGCCAGAAATGAGTCATGGTTCAAGCGAGTGTCACCCATGCATGAGGAGCAGAGTGACAACCAGGTGGAGCAGGACGAGATGTCTGAGGAGGCAACATGGTGGCTAGTTCCAGTGCCGATGGTGCCCAAGGCCACACTGGCAACTACCAAAACATGTCAGCAGCTGACTGGCATGTTCCCACCGGTGATCATCAGTACCCAGGTATCACCCCTGGATCACGCGCTTTGGTCACCCCACCGGATGGTGCAAGAGACAATGGCAGTTGAAGCCAGAGGTATGGTCTTTGACCTAATCTAGCACCGAGCCTGCTTCCCCAAGACTATGGGGGTCATTCTTACCCTGGTGGTCACTGACCGCCAGGGCCAAGGACCGCGGAAGCACCGCCAACAGGCTGGCGGTGCTTCCTGGGCCATTCTGAAAAGGGGAACCAGCGGTTTCCCGCTGGTTTACCCCTGGCCCAGGGAATCCTCCATGGCGGCGCTGCTTGCAGCGCCGCCATGGGGATTCCGACCTCCTTCCCGCCATCCTGTTCCTGGCGGTTTTTACCGCCAGGAACAGGATGGCGGGAACGGGTGTCGTAGGGCCCCTGGGGGCCCCTGCACTGCCCATGCCACTGGCATGGGCAGTGCAGGGGCCCCCTAACAGGGCCCCACAAAGATTTTCAGTGTCTGCTTTGCAGACACTGAAAATCGTGACGGGTGCCACTGCACCTGTCGCACCCCTGCAAATCCGCCGGCTTCCTCTTTGCAGGGGCTTTCCCGCTGGGCCGGCGGGCGATCTTTTGGAGATCGCCCGCCAGCCCAGCGGGGAAGTCAGAATGACCACAGCGGTCATTTGACCGCGGTGCGGTCTTTTGGCGGTCTCCGCCCGGCAGGCAGCGCCCGCCGCCCGCCGGGATCGGAATGACCCCCTATGTGTACATGGTGTAAATTAAGTTTGGTTTTCATCTAATAAGAGTTAGAAGAGATATAGAACGCCCCCTGGCCTCTACAATACAATTGGTGCAACAGCACCGGAATAGCCGGGCGCGTCCCGGCAGGGATAAATAAATGGCATAGCGGCTGCTCGTGACACTCCGTCTACACCCATGCTAAGTGTGCGTGTCCCCTCTCTTATGGACAGCACACCGATCCCAGCTATGTGCATCACTGAGTCGCTGCGGTTATACAACTCCCGGTGTCGGCCCTCAGACAACTGAAAGACAAATGACACAGGAAACATCTGATAGAGGGCCATGAGCAGTCCAGCTCCCTTTTATTTAACCCTTCAAGTTTACTCAGCCATCTGGGTTCATGCGACACGAGTGACCCTCATGCAGGGTGGCTCCCGACGTCCTAACTCACATTGGTTAGGTCTTTTGCATGGCTCTGCTTTCAGTGAGTTTTTGTAGAAGCTGCATTCATAGTCTCCTAGTGTGGCCAGGAGGGGTCTCAAGTCATACATTTGTGTGTAATACAGTTGGAGGTTCTTACATTTGTTGTCTCGCAGCTGGGGGCCTTACTGCCCCCAGAGTGTCTTCTGACTTCAGTTTTGGGTGTGCTAGGCTCAACGCTCCTACTTCAGACTAGAGCAAGGTATTGTGCTCTTTTTTTCTGGCAGGAGGGATTCAGGGGCTCTTGATGTTTCACAGCCGTGGTCTTCCCTTGTTTTGGTTAGAAATGGGGTCTCTAGTTGGCAGTCGCTTTGCACCCTGTCCAAGTAGGGTCCCTCACTCTAGTCAGGATAAGGGAGATACCTGCTCAGATAACCCCTGCCAACCCCCTTGGTAGCTTGGCATGAGCAGTCAGACTTATCTCAGAAGCAACTTGTAAAGCCTTTGCATATAACACACAGTAATGTAGTGAAAACACTACAAAAGGATACCACATCAGTTTTAGGAAAATAGCCAATAATTATTATATATATAAAACAATACCAAATATGGTAAAAATCCAACATACACTAATAAATATATGAATTCTGCAAAAGTTACTTAAAAAGACAGTCCCTTGAAGTCGATAGCTCCACCTGGGGCTACTATGGTGTTGTGATCAACAAAACCAACAGTTCAGGCCAGCCGCGGCATCGCGGGCCAGCTACGGTGTCGGAAGGACCCGCAAACAGTACCTTGGAAATGCAGGGCGTCGTGATACTCGTGATGAGGTCCGGAGAGTGGCATTGCTGGCATTGCGGTGTCAGTTCTGGAGGTCGGTGCGGGGGTCGTCGGGCCCTTGAAGTGACACGCGTTGCAGATCAAACTCCAGGCTGATGAAGTCAGGAGCCTAGGCATGGATGGTGTCGGGGCTGCGGTGCGAAGCGGGACAATGCGACATGCGGTGCCCACAGGTCACGTGCAGGCAGCGGCTCAGTGATGATGTCCAGCGGCATCAGTGAGACCAGGGCTGTGGTGTGAAACAAGGTAGTGCGACATGTGGTGTCACCAGGTCACGGTGCAGGTAGCCGCATTGTCGTTGCTGAAGCGCTGTCGTTGGTAGGCACCAGTCGGTGGTGTGTCGCGGAACGGGCTCCGCGTGGCATCCACAGGTCGTGGTGCAGACAGGGATGCCTGGTGACAACACTGGAGTTGATTGTGCTGGCATCGGTGGACCTGGCTGCAGTGCTGGACATGACGGTGCTTCGTGTATCTCACGAGCGGTGTCCACAGGCCACGGTGCAGGCAGCAGCACCGTTGTCGGCAGTAGCAGCATCGTCAAGGATGCCAGGGGCCTGCAGGTCACGGTGCAAGCAGCGGTTCGTTTGCGGCGTCAGGTGGCAGCGTCAGTGAGACCAGGGTTATGGTGTGAAGCGGGGCAGTGCAACTCCATTTGGCGTCGGCAGGTCACAATGCAGGCCAGTGGCGTCGTTGGCAGCATCGGGGTGGTTTTTCTTCTGTTGCAGCACAAAACACACAGTTCCCAGTGCTGTAGGCAGATGAAGCTGAAGTCTTTGATATACGTGAGACTTCCAACAGGAGGCAATCTCCACTCCAAGCCCTTGGAGAACTTTCTCAAGCAGGATACACAGCAAAGTTCACCCTTTGCTCTCTTTTAAGGCTGAAGCAGGCCAACCCAGCAAAGCAGCACAGCAAAGGGGCAGTACTATTACTCCAGCTCTTCAGCTCCTCTCCTTGGCAGAGGTTCCTCTTGATCCAGAAAGATTCTAAAAGTGTGGGGTTTTGGGACCACTACTTATACCCCTTTCTGCCTTTGAAGTAGACAAACTAGACAAACTTCAAAGGAAAGTTTCTGTTGACAAGATCCTGCCTTACCCAGGCCTGGCCTCAGACACACACCAGGGGGTCGGAGACTGCATTGTGTGAGGGCACGCACAGCCCTTTCAGGTGCAAGTGACCACTCCTCCCTCAACTCTCCTCACTCAAGTGGGCACACTATCCAGGTCGAATTGGCAGTTTAAAAACTGCACACACAGACTCTGCAGTGGCAGGTCTGAGACATTTTTAGAGGGCTACTCATGTGGGTGGCACAATCAGTGCTACAGGCCCACTAGTAGCATTTGATTTACAGGCCCTGAGCACCTCTAGTGCACTTTATTAGGGACTTACCAGTATATCAAATATGCTAATCATGGATCAACCAATCAACAGTACAATTTATATTGGGAGCACTTGCACTTTAGCACTGATTAGCAGTGGTAAGGTGCGCAGAGACAATAAACCAGCAAAAACAGAGTCCAGTATACCATAAAAACAGGAGGTCAGAAGGCAAAAAAAAACAGGGGAGACAGGCCAAAAGCTGCCAGGCCTAACAGTTTCCCTTGTAGGTAATTTCTTGAATCAGGAGATATTCTTGGTGGCTCTCTTTTCCCCTGCATGTTGGTATCATCATGCCTTTGACTCCCTCAGTTGTCCCTTCACAAATGGTGTTTGGAATTGCCAGCTGGGACATCAACCTCCTATGAGCACTTGGTCCCTAGTCCCTAAGTGGGGTCTTTGGCCCTAGTAGTCTTGCTGGATTTGTCATTTGTTTGCTTCCATCGTTGTTGGATTGTGGTAACATCTAGAGTAGTGGGGCGCTAATTGGGCCCTATCAGGGTGCTGTTACGAGAGGGTCTTGTGAAGATGAGTGCCCTGGGAGAGCACTTGTTTGTGCTGTGTGGTGTGATGTGGTATATTCACATACATTTATGGAGTATATATTCCAAGGCTTTTTCCATGATCCACACAAATACACAGTGCCTTGCTGGGTGTGCGCAGAAAGCATTCTATGTCACCATTTGTCTGTGGCCATTGGGGCATGATTTTACAATGTTTAATTCACAGCTGAACCAGGTATTCACTGAATTCAGCCCCTTGGAATGGGGGCCTGTTATCTGTTCTGATTCTTGTGGGCAAAACAAATGTGGCAAATGCTTTCTTCAACAGAGGGAGTAGATTGTGAAACACCATTGACACTGTGAGCTCAACGACTAGGAACTTGGAGGGTCCATTCACTAGTACCATTGCCAGTCGGCTAGCTTGAAAGCTGCTAAAACCCATGCAGACCTTCGTTCACAGTTTACTGCATGGGTCTTCAATCAGGATGGGAGGCAGGCATTCTGCCCACTGGTTTGCTGACATGCGTGGCATGCTTTTATAGCATTTGCCATTGCCTCACCCATCGCTGGAAACCATGGTTTCTCTCTCAGCTGGGACTTTGTTTTGCCAACTTTTAAATGGCATTAGTGTTACAGCTTGATGACCCTCTTTTGAAGCAGTTGAAGTACCACCATTTATCACCCTCACAACAGGAGCAGTCCATTCATGGAGATCAGTTTCTCCTTTGCTCTTCAGAACTGCATTAGCATTGGTACACTGAAGGAATCTCACTAGAAATCCTTCTATTATGGTGGCATATTACACTCACTGCTTTATAAATTCATTTGTCTTCCTGAGATGCCAGTGCCATATCTTCTACGTCCAATAGTTTTGGGACAGGTCACCTAAGTTATTAGATGTATGTAGCTTTTGGTTTCTTTACTTGGTGGGGTCCTCCCCTATCTTTGTGATTCGGAGAGTCACAACAGGTAGTCTGATGAGTTAATGACCCCGACAGTGAAGTTGTATCGCTGACGTTTGACCACCCATTATTCAATAAAGGTGGATAAGTGTCTTATGGTCAGTTATGACCCGGAACTAATGGTATCCTTACTTGATGACTGATGTTTCTCATTCAATTTGGGCATAGCTGGTTTCAGTGTCTGTCAGCGATCTACTTACAGATGCAATTTGTTCACAGACTCCCTTGTTCCTATTCTTGGACTAGGAAAGCCCTTAAGTCTGTAGGCTCACATGCACAATAAGCTCTGTGCCCTTTTTGAGGTTGAAGTATGCCATTGTGGTGGCATAAGGGAGAGCACATTTGATGCTGTTGGTTGAATGCTTTGTCTGCCTGCATGATCCATTCTCAATGGACGTTGAATCTTGTCGGTGCCTTTAGGGTTTCGGAAAAAGTGGCCAGGTTGAGCATCAACCTGCTGCAGGTGCTGGCCATGCCTAGGAGGCTTCTTACTTCTGTTGTCCTCTGTGAGGCAGGAGCTTTGCATATTGCTTCTGACTTGTGGAGGTCTACTTTAAGTCTTCCTTTGAGAAGTAACATCCAAAGAATTTTATTTGGTTTTCAAACAAAGCACATTTATCTTTGTGCAATGTTAATCTATTTTCCACCATTCTTTCAAGTGTCACCTTTAGACAGTGGTGGTGTTCTTTCAGTATCGTGGAGTTGTGGGAGTCCAAACCCCAATATTTTATTAAACCCCACTAAAAGTTATCTCTGATGATTCAGCTCCAGCACCCTTGAATCTAGCAATATGAGACGACACCGTCCACAATATTAGGCCTAACAATTTAACAGAGTAAATCATGTTAGTGACTGGGGCCACTCAAGAATTACGTTCCTGATCAGTAAAAAGGTAAAGCATTTTTGTTATAAAATGGTTAGAATAGGCACTACAGAAATAATACAGTACATGCCATTAAGCCTAGAATCAAAACACAAAGTCATGAATCAGAAATCATTTAAATGGTCTCTAATTATCAGGTCCGTAAAGAACACCAACAGAATTTCTAATCTGAAAAGAAAGTCTCTCAATTATTGGACAGAACTCAGTGAGAAAAATAAATATCCAAATTGAGAGATTTTGGTGAGAAAATTAAGTCTTGCACTATTCAATATAAAACGAGGATTTTTACATCAGGAACACAATAGAAAGTTTAATTTGCAATTCATGCTCTCTAAAGAAGTATAAGGTATGTCACATTGTCCTGTGCTCCGCGGAAACTGTGGGGAGAGAAGGCTCGTAGGAGAACATTGATTGTGAGGGGGAATGAGCAGGAGCAGAATGAACAAAACACTAGAAACTGCATCCATTTTAATAAAATGGTGGCTTTTCGAAAATGTGATATAACTACATTATTGATCACCCTTCTAAACATTACTATTCGTTATAAGTGCACCCTCATTGATTCATCAGTTACAACTATATTCACCATAAAAATTATTAATACACACCTATTACCCAAAATTGCACATGTGAAAAAACTTCACATGAGAATGTTGTCACTGATATTGAGGACGCCTTCTAACCCTGACAATGTCTTGCAGATGACATTCTGGAATACCTCAGCAACCGAGGAGATTTGAATGTTGAATTGTTTGTACCTGCCGATCACCATGTACTTAGAGAAGGTGGGTATGTATGTGCAGGCAGGGTCTAGTAATAGCTGATGGTAACCAGCGTTGAGGTCCAGCTTTGAAAACTATTGCACTCTGTTGAGGTCTACAATGATATCGCCCATGGTAGACATATATAGGTTTGTTGAGTAGTCACATTTCAATGCATAATCAGACTGCCCCAGCTGTTTTAGCTTCATAGTGATGAGAGAGGGAGATCACCATGGTGTGGGGCTGAATAAGTTCTCAGTAGCATCCATTTTTCTAGCCATTCCAGTTCCTTTACTGCCTGGGAGAGTAGGTGGAAAGGAATTCAGAGTTGTTTGAGGACCATCAGTTTTTTATGGCTTTGTTAATGTGTAACTTGACAGATATACCTTCCAGGTACCTTAGCCCTTGGAACAGGTGCAGCACATTATTGATGATGTCATCTACATGGCTGTCCTTGCACTTGCCGGCCAAAATACGAGGCATAGAGTTTCTGCCATGTGGCAGCTGAGTAGTGTTCCTTCCTTTTAATTGGTGACAAGGAAGCTGGCATGAGTTTTAATATCTACATTGCAGACTACCACTTTGATATTGTCCGTCAGCATCATGGGCTGATGTCCTTCATATGCATAAATTCAAGTGCATGTTGGGGTCAGCGAAGGTGACCTGGGGCCTTTGCCCTCTTCCTCCACTTCTGCATAATCAGACAAAATGGTTTGCTTTGCCTCATTTAGACCATGTTTTCTCTTGAGCAGGGTACTTACTTGTGTTTAAGGTGCTAGTCTGTAGTTTTGGCAGTGGGCCGCTGCATCATGGGACACCCTTTCTGGTTGTTGTGGTGGTGTCTTCCACTTATTGCATCTAACACCTCTACCTTGACACATGTGCTACCAGTGTTGTCCCGGTGTGGTGGTAGCTACACCAAGGCCACTTCCATCTCTTCCACCTTGCTGTTGGAGAGCTTGTGTGACCTCCCCAAGATTATTATATCCTCCAGTCATATGCCTGGTTGGCACAGTATCAGGTGTATCAGTACTTATTTTGTGTGTCCCTTGATGATTTGGGCCCTGACTTGTTTCTGTTGATAGTAATTAGTGCAAGTGCTGGCAATATCTTTGAGATGGATACAGAATCCATCAATTGTTTCCGCTTCTTGTTGTCTGCCTTGCCACAGTTGAAAACCTTGACAATTTGTTCTCATTCAATTTGTACTCTCCCTCTTCTGCAAACATCAGGCGTAGTGACCTCTTTACCATCCTCTTTGTGTCTGGTTGGTGGCTCTAAAATAGTTGTTGAGATGACCAACTGATGATTTCCATGACAAGGTGGCCATGTGAGGGTACACCAATCTCAATGATTGCAGACAACACGGTCATTGAGGCATGAATTGCTATCCTCCCAGGTGGGGAACCATGGGCAGCAGTGCTGGTCTACTGTCTTGTGCAGCAGATGGTGCTGTTAAGCCCTTGTCTGCCTGTGACTCATCAACCATGTTGGTGCCTTTCCAAGTGACCAGTGTTGCTAATAGCAATGTGGCTTCTGATCCATAGCTGTGAGTTTAGCTCACAATGGAGTGACGCCTGTGATCTTGGGCCAGCTGGGACACACTGCATCCTAGGTGAGGGTGCGTGTCCCACGCTGCTGTTCTTTTTTCCTGTTGTGGTTGCTTGCAAGTCCTACAGTTGTGTTTTTCGTGAACAATGGTGCTATAGTGTCCATTCACATGCCCTCTCTGGTATCTCTTAGTGGTTTCAGTAGGGTTGTGCCTGTGCCTTAAGTCTTACCTTACACCAGGGGTCTCCATCCATTTCTGTAATAAGAGCTATTTTTTTTCAATAAAACTCATTGAGCACTACTAATATTATTAGTGCTGTAATAGTGAGCACACCAAACAAGACTCCGTAAGTGGCCACCATATGGAAGACTACTACCAATGATTACCTCAGTGCATCAGACATAGCTGCCATCAGTAATGTAAAAAAGAGTATGCCAGTATGGAATGCCTCTGCATGAGTAATACATAACAGTCAAAGCACAAATTTCTTTGGTACCAAGGTAATAACATTTGTAAAACGTCTCCTGTGAAAAGTGCCACATTATTTATCACTCAAATATCAGATTTACATATATTTTGAAAATTCTGCCATTTTCTCCAAATATCAGCTTATGACTTCTAAAAATAAACATATTTTCATCTCAAATATACACTCTCAATTTTGGTACACATATATTAATTCAGCCAAGCAAATTATTCTAGGCTGGGCTGCACAGAGTAGGGCTACTCACAGCTAGCTGGAGAGCTTCCAATAGCTCTTAAGTTACTTGCTGGAGAAGCCAAGTGGTACATAACATCTGCCCCCAAATTAGATTACTGAGTGCAGCTGAAATAAAAATAATATAATTTTAAACATATATCATTTTTCATACTCTATGAATAGCCGCAAGAGCAAAGGCTAAGGTTGGAGCAAACATTTTACTTCCCCACAGAGAGATTGACTGCCAAGTAGCTGGTCAGAGCTGTGGTGGCTCTCTAGCAAGATTTGCCCTTCCCTCGCGTCGCACCTGTAAATGAATCAGCACTACACCACTCAGTGAGGTCATCCCCAGCAGATGTGGGTTTCAGGTTGATGTTGGACAGTGTTGGTGTTTCCCTAATGCTCCAGCTGGTGCTGAAACAGTGACACATTTCAAGCCACAGTCTCCTAGTTCAATTCAATGGTGACCATGTTTCTATGTATTACAGTCACAGTCCATTGGCCTCATTCGAATGGTATTCTGAACTTTCTGATGGAATTATAGTCGCGGACTAACAATTGTGCACATATTTTACCCAAATGGGTTCTAACTCCTATTTGTTGGCTGAACGTAGCATTACTGGAGCTTTGTGTCTATTTGGTACCTTCAGTGGCAGAAGTGAGGTCTACTCAGGAGTTGTAGGGATGGATACTTGTACAGTTCTGCCAAACTGAAGGGAGGCATGGGTGCAACTGGCTATGCAAATAAAGGTTTTCTTGCTCCCTGCTGATGGAGAGGGCTTTCCTTATGAGTTATGTTAAGTAAATACAGCATGCTTCATATATTAAGTTTTCCTCCCTCACTGATTGGGACCTATTGTATGTGGTTATGCAACTCTCTCATTAGTAGGAGTGATGGAAACACCCAGCAGATATCTTAAAGGGTTCACTCATGGGTTGCAAAGACACAACGCAAGGCAGACAGCAGACACAACAGTCTATGGATCTAAGGGATCTACCCAGAAGTGGTGATGGTGCAACTCATGGATGTCAACAGATGCCACAGTAGTGGGTTTGTGGATCCACCCAAAAGCCAGAAGCCAAGGCAGTAAATGGTTCGCCCTCTAGAACTCACCATTATTGATCTGTAGCTACCTTGGAGTGGTTTTCAAGTGGTCTATATAGGGGAGGTCCATTGTCACTCTGGATCATTTTTGGGGTGCCATATGTTGCTGTTTTTTTGTCCAAATATGGTCTGACTGTTCGAACAAAGTTAATAAGTTAATTTGGGTAGCCAGGCGTCTGGTGTCGGAGAATAGTGGAACCAGGAGGCATTGAGAAGAAATTGGTATTTAGATTGATGTCTGGGTCTGTTCATTGATCCTACCAAAGGACAGAAGCCTGGTAATCTGTATTGTTTGGTGCTTGGCAGAATTGGAATAAGTTGACTAGATCATTTACTTGTCCCTCTAGCCCCCAGAGCCAGAGTCTTGCCTTTGCCATATGTGTGTTTTAGCATACTTAAAGAGATTCAAGGGTTAGGGACCCAGATGCAAAAATACAGTCATATCTTAAAACTGTGTTGTTTAAACAGATACTATAGGTCCTAATCAGTGAGGGAGGAAAACTTTATATATGAAGCATGCATATTTACTTAAGATAACTCTACATATATTGGCAGATATAATGTCAGTGTCATGTTCACACAGTATGGTCACCCGGATCTCATGCACCACAACAATCTCTTCCCAGCTAGGACATATTACAACCAGACACATTTCTGACCAAACATACAGGTCTGCCTGTAGCCTCTCTCCGGAGAGTTTTGTGGATCATAAATGTAAGTTTCCTACCATACAAATTCTAGATAGCAAAGCATAACATTTCACTGCTTGTGAAGTGAGTTTTGTGGGTGAAACAAATAATCGTTTTGGACTCATAGATTCTCCCCAAACTATCCAAGTTATTCTCTTATTTTCTTTTACTTTTTTTTAGACCTTAATCTTAGTTCAGCCAAAGAAATAGTCTCCCGCAAGTCCTTGTTTCCTTTCTTCCAGGTTTGTGGTGTAGTCTGCGACAGACAAGATTCTCTCTCCACCAGTGGTTGTCCCTCAAAGAGAACACAGGTAAGCACTTGTGAAAAATAGAATTAAGATAAATAAATAAACAAAAACCTACTCTTTTCTTTCTCTTGTCATGTGAGCTCCCTACTTTTTCTCCACTTGTCTAAGAAATATGTTTTTTTTCTTTCTCCCTTTTTAGGTTTCGCCTGCACAGCGCTTGTGCTGTGCTTGTGAAATCTATTGTATTCAATATAAATCTTAAAAGGGGCTTACATCCTGCCCTTGGTTTTCATTGGTTCCTGTGCTTGCCACTTACTTTTCCTTCACTTCTATTTGCTATTTCTTGCATTTACCAAAGTTTGTTCCTTATTTCCTCTTATCCGTGTCCCAAGGCTCAAGTACTGTTTTCATCCGTTTTTGGGGAACTTTTTTATTTTATGTTTTGACTGCATAGCCCCTACGCTGTGCTTATGATTTTTAATGATTGCACCTTATCAGTTCCCAATCTGAAACTCTACCACTTTCCCCCCCAAGGCTGCTGAGTGTAGATTCTCCACTCACCGGTGTGAGATTCTCCTTCTTCCAGCAGACCGAACAGGAGGTAATCTAATCTCTCTCTCTCTCGCTCCACAACAGCAATACATCTTCACAGGCACCATGTGACCCCAGAGGCATGCCCAAGTCAATTAGGTGACCATTTAGCTGTACGGCGTGCGCGCAGTCAGCAACCCGTTTTTAACAAAGTTGAGGGAAAAGTACACCTCCTCCCAACCTCCTTTGTCAGCATAAACATTTCTTTCAGCCCTTTCTTTCACCCCATAGCTTTTGCCACAGTTATGTAAAGAACATCACAAGTATGTTGCTGTTCAAAATTCACTTGGATTCCTTGTTTTACAACAGCAGTATAACATACAGATTTTCCCACACTTTATTTCATGATTAAATTAAATGTTCTGCAAACTGCACTGGAAAACAAATCTAAAGCAGAAATATATGTTTCAGACTGCTTTTTCCTCCCATGGTAAAAAAATAAAAAAAATTGTGTGAACGTTATGTATTTTTTTTACGCACCATCTTTCTATCTCTGTTCTCAGTCAACCGAGCATCCAAATAAATTATTTTTCATTCATAAAGTTATCAAACAGATTTATTGAAAGGCTACTTGTTTGTGAAAGAGTATCTGGTATTTTTGAATTGCGTTGCAATTTTCATTCACAGGAATGATTTAATTTCCCAGCATTGAAAACGTTGCAGGTCCTAAGGATGAGGCTTTAGCAGAATTGACATATAATGCAAAACTCAGTGGTTTAGAAGTAAACATTTCTGGATCCTGGAAGAGTGTGCACATAAACAATAGGGAGCTTTCAGAATGAGTCCCTATTGCCTTTTGCCTCTGCTTCCGAAATACAGGATGCAAATATTTTATAGATTATATTCTCACATCTGTGCATTGCATGCAAACGTACTGTTTCACATATTTTTCTGCCTTATTAAGTACTAGACCTGGGTGAATTTTATACTGATCAGAATTAACAAAGCATAAATTAAGCACATTTTTTGTTAATTCTGAAGTGTGTTGTAAACAAATCTTTATTATGATCAAAACAAATCAATACACTGGGTGATGCCATTTCCACAACTTATAATTTGTGAGCTGTATAGTATTATTAGTAAAGCTGTATGTCTGTGCAAATGCAATGGTCATTTCAATTGAAAATGTGATGTTTGTTATGGCAGTGTCCTACCACACCATGCATACTCCACTCTACGCCTCTCCACTCTAATCTGGATCATGCCACACTGGACTTTGCACCACTCCACTTCACACCATGTCACTGCACTCTATGCCACTGTACTCTACTCCACTCTGCACCACTCCACTCTACGCCACTTCACCATATGACGCTTGACTTTGCGCCTCTCCACTCTGCACTACTCTACTTAATGCCAATGCACTCTCCTCTACACTCTCAAGTCTAGGTCATTCCACTCTACTGTGCCCAGCTCAACTCTATGCCACTCTGCACATCTACACTCAAAACCACTGCACTCCATGCCAATACTCTCATTGCCTATGCACTGTATTCTGTACCACTCCACTCTACGCCCCTATATTCTAAGCCAATTCTCTGTATGCCACTTTAATCTACTCTGCACCACTGAACTATATGCCGTGGCACTTTACTCCACTTTACGTCATTACTCTACGCCACTGTACTCTACCCTGCACTACTCAACTCCACTTCACTCTACTCTGAAACAATCAACTCTGCACCACTGCACCCTATGCCATTGCACTCTATGCCACTGCACTACACCACTGCATTCTATGCAAATGCACTCTACAACACTCTATTCTGCAGCACTGCAATCTCTGACACTGAACTCCATGCCACTCTACTCTGTACTACTGCACTCTCTGCCACTGAACTCTATGCCACTGTACTCTACACGACTCAAATCTATGCCATCAATTACCATGCATTGAGGCACTTTCACCCTGCATTCTCACACTTATCAACTTTCATTCATACACCACTCACCCTGCACCGAGAGCACTCACATCAACCTCCCTGCACTCATACACTGCTCCCACACCTCTTAACCTATTATTAATCCCATAAGCAAAACCTAATACATTTACCAATGCTTGTTTTTCTCTCTCCATATCCAAGAACCTGATTTAATTTCCTTATTTTTCCATTTTTTGTAAGTACCTGTCTTCCACAGTCTTTCCTTTCTTTGTGTCAGTATGTCTTGCCTTCTACTCAACCTTATGTTTCTCCTTTCTTTCCCTCTATTTCAAGCTGTCTTTATCCCAAGAATAAAATGTGTGAAGGGCAACAGCAAAAAAACGAAGACACAGAAATCAATCAACTATCACTGTTATTCAAACCCCCCCTCTTGTTCTTTTCCAAATTACTTGCAAACATCGCTGTTTCCCCTCAAGCCATGGTAGGGACACTTCAGTTTTCCTGGCAGAAGAACCACACGTCCTTTTCAGAGATCCTCCTCTGGCATCTCTTCAGCCAGAAACAACTCCTGCAGCAGGGTCCTCCTCCTGACCTATCTCAATATGGGACAATGTCATCACTCAGCTGTCTTTCTTGTGAAGTATCAAGCCTCCCTTGCTGATTGAGAACTCCTGTAATTCATACGGATGACTTGTGCCTCCTCCCTGAGGCTTGGCGTCCACTTCTTGCCATCTCCCAGTGCACATAGGTTCCTAGGTGAGCAGTTGTCACTTACATTCTCCCTTAACCTCATGGGGGCTATCATGTGACCGTAACATTCATAGAGCTCACAATCGGGCGATAGGGACGTGGAGATCACATCCAAGCGCCCTGCAACACAGGAGCTACTGTTATATGCTGTTCCAGTGCCTCCCATACCCACCCTAGGCCAGAGCAGTGAGAGAGACTCTCCCGCTCCCGCCTAGCAGGGTGTGACGGTCCTGATAATTAAGCAAACACATAGACCAGCACCCAGGAAACAACTTTCTGATTTCCCTGGAAGCACAGAGAGAACCTAAAACAGCCCCTATCTGCATGCTCCCAGGGAATTGTGCTGTGAAGGTGCAAAGCACCACAGTAAGATGTGAGCTTCGATTAGACACCTGGGGGGAGTGGCTACTTGGGCAAGCAGATATTGTCCCCCACCTCCTCTGTCTGCAGTCTTTATGCCACCCTGGAGGTTGATGTGCATGTTTACGTCATAATATGTTCCTCTTGGGAGTGGAGGCAGAAAGCTCTCTAGACATCAGGGAAAACTGTTAAAAAACAAAGGGTTAGGGCAGCCCACCATGCATAATGGGATGTTCATGAAAATAGACCATTTTGGTCTTTCTGCTACCCCCCCAGGCCCCAAGCAAGGCATTTTGGGGGGGTTCACCTCAATCTGACCCCAGGGGGTAGGAAGCCCACTAGACACCAGGGAAAGGCTTAAACAATAAGAAAAGAGGGACTGCCCACCACGCATAGGACCAAACCCTCACTTCAAAAAGAGTGCAAGTCTTTCTGCCCCTCCTGGTGGTAGCTAGGGAGGTGTGCGCCCAGTCTAATCTCCAGGGGGTAGAAAGCCCGCTGGACGCCAGGTATATATTTACAGAAAAAAAAACAAAGAGGTTGGGTCAGCCCACCCTGGCTTTGGCCCCATATCCCCACCCGGAAAGGGGGCATTACAGTCTTTTGTCCCTTACTAGGGTGCAGATGGGGTTAATTGTCCCCATTCTGTCCCCCACCCAAGGGGGGCAGAAAGCCCACCAGACAACAGAGAAATTTGATTGAAAAAACAAGGAGTAGGGGCGGCCCATCAAGGCATGGTCCCATATCCTCACCCCAGAAGGGAGCATGACAGTCTTTCTACCACCCCTCTAAGATGCAAACTAGGAGGTTTTCCCCAATTTGCCCCCAGGAGGTGGGCAAGAAATCCTGCCAGATGCCAGGGATTATCTTTAGTGAAAAATAAACAAAGCGGTAGGAAAAGTGTCCCTGGTATAGGGATATGCCACCACCCCATGAGGGAGCAGTGCAGTCTTTCTGCCACCCCACCATGAGAGGCAGATTGGGGGATTTGCTCCCAATCTGTCCTATGGGGGGGTGACAGCAATCCGACTAGACACCAGGGAAATTCCCAAGAGAAAAACACAGGGTTGGTGGCGGTTGACCATAGCACAGAGACATTTCTCTACCCCTAAAGGTGGCATTACAGATGTTCTGCCCCTCCCCTTGCAAAGCAGATTGGGTGGCTTGGCATAGTCTGCCCTGGGGGAGAGGGGTAGAAAAAAAGGCCACCAGATGCTAGGGATTGTTCTTACTAAAAAATAAGCAAAGGGATGGGGAAGTCCAGCTTGGTGTTGGGCCATGCCTCTGTTGCAACTGGGGTCTTGCTGCTACCTCTGATGTCACAATGTTGATTTATACGTGACCATATTGGCATTTTATTGTGTGAATTGATAAAAAACGAATTGTAGAGTGGTGCACTTAAAAGTCTATATAAAGGTGCATTCATTGTAGTCTAGGATTTAAACGTTTGCGGTAAAACCATATTAATTGACATATAGGGGGTCATTACGACCCTGGCAGTCGGTGGTAAAGCAGCGGTAAGACCGCAAACAGGCCGGCGGAAAAAAAAATGGAATTATGACCGCCGCGGTCATCCGCCACTTCACCATTCCGACCGCCATGGCCGTGTAGACCGCTGGGCTGGAGATTGCGGTATCCAGCCCGGCGGTCGTCACTAGACAGCCGACGGTATCACAACCCTGCATACCGCCATGGATCTCGGGTGGTTGGGAACCGCCATGAGATCCATGGCGGTAGGCACTATCAGTGCCAGGGAATTTCTTCCCTGGCACTGATAGGGGTCTCCCCCACCCCCGCTACCCTCCACGAATCCTCCCCCCCACATTCCCCACCCCCCTGCCATCCCCCAAAGGTGGCACAACCCCCCTCCCCACCCCGACCCCGAACATGCACATATACACACCCCTACACGCACACACCCCCAACATGCACATATACACACCCCTACACGCACACATACACCCCGACAACACATACCCGCACACATACAAACAGACATGCACACCGTCCGACCCGCACACATTTCCCATACACACAGCACCCCCCGCACGCATACCCTCACTCACTCACCCCTCTACACTCTCACACGCACACCCCCACCCCCTTCCCTAACGGACGATCAACTTACCTTGTCCGTTGATCCTCCGGGAGGGGACGGGATCCATGGGGTCAGCTCCGCCACCAGAACACCGTCACCAGAACACCGCCACACCGAATCATGGGACGTGATTCAGTGGGCGGTGTTCTGTTGACGTGGCGGTGGAGGTTGATGAACCTCCATTTTCCCGCCACCCGCCAGTATGGCTGCTGGCGGCTTTCCGTACGAAAAAGGACGGTGGCCTGCCAGCGGTCATAATACGCGGCGCGGAAGACCGCCACCACTGGCGGTCTTCAGCACGGCGGTACCTCGGCGGTCTTGCGAAAATACCGCCAAGGTCGTAATGGCCCCCATAATCATTAATTTTGATTTCATGTTTCCTTATGATGTTAGAAAACATTTATCAAAGAAATAATAATGATTTTCATCACCAATGTACATTAAATGTTATAGGCTAATGTTGAAAGTTGTAGTTCCTTACCATATTTACTGAGATGCATTAACAAGTTATTTCAGCTTTGCAATTTACTGTAATGTGGAGCTAGATAAGATTTATTAATGGCAATTTTATAAATTTAGGCCCTCATTACATCCCTGGCGGACGGGGGAGAAGTGGCGGTAATACCGCCAACAGGCCGGCGAAAAAAAAAAGGGAATTATGACCATGGCGGTTACCGCCATGGTCATACGCCACTTCTCCACTCCGACCGCTGGGCTGGAGACTTCGGTCTCCAGCCCGGCGGCCGTCACCAAACCGCCGGCGCTATCACGACCCTGCATACCGCCATGGATTTCGGGTGGTTTGGAACCGCCACGAAATCCATGGCGGTAGGCACAATCAGTGCCAGGGAATTCCTTCCCTGGCACTGATAGGGGTCTCCCCCACCCCCCTCCACCACACCTGAGTGCTCCCGCCACCCCCCCCACCCCCCTGCCACCCCCCAAAGGTGGCAGGACCCCCCTCCCCACCCCTACCCCCAACATGCACAGACACACACCCCCTCCCCACCCCTACCCCCAACATGCACAGACACACACCCCTACACACACACATACACTGCAACACCACATACCTGCACACATACAAACAGACATGCACACAGACCGACCCACACATATTTTCCATACACACAACACCCCCCGCATGCATACACGCACTCACACACCCCCTCTACATACTCACACGCACACCCCCATGCACGCACACAACATCCCCCCACCCCCTCCCCTAACGGACGATCAACTTACCTTGTCCATTGATCGTCCGGGAGGGGACGGGATCCATGGGGGCTGCTCCGCTGCCAGCTCCCTGTCACCAGAACACCGCCACACCGAATCATGGAACGTGATTCGGTGGGTGGTGGTCTGATGACGGGCGGTGGAGGTGGAGCAGCCTCCACTTCCCCGCCGATCGCCATACTGGCGGCTCTCCGTCCGAAAAAGGACAGAGGGCTGCCAGCAGTCATAATATGCAGCGCGGAAAACCACCTGCACTGGCGGTCTTCAGCACGGCGGTTCACCGCCGAGGTCGAAATGAGGGCCTTAATATTTACATGTGTTTGGTTAACACGAATAAAGTATGCTATTTTCATTTTGTTTTAGTTTAGTCATGTTAAGGCCTACTAGGCCCCAGCTTCACAGAATGTTGGAAAGTTGTTTCTTTTCTGCTAATGTGTCATTTCTTTCAGATTTCGTTCACATGTATTGTTAGCTTGGAAATAGATGTGCTATTGTTTTAGTCATAGTGAGCCTGAGAAATTAACCTTGAAGCTGTTACATGGAGAAGCAAAGAATGTGAAAACCAGTTCTATTCAGTATGTTGCAAAGTTGTACAGGACACCAAGGACAGACTGCCAGGACAGTCGTAGGATCTTCTAGCCAAGTTACAGATGCCCGTAATATGATGTGAGGGGAATGGACAATAAAATCTTCTGATATGTATGGCATTACCAATGGACAAATCATCATTCACTTTGGACTTTAATTTATTGTTTTCAGTTTTCTGTCGTAGCAGAGATCCCTCGGAGTTTGGGAGGGTCAGACCTCTTTACCCTTGACCCACACTTCTCTAAATGCTTGCTGAGAGGACTTAGGGCCTGATTTAGATCTTCGCGGTATTATTGGGCGGCTGACCCAAAAAGACTGTAAGGTTGGCGGTTTTCTGCCCGCCATATTTAGATGTATTGAGGTTAAGTCAAAGGCGGCCATGGCGGAGTGTACTCCATCACGCCAGCTGCATCCCGCAGCCAACGCGGCAGACTCCAATGCTGACGAGTAGACCCTTCATCTCTGTCTTGGTGGCGGCATTCCACTAAGCTTATTTAAATCACACAGTTGTGCTGTGACAAAAGCAAACAAACACAAATGATGGACGGAATGCAGGACCAATCAAACATTCACCCCCAGTCACAGATCTGGGTTAAATCCATCAATTCTTTTGCTCACCATGCCACACCAGTTTGGAGCCAGCCACATGCAAATCAGTCTTGACACTGTTCCACATGGGAACAGTCCAGCACGAACTGCCAAGCAAGGACCTCCCTGGACCGTAAACAAGCATCCTGGGACAGGTTTCAGGGTATCACCCTTCATCGGCCAGGCTAGCTTGAATCCAGTGGCATAGTGATCCTGGGACCCACACCTGTGCATACTCAGCACACTTAGGGGCATATTTATACTCTGTTTGCGCCGAGTTTGTGTCAAAATATTTGATGCAAATTCGGCGCAAACCTAACACCATATTTATACTTTGACGCCCGCGAATGTCAAAATTCAGCAGTGTGCGTCATTTTCTGGATGCAGGAAACCGCCTTGCGTTAATGACATGCAAGGTAGGCTTTCCAGTCCAAAAAATGACTTAAACACCCGTGCGCCTTATTTATACTCCCGCATAATTTTGATGCACAGGATGGGGTGGCCCTTAAAAAATGGTGCACAGCCTGATGTGTGCCATTTTTTTAAAACCTGGGTCAGGGCAGTCGTTAAGGGACCTGTGGGCTCATTTCCATGGTCTCTGACCATGGAAGCAGTCCACAGAGGCCCTTCCCTACCCCCAGGGACACCCCCTGCCACACCCACTCATCCCTGAAGGACACCCATAGATGAGGGGACACATCCCAGGTAAGTACAGGTAAGTTGAGGTAAGTATTATTATGTTTTTTTGTTAAGTGGCATAGGGGGTTCTAACTTGGCCCCCACTACATGCCACTGTGCCCAATGACCATGCCCAAGGGACAGAAGTCCCCTGGGCATGGCCATTGGGCAGGGGGGCATGACTCCTGTCTTTGCTAAGACAGGAGTCCTTTCAATGGGGGTTGTGCGTAAAAAAAATGCAGTCCAGTTAGAGCCATGATTTTTTACTCTAACCTGACTTGCACCATTTTTTGCCGCACAACCCCCATTCTTCCCTACGCCAGCGCTGACCAGTTCGAGTCATTTTTTTTAACTCTAACCAGCCCGCAGCAGCGACTACCATCAATCCATAAATAAGGCACCCGCCTGGTGCGTTGGAATGGCGTTAGCCGGCGGTAATTTTTTTTACGCAAACCAGCGCTTGCAAACAAACACAAATGATGGACGGAATGCAGGACAAATCAAACATTCACCCCAGTCATAGATCTGGGTTAAATCCATCAATTTTTTGCTCTCCATGCCACCCCAGTTTGGACCCAGCCATATGCAAATCAGTCTTGGCCCTGTTCCACATGGGAACAGTCCAGCCCGAACTGCCAAGCAAGGTCCTCCCTGGACCGGAAACAAACATCCTGGGACCAGTTTCAGGGTATCACCCTTCATCAGCCAGGCGGTGTGTCAGCGGCAGGACCATGACAGCGGGAGTCCGTTGCGGGACCTGTGCTGTATAGTTCCAAGGCTGTGGCCATTGGTTGGATGCCAGTAGGCCACACCTGTCTGATAGTGGACTATTGTGAACACCTGCAAAACACACTACAAAACACTCTCAATTCCAGACCATGATCCTTTACCATTCCACTGCAGCAGACAATTCATGCACCAGAATTTCAAGCCAGGAGACAGGTTTTTTCTTTGTTTTGCTTTCCTATCCCTCTGTGTGATTTTTTGTTCAATTTGACTTCATTTCATTACTATTTTTGCTGCAATATAAATTTTGTTTTGTAAAAATCACAATGGCAGGGAGGAGAAATTCCCATTTCACCGAGGGACAGCTGACTGCCATGGTGGATGAAATAATTAGAGTAGAGCCACAATTGTTTGGAGCACAAGTACAAAAAAACTACCATTTCCCAGAAAAGGCAAGTGTGGTCCAGAATAGTAAAGAGGTGAAATGACCTGCAGGTAAACGTCCTTTCCCTGGCTTCCAAGCATCACCTGGAGAGCCTTAGGACTGGTGGTGGTTCTCCCAGTCACTCTTTATAACTATTTCCCTGGGAGAAGAATGTCTTACAGATCCTACATCCTGAAGGATTGACTGGAATCCCTGGTGGAGTGGAGTCTGATCTGTTGCACTTAGCAATGCCTCCACAATCCCAAATGGAGTTCTGTCCTTAAGTTAGACGTTTGGAATGGTTCACCACCCTTAGCAAAACAGACATAACGTAACATGACTGCACAAAATAACTTATTTTATGACAATTAGCCTCATGGTGAAACTTCTCTCATTAACAATGTACAGTATGTGTAGTCAGATTGTGTGGTAGCCCCTATGGATCATCCTTTACAGTTGCTTTGTCCCTTGTGTACTATCAATATATTTTGTTGTCCCAAACATAGGCCATAAGCTCCATCCATTTGCACTGAAAATTATATTGTCTCACCTAATCACACCATACCCATGTGTGTGTATATGTTGTAAATGTGTGTTCATCTCCCCTATTATAATTGAAACAGATATGTGCAACTCGTTTTCAAGCAACTATTGTCTATTGTGTGAAAAGATGACTACAACTACCATGATGCCCTGTTATTGTATCAGAAAAACTGTAATGCTGTATAATGTTGCTCCACCTTCTTTAATTTCCATATGCACACCCATCTCAACAAACTATGCATTACACATTCACAGTGTCAAGCTATGGTTTAAACTGTCAGTTGCTGTGTATCTCAAGCATGTTGACACCTTCTCATAGCTACATATTTCATTGTAATCTGCATCAAAAATGTTCTTGTGATGCGGCATGATGTATAAAAGTAGTACTCGTACACAATTTACATTGCACTGTCCTTAGGATCACCAGTGACAGTTACATTTTGAAGTTGACCCTCATTGCTTCTAAGGTCTTGTAGCCCGCTGGGTCTTGGAATGGTCCAGTACCATAATCTACTCACTACTGTGTTGTGTAGAAAGTCAACTACATGTAATGTACAATGCTGAAATAACACTTCAGGACATCTCTACAATGTCATCACTGGAGCTGGCATCTGTGTAAATGAGCCTGTATATGTAAAACAATGAACATTACACAAAGGCCTAATTAGTCTATCTCTCTAATTTAACTTTTTTAGGTTGCCCCATTTGTAGTAAAAGACAAATAAAATGCACAAGCTAGATATTAATTATATATTTTCTGCATCTTTCTCAGGCTCAACACCCTCGACCACTGGAATAGTGACTGCCACACAAGACACCTCCACTCCAGACCTAGAGCAAGCCTTCAGTGAGGACACCACTCCTGCAAGAACGGATGATCAGAAATAACCTGATCCATCTAGTCATTCTGGCCGGACAGCTCCAGTGAGTTGCACTCGGCCCACACCTACACCTCCCACCCCTGCTGTAAAAATACCTCAGCCAATAGATACCTCCACTTCCTGTGTCCAAAGGAACATCAGACCAATCCTTTGCCCCCCAGTCCTGGCTGCAGTTGAGAACACCAACACCACCTCCATTTCTTCCAGGAACCAGTGGGATGGGGTACACTACTTCAAGGGCACATGGTAGTAGGGGAAGGAGTTGTGGTAGGGAATCTGTTGGTCATCCACGTGAGGCCACTGGGGTCATTGTCAGCCAGACCACCATTGACTGAGTCTTGGGCGCAGTACAACAGTCCCATGATGTGATGGGCCAGGTAGTAACTGAGCTCAGTGAAATCAAGGAGGTGCGAGAGAGCTCTGTCGAAAATACATAATCATAATGAAAATATGAGCATCCTGAGAGGGGTGCTTTATGACATATACCACCATGTGAGAAGGCTTTTCTTATTCTATCTGGCCCTGTCTGTGTACCTTCTACATCCTACATCTGGAACTATTACACCGCTGCTCCTCCCACCCCAGTCCTTGCACCTATCCCTCACCTCTTCCCCAGAGGGAACTATAATTCGAACCGCCAGGTGAGGATGGCAAGACCGTCACCACTACCTCCAAGAGGCGCAAATCCTAATTTCCTACAGTGCTTGTCTAGCATTCACTCTGTGGACTATTTCAGAGACACATTTACCTTTTCTGAGAACAGTTGTTTGTACATTGGACTCCAAACTGTTTCTGGCTCTACTACCATGCTTTCATCCACCATGATAGACTTATTTGTTTCATTTCCACATTTTTTGATTGACATTTCTGTTTTTTGTGTCATGTTAATAAATGGTATGGACACAGACTACAAGATTATTGTTGTATTTTGTGCCCTACCATTTGTCATGTCCGTCTTCCACCATCATGTAGTCATTTCTTCTGAACATTTATTTGCCAAAGAAAATTTGTAATGACAAAGAGGTAAAGTGTTATCCATTTTATTACAAAGAAACAAACACAAATCATTATGGCCCTCATTATGACATATGACACTGACAGTAAATGCCTCTTACCACCGCGCTGACGGCCGCCAACTTACCGCCGCGCTGGCGAAAATCCATTCACCATATTATGACATACACACACCAATCTGACAGAATACAGCCACATACACAAATCTGCCAGCCCAAAGGTCAGTGATAAACTGGCGGTCCCAAAACCCACACCGTTACGCCAACAGAACAACACCCATCACATTATGATCACGAATCACCACGGCGGACATTCAATGGCAGTAAACCATTGGCGGTACAGAATAGACACCCACATACAAAACAACACTACATTGGACAATACCAAAAACACACACCTGAAATTCATGCACATACCACACCCACACCACAATAAAGCACACACCCACATTACCCACAACCCTTTACCAACAACTATTGCTGCCACGAGACTGAGAAGAAGAGCACGGAGACAACTAAACACACACACCACTGACACCCATACACCCCTTACGCACACCACATCACACACCCCACCATATTACCCAACACACCCTCACCAACACACATCACACAACAACCATGGCACCACAAGGCACCCCCGTTTCACTGAGGAGGAGTTAAGGGTCATGGTGTAGGAAATCGTCAGGGTAGAGCCACAGCTCTTTGGAGCACAGCTGCAGGAGATATCATTAGCAAGGAAGATGGAGCTACGGCAGAGAATCATGGAAAGGGTCAACGCCGTGGAACAGTACACAAGAACAAGGGATGACATCAGGAAGAGGTGGAACGACCTACAGGGGATGGTACGTTCCATAGCAGCAAGACACCAGCTCGTCATAAAGAGGACTGGCGGTGGAACCCCACCTCCTCCCCCACAACTCACAGCATGGGAGGAGCAAGTACTGGCAATACTGCATCATGAGGGACTCGCCGGAGTTGGTGGAGGGCTGAACACTGGTAAGTCATCTTTTAACAGTTATCAACCCCCGTACCTGCATGCCATCACACACCCTTACCCTCAATCCCATCACTCCACCACATCCCACACACTCTACCATCACATCTCACTAATCCCAATGCCAGGCCCTGCATGCCATACCAATGCATGGACACCCCTCCCAGCCCTCCATGGACACTCTTCACTAAAGCATGCACAGTATAAGGAAACTAACATAACCACAATGCACCAACATACACAAGCAAAAGCTGGCAGGGGAACATTAACTATAGAGGGGAAGCTACAGAAATACAAATGTCAGACACTTGAAGCATAATACATTATTTACATCCCCACAGGTACATCAGCCAATGTCACTAGAGAGGAGGTGCCACCACTATCAAGTCCCCCAATAGAAGAGGCCCACAGTGATGACAGTAACTCTGGACTTCAGGGTCTGGACGATCTACCTGGCCCATCAGGGACCACTGGACAGTTGGTCACCCAAGCCCACTCACAGACCACCACAGAGCCTCCCTCATCAGGAACCAACACCACAGCACTCACCCAGCGTACCCACACCTCTATCCCCAGGACACGTCAATCAGCAGTGTGCCCACCTGTACAGGGATCCCAGGCCACACCTTGCCCATAAGGTAATCAGGGACCTGGAGTCAGTGACAGTGGGCATACCGTTCAGGGGACAGAGGCACAGGCCAACAGTTGACACTGGGAGGGCTGTTGTGCACCAGGGGGAGGACAGGACCAGGGAACCAACTCTCCAGGAGGCACTCTCTGAGATCCTGGGAGCCTGCCAACATTCCCAGGACACGATGGTCCAGATGCTAGATAAAGTGCAGGAGAACAGGCGGCTGCAGGAGGGACAGTATCAGGGGATCAGGGAGGACTTGCAGGCCATTAACAACACCCTGATCTCCATAGCAGGGGTGCCGGCAGACATGGCCAACATCATGAGGGAGGCAGCAGCACACAGCGGGCCCCTGCCACTAGCCAGTCATCTGAACAGCCCTCCACTTCCGCTGCCGCTAGTGGCCAGAAGGCCCTGCCACAGGACCAACAGGCTACCAGCACTCTTCCCCCTGCAGAAGGTGAACCACCCCGCAAACGTTCCCTGTGAACCAGATAGAAGCCGAAGACACTTGCCAAGACCACTGTCAGGAAATGAGACTTTCCTGATTGTCTCCCTTGTGTCCCACTCAGTCACCTTGTCCACCTTGAACTGCCATTGCTCCCCTTCCTGTGTCCCCATTGACAATGCACCTGTGCTACAGACAGACTGGAACAATACCCTGGACTTTCCTCCATCATCACCCCATCCCATTGCACTTTTCCCTCTATATTTTAGCACAACAATAAACACCCTTGGATAGAAATCGACTACTAGTATTTCATGTATTGCAAATTTATATTGATTGAAACAGCTACAACCATTGCAAATGAACTGTAAACTGTATGAGCATGGAATTAATGACCTGTAGCTGGCTGTTGTGATCACATCAGGAGAATGTTGTCATATCACCAGCATCTGTAAAATGAATATCAATAGGTAACAGTAATTAGGGGAAAGACGTGGGTAATGCCAGCATGCCAATGCCACACAGAATACCTCAATAGTTATAGAATTGTGAAGTTGCACTCTCTTCCCTGTGTGTCATTGGAAGTACTGAAGGATCACCAATGTTCTGTTGTCCACATCCTCATCTTTTGCCTCCTCATCCTCACTGTCTTCAGGGTCCACTGCTGCCACGGGGGCATCTCTAGTCTCCTCCGCCTGCAGAAAAGGTACATTGTGTCTAAGGGCCAGGTTGTGCAACATGCAGCATGCAGCATGCCACTACTATCTGGCAGACCTTCTTTGGTGAGTAGCACAGGGATCCACCTGTCAGATGGAGGCACCTGAACCTGGCCTTCAGGAGGCCAAAGGTCATTTCAATGATCCTTCTGGTTCGCCCATGTGTCTCATTATAACGTTCTTCTGCCCTTGTCCTGGCATTCCTCACAGGGGTCAGCAGCCATGATAGGTTTGGGTAACCAGAGTCACCTGCAAATCTTGAGGGACAACATTTAGCCACAAACAATCCTATATGGCCAACACCATAGGCATACACCAACATATACTGGGTGGGAACCAGGGCTCACCTATTAGCCACACCCTGTGCCTCTGTAGTTGGGACATCACATTTGGGATGCTGCTATTCCTTAGGACAAAGGCATCACGCACCGATCCAGGATACTTAGCATTGACGTGGAAGATATACTGGTCCGCCAGGCACACCATCTGCACATTCATGGAGTGGAAACTCTTACGATTCCTGTACACCTGTTCATTTTGCCAGGGGGGTACAAATGCAATATGTGTTCCATCAATCACCCCAATTATATTGGGGATATGTCCCATTGCATAAAACCCAGCCTTCACAGTGGCTAAATCCCCCACTTGGGGAAAAGCAATGTAGCTGCACATGTGTTTTATCAGGGCAGACAAGACTCTTGCTAGCACTATTGAGAACATTGGCTGGGACATTCCTGCTGCCAAGCCCACTGTCACTTGGAAAGAACCAGTTGCCAGGAAATGGAGAACTTGCACAAGAGGGGGGATCCCAGTGGGCTGACGGATAGCAGATATCAGGTCAGGCTCCAATTGGGCACACAGCTCTGTGATCATGGCCATGTCAAATCTATAGGTGAGGATAGTGTGCCTGTCCTCCAGTGTTGCCAAGTCCACCAAGGGTCTGTACACGGGGGTATGTCTCCATATCCTATTCATCCACAGCGGTAGGTATCTAAGGGACACAGGAGAGAGTAGGCTGTCACAATTATACCATAACTGCAGTCCACTTCATGCAAACATGTTTTGGGACAGTGTGATTTATATTATATGTGCCTATTTATCCTGTGATGCAGCAATTATCGATAGGCCTGCTCACCCCCCACTGAAATGGCAACTGTCTGTCCTGTGTGGGGGGGGCAGGTGGAAGTGAGGTAATTCCGCCGACGTTGTGCATCGTGGCGGTAGGGAGTCATGAACCGCCGTGCAGTTCTTCATTGGTTTATATTGGGCCCTAAGGGGGACAGTGGCAATTGGGGGTCTACGCCGGCAGTGATGATATGTGACGCCGCCGCGGACGTGACCTCCATTTTCTATCTCAATTTTTACTTGTTTCCTGACCTTCCATAGGAGAGGACCTACACTGTATGTGCTCCTGTGACCTGTGTCTGGAACCTACCATGGCCTGTGTGACTTGGGAAAGGGCCCCTGCCTTCACCTCAGCGGACTTGGAGCGACTGGTGGATGGGGTCCTACCCCAGTACGGACTGCTGTATGGGCCTCCAGACCAACAGGTGAGTACACTGTGAGCTCGATGCATGTGGCATGAATGCATTGAGTTGTGTGTGAAGGCATTGTGTAAGGGGGTGGGTGGATGTCCTCTTGGCTGTGTACATGTTGTGCGCTGGGCTATGTGTGTGCCAATGGTGATAGGGTCGGGTATGGGGGCCATTTGTGTGACAGGCTGGACTGTTTGTCTAATGGTGTTCTCCTGTCTGTATTGCCTCTGCAGGTCAGCGTCCATCAAAAGAAGGGATTATGGTGTGCCATTGCTCAGGAGGTGCGGACCCTGGGGGTCTGTGGCAGGCGGAGCACCCACTGTCGGAAACGGTGGAAGGACCTGAGATGCTGGGCACGGAAGACCGCGGAGGCCCAGCTGGGGATGGCCTCCCAACGAGGAAGGGGTGCCCGTCGGACCTGACCCCCTGATGGCCTGCATACTGGTGGTGGCCTACCCTGAGCTCGATAGGCGCTTGAGGGCATCACAGCAGCCACAAGGGGGTGAGTACAGTGGCTATCATTACAACTTACGGCTGGTGGGGTGGTATCCAGGTGGTTGTTGTGTGTCCTTGGGTGCCCTTAGGCCAGGCCACACATAGCACCGTAGGTCCCCTGGTGGCTAAGGGTTTGAATGGAAAATACTGCTTACCTAGCTTGTTAGCATTAACTTTGGGCCAGGGCTGCGTGGTTCCCAGGTGTCTGGCAGTTGGCGGTATGTGCCCCTCCTCATTCCTTAGTGACTAGCCATTTCACTGGTAGTGCAATGCATAGTGCGTAGGCCTGTTCCCTGTGTGTGAGGGTGCTGTATATGCCAACGGTGGTGTTGTTGCAGTCATTGACCCAGTGTATCCCTTGTCTCTCTCCCCCTTTCTTGTTTTGTCATCCTGGCCTTATGTGCATTAGCATCATCTGGCAGGGGAGCAGAGGCACCGGCAACAGAGGGAGCTGTGTCACACAGGACCCTGGAGGCAGAGTCCACTGACGCTGAGGGAACAAGTGGGACTGAGGGTGAGGGGAGCACCACAGTGGAGACTGGAGGGGACAACACAGGCTCTGATACCTCCTCCGATGGGAGCTCCCTCATGGTGGCGGACACCTCTGTGACCACCCCAGCTCCAGGTACAGCCGCCACCCCATACCAGCACCGCCCTCCCAGTAGCCCCTCAGCGAGTTGCCCGTGCCCACTCACCCAGGAGGGTGGGCATCTCCTTCGCCCCAGGCACCTCAGGCCCTGTCCCATTGAGCCCTGCTGCCCTGAGTGAGGAGGCTAGTGACCTCCTGAGATCCATCTCTGTAGGGCAGTCAACCATTGTGAATGCCATCCAGTGGCTGGCATCCCAGGTGCAGCAATGCAATGCATTCCTGGATGGCATTCATGGTGGATTGGCAGCCCAACAGAGATCTATTCAGGCTCTAGCCTCCTCTCTGATGGCAGCCATTGTCCCTGTTTCTACCGTCCCCCCTCCAACTTCCACTTCCCATTCCCATTTTCCTCAATCCCAACCCATCCCAAGCACACACACAGACGAGCATATACACAAGACAACACACAAGAGTGGCACCATTCAGTTGTAGACACGATAACATCCACTGTCTCCCCTCCTCCACCTCCCACCCAGTTACCCCCACACTCAAACCTGCATGCACTACATCAATACCCACTACCAGCATCATCACCACACCAAGCAGAACACACACCTCACCGGCAGACACATCCACAACATCCATGCACGCTTCCCCTATGTCCTCTCCCACCGTGTCTGCCCCCCCCCCCCTCCTAAAGGACACAAACGCAAGCACTCAGGCATCCAACAGCCATCCACCTCACAACAGCATACAGCCCATGCACCTGCACCCAAATCCAGCAGTCATACACCTCCGACGACCACTCCCTCATCCTCCACTCCTATTACTCCTCCCTCCTCCCGCCCCAGTGTCCCTAAAAAGCTTTCCTTTCCACGATTGGCCTCTTCCCTACCCCTCCCCCCGTCCTGCATGTATGAGCAGGGTAGCAAGGACACAGCCCAGCACCTCAGCTAAACAGTCCATGGGGACAGTAGTAGCACCACCTACTCGTGGTGGTAGGGATATCAGAACAACAACACTGAAGGGAAAGGAGGCAGCACAACCTGGGATGAAAGGGACGAGTCCGGCACCAGCTGTGAGGAAGGGGAAAGAGCCTGCACCAGCTGTGAAGAAGGGGAAGAAGCCTGCACCAGCTGGGAAGAAGGCGAAGGAGCCTGCACCTCCAGGCAGGGGGGAAGAGCTCATCCACCCCTGACAGGAAGGGTAAGTGATCCCCAACCCATCACCAGGAGGAGAAGAGTCACTCTACGCCAGCGGAAGCTGTCAGCCAAACACTGCCACCACCACCAGCTGTCACAGGGCCCCCACCGCCAGCCGTGGATGTGCTGCCATCCCAGAGTGCAGGGGCTGTCCAGGAGCCTCCCACAACCACCTCCAGCATGCAGCCATCACAGAGTGCAGGGGCTGTCCAGAAGCCTCCCACAACCACCACCAGCATGCAGCCATCACCGCCGGCGGACGCCATGTAGTCCACCCTCCAGGGGCTACTGTGCGGGCTGCCCCCTCCAGAACCAGTGGGCAAGACACTCACTCCAGGGGAGACCTTTCACTTTTGTGCTCTGTTTCTGCCAGGCTTTTGTTGGCGTTGGTACCGCTCCGGAAAAGGTGGCGGTTTGATGTGTCTTAATATGGTGGGCGGAACTTTGTCTTCCACCTGTACTTGTAGGCCGCATTGTGAAAAAAGCTTACTCGACTCCTAAAACTGCAGCCAAAAAGACCTCCTCTGTTACTCACTTCTGGGAGCCAGGATGCTGGGCAAAGCAGGTCATAGGTCCCCTGCTGTCAGCACGGAGGAGCTGGAGCTCCTTGCCAGAGAGGTCTTATCCCTGTACAGCTAGCTGTTTGGGACCCCAGAGAAACAGGTACATGCACAACAACCACAGCCACTCCCTCTACCTCCCAAACCAGACACCCTCCCACTCCTGGCCCTGATCCCCACCAACTCCCAGACCACCCCTCCCAAACATCAGACCACCCCTTGTACCTCTTCCAAATCCCAAGCTAACCCTTCCACATTTCAAACCACCCCTTCCAAATCCAAACCCA
This sequence comes from Pleurodeles waltl, assembly GCF_031143425.1. NCBI lineage: Eukaryota > Metazoa > Chordata > Amphibia > Caudata > Salamandridae > Pleurodeles > Pleurodeles waltl. The sequence continues at coordinate 1,145,550,934 of NC_090448.1, forward strand.
CCGCTACTAAAACTAAACCCACCACTCCCAAACCCAAATCCACCCCTCTCAAACACAAGGACACCCCTGAACCCCTAGTGACATCATCGAAGTGCCTGCTCTCTCTGCCCCATAGTTGGCCCTTCCAGAGCAGGTTCCTTTCTGACAGTGATTGTAGGAGGCAAGTGTGGCCTGACAGCCATTGTGGCCCACATGGACTGTTCATATTTTGTGCATATGTCCATAGTTCTTACTTGTGAACATTCATACTTCCGTTAACTATTTTGAGAGATGTATCTCATTTATACATAAACACATGTTATTTTTTAACTTACCTTTGTCCTGCCCTTCTTAATGATTGTTACTGATTGTTTGCTGATGATGTTATTTATGCTAATGCATGAGCCATGCACTTTGTCTCATTTGTGAGGGTGACAAACATGTTGTATCTTTGACTTTTAATAAATGCATATATACATGTTGCAAGTATTCACCACTTTACTGGACACTAACACCAAACTTATGCATCCTAATATTGTGACTGGAAAATGCATGTGCGCTTATTTTGACAGGGTGTGTCAATAATATGCACATATGCATTACCCAGGGCACATGACACTTTGGGGTTCAATATCATCTACTGTTTGACATCAATTGCAGACATCAAGGGGACATGTGAGTTTCCAAGATCTCTGACATGTTTGCAGTTCAGAAGTAAAATTGCTTGTAAATTCTGTGGACACTCCCTTGTACCTTTTTGTATTGCAATTGCTACAGTGTCAGGGTGTAGAGCAATTCCTATAGGGGATACTATTTATATTTGGGTCTATTGTTTGGGGACGTTATTGCACACACCTATATGATCACAATTTTATTTGAGATTGCTGTGCCTTATGGTATAGGTGTCTACTGCCATGAAGGCAGTTAATGCGAGATTGGTGGGTAAAACAGACATCTCGGGTGTAATTTTAAAAATGTTTTTCAGTGCGACATTGCAGGCATATACAATCCGCGTAGTTATACTGTTGTCTGGGGCCCTTGAGTAAAGGAAGTCGAGTCCTGTGCTGGTGTATTGCACCAAGTCCAGGGGTGTCAGGTAATACGGTGACTTACCTCCAGTTCCAGCGACGACGCCGTCAGTTTTCATCCTGGTCCAGCAGCAGGGGTATCATTGGCACTATTGGGTGCATGTCGGCAGGAAAGACGAAAAGTGTAAAAAACGTGAGTTTTGTGTTTATTGAGCTCCCAATCTGAAAACTCAGGTGCTGGGGTTAAGCCTCCACAGTTGCATCAGTGGGCCTGAATATCGTGATTGACTCGGCAGTAAAAGGGGCTGTCGTCCCGCTGACACCCACATCTACCTATGGCACCATTGACGCAGGTGAAGAGTCTTGGGGGTGATGGTGGACCATTGGCGGTCTTTCACCTGTGCTCCCACTAACATCTAAATAGGGCGGGCGGATCATCATAGCGGTGGATGGGGTTTCAGTTGGAAAGTTGACAGTGGGACTGTTACCACCCACATCTAAATCAGGTCCTTAGATTTTCTTTGACCCATGAGAAAGCTCTTGACCGAGCTTTCGAGATGCTGACAGATTCCCTTTTTATATACTTTTTGGCAACCATAGTTAGCTTTGTTTCGCCCCATGTGCCATTTTTCCAGCTTCTTTTTGTCCTTTATTTACTTTTTACTTTTTGCCTCCATGTGTTGTAGCCCAGTACATGTCATTTAGTGACTCGCTGTCTTTGAAGAATCCCTATTATTTAGTTAGCTAATTAGATGATTGAAAATTGTACTAATGCTTAGACAACGCTTATTTATTGAGCACCAACTGTTATTGTTGTTTTGTATAGCATTCCTTGAGTGTTTAGTTTGTCTAATGCGTTTTCTCCAGAGGTTTGGACACTCAGCAGTGTTACTGTACCTCTACAGTTTGTTTTTAAGAATTGTTTACATTGACTTGAACATTCATTTGTATTAAAACCCTTTCACTCTTTATCCTATTTGGGTTTTCATTTTGTGGTCATGCAGTAATTTAAGTGTTGATTAATTGTGATGTTAACCGCTTTTACTCCCTGCTAGGGTGAAAAGATTTGTCAACCTCATTTAGAGCATACCTGAAATACTCCATCATCCCAACCCTACATTGTGCATAGGATGAAGGCATATTGGAGTTCTGCCCATAATTGCCCCCTTAGGGGGGACAGGAAGACCACTAGACTTTTTGGAAGTCCTAAACAAATAGGGATGGGAGAGTCCACCAAGGCATAGGGCAAGGCCCCCCCAAAGAGGGCATTACAGTATTCTTGCCCCCACCCTAGGACACAGAATAGGTCTTTTGACACCTAATCTTCCCCCTTGGTAGGGTAGAAAGTCCTCTAGAAAGCATGGATTTATTTACCAAAAAAAGAGCAAAGGGGTGGCCCATCTTGGCACAGGGCCATGCCCCCACAGCAGAAAGGGGCAATAAACTGTTTCTGATCTTTGGGGTTTGCACCACTCCACGGGTTGACAGAAAGAACATATACAAGACATCAGGGATTTTGAGCAAAATAAAGGGGTTCAGGCGTCCCAGATTGGCACTGGACCATACCCCACTCCAAAAGCGGCAAACCAGTTTCCCCAGGGGTGCAGAAAGACCACAAGACATCAGGGATTTCAAAATAGTATCAAAACAAACAAAACGATGGGGGCATCCTACCCTGGCATCGGGCCATACCCCAACCCAAAAGGATCAATAGAGTCTTTCTGCCACCGTAGGGGCGTAGATAGCTTTGTCGCGATTGGGGAAGAGGAGGCCCTTAATCTGCCCCGCAGGGTGAAGAAAAACCATAAGACACTAGGAATTTGACATTTGGGTAAAATAAGAGGATGCAGTCTTCCCATCCTGGCATTAGGCCTTAACCCCACCCCAAAAGGGGCAACCTAAACTGACTTTGGTAGGCTTCTTTGTGTGCCAGCTGTGCTAGGTCCTAAATTCCGCCATCACCTAAATTGCAAAAAAGTTAGTTTTTTAAATGGAAAAACAAAAGCTCTTTCCATGTTGCTGTGGGCTGTTATTTTGTGACAAATGGCTGTTTTTTCCCTACTCTTTTTTATTATTTCTTTATTTCCACAGTTTGTTTCTTTCAGAAAGTCTTGAAGGATCTACACAAATGCTTTGTTTCTGTATTCAGAATTTTGTCTACATTTATAGCATTCTGGGAGCATCCATGGGTTTCACACCTGTGTCACCACAAACAGCAAGTAAGTTAAACCAAAATTAGAAAATATAGACTACCTCCTAGAAAAATGCAAAGACTGTGCAAAATAATACTTTTTTTTAAACAGCCCTGCTTGTTCCTGAAATCTGGGAAAATGGTGATCCTAGCTCAGCAAACTTTTTAATGCAATTTTTAGAAAAAAATACACTTTTTTGCACACCACTTTTTCCCATTTTTACCACAAAAAATGTTTAGCTACATTTTGGCTACTTTCGTGTTCCCTCCAGGGTAATCTACAAACTCTGGGTTCCGTTAGAATCCCCATGATGTTGATAAAAAAGGACGCATATCTGGTGTGGATACCTTTTAGGAAGAACAGTGTAAGCACAAGTACCCCAAGTTACCCCAAACATCCACAAAAGATCTCAGTATCAGGGTTGGAAATCCCTAGTAGTCAAACGTCTAGTGGTTGATAAGTCCTACCTCATCCTTGTTCCTGTTTGTCTTGATTTGTCTTCCTGGCCTTTGATTTTTTAACTTATTCTTTTACTACTTTTGCTTCCTTGAGTCCTCTTTCCATCTTTTTTTCTTTTGCGAGTTCCATCCGAGATGCTCCAGAGCTGTATCCGTGCTGTGAGGTAAGTAGTGTCTAAATCCGCTCCCTTAGAAAAATACATCTGGGCACTTATGCATACTTTACTGTGCATAAGCACAACTGTGTGTGATGTGTATTTATGAGCATTAAGTTTTGCACTGTTTCTTTTCCAATTTTAACCTGTCGGAAGCCTCTTTCAGGGTTATTTGTAATGTTTCATTCGCCCAGTCTAATGACAGCATTTCCTTCCCTAATCTTTTGCTGATCTGATTCGTGTATGCTCTGCTGTGGATCTCTCTTGTCTCCCTAGCCGGTATTATCAGTCTATACCCACTCTTGATAAATGACAGAAGTGCCTGGAGTCTGAGTGGTTGCAGAATGTAACAAATATTGGTTACAAGCAGAACCTGTTTATTGGTATTGTCGCAGTAAGTAATGGGATCATTATTTGGGGCTGGTACTACCCACCTCAAGGAATAATCACAACCTTTGTCAAGGTGAACCCTCAAAGTTACTTAATTAACTAGGGTTCAACCACTTTGTAGCTAGGCCAGAGTAGACAGGCTTCACTTAGGGCAATGTGTAAAATATTTATACACTACCAAAACAGTAATGAAGTCAAAATGCACAATGATAAAAAAAATGCAAACTGAATTAGAAAAATAGAGTAAATTGTAATACAGAAAATGTCACCAAAATGACAAACATCCAATAAGGGGAAACAGTGCTATGAATCTTTAATGATTTAAGTAGAAACAGCTTAAAAAGCACAAAGCGCCAATGATAGTCAATGGTCGCAGTAGACTGGAACCAAAGGACAATTTGAGGCTGACCGCGAAGGAGCACAGGTTAGATACACCAACTAGTCAAAGGTTTTACCTTCTGAGTAAGGGCCCCAATTAGAATTTGGCGGATAGGGTATTCTTTCGCAAAAGGCAAGGGAGTACCCTCTCTGCCAAACTGAAGGTCAGTCTGCCTTATTTAGAGTCGAGCAGACCTTCAGTATGTCAACAGCTGAGACTACTCCACCTCCACCCGACATACAACTCCGATGGCCTGACAGATTAAGAGCGGTCAGAGGTTTTGCCGTTTGTCCACCCACCCTACTTAGAGTGGGTGAGAGAAATGGCAAGTTTTCACTGTTTGTCCCTACCAGGTAAAATCTGGTGGAAAGGGCAGTGAAAACTTCAAAATGACCCCAATGCCATGGGAGAAAACACCAGTGGCAAGGGAGTTATTGTTTATTTTTATTTTCAAAAATAAAATCCTGCTTTGGGATTTTGTTTTTAGAAATAAAAAAATAATGTTGAAAGTTTGGTGGACCACTCCGTCATTTTAATGGAGTTGTCTGCAATCTTTCATTGCATTTGCAGTAATCGCTGGGACGGTGTTTTCTGGAAATGCAGGAGATGTCCCCTCGGCCAGTGTACATCTTTGAATTTGCCAAGAGAAGTACCGTCTCCATGGCAGACGTAAAGTACTCCACCATGGCAATAGAGCATACTCCGTCTGCCAAACTGTAAATCAGGCCCTTAGTCCTTTAAGTCCTAGTTCACCACAGAAGTGCACTTCTAAGTACACCCAAGGACCTCAGGGCAAGCATTTGGATACTCACAGGGTGTCAGGCAGAGACCAACAGAAGGATTCACACTGGGTACTTCTAGCTGGTTACTTTAAGGAAAAACCCTCCTATAGCATGTTGTATTTGTAGCTTGCACAGGAGATTACCCTCACGGCCCTTGGAGTCCACTTCTTTGTCCTGGGTACAAGAGAGAACAGGTACAGTTCTTCAGGGCTTCTCTCAGGTCACAGACAGCAGATCCTCTTCAGATCATCTGCAGGTTCAGGAAATGTACTGACGCGGGTGCCTGAAGGTACCACATTTATGCCTGGCACTAGTTAAGTGGTGGGAATAACTCCCGGGCAAGCCATAACCAATGTACTAAAAGTTCCCAGGACCAGCCCTACAAACATTGGGCATTTTCAAGTTGTCTGCCACACTAAACATGAGCTCTGAGGACTGGGGGTGGTGTGTGTGTGTCAGGATGATACTATGGTAATCATATTGGCGACCCACAGCTAACACTTACATCCAGTTTGAGGTATCCACAATAAACCCAAAGACAGAAGTCTGGCAGGACAAAAGCATAGCCCTTCAGCAATCAGACAGTAGATCTACAAGAATTGTCTTGGCATCCTATTCTCTCCCTGTTCAAGTGTGCCCGAGGTGTTATGTGTGAACCCAGCAGACCTGTCAAGCAGGATTCGACACTGCAGTGTCAAAAATAATGTTCACATCCTGCACCTTGCAGATTAAGATCAGGTTAGCCTATTGTTTGCTCCTGGGAGGCATTTCACACCTACTCACGTCTACTGAAGGCTAATTACTGGCTGGCATAGAGGGGTAGATACTCCTTAAGGTCGTTCTCAGAAACACAAAAGACTATAGAATTTCCAGAGCTGGAAGGGATATGAAACCAACTACAAATGATAAAATAGGCATCCAAACTACTGCCTATTACAATCATAGGTAGGAGGTGTGGCCAAGCAAGATGGCCGAATAGACGTCTCCCATCCACCACCAGTGTAAATCCTGACTATTTCCTCCACTAGACTGACCATCTACCCCCCCAGTGCTAATCATTTCACTCACTATTGCCTAGTGGGGGCCGAAGCACCTTTTTTTTTTTCACTGCAGTGGACGACTGCAGCGGGCAACTGTTCTGAGCTGTTGACGGAGCGGAGATGGTGGAATAATGGCCCCTGTAGCAACCCTGAAGGCCGGTGGGAGATAGACGGCTTCCGCACGCAGCGAGGAAGTCGACACCTACACAGCAATAAATTCCTACCCACCCCTCTCGATGATGCAGCCTCTGTGGGGGTGAATGTAAGCCTTTTGAATGCTGCCGTCCTCAGACATCAGCGAGCAGAGTGGAGGTGCAACGGTGCTCACGGGGGCAAGCCACGCTGCTGGGCCTCAACATCCTGGATCTGTGCCGCCGAGGCTTAGAACTGTGAAGTAAAAGGAGTCAGAGCACCTTACCTGTGGTCCCGAACTCCCTGGTGTGGAGATAGGCCTCAGTCCCAGGACTGAACTGCCCAGAGTGCGGCTGGTGTGGCCCTGCATTGGAGACACCAGATTTTCCTGCCTGAGACCTGGGGCGGAGTCTACAACTGTGGCTTCGTCAGCGGTGAAGGAGCCTCGCTACATGCGAAGCATATGTTGACCAGAGTCTGCAATACAGAAAATGAGTCTATCCTTGCACCTGTGAAGTCCTTGGGACCAGCTTTCCAGAGGTGGATGCACATAGTGAGTCAATCCTGCAATATTGTCTGTTGAAGTGCATGGGACTGAATCCCTATTGAGGCCTTACAAGGGGGTGTGACACCAAAAATATTGGATGTTTAGCTGAGGCCTGTAGAGACTGGGGCCCGGGGTGGTCTCCCTACTTGGTTGGATAAACCCCTAAGGGCTACCTGTGGCGACACCTGGACATAGATACTTTCACGCCGTGGACTCCCCACCGGCAGTGCCAGAAGAGGGGAGTTGTCTCTCTCAGTGCCCTGGCCAACATAGGCTTTGGGCCGTTAATGGTGTGAGAACTGGCCGAGAAACTAAGATCATTTGCAGGTTGTAGCGCAAAAAGCTCCCCCTCCTCCTGGGCCCCCCACCTTCAACTGATGTTGTCACAGTGGCTGTCTCTGGAGAGTATACCCTAACGGATGACCCCCCAAAATTGATCTTTATTGATTCTGTTGAATGGCGTTGTCCACAGATGCCACTGGCAACACCTCTGATCCAGCTCTGGTAAGAGTGAGACAGTGTTCTTTGCTGACGGGGGGCACCATAGGGAAGGATTAAAGCTCCAAGACACCGCAGGCAAATAAAATAGTCAATTACACGCAGTCCCTACCACCTCCGCCCCTAGAAGAGGAGGGACCCTCCGGCGAAACCCCTGGCGGGAAGAATGGATTCCACGCCTTCCATGACAGATCTAATGGCTAGGATCCATGACTTGAGAACTGAAGTGGATAACAGAATTGAGGCGGTTGCTCTAGAAGTAACCTTACTGTGCGAGGACCTGCGAAAGGTGTCTGATGGCCCGCTGTGGCCAAAAAAAATGTCAATGTTTTACAACAGGAGGTCCACAGCCTATGATCAACAGTATATGACCTTCAAAAATTGACAGCATCATTGGATGAACGCATTGAAGACTCAGAGGGTCGCTCCCGGAGGAATAATCTGCACTTTGTTGGGTTTCCTGAAAAGGCAGAGGGACCCTCCACTGAGTTGTTTCCAGAGTAGTGGATAACCACAGCCCTCATGCCAAAGAAGCTGTCTACTTTTTTCACAGTAGAACAAGCCCACAGTGTGCTGGTCCCTCTGCCTTTACCCAGAGCCCCAGAGAGGGCCATCATTGCCGATCTTTTCAATTTCTGTGATCGGGATGCCATTTAGAGTGGGTCAGGGTGCAGGGACCTCTGCAGTTTCAAGGCAGACCAATCTTAGTATTCCCGGACTATACCAAATGAGTACAAGACCAGAGAAAGATGTTCATGGCTGTCAAAAAGTGAATGTTAGATAGGACCTTGAAATATAGTCTCCTATTCCCTGCGAAGCTTTGCATGCTGCATGAAGTTCCAGTCCTCTTTCTTTTTAGTCCAGTGGAAGCTAGTGACTCACTGGACGCTCATCCACAACCTCTTGTTCAGAATTCAGGTCATCATGGCCAGGATCCCTCTGCGACGCTGTTCCAGTCCTCTTATCCTAAGGAGCCTGTATGGCAGCCAACTAATGGAAAGAATAAAAGTTTGCCCGGATGGCACTTTGTGTACGACTGCTGGAGTTCCTTGTTCAGAGGTATCCTTCAAACAACGACACAGTGCTCCAGATGTCTCTAGTGAAAATACAGGTTTGGACTGATTCAGGGATCTCGATTGATAATTGGCATAGAACAGTATTATGTGTATTGACTACACCAAGAAGTAACGTCTCCGTCTGCATTCTGCATATGTGTTCTATTTTTTTGGGAGGCGAAGAATGCACATTAAAGCTGAACTGTGATGAGGAGGGGGGAACGGCTTTGGGAGGGTGAAATGTTTCTGTATGTTGATTTTCTCTAGAATTTATGATGGGAAGTCCCTAGAAGTGAGTTGAGAGATACAGGGGGGGAGCTTGAGTGTGGATCGCCTCTCATCCTCGCTGAGATCTTCATCTCTAGCTTAGCAGACTTGGTTTCACACGTGTTGGGAATTTTGCTTTAGTATTCCTTTTATTTTTGGATCATGGGGTGGCTAGATCAGGCCTACGGCTGGCGTATAACTGAGTGGGAAGTCAAGGCACAGTTGCCGAAGGGATAGGGGAAGTTAGGTACCAAAGTTTGGTTTGTTCACTCGACCTGTTGGGTTAAAGTTGTACACCCTTGTGTAAATAGGATCATTTTGCAGTTGCCAGAACAGCAAATCGGGAGCTACTGGAGGTACGGAAGTGCTCATTGGGAGGTGGGACGGGAACCTTAATGCAGGTAGATGATGGACATTTCAGCTAAATGTATGACGTGGAATGTCCATAGTATTGCCCAGTTGGAAAAACATAGAAGCATGCACGCTTATCTTAAATGTTATACAATTTCAATGGCATTCTTGCAAGTGACTCATGTTTGGGGGACTGTATCCGCTCTCTCAGGAAGTGATGGAGGGGGCAGATATACTACCTCATATTCTGGATACACCCTGGGGGTGTTAATCTGGGTGGCATCAGGGGTACCCTTTCTACACCGGGATCATGTGATCGATTCTGAGGGCCGATTCATAGTACTATATGGCCTGTTGGATGGGCATGAGATTTTCTTGACTGTCCTTTGTTCTACAACATGATCGCTCAGGCCGCAGCCTCCTTTCTCCCAGCTGACATTATTATGGCACGGAACTATAACTGTGTTTTGAATGGAGACATGGACTGGTCCCCTCTATGCCAGAATACTAAGCCTCAAATGACTAGATCACTTAATACCATGATGTGGAAATTACTTCTTAATGACATCTGGAGAGGTCGAAACCCACTCACATGTCAATTCTCATGTTACACCCTTGCTGCGGGCACCCACTGTCATCTCAACTACTATTTAATCTCAGAGAGCATGGTGCGGCAGGTGGCCAATGTTGCTCACCTTCCACGATACCTGTCAGATCATTCTCCTGCGCTTCTAACTCTCAGTAGGAGTACGAGGAGACCACCGATCCCGCTGTGGCGCTTGAGAGCTAGAATCTATTGGACCCCCCCTTTCGAACTCACAGTTGGAAACACATTAACATTCCATTTCCAGGGGGACATCAAATAGTAAGTCTGTGGATTGCGTGCCGATGAAGTCATTGCTCCGGGGAGTCTGCCTTAAGACAGCCTGTGGGGTCCAGCGGCAACTTGAGAAAAACATTTCGGCCCAAGAACCAGTCTTGGGAAACATTGAAAAAGACCTTCCTTCTGCACCTGAGCGTCTCGAGGAGTGGCGCGATGCCCATAACACCCTATTGGATAACTAGCGTAGACTAGAAAAGTACATTGATACGGCATACCGGCAGCACCTGCACGCAGAGGGTGATAAGACTGGAGCCATGTTGGCTAGAACGGTTAGGTTAGAGGAGTCTCACACTCCTATCCTCAGAATGACTGACCGGGAAGGACACTTGGGGCCATATTTATACTTTTTAGCGCCGCATTTGCGCCGCTTTTTGACGCAAAAATGGCTGAAACTTACAAAATACAATTGTATTTTGCAAGTATGCGCCGCTTTTGCGTCAAAAAATGACGCAAATGCAGCGCTTAAAAAAGTATAAATATGGGCCTTGGTATATACATTGCTATTAATGAAGTGCTCCGCTCTTATCTCAGCATCAGTTATGCCCAACCCAGAATGATAAGTACATGTAGTATTGAGAATTAGCTGTCTAGAGTGTCTCTCCCTACTCTTACCCCAGAATTCCGAGAGAGTACGGATCGGCCTATCTCCCGCAAGATTTTGACAGCGATCTGTGCTTTAAAAACATCTAAAACACCAGGGAGCAACGGCTTCCCCATGGAGTTTTATAAGAAGTATGCGGCCAAGTTGGCAGACAAATTGCTATAAATGTACAGCGAGTCCCTACAATGAGTGTGTTTACCACCCACCATGCGGGAAGCTATTATAATAATAGTCCTCAAACCGGTCGTGACCCCACTGTGCTCTTGGCATATGGGCCCATCTCCCTTTTGAATATTGATATTAAAATATGGAGCAGTATAATGGCAGTCCGCCTGCTTTCCTGTCTTCCCTCTCTACTTTGTTCCTTCCCTGGTTTGTTCCTAAACGTAGTACCCTAAACAATCTATGACGGCTCGCTCATGTCTATCACTCTTCTCAACATCCTAACGATAACTTGACTGTAGCATTTTTGGATATCGAACAGGCTTTGGATTCCTTAAACTGTTCTAACCTCTTGCAGGTTCTAGAACTAGTTAGTATTGGCCCCAGGTTTATTCAGTGGGTCCAGCTATTATAGACAGCGCCTTGTGCCGAAGTAAGAACTGGAAGGGAGGTTTCGGATTTATTTACCCTCAGCATAGGCAAACGACAGGGATGCCCTCTCTCCCTAATCTTATTAGCCTTGGCAGTGGAACCCCTGCTGGAGAGACTCCATCGCACTTTAAATCCTTGGGGAATCACTATTGGGGAGACCACTCATGTGGAATCCATGTACGCGGATGATGCTTTAATATACCTTAGCCGTCCACATTATGCAGTACCTAACCTCATGAATGGAATGTTGTAATTTGAAGAGGGGTCAGGGTGAATCCCGCTAAATCCAACCTCTACCCTTAGGGGTCTCAGAGTGACCTACCACGGGAAGTGCTCCCACCCCTGAAACTCCTCTGGGTGATGACTGATGTGCAATACCTAGGGATTTGCTTAGCACCCACGGAGAAAATTATGTGGTCCTTAACATCCTTAATATTGGCAGGGTGATACAGGGGCTTCAAACCTCTGAAAGGTCCTGGAGGGAATTGCCTCTCTCTCATGGGGAGGAGTGCAGTTGCGAAGATGATATTGCTCCCACGCTGCCTGAATGTACTCCAAGGATCGTTTTATAGCATCCCCACAGAGTACTTCAAAATGACTGATCGCATCCTCATTGATCTACTATGGGCAGACAAATGTAGATGGGTTGGTCTCTACGCTGAAGCGGACGTGGAAGCGTGGTGGTTTGGAAATATCCAGCATGGAGTTATACTATATGGCTGCACAATTACAACATGACATCCACTGGCTGGACCCGGGAGATTCCTGGTAAAAGACCCTATTGAAGGGGTCTCATGGAGAGGGAGAGCTTCCAGTATTATTAATGCGGGGCTCAAGAGTTCCCAATGATACTCCTTACTAGATAAGCCAGGTAGAAGTCTGGGAGAAGGCAGTTAAGAAAGTGATACGTTGAGCACCGTTCGCCCCGGACCTACCCCTATGGATCTTGCCACCTTTTCATAAAATAGTGGAAACCATGGCGATCCGGAGGTGGAAAGACAGGGGATGCACCACTCTGGGAGACTTGTACCCACAGGGGCTTTTTATAACATTAGCTGCTACTATTGACACATTCCAGATAGGGTCTGTCCAATTCTTGCATTATAGCAAAATCTCTACAACAGCAAGGGAGTTCTGGCCTTCTTTGCCGGAGACCGCCCTTGCTCGGCCACGTTGAATATGCTGCTGGTTTTGGCGGGGGAGGCCCTCTGTATCGCATATTTATAGAGCATTACAAGGACTTGCCCTTTCGACGCAGTCTAGGTGGGAGGCTGTGCTGCCTGGGCCCTTGTCTGAGAGTGAGTGGTGCATTATACATGAAGGGGTATGCTTAGCTCGTTCAAATGCCCGCTTTCAACTCACACAATACAATTTCATCCATCAGACTTACCCCCCTTTCAAGATATTATATAGGGTGTACCCAATGAGCCCTGCCACCTGCCTTCCTTGTAGTCCATCAAGGGTGGATTTTGTTCATAGGGTCTGGGAGTGCACATCCTTAATGGCCTACTGAACCTCGATCCTAGGGACCATTAAAAGAGCATCCAGCTGGAGACTGCAACTAGATTTACGACAAATTATATTATGCCTTACCCCTCCCCACCATGAAAAACGAAAAAATTGAGCAGAAAATTTGTCCTTTTGGGCCTTACTTTAGCAAAACGATGGATAACCATCCATTGGTTAAGCCCGGAGCCCCCTGACTCTACAGTATGGCTACGGGATATTAGTAAATGGGCCGTAGCTGAAGAGGTTTGAATGAAACACGTACGGATAGATGACAAACTGGTAGATGACCTGCAAGCCTGGGCAGCTATGTTGGGAGATCTTACAACCTCTCCCACTAAGAACGTTGACAATGATGGCAATGACGGACCACAACATAATATGGACAATGTCATGCACCCATTTTAGCATACATAAACATCCTACCAATACCAGGGAGAGGAGGAGAGAAGGTTGTTTAAGGGTTTGTTTTGCATGCTGTTTGAAAAACTCAAAAAGATGCTTGTTTATCTTGTGATTATTCTTATGATTTGATGTTTGGCACTCAAAAAGGTTTAATACTTCTGCCTTATGGTATATGCTGAAAAATCAATAAATATTATTATTTAAAAAAAGTAGGAAATAGAAAATATTCTGCCCTAAACATGGTGGGAATATGCATGCAACAACAAATAAAAATAAATACTGAAAAATCATAGATACATTACGCAACCACAAGGACGCAAGGGAGCAGATATCATAAGTCAGTTCCCTCCAATATGGTGGACAGCAACAGTAAGAACCCCTATACCAACGTAATTTTGATAACTATGGACATAATCCTAGGCAGAATGTGTAGGCAGTTTGGTTGGTAACATAGTCACTGTATGGGCATTGGTAAAATTAAGTAACATGTCCTACTTTTAAATGCCATGCACCCTACCTTGTGGGCTACACAGCCTATATATTGGTGGATTATTACAATTTAAAAGGGAGGCTCTTACCTGTCAAAAGGGTTTATTTGGGCTGGTTGAATTACAGTATTTCTACTGCTACAGGCAGGCTATAGCCGCAGGCTTGCAGCAATGTTTGCATAGCCACTGTAGTGGCACAATTGGTGCTGCAGTCCACTATTGGCATTTAACTTCCAGGGCCTAGGTACCCTTTGTTCCATATACTACAGACTTATAGGAAAGTTAAATATACCAATTAGGAATATGCCAATTCCACCAAGTTTAAAGGAGATCACAGTCACTTAAAGGGCAGAGTTCTAACACCAAACACCTATGGTCCAGCAAAAGGCAATAATTCTGGGTTGACCATGCATAAAAGGTGGTTTTCTTACAGGAATTGATGATTACAGTTTGCTTTCCATCTAATTTCCAAGTGTGCTTAGAATGTGGTCATGGCTGGGATATAGGATACAATAAATAAATACATTTAAAAGCAAAAAACAACTTTCTAGAAAGTTATAAAGTTTTTATAATCATATAAGTCAAACAGGATTTTTTTCTTTACTTTGCTATGTTTCGCGCTGACCAGAAAAGCAATATGAATCAGATTAGGCCCTTTGTTCGAAAAACGATAAAATATTCAATGCAGAATAAAGTTTTGTGGCAAAGTAAGGATTACGTCTCCTGTGATAGGGGATTTTTCAAAACAGTGTAATGACTGAGAGACCAGATGTATCAATATTCTAGCGTAAAAAGTGGTCATACATTTGCAACCAGTAACGAATTTTGAAACTGACCTATGCATTAATAGGTCAGTCTGCAAAACTCCAAATCGGAGGGGGTTGCAGTAGTGCTTAATTAATTGAAGTGCTCAAAGCCCTTATCTGAAACACCCAGCTGCTGCAGTTAAATAAGCGGTCCCAGAATACTGGGCCAGCGCAATCCTAAAGCCATCTCGGCCCTCTTCAATCCTTTTACAGCCACTTCCTGCCCCTTCATCTCACTCTTGCAGCTTTCTGCTTTCTCCATTTTTGACACTTTCTCGTTTTTCTCTTCCTCCGTTTTTCCTATGTGTGCCTTTTGCTCGCAGTAAATGCCTGATGCAGAAAAATAAGTGCCAGCCCTAAAAAATAAGTGCCGGTGCTCCTGCACCGGCAACCACCAGCTCAAATTAAGCACTGGGTTGCAGTCAGACCTTCGTCCTTAAAACTCATAAGGTAGATTGCAAAATGAGACATACTCTAGTTGGTGGCAATCATAAGAAAGGTGGTCCAAATTGGACCCCTTCACTTTTGTGAGTAGGTTACCACCCCACTTTTGGAGTTGGCAACTTTTCAGAGGTTTTCGGCCATAATACATCTGGTACAGATTCGGTATTTAGAAGGGATGCCCACAATACATATAGGGCCAGATGTATCATACAACCGATTTGCGATTCTCAAATAGCGATTTTTAAGAAATCGCTATTTCAGAAATGCAAAAAGTTATGTATGATTTTTGCGATTCGGTAATAGTGATTTCTAAAAAATCGCAAAAGCTATTACCGAATCACAAATAGAGAATCTGTCCCCATTCGCACCTATGGGCCTGTTGGCCAATATCTGCAAATATTTTGCATTTCCAAAATTGCGATTTCTTAACCAGAAAACTCCAGGGTGCTGGGGGCCTAAGGCCCCCTCTGCTGCACCCCAAACATTTTTTTGGGACATGTAAGGTGCACACATGCCAAAAGGGCATGTGTGCTTTACATGTACATTTTAAAAATGCATTTTAAATGCATTTTTAAATTTTGCACATGGTTACCACCAGGTTCAACCTGGTGGTAAATAGCGATTCCTAAATGCCCAAATCGCATTTAGGAATGGCTTCATACATGTGCTAAGAAATCGCAAATAAGGAATCCTTATTTGCGATTTCTTATTTAGAGAGTCCCAATTTGCGACTCTCTAAACAGGGTCGCAATTTTAAGTAATCGCTATTTTTGCGATTCCTTAAAATTGCGTTCAGAATGTCTTTCATACATTCTGAACTGGCTTTTTGCATTCGCAAACGGGCATTCGCACCGTTTGCGAATGCAAAAAACCTTGATACATCTGGCCCATAGTGCCCTGGGGCTATTAGTCTGTTAGCATCGGACACTCAGAGCAGCTGCGCGCTTTATACCACCATGTTCATTTATTTCCAAATACCAGATCAGTATCCTGTGCCACTCCCATTTAAGGAGCCAGAAAAGCTTTATCAACTCCCGAAAATGCTGTTGGTACATGGTCAAACACGTTTCCATGGTTGCAGATTCCGAATCAGAGCGTTTGCTATCACAAAAGCGTTTTGTACATCTGGTCAGAGACTGTTTACTTAAACTTTTTTTTATAAAATCAGTGTGTAGAACCTCATGTTAAGTAAAGCTGTTATGTTCTTATGCCTCTAAAGGGATTTGTGTTAGAATATTATGCACTATACGGAGGTAGGTCTGGGCATAGCAAGAAGTACATTTATTTGTTTCACTGGTGGTTCCATAGTCGTAGAATAAATCAAATTTGCAACTCGAAATTAGGTGAAATTATAATGACGCAATTTTATGAATTTATTTGTCCAGAAATTCAGAATTGTGCATGAAATGTCAGGAATCAACCCAGAACTTTGTAATATCAGTCTGATTGTGTATAAACCCAGCCAGAAATTGCATTGTTTTCATGCGATTAACTCCATGTACAATGTTGCACACAACTAGAGTTGGTTTTGCAAATACAAAGAATTTACAGTTGTTTAAATTATTTTTTGCAGAATTCTAGGAATAGGGCTGATCTGTGTCCAGTTTTTCATGTGAAATTCCGAGCCCATGCATAGATATGCATGGCACAGATGGAGAAGAAACCCAAGTATCTTGGAAACAACACTGCTCTCTCTAAGCTGATTGGTTGTTTACACTGAGAAATAGAGCTGTATCAGTTCATGCTGCAGTGTGGTAATGTATTCAATTATAGTAGCACTTATATAGTACTTCATGCCACTTACAATTTGCTGAAGTGCATTGGTTGATTGGTAGCATGTCACACTGTAGTGTGTGCTTGCTTACAACAATGCTTGATTGCAGCCTAGCCTATATGGGAAGTGTTTCATGACATGAGCGATGATAAGAGGTGCTCTTATACAGACATCAATCATTGCCCAGTGCTTAATTTGTAAATACAAATTTGCCCGTGCCCAAAGCTCTCCTCTGAAACACGTGGCTGCTGCATTTAAATGTGCGAGCGCGGAATACTGAGGCAGCGCAATACTGAAGCCATCTCAGACCTCTCTAATCCATTTACAGCCAAACCCTGCCCCTTTAGATCCCCTTTGCAGCTTTCTGCTTTCTCCCTTTGTGACGCTTTTTCGTTTTTCCCATATGTGCCTTTTGCTCGCAGTAATTGTTTGAGGCAAAAAAATAAGTGCCGCCCCCCGCACCAGAAACCACCAGCTCAAATTAAGCACTGTATTGCCCTTAAGCGAATAGTGAAATGAAGAAGAGTGCAGCATTGAACCCTGAGCTTTATATTCATTTAAGGAGGTGGAGGGTTATGGGTGTGTGTTGTGGGAAGTGTTTTGTTGTTGTGTGTGATGATTAGTGGAATGCACATCTTGTGTCGCTGCAATGATGTATGTATAGAGATGATTTCAAGTGAGATATAGTTGGTTATGTGGTTGTGCAGGCCATCTGAGAGAAGAAATAGATTCTGGTTCTAAAGTGGGTATAATCCCATTCTTTCCTTCCGAGGGCCAAAGTAACTAATTGTATGCACTGCAGAGATTCTATTAGGCTAGCCACAAGAAAAAGTTTGAATTAATACTTAAAGGAGCCTTCAGGTTTAAGAAGACTGTATGGGCAAATATGCTGTGGTTTGTGTGCATGGAGAGTGTGAACGTCCCAGCAGGACGCTTGCACAACTAGTGCAGCCCACATGGCTTTGTTGGGTCGTGACTTGAATTATTAAATCATTTAGTTACCAACTGATATGTATAATTCTCAATTTGTAGCTGAAGGTTTCAAAAGCAATACCATGAGGAGCTATACTCCTCACGTGTGATGCCACGGCGACTGACTTAAGGAGCAAACTTGAATAGATAACAATGGGATGGTTTGAAAATGCAGGTAGGGGAGCATTACTTCCTTCTCGAACACCAAAGGACATCAAAAATGTTATCAAAAGTATGGGCCTGATTGAGTTCTTGGTGGACGAGCCCCTCCGTCACACAGTGGAGGATATCCCGCCTGCCGAAATATAAATCCCATAGGACATAATGGGTGTTATACTTTGACGGACATTGTGACGGAATAACTAGCCCGCCAAGATCTCAATTAGACCCTATGTTAAATGGCCATGCTCCTGGTATGGATGGTCTAACCACTCATTTTTACAAAGAATTCCCAGAGGAATTGGCTTCCCCGCAATTATTTTGACACTATTTGAAAAGATGTTGGAAAGTGGCTGCCTGATACCGACGAAGAGAGGGGCCTTGCTGGTTGCTATCCTTAAGTCTGTTACGCATGAAGATTTTTGCTCATCATATAGTCTGCACTCGCAACTAAATATGGATGCCAAAATCCTTGCAAAGATCATAGCTAACTGAATCCCTCCATGCATACCTAGGCTGAGCCTTCCTGAGAAAACTGCCCACAACCTCAGGAACTTATTTAGCTCCATCTTGCAATTTCATCCTATAGTAAATACAATAGCAATATTTTTAGATGACGAAAAGGTCTTTGACTTAATTGAGTGGGACATCATGTTTGCTGTACTTTTAAAAATTGGGATCGGCAACATATTACTTAAATTGATACATTTACTACACACTAACTCCACAGCTCTAATCTGGGTCAATGGTAGTTAACCCAGTCAACATAGGAAAGCGGGATGCAACAGATATGCCCCCACTCACCTCTTCTTCATGCCGTTGCTGCTGAACCATTGGCCTGTACACTAGTGGAGCGCCATGCACATAGGCGGGCTGAGGTTCATGGGCCACACGTTGGTTGTGTTGGCCTATGGTGATGACCTCATGCTCTATGTCAGGGAACCCAAAATCAACCTTTCACTAATTCATAATTAAATATTGTAAATTAAAGGTATTTTGTGATTAAAACTAACTGGAAGAGGTCCTTTATCTTTTGACTGACTGAGACAATATTACAAAGTACTCTTGAATTTCCTCTAAGATGGATGCATGAACCTATGCGGTACTTAATCATTATGATACGTAGGAACTCAGCAAAGATTATCTGTTGTCACAACGGCACAACCATTAACAAACTATCAAACAGCATACACAAATGGATAAAACTTCCATTGTCGCCGACTGGTTTAATTGCGATCATGAAAATAATTGTTTTGTCCAAGATGTTGTACCTGTTCTTGAATATTCCTATTATTCTCACCTGTGCACTCTTTTGTGGCTTATAGAAGCTTATAGTCTAGCGTGGGCATGGAAACGGCTCATAGTCAAATGTGCCATGTTGGTGCCCCCCTGCACGAGCAGGGTGGTCTGGAGGCTTCGGACCTGGAGCTTTAATACCAGATTGCCCATGCTCAGTTCACACTATTGTATTCATGGCCTGACACTGCACCTCTGGGTGGAGTAGGATGCTTGTGTGCCTATGTCGCTGGCGACTGCACAGCTCAGCTCACCTATGAGACGGTCCTCTTGCATAGGCCGTTGTGGGCTCAACAGTAAATGGATGCCCCTTGCAATAAGGTCAGAGTCGGAGAGCATAAGTCTATTAACCGGAAACGTGGGTGGAGTGGTGTGCATGGTTACCAGTACTGCTGGATAGTTGAGTGTGTGGCCAAATTGGGCAGCTTAGCATTAGAATGTCTGGGTGACCTGCTTTGGGATAACACATTGGAGCCTCTTGAGCATATACCAGATGATAGTCCAGCCCTCGGCACTAGATAGATTCTTATATTATAGAATAATGTTATCTGTAGGTTTTATTGACTGACTTGGAGTATCAGATCCTACGACA
The DNA here is from genome assembly GCF_031143425.1 of Pleurodeles waltl. NCBI lineage: Eukaryota > Metazoa > Chordata > Amphibia > Caudata > Salamandridae > Pleurodeles > Pleurodeles waltl. The sequence continues at coordinate 1,145,570,707 of NC_090448.1, forward strand.
TCACCAGAACCTGTCAGTGATGGGAAGAGGATAATCACTGATGAGCAATGTATGTTTTCTGTTCAGTTATCAAGAATATTTTCCTTAACAGTAGACATAGGCTTATGAGGTTTACACTTATCCAGAGTTTCTGTAATACACCAGCTATGATGCACAGACATGGCCTCATAGAGGATACTGCATGCCTTAGCTGTCATGGGAGGGGCTAGATTTTATACACCTGGCATTGTGGTGACCTGGTAAACACATCTATTGGCAAATCATATTCCCTGAGCTGGACAAAATGATAAACTGTGAAACTGAGCCTGACCCACTAATGGCATTGCTGGGATATGTGAAAGAACTACCATCATCAAACAGGAAGTATGTCACTGGCATTATTACTGTCTAACCAATGGATTGCGATGAGGTGTGGGAGGCACCCTGTCCCAACACTAAGCGGTTGCATTCAACATCTCATTTATTGTAATAATGCTTCTGACAATTCCAACATGCTTTTACCAGCCATGGGAGGTACTAGAGACATATTGTGCTTGCCGTCCTATTTGGCGCATCGCTCACACAATAATGATGACGCTGGGATATAAATGTATACTCCTAGACTTAAAAAAACTATAAAAAAGTTTTATTTACTCAGTATTATATCTTTAATTTACCACCAACAATATCTTTGATGATATCCACTGTGGTTTTGTGATGTACTTTAACATGGCTCACTGGATGGCCCCTTTAAAGTAAAATTGACGTCTATAACATCTGGGGTTAGACTTGCTAAATATTCATAAACAATGTAATCCTGGATAGGCAGAGTTCCTTTTTGTCTAGAGTTTGTCATTTGAAGCAAGATGACTATAACGTCTTATGTGATTCTTTTAACCAAAACACATCTGGGCGCCTTGATTTCACTGTTATGGGTGAAAAAGCATACATTCATAGGTGTGAGCCATGTTAATTATTATTCACAGTTCATTTAGAAATTGTAACAAGAAAGATTTGTGTTGTGTAATTTTCATATTATGTTTCATATTACAGCTTTCATTACTCTTCATATGTTGTTGACAGCATTGCTTCCTGGTTGTGTTAGAGCCAGGAGAATAAAAACAGTGAACACTGAGCGCATTGCATCAGACCTACCACAACCACAAGAATGAGGGCCTGATTTAGAGTTTGGGGGATGGGTTACTCCGTCACAACGGTGATGGATATTCCTTCTGCTGAAATCCACATCCCATAGGATATAATGGGATTTATATTTCAGTGGATGGCTCGGGCCCTGTATCCACTGAGCACATTATATTAGACTAACCACAAGAATAAGTCCTAACAAATGCTTACAGAAACCGAGCTGTCTGTCTTTTTGCATCCGTAATTAACATTGCATTTATAAACCCCTTGCTGCAATCTTACTTAGTTAAAGTGAGTTGAGGTTAAAGGCTGAGCCAGAGATGTTTGCATATTGTGCGCTATAGAAATATAGTCAGTCAGTCAATATTTCACCTAGTTACTTTTGACCAGTTTCTCATTGTTTCCCCAGCAAGGACATTGTTTTCTCTGTCGAAATAAAGGTGCATGCTGTTTGGCCGGGGAATGTCCTCTTTGGTGTATGCCACAACATTTGTATCTCTTCATCATAAAAATCTAAAACGTGATAAACTTTTTGACAAGGCAAAGACTAAGGCAATGACATGTAGGATCGTTTGCAGCAAAGAAATGCAGGCTAGGTCCCAATTCTATGGTCGCTTGTTGGTCTGGTATGGTTGGCATTGTTTCTTTGTTTTCTAAGGCAAACCCTCAAAGTAGTCTTTGCTCTTTGAAAATACAAATCAATGTCCTTCATATACTGAGAGTTCTTTTCTTAGTGCATTTGGAACTTTTCCTTTTTTCCAAGTGATTGATGGTGGTCCAGCAAGCTCAAAGTTTATTGACATGGTGCTGGGAGGCTTGTGGTAGACAAAGCAGTACTTCCATCACCTTGTGAGAAAGTGCTTCCCACAGGGTGATTCCTATAGCAGAACAGATTTTCTGCAAGTAAAATGCAGGTTCAACAATTACAGGTGACACCTCTAGCCACTGCCTCACAATGCTTACTTTTGTGTGTGGAATGGGCAGAGACAGGTTGGGAATGATGGCAGTGGCAAGGGTGTGAATAGCATGCAGTAGAGCCGGAGGCCTAGAAGTATACTTCTCATCTAACTGCTCTTGCTTGTGCATCAGCACACAAACTAAGGGGTAGACCACCTCAAAGGTGGATACAAGTGGCATCTGCGGGCGGAGTAGGAGAAAGCTTCCAAATTAAGGAGTCTTTAGTCAGCATCTAGTTTGACCACCTCACTCCAAGTCATTACAAATATTGTCCTAACTGAACTATGTGACATTCTTGCTGGGGTTCAGGGAGTGAGAAAGGAAAGGCTGTAGGTGGTATTTTTTGTGACACACAACACAATGTAAATACCTGTAAATGATCACTAAACATTCAGCAGTTAGGTAAGCAAAAATGAATCACATTTTTGGTAATTCTGAAGTGTGATGGAAACCAAGATTTTGATAGGATCAGAACGAACCAAGACACTTTACTTGGTGATGCACAAATGATAAATATTCACTGAAACTTGATTTCCACACATTATCATTCGCAAGCAATATAGTTTTATCAATAAAACTGTATGTCTGTGCAAATGTAGTGGCCATTTCAAAGGAAAATTTTCTGTTTGTAAAAGACAATGCACTACCACATGCTGCCTTAATTTCATTAAACAATTGCCTGCCTCATGGCTAATAAAGCTAGGTGGGTCGCAAAAGTTTTTTGTTCTGAAAATTGGGTTGTGGTTTGATAACTTTGGGAAGCACTGCTTTAGGCTATCATACAGAACTCCAGGGCTGCAAACAGTGTCCATAATTACATGTAGGGTGGGATCTACTTAACTCCGTCTTCACTACATGCACCTAACTCTTGGCTCAGTGGCATCCCTCAACATCTGGAACTAGGAGCTGCTCATATTTCTAATGCCCCCCCATTGAGTTGCCTTCTCCTTTGGTCTCCCTCCCCACTCTAGGAAAGGTTCTGAAGAGCCCCTATTTAATCTCAAATGATATTCCTTTGACACCTTCAAATTGCATTTTATGTTATCATTGTTTGTGTAGAGCACAATCTGCCATGGGTATGGCACTACTGTGCTTTCAGTAGTTTAGAGATGAATTTCCAAATTGCTGCAGGGTTCAGATCAGAAACCAGAGTCTGATCCTGCTTTTAAAGATGTGCTCCCAGTATCGTTAATGTTTATGTTCCAATATTACATAAAGGTGTAAACTTCAGTGAGTGGTGGGTTAATGTTCTTGATTTGTAAGACTGGAGGGCTGCATCGAATATGACTGTAACCAGGTCACCTCTTCACAACCATCCATGCAGTAAAACCTACAGCTGGCTGAGATCTCTGTTTGTTGTAACTCACGGGTATGTCCTGTTGCACCACATTCCACCCGAACAGACTACCTGTTTGTTACAACCTATTTATTTTTAATGTAGCGTCTGTTGCTTCCCTATGCTACAATTTCAGGTGTAGGATTTTTGACAAATGAGCTATGTTTCAGGTATACCAGGGTACATCAAATTGTTTTGCTTACTGTGCAGTTACAAATATGGACCCCCCCCCCCAGTGCTTCTAGAGCAATTTCTTGTGGTTCAGTCAGATTTGTATAATTATGTCTATTAAGCATTCGTTAGAAATGGGGTCTTTGGTTGGCAGTCAGGTTACCCCCAGTCCAAGCAAGGACCCTCTCTCTAGTCAGGGTAAGTCACACACAATCCAAATTATCCTGTGCCCACCATCTGGTAGCTTGGCACTGAGCAGTCAGGCTTAACTTAAAAGGCAATGTGTAAAGTATTTGTGCAATAAATCATGCAATAACACAGTATAAACACCACAGAAATACATTACACAGGTTTAGAAAAATATAGGATATTTATCTGATTAAATGCAGGTCAAAACGATCAAGATTTGATAAGTACAAGTTGAACTTTCACTTTAGAAAATGATAAAAAGAGTCCTAAGGTCTTAAAAGTAATAAGCGTCTCTTACAAGCACAAAGTACCTGGTTTGCGTATAAATTATCCGCAAGGGACCGCAGAGGAGGAGATGCGTGGAAAACTGGGAGGTGTGCGTCGGTTTCTCTTGGTGCACACAGACGATGCGTCAATATTTATCACGCAGAAAGGGCCTTGCGTCGATTTCCGGCACATGGACCTGGATCCTCTTTCGGTTGCAGGGTATTTGGGATCCCCAGGGACGATGCGGAGAAATCCTGGGCGTGCGAGACAAGATCACAGGAGCAGCGTAGATCCGGTGTTCGATGCGGGGAAATTTCTGTTGTACGGCAGACGCTGCATCGGTTCCTCTTTGCAGGAAGTTGGGCTGCGTTGCTCCGGCTTGGCAATGCGTCGATCCAGTGGGCCATGCGTCGAAGTTCCAGTCGCAGTGCTGGCGCTGTGTCGCTTTCTACTCAGGGAACTGGGCTGTGTCATTCCGGTTCGGTGTGCGGCGATTTTCTCACCACGGTGCAGGCTGTGTGTTGATTTTTCACTGCACAAGGACTTCTTTGCAGAGATGAAGTCGTTTTTGCCCTGAGACTTCAGAAAACAGGAGGTAAGCTCAATCCAAGCCCTTGGAGAGCACTTCTCAGCAGAGCCAGAGGGCAGCAAGGCTGCAGGGAAACAGCAAGGCAGCAGTCCTTCCCAGAAAAGCAGTCCAGGGGAGTCCTTTGGGCAGCCAGGCAGTTCCTCTTGGCAGGTTGCCGGTTCTGGTTCAGAGTTACTTTCCCAGTAGGTATCTTGTCATGAAGTGTCTGAGTTGGTAGGGTCAGAGGCCTAGTAGTGCATTTTTACTAGGGACTTATATGTAAATTAAATAAGCCAATTGGGTATGAGCCAATGTCACCATGTTGTAAGGGACAGAGCATATGCACGTTAGCACTGGTTAGCAGTGGTAAAGTGTGAAGAGTCCTAAAACCAGCAAAAACAGTGTCAAAAAGTGGAGGGAGGCAGGCAAAAAGTCGAGGGTGACCACCCTAAGGCTGTCAGGTCTAACAGCATTGTTATGCATTCTTTGTGAGTTGTCTAAGTGGTATGGATGAGCTTAGACGTGGATCCTGAGCTCGCTGTGCCTTAGTGAGTCAAACCGCAGAACAGCAATGTGGTCCAGTAAGCCTAAACTGTGCCTGGGCTTTCTTCTGTTTCCATTAGAGGAGATGTCACCTAGGCTGCACCCTCTTTTAGAACAGGGCTAAAAGCGATTTGCAGCTGACTGATTCCTGCCAGTAATGCTACAGTGAAACAAAATAATGATAAAATGGGATGAACCAGATTATTTACCAGTGGTTCAGTATAATTCCGGCTTTTCCTGTCATCAGTTCTATGCTGTCCAAGTGAGTCTTGAGTGGATATGCCCAGATATGGTTCCTTTCCTGAATGTGCTGTGCCAAAAGTGGTCAACCTGCATCTCACTTAGGAGGGCAAGTAAGGCCAAAACACATCTATAGTTACTTGTGTTCCCACTCAGAGGAGAGGTGGCCAGTAGGTTAGACTGTCTTATTTGGGGAGAGGCCAAGTTTAATTTGCATACAACTGGTCCCTGTCTGAGATGTCACAGATGGGTTAAAACACAATAGTGTGGAATATGCCAGAGTAATTACCAGTGGTTCAGATTAATGCAAGCCCTTCTAGCAATTACATTCTTGCTGCCTTAATGACTAGAGCCTTAACCTATAATATGCGTTTGTCAGAAAGTGGTTTATTAGTTGGGGTGGATGACAGTCCACCACAAATAATAATGGCAATATTCTTGTTAGGTCTAGTAATGGTTTAAATAATTTAAACCTGAGTTCAACCCCTCGTAGACATGGCACAGGGTAGATAGTTCTCACTTAAGAAAACGTGTAAAACATTTAAACAGTGAAAACGGCAACACTATGAAAATTTTACTCCAGTTTATAAAAAAAGAACATATTTTAATGACTGAAGAGACCAAAACAACAAAAATCTAATAAGGGGAACCGCAGGTATGGTTTTTTAAAGTTTGAATTACATTTTAGTGACAAAAATGGCAAAGCGCCAACCACAGGCCACTGGTCATGTTAGACTGAGACAAGGGTAAGTTTGAGGCAGACTGCAATGGAGCGTGGACTGGATCCGAACCCCACGCAGGTCCTGGTGAAAGAGTTACCCCTGAACTTAGACATTTTTCTAGAGAAAAGTTGGTGGTTGACGAGTCGTTGGAGGGGGAAGCCGAATCCAGGTCAGGGTCTGACAATGGGGGTTCCTAAAGACCTGAGTCCAAGTGTGATCATCAATAAAAGCAGGAAAGCTCTGGGCCAGTAAGGTCCAGCCTCAATGCCCAGGAAGGTCTCAACATTAATCGATCAGGTCACATTTCTTAAATTCAGATTTCTCTGAGCAGTGCAAATCAGCAGATTGGTTCTGACTGGTGATTTAATATTGATAGCTTCAGCTCAATGGCTGGACTCATCTCTTACCAAAATGTTACCAAAAAGTACCATCTTTTGCAGTTTGTGCAGGAGGAGTGCACTGTGATCTATCTAAGGACCTTATGGCCACCAATTAGAGGGGCAGAATTCACTCCAGTAAAAGCCACCAGCAAGGTGTAGGGTAGGTCCAGTTGGAACTGGTCAGCTGGGCTCTCCAGGAAAGGGCAGCTTGTTTTCAAATTGTGTGCCCCTGTAGCTTACCAGGAGGTCAGCCAGCTGACTCTTAGCGCCTATATCTGGATCGTAGGTATAACTGGGAAGAGGTCCAGCCCTTAGGGTTCTCCTCACAGAACACAGCAGCAGATGCAGCTGTTCGTCTATCTTCCAGAGGTCAAACAGTCTTGGTGGGGGCCACTCCTGGCCACTCCCTAAGCAATGGGGTAGTTTTATCCACCTTTGCAGCAGGGCTTGTGTGCTTCACTGTAAACTTTCCCACAGGAAACTTAAACTAACTTAAACTAACTTAACTTAAACTAACTTAAACTTAAACTAACACAGCAGAACCTTTCTTGCCCTATGCAGAGCTCAATGTGGCCACCCTGATTTGTGGCTATGATATGGGCAAACCCTGCTGGAGTCACAAATAAAAATAAGCGAATGCACAGGGAAACAATCTTCTAACCCTGTTGATGTGTTTCTGCCCTCACTAGAACCCTCAGCTGAGGTGCTGGGGTTGGAAGATTGTTTCCCTGCGCATTCACTTATTTTTAATCCTGATCCAGACAGACAATAACAATGTATACTGTTTGTTTGGGAGTCAGTTTTAATCACATCCCTCATTTTATTGTTTACACCACAGCATTTATCACACAGCTAGCCTCACCACATGATTGACTCCATAGGGTTCATTATAACACACTAAAACATTCGAAGACCTCGTCCCAGTTAGGGTGGGAGTTGTAGCCCGCATCCCGACCTGCTGTTATTGTATTAGGACAATCCCTATGGTGAAGCATGCCGCCACTAGTGGGTGATGGATTTCGTCCTAATAAAGGAATACTCCACTGACATTCCAGGTTTCAAGCAACTGCTTTTCATAGACCTGAGTATTTTGTTGTGTGCAGGGCAGATGGTTTGGGAGTGAATATCCATAGGTCTTAAAATCTCCCTAGGCCCCCTTTTTGTGTTTTGTAACACCCACAACCCTCCATCCTAACAGTTTTGCTCATACGTAATATTAGAACACACTGGCATAATTTTATGTATGAATAAGTACATTTTGGAGTGTCGCTTATGGCCTGATTTAGATCTCAGTGGAGGGGTTACTCCATCACAACGGTGACGGATATACTGTTCACCAAAATCTAAACACCATAGAAAACAATGGTATTTAGATTTTGGTGGACTAGATATCTGTCACCGTTGCGACAAAGTAACCTCTCCGCCGATATCTAAATATTCATATACCCAATTTGACCTTTGGTATACAAAGATATTTTTTGTGAATGAGGACCTTAGGCTTTGTGATGCTGAAGGTCACTTATTTATTTGAATGAAGATATTTATACAGCAGGGATCCAGCCACAGTGCAATAGAGCGCTTTACTTGAAACCAGAAATTACATAACATGCAGCTGTTTACGTCTGCTAGGGACAAGAGTGTGGAGCCAATTCACAAACTACACTTTGTTGTACATTTTGTCATGCTGCAATAGTCTTACTCACATACTTCAAAATATTATTCACAAACTTACCTCCGCCTCTCCTATCCTTTCTAGTTGGCGATCTCCAATCGGATTGCAGATATCGCCTCACATGTATGCCTGTATTTTCGTAGTAAATGTGTGAAGGACAGGGAATGGCTGGAAAAAGGGGGAACTTACTATAAAATGGGAGGGGCTTAAGGGGGTTGTATGAAGGGGTTATGGGAGGCTTTAAGAGGGGTTTAGGGAGGGAGAAACGTTTAAAAATCTTTAACATCTTAAAATAAATTTTACTTTAAATTTTTCATAAAAAAATTTAATGAATTAAAATTAACCCTGCATAACATTTAGTCATTTGTTAATACAGCAGGGATCAGCCACTGGAAAATGGACATTTCACTGTAGCTGGAATTTTTTGAATAAATCTTTAATACATGAAACATATACTTAAATTCATTAATTTGAATACACCTTTAGGATAATATTGCCATATCTTTTTTTATTTGTTCACAGCTTAAAAGAAAATAATAAAATATGTTCACATTAACATTTTTACTAAACTATTTGGCAGTTTAATAAACTTTTACCCACGGGGAGGTCTCCGCCGCTTAACCTATGTGTGAACATTTATTAGTAAGAATTTTACACTTGTGATTTTGGCCCCACCCCTTGGTTTCAAGAGGTGGGAATATGGACATCTAATTCGTAGTTGTAGCTTTACAATCGGAAAAGGTAAATAACCTAAAGTAGTAAAGTTACAATAGGGTGTAAGAGTAAATTTACATCTTTTGTGGAAGTGATGGACAGGGCAGAAGCACAGCAATGTGCATCTACGCACCTGAAACTGGGGTGTGAGAAGGATTCTTCTTAGCCGGACCATGCCGTGTGCTCTCTTCACGGTGGCGGTCCTCATTTCTCGTCTGGCCTACCCCACTCAAACTTTACCAAAGTTGAAAGAGATTGGAAACTTCACATCACATTGAAGATATTCTTGGGCTGATAGACTTCAGTGACACGATGTATTGACGTTCATGTGAATATGGCATAAAATCCTAGATGATGCCAAGCACTAATGTCCATGTGTAAGAAGTAGCTGGAAAGTGACAGCTTATGCCAAACTCTTGTATGGCTGTAACATGCTAAGCTGAAACAGCTGTTCTTAGCTAATGCGGCGGCAAAAAGGCTCGTGGGGGATAGACACAAAGTTGCAATGTCTTTTTTTAAATTGATGTACCTTCAAGAAGGTCTTCAAACCTACCTATCCTCAATTCAAAACAAGCAACACTTGTTCACTTTAACTAGATTTCACTTTAATTATCTACCACTCATGGGGGGCTAGCCATCGAATTGTGACTCCCTGTCAGATTTAGAACCATGCCCCTGTGATGGTGTATCTATTTAATCGAATTTACACATTGTGTTCTTTTGCCCCTTTTACAATGGCAGTAGACATTTTTTTACTCTGCCACTTTTTAAAGTTAACAAATTTAGACAGTGCAGACCAGCGTTCCTGTTTCTACATCAACTGCATTGCCCTGTGGCCTGTTACTCTATGATGCTTGTTATATCGCATATGTTAAAACTAAGGAGGCGTGCGGTATGCGATAGGCGGTAGGATGGCACTGTACTATAAGCGCAATAACTATACTTCTTTTGGTGTGCTACTCTAAATGTGCTCTGTTTCAGTGCTTAATTTGTAAATAAAGAGTTGCCGGTGCTCAAAGCCCTTCTCTTAAACACGAGACTGCTGCAAATAAATCTGCCAGCACTGAATACTGAGGCAGCGTAACCCTGAAGCCGTCTCGGGCCTCTTCAATCCATTTACGGCCACCCCTGCCCCTTCAGCTCATCCTACAACTTTCTACTTTCTCCCTTTATGACGCTTTTTAGTTTTTTCTTCTTCCGTATTTCCCATATGTATCTTTTGCTCGCAGCAAATGCTTGAGGCATAAGAATAAGCCCCGGCCCTCACAAATAAGTGCGGGTGCTTAGCACCGGAAACAACAAGCACAAATTAAGCACTGCTCTGTGCATGGTATATTTTAACTTAAGGAAACGTGCAGTAAGCCGATAGGTGGTTTGATGGTAATGAATTGCAGTTCAAACTCGAATGTACAGTTTTTTATTATATTTTAGTGTAATGATGTTTTTAGCTGAAATGGTGCTGCTTTTATCAGCAGGGGCATGGGTACTCCTTGCTGAGTATGATTATTGTTTGAATGTATGTCTTGTTTTATCTGTGCTTTTATGCTACAGAAGTGTAGAGAATAGATATACCTTGAATGACTGGCTGACAACTCATGCAGAATCAGCCAGAGATGCTTTTATAAGCTTCAGCGCTGTTCAGTATGGCCCGTGTCCAAAAATGTCATGGCTGCTCTTCACTATGCACTACACACCCTGGTTAGTCCTTTCCAGCTACTGGGAAGAAACCATTGTCTGTGGATAGCAAGGATTTCACTTAGTTAACCACAGATGGGATGCTCCTGCCCATAGAGGGTCATGGATTCTCCACCATCTGGTGCTGTAATGTAACATTTAGGGGATGATTTACATCCTCTCAGACTGTCCCCTGCTCCGCCATGGGACAGAGGCTAGAGCCTTCTCTCCCCTGGCGGATGGCCATTTGCCTTATTCAGAGAACCAAGGGGATCTCCCCTCACAGTGCTGAAGGTTTGCTAAGTGGCCTCAGTGTTTAAATGCAACCATTTAATCACTCCTCTTTCATCCTGATTCTGTCATGCCCAGTTTCACAAAGCAGTTTCCGGTCCCCAAGACAATGGTTTCATCCAAGTGTCTTCCAGTATCTTACACTTGTAGCAGATTTGTCCAATGACGGGCAGTGATCTTTAAAAATAGTAGGGTGCTAATACCCAACTTTAATTGCAGACCCTGCCTCTGGAACCCACAGGTTTTCTGGAGAAGAGTGATACCTGTGGAGGCGAAAAGTGTATTTACAGCCACGGGCGTAGCTTCAGGGGGTGTGTGTCGGTTCCTACACCCCTCTTATTAATGAATTTTCTGATAAATAGTTGGGTACAGATGCTTTCAGTCGGGTAAGGTGAGATGTCTGCCGGATTTCACCAGGAATTTTTACATACATTCAGACAAGAACGCACACACACTCTCTCCCTCTCAGTTTTTAAAGTCTTCAAAAATATTTGTAACTTTACAAAATATTGTGTTTTCCCTCACTTAGTACCCCGGCACTCCACATTCCTCTCGCTTTTCATTATTTAAACATTATGGGGCTGATTATGAGTTTGACGGTCGGAAAAACCCAGCCGCCAAACTCCTGATGAGGAGACCGCCACAGTGCTGGAGGTCTCCCCACTGGCCTCATTATGAGTCTTCCGCTGCGCTGACCGGCAGAAACCAAGATTTCCATCAGTCAACCTAGTGGAAACGTGCAGCGGCATTGCCGAGACGAATGCCGTTGCACAGGAGGCCTCCCTAGCACCCTCGGAATGCGCACTGTTTGGTAAGCAGACAAAGCACATTACGATGGTGCTGGGGAGGGGGGCCCTGCACTGCCCATGACAATATCGTAGGCAGTGCAGTGGCCCCCAGCACATGTTCTGCACCAGCCTTTTCATGGCAGGTGAACCAGCTTGGAAAGACTGTCGGTGAACATGGTTATAATCAGCAGGGCAGTGCTAAAGTTCTGCATCACCCTGGCTGATTACAACCGGGACCACCGACATTCCGTCGGAATCATAGATCCTGGTGGTGACCACTTTCTTTTGGCAGTCTGACCACAAGGGTCATAATATGGCGGTCGGACCGCCACAGATGCGGCAGGCTGACCTCTACCGCAAGTCTGGCCGTTTTCAGACTGCCAAACTCGTACTAGGGCCCTATATGTCAGCCTGATTGTCGGAAAATCTGAAACTCGCCCCCAATCTTACTGACTAAGCTACGCCCCTGTTTACAGCATACTTTCCACATATATTTTCTAAAAAGCCATAGGTTCTGAAGAGGTACTTGTGAAATATTACAGTAGTTTTAGTGTATGCTAAACACGGCTGACACGTCCCGTAGGTGTTGAGAAAGTGTTGGGAAAATGGTAGCAAAACTGTGGAGTGTTCTGCACAATTTCCCTAAGATGTCTAAAGAGCCAGAAGTGATATAAGCAACACTAAACTTTTATATGGCCTGCCATTCTTCACTTCTGCATTTCACTACCTTTCACTTTTCCATCCTGTCCTTGCCGCTGGAATTATGGCTTATGAGGCAGTCTGGGAATCTCCCTGGAAGTGCAAAGGTGGAAATCCAGAACCATAACCTTACTGCTGAAGTGACAGGCCAGGGTCTCAGACAGTTATCATAATTATCATTCAAATATCTGATTATATATTTAGAAATACATTTATTTTATCCCAAACATCAGGGTGTCAGTTTATGAAAATACTATTTTCTATTTGGAAGAACCAAACCAGCTACCCAAAACAACAACAAATATTTTAATGAAAAAAACACTAGGTTTGTTTGGGTACACCAGCTTTTCATTTTTATTAAATACATGGTGACGAAGCATCAGTTTGTCATTTCAGCAAGTGTTCCCATGTACTGCTGACACACATGCATAGATTCTGTCTTACATGCCCATGTATCCCGATCGTATGGCAGATATAGCTATCAAGTGCTCAGAATTACCACTGCTACGCCCTGGCCAGCATGATGCCACAGATGGGCGTCTCCAAGCCACGGATGCCCACAATATGTTATATGTTAAGAATTCATGTCATTTTTCCAGAGTCTGCATTATACCATTGTAGGAGGCTGGACTGGCTTGTAGTGAGTACCAAGGGGTACTTACACCTTGCACCAGGCCCAGGTATCCCTTATTAGTGTATAGGGTGTCTAGCAGCTTAGGCTGATAGATAATGGTAGCTTAGCAGAGCAGCTTAGGCTGAACTAGGAGACGAGTGAAGCTCCTACAGTACCACTAGTGTCATATGCACAATATCATAAGAAAACACAATACACAGATATACTAAAAATAAAGGTACTTTATTTTTATGACAATATGCCAAAAGTATCTCAGTGAGTACCCTCAGTATGAGGATAGCAAATATACACAAGATATATGTACACAATACCAAAAATATGCAGTATAGTATTAGAAAACAGTGCAAACAATGTATAGTTACAATAGGATGCAATGGGGACACATAGGGATAGGGGCAACACAAACCATATACTCCAAAAGTGGAATGCAAACCACGAATGGACCCCAATCCTATGTGACCTTGTAGAGGGTCGCTGGGACTGTAAGAAAACAGTTAGGGTTAGAAAAATAGCCCACCCCAAGACCCTGAAAAGTGAGTGCAAAGTGCACTAAAGTTCCCCAAAGAGCACAGAAGTTGTGCTAGGGGAATTCTGCAGGAAAGACACAAATCAGCAATGCAACAACAATGGATTTCCAAACGAGGGTACCTGTGGAACAAGGGGACCAAGTCCAAAAGTCACAAGCAAGTCGGAGATGGGCAGATGCCCAGGAAATGCCAGCTGTGGGTGCAAAGAAGCTGCTACTGGACAGTAGAAGCTGAAGATTCTGCGGGAACGACAAGGGCTAGAGACTTCCCCTTTGGAGAATGGATGTCCCACGCCGTGGAGAGTTGTGCAGAAGTGTTTTCCTGAAGAAAGACTGCAAACAAGCCTTGCTAGCTGCAAGTCATGCGGTTAGGGTTTTTGGATGCTGCTGTGGCCCAGGAGGGACCAGGTTATCGCCAATTGCATCTGGGGACAGAGGGGGCGTCGAGCAAGACAAGGAGCCCTCTCAGAAGCAGACAGCACCCGCAGAAGTGCCGGAACAGGCACTACGAAGTGGAGTGATACGGTGCTCACCCGAAGTCGCACAAAGGAGTCCCACGTCGCCGGAGGACAACTTAGAAGGTCGTGCTATGCAGGTTAGAGTGCCGTGGACCCAGGCTTGGCTGTGCACAAAGGATTTCCGCCGGAAGTGCACAGAGGCCGGAGTAGCTGCAAAAGTCGCGGTTCCCAGCAATGCAGTCTGGCGTGGGGAGGCAAGGACTTACCTCCACCAAACTTGGACTGAAGAGTCACTGGACTGTGGGAGTCACTTGGACAGAGTTGCTGGATTCAAGGGACCTCGCTCGTCGTGCTGAGAGGAGACCCAGGGTACCGGTGATGCAGTTCTTTGGTGCCTGCGGTTGCAGGGGGACGATTCCGTTGACCCACGGGAGATTTCTTCGGAGCTTCTAGTGCAAAGAGGAGGCAGACTACCCCCACAGCATGCACCACCAGGAAAGCAGTCGAGAAGGCGGCAGGATCAGCGTTACAGAGTTGCAGTAGTCGTCTTCGCTACTTTGTTGCAGTTTTGCAGGCTTCCAGCGCGGTCAGCAGTCGATTCCTTGGCAGAAGGTGAAGAGAGAGATGCAGAGGAACTCGGATGAGCTCTTGCATTCGTTATCTAAGGAATCCCCAAAGACAGAGACCCTAAATAGCCAGAAAAGAGGGTTTGGCTACTTAGGAGAGAGGATAGGCTAGCAACACCTGAAGGAGCCTATCAGAAGGAGTCTCTGACGTCACTTGCTGGCACTGGCCACTCAGAGCAGTCCTGTGTGCCAGCAGCACCTCTGTTTCCAAGATGGCAGAGGTCTGGAGCACACTGGAGGAGCTCTGGGCACCTCCCAGGGGAGGTACAGGTCAGGGGAGTGGTCACTCCCCTTTTCTTTGTCCAGTTTCGCGCCAGAGCAGGGCTGAGGGGTCCCTGAACCGGTGTAGACTGACTTATGCAGAAATGGGCACCATCTGTGCCCATGAAATCATTTCCAGAGGCTGGGGGAGGCTACTCCTCCCCAGCCCTAACACCATTTTCCAAAGGGAGAGGGTGTAACACCCTCTCTCTGAGGAAGTCCTTTGTTCTGCCTTCCTGGGCCAGGCCTGGCTGGACCCCAGAAGGGCAGAAACCTGTCTGAGGGGTTGGCAGCAGCAGCAGCTGCAGTGAAACCCCGGGAAAGGCAGTTTGGCAGTGCCAGGGTCTGTGCTAGAGACCCGTGGAATCATGGGATTGTGCCAACTATGCCAGGATGGTATAGAGGGGGCAATTCCATGATCATAGACATGTTACATGGCCATATTCGGAGTTACCATTGTGAAGCTACATATAGGTAGTGACCTATATGTAGTGCACGCGTGTAATGGTGTCCCCGCACTCACAAAGTCCGGGGAATTGGCCCTGAACAATGTGGGGGCACCTTGGCTAGTGCCAGGGTGCCCACACACTAAGTAACTTAGCACCCAACTTTTACCAGGTAAAGGTTAGACATATAGGTGACTTATAAGTTACTTAAGTGCAGTGTAAAATGGCTGTGAAATAACGTGGACGTTATTTCACTCAGGCTGCAGTGGCAGGCCTGTGTAAGAATTGTCAGAGCTCCCTATGGGTGGCAAAAGAAATGCTGCAGCCCATAGGGATCTCCTAGAACCCCAATACCCTGGGTACCTCAGTACCATATACTAGGGAATTATAAGGGTGTTCCAGTATGCCAATGTAAATTGGTAAAATTGGTCACTAGCCTGTTAGTGACAATTTGAAAGAAATGAGAGAGCATAACCACTGAGGTTCTGATTAGCAGAGCCTCAGTGAGACAGTTAGTCATAACACAGGTAACACATTCAGGCACACTTATGAGCACTGGGGCCCTGGCTGGCAGGGTCCCAGTGACACATACAACTAAAACAACATATATACAGTGAAAAATGGGGGTAACATGCCAGGCAAGATGGTACTTTCCTACACAACCCCCCCCCCCAAACAAAGGACAATAAGACTAGCCATGACCTGATGAGTCTTCATTGTCTAAGTGGAAATATCTGGAGAGTCCATCTGCATTGGAGTGGGTACTCCCAGGTCTATGTTCCACTGTATAGTCCATTCCCTGTAGGGATATAGACCACCTCAACAATTTAGGATTTTCACCTTTCATTTGTTTTAGCCAAAGTAGAGGTTTGTGGTCTGTCTGAACAATGAAGTGAGTGCCAAACAGGTATGGCCTCAACTTCTTCAGTGCCCAGACCACAGCAAAGGCCTCCCTCTCTATGGCAGACCAACGCTTTTCTCTAGGGGTCAACCTTCTACTAATAAAAGCAACAGGTTGAACCTGGCCCTCAGAATTAAGTTGTGAAAGGACTGCCCCTACCCCTAATTCAGATGCATAAGTTTGGACAATGAATTTCTTGGAGTAACAGGGGCTTTTCAGGACAGGTGCAGAGCACATGGCCTGCTTCAGCTCCTCAAAAGCTTTCTGACAGCTAGCTGTCCACAATACCTTTTTAGGCATTTTCTTGGATGTGAGGTCATTAAGAGGGGCTGCAATGGAGCCATAGTTCTTAATGAACCTCCTGTAATACCCAGTGAGGCCTAAGAAGGCTCTCACCTGGGTCTGAGTAGTAGGAGGAACCCAATCTATAATAGTTTGGATTTTCTCCTGAAGTGGTGCAATCTGTTCTCCACCTACCAGGTGTCCCAGATAAACCACCTTCCCCTGCCCTATCTAGCACTTTGAAGCCTTGATAGTGAGGCCTGCCTTTTGCAGGGCCTCTAAAACTTTCCATAGGTGGACCAGGTGATCACCCCAACTGGAGCTAAAGACAGCTATATCGTCCAGATATGCTGCACTAAAAGCTTCCAGCCCTTGCAGGACTGTATTCACCAACCTCTGAAAAGTGGCAGGTGCATTTTTCAATCCAAAAGGCATTACTGTGAATTGGTAATGGCCTCCAATGGTTGAAAATGCAGTTTTTGCTTTTGCATCTTCTGATAATTTGATCTGCCAATACCCTGCAGTCAAGTCAAAAGTGCTTAGATATTTGGCAGATGCCAGTTTATCTATGAGCTCATCTGCCCTGGGTATAGGGTGAGCATCAGTTTTGGTTACTTGGTTGAGATCTCTATAGTCTACACAAAACCGCATTTCCTTCTTTCCATCTTTGGAATGAGGTTTTGGTACAAGTACCACAGGAGAGGCCCATGGACTTTCAGAGTGCTCAACCACTCCCAGTTCTAACATTTTCTGCACTTCTTGTTTTATGCAGTCTCTGACATGGTCAGGGTGCCTATAGATCTTACTTTTGACAGGCAAGCTGTCTCCAGTATCTATAGTGTGCTCACACCAAGAAGTGGTGCCTGGCACAGTAGAGAAGAGTTCAGAAAACTGACCAGGAGATTTATGCAGTGGTCTTTCTGCTCAGCAGTAAGACAATCTGCCAGTACGACCCCTTCCACCAGAGCATCTTGTTCTGTGGAAGAGAAGAGATCAGGGAGAGGGTCACTCTCTTCTTCCTGTCCCTCATCTGTTGCCATGAGCAGGGTGAGATCATCCCTGTCATAGTAGGGTTTAAGGCGATTGACATGGAGCACCCTAAGGGGACTCCTGGCAGTGCCTAAGTCAACTAAGTAGGTGACTTCACCCTTTTTTTCAACAATTGTGTGGGGTTCACTCCATTTATCTTGGAGTGCTCTTGGGGCCACAGGCTCCAAGACCCACACTTTCTGCCCTGGTTGGTACTGAACCAAAACAGCCTTCTGGTCATGCCATTGCTTTTGGAGCTCTTGGCTGGCCTGAAGGTTTTTACTGGCCTTTTTCATGTACTCAGCCATCCTTGATCTGAGGCCAAGTACATAGTCCACTATGTCTTGCTTTGGAGCTTTTAAAGGTTGTTCCCAACCCTCCTTAACAAGTGTTAGAGGACCTCTCAAAGGGTGTCCAAATAGGAGTTCAAAGGGGCTGAAGCCCACTACTTTCTGGGGTACCTCTCTGTAAGCAAAAAGGAGGCATGGTAAAAGGATATCCCATCTCCTGCGGAGTTTTTCAGGGAGTCCCATAATCATGCCTTTGGGAGTTTTGTTAAATCTCTCCACCAGTCCATTTGTTTGTGGATGATAGGGTGTAGTGAACTTGTATGTCACACCACACTCCTTCCACATGGCCTTTAAGTAAGCAGACATGAAATTGCTTCCTCTGTCTGATACCACCTCTTTTGGGAAGCCCACCCTGGAAAAGATTCCCAGGAGGGCCTTTGCCACTGCAGGGGCTGTAGTGGTCCTTAGAGGGATTGCTTCAGGATATCTGGTGGCATGGTCCACTACCACCAAGATAAACCTATTGCCTGAAGCAGTAGGAGGGTCAAGGGGGCCAACTATGTCAACCCCTACCCTTTCAAAGGGAACCCCAACCACAGGCAGTGGAATAAGGGGTGCCTTTGGAGTGCCACCTGTCTTGCCACTGGCTTGACAGGTTTCACAGGACTTGCAAAATTCTTTTGTGTCATCTGATATTCTAGGCCAATGAAACAAGGGAACAAGTCTGTCCCAAGTTTTCATTTGTCCCAAATGTCCAGCTAGGGGAATGTCATGGGCTAGAGTTAGGAGGAACTTTCTGTACTCCTGAGGAATCACTAACCTCCTGGCAGTTCCAGGTTTAGGATCCCTTGCTTTAGTGTACAAGAGGTTGTCCTCCCTGTGAGAGTCACTGACATCCCCATTAGCTTGTTTGACAGCTTGCTGTCTTAGACCCTCTAGTGTGGGACAGGTTTGCTGTGCCACACTCAGCTCCTCCCTGGCAGGCCCCCCTTCACCCAAAAGCTCAGCAGTGTCTGCTTCCAGCTCTTCTGGTGTAGGTTCTGCACAGGGTGGAAATTCTTCTTCCTCAGAAGTAGAATCCACTGTAGAGGGAGGGATAGTAGGTAGTGCTTTACTTCTACTAGCCCTAGCTTTAGGGAGCACTTGGTCCATTGTTCCAGGATCCAAGTTACCCTGTCCTTTTTGCTTTTTGGCCTGAGCCCTTGTCAAAGCAAAAATATGCCCTGGAATGCCCAGCATTGCTGCATGGGCCTCCAACTCCACATCTGACCAAGCTGATGTCTCTAAATCATTTCCAAGTAGACAGTCTACAGGTAAATCTGAGGCAACCACAACTTTCTTTGGACCAGTAACCCCCCCCAGTTGAGATTTACAACAGCCATGGGGTGGCTAAGTGTGTTGTTGTGAGCACCGGTTACTTGGTACTGGTGACCAAGTAGGTGTTGTTCAGGGTGGACCAGTTTCTCTATTACCATTGTAACACTGGCACCAGTGTCCCTGTAGGCCTGAACCTCAACACCATTTATTAGGGGTAGTTGCTTGTACTTATCCATATTAAGGGGACAAGCAACTAAGGTGGCTAAATCAATAGCCCCCTCAGAGACTAACACAGCCTCTGTGGTCTCCCTAACAAGACCAACCCCAACTAAGTTACCAAAAGCGAGCCCAGCTACTCCCTTGGATTGGCTATTAGTAGGTTTTCTCCCACCACCACTGCTATTAGTAGGGACACTAGGTGTAGCAGTAGGGGTTGTAGTGGTAGGAGGCTTGGTGCTTTTCTTTGGACAACTGGGATCTGTTGTCCAATGGCCTTTTATTTTACATAAATAGCACCATGGTTTCTTTTCTTTGTTTTGATTAGAAGAGGATTTGGGCCCACCACCCCCACCAGAGTGTTTTTGTGGGCCTGATGAAGACTCATTTTTAGATTTGTCCCCACCCTTGTCAGAAGACTTACCATCCTTCTTCTTGTTGCCATCTTTGTCACCCCCTGTATGAACTTTTCTGTTCACCCTTGTTCTGACCCATTTGTCTGCCTTCTTTCCCAATTCTTGGGGAGATGTCAGATCAGAGTCCACCAGGTACTGGTGCAACAAATCAGACACACAGTTATTAAGTATATGCTCTCTCAGGATTAAGTTATACAGGCTTTCATAATCAGTAACTTTACTGCCATGTAACCACCCCTCCAAGGCCTTCACTGAATGGTCAACAAAATCAACCCAGTCTTGTGAAGACTCCTTTTTGGTCTTTCTGAACTTCATCCTGTACTGTTCAGTGGTTAAGCCATAACCATCTAGGAGTGCATTCTTAAGAACTGCAAAATTATTGGCATCACTTTCTTTTACAGTAAGGAGCCTATCCCTACCCTTTCCACTAAATGATAGCCATAGGATAGCAGCCCACTGCCTTTGAGGGACATCCTGTACAACACAGGCCCTCTCAAGTGCAGCAAACCACTTGTTAATGTCATCCCCCTCCTTATAAGGGGGAACTATCTTATTCAGATTCCTGGAATCATGCTCTTTTGCAGGATGACTATGGGGAATACTGCTGCTGCCACCTTGGGTTTCTAAACCCAATTTCTGTCTTTCCCTTTCCACCTCTAGGGACTGCCTATCCAAATCCAGCTGTTGCTTCTTGAGCTTCAGTCTGGTTTGTTCCACTCTCAATCTATTGAGCTCCCTTTCTAACACTCTGTCATCAGGGTGGGTGGGTGAGGCATGTCTAGAGACAGAAGTATGCTGAGATAAAACAGAAGGAGACCTGGCCCTAACAGATGGCACCCTAACAGCTTGGCTAACAGAAACAGCACTTCTACTATGGTGAGAAGGAATACTCTTACTGTGATGTGAGACCACACTATCTGTATGATGTGACTCAACATCATTACCAACTATGCTAGGTTGTCTGCTAGGGGGCAGGCTTGGAAGTTTCCCTCCCACCTCTTTTGCTAGGGGTGCTCCAGAATCAGAGTGGGAACCATCAGCTAACTTTTCAACAGGAGTGCCAGCTCTGGCCTTATTCTGTTCAACAAGCATATTCACCAACAGTTCTCTAGAAGGATTCTTCCTTACACTTAAACCTCTATCTATGCAGAGACTCCTTGCTTCTTTCCAGCTAAGGTTATCATAAGCAAGTTTGGACAGATCAACAGTTTGGCCTGTGCCAGACATTTTAGACAGTGTTTAAGTGACAGAGAAAGTGAAGAAAAAGTTTTTCAGAACTTTTGTAAAGACAGAGAAAAAACTTTTTAAACTTTTTAAGAACTTTTTAGAAAGTTTAGAGGTACTTTTCAGCACTTTAGAAAAGGAGTGAGAAAAGAAATGCAAAACTTTTTGGTTAGGTGTACATACACTGAACTTGTTTTGTATATTTTTCTCTTATGAAAAGTACAATGACAAAAGTGGTAAGTAGTTACAGAGCACTTATTCCACCACTGCACAACCAATGTAGGAGGCTGGACTGGCTTGTAGTGAGTACCAAGGGGTACTTACACCTTGCACCAGGCCCAGGTATCCCTTATTAGTGTATAGGGTGTCTAGCAGCTTAGGCTGATAGATAATGGTAGCTTAGCAGAGCAGCTTAGGCTGAACTAGGAGACGAGTGAAGCTCCTACAGTACCACTAGTGTCATATGCACAATATCATAAGAAAACACAATACACAGATATACTAAAAATAAAGGTACTTTATTTTTATGACAATATGCCAAAAGTATCTCAGTGAGTACCCTCAGTATGAGGATAGCAAATATACACAAGATATATGTACACAATACCAAAAATATGCAGTATAGTATTAGAAAACAGTGTAAACAATGTATAGTTACAATAGGATGCAATGGGGACACATAGGGATAGGGGCAACACAAACCATATACTCCAAAAGTGGAATGCGAACCACGAATGGACCCCAAACCTATGTGACCTTGTAGAGGGTCGCTGGGACTGTAAGAAAACAGTTAGGGTTAGAAAAATAGCCCACCCCAAGACCCTGAAAAGTGAGTGCAAAGTGCACTAAAGTTCCCCAAAGAGCACAGAAGTCGTGATAGGGGAATTCTGCAGGAAAGACACAAATCAGCAATGCAACAACAATGGATTTCCAAACGAGGGTACCTTTGGAACAAGGGGACCAAGTCCAAAAGTCACAAGCAAGTCGGAGATGGGCAGATGCCCAGGAAATGCCAGCTGTGGGTGCAAAGAAGCTGCTACTGGACAGTAGAAGCTGAAGATTCTGTGGGAACGACAAGGGCTAGAGACTTCCCCTTTGGAGGATGGATGCCCCACGCCATGGAGAGTTGTGCAGAAGTGTTTTCCTGAAGAAAGACCGCAAACAAGCCTTGCTAGCTGCAAGTCGTGCGGTTAGGGTTTTTGGATGCTGCTGTGGCCCAGGAGGGACCAGGTTGTCGCCAATTGCGTCTGGGGACAGAGGGGGCGTCGAGCAAGACAAGGAGCCCTCTTAAAAGCAGGCAGCACCCGCAGAAGTGCCGGAACAGGCACTACGAAGTGGAGTGATACAGTGCTCACCCGAAGTCGCACAAAGGAGTCCCACGTCGCCGGAGGACAACTTAGAAGGTCGTGCAATGCAGGTTAGAGTGCCGTGGACCCAGGCTTGGCTGTGCACAAAGGATTTCCGCCGGAAGTGCACAGAGGCCGGAGTAGCTGCAAAAGTCGCGGTTCCCAGCAATGCAGTCTGGCGTGGGGAGGCAAGGACTTACCTCCACCAAACTTGGACTGAAGAGTCACTGGACTGTGGGAGTCACTTGGACAGAGTTGCTGGGTTCAAGGGACCTCGCTCGTCGTGCTGAGAGGAGACCCAGGGTACTGGTGATACAGTTCTTTGGTGCCTGCGGTTGCAGGGGGACGATTCCGTCGACCCACAGGAGATTTCTTCGGAGCTTCTAGTGCAGAGAGGAGGCAGACTACCCCCACAGCATGCACCACCAGGAAAGCAGTCGAGAAGGCGGCAGGATCAGCGTTACAGAGTTGCAGTAGTCGTCTTCGCTACTTTGTTGCAGTTTTGCAGGCTTCCAGCGAGGTCAGCAGTCGATTCCTTGGCAGAAGGTGAAGAGAGAGATGCAGAGGAACTCGGATGAGCTCTTGCATTCGTTATCTAAGGAATCCCCAAAGACAGAGACCCTAAATAGCCAGAAAAGAGGGTTTGGCTACTTAGGAGAGAGGATAGGCTAGCAACACCTGAAGGAGCCTATCAGAAGGAGTCTCTGACGTCACCTGTTGGCACTGGCCACTCAGAGCAGTCCAGTGTGCCAGCAGCACCTCTGTTTCCAAGATGGCAGAGGTCTGGAGCACACTGGAGGAGCTCTGGGCACCTCCCAGGGGAGGTGCAGGTCAGGGGAGTGGTCACTCCCCTTTCCTTTGTCCAGTTTCGCGCCAGAGCAGGGCTGAGGGGTCCCTGAACCGGTGTAGACTGGCTTATGCAGAAATGGGCACCATCTGTGCCCATGAAAGCATTTCCAGAGGCTGGGGGAGGCTACTCCTCCCCAGCCCTAACACCATTTTCCAAAGGGAGAGGGTGTAACACCCTCTCTCTGAGGAAGTCCTTTGTTCTGCCTTCCTGGGCCAGGCCTGGCTGGACCCCAGGAGGGCAGAAACCTGTCTGAGGGGTTGGCAGCAGCAGCAGCTGCAGTGAAACCCCAGGAAAGGCAGTTTGGCAGTGCCAGGGTCTGTGCTAGAGACCCGTGGGATCATGGGATTGTGCCAACTATGCCAGGATGGTATAGAGGGGGCAATTCCATGATCATAGACATTTTACATGGCCATATTCGGAGTTACCATTGTGAAGCTACATATAGGTAGTGACCTATATGTAGTGCACGTGTGTAATGGTGTCCCCGCAATCACAAAGTCCGGGGAATTGGCCCTGAACAATGTGGGGGCACCTTGGCTAGTGCCAGGGTGCCCACACACTAAGTAACTTAGCACCCAACCTTTACCAGGTAAAGGTTAGACATATAGGTGACTTATAAGTTACTTAAGTGCAGTGTAAAATGGCTGTGAAATAACGTGGACGTTATTTCACTCAGGCTGCAGTGGCAGGCCTGTGTAAGAATTGTCAGAGCTCCCTATGGGTGGCAAAAGAAATGCTGCAGCCCATAGGGATCTCCTGGAACCCCAATACCCTGGGTACCTCAGTACCATATACTAGGGAATTATAAGGGTGTTCCAGTATGCCAATGTAAATTGGTAAAATTGGTCACTAGCCTGTTAGTGACAATTTGAAAGAAATGAGAGAGCATAACCACTGAGGTTCTGATTAGCAGAGCCTCAGTGAGACAGTTAGTCATAACACAGGTAACACATTCAGGCACACTTATGAGCACTGGGGCCCTGGCTGGCAGGGTCCCAGTGACACATACAACTAAAACAACATATATACAGTGAAAAATGGGGGTAACATGCCAGGCAAGATGGTACTTTCCTACAACCATAGGTACGTGCTATCTTTTAATGCGCACCCACACTTGACCAATAATCACCACCATTATACCTTGGGCAACATTATATGAAAAGGGGCACCTCTCTCTCTCTCTCTCTCTCTCTCTCTCTCTCTGTCTCTCTCTCTCTCTCTCCGCCCCCTCAATGAGTGGTGGTTATGCAACAAGCAATACTTTGAAATCATTAGCCTGGTGTGATGCAGCCCACTTTGTTTCCTATGCCATACCCGAAGTGTGCTGCACCCCTTGTCCTCCGGTAGCTGTCAGATCCTGTTCACGCAGAATGGCAGGGTCTGCGCCACACTTAGGCGCTCATATTTATACTTTTTTGGGCCGTATTGGCATAATTTTTGACAGAAAAAGCGGCGCAAACTTACAAATTACAATTATGGGCATGATTTATACTTTTTTAGTGCTGCATTTGCGTCATTTTTTGACGCAAAAGCGGCGCAAACTTACAAAATTCAATTATATTTTGTAAGTTTGCGCCACTTTTGCATCAGCAAATGCGGCGCTAAAAAAGTATAAATATAGGCCTTATTGTACAAGACATATAATACCGCACGTTACTATGTGGCTGGTACTTCACTGTATCAGAAGCCATGCACATTTTAATTGTGACACACAAAGGGACTGTTATTGGTGTGACACACAGAGCTCTACTAGAACACATCTGCCTTTGATTTCAGTGCCACATTTCTAGCACATCAGCGCCACCACTCACATCACAGATTCCTTACCTGCTTTTATTGCTGACAGGCTAGACCAATCCTATTGTCACAGGCCTCAGGCAGTAGTTGTAGTCATAAATGTCTTCATCAGTATAGTTGTTGAAATGCTTACACACCTCATGAAACAGCAGCCATAGCAGCAGGTGCCCTCTAGCACCGACGAAATAGCAAGTAAGTCTCCCCAGCAATGCATGAAATATCACTAACGTAGGAATTGTAAGAGTCATTTTGAAATGCAGTAGTTTTGTCCCAGATATCAGCATTTGTGTTTCAGAAAATACACACTTTGATTGTACATTAAGGGGCCTGATTCACAAAGGCAAATTTGCATTTTTGTGTAAGTTTACGATTTATTGCAATTCACAAAGCAATTTTACTAGTAGTATCCTTACAACTGCGGAGTCTCTGCACTTGTGGCAGAGCCAGGGCACCACAGGACTCTCACAAGGCTCACAGTGGTGGCTTCCATCTTTCATATCTGGAGTAAAAGTTCCTCATGATTCAAAAAGTTCCTTACCAGACAATTAGGATGCTTAGATGCTGCAGTCGGATTTGTTGCCATAGTTTGGAACTTACAATGCCATTGTCTGGAGTTATCAAGGCTTACAGGATACAGAGAAGTAATCTGGCATAATAATTGAGGTCAAGGATTTTGTTTTGGCTTTATACATTATTACTAGAGTCCTCCTTTCAGGAATGATGAACTCTAACCTTGCACTATTTGTTTCATGAGAGAAATAAGAAAAATGTGCAACCTGAACAGACTTTGGGCCTGATTACGACCCTAGCGGTCAGGACCGCCAAGAGACCGCCGTCCCCGCCAGGAACATGGTTCCCAACAGGAGACCCCGCCATGGAAAGCCTGGCAGAAACACAGTGCAGCGGGGCGGGCGGCTCCTGCACCCTCGGAATGCGAACTGTCTGCTTGCTTTGCAGACTGTGCATTCTTACGGTGTTGTTGTGCTAGGGTATTGGCCTCAGCTCTTTTAAGGGAGCCAAGACCAATACCGTAGCACTGTTCCTGCCGGGCTGCTCCTGGGCTAATGCACACTGCACAGGCTTCCAGACTCCCCTGCGCCAATCCAGATGCTAAACTCATGCTGATAATACTATTACCCAGCATGAGAGAAGCGCTGAGATTGGTCTGAGCAGGCTGGTTTGCTGCTTGCTCAGGGACAGGGAACAAGTGCCTGTTCTCCTCCCTGCTGTGCAATATAGCTCGGGTTGGAGAAATCTAAGGGGCTCATTATAACATCGGCAGTTGGAAAGCGGACAGTGCGCATTTCAAGGCTGCTGGGCAAGAGGGGCCTACACTGCCCAGGGGCATGGGCAGTGCAGGGGACCCCTGTGGCCCCCTGCACTGTGTATCTGCCAGCATTTCCATGTTAGGGTCCCCACAATGAAAAGGCTGGTGGAAACAGGAGTTGTGATCGGCACGACCACGAGTGCGCCCCCGTCAGTGACTGCAGTCCCCTGGCAGTCCGAGCACCATGGTCGTGAGGTGTCGATCTTACCGGCTAGAGTGGCGGTCTCAAGACTGCTAGCCTCGTAATGAGGACCAAAGTGCTCATGTTGTTTTGGCCGTCCTAAGACAGTCTGCCAAACCAACATGGGCACTTGCAGTGCCCACCACTACTTCTCCCTGCTGCTATCCGTCAGGATGGCCGCGTCCCACCCTAAGACTCGACCTGCTCCGTGAAAAATAAAATAAAAATATTTTCAATTATTATCAGATTATTTTTCATCTTTGCAACTGCTGGCTCTCAGGAGTGGGGCGACGCTCCTCCGCCCTAATGGAGGAGCCGCCGCTAAGTATGTTTCTTGTCGAATCCCTCTTGGATCTGCTGAGTCTATTGGACTCATTTGGTGATCTTTCTAGTTTGCGAGTGAATTGGTCGAAGTCCTGCCTATTTTTGCTGCAGTTAGTACCGGAGCCACAGCAGGCCACGACCTCGGCTTATACCTTACCGTTGTGTTACATCATTTTAAAATATCTAGGTGTACACATATACCATGACACTACGGATCTTAGGGAGGAGAACTTAGGTCAGATGATTAGGTCAATCGGAGGCTCTCTATCTTTCTGGTGTTCATTGCTGCTGTCTCCGCTCGGGAGAGTGGCAATTGCAAAAATGATTGTTCTCCCACGATTACTCTACTATTTCTCCGCCCTGCCGCTCCCTAAGGCCTTCCTTGAACCTCTGACCGGACTGCTGACCGAACTAGTGTAGGGCTGTGGGTGCCGGCCGGTGGCCCTGACCAAGATCTATCTGCTGTTGGAGCGGGGGGGATTGGGCGCTCCACAGTACGAATTGTACTACGCAGCGGCGCAGATACATTGGATCATGCGCTGGCTGCGAGACCCCCTCAGCTCGGAGGGTCGGATGGTGGGTGCCCTTCAAGGCCATTCAAATGTGCTGCGGTGGCTTAACGGTCAGGACGGCCCACCGCTCCTGCGCAACACCCTGATGAATGTGGCGGGATGGGTCTGGCGCCGGTATGTAGTGGGGGTAAAACGTCCCCCACCATATTCGCCCGAGATCCCCCTGATTGCCATCCCGGGAATAGGGAGGATGGCTGGACAACTCGGACTAGCTGCCTGGTCCATGAAGGGTATACTGACTGTGGGAGATATCTTTGGGGAGGGATGCTTCCTTACATACAAAGCACTAGCCAGCGCGCATGATCTAGGTCAGGACGGGTTCATTGCGTGCGGGGCGCTACATCGGCTGGTGCGTGATACATGTTGAAATAGTAACAGCGAACCGCAAAATGCATCGGTTTTACATGAATTACCAACGGGAGCGAGTACACAGTCTGACATATCCTGGATATATAAAACACTACTTGCTGGCCCTGAAGAGGCACAGATACAGGCACTTTTAAATATCTAGGTGTACACATATACCATGACACTACGGATCTTAGGGAGGAGAACTTAGGTCAGATGATTAGGTCAATCGGAGGCTCTCTATCTTTCTGGTGTCATTGCTGCTGTCTCTGCTCGGGAGAGTGGCAATTGCAAAAATGATTGTTCTCCCACGATTACTCTACTATTTCTCCGCCCTGCCGCTCCCTAAGGCCTTCTTTGAACCTCTGACCGGACTGCTGACCGAACTAGTGTAGGGCTGTGGGTGCCGGCCGGTGGCCCTGACCAAGATCTATCTGCTGTTGGAGCGGGGGGGATTGGGCGCTCCACAGTACGAATTGTACTACGCAGCGGCGCAGATACATTGGATCATGCGCTGGCTGCGAGACCCCCTCAGCTCGGAGGGTCGGATGGTGGGTGCCCTTCAAGGCCATTCAAATGTGCTGCGGTGGCTTAACGGTCAGGACGGCCCACCGCTCCTGCGCAACACCCTGATGAATGTGGCGGGATGGGTCTGGCGCCGGTATGTAGTGGGAGTAAAACGTCCCCCACCATATTCGCCCGAGATCCCACTGATTGCCATCCCGGGAATAGGGAGGATGGCTGGACAACTCGGACTAGCTGCCTGGTCCATGAAGGGTATACTGACTGTGGGAGATATCTTTGGGGAGGGATGTTTCCTTACATCCAAAGCACTAGCCAGCGCGCATGATCTAGGTCAGGGCGGGTTCATTGCGTGCGGGGCGCTACATCGGCTGGTGCGTGATACATGTTGAAATGGTAACAGCGAACCGCAAACTGCATTGGTTTTACATGAATTTCTAACGGGAGCGAGTACACAGTCTGACATATCCTGGATATATAAAACACTACTTGCTGGCCCTGAAGAGGCACAGATACAGGCGAAGGCTAGATGGGATGCGGCTTTGCCCACGCCATTGACTCAGCGCGCATGGACTGCGGCGATCACTTTGACACGAGAGGTATCACCTAACTCCCTATTTCGGTACACGCAATTCAATTAGCTATACCAGACCTACTTAACCCCGAATAGGCTTAAGCGCATGTTTCCACATTCCACCTCAGAGTGCCCCAGATGCGGGGACCCAGATGCAAATTTTTTCCATATGACGTGGAGCTGCCCCCCTGTGCTGCACGCGTGGCATGATATCACATGATGCACGGCTGACTGGTCTGGACTCTCTTTATCCCCTACACCTGAATCCTGCCTGCTGGGGATCCGCCTGCGACGTAGGGGGCGGAAACAGACACACCGGTGCTTAGACCTTGCGTTCGTTTTATTTCAACGTCTCTTAGCGACTCAGTAGAAGTCACTGAGTGCTCCAGACATACATCGCTGGTCAAACGAATTGTTACATTGGGCTAGAGCAGAGGCGGAGGTTCTGCGCTCCCTCCGTGACAGGGGGGTGGTGGTCAAAGGGGTGGACACATGGGATTCCTTCATTGATCACCTGGAAAACAAAGACGATACCCGCCCACCCTGAACTGTGGCTTCCATGTTCATAAATAAAGCATATACACATAGGGAAATGGACATGGAACTCTGGGCCCCGGGTTGGAGTGTCTTGTTTGGGGCTTTGAGGCTGTATGGGTCTGCCCCCACACTATGCGTGTTGAGAATAGAGATATTAGCGAGATCATGTGCACCCGGTGAACTCGTCCTCTGGATTGCTCCACTTGTGCAGGCGCGGTGGACGCGTCTGTTGGGACATTTTGTGCGGTCGGGGAGTCCCTATGGGTTGGCCCCTGGGCGCTCTACCCCTCCCCCCCCCTGTGTGGCCGCTCCCCATCTCTGTCTCCTTGCCTTCCTTCCTCCTTCACGACCACCCGGCCTTCCTCTAGGCCGCTAACGGGCAACTTTGTTTTTCTATATTAGTTATGTTTCTCTTTATCTTTTCTTGCTTTTCAGTATTTATTATTAAATGCTCTGTTTATGTGCAGTAATATTAGGCGTGATGTTATACTGCCAGAAGTGTTGATATTGTAATTTGCCACATATCCGGATTAATATGTGGAAATTTTATAAACTTAATAAACAGATAAAAAAAAAAAAGTATGTTTCTTGCCAATAATAATATGTGTTCATTATGGTACAGCTGATGAACTTGTTACATTGATAATCATTCAGATCACTTACCTAATTTACAAATCACTGAAGGTATTTGTCTATAGAGAAATGCATATTGTAGTTCAGGTTATTTCTTCCACTTATCATAGTGGTTTGTTTTGTGTTTCAGCACTAGGAAGTCAAGGAGTTTCAACCGACTATAGAGAATCAAAAATACAGAAATTGGCATGAAGGATATCATATGTCATTTCTGGAATCACACATTGTAATTTAAATGACAAAATAACAACAGAGTTGTTTCTTGTTTAAGATATCAACACTTTTGCAGTGCAGGTTGATTCCAGCTGCAAGAACAGACAGAGTGAAGATCTCCTGGGTCTAATGCTGACAAGCATAACATCCTTTACGCGGCTGACTGTGGGGTCAGGGAAGTGTTGAGTTTAACATCCCTCCTTTTGGATACAGATTGACACGGTATTGTGAACCTGACATGTTGTATCACCCTCAAATGCAAGGCATGCACATACTATATCAGCGACAGCCCCCAATATTCCCTGATGTCGACAATATTCTAAGGATGGGCGCTAGTATATCTGTGACACCATTATTCCAAAACTGTAAACCCAGTATGGCAAATATAGCTGTCATTATACCAAGAATGGCCATAGTTGCTTTTGTTTAAGCCGGGGATGGCCACTTTTATCCCAGAGATAGCTACAGTTTTGCCAGCAATGGCTACCATTAGTATGACATAATATGCAAGAGTAAGCATATTTGTCAAAGAGGGGACATAATTATACCAAAGAGGGTGAGTTGTACATCCCCCCTCTACTATGCATTGTATGCACCCCCCACACGTGTCTGCAACTATCTGCGACCACACTCAGCAATGGCATTTGTTTGCTGATTCATTATTGTTTATGTAGACATAAATGGTACAACAGACAGAGAGCAACTATATGCAATCAGTCTTGGTTCTGCTCCAGTAGGTAAAGTCCGGATGATCATGACCACTCCACTTAGGACAGAATTATACAGTCATTTTTATGCCAAGTTCCCCTGAGCAAACTGGTTTTGCAGTCAGGCCCCCACAAATATTCGAAAGGGGCAGATGGAACTGAGGGTAAGGAAGCTTACTAATGCATCAGCCAATTGGAAATTGCACTGGGGAAAACGCCCCATCCAGGTCCCTGCATCGAGCCCCATCAAGGCCTCCTCCTCAACCTGACCCTTCTCCTGAACACTCTATGAGTTCCCAGCCAGAGTCAATATTCTAAGCTCTTACCAAGACAAGATCCCAACTCGATTTCCTTTGAAAAACACCACCGCGACACCACTTGCAAAGACTTACCAAGGCCAGGTAGCTGGCACCTGGATAGCTAAAGAGTGAAAATTACAGGTATGCAAATTAAATTCTGCTCATTAGGTTTTGCGAAGGTGACAACCGTTTCAACTTTCGAAAGTTCATAAACTTCTTTGAATCTTTTTTTTTATGGTTCATGCCTTGTTAATTGGTTAATACATCTTGCAATTATAAAGTAGCTAGTAGGGATGCCATTCCATAAACAATGAAAAGCTTAACAAATACCTTGATATAAAACTAGACAAACATGATCCACAAAAATAAAGGAGATGGTAGAAAAGAGCACAAGAATACTTATCACTGTCAAATTCTAATGTTCAGTTATACTTTCCGTGGAGTTTTACTACAGCACCATTTATCATGAAGATTTAGGGCCTCACTACGAGTGTGGTGGTCTTCAGCCCGCCACACTTGCGGTGAGGCTCAGGACTGCCGCTGTTGCGGCGGTCCGACCGCCACATTAAAACCCTGGCAGTCAGACCACCAAGGAACCTCCAGCACCTCCCGGATCCATGATCCTGGCGGAGATTGTAATCCAACAAGGCAGCACTGCATGTTGTGCTGCTCTGCGTATTACGACCTTGTTCTCTGCCAGCCTTTTCATGCCTGTAACATCGCCATGAAAAGGCTGGAGAAGAACAGGTGCAGGGGGCCACAGGGGGGCCCCTGCACTGCCCATGCACTTGGCATGGGCAGTGCAGGGGCCCCCCTGCCCAGCACCATTGCAATGTTCACTGTCTGCTTTGAAACCTTTGCCAACATTGAAATTCTTGAAAGCTAATTTTCCTAATTTATAAATCCTTTCATTTTCTGGTATGTTGTTGAATAGAATGGCTCTCCTCTAGTTTTAAGTTAATTCTCCCTACCATATTATGGAAACCTGTTCCCAAACTGGGCAAACCATTTGGCATGTAACAAATAAATGCATAAGATTACATTCTTACATTTTCAACAGTAGACAATCTCTCTTTAATGTGATTTGAACATATTTTTCGGGGGCAAGTTCATCCTCCAGAAAACTTTCTACTGACAGACTCCCTACATACAGTCAGGCTATATGTTCCTGAACAGGCTTCTCATCAAGCTGATTTTGATAAGTCCTCTCCCAATTCTAAAATCCAGTCTATACAAGATACTCTTCTTTTCTTCTCTCTGTAACAGAGACTTTAAGAGAGATACAGTCAAGAATGTTTGTAGTTTTTTAAACCAACCTTTTAAGGGTCAAGTTTGTAATCTGAACTGATATTGTCAAGCAGCCTAATTGTATCATTGTTATATATTTGTTTTGTGGTGGGAATTCCAGATGTATGCCATATTTTGCACTTAAAATGCTTTCTATTTATTTTTTAAGTGTTGGGTACCCCCACAGTGGGGCATAAGATTGCAAATTTAGTAAATGCCTGTTGCGGAATAGTGTTCCTGTAAGCTTACTTGTAGATTAAAAAGCTAAAAGTGAAAACCTTCCATTGTTAAAATGTTGGGATGGAATATTCTACATGTAGTAATTAAACCAATCCAGGCGAGAAAATTACATTAAAGACCAGCCTATTGCTTTATTTCAGTCCTTGTGCATAGAGAGTTTGATCAGGGGGTTGGGGCATGAGGAATCAATGTCAGTGTGTTATACCTCTACCAGGAACACCGTAGCCTTCATATAGGCTTTTGGACATTACAATATTGAGGGGTTATTGCAGTATTTATAAGTTTTGTGTTACAGATGAGTTGTAAGTATTGCTAATGAGATTAACGTTGGTAAATTCTGCATTTGTATGCAGGTGGCTAACTACAGGCGTTAGATAGTGGAAAACTGTGAATGGCCAAAATATTATTTCAAAAATATTGTTGTGCAAGACTATCATGTCACAAACTTTCATAGAGTAGAATACAGAAACTAAGAATGTTGTTTTTTCGGTATTTAATATCATTTTTTGAATTATTGTTGCTATAATATCAGTTAATTTAATATAGTTGTATCGAATATTGTATTGGATTAATTTAATATATGATTTATTATATTTGTTAGGTATATAATTAGTTCTTTTAACATTTGAGTAGTAATTTGTAATTTAGTAGTGAATTTTTGGTTTCTCGTGGAATAGTGTGAGAAGTTATTTCAATTATAAATTATTGTTTTGTTTTAAATTACTGTTATGTCAATTTATTATTTGATTTGTCATTAATTACATAAAAAAGTTAATTGTTATTT
Organism: Pleurodeles waltl; assembly: GCF_031143425.1. Classification (NCBI taxonomy): domain Eukaryota; kingdom Metazoa; phylum Chordata; class Amphibia; order Caudata; family Salamandridae; genus Pleurodeles; species Pleurodeles waltl. Next base: position 1,145,604,210 of record NC_090448.1, read on the forward strand.
TAATTATTTAAGTGTATTTTGTGATCTGTTATGTGTAATTAACATTTCCCACAGTTTAATTACTGATTGCGGTTTGTTAGGTAGAAAAATGAAACATGGCACTTACGGAAGCTCAAGTAAAAACAAAGTTTAATGCAAAAGAGCAGACAGCAAAGCAAAAGTTTTAGCAATGCACAAAAACATGCAGATTTTGATCTAGCATATATCCATTTTTACCTCATACAAGTCTATGTGAGAATGTCATTTGACAATAATTATTTAGTTTAGTCAGAAATGTAAATAACATGCAGGTGTCCTAAACCTTTCCTCCCAGAAAGCACTTGAACAGCCTTTGAAGAAAGATAACATTCATATCCACAACTACTGAGACTACTTTTCTCACAAAACTCTGCTTCTCTTGCCAGGTTTGAAAACAAGGTTATGCTTGCTAAACAGTGCAGTGTACTTCCTGAGACATAAGGGCTTGTGGGCCTACCATTATTTAACAAAGTTGTCAGTAAGCACAACACATTATGAAACCTTAAATTAGAGTGAAATGATTGCTTTCCCCTTGCACACAAGGAATACATGCATGGGTAGTATAATATTTTTCCACATATTTCTTTTTGTGAATATTCAGTATATTATTAATTGTGTTCTATAATCCCTGTATATATGCACGTCTCTAATTTCTTTATAATTGTCGGCTAGTGACGCACTCAGTCACTGATTATAAAGAAAAGACGTCAGAACTCAACTATTATAAGGTATTATAGCCGAGTTTTGATGTCACAATGCCTGCTGTCAGAGCCAGCAGTTGAGATGAAAGGCAGGTCACAGAGCATAATTGGAGCAGCAGTTTAAAGCAACAACATTGGATTGATGCTTTTCTTTCTTCTGCTCTATTTTATTGGCTTACAACGACAAGCAGAGAGAATATGTTTATTTTTGGCACTCCTTAGACAGGAAAAAGCTAGAATTTTTCTGCATCTCCCTACACATTCTGAGTTACTGCAGCTTTTTTATTTTAAATTGACTTGTATTGAACTGTTTCTAATATCTGTTTGCAACAAATACTTAGCAGGTTTTAGATGTGTTTAATTTTGCCATAGAGGTTTTATTTTGTATTCTTTATGTTTGTAAACATGCTTGCTCTTTCATATGAAAGAGCTATGTGCCAAGGTTGTAAGTGGTTAGTGGGAAAGGTGATTGTGTGACAATGTAGTATATGAAAGAAAGTACCCCCTGGCGTACATGATAAGGATATTGGAAGTCACTTTGGAGTTCCATAACCTTATAAAGGGACTCAGCCTGTCTGTCCCGTTCCTTTATACCGTTATGGGTCTCCTTAGTAACTTGCAGTATCCTTATAATGTATGGCAGGGGGTACTTTATCCCTTTTGGGGGCCCTCGTTATGGCCCTGGCGGTAAATCCCACTTACTGCCACACGGACAGCCGCCAACTTACCGCTGCAGCGGTGGATATCCGTTCACTATATCATGACACACACACCAATCCGACAGAATTCAGCCACAAACACAAATCCGCCAGACCAAAGATCAGTGATAAACTGGCGGTATCAAAACCCACACCGTTACGCCCACAGAACAACGCCCATCCCATTATGACCTACGAATCACCATGGCGGACATTCAACGGTGGTAAACCATTGGCGATACATATCGCCACGCTCACAATGGACACCCACAGACAAAACAACACCACACTGGACAATTCAAAGAACACACACCTGACACCCATACACATACCACACCACACCACTATAAAATCCACACCCACATTACCCACAACCCCTCACGAATACAAATCATTGGCCCGAGGCTGACACCAAGACCACTGCCACAACTACATACACACACCACATACACCCATCCATCTTTCACGCACCCCACTTCACACACCCCAACACATTACTCAACACACCCTCACCAACCGACATCACATAACTCCCATGGCACCACAAAGGCACCCCCGTTTCACTGAGGAGGAGTTAAGGGTCATGGTGGAGGAAATTGTAGAGTCACAGCTATTTGGATCACAGGTACAGCAGATATCAATAGCCAGGAAAATGGAGCTATGGCGGAGAATCGTGGACAGGGTCAACGCCGTGGGACAGCACTCCAGAACAAGGGACGACATCAGGAAAAGGTGGAACGACCTACGGGGGAAGGTACGTTCCATAGCAGCAAGGCACCAGCTCGCTATCCAGAGGACTTGTGGTGGACCCCCACCCCCTCCCCCACAACTCACAGCATGGGAGGAGCAAGTCTTGGCAATACTGCATCCTGAGGGCCTGGACAGAGTCAGAGGAGGACTGGACTCAGGTAAGTCAACTCTCTACTATTATCACCTCCCTACCTGCATGCCATCACATACCCTCACCCTCACTCCCATCACTCCACTACATCCCACACACTCCACCATCACACCTCTTCAGTCCCAATACCAGGCCCTGCATGCTGTACCAATGCATGGACACCCCTCACAGCCCTGCATGGACACTCATCACTAAAGCATGCACAGCATAGAGAACTAACAATCCCACCATACACTAACATACAAAAGTGAAAGCTGGCAGTGCAAATCCAACCATGGGGGGAAGCCAGGGATGTACAATATGTCATACACATTAACCATAACACATCATTTACATCCCCACAGGGACCCCAGCCAATGTCACTGTAGAGGAGGTGCCAGCACTATCCAGTCCCTCAACTGAAGAGGCCCAAGGTGATGACAGTAACTCCGGTCTTCAGGAGCTGGACGAACTACCTGGCCCATCAGGCACCACTGGACAGCCGGTTACCCAAGCCAAGTCATAGACCACCACAGAACCTCCCCCATCAGGAACCAACATCACAGCACCCACTCAGCATCCCCAAACCTCTGTCCCCAGGACACGTCAATCAGCAGTGTGCTCAGCTGTACAGGGACCCCAGGCCACACCTCACACACAAGACAATCAGGGACCTGGGGTCAGTGGCAGTTGCCACACGGTTCAGTGGACAGAGGCTCAGGCCAACAGGGACACTGGGAGGACTGCTGTGCCCCAGGGGGAGGAAAGGCCCAGGGAACCGACTTTCCAGGAAGTGCTCTCTGAGATCCTGGGAGCCTGTCAACATTCCCAGGATACGATTGACCGGATCCTAGACAACGTGCAGGAGAACAGGCGGCTGCAGGAGGGACAGGACCAGGAGCTCAGGGAGGACTTGCAGGACATCAACAACACCCTGATCTACATAGCAGGGGTGCTGGCAGACATGGCCAACATTATGAGGGAGGCAGTGTCACACCAGCGGGCCCCTGCCACTAGCCAGTCACCTGGACAGCCTTCCACTTCTGCTGCCGCTAGTGGCCAGGAGGCCCTGCCACAGGACTCACAGGCCACCAGCACACCTCCCACTGCAGAAGGTGAACCACCCCACAAACGTTCCCTGCAATACAGACAGAAGCCAGAGACACTTGCCAAGACCCCCACCAGGAAATAGATTCTCCTGATTGTCCCCCTTGTGTCCCACTCAGTCACCCTGTCCACCTTGAACTGCCATTGCTCCCTTTCCTATGTCCCCAGGGACAATGCACCTGTGCTACAAACAGACTGGAACAATACCCTGGACTTTCCTCCATCATCACCCCATCCCATTGCACTTCCCCTCTATATATTAGCACTACAATAAACACCCTTTGATATAAATCGACTTCGAGTATGTCATGGATTTCAAATATGTATTGATTGAAACTGGTACAACCATTGCAAATGCTGTACATAGAATGTGCATAAATTTAATGACCTGTGGCTGGCTGCTGTGATCACACCAGGAGTATTTGTCAAATCACCAACATCTGCAAAACGAATAGCCAGTGGGAACAGTAAGTGGGCATAGAAGTGGGAAATACCAGCATGCCAATGCCAAACAGAATACAACCACTGAAATGTAAAGTTGCACTATCTCACCTGTGTGTCATTGGAAGTACTGAAAGATTACAGATGTTCTGTTGCCCACATTCTCATCCTCTGCCTCCTCATCCTCACTGTCCACAGGGTCCACTGCTGCCACATGGGCATATCCAGTCTCCTCCTCCTGTAGAAAAGGGACATGATGTCTGAGGGCCAGGTTGTGCAACATGCAGTGTGCCACCACTATCTGGCAGACTTTCTTGAGTGAGTAGCACAGGGATCCACCTGTTAGATGGAGGCACTGGAACCTGGCCTTTAGGAGGCCAAAGGTCCTTTAAATGATCCTTCTGGTTTGCCCATGTGTCTTATTATAACTTTCTTCTGCCCTTGTCCTGGCATTCCTCACAGGGGTCAGCAGCCATGATAAGTTTGGGTAACAAGAGTCACCTGCAAATATTGAGGGACAACATTTAGCCACACACTATCCTATATGGCCAACACCATAGGCATACAACAACATATACTGGGTGGGAACCGGGGCTCACTTATTAGCCACACCCTGTGCCTCTGCAGTTGGGCCATCACATTTGGGATGCTGCTATTCCTTAGGGCAAAGGGATCATGCACCAACCCAGGATAATTAGCATTGACGTGGGAGATATACTGGTCCTCCAAGCACACCATCTGCACATTCATAGAGTGGAAACTCTTATGATTGCTGAACACCTGTTCATTCTGGCAGGGGGGGGGGATAAATGTAATATGTGTTCTATCATTGGCCCCATTATATTGGGGATATGTCCCATTAAATAAAAACCTGACTTCACAGTGGCCAAATCCTGAACCAGGGGGAATGCAATGTAGCTGCACATGTATTGTATCAGGACAGACAACACTCTTGTCAGCACTATTGAGAACATTGGCTGTGACATTCCTGCTGCCAAGCCCACTGTCACTTGGAAAGAACCAGTTGCCAGGGAATGGAGAACTGATAGCACTTGCACAAGAGGGGGGATCCCAGTGGGATGACAGATAGCAGATATCAGGTAATTCTCCAATTGGGCACACAGCTCTGTGATTGTGGCCCTGTCCAGTCTATAGGTGAGTACTCTGTGCCTGTCCTCCAGTGTAGCCAAGTCCACCAAGGGTCTGTACACGGGGGTAGGTCTCCACCTCCTATTCATCCGCAGCTGTAGGTATCTAAGGGACAAAAGAGTTAGGAGGCTGTCACAAACTGAACAATGGAGCCACAATAGTAGTCTGCAATCTGTAAACATGTTCTGGGACAGTGTGATTTGTTAAGTATGTGCCTATTTATCCTGTGACGCAGTATTATTCCATAGGCCTGCCCCCCCCAAAATAGCGTCCGCCTGTCCCTGTGTGGAGGGACAGGTGGAAGTGAGGTAATGCCGCTGATGTGCGCTGTGGTGGGAGGCAGTCAGGAACCGCTGTGCAGTTCCTCATTGGTTACTATTGGGCCCTATGGGTTACAGTGGCCAATGGTGATCTACACCGGTGGTGACGGTATGCACCGCCGCGGACGTGACTGCCATTTTTTATCTGATCCCACACTTGTTTCCTGACCTTCCATAGGAGAGGACCTACCCTGCATGTGATGCTGTGACCTGTGTCTGGAACCTACCATGGCCTGTTTGACTGGGAAAAGGGCCCCAGCCTTCACTTCAGAGGAATTGGAGAAATTGGTGGATGGGGTCCTATCCCAGTACGGACTGCTGCATGGGTCTCCAAACCAACAGGTGAGTACACTGTGGTCACGAATGTATGGAGGTGTGTGTGAAGGCATCATGTAATGGGGGAGGGGTGTCCTCTTGGCTGGGTACACATTGAGTGCTGGGCTATGTGTGTGCCAATAGTGATAGAAACGGGTAGGGTGGGTCATTCGTATTACAGGATGGACTGTTTGTCTAATGGTGTTCTCCTATCTGTATGGCCTCTGCAGGTCAGCACCCATCAAAAGGAAGGTATATGGCGTGCCATCGCCAAGGAGGTGCGGACCCTGGGGGTCTATGGCAGGCGGAGCACCCACTGTCACAAATGGTAGGAGGACCTGAGACGCTGGGCACCTAAGACTGCGGAGGCCCAGCTGGGGATGGCCTCCCAAAGAGGAAGGGGTGCCTGTCGAACCCTGACCCCCCTGATGGCCCACATACTGGTGGTGGCCTATCTAGAGCTGGATGGGCGCTTGAGGGCATCACAGCAGCCACAAGGGGGTGAGTACAGTGGCCATCATTGAAGGAAACGGCTGGAGGGGTGGTACCTCGGTGGTGGGTGTGTATCAGAGGGTGCCCCTAGGCCAGGCCAGACATAGCAGAGTATGTCCTCTGGTGGCTAAGGGTCTAAAGTGGAAATACTGACTACCTAGCTTGTTAGCATCCACTACTGGTCATGGCTGTGTGTGTCTCAGGTGTGCTGCAGTTGGTGGTATGTGCTCCTCCTCATGCCTTGGTGGCTAGCATTATAACTGGTAGTGCAATGCATAATGCGTAGGGCTGTTCCCTGTGTGTGACGGTGGTGTGTACGCCAACGGTGGTGCTGGTGCAGTCATTGAGCCAGTGTATCCTTTATCTCTCTCCCCCCTTTCTTATTTTGTCAACCTTTCCTTATGTGCATTAGCATCATCTGGTGGAGGAGCAGAGGCACCGGCGACGGAGAGAGCGGCATCCCACAGGACCCTGGAGGCTGAGTCCACCAATGCTGAGGGCACCAGTGGGACGGAGGGCGAGGGGAGCACCACGGCGGAGACTGGAGGGGACAATACGGACTCTGATACCTCCTCCGATGGGAGCTCCCTGGTGGTGGCGGACACCTCTGTGACCACCCCAGCTACAGGTACAGCCGCCACCTCCGTACCAGCACCGCCCTCCCAGCAGCCCCTCAGCGAGTTGCCCGTGCCCGCTCACCCAAGAGGGTGGCCATCTCCTTCGCCCCAGGCACCTCAGGCCCTGCCCCAGTGTGCCCTGCTGCCCTAAGTGAGGAGCCTATTGACAACCTGAGATCTTTCTCTGTAGGGCAGTCAACCATTGTGAATGCCATCCTGGGGCTGGCATCCTAGATGCAGCAATGCAATGCATTCATGGAGGGCCTTCAAGGTGTATTGGTGGCCCAACAGAGATCGTTCCAGGCCCTGGCCTCCTCTCTGATGACAACTGTAGTCCCTGTTCCTACCATTCCCCCTCCAACTACCACTTCCCAGTCCCAATTTCCTCGACCCCAACCCATTCTAAGGACACAGCCAGACGAGCATGCACACAGGACAACACCCAAGAGTGTCACAGGCAAACACAAGCACCAAACTTCATCCCACAGGCACTCACACAAGCACCATTCATTTGCAGACAGTACAACATCCATAACCTCCACTGTTTCCCCCTCCTTCTCCATCTCCCACCCAGTGTAGTCCACACTCACACCTGCATGCACTACATCAATATCCACTATCATCATCATCACCACACCAGGCAGAACACACACCTCACTGGCAGACACAGCCACAACATCCATGCACACGTCCCCTGTGCCCTCTCCCACCGTGTCTGTCCCCCTCCTAAAGTACACAAACGCAAGCACTCAGACACCCAACAGCCATCCACCTCACAACAGCATACAATCCATGCACCTGCACCCAAATCCAGCAGAGAAACACCTCCAACAACCGCTCCCTCATCCTCCACTCCCATTACTTCTCCCTCTTCCTGCCCTAATGTCCCTAAAAAGCTTCTCCTTTTCCAGATTGACCTCTTCCCTACCCCCCCGTCCTGCACATATGGCCAGGGTATCAAGGACCCAGCCAAGCACCTCAACCAAACAGTCTACGGGCCCAGTTTCATCAGCACCTACTCATGGTGGAAAGGATTCCAGGCCTCAAATACTGAAGGGGAGAGAGCCTGCACCAGCCAGCAAGAAGGGGAAGGAGCCTGCACCAGCCAGCAAGAAGGGAAAAGAGCCTGCACCACCCAGCAAGAAGGGGCAGAAGCCTGCACCAGCCAGCAAGAAGGGGAAGGAGCCTGCACCAGCCAGCAAGAAGGTAAAGGAGCCTGCACCAGCATGTGTCACAGAGCCCCCACCGTCAGCCGTGATTGTGCAGCCATTAGTGAGTGCAGGGGCTGAGCATGAGCCTCCCACAACCACCATCACAGTGCAGCCATCGGAGGGTGAGGCGCTGAGCAGGAGCCTCCCACTACCACCACCACAGTGCAGCCATCGGAGGGTGCAGGGGCTGAGCAGGAGCCTCCCACTACCATCACCACTGTACGGCCATCGGAGGGTGCAGGGGCTGAGCAGGAGCCTCCCACTACCATCACCACTGTACAGCCATCGGAGGGTGCAGGGGCTGAGCAGGAGCCTCCCACTACCTCCACCACAGTGCAGCCATCACCGCCGGCGGACGCCATATGATCCAGCCTCCTTGGGCTGCTGTGCGGCCTGCCACCACCAGAATCAGTGGACAAGTCACCCACTCGAGAGACTATGACCTTGCACTCCCCAGGATTAAGCACAGGGCATGTTGCCCCCCAACCAGAACCAGTGGGCAAGTCACTCACTCCAGAAACTGTGGCCCATAACTCCCCAGGACAAAGCATAGGGCATGTTGCCCCCTCCAGAACCAGTGGGCAGAGCACCCACTCGTGGGACTGTGGCTTTGCACTGCCCAGGACCAAGCACAGGGCATGTCGCCCCCTCCAGAAGCAGTGGGCAAGTCACCCACTCCAGACACGGTGGCCCATCACTCCCCAGGACAAAGTACAGGGCATGTTGCCCCCTCCAGAACCAGTGGGCAGAGCACCCACTCCAGAGACTGTGGCCCATTACTCCCCAGGACAGAGCACAGGGCATGTTGCCCCCTCTAGAACCAGTGGTCCTATTTCCGCATCCGGCTGATGTGCCCCCCCACCATTACCCCTAAAGTGCCTGCCTATTTGCCAACTGATGCCCCTGCAGTGTTCTCTCTGTATTGAGTGGGGTCTTGGACTTTGCCCTGTGGCCATGTGGCCCCTGTGAACTGAGGACTGGGCTGTGTCCCTTTTTGTACATTTGTACATATCTGTGCATTGCCACATCGACTTATTATTTTTGATGTTGATCTTATTACAATCACTTTAGTCAATTCCTGTTGTCCTTGCATTATTCAGCCAATTGTCGGGGATAGTTTGTTTTCTTGAGCAGCTGGTTGTGTGTATGGTGTGTGTACGGGGTGTGTGTATGTCACTGTCATTTTCCTCCCACCCTCCATTGTGTGCTAGGCGGCTGTACTCACCGTCATTGTCTTCGCCGGCGTTGGTGTTCATGGTGGAGCAAACGTAGAAGATCATCGGAAAGACTTGCAGTTCTGGTTCCATGGCAGCGTGGTTCTTCCCTGTGTCTCCAATGGTGAGTCCTTTGACTTCTGAGCATTGTTTCCGCCAGGCTTTTGATGGAGTTGGTACCTCCCCGGAAAAGGTGGCGGATTGCCATGTCATAATATGGTGGGCGGAACTTTGTCTTCCTCCTGGCTGTAGGCGGCTACCGCCGTGGTGACTGTTGTTTCCGCCCTTCCAGTCGGTGTGGTACATTGGCTGTCTTTCGGAGATATCACCACCATAGTCATAATTTGGCGGTAGTTACCGCCAGCCTGTTGGCCACCAGGGTCGTAATGAGGGCCATAATCTTTTCTCTTCATACACAGCCTAAGTATAGTACAGCATATGAAAATATTTTTGCGCAGCAAGTTAGTAGTGAAACATGGTGCAGAATTATTTAATTTATAAATTACTGTTTCCTTTAAATGATTTCTATGTGAAATATTTAATTGGTAATTAATTATGCTAATTATTTGATTGTTTACTTCTTATTTTAAATATTTAATGTATTTTGTGATTTTCAATGTGTAATGTAAATGCTCTAAATTGTAATTACTAATTTATAAATTAGTAGTGCTGTTGTTGGGTTTATAGGAGATTAGGATGTGAACCTATTGAAAACATGAATTATTGTTTTTTATTTGAAATACGTTTTAGATTAATTTAAAACATGCATGATAATTAATTATGTAAATTATTTAATTTATTATTTATCATGTCAATTATTTGTTGTATTTTATACTCAATGAGTGGCCCGTGGGATTGCAAGAAAGTTTTATTATATCCTACTGGAGTTGCCTTGCTGACATGCCAACCTGGGGCTGTATTATACAAAGTGCAGTGGGGCGCAACGGGCATGTGCACCTGCTTTGCGCGGCCCAGTGCACTTTGGTATTACAGAATAGGCCGCAGACACTCATGCGGCCGTTTCTGTAACACAAATAGCCCTGGCATACATATAGAGCTTGTGCTATCCCCAGAGGGTGTTCCCTCATTTGTGGGGGGCGTGGCCCCATGCAAATGAGGGAATCTCTTTGCCTCTGCGCCGTATTATAGATGCCCGTGCAGAGACAAAGAAGCTATCAGGAGGAGCACTGACAGGGCGCCACCTAAAAGGGGGCACACAGTCAGTGTGCCCTCTGATGGCAGCCCTCTGGAAGGGGGAAAGAGGGTCCTATGGACCTCCACAGACATACCTTTGCAGGCGGTGCAGTCAATCACTGCACCCGCCTGCAAGGGAATGTCTAATCCCCCTTAAAAGTGCAGGCGGGTTGCCACCTGCACATTGAAACACAGAGCATCTGCTTCAAAGCTGCACTGTTTTTCACTAGAGTGCACTGGCACCCCTTAGGGTAGCGCATTCAGTGTTATAGGAATCACTTTCTCTGTTTGCACCCGGTGCACCTGTTTTAAGGTACACCGTTGCGCAAACAGAGAAAGTGTGCCCTATCTGTAATAGGGCCCTGGGGGGTATTACTTATATTCCACTAAAGCCTCCTGACAGCCTCTGTCTTGCTTACTCAAGGTGACAACTCCCATGACTATACATGCTTGCCCCCTTTTTCACCTGGTTCCTTAGTGAGGTTCTAAGACCCTCCTATCTAGTGTTACATTTATGTCTGGCCACAGTGTTTGCTCTATCTGTTTAGGATGATTATCCTGCAATGTATGGATTTTCTGAAGGTGTTCAGCAAAGCATGGTGGACGGGGGTAGAGCTTAATTTGGGATGCTTTTTCCAGGGGAGTTCAGGTGAATTTATAGTTGATTTTCTTGGACAATTGGCTACTGGAATACATATTTGTTCATTTAATGGGAATGTTTCTAAAAGACAAAAAGAGAGACTTCTCATGTGCTGCCTGCTAACTGTTGGTGCAGTTGTTCTCCAATGTGTGTCTTATTTGCCTCTGTCATTTCAACTTTTATTAAAATGTTTAGTGTACTCTGGTATTTCTTCTGTTTATTTGTCCTCTATGTACTATGCGATGTATGTGACTAGATCTTCTTGCCTTTGGGTTTGTCCTATTTGATTCAAGTTATCTCAGGGTAGCGCCCATGTAACAATGAATTTATTGGCCTATTTTCTGTGTCATTAAACCTTTTTTATTGGTCATGTGATCAAGGCCAGGGTGTGGACGAAATGCGTCATGGGTCTATGTCGCTGAAAATAACCTACACGCTTCATCAAGATTGCCCAGAATGAGCATTTACTTTGTTGATCTATATATATATATATATATATATATATATATATATATATATATATATATATATATATATATATATAGATGCACATATATACAGATATATATATTGATTTTAAAAAACAAAGGTTACAGGGACGTTATAGTTGGGCTCACATTTTAAACGTACAAAACCATAGAAATTCACCTGCCACAGTTAGAGTTATCTCAAGTAACTATTACTCATGCCCTAAGGTAACTATAACTCGCACCCCGCCCTGCACAGTTTTTTCGTCAAAAATGTTACTGCAAATATTACACTGACATTATCAATGATGTTACCAAAGATGTCATGAGTGCTGTAATTTGTGGGGTAATTACCAGTGCATGGCGAGGGCGTGAGTTATAGTTACATTAGGGCACAAGTTATAATTACTTGAGATAACTCTAACAGGTGAATTTCTATATATACTATTAGTTGCACCTCAGAGTACCCGTGTTCTTTAAGTTCAGGGTGAATTGTTTAAAATATTTTACAGAGACTTCCACCAGCAATGGGGCAGCGGCACATAGGTGGAAGCGGCTGTGTGAAGCATATATATGTGTATGTGTAAGTGTGTGTGTGTCTGTATGTGTGTGTAGTTCACATTAATAATTGCAATTGTAGATTATTTTATTTTAAATTGAGCTTCATTTGTGTTTTTCTGATAAATAGTATAAATAGTTTAATTTTAGCCTGTAAGTTGTTGTTGTTTTTAACGTTGTGTGTTTGAAAACTGTTCAATTAATATTGTTATATTTTTTTAAATAATGTATATTACTTTATATATTTAATATACATTATATATCGAATTAAATCTATTTTTCTTAAATTATTTTCTGTATTTTAGTATTTTAAATACATTACTTATATTGACTATTTTGATGTCCTTTTATGAAGATATTCTGTTTAACAAATTGTTTGACTCAGTATTTTGGTAGTTTACTTGCAAAATAGTTCTATTCACAAAGGTAAATTACATGTGACTAAATGTATAGTTTACTCCTACACATTTAAGTAACTTTACTACTTTTGGATATTCACAAAATCCAAATGTAAAGTTACTCTTAAGAGTAGAATTAGGGCCTAATTACAAGTCTGGCAGTCACTAGACCATTACACTCGCAGTGGCGGTCTGGACTGCTGCTGCCGTGGCGGTCCGACTGCCAGATTAAGACCCTAGGGGTCTGACCGTCAGGGCACCACTGTCTCCGCCAGGATCAGTGATCCCGACGGGCTGGCAGCGAGTGCTGCTGATTACAACCTGGCTGTGCAGACAGTGCGCATTACGAGTGTGCTGGTACCTCCTGCAGGTGCAGTAGTGCCATGCTGCTGCCGCTTTCCCGCTGGGCTGACGGACGGAAACCTTGGTTTCCGCTCGGCAGCCCAGCGGGAAAGTTATAATGGATCCAGCAGGGAGATCGCCACTACAGTGGTGGCCACCCGTGTCAGGAGTTTGACTAACGGGTGTTCCCGTCCGCCAAACTCGTAATCAGGGCCTTAGATGTCTCCGCACCCTCAAAAAGTGGGTGGAACCAAATTTAAGTGTAAGTTACTACTCCCAAAATAACCCAGTAGTAAATCCAGCACCACTTAAGGCAAACACTGATGCTGCATTATGCTCCCATAGAAAATAATGGAGGTAGGGTCTTAAAATAAAACCCCATAGGAAATAATGTTACATTTAATTAAATTATTTAAGATAGTTACAAAACAAATATATATATCATTTTAACATTATTTTTTATTAAAATATAATGAAATATGTTTAAATAATTCTAATATTTAATAATACAGAATAACGTTTTTTTTTGCAGTAGGTGGGAATTTGTTTTCTAATTTAAACTTCAAAAAAATTATTTTAATTTAATATATTTATTACCACTAATTTAATATAAAGTTTTTAATGTTTCTCTAGATGTTTTCACAGGGGCAGACCCTCTGACCGTTGAGTCTCCCTGTGGTAAAGTATAGTTAATAGTATAAAGTCTATTTAATTAAACCAATTGTAATTTTTTATGTTAAATATTAATGCACATTTATTTTATATATCTATTTAAAAAATGTTCTTTAATTACGTGAAATATACTACATTTAATAAAAAGTATTTTTCTGAAGTTTAAGGTAAAAATTAAATCCCCTCCTAAAGCAACATTTGCATTATGCATTGATAATAATTACAGGGGGTGTGTAGATTTACTTAAAATAAATTTATTTATATTTTAATAAAAAATAATTTTCCATAAATTTGTACATTCAGAAATGTTGCAAAACTATTTTATAATTAAATAATACATTTGCTTTATGTTTTGTTTTTTGTAATTGTACTTATTTATGGTGTTATCTGTTTCAAATATTTTTATTTAATTTATGATTATTTCCTTTGGGGTTTTATTTAAAATCCCTACTGCCATTATTTTCTGTGAGAAGTATTGCAATACCAGTGGTTTGCCATGTGTGGTGCTGGGCGTACTCTAGCTTTTACTGCTGTTTTGGCTCCCTTTTTGGCTGCAGAATTTTAGAAGTGCGGTTTATGAATAGCAATGCTTTTACTCTTTTGTAGGCGGATGCACGTCTCTCCCTAAGCCGCTCACTAACCCTCCTTTAGACACTGTACCTACCTAAATTCCTCCCATTTAGTGGTAAGTACACCTCTTTTTTCAGCCTCTTCATGGTGCCTCCCACATTTACTATTAAAGAGTTAATTTACAAGTGAGAGGATCTCCCCATAGAAAAAGATTTTGTGAATAGCATATTACAGTACTTTAGGAGTGGTTTTGAAGTACTACTAAAGTCATACAAAATGCAGTTTGTGAATAGGCCCCTGAATCTATAAACTCAATATTTTTGCAGATTATATTTTTGACATACTATTCAGTTGTCACAATATTGTTGTTCTTGATACTCTGACAAACAACCTGGAAACTATTGTCAGTAAAATAGTGAGGTGTCATAGTAATTAATAGTGTGTTAATACAGTTAATACAGTTTATGATATTATATTACCAGAAACCTTTAGTGTGTTGGCGCAATACCACCCACTTCTTAGTGGGGGGGGGGGCTGCTGCTTCCTGTTTACGTGAGCATTTTATGAGCTGTATGACTAAAGGCTGAATTCTACATATTCCTGCTAGCCATGAAACAATGTTGTTATCTGCTTGAAGACAAATATTGAAACATAATCTGGCAAGTGGATGAATCAAGTATTGCACTGCCATTTATTACATAGGGTCTCTCTATCTTTTGCCTACCACCCCTCCTGTGGTGCTCTGGGTGGATTTGAGGTTGCAGTGGGCAGGAAGAAGCGAACATCTATAAAGAAAGCGGAGAAGAACTCTGACAATCAGGTGATAATATAATAAAAATAATACCAGCAACAAAGGCAATGATTATAACAATAATAGTAATAATAATTAGAAGAGACGAAGAAGAAGAATAATAAGACAAACAGCACTAACAGTGACAAAAACAATAATGGCAATGATAATAACAGATATTGGCCTCATTATGAGTTTGGCGGGCCGACCATCAGCCCGCCAGTCCCATGGAGAGGAGACCGCCACGGAGTTGGCGATCTACCCCTGGCCCAATTACAAGGTTTACACTGAGGTTTCCGCTGGTCAGCCCAGTGGAAACAGTGTGGCGGCATTGGCCTCGACTCCTCATGGAGCCAAGGCCAATGCCATCACAGAGAGGCCCTCGGAATATACGCTGTCTGCCATAGCAGACAATACGCATTCCAAGGGTGTTGGACAGTGGGGCCCCAGCACTGGCTTTCCGAGAGCCTTGCCATGGAAGGGTCCCTGCCATGTAAAGGCTGGTGGAAAGTGAAGTTGTGATCGGCACAGCAGTGCTGCTTTAAGCATTGCCGTGGCTGAGCACGACTTCGACTGCCACCGACCCATCGGAAACCATGTCCCTGGTGGTGGCGGTGGTCTGACTGCCACTGCGAGTGGTGGTCATGAGATCTCCAGACTCATAATCAGCCCCAAAGTATGTTAATTTCAGGTGCTTATGGACCATGGGAAAAGAAGGATTTTAAACTTTTAAGAGTTTGAGTCTGATTTATTTTTTAGCGGAAGGCCTGCCCACTGCCAGGGTGACAGAGCAGATTTCTCCATCGCCCTGATTTCGTTACCGCCTGCCAAATTTTGAAATGCTCACCGTGCTAGCAGACATTTCAAGCATTGACAGGAACTGCTATCAAGGAGTTGAATCTTCAAGAAGTTGAATCGCCATCAGAAAGTTTGACCACAGCTGAGAAAAACTGTGATCCGCGTGTATTTAAATCAGGTGGGTGAACCATAGTATTGGTGAGGATGGAACTCAGTCGCCATTGATATATATCTGGTTCATTGTTTTCATCCCAATGAAAGTATTATAAATAATTGAACTGAGAAGAACATAGGACCTACCCATTTTTACACTGTTGCCCCTCAACAGTTTTGTAGTTGCTGTGTAGGGGGTCAGAGGCACTGCCTTATTTGAGCTGGTGGTTGCAGGTGGGGCCCACCGGCACTCATTTTTGGGGGCTGGAACTTATTTCTCTTTAACAAACTTTAATCCAGCTCAAAAGAGAGAAAAACAGAAAAATGGGAAAGATGGAGGAAGATGGAGGAAGAGAAAGAAGGAAAACGGTGACTAAAGGAGAAAGCAGTATTGTAAAAAAAGAAAACCTTCAAGAGTGAAGTAAAGAGAGAGGGGATGTATGGTGATAGATGAAAGAGGCATGAGGTGGAATAAAGACTACGCAGTCTTGGTATTAAGCACCCAAAGATCCTGAAAATCTGCTTTACATGAACCGACATTGGGTGCTCTTGAGTTTGTAGCAAACCATACTAGTCACCTTGAGCGCTCAACAGTGAGGCATCTATAGAGCAAATAAAAGGATTCAGCCCCCCAGCCAACCGTAATTCACCTGATCATCAACCCGCATGCAAAGCCATAGAACCAGTAGGGTTACTAAAACATAGGAAAAGGCTTCAACCAGCAGCTCTCAGTCTGGACTTTCTGGAAAGACGGAAGAGCAAAATGTACATGAGACCACTGACCACGTTGATAGGGGTGTTTGGGTGCTTTGCTCCAGGGCCATACTGGATACCAAACTCTCCCTGTTCCATCTTGCATGTCAGGGTATGCTTATTGTACTCTTAATACGGGGTCCAGCTAAGACCCAGCGGGAAGGGATCAAAATACTAAGCAATAATCATCGAAGTCCACCTATAACATTATTTTTTTAAATAAATGCAATTCAAACATACAAGTCAGATGTTAGGAGGTTATTTTCAATTATTATTTGGCATTTAATAATCAAGATGGCACCAAAACATAACAATTTATATCCTGGACAAATACATATCACATTAAACAATGTTTCACAAACTTGTTTAGATAGAATTGTGTCCTGAAATCAAGGGTTAAATGCTTGTTATTAAAAACTAATTGCTATATTTCACAGTTCATGAAGTCACATCTTCACGGCAAAAAAGACACTCTTTTAGGCCATGAGGCCTGTAGGAATTCCATTCTTTTAAGGTGGTCGCTATGGATTACCATGCAGTGGATTTGCTCCTCAATCAAAATGACGTGCCTATAAGTTTCGATTTCGAGAGTTCGGACATTTCACCTAATGCCTTCCTCAGGGTGCTTACCAGACCTGGGGCCTGATTTAGATTTTTCCAGATGGATTACTTCATCACAAGGGTGACGGATATCCTGTCTGCCGAAATCTAAATCCCATTATTTCCTACACCATAGGAAATGCAACATTGTAGATTCATCCCAAAAAATGTTGTGGAACACTGAGTTGGGATGAAAGTGTGTGTCTCCTCTCTTTATACTGTGGCCATCTTAGGCTTGGTGGAGAAAACATGCACATCCATACGAGGTTCAGGAGTGGTTTCCCTCATCGAGGCAGCACAGCTATTTAGCTTATCAATATCCTGTGGGTTCTTCTGCACTAAGATGCCTGGTTGCATTCCAGCTTGGCCTCCTACTTAGCAAGTACTCAGAATCGTGCCTACATGAGGCATTGGTCGGAGTTACTGATTGCTCCTTGCACAGTCACACATGTTATGTGGATGCTCATTCAGTTGCCAGCCCTGCGGACAACTCTAAACATTGGAAGAAACTGCCATCACAGTTGTGCTTGCTATTGCATTAAAGATTTGAAGGACGGGACCGTCAAAATGATGGTACGGTCCGTTTTTGTTTTTTCTAAAACAATGTTTTGTTTTATTTTTCAGCTGCTGGCTCTGAGCCAGCATGTGCAGGGAGGGGCGGGGCTGGGCCATGGGAGGTGGGAATGAGGAGTAAGTGCACTTAAGTGCGCATGCCTGTGTGGCCGTCCAATCAGACATGCGCACTTGGGTTTCTCCAACCCATCTATATTTGACAGCCGGGTTGGAGAAACAGCACAGCCTCCCTGTGCCTGAGCAAGCAGTAAACCAGCCCGCTCAGGCCAACCCCTGCGCTGCTCTCATTCTTGAAAATAGCATGAGAGCAGGCGGGTATTGCACAGGGAGTCTCTGAAGCTGCTGGGACCAGGAAGAGGAGTGCAAGGCAGCCAGCAGCAGCAGGTAAGTTAACTTTTTTTTTAATGTTAAAACCCTCCTGCCCCCGCTTCCACCCCCTTCCCTGCACGACACCCCCACGCTCCACCCACCCTCCCCCCACACCCCCTCCACACCACTTTTAATATGGGTCAGTCGCCACTGGAAACACAGATAGTTTAGTCTCATCATTTTACCAACAAGAAAATATTTTGCCCCTAACTAATACAATTCTCAGAAACTATTGCGGGCTCAATTTCCTTAGAACACCTCTCTGTCAGAAGTCTTCTTCTTTACTACCAGACGGGTGCGTGTACTTTGCACCTGTCAGTCAACACTGATTTGTTTTGCATACATAAATTTGAAGTGGTATTTTGTTGATAATTAGGCTTTTACGTTACGCCTTCACGTACAATCCTGCTGGGAACTCAAGGGGAGCACTCACACCTCAAGTTTGCAATATGATCTGATGTGAATAAGCAGTGAGACTGTGTATTAACAGGATCCCACCCAAGAGCATGTGGGAAAAGGAGTCTTTAGTGACAGGCCTGTGATGGGAACTCTGAGGTTCTGGCGTGAGTAGCACACTCAGGGGCATATTTATACTCTGTTTGCGCCGGAATTGCGTCGTTTTGTTTTACGCAAATCCGACGCAAAGCTAACTCCATATTTATACTTTGGCGTTAGACCCGTCTAGCGCCAAAGATCTTGGAGTTTGCGTCATTTTTTAGCGTGGACACCTACCTTGCGTTAATGATATGCAAGGTAGGCGTTCCAGTCTAAAAAATGACTCCAAGGCATGTGCGCCTTATTTAAACTCCCGTGCAAAAATGGCGCACGGGAGTGGGCGGGGCAAAAAAAATGACGTCCAGCCGCTTTTGCGTCATTTCTTAACGCCTGGTCAGGGCAGGCGTTAAGGGACCTGTGAGCTTGGAAGGAGCCCAGAGGTGCCCTCCCATGCCCCCAGGGACACCCCCTGCCACCCTTGTCCACCCCAGGAGGACGCCCAAGGATGGAGGGACCCATCCCAGGGAATTTAAGTATTTTTTAAAAACTTTTATTGTGGCATAGGGGGGCCTGATTTGTGCCCCCCCTACATGCCACTATGCCCAATGACCATGCCCAGGGGACAGGAGTCCCCTGGGAATGGCCATTGGGCAAGGGGGCATGACTCCTGTCTTTGCTAAGACAGGAGTCATGTCAATGGAGGGTGGGAGTAAAAAAAAATGGCGCTAATCGGGTTGAGGCAGATTTTTTGCCTCAGACCGACTTGCCCCATTTTTTGACGCCCAAGCTCCATTTTCCCCTACGCCGGCGCTGCCTGGTGTGGGTCATTTTTTTTGACGCACACCAGTCAGCTCCGCCGGCTAACGTCATTCCATAAATAAGGCGCCCGCATGGCGCTTTGGAATGGCGTTAACATTTTTGACGCACAACTGCGTTGGCACAGTTGTGCTTCAAAAAGTATAAATATGGCCCTCAGGATCCTAATATTCCGTAATGGAGGTCAGCCTACGCACACACATGAACAAATCACAAATAGAGGAACCTAGTGGAAGAACATGGTAGTGTCATAATTAAGCATTAAAGCCCGCTGCAGAGGGCTACAGCATTCCTTAAAGGCACTAAACCAGAGTTATAAGGCCAAGCTACAGAAAGGGCCTGTGAAGAACCTTTAACGAGCGATGTAGCCTGAGGCAGAAGGGCTATAATGGCTGTTAATTAACATGGCTGTGAAGTACCCTCCCTTTTAGTTATGGCCCAAGCTGCAGGTGAGGAAGTATAACGAGGGTGGTAATCAGGTGCGGCCCCTCCACGAGAGAGGAGGAGCTTCACCCTTCTAAAAAAAATGCACTTAGAACTGAAAAATAAAATATATTTATTACCATTTTCTTTTTCAGCACTCCGTCCTGAACCGAGTGTCTGGACGGGGCGGGGCAATTGCTGCTGAGTGGCAGCAGGGAGCTGTGCACTACTTTTAAAGTGCGCATGTCCCTTTGGTCGGCCATCTTGCGGCAGCCAGCCTGACATGCACACTTTTACTGGTTACCAGCAGAAACGCAGCACCAGGATTGGTTAGTGCAGTTTCCTGGGCCCTGCCTTGGAGCTTCCAGGAGAGAAGGAGAGATGACGAGAGGAAGACACCGTAAGGTAAGTGCTGTTTTTTAAATTATTATTATTATTATTGTTCCCCCACCCCCTCCCCTCTGTAAATGCAAACCAGCCGCCACTGGTGGTAATTAATGCTATCTGGGCTCCTCCCCTGGCTTTTGGTAAAGAGAATACCTCTGCTGCCACCTGCCTTCTCTACATACCTCTTCTGCCACCTGCCCTCTCTACATACCTCTTCTGCCACCTGCCCTCTCTACATACCTCTGCTGCCTCCTGCCCTCTGTACATACCTCTTCTGCCTCCTGCCCTCTCTACATACCTCTGCTGCCTCCTGCCCTCTCTACATACCTCTGCTGCTACCTGCCCTCTGTACATACCTCTGCTGCCACCTGCCCTCTCTACATACCTCTGCTGCCTCCTGCCCTCTCTACATACCTCTGCTGCTACCTGCCCTCTGTACATACCTCTGCTGCCTCCTGCCCTCTGTACATACCTCTTCTGCCTCCTGCCCTCTCTACATACCTCTGCTGTCTCTGGCCCTCTCTACATACCTCTGCTGCCTCCTGCCTTCTGTACATACCTCTGCTGCTACCTGCCCTCTGTACATACCTCTGCTGCTACCTGCCCTCTGTACATACCTCTCCTGCCTCCTGCTCTCTGGACATACCTCTGCTGCCTCCTGCCCTCTGGACATACCTCTGCTGCCTCCTGCCCTCTGGACATACCTCTGCTGCCTTCTGCCCTCTGGACATACCTCTGCTGCCTCCTGCCCTCTCTACATACCTCAGCTGCCTCCTGCCCTCTCTACATACCTCTGCTGCCTCCTGCCTTCTGTACATACCTCTGCTGCCACCTGCCCTCTGTACAAACGTCTGCTGCCACCTGCCCCCTGTACATACCTCTGCTGCCTCCTACCCTCTGGACATACCTCTGCTGCCTCCTGCCCTCTGGACATACCTCTGCTGCCTCCTGCCCTCTGTACTTACCTCTGCTGCCCCCTGCCCTCTCTACATACCCCTGCTGCCTCCTGCCCTCTGGACATACCTCTGCTGTCTCCTGCCCTCTGTACATACCTCTGCTGTCTCCTGCCCTCTCTACATACCTCTGCTGCCACCTGCCCTCTCTACATACCTCTTCTGCCACCTGCCCTCTCTACATACCTCTGCTGCCTCCTGCCTTCTGTACATACCTCTGCTGCCTCCTGCCCTCTTTACATACCTCTGCTGCCTCCTGCCTTCTGTACATACCTCTGCTGCCTCCTTCCCTCTCTACATACCTCTGCTGCCTCCTGCCTTCTGTACATACCTCTGCTGCCTCCTGCCCTCTCTACATACCTCTGCTGCCTCCTGCCTTCTGTACATACCTTTGCTGCCTCCTTCCCTCTCTACATACCGCTGCTGCCTCCTGCCCTCTGTACATACCTCTCTTGCCTCCTGCCCTCTCTACATACCTCTGCTGCCTCCTACCCTCTCTACATACCTCTGCTGCCTCCTGCCCTCTGTACATACCTTTGCTGCCACCTGCCCTCTCTACATACCTCTGCTGCCTCCTGCCCTCTCTACATACCTCTGCTGCCATCTGCCCTCTGGACACACCTCTGCTGCCCCCTGCCCTCTCTACATACCTTTGCTGCCTCCTGCCCATTGTACGTACCTCTGCTGCCACCTGCCCTCTCTACATACCTCTGCTGCCTCCTGCCCTCTCTACATACCTCTGCTGCCATCTGCCCTCTGGACATACCTCTGCTGCCCCCTGCCCTCACTACATACCTTTGCTGCCTCCTGCCCATTGTACATACCTCTGCTGCCACCTGTCCTCTCTACATACCTCTGCTGCCTCCTGCCCTTTTTACATACCTCTGCTGCCCCCTGCCCTCTCTACATACCTCTGCTGCCTCCTGCCTTCTGTACATACCTTTGCTGCCTCCTTCCCTCTGTACATACCTCTGCTGCCTCCTGCCCTCTTGGCATACCTCTGCTGCCTCCTGCCCTCTGTACATACCTCTGCTGCCTCCTGCCCTCTGTACATACCTTTGCTGCCACCTCCCCTCTCTACATACCTCTGCTGCCTCCTGCCCTCTCTACATACCTCTGCTGCCATCTGCCCTCTGGACATACCTCTGCTGCTCCCTGCCCTCGCTACATACCTTTGCTGCCTCCTGCCCATTGTACGTACCTCTGCTGCCATCTGTCCTCTCTACATACCTCTGCCGTCTCCTGCCCTCTCCACATACCTTTGCTGCCTCCTGCCCTTTCTAAATACCTCTGCTGCCTCCTGCCCTCTCTACATACCTTTGCTGCCACCTGCCCTCTGTACATACCTCTGCTGCCTCCTGCCCTCTCTACATACCTCTGCTGCCTCCTGCCCTCTCTACATACCTCTGCTGCCTCCTGCCCTCGCTACATATGTCTTCTGCCTCCTGCCCTCTCTTCATACCTCTTTTGCCTCCTGCCCTCTCTACATACCTCTGCTGCCTCCTGCCCTCTGTACATAGCTCTGCTGCCTCTTGCCCTTTCTACATACCTCTGCTACCTCCTGCCCTCTCTACATACCTCTGCTGCCACCTGCCATCTCTACATACCTCTGCTGCCTCCTGCCCTCTCTACATACCTCTGCTGCCTCCTGCCCTCTGTACATACCTCTGCTGCCTCCTGCCCTCTCTACATACCTTTGCTGCCTCCTGCCTTCTGTACATACCTCTGCTGCCTTTTATGTTTTCAAGAGAGACAAAATAAAATAAACTGTGTGCTACTTTGATATTGAAATATAACATAGCTTTACTGCAAAAAAAGACGTCAAGGAATATTTTAATTTGCTCATTTCTAAAAAAAATAGATGATATTTTTGTTATAATCGTTCTTTGCAACAGTCTGTCAAGCTCATGCCCACTCACTGTATAAAGAGAAGCTATGCAGATAAAGAATTCCCGTCCAGATGTGTCAAATTTTCCAATACCGATTACCAAATTGTGATTTTTTTGCGAATCGCAATTAAGTAATTGCTATTGGAATGTATGAAACTCCAGAAGTTTCATATAGCTATTCGCAAGGGTTCGCAAATGGACCTATCTCATTAATATTCATGAGGTAGGTCGCAATTTGTGACCCATGGTGAATGGCTACAATCACAGGGATGACAGCATGTCTGTGATTGCTTTTAAATATAGCAATCTTTTTTTTTTAAATGTAGCCCGTTTTTCTTAAAAGTAAAGAGTAGGCAGTGGTCTTCTGCTCCTAAAAATGTTTTTGCATGCATTCACAAAGGGGAAGAGGTCCTTTAGGGACCCCGTCCCCTTTGTGAGTAGTTTTGGACAAATTTGAAATAGGTGGTACTGCGATTGTTTTGCGCCCACATTCACCGTCAAAAAACAATCATACATACCTCTGCGATTCAGTATTAGGAAGGGACGCCCTTGACACGCCCCTTCCTAATACCGAATAGGTATGTAGTCACAAATCCAGTCCAAGTTACCGAATCACAAATTGGATTTGATACATACCAAAATGCAGTTTGTGCGATTGATTGAAAAACTCTTTGATACATCTGTCCATCATACATGCTGGTCTAACGTCAGTGTTGAGAAGGCAGCAAACAAACCTAGAAACTCAGAAAAAGTGATTTAAAAACTACACTGAAAGAGCTAAAAAGCCATTTGTAGTTGTCTTGGTAAGAATTTATGAAAAGCTCTGCCTAGGAGTGGGAGTTTCACATCTCGCTAGAGCAGGCTTCAGTACATTGTTTCCATGATCCCTACTTAAGAGCATGGTGTTGTACACGGGAGAGGCGTCAGGCTCGGCGCGCGCTCCGAGGAGGGAGGAGAATCCTATTGATTTGGGATAATTTGCCTTCTTTGTCTTTCTGGGAGCTCTCTGAACATTAATCCCCAGTAATGCCCAGTCTTTGCCTCAGACGCATGGACTGAGTTTGGCAGCAAAACCCTCTTAGTAACAGTTGGTTTCTTCTAGACAGTGCTAACAGGTGTAACAAGCATTTGCAATGTAATGGGTCTCGCATTTGCTCGAATTAGAGCTATTAGCGTTGTAAACTCGTAACCGGACTTTTCTTCCCACAGAAATTGAAAATGAAAAGTAATACAGTTTCACATAAGCGAGCCGATTCAAAGTGCCATGCCCTGAGCGTGATGCAGCACACAAAAGGAAAAAGAAGTTTGCTCGCAGTCAAACATATCGGCAAAAGTGCATGTACCATGTAACAGGGGCGATGTCCAAGGCGGTAACTAAACTGCCCCAAGGAGGGACAAACGTAAGGCATCTACAAATGAAAATAAAGGATTTTTGAAGGGCAAACCCATGAATGAGTGATAGTGATGGGCGTCCGCTGTGCGTGGTTAAAAGCCCACATACATAACAATGTGTCGGAAAAGCAGCACTTGCGCGCTACTATGATCGACCTTAAAATTAGAAAATAATGAAGTAATACCATCACAATTTGTGCTGCATTCTGCCACATAATTTACCTTTTCTTACCGCATAATTTAGTCAACCTTGCTGCATAATTTGGCTCTCCTCTGCTGTATAACCTCAGTGCCCTGATAGTAGCAGGAATGGTGCAAGGATATTCGACTCCCCTTGCTGATTTTGTGCCCCTGCAACTGGGCTGGTTGTGCAACTCCCAAATGCAATCTGGGCTGGTGCCCCCTCTGTCTTCAGCTGGTGGCACCTTCAGGTGGCCTCGACTCACCTAATAGATACCAGACTTGCCAACTAATAAAAAAGTCACAGTGTGAACAAGGGGTGGGACCTTGGACAGGGCAGCGGCTGATCAAAGCCTAGAGAGATGAGCTGGAAATCCAAACTTTGCAGTGGTTTCCAACTCATTTTCCCTGCGGTAGTGTGATATTTGCTACCTGTGTGGTAATCATGTAAAGGGAGCCCATATCGTGTGACACACAGTGGCAATGTCTAAGTAGGCACGTCAAAAGTACACCAACCCTGTGTAACAGCTCAAGTCCCCAAAGAAGGGCCATTTATGTAATAGTGTAGTAGTGTGTAAGGGTGTCCTGTCCTATCCATGAGATACAGGTGTGATTTCCTTTCCCCAAATGCCCACCTGCCTGTTAATCTGGTGCCTGACTTTTATTTTGGCCCAGGTGTACCGCTAGTCTAGCATGTGCACAGAAGCCTAGACCTGTCCTTGAGTTTTCAGGTCTTGGATCTCTCCCGTAACACGAAGGGAACAACAAGCATCCCTCACAGTGGACAGAGGATACTGCCCCTCCTAGGGTATAGCATATAGAGTGGTGGTGGCCGCGACTGTGTTTTGCGAGCTATAGTTTGACCAGACCTTTTGCTCTGTGTGGATGAATTCATGGACCACTGACCCCTATTTTGTAGTGTTCCCCTGTTATGTGTCCCCCAGAACCTTGCCCTGACATCACATATGCATGTTGAGTGTATGTGTAGTGAGCCTATGATACACAAGTGGTAGTAGGACTCTGTGGCCCAGATTTACAAGAATCTGGCACATAAGTACTGATGCACCAGATTTCTTGTGCCCTTCCACCTCCACCTTACAACGGGTGCGCTGTATTTACAATACTGCACACCATGATGCACATTAGACTAATAGCGTCAACATTTTTTTCGCTATTGTGCCGCTTTGCTCCACTAACATCAAAAATGTTGACGCTACTTTAGCAAAGTGCAAGGAGGCCCTTTGATTTCAATGAGTGCATCCTTTTAACGCCTGCTTTGAGCAGATGTTAAAAATGATGCCAAAAATGGTGCAATAAAATCTTGTGGATGTAATTGTGCCATTTTTGCAGGCCTCCTAACCCTGAAACGCCCCCTTTGCATACATTATGCCTGCCGCAGGCATAATGCGGCGAAAGGGGTTGCAAAGTGGTGTGCATACATTGCGCCACTTTATAAATATGCCGCGGTGATTTTTGCCTTGTTGAGCCACATTAACGTAAAAGAATTGGCGCAAGGAGGCGCTAGGGCCTTGTCATTCTGGCCCTGTGTGTGTGTGGGAGTGGGAGTCTGAATACTGAAGCCAGTGAGATCCATTTTGGATGCCAATAGTTAAACATGTCACAAGACAGAGGCTGAGTACAGCTTTCCTGGACAGTGGAAGCGTATTGCCTGCATTCATGTCCTTGGGAGGTATAGATCCCTACAATTAAAAGAAGGGCATGAAGAGAGGGCTCCAATGAGATATTCGTTGTGCCCATGTTTTCGGTGTTCCTGTTTGGAGACAGCCCCAGTGCTACCTGCCATGAGAGGAATCACTTTACGCAAGAGCTGTGCATGAAGAACAGCCGGAGAAGGGTGCAGACCACCCGAAACTGGGACTGAAGTTCATCATTTTAATTGAATCTAACCGACTCCACCAGGAAAGAAAAACAGGTGACCAAGAAGAAAGTATGGCTTCAATTCATAGAAGAAGGCCATTCAAATTTAGAGAGACAGAGGCAGTAACAGAGTTAGAGTACAATGGGCCAGATGTAGAAAGCTTTTTGCATGACGCAAACTGCGAAAATCGCAGTTTGCTCCATGCAAAAAGCCTTTTGCGATGCTCATTCACAAATTGCGAGTCAATTTGTGAATGCGACTCGCAAATAGGAAGGGGTGTTCCCTTCCTATTTGCGACTCGCATGGCAATTCAGAGTTGCTTTGTGACTGCGAATACGGTCGCAAACCAACTCGCAGTTACCACCAGTGTCACACTGGTGGAAACTCATTCGCAAAAGGGAAGGGGTCCCCATGGAACCCCTTCCCCTTTGTGAATGTCAACAAAAAATTTTTTTCAGAGTAGGCAGTGGTCCTATGGACCACTGCCTACTCTGAAAAAATCGAAACCAAATGGTTTTGGTATTATTTTCATTTTGCAACTCGTTTTCCTTTAAGGAAAACGGGCTGCAAAATAAAAAAAAAACTGCTTCATTTACAAAACAGTCACAGACATGGAGGTCTGCTGACTATAGCAGGCCACAATCCCTGTGAGTGCAGGGACTCGCTATGGGGTCGCAAAATGCAACCCACCTCATGAATATTGATGAGGTGGGTCTTTGCGACCCCATAGCGACTCGCAGACGGTGTCTGAGACACCATTCTGCATCCGTTTTTACGACTTGCAAATTGCGAGTCGCTCAGACTCGCAATTTGCAAGTCGCAAAAACGGATTTTGCTACATCTGGCCCAATATTCCTAGATGTTTAATTTTAGTGGGAGTCCAATTGAAACCGGAAGAGGAGAATGAGTGTTTGGTACAGAATTTATTTAAAGGAAGAATTTCAGTCTTACCAAAATTGATTTTGTAACCCAAAACCAGGGAGAAAGTGAGAATATCTTGGGAAAGGGCTGGTGGTGAGGTCTCAGGATCAGAGATAAAAAGGAGAATATCACCAGCATTTAATTGATATGTATTGTAACGAAAACCAGAGATTGAAGTATTCAGTCGCGCATTTCAG
Organism: Pleurodeles waltl; assembly: GCF_031143425.1. Taxonomy (NCBI): domain Eukaryota; kingdom Metazoa; phylum Chordata; class Amphibia; order Caudata; family Salamandridae; genus Pleurodeles; species Pleurodeles waltl. The sequence continues at coordinate 1,145,631,782 of NC_090448.1, forward strand.
TGTTTAGCACATATACAAATGTTGCTATTATTTTACAAAATCAATTTTACTTGTCTCCTTCAGACATTGCAAATAGTAAAGACCTCCTTGCGCCACATTAGCATCATTGTTTTTTACGGTAATGTGGCCCAACGGGGCCAAAAACGCCACACCAAATTTAGAAAGTGGCTCAATGCATGCATTGCACCACTTTGTAGCCTTTTGTGCTACATTATGCCTGCGCCAGGCATAATATATGCAAAGGGGGCATTCCCCCATTAGAGGGGGCCGAAAAAATGACGCATAGAGATTTCTTTGCGTCATTTTTTCCGGCACTTTTAATGCCTGCTCTGAGCAGGTGTTAAATGGAGGCACACCATTGTTTACAATGGGCCTCAATGGGCTTTGCAGGATTAGCGTCAACATTTGGAGGGCATTAAGGGGCGCAAGAAAAGTGGCACTGCACTGGGTGCAGTGCCACTTTTCTTAAATAGCTCTATGATCACCAGACAAAGCTCATCACAGACACTATAAGAGACGAAAATATGAAGAAATGTTATTGATGTTTGAAGAAAAATCTTCAAAGCTCTAAGCATCTCCCTTTTAATGGTTTTAAAGATGTTTTACTTTGAAGCGCCCTAATCCTCCCACACACCAGCTGCTCATGCGCTGTTCCCGTCTGTCTTTCAGTGCCCCCTTTACTCCACGTTTTGTACTGCATTCCGATATGAGTTGTTGTGTTGTGTCATTTAACGTGCGATTCTTAATGTGGATGGTGTGTTGCGTCATTTTACGTGCATTTCATAACACGCCTGGATGGCCAAGAAGTAAACGAAAGAAGGATGGATCTTCTCAAGTAAATACCATATAAAGACCAGCAAGAAAATACATTTTTTCGGAAGCACGTGAAACTGAGAAAAAATAGCTGCTTCATGCAGAAGAATACTGGGCCTGATGTACGTAGTTTGGGTTTTGTGACTTTCAAATTTCAAGATTCAGCGACTCGTAAATTGCGAGTGGCAAAACCTGATGTACAACAGTGTCTCAGACACTGTTAGCGATTGCCAAATGGGTCGCAAGTGACCTGCTTTGTTAATATTCATGAGACAGGTCGCAATTTGTGACCTATTTGGGAATGGCTGCACTCACTGGGATGGTGGCCTGCTGAGGACAGCAGACCATCACATCTGTGACTGCTTTTTAAAATAAAGCAGTTTATTTGAAAAAATAATTGAAAAGCTTCCTTTTAATTTTTTCAGAGCAGGCAGTGGTCGGTGGGACCACTGCTCGCTCTGAAACAATGTTGGCGCCCCCATTCACAAAGGGGAAGGGGTTGCTTGGGGACCCCTTCCTCTTTGTGAATGGGTTACCACCAATTTGAAATTGATGGTACCTGCGATTGTTTTGTGACCGCAAATTTACGGTAAAAAAACAATCATACATTCCACTGCGACTCGCTATTAGGAAGGGACGCCTTTGTCATGCCCCTTCCTAATAGCGACTCACAAACATATTTTGATATTCGGTAAACAGTTTACCAAATCGCAAAATTGGGTTTGTACGTACCAAAATGCTTTTTTCTTGTTGAAAATGGCTCGATTCTGCAATTCGGGCCGTTTGCAACAAGAAAATAGCTACATACATCTGGCCCATTGTGATTTTGTCTCTCACCCAGGAATTATGTCTTCATGAAGGATGGACGTTAGTGCAAAAATGTGTGCAAAAGAGTTTAGCATTGGCCCCGCACGCCCTAGAAGATGAAAGAAATTTGTGCACTCTTATAGTGCGTGTGGTTCTTACCAACAGATTATTCCTCGTTAATTCGTGGCGCAGATCTGCTGGAAAGCGGTAATTGCACATGCAAAAAAGCCACAAAACCTTTTATGTACATCTTTCCATTTTTTAAAAGTAAAAGATGTGTGTACATACCATCTGCAACCCGGTGCAAATGGTATGAAGATCTGCGATCTTGGACCCTATATTTGCACCCATTTCGAAATACTCCCGGAAATGAGGGTCAGTCAACAACAGGAAGGAGCGTGTATGCATGCCACTGCTCAAATGAAGCATACGACGCTCTCAGTTTGAGTGTGAAAAATTCTGGTTTTTCCTGGTTCAAATGTACCCAACTATTGTTCGTCTAATCATTAATTTGGAATCAAGATTCTTCTAACATTTTTAGATCAACATCAAGGTTCCCGATAAAATACAAGACCAGTTGCATATCTTCAGTGTAATTATGGAACACCACCTTTCTCTCAAGTCAATTGGCATTGTAGCGGTTGAATATACGTGACAACAGAGAAGACCCCTGAGGGTCACTATATCCTTCTATTCCTTCCGTAGATGGAGTTTGTCCAGTAACATCTCTGACCACCCAACCACCTAAAATGGAAGAGAACCTTATCTGCAGACCCAAGCACCTCAGTAACCCTTTTCAGTTTGTCCACTATGATGTTGTAGGATGTTAAAGGCCTTCTCCAAAACTTCGATAAATGACGTCTGGACATCATTCACTGAATCCTGATTGTTACATGCCGAGGATGCTGTAGAGCTCTATCTACCACTGGAATTGCATGGTTGCTCCCTTTTAAAAAATGTTCATAATTAGAGGGACTTTAGAAATTGACCATGAGTGTTTTTGGGATCTGACTGTTCTAGTAGTGCTTTTGTTACCATGGTTTGCAATATTTGTTTATTTATTCGTTTCTAGCGCACGCAATCACCCGAAGGCGTCCAGGCCCTAAGAATGAAACTTCACTATACTGGAGGTTACTGAAATAAGTACATTTTTAGAGACTTGCAGAATTTTACAAGGTTGGGCTTGGAACGCATCTCAATGGGGAGATTGTCCAATGCCTGAGCTGTTACTATGGGTCAAGCTCGTCTGCCAAGTCTTGCCCCCTGATATCTGAGCTCAACTTGAGCGCAAGTATCGAAGAGGCAGAGAGTAGCAGTCTCAGGGGAGAGTATCTCTTGAGAAGGAGGAAATGTAGTTGGTGTGGTCTGCAGGATAGAAAGTCTTATGGCAGAATCAGAGGGCCTTGCAAATTAAACAGCATAACCTTGTGATCTGACAAGGGAATTTCCATGATCGAGTCATTAGCTACATGATTAGATCTGGCAAAAATGGGGTCCAGTATGTATCCTGCCTGGTGCATAGGTGATTGAACGGTTTGGTTTAGCTTGAATACTGAGAAAATATTTGTAAGGTCTATGGCCTTAGTGTCCATAATATTATTGAACTGTATGTTAAAATCACCAAGTACAATAAAAAAATGTGTTTCAAGATAAGCAGAAGTGATCGCCGCCTGGAACGAGAGCAGAAAGATTTTTGGTCAGTAGATTAACAATATTTTACATGAGCAATTATGGCTGACCGAGACTGAAGAAGTTACTACTTCAGCATCTGACAAAGGTGGTATCCGCCAGGGAGAAAAATTGAAAGGCTCCTTATATATCAATGCTACTCATCCCCTGTTCTGGGAGAGTGGTTAGCTCTACAAATGACATAGTCCTAAGGACTATCTAAGGAACCTGAGGGCAAGAATCTTCTTTTACCATAGGGCATACTCCAACTGCATGAGCAATCAGAGAACAAGCATTCCCAGGGCACCTTTCATGCCTTGGCAACAAGAAGTACACGTTTCAAAAGTCATCACATTTGCAGATCAGAGTTATTTGTGATTCACACTGACTAACAGGATTTGGAAGAATGTATTCTGTAATAGTCCCTAAATTAAGAAGAACAAGAGGACAGACAGTTCTCAAAGGAGAGTGTCTTGTCAAATGGAGCAAATCACAACTTAATGTAATATGGTTAATCTGAGGGGTAGATCTGGCAACATGTTGGGCCATGAGCATGGATCGGGAGGGATGGGTACAAACAGGCTTGCCTTTGGTGCACCAGTGGCGTGCCCATTGCAGTAACGCAAGGAAGCCATCCTTAACTAACTGAAGAATGGTCTGCACATCGTGTTACCCAAACACTAGAGCACATACTGAGTAAAATGGCCACTCTAGTGTGGAACAGCCAGAGAGGGGAAATATGGCGGAATTAGAGACACTTCCTTAGTGCATCGGTCCAAAAGCAGCTAATAAGTAATTTAAAAAGCCAGGAAAGGCACCCAAAGGCACCCAAGGAATCAACTTAAAAATTATCAAAACTTAAGGCTGATGAAGCAGAAAAAAACATCAAAATGAATTTTAAAAATCTCCCACCAATTGTAAAATCCTCAAATGACACTAAAATCACCCAACCTTCAATAAGTCACCCCGCACTCAATTACGCTTTAAAACAAAGTAAAGTGCTGTTCATGCAAACATATGCCTTACATTACCTCTTCTGGAATAGGACTGTTTCCAAAGGATCTGTATACGAATGCTGCAAAGAAGTAGCAGATGACCACTTTACACTCCTTAAAGTTTAGCGTTCCAATAACTGTTTTGAAGTTTTAACATAAGGCAGCATCCTTTAACTCCCCTCACCCAGTTCTACCATTTCACCCCACTCCCATGCATTCCTCAATCTCTCTATATATCTTGCAGTGAATTGCCATCCATCGCTTGTGACACTTGACAGACGTACCAGTGTTAATAAGGGTGTTTACCTATTTGTCCTGAGTGAAGTAACCGGGGTGCTCCTAGATATCCAGGTCAAGTAACACTATTGCACCCGGTTGCCAAGAAGTGCGGGCCGGTCCCCAAATTATTTGGGATTGTATATATTCTTTTCTACTTTTACACTAATTACTCCCTACTTAACAGTGTCCATCATTTTAATACCTGCAAGTTGGATCCTGGTGCACCTGGTTTACCTCATAATGCTAAGATTGCCTGTTAGACTGCTACCAAGAAGTGGGAGATTACTTCCCCTTTATTCCATGCAGAGGGTGCACATCCTCGGTGGGAGGGCGACTAGAAAGGTCCAATCCTGCTAGAGCATGCACGCTCTAACATCTCACATCACTGTGAATTCACATGTGGACAGTTCAATAGTATGGGCCTGATTTACAACTCGGTGGACGGTCACTCGGTAACAACGGTGACAGATATCCCATCTGCCGAAATCTCAATTCCATAGGATAGAATGGGATTTAGATTTTGGTGGACTGGAGTAACTTGTCTGCCGAGTTCTAAATCCGGCCCATTGTGTCATACTGCAGCCAATTCACCATAGTCCTTCCACTTTGTGCTCTGTTCCACCCTCTCACATTCACTGAGGCACACCTCCTGCATATTATCTTGTAGAGCATTTCCTACCCCTGAGCAGGTCACATAACTTATTTTATCTATGTAGTAAGAAACCCTATTGATCCTCAGCTATAGAACATTTTGGTTCTTTCTCCCATTGTCTTCAGAAGGGCAAGATCTCTAGGCTCCCTGGCAGTATATCAGTGTCAGTGCTTGTGTTTTTCAATTTCACAGAGTGTCAGAGAGCATGCCCCTCATGGTCTAACCTCAGGCTCTATCTCCCACTGATGTACGGGCAAGTAGAGCAATTTTTCCTCTTCTTGGGACCCATACTCTTCTGTTAATGTTGACAGATTTAATCTCACCTTTCTGAAAGATGGCACTCACTGTCATACAGTGTCGTAGCTGTCATGTTCAGAAGAGTGGGCCACCCATCCCCAGAGAGAAATTGGTACTAATAAACATTAGAATGTCGGGCGAGGGATCGGACTTAAGTCCTCTTTGAACACATATCTCATTCCACACAGGTGAGACACAAAAGAGATTTTCTTTCTGAGCCTTATGTACCATGCTACCTCCCTCACCTTGAAATATGTAATCTTTCTGATGGATGCTTCTATTTCACACCTTAAAGAATATGCCCAGGTGCCAGAGTGGAGCTAGAGAATTCTTCCAGCACTGCTCCACATGCTGGAAGGTGGTCCATGTGGCTCTGCAGTAACTTCATACTGTCCTAGAAGTGTCAGAGCAGAGTGGCCTATATGCACCACCACTGCAAGCTGAGATGGTTTTGCCTTTCCCACCCATCAGCAGGGATCCTGAGCTCTGCTCCCAACTTCGTTAGCTTTTCGGAAAACTCCAGAACTCTTCACAATGTGCTAGTGAAAGATGTCCTGGTCGAAAACAGGGATCAAGCTGTGCAGAGACTGCAGGAAGCAAATATCGGTCACAGACCCAGGCACGAAGAACTAGGTCCCATCCTACCACTTCAAGTCTAAAGAAAAGGCATTAAGGTGTCATTTTAAAGAGTACACCCTCTCAATGTCTCCTGAGGCTGAACTGATCCCGCAGTTGGTTCCAGTGTGCCCCGAATTCCTCAGGCTATCTTCAACCCTACAGCAAAGAGCAGCCTTCATATAGGCCGTGCTAAAGAACTGTGGTGCAATTCTAACTCCCTCTGGAGTCCCTTCGAGCCCAGAGGGGTTCTTCAGTTTGACTTCCCCCGATGCTGCCTGCCTCTTTATGGGCTGCTCCCCGCCTCTTGTGACACACTCTGCAGGCTCCCTCTGCTCTTGCCTGACGTCTCTGAGACATATTTTGACTCCTGGCCATTGCCTCCTCTTCCCAAAACACTAGGACCACAAACCACCATAGCTCACAGAATGCAGCACAAATGAATCCCTAATTGTGTTACTCCCCTGATACATTTCTGGCACTACTTCTGACAGGAAGGGAATTCTTTCAACCCCTTTCGGAGCCTCTAAAATAATAATAAAAACAGGACTCAAGATCTCACGATATCTTGAGATCTCCTGAGATTTGGCAGCCATCCTGTGCGCAGTATTATAAATACAGCAGCCCTCTCCCAGCCTTCTTGGGTTCGAGATTCCGACACAGCAACATTTCCCGCTCTTGACTTCCCTGGTTCCTGCTCTGCAGCGATCCTCTCAGTCTCCAGTGCTTCTCTCCTCACCACGGCTTCGGTGATCAGTGATCTGAAAGACAAAAGAGGAAATACTACAACAATCCTCAGCACAAAGAAGGTCAATGCACTGAAACCTTACAAAGCACGTGCAAGACACAGAAGACGCGCACTTTAAGATTTTCACCAAGCAACTGTGTTTGTTCTTTGAAGTAGAAGAAGCTACTGCTTGATAAAGAGACTTTTGCACAAGGCACTTCAAGCAAGAGAAATTATTGTTTTCAACACCTATCACCGCTATGAATCAATAGAGCCAGATGCTGCTAAAGTTGTAGAATATAGTAAAGTGTTTTAGTGAAAGGACTGGGAGAGACAGGTTGAGATAGAGTATTGTTCCTAAACCTGCAGCACCATTGTTGCATGTTTTCATTAGGATGAGGTCACGTGGAGCGTGATTCCCAGGGAGCGAGATTATCAGAGAAAACCTTCAAGAAGATGAGATGTGACAAACCTAGTTTCTCTATCTATCCTAACCCACCCCCTTCACCAGGAGATTAACCACCCACCCCTATGCTAAATCATGTGTTGAGAGCTAGTCGTGGGGGTCTAGGAGGATTCTCTTTGTTCCTGCAGAAGATCTGGCTTTTAGATGAGTGAAACCTTGACCCCGACTTTGGCACTGACTTCTACACCACTGCCCAGTTCCTTCTGTACCAGCGCAGATACCAACACCTCCAATGTCAATTGATGATCCAATCTCTGACTCCAGATTGATGCTGGCCCAATTCAGGCCTGTATTGTGTTATGAAATTGTACAACAGCAACCGGTGGTTATACAGATAGATTTCAATCCAGTACTGCTGCACCGACTCAGGTACCAGCAGAGAGTTAGGGCTATTTTTATTCTGATGCAGATCAGTGCAAGAACCGGGCAGCTGAAACACTGAAATTCAGTTATCCACCAATGCATTGACTGACAATCTTCAACCAAGGCAAGCTTCATCTGAGCTGTTATTGTAATTTAATAAAGTCTGTATGGATGCCTTTCTGGATACATGGTCTAAGCCATGCCCATTCCTGCCAGTCAGTCAACATGTGGCTAGGCGACAGACCCATAGTGACATGGACTTCCAAAGCACCCTACATGGGACAGTCTGATTGTTCAAGCCTCGACAAGTAAGGTTAATCTTAATTCCTTTCAGACTAAGCCCCCGAATAGGTCATCAAAAAGGAGTAATGCTTTCGGAAAGGAAATGTTTTCTTCTGCCAGTGTAGCACTCAGATCAATAAATGCTGCTTGCCTTCTGGGGAGGTAAACAAAGGCACTATGGAACATGGCCAGCAACATCTTGCCAGCTGTTGGGGAGAACCTCAGGGTGTTTGTAGCCCAAACTACACAAGATCATCAGGATGCAGACAAGTATGAACTCTAGCTAGTCTGAACACTACTGAGTGTATTGGCAGAGCTACTGGCACTAGTATCAGGCTTGGGAGGCATGCCTGGATGCGATTGATCATATTTTAGGAGACATTCAGGCATCCTAAATGGACATGTCTTTTGATGACTCCAGGCTAATTGGAGTGAAGGCTGATTCGGCACTAGAGTGATTCATGGACAGTCGCACCACAGCACAATCCTTAGGCTACTGATGCCAACCAAGCAATGTTCTCACCTTGTTTTGGAATTGATTCTAGATCTCGGTGACAATGGCTTTAAGATTTCTTGGTCCTATAGCCTTGCACATCCTTCTTATCCCAAAATCTGGATGGCACATGCAGACCCTGCAATGGAATCTTAGAACCCACTGGGCCCACCTTCAGGGATGCCTCTCGGACTCCAATCAGATGTCACAGGAGACAGCTCAGTGTTATAATGCAAAAAAAGCGTAAGTAGTAAAGACATACTTTATTCCATGTCATACACCATCACAGGTTTCCAGTCAGCAGGAGAATCCTCACTTGACAGTTCAGAGCAGAAGGTTCCAGAAGGAGGATAGCAGGGGAGGTAGGAATGGACAAAGGGAAGAGAAATTATAACACTCAACTTCTTCTTTGGTGGCCTTCAAACACCAACCTGCTCTGCAGGAAGTTCTGAGCTTTTACTTCGATTGTTGCATGAAAGGTTAGTTCTTTGTGGGTCTTTCAGGGTCTCAGAAAGGGAAGGTTTTGCAAACGAGGACCCTCTTGATGTGACTAGTCCTTTGTATTAAAATCTGCTTTGCAGTGTTCAAGAAGTACACCACAGAGGTCTGCAGGCTCGTTCCACCAGGGCCAGAACACTACAATGGCTTTGTGGCTTTGTTGCAAGGGATGCCTGTACTAGACATCTACCAGGTTTGGACATGGGCGTCGGTACATACATTCACATAACACTACTGTCGTGACAGACAGGTCTGAATGGAGGTCTTTTCACCTACATAGTTCCGTAGGACTTTTTGATCTGTGTTCACTCCTCAAATCCTCCACTTTTGGGAGGTGCTGCTATGGCAACCATTGTAAAAGTGAGGAATCATGTGTTTATGGTATCTACTCTAAAGGGGAGAACACTGTGGTTAGACATACCCTCAGAAGAACAAGTTACTTACCTTCGGTAAAGCACTGTACAGTGAATACTCTATCCGTAGATTTGTCTCTAGATTCAGATTCTTCACCGCCCTCCCACCTTCCCATCTGGGCAGTGGCTGTTTGCCATCTAAAAAGATCCCAGGTTAGGATACCAGACTGTCTCACACAATTTATTCTATGGTCCACTTCTGGGGCACAGAAGTAGGAAAGTACAAGAAGCAGACATCACTGTGCCGAGTCACCATGGAGCAATATGGTACCATCTTCCAGTGCACAAGAGCATTGCTGAAGAATTCTTCGAATCCAATCTGGCACCTCGGGATAGTCTAACGGTGCTGTAACAGAGTGTCTACCAGAGAGAGCGTTACCGAAGGAAAGTCATTTTCTCATTTAGCTCCACTCCTTTTTTTCCTGTGTGTGGTCATTCCCACAGGTATCACAAGAGTGACGCTGGATAATATCTGAGTAGATAGGGTATGTCTAACCTGATCTCCTTCAGTGTGCAAGTTCCCTGTTGCCACCAAATACTTTTCCGCTGCCACTTTTAAGATGATTAGCACTACTATGTTAAATATATAGAGAATATGAGGTAGGAGAGTCATTTTAATACAGCTATTTTCCTAATACATGATGTACTATAGGCAGCCCAATGGGAAATTAAATTCTGTTTTAACTGCTTTTGTGACCTTCACATTCCTGGTTAGTAAATAGGTTGGTTCTTAAAAACCTTTAATGGTCACAAAAATACTGGGCTCAATTTGCAATCTTCCAGGTTTAGTTTAAAAATCAAAACAAACCTCCTCCCCTTCCTTTAGATGTGGATATGTCTATTCTTGCACCACTATAGATTGCTGATAAAGTCAGTGAAATTATTGGCTATGCAACCTGGTCCAGCCATGTCTCTGCTTACAAACAGCATTTCCATTCGGGCATAAATGATGAGATCCCACCAAGGAATACTGTGTGCACTCATACATGTAGTGTTACAAGACAGTCAGTCTGATGCTTGTAACCCTACTTCCCTGACCTTTTTTTTATTTTTTATTTAGACCTGGAATATGCTACAGTTTCTTTATATATTACCCAGTGGCGGTTTCCACAGGGTAGTAATAGTTAAGATTGTGTTTCCATCGGAAATATCTTTTTTGTGTTGCTAATACCTGTGGCTCTGTTTCACGAATCCTTATGAAACTTTCAAAAAAGTGCTCTTTTATTGCCTAGTTTGTGCATGGAAAGATTCAGGGTGATCTATCATGCGGCAGGAGCTGAGAAAAAGGGTCTGTCCCTAAAAGCATTTTCCCCACTCGTTTTTTCATAGTAACGTTAAACACAACTACAGCCTAAATGTCTGAACTCATTTGCACCAAATTTGACAGAAAGCTAGATCTTGGTCAAGAAAAAGTGCTTTTTCTGATTTGGTCTAAAACATTCAGTAGTTTTTGAGTAATTAAGCCTAGAAAATCTCTGTATATTTTATGCCATGGAAGATCCACAGAGCAGACAGATTTCCTGCTGAGACCTGATTGGCTGCCACCCCATCAACAAGGATGTGGTGGCAGCCATATTAGGATTTGGGACTGAGTCCTAAAAAAAAAGATAAAAAAACATATAAGGGGCCACGGTAGGTATACCCTGACCTCCTAGGTCTGGTGGGGTGGTCCCAGAGGGACCGCAACTGAGGCCAAAAATGTGTTTAAAAAAAAAATTGTTTGCTGCAAATTCACGAAGGATCAGCGAATCTGTTCCAAACTTTTTTTTTTAAAAGCATAGGCTTCCATGCTACTATACAACCGTACTCCAGGGTGAGCTAGGGCCCGGGGGATGGTGCAAAACATTCTTTTGGGGAGGGGGTGCATGGACTCCGCCCCCAGCCTTTATGAGACCCCATGGACTCTATCCCCTGGGCCGTCATGAGAAGTAAGGGGAGGGGGATGTGCGGCCGGCCCTGGGGACCACGTCCTTCTGGGCTCAATACCATTCTAAAGGGGACAGGAGCGCACAGACCCCCTCCTTGAGCCTTAATAGGCCTCGGCAACCCCATTGCCTAGGCTTCAGGGACCCCATCCCCTCAAGTCGATCTTAACTTGAAGTAGGTAAAGGACCCGGGGACCCCATCCCCCATAGCCAGCTCAATTGCTGTGTCCTGAGTAGACCAGGACACAGCAATTTCCCTGCATACAACAGCACAGGCAGGAAAACATATGTCTACTGCCACCCAGTCAGAGCATTTTTAAAGCTCTCGCTGGGTGGGAATACAAATGACTTCTCTTTCTGCAGGAATGCGAGCAGGGAAGGCATTTCTGCTCCCACTTGGCAGGAACTTTAAGTCTGAAGTAGCTGAAAAGACAAAACGATTGCTGTGCATAGATATACCTTTTTACCAGGTTACAAAAGCCCAACAGAAGTATAAATATGCTTATTACAGCCTTGAAATTTTTAGTGGCAAAGTATTTGTACCAACATACAGAGTAACTTAATGAAAATTCTACAAAATGACACAACACAGGTTTAGAAAAATAGAAAATATTTATCGAAACAAAACAAGACTAAAACGACAAAAATCCACAATACACAAGTCAAGTTATCACTAAAAATGCAGAAAGAGTCTTCATGTAATTTTAAACACACACGAACGCTGTGAGCGTGAAAATGTACCTTGGGTGCATCAAAAATAACCCTGCACGGGTGAGTGTGTGTCAAAAAATGCTTGCGATGCATCGATCTCACTCATGAGCGAGACCTTGCGACATTTCTTCTTTAGTCGGGTCGGCGTGCGTTGTTTCTTCTCTTTGCAGGAGAGCGATGCGTCGATCCGGTCAGCACTCTCGGGTCCGGGCATGCCTTGCGTTGTTTTTACACGCCCAGGGGGTGTTTGCATTGGAAATCCAGCTGCACATTGATCAAAAAACCACACAGCGCGGGTTGCGATCTCCCCAGCCTCTGTCAGCGATGCTGTGCATTGTTTCTCCAGCCCCGGATGTCGATCTTCGGGTCGCGTTGCAGGCGAGCATTGATTTTCAGCCGCGAAGCCGGTGGCGCGACAATTTTTCAGCGGCAGAGCGGAGTCTTTTCCCCGTATGGCGGTCTGTGTGTGGATATCTCACTCTTGGGCTGCCAGCTTCTCTTCTCAGGGCCCCAGGAACTGGATGGGCACCACTTGGCAGAGTAGGAGTCTCTCCAGAGACTCCAGGTGCTTGCAGAGAGAAGTCTTTGCTGTCTCCGAGACTTCAAACAACAGGAGGCAAGCTCTAAATCAAGCCCTTGGAGATCTTTACAAGAAGGAAGGCAACACAAAGACCAGTCTTTGTCCTCTAGCACAGGCAGAAGCAGCAACTGCAGGATAGCTCCACAAAGCATAGTCACAGGCTGGGCAGCTCTTCTTCCTCAGCTGTTCAGCTCTTCTCCAGGCAGAGGTTCCTCTTGGTTTCCAGAAGTGTTCTAAAGTCTGTGGTTTTGGTTGACCTTCTTATACCCATTTTGCCCTTTGAAGTATGCTTACTTAAAAGAAAAGTCTCTCTTGTTTCTGAAACCCTGCCTTGCCCAGGCCAGGCCCCAGACACACACCAGGGGGTTGGAGACTGCATTATGTGAGGGCAGGCACAGCCCTTTCAGGTGTGAGTGACCACTCCTCCCCTCCCTCCTAGCACTGATGGCTCATCAGGAAATGCAGACTATGCCCCAGCTCCCTTTGTGTCACTGTCTAGTGAAAGGTGCAACCAGCCCAACTGACAAACTGACCCAGACAGGGAATCCACAAACAGGCAGAGTCACAGAAATGGCTTAAGCAAGAAAATGCCCACTTTCTGAAAGTGACATTTTCAAACACACAATCTTAAAATCAACTTTACTAAAAGATGTATTTTTAAATTGTGACCTCAGAGACCCCAAACTCCACATGTCTGTCTGCTCCCAAAGGGAATCTATACTTTAATCATATTTAAAGGTAGCCCCGATGTTAACCTATGAGAGGAACAGGCCTTGCAACAGTGAAAAACAAATTCAGCAATATTTCCCTGTCAGGACATACCTAGGGCCTACCTTAGGGGTGTCTTACATGTAAGAAACAGGGAGGTTTAGGCCTGGCAAGTGGGTACACTTGCCAAGTTGAATTTACAGTTTAAAAACTGCACACACAGACACTGCAGTGGCAGGTCTGAGACATGATTACAGAGCTACTTATGTGGGTGGCACAACCAGTGCTGCAGGCCCACTGGTAGCACTTGGTTTACAGGCCCTGGTCACCTCTAGCGCACTTTACTACGGACTTACAAGTAAATCAATTATGCCAGTCATGGATAAACCAATTAACCATACAATTTACACAGACAGCATATGCACTTTAGCACGGGTTAGCAGTGGGAAAGTGCTCAGAGTTTAAAAGACAATAGCAACAGGTCAGAAAAAATAGGAGGCCAGAGGCAAAAAGATTGGGGATGACTCTGCATAAGCGAAAAAGTCCAACAACATTCAATGAAACACTATAGCAAAGGAAACAACACACCTGTATCCTTATACCCTCAATTAAACAATGCAACCAAGGAAACAACACACGTGTATCCTTCCACATTCAATGAAACACTATAGTAAAGGAAACAACACACCTGTATCCTTATACGTTCAATGAAACACGGCAAAGAAGGAAACAACACACCTGTATCCTCATATGCTCAAGGAAGCACTTCAACAAAGCAAACTACACACCTGTACTGTTAAAAATTGGTTATCTAGTTGGTAGAGGTATGCACCCTGTCCAAGTAGGGACCATAATCCTAGTCAGGGTAAGTCAGTTACACACCATATATTAACTAACCTGTGCTCAACCTTCGATAGCTTGACACAGAACAGGCAGACTTAACTTAGGAGACAATGTGTAAAGAATTTGTGCAACACTTAAAACACTAAAATAGTGGAAACAACACACAAAAAGAATCCATACCAGGTTGGAAAAATAGATCTTAATGTAATGAACACAACAAGATCTAAACAACAAAAATCCAATAAGTAGAAGTCAAGATATGATTTTTTAAAGAATATCTGGAATTATAGTACTTTGAAACTTATAGCGCCAACTGGGGCTATCTGGTCACTCTAGACCGGGGTAAATCCAAAAGTTCAGGCTGACCGCTATGGAGTGCGGACCGGCTACGGGGAACAACCTTGTCCCGCTGAAACACTACCTTGTGTGTAGGGTTGCATTGACGTTGAAGATGTCAGGAGCAGTGGAGGTGGTGTGAAGGCGATGCATCAGTTCCAATCTGTGCAGTCCAGGATGCATCATCGAGCCGCACAGCCATTGGTGCGATATCCTTGAGGTGCATCGCTGAACCCTTTACAGTTGTGGCGATGCGTCTTCTTCGTGCCGTGCAGTCTGCAATGCGTAGGGGCCGAGGGGAATGTGCTGATTCTGGGCCGCACATAGGGTGCTGCAATGTCCTCATTCTAAGTGGCAGCGGCAATGTTTTGGAGTCAAGGAGAGATGCGGCGGTTCCGATCAGCCCAGTGACGATGCATGGATTTCTGTAGAAGACAGCTGCAGAACCCACTTCCAAGGGCCCAAGGCTGAACTGGCACCAGTGGCAGGTTAGGACTCACAGTTGGCAGAGTCAAATTAGGTCTTTGTTGTCCATGAGACTTGTAACAGGAGGCAAACCATCAAGCCCTTGGAGTCACATTGGTTCTGGGGATGATGGGGGGTCCATTCCTTCTAGCCAAGGGAAGGAGGGCAGCAGGGAGCAGGTCAGCTCAGGCAAGAAGCAGTCCTTCCAGGTCAGCAGTCCAGCAGAGTAGCATTCCTTGTAGCAGCACAGCAGTCCTTCTTCATGGCAGAGTATCCACAGGTCCAGTAGTGTACTCATTTGTAGAGTCAGAAGTCTCATTCTTATACCCAGTGGTGCCTTTGAAGTGGGGGTGACTTCAAAGAGGGGCTTTGAAGTGCACACAGGTCCTCCCTTTCCTGCCCTGGCTCCAGACACACTGCAGGAGGGTATGCAGCTCTGTGTGTGAGGACAGACACAGCCTTATTCAGATGCAAGTGTCAGCTCGTCCCTCCCATCCTGCCCAGGATGGCCCATCAGCCTAGTAATGGCCCATCAGGATGTGAATGGCCCATCAGACACATCTCAGTTCCCTTTGTGTGTGACTGTCTAGAGGGCATGCACAAAGCCCAGCTGTCACCCAACCCAGGCCTTTTGTTAGAGGCAGGCCCTTGGCACATATAGGGCCCCCATTACAAGAAACTGATGCAACATCATTGATGCATTAGATTTCTTGCACCTGCCGCACATCCCCTAACAATACCGGGGATGCACTGTATTTACAATACAGAGCTCCATTGAGCACAAAAATTCTGACGTATCAGTTGGCGCTAAAGTGACGCATTGCTGGTGTTGCGGGGTTAAACTGAGGCAACTCCAGCAATTCAAGGAGAGTCCCATTGGAAAAACCCCTGTGTCAATTTCACGCCTGGTCTGAGCAGGAGCTAAAATTTTGACACAGTGAAGTCGTAGAGTGACGCAGTGAAAAGTTGTACATTTCAGTGTGCCAGCTGTATGTGGCTTTTTTCGTGGGAAAGCCTACCCTACATACATTATACCCGGCGCAGGTATAATGTGATGCAGGACTTTACAAACTGGCATATTGGGCCCTATGCGTCAGTTTGTAAATATGGAGCAGTGTAGTGCACTGTTAGTGCTGCTGCTGCATCAAAACAAAATGAGGCAATGGTGGAGCAAGGGCTTGTAAATGAGGCCTATAGTGTACTTTACTAGGGACTTTAAGTAAATTAAATATGCCAATTGTGGATACACCCATGTTGCCATGTCTTAGGGGAGTGAGCACAGGCACTTTATGACTGGTTAGAAGTGGTAAAGAGCCCTGAGCCCTATGGTCAACAAAAAGAATTCAGCAAAAAGTGGAGGGAAAAAAGCAAGAGGTTTGGGAGTAACCCTGCAGTGAGGGTCATTTCCAACATGTACCCTTATACAGTCAACGGAATTAAATTAAACTCTGCAACAAAGTAAACAACACACCTGTATCCTTATACCCTAGCAAAACACTGCAGCAAAGGAAACAACACACCTGTATCCTTATACCTGCAATGAAACACTGCGACAAAGGAAACAACACACCTGTATCCTTATACCTGTATCCTTATACCTGCAATGAAACACTGCGACAAAGGAAACAACACACCTGTAGCCTTATATGCTCAATGAAACACAGCGACAAAGGAAACAACACACCTGTATCCTTATTCCTGCAATGAAACACTGCGACAAAGGAAACAACACACCTGTATCCTTATACCTGCAATGAAACACTGCAACAAAGGAAACAACACACCTGTGTCCTTACACCCTAGTAAAACACTGCAGCAAAAGAAACAACACACCTGTATCCTTATACCTGCAATGAAACACTGCAACAAAGGAAACAACACACCTGTGTCCTTACACCCTAGTAAAACACTGCAGCAAAAGAAACAACACACCTGTATCCTAATACCTCCAGTAAAACATTGCAACAAAGGAAACAACACACCTGTATCCTTAAACGCTCAATGAAATACTGCGACAAAGAAAACAACACACCTGTATCCTAATACCTTCAGTAAAACACTGCAACGAAGGAAACAACTCACCTGTTGCCTTATTACCCTCAGTAAAACACTGCAACAAAGGAAACAACACACCTGTATCCTTATACGCTCAATGAAACACTGCGACAAAGAAAACAACCCACCTGTATCCTAATACCTTCAGTAAAACACTGCAGCAACGAAAATAACATACCTGTCTCCTAATACTCTATGAAATACTTCAAACAACAGTCCACCCATCTTGCACAATCTACGAAGCACTGGAACACATGAAACAAACCTCCTGCCTCCTTCCACACTTAATGAAACAATGCAACACTGAAAACAACTCTCCGTGGTTCTTACACACTCAGAGAAACACTGTAGCACTGGAAACAATACTCCCTTGTTAAACTCTCAATGCAGCAACACAGCACACAGCAGTCTTTCCTCCTTACTCAGTCAGTGCAGCACCGTACACAGGACACAACACTCCTTCCTCCTTACACAGTCAGTGCACTAGGGCAACATAGGCCACAACACTCTTGTGTCTGTATACATTAAATGTGAACAGAAATACAGAACACAACGTCTCCTCCTTTCCTATACTCTCAATACAGCACGGGCACACAGACACACCACCCGTCTCTCCACTGCAACACAGCACACAACTCTCCACCCTTCAGACACACGCAGTACTATACACAGGACAATCTTCCATGCTGACATATTCAGTGCAACACAAGAACACTGATTACAGCATGGACACACAGACACACCACCCCTCTCCACTGCAACACAGCACACAACTCTCCACCCTTCAGACACACGCAGTACTATACACAGGACAATCTTCCATGCTGACATATTCAGTGCAACACAAGAACACTGATTACAGCATGGACACACAGACACACCACCCCTCTCCACTGCAACACAGCACACAACTCTCCACCCTTCAGACACACGCAGTACTATACACAGGACAATCTTTCATGCTGACATATTCAGTGCAGCACAAGAACACAGGTTACAACATGTATTTAAATGGAAATATGGAAGTGCAGGGACTCACTCTTGACAGTACCTGTTTGCTCTTGAGAAGTACTGGTACTCGCTCACTAAATGCATTGCAGCAGTGCTGAGAAGTGCTGGTACTCTCTCTTTCAGTTTCAAGAAGTGCAGGTACTCAGTACCGGACAGCACCCGCCCATATAAAGTACTGCATGTGCTCTGAAAGCTAATTAGACAGATTTATTAAAGAACGACTATTGCAACAAATGACAGAGCCAATGTCCTTGTGTAGTTGTTTATCAGGTGTTTTATAACTCATTTACATGCAGTCTTTGGGCTCCTTAAGACACTTGACTTCCCGCTGTCATGTCTAAATAAAGCTCAGTTCAGACAACCAAAGTGAGCAGAGTGAACAAAGTCCATCTGAGTGGAAGCACTTTAAGGGGACCCGCATTCCTGGTATGCCCTGGGGTCTGAGGTGCGTGAAGCCCATGAAGGGCCACGGATGTCCACAGTGGGCGAGGCACAATAGGTAGGCCATGTGTTACAAGGGACAATGTCAGATGTGGGTGAGCTTCAGTTTGCAGGTCCCCTCGGTGCACACGCCATGACTTGTCCTCTCAGCGCACGAGAGCTGCCACAAGCCTCTGAGGAACCACTGTAGGAGCCGGGTCCATCCCAGACCAGAGCTTTGGCTCTTATGGGTGTTAGGTGCAAAGGCAGCCCATTGCCCCTCTTCCACCCCCCAATTCAGGAAGGGCCTTTAAACCTGGCTCTTCAACTGAAGCTCAGAGGACAACCCCCCTTAGCGCCTTGAGACCCTGCGCTTTATAAACCCTGTTTTGATTTGGTTTCTCTCTGTGTTGCACCTGCTTCTTCTTGCAGCATCACCTTTGGCGCCCTCACTTCATGAACCCCGGGTCTCTTCCTGCCATGTTGTTAAATGGGAGGCGAACAACCCGGAAGGACTTGGGAAAGGAGGGAGATGGCTACTGTTTGCTGCACGCGCTTCTGTCTGTAGCCCCAAGCATTGGGTAGGGAGCTCTTCTAAAGCAGGAGCGCATTTCTTGTGCTACGGAATTGCTTTAAATGCACAAGTTTACGAGCCTCTGCAGAGATCACATAAATACGTTCTCTTAGAAGCACAGATGCTGCACGAAGTTGGTTACTATGGTTACACCCTAGTGAAGGGCCTAGCGTGCGTAGAGCTCTGTATCCGCCTCGCAGGCGACCTTGGATGCTTGTAACCCCTACGAAGAGTGACGAAAGACACACCTCCCGCAAAGGGAACAATTGGGGGGGGGGGGGGGGGTGCGGATTTAAATCCTAATTGCAGCTTCCGAAAATGGCACCTGATGATAGAGGGCAAAATGCATCACCTGGGATGATGGAAATACGGTTAGTGCAGGAGAACTGTACCCACGCGTGGTCAAACAATACGTATTGTCGTGGTGAGGTGATGGTGCAACTCTGCAGTCCGGATGCAAGATTTCTAGTGGAAAATGCCTACTCCACTGGTGATGGGATACATTGGACCCAGTGAAGCGGATGTCTGGTGATTGGCTTGGAGAAGATGAGCATGTACTGACTGGGCTCTAAGGATGTTCTGTCATCCTTTCAAGTGCCCCAGAGAAGGGGATACTCACACAAGCCACTGGTAAAAATGGGACTGTGTCTGCCAAGCTAGTAGCTACTCTGGGGCTCTGTGTGCCCTAAAGTACCCTTCTTCTTGAGGGCTGTTCCTGGTTTCCTGCTTTACCTGTTTTTTTAGCACTTTTATATAGCGCGCTCGACCCAAAAGTATTGGAGCGCTTTAAATGAGCATCCCTTACGTTCTTTTTTTTACAGTTTAATATAGCACGAACTCGACCTGAGGGGATTGGGGGTGCTTTACATGAGTCCCAGCTGCGCTACACAAGGAGAAATTCATTTTTTACTATACACGGGAAGATTAAGGGGGTCATTCTGACCCTGGCGGCCGGTGACCGCCAGGGTCACCGACCACGGGAGCACCGCCAACAGGCTGGCGGTGCTCCCAAGGGCATTCTGACCGCGGCGGTTTAGCCGCGGCCAGAAAGGGTAAACCGGCGGTCTCCCGCCGGTTTACCACTGCCCTACAGAATCCTCCATGGCGGCGGAGCGCGCTCCGCCGCCATGGGGATTCTGACACCCCCTACCGCCATCCTGTTCCTGGCGGGTCTCCCGCCAGGAACAGGATGGCGGTAGGGGGTGCCGCGGGGCCCCTGGGGGCCCCACAAAGTATTTCAGTGTCTGCAAAGCAGACACTGAAATACGCGACGGGTGCAACTGCACCCGTTGCACCTTCCCACTACGCCGGCTCCATTCGGAGCCGGCGTCCTTGTGGGAAGGTAGATTTGCCCTGGGCTGGCGGGCGGCCTTTTGGCGGCCGCCCGCCAGCCCAGGGCAAATCTCAAAATACCCTCAGCGGTCTTGTGACCGCGGAGCGGTATTTTGACGGGGGAACATTGGCGTAGAATCACCCCCTAAGTCTCTTTTTTTAAGTTCCTAATGCCAGGATGCTGCGGGCACGTGCTCTGAATAAACGTATCAATAACCATATAATAAAAATGTTTGTAAAATGTGTGGCCTGGCCGGCCTCGCCATTATTTCTGCATTTGTTTGCAAGCTTCTAAAACTGTGCATGTACCTGGTTCTGGCCAGTATCCGTTCCATTTGCATATTCTAATTAAATATTAGCTGTGACTGCAGCTAATTCCCGGCATTGGATGCTCGGGGTTCGATGCGCCCCCCGGCTTAAAGCCAACTCTGATGAAACTGAGCGGATGGTGGTGGGCGTGAGGGAGAGAATGATGAACTGCCCCGGGATACTAAAGGGAGGAGAAAAAGCAAAGAGTGTGAAAAGGAAGAGGGATAAACAGGTTGTAAATGTGAGGGGTGAACAATAGCGGCCTTTGGTACCTTCAGGTGGGAGTTTGACCTGAATACTTTGTTATCGATTAATCTGGGCTTCTAATATGATTCTTACCTGTGTGTAACCCCGTCCCGCCAATATATTTCCATAAACTACTACTTTTTCCCCATTGTTTAAATACATTTATAAAACGCTCTGGGTCTAGTGGGCTTACTGCCTCCCCAGGAAGGTCAGGATACTTTAAATCCTCCAATCTCCCTTTGGTGGGGAAGGAAGGGCAGAAAAACTGATGGGGCGTTTAGAGGTGGGGCTTTGGACCTATATCAGGATGGACTGAAGTGTGACATATATTTTGTTTAATGTAACATCCTGTGAGCTTTCAGCCCCACTAGGGGAAGACGTACGAGGGTGTACCCCCAGCCTGCTGTCCAGGGGGGCTGAAAGACTGTTGAGGGCTTTAGGGGGGCGGGTTAAGACCTGATACCTGAATGAGTCCGCAGACGCTCCATTTCTTCTTTATAAATATAAAAGGCAGGTGTCTGCTGCTCTCTGCCCCCCTCTGAGGAGGGTAAATTAGGGTAAAACTGCAGTCTCCCCCAGGGAGGCAGAAGGACAGACGGGACCTTTATGGGTGGGGGTACAGCTCGATGCCTGAATGGCTTCTAGTGGGATTTCTGCTCTCCCGGGGTAATGTTGGAGGTAAACGTTCCATCTGCTTAAGGGGGGGCAAGGAGTCTGTTGGGGGCAGCCCGAAACATTTCGGCCATCCTGTACCCCAATTTCTTTCTTTATAAATATATAAAGCCATAATGTGTGGTGGGATTTCTCCTCCATGCCACCCGGAGGGCAGGTTGGGGATAAATCACCGAATCTGCCGGCCATTGGGGAAGAAAGCGTGTTGCGGACTTTCGAGGAGGGTGTAAGGCCCAAATCCTTAATGTGCTGGCCCCACCGCATTTCTCTTTATTAGTATGAAAAAACTGTTTTCTAGTGGGCTTTCTGATCCTTGGAGAGGCTAGATTGTGGGTAAAGCCCCCAGCCTGCACCCATAGGGCATAGAAATACATTTGAGGTCTTTAGAGGTAAGGGCATGGCCCAATGCCAGGATGGGAAGGTTCCTATTCCACCCTTTTTTAAATGCCAGGCTTCTAGAGGGCTTTCTACCCACATATGGGAGGGTTGAGTGGGGTTAAACCAAGGAGACAGACAGACTGAATATGCTTTTTATTATAGTGAGGGACTTTGCCATGTCTAGGGGATTTCACTCCTTCCTTCAAGCCTTCATGGTGGCCAGTAGATGGATTTCTGGTCAGGATACTGCTCTCTTCTGACAACCCCTAGGCAGAGATCAGGAAGAGGTACCCCTGGAATGTGCTCGGGAAGTTGAGAAATACTCCTGACCACCGATCCTACGTCTAGCCTGGTGCGATTGGCCACATGACCGACCTACAGCTGGTCCAGCACCCAGCCCTCTTCATGTGGCCAACCCCTGCTGCACCCGGACTTTGGTCAGCCCTGCGGGTGGATGGCACCTTTTGTTTTAAAGTTTTTCATTTTAATGTTTTTAATTTATTTTAATTTTTATGGGGTTAGTGAACCTCAACTGGCTTTGTAACCAGCGATTAGAGACTTGTGGGCCTTTATTGGATCTCTTGCAGGTTCACAAACCCGGTCCTAGATTCGACAACCTCGTAGGAGGACCATCAAGGCTCCAAGACCCCTTGCAAGGGGTCTGCAGACACGGGCAGGTTTAGCTCCCCTACTGCCTAATTCTTCCCCACTTTTCTTTTAGGATGTGGTCACCTAATCTGACATCCTGTAATGGCAATCTTGAACAGATTTCTCCCTGTTGCATCCGGCCAATCACAGCGTTCAGGTCTGCGTACCCAGCTTTGGGTTCACCAAACCAAAATGAATGATGAGGAAAAAAACTCCTGTGTACAATAGGTTCATTTATTTTTTCAATTTGTGTCCTTGTATTGTCTACAAATCTGGGTTTACAGACCATCCGTCTGCGGACTAAACATGCAGCTATCTTTATTCTTTCTACCCTTTCAATACCACCAGACACAATTTGGTAATGCTAATTTCTCAGATAGTACTGAACGATTAACACAAAACGATGCCACAGCATTTCATTGAGTACATTTCTACTTCCCTGCTACTTTTTGACTTCCTCTGTACTTCTTCCCTCGGGTCTACACAAAAACAGCTTTCAGTGTAACCCCTGACATAACCATATGTATATATAGATACACACACATATATATAACCTATTAGCAGTCGCCATTAATAAGTTATAGTTAGGTCTGCTTTTCCATTGACAGAGTGCTTTTTAGTTTGCTAATACCTTTGGTACCGTTTGATGAATCTTCATGAAACTTTCCAAAAAAAAGCTCATCACCTTAGCTCCTTTCTGGAAAATTTTGGGGTGATCCATTAAGCGGGGGCTGAGATAAAAGGGGGGTCCCAAAACGTAAAATCACCAGGCATTTTGCATATACTTCTTTAGACACAGCTCCAGCAAAAACTGCTGAACAGA
Organism: Pleurodeles waltl; assembly: GCF_031143425.1. Lineage (NCBI taxonomy): Eukaryota > Metazoa > Chordata > Amphibia > Caudata > Salamandridae > Pleurodeles > Pleurodeles waltl. Next base: position 1,145,655,186 of record NC_090448.1, read on the forward strand.
ATTACACTGTATTCGGCAGGAAGCTAGATCTTGGTCTGCAGAATCTGCTTTTTATAATTTGTGTAAATCTGTTCAGTAGTTTTTGAGAAATTAAGGGTAAAAAACAATTGTATATTTGGACAATTGAGCTTGCGAGTGTCCTGTGGGAGTCCCGCAAGAGCGCAAATTTTAAAATGGAGGCACATGATTGGGCAAGAGGCCCGGTTTTTCTGTGAGCCTATGCGCTCTCGCAGGAGTCAGAGGCTCTCGCGAGTCTCGTGAGAGTGAGTGCTCTGATTGCCTGGCTGTTGGAATGTTAGAAATGAAATGGCAGCCTTTACTGTTTACTGTGAAAAATTGGAGGCATTGTGAAAATGAAATAAAAAAGCTATTTAAGAGAGCAGCAGAAAGGCATGCTGTCCCCCTAAGTTTAGAGAGGAGGTGTCTTACGGACAACTACTATGAAGAAAAAAAATGTGTATTGTTTTTAACTAATTTTTACGATCTCGCAGGACTCTCAGGGTATCTCGAATAGTAAAAAATGGATAAATGAGTACTCAATATACTCCATTAGTAGGAATGCAGATAGAAGTCTGGAAGTCTGTTTTTTTTCATAAATCTAAGTGATTTATTTTTCCACACAATTATATAATGGATTGCATTTCATTAAATTAAACACACTGTTACTATTCTGGTGTATATAAATTATAAATACTGCATCAGGATATACCCAGTGTAAATGAAAATTCTATTATAAAAAAGTACGATCTTGCGAGAGGCTCGCAAGAGCAAACCAGAAAGCACTTCCCGCTCGGACAGCACATGAGGGATTGCCTTCCTGGCTCTTGTGAACTCTCATCAGAGGCTCGCGAAAGCCAGTGGTTATGATGGGCTTCGCTAGCTAGCATTCATAACATCGCAAATGACATCATTGACGACATTACCGATTACATCATCCAGTCTTTGTTTTCCTGCATACAGTTGTATACATTACTATAACGTTTGAGGTCTGCCAGTAAGTAAAACATAGCTCGTAAGAAGATCAGGCGTCATTTCTATCAACACAGAAACAAGCATCGAAAAGAAGCATTATGTGCAATATTGGGCCAATACAATACACTTTACAAAGTTCAAATTATCAATCAACCACAGATATATGGGAAACCCTCATTGCACAAGGTGTTCAATATTGATACAACTGTTCAAAGAAAGCTAAATTAGTGAATGCCAATTCCAAAACTAATGCTCTACTAGGGACAGCTTTTATCTGTATCAAACGTCAGACACACTCTGAACCTACATTAAGAAATAACGTGGATATCAGTAGAGAAATGAGTAGTGTAAACAGTGTTTACTTTAAGAACAGAGTTGATTCTATGCCACATTGTTTGCAAGCAATGGAACTCTCACGGGAAATACACCACAGAGTATTCAAAGGAATGTACCAGTGTGCACTCTATGCAACAATTGTCAAAAAAGCACTACTTTAAAAAAAAAAGATCTGAAGGTGTTAAAGATCATGCTACCCTCACCCTTCTTACTATATACTGTGTACTTTACATATTGGCCATCTTCTGAAGTAAAACAAGAAAATGCATATAGATTAGTATCTGGTGGACCCACTCTTCTATATTAAGTATAAATTAGGATGATGACAAAATTCTCTGATGACATCATCCAGTGAGTGTGCTAGTTTGTTTTATGGTTTACATGGTGGCAGATGTTTACCCTTTTAATTTTCTACATAGTTTTGTACAGCCGGCGTCTGGCTAATGGGTGTAAGTGTTTACAAAACATGTCCTTCTAATGCATCATAGGTGTGTAGTGGTATTGATCACATTATACATCTCTCTATTGAAGACTAACTCTGTGTGCTGGTGACAGTTAATGACTTATGTTCACCATGTTCCACACAAGTTTACGTAGTACATACTATGGGCCGCATTATGACTTTGGCAGTCCCACCGTGGGACCGCCAAAGCCTCCGGGAGAACGCTGCCATCATGCTGGCAGCATCCCCCATCGTATTACAATATTCCCCCCAGGCTGACCGGCAGGGACATTGTATTATGACGTTCTGGCCGGCAGGAACTGTGCTATGTTATTGGTCTTGACTCCCTTAAAGGAGCTGAGGCCAATACCGTAGCACACCAGCACCCTCGGAATGCGAACTGTCTGCACAGCCATTCTTCTTCAGGCATTGGCAGTGGCCCACTAAGAAAATACTCCTCCCCAATTTGGGACTTTTTTACAATTAGTAAACAAAAGGAGAACATTGCCATGTGCTCCATTTGTCACATGAGTGTTCGTCGAGGTAAGCCAGGTTCACATTATGGTACTGGAGGCCAGACGACCCATATGAAAAAACCTTATGCAATACGGTGGAAGAGTCACATTAAAAAAACAGCTCAACGTGGTTGTGGTGGTGAAGGTGAGGAGATCCAGGAAACATCAGCTGCAACTGGTCGAATCACAGTGAAGGATGACGAAGAAGAGGGTGACATCATCACGCAAAGCAGCCCTGCCCCCAGCAGTACACCAGAATCTCCTGCCTCAGCGACCACACAATGGCAGAGGAAGACTCAGTCAGATGGAGACACCACAGCATACGGTGACTGCACCACAACGGGCATTGAGTCTACTACCACCTAAATTTCAAAAGTCACCTGTGTCTGTGGCCCACACAAAAGAAGAAAATCCAGGCCACAATTATGGGCATGTTTAGGCAGGAGGGGCCCTATGACCGCAACCACCCAATGGCACGTTTGTACAATGGGAAGCTGGCAAAAATGGACCTCCTCTGTTTTTCTTTTGTGGAAAGAGCAGGATTCCTAAAGTTTGTGGCAGCCCTCTGCCCGAAATAGAGGGTTCCAAGTCACACCTATTTTGCCGGAGTTGTTGTTCCAGTGCTGCATCACAATGTGCTGCAATTGGTTGGACAAGCTGTACAGCAAAGTGTTGTCTACACTATCCACCTGACAACCAACATGTGGACCAGTTGTCAGGTGACTGATTACATGCGCATCACTGCACACTGGATCTCTTTTGTGGGGGTAAAGCAAACTTATCTACAGGCCTTGGCCCTGAAGATTTTTTAAGAGTGTTCAGCGTCATGCAACAGTAGCCATGTTCGCCATGGAGAAATCACACACACCTGCAAACATCTTGGAGGAATTTAATGGCAAGGTGTCTGAATGGCTGTGATCCGTCGATTTGTTTCCACGGACAATGGCAGTAACATAGTCAAGGCCATGGCAGATGGTGGCTATTTCAGGGCCCTGTGTTTGGTGCAATGCATCAACCTGGTTGTGCAAGACTTTCTTAAAAAATAAGACATAGTCAGCAACATATTGACCACCTGCAGATGCATCTGCACTCATTGCCCGGAAACAGTTGTGGATTATTCAGCTTGGTAACAGCCTACCAGTTAAAGCCCTGATACAGGAGGAACCAACCCGTTGGAACTCCACCTATTATATGTTGCAACGTCTGTTTGAGCACTACAAACAGATCAATGATTATGTCATTGATAGAGGAGCTGATGCAATTGGGAGAGCTATGACCATGGATGCGGACAAATGGGGCCTCGTCAAATGCCTCACACAGATGTTACTCCCTTTTGAGGTTTTCATGCGGGAAGTTAGCAAGGAGGACAGTACAATGGGCCAAGCTATGCCGTTATTGGATCTGCTCCAGGAGCAGTTAAAGAAGGTGTCTGAAGGGTTCGCATTTGGGGGTGAAAACAAAAACCCAGAAGCGCATGCCTTGGTTGAGAGCCTACGCTATCGCCTGACTTGTAACGCAAGGCTGCAAAATGACATCATCTTGTCCAAAGAGTACATCTGTGCCACCCTATTTGAACAAAAAAATTATTTCCGCTTTCATTCCTTTTTCTGAAGGGGATGCTTTACAATACAAGAGGTGGATTGTTGAGCAAGCAGAAGAACTGGAAGGAGAATGGCTGGAACTTAGAGTCCACTCCACAGTTCTGGGGTGCCACCTTCAACTTCCCGAGAGGTCAGTCTTAACTCACATCCGTCAGCCCCACCATCAAGAAAACCGGTGACAACAGCAACAGAAGGATCAGACCCAACCTCTGCATTGGCTTGCTTTCAAGTGGCAGGTCTTACGTCCTGTGCAGAGGTGAAGGAAAAAGCGGTCGAGCAGGTGGCAGCACCAATGATCATTCAGAGGATGTTCCAGGAGTATCTGGATGACCCAAAAGAGGTGAATGGGGATCAAAACCCATTGGTGCATTGGTATGGGAAGATACGCCAATGGCCAGAGCACAGCAGGCTGGCAATAAAGTTTCTGGCTTGTCCTGTGGCCAGCATGTCTGTTGAACGTGTGCTCAGTGCAGCTGGTGCAGTTGTTACAGTGAGAATCGTCTCAAAACGTGGAGAGATTGACCATGATCAAAATGAACCAACATTTTATACCACCTGATTACACCGTTCCCGAAACGACACAGGAGGAGGAAGAAGATGATTGGTCAGAATCAAGCGTGTTAGCTAATCAACTTCTGGGAGAGACCCCAGAATTTAAGGACAAACTCTACTTCCCGGACTGAGTATGCCAGTGCCACCATTGAACTTTTTAATTATTTTTCTCTTTCTTTCTTTGCAAAAAAAAAGATATGCTAGTTCAACGTTATGTTTGTGTCGGATTTATTCTGCCCCACTATTTTATAGTCACATATAAGCCCAGATGGGAGTTGGACTTGTGTGCAGTGAAGCCCCCACATACCCTTCAGGACATTGGAGATGATGCCTGCCTCCCACACATGCCATTGCCTAACCTATTTTTTCACATCACCTAGCAGGGCTGTCCTAGAAGATCATTGATTAAAAGACTGCTAGTGCCAGTGCCTAATTCCAATATGTGGATACCATCAAAGAGGAGATATTTTGTTCAACCACTGTGCTTGGCTTGGAAGAGGTAACTACTTAGTAACTATTGCACCAGTGATATATTGATTGATTGTGAATTTGTGAGTGATGACTGATGTATGTGGTGGCTGACAGTGAGGAGGGAGTTCAACAAATTTGTAAACTTGTTTCCGATGATTTGCAATGTTTAGAGGCTGATGGGTGATCATTTGTTCCTGAAAGGGATTGGCCTTTCAAAATTAGTGAAATTTACATGCAGGGTCCACTCTTTTTTTTCTGGTTCCTCAGAACAGACCAACCACTTTAGTTACCATACACAAATCTACAGAAAAAAAGTCTGGGACTGGGACGGAGTTACTCAGATTCTGGAGAAGGAAGATGGAAGATGGAAGGACTTTGATGCAATTTGGCATTTGCTTGTCACAAAACTTTCCCCTCAAAAAATTATTCCATCTCAGCTCCTTCCTGGAAAGTATTGGAGTGATCCATCAAGTGGGGGCTGAGAAAAAGTGGAGGGTCCAAAATGCCATTTCCATAGGGCTTTTGAACAGTGCTGCCGCCAAAAAGGCTAAATGGAATTACACCTAATTTGGCAGAAAGCTAGATCTTTACCCAGAAAGTGTGCCTGTGATTTGGTGTAAATCTGTTGAGGAGTTTGGTGAAATTAATGTTAAAAAGTGATTGATATCTGGATGGTCAGGTTTGCAGGACTCTCTCAGGAGTCCCACAGGCACTCAACTTCAAATAATAGAGCAATCTTGTTGGCCAAAGGGTATTTTTTTTACTGCGGCTGCCTCATTCTCTCGGGAGCAAGAAATCCCGATGAGTACCAGGGGAGCTTGCACTGTGTTTGACTGGCCACAATCTAAAGAGAGATATTGCAACTCTGTCCCAGTGGAAAACCATGATGAAAAAGGAGGGCTGACTGTATTTGTTTACATTTTTTTGTTCAAATTCATGGATCCTGTTATTGGTTCGTGGAACCACGTTGACTCTTTGGTGGCATCTGTGGATCTTGTTTTGGCTCTGTAGACCATGCCAATAGGTCAACATGCTTGGTGTGAGTACGCAGTCCCATGCCCCGTGCAGCTCAGCAGAATTCATGCCCATCCCACCCAGGATCGCTCATGTTGCTGCGCCTGGGAAACTGAAACTGCCCTCCCAGGATTCCCAAACCCCACGGGTAAATCAGCAGGGTGAGTCCCTTTTGGACCTTCCACATGGGCCTTTGTTATCAGAAGGTACTCAGTCTGCCTGATAATTTTATTTTTAGAATATGGGGGTGAGTTCCTGCATGATGTGATAGCACCCGCAGCATTTTTCTCAGAGTTGCAGCCAGCCAAGACGATCTGAATACGGAGCTGTGAACCCCAAATGGGTGACAATGGAAAAAGCTCATTGTCCAGTCAGAGTCAAGAATTTGTAAAGTTTTTGCATTTGTACAGTTCAAGACAGCGGGCTTGGGTCAAATTAACAGTACAATTAACAGAGAGCTCTAAAACTGAATCTCTTCCTGCCCAGTGTGGGACGCTTTTTAAATGCTAATTACACACACATACACACACATATATTTATATATATATATATATATATATATATATATATATATACGTATCATTGTCACTTCCTGTTCCGTAAGGGGCCACAGACCCTGCAGGGTGGCCTGGGTTAATGGGGCGAAGCATCCCACAGAAAATATCTCCCAAACACGAAAAGCCCAGGCGGCAATCCACGTTAATATATATATATATATATATATATATATATATATATATATATATACATACATATATATATATATGTGTGTGTGGAACTGTGCATTATGGGAGTTGGAGTTTGGTCATTGAAGTCACATGACTGTGTATTTCAAAAGCACTAGCTTACTCATACCTGCTCTTACTTACCTGTGAACAAGGCATGCTGTTGCCGAAACGCGTCAGGATTTTTTGTCTTGCTGCTCAGAAATGCTATTAAATGCTTGGATTTTAATGTGGACTGGCGCCTGGGCTTTTTCGTGTTTGGGATATATATATATATATATAAGATTTTTTAAGAGTGTTCAGCGTCATGCAACAGTAGCCATGTTCGCCATGGAGAAATCACACACACCTGCAAACATCTTGGAGGAATTTAATGGCAAGGTGTCTGAATGGCTGTGATCCATCGATTTGTTGCCACGGACAATGGCAGTTCCTGAAAGGGATTGGCCTTTCAAAATTAGTGAAATTTACATGCAGGGTCCACTCTTTTTTTTCTGGTTCCTCAGAACAGACCAACCACTTTAGTTACCATACACAAATCTACACAAAAAAAGTCTGGGACTGGGACGGAGTTACTCAGATTCTGGAGAAGGAAGATGGAAAGACTTTGATGCAATTTGGCATTTGCTTGTCACAAAACTTTCCCCTCAAAAAATTATTCCATCTCAGCTCCTTCCTGGAAAGTATTGGAGTGATCCATCAAGTGGGGGCTGAGAAAAAGTGGAGGGTCCAAAATGCCATTTCCATAGGGCTTTTGAACAGTGCTGCCGCCAAAAAGGCTAAATGGAATTACACCTAATTTGGCAGAAAGCTAGATCTTTACCCAGAAAGTGTGCCTGTGATTTGGTGTAAATCTGTTGAGGAGTTTGTTGAAATTAATGTTAAAAAGTGATTGATATCTGGATGGTCAGGTTTGCAGGACTCTCTCAGGAGTCCCACAGGGACTCAACTTCAAATAATAGAGCAATCTTGTTGGCCAAAGGGTATTTTTTTTACTGCGGCTGCCTCATTCTCTCGGGAGCAAGAAATCCCGATGAGTACCAGGGGAGCTTGCACTGTGTTTGACTGGCCACAATCTAAAGAGAGATATTGCAACTCTGTCCCAGTGGAAAACCATTATGAAAAAGGAGGGCTGACTGTATTTGTTTACATTTTTTTGTCCAAATTCATGGATCCTGTTATTGGTTCGTGGAACCACGTTGACTCTTTGGTGGCATCTGTGGATCTTGTTTTGGCTCTGTAGACCATGCCAATAGGTCAACATGCTTGGTGTGAGTACGCAGTCCCATGCCCCGTGCAGCTCAGCAGAATTCATGCCCATCCCACCCAGGATCGCTCATGTTGCTGCGCCTGGGAAACTGAAACTGCCCTCCCAGGATTCCCAAACCCCACGGGTAAATCAGCAGGGTGAGTCCCTTTTGGGCCTTCCACATGGGCCTTTGTTATCAGAAGGTACTCAGTCTGCCTGATAATTTTATTTTTAGAATATGGGGGTGAGTTCCTGCATGATGTGATAGCACCCGCAGCATTTTTCTCAGAGTTGCAGCCAGCCAAGACGATCTGAATACGGAGCTGTGAACCCCAAATGGGTGGCAATGGAAAAAGCTCATTGTCCAGTCAGAGTCAAGAATTTGTAAAGTTTTTGCATTTGTACAGTTCAAGACAGCGGGCTTGGGTCAAATTAACAGTACAATTAACAGAGCTCTAAAACTGAATCTCTTCCTGCCCAGTGTGGGACGCTTTTTAAATGCTAATTACACACACATACACACACATATATTTATATATATATATATATATATATATATATATACGTATCATTGTCACTTCCTGTTCCGTAAGGGGCCACAGACCCTGCAGGGTGGCCTGGGTTAATGGGGCGAAGCATCCCACAGAAAATATCTCCCAAACACGAAAAGCCCAGGCGCCAATCCACGTTAATATATATATATATATATATATATATATATATATATATATATATATATATATATACATACATATATATATATATATATATGTGTGTGGAACTGTGCATTATGGGAGTTGGAGTTTGGTCATTGAAGTCACATGAGTGTGTATTTCAAAAGCACTAGCTTACTCATACCTGCTCTTACTTACCTGTGAACAAGGCATGCTGTTGCCGAAACGCGTCAGGATTTTTTGTCTTGCTGCTCAGAAATGCTATTAAATGCTTGGATTTTAATGTGGACTGGCGCCTGGGCTTTTTCGTGTTTGGGATATATATATATATATATATATATATATATATATATATATATATATATATAGGCAGATCAAGAATACAGACCAAAGACAGAGCTAAGCTCAGGAGAATCCACAAGTGATTCATACAAATGCTCACAGTGGGGGGCGTACAAGCTGTTACACATTACCATGTAATGGATTGTGGTAGCCATGGAAACAAAACAATGGGTCAAGGAACGTGCATTAAAAATATCCCTTGTTCCTTTCCTTTGTTTACACCGCACACGTCCTTATTTCCCCCCGTTTGTAGGACTCCCCTTTGCAAGGGCAGGTGTAACATCTGACACTGGAGAACTCGGCCCTGCCTTGGACATTAGTTTTGTGACTCCTTAACATTAGCTGTGCAAGAGCAAAGGATCTTATCAGAAATCCGCAATATAATAGCAATTAACAGTTTACATGTTACCTATAAAAAATCACCTCTAATCACCCTTCTGACAGGTACAAGCATCATCCTTTCTGTCCCTCGCAAACCAAATAGGGGTGTGGGAATTTTTGTTTTGCCAGTAAAATTCTGCGAAATTCCATATATTTCCTTTGCAATTGTAGCAGTTAACCGTTGCTGGGGCAAATATTTTTCTGCACTGGAAGAATCACTTTTACTGCATATCAAGAAATATTTCAAATTGTCCAACCCCACCAAGCTGGAAAATGTATGCAGTTATTTTCTAGAACTTTAGGGGCATATTTACAAGCCCCTAGCGCCACCGAAGCGTCACAGTGACACTGTGCACTTTTTGTGGCTAAACGGTGCCTTGTAAATATGGGCCCCTCTGACGCAGTTTCCTGCGGCAGAGGGGAGTGCAGTGTGTGTTGCTGTGGGAGTTCCACTGCAACACCCATTGCTTTTGACTCTGCCCCAGATTTACAAGGAATCGTAAATCTGAGGCAGCGCCAAACACTAACCCACCTCAGGGGTGGTGTTAGCATGGTGCAACGAGGAGAAATACTTTAATTTCTTCTTATTTTTGCTTTTTCTATGTGTGCTGCATTGTGCAGCACACATAGAAAGAGCAAAAGGCCATTAATGATTGTTTATGTGCAGGAAGGTGTCCCTTCCTGCACATAAACAATCATTCCCTTCAAGGCAGACACCCTTGGTGTACTATGGTGCAAGGATGCCTGAATTGGCGCTAGCGGCTGAATTTAGCGCCAGCGCTAGGGGAAGCACAGGGGTGTGCCAATTTTGACGCAGCACCTTGCTACGCCAGTTCCATGTAAATATGCCCCTTAGTTTTTTTTTTATTGCAAGCACGAGCATATAAAGGGCAGGACAGAGACGGCCGCTACCGGGAAGGCTTGGTGGGGTAGTGCGTGAGAGGGATAATAATTAAAAACAATAAGACTTTCCTGCCGCTGCCGGCCCTCCATGTCCCTCAGCTCCCCCCACCTCGGTCCCTTCTCAACTTGCTCCTCTCCCCACCCAATCCAGACGCTTCTCTCATGCTGTTACCCAGCATGACAGAAGTACTGGGATTGGCCTAAGCGGGCTGAAATGCCGGCCATTTAGGGAGTGGGACCCTGCGCTTGATTTCCAACCAGCTGTGCAACACAGCTCAGGTAGAGAGTTCTAAGTGCGCATGTTAGTTTGGCTGGCTCAAGACGGCAGGCCAAACCAACATGCACATATAGAGTACACCTAGCACTCCTCCTCCACCTGCGACGCAGAGGATGCAGGCTATGCCCACTCTAGACTGGCAGACTTGGAGTAGCTGGCTAAGCGGAAAAATAAAATACTTTTATTATAATTTTATTTTTCTGCTTCTTACTGCCTTTCAGCACTTGGGCGATGCTCCTCCGCCACAATAGAGGGGCCGCCCCTGGGATAGGGTCAAAGTTTTCGATAGAAACCTGACGCCCTCGTAAGGTCCATGCACACTATAGCAGCAGAGGAAAATTGAATAAAAAATATTGGTCAAGCAATACTATATTGGCATGACAAGGATCGATATTAGCAATACACAGAACAATGCAGATTTTCAGTACATTTGAAAGAAACAGATTTAGGGAGACTATGCTATGCACTGCACGTAATTACTTTTATTATTTCACTAAATACATTGTAAAAAACTGAGGCCCTCATTACAAGATTGGCGGTTATGATCGTCGACTGCCACGGCGACGGCCGCCAACATACCGTTGCCGTGGCTACCAGCCGGCAACGCGTATTATGACCGCCGGCGGTATACCGCCAGAAATCTGGTGGAACACCGCCGACGGTCATGGAGGGGGTCGGCGGTAAGGCGACGCTACTGACAGCAGCACCGCCACGCCAGCAAAACACCGCCAAGCCTATCATGAGCAATGATACGGCCTGGCGGTGTTCCGCTGGCAGACGCTGCTGCTGCCAGCAGCGCCGCGGACCGTCTCCAGCTGGAGGACACCCTGCAAGCAGGTAAGTCAGGTTCTCCGACCGGAGAGAGGGGGTGGGGGGTGTTGTGTGTATGTGGGGGGGAGGGTGTGTATGTTTTGGGATGCATGCATGCGGTTGTGAGTCGCGGTGGATGCATGCGTGAATGAGTGATTGTGGGTGTTGTGTGTTGTCGATGCATGTGTGTGACAAGGTATGTTGGTGTATGTTGTGGCGTGTTGGAATGTATGTCTGCAGGCGTGGGTGGATGTGGGTATGCGTGTGTGCATGTGTGTATATGGGTGCACTTGTGGGTGTGTATATGTGCGGGAGGAAGGAGTGGGAGGGGGAGGGTGGGGGAGGACTCTGGGGAGGGGGTAAAGGGTGGAGGAGACCCCTATCAGTGCCAGGGAACTGATTCCCTGTCACTGATAGTGCCTACCGCCATAGTTTTCGTGGCGGTACAGAAACCACAGAAACCATGGCGGTAGGCCGGGTCGTAATCCCGAGGGTGGAAATGGGATGGCTGCCATGCTGGAGACCGAAGTCTCCAGCACAGCGGCCGTGACCACCCTGTCGGTCGGTGTGTTAAAGCGGCAGTTTTGGATGGTGTTAACCGCCATGGTCCAAATCCCGACTTTTGTACCGCCGGCCTGTCGGCGGTATTACCGCCGCTTTAACACCGACCGCCAGGGTTGTAATGAGGGCCTGAGCATGCCAATTTTTTAATCTTCTTTTTCTATTATGTTTTTTATCTAGGAGCAGAAAACCAAAAAGCGCTGGAACATTCAAACTAATCTTAGTACTGGTAATTATTCGTGGCAGAGTTCAAATTCACCATTTTTTATTCTCTGTGACATTAGAGACTAAAAGCGACAGTCAGTGGCAGCTCCTCCGCCAGCACCAGCAGCTGTGAAACTGTAAAAATAAAACGATAATAAATGATGTTTATTAGCTTTTTATTTTCTAGGGGGTGGGGCCATGGGGGATGACTGGCATGGAGGAGGAGTGGTGGCACTGCTGTCAGTGCGCATGTGGGTTTGTCTGGCCGCCTCAGGACGGCCAAACCCACATGCGCAGTGAGCTCTCTCCAACCCGAGCTGCGTTGCCGGGTTGGAGACAGCAGGCATAGATTCCCAGTCTGTCTGTGAGCACAAGTGAGGGCACTCAGGCCAATCCTGATGCTGCTCTCATGCTGCAGCTACATGAGAGCAACGTTAGGATTGGCCGCAGGGCAGTCTGGAAGCCTGTGTCTGGTGGAGCCTGAAGAGCCAGAAGACTGGCGATGTGGATGCGGCGGGGATACAGGTAAGTTTATTTTTTATTTGTTGTTTGTTTTGTTCACCTCCCTCACCCTTTCCCCGCCTCTTTACTGTCTCCTCTCAGTCCCCTAGCAAGGATGCCATGGGCCCTGGTGCAAGCAAGGAAAATAGCCATTTTGACTGCTGCTGAAATAGTAAAACAGCAATTATTAGGGTTGAATGGGCCCTTCAGGGCTCTGGACTCTGGTGCCAATGCTCTTGCTGCGGCCAATGATAGATACACCCCTGTCTCCTCTCTATGGGAGCCCAGCCTAACACCGACATATCTGAGCCTGGATGGACTCCTCAGTGAGATGAAGCTTGAGTTCACCACAGCGATCTCGAACCCATGACTGAGCATTCACGTGCCAGTCAGAGAGACTCACTCAGAAACACAAGAAGTGATTTATGGAACGCTCGAAGTAATCTGAGACCCCGAGAATTACACTGGGCCACATCTGAGTCTATAGTTTTTAAGCTCTTTGTGAACCACAGCAATGAAAGCAAATCAGTCTTGGCTCCACCCCAGCCACACAAATGGCAGGCGGCCAACCTTCCAGGTGGCTGGCCCTCTGCACCTTCAGATTAGCATCTCCAGGTGCTCTTCAGCCTGGTTTAGCTTCCTTAGTGAGGTACAGCTTGAGACACGTGGCACAGCGAGCTGCGGGATGCACAACTGGGTATACCTGTGCCCACTAGAGTTCTTAAGGGCCCTGCATTCTGTCTTTCCCTGTGGATTGAGAAATAAAACCCAGAGGCCTCTGTCTTTGCACAGATTGGAGTTTCCTGGTGGGATTATAGTCCGTTCAGCTCACTGAGTAAGACGACTGTCACCATATGTCATTGGCTGGATGGATTAGTAGCTCCTTTATCCTGGGGTTCGCTTGCTTGAGGTAAGAGTCATCTTTCAATGGCCAGAGTGCTCTACATGGTAACTAAAATGTTCAGAGAAGGTGTCTGCAAAGAAAGGTCATGAAAAACTGGAGGCAATAGCCAAACATGATAAAAACCCTGTAAAGACAAGATGGCGAGTAATCTGAAGGACTTTTGGAACATCGGATGGCACATGAATACAAAAGACTCAAGGTGACGGAAGGTGAAGGAACATAAAGATGAAGTCTCAACCATGCAGGGGTAAAAAGAACCCACAGACAGATAGAGTAAAAGATTAGGACAAAACAAGGAAAAAGCAGTCAAAGACTCCAGGAGTGATGAACCTTTTGAAAAACAGGAGTTGAGTATGTAGCAACACACTCACCTGATAATTTAACAGCCTTCTATGGAGTGAAATAGGAAACAGGAAGTGGAAATGTGTCACAGGAGGTGTGGTGGCCATTTTGAATTGGGTATTACCTTGATGCCTACCTTGAAGACCAATGTTAGAGAGCTATGTAATCATATGAAGAGCTTACACACAGAGCCCCAACACGTTATCCATGCCTCTCCTGAAACCCCCCAAAAGCCGACACCTTTAAAGAAGGAGAATATTATACTGCCTATGTTTCCCTGAGATATGCCATCGCATAGAAATGCCATCCCGGCAGACCAGAGAGTCTAGTGCTGCATAAAAGAAAAGAAGCTATGGAGATGCCCACCAGCTGTCACCCATAAGTGCTGCGGCAGGGGGTTCCATGCTCCCAGCACTGCACTGGACCAGATTGTTCAGCTGTGGCAAACCTTCTTCCCGGGACCACAGCAGATATCTTGTCCAAGGCCGCAGCAGTTTCCTGAGCTGTGGTTTTCAAAAATGCAGCAGTGGCAGTTCGCATACATAATGAAATAACTTTCTTATTTTAATTAGTTTTAAAAAGAAGAAAAAACGAGAACAAGTTATATAAACAGATCAGTAAACATAGAACTAAAATGTCAAACGTTTCTTCACACTCCATGTTAGATAGTTGATCATACTATTTCTGGATTTCTATGTGTTCCCAACAGTAGTAACTATGGGCTTGACTGGCAGCCCGTTAGGGTTGGGCGGGACATTACGTTCCCCACTCTGATGGACAGAAGACCGTCATATTTAGAGATCACCGAGCAGCCCAGCGGTGAACTATGTACCTTCAGAGGAACCACCATCGTGGTGGTTCCTCTAAAGGTACCAAAATGTTTGATGGGCGGCCGCCGTCAGTTTTGACAGCCATCTGTTAAACCTTTTCTTCTTCAAAAACAACTTGGCAGTTTGTTTTTGAAAACCAGATAACAAATGAATTCCACACAAGGGCGAAAAAACTCTTTGGATCTGGGGGTCTTTATTTAAAATTTTCTGTCCACCACCACCAGGTTCTCCAAGGGCAGTATGGACTATTATCCTTAAATTATGTACGTAGTGTAATGCTATTACTCCAGTGGCCAAAACTCTTTAGGCCGATAGCGTATGTTTTTCATTGATGGAGACAATGGGGCACCTACGGATAGAAAATTGACAGTCTCCCTGATACTAATTTGGGTGATCAGAATGAGAGGTTGGCGGGAACGTACTCTGTCACATTTGTAGCAGGGTTCTCTCTCTAACAAACTCTAAATCAGGCTCTACGTTATTTAAAGGATACAGAAACTTTGGGCAAGTTCTTCCAGACACCCCGTATGTTAAAGCTCTCCATATTTTGGTGTCTTTTTTCTGTTCTGCATATCAATTCATCTAAATTTACACTCACTATTGTGTCCACTTAATTTGGAAATGTAATTCAAAAATATCTATGCCCACTCAAACTGGCAAAAAATATAATATCTCTTAAAATGACTCAGATAGTGATATGAATTTACTCTCTTCAACTAGTTGACACTGGAAATCTTGAAAACATAAAATAGAGGATGGGATGGAAAAGATTCAAAATGTGCTACAACTGAGCACTTAACTTTGAAAGTGAGGATAACAGAGAACATGTTTGAAAGGATCTGAAGAAAAGGTGGAAACCGATGAATAAACAAGCACATGGTTAAATCTAACCTTTTACGTACTGTACTTAAAACTTGCAATGACAACAATGGACAACAGAAAGGTGAATTAACTAGAAATGTGCATGGTCCTTTTTAGGTCTGGCTTGACAGACCAGATGTCCCTAGACCTAATATGACCAACCTGAAAAAGAGCTTTCAGGTCAAGTACAAAAGGGGCCTTGGCTCCGCCCACATGCTGGAGGACCGGAGTACATATTTTGATTGGGCAGAAGTTGTGTGCTTCCAGGAAAAAAGTAGTCCATCTCTATACATAGCTGTCATGATTTTATTTGTTTATCCAGCTGCCTAGTCAGTATGACCTTGGCTTTTAAGGAGGGCAGTCATGAGGAATGTATTGCTGTTTTCCAGTCCCAGCACCCTCCTCTTCACTTTCCATCATTAACTTTAGACTTCAGGGTGCATCTGTGTGTTTGAGAGCAGCATGGGATGTCCAAGGTACACTAATTCACCTACATTTGCAGGTCTGGCTTGGCAGTGCAGTTGTCATCTGATCTTACATGATCAACAAAAAGGAGCTTGTAGACTACTACTGAGAAAGAGGCTTAGGCTCACCACATGTAATTTCTCCTCGCACAAGATTTGAATGGGCTAATTGGGAGTGATTCCACTGTAAGGAGTGTGAGTATTGCACTTTCTGGTTTGAGGCAAAAGCTGCACTCAATACAGCAGGACTGAGGTGGTTATGGTGCAAGCCAATGATCACAGCTAATGGCTTGACCTGTTTATTATGGAATAGTGCAATAAAAGCATTACGACTGCCATATATTGTGCAAAAACATATGTAGAAGTCAAAGGCCATTTTAGGGTGGATTGTTATTATTCTATATTAAAGCCTAGAGATAGTTTTTATGTCACATGGAGTCTCACAGATGACCATAGGAGGCATGGGGTTTGGTGTTGGTTACCCCCTGTATGCAAACCATGGATTTAGAAGATTTGCTTTCTGAGAATTCTTCTTAAGCCCTGTTGGAAGAGACAGTATTTTACTTAGCCAACTATAATTTTGTTTTCTTTTCTAATTTTATGACTGTATGCCTTGTGGTTGCCTTGTGGGAAAGCTTAAGTTCAATACAGGAGGCCTGAGCAAGTTATGATAACAAGTCAAAGATTACAGGCCTCCACGCCGGAGATAGCGCTGAAGGATGGACGAGACATTGCGCTACATCGGCTGTATGTGTTGCACATCAGCGCAATGCTCCGTACGCGCTTCCCTGGCCTCCCCGAGGCCCCGTTGGTGTGTCAGGCTCTGGAGTTGATGTATCGTGTGCAGTCTCCGCGCAGGCTCATTACTAAGTTATATAATTGCTTGCAAAGCGAGAAGAAGGGAACTGAAATTACTGCTAAGGCGCGATGGGAAGTGCATATTGGTGAGGCCATATCTGCGGAGATGTGGAGGAAATGCTGCGCGCATATGAGGGTGCTATCCCCCAATTACAGACTGCATCTTATCCATTTAAAATTTTTGCATCGCTTGTACTACACCCCACGTGGTTTGCATGGTATGGGTCTGCACGCGGATTCGTGTTGCCAAAGGTGTCGTGCCCCGGACGCAGATTTTCTACATCTAGCGTGGTGCTGTGCAGACGTGCTCACTTACTGGATTGAGGTACTGCATATGATTGAGGAGATGACTGGTCTGGTTCTGCCCTTTACCCCTAAACTTGTGCTTCTTGGATATGTGGAGGAGATACCATCGGCTCATAGGAGGCTGGTGGGTCTGCTGCTGTTACTGGCTAAGCTCAGGGTTGCGATGTGCTGGGGACGTGGCTGGCCCCCTCGAGGATCTGAATGGTTGCGAGATGCCTTTTTTTGCAAAGAACAACTATTTATCTATTGGGAGTTGATGCCTGAGGGATCCCGGCCTAGGGATATATGGGCCCCACTATGCTCCCTTTTAGAGTCTAACGTGTGAGGCTGTGGATGGGGAGCTGCACCCTGCCACGCATATAGAAGTTCAGATTCCTGTTTCTAATTTTCATGTTCCATGGCCGATGTGCTGAAATGGATGATCACATTGCTTTCTTGCGTCTCTTTTTTATCCTTACCTTTTCCATCTCTCTTTGTTTGTTGTGGGTATGTTCTTCAGCCCTACAAATATTTTTCAGAATTTTTTCCTTGCCTTGTAGCAGCCAATGTCTCAACACGCCTGCTGGTGGATGCAGCTACTGGACATGTACGACTGGATAATGGGGTCGATCGCGCCATGCAATTAATACTGGATGTGCTGATCTATTTATCTGTTATTTGGTTATGGCATGGGCATGTATGAGGCATTGTTTTTGCTTTTTTTGTGAGATGGGCTGGCTCTGTTGTTTTTTAAACTTAATAATAAAAAAATGATTACAGGCCTCATTCGTTTAGTAGGAAAAGGTATTTCAGATGCAACAGTTCTCATCGGCTTGTTACAAAAAGTTAAGATAAAGGTAGTAGGCCTGATATATTGCTTTGTGAAAAGCATATGTTAAATTACCTATGCATTTGAGGTTACATTGGTATTTCTCTGTATTAAAGCCTGCACATAGGTATTTTGTTACATGAGATGCCACTGATTCCCTTTGTGGGGAAGATTTTGATGTTGGTTATCACCTTTGACAAACCCTAGGGGAAGAGGGTTCGTACTTTAACAATTCTTGTTAAAATCTGATGGGCTTAGCTGTCTGCAGGGATCTTGTAATAAAAAAGAACAATTACATACATATATTCTTACATATAAATATCAATCCATATAAAAACATAGAGGGACTTTGGGTCAGCCTTCTTCTGCTATTCTTCAGTTTGCGGACATGTACACTTCATCCAAGACAGCATATTGCATGAGATAGTGGATCAGTTCACATTAGGACACCAGGCTGCCTTGCCTGGGAATGACTGTATTTTCTGATAAAATGTGGAAATCCTGGAACATATCACCATGCCCTGGCTGGCAAATGCTAATAGGAAACATTTATTGTCTCCACTGCACCCAGGGGAGATACGCAGGGCTCTTAAAGACATGGCGGCAGGGAGGCCCCGGGCTCTGACAGGCTCACTGTGGCCTTTTATAAGGCCTATCAAGAGATATTTAGAGATATTATTAACGCATTTGGTGACCCTATTTGGAGAGATAGCCAGTGATGCAATATTGCTAGCATCTTTGAGAGAGGCCATAATTATCACCCTGCTTAAACCCGGTAAGTCTCTGCAACAGTGCTCTTTGTATCAGCCCCTTTCCCTACTAAACGTAGATACTAAAGTATATATGCCAAAATTCTATCTAACACATGGCTGCCACTCCTGCCTGGAGTGGTGAGACCAGAACAGGCAGGGTTTATCCCTGGCCGAAATCTCACAATGACTCTCTGAACCTTATTTGGCACTGTACAACAAGTTGACTCAGCGGGGTGAGCGGCAGCAGTCTTTCTAGATGCTGGAATGGCATTTGACTGTGTTGAATGAAGCTTTATGCTAGCAGTGTTGTGCTGCATTGGGGTGGGGGAGGTGTTCATTCAGCTCGTACAGACCCTATACACTGACCCAGCGGCACAGGTAAAAGTCAATGTAGTCGTATGAGATCCTATAACCATCACTAGAGGTACCAGGCAGGGATGCCCGTTGTCACCTCTCCTACATGCCCTGGTGGCGGAACAATTGGCATGCGCCTTGCGTGAATACCACAACCATAGAGGCATCCGCTTTCCTGGTTACAATTTAACAATAACCGCATATGCAGATGATACTCTGCTGTATGTACGTGACCCGGACCACAATCTCACGCCCAGGCTCTGTGAGATATTCAGATTCTGAGGACTTTCCAGACTGAAGATTAACTGGGACCCGGACCACAATCTCATGCCCAGGCTCCGTGAGATAGTCAGATTATGAGGCCTTTCTAGACTAAAGATTAACTGGGATAAATCAATCATATTCCCCCTCACTCGGGCCATGACCCCATTGCAACTGGATTTCCCCCATACATGGAAAACAGATTTGGTATGATAATTGGGAGTCCAAATACATACAGATCCTTTGATTGTCCTCCTCAAAAATTATGGGAGAGCCATATAGAAATTATTGGACACTGTTGATCGATGGATCAGGCTCCCCCTCTTGCTGATGGGGCGTGTAGCCCTCATGGAAATTATGGTTCTTCCAAGGATCTTGTTCCTATTTCAGAATATCCCAATGTTGCTTCGAAGATCAGTATTTGTCATGTTGCGCTCCCTTATGATTAGATTAGCCTAGGCAGGAAGGCAGCGTAGAGTTAGTTGGAAAGTACTCATGCTGCCATATGATATGGGTGATGGCACTATGCGCCCCTGGGACTCCTATGTGGAACACTCCACAGCACTGACTCCACTCATGAAATGCCACTACTTTAGGGCCAGAGACACACTACAGGAGCTTGTGGGTGATGAACTCCTTGACCCACCCAAAATGCAAGCCCTCTCCTGATTGACAAGAGACAACACATAGTAAATTGGTACCTAGACTATATACCTTTGCACAAGAAGCGTGTAGGCACAGTTTACTTAAAGCTAGACTTGACTGGCAAAGAGACTGGTCATTGGCACTGACCAACGCTCAATGGTAGTACTGATGCTCCATGGTACGCTCCATCTCCTTAATTGGGAGATATAGATTAATCCACCTCAAATACCTCAACCAAGCATATTTTACACTGGCCAGACTATTTAGATATGGACTAAATATCATGGCTGACTGCCCGAGATGTGGGGAGGGAGATGCTGACTTTCTCCACATGGCATGGACCTACGCTGACGTACATAGATACTGGATAACAAGGAGGTGGAGACAGGAGTTAGGTACTAGGGGCTACGGCACATACGGTGGCTTTTAGAAATGGGGACTCTGGTTGGCAGTCGGTTTGCACTCTGTCCAAGTAGCGACCCTCACTCTAGTCAGGATAAGGGAGATACCCACCTCAGATGACCGCTGCTCACCCTTTTGGTGTCTTGGCACGAGCAGTCAGGCTTTTCTCAGGAGCAATGTGTAAAGCATTTGCACACAACACACAGTAATACAATGAAAACATTACAAAAGGACATCACACCAGTTTTAGAAAAATAGCCAATATTTATCTGTGTACAGCAAGACCAAAATGAGAAAAATCCAATATACAGTAATAAAGATGTGAGTTTTGCAAGAATTAACTTAAAAATACAGTCCCTTGAAGTTGATAGCTCTTTCTGGGGCTATCACGGAGTTGTAAACAACAAATCCAACAATTCAGGCTGTCCGCAGCGTCCCGGGCCAGCTACGGTGTTGGGAAGACCCACAAAGAGTATCTTGGAAATGTAGGTCGTTGTGGTCCTCGCGATGAGATCAGGAGTGCGGTGTCGCTGGCTTCGCAGGAGTGGGTTCTGAAGGTCGGTGCAGGGGTCATTGGGCCCTTGAAGTCAAATGCGCTGTAGATCGAACTCCGGGCTGATGATGAAGTCAGGAGTGCTGGCGTGGATGGCGTCAGGGCTGCAATGCGATGTGGGATGATGTGACATGCGGTGCCCAGAGGTCACAGTGCAGGCAGCGGCTCAGTGAAGGTGTCCTGTGGTGTCGATAAGACTAGGGCTGCGATGTGAAGCGCGGCGGTCCGATGTGCAGTGCCGGCAACGGCGTCATGGTTGCTGAAGCACTGACGTCTGTAGGCCCAAGGCGGTGGTGCAGCGTGGGCTCCGTGCGGCGCTCACGGGTTGTGGTGCAGACAGGGGGGTCTGCTGATGACACTGGAGTCAATGGCGCTCGCGTTGGTAGACCGAGGCTGTGGTGCAGGATGGGACGGTGTTTCGTGTACCTCAGGAGCAGTGCCCACAGGCCCTGGTGGAGGCACCGGAGCCGGTGTCAGCGTGGAGCATCATCGTCAGGGATGCCAAGGCGCCTGTGTGAGCAAGGTGATGCGGAGTGCGGGGTCCACAGGTCATGGTGCAAGCAGCGGCTCGGTGACAGCATCAGGTGGCAGCATCGGTGAGACCAGGGTTGCAGTGTGACATGGGGCAAAGCTCTGTGTGAAGTCGTCAGGTCACGGTACAGTCAGTGGCATCGTTGATGGCGTCAGGGTGGATTTTCTTCTGTTGCAGCACAAAACACACAGAAGTGGCATTTTCAAACTGACAACCTAAAAAACAACTTTACCAAAAGATGTATTTTTAAATTTTGAGTTCAGAGACCCCAAACTCCCCATCTTTATCTGCTCCCAATGGGAAATTGCACTTAAAAATAATTTAAAAGATAGTCCCCATGTTAACCAATGAGAGAGATAGGCCTAGCAACAGTGAAAAACAAGTTTGGCAGGATTTCAGTGTTAGGACATGTAAGACGCATCAGTACATGTCCTACCTTTAAAATACACTGCACCCTACCCCTGGGGCTACCTAGGGCCTACCTTAGGGGTGCCTTACATGTAGTAAAAAGGAAGGTTTGGGCCTGGCAAGTGGGTACACTTGCCAGGTCGAATTGGCAGTGCAAGACTGCACATGCAGACACTGTAGTGGCAGGTCTGAGACATGTTTACAGGGCTACTCATGTTGGTACAATCAGTGCTGCTGACGCACTAGTAGCATTTGATTTACAGGCCCTGGGCACACACAGTGCACTTTACTGGGGTCTTCTTAGTAAATCAAATATGCCAATCATGGATAAAGCAATCACCAATACAATTTACATAAGGAGCACTTTCACTTTAGCACTGATCTGCAATGGTAAAGTGTGGAGAGACAATAAACCAGCAAAAACAAATCAGAAAAAATAGGAGGAAGAAGGCAAAAGGTTTGGGGATAATCCTGTAAAAAGGGCAATTTCCAACAGTGGCCAAACGCAGGGTGGCAATGAGATGGGATTGCGGACCACTGCTCACTCTAAAAGGTTGGCACACAGACATGACATACTGTAACACCCAGATTGATACCTATAAAGAGTTGACGCCCCTCCCCCCCAGCGCAGAACTGCCCCAAAAATTACTGGGGTCCATATCAGACCTATTTGATCAGTAAAGAAACCAGGGCAGCAGAGGGAAAGCAGTCACCTACATCAAACACAATGGCAGATACCACCGTCACCCCGTGACACGGCGCTTGCTTCCCAGCTCAGACGTGGCAAAAACATAGCTGATAATAATGCGCCCCTGTGAATCCTTATTGCTGTAGATGACCTAGGTGAGGTGCATGTTCCACACGTCTTTCTACCCCTCGCATGTAATGTCCACAAAATTCTGGCTGTATCGCTGTATTATAACTAATTCCGTCAGAGTTTAAGCTAGTGATGTACTTTTTTTGTGCACAGTGATGTATATTGTTTTTTTGTTTACTTGATGGAATATTGAAGAAAATCATAAACAAAATGTTTAAAAATGTGCAAATCCACCTGAAAATAGGTGTACTTCATTGTCATCACTGGTTGGTCAGTCATTTAGTTTTACATTTTCTCCTTTCATAGTTCACCTTCCATTGCTTTGCTGCTCCTCTTTTCATTTTAAATTTTGCTAAGAGGATACTACAATTCTCCAGTGAGTGCTAATGGGACACTTGGTTTCTGCTCATTTTATTTCCTCTGCAGTGTGCAGTATCCCACTTCCCCTAAATCAGAAGACCATATTTAAGTTGTGCCTAAGGGTGAATGCAAGAATGAGTCATCGGATGGATGAATGGATGCATGAGTGTAACAATGAGTGACAGTGTGCATATATGATAAATTACTGAGTGTCTAAATCCATCAACGACACAAAAGGCACCTCCATTCCTAAGCTAGGCTTATTGATATTTTCAATTCTTGTTCAGTTTTTTTTTATTTTTTTATTTTTAATAGTATTTATTTTATGTTTACTTTCACTAGTGCACAGGTACGCCCTAACGATGACACAATGTACTCTGAGTCCAAGGTCATTTCATTTGGTGATTTTCCCAAATCTGAGTTTCCCTACATTACTTGCATATAGCTGTTGCAACTATTCTACTGATCTATGGGCTTTAGTGGAGGCGAATGTATTCCAAAACTACAGGTTTGCGTTTGGAGTATTCCAAATACGCAAAACATTTTGGATCACTTTAAAAGATTTCCAGAATCAAGGATCCTTCAAAGACCTAACCTCAGTCTGTCCTCTGTGATGTCTATGGCTCAAGGCACCAAATTAGAGCTCCCTGGCCCTCATCTTGTCTACAACATTAACCAGATACTTCTGGTGTGGTGACTTGCATAGTGCTGTAGTGGGTAGTGTTTTGAAATGAGGATGTATCTTACCGTGTAATCTTCCCACCTCGTAGCAATCTCCCTTTAACAATTTATAAGTCTCAAATGCAGCAATTTCAGTCATAAAGTTGACCCACTCATTGTAGATGACCTTGGGCCAGATGTAGCAAAACAGCAATTTGCGACTTGCAAATTGCGAGTCCCTGCGACTCGCAATTTGCAAGTCGCAAATTGGTATGCAGTACGGTGTCTCAGACACCGACTGCGACTCGCTATGGGGTCGCAATGACCTACCTCATGAATATTTATGAGGTGGGTCGCAAATTGCGGCCCCATAGCGAGTATAGGCACTCGCTAACATGGAGGCCTGCTGTCGTCAGCAGACCTCCATGTTCGTGACCTGCTTTTAAATAAAGCAGTTTTTTTTTTTTAAGTGTAGCCCGTTTTCCTTACAGGAAAACGAGCTGCACTTAAAAAAAAACCGAAACCTTTAGTTTCGGTATTTTTTCAGGGCAGGGAGTGGTCCCTTGGACCACTCCCTGCCCTGAAAAAATATTTGTGGGTCCATTCACAAAGTGGAAGGGGTCCCATCGGGACCCCTTCCAATTTGCGAGTGGGTTACCATCCACTTGAAGTGGATGGTAACTGCGATGCCATTTGCGACCGCGTACGCGGTCGCAAATGGTATTGCATACCACTCAGACTCGCAAATAGGAAGGGAACACCCCTTCCTATTTGCGAGTCGGAAATGCATTTTGCGAGTCGGTTCCGACTCGCAAAATGCATTTCTGCATAGGAAACTGCGTTTTGCGACTCGCAAACTGCAAATTTTGCCGTTTGCGAGTCGCAAACAGTTTCCTACATCTGGCCCCTTGTGTTTATTTCCAATATCCCATTACAATCGTTCTTGCTTCTGTCAGCACTGTCCTTCTCCATTTCTTCACTCATCTGTAGGTGTGAGGTTTCTGTTCATGGTGGCGTGTAGAGGCTGCAGCTGCTCCTGAAAGTCCTGTCTCAAGAAGATGCACTTGAAGGCTTCACCACTAACTTTCAACCATAGCCATAACCATATTTTGGTTTTGCACAGTAACATACAGTGCATTACGAGTCAAGGCCAAAACACAGTCAGGAGTTACACTTCCACAATGTATAGTTAACACATCACTTGCAATTTTCATGTCAAAGTGTATTGTACTGTATAGTGTGGTTGTTGTCAGACCCTTCCTTTCACTCATGCATGTAAAACAGACTTACTAACACTTAACTCCATCCCCCCTCTCTCCATCTCCCACTCCAATCTATGCACAGGGATTTAATTCAATGGTTCTCGCTTGTCTAGTGGTGCGCTGTCCCCACCGCTGCAGTATGTATTCCATCCACCTAAGCCCTTCGACCACATCCCCAACTACGGTCCTGTTTCTCCAGGGTCCTGATCCGTAGTAGGGAACTGTCAGGGGAGTCCGTATTAGGTTCTTTTAGGCATCCAACCAGGGTATCGCAGGCCTTCACTGTGTCTATGGTGCTTAAACCTCTCCTCACCTCTGAACAGTACCGCTCCCTCGCGTTCCGCCCACCCCGTGGTGGTCTCTTTCCATTTGTGGACTCGTGGCAGTTTTCCATTTCTTTGTAATCTCTCGTTTTGCCAAGATTAGGGATAAATCTACAAATTTAGCTATTATTTTATGCTTAGCCGGTGGAGGGAACCCTCCCAGCAGGCACGTCAGTGCAAAGAAGGGAAGTGTTCTGTCCATTACGTCATTAATGCAGGTCACCACTCCCTCCCAGTAATCTTGCAGGTTAGGGCAGTTCCACACCAAATGGAGCAATGCAGCCCCCTGTTCTCCACAGCGTGGGCACCCTACGTTTTGTTGCTCATAGGATTGTGGCCCAAGAGGTGAATTGACATCCGCTCTGAGCACCTGGTATAGAAGTGTGATTGTCAGTTTTTTGCCGGTTGTGGCATAGAGTCTGCTACTTCTCTGGTGGGCCTGAGGTTCTATCAGTCCCTTACCCCTATGGTTTCACACTGTCGGTAACCAGTTTGTCTCTACCAATCCTTGAAAGGACAGCATTTCACCATCCCTGAAGAGATCACCCACGGGGGTTATGCCATATGTTGCGCATTCTATTACTCCCCAAAGAGCCCCGTCCCGGTTATGGTCCCCAAGGCTTGCAACGGGATGTCCGGGAGGTATGGTTTGAGGGTACGAGTGCGCTGTAGGCAACACAGCCAACAGTGTTGGATCGTCTTGGGTTTTCCCTGTGCTCCCAGTGGCAGGTCTTTTGGGTGACAGGAGGATCAGAAACAATGCGCAGAGGGCCAGACAGCCCTCTGGGACCTCCCTCTTGGGGCTCAATCAGCCGCAGAGCCACTGATTGAACCATTGGAGTTGGGCTGCCAGGTAGTATAGTTCGAGGTCAGGTGCGGCTAGTCCTCCGTCAGTGGTGGACATGCGTAATTTGGACATTGCCACTCTGCGCCTGCCCACTCCCCAGGTAAGTTCCACCATCAGTGAGTTTAGTTCTGTAAACAGTTTGCGACTGATCACTACTGTTAGAGTGGCAAAAGAATAAAGTGGGGTGGTGTCACCATCTTTGCTATCACTAGACGTCCTGCCACGGACAGGGGAAGGGTCTTCTAAAACCCCACACTGGTGTGAAAGGCACTAATGGTCACACCTATGTTATCCTCCAGGACATCTTTGGGATAATGGTACACCTTGATACCTAGATACGTCATGCTGGAACCCTCCCACAGGAGCCTATGCAGGTCCCCTGGTCTAGGCATATGGCGACTCAAGGGGAACTTCATTGATTTTTGCCAATTTATGCAAAAGCCAGAGATAGGGCCGAACCGTTCCAGCAATGAGATAGCGTCAGGTAGGTGCCTCTCAGCATTGGCCAGGAATAGGAGCATATCAACCACGTATAGTGCAATTTTGTGGGAGGTACCTCAGCAATTCAGCCCCTGGTGCGAGGACCCCTTTTGTGCTCTGCAGGCCAATGGTACAACTGTGATAGCAAATAAGAGGGGTGAGAAGGGGCAGCCTTGCCTGGTTCCCCTCCCACTGCATAAGAAGTAGAGATTACCCTACCAGCCTGCACCCGTGCAAAGGGTCTGGTGTAGAGGAGTTTAGTCCATTGGGCAAATCCTGTTTCCAGTCCCATCTTCTCCAACACCTGGTCCAGGTAGTCCCATCTCAGGCTATCAAGTGCCTTTTCTATGGCGATTTAGATTATCACCGCTCTGTTTTCCTCTGGGTTGACAGTTTTCAATCTGCTTATGTTCATCGCTATGTTCCGCCACCGTATAAGCCCGCTGTGGTCGAGGTGCACAGTTGTTGTCTTGTGGGGGAGGAGGCGGGAAGCCAGTATGCAACTCAGGGATTTATAGTCCACAATGAACATCAATAGTGGATGATATGATCTGACATTTTGGGGCAGTTACCCTTGTTTCAGCACGGGGATCATGAGTGCTTTCCTTGTGGTGGTTGGTTGACGGGCAGCTTACCTAGCTGCAGTGAATAAGTCTACCACTTGAGGGCCCAGGTCTTTTGCGTATGTTGCATAAAACTCAACAGGGAAGCCATCAGTCCCAGGTTCTTTCCCCCGGGCCATGACCTTAATGGCAGCTCACATCTGCTGCACCGTTATAGGGGTTCCCAGTTTCTCAGCATCTTCTGCACTAAGGTCTGGCAATACTGCAGGTCCCAAGAATGCCAACAGGGTGTCCTGCAGCATCTCAAGGGGGCGTACACTCATGTATAATAGTTCTCAAATCTATGGTTTATATCCTCCTGACTACAGAGGCTCACCCCGTATTTGACTCCTCCTCCAGTATTGGGGAGCTTCTGGAGGTGGGATTGGTAAGCCAAGCCAACAGGGTCCCTGCCTTATCACGTTTCACATGGGATGTCATCATATATTTGTGATAATCAAAGCACCTGACTTTTTCTAAGCAGATTGCCAGCTGTTCTCTTGCTTCTAGGAGTTGTTGTTGTAGCCCTGGCTTTCCAGGGCAAGCTTTCTCTAGGGTTCTCAGCTCCTCTTCTTGAGTCTCAACTTCCCGTATGAGAGTTTGTCAGACCCATCCACCAGCTCAGCGATGCTGTGGCTCCTCCATACAGTTTTGAAGGCATCCCACTCCATCATGGGGACGCATTATCTATGAATCAGTCCTTAATGGCCTCCCCTATGGTCCACTGGAATGCTGGATCATCTAAAGCCTCAGATCGAAGTTGCCAATCAGGAATTTTGGAACGCTCCCTGTGCCGGTCCAGTGCCGCCAGTATTGGATTGTGGTTCGATACCGTGCAACAGAGGTATTCTACATGCCTTACTGCCCTGTGCACCTCCGGTGAACAAAGGAAAGCATCTAACCTTATATGTAAGTCGTGCTTGCCAGAATAAAAGGAGTAGTCCCGAAACCCCTGGTGCAGTTGCCTCAAGGAATCTATGATACCCAATCTTTGCTGCCAGTTGTAGAATGTGCATGCCAGTCGTACCTCTGGGGAGGCACCCAGTGGCAGGTGTGAGCGATCTAAGGTAGGGTCAGTGACGCAATTATTGTATCCCCCAAGAATAATAGGTTGAGGCAGGTGTAGAGCTAGCATGCAGGACAGCATGCCGAAGAATCCCCCTTCGTCTATATAAAGGGCATAAACCCCAATAGTCAGGTCCTGACCCACCAGCCTCCCTGATATGAGGATTAGGATCTACAAGTTCACTCATCTTTTGAAATGGGACTCCCGGCCAAACCCAGATCAGGACTCCCTGTGTAAAAGCAGAGTATGTTGTGGCATAGATCTGCTCTCTCCAGCGCTTATGGAGTGCATCCCTCTCAGGGCCTGTCAGATGTGTCTCTTGTAGAATGGCAATGTGGGCTCTGTGCCTTTTTAAGTATGCATGAACATTGTAACGTTTTGTCATGCTATGCAGACTCCTAACGTTCCAACTAATAAATGTGTAGGTCAGTGTGGTGGCCATGGTGGGAGTTCAGGGCAGCATCTAAGCCATATCTCCGTCACGGGGAGATCAAGTAGAGGTTTAGTGTGACCAGCCCACCACCCTAGGGGCAGAGTAATGGAGGTGGGGAAGTGCGCAACAACAACTCCAAAAACAAAACATCAATAACCCACCTCCCCAACCCCAGGATGAGAAGTGAACTCACCCTCATCCAAACCAGCAGCCAAAAAACAATATTTGCGCAGTCTTCATATGCACAACTTGAAAGTAGGGGGGGTGCTCTCTACCGGGTACCTCCTGGCTTCGCTTTCTGCTATCTATGTACTAATAAGAATTATAGTGAACCAATCTCGCCCCAACCAGCATTGTTCATACTCATTACGTAGAATAGTTTGCATGCATTTCCCCCAGCCCCCAACACAGGGTCAGCAACTCACTTCATGTGTCACAGTTTGTCAGCCGTTCCTGGTGTGACCTGTGGGAGGGAAAGATCAGTGGTATGAGAGATGTCTGAAGCCTGGACCCAGTCAGAGTTCACCAGGTCATCATCTCCCATATTTGACGGGGGACAGATCCCACCCCACTGATAGCTGCCACCACCTCCACAACTTTCTGACTCTTCTGCAAAGCCTGGGATTGGCATGAGATCGTCCTCATGTCAGTTTTTGCCCTTCTCCTCCTGATCCGTGGGGTGCCTTGCCGTGGGGCCATGGTGGGACTGCTCTTGGCGAGGGAGTTGTTCAATCCATTCCCAGGTCGGGAGCGGGCAGATTAAAAAGTGCACCAAGGCGTCACAACTGACCCGAAGCTGAACAGGGAACAGCATTGCATATGTAATGCCCAGTTTCCTGAATTGTATTTTGGCATCCGGTAAAGATGCCCTCTGCCGCTGCACTGCTTTATTAAAGTCGGGAAAGATCATGACTATTATTTTCTACAGTTATTCCTCCTTTCATTCGGGCCTGGGTCAAGATATTGTCTCTGTCTTTAAAATGCAATACCCTTTTGACAACAGGGGAGATCCCTCACCAGGAAGTGGCGGTCTGGAGGGCACACAGTGGGCTCGTTGGAGTGCAAAATATGGAGAAAGGCCCCAGGTGCAATCTTGGTACAGAACCAGATCTCCAGCAAAGCAGTCATGTCAATGCTAGGTCTCTCAATTCGCTCAGGCAGGCCAATAACCAAAAGGTTATTCCACCTTCTCCTGTTCTCAGCATCCTCTGCCTGTAGTTCCAGCACTTTCACCCTATATTCCATCCCAGTTAGTCGGTCTCTCACTGAGGTGTCTGCAGGGTTTATGTCTTCCAAGGTTCTCTCCATCGCAGTGACTCTCTCTGCCAGTCGTCTGTGGTCGTCCTTGAGGAGTCCCAGATCTGTAACCATAGTGTCTATTTTTAGCTCCAGTGCTATTGCTTGGACAATAGTGTCCAGGGTTGTGCCATTGTGCCCTTCTAGTTCAGGTCTCTAATTCACAGCATGGTCCGTAGCGTAGTGGCTGGAGTGTCATGTGCTGGGCTGGGGACTCTGATGTCCCTTTTCTTAGAATATTAGCCCATCTCGATGTGGTTTAGGGGCATGTGGGTGGTGCAGAGTCACAGTCCTCCTGATTGAGCCCCCTGCCACTAGCAATGATTGTCCTAGGCGAAGCCCAGCTTTTGTGGTCGTCCAGGCTATTCGATCACCACTCTATGAGGCCTCAGAGGCAAGTGGGACCAGACGCAGCATGCACACTGCGTCGTGAAGAGCAGTGCTCTGTAGAGCTCGGGGCAAGAGCATGTACTATGGGTGGTCACAGTTCGAGGTGAGGGTAGGATGGTCCCTAGCATGGTGCTCTTGGAGGGGTATCAGTGAGCCCACCCTCCAGCCCCCTGGGTCCAATCGTCAAGCCCAATCCCACCTTGTTCGACTCTGGGTGCATGGAGGACCTCCTGAATCATTCCAGGTGACCTCAGAAGGGAGTTATGTTGGTGGGTGAGAAAGTGTAGTGCAAGTGGTGCATATGGACCCAGAGTTTTCACATACCTCTCTGGCGTCTAGCAAGCGTGGGGCGGTGGGAGGATCAGGGACTAGCCCGTTGTATGAGCACCCCGAAGGAGTCATCCTATTCACTACTGGGGCCCTTATAGAGTATCAGGGGCCAATTCAGGCCCTTTCAGGGGCAGTTGTCGCAGTCAGTGTGCCTCTCACCCCCTCAAATCCACCGCACCTCACCACTCCAGTGATATACCAGCCTTCTGGATCGCTGAGCACTATCCAGCCGGGGAGCAGCACGTAATGAGCCAGTTTGCTCACTTTGGGCCTTCCCAGAGGTGCACCACTCTACCACTGCTTCTCTGCAAGCCACCTCCTTCCTCATGGTGCAAAGGTTTGAGGGCTGTCCCCAGTCCACAGGGCCAAGTGAGGCCGCCTTCCCATGGCTCGTCCCTGCGCCCAGGGGGGCCCAACTAATATCAACCAGATAAGGGCAGGACGAGAAGTTCTGGGCTGCCACTTTCCCGCTGGGGAGCAATTGCCAAGCAAGCAGGAAGCCGCTTGCAGTCCTTCCCGCGGCCCAAGCCTCTCCAGCCTTCACATCTCTGCGCTACTCCACACTCCAGCACGCCCTGGGAAAAGTCCATGGGGCCCCCAGTTAGGTCCAGCGGTTACACTGCCTCCGGCTCTGCCAAGCGACAATGCCGGCAGAGACGCCCGCTGGTGGTTATGCAAGGTCGCGAGCCCTGGCAACCACCATCTTTGTTTGCAGCTCCTTGTTGTGGCGGCGTGGCTCTTTGTCCTCTGCTCCAAAAGGGCACTGCTTCATCCAAGCGGGGTCACCACCCCACGGGGGGGGAGGTTAGTGGGTGCCCATGCCAAGGCTTGTGGGGCTAGATCAGCTACAGGCGTTCAGGATGGGTCCAGATGGCGGGGTTTGGCTGGGAACCTCGCAAGTTTGCTTCCTAAAGCATTGGTGCCAAGTCACGCCCCCTGGTAGAATCCAATTGATGACAAACCTGCAGGGTGAAAACTCAGGAACAAAAAAAAGAAAGCAAGCAGAGAAGATTGCAAGTAAAAATCAAGTTGCAAATCTGTTGCGACATTTTTTTCTCCTGGAAAGGACTCCTTATATATGGATCCGACAGGAATTGACATCACAGAATAAAGTCCTACATATCTTGGTTTGGGAACTTCAGTTAACATCCTTAGGCCTGATAAGGGCCCAGGGAAGGACAGATTGTCAGGCTCATTCATGGCCCCACTCTAGAATGTCTGGCCTCTGCCTGGCAAATGATTTGTTTGTCCCAGCACCATCCTCTGTAATCCTTTCACTGCCAGTCCAGCTCTGTGCCATAAACTCTGGATAGCCGCGAGCACAGAACAGCACTCTGGATGTCTGTGAACGGAGAACAGCACACTGGATGACCACATGCGCAGAACAGCACTCAGGATGACCACATGCGCAAAACAGCACTCTGGATGGCCACATGCGCAGAACAGCACACTGGATGACCACATGCGCAGAACAGCACTCAGGATGTCTGTGAACGGAGAACAGCACACTGGATGACCACATGCGCAAAACAGCACTCTGGATGGCCACATGCGCAGAACAGCACTCTTGATGGCCACATGCGCAGAACAGCACTCTGGATGGCCACATGCGCAGAACAGCACTCTTGATGGCCACATGCGCAGAACAGCACTCTGGATGGCCACATGCGCAGAACAGCACTCTTGATGGCCACATGCGCAGAACAGCACTCTGGATGGCCACATGCGCAGAACAGCACTCTGGGTGACCACATGCATAAAACAGCGCTCTGGGTGACCGCGAGCGCAGAACAGCACTTTTGATGACCACATGTGCAAAACAGCACTCTGGCTGGCCGCGAGTGCAGCGACCGCAGAGAAGATGAGATGACGGGGACACGGAGCAGTGAACTGAATGCGCCATTTCACAACATGAAACTTCAAAATACTAACTTTTCTCTTTCTTCTACTTTCTGGGCTTGCTCAGCTCTGAACGCTTTCATTTTTACATCAGTCATGAAAGTCCTATTTATACAAACACATACAGTTGTGTTCTGCACGTGTGTGCTTTGGCCTTATAATCACACAGGGCAAAGGCACCCCCTTTATTCCCGACTCTGATTCACAGAATACTTTTCTTTTTGTTAATGAACATTTTCAGACTCCGAATTGGCGTCTGACGTCATGAACGAGCGTCCTGTAGCCACCTGTCAGCACCTTACAATAACTGCCTGCCAAGTCTTGCCGCCGGATACTCCTCACTTGGGCATGTAGCGGCCTGAGCCTGCACTGCACACACATGTTAACATCCCATGGAGGCGATGTCGGTAGCCTCTACATCTGTGCCCCTGACCCCAGTGTGAGAACCAGGAGCTGTGCAGGACGTCTCACACCATGCACAGAAAACAGGGACCTCATAGGATGTACTGGGACGTGGGGCACGTAATTGCTAACAGGCCCGATTCACAAAGGTAAACTTAGACCAAAAGTCTAAGTTTAGACCAAAAGTCTAACTTTACTCGTAGTAAAGTTAGACTTTTGGTCTAAGTTTACAGTTTTGGTCCAAACTTAAATTTTTGTTTAAGTTTACCTTTGTGAATCAGGCCCAACAATGGTCCCTACAGCTAAGTATATCCAGAGTATGTAATAGGCACTTAGGCCCAGATTTACTAAGGGCTTGTGTTGCCCCTGCATCACGCAAGACCATGCCAGGCCACACAAACCCTCAAGTCAGATATACAAAACGTAACTCTGCGCTGTATGACAGGGAGAGAGTAGGAATGAGCCATTTCTACTAAGATATGATGCATTCCTGCTTTGTCCATGCACTGATGCACTGCTTCCTAGCGCCAATGTAAGCACCCTTGTTACAGGCAGGATTGTTTTTGTGCATAAAGGGATACCTTCCTGCACAAAATCAATTATCAGAGGCCAATTTCTCTTTCTGCTTGTGCTGCACAATTCAGCACACATACAAGGAGGAAGATACCTCTATTGAGAAGGGAATTCCCAGGTACCAAAAACCATGGTTTGATGCATGGGAACACCCATGGAACACCTTCCCCACACCGTGTAATGTAAGGCAGCGACGTGAGTTCTCTTGTATTACTTCAGATTTACTATGCCACGTTGATCCACGCAACGTGGTGCTGAATGTCATAGTAAATATCACGTATGCTCTTGCGTTGCCTTACTTTGCCTTACTTTGCCTTGAAAGACGCAAGAACAACACAAGCCCTTGATAAACCTGGGCCTGAGGGTTTCACTCTGGAATTTAACGCAGTGTTACGAGTGTGTTGGAGTGTAAATTTTAGTACTGCTTCTAGTGACACAAACGTCAGCAGAAGCAGACATTTCATGCTTTATGCTTAAAAGTCCTAACGTAGAAAGATCCACTGACACGCACATAAATTGTGCTAATGTTTTCCTTTTGGTGGTGGTCACAGCGTGCCTACCTTGTTGATTAACATGTTAACAAAATAAAAGCTATGTTAAAGTATAATTTAGACTTTAGTTTAAACATATGTTTCAAAACAAATTTGTTTATTAGACATTTAATGTGTGATTTATTAGTTTAAAGAGTCAAGTAGAAAATAAAGAAATGCACTCCTCTGTTATATTTATTAATATGCGTCAACAAAGTATTCATTTCATGCAAAATGTAGTGTTTTGTTAATGGATCACTAATGAGTATATACGTTTATATTTTACATGCAACATGTAAAATTAGATTGCAATGAATGAATTATAATGCACTTGAATTACTTATGTTAGCCTAACAATGCCTGCAGAGCTCGTATTTTGCAGTCACATAAGAGATGCTGCAATTATTGTTTTCTTATATTTTTTTCAGAATTCTTTCCCACGAGAAGCAAAGTCCCATTTGTAAAAATCCATTGTCTAACTGTGGAAGAGAAATACATTCATCCTTGAATTTTAAACTTTACAGGTACATGGACTATAATTTGTTTCAAACTGCTAGGGTCCACATGGAACTGAGATAACTGTATTGTAAAAAAATCTCAGAACTATACGGAGTGTTGCAAAGGAACACAAAATATTTCAAGCTCTTTGGATTCACACGGAAAGATTAGATG
Source organism: Pleurodeles waltl (assembly GCF_031143425.1). Lineage (NCBI taxonomy): Eukaryota > Metazoa > Chordata > Amphibia > Caudata > Salamandridae > Pleurodeles > Pleurodeles waltl. The sequence goes on from NC_090448.1 coordinate 1,145,689,938, forward strand.
ATCCCAGACTGAACCTGAGAAAATGCTCAACTGTTGCAAACTGACATTTTATGGATTTTGATTGGATGATGCCTCTTTCGCATGATGTGAGGCCACCAAATTGACAAATCAGAGCCTTTGTGTGCTTTTCTATAGGGGTAGACTTTGTATGTTTCAGGCAGTCTTTCCTTGGGTCCTGAGAACTCTGGACTCCCTGCAGCTTCTCTCTTTGCACTTTCCCTGATGGCAACTTTGCTATTGATGTGATACTCTGCTGATGAAAATTCCCTGAATAGTGTCTCCCTCAACTGAATGCCATTGCCCCTTGCCATGTTCCTTTTTTTCTACAATAGATACTCACTCTTTCCTGTTTTCCAGCGGGTATTCTTTAGCCCGAGTTATATTTTTCAAAATTATTTTTGTATTCTCTTGCATTTTGTCCACATATGTTTGCCCTTCCCCACACATAAATTTTCTAATTTGGTTAGCTGTAGGGACAACTTGTGCCCAGACTAAATTTGAATACTCTGTATTATTGAATTTGATTAATGTTGATAAAATCTGACTTAAGATTCGTAACTGTTTCACAGATCATATCCTTAATGATATGAATGGTTATTCTTTAATGCCTAATTGTGTTAATGCTAGTTAGATTGAATTTATTTCGCCACTCTGGGCAAACTATGGTGATCATATATGTTTACAATTTAGTTTTACACTCTGTCTTTATGTCACTAACATTGTGGTTGTGAAATAAAGCTTTGAAACTTTATTCAGATTGGAATTTTTTACTTCCATGGCTACATTGATCATGGTTATAAATCGTTATGGTGTTGATGTAGGTTGTGTATGGTTCACCACACTCCTTACTGTGTCAAAAGGTCAATCGACTTTGGTGGTACGTTCCAGTCCTGCAAAGGATGAAAACGCACTCGCGAGTGTGAACACCAAGCCCTTCTTTTTCACTCAGTTTTGATAAGATTATGTATGAAAACCATACGATGTAACACATAAAAAGTTTTATTGAGATTAAAGTTCAGATGTATGAAACATTTTTCCGGTTGCAAACGGTCCCATGGGCTGTTTGCGACTAGAAAAATGCTTTTTTCTATGTACCAAAGCAAAATGGGACTCAGTAACTTGTTTACCGAATCACAATTTGCTTTTGTGATCCGGTATTAGGAAGAGGTGTGTTTAGGGCATCCCTTCCTAATACCGAATCACACTGGCATGTAGGAATGTTTTGCGACCGTGAATGCGGTTGCAAAACATTTCCAGTTACCACTAACCTTAGGTTGGTGGTAACCCGTTCGCAAACGGAAAGGGATCCCCGAGGACCCCTTCCCCTTTGTGAATGGAAGCGTAAATATTTTTTCATAGCAGGTAGTAGTCCCACGGATCACTGCCTACTCTCAAAAAATTAAAATAAAACGTTTCCGTTTTTTGTTTGAAATTATCTCATTTTCCTTGAAAAAAACAGGCTGCATTAAAAAAAAAACGACTTTATTTAAAAACAGTCACAGACATGGTGGTCTGCTGTCCCCAGCAGGCCACCATCCCTATGAGTGCGGCCATTCGAACGGGGTCGCAAATTGCAACCTACCTCATGAATGTTGATGAGGTAGGTCTTTGTGACCTCATTAGGAATCGCTAAATGTGTCTGAGTCACATTTGTACATTTCATTTTGGGAGTCTCTAAAGCGACTTGGAAAAAGTCGCATTAGAGTCTCGCAAAATGAAATGGGCCTATATCTGGCCCTTAGTGTTTACTCTCTATGTGCTTAGTTGCAGGGACCATTGGAGATCTCACACTGCACATGGAGCATCACTGAGTGTGAATTCAGACAACTGAATCCGAAGTTCACATGTTTGCACAGCATTTGTAGTGTCTTGGAATCTTGGTTGTCAGATGGAGTATACCCATTCCTGTCGTGGATAATTATAAGGGAAACTTTGGTGATGATGAGAAGCCCCCATTGATTTGAAGGCATCGCCAGGATGGCAATGCCAATGAAACCAGGGGCACCATCATCAAAATGTACATCTGAGCATACTCACACTTACTTAAGTGAACATGTAAGTGCCGACCTGGCCTCTTGTTTCAGAAAGTCGAGTTGCCTCATCACCATGACCCTGAGCGCAGGTAGCCTGGGTCTATTTTGCAAGTAGTGCTTTCTAGGCTGCTTCCATTGCACTGATCCTCCAGGTCACATTCTCCAGATCTCACCTTTAACAGTGACCCCACAATTCACCCGATGGCTTACCTCAGCACTCAGTTGAGACACGACCTGGGCTCCAGTTATCCAGTTGCTGCTCTAAATTCATGGTATCTGTGCTGTCGACTTTCACATCCTGTAGTATACGGGAGCCTCAGGAGCCTCGGGAGCATAGCCAGCAAGGGGCTTGGACACAGAGACAGAGGCGGTCATTACAACATTGGCGGTAAAAGCCGCTTACCGCCATGCAGAACACCGCCAACACACCGCCGCGCCCGCGGAAATCTGCCACAGCTATTATGACCCACAGCACGGAATCCGCCAAAATGCAGAACCCACACAAGTCCGCCACACCAAAGGTCATTGATAAGCTGGCGAAAACAAAACCTCCACCGTCACGCCAACAGAAATACGCCCACACTATCATGACCCATGATTCCACGCGGTGGTCTTTCAACTGCGGTATTCCATTGGCGGTACACACCGCCGCGCTCAAAATACACACACATTTACAAAACACAGCCACATTGGACAAATCGAAATACACACACCTGATACACATACACACACCACGCCCACACACCCAATCCAATATAAAACACACACCCACATCACCCACAAACCCCTACGACCAGAATCACTGAGAGAAGGCCAGAGAGAGACACCACTATCAACAAACTAGCATCCACAGTCACACAACACCATCACCTACATAAGTTCCACGCACCTCACACTACACACCACTACATATCAGCACACTTATCACCACACACACCACCCCATGGCACGGCAAAGACACCCCAGGTTCTCGGAGGACGAGCTCAGGGTCATGGTGGAGGAAATCGTCCGGGTAGAGCCACAGTTATTCGGAGCACAGTTGCAGCACACCTCCATTGCCTGGAAGATGGAGCTATGGCGAAGAATAGTGGACAGGGTCAACGCAGTGAGACAGCACCCAAGAAATAGGGATGACATCAGGAAGAGGTGGAACGACCTACGGGGGAAGGTGCGTTCCGTGGTCTCAAGACACCACCTTGCGGTTCAGCGGACTGGCAGCGGACACCCACCTCCTCCCCCACAACTAAAAACATGGGAGGAGGAGGTCTTGGCGATTCTGCATCCTGAGGGCCTCGCAGGAGTAGCAGGAGGAATGGACTCTGGTAAGTCAAATCTTAACTATTACATCCCCCACCCAACCTGCATGCCATCACATACCCCCACCCTCACCTCCATCACTCCAACTCCTCACAAATGTCCCAATATCACAAACCACACATCCCAACACTAAGCCCTGCATGCAACAACAAAGCATGGACAACCAACACCAAAGCATGTCCACTGCACAAACCCATACACCCCCCTAAACCATCCTCACACAAGGTCCCACACAGGAATGCAAGCACTGGGGTACACGGTCAACCACCCATTGCACACCATGGCACACACAGATGCAATAATCATGCTTTTACACCCCTGCAGGACTCTTACCCAACGTCACCGCACAGTAGGGTCCAAACATGTCCACACCTCCAACAGAAGAGGCCCACAGAGATGACAGCAGCTCTGTCCAACTGGATCTAGATGACCAGCCCGGCCCATCGGGGATCTCGGGACAGTCGGTTCCCATCACACAGTCACAGGCCACTACAGAGCTTCTCCCCTCTGGAAACACCAGCACAGCACCCACCCAGCGGGTCCATACCTCTGTCCCCAGGACATGTCAATCAGCAGTGTGTCCACCACTACAGGGAACCCAGGCTAACCCACCACCCCAACAACAAAAGGGACCTGGGGGCAGTGGCAGTGGGCACACCGTTCAGGGGACAGAGGCCCAGGAACACAGGGGAACTGGGAGGGCTTCTGTGCGACAGGGGGAGGACAGGCCAAGGCAACCCACTCTCCACGAGGCCCTCTCCAACATCATAGGAGCCTACCACCACTCCCAGGAGACGATGGCAACGGTACTGACCAAGTTTCAGGAGACCCAGCGGCTGCAGAAGGAACAGTATCTGGGCTTTAGGGAGGAACTCAGAGCTATCAATTCCACCCTGGGCACCATCGTAGGGGTGCTGAATGAAGTACTCAACACCAGGAGGGACACTGTGGAACAACAAGGGGCCCCGGACACTAGCCTGGACGATGAACTGCCCACCACCTCTGCCGGCGCTAGTGGACAGGAGGCACCGCCACAGGACCACCACACCAGCACCTCACCCCCTGCAGATGGAGAACCACCCTGCAAACAGTCCCTGGGATCCAGGACAAAGACAGAGAACGATGCCAAGACCCCCGCCAAGATATGAGACCACCCTGAATGTCATCTTTCTGTCCCACTTTGTCACCCTGTCCATCCTCAAACTGCCCCAACTCCACTTCCTATGCCCATTTGGGCAATGCACCTGTGAGACCAATAGACTGGACTCTGCCATGGACATACCCCCACCATCACCCCTCCCCATTTTGCAAACCGCTCCAATATTGAGCACTTAAATAAACACCCTTGAAGCACAAAACAATCTGGAGTCATTCTGTGATTTCGAATTAGTGTATTATCAATTACTGTGGCAAAAAGCTCTTACAATTGTAATGTCAACATACCTATGTCACACAGCTCTAGTCCATGAGGAATCAAAGCCTCACATCTGTGAAATCGTAAGGGAAAGTGACAACTCAGTGACCATACACTGGGTGAAAACGACAGACAGTATAGAGGTAGTAATGTTAAAGTACATGTAGTAGGCAGGTTTGTATTCTTACCTGTGTCTCACTGGAAATATTGCAGGATCGCGGAGTCCCTGTTGTCGATGTCCTCTTCTTCTGCTTCCTCATCTTCACTGTCCACAGGCTCCACAGCTGCAACAACACCGCCATCTGGACCATCCTCCTGCATAAAAGGCACCTGTCATCGCAAAGCTAAGTTGTGAAGCATGCAGCAGGCCACGATGATCTGGCACACCTTCTCTGGTGAGTAGAATAGGGATCCACCTGTCATATGGAGGCACCGTAACCTGGCCTTCAGGAGGCCGAAGGTCCGCTCGATTATCCGCAGTGTTCGCCCATGGGCCTCATTGTAGCGTTCCTCTGCCCTTGTCCTGAGATTCCTCACTCTCAGTAGCCATAACAGGTTGGGGTAACTAGAGTCACCTGCAAATGGCGAGGGACAACTGTTAGACAAACACTAACCTGTAGGGATATCCCCAAACCCAGACAACCATTCCCACTGACTCGCTTCCAGGTGCTCACCTAATAGCCACACACGGTGCCTCTGGAGTTGACCCATCACATAAGGGATGCTGCTATTCCGCAGGATGTAGGCATCATGCACTGAGCCATGGAACTTGGCATTAACATGGGAGATGTACTGGTCGGCCAAACATATCATCTGCACATTCATGGAATGATAACTCTTCCGGTTTCTGTACACCTGTTCACTCCTGCGGGGAGGGGACCAAAGCCACATGTGTCCCATCAATGGCACCTATGATGTTAGGGATATGTCCCAGGGCATAGAAATCACCTTTCACTGTAGGCAAATCCTCCACCTGAGGGAAAACAATGTAGCTCCGCATGTGTTTCAGCAGGGCAGACAACACTCTGGACAACAAGTTGTAAAACATAGGCTGGGACATCCCTGATGCTATGGCCACTGTTGTTTGAAATGACCCACTTGCAAGGAAATGGAGTACTGACAGCACCAGCATTTGAGGGAGGATTCCTGTGGGATGGCGGATAGCTGAGTACACAATTCATGGATTGTGGCACGGTCAAGCCTGTATGTGATGATCACATGTCTTTCCTCCATTGTCGATAGGTTCACCAGTGGTCTGTACACCGGAGGATGCCGCCATCTCCTCACATGTCCCAGCGGACGGTGCCTATGAAGGTCAACAGCGAGCACAGAGTCAACCAAATCAGAGGTACGTAGCCACAGCTTACACAGAACACGAATCATAATCCAAAAAGTGGCCTGTATGTGTGTTGACTCTAGGCCTAGGTATGTGTGACGCAGTTAAAAATTAAGCCATGTGGGCCCCTGAAATGGCGGCTGCCTGACCTCTAAAGTGGGACAATGGGATGTGAGGTAACTGTGCTGGTGCTGTACACCGTTGCGGTAGGCGGTCGAAGACCGCGGCGCAATGCTGCATTGGTTAACATTGGACCCTCTGGGTCCCAGGAGCCAATGACGATGTACGCCAGCGGTGACGGGACGCACAGCTGCAGACGTGACCTCCATTTTCTATCTGTTCAATCACTCTATACCTGATCTTCGACAGGAGAGGACCTACACTGCAAGTGCTGCTGTGACCTCGGTCTGGAAGAGACAATGGCTCGAGTGTCTGGGGAAAGGGCCCCTGCCTTCACATCGTAGGAGTCGGAGAAACTCGTGGATGGGGTCCTCCCCCAGTACACGCTACTCTACGGTCCTCCAGACAAACAGGTAAGTACACTGGGAGCATGCTGTATGGGCTATGCCTGTGTGGAGAGGGGTGGATGTAAGAAGGAAGGGGGGAGAGTGCGGCATGCATGAAACGACGGTGAGTGCATGTGCCACATGCCAAGGGTAGAGATGGGGGCCAATGACTTTGACGGTACAGTTGGCAATAAGTTTCTCTTCCCCCTGTACAAATCATGTAGGTCAGCGCCCACCAGAAAAAAAATATTTGGCGTGCCATTGCCAACGACGTCCGGACCCTGGGGGTCTACCACAGACGGAGCACCCACTACCAGAAAAGATGGGAGGACATTCGCCGCTGGAGCAAGAAGATGGCGGAGGCTCAGCTGGGGATGGCCTCCCAACGTGGGAGGGGTGCCCGTCGTACCATGACCCCCCTGATGTTCAGGATCCTGGCGGTGGCGTACCTGGAGTTGGATGGGTGCTTGAGGGCATCACAGCAGCCACAAGGGGGTGAGTACACTCTCATCCTGCTGATTTAGCGCGCAGTGGAGGTGTCTGGGTGGGGGAGGTGGGCTATGGGTTTCCCTAGGCCAGGGTGAGTTTAGTAGGCAAGGTCCCTCCATAAGGCAGGCCATGTGGCACCCCACCCCACCTCTGTAGAGTGCCAAGTACACCTAGTCATGCCCTGTGTCATCCATGTGTGCAGATGTCGTCCATAGCCTAGTAGGCCATGTCCCAGGGATTGAACAGTGGAGCCCAAGAGCGCGGCGTAGTGCAGGGGGCTTCTGTGTCTGTCGTGTCCGCCAACGGTAGCGGTAATGCATGCACTCAACATGTCTTTCTTCTGTCGTCCTCCCCCTTTTTGTGGTCTCCCTGTTCTTGTGTGCCTTAGCATCATCAGGCGGAGGAGCAGTGGCACTGGAGCACGAGGGAGCTGCATCCCACATGTCCATGGAAGACGAAACTACAGACTCGGAGTTCACCAGTGGGACGGAGGGCGAGGGGAGCTCCACGGCAGGGACAGGAGCTGACACCAGCAACACGGACTCGTCCTCTGATGGGAGCTCCCTTGTGGTGGCGGCAACATCTGTGCCCCCCGCATCTACAGCCACCACCCCCCCCCTACCAGCACCGCCCTCCCAGCAGACCCTCAGCCTTTGCCCCGTGCACGCTCACCCAGGAGGGTGGGCATCACCTTCGCCCCAGGCACCTCAGGCCCTGCCCCAGTCACCCCTGCTGCCCTCAGTGAGGAGGCCATTGACCTCCTCAGGTCCCTCAGTGTGGGGCAGTCTACCATTTTGAATGCCATCCAAGGTGTAGAAAGGCAGTTGCAACAAACAAATCCATTCCTGGAGGGCATTCATTCTGGTCAGGCGGCCCTTCAGCGAGCTTTTCAGACTCTGGCCTCAGCACTGATGGCAGCCATTGTCCCCGTCTCTAGCCTCCCCCCTCCAACTTCCTCCACCCAGACCCAATCCCCTGTACCCCAGCCTATCCCAAGCGCACCTTCAGACCAGCATGCACACACCTCAACACACAAGGTTAGCTCTGGCAAACATAAGCACCACACATCCCACAGGCACTCACGCAAGCATCACACACATGCAGACACACCAACATCCACTGCCTCCACTGTGTCCCCCTCCTCCTCGTCTCCCTCCTCCCTCCCAGTCTCGTCTATACTCACACCTGCATGCACTACATCTCCAGCCACTACTGCCATCACCAGCACACACACCACCACACCACGCTCACGTGGAGTCACCACCCCCACTACCATCCACACGTCCCTGTGTCCTCTCCCAGTGTGTCTGTGACGCCACCTCCCAAGATACACAAACGAAGGCACACACCCACCCAACAGCCATCCACCTCACAACAGCCTCCAGCGCATGCACCTTCACCCAAAGTCACCAAACGAACACCTCCTACAAGCACAACCTCTTCCTCCACTCCCAAACCCCCTCCAGCTACCCGTCCCAGTGTCTCCCAAAAACATTTCCTGTCCACCCTTGACCTCTTTCCCACACCTCCCCCACCCCGTCCGTCTCCTAGGTCCCGACTCTCCAGGTCCCAACCTAGCACCTCAGCCACAACATCTCCGGGACCAGTGGTGCCTGTAGTCACCGGAATATGGAGCGCACCGGCCACCAGGGCAGCCAGTGTGGCATGGAGCCACAGCACGGACAGTCCCCCACCTGTCAAGCATCAGAAGTTGGCCAGTGCCCGGCGGGAGAGGAGGAAGACTCCAGCCACCAAAGCCGCTCCCAGGGGTCCCGTGGGAGTATGGAGCCAGCTGTGACACCTTCAAAGGTGGGGAAGGGCCACAAGAAACCCGGCAAGTCTGGAAAGAGCAGCACGGCGGAGGAGCCCGCCATCATCCCCGCTGCCCAGGAGGCCACCGCCATCATCCCCGCTGCCCCGGAGGCCACCGCCATCATCCCCGCTGGGCTAGAGAGGACCGCCAGCACAAGCCCCGGTGGGCTAGAGAGGACCGCCAGCACAAGCCCCGCTGGGCTAGAGAGGACCGCCAGCACAAGCCCCGCTGGGACAGAGAGGACTGCCAGCAGCTGAGTCGCTGCAAAGGAGCCAGCCGCCTCAAGCACCGCTGAACAGGGCACCGCCGCTCCAAGCACCGCTGGCCCAGGAGCGCCAAGGGCACGGACGCTACTGAGTCAGTCATAAGCAGGATGAAGCACTCTGGGCACCAGGCCCCCTCCAGAACCATAGGAGACTGTCATCCACTACCTCTGTCCTTAGCAGGATGAAGCACTCTGGGCACCAGGCCCCCTCCAGAACCAGTGGAGACTGTCATCCACTACCTCTGTCCTTAGCAGGATGAAGCACTCTGGGCACCAGGCCCCCTCCAGAACCAGTGGAGACTGTTATCCACTTGAGAGACTGTGGCTTTGCACTCCCCAGGATGGGACAGTGGGCAAACCACCCACTGTAGAGACTTGAGAGACTGTGGCTTTGCACTCCCCAGAATGGAACAGTGGGCAACCCACCCCCTGTAGAGACTTGAGAGACTGTGGCTTTGCACTCCCCAGGATTGAACAGTGGGCATGTGGCCCCCTCGTGGATTTGGCGTTGTGCACTCAACCGGCTGATGTGCCTCCCCCCTTTCCCTCCCCCTGAGGTGCCTGTTTTCTTGCTCTCTGATGCCCCTGCAGTGTTCCCTCTGTCATGGTCAGCGATCTTGTGTGGGCCTCGCCCATACCATGTGGGCCCAGTGTTCCACGGACTTCATTTGAGCACTACCTGGACTGCTAAGATTGGTGTATATTTAGTTTATGGTGTATATATGTATTTTTGCATACTTGATTTTAATAGATTACAATGGTTACTCTCATTTCCTTTTGTCTTTGCATTCTTCCGGGGGGCTTGGGGGGGTGTAACTATAATGTATAAATATGTATTTGTGTGTGTGTTGTAGTGGGTGAGGGTGGGGGTGGGGGTGTTGCGTGTGTGTGTCCCTGTTTTTTCCCTCCCCCCTCCCCTGTGTCGTAGGTGCAGTATTCACCATTGTCTTCACCGCCGGCGTTCGCGCTCCTGGTAGAGGAGCAAGAAGATGAGGGCTGGAAAAATGTGCAGCTCTGGTTCCATGGCATCCGGATTCCTCGTGGGGTGTGTAGAGGTGAGCGTTTTACCTTCGAAGTCCTGTTTCCGCCGTGTTTTTGTCTGCGGTGAATCCGCCCCGGAAAAGGTGGCGGATTGGTAGGTTGTGATACTGTGGGCGGTACATTGACTTCTGCCTGTCTGTTGGCGGTAACCACAAAGCTGTTTGTCTGTACCGCCGTGGAGGTCGGAGTGTTAAAGTGGCTGTCTTTGTTGGCGGTTTCCGCCACGGTCGTAATTGCAAATTTTTTTACCACCGGCCTGTTGGCGGTCTTACCGCCACTTTAACCCCGTCCGCCAGGGTTGTAATGACCACCAGAATCTCTTGGGCTCATGGCCAGCAGATGCATTGGGAGGAGAGATGACATGTACATTGCGATCAGGGCCAGTGGGTGCATTGGGTGCAGGGTCAGCAGGTGGCTTGGAAGCAGAGACTGCATGTACTTTGGGAGCATTGCCAGCAGGTGCACTAGGAGCAGAGATAACATGTACATTGCGATCAGGGCCAGCGGGTGCATTGGGAGCAGGGTCAGCAAGTGGCTTGTGAGCAGAGGCTGAATGTACTTTGGGAGCATTGCCAGCAGATGCACTGGGAGGAGATATAACATGTACATTGCGATCAGGGCCAGCAAGTGCATTGGGAGCAGGGTCAGCAGGTGGCTTGGAAGCAGAGACTGCATGTACATTGGGAGCATAGCCAGCAGGTGCATTGGGAGGAGAGATAACATGTACATTGCGATCAGGGCCTCCAGGTGCATTGGAAGCAGGGACAGAAGGTGGCTTGGAAAGAGAGACTGCATGTACATTGGGAGCATTGCCAGCAGGTGCACTGGGAGCAGAGATAACATGTACATTGCAATCAGGACCAGCGGGTGCATTGGGAGCATGGCCAGTGAAGGCATTGGGAGCAGAAATAACATGTACATTGGGATCAGGGCCAGCGTGTGCATTTGGAGCAGGGTCAGCAGTTTAGCTTGGAAACAAGAGACTGCATCTGCATTGGGAGGAGGGCCAGAGGGCACATTGGGAGAAGAGCCAGCAGGTGTTTTTGGAGCAGAGATAAAATGTACATTGGGAGGAGAGCCAGGGGGTGCATTGGGAGCAGGGCCAGTAGGTGGCTTGGAAGCAGAGACTGCATGTACATTGGTAGCAGGGCCAGCTGGTCCCTTGGGAGCAGAGATGACATGTACATTGGGAACAGAGCCAGCAGGTTCATTAGGAGCAGAGATAACATGTACATTGGGTGCTTGGCCAGCGGGTGCATTGGGAGTAGAGATAACATTTACATTAGGAGCTTGGCCAGCGGGTGCATTGGGAGCAGAGATGACATGTACATTGGGAACAGGGCCAGCGGGTGCATTGGGAGCAGAGATAACATATACATTAGGAGCTTGGCCAGCGGGTGCATTGGCAGCAGAGATAACATGTACACTGGGAGCAGGGCCAGTGGGTGCATTGGGAGCAGAGATAACATGTACACTGGGAGCAGAGCCAGTGGGTGCATTGTGAGAAGAGTCAGCAGGTGCAGTGGAAACAGGACTAGCAGGTGCCTTTGATGCAAGGCCAGTAGATGCCTTGGGAGCGGGTCTGTAGTTAGCCTGGCAACAGATGACTGGGCTGCAGATGCTGATGGTGTCTTGCCATTATTGGTGCCTGTGGATTTTTAGGGGTGAATGGTTGTGCATGATTCTGACATTCCAGAGGAGTACGGCCTTTGGCAGTTTGTAGCTATTGCAGTAGCAGACGTGGCCTGTGTGCAGTGACTCTCATTTGTGCCTGAGCCTATGCAGCTGGGTAAACCAAAAACAGAGACATAGAGGAGTGCATTGTGCAAGCCCATGCTTCTCTCGCTCTATCACACACACATTTGTGCACACACCCTTTTAACTTAAGGTTCATGCAGATTGAACCCATGTCATGTGCCCAATCTTTGCATTGTCTAAATATTCGAACATTTTGTGGCGGATACATTTGATGGTTTGCTCACTGAATACCTTGTGTGATGGTTAACCATGCCAGTGCCTCATCAAGTGTGGGAACATTATGGCACAACCACAATGGCAGCATTGACCATCTATTGTAAGAATGTACTGTTGTGCTGTGACTAGTTGCATGCATGTTTGTCACTCCGTTGTCTTTCCAGCTGCATGACACACTCCTCTTGTGTGTACATCTAACTTTGCTCAATTGCAATGATGCTTCAGTGTGTGTTGATGGTGACTGCAGCACCTAAATGATTTCATTCGTGGCTCATCCTCCCTATGTGGTGCTTATAGTATGACGACTGTAGGAAGTTGGCTCTGTATGTGCTATTTCAAAGTAAGGAATAGCATGCACAGAGTCCAAGGGTTCCCCTTAGAGGTAAGATAGTGGCAAAAAGAGATAATACTAATGCTCTATTTTGTGGTAGTGTGGTCGAGCAGTAGGCTTATCCAAGGAGTAGTGTTAAGCATTTGTTGTACATACACATAGACAATAAATGAGGTACACACACTCAGAGACAAATCCAGCCAATAGGTTTTTGTATAGAAAAATATCTTTTCTTAGTTTATTTTAAGAACCACAGGTTCAAATTCTACATGTAATATCTCATTCGAAAGGTATTGCAGGTAAGTACTTTAGGAACTTCAAATCATCAAAATTGCATGTATACTTTTCAAGTTATTCACAAATAGCTGTTTTAAAAGTGGACACTTAGTGCAATTTTCACAGTTCCTAGGGGAGGTAAGTATTTGTTAGGTTAACCAGGTAAGTAAGACACTTACAGGGCTTAGTTCTTGGTCCAAGGTAGCCCACCGTTGGGGGTTCAGAGCAACCCCAAAGTCACCACACCAGCAGCTCAGGGCCGGTCAGGTGGAGAGTTCAAAGTGGTGCCCAAAACGCATAGGCTAGAATGGAGAGAAGGGGGTGCCCCGGTTCCGGTCTGCTTGCAGGTAAGTACCCGCGTCTTCGGAGGGCAGACCAGGGGGGTTTTGTAGGGCACCGGGGGGGACACAAGTCCACACAGAAATTTCACCCTCAGCGGCGCGGGGGCGGCCGGGTGCAGTGTAGAAACAAGCGTCGGGTTCGCAATGTTAGTCTATGAGAGATCTCGGGATCTCTTCAGCGCTGCAGGCAGGCAAGGGGGGGATTCCTCGGGGAAACCTCCACTTGGGCAAGGGAGAGGGACTCCTGGGGGTCACTTCTCCAGTGAAAGTCCGGTCCTTCAGGTCCTGGGGGCTGCGGGTGCAGGGTCTCTCCCAGGCGTCGGGACTTTAGGTTCAAAGAGTCGCGGTCAGGGGAAGCCTCGGGATTCCCTCTGCAGGCGGCGCTGTGGGGGCTCAGGGGGGACAGGTTTTGGTACTCACAGTATCAGAGTAGTCCTGGGGTCCCTCCTGAGGTGTCGGATCTCCACCAGCCGAGTCGGGGTCGCCGGGTGCAGTGTTGCAAGTCTCACGCTTCTTGCGGGGAGCTTGCAGGGTTCTTTAAAGCTGCTGGAAACAAAGTTGCAGCTTTTCTTGGAGCAGGTCCGCTGTCCTCGGGAGTTTCTTGTCTTTTCGAAGCAGGGGCAGTCCTCAGAGGATGTCGAGGTCGCTGGTCCCTTTGGAAGGCGTCGCTGGAGCAGGATCTTTGGAAGGCAGGAGACAGGCCGGTGAGTTTCTGGAGCCAAGGCAGTTGTCGTCTTCTGGTCTTCCGCTGCAGGGGTTTTCAGCTGGGCAGTCCTTCTTCTTGTAGTTGCAGGAATCTAATTTTCTAGGGTTCAGGGTAGCCCTTAAATACTAAATTTAAGGGCGTGTTTAGGTCTGGGGGGTTAGTAGCCAATGGCTACTAGCCCTGAGGGTGGGTACACCCTCTTTGTGCCTCCTCCCAAGGGGAGGGGGTAACGATCCTAACCCTATTGGGGGAATCCTCCATCTGCAAGATGGAGGATTTCTAAAAGTTAGAGTCACTTCAGCTCAGGACACCTTAGGGGCTGTCCTGACTGGCCAGTGACTCCTCCTTGTTTTTCTCATTATTTTCTCCGGCCTTGCCGCCAAAAGTGGGGCCTGGCCGGAGGGGGCGGGCAACTCCACTAGCTGGAGTGTCCTGCTGGGTTGGCACAAAGGAGGTGAGCCTTTGAGGCTCACCGCCAGGTGTGACAATTCCTGCCTGGGGGAGGTGTTAGCATCTCCACCCAGTGCAGGCTTTGTTACTGGCCTCAGAGTGACAAAGGCACTCTCCCCATGGGGCCAGCAACATGTCTCGGTTTGTGGCAGGCTGCTAAAACTAGTCAGCCTACACAGATAGTCGGTTAAGTTTCAGGGGGCACCTCTAAGGTGCCCTCTGGGGTGTATTTGGCAATAAAATGTACACTGGCATCAGTGTGCATTTATTGTGCTGAGAAGTTTGATACCAAACTTCCCAGTTTTCAGTGTAGCCATTATGGTGCTGTGGAGTTCGTGTTTGACAAACTCCCAGACCATATACTCTTATGGCTACCCTGCACTTACAACGTCTAAGGTTTTGTTTAGACACTGTAGGGGTACCATGCTCATGCACTGGTACCCTCACCTATGGTATAGTGCACCCTGCCTTAGGGCTGTAAGGCCTGCTAGAGGGGTGTCTTACCTATACTGCATAGGCAGTGAGAGGCTGGCATGGCACCCTGAGGGGAGTGCCATGTCGACTTACTCGTTTTGTCCTCACTAGCACACACAAGCTGGCAAGCAGGGTGTCTGTGCTGAGTGAGAGGTCTCCAGGGTGGCATAAGACATGCTGCAGCCCTTAGAGACCTTCCTTGGCATCAGGGCCCTTGGTACTAGAAGTACCAGTTACAAGGGACTTATCTGGATGCCAGGGTCTGCCAATTGTGGATACAAAAGTACAGGTTAGGGAAAGAACACTGGTGCTGGGGCCTGGTTAGCAGGCCTCAGCACACTTTTAATTGTAAACATAGCATCAGCAAAGGCAAAAAGTCAGGGGGCAACCATGCCAAGGAGGCATTTCCTTACACAACCCCCCCCCAAACGAAAGAGGATGAGACTAACCTTTCCCAAGAGAGTCTTCATTTTCTAAGTGGAAGAACCTGGAAAGGCCATCTGCATTGGCATGGGCAGTCCCAGGTCTGTTTTCCACTATAAAGTCCATTCCCTGTAGGGAGATGGACCACCTCAACAGTTTAGGATTTTCACCTTTCATTTGCATCAGCCATTTGAGAGGTCTGTGGTCAGTTTGAACTAGGAAGTGAGTCCCAAAGAGGTATGGTCTCAGCTTCTTCAGGGACCAAACCACAGCAAAGGCCTCCCTCTCAATGGCACTCCAACGCTGCTCCCTGGGGAGTAACCTCCTGCTAATGAAAGCAACAGGCTGGTCAAGGCCATCATCATTTGTTTGGGACAAAACTGCCCCTATCCCATGTTCAGAGGCATCAGTCTGCACAATGAACTGCTTAGAATAATCTGGAGCTTTTAGAACTGGTGCTGAGCACATTGCTTGTTTCAGGGTGTCAAAGGCCTGTTGGCATTCCACAGTCCAGTTCACTTTCTTGGGCATTTTCTTGGAGGTGAGTTCAGAGAGGGCTGTCACAATGGATCCATATCCCTTCACAAACCTCCTGTAATACCCAGTCAAGCCAAGGAATGCCCTGACTTGAGTCTGGGTTTTTGGAGCTACCCAGTCCAGAATAGTCTGGATCTTGGGTTGGAGTGGCTGAACTTGGCCTCCACCTACAAGGTGGCCCAAGTAAACCACAGTTCCCTGCCCTATCTGGCATTTGGATGCCTTGATAGAGAGGCCTGCAGATTGCAGAGCCTTCAAAACCTTCTTCAGGTGGACCAGGTGATCCTGCCAGGTGGAGCTAAAGACAGCAATATCATCAAGATAAGCTGTGCTAAAGGACTCCAAGCCAGCAAGGACTTGATTCACCAACCTTTGGAAGGTGGCAGGGGCATTCTTTAAACCAAAGGGCATAACAGTAAACTGATAATGCCCATCAGGTGTGGAGAATGCTGTATTTTCTTTTGCTCCAGGTGCCATTTTTATTTGCCAGTACCCTGCTGTCAAGTCAAAGGTACTTAGAAATTTGGCAGCACCTAATTTATCAATGAGCTCATCAGCTCTTGGAATTGGATGGGCATCTGTCTTGGTGACAGAATTGAGCCCTCTGTAGTCCACACAAAACCTCATCTCTTTCTTTCCATCTTTGGTGTGAGGTTTGGGGACTAAGACCACTGGGCTAGCCCAGGGGCTGTCAGAGCGCTCAATTACTCCCAATTCCAGCATCTTGTGGACTTCCACCTTGATGCTTTCTTTAACATGGTCAGATTGTCTAAAGATTTTGTTCTTGACAGGCATGCTGTCTCCTGTGTCCACATCATGGGTACACAGGTGTGTCTGACCAGGGGTTAAGGAGAAGAGTTCAGGAAACTGTTGTAGGACTCTCCTACAATCAGCTTGCTGTTGGCCAGAGAGGGTGTCTGAGTAGATCACTCCATCTACTGTGCCATCTTTTGGGTCTGATGACAGAAGATCAGGGAGAGGTTCACTCTCTGCCTCCTGATCCTCATCTGTTACCATCAACAGATTCACATCAGCCCTGTCATGGAAGAGCTTAAGGCGGTTCACATGGATCACCCTCTTGGGGCTCCTGCTTGTGCCCAGGTCCACCAGGTAGGTGACCTGACTCTTCCTTTCTAGTACTGGGTAAGGGCCACTCCATTTGTCCTGGAGTGCCCTGGGAGCCACAGGCTCCAGAACCCAGACTTTCTGCCCTGGTTGGAACTCAACCAGTGCAGCCTTTTGGTCATACCAAAACTTCTGGAGCTGTTGGCTGGCCTCAAGGTTTTTGGTTGCCTTTTCCATGTACTCTGCCATTCTAGAGCGAAGGCCAAGTACATAGTCCACTATGTCCTGTTTAGGCTCATGGAGAGGTCTCTCCCAGCCTTCTTTAACAAGGGCAAGTGGTCCCCTTACAGGGTGACCAAACAGAAGTTCAAAGGGTGAGAATCCTACTCCCTTCTGTGGCACCTCTCTGTAAGCGAAAAGCAGACATGGCAAGAGGACATCCCATCTCCTTTTGAGTTTTTCTGGGAGCCCCATGATCATGCCTTTTAATGTCTTGTTGAATCTCTCAACCAAGCCATTAGTTTGTGGATGGTATGGTGTAGTGAATTTATAAGTCACTCCACACTCATTCCACATGTGCTTTAGGTATGCTGACATGAAGTTGGTACCTCTGTCAGACACCACCTCCTTAGGGAAACCCACTCTGGTAAAGATACCAATGAGGGCCTTGGCTACTGCAGGGGCAGTAGTCGACCTAAGGGGAATAGCTTCAGGATACCTGGTAGCATGATCCACTACTACCAGGATATACATATTTCCTAAGGCTGTGGGAGGTTCTAGTGGACCAACTATGTCCACACCCACTCTTTCAAAGGGAACCCCCACCACTGGAAGTGGAATGAGGGGGGCCTTTGGATGCCCACCTGTCTTACCACTGGCTTGACAGGTGGGGCAGGAGAGGCAAAACTCCTTAACCATGTTGGACATATTGGGCCAGTAGAAGTGGTTGACTAACCTCTCCCACGTCTTGGTTTGTCCCAAATGTCCAGCAAGGGGAATGTCATGGGCCAATGTTAGGATGAACTTCCTGAACAGCTGAGGCACTACCACTCTCCTAGTGGCACCAGGTTTGGGGTCTCTGGCCTCAGTGTACAGGAGTCCATCTTCCCAATAGACCCTATGCGTTCCATTTTTCTTGCCTTTGGACTCTTCAGCAGCTTGCTGCCTAAGGCCTTCAAGAGAGGGACAGGTTTCTTGTCCCTTACACAGCTCCTCCCTTGAGGGTCCCCCTGGGCCTAAGAGCTCAACCTGATAAGGTTCAAGCTCCAAAGGCTCAGTTCCCTCAGAGGGCAGAACTTCTTCCTGAGAAGAGAGGTTCCCTTTCTTTTGCTGTGTTGTAGTTGGTTTCCCAACTGACTTTCCTGTTCTCTTGGTAGGCTGGGCCATTCTTCCAGACTCCAGCTCTACTTGTTCACCCTGTGCCTTGCATTGTGCTCTTGTTTTCACACACACCAGTTCAGGGATACCCAGCATTGCTGCATGGGTTTTTAGCTCTACCTCAGCCCATGCTGAGGACTCCAGGTCATTTCCAAGCAGACAGTCCACTGGGATATTTGAGGAGACCACCACCTGTTTCAGGCCATTGACCCCTCCCCATTCTAAAGTAACCATTGCCATGGGATGTACTTTTCTCTGATTGTCAGCGTTGGTGACTGTGTAAGTTTTTCCAGTCAGGTATTGGCCAGGGGAAACCAGTTTCTCTGTCACCATGGTGACACTGGCACCTGTATCCCTCAGGCCCTCTATTCTAGTCCCATTAATTAAGAGTTGCTGTCTGTATTTTTGCATGTTAGGCGGCCAGACAGCTAGTGTGGCTAAATCCACCCCACCCTCAGAAACTAGAGTAGCTTCAGTGTGGACCCTGATTTGCTCTGGGCACACTGTTGATCCCACTTGGAGACTAGCCATACCAGTGTTACCTGGATGGGAGTTTGGAGTGGAACCTTTCTTGGGACAGGCCTTGTCTCCAGTTTGGTGTCCATGCTGTTTACAGCTATGACACCAGGCCTTTTTGGGATCAAAGTTTTTACCCTTGTACCCATTGTTTTGTGAAGAGGCTCTGGGCCCACCCTCCTGTGCAGGTTTTTGGGGGCCTGTAGAAGACTCTTTACTATTTTTAGTTTTGGTTGTCTCATCACCCTTCCCCTGGGGAGTCTTTGTGACCCCTTTCTTTTGGTCACCCCCTGTTGAAGTCTTGGACACCCTTGTCTTGACCCAATGGTCCGCCTTCTTTCCCAATTCTTGGGGAGAAATTGGTCCTAGGTCTACCAGATGCTGATGCAGTTTATCATTGAAACAATTACTTAACAGGTGTTCTTTCACAAATAAATTGTACAGCCCATCATAATTACTTACACCACTGCCTTGAATCCAACCATCTAGTGTTTTCACTGAGTAGTCAACAAAGTCAACCCAGGTCTGGCTCGAGGATTTTTGAGCCCCCCTGAACCTAATCCTGTACTCCTCAGTGGAGAATCCAAAGCCCTCAATCAGGGTACCCTTCATGAGGTCATAAGATTCTGCATCTTTTCCAGAGAGTGTGAGGAGTCTATCCCTACACTTTCCAGTGAACATTTCCCAAAGGAGAGCACCCCAGTGAGATCTGTTCACTTTTCTGGTTACACAAGCCCTCTCAAAAGCTGTGAACCACTTGGTGATGTCATCACCATCTTCAAATTTTGTCACAATCCCTTTGGGGATTTTTAACATGTCAGGAGAATCTCTGACCCTATTTATATTGCTGCCACCATTGATGGGTCCTAGGCCCATCTCTTGTCTTTCCCTTTCTATGGCTAGGAGCTGTCTCTCTAAAGCCAATCTTTTGGCCATCCTGGCTAACAGGAGGTCATCTTCACTGAGAGCATCCTCAGTGATTTCAGAAATGTGGGACCCTCCTGTGAGGGACTCACTATTTCTGACTAACACAGTTGGAGACAGGACTTGAGGGGTCCTGTTCTCCCTATTTAGGACTGGAGGAGGGACATTGGCCTCCAAGTCACTAATTTCTTCCTCTGTGATGTCATCATCAGAGGGGTTGGCTTTTTCAAACTCTGCCAACAGCTCCTGGAGCTGAATTTTGGTAGGTCTGGAGCCAATGGTTATTTTCTTTATATTACAGAGAGACCTTAGCTCCCTCATCTTAAGATGGAGGTAAGGTGTGGTGTCGAGTTCCACCACCTGCATCTCTGTATCAGACATTATTCTGCTAAGAGTTGGAATACTTTTTAAAGAATCTAAAACTGTTTCTAGAATCTAATTTCAAACTTTTAACAAACTTTTAAACTCTAAAAGACAATGCTAAACAGGGACTTAACACACAAGGCCCTAGCAGGACTTTTAAGAATTTAGAAAAATTTCAACTTGCAAAAATGAATTTCTAATGACAATTTTGGAATTTGTCGTGTGATCAGGTATTGGCTGAGTAGTCCAGCAAATGCAAAGTCTTGTACCCCACCGCTGATCCACCAATGTAGGAAGTTGGCTCTGTATGTGCTATTTCAAAGTAAGGAATAGCATGCACAGAGTCCAAGGGTTCCCCTTAGAGGTAAGATAGTGGCAAAAAGAGATAATACTAATGCTCTATTTTGTGGTAGTGTGGTCGAGCAGTAGGCTTATCCAAGGAGTAGTGTTAAGCATTTGTTGTACATACACATAGACAATAAATGAGGTACACACACTCAGAGACAAATCCAGCCAATAGGTTTTTGTATAGAAAAATATATTTTCTTAGTTTATTTTAAGAACCACAGGTTCAAATTCTACATGTAATATCTCATTCGAAAGGTATTGCAGGTAAGTACTTTAGGAACTTCAAATCATCAAAATTGCATGTATACTTTTCAAGTTATTCACAAATAGCTGTTTTAAAAGTGGACAGTGCAATTTTCACAGTTCCTAGGGGAGGTAAGTATTTGTTAGGTTAACCAGGTAAGTAAGACACTTACAGGGCTTAGTTCTTGGTCCAAGGTAGCCCACCGTTGGGGGTTCAGAGCAACCCCAAAGTCACCACACCAGCAGCTCAGGGCCGGTCAGGTGCAGAGTTCAAAGTGGTGCCCAAAACGCATAGGCTAGAATGGAGAGAAGGGGGTGCCCCGGTTCCGGTCTGCTTGCAGGTAAGTACCCGCGTCTTCGGAGGGCAGACCAGGGGGGTTTTGTAGGGCACCGGGGGGGACACAAGTCCACACAGAAATTTCACCCTCAGCGGCGCGGGGGCGGCCGGGTGCAGTGTAGAAACAAGCGTCGGGTTCGCAATGTTAGTCTATGAGAGATCTCGGGATCTCTTCAGCGCTGCAGGCAGGCAAGGGGGGGATTCCTCGGGGAAACCTCCACTTGGGCAAGGGAGAGGGACTCCTGGGGGTCACTTCTCCAGTGAAAGTCCGGTCCTTCAGGTCCTGGGGGCTGCGGGTGCAGGGTCTCTCCCAGGCGTCGGGACTTTAGGTTCAAAGAGTCGCGGTCAGGGGAAGCCTCGGGATTCCCTCTGCAGGCGGCGCTGTGGGGGCTCAGGGGGGACAGGTTTTGGTACTCACAGTATCAGAGTAGTCCTGGGGTCCCTCCTGAGGTGTCGGATCTCCACCAGCCGAGTCGGGGTCGCCGGGTGCAGTGTTGCAAGTCTCACGCTTCTTGCGGGGAGCTTGCAGGGTTCTTTAAAGCTGCTGGAAACAAAGTTGCAGCTTTTCTTGGAGCAGGTCCGCTGTCCTCGGGAGTTTCTTGTCTTTTCGAAGCAGGGGCAGTCCTCAGAGGATGTCGAGGTCGCTGGTCCCTTTGGAAGGCGTCGCTGGAGCAGGATCTTTGGAAGGCAGGAGACAGGCCGGTGAGTTTCTGGAGCCAAGGCAGTTGTCGTCTTCTGGTCTTCCGCTGCAGGGGTTTTCAGCTGGGCAGTCCTTCTTCTTGTAGTTGCAGGAATCTAATTTTCTAGGGTTCAGGGTAGTCCTTAAATACTAAATTTAAGGGCGTGTTTAGGTCTGGGGGGTTAGTAGCCAATGGCTACTAGCCCTGAGGGTGGGTACACCCTCTTTGTGCCTCCTCCCAAGGGGAGGGGGTCACGATCCTAACCCTATTGGGGGAATCCTCCATCTGCAAGATGGAGGATTTCTAAAAGTTAGAGTCACTTCAGCTCAGGACACCTTAGGGGCTGTCCTGACTGGCCAGTGACTCCTCCTTGTTTTTCTCATTATTTTCTCCGGCCTTGCCGCCAAAAGTGGGGCCTGGCCGGAGGGGGCGGGCAACTCCACTAGCTGGAGTGTCCTGCTGGGTTGGCACAAAGGAGGTGAGCCTTTGAGGCTCACCGCCAGGTGTGACAATTCCTGCCTGGGGGAGGTGTTAGCATCTCCACCCAGTGCAGGCTTTGTTACTGGCCTCAGAGTGACAAAGGCACTCTCCCCATGGGGCCAGCAACATGTCTCGGTTTGTGGCAGGCTGCTAAAACTAGTCAGCCTACACAGATAGTCGGTTAAGTTTCAGGGGGCACCTCTAAGGTGCCCTCTGGGGTGTATTTGGCAATAAAATGTACACTGGCATCAGTGTGCATTTATTGTGCTGAGAAGTTTGATACCAAACTTCCCAGTTTTCAGTGTAGCCATTATGGTGCTGTGGAGTTCGTGTTTGACAAACTCCCAGACCATATACTCTTATGGCTACCCTGCACTTACAACGTCTAAGGTTTTGTTTAGACACTGTAGGGGTACCATGCTCATGCACTGGTACCCTCACCTATGGTATAGTGCACCCTGCCTTAGGGCTGTAAGGCCTGCTAGAGGGGTGTCTTACCTATACTGCATAGGCAGTGAGAGGCTGGCATGGCACCCTGAGGGGAGTGCCATGTCGACTTACTCGTTTTGTCCTCACTAGCACACACAAGCTGGCAAGCAGGGTGTCTGTGCTGAGTGAGAGGTCTCCAGGGTGGCATAAGACATGCTGCAGCCCTTAGAGACCTTCCTTGGCATCAGGGCCCTTGGTACTAGAAGTACCAGTTACAAGGGACTTATCTGGATGCCAGGGTCTGCCAATTGTGGATACAAAAGTACAGGTTAGGGAAAGAACACTGGTGCTGGGGCCTGGTTAGCAGGCCTCAGCACACTTTCAATTGTAAACATAGCATCAGCAAAGGCAAAAAGTCAGGGGGCAACCATGCCAAGGAGGCATTTCCTTACAACGACATACCACATACATTGAGGGGATAGAGAGGGAGATTATGGGTCGTATCTGTACACCCCCCAGCGATACATACAAAACAATAGTATAGAGACTCTTTTAAGGATGTCTAAGGGCTGGGGGTTTCCTATGTTTTTGTGAAACGCTCACCCACTTTTTCAAGCTGGGCGCTTTATCATCGGGTACCGTGGACCTTACTTCATACCCAGGGTGTGCTGCTTTCTTGGTAGAGGGTGTCTTTTGTGATCAGTTGTTGCTGAAGCGGTGATTTAAAATTACGTAAGGGACTTAAGGTTCTCTTTATTAGTGAGAGCTCCTTGGTAAAGTTTTAAAAAAGAGGCGCGGCAAGAGTGACGTCATAATATATGTGCCAGCATGTTTCAACCTTCTCGTGCACCCATCTAGGTTCATGGGCCTCCGTCAGGGCAGTGAGTCTCAAACATGCCTATTGTCGGTGTGAGACAGACAAATAATGTTACATGCAACACACAACATGCTACAGAGTGTTGGAGGAAATGCCATCTGGGTGCAGTACGACCCTGGATGAATGTTTGGCTATAGGAAGCATTGCCCTCATCCCTCCAGGGGGGCATAGTCCCCCATAGGTTTAGGTAACTAAATATACTGGACAACAATGCAAGTAGCATGAGTGATGCATGTTGTGAGGGCTTTTAAAACTGATGCATCACCTCTGTTTTTAACAAACTACAAACAAACTTAGCTACATAAATACATCCCCTGCACCTATCCAAGGGTTCGTAGTGCTAAAAACACTGGCCCAGGACCTGCTCATCAAAGCATCTCGCTCGTCAAAACAAGACAGGATCACATCACACTGCTAGACAAGGCGCCAAAACATAACCACGTGGTTTCAAGAAATTCTCACATCTATCAAAGTCACTGACACACATACACACCAAGAACATTCGGTTTCGCTTCTTCCAGGCAAACGTCAGCAGCGACGTCACCAGTAAAACCTTCTCAACATGACATTCACTTCCATAGTAACGCCATGCCACCCAGCATCCGGCCTCCCTTGTGACAACATACTTGTTATGAAAGGATGGAGGTAGAGATGATCTTTTTATCTTTTTTTTATTTACCGTATAATATGTACTAGAACAATTCAGCCCCAACCCATCCATCTCCGACTCCACCCGTCAGCTCCTAGACTCTCCCTTGTCGCGCGTTCTCTTCCCCCATTCTATGACGTCTCTCACATTCTAGATCTCGCGCCCAACACACACCTATACAACACCCCCCCCTTCATAATAACACAATTACATTTCTAATAAATATCTTAGTTGTTACAATAATCGCAATTGCCAAATCACAAATAATCGTTTGCAGATAACATTGTACACAGAAAAAATATGAATACAGATAACAGATGACCCTCTAAAATAATATACATATGAACATCTAAATATCGCATACGTAATCCTTTAGGGCCAGATGTAGGAAACACTTTGCGACTCGCAAACGGCAAAATTTGCCGTTTGCGACTCGCAAATGCGTGTTTCCTATGCAGAAATGCATTTTGCGAGTCAGGACCGACTCGCAAAATGCATTTCTGAATCGCAAATAGGAAGGGGTGTTTCCTTCCTATTTGCGATTCGCAGTGGTATGCAATACCATTTGCGACCGCATATGCTGTCGCAAATGGTGTCGCAGTTACCACCCACTTGAAGTGGATGGTAACCCACTCGCAATTTGGAAGGGGTCCCCATGGGACCCCTTCCCCTTTATGAATGGACCACAAATTATTTTTTCAGGGCAGGTAGTGGTCCAAGGGACCACTACCTGCCCTGAAAAAATACCGAAACTAAAGGTTTCGGATTTTTTTTTAAGTGCAGCTCGTTTTCCTTCAAGGAAAACGGGCTACACTTAAAAAAAGAAAAAACTGCTTTATTTATAAGCAGTCACGAACATGGAGGTCTGCTGACTACAGCAGGCCTATACAGGAAAAATAGGAGGGACCGGGAGATTCATTGGTCCAGTGTACATTCTCCCAATAATAGTACGACAATTCACAAGTACACTGTTCCATACAATAAGAAAATGAATGAACTAGGGAGACCTGAATTATCAGGAGCGAGTGCCCTCAAGCATCACAGTGGATGACTGGCATCATCATCGGGTAATGCTCCTCGCCAGGCCGGCAGTGCAACGCCTGACGGGCTCCCCACGTAGGGGGGGCACTAAGCCGTGTTGTACCGATGGTCACTACAAAAGTAGCAACTTCTAAACGGACATGCCTACATTCAGGCTCCCGTAAAAAGGGAGAGAATAAGAAAAATTAAAATTGGTTGAACATCGTTGCATATATCATCATTTTAATCAATAGTCAAGGATGACACCAAGATTAAAAACACAGGAAAGTACTAAAATGAGTGTCAATGCTCAATTACTTTCAAAACGGAAAAAAAGGAAGTTCAGACTAATTATATAACTTCCTTAGATAAGGTCAACATGTTTCGCGTCATGCGGTCCTCTCGGATCCAGTGACGCTTCATCAGGACCAGAACAATCAGTATATAAACCCTCTCCAAGCACACAAAAGCACACAATGATGTAGAAATTACAACAATGCTTTATAAGGGCCGGTCACTTACATTGAAGTACACTCAGCCAGGTCAACAGTCAGGTCGCCCTAGAAAACAAACAGTGAAAACACACACCAAAACAAACCCAAAGAGTGGTCATTGGTGTAGTAGTGCCAACATTGTGCAAATAAATCGTAAAACGACTAAAGAGGATGATGACATAAAGTGGGCTTACCACCCCCAAGTCAGGAACAGGCACCTTGGTAAGCACGTCCCAAGGACTCGGCTAACAGCTAAAACATGGTGGGTACAAGTAATCAATCAAAATGCATAACACATAGTTCGTCAAAAGAAGGGAAAAAAAGGTCAATAATCCTACATAGATCCTCAGTTGATGTAACATCTGTTAATAATTAAAAATTATTATGAGCCAGAGTATTTACTAAGGTACAAGATATACGGATAAATAAAATTAAGTCTGCGGATGATAGTCCAGTCATTTAGCAATTCTTATATATTGTGCCCAAAAAGTGCGAGTTGTCACCAGTAGGGTCATGTTCATTAAAGCCTATAACGTTACGAACAAAATGATCGTGTAGTTAGGAGTGCCACCGTCATGCTCCCCAATACAGTGTCTCGATTACCTCGTTATAGCAAAGACACTCGTAGCAGGTGAATATCGAAAAAACCCAGGGTCAGGAAAGGAGCACACGCACTTACTTGTGTCGCGCTGGTCCTCTAGTTCAGACCTACCCTCCGGGACGTGCAACCGCAGACAAATGCGGCGGCACGCCTTCGGGGTATAAAAGCTCTGAAATCACCGGAAATCGATGTACGTTTCTCGTCCGAGTGCGGCTCGGAGCGAGAAATAGAAGAAGGACTCCGGATCATCTCGGAGTTATGTAGACACTGAGGAAATACTAAAAACTAGAACAAAGTCGGAGGAAACATCGAGTGTACCAGGATTTGTACAGTAATATAAACTGAAATAGTCATGCAGAAAAGACCGTGCAGAATTCAGTGAAAATTATGGTATTTGCTGAACATTACGGACAAAGGAAATAACAAACAAGGAAATTGTAGTCATGATAGAGGAATAAGGTCACAGCCTAAGGGAGTATAAAACTTCACAATAGCAATATCTTTACAAATAGGTGCTTAACCCTCAGTCATTCAAAATTTAAAATTTAATGGCTATCTTAATACGGGGTCCGCCAAAAAGAGGCATGATCAAGACAACGAAGTCCAGGGGATGTCATCATTCAGACCCCGTATGTGGGTGCCCAACTTGAACACCCATCTCTGTTCAGTCTTAAAGAGATACCTTGAGTCATTTGGTAGAACCTTTGGTGCTTCTAGAACAAACCACCATAGATCCTCAGGAGAATGTTTTTTTGCCAAAAAATGGGTACTCAATTTCGTTGTGATCCGGTTACATCGGATATTGCTTCGATGTTCATTAATGCGGTTCTTAACCGGTCTTGACGTCATACCAATGTAACGTAAATCACAAGGGCAAGTGATCATGTAGACACAGTTCCTTGTGTTACAGTTGGTATGTTTCTTTAAATACCATGTGCCTATAGGGTCCAGATACACAGAAGATAAATGTTTGGTCAGAGTACATACATTACAGTTACCACATGGATGGTGGCCTACGACTGGTGGAAGACCCCATAAGGTCATTTGAGTGTTAATAACTGGAGGTGGTCGTGGCCGGGTATGGATAACCATATCCTTGATATTAGCTGAACGCTTAAAAGCGAACAGGGGTCTTGCAATCTCACACCCTCCGCTAGTCAGTATCGACCATCTTTTATTAATCAATTTTTTAATAGAATTTGAAAGAGGGGTGAAAGTAGATACGCAAGTGATTCTAGACTCAGGTGTCTTATCAAAGGTGGCGAGTAAGGTTTCTCTATTGTTGTTTCTTGCTCTTTTTCGTGCTCGATTTACAATTTGAGGCGGATAGTGCAGTTCGGTAAGCTTATCCTGGAGGACGTCTGCCTGACAATCGAAATCGGGAGACGAGCTACAGTTACGTCTGAGTCGTAGAAATTGACCAACAGGTATATTATCCCGTAATGCTTTTGGATGGTAGCTGTCATACAGTAACAATGAATTACGATCTGTGGGTTTATGGTAAACTGAGGTGGTTAGTTTGCCATTGTGAATGGTAATCATTAAATCAAGAAAAGGTAAGTGAGTAGCAGATACCGTGGTCGTGAACTTTAAGAAAGGATCAAGACTGTTGATCCAAGTTGTAAAGAGGTCCGCAAGATGCAGAGGACCATTCCAAATGATGAGGATATCATCAATATAGTGCCGCCATAGTGTAACATGTTCATTGAAAGGATTCAAAGATGATAAAATGAATTTCTTTTCAAAATCAAACATGTATAAGCACGCTAAACTTGGAGCAAAAGTACTGCCCATTGATGTTCCCCGTATTTGATGGTAAAACTGATCCTCAAATTGAAAGTAGTTTTCAGTCAAAGCTAGTCTGGCAAGGTGCATAATAAACGTTACAGGGGTAGAGAGGGCCATTGACGACTCCTGTAGAGCCACTTCGATGACTTGTAAGGTGGCTTCTTGTGGAATGTTGGTATAAAGTGCCTCAACATCCATAGTGATAATGCCTTGTACAGTGCCAGAGGAATTGATCGATTCGATCAGGTTCAGGACATCTTTGGTGTCCTTCAGATAAGTAGAAGAGTTCTTAACTAGAACCTGCAGGAAATGATCACAGAAGATTGATAGGGGTTCTAAGACTGAACCGATGCCCGAGACAATGGGGCGCCCTGGAGGTGGTGTTACGCCTTTATGAATCTTGGGCAAACAATAAAAGTAAGGGACACGGGGATGTGATGTGTCCAGGAATTCAGCCTCCTTTGGTGAAATCCACTGGTTGTTCTTAGCTTCCTCGATAAGGATCCTAATCTGTGTCTGTAATCTAGATGTAGGGTCACTCCTGATTTTGGCGTAGTAAGTTGAATCGCCTAACAAGCGGAGGCATTCCTGTTTATAATCCGTGGAGTCCATAACAACAATAGCTCCACCTTTATCAGCTTGTTTGATAGTAATCTGTTGGTCAGATGCTAAGTCAAGGAGAGCCTTCTTCTCTTTATTGGGAATGTTAATAAACGGATGTTTAGGACATAATTTATTTATATCAGCGAGTACTGCTTTCTCAAAAGTCGCTACTTCGCTGGGCATGCCCATTAATAGTGGTACGAAGGTAGATGCTTTTTTTAGACCAGAGTCAAGTAGTGTTGGTCGTACTGGTTTATCCTTGAAGAAAAATTGTAATCGGATTTTCCGAAAGAATTGAGACAGTTCGATGTGTAGACGGAAGAAGTCCTCCTCAGGGGTAGGGACAAAGCCTAAACCCCTATTGAGGACATCTAATTCAGTAGGCGTGAGAGATCTGGATGATAAATTGACAACTAGGTTCTCACTGGGGGGCCTTTCGTTTGGCTCCTGGTCAACATCTGGGGTTCTTCCCTGGACCACTGCACACGTCTGCCTCTTCCTCTTCTTCTGCCTCTGCCCCTGCCCCGGCCTAAAAAAGGCATGTATGGCATCATAGGGCGGGGCTGGAAGAAGGGATAAGGGGATTGCCAGGGCATAGGTTGGTGTACTGGGTAGGGAGGATAATTATAAAAATTGTGTGGTGAGTTATCATCCGTACTCCACCCATCGGATGATGAACCGCTGCTGTAAGTGCGGCTCTTCTTGGGGCCTGTCACAGACTCATCCGATGATCGAGACTGATTGTCAACTTCATAATCATCTTTGATGTAAGGATACACCTTTTCTCGACTAAATCTAACAATGTCCTTTTGTAATTTAGTGATCTTTTGTTGTGTCAAAAAATCTTTTGTCTCATTCAATTCAGCTGTGATCTCAGAAAGACGGCTTTTAAAAGCTGTTAGTGTGATTGTAGTCTTAAGGTTGTGTTCAATGGCATTAATTTGTATGATGATAGTGTCAGCCAAACGTTTAGAAGTATTAATAATTAAGACTAACCAATCTCTCGTACACTTCCAAGCTATTTGAGCCCAGTCTTTTCTGAAAGATAGGTCTTGTAAAAATATCCAAGGAATGTTGGAAACCAACAACCCATTCGGAGCGATATTAGCTCGTAGGTACTCAGTCATGATGGTCCCATGCATGACAGTCTTAATCAATTCTTTTTTCAAAGAGGATAGTTTATCCCATTCAGATTTTAGACTACTTGTAACAGCAGACCCCTCATTGTCAAGGATAGAGGGTGTCTGTAGAATAGCTGACACCATGTCATCATCATAACTCAGGCCCTGGAAGTCTTCCATTATGAAGATTAACAGTGGGAACGCCTGAATTATCAAAGAAATTCTATAGAAGTCCCACAGCACAGCGGCTGTTCAAGCATATACAGGAAAAAGAGGAGGGACCGGGAGATTCATTGGTCCAGTGTACATTCTCCCAATAATAGTACGACAATTCACAAGTACACTGTTCCATACAATAAGAAAATGAATGAACTAGGGAGACCTGAATTATCAGGAGCGAGTGCTGGCCTTCATGTTTGCGAGTGCCCATAGTCGCTATGGGGCCGCAATTTGCGACCCACCTCATTAATATTAATGAGGTGGGTCTTTGCGACCCCATACCGACTCGCAGACGGTGTCTGAGACACCGTTCTGCATATCAATTTGCGAGTTGCAAATTGCGAGTCGGAAGGACTCGCAATTTGCAACTCGCAAATTGGATTTTTGCTACATCTGGCCCTTAGTCTCTTAGACCTCATCCTTATCCGACCAAATTTACTAACATCAGCACCAACTCCTGATTCCACCCCCACATTGCTAGCGGCTTGACCAGCAGCTCCAAATCCACATGCGGACTCTTGCAGGCCCATGTCCTTATCCAATCTTTGTGTCCCATGTGATTTATCATCCATCATTTCATCCCTCAGCCAAGTATTTTCACGATCACTATCAAATTTTCCTCCCTTATATGGTGCAGCTCTGCTTACATGCCATACTTTCCCATCACTAAGTAAAACAGGGTTACACAAAACTTTTTTAACCCTTAGTGGTGGATAGAATTTCCTGCCCTTTACTTTTGAAACCCGGAATCTTAACTCTGACCAAATCTCCTGCACGTATCTCTGCTACTTTGCATTTGTGTTTTGCATCATACACCTCTTTTGTATGCCTCTGTTTGATACTTATTTTCTTCTTGATCACCTCCGGGGACCAATCACTTCTTCTAGTCTTAGCCATCCAGCCAACACTATCTTTACCTAAGGGAATCCTGCCTCTCATTATTTCAAAAGGACTACAACCCGTGATATCACTGGGAGTAATTCTGCATGACCATACTGTCTTCCACACATCTCTTTCCCAGGGTACACTCCCATTATTGGCTAATTGAATAGCATTTTTTAGAACTCTATTAAAGTGTTATACCTTTCCATTACCAGCCGGGTGATAAACTGATGTAGTGTTGTGTATCATACCATTTCTTTTAGAAAACGTCTTAAACCTTCCAGGTGAAAATTAAGGTCCATCATCCGTCAGGACGACTTTTGGCAAACCCTCTCTCACAAAAATGTTATCCAAAAATGTCACTACCATTGGGGTATCCATTCTTGTTGAGATCTTCACTTCTGGCCATTTCGAAAAATGATCCATTAATACTAAAATACATTTTGCAATCCCATTATCATAAATTGGTCCAGCAATATCTAAACCTACTCCATCCAACCCTCGTCACCAAATTTCATATGAAATGACGGAGGTAGCAATTATCTTTTTTTATCCTTTTTTAATTTACCGTATAATATATACTAGAACAATTCAGCCCCAACGCATCCAGCTCCGACTCCACCCATCACCTTCTACACTCTCCCTTGTCGTGCGTACTCTTCCCCATTCTATTACGTCTCTCACATTCTAGGTCTCACTCTCCCACTCTCGCGCCCAACACACACCTATACAACAATACTACACATGAGTCAAACATACACTACAGCACTCCCATGGGTGACACATACCTGTGACTAATGTATTGTAATAAACAGTTTACGCCTTCTTGGAATGATTGGCACCGGTGAAGTCGCAATGGGCACCCGCTCATTCGGCAACCCCGGCGCAGACTCCCAAGAAACCTTGGACTAGGGTGACAAGGCGTCCCGGATTTGCCAGGACAGTCCCGGTTTTTAATCCGCTGTCCCGACTGAACAGGAGAGTGGGCAGACTGAACACAATCGAATGCTCCTTAGTATGTGCTCAAAAGCAGGACTAGATATTAGCTGTTAACGTAAAACAAATAAATTAACAGATATGATACTGTCTTTACAAATTGTATTTTATCTATTTCCTTAGGGCCGCGTTGTGTGAGTTTCTATGCTGAAGAGCGCTGTCACTGTTCCCTTCTGTTGACGTAAAGTTATAGTCCTGCCATTTTTGGGAAACGTCCCGGTTTTTCATTTTCAAAATCTGGTCACCCTACCTCAGGTGCTAGCCCTTACACTTCTTTATACAAGCACTGGAAGTCCCAAACTAAAAAGCTTTTTAAAGAAGGCAAAGCTGTGAATTTTTCCACAGACCAGTTTGAAGATTGCAGAAAAAATAAAACTTTGCACCTTCTTTTGAAGGACGTAGGCTGGACTAGAACAAGGGCAGTCTACTGGGCTTCCCCAAAGTACTCAGACGTGGCTAGTGGAGCGGAAGGGCATGATGGGTAGCCACCCTTGGGCAGCTGGTCGACTGGACTGGAAGGTGGCATTAGAAGAGGCATGTGAAGTGCACAAAGGTTCCAGAGATCCATGCATCACGGAGCAGAGTGAACAGAAATTGAAGAATTTACCACACTTGTCTGCCCATCCCGTACATTTTGAGATTGGCAGGACTGCCCCACCCACCCGTAGAAATGCGATTGCATGGACCAATGCTTTATTTTGGAGGGGTTTGTGGTGCTTCCATGGGAACCGCCAGGACATGGGAGGTACACGCAGACATAGTCCAAGGGCTGAACATTCAGAGAAGATGCCACCCGCAAACCAAGAGGCCTTCTCCAGTCCATGCATTATGCATGTATGCATGTATGTATGTATATATGTAGGCACTTATATGATTTACATGGTGCAAACCTGGCGACAAAGAAATGTGCAGTAACCGGAAGGTCATGGGCAAAGGATGCTTGCTCAAGACATGAGACGGAGAAGGTAGAGGGACACAAGCGGGTACCTACTAGGCGAGAGGAATCAGGGAGCGAGACACAGGGTCATGGGTGGTGGGACACAAGAAGCTGCCTGAGGGACCAGATGCTTCTCTAGAGTTTGCCAGAAAGGGATTAGGATGCCCTGAGGTGCTTCTGGAGGACAGGGGCCTTCAGCCTCTTCTAGAAGTGGAGAAGCGATGTGTCCTGCTTGGTTTGAACTGGGATGGAGTGCCATACTCTGGAAGCACGGAATGAGGAGGCTTGGTGCCTTTTATTTTCCTTCTTGCGTTTGCCCTTTTCCTTTCTGCTGCTTCCCAAGCTGCATGTTGTGCATGTCCCACCAGAGGTCCTGATCTTGCTTGCACGGTAAGGTAGCCTGCTGTGGCTGATAGCTTTGCAGATGATGCAGCTGGTCTTGAATGTGATATATGAAGGTCTTTGATGGTGGGGCTGCTGCACCCGCCACACTCTTTGGTGATGTCAGGTGGATTTCTGAGATGTTGTCTAGCAGGGCCCTACCCCCTGCGACAAGGGACTTAGTGGGGGGCTCTAACTCTTCTGACGTCAACTTCGGGATGGAAGGACTTCCCTTTGCAGGGCTGGTCAGCTTATGTCAGGCCCAAGCAGTAAAACCTGTCATGCAAGGTGAGTGACCAGGGCTGACCCCATGGGGGTGTTTGACCTCGAGCATAGTGTATGTCTGAAACTGAGCAACCTCTTGAGCTTTGGAGAAACTGTCACTTTTATGACTCCTCTCAGAGGCATTCATTTTATAGACTCCAGAAGGATGAAAGGCTGAGTCAACACTGCCCAGGTTCTAACCTGTGCTGTTAAGGTTTCACTTTGGTTTCCGCAGCAGATTCTCAGTTTACTGCTCTGTCTCTCCTCCACTGTGGTTTTCTTGGCACCAGTACCAACCGATAGAACATTAGTTGCTAGGAAACCAGACATTTATTACACGTTTTTATAAAAATGCACATATGGCTCCGTAGTCTTAAAATTATCCGTTTCTAATAATAAATCAGGGCTCCACAGAGAGAGAGCGAAAGAGAGAAATGATTATGAAATTTAAAGAAATGCAGTCAGAAATTAACGAAAAGTAGAATTAAAGAAAAAACATTGAAATAAAGCCTATAGTCCCAGGTGCCTCAGCGATTGATTATAAGGAAGAGTTCTATGCTGTGCTGCTGTAAAAATGACACAGTTTGAACTCCAGTGTTTTTTCACTGAAAACAGCATGGTGTGGTTTGTTGCGTTCTGTTTGTGCGGTTAGTATATTTTGCAGTCAGAGTCGGACTGAGGAACCAAAAGCAGCCCTGCCAAAAATACTCAAACCAGCCCTGCTCGCCCCATCTTCTTGCTCGTGCTCTCTCTCTCCATCCATCCCCTCTCTCTCCTTTGCTTTTCCCTCTCTGGTTGTTTTCTCCCTACATTCCCTCCCTTCCTTTATTTCTCTCTCTTGAAGCCTCCCTGTGCCTGTTGCAATTAACCTCAGGGACCTGGGGCAAGTGATTGAGGCACTCGGAGTGGCCATGGGCTTTTAAAACCAACCACCTGGGGTCCCAGCCCACTGGGGAAATGCCCGGTAGAATAAAGGGCCAGTCCGGCCCTGTTTGCAGAGCTCACCAAATCCTGACGGAGGGGTCCAGTTTGTGGGTTTTCTGAGAGGGGTGCCGGTGGTAAGACATAGGCAGGGACATTTTCCTAACCTGAGAAAGTATGGGTGATGCGGTCTGTAGACTGAAGGACTTCCCTGCAGATGGGTGTAGGGCGTGCCCGATATTACACCCTCCCACCTGACCCTTGTGATTGTGAACTATGTTGTGGGTCTCCCTGGTGAGGTGATCCACGGAGCCCCCCAGCTCCTGTCAGCTGGTGGGGTATTATCTGTCCTTATCTGGTTCCCAGCATGCACTGGGACAGGCAATGGACTGTGCGCCCTTCTATTAGGGACAGTGGTGCAGTGGCACCTGGGCTCACAGGACTGAGGGGCCCACCGAACCCTGTTATTGTTCTATTTCACAGTTCAAAAAGCAGCCAGGGGACCACTTCTTTCCTTGCACTAGGGCCCATGACACACTGGCTCATCACTGCATTCCATACCACGTGTTTGGGTTGCATCAATATCTTTATTGTATTCTTCGCTCCTGATTCATACCCCATCATTGCTGAGGGATCCTATGTTTTCAGGGGTGTTGCTATCAGTTATGCAGTAGGCGCTACATTTTGAGATAGTGATTCTGAGCTGAAAGATAACTGAGCACTTGAAGCAGTGAAACACTGAGTGATTCTAGGCGGGGTGCTATGTTGTGGGACGGACGTGCAATATTTACTTGGCCATGATGTAGTCATGAGGGAATGTTCTTTAAAGAGATGTGTCCTGCTCTTTCCTAAATTAAAGATGTCTACTGATGGATACAGGTATGTTGTTCCAGGTCCTGGTGCATAGATGGAGAAGGCCTACTGACTAGTTTATTTTTATTTCTTGCACTTCTTCGTCTCCAGTTTCACTGTGTCCTGGCTGCAGGTGTGCCGAGAGCCAACGGGGATACTGAGTTTCTCAACCAGACTGCCAGTGTTGTATGTCACACTATCATCAGCAAAAAATATCATCTGCAGAAATATTGTGGCCTAAATATCATTGAAAAATATCATCCCATTTGGTTTGGAATTTCTAATACTTTCTCCAATGGGACAGCATTTTTGTAAATGATATTTAAGACACAATAGGGGCCTGATTTAGATATTTGCGGATGGGTTACTCTGTCACAACAGTGACGGATATCCCATCTGCCGAAATCTAAATCCCATAGGAAATAATGGGGTTTAGATTTCAGCAGACGGGATCTCCATCGCCGTTGTGACAGAGTAACCTATCCACCAATATCTAAATCAGGGTCTTCATTTTCTAGACAATATTTTGGTAGGGACATTCTGATACCACAGCAATAGGCGGAGTGGCCAGTTGTGGCTGCTTTGTAGATGATGCAGCTGACCTTGAAGATGATGTGGGATGGAAAGGGGAGCTAGTGGAATGACATTGCAGTGAGGGTGATGTGGACATATTTGATGATGCCCTTGATCTGGGGCATAACACAGGGGCCCCACACCTCACAGGTGCGTGAGAACACCCCCTAGGCTTCCTATGCTGGCGATCCCCCTCAGTGAACTGTGACCTTGAGCCGACTGCCCGACTACCCAGTAGTACAGGCTGCGTGCAGGCACAGTGACATGTTAGGGCTGCCATACAAAACTTAAAGAACAAGAAGTTGTAATTTCAAAGTGACTCCCTCATTTGGGGGGCAGGGGAAGCTTGTCTCCCCCTGGGGTCCTGTCCTACTTACTGTGTGCAGTTCAGGAGTGGGCAGGGCCCATTGGATGTGACTGGGTATGCAGGTGGGCCCTGGCTTACTTTTAGGGGCCTCCTTTCTTGTCCTTTGGAGTCAGCCTCAGAGACTACAAGAGACAAGCAAGAGAGGGAGCGGTGCTGGGAGCTGTAGTTGAGAGCTCCCGCCCTGGTGTGTGCCCTGCTACTTAACTCAGACATCCCGCACCCTTTCTTCTGCCCCGCGACGATGCTGCCTTGAAGTAGCCCACATCATACCAGGTAACTGATGTGTTTCACATGATGTGGAGGAAGTACAGTGAGTAGGACCCACAATAATAAGTAGGCCCAAGGAATAATTACTTTGTAAAGTAACATAACCACTAAAGGGGGGATTGTAAAGGGCCTACTAAAGATCTGTGGGAGCACATTTCTCACATGGGTCTCTGCTGCAATCCCTTAACTTTCTGAACTATCTTATCAGTATTATATATGACTTGCTATATATAGATGGATCCTTCACCAGGTGATTTCACCCTCTCAGCCATCTTGAAATATGGCCCGTTTGTGACCAATATAGTAAACTTGGTCAGCTTTAGGACTGCATTTCTTCTGCTTATATTGACGTTTGTGTAAGCTTTTTGGGGCTATTCAGCTGTCTAGATTTGCCCGAGAGAGTTGCATGTGGGCTACGTGCACAGTAGCAGAGCAAGGATGCCATGGGCCCGGCTGCAAGCCAGGGAACTGTTGGGGTATGAAAATACAGCAATTATCAGTGCTCAATGGGTCCCAGTGCCTCTGCACCTGCTGCACCAATGGTTGTTACGCCCTTGTACGTGCAGGTCTTTTAGGGTGCATCGAGGGTGGCATGGGTCACTTGTGGGCTTTGCGAGGGACTCTGGTGACTAAGTAATGGTCTGCGAGAGGCTATCCATGGACGGTCTTTAACAGCATACGTGGGGCCTTTGAAGGTTATTTGTTGATGGTTTTTGTAAAGTGACTGTGATGGCTCAGGCTACATCACGGCACTGTGGGGTGAAAGGAAGTTCAGCAAGCATTTCCAATGCAATGGGTCTCGCCTTTGCCCCAGTTAGAGCTATTTGTGTTGTAAATTCCTAAATGGACCTTTCTTGCCACTTATATTGAAAATGAAAAGTAAAACAGTTGACATAAGCGAGCTGATTCAAAGCGCCATGGCTGCCATGAGCATGAACGTGAAGCAGAGACACAAAAAGAAAAAGAAGTTCACTCGCAGTCAAACGTATTGGCAATCGTGCAATTATCCACGTAACAAGGGCAGTCTGCAAGGCGGTAACAAAATCGCCCCAAGGAGGGACAAATGTAAAGCATTTACCAATGATAGCAAAGGATTTTTGAAAGGCAAGCCCAAGAATGAGTGAGTGTGATGGACGTGAGATGGGTGTGGTTAAAAGCCTGCAATTCTTACAACAAGTCAGAGCGCTTGCACGCTCGACCTAAAAACGCAGGTAAGAGGCCAGGGAAAAGGGAGTGAGGTCAATATTATGTTATTTTTTGGTATAGTGCTTCATGCTGGCTTTGGCCTTAAAGTGCTGTGGGGGAACAGAAGGGGTGACACGTGTTGGAGGGATGTAAAGATGGAAATAGGTTATAAAGGAAGGTAAGAAGAGAACCTGGCACTTAATGCTACATTTTGATTCTCAGCAAAGCGCTCTGATGTAACAATGAACCGCACTCACTTTAAGTACAGTTTGTTATCATGGGGGCCTAGACCTACTGGTTTGAAAAAAGAAAAAGAGAGATGAAAAAACTTAAAACAATGATCTGATACCTCCCGCAAGGAGACGGCGTTGGTAGCCTGTCTCACAGAGACAGACACAACAGCCAAGCCTAGGGAGCGCTCGAGGGTTCCCAGGAGGAAGTCAGGTTTTTAAATATTTTAATTGGCAGAGGGGTGGTTGTCTTGGACTCCCTTGGTGTTTTAGTTACTACTGTGATGTTGAAGTGTTATAGGGGGAGGGAGAGAGAGAAAGGGGAGTTCAATGCCTTATCCACACTTTTCCTTGACCAAACATTGTTTATTGAGGCAAGTATAATTCACAAACGGAACCAATATCCTAACTCTGTGAAAAGGAGTGATCCTTTTAGTACAAGGGATGAATGCTTGAATGAATCACCATCAGGCCCCTGATGTCTACACTATCAGGCCGCAGCTTCTAATAGAAGCTGCTTTATTTTTCAGTCAATTCTATAGGATTAATTCTGCCAAGGATTAGTTCTGCACAGTATCTTTGTTTGCGGCTCCCTCCATACCAGTGCTTAATCTGTAAATAAAAAAGTGCCGGTACCCAAAACCCTCCTCTTAAAAATGCAGCTGCTGCAATTAAATGTGCGAGCACAGAATACGAAGGCATTGTAATGCTGAAGCCATCTCGGGCCTTTTTAATCCATTTACAGCCACTCCCTCCCCTTCAGCCCACCCTTCCAACTTTCTGCTTTCTCCCTTTGTGACACTTTTTCGTTTTTCTCTTCCTCAGTCTTTCTCATATGTGTCTTTTGCTCGCAATAAATGCTTGATGCAGAAAATTAAGCACTGGCCCTCAAAAATAAGTGCTGGTGCTCCGCACCGATAACAGCAAGCACAAATTAAGCACTGCTGCATACATGTTTTCATAAAGTTCACTTGGTGAGTCACTCACTGCTGAGTGGTATCCAACCAGTGCCAAATGTTACCCACCAATGTTGTTTAATAATGTTATTTATTCTACTACATTCACATATCTGCATCCGAAGCAGACCCGAAAATGCCACAGAAGGTTAATCCTTACAGTTCTACTGCAATATGCGTTGCATCCTATACAGTGCCTTCTGGGCAATGGTTCAACAGCGATATAGGTAAATGGGGTGGCCGTCAAGGCTACCAGTTGGCAACTGTATTTGTTATCGCACAACTAATAAAGACATATATTAAAGAAGCACTCGCTGCTGAGATCCATGGGTGCTCAGAAGGTGCAGATCCTGATATGGTCGAAAGAGCCTTTCATCTTTCCAAAAGACAGAGGGCCTGATTTAAAAAAAGTGGCACTGCACCCAATACAGCACCATTTTTCTTGGGCCCCTTAGCACCCCCTACCGCCACCACGTGTGCGATGTCTTAAAAATACGGCGCACCATGATGCAAGGTAGGGGTAACAGCATCAAACCTTTTGACACTATTGATGTACTGTGTAGGATTGGTGCCAAAATGTTGCTGCTAATCCTGCACAGCACATAGGGGCTCATTGAAAGCAATGGTGTGCCCCCTTTTAACACCTGCTCTGTGCAGGCGTTAAAAGTAGCCACAAAAAATGACACAGTGAAATCCCTTAGATTCCACAGTGCCATTTTTCTGGTCCCCCTTTATGGGGGAACACACCCTGTGCGTACATTATGCCTGGCGCAGGCATAATGTTGGGCAAGGGGTTACAAAGTGGCGCAATGCGTGCATTTGTAAACATGTTGTGGTGAATTTGGCCTCGTTGGGCCATATTTGCATTAAAAAAATGCCACTAATGTGGTGCAAGGAGGCGCAAGGCTCTCCAAGGACTGCTGGGGGTCTACAGAAAGTATGTAGGTCCGTGATTGTTTACAAAATTAAATATTATTAGCAGATTAATAAAGGATGTGCACAGATAAATAAAAAATGAAAATCTTTGAACACTGCAAATGTGAATGAGTTTGAAGGCTAAATATTCAGGGGCATGTTTATGAGTGGGTTGCATCATGCTTGCACCATGCACCGAGGTACATGTGTAGTGCAAACCACTAATTCATATTTTTGAAGGTAAGCAAAGCCACTTTGCGTGGCTTTGAATGGCTTCAAAAATATGGAGTAAGGCAACGTAACGCAAATCGCTGCATTGTCTTACTCTGCTCTGGGTAGGTGTTCCGTAGGCGTTGAGATGGTTTTTTCCATGCAACACCCATGGGTTTTGACACATTCCCAGATTTACAAGGACAAGTAAACAGGGAATACTTCAAAACAGTGCGCCTGCCTAGGAGAGACGTAACGAGGAAAAATATCTTTACTTCTCCAGTTTTTTCCTCTTTCTATGCATGCAGCATTCTAGAGCACACAAAGAAGGAGGAGAAAGTCTGTCAGGATTGTTTTTGTGCAGGAAAGTGTGACTTCCTGCACAAAAGCAGTCCTGCATACAACTCAGGCACCAGGGTGCAAGGGAGCCTGTGTTGGCGCTAGGCTGCTGAAAGGGCACCAGCTCAGGGGGTAAGGGAAGGAGTTTGCTGTATTGAATAAATAGGGTGCATTCCTGCCCTTTCCCTGTGACGCATCACAGCGAGGTGATTTGCTGCACTGCCGTGCGCCACCAGACACATAAATATGCCCCTAAATTGACAGCCTTAGCTTGATTTGTGAGACCAGTGCGAGTACAGCATGGACATCCGGCGGCCCGATTGAAGCCCGAGTGTGCGTAAAAAAAGGAGAACACGTAGGAGGAGCAAAAAAGACAAAGTAATATGCTGGCCTATAGTTTCGGCTTTTATTTTAGAATGAATGAAATAATGGTACATTTGTGGACAGAGCAAATACCTAAAAAAGATGTGTCCTGGCACTTGAAAGGCATGATTAAACTGATTTTACGTCAAAACTTACCTTGTCAGATTGAATAAACATGTTTTTACTGTTTCCTGAAATGGCTGTGGATGGGTTGTGCCCTGAAAGCCAAAGATATGGTATTCCATGCCTTGATGTCAGCACTGCTAAGGATCAACCTCCTCTCCTGGTTCTTTTGAATCTCAAGATTGCTGTCAAAAATGTGGAGCTTGAGTGGGGTGAACACTGAGAAGAGCACCATGTGAACAAGGATGTCGTGGTGGTGGCTAGTCTAATTTTAAAATTAAAATGTAGATTTTTCTATATTTTTGTGTGTGAACTAAAAAAGCATATTTCACATTTGATGTATTTGTTTGATGTGCTCTTGATTTTATATTTGCGTTTATTGTTTGGGGCTCAAATCCTAGTAATTGCTTGGGCGGGGGTCCCCGTCTTCCACCAGTGATTCAGTGGGATCCACAGAAAAGCAAAATGTTAAGTACCACTGGACTACTCTGTTATGGCCTCATTACGAGTTTGGCTGTCCCACCATGGGACTGCCAAACTCACGGGAAGGACGCCACTGCCATAGCCGTGACGTCCCCCGAGCATATTACAATGTTCCCGCCGGGCAATACACTGAATGTTGCAATACGCATTCCCGCTGGGCTGCACGCTGGGAACAGTGTTAGGATATTGGCCTCGACTCCCCTAACACTCTAGCACCCTCGGAAAGAAGACAGTGCGCATTCTGACGGTGCTGGGCAGGGGGGTGGCCTGCACTGCTCACAACATGGTTGTGGCTAGTGCAGGGCCCCCCCCTTTGGCCCCCAGCACTTCCTTTCTGCTACCCTTTTCTTGGCGGGCTCCCCGCCATGAAAAGGCTGGCGAAAAAAAGGGGTTGTAATCAGCCAGGGGGTGCTGAGTTCAGCGCTGCCATGGCTGAGTGCAAGCCTGACTGCCTTCATGCAGTCGGGAACTATGTTCGTGGCGGGGATGGCAGTCCTTTGGCGATCCGACCGCCAAAGTTGTAATTTGGTGCTCAGACTGCCAAAGCTGTGGCAGGACGACCGCCACCATGAGTCTGGCGGTCTCATGACCGCCAAACTCGTAACGAAGCCATTTGTTTGGTTATTACTAATTCTATTCAAAATGTATTATGTACAGTGCTGTGGAGAAAAAGCACTAAATGCAGGGAAAGTTAATAGGGGGATTGTGCTGGGCATTAAAGGCATGCCATGTTAAAGCCAGTTTTAAAAGATATACAGCAGCATGGGCTAACAGGCCTGGAAACAGAGCACAGAGGGATGCCATTGGTCGACTCACAACACTGAGGAACCCTGGTGCAGAGGTGGCAGCTCCTGTCCCCCAAAAATGGACCCCTTCACTCACATCCACCCGCCACTAGTGCCCTGAGGGCACCATGCCAGCACTCACAGGACTGCTTGCTCTGCTCATTGCACGTCCGTTTAGGGACATTCCACTCAGAAGCAAAGACCACAATGTTGGGATGAGTAAGTCAGATATTGGGAAAAAGGGTACCAGTGAGAACTAAACAGAGAAAAAAAATGAAAGACAAAAAAAGAGGAGGATTAGATAGGTAGATCAGAAATGAAAAGATAGGATGAGTGAGAGGTGTTGCGTAAAGGTGTAGTTTTCAACAATATTCAAGGACAAAGACAGATGTGCTACATACCTGAAAACAATGCAAGAAATCAAAAAACAAAGCGAAACAAATGACTGAAATTCCTTGATGTGGCATTCATTAGACAACAGAGGGCAGGGTGAAGGCTGGCTAGCAATGCAGGTAGTTTACACTGAAGGATACTGACCAAGCTCTTTATCAATACCAAGGATGATCCGGAGCAACACACTGGTAAAGTGCTTAATTTTTCTAAATAAAAACGTGCCGGTGCCCAAAGCCCTCCTCTTAAACAAGCGGCTGCTGCATTTAAATGTGGGAACCCGGAATACTGAAGTGGCGTAATCCTGAAGCCACCTCTGACCTCTTTAATCCATTTACAGCCACTCCCTGCCCCTTCAGCTCACTCTTGCATCTTTCTGCTTTCTCCCTTCTCCCTTTGTGACGCTTTTTCATTTTTCCCTTCCTCCGTCTTTCCCATATGTCTTTTGCTCGCAGCAAATGCTTGAGGCAGAAGAATAAGCGCCGGCCCTCAAAAATAAGTGCCGGTGCTCAGCACCGGAAACAACAAGCACAAATTAAGCACTGCACTGGTTGTTTTATGTTATCTTTACTCAGGCATGTAATGATGAGCAGTGAGACCTGATGGCTAACCATGCTAGGGGCACCGTACGTAACATAAGATAACCACGCATAGAACACCCTAACTCTTTGAAGTGAACCAATTTCACCCCTGATTGCTCAGTGGGATTTAAACCAAGTGTGGGAATGGCCGCTTGGTGGCATCAACGTAGAACAAAGTGTTTTTGTTAATCACTCTAGACCATCAGTCACAGTGTGACATGCTTCATCATCTAGTCCACACAGTGGAGGCATGTGTGTGACACGCTTCATCATCTAGTCCACACTGCAGAGGCTTGCCACACTGTGTGGGTGACTCTGGACTGTCAGCCACAGTGTGACATGCTTCATCATCTAGTCCACACAGAGCAGGCATGCCACACTCCGTGGGTGACTCTGGACTGTCAGCCACAGTATGACATACTTCACCATCTAGTCCACACAGCGGAGGTATGTCACACTCAGTGGGTGACTCTGGACTGTCAGCCACAGTGTGGCATGCGTCATCATCTAGTCCACACAGCAGAGGTATGTCACACTCCGTGGGTTACTCTGGACTGTCAGCCACAGTGTGACATGCTTAATCATCTAGTCCACACAGTGGAGGCATGCAACACTCTGTGGGTGACTCTGGACTGTCAGCCATGGAGTATGACATGCTTCACCATCTAGTCCACACAGCAGAGGCATGCCACACTCCGTGGGTGACTCTGGACTGTCAGCCACAGTGTGACATGCTTCATCATCTAGTCCACACAGCAGAGGCATGCCACACTCCGTGGGTGACTCTGGACTGTCAGCCACGGTGTGACATGCTTCATTATCTAGTCCACACAGCAGAGGCTTGTGTGTGACATGCTTCATCATCTAGTCCACACGGCGGAGGCATGCCACACTCCGTGGGTGACTCTGGACTGTCAGCAACAGAGTGTGACATGCTTCATTATCTAGTCCACACAGCGGAGGCATGTGTGTGACATGCTTCATCATCTAGTCCACACAGCGGAGACATGCCACACTCCATGGGTGACTCTGGACTGTCAGCCACAGTGTGACATGCTTCATCGTCTAGTCCACACAGCGAAGGCATGTGTGTGACATGCTTCATCATATAGTCCACACAGCAAAGGCTTGCCACACTCTGTGGGTGACTCTGGACTGTCAGACACAGTGTGACATGCTTCACCATCTAGTCCACACAGCAGAGAAATGCCACACTCCGTGGGTGACTCTGGACTGTCAGCCACAGTGTGACATGCTTCATCATCTAGTCCACACAGCAAAGGCTTGCCACACTCTGTGGGTGACTATGGACTGTCAGCCACAGTGTGACATGCTTCATCATCTAGTCAACACAGCAGAGGTATGCCACACTGTGTGGGTGAGTCCAGTGTACTTGAACAACACAACTCTTTAGTCAAAGGGGTGCCATTGAGCAAGTATATCCGTGTTTGGTATGAGTTAAACGGAGCAACCAGGGAGTTGTTTGTGTGGTTAGCCCCCCCATCAGCGCTTTAGGTGGGCCGAAGGGGGCTCATGCAGGGTTGTGGCCTAAGGAGTGTGTCTGAGAAATCCCCACAAGAAACAAGCATTTACAATGCATCGGGTCTCG
This sequence comes from Pleurodeles waltl, assembly GCF_031143425.1. NCBI lineage: Eukaryota > Metazoa > Chordata > Amphibia > Caudata > Salamandridae > Pleurodeles > Pleurodeles waltl. Next base: position 1,145,734,407 of record NC_090448.1, read on the forward strand.
CGTTTGCTCGTGTTAGAGCCGATCGTGTTGTAAACTCCTAACCCGACTTTTCACCTATCGGGCAAAAGTGCATTTATGCACGTAACCCGAAAAAGTGAAATCAAGTAGGTAAAGCGCTCGACTTCTGCCAAGCGAGATCGGGCTCCTAAATTAGAGAAAAAAAAGTCCACGAGCTCGATGTAAAACAGCGAGCCTCGCATGTTTTCTGTACTTGGTCGCTGCGCTCGGGGAGGGCTTGCCACCGGAAAAGGCATGCCATATGCGTGCCTTCGACTAATGAAAGCAAGCAGATTTAATTAGGGAACCCACGAACCAATAAAAAGCACTGACGTGAAGTTGACAGGGCTCCGAGCCCTTTTATAAATACAAAAGAGTCTCCCTGCTATACGCATGCGCGAGCGCATGCAAACAGGCTCGACCCTAAAAAGGACTTGCGTAATTAAGAGAACAGCCTAATAAATGCAATATAAAATCCTGTGCTTCACAACAAATTCATAAATAGTGTTACTGGACAAGGAGTAACTAAACTCAGCCAGCAGCAAGACATTTAACAATTTAAGTGGCATCATTACTGCAGCCCTTGGCAATAAACTTGACAAGATAAATGTAAAAGGAGGTGGTGTCTGGAGCCCTTGCTATACCCTTGGAGAGTCAAGTGTACAAAGGAGACACCTTGGCTATTCAGTTATCCTGAAGTAGTGTTTTAGGCCCTGGGAAACCAGTGGTAAATGACAATATCCATTGAGCCACCTGTTGCCGCATCACAACAGATCAGCGGCAGCTCCTCCGTTAGGGCGGAGGAGCGTCGCCCCCCCACCAGCAACAGAAGCTGCAAAACCTTTAACAAACGAAACAATAACAAACCATGTTTATTATCGTTTTGTTGTTGAAGGGGTGGGGCCACGGGGTGACAGCCAGTGAGCGGGAGTGCACTGTGCACTCCCCTCAGTGCGCATGTGTGTTTGGGCAGTTGTCTCAGGCCAGCCAAACACTCATGCGCAGTAGGCTCTTTCCAACCCAGCAACACAGTTGCTGGACTGGAGAGAGCGTACACAGGCTCCCAGTCTGCCTGGGAGCACCCTGGCTGGGCACTCCCAGCCAATCCTGACGCTGCTCTGAACAGCATCAGGATTGGCCGCAGGGCAGGCTGGGAGCCTGTGCCTGCAGCGACGGGACAAAGAGGAGCAATCAGGTAAGTTTGTATTTTTTTTATTAAATGTTACCCACTCCCACGACAACCTACCGACCCCTTGTGAGCGAAGCGAGCCGCGACTGCAACAGATAGTTCTGATGATGGAGCGGAAAGGACAAGGTGTGGTGGTCGCTTTTGCACACTTCGAAGCAGGGCCCCGTCAGCAGGTTCAGGGGTGTAGGATGACCATCTGAGGGAGCGGGGAGGCCAGTGAGATGCCAGACAGGTTTCCTCTACTTTGGAAGTTTTGGCCATAAATGTCCCAAGTAACAGGGTTTTGTTTGGGAGAGCGATGGCCTGCACAGACCTAAAATACCTCATATACCCGCTGCTCTGCAGCAACATGTTGTAGGATAGAATCTCAAGGCAAACTGCACACACCACCCCAGCAAGATGTTCAAATATACCAAAGGACCACAGGCAGCAGCGCCGGAAGTGGTATTTTCAACACACTGCAGCCTGAAGAAAACGTTTAGCTACTGGTTTCTAATTGGGGCATTTTCATCTAACCTTAAAAATTTACAAAAAGATGAAAATAGCTCCAAGCACGCGGGGACGTTTTAGGCACTTATTGAAAGTAAGAAAAGCATAGATGCCAGTCTTAGACCCCCACATACTTTTTAAAAAATGACATTATATAAAGGTAACGCTCAGGGCTTGGAGCCTCTTGGTAAATATGAAGGAAAGTTAACAGAGCCACCAACTAGGCCCAGACCATGAACAGCCAGTCCTGGTTTTCTTCCAAAAGCGCTAGAGGCGCTAGGGTGGCGAGATGGCTCATTGACTGTGGCTGATAGGTGTTTTCTCTTTTCGCAGTGACAATTAGGAGTTGTGTAGACAGCTCTCAAACACTTTTGAAGTTTATTCATGTTGTAATTTTCCACAGTTTTAACTTTATAAGCTCTTGTTGATTTTCCTATTTTTTAACCTGTTTTGACATGCATATACAGTTCAAGCTAGCGAAATACTGGGGCTCACAGTCAGAGCACCCCTCCTTTGGATAGGCAATGGACGACCTACTCCTTGCAGTGATATTTCTACGCTCAGCACAGGCTTGATAAGGCTGAGTGGCTGAGAAAATGATGCACTTTTCCATATTTCATATTTGTCTGGAAGGAATAAGATTACTTTATTTTGTCCTTTTCCGCATCTTTAGTCTTTTTCTGTATGGAATTTCCACTTGTTGCAGAAAAAATACCAGTCAATCAGGCAGACAGGATTTTCTGTAAGGATGCCCGCCCAAATTGCCCAATTAAATTACTTTTGTGTGGCCCACAGACCTAGAAAAAGCAGCAACAGTAATCAGTGTGATAGCAAAGGTACCAGGGTTCATATGGCAAGTAAAGGCAATACCCACAACCTCTAGTTTAGCAGTATAAAACAGTCATAACTGGAGTACCATAGCCCTGGTTCCACTGCACCTGCTGCACTATTAATATTTACGCCTCTGAGTGTAGTTAGGCCATAACGTCTGTTGCCCCCACCCTCTCTCTTCCTCGTGTGGGATTCATGCTGGAAAGGTTGTGCAATATTAATAGCAAAATGTCGAGGTTGAGCGAGAGTAAGCTCTAAGCCTGAGGGCTGATCACGTGACCGGTGAATAGACGACACAGCGGCCCAAGATGGCGCCTGGTTGCTTCCGCGGTGCTTATCAGCCCAACCTATTGTCTTGACCCGAGCTGCTAACAACCCCTGTGGGTAAGGAAAGTAGAGGAATCATTAGTTCTTTATGTCTTGGCGGGAAATTAGTTTCTATACGTACAAGCTGCTAAAAATAAACAAACATCTTTCCCCCAAACGCAATCATATTAAAGTGAGATAACATGCAGTTAAACAGTGAAAGCCATCACATCAACCCAATAATAACTCATGTTAGCAGCTAAGAAAGAAAACACTTTTCTTCTATAATCGCGCAATTATGTGAAAGAAATTGTGACATATTTTCCACAGGTGTCCTGTGGAGTGGAACTGCTGGAGCACACACTACTGCATTATTGGCTGGTCTTTATTTAGAACATTTGAAGGTATTTATGTGTAACCTATAAGAACACAGTGATCTCATTTCACCTGAACAAAAATGATGGAAGTAGCTGCTTGGGCCCTGCCGATTTCAAGAGCGCGTACCCCGGCAATCTCTAGATAGGTGACCAACAAACACGTTCAACAGCACTAACTCTTCAGACCAGGCAATGGACGACTTTTCAACCTCACGGAACGCCAAAACTGGAAGGCGCTACTCTATTGTAATGATATGTGAGTTTTGACCACTGACTCAATGTTGCACTTAGCCTAGCAGCATACCGTGACGTTAGTGACCACCGGCTTCATTTTGCCTATTGACTTTATTTTAGCATTAGCCACTGCCACGTTAAAAGCTGCAAGTAGTTTTCCACATTGTACGATGTGCAATTTTTTTTTATTTTTCGTGTACTTTCCCACCAAGGGCTTAGGCTGATAAGAATGTACTAAGATGGCAGGGAACGGTCTTGTTTTGTATTGGCACCCTGGGGTTGTGGCCAAGTCCTGACGTGTTATTTTCAAAGCTGGTTTAAAGCAATCAGCATTTTTGAGAAATAAACTTCTGCAGAGAGAGGGAGGTTCTAGACTTTTCCTCTCTTGTTTGTTCAAAGTATAAGAGGCCGAGACCAGATGGGCCTGGGACTGAGAGTGTTTGCAGATCTCAGGCAAATCCAGGACGCTGGAGTGTGTCATCCTTCCCATGAGGATAATTGATCTCTCGCTCTCCTCGATCGATTCTGGCGATCTGTTGCTGAATAGGAGGGAGATGAAGCAGTGATGCCCTTGCCTCATGGTGATGCATATTTTTTAATTCATTATTTGTTTCGCATTACAATATAGATACATATATTTGCTGTGTATATTGCAGTGGAGAATCATTTGTACATGTTTTCATTTCATTGCTGTGACCATTTTTAAACGTGTACTTTCAGCATGCTAATCTCCTTTTAGGAACCTTGTGTAGTGAAATAATAAATGTCTTCTTTGGACTAAGAAGCGCATTCCAGAGATTTTTGTCAGTGCGTGAGTGTTTCAGCTCAGTCATTAGTGAAGCAAAACATCTATACAAACTCATGCCATAGTTCGCTATCATTAATCAATATGTCCTGTACTCTCAACTTCACTGCTCAACTCACTGAGCCCGGACCACCATGAATTTAGTCCTTGGAAAGAGCCAAAGCCATGTAGAATAGTATTGCAGTCTCTGAAAGCGCTAGAAAATCTTAGAAATGGCAGTAAAATAAATAACATAACATATCAAAACAGAACACATAACAAATAACACATCACACAAAATGGCGTCACAAAAGATAACATAATTTAGGGAGCAGAGGACCATGGGACACAGATCTGACAAGGATTATTATGGAGGGAAAGCTGCATTGAGGATGGGTATATGGAATCAATAAGAAACTCACTCGCAAACTACAAAACATCCAGAACGCCACTGCCAGACTGGTCCTTGACCTACTTCGACACTGCCACATCTCGCAACACCTGCGTACACTACACTGGCTTCCCATAGAGAAAAGAATCACCTTCAAGATCCCCACCCATGCACACAAAGCCCGCCACAACACCAGACAAGCCTACCTGAACCAGGGACTCAACCTCCATGTACCCCACAGGACCCTACGCTCAGCCCAGCTCTCTCTCGCAGAAGTACCCCGCATCAGGAAAACCAGAACAGGAGGACGATCCTTTTCCTACCTCGCAGCCACCGCCCGGAACGCCCTTCCTCTCCACATCAGACAAATCACCTCCCTCCTCAGCTTCACGAAGGAACTGAAGACATGGCTTTTTTTAAGAACCACGTCACTGATAAATGCTAAATTCCCCCCCCCCAGCGCCTTGAGACTCTAATGGGTGAGTAGTTGTGCTATACAAGCACTGATTGATTGATTGATTGATTGTATATGCCCATCCTCTCGAAGTAGATTAGATAGGAAAATTAATGTTGTGAATTTTGAAATTAATTTACCCCTCTAATCTACTTGCAGGTGGCATTCAAGCAAGGCACTCAAAACATCACAGAAGGTGGTTTGTTCTTGAAACGTTCTTAATCCACAAAACTGAAAGCTCTGTACTTTGAGGAAAACTTACACTGTGCAGAGTCCACGAGGAAGGGGCAATTCAGACCAGTGGGCAGCGCCTGCTTTGTGATTGCACAGATCAAGAACCAGAGCAGCTAGACTTGCTGCTCTTTATGCCAAGTTCGCAAAGCACCCATTGTTGTAAGAGCTTCTTGTGGACCATACTGTAACTTTTTTACTAGCTGAGTTCAGTTTTGGGGCAAAGAAGACAAATGGATGTGTGTTCTGGAAAATGATGGCTCCCAGTGCATAATTTGAGGCAGTGCTTATTTTGTAAATAAAGACATGCTGGTGCTCAAAGCCCTCCTCTTAAACACGCGGCTGCTGCAATTAAATGTGCGAGCACGGAATACTGAGGCAGCGTAATCCAGAAGCCATCTCGGGCTTCTTCAATCCATTTAAAGCCACTCCCTGCCCGTTCAGCTCACTCTTGCATCTTTCTGCTTTCTCCCTTTGTGACGCTTTTCCGTTTTCCTTTTCCTCTGTCTTTCCCATATGTGTATTTTGCTCACAGTAAATGCTTGAGGCAGAAAAATAAGCGCCGGCCCTCAAAAATAAGTGCCGGTGCTCAGCACCGGAAACAACAAGCACAAATTAAGCACTGATTTGAGGCGTCTACAGCCCCAATATAGGTTTCTTCTGAGTTAGGAGGTTCCACATTGGTACGGCAGTAAAGCAGCTTTTCAGTTCTTGATATTAGATTTGGAGCTGTGCTTGACAAATAAGCTTGGTTTTAGATCAACTGTCTCACTAGTTGAGAACATTTCACTGTGTTGAGTTGATCAAAGCCTCCCTCCCCGGGGAAATGCGCCCGCTCAGTTGAAAAAGAGCTTATTGCGCATCTGGTTATGTATCCTCCATCTTAGCCAAATTTAGATCAAGCTCAAATCTTCTGTCCATAAGCAAGATAATGGAAGGAGACAATACTAAACAATTTCAAGATCATCTGGAAAATATTCAGCGTCTTCATGACCAGCAATCAGGATGCAGCCAGAAACAGGTGCAGAATCGGTGCTAAAAATATCCGCAAAGAGATCCACTGAGATCCGGACATGAATCAGTAAGAAGGATTGATCTCAAACTTTCTGCTGCATACGATGCTGTGGACCACCAGAGCTGTAGAGTGCATTAAATATAATATATTGTCAGACTTTAAGTTCCTTCTAATTGTTGGTTTCACTAGTTAAGTTATTTCCCATCCTCTGTACCCTCCGGGTTTCTGGCATAATTATTCCATTTGTTTAATGGAAGTCTTCTCTGTTATCCTATTATTTCAATGATAACACTTTGCACCTATTTTTCTCCTGCAGTTCCAGTCTTGGGAAGTTCTTCCTGATTCACATGCCCTTCTTGACAGACTTCGTCTGACTTTGGGGATCCTGTACTTTTACTGGGCCACTCTCTGTTCTCTTCTCTTTCTCCAGCTGCCTACTCAAATCCAGCCTCTGTGGCATCAGAACTCTTTGCCCACACCATCTTTCCAAAGCACTGAATACATTCTTAACCATAAACTAATAAGAAAGCCCCCTGAGATGCTATGGCTGATCAATACCACTGTAAGGGTGGTAGCCTAAAAATATACATGAAAGATTTGCATCTTGTAATTCTAAAATCAAAGTGACAAACTATTGTTTTTTTCCTTCCTTGATCATAACAACCACACACACAGGCACTTTACTACTGGTTAGCCGAGTTAGACTGCACAGAGTTGTAAAGCACGCAATCATATTGGGTTCAGCAAAAGGTGAAATATTTGGGGTGGCCACACAGAAAAGGTGGATTTCCTACACGTCCTGTACAGGGTTCGCTGCAAAAAATAAAAACACAATTTAAACCATCAAGCAATAATGAGCCTCTCATATGCAGAGCCATTTTCCCTCTCGCCCAAAAATAAATTGATGATTTGGTAGCAGAATATGAGATTGGAAAGGCCACCAAAAATCCCCAGAGATCTCTTCATTTGTAGGATTCAGGGAATAAGAAAACGCTTCGACTGGGTAGAGTAAACTGATTGGAGGTACAGTCATTCACAAAAACTCTAGAAAGTTTAAGAGATTAGAAAATTGAGAATTCTTGATTTTTTTATGTCTTTTGGTTGAACCCAAAACTGCAGACCCACCGACCACAAAACTTTTGTCATCTACCTTCAGACAGGGCACAACGTAACCATTATGTAACGATTTATTGAGCTATATTCCACCATTTGTCAAGACAATCTCTTCCTAAAACTATCTAAAAAAATAGTTGAAATGCCTGTTGTTCCAACAACAATTACTCTTGTGTGGTGCTCAGACGTATCACTGACACAATACTGTTGTAAACAATATTGTTGACAAAAACACTGCATAAAAAATGTAATTTGCCACAGTACTGTGCTCCACTACTAATAGTAGTAAGTTTAAGGACAAAAATATCCCAAAAAAGAATCATAGACACTAATATCTTTCAGACAGTATCATCCAAAAGTATGCAAAAATATTGATTTTTTAAATATCAATAGTTTAAATTAATACATGTTAAATATTTTAAAATACACATTTATTATAATGTAAATTAAAAAAATAACACTAATATTTGATACTTTATATAAATGTATACTTATAGAAACACACACTCACATATTTTTATGTAGTGTAACATAATTAATACAAATATCTATTTTACATTATATTAGTTTTTAACATTTTACATTTATTACTAATAAAACATATATATATATCTATATATATATATAAATATATATATAGATATATATAAATATATATATATTTTCTCACGCACACAATAAAACCATATTGAAGTCTAAAAATATGAAATATAGTATTCTCACTCTAATTTATGCAACAGTAGGGAAAGTGTTGTACTTCAGAGAGGTTAGATTTACTATTCCTAAAACTGTCACCGCAATAGTAGGGAAAGTGCTGGACTCCAGAGGGGTTAGATTTATTGTTCCTTCTCTTTTCAGTGCAACATTAGGGAAAGAGTTTGACTTTGGAGGGGTTAAATTTAGTATTCCCACTCCAAACAGGGCAACAGTAGGGAAAGCTTTGCATTTTGGAGGGGTTAGATTAACTATTCCCAAGCCAGTCTGTTCAACAGTAAGGAAAGCGTTGGAGTTCTGAGGGGTGAAATTTACTATTCCAACTCCAAACAACGCAACAATAGGGAACGTGTTGAACTGTGAAGAGGTTAATTTACTATTCCAACTGCAGTCTAAGCAAAAATAGTGAAAGTAATTCACTTCAAACACATCACATATAAGTAACCCCATGAACGTAGAAAAAATATTAAACTCAATATAAAAATTGTTAGTTAACATGAAATATATATGTGAGTAGGAAATAAACTGAAAACAATTAATCAACTTACATAATTACTATTCAATAAACTAATTAATTATCAATTAATAATAGTTACTCGATTATTAATTAATTTCCCACACAATACCTCTACAAACCTAGCAACCTGCAGCTAAAATATAATTAAAGAAATTAGTAATACATAATTTACATATTTAAAACTAATGATATAATTGATTAACAATTAATAACTAATTGTTAATGCATAGTTGATTAACTTCTCACTCTAGACCCATGCACACCTAGCAGCATGCAACTAAAATATAAGTAACATAATTAAATATTCCATAAATTACATATTTAAAATTAAATTAAATAATTAATTTACAAATAATAATTAACACTTAATTAGTTTTTACTTAATTAACTTCCCACCCTATACCCCTACAAACATAGCAGTTCACAACTAAAATATAAGTGAAATAATTCAGTATTCGATCATTTACATAGTTAAAACTCAATTAAAATATTAATTTACAATAATAACTTATTTGTTAATTATTACTTAATTAATTTCCCATCCTAAAGCCCTACAAACCTAGCATTCCACAGCTAAATTGTAAGTAAAATAAATCAGTATCCCATATTTCACATAATTAAAAAAACAATTACATAACTAATTAAAAATTAATAATACATTATTAATTATTATTTAATTAACTTAGCAACCGAAACTCCTGCAAACCTAGAAGCCACAACTACAATATAACTAAAACAAATACGTAATCCTTTACTTACATAATTAAAAAACAATTAAATAATTAATTAACAATTAATCATTGAACGTTAATTACTACTTAATTAACTTCCCACCCTATCCCCTTACAAACCCAACAACCTGCTATGACACTAAAAATTACTATTAATAATTCGATAACACATTCTAAATCACTTAAAATTACATGCTATATTTATAAAAATGACATTTATCTAAACAATAGTAACACATACAATTACTATATCAACTAAAACGCATTAAAATAATTAAAAAAATATATATTTTCAACAACTATATTGAAGAAAATGATATTAAAAACAGTGATATTCTTCAAAACGTTATCACTTACCTCTAAAACCGGTATTCTTGTCACCAGTATTAAATTGTCGATATATTCTCCTGACAATATTTTTTCCAAACACCAACCAGATCTATGCCATGGGCGATCTTCTCCAAAAAATGCTCTCTAAATTTACTGTCAGTACTCCTGTAAATGATGGTGATATCTGTTTATATGTATTCAGATCTGGCCTCCATGTTTGTATTGTGCTACAACAGAAACTCTTCTCCCACAGGTACATGTATGACACTCTGTGAAACCGTAACACTTTGCACTCTCGAGGTACATTTACTATATGTACTGATCTCTCTTATAAGCTGCGACTTGAAATGTACCTCTATATAAAGAGGTCTGTCACCCTTTCAGGCAGATTCTCAGAAGCATTTATGCGTCCCTAGATAAGTACTATAGAAGTACTTTTTTACGGACTCTTAAATGCCTTTGTAAATCGGCTTGAATCATCCAACCCACTGTTAATAAAAGTGCAAAGAGGGCGTAGTCCATTCTCTGTGTACTAACCAATGGCGGCGGGTCCTGGTGATGGGTGATCCGAAATGGATGTCAGGCAGTTAGGCATTTTTTCTCGGGCACATGTGCCAGTGCGCATGTGCAACTATGATTTTGAGTTTTCGGTAGTCCTAAGGGCTGACATGGTGCCAGCCCGGGCATTCAATACATCAGGTCCTCGAAGACCGCCAGGAATGACGTGAAGCAGCGTCATATTTTTGAGCAGTCCTGGGCATGTACAGGCTCAGCCCTGCACTTCCTGGGACTGCTCGACAATTATTTCAAACAGCCTATCACCACCCCTCCCTCTCCCAAGTCATCAAAGGGTGACAAGTTGGGAAAGGGAGGGGTGACAGCTGGAGGGCCTGACGTCACGGAGTCAACCAATGACTACAAGGCCGGGTCATGTGCTGCATTCGCTAAAGAGAATACACTGCGCATGCTTCTGTGCCTGGTGTATTCTGGTCACAGCAATTCAGCCACAGAGCGTGACAGCAACTGCCAACTTAAAAAAGAAGGGACTGCTGGTGTTTGACCTCCATTTTGGACACCAACCTGACATAGTTTTTGGTGTAAGTGTCTGTGGCGGCTGCCAATGAACAGGGGTGGCGGGGTGGGACAGGGCGCCAAGGGACTGGGGGATGTGGGGAGTTTAAAAAAATAAAAAATAAAAAAAAACACTTACCTTCGAGGGGAGATACGTTTGTCTTCCCTCCATCCTCTTCCCGGCTGCACAGGCTCCCAGCCAATCACGACGCTGCTGGCAGCAGCGCTCTGATTGGTCAGAGTGGCCTGCTTCGCCACTCAGAATGGGAATGGGAGCCGGCCAAAAAAACCTGCGCACTTTGTGTGCACATAGCCCTCCTCGGGCCCCCTCCCTCCAGCCCAGCCCCTCCCCGCCCTGCAAGGAAAAATAAAATGATAAAAAGGTAATGTACATTATGATCATTTTATTTTTCCCTTTTTGGAAAAACCAGTGGGGCGACGCTCCTCCGCCTTAGTGGAGGAGCCACCCCGGGTAAATGTTCTATTCCTTCACTATAGAATCGGCAGCTGCATACACGCCCCACACTAGAAATCCCCACGTCACACAGTTTCTATTCTCCCCATGTCTCTTTCCTTGCAGATGTCCCACTTCCTGTCACTCCATACTTGTAGGTTCCCCTACTCCACCGCCTCTTCCAGTTTTTTAATTTTTCCGCTCATCTCTCCTGCTGCAGTTCTCCTTCCCTTCTCATATTTTTACCTGTATAGCGGTTCCTTGTCTCTCTCCCTCAAACCTTTTATTCTCCTCTAGCAGTTCTAGTCTTCCTCGTATCTCTCAACCGGTACCTGCTTCCCTGTCACTTCCCTACCTCACTTTTCATAACCTAACCTCTGCATGCACAGACGCGCGCGTGCACACACCACGCTATTCCTATATTTACTCTCAAACTCAGTTGTGATACTGCACCACGGGCCTTCCTTCAGGGCTCATTGCTACTCTTTTAGTGAAGCCCATACACATCCGTGTCATTGTAAATTTTTTCTGTCCCGCAGTACCACCTGCTCTTCCAGTACACACCATTCTGTCAATGTCAGTGCTTAATTTGAGCAAGTGGTTTTGGGGGCGGGGCTCCGGCTCTTATTTTTGAGGGCCAGCACTTATTTTTCTGCCTCAAGCATTGACTGCGAGCAAAAGACACGTATGGAACGGCAAAAGAAGAGAAAAACAAAAAAGCGTCACAAAGGGAGAAAGCAGAAAGCTGCAAGGGTGAGCTGAAGGGGCAGGGAGCAGCTGTAAATGGACTAAAGATGCCCAAGACGGCTTCAGGATTATGTTGCCTCAGTATTCCGTGTTCGCACATTTAATTGCAGCAGCCTCGTGTTTGTGGTGTCGCGGGCCAGTGACACAACTGGTCACCGGACACAACCAACGTTAGAGTGGCGCAGCCAGAGGAATATCCTTGCACGCGCCCGCAGGGAATATGTAACCCCACCTGCAGAAGAATCGCTAGACTCCTTCCACATGAGACTGAGGGATCTGGCCAGCACCTGCAGATTTACCGACAAAGCAGAGGAAATAAGAGGGCAAATCATCCAAGGATGTGCGTCACTGAGGCTCAGAGAACAAATATTGGAAGAATCTGGAAGGTCCCTACCCGACATCTTACAGATGGGGCGCACATGGAAGCAGCCCTACAGAGACCCATAAAGGAGGAAGCCGCCAACACAGTAACGTCATCTGCGAACAGAACGAAATACCGTCCGAACAAACCACCGACAAGAAAGTGTGGGTACTGTGGCGGACCCTCACACATACCGTCTGATTGCCCGGCAAGAGGCAAAAAGGGTAATGACATCACTTTGCAAAAGTGTGCAGGTCGCGGAGAACCCGAACTGGAAATGCTTCCATCAACACAGCGTCAAACAAGTCTGAGCATGGAAGTGAGATGGATGATGACGAAGCCGAGGTGCATGTGATTCACTCCCTGTTCACTGTTGGGAACATGACCCCTCTACAAACAAAACTACCAAAGTGCCAGGTTCACATAGGCACACACAAGACTGTGGCAGTGGTCGATACAGGAGCATCAATCAACATCCTAGCCGTGGAAGAACATCGCAGGATGGTGCCAGTTCCGACACTGACCAAGGCCAAAGTGAAAGTCTAAGCCTATGGACAGAACACGCCACTCACCCTGAAGGGCATGTTCCAAACCACAATCACCCATGGGTCACAAACAATTCCGGCGAAAGTCTATGTGACAGAGGAACGACGTGAAATGCTGCTAGGTTGCAAGGCTGAGGAAGACCTGTGGGTAGTCACATTCGCCTTCAGTATCCATCAGGAGTCAATAAAAGAACTGTTGGCAAAGTACCAGGGACTATTTGAGGGAATCGAATGCTTAAGAAGCAGAGAAGTGAAGTTACACATTGATAAGAGTGTGCAAGCGATTGCCCTTCGCCACCGACGCATCACGTTTCATCTTCGGCCCCAGGTAGAGAAAGAGTTGGATCACCTTGAGAAGGCAGGCATCATCGAGAGAGTGTCAGGACCAACGCCCTGGGTCTCACCAATTGTAGTGGTACGCAAACCTAAGCAACCCGGAGAGGAACGCATCTGCGTGGACATGCACCTTCCCAACGCGGCCATCAAGCGCGAGAGACATTTGACACCCACGATCGATTACATTCTAGGAGAACTCAGTGGGTCCTGTTGGTTTTCAAAATTAGACCTCCGGTCAGGCTACCTTCAGCTGGTGTTCGCAGAAGAGTCGCGTTACATCACGACATTCTCCACACATATAGGACTGAGGCGATATCGGTGTCTAAACTTCGGAATCTCCAGTGCTGCGGAGGTTACAGACCATAAGCCTTTGCTACCTTTGTTCAATGGCACTGCCTCAAAGCCTCCTCCCAGAATAGAGAAATGGATGCTTCAATTGCAAGACTATAGATGTCAATTAGAATACCGCCCTGGATCTGAAACTCCTGCAGATTATCTATCAAGACACCCACGAGCAGCCTCGGATGAAGAAGTGCACGACGCACAGGAGACGGAAGAGTACGTCTGATATGTTGCAGATCGGTCCAGACCACTGCCCCTGTCCGCGAGCGAGGTTGTTCAGGCTACGGAGGGTGATGAATGTCTGCAGAAGACCTTGAACGCCATATGGACCAACCAGTGGTACGTCGTAAAAAAACAACTACCCATGTTGAACTCGGACTCGCAACGCATTCTGGGGAGCCTGTACAATGTGTGAAATGAGCTCACTGTAGACACGGATGGGTGTGTACTGAGAGAGTGTAGGCTGGTCATACCATCATCTCTCACCGCCAGGGTAGTGCAACTGGCTCACAACGGTCACCAAGGCATGGTCAAGACCAAGAGCCACTTGAGGTCGAAAGTATGGTTTCCCCTCATCGACGAACAAGTAGAGAACATGGTGAAGTCATGTGTATGGTGCCAAGCCTCCCGAGAGCCCAGCCGGCCAGTCCAGGTGGAGACCGAGCCTAGCCCCGAGAAACCCTGGGTGTCCGCAAGCCTGGACTTTGGAAGTCTCCCAGATGGCCGCCACACCATGGTCCTAATCGACGATTTCTCCAAATACCCAGAAGTGGAGATCATTCCGGCTTTCACGGCAGACGTAGTCATATCATGTCTGGAAAAGGCTATGACCACCCATGGCCTGATATCTGAAATCAAAACTGACAACGGCCCGCCATTCCAGAGTGGGGAGCTGGCAGAGTACTTGAACAGTACAGGTACTCCACATCGTCGAATCACACCAAGATGGCCTCAGGCCAACGGCGAGGTCGAGAGGTTAATGAGAACTTTGAACAAGGTAATTTGCATTGCCCACGCCAGCGGTCAAACGAGTGACTATGCTGTTTACTCATTTTTGCGAAACTACCGCCAGACCCCTCATTCGACAATCAACCAAGTGCCCAGACACATCACGTTTGGGCGCACTGCAGTTGACTCCATCCCGCACCACCACTTATGGAGACCTCCATCCGTAAACCAAGACCAAGTCCAGGAACGGTGGTCAGCCACCAACAGGCGTGCCAGCCAGAAGAGGCGGGCGGTGTCATCAGACCTTGCGGTAGGAGACAAGGTTCTGTTAAAGGAGATATCTTCAGGAAGCAAGTTCTGCATGCCGTTTGGCACTGCTCCATGGAACATTGTCCGTCGAAATGGGTCAGCTGTGATAGCCCGGTGCGGGGAAGACATTGTCACCCGCAACATTTCATTGTTCAAGAGATTTTGTCCCTCGGATGACAATCCTCAAGGTGAGGTTCTCCCTCCCACCGAGGATGATTCAGCATCATTACCCGATGACGACATTGAGTGCAACCCATGTCCCCACTAATTACCTGATGGCACACCAAGTCTGGCCCAGGAGGCTCTCCCCGGCCGTAACTCTGATCAGGGCTCTGATCGAGGAAGATCGGAAGCCACCTGATACAATTTGCGCAACAAGCCTGTTCCACCCACACGGTTGCGCAACCACTGTATGAAATATGTTTTCCTTTGTTTTGATTTTTAGGAGGAATGTGGTGTCACAGGCCAGTGACGCAACTGTTCACCGGAAACCACCAACATTAGAGGGGCGCAGCCAGAGGAATACCCTTGCACGTGCCCGCAGGGAATATGTAACCCCACCTGCTGAGACAGTATTTTGGTTTGCCCCGAGGTCAGGGGTAAACGTATAAAATATAATAAAAGGCGTGGTCGGAAGGCAGAGGCGTGTAGGTAACCGAAGGGAGCACACACGGAGGTGCAAATGATAGTTACGCCTGGGCCGCATCCGACCACGCGGTAACACACACACTGTGTCTGCGTTTTCTTTCCATTCGCTGGCCCTCATACGCTACATGCATGTTAGATACTACAGGTTTTAAGAGTAGGGCTTTGGGACCGGCACCTTTTTATTTACAAATTAAGCACTGTCATATCCCAAACTCGCAGCACAGCACCCCTTACTCTTCCAGATCTAGGGCCCACACATAGCTCTGCCGAACCATCACCCCATAAACTGCAGGCCCCCATAGCCACCTACCACCCCTAAGATCGCCGGCTGCAGTAGACACTACACACACATGTATACCAATGCTTGTGAACTCGGACCTCTAGCCCTGCCTGCTGTCCCGGCACTGGGAGTGCGCACACTGACTTTGCCCTCGATCCCAGCATGTGAACAGCCCTTCCACAGCACCACCGCCCAGCTCTGCAGTGTCCTCCTCATGGCCTGTGTAAGTGGGAACTGTAGAAAGGCCATGTCCTGTGACTGGCACTTAAACAGCATTTCTAGGCCATTCTTGTGTGCCCTATGCCAACAGACCATTGTAATCTGTGTGGAGTGCCCAGAGCTAAGCGCACAGTAGGCACAGTCAAAATATATAACTATCAAATGCATCAAAGATCTTTCAAGTGTTTCATTTCATTGCTGATGTCATTTACGATGTCATCAGTGACGTGGGAGGCCGTACATCAGTGCCTAATTTGTGCTTGTTGTTTCCAGTGCTGAGCACCGGCACTTATTTTTGAGGGCCGGGGCTTATTCTTCTGCCTCAAGCATTTGCTGCGAGCAAAAGACATGTTTGGGAAAGACGGAGGAAGAAAAAAACGAAAAAGCGCCACACTGAGAGAAAGCAGAAAGCTGCAGGTGTGAGCTGAAGGGACAGGGAGTGGCTTAAATGGATTGAAGAGGTCCGAGATGGCTTCAGGATTACGCCGCCTCAGTATTCCATGTTCGCACATTTAATTACAGCAGCCGCGTGTTTAAGAGGAGGGCTTTGGGCACCGGCACCTTTTTATTTACAAATTAAGCACTGCTGTACATGACGTAATGAGAGGCGCATGGCAGGGGTCTGAGTTACGTTCTGCCCCACATATGTTTCTCCTTTTTTCTTCCCTTCAGACCATCCTCCCTTTCAGATTCTTGCATCCCTCACCCCCTAGCACCTCTCTCCTGCCCTCTCCCTCCTCCTGTCCTTTCTCGCCCTCCGCTCTCCTCTCATTAAACAAAGGCCAGATGCCTCCACCCTCCATGACATAACCTCCATGAGCAGGGCAGAGCTTGGAAGTGGGCCCCACCCACAGGCAACACCACATGCGCATGTATGAGTGCAGGTCACGAGGCCCTGCAAACCATCCACTGGGAAAACCCACCCGCAGACAACAGTCTGTTCCCTGTGACTCCCAGCAGCAGCAAGAAGACATCTGAGTGGTAAACAGTGAAGTACTTAAAGCTGCCAACCTAGAACAGCATGCAAAACACACACAGTTACCAGCCTGCCTGGTCCATCTCTCCGCCCATCGGGTTAGAAGGCCCTCCCTCCCCAGTTATTCAAATCCTTGCAGTAAAATAAAAGTACAAATAAAAATAGAATCTGAAGTCAGAAGCACCCACCCAGCCTGCTTACATACTCCAGTGGGGTCTCCAGTTCAGTCTTGCATTATTTGCACTTCTCTGGTCTCAGGCCTGTTTGAGTCCTCTCAGGAGTCCAGGGGCAGTGTGCCTCCGTCTTTTCAGCCCTCTCTCCCTCATCTCTTCACTGCTGCTGCTTCTCCGCTCACCTCTCCAACTGCAAATTATTTCACCCTTTCTCCGTTTTTCTTGTCAGTTGTTGCAGTTTCATTCTTCCTATTCTCTCCCTCACTTCAGCTGCTGAGGCTTCCGAAGACCGTGCAGGTTTCTCATGTACCAGTCAGTGGGCCAGGAAGGTGTTCAGAATACATGATCATCCAACTCCTGGCCTCTCTGCAGAGCGCGCAGAGCAATGGCCACTAAGTCTAGGTGTAATTGTGATCCTGTGCACGTACACGTGTAGGAGATACACCGCTGTCAAAATGTTCATGGGGCAAAAGTAAAAGAGGGGTGTTTACAGCTGAGAGGGCCCAAAGTCTGTTTGGGGGACCTGAAGCGAAGGAGATGCGAGGAAGGACATTCACAAGAGGTAGGGAGGAATAGGGCACCGAAATACACCATTTTTTTGGGTGGCCCCTGAGATGCATTAGGCTTGTCCACTTCACTGGTGCTCAAACATTCATCTCTTGCAACTTCCACCAGCCACCATCGGTGCTAGCTGCATATGAATAATCCTAACCATTCCATGTTATTCCCACTTTAGATGCTTTGAGGCCAATTCACAAGGAGCAGATAAGAGGGTCCTGCGGGAGTCCCCCTCCATACCTCCCCGACCCCGCCCGCCATGCTCGGTGTGCGCTTTAACCCTGCTGATGAATAGATGACTAAAGCTTGGAGCGGCCTGGTGAATAGAAGTGCCCAGGTCTGAGCATCGGGAGGCTGAGAGGCACCGCCAGTGATGGCTGAAGGCAGGCCGGCCCCTCTGGGGCTGAGATGATCGGGAAGCAAGGGAGACTGGTGAATAATTAAACAGATGGGGATTAAAAGAGAGTAGAAAGGGTAAAGCATCGCTAATTGCTCTGGTGGGGCTTGTGGTGCGCACAGAATAATTGAGCTGTTAATGCCACAAGAGGCCTCATAATATCACAGGAGATATCCAGTCAGCATGAGGTGTTAATATTGTTTACGTAAACACAAAACAGTATTTTTGGCTCCTAGGCCACGATGGAGACTTTCTCAGGCTGCTACTGTCAATTTTAGAAGTTAAGGGAACCGATGAACTATGAGGTACAGTGATTTGCAGAGGACTACACAGTGTGCCCGAGCTGGGAAGCTAGGATTCATCTTTGGGTATCCTCGCACTGCAGTCAGGAGCCTAGCCACAGGAGCCCCTCTCCTCCAGATGATGTCACTAAAAGTGTGTATAGCAAATGTGTACGTGGCTCTCTGACTGCAGTGACAACTCTCAAGGCACACGTCCTCCTCAACCTGAAGTTCCTTCTTCATTTATTAACCTAGATAACTACAGCTCCCCCTCTACAGGGCTAAGCAAGTTGTAAACTAGGCATGTACAGGCCCAGATTTATGGGCAATTGGCGAGGGCAGCACCACAAGTCATCTTGCTGCACTGACCTACGCCAATGTGAAAGGGCAGGAATGCACAGTTTCTGCAATACTGTGCAATACTGTGCTTTCCCCCTGCGCCGGAGCACAATTTGCTGCCTAGCGCCAAGGCGGGCATCCTTGCACCATGGTACAGAGGGGTGTCTGGGTTGCATGCAAGATTGTTTTTGTGCAGGAAGGGACACCTTCCTGCACAAAAGCAATCCAGAGAGGCGTGCTCCTATTTCTGTGTGTGCTGCAGAATGCAGCACACAGGGGAAGAGGAAAAAAAAGACAAGGAGAAATACAAATATTTCTCCTCGTTACTCCTGCTCTGGAGAGGCGTAAGGTTTTGGTGCTGCCCCATGTTTAAGTCACTGAGTAAATCTGGGGCAGCTTCAAAATTCATGGGTGTTGGGTAGGAAGACCCACCGCAACGCCCATGGAACGCCACCCCCGGGGCAGAGTAAGGGAACGGAGCGACTTGTGCTGCTGTGCCTTACTCCATATCTGTGAGGCCATGAAAAGCCACGTAAAGTGGCTTTGTGTGGCCTTATGGATATGGTTGAGAGGCTTGCCCACCAGAGCGTCAAAAAAAGCGACGTCCCAACGGCGCTAGCCTCTCATAAATATGCCCCTAGAAAGGTACCATTTCCTTCCCGTAGAGCGGAGTCTAGCCCCACCCAATGCCAGCTCCCAAATCCCCCATTCCTCTCCGTAACCACCCCTACCCTACTCTGTATAGCATAGCATAACATAACATAACATAGCATAGCATAACATAACATGACATAACATAGCATAGCATAGCATAGCATAGCATAGCATAACATAACATACCATAACATAACATAACATAGCATAGCATAGCATAACACAAGATAACATAACATAGCATAGCATAACATAACATAAAATAGCAAAGCATAGCATAACATAACATAACATAGCATAGCATAACATAACACAAGATAACATAATTTAGCACAGCATAACATAACATAGCATAGCATAGCATAACATAACAACATAACATAACACAGCATAACATAACATAACATAACGTAGCATAACATAACATAACATAACATAACATAACAAACATAACATAACATAACATAGCATAGCATAACAGCATAGCATAGCATAACATAACACAAGATAACATAACATAGCATAGCATAACATACCATAACATAGCATTACATAACATAACATAGCATAACATAGCATAACATAACATAGCAAAGCATAACATAACATAACATAACATAACATAGTATAGCATAGCATAACAAAACATAAGATAACATAACATAACATAGCACAGCATAACATAACATAACATAACATAACATAACATAACAAAACACTGGGCAATAGGCACACCTGATGACCCAAACAGTACCTACATTTTTTGGCAAAACCTCGCTCTAAACTCATAAGTCATCAGCCAAAAACACACGTGTTGTAAGCAACAACAGGTTCACAAATGCACAACTCATGATAGAGCTGATAAACCCAGAGAGACACCAGTGTATGTAGGAATCCTCTGAAGCAGGATCAGCAGTCACCGGAACCTGAGTGCAGTGAGGCCAGACCAATGGAAGAATGTACCATAAACATATGTCTAACATAACCTGACACTACTTCTAATTTGAATAGATTCTCTTGTGTCACTTGCCTCTTTCTACAGTGTTTCTGGCTGAAAGGCTATCACTGAGGGGCTGATATAGAGACGTGACTGCGATGCAGCATCCTCTCCGGCCTAACTCGAGGTCTGCCCCCCAATTTAGAGGCGGGCGGGCTGAATGTATGTCATCGACATACTCCAAGCCATCCGGCTTCCTGCCCAATTTAGAGTGGTCGATTGGATGGCTCTTTTTCTCACAGTGATGGATTATTAAAAAGAAATACGATCTCCAACAGTGGAAGGAAACTCCCATGGTGGGTGGGCATTCATTTCTCATTTTTATTTAACAAACTCCCGCTGTGGGAGTATGTTTTTGGAAATTGAAAAACTGTGTAAAAGTTTCACGGGCAGTCGTCCTGCTTGATGGAGCCATCCGTTAAACTTTTATAACATTATGGTGGTTCCTGTCAATGTTAGGAGTTATCTAAGAGTTGGGGGGACAACTCTAAGGGCCAGATGTATCAAGGGTTTTACCCATTTTGTGTCTATGGGAAAATGTGTTCATACATATGGC
The DNA here is from genome assembly GCF_031143425.1 of Pleurodeles waltl. Taxonomy (NCBI): domain Eukaryota; kingdom Metazoa; phylum Chordata; class Amphibia; order Caudata; family Salamandridae; genus Pleurodeles; species Pleurodeles waltl. The sequence continues at coordinate 1,145,755,301 of NC_090448.1, forward strand.
CCCAAATTCGGCAGATGGAGGTCCCTCAGGATGACATAGGAAATGTCCTTCGCTGCCCGGACGGTGTACCCTCCATCAACCAGTACCTCTCCGGGCAATCTACCCAGTAGAGAAAGGATGAATGTCCACTTGAACAGAAGAGTGCTTGGTCTAGATGTTTTGAAACAATCAAGAGGTGATACAAAGTAATAGCTCTTCCAGAATAATATCGCTGGTGGGCTTCAGGCAGAAAACACAGTCTAGCAATCCACTGCATTACTCTGATTGAGAGACCTCCAAGAAACATGAGGTTTTTGTCCTCTGGTCAGCATAATCTATAAAGAGTATATGAGCCAACTCTTCTGACCAGTGGATCAGAAGAGAAGGTGTCTGACTGAATTACTTCAAGGCTTTTAACCTTCTTCGCAAGAAGAAAATCATCTGCTTCATGGGCCGCAACATGGACGAATCAATCGCCCTTTTCAAGGGAAGCTTCCAAGCAATCAATAGAAATTATATTAAGTTTCCTTTTTCATGGAATGAAATCATTTTTTCAGCTGCTGATGCAAAGCATCCTTATCCCTTGTCTGTGTGCCTGATACACATACACACATTTCTAAATCTGTGCAGGGATGCTTAATCTCACCAGATGGATTTAACCCCTTACTTGTAGGTAGCGAATCGTTAGCGGCTTATATAAAGACCGAGGTTCTCAGCATATGATCTAAATAAGGATGAGGGGATGCGTCCTATGTTCGATGTCAGGGATCGAAACAGGAGGAACCTCTGCTGCAGAATTGCTCCTCATGCACTAGAAATGAACCATGCTCAGGCCTTGTTCATTAATTGGCCACCATCAGTGGGTGGGACCTTATGCACTACCTTACGTCAAGTAATGGAAGTGCTGTTCCCATCAGTAGGCCCTCCAGGCACGGATCATCTTCAGGACCAGCCGCATCACCCACAAACCACTCAAAACGATACACTGAGGTTTCTGGCACGGAAACCGACCACCCCAGGTGGACAACTCCATACCAGGAGAAAGGCAGGGCATTTCTAAACCGGAGATGAAAATGTGGAAAATATTGAGGGCTGATCTTTATCTACCTCCCAAGACATGGAACAGCATCACCATCAACAGAGAACTGCGCCCAGTTACCTGCGATTCGGAAAGAAGCTGAAGCCCCATCTCACCCAACACTAGCAACCACACAATAGGAAAGCACATGATACCTGCCTCTCTGCTAATGACCTTGAATATCCCCTGGGCTTCACCCTCTGTTTTGCACTCAGCAGTTTCCTCTGTAGGTTCACTCCTTCCAAATACCTTCACATACATATAGACATACAAGGGGTCAAACGATCCCAATGAGTGCTTTGCCTGCAAGCATTAGTGGGCTCATCAAGAATGCCTTTTTCTTTGCTTGGATAAGGACATGCTTCCTTGGGAAGAGGTTATTTGGATGCAGGCATGATTAGTATATACTAGATCAGGAGATGGATGGTGGCTTAGAGCCAGTGGACAGGCTGCAGACTGCTGCTGAGGCCTGGTGGTATGAATGGGATGCCTGTTATGTATAACATAATTGATGTCAGTGCTTGGCTGGTGGGCCTGGTTAAGAACTGGACCAGTAGAGTATTGAGTTGAACTTTTGTAACCATTATGAAGTGGTTGTTTAGAATGTGCTGGTATGTGGTGGCACAGAACAAAATGCATTTGAACTGGGCCATCAGACATTTTTATCACTTTTCTGCATCACAGTATAGCAGAAATTAAAAGTGGAATGGATGGTTCGGTCCAGGTCTAGGATGGTCACACTGTGATCCACTGTTGTGGCGTGTGAAAGTCAAACTAATACATTTTGGTTATCTGGAAAGATGCAATGTAAAGCTGCAGGAAGCCTCCACCTTAATGAGCAGCCCATATGTTACTAGCAGAGTTACCTTTCCCATTGGAACGCATCAACTGGCTGGTTTAGTGCTTAGATATGTCCAGAAGGGGATCCAGTCCAGTGCAGTGATCTCCATTACAATTATGCTGAATCCTCTGGTGCAGGAAGCACCCCCCTGTAGGTAAGACACTTTGACTAGATGATGAACAACTAAGAGGTCTCATATGCTACTAAAGACCAAACCAAGAGGCCAGGACGGGGTCTCAATGGATGGAGATACCTGGCAAGAAGCCCGTAAGGACTTTTGGGTGATGGGTCCTGTGTATGCGATACTCCTGTGGGTGATTCAGGTTATTCTGCTTGGCCCAGAGGGGAATGACCATTCAAAAGTTGGACTTGTATATCTATCCCTTATGAGGATGCTTGCTAACACCCAAACCTGGATACCCCAAAGTAGTAACATGGCTCTCATGTGATGGAGACTTGTTGGAGAAGAGACAATCCCTCAACTCTGTAAAGGGGGAGGCTCTAAAGTTCTAGGAATTCTCTGTTTTCCCTCTGGGGGGGTGAAACACTCATGACAGTATTACCATCCCTAGTACTGGAGAGCCGCTCCCATTCTGATATACACGCTGTACCACTACTGGTCGCGTCTGTGGGGCGAGGGAGCCTGTGAGCCTCTTTGCCTTTCAGGGATCCTGTGGGGTACCACAGGTCACAGGCCACCTGATGCAAACTAGAGGAGGAACTACTGGTTGGAGGGCCTTGGAGAGAATCGTCTGCCTGTAGGATTATGTCAGGTTGTAGGGATTCTGCAGTTTAGGTTGGACCCTATATTTACAACCAGTGATAATGTTCTCTGACTGCATGTGCATCTTTTGCTCTGTACCATAGTTGCTACCTTTGCTAATGGTGCACAAAATCCATGCCTGCAAAGAACAAAAAAAATGCAGAGACGGCAGCTGGAGCAGTAAAGGCTTGTTTTTCTCTACTCTGTGCTATTGCGGATCTGCTTGAAGCAAAATCATCAGAACATACAGGAGCATTTAATTTATTTGAGAGTGTATTTGAGAGTATGTCCTCTGCTAATCATGCGGCTGATCGTATTTCCAGACTAAGGATTGTGTAATTATTATCAGCCTTTTCCTATTCTGTGGTCTGGTCATTGTTGTATTCTCATGGGTATTTAATTAATTCCGAAAAGAAAGATTCTCAGCCTGTTCGGTTTAGTGTGTCTCTTGCAGTAGGTGGAAATCCCTCTCAGCTGAGAGCTTCAGACATAGGCCCTCATTCTGACCCTGGCGGTCTTTGACCGCCAGGGCGGAGGACCGCGGGAGCACCGCCGACAGGCCGGCGGTGCTCCAATGGGGATTCCGACCGCGGCGGTAAAGCCGCGGTCGGACCGGCACCACTGGCGGGGTCTCGCCAGTGTACCGCGGCCCCATTGAATCCTCCGCGGCGGCGCAGCTTGCTGCACCGCCGCGGGGATTCCGACCCCCACTACCGCCATCCAGATCTCGGCGGTCCGATGGCGGTAGGGGGGGTCGCGGGGCCCCTGGGGGCCCCTGCAGTGCCCATGCCACTGGCATGGGCATTGCAGGGGCCCCCGTAAGAGGGCCCCTACATGTATTTCACTGTCTGCTGCGCAGACAGTGAAATACGCGACGGGTGCAACTGCACCCGTCGCACAGCTTCCACTCCGCCGGCTCGATTCCGAGCCGGCTTCATCGTGGAAGCCTCTTTCCCGCTGGGCTGGCTGGCGGTCTGAAGGCGACCGCCCGCCAGCCCAGCGGGAAAGTCAGAATTACCGCCGCGGTCTTTCGACCGCGGAACGGTAACCTGACGGCGGGACTTTGGCGGGCGGCCTCCGCCGCCCGCCAAGGTCAGAATGAGGGCCATAGTCTGAACTCTTCCTGTGCTAGGAATGGTTGAGATGCATCTTCAGATCATATAGAGGCAACCCCTGAATATTATAGTAATATCCTAGACGCCTTTATGTGAGATTACTCCTCTCATATATCACCCTCTGAAGCCCAAAAACAAAGCTGGGGACGGTGCTACAGAGAGTTACGATAGAGGAGAGCTCGAAAGCTTTTTTTTAAGAAATAGAGAAATAATTACGATAATCACAAAATTGTCTTTCAAAAAAATGTGTGTACTTAGAATCATAGTAATAAAACTGTAAATAAACACTTTGAGCAAGGTCACCTTCTTGGATCAAAAAAAAAGTCAAATATTTTATTTAATTTTTTGCACATTCCGATGCTCTCTGCAGTATGGTATGGTATCACATTCTCATTGTCTCATCGATAGCACAAGTACTCTTTCCTATGACAGAATCTTGAATGTATGAAATGCCAATAACATTTATTGGGTTACTAGTTGCCTGTCTTGCATATTTTATATGGGTTTTGAAATACATGCTGAAGACTTCAGCTACTATTGGCTTATTTAATGCTGAGTTACCCTATCAATAACCTTCGCTTTGCCCTTGACTGAATTTGTGGGGAACATATAGACAGTGCTTAATTTGTAAATAAAAAGGTGCTGGTGCCAACAGCCATCCTCTTAAACATGCGGCTGCTGTAATTAAATGTATGAGCACAGAATACTGAGGCAATGTAATCCTGGAGCCACCTCGGGCCTCGTTAATCCATTTACAGCCACTCCCTGCTCCTTCAGCTCACTCCTGCACTTTTCTGCTTTCTCCCATTGCGACGCTTTTTTGTTTTTCTCTTCCTCCATCTTTCCCATATGTGTCTTTTGCTGGCAGTAAATGCTGGAGGTAAAAAAACTAAGCACCGACCCTCAAAAATAAGTGCTGGTGCTCTGCATCGGAAACAAACAAGCACAAATTAAGCACTGCCTATAGGCCCACATGGGTGTGTGGCACTTTATCACCACTTTAAACAAAGGGGCATAATTAAGTGCTCCTGGCACCACCTTAGTGCTGCCATAGCATCATTTTTTTATGCTAAGGTGGCGCTAAAGTGGCTTTTCTGCCACACCATATTTACAAAGTGGCGCAATGCATACATTGCATCACTTTGCAACCCCTTGCACCAAGCATAATGTATGCAAGGGGGGCGTTCCAGTTCTAGAAGGCCCACAAAAATAGCGCAGTGAAATTTAAATTTTGGGTTGATTTTTAATGCCTGCTCATAGCAGGATAAAATTACGCTACCATAGTAACCTATGGGCCTCCTTGCACTTTGTTGCACTAGTATCACAATTTTTGATGCTAGTGCAGCAAAGCACCACAATCGCGTAAAAAACGTTGACGCTATTTTGCTAACCACCGCCATGGTGCGCCATATTTATAATAAACCATGGTGTCATTAGGTGCCAGTAGGTCTTTAATATGGGCCTTGGAGTTGGTGTGAATAATTTAAGTGGTGATTATCTGCCCTATTATATGCCTCTTAATTAAATCAGTCCTTATGACGACCTTATAATTGTAGACAAGGTTGAAACGTTGTCAGCATTGCAACAAACAGACTGAGGCCATTTTACATTAAACAAATGAGTTTCTGAGGAAACAGAGTAAATGTGATGCCCAGCTGCAAATATTGTGTTCTTGGTTGTTTTCTGGCGTATACACAAACATTTAGTCACTATCATTAACATTTGTCTTGAGTGAGCAGGGGGGCACCAATCACATGCATGTCATTTTCCATGTACAATGTAAAGCTGCATTAAAAAAGTTGGGATTTACTTAAAACTGTTGATGTTTGAGATGATTATTTCTTGCCACAGATACAGCCTGTCTTGTGCAACGTGACGACTTCCAAATAATGATGAATTTTTTAAAAAGTCCCTAGTGTTCCACTCGTCTTAAGAACTGTATATAGGAAGGTTCCTATTGGGGATATTTGGTAGCTCTTGTGTTGCTTAAGTAATGGATGGTTAAAGTGGTATCCCTAGGCAACATATAGATTCCCTTGATCAATTACTTGACAATATGGGACATCCTGTCTCATGAAAGTGACGGAAGGAGGCGCTCCTGGTGTACCATGCAGTGATACATGCTGCTACGTTGTGGAATGGGAGAAAGAAGGTCACTTTTTTGTCTACGTTAGGGTGCTAGGGATGGAATATAGTCAGGCTCCTTCCTCCATTCCTTGTGGGTCAGGGCAAGATGCCCATTGGTACCGTAGCATAGTGCTTTTATGGTGCCACAACCATAAAATGGCATTCAGGCACTGCCCAAGACTCCAGTTGCTAACTGAGGACCTTATGAGTAGCTATTGTTAGGAAGACATGTATGTGTAGGTTGAAGACATGCTTTAGGTTTAAATAAATGTTGCTTTGGAAAGGTTTAGTTTTTAGACCAGGAATCAGAGTGAAATAGAGACATCTGAGGAATGTGTAGAGCATTATGGATGCTGGGAACGTTTTTAATGGTGCTGGAAGAGATTCTAGGAAACCAGATTATGGTGCATGCAAAGGTTATGGATGATCATTTTTGGAGAAGTAACAACTAAAGAGAAGGCTATAGAACTGTCAACACAGAGGTTAGAGGCTGATAGGAAAAAGAAAAAACAAGTTGATGGATTCAATGTTGATGTATAGCAAAACTTCATGAATGAGGAAGATGGGCCAACTCAGGGGAAGAAGTCATTTACAAGCATTTTGGCATAAATGTAGCCATGTCCAGGGGCTGTGTGCCTACTGGGGGACTGCAATGTCTGAGGCAGGAAGGTCTCTGGAGGAGCAGTGCTTGATGGGCAACATGGAGATTAAGAGAACTCTCAAGGTCGACTCTTGTAAATCCAAGAGACGCAATGAATAGATAAGTTAAGAGACAGTGAGTAGAGGGGCATGCCACCCATGTGCAATCCTGAGAGGGAAAGAGAGCAGATTAGGCCAGATGTACGCTCTACATACACTTTAGCGTGAATGGATGTGTGCCACACAATTTTATGGGATAAGTGTATATACATTGTTTCAGGGTATATAGATGTGGAGTTCCTTATAG